>NC_140989.1:353084146-355484146 GCF_052327205.1 Somniosus microcephalus
AACATAGTGTGCCGCCAGTGTTATACAGTTTCTCTCCTCTCCCAGTAGGAATGGGAGTTTTTGGTTGTCACTCAGATTTCTGAAATCAGGGCATATTTGTGAGAATTTTTGGTAGAAATTCTCCCTGATGCCCTGATATTTTCCACAAGCTGTGAGGAAGTGCATCTCTGTCTCCACCACTCCCTGACTGCAGTGAGAGCATATCCTGTCCTCTCTTGGCAGCCTGGTCTGCCTGTGTCTGCCTTTTTCGATCGCTAGGCTATGTTCGCTAAGTCTGTACCTTGTCAAGGTTCTTCTCAGTTTGTTATCCTTTACCATGGTCAGGTAATCAGCTATGTTGTATTGTCTGTTTAGGGCCAAGTAGCAATTGAGTTTGCTTTGGGTTTTTGTTGTTTCTGCCCAATATGTCAGATATTTTTCCTTTTGCTTAGCGACGATTGTGTTGGGTCGAATTCTTTGTGTTACCCTGTCACTGTCCTGGGGCTGGTTATTGTTAGTATTGTTAGTAGTTACTTCACTGAGTCCCAGGACTAGTTGACTGAGGGTATTCTTCTTTATGGTCAGCTCTTGGCATTTCAGGGCGTCGTAGTGATAGCATTGGGGATTGCTCATTTGTAGGTGATTCCAAAATTTGGTGGCTCTTTTTTGGATAGTGATTATTAATGGATATTGGCCTAGTTCTGCCCTGCATGCTCCCCCCAGTCACACCGTCCCACACCCTCTCCCCCCAATCACACCGTCCCACACACTCTCCCCCCAGTCACACCGTCCCACACACTCACCCCCAGTCACACCGCCCACACACTCCCCCCCCAGTCACACCGTCCCACACACTCTCCCCCCAGTCACACCTTTCCACACACTCTCCCCCCAGTCACACCGTCCCACACACTCTCCCCCAGTCACACCATCCCACACACTCTCCCCCCAGTCACACCGTCCCACACACTCTGCCCCAGTCACACCGTCCCACACACTCTCCCCCAGTCACACCGTCCCACACACTCTCCCCCAGTCACACCATCCCACACACTTACCCCCAGTCACATCGTCCCACACACTCTCCCCAAGTCCCACACACTCTCCCCCCAGTCACACCATCCCACACACTCTCCCCCAGTCACACCGTCCAGCACACTCTCCCCCCAGTCACACCGTCCCACACACTCTCCCCCAGTCACACCGTCCCACACACTCTCCCCCAGACACACCGTCCCACACACTCTCCCCCCAGTCACACCGTCCCACACACTCTCCCTCAAACACACCGTCCCAACCACTCTCCCCCAGTCACACCGTCCCAATCACTCTCCCCCCAGTCACACTGTCCCACACACTCTCCCCCAGTCACACCGTCCCACACACTCTCCCCCAGTAACACCGTCCCACACACTCTCCCCCAGTCACACCGTCCCACACACTCTCCCCCAGTCACACCGTCCCACACACTCTCCCCCCAGTAACACCGTCCCACACACTCTCCCCCAGTCACACCGTCCCACACACTCTCCCCACAGTCACACCGTCCCACACACTCTCCCCACAGACACACCGTCGCAAACACTCTCCCCCCAGTCACACTGTCCCACACACTCTCCCCCAGTTACACCGTCCCACACACTCTCCCCCCAGTCACACCATCCCATACACTCTCCCCCAGTCACACCGTACCACAAACTCTCCCCCCATTCACACCGTCCCACACACTCTCCCCCAGTCACAACATCCCAAACACTCTCCCCCCAGTCACACTGTCCCACACACTCTCCCCCAGTCACACCGTCCCACACACTCTCCCCCAGTCACACCGTCCCACACACTCTCCCCCCAGTAACACCGTCCCACACACTCTCCCCCCAGTCACACCGTCCCACACACTCTCCCCCAGTCACACCATCCCACACACTCTCCCCCCAGTCACACCGTCCCACAAACTCTCCCCCAGTCACAACGTCCCACACACTATCCCCCAGTCACACCGTCCCACACACTCTCCCCCCAGTCACACCGTCCCACACACTCTCCCCCAATCACACCGTGCCACACACTCTCCCCCCAGTCACACCGTCCCACACACTCTCCCCCAGTCACACCGCCCACACACTTCCCCCCCAGTCACACCGTCCCAAACACTCTCCCCCCAGTCACACAGTCCCACACACTCTCCCCCCAGTCACACCGTCCCACACACTCTCCCCCAGTCACACCATCCCACACACTCTCCCCCCAGTCACACCGTCCCACACACTCTGCCCCAGTCACACCGTCCCACACACTCTCCCCCAGTCACACCATCCCACACACTCTCCCCCCGTCACACCATCCCACACACTTACCCCCAGTCACATCATCCCACACACTCTCCCCAAGTCCCACACATTCTCCCCCCCAGTCACACCATCCCACACACTCTCCCCCCAGTCACATCGTCCCACACACTCTCCCCCAGTCACACCGTCCAGCACACTCTCCCCCCAGTCACACCGTCCCACACACTCTCCCCCAGTCACACCGTCCCACACAATCTCCCCCCAGTCACACCGTCCCACACACTCTCCCCCCAGTCACACCGTCCCACACACTCTCCCTCAAACACACCCGTCCCAACCACTCTCCCCCAGTGACACCGTCCCAAACACTCTCCCCCCAGTCACACTGTCCCACACACTCTCCCCCCGTCACACCGTCCCACACACTCTCCCCCCAGTCACACCGTCCCACACACTCTCCCTCAAACACACCGTCCCAACCACTCTCCCCCAGTCACACCGTCCCACACACTCTCCCCCCAGACACACCGTCCCACACACTCTCCCCCATTCACACCGTCCCACAGACTCTCCCCCCCAGTCACACCGTCCCACACACACTCCCCCAGTCACACCATCCCACACACTCTCCCCCAGTCACACCGTCCCACACACTCTCCCCCAGTCACACCGTCCCACACACTCTCCCCCCAGTCACACCGTCCCACACACTCTCCCTCAAACACACCGTCCCAACCACTCTCCCCCAGCCACACCGTCCCAAACACTCTCCCCCCGTCACACTGTCCCACGCACTCTCCCCCGGTCACACCGTCCCACACACTCTCCCCCAGTCACACTGTCCCACACACTCTCCGCCCAGTCACACCGTCCCACACACTCTCCCCCCAGACACACCGTCCCACACACTCTCCCCCATTCACACCGTCCCACACACTCTCCCCCCAGTCACACCGTCCCACACACTCTCCCCCAGTCACACCATCCCACACACTCTCCCCCCAGTCACACCGTCCCACACAATTTCACAATTCACAATTCAAATCGCTTTATTGGCATGATAAGTTACATCTTATGTTGCCAAAGCATCAAAATACATTTATGGTTTACCACATAAACGCAGTTCTATTCATACAGTGTATAAACAGGTATATCCCTGAGTGTATAAATATACATTCGCATTGTTTATATATATTCTTTTCTTAGTTTACTGGTTGGCTCTCTGTTCATGGCAAGCTGTAACATAGCGTGCCGCCAGTGTTATACAGCTTCTCTCCTCTCCCAGTAGGAATGGGAGTTTTTGGTTGTCATTCAGATTTCTGAAATCAGGGCATATTTGTGAGAATCTTTGGTAGAAATTCTCCCTGATGCCCTGATATTTTCCACAAGCTGTGAGGAAGTGCATCTCTGTCTCCACCACTCCCTGACTGCAGTGCGAGCATATCCTGTCCTCTCTTGGCAGCCTGGTCTGCCTGTGTCTGCCTTTTTCAATCGCTTGGCTATGTTCGCTAAGTCTGTACCTTGTCAAGGTTCTTCTCAGTTTGTTATCCTTTACCATGGTCAGGTAATCAGCTATGTTGTATTGTCTGTTTAGGGCCAAGTAGCAATTGAGTTTGCTTTGGGTTTTTGTTGTTTCTGCCCAATATGTCAGATATTTTTCCTTTTGCTTAGCGACGATTGTGTTGGGTCGAATTCTTTGTGTTACCCTGTCACTGTCCTGGGGCTGGTTATTGTTAGTATTGTTAGTAGTTACTTCACTCTCTCCCAGTCGCACCGTCCCACACACTCTCCCCCAGTCACACCGTCCCACACACTCTCCCCCAGTCACACTGTCCCACACACTCTCCCCCCAGTCACACCGTCCCACACACTCTCCCCCCAGACACACCGTCCCACACACTCTCCCCCATTCACACCGTCCCACACACTCTCCCCCCAGTCACACCGTCCCACACACTCTCCCCCAGTCACACCATCCCACACACTCTCGCCCCAGTCACACCGTCCCACACACTCTCCCCCAGTCACAACGTCCCACACACTATCCCCCAGTCACACCGTCCCACACACTCTCCCCCCAGTCACACACCGTCCCACACACTCTCCCCCAATCACACCGTCCCACACACTCTCCCCCCAGTCACACCGTCCCACACACTCTCCCCCAGTCACACCGCCCACACACTCCCCCCCCAGTCACACCGTCCCACACACTCTCTCCCCAGTCACACAGTCCCACACACTCTCCCCCCAGTCACACCGTCCCACACACTCTCCCCCAGTCACACCATCCCACACACTCTCCCCCCAGTCACACCGTCCCACACACTCTGCCCCAGTCACACCGTCCCACACACTCTCCCCCAGTCACACCATCCCACACACTCTCCCCTAGTCACACCATCCCACACACTTACCCCCAGTCACATCGTCCCACACACAATTCACAATTCACAATTCAAATCGCTTTATTGGCATGATAAGTGACATATTGTGTTGCCAAAGCATCAAAATACATTTATGGTTCACCACATAAACACAGTTCTATTCATACAGTGTGTAAACAGGTATATCCCTGAGTGTATAAATATACATTCGCATTGTTTATATATATTCTTTTCTTAGTTTACTGGTTGTCCCTCTGTTCATGGCAAGCTGTAACATAGTGTGCCGCCAGTGTTATACAGCTTCTCTCCTCTCCCAGTAGGAATGGGAGTTTTTGGTTGTCATTCAGATTTCTCTCCCCAAGTCCCACCCACTCTCCCCCCAGTCACACCATCCCACACACTCTCCCCCCAGTCACATCGTCCCACGCACTCTCCCCCAGTCACACCGTCCAGCACACTCTCCCCCCAGTCACACCGTCCCACACACTCTCCCCCAGTCACACCATCCCACACACTCTCCCCCCAGTCACACCGTCCCACACACTCTCCCCCCAGTCACACCGTCCCACACACTCTCCCTCAAACACACCGTCCCAACCACTCTCCCCCAGTCACACCGTCCCAAACACTCTCCCCCCAGTCACACTGTCCCACACACTCTCCCCCAGTCACACTTTCCCACACACTCTCCCCCCGTCACACCGTCCCACACACTCTCCCCCCAGTCACACCGTCCCACACACTCTCCCTCAAACACACCGTCACAACCACTCTCCCCCAGTCACACCGTCCCACACACTCTCCCCCCAGACACACCGTCCCACACACTCTCCCCCATTCACACCGTCCCACACACTCTCCCCCCAGTCACACCGTCCCACACACTCTCCCCCAGTCACACCATCCCACACACTCTCCCCCCAGTCACACCGTCCCACACACTCTCCCCCAGTCACACCGTCCCACACACTCTCCCCCCAGTCACACCGTCCCACACACTCTCCCCCAGTCACACCTTCCCACACACTCTCCCTCAAACACACCGTCCCAACCACTCTCCCCCAGTCACACCGTCCCAAACACTCTCCCCCCGTCACACTGTCCCACACACTCTCCCCGAGTCACACCGTCCCACACACTCTCCCCCAGTCACACCGTCCCACACACTCTCCCCCAGTCACACCGTCCCACACACTCTCCCTCAAACACACCGTCCCAACCACTCTCCCCCAGTCACACCGTCCCAAACAATCTCCCCCCGTCACACTGTCCCACACACTCTCCCCCAGTCACACCGTCCCACACACTCTCCCCCCAGTCACACCGTCCCACACACTCTCCCCCAGTCACACCATCCCACACACTCTCCCCCCAGTCACACCGTCCCACACACTCTGCCCCAGTCACACCGTCCCACACACTCTCCCCCAGTCACACCATCCCACACACTCTCCCCCCAGTCACACCGTCCCACACACTCTCCCCGAGTCACACCGTCCCACACACTCTCCCCACAGTCACAGCCCCCCACACAGTCTCCCCCAGACACACCGTCCCACACACTCTCCCCCCAGTCACACCGTCCCACACAATACAATACAATACAATACAAATCGCTTTATTGGCATGATAAGGTACATCTTATGTTGCCAAAGCATCAAAATACATTTATGGTTGAACACATAAACGCGGTTCCATTCATACAGTGTATAAACAGGTATATCCCTGAGTTTATAAATATATTTTCGCCTTGTTTATATATACTCTTGTCTTAGTTTACTGGTTGTCCCTCTGTTCATGGCAAGCTGTAACATAGTGTGCCGCCAGTGTTACACAGCTTCTCTCCTCCCCCAGTAGGAATGGGAGTTTTTGGTTGTCAGTCAGATTTCTGAATTCAGGGCATATTTGTGAGAATTTTTGATAGAAATTCTCTCTGATGCCCTGATATTTTCCACAGGCTGTGAGGAAGTGCATCTCTGTCTCAACTACTCCCTGACTGCAGTGAGAGCATATCCTGTCTTCTCTTGGCAGCCTGGTCTGCCTGTGTCTGCCTTTTTCGATTGCTAGGCTATGTTCGCTAAGTCTGTACCTTGTCAAGGTTCTTCTCAGTTTGTTATCCTTTACCATGGTCAGGTAATCAGCTATGTTGTATTGTCTGTTTAGGGCCAAGTAGCAATTGAGTTTGCTTTGGGTTTTTGTTGTTTCTGCCCAATATGACAGATATTTTTCCTTTTGCTTAGCGACGATTGTGTTGGGTCGAATTCTTTGTGTTACCCTGTCACTGTCCTGGGGCTGGTTATTGTTAGTATTGTTATTAGTTACTTTATTGAGTCCTAGGACTAGTTGACTGAGGGTATTCTTCTTTATGGTCAGCTCTTGGCATTTCAGGGTGTCGTAGTGATAGCATTGGGGGTTGCTCATTTGTAGGTGATTCCAAAATTTGGTGGCTCTTTTTTGGATAGTGATTATTAATGGGTATTGGCCTAGTTCCGCCCTGCATGCGTTGTTTACTGTTTTCCTTTGAGTCCGGAGGATACTTTTACAGAATTCCGCATGTAGGATCTCAATTGGGTGTTTGTCCCATTTTGCAAAATCTTGTTGTGTTTGTGGTCCCCAGACCTCACTGCCATAGAGTGCAATTGGTTCAATTACTGATTTGAAAATTTTGAGCCAAATGCTAATTGGGATTTCTATTTGGATTGATTTTTTGATGGCATAGAAAGCCCTTCTTGCTTTCTCTTTCAGTTCATTCACAGCCAGTTTGAAGTTTCCCGTAGAACTGATTTTTAAGCCCAAGTATGTGTAGTTAGTGGTTTGTTCAATTTTGGTTGTTCCTACTGTGAAATTTATTGTGGGTCCATGTTGTTTGGATCTTTGCTGGAACACAAGGACTTTGGTTTTTTGGGGATTTATTGTCAGGGCCCACGTCTGGCAGTACGACTCCAGCAGGTCCAGGTTCTGCTGTAGACCCTCCTTAGTTGGTGACAGCAGAACCAGGTCGTCGGCATAGAGGAGGAATTTAACCTTGGATTCATATAGGGTGAGGCCGGGTGCTGTAGATTGTTCAAGTAGTTTTGCCAATCCATTAATGTAAATATTAAAGAGTGTCAGTGAGATTGGCGAGCCCTGCGTCACCCCCCGCCCCTGTGGGAAGTATTTTGTTTGTTTGTCTCCAATTTTAACTGCACATTTATTGTTTGTATACATTGATTTAATTACATCATATGTTTTGCCTCCTACCCCGCTTTCGATAAGTTTCAGGAATAAACCGTCATGCCAGATGGAGTCGAAAGCCTTCTGGAAATCTACAAAGCATGCGTAGATTTTGCTTTTGTTATGGTGAACGTGTTTGTCAATTAGGGTCTGTAGGGTGAAGATATGATCGGATGTTCTATAGTTTGGCAGGAATCCAATTTGGCTTTTACTCAAGACATTGTGCTCTTCAAGGAAGTTTATAAGTCTTTTGTTTATGATGCTACAGAATACCTTCCCCAGGTTACTGTTTACAAAGATGCCTCGATAGTTGTTTGGGTCGATTTTGTCCCCACTTTTGTATATGGGTGTTATGAGTCCTTTGTTCAAGATGTCAGGGAAATAACCGACACTCAGAACCAAGTTGAAGAGTTTTAGGATAGCCAGTTTCAGTTTGTCGTCTGCGTGTTTAATCATCTCGTTTAGTATGCCGTCTGTCCCGCAAGCTTTTCCTGGTCGCAGGTCCTTGAGTTTTTCAAGAAGTTCTTTTTCACACACTCTCCCCCAGTCACACCATCCAGCACACTCTCCCCCAGTCACACCGTCCCACACACTCTCCCCCCAGTCACACCGTCCCACACACTCTCCCTCCAGTCACACCGTCCCACACACTCTCCCTCAAACACACCGTCCCAACCACTCTCCCCCAGTCACACCGTCCCAAACACTCTCCCCCCGTCACACTGTCCCACACACTCTCCCCCAGTCACACCGTCCCACATACTCTCCCCCAGTCACACCGTCCCACACACTCTCCCCCAGTCACACCGTCCCACACACTCTCCCCCAGTCACACCGTCCCACACACTCTCCCCCCAGTCACACCGTCCCACACACTCTCCCCCCAGTCACATCGTCCCACACACTCTCCCCCAGTCACACCGTCCAGCACACTCTCCCCCCAGTCACACCATCCCACACACTCTCCCCCAGTCACACCGTCCCACACACTCTCCCCCCAGTCACACCGTCCCACACACTCTCCCCCCAGTCACACCGTCCCACACACTCTCCCTCAAACACACCGTCCCAACCACTCTCCCCCAGTCACACCGTCCCAAACACTCTCCCCCCAGTCACACTGTCCCACACACTCTCCCCCAGTCACACTTTCCCACACACTCTCCCCCCGTCACACCGTCCCACACACTCTCCCCCCAGTCACACCGTCCCACACACTCTCCCTCAAACACACCGTCACAACCACTCTCCCCCATTCACACCGTCCCACACACTCTCCCCCCAGTCACACCGTCCCACACACTCTCCCCCAGTCACACCATCCCACACACTCTCCCCCCAGTCACACCGTCCCACACACTCTCCCCCAGTCACACCGTCCCACACACTCTCCCCCCAGTCACACCGTCCCACACACTCTCCCCCAGTCACACCTTCCCACACACTCTCCCTCAAACACACCGTCCCAACCACTCTCCCCCAGTCACACCGTCCCAAACACTCTCCCCCCGTCACACTGTCCCACACACTCTCCCCGAGTCACACCGTCCCACACACTCTCCCCCAGTCACACCGTCCCACACACTCTCCCCCCAGTCACACCGTCCCACACACTCTCCCTCAAACACACCGTCCCAACCACTCTCCCCCAGTCACACCGTCCCAAACAATCTCCCCCCGTCACACTGTCCCACACACTCTCCCCCAGTCACACCGTCCCACACACTCTCCCCCCAGTCACACCGTCCCACACACTCTCCCCCAGTCACACCATCCCACACACTCTCCCCCCAGTCACACCGTCCCACACACTCTGCCCCAGTCACACCGTCCCACACACTCTCCCCCAGTCACACCATCCCACACACTCTCCCCCCAGTCACACCGTCCCACACACTCTCCCCGAGTCACACCGTCCCACACACTCTCCCCACAGTCACAGCCCCCCACACAGTCTCCCCCAGACACACCGTCCCACACACTCTCCCCCCAGTCACACCGTCCCACACAATACAATACAATACAATACAAATCGCTTTATTGGCATGATAAGGTACATCTTATGTTGCCAAAGCATCAAAATACATTTATGGTTGAACACATAAACGCGGTTCCATTCATACAGTGTATAAACAGGTATATCCCTGAGTTTATAAATATATTTTCGCCTTGTTTATATATACTCTTGTCTTAGTTTACTGGTTGTCCCTCTGTTCATGGCAAGCTGTAACATAGTGTGCCGCCAGTGTTACACAGCTTCTCTCCTCCCCCAGTAGGAATGGGAGTTTTTGGTTGTCAGTCAGATTTCTGAATTCAGGGCATATTTGTGAGAATTTTTGATAGAAATTCTCTCTGATGCCCTGATATTTTCCACAGGCTGTGAGGAAGTGCATCTCTGTCTCAACTACTCCCTGACTGCAGTGAGAGCATATCCTGTCTTCTCTTGGCAGCCTGGTCTGCCTGTGTCTGCCTTTTTCGATTGCTAGGCTATGTTCGCTAAGTCTGTACCTTGTCAAGGTTCTTCTCAGTTTGTTATCCTTTACCATGGTCAGGTAATCAGCTATGTTGTATTGTCTGTTTAGGGCCAAGTAGCAATTGAGTTTGCTTTGGGTTTTTGTTGTTTCTGCCCAATATGACAGATATTTTTCCTTTTGCTTAGCGACGATTGTGTTGGGTCGAATTCTTTGTGTTACCCTGTCACTGTCCTGGGGCTGGTTATTGTTAGTATTGTTATTAGTTACTTTATTGAGTCCTAGGACTAGTTGACTGAGGGTATTCTTCTTTATGGTCAGCTCTTGGCATTTCAGGGTGTCGTAGTGATAGCATTGGGGGTTGCTCATTTGTAGGTGATTCCAAAATTTGGTGGCTCTTTTTTGGATAGTGATTATTAATGGGTATTGGCCTAGTTCCGCCCTGCATGCGTTGTTTACTGTTTTCCTTTGAGTCCGGAGGATACTTTTACAGAATTCCGCATGTAGGATCTCAATTGGGTGTTTGTCCCATTTTGCAAAATCTTGTTGTGTTTGTGGTCCCCAGACCTCACTGCCATAGAGTGCAATTGGTTCAATTACTGATTTGAAAATTTTGAGCCAAATGCTAATTGGGATTTCTATTTGGATTGATTTTTTGATGGCATAGAAAGCCCTTCTTGCTTTCTCTTTCAGTTCATTCACAGCCAGTTTGAAGTTTCCCGTAGAACTGATTTTTAAGCCCAAGTATGTGTAGTTAGTGGTTTGTTCAATTTTGGTTGTTCCTACTGTGAAATTTATTGTGGGTCCATGTTGTTTGGATCTTTGCTGGAACACAAGGACTTTGGTTTTTTGGGGATTTATTGTCAGGGCCCAAGTCTGGCAGTACGACTCCAGCAGGTCCAGGTTCTGCTGTAGACCCTCCTTAGTTGGTGACAGCAGAACCAGGTCGTCGGCATAGAGGAGGAATTTAACCTTGGATTCATATAGGGTGAGGCCGGGTGCTGTAGATTGTTCAAGTAGTTTTGCCAATCCATTAATGTAAATATTAAAGAGTGTCAGTGAGATTGGCGAGCCCTGCGTCACCCCCCGCCCCTGTGGGAAGTATTTTGTTTGTTTGTCTCCAATTTTAACTGCACATTTATTGTTTGTATACATTGATTTAATTACATCATATGTTTTACCTCCTACCCCGCTTTCGATAAGTTTCAGGCATAAACCGTCATGCCAGATGGAGTCGAAAGCCTTCTGGAAATCTACAAAGCATGCGTAGATTTTGCTTTTGTTATGGTGAACGTGTTTGTCAATTAGGGTCTGTAGGGTGAAGATATGATCGGATGTTCTATAGTTTGGCAGGAATCCAATTTGGCTTTTACTCAAGACATTGTGCTCTTCAAGGAAGTTTATAAGTCTTTTGTTTATGATGCTACAGAATACCTTCCCCAGGTTACTGTTTACAAAGATGCCTCGATAGTTGTTTGGGTCGACTTTGTCCCCACTTTTGTATATGGGTGTTATGAGTCCTTTGTTCAAGATGTCAGGGAAATAACCGACACTCAGAACCAAGTTGAAGAGTTTTAGGATAGCCAGTTTCAGTTTGTCGTCTGCGTGTTTAATCATCTCGTTTAGTATGCCGTCTGTCCCGCAAGCTTTTCCTGGTCGCAGGTCCTTGAGTTTTTCAAGAAGTTCTTTTTCACACACTCTCCCCCAGTCACACCATCCAGCACACTCTCCCCCAGTCACACCGTCCCACACACTCTCCCCCCAGTCACACCGTCCCACACACTCTCCCTCCAGTCACACCGTCCCACACACTCTCCCTCAAACACACCGTCCCAACCACTCTCCCCCGTCACACCGTCCCAAACACTCTCCCCCCGTCACACTGTCCCACACACTCTCCCCCAGTCACACCGTCCCACATACTCTCCCCCAGTCACACCGTCCCACACACTCTCCCCCAGTCACACCGTCCCACACACTCTCCCCCAGTCACACCGTCCCACACACTCTCCCCCCAGTCACACCGTCCCGCACACTCTCCCCAAGTCACACCGTCCCACACACTCTCCCCCCAGTAACACCGTCCCACACACTCTCCCCCATTCACACCGTCCCACACACTCTCCCCCCAGTCACACCGTCCCACACACTCTCCCCCAGTCACACCATCCCACACACTCTCCCCCCAGTCACACCGTCCCACACACTCTCCCCCAGTCACACCGTCCCACAAACTCTCCCCCAGTCACACCGTCCCACACACTCTCCCCCAGTCACACTGTCCCACACACTCTCCCCCCAGTCACACCGTCCCACAAACTCTCCCCCCAGACACACCGTCCCACACACTCTCCCCCATTCACACCGTCCCACACACTCTCCCCCCAGTCACACCGTCCCACACACTCTCCCCCAGTCACACCATCCCACACACTCTCCCCCCAGTCACACCGTCCCACACACTCTCCCCCAGTCACAACGTCCCACACACTATCCCCCAGTCACACCGTCCCACACACTCTCCCCCCAGTCACACCGTCCCACACACTCTCCCTCAAACACACCGTCCCAACCACTCTCCCCCAGTCACACCGTCCCAAACACTCTCCCCACAGTCACACTGTCCCACACACTCTGCCCCAGTCACACCGTCCCACATACTCTCCCCCAGTCACACCGTCCCACACACTCTCCCCCAGTCACACCGTCCCACACACTCTCCCCCAGTCACACTGTCCCACACACTCTCCCCCCAGTAACACCATCCCACACACTCTCCCCCAGTCACACCGTCCCACACACTCTCCCCCCAGTCACACCGTCCCACACACTCTCCCCCCAGACACACCGTCCCAAACACTCTCCCCCCAGTCACACTGTCCCACACACTCTCCCCCAGTCACACCGTCCCACACACTCTCCCCCCAGTCACACCGTCCCATACACTCTCCCCCAGTCACACCGTACCACAAACTCTCCCCCCAGTCACACCGTCCCACACACTCTCCCCCAGTCACACCGTCCCAAACACTCTCCCCCCAGTCACACTGTCCCACACACTCTCCCCCAGTCACACTGTCCCACACACTCTCCCCCAGTCACACCGTCCCACACACTCTCCCCCCAGTAACACCGTCCCACACACTCTCCCCCAGTCACACCGTCCCACACACTCTCCCCCCAGTCACACCGTCCCACACACTCTCCCCCCAGACACACCGTCCCACATACTCTCCCCCAGTCACACCGTCCCACACACTCTCCCCCCAGTCACACCGTCCCACACACTCTGCCCCAGTCACACCATCCCACACACTCTCCCCCCAGTCACACCATCCCACACACTCTCCCCCAGTCACACCGTCCCACACACTCTCCCCCCAGTCACACCGTCCCATACACTCTCCCCCAGTCACACCGTACCACAAACTCTCCCCCCAGTCACAACGTCCCACACACTATCCCCACAGTCACAGCCCCCCACACATTCTCCCCCAGACACACCGTCCCACACACTCTCCCCCCAGTCACACCGTCCCACACACTCTCCCCCAGTCACACCGTCCAGCACACTCTCCCCCAGTCACACCGTCCCACACACTCTCCCCCCAGTCACACTGTCCCACACACTCTCCCTCCAGTCACACCGTCCCACACACTCTCCCTCAAACACACCGTCCCAACCACTCTCCCCCAGTCACACCGTCCCAAACACTCTCCCCCCGTCACACTGTCCCACACACTCTCCCCCAGTCACACCGTCCCACATACTCTCCCCCAGTCACACCGTCCCACACACTCTCCCCCAGTCACACCGTCCCACACACTCTCCCCCAGTCACACCGTCCCACACACTCTCCCCCCAGTCACACCGTCCCACACACTCTCCCCCAGTCACACCGTCCCACACACTCTCCCCCCAGTAACACCGTCCCACACACTCTCCCCCATTCACACCGTCCCACACACTCTCCCCGCAGTCACACCGTCCCACACACTCTCCCCCAGTCACACCATCCCACACACTCTCCCCCCAGTCACACCGTCCCACACACTCTCCCCCAGTCACACCGTCCCACAAACTCTCCCCCAGTCACACCGTCCCACACACTCTCCCCCAGTCACACTGTCCCACACACTCTCCCCCCAGTCACACCGTCCCACACACTCTCCCCCCAGATACACCGTCCCACACACAATTACAATTTACAATTTAAATCGCTTTATTGGCATGATAAGTTACATCTTATGTTGCCAAAGCATCAAAATACATTTATGGTTTAGCACATAAACGCAGTTCTATTCATACAGTGTATAAACAGGTATATCCCTGAGTGTATAAATATACATTCGCATTGTTTATATATATTTTTTTCTTAGTTTACTGGTTGTCCCTCTGTTCATGGCAAGCTGTAACATAGTGCGCCGCCAGTGTTATACACTCTCCCCCATTCACACCGTCCCACACACTCTCCCCCCAGTCACACCGTCCCACACACTCTCCCCCAGTCACACCATCCCACACACTCTCCCCCCAGTCACACCGTCCCACACACTCTCCCCCAGTCACAACGTCCCACACACTATACCCCAGTCACACCGTCCCACACACTCTCCCCCCAGTCACACCGTCCCACACACTCTCCTCCAATCACACCGTCCCACACACTCTCCCCCCAGTCACATCGTCCCACACACTCACCCCCAGTCACACCGCCCACACACTCCCCCCCCAGTCACACCGTCCCACACACTCTCCCCCCAGTCACACCGTCCCACACACTCTCCCCCAGTCACACCATCCCACACACTCTCCCCCCAGTCACACCGTCCCACACACTCTGCCCCAGTCACACCGTCCCACACACTCTCCCCCAGTCACACCGTCCCACACACTCTCCCCCAGTCACACCATCCCACACATTTACCCCCAGTCACATCGTCCCACACACTCTCCCCAAGTCCCACACACTCTCCCCCCAGTCACACCATCCCACACAATTTTACAATTTACAATTTAATTTACAATTTAAATCGCTTTATTGGCATGATAAGTCACATCTTATGTTGCCAAAGCATCAAAATACATTTATGGTTTAGCACATAAACGCAGTTCTATTCATACAGTGTATAAACAGGTATATCCCTGAGTGTATAAACATACATTCGCATTGTCTATATATATTTTTTTCTTAGTTTACTGGTTGTCCCTCTGTTCATGGCAAGCTGTAACATAGTGCGCCGCCAGTGTTATACAGCTTCTCTCCTCTCCCAGTAGGAATGGGAGTTTTTGGTTGTCATTCAGATTTCTGAAATCAGGGCATATTTGTGAGAATTTTTGGTAGAAATTCTCCCTGATGCCCTGATATTTTCCACAAGCTGTGAGGAAGTGCATCTCTGTCTCCACCACTCCCTGACTGCAGTGAGAGCATATCCTGTCCTCTCTTGGCAGCCTGGTCTGCCTGTGTCTGCCTTTTTCCATCGCTAGGCTATGTTCGCTAAGTCTGTACCTTGTCAAGGTTCTTCTCAGTTTGTTATCCTTTACCATGGTCAGGTAATCAGCTATGTTGTATTGTCTGTTTAGGGCCAAGTAGCAATTGAGTTTGCTTTGGGTTTTTGTTGTTTCTGCCCAATATGTCAGATATTTTTCCTTTTGCTTAGCGACGATTGTGTTGGGTCGAATTCTTTGTGTTACCCTGTCACTGTCCTGGGGCTGGTTATTGTTAGTATTGTTAGTAGTTACTTCACTGAGTCCCAGGACTAATTGACTGAGGGTATTCTTCTTTATGGTCAGCTCTTGGCATTTCAGGGCGTCGTAGTGATAGCATTGGGGATTGCTCATTTGTAGGTGATTCCAAAATTTGGTGGCTCTTTTTTGGATAGTGATTATTAATGGATATTGGCCTAGTTCCGCCCTGCATGCATTGTTTACTGTTTTCCTTTGAGTCCGGAGGATACTTTTACAGAATTCTGCATGTAGGATCTCAATTGGGTGTTTGTCCCATTTTGCAAATTCTTGTTGAGTTAGCGGTCCCCATACCTCACTGCCATAGAGTGCAATTGGTTCAATTACTGATTTGAAAATTTTGAGCCAAATGCTAATTGGGATTTCTATTTGGATTGATTTTTTGATGGCATAGAAAGCCCTTCTTGCTTTCTCTTTCAGTTCATTCACAGCCAGTTTGAAGTTTCCCGTAGAACTGATTTTTAAGCCCAAGTATGTGTAGTTAGTGGTTTGTTCAATTTTGGTTGTTCCTACTGTGAAATTTATTTTGGGTCCCTGATGTTTGGATCTTTGCTGGAACACAAGGACTTTGGTTTTTTGGGGATTTATTGTCAGGGCCCAAGTCTGGCAGTACGACTCCAGCAGGTCCAGGTTTTGCTGTAGCCCCTCTTTAGTAGGTGACAGCAGAACCAGGTCGTCTGCATAGAGGAGGAATTTAACCTTGGATTCATATAGGGTGAGGCCGGGTGCTGTAGATTGTTCAAGTAGTTTTGCCAATCCATTTATGTAAATATTAAAGAGTGTCGGTGAGATTGGCGAGCCCTGCGTCACCCCCCTCCCCCAGTCACACCGTCCAGCACACTCTACCCCCAGTCACACCGTCCCACACACTCTCCCCCAGTCACACCGTCCCACACACTCTCCCCCAGTCACACCGTCCCACACACTCTCCCCCCAGTCACACCGTCCCACACACTCTCCCTCAAACACACCGTCCCAACCACTCTCCCCCAGTCACACCGTCCCAAACACTCTCCCCCCAGTCACACTGTCCCACACACTCTCCCCCAGTCACACCGTCCCACACACTCACCCCCACTCACACCGTCCCACACACTCTCCCCCAGTCACAACGTCCCACACACTCTCCCCCAGTCACACCGTCCCACACACTCTCCCCCCAGTAACACCATCCCACACACTCTCCCCCAGTCACACCGTCCCACACACTCTCCCCACAGTCACACCGTCCCACACACTCTCCCCACAGACACACCGTCGCAAACACTCTCCCCCCAGTCACACTGTCCCACACACTCTCCCCCAGTCACACCGTCCCACACACTCTCCCCCCAGTCACACCGTCCCATACACTCTCCCCCAGTCACACCGTACCACAAACTCTCCCCCCAGTCACACCGTCCCACACACTCTCCCCCAGTCACACCGTCCCAAACACTCTCCCCCCAGTCACACTGTCCCACACACTCTCTCCCAGTCACACCGTCCCACACACTCTCCCCCAGTCACACCATCCCACACACTCTCCCCCCAGTCACACCAACCCACACACTCTCCCCCATTCACACCGTCCCACACACTCTCCCCCCAGTCACACCGTCCCATACACTCTCCCCCAGTCACACCGTACCACAAACTCTCCCCCCAGTCACAACGTCCCACACACTATCCCCCAGTCACACCATCCCACACACTCTCCCCCCAGTCACACCGTCCCACACACTCTCCCCCAATCACACCGTCCCACACACTCTCCCCCCAGTCACACCGTCCCACACACTCTCCCCCAGTCACACCGCCCACACACTCCCCCCCAGTCACACCGTCCCACAGACTCTCCCCCCAGTCAAACCGTCCCACACACTCTCCCCCCAGTCACACCGTCCCACACATTCTCCCCCCAGTCACACCGTCCCACACACTCTGCCCCCAGTCCCACCGTCCCACACACTCTCCCCACAGTCACACCGTCCCACACACTCTCCCCGAGTCACACCGTCCCACACACTCTCCCCACAGTCACAGCCCCCCACACAGTCTCCCCCAAACACACCGTCCCACACACTCTCCCCCCAGTCACACCGTCCCACACACTCTCCCCCAGTCACACCGTCCAGCACACTCTCCCCCAGTCACACCGTCCCACACACTCTCCCCCCAGTCACACCGTCCCACACACTCTCCCTCCAGTCACACCATCCCACACACTCTCCCTCATACACACCGTCCCAACCACTCTCCCCCAGTCACACCATCCCAAACACTCTCCCCCCGTCACACTGTCCCACACACTCTCCCCCAGTCACACCGTCCCACATACTCTCCCCCAGTCACACCGTCCCACACACTCTCCCCCAGTCACACCGTCCCACACACTCTCCCCCAGTCACACCGTCCCACACACTCTCCCCCCAGTCACACCGTCCCACACACTCTCCCCCAGTCACACCGTCCCACACACTCTCCCCCCAGTAACACCGTCCCACACACTCTCCCCCATTCACACCGTCCCACACACTCTCCCCCCAGTCACACCGCCCCACACACTATCCCCCAGTCACACCATCCCACACACTCTCCCCCCAGTCACACCGTCCCACACACTCTCCCCCAGTCACACCGTCCCACAAACTCTCCCCCAGTCACACCGTCCCACACACTCTCCCCCAGTCACACTGTCCCACACACTCTCCCCCATTCACACCGTCCCACACACTCTCCCCCCAGTCACACCGTCCCACACACTCTCCCCCAGTCACACCATCCCACACACTCTCCCCCCAGTCACACCGTCCCACACACTCTCCCCCAGTCACAACGTCCCACACACTATCCCCCAGTCACACCGTCCCACACACTCTCCCCCCAGTCACACCGTCCCACACACTCTCCCCCAATCACACCGTCCCACACACTCTCCCCCCAGTCACACCGTCCCACACACTCACCCCCAGTCACACCGCCCACACACTCCCCCCCCAGTCACACCGTCCCACACACTCTCCCCCCAGTCACACCGCCCCACACACTCTCCCCCCAGTCACACCGTCCCACACACTCTCCCCCAGTCACACCATCCCACACACTCTCCCCCCAGTCACACCGTCCCACACACTCTGCCCCAGTCACACCGTCCCACACACTCTCCCCCAGTCACACCGTCCCACACACTCTCCCCCAGTCACACCATCCGACATACTTACCCCCAGTCACATCGTCCCACACACTCTCCCCAAGTCCCACACACTCTCCCCCCAGTCACACCATCCCACACACTCTCCCCCAGTCACACCGTCCAGCACACTCTCCCCCCAGTCACAACGTCCCACACACTATCCCCCAGTCACACCGTCCCACACACTCTCCCCCCAGTCACACCGTCCCACACACTCTCCCCCAATCACACCGTCCCACACACTCTCCCCCCAGTCACACCGTCCCACACACTCTCCCCCAGTCACACCGCCCACACACTCCCCCCCAGTCACACCGTCCCACAGACTCTCCCCCCAGTCAAACCGTCCCACACACTCTCCCCCCAGTCACACCGTCCCACACATTCTCCCCCCAGTCACACCGTCCCACACACTCTCCCCCAGTCACACCGTCCCACACACTCTCCCCCAGTCACACTGTCCCACACACTCTCCCCCATTCACACCGTCCCACACACTCTCCCCCCAGTCACACCGTCCCACACACTCTCCCCCAGTCACACCATCCCACACACTCTCCCCCCAGTCACACCGTCCCACACACTATCCCCCAGTCACACCATCCCACACACTCTCCCCCCAGTCACACCGTCCCACACACTCTCCCCCAATCACACCGTCCCACACACTCTCCCCCCAGTCACACTGTCCCACACACTCTGCCCCAGTCACACCGTCCCACATACTCTCCCCCAGTCACACCGTCCCACACACTCTCCCCCAGTCACACCGTCCCACACACTCACCCCCAGTCACACCGCCCACACACTCCCCCCCCAGTCACACCGTCCCACACACTCTCCCCCCAGTCACACCGCCCCACACACTCTCCCCCCAGTCAAACCGTCCCACACACTCTCCCCCCAGTCACACCGTCCCACACATTCTCCCCCCAGTCACACCGTCCCACACACTCTGCCCCCAGTCCCACCGTCCCACACACTCTCCCCCCAGTCACACCGTCCCACACACTCTCCCCCAGTCACACCGTCCAGCACACTCTCCCCCAGTCACACCGTCCCACACACTCTCCCCCCAGTCACACCGTCCCACACACTCTCCCTCCAGTCACACCATCCCACACACTCTCCCTCATACACACCGTCCCAACCACTCTCCCCCAGTCACACCATCCCAAACACTCTCCCCCCGTCACACTGTCCCACACACTCTCCCCCAGTCACACCGTCCCACATACTCTCCCCCAGTCACACCGTCCCACACACTCTCCCCCAGTCACACCGTCCCACACACTCTCCCCCAGTCACACCGTCCCACACACTCTCCCCCCAGTCACACCGTCCCACACACTCTCCCCCAGTCACACCGTCCCACACACTCTCCCCCCAGTAACACCGTCCCACACACTCTCCCCCATTCACACCGTCCCACACACTCTCCCCCCAGTCACACCGCCCCACACACTATCCCCCAGTCACACCATCCCACACACTCTCCCCCCAGTCACACCGTCCCACACACTCTCCCCCAGTCACACCGTCCCACAAACTCTCCCCCAGTCACACCGTCCCACACACTCTCCCCCAGTCACATCGTCCCACACACTCTCCCCAAGTCCCACACACTCTCCCCCCAGTCACACCATCCCACACACTCTCCCCCAGTCACACCATCCAGCACACTCTCCCCCCAGTCACACCGTCCCACACACTCTCCCCCAGTCACACCGTCCCACACACTCTCCCCCAGTCACACCGTCCCACACACTCTCCCCCCAGTCACACCGTCCCACACACTCTCCCTCAAACACACCGTCCCAACCACTCTCCCCCAGTCACACCGTCCCAAACACTCTCCCCCCAGTCACACTGTCCCACACACTCTCCCCCAGTCACACCGTCCCACACACTCACCCCCACTCACACCGTCCCACACACTCTCCCCCAGTCACACCGTCCCACACACTCTCCCCCAGTCACACCGTCCCACACACTCTCCCCCCAGTAACACCATCCCACACACTCTCCCCCAGTCACACCGTCCCACACACTCTCCCCACAGTCACACCGTCCCACACACTCTCCCCACAGACACACCGTCGCAAACACTCTCCCCCCAGTCACACTGTCCCACACACTCTCCCCCAGTCACACCGTCCCACACACTCTCCCCCCAGTCACACCGTCCCATACACTCTCCCCCAGTCACACCGTACCACAAACTCTCCCCCCAGTCACACCGTCCCACACACTCTCCCCCAGTCACACCGTCCCAAACACTCTCCCCCCAGTCACACTGTCCCACACACTCTCTCCCAGTCACACCGTCCCACACACTCTCCCCCAGTCACACCATCCCACACACTCTCCCCCCAGTCACACCAACCCACACACTCTCCCCCATTCACACCGTCCCACACACTCTCCCCCCAGTCACACCGTCCCATACACTCTCCCCCAGTCACACCGTACCACAAACTCTCCCCCCAGTCACAACGTCCCACACACTATCCCCCAGTCACACCGTCCCACACACTCTCCCCCCAGTCACACCGTCCCACACACTCTCCCCCAATCACACCGTCCCACACACTCTCCCCCCAGTCACACCGTCCCACACACTCTCCCCCAGTCACACCGCCCACACACTCCCCCCCAGTCACACCGTCCCACAGACTCTCCCCCCAGTCAAACCGTCCCACACACTCTCCCCCCAGTCACACCGTCCCACACATTCTCCCCCCAGTCACACCGTCCCACACACTCTGCCCCCAGTCCCACCGTCCCACACACTCTCCCCACAGTCACACCGTCCCACACACTCTCCCCGAGTCACACCGTCCCACACACTCTCCCCACAGTCACAGCCCCCCACACAGTCTCCCCCAAACACACCGTCCCACACACTCTCCCCCCAGTCACACCGTCCCACACACTCTCCCTCCAGTCACACCATCCCACACACTCTCCCTCATACACACCGTCCCAACCACTCTCCCCCAGTCACACCATCCCAAACACTCTCCCCCCGTCACACTGTCCCACACACTCTCCCCCAGTCACACCGTCCCACATACTCTCCCCCAGTCACACCGTCCCACACACTCTCCCCCAGTCACACCGTCCCACACACTCTCCCCCAGTCACACCGTCCCACACACTCTCCCCCCAGTCACACCGTCCCACACACTCTCCCCCAGTCACACCGTCCCACACACTCTCCCCCCAGTAACACCGTCCCACACACTCTCCCCCATTCACACCGTCCCACACACTCTCCCCCCAGTCACACCGCCCCACACACTATCCCCCAGTCACACCATCCCACACACTCTCCCCCCAGTCACACCGTCCCACACACTCTCCCCCAGTCACACCGTCCCACAAACTCTCCCCCAGTCACACCGTCCCACACACTCTCCCCCAGTCACACTGTCCCACACACTCTCCCCCCAGTCACACCGTCCCACACACTCTCCCCCATTCACACCGTCCCACACACTCTCCCCCCAGTCACACCGTCCCACACACTCTCCCCCAGTCACACCATCCCACACACTCTCCCCCCAGTCACACCGTCCCACACACTCTCCCCCAGTCACAACGTCCCACACACTATCCCCCAGTCACACCGTCCCACACACTCTCCCCCCAGTCACACCGTCCCACACACTCTCCCCCAATCACACCGTCCCACACACTCTCCCCCCAGTCACACCGTCCCACACACTCACCCCCAGTCACACCGCCCACACACTCCCCCCCCAGTCACACCGTCCCACACACTCTCCCCCCAGTCACACCGCCCCACACACTCTCCCCCCAGTCACACCGACCCACACACTCTCCCCCAGTCACACCATCCCACACACTCTCCCCCCAGTCACACCGTCCCACACACTCTGCCCCAGTCACACCGTCCCACACACTCTCCCCCAGTCACACCGTCCCACACACTCTCCCCCAGTCACACCATCCCACATACTTACCCCCAGTCACATCGTCCCACACACTCTCCCCAAGTCCCACACACTCTCCCCCCAGTCACACCATCCCACACACTCTCCCCCAGTCACACCGTCCAGCACACTCTCCCCCCAGTCACAACGTCCCACACACTATCCCCCAGTCACACCGACCCACACACTCTCCCCCCAGTCACACCGTCCCACACACTCTCCCCCAATCACACCGTCCCACACACTCACCCCCCAGTCACACCGTCCCACACACTCTCCCCCAGTCACACCGCCCACACACTCCCCCCCAGTCACACCTTCCCACAGACTCTCCCCCCAGTCAAACCGTCCCACACACTCTCCCCCCAGTCACACCGTCCCACACATTCTCCCCCCAGTCACACCGTCCCACACACTCTGCCCCCAGTCCCACCGTCCCAAACACTCTCCCCACAGTCACACCGTCCCACACACTCTCCCCGAGTCACACCGTCCCACACACTCTCCCCACAGTCACAGCCCCCCACACAGTCTCCCCCAAACACACCGTCCCACACACTCTCCCCCCAGTCACACCGTCCCACACACTCTCCCCCAGTCACACCGTCCAGCACACTCTCCCCCAGTCACACCGTCCCACACACTCTCCCCCCAGTCACACCGTCCCACACACTCTCCCTCCAGTCACACCATCCCACACACTCTCCCTCATAGACACCGTCCCAACCACTCTCCCCCAGTCACACCATCCCAAACACTCTCCCCCCGTCACACTGTCCCACACACTCTCCCCCAGTCACACCGTCCCACATACTCTCCCCCAGTCACACCGTCCCACACACTCTCCCCCAGTCACACCGTCCCACACACTCTCCCCCAGTCACACCGTCCCACACACTCTCCCCCCAGTCACACCGTCCCACACACTCTCCCCCAGTCACACCGTCCCACACACTCTCCCCCCAGTAACACCGTCCCACACACTCTCCCCCATTCACACCGTCCCACACACTCTCCCCCCAGTCACACCGCCCCACACACTATCCCCCAGTCACACCATCCCACACACTCTCCCCCCAGTCACACCGTCCCACACACTCTCCCCCAGTCACACCGTCCCACAAACTCTCCCCCAGTCACACCGTCCCACACACTCTCCCCCAGTCACACCGTCCCACACACTCTCCCCCAGTCACACTGTCCCACACACTCTCCCCCCAGTCACACCGTCCCACACACTCTCCCCCATTCACACCGTCCCACACACTCTCCCCCCAGTCACACCGTCCCACACACTCTCCCCCAGTCACACCATCCCACACACTCTCCCCCCAGTCACACCGTCCCACACACTCTCCCCCAGTCACAACGTCCCACACACTATCCCCCAGTCACACCGTCCCACACACTCTCCCCCCAGTCACACCGTCCCACACACTCTCCCCCAATCACACCGTCCCACACACTCTCCCCCCAGTCACACCGTCCCACACACTCACCCCCAGTCACACCGCCCACACACTCCCCCCCCAGTCACACCGTCCCACACACTCTCCCCCCAGTCACACCGCCCCACACACTCTCCCCCCAGTCACACCGACCCACACACTCTCCCCCAGTCACACCATCCCACACACTCTCCCCCCAGTCACACCGTCCCACACACTCTGCCCCAGTCACACCGTCCCACACACTCTCCCCCAGTCACACCGTCCCACACACTCTCCCCCAGTCACACCATCCCACATACTTACCCCCAGTCACATCGTCCCACACACTCTCCCCAAGTCCCACACACTCTCCCCCCAGTCACACCATCCCACACACTCTCCCCCAGTCACACCATCCCACATACTTACCCCCAGTCACATCGTCCCACACACTCTCCCCAAGTCCCACACACTCTCCCCCCAGTCACACCATCCCACACACTCTCCCCCAGTCACACCGTCCCACACACTCACCCCCCAGTCACACCGTCCCACACACTCTCCCCCAGTCACACCGCCCACACACTCCCCCCCAGTCACACCTTCCCACAGACTCTCCCCCCAGTCAAACCGTCCCACACACTCTCCCCCCAGTCACACCGTCCCACACATTCTCCCCCCAGTCACACCGTCCCACACACTCTGCCCCCAGTCCCACCGTCCCACACACTCTCCCCACAGTCACACCGTCCCACACACTCTCCCCGAGTCACACCGTCCCACACACTCTCCCCACAGTCACAGCCCCCCACACAGTCTCCCCCAAACACACCGTCCCACACACTCTCCCCCCAGTCACACCGTCCCACACACTCTCCCCCAGTCACACCGTCCAGCACACTCTCCCCCAGTCACACCGTCCCACACACTCTCCCCCCAGTCACACCGTCCCACACACTCTCCCTCCAGTCACACCATCCCACACACTCTCCCTCATAGACACCGTCCCAACCACTCTCCCCCAGTCACACCATCCCAAACACTCTCCCCCCGTCACACTGTCCCACACACTCTCCCCCAGTCACACCGTCCCACATACTCTCCCCCAGTCACACCGTCCCACACACTCTCCCCCAGTCACACCGTCCCACACACTCTCCCCCAGTCACACCGTCCCACACACTCTCCCCCCAGTCACACCGTCCCACACACTCTCCCCCAGTCACACCGTCCCACACACTCTCCCCCCAGTAACACCGTCCCACACACTCTCCCCCATTCACACCGTCCCACACACTCTCCCCCCAGTCACACCGCCCCACACACTATCCCCCAGTCACACCATCCCACACACTCTCCCCCCAGTCACACCGTCCCACACACTCTCCCCCAGTCACACCGTCCCACAAACTCTCCCCCAGTCACACCGTCCCACACACTCTCCCCCAGTCACACTGTCCCACACACTCTCCCCCCAGTCACACCGTCCCACACACTCTCCCCCCAGACACACCGTCCCACACACTCTCCCCCATTCACACCGTCCCACACACTCTCCCCCCAGTCACACCGTCCCACACACTCTCCCCCAGTCACACCATCCCACACACTCTCCCCCCAGTCACACCGTCCCACACACTCTCCCCCAGTCACAACGTCCCACACACTATCCCCCAGTCACACCGTCCCACACACTCTCCCCCCAGTCACACCGTCCCACACACTCTCCCCCAATCATACCGTCCCACACACTCTCCCCCCAGTCACACCGTCCCACACACTCACCCCCAGTCACACCGCCCACACACTCCCCCCCCAGTCACACCGTCCCACACACTCTCCCCCCAGTCACACCGCCCCACACACTCTCCCCCCAGTCACACCGTCCCACACACTCTCCCCCAGTCACACCATCCCACACAATCTCCCCCCAGTCACACCGTCCCACACACTCTGCCCCAGTCACACCGTCCCACACACTCTCCCCCAGTCACACCGTCCCACACACTCTCCCCCAGTCACACCATCCCACATACTTACCCCCAGTCACATCGTCCCACACACTCTCCCCAAGTCCCACACACTCTCCCCCCAGTCACACCATCCCACACACTCTCCCCCAGTCACACCGTCCAGCACACTCTCCCCCCAGTCACACCGTCCCACACACTCTCCCCCAGTCACACCGTCCCACACACTCTCCCCCAGTCACACCGTCCCACACACTCTCCCCCCAGTCACACCGTCCCACACACTCTCCCTCAAACACACCGTCCCAACCACTCTCCCCCAGTCACACCGTCCCACACACTCTCCCCCCAGTCACACTGTCCCACACACACTCCCCCAGTCACACCGTCCCACACACTCTCCCCCACTCACACCGTCCCACACACTCTCCCCCAGTCACACCGTCCCACACACTCTCCCCCAGTCACACCGTCCCACACACTCTCCCCCCAGTAACACCATCCCACACACTCTCCCCCAGTCACACCGTCCCACACACTCTCCCCACAGTCACACCGTCCCACACACTCTCCCCACAGACACACCGTCGCAAACACTCTCCCCCCAGTCACACTGTCCCACACACTCTCCCCCAGTCACACCGTCCCACACACTCTCCCCCCAGTTACACCGTCCCATACACTCTCCCCCAGTCACACCGTACCACAAACTCTCCCCCCAGTCACACCGTCCCACACACACTCCCCCAGTCACACCGTCCCAAACACTCTCCCCCCAGTCACACTGTCCCACACACTCTCCCCCAGTCACACCGTCCCACACACTCTCCCCCAGTCACACCGTCCCACACACTCTCCCCCCAGTAACACCGTCCCACACACTCTCCCCCAGTCACACCGTCCCACACACTCTCCCCCCAGTCACACCGTCCCACACACTCTCCCCCCAGACACACCGTCCCACATACTCTCCCCCAGTCACACCGTCCCACACACTCTCCCCCCAGTCACACCGTCCCACACACTCTCCCCCAGTCACACCATCCCACACACTCTCCCCCCAGTCACACCGTCCCACACACTCTCCCCCAGTCACAACGTCCCACACACTATCCCCCAGTCACACCGTCCCACACACTCTCCCCCCAGTCACACCGTCCCACACACTCTCCCCCAATCACACCGTCCCACACACTCTCCCCCCAGTCACACCGTCCCACACACTCACCCCCAGTCACACCGCCCACACACTCCCCCCCCAGTCACACCGTCCCACACACTCTCCCCCCAGTCACACCGCCCCACACACTCTCCCCCCAGTCACACCGACCCACACACTCTCCCCCAGTCACACCATCCCACACACTCTCCCCCCAGTCACACCGTCCCACACACTCTGCCCCAGTCACACCGTCCCACACACTCTCCCCCAGTCACACCGTCCCACACACTCTCCCCCAGTCACACCATCCCACATACTTACCCCCAGTCACATCGTCCCACACACTCTCCCCAAGTCCCACACACTCTCCCCCCAGTCACACCATCCCACACACTCTCCCCCAGTCACACCGTCCAGCACACTCTCCCCCCAGTCACAACGTCCCACACACTATCCCCCAGTCACACCGTCCCACACACTCTCCCCCCAGTCACACCGTCCCACACACTCTCCCCCAATCACACCGTCCCACACACTCACCCCCCAGTCACACCGTCCCACACACTCTCCCCCAGTCACACCGCCCACACACTCCCCCCCAGTCACACCTTCCCACAGACTCTCCCCCCAGTCAAACCGTCCCACACACTCTCCCCCCAGTCACACCGTCCCACACATTCTCCCCCCAGTCACACCGTCCCACACACTCTGCCCCCAGTCCCACCGTCCCACACACTCTCCCCACAGTCACACCGTCCCACACACTCTCCCCGAGTCACACCGTCCCACACACTCTCCCCACAGTCACAGCCCCCCACACAGTCTCCCCCAAACACACCGTCCCACACACTCTCCCCCCAGTCACACCGTCCCACACACTCTCCCCCAGTCACACCGTCCAGCACACTCTCCCCCAGTCACACCGTCCCACACACTCTCCCCCCAGTCACACCGTCCCACACACTCTCCCTCCAGTCACACCATCCCACACACTCTCCCTCATAGACACCGTCCCAACCACTCTCCCCCAGTCACACCATCCCAAACACTCTCCCCCCGTCACACTGTCCCACACACTCTCCCCCAGTCACACCGTCCCACATACTCTCCCCCAGTCACACCGTCCCACACACTCTCCCCCAGTCACACCGTCCCACACACTCTCCCCCAGTCACACCGTCCCACACACTCTCCCCCCAGTCACACCGTCCCACACACTCTCCCCCAGTCACACCGTCCCACACACTCTCCCCCCAGTAACACCGTCCCACACACTCTCCCCCATTCACACCGTCCCACACACTCTCCCCCCAGTCACACCGCCCCACACACTATCCCCCAGTCACACCATCCCACACACTCTCCCCCCAGTCACACCGTCCCACACACTCTCCCCCAGTCACACCGTCCCACAAACTCTCCCCCAGTCACACCGTCCCACACACTCTCCCCCAGTCACACTGTCCCACACACTCTCCCCCCAGTCACACCGTCCCACACACTCTCCCCCCAGACACACCGTCCCACACACTCTCCCCCATTCACACCGTCCCACACACTCTCCCCCCAGTCACACCGTCCCACACACTCTCCCCCAGTCACACCATCCCACACACTCTCCCCCCAGTCACACCGTCCCACACACTCTCCCCCAGTCACAACGTCCCACACACTATCCCCCAGTCACACCGTCCCACACACTCTCCCCCAGTCACACCGTCCCACACACTCTCCCCCAATCATACCGTCCCACACACTCTCCCCCCAGTCACACCGTCCCACACACTCACCCCCAGTCACACCGCCCACACACTCCCCCCCCAGTCACACCGTCCCACACACTCTCCCCCCAGTCACACCGCCCCACACACTCTCCCCCCAGTCACACCGTCCCACACACTCTCCCCCAGTCACACCATCCCACACAATCTCCCCCCAGTCACACCGTCCCACACACTCTGCCCCAGTCACACCGTCCCACACACTCTCCCCCAGTCACACCGTCCCACACACTCTCCCCCAGTCACACCATCCCACATACTTACCCCCAGTCACATCGTCCCACACACTCTCCCCAAGTCCCACACACTCTCCCCCCAGTCACACCATCCCACACACTCTCCCCCAGTCACACCGTCCAGCACACTCTCCCCCCAGTCACACCGTCCCACACACTCTCCCCCAGTCACACCGTCCCACACACTCTCCCCCAGTCACACCGTCCCACACACTCTCCCCCCAGTCACACCGTCCCACACACTCTCCCTCAAACACACCGTCCCAACCACTCTCCCCCAGTCACACCGTCCCACACACTCTCCCCCCAGTCACACTGTCCCACACACACTCCCCCAGTCACACCGTCCCACACAATTTTTTACAATTTACAATTTAAATCGCTTTATTGGCATGATAAGTTACATCTTATGTTGCCAAAGCATCAAAATACATTTATGGTTTAGCACATAAACGCAGTTCTATTCATACAGTGTATAAACAGGTATATCCCTGAGTGTATAAATATACATTTGCATTGTTTATATATATTTTTTTCTTAGTTTACTGGTTGTCCCTCTGTTCATGGCAAGCTGTAACATAGTGCGCCGCCAGTGTTATACAGCTTCTCTCCTCTCCCAGTAGGAATGGGAGTTTTTGGTTGTCATTCAGATTTCTGAAATCAGGGCATATTTGTGAGAATTTTTGGTAGAAATTCTCCCTGATGCCCTGATATTTTCCACAAGCTGTGAGGAAGTGCATCTCTGTCTCCACCACTCCCTGACTGCAGTGAGAGCATATCCTGTCCTCTCTTGGCAGCCTGGTCTGCCTGTGTCTGCCTTTTTCGATCGCTAGGCTATGTTCGCTAAGTCTGTACCTTGTCAAGGTTCTTCTCAGTTTGTTATCCTTTACCATGGTCAGGTAATCAGCTATGTTGTATTGTCTGTTTAGGGCCAAGTAGCAATTGAGTTTGCTTTGGGTTTTTGTTGTTTCTGCCCAATATGTCAGATATTTTTCCTTTTGCTTAGCGACGATTGTGTTGGGTCGAATTCTTTGTGTTACCCTGTCACTGTCCTGGGGCTGGTTATTGTTAGTATTGTTAGTAGTTACTTCACTGAGTCCCAGGACTAGTTGACTGAGGGTATTCTTCTTTATGGTCAGCTCTTGGCATTTCAGGGCGTCGTAGTGATAGCATTGGGGATTGCTCATTTGTAGGTGATTCCAAAATTTGGTGGCTCTTTTTTGGATAGTGATTATTAATGGATATTGGCCTAGTTCCGCCCTGCATGCATTGTTTACTGTTTTCCTTTGAGTCCGGAGGATACTTTTACAGAATTCTGCATGTAGGATCTCAATTGGGTGTTTGTCCCATTTTGCAAATTCTTGTTGAGTTAGCGGTCCCCATACCTCACTGCCATAGAGTGCAATTGGTTCAATTACTGATTTGAAAATTTTGAGCCAAATGCTAATTGGGATTTCTATTTGGATTGATTTTTTGATGGCATAGAAAGCCCTTCTTGCTTTCTCTTTCAGTTCATTCACAGCCAGTTTGAAGTTTCCCGTAGAACTGATTTTTAAGCCCAAGTATGTGTAGTTAGTGGTTTGTTCAATTTTGGTTGTTCCTACTGTGAAATTTATTTTGGGTCCCTGATGTTTGGATCTTTGCTGGAACACAAGGACTTTGGTTTTTTGGGGATTTATTGTCAGGGCCCAAGTCTGGCAGTACGACTCCAGCAGGTCCAGGTTTTGCTGTAGCCCCTCTTTAGTAGGTGACAGCAGAACCAGGTCGTCTGCATAGAGGAGGAATTTAACCTTGGATTCATATAGGGTGAGGCCGGGTGCTGTAGATTGTTCAAGTAGTTTTGCCAATCCATTTATGTAAATATTAAAGAGTGTCGGTGAGATTGGCGAGCCCTGCGTCACCCCCCGCCCCTGTGGGAAGTATTTTGTTTGTTTGTCTCCAATTTTAACTGCACATTTGTTGTTTGTATACATTGATTTAATTACATCATATGTTTTCCCTCCTACCCCACTTTCGATAAGTTTCAGGAATAAACCGTCATGCCAGATGGAGTCGAAAGCCTTCTGGAAATCTACAAAGCATGCGTAGATTTTGCTTTTGTTATGGTGAACGTGTTTGTCAATTAGGGTCTGTAGGGTGAAGATATGATCGGATGTTCTATAGTTTGGCAGGAATCCAATTTGGCTTTTACTCAAGACATTGTGCTCCTCAAGGAAGTTTATAAGTCTTTTGTTTATGATGCTACAGAATACCTTCCCCAGGTTACTGTTTACACAGATGCCTCGATAGTTGTTTGGGTCGATTTTGTCCCCACTTTTGTATATGGGCGTTATGAGTCCTTTGTTCCAGATATCAGGGAAATAACCGACACTCAGAACCAAGTTGAAGAGTTTTAGGATAGCCAGTTTCATTTTGTTGTCTGTGTGTTTAATCATCTCGTTTAGTATGCCGTCTGTCCCGCAGGCTTTTCCTGGTCGCAGGTCCTTGAGTTTTTCAAGAAGTTCTTTTTCTGTTATTATGGCGTCCAGCGGGTTTTGGTTATCTTTTATGGCCATTTCTAGCTTTTCCAGTTTTTTGCATATTTGGTGTTGCTCTGGTCTTAGTGTGTTTTTCTGGTATAATTTTTCAAAGTGGTTTACCCATGTGTCCCCATTTTGAATGGCCAAATCGTCGTGTTGTTTTCTGTGTAGTGTTTTCAAGTTTTCCCAGAAACAATTGGAATCTATGGATTCCTCCATGGAGCTGAGTGTATTCTTAATATATTGCTCTTTTTTGGTTCTGAGTGTGTTTCTGTATTGTGTTAGTGTCTGACAATAAGTAAGGCGTAGTTCCTCGTTTTCTGGATGTCTGTGTTTTTGGTTTGATATTTTTCTAAGTTTTTTCCTCATGTTATGGCAATCTCGGTCAAACCATTTTTCATAGTTTTTTGTTTTGGGTTTGTTGTTGCGAGCTTTCAAGTTTGCATTTGTTGCCAAATTATCAAAAATATTGTTTAGTTTACTAACTGCCCGGTTTACGCCTTCTTTATTGTGAGTGTATATGTTATCCAGAAAGGTGTCTAAGAGAGCTTGAGTTGATGCATTGCTAATTGTTTTCTGGTATTTTTCCGTGTCGTTTTTGGCCCATCTGTACGATTTTTTGGTGTTGTACAGTTTACTGGGTTGTGTTTCTATGTTGCTTGTTTCTGTCTTTTTGAGGAACATAGTAATTTGACTGTGATCTGACAGTGTTGTTTGTGGTTTGACTGTGAATGCTCTGAAAGAGGATGGGTCTAAGTCTGTAATCATATAGTCTACTGTGCTGCAGCCAAGAGGTGAGCAATAGGTCGATCTTCCTAGGAGGTCTCCTATGAACCTACCATTGACAATGTACAGACCCAGGTTTCGACAGAGCTGTAGTAGCTGTTTTCCGTTGGTATTTGACTGCTTGTCGCAGTTATGCCTGTATGGAAGGGAAGGGATGTCAAAGTGGTTATTCCCGAAAACGTAATTGTTTCCCTGATTATTGGTGAAGTCTGGTTCTTCGCCCGTTCTTGAATTGAGGTCCCCACAGATCAACACGTTCCCCTGGGCCTGGTATTGGATAATTTCCCCCTCCATGTTGGAGAAGGTGTCCTCTTTAAAGTACGGGGAATCGATTGGAGGGATATAAAGTGCGCAAATGTAAACATCTTGGGTGTTTGAGATAATCTCCCTCTCAAGTTTGAGCCACATATGGTTTTCGCCCTTTTTTATAAATTTGATGTAATTCTTAAGTTCTGTTTTAAACCAGATCAGTATGCCTCCGGAGTCTCTGCCTTGGGTTACACTTGGTAATTTATTGGAGGGGACCACCAGCTCAGTGTACCCTTGGGGACAGCCAGTGTGTCCTTTTCCTTTATACCAAGTTTCCTGTAAAATGATAATATCTAGGTCTTTAGTTTCATCTATGAACTCTGGGGTCCTACTTTTCACTTCTCGCAGTGAAGAGCGTAGACCTTGGATATTCCAGGTCGAAATATATAAGGATTTCATGTTAAGTTTGATCTTTTACTATGATAGGTTAAGGAGTGGTACGTGTTTGTCGTGTCTAAGTGTGGGAAAAAAAAGATCACATCAGTTGTCTACAAAAGTTAATACAATTTGGTTACAGTTCTTTCTATTAATTAGTCCTTGATCCATAAGGCGGAAGTAGATGCTGCTGCACATCTGCTTATTGTCTCTTAATGGATTGTTTCTGTCTGAGGTATTGCGTACGTCCTGTGCATCTCTCCCTCTGTCTGGCTGGGAGCAGTCCTATTCCCCTGTGGGACAGGAGTGGTGCAGGTCTGATATTGTTGTTTTGCATGGGGATCCTCTCTGGTCTCGGTTGGTGTGTTGGTGGTCCTTGTAGTGTTCCTGATATGTACCCCGCTGATCTCTGGTGGTCGGGGGGGGGTCCTCTTGGAGTCTGGGTATGGACCCGGTTAAAAGCGACGTCCTTCAGGGCTTTAGCAAAGATCGATATTCTTTGCCTTTGGATGTGGACGTGGTCGTAAAGACATTCCTCATCAAGGGTGGGGTGTTGGGCCAGGTGTACGTTGTGGTTTGATTCGCAGTCTCTTGCTATGCTGGCATTTATCTCATGAATTGTGTTGTTGTTGAAGTCTGTTCTCGGCAATATTGTGGAAACAGTGATTCTAGTGTTTGGAAATGTACTGCTTGCTTTCCTAATCATTGCTCTGAGCGATGTTGCTACTTCTTTCTGTTGGGTCTTTAGGTCATTTGTGCCCGTGTGTATTATTATGTGTTGGGGGGAGCCTAATCTGGCTTTGGTCAGCCATCCCATGGCTCTGTTTGTTGTTGGGCACCAGATCTTTTCTACTTTACTTCTAGGGAATAGCTTTTTCTCCCATAGAAATTTCCCATTTGAGTCTATGAGTATTACGACGTCAGCCTTGTTTGTGTTTACTGTCTGGTGGCTTTCGCTTGGACTCATAGTGTGTGTGCTGGGCTGGGGTGTCTGGTGTGTGCGTACCTCTTGTGAGCGGCCCGCTTGTGGTTCCACGGTGGTGGGGGAAGATTGCGAATCAGTATGCTGGTCGGTCTGTGTGGCACCCCTTGTATTGTGTGTCTGTTGCTTTTGTTCCGTGTGGGAGTGCAGCCGTTCCGTCCGGCTCTGTCTTGTCTTACCTCTAGCCTCTGGTTGCTGGTCTAATGGTGTTATCTCTCCTCTATGGCTCTCTTCTTTTTCCTGCAGCTCTTTCACCTGATTCCTAAGTAGATTCACCTGGTTCTCAAGTAGCTTCAGCTCTCTCTTGTGTCTCTCCCTCTCCTGATTTTGATAGTCATTCATTTTGAGGAAGTCCTCTCTAAGTTTAACCACCTCTATCTCTAATTGATTAAATTTATCTTTTGGTTGTATCTGGCTGTGTGATCCCGGGGTATGTGCCTGGTCGGCCCTGGAAGGCTCACTCACTTCCTGGCTAGGCTGGTCGGCCCTGGAGGGCTCACTCACTTCCTGGCTATGCTGCTCTTCTCTTGGTGAGCTGGGAATGGTAGGGGGACTATGTGTGGCTTCCTCCCTGGTAGTTATGCTGGGGTTTGTCAGTTGTATCGTGTGGCTGTGGTTCCCCGGGGTTGGTGTCTGGTTTGAACTGTGTGGCTCGTTCACCTCCTGACCAGGCAGATTTTCTCCTGGTAAGTTGTCAATGTTGGGGGGAGTGCGGGCCACTCTGGGGCTGTTCCTTCCCCCCTTAGTTAATTTTTTCAGTGTCCTGAAGGCTGTAGCAAATTTGTCGAGGTTGCCTTGCACTAATATTGTTCCGGTATTGTACGCGTTGACCGTCGTAGTTGAACTGTCTCCTGGTGTGTTAATTTTCATTATGGACCCATTTGCGGTATTTTCTAGCTTAACATTGGTATAGTGTGATTTTATTGCTGTGATCCAAGCCACTGGCTGATCTGAGTAGAAAATGAGGTTACTTTTTGTCCCATTGTTGTAACAGTCAGCAAAAAGTGTTTCTGGTTTTTCTCTCATCTGCTCATGCTTGATCGCTTTTATAGCTTTTTTTGCGGTGTTGGGGGGAATCTGGAAGCGGGGCTGTTGTGGATCTTCTGATTCGCTCATTTTTGGTAAAGTATTGTTGATCTTAGAATAAGCTTTTCTGGGGCCCCGGGTTTGGTGTTTCCCTCTCCCTGTTCGCGAACTTTCCCGGTCCCCCTCTCCGACCCCGTGGTCCCTGGGCCTCGGCTTCTGGGTTCACCCTTCTCAGGCCTGGGTCTGTGAGCCGCTGTTTCCCGGTGCCTTCGGGCTGTTCCCCTCCCCCTCAGAGGTCTCTGTGCCTCTGTCTCAGCCTGGCTCCTCGGGCCTTTCCCTGGCTTCAGTCTCCCTCCCTGGGCCCTGTACTCACAGTCTTGGTTTGCTTCTGGAAGCCTTCTGGTTGCTCCCCTTCGCCTCAGAGGTCTCTGGGCCTGGCTCCTCGGGCCTTTCCCGGGCTTTCTATCCCAGACGCCGCTCGGGCTGTGCCTCGTTCGCCGTTCGGGTGCTGGACTGCGGTCGTCGCTCGGGTGCTGGACTGCGGCCGTCGCTCGGGTGCTGGACTGCGGTCGTCGCTCGGGTGCTGGACTGCGGCCGCCGATCGGGCCGTGTCTCGTTCGCCGCTCGGCTCCCCGAGTCACCTCGTTCCAGCTGCCGCTGCGTCTCCGTGCGGCCTCCCCGATTCGCCTCGTTTCCCGAAGCGGCCTCCCCGAGTCTCCTCGCTCCGGCTGCCGCTGCGTTTCCGTGCGGCCTTCGCGCCTCGGTTCCCGATGCGGCCGAGTCACCTCGCTACTGCTGCTGCTGTGGCCCCGTGCGGCCGCTGTTCTTTGGTTTGTATATTTTTTTTTTTTCCCTTATTTCTTTTTTTTTCTTTGGCTTTTTTTTTCTAATTTCATCTGGTTTTTTTTCCTTTGGTGGTCTTTTCCTTCCTTACTTAATCTAGACTAAAATAAACTTAAACTTAACTAAACAAACTAAACTAACTTAACTAGAACTAAATTTAACTTTAAAACCTTTTTAAACTTGAAATGAACACTCTCCCCCACTCACACCGTCCCACACACTCTCCCCCAGTCACACCGTCCCACACACTCTCCCCCAGTCACACCGTCCCACACACTCTCCCCCCAGTAACACCATCCCACACACTCTCCCCCAGTCACACCGTCCCACACACTCTCCCCACAGTCACACCGTCCCACACACTCTCCCCACAGACACACCGTCGCAAACACTCTCCCCCCAGTCACACTGTCCCACACACTCTCCCCCAGTCACACCGTCCCACACACTCTCCCCCCAGTTACACCGTCCCATACACTCTCCCCCAGTCACACCGTACCACAAACTCTCCCCCCAGTCACACCGTCCCACACACACTCCCCCAGTCACACCGTCCCAAACACTCTCCCCCCAGTCACACTGTCCCACACACTCTCCCCCAGTCACACCGTCCCACACACTCTCCCCCAGTCACACCGTCCCACACACTCTCCCCCCAGTAACACCGTCCCACACACTCTCCCCCAGTCACACCGTCCCACACACTCTCCCCCCAGTCACACCGTCCCACACACTCTCCCCCCAGACACACCGTCCCACATACTCTCCCCCAGTCACACCGTCCCACACACTCTCCCCCCAGTCACACCGTCCCACACACTCTCCCCCAGTCACACCATCCCACACACTCTCCCCCCAGTCACACCATCCCACACACTCTCCCCCAGTCACACCGTCCCACACACTCTCCCCCCAGTCACACCGTCCCATACACTCTCCCCCAGTCACACCGTACCATAAACTCTCCCCCCAGTCACAACGTCCCACACACTATCCCCCAGTCACACCGTCCCACACACTCTCCCCCCAGTCACACCGTCCCACACACTCTCCCCCAATCACACCGTCCCACACACTCTCCCCCCAGTCACACCGTCCCACACACTCTCCCCCAGTCACACTGCCCACACACTCCCCCCCAGTCACACCGTCCCACACACCCTCCCCCCAGTCACAACGTCCCACACACTCTGCCCCCAGTCACACCGTCCCACACACTCTCCCCCCAGTCACACCGTCCCACACACTCTGCCCCAGTCACACCGTCCCACACACTCTCCCCCCAGTCACACCGTCCCACACACTCTCCCCGAGTCACACCGTCCCACACACTCTCCCCACAGTCACAGCCCCCCACACAGTCTCCCCCAGACACACCATCCCACACACTCTCCCCCAGTCACACCGTCCCACACACTCTCCCCCCAGTCACACCGTCCCATACACTCTCCCCCAGTCACACCGTACCACAAACTCTCCCCCCAAGTCACACCGTCCCATACACTCTCCCCCAGTCACACCGTCCCACTCTCCCCCCAGTCACACCGTCCCACATACTCTCCCTCAAACACACCGTCCCAACCACTCTCCCCCAGTCACACCATCCCAAACACTCTCCCCCCGTCACACTGTCCCACACACTCTCCCCCAGTCACACCGTCCCACACACTCTCCCCCAGTCACACCGTCCCACACACTCTCCCCCCAGTCACACCGTCCCACACACTCTCCCTCAAACACACCGTCCCAACCACTCTCCCCCAGCCACACCGTCCCAAACACTCTCCCCCTTCACACTGTCCCACGCACTCTCCCCAAGTCACACCGTCCCACACACTCTCCCCCAGTCACACTGTCCCACACACTCTCCGCCCAGTCACACCGTCCCACACACTCTCCCCCCAGTCACACCGTCCCACACACTCTCCCCCATTCACACCGTCCCACACACTCTCCCCCCAGTCACACCGTCCCACACACTCTCCCCCAGTCACACCATCCCACACACTCTCCCCCCAGTCACACCGTCCCACACACTCTCCCCCAGTCACACCGTCCCACACACTCTCCCCCAGTCACACCGTCCCACACACTCTCCCCCAGTCACACTGTCCCACACACTCTCCCCCCCGTCACACCGTCCCACACACTCTCCCCCCAGACACACCGTCCCACACACTCTCCCCCATTCACACCGTCCCACACACTCTCCCCCCAGTCACACCGTCCCACACACTCTCCCCCAGTCACACCGTCCCACACACTCTCCCCCCAGTCACACCGTCCCACACACTCTCCCCCAGTCACAACGTCCCACACACTATCCCCCAGTCACACCGTCCCACACACTCCCCCCCCAGTCACACCGTCCCACACACTCTCCCCCAATCACACCGTCCCACACACTCTCCCCCCAGGCACACCGTCCCACACACTCTCCCCCAGTCACACCGCCCACACACTCCCCCCCCAGTCACACCGTCCCACACACTCTCCCCCCAGTCACACAGTCCCACACACTCTCCCCCCAGTCACACCGTCCCACACACACTCCCCCAGTCACACCATCCCACACACTCTCCCCCCAGTCACACCGTCCCACACACTCTGCCCCAGTCACACCGTCCCACACACTCTCCCCCAGTCACACCATCCCACACACTCTCCCCTAGTCACACCATCCCACACACTTACCCCCAGTCACATCGTCCCACACACTCTCCCCCCAGTCACACTGTCCCACACTTTCACCCCCAGTCACACCGTCCCACACACTCTTCCCCAGTCACACCGTCCCACACACTCTCCCCCCAGTATCACCGTCCCACACACTCTCCCCCAGTCACACCGTCCCAAACACTCTCCCCGCAGTCACACCGTCCCACACACTCTCCCCCCAGTCACACCCACCCACACACTCTCCCCCCAGTCACAACGTCCCACACACTATCCCACAGTCACACCGTCCCACACACTCTCCCCCCAGTCACACCGTCCCACACACTCTCCCCCAATCACATCGTCCCACACACTCTCCCCCGAGTCACACCGTCCCACACACTCTCCCCCAGTCACACCGCCCACACACTCCCCCCACAGTCACACCGTCCCACACACTCTCCCCAAGTCACACCATCCCACACACTCTCCCCCCAGTCACACCGTCCCACACACTCTCCCCCCAGTCACACCGTCCCACACACTCTCCCCCAGTCACACCATCCCACACACTTACCCCCAGTCACATCGTCCCACACACTCTCCCCAAGTCCCACACACTCTCCCCCCAGTCACACCATCCCACACACTCTCCCCCCAGTCACATCGTCCCACACACTCTCCCCCAGTCACACCGTCCCACACACTCTCCCCCCAGTCACACCGTCCCACACACTCTCCCTCAAACACACCGTCCCAACCACTCTCCCCCAGTCACACCGTCCCAAACACTCTCCCCCCGTCACACTGTCCCACACACTCTCCCCCAGTCACACCGTCCCACACACTCTCCCCCAGTCACACCGTCCCACACACTCTCCCCCAGTCACACCGTCCCACACTCTCTCCCCCCAGTCACAACGTCCCACACACTATCCCCCAGTCACACCGGCCCACACACTCTCCCCCCAGTCACACCGTCCCACACACTCTCCCCCAGTCACACCGTCCCACACACTCTCCCCCCAGTCACACCGTCCCACACACTCTCCCCCCAGACACACCGTCCCACATACTCTCCCCCAGTCACACCGTCCCACATACTCTCCCCCAGTCACACCGTCCCACACACTCTCCCCCAGTCACACCGTCCAACACAATTTTTACAATTTTTTTTTTTTTACAATTTAAATCGCTTTATTGGCATGATAAGTTACATCTTATGTTGCCAAAGCATCAAAATACATTTATGGTTTAGCACATAAACGCAGTTCTATTCATACAGTGTATAAACAGGTATATCCCTGAGTGTATAAATATACATTCGCATTGTTTATATATATTCTTTTCTTAGTTTACTGGTTGTCCCTCTGTTCATGGCAAGCTGTAACATAGTGCGCCGCCAGTGTTATACAGCTTCTCTCCTCTCCCAGTAGGAATGGGAGTTTTTGGTTGTCATTCAGATTTCTGAAATCAGGGCATATTTGTGAGAATTTTTGGTAGAAATTCTCCCTGATGCCCTGATATTTTCCACAAGCTGTGAGGAAGTGCATCTCTGTCTCCACCACTCCCTGACTGCAGTGAGAGCATATCCTGTCCTCTCTTGGCAGCCTGGTCTGCCTGTGTCTGCCTTTTTCGATCGCTAGGCTATGTTCGCTAAGTCTGTACCTTGTCAAGGTTCTTCTCAGTTTGTTATCCTTTACCATGGTCAGGTAATCAGCTATGTTGTATTGTCTGTTTAGGGCCAAGTAGCAATTGAGTTTGCTTTGGGTTTTTGTTGTTTCTGCCCAATATGTCAGATATTTTTCCTTTTGCTTAGCGACGATTGTGTTGGGTCGAATTCTTTGTGTTACCCTGTCACTGTCCTGGGGCTGGTTATTGTTAGTATTGTTAGTAGTTACTTCACTGAGTCCCAGGACTAATTGACTGAGGGTATTCTTCTTTATGGTCAGCTCTTGGCATTTCAGGGCGTCGTAGTGATAGCATTGGGGATTGCTCATTTGTAGGTGATTCCAAAATTTGGTGGCTCTTTTTTGGATAGTGATTATTAATGGATATTGGCCTAGTTCCGCCCTGCATGCATTGTTTACTGTTTTCCTTTGAGTCCGGAGGATACTTTTACAGAATTCTGCATGTAGGATCTCAATTGGGTGTTTGTCCCATTTTGCAAATTCTTGTTGAGTTAGCGGTCCCCATACCTCACTGCCATAGAGTGCAATTGGTTCAATTACTGATTTGAAAATTTTGAGCCAAATGCTAATTGGGATTTCTATTTGGATTGATTTTTTGATGGCATAGAAAGCCCTTCTTGCTTTCTCTTTCAGTTCATTCACAGCCAGTTTGAAGTTTCCCGTAGAACTGATTTTTAAGCCCAAGTATGTGTAGTTAGTGGTTTGTTCAATTTTGGTTGTTCCTACTGTGAAATTTATTTTGGGTCCCTGATGTTTGGATCTTTGCTGGAACACAAGGACTTTGGTTTTTTGGGGATTTATTGTCAGGGCCCAAGTCTGGCAGTACGACTCCAGCAGGTCCAGGTTTTGCTGTAGCCCCTCTTTAGTAGGTGACAGCAGAACCAGGTCGTCTGCATAGAGGAGGAATTTAACCTTGGATTCATATAGGGTGAGGCCGGGTGCTGTAGATTGTTCAAGTAGTTTTGCCAATCCATTTATGTAAATATTAAAGAGTGTCGGTGAGATTGGCGAGCCCTGCGTCACCCCCCGCCCCTGTGGGAAGTATTTTGTTTGTTTGTCTCCAATTTTAACTGCACATTTGTTGTTTGTATACATTGATTTAATTACATCATATGTTTTCCCTCCTACCCCACTTTCGATAAGTTTCAGGAATAAACCGTCATGCCAGATGGAGTCGAAAGCCTTCTGGAAATCTACAAAGCATGCGTAGATTTTGCTTTTGTTATTGTGAACGTGTTTGTCAATTAGGGTCTGTAGGGTGAAGATATGATCGGATGTTCTATAGTTTGGCAGGAATCCAATTTGGCTTTTACTCAAGACATTGTGCTCCTCAAGGAAGTTTATAAGTCTTTTGTTTATGATGCTACAGAATACCTTCCCCAGGTTACTGTTTACACAGATGCCTCGATAGTTGTTTGGGTCGATTTTGTCCCCACTTTTGTATATGGGCGTTATGAGTCCTTTGTTCCAGATATCAGGGAAATAACCGACACTCAGAACCAAGTTGAAGAGTTTTAGGATAGCCAGTTTCATTTTGTTGTCTGTGTGTTTAATCATCTCGTTTAGTATGCCATCTGTCCCGCAGGCTTTTCCTGGTCGCAGGTCCTTGAGTTTTTCAAGAAGTTCTTTTTCTGTTATTATGGCGTCCAGCGGGTTTTGGTTATCTTTTATGGCCATTTCTAGCTTTTCCAGTTTTTTGCATATTTGGTGTTGCTCTGGTCTTAGTGTTTTTTTCTGGTATAATTTTTCAAAGTGGTTTACCCATGTGTCCCCATTTTGAATGGCCAAATCGTCGTGTTGTTTTTTGTGTAGTGTTTTCAAGTTTTCCCAGAAACAATTGGAATCAATGGATTCCTCCATGGAGCTGAGTGTATTCTTAATATATTGCTCTTTTTTGGTTCTGAGTGTGTTTCTGTATTGTGTTAGTGTCTGACAATAAGTAAGGCGTAGTTCCTCGTTTTCTGGATGTCTGTGTTTTTGGTTTGATATTTTTCTAAGTTTTTTCCTCATGTTATGGCAATCTCGGTCAAACCATTTTTCATAGTTTTTTGTTTTGGGTTTGTTCTTGCGAGCTTTCAAGTTTGCATTTGTTGCCAAATTATCAAAAATATTGTTTAGTTTACTAACTGCCCGGTTTACGCCTTCTTTATTGTGAGTGTATATGTTATCCAGAAAGGTGTCTAAGAGAGCTTGAGTTGATGCATTGCTAATTGTTTTCTGGTATTTTTCCGTGTCGTTTTTGGCCCATCTGTACGATTTTTTGGTGTTGTACAGTTTACTGGGTTGTGTTTCTATGTTGTTTGTTTCTGTCTTTTTGAGGAACATAGTAATTTGACTGTGATCTGACAGTGTTGTTTGTGGTTTGACTGTGAATGCTCTGAAAGAGGATGGGTCTAAGTCTGTAATCATATAGTCTACTGTGCTGCAGCCAAGAGGTGAGCAATAGGTCGATCTTCCTAGGAGGTCTCCTATGAACCTACCATTGACAATGTACAGACCCAGGTTTCGACAGAGCTGTAGTAGCTGTTTTCCGTTGGTATTTGACTGCTTGTCGCAGTTATGCCTGTATGGAAGGGAAGGGATGTCAAAGTGGTTATTCCCGAAAACATAATTGTTTCCCTGATTATTGGTGAAGTCTGGTTCTTCGCCCGTTCTTGAATTGAGGTCCCCACAGATCAACACGTTCCCCTGGGCCTGGTATTGGATAATTTCCCCCTCCATGTTGGAGAAGGTGTCCTCTTTAAAGTACGGGGAATCGATTGGAGGGATATAAAGTGCGCAAATGTAAACATCTTGGGTGTTTGAGATAATCTCCCTCTCAAGTTTGAGCCACATATGGTTTTCGCCCTTTTTTATAAATTTGATGTAATTCTTAAGTTCTGTTTTAAACCAGATCAGTATGCCTCCGGAGTCTCTGCCTTGGGTTACACTTGGTAATTTATTGGAGGGCACCACCAGCTCAGTGTACCCTTGGGGACAGCCAGTGTGTCCTTTTCCTTTATACCAAGTTTCCTGTAAAATGATAATATCTAGGTCTTTAGTTTCATCTATGAACTCTGGGGTCCTACTTTTCACTTCTCGCAGTGAAGAGCGTAGACCTTGGATATTCCAGGTCGAAATATATAAGGATTTCATGTTAAGTTTGATCTTTTACTATGATAGGTTAAAGAGTGGTACGTGTTTGTCGTGTCTAAGTGTGGGAAAAAAAAGATCACATCAAGTGTCTACAAAAGTTAATACAATTTGGTTACAGTTCTTTCTATTAATTAGTCCTTGATCCATAAGGCGGAAGTAGATGCTGCTGCACATCTGCTTATTGTCTCTTAATGGATTGTTTCTGTCTGAGGTATTGCGTACGTCCTGTGCATCTCTCCCTCTGTCTGGCTGGGAGCAGTCCTATTCCCCTGTGGGACAGGAGTGGTGCAGGTCTGACATTGTTGTTTTGCATGGGGATCCTCTCTGGTCTCGGTTGGTGTGTTGGTGGTCCTTGTAGTGTTCCTGATATGTACCCCGCTGATCTCTGGTGGTCGGGGGGGGGTCCTCTTGGAGTCTGGGTATGGACCCGGTTAAAAGCGACGTCCTTCAGGGCTTTAGCAAGGATCGATATTCTTTGCCTTTGGATGTGGACGTGGTCGTAAAGACATTCCTCATCGAGGGTGGGGTGTTGGGCCAGGTGTACGTTGTGGTTTGATTCGCAGTCTCTTGCTATGCTGGCATTTATCTCATGAATTGTGTTGTTGTTGAAGTCTGTTCTCGGCAATATTGTGGAAACAGTGATTCTAGTGTTTGGAAATGTACTGCTTGCTTTCCTAATCATTGCTCTGAGCGATGTTGCTACTTCTTTCTGTTGGGTCTTTAGGTCATTTGTGCCCGTGTGTATTATTATGTGTTGGGGGGAGCCTAATCTGGCTTTGGTCAGCCATCCCATGGCTCGGTTTGTTGTTGGGCACCAGATCTTTTCTACTTTACTTCTAGGGAATAGCTTTTTCTCCCATAGAAATTTCCCATTTGAGTCTATGAGTATTACGACGTCAGCCTTGTTTGTGTTTACTGTCTGGTGGCTTTCGCTTGGACTCATAGTGTGTGTGCTGGGCTGGGGTGTCTGGTGTGTGCGTACCTCTTGTGAGCGGCCCGCTTGTGGTTCCACGGTGGTGGGGGAAGATTGAGAATCAGTATGCTGGTCGGTCTGTGTGGCACCCCTTGTATTGTGTGTCTGTTGCTTTTGTTCCGTGTGGGAGTGCAGCCGTTCCGTCCGGCTCTGTCTTGTCTTATCTCTAGCCTCTGGTTGCTGGTCTAATGGTGTTTTCTCTCCTCTATGGCTCTCTTCTTTTTCCTGCAGCTCTTTCACCTGATTCCTAAGTAGATTCACCTGGTTCTCAAGTAGCTTCAGCTCTCTCTTGTGTCTCTCCCTCTCCTGATTTTGATTGTCATTCATTTTGAGGAAGTCCTCTCTAAGTTTAACCACCTCTATCTCTAATTGATTAAATTTATCTTTTGGTTGTATCTGGCTGTGTGATCCCGGGGTATGTGTCTGGTCGGCCCTGGTAGGCTCACTCACTTCCTGGCTAGGCTGGTCGGCCCTGGAGGGCTCACTCACTTCCTGGCTATGCTGCTCTTCTCTTGGTGAGCTGGGAATGGTAGGGGGACTATGTGTGGCTTCCTCCCTGGTAGTTATGCTGGGGTTTGTCAGTTGTATCGTGTGGCTGTGGTTCCCCGGGGTTAGTGTCTGGTTTGAACTGTGTGGCTCGTTCACCTCCTGACCAGGCAGATTTTCTCCTGGTAAGTTGTCAATGTTGGGGGGAGTGCGGGCCACTCTGGGGCTGTTCCTTCCCCCCTTAGTTAATTTTCTCAGTGTCCTGAAGGCCGTTGCAAATTTGTCGAGGTTGCCTTGCACTAATATTGTCCCGGTATTGTACGCGTTGACCGTCGTAGTTGAACTGTCTCCTGGTGTGTTAATTTTCATTATGGACCCATTTGCGGTATTTTCTAGCTTAACATTGGTATAGTGTGATTTTATTGCTGTGATCCAAGCCACTGGCTGATCTGAGTAGAAAATGAGGTTACTTTTTGTCCCATTGTTGTAACAGTCAGCAAAAAGTGTTTCTGGTTTTTCTCTCATCTGCTCATGCTTGATCGCTTTTATAGCTTTTTTTGCAGTGTTGGGGGGAATCTGGAAGCGGGGCTGTTGTGGATCTTCTGATTCGCTCATTTTTGGTAAAGTATTGTTGATCTTAGAATAAGCTTTTCTGGGGCCCCGGGTTTGGTGTTTCCCTCTCCCTGTTCGCGAGCTTTCCCGGTCCCCCTCTCCGACCCCGTGGTCCCTGGGCCTCGGCTTCTGGGTTCACCCTTCTCAGGTCTGGGTCTGTGAGCCGCTGTTTCCCGGTGCCTTCGGGCTGTTCCCCTCCCCCTCAGAGGCCTCTGTGCCTCTGTCTCGGCCTGGCTCCTCGGGCCTTTCCCTGGCTTCAGTCTCCCTCCCTGGGCCCTGTACTCACAGTCTTGGTTTGCTTCTGGAAGCCTTCTGGTTGCTCCCCTTCTCCTCAGAGGTCTCTGGGCCTGGCTCCTCGGGCCTTTCCCGGGCTTTCTAGCCCAGCCGCCGCTCGGGTTGTGCCTCGTTCGCCGTTCGGGTGCTGGACTGCGGTCGTCGCTCGGGTGCTGGACTGCGGCCGTCGCTCGGGTGCTGGACTGCGGTCGTCGCTCGGGTGCTGGACTGCGGCCGCCGATCGGGCCGTGTCTCGTTCGCCGCTCGGGCTCCCCGAGTCACCTCGTTCCGGCTGCCGCTGCGTCTCCGTGCGGCCTCCCCGATTCGCCTCGTTTCCCGAAGCGGCCTCCCCGAGTCTCCTCGCTCCGGCTGCCGCTGCGTCTCCGTGCGGCCTTCGCGCCTCGGTTCCCGATGCGGCCGAGTCACCTTGCTTCTGCTGCTGCTGTGGCCCCGTTTGTTTTTTTTTCCCTTATTTCTTTTTTTTTTCTTTGGCTTTTTTTTTTCTAGTTTCCTCTGGTTTTTTTTCCTTTGGTGGTCTTTTCCTTCCTTACTTAATCTAGACTAAACTAAACTTAAACTTAACTAAACAAACTAAACTAACTTAACTAGAACTAAATTTAACTTTAAAACCTTTTTAAACTTGAAATGAACCTTTTTTTTCCCACTTTAAACACTAAAAACACTAAAAATTCAGCAGCCCATCTTCAGCGTGTGTATTCACTCTGTCTGGCTGTCTCTCCCCCAGTCACACAGTCCCACACACTCTCCCCCCAGTCACACCGTCCCACACACTCTCCCCCCAGACACACCGACACACACACTCTCCCCCATTCACACCGTCCCACACACTCTCCCCCCAGTCACACCGTCCCACACAATCTCCCCCAGTCACACCATCCCACACACTCTCCCCCCAGTCACACCGTCCCACACACTCTCCCCCAGTCACACCGTCCCACACACTCTCCCCCCAGTCACACCGTCCCACACACTCTCCCCCCAGTCACACCGTCCCACACACTCTCCCTCAAACACACCGTCCCAACCACTCTCCCCCAGTCACACCATCCCAAACACTCTCCCCCCGTCACACTGTCCCACACACTCTCCCCCAGTCACACCGTCCCACACACTCTCCCCCAGTCACACCGTCCCACACACTCTCCCCCCAGTCACACCGTCCCACACACTCTCCCTCAAACACACCGTCCCAACCACTCTCCCCCAGCCACACCGTCCCAAACACTCTCCCCCTTCACACTGTCCCACGCACTCTCCCCCAGTCACACCGTCCCACACACTCTCCCCCAGTCACACTGTCCCACACACTCTCCGCCCAGTCACACCGTCCCACACACTCTCCCCCCAGACACACCGTCCCACACACTCTCCCCCATTCACACCGTCCCACACACTCTCCCCCCAGTCACACCGTCCCACACACTCTCCCCCAGTCACACCATCCCACACACTCTCCCCCCAGTCACACCGTCCCACACACTCTCCCCCCAGTCACACCGTCCCACACACTCTCCCCCAGTCACACCGTCCCACACACTCTCCCCCAGTCACACCGTCCCACACACTCTCCCCCAGTCACACTGTCCCACACACTCTCCCCCCCGTCACACCGTCCCACACACTCTCCCCCCAGACACACCGTCCCACACACTCTCCCCCATTCACACCGTCCCACACACTCTCCCCCCAGTCACACCGTCCCACACACTCTCCCCCAGTCACACCATCCCACACACTCTCCCCCCAGTCACACCGTCCCACACACTCTCCCCCAGTCACCACGTCCCACACACTATCCCCCAGTCACACGTCCCACACAATTCACAATTCACAATTCAAATCGCTTTATTGGCATGATAAGTTACATCTTATGTTGCCAAAGCATCAAAATACATTTATGGTTTACCACATAAACGCAGTTTTATTCATACAGTGTATAAACAGGTATATCCCTGAGTGTATAAATATACATTCGCATTGTTTGTATATATTCTTTTCTTAGTTTACTGGTTGGCTCTCTGTTCATGGCAAGCTGTAACATAGCGTGCCGCCAGTGTTATACAGCTTCTCTCCTCTCCCAGTAGGAATGGGAGTTTTTGGTTGTCATTCAGATTTCTGAAATCAGGGCATATTTGTGAGAATTTTTGGTAGAAATTCTCCCTGATGCCCTGATATTTTCCACAAGCTGTGAGGAAGTGCATCTCTGTCTCCACCACTCCCTGACTGCAGTGCAAGCATATCCTGTCCTCTCTTGGCAGCCTGGTCTGCCTGTGTCTGCCTTTTTCGATCGCTAGGCTATGTTCGCTAAGTCTGTACCTTGTCAAGGTTCTTCTCAGTTTGTTATCCTTTACCATGGTCAGGTAATCAGCTATGTTGTATTGTCTGTTTAGGGCCAAGTAGCAATTGAGTTTGCTTTGGGTTTTTGTTGTTTCTGCCCAATATGTCAGATATTTTTCCTTTTGCTTAGCGACGATTGTGTTGGGTCGAATTCTTTGTGTTAACCTGTCACTGTCCTGGGGCTGGTTATTGTTAGTATTGTTAGTAGTTACTTCACTGAGTCCCAGGACTAGTTGACTGAGGGTATTCTTCTTTATGGTCAGCTCTTGGCATTTCAGGGCGTCGTAGTGATAGCATTGGGGATTGCTCATTTGTAGGTGATTCCAAAATTTGGTGGCTCTTCCCCCCCAGTCACACCGTCCCACACACTCTCCCCCAATCACACCGTCCCACACACTCTCCCCCCAGTCACACCGTCCCACACACTCTCCCCCAGTCACACCGCCCACACACTCCCCCCCCAGTCACACAGTCCCACACACTCTCCCCCCAGTCACACCGTCCCACACACTCTCGCCCAGTCACACCATCCCACACACTCTCCCCCCAGTCACACCGTCCCACACACTCTGCCCCAGTCACACCGTCCCACACACTCTCCCCCAGTCACACCATCCCACACACTCTCCCCTAGTCACACCATCCCACACACTTACCCCCAGTCACATCGTCCCACACACTCTCCCCAAGTCCCACACACTCTCCCCCCAGTCACACCATCCCACACACTCTCCCCCCAGTCACATCGTCCCACACACTCTCCCCCAGTCACACCGTCCAGCACACTCTCCCCCCAGTCACACCGTCCCACACACTCTCCCCCAGTCACACCGTCCCACACACTCTCCCCCCAGTCACACCGTCCCACACACTCTCCCCCCAGTCACACCGTCCCACACACTCTCCCTCAAACACACCGTCCCAACCACTCTGCCCCAGTCACACCGTCCCAAACACTCTCCCCCCAGTCACACTGTCCCACACAATCACCCCCAGCCACACCGTCCCACACACTCTCCCCCAGTCACACCGTCCCACACACTATCCCCCAGTCACACCGTCCCACACACTCTCCCCCAGTCACACCGTCCCACACACTCTCCCCCCAGTAACACCATCCCACACACTCTCCCCCATTCACACCATCCCACACACTCTCCCCCGTCACACCGTCCCACACACTCTCCCCCCAGACACACCGTCCCAAACACTCTCCCCCCAGTCACACTGTCCCACACACTCTCCCCCAGTCACACCGTCCCACACACTCTCCCCCCAGTCACACTGTCCCATACACTCTCCCCCAGTCACACCGTACCACATAATCACCCCCCAGTCACACCGTCCCACACACTCTCCCCCAGTCACACCGTCCCAAACACTCTCCCCCCAGTCACACTGTCCCACACTTTCACCCCCAGTCACACCGTCCCACACACTCTTCCCCAGTCACACCGTCCCACACACTCTCCCCCCAGTAACACCGTCCCACACACTCTCCCCCAGTCACACCGTCCCAAACACTCTCCCCCCAGTCACACCGTCCCACACACTCTCCCCCCAGTCACACCCACCCACACACTCTCCCCCCAGTCACAACGTCCCACACACTATCCCACAGTCACAACGTCCCACACACTCTCCCCCAATCACATCGTCCCACACACTCTCCCCCTAGTCACACCGTCCCACACACTCTCCCCCAGTCACACCGCCCACACACTCCCCCCACAGTCACACCGTCCCACACACTCTCCCCAAGTCACACCATCCCACACACTCTCCCCCCAGTCACACCGTCCCACACACTCTCCCCCCAGTCACACCGTCCCACACACTCTCCCCAAGTCACACCATCCCACACACTCTCCCCCCAGTCACACCGTCCCTCACACTCTGCCCCAGTCACACCGTCCCACACACTCTCCCCCAGTCAGACCATCCCACACACTTACCCCCAGTCACATCGTCCCACACACTCTCCCCAAGTCCCACACACTCTCCCCCCAGTCACACCATCCCACACACTCTCCCCCCAGTCACATCGTCCCACACACTCTCCCCCAGTCACACCGTCCCACACACTCTCCCCCCAGTCACACCGTCCCACACACTCTCCCTCAAACACACCGTCCCAACCACTCTCCCCCAGTCACACCGTCCCAAACACTCTCCCCCCGTCACACTGTCCCACACACTCTCCCCCAGTCACACCGTCCCACACACTCTCCCCCAGTCACACCGTCCCACACACTCTCCCCCAGTCACACCGTCCCACACACTCTCCCCCCAGTCACAACGTTCCACACAATATCCCCCAGTCACACCGGCCCACACACTCTCCCCCCAGTCACACCGTCCCACACACTCTCCCCCAATCACACCGTCCCACACACTCTCCCCCCAGTCACACCGTCCCACACACTCTCCCCCAGTCACACCGCCCACACACTCCCCCCACAGTCACACCGTCCCACACACTCTCCCCCCAGTCACACCGTCCCACACACTCTCCCCCCAGTCACACTGTCCCACACACTCTCCCCCAGTCACACCATCCCACACACTCTCCCCCCAGTCACACCGTCCCACACACTCTGCCCCAGTCACACCGTCCCACACACTCTCCCCCAGTAACACCATCCCACACACTCTCCCCCAGTCACACCATCCCACACACTCTCCCCCCAGTCACACCGTCCCACACACTCTCCCTCAAACACACCGTCCCAACCACTCTCCCCCAGTCACACCGTCCCAAACACTCTCCCCCCGTCACACTGTCCCACACACTCTCCCCCAGTCACACCGTCCCACACACTCTCCCCCAGTCACACCGTCCCACACACTCTCCCCCAGTCACACCGTCCCACACACTCTCCCCCAGTCACACTGTCCCACACACTCTCCCCCCAGTCACACCGTCCCACACACTCTCCCACCAGACACACCGTCCCACACACTCTCCCCCATTCACACCGCCCCACACACTCTCCCCCCAGTCACACCGTCCCACACACTCTCCCCCAATCACACCATCCCACACACTCTCCCCCCGGTCACACCGTCCCACACACTCTACCCCAGTCACACCGTCCCACACACTCTCCCCCAGTCACACCGTCCCACACACTCACCCCCAGTCACACCGTCCCACACACTCTCCCCCAGTCACACCGTCCCACACACTCTCCCCCCAGTAACACCATCCCACACACTCTCCCCCAGTCACACCGTCAGACACACTCTCCCCCCAGTCACACCGTCCCACACACTCTCCCCCCAGACACACCGTCCCAAACACTCTCCCCCCAGTCACACTGTCCCCCACACTCTCCCCCAGTCACACCGTCCCACACACTCTCCCCGCAGTCACACCGTCCCACACACTCTCCCCCAGTCACACCGTACCACCAACTCTCCCCCCAGTCACACCGTCCCACACACTCTCCCCCAGTCACACCGTCCCAAACACTCTCCCCCCAGTCACACTGTCCCACACACTCTCCCCCAGTCACACCGTCCCACACACTCTCCCCCAGTCACACCATCCCACACACTCTCCCCCCAGTAACACCGTCCCACACACTCTCCCCCAGTCACACCGTCCCACACACTCTCCCCCCAGTCACACCGTCCCACACACTCTCCCCCCAGACACACCGTCCCACATACTCTCCCCCAGTCACACCGTCCCACACACTCTCCCCCCAGTCACACCGTCCCACACACTCTCCCCCAGTCACACCATCCCACACACTCTCCCCCCAGTCACACCATCCCACACACTCTCCCCAGTCACACCGTCCCACACACTCTCCCCCGAGTCACACCGTCCCATACACTCTCCCCCAGTCACAACGTACCACAAACTCTCCCCCCAGTCACAACGTCCCACACACTATCCCCCAGTCACACCGTCCCACACACTCTCCCCCCAGTCACACCGTCCCACACACTCTCCCCCAATCACACCGTCCCACACACTCTCCCCCCAGTCACACCGTCCCACACACTCTCCCCCTGTCACACCGTCCACACACTCCCCCCCAGTCACACCGTCCCACACACTCTCCCCCCAGTCACACCGTCCCACACACTCTCCCCCCAGTCACACCGTCCCACACATTCTCCCCCCAGTCACACCGTCCCACACACTCTGCCCCCAGTCACACCGTCCCACACACTCTCCCCCCGTCACACCGTCCCACACACTCTCCCCCCAGTCACACCGTCCCACACACTCTCCCCCCAGACACACCGTCCCACATACTCTCCCCCAGTCACACCGTCCCACACACTCTCCCCCCAGTCACACCGTCCCACACACTCTCCCCCAGTCACACCATCCCACACACTCTCCCCCCAGTCACACCATCCCACACACTCTCCCCCAGTCACACCGTCCCACACACTCTCCCCCGAGTCACACCGTCCCATACACTCTCCCCCAGTCACACCGTACCACAAAATCTCCCCCCAGTCACAACGTCCCACACACTATCCCCCAGTCACACCGTCCCACACACTCTCCCCCCAGTCACACCGTCCCACACACTCTCCCCCAATCACACCGTCCCACACACTCTCCCCCCAGTCACACCGTCCCACACACTCTCCCCCTGTCACACCGCCCACACACTCCCCCCCAGTCACACCGTCCCACACACTCTCCCCCCAGTCACACCGTCCAGCACACTCTCCCCCAGTCACACCGTCCCACACACTCTCCCCCCAGTCACACCGTTCCACACGCTCTCCCTCCAGTCGCACCGTCCCACACACTCTCCCTCAAACACACCGTCCCAACCACTCTCCCCCAGTCACACCGTCCCAAACACTCTCCCCCGTCACACTGTCCCACACACTCTCCCCCAGTCACACCGTCCCACATACTCTCCCCCAGTCACACCGTCCCACACACTCTCCCCCAGTCACACCGTCCCACACACTCTCCCCCAGTCACACTGTCCCACACACTCTCCCCCCAGTCACACCGTCCCACACACTCTCCCCCCAGACACACCGACCCACACACTCTCCCCCATTCACACCGTCCCACACACTCTCCCCCCAGTCACACCGTCCCACACACTCTCCCCCAGTCACACCATCCCGCACACTCTCCCCCCAGTCACACCGTCCCACATACTCTCCCCCAGTCACACCGTCCCACACAATCTCCCCCCAGTCACACCGTCCCACACACTCTCCCCCCAGTCACACCGTCCCACACACTCTCCCTCAAACACACCGTCCCAACCACTCTCCCCCAGTCACACCGTCCCAAACACTCTCCCCCCGTCACACTGTCCCACACACTCTCCCCCAGTCACACCGTCCCACACACTCTCCCCCAGTCACACCGTCCCACACACTCTCCCCCCAGTCACACCGTCCCACACACTCTCCCTCAAACACACCGTCCCAACCACTCTCCCCCAGTCACACCGTCCCAAACACTCTCCCCCGTCACACTGTCCCACGCACTCTCCCCGAGTCACACCGCCCCACACACTCTCCCCCAGTCACACTGTCCCACACACTCTCCCCCCAGTCACACCGTCCCACACACTCTCCCCCCAGACACACCGTCCCACACACTCTCCCCCATTCACACGGTCCCACACACTCTCCCCCCAGTCACACCGTCCCACACACTCTCCCCCAGTCACACCATCCCACACACTCTCCCCCCAGTCACACCGTCCCACACACTCTCCCCCAGTCACACCGTCCCACACACTCTCCCCCAGTCACACCGTCCCACACACTCTCCCCCAGTCACACTGTCCCACACACTCTCCCCCCAGTCACACCGTCCCACACACTCTCCCCCCAGACTCACCGACCCACACACTCTCCCCCATTCACACCGTCCCACACACTCTCCCCCCAGTCACACCGTCCCATACACTCTCCCCCAGTCACACCATCCCGCACACTCTCCCCCCAGTCACACCGTCCCGCATACTCTCCCGTAGTCACACCGTCCCACACACTCTCCCCCCAGTCACACCGTCCCACACACTCTCCCCCCAGTCACACCGTCCCACACACTCTCCCTCAAACACACCGTCCCAACCACTCTCCCCCAGTCACACCGTCCCAAACACTCTCCCCCCAGTCACACCGTCCCACACACTCTCCCCCAATCACACCGTCCCACACACTCTCCCCCCAGTCACACCGTCCCACACACTCTCCCCCAGTCACACCGCACACACACTCCCCCCACAGTCACACCGTCCCACACACTCTCCCCCCAGTCACACCGTCCCACACACTTTCCCCCCAGTCACACCGTCCCACACACTCTCCCCCAGTCACACCATCCCTCACACTCTCCCCCCAGTCACACCGTCCCACACACTCTGCCCCAGTCACACCGTCCCACACACTCTCCCCCAGTCACACCGTCCCACACACTCTCCCCCAGTCACACCATCCCACACACTTACCCCCAGTCACATCGTCCCACACACTCTCCCCAAGTCCCACACACTCTCCCCCCAGTCACACCATCCCACACACTCTCCCCACAGTCACATCGTCCCACACACTCTCCCCCAGTCACACCGTCCCACACACTCTCCTCCCAGTCACACCGTCCCACACACTCTCCCTCAAACACACCGTCCCAACCACTCTCCCCCAGTCACACCGTCCCAAACACTCTCCCCCGTCACACTGTCCCACACACTCTCCCCCAGTCACACCGTCCCAACCACTCTCCCCCAGTCACACCGTCCCAAACACTCTCCCCCGTCACACTGTCCCACACACTCTCCCCCAGTCACACCGTCCCACACACTCTCCCCCAGTCACACCGTCCCACACACTCTCCCCCAGTCACACCGTCCCACACACTCTCCCCCAGTCACACCGTCCCACACACTCTCCCCCCAGTCACACCGTCCCACACACTCTCCCCCCAGACACACCGTCCCACACACTCTCCCCCATTCACACCGTCCCACACACTCTCCCCCCAGTCACACCGTCCCACACACTCTCCCCCAGTCACACCATCCCACACACTCTCCCCCCAGTCACACCGTCCCACACACTCTCCCCCAGTCACACCGTCCCACACACTCTCCCCCAGTCTCACCGTCCCACACACTCTCCCCCAGTCACACTGTCCCACACACTCTCCCCCCAGTCACACCGTCCCACACACTCTCCCCCCAGACACACCGTCCCACACACTCTCCCCCATTCACACCGTTCCACACACTCTCCCCCCAGTCACACCGTCCCACACACTCTCCCCCAGTCACACCATCCCACACACTCTCCCCCCAGTCACACCGTCCCACACACTCTCCCCCAGTCACAACGTCCCACACACTATCCCCCAGTCACACCGTCCCACACACTCTCCCCCCAGTCACACCGTCCCACACACTCTCCCCCAATCGCACCGTCCCACACACTCTCCCCCCAGTCACACCGTCCCACACACTCTCCCCCAGTCACACCGCCCACACACTCCCCCCCCAGTCACACCGTCCCACACACTCTCCCCCCAGTCACACCGTCCCACACACTCTCCCCCCAGACACACCGTCCCACACACTCTCCCCCATTCACACCGTCCCACACACTCTCCCCCAGTCACACCATCCCACACACTCTCCCCCCGTCACACCGTCCCACACACTCTCCCCCCAGACACACCGTCCCACACACTCTCCCCCATTCACACCGTCCCACACACTCTCCCCCCAGTCACACCGTCCCACACACTCTCCCCCAGTCACACCATCCCACACACTCTCCCCCCAGTCACACCGTCCCACACACTCTCCCCCAGACACACCGTCCCACACACTCTCCCCCAGTCTCACCGTCCCACACACTCTCCCCCAGTCACACTGTCCCACACACTCTCCCCCCAGTCACACCGTCCCACACACTCTCCCCCCAGACACACCGTCCCACACACTCTCCCCCATTCACACCGTTCCACACACTCTCCCCCCAGTCACACCGTCCCACACACTCTCCCCCAGTCACACCATCCCACACACTCTCCCCCCAGTCACACCGTCCCACACACTCTCCCCCAGTCACAACGTCCCACACACTATCCCCCAGTCACACCGTCCCACACACTCTCCCCCCAGTCACACCGTCCCACACACTCTCACCCAATCGCACCGTCCCACACACTCTCCCCCCAGTCACACCGTCCCACACACTCTCCCCCAGTCACACCGCCCACACACTCCCCCCCCAGTCACACCGTCCCACACACTCTCCCCCCAGTCACACCGTCCCACACACTCTCCCCCCAGTCACACCGTCCCACACACTCTCCCCCAGTCACACCATCCCACACACTCTCCCCCCAGTCCCACCATCCCACACACTCTGCCCCAGTCACACCGTCCCACACACTCTCCCCCAGTCACACCATCCCACAAACTTACCCCCAGTCACATCGTCCCACAGACTCTCCCCAAGTCCCACACACTCTCCCCCCAGTCACACCATCCCACACACTCTCCCCCCAGTCACATCGTCCCACACAATCTCCCCCAGTCACACCGTCCAGCACTCTCTCCCCCCAGTCACACCGTCCCACACACTCTCCCCCAGTCACACTGTCCCACACACTCTCCCCCCAGTCACACCGTCCCACACACTCCCCCCCCAGTCACACCGTCCCACACACTCTCCCCCCAGTCACACCGTCCCACACACTCTCCCCCCAGTCACACCGTTCCACACACTCTCCCCCAGTCACACCATCCCAAACACTCTCCCCCAGTCCCACCATCCCACACACTCTGCCCCAGTCACACCGTCCCACACACTCTCCCCCAGTCACACCATCCCACAAACTTACCCCCAGTCACATCGTTCCACAGACTCTCCCCAAGTCCCACACACTCTCCCCCCAGTCACACCATCCCACACACACTCCCCCCAGTCACATCGTCCCACACAATCTCCCCCAGTCACACCGTCCAGCACTCTCTCCCCCCAGTCACACCGTCCCACACACTCTCCCCCAGTCACACTGTCCCACACACTCTCCCCCCAGTCACACCGTCCCACACACTCTCCCACCAGACACACCGTCCCACACACTCTCCCCCAGTCGCACCATCCCACACACTCTCCCCCCGGTCACACCGTCCCACACACTCTCCCCCAGTCACACCGTCCCACACACTCTCCCCCAGTCACACCGTCCCACACACTCACCCCCAGTCACACCGTCCCACACACACTCCCCCAGTCACACCGTCCCACACACTCTCCCCCCAGTAACACCATCCCACACACTCTCCCCCAGTCACACCGTCCCACACACTCTCCCCCCAGTCACACCGTCCCACACACTCTCCCCCCAGACACACCGTCCCAAACAATCTCCCCCCAGTCACACTCTCCCCCACACTCTCCCCCAGTCACACCGTCCCAAACACTCTCCCCCCAGTCACACTGTCCCACACACTATCCCCCAGTCACACCGTCCCACACACTCTCCCCCAGTCACACCATCCCACACACTCTCCCCCCAGTAACACCGTCCCACACACTCTCCCCCAGTCACACCGTCCCACACACTCTCCCCCCAGTCACACCGTCCCACACACTCTCCCCCCAGACACACCGTCCCACATACTCTCCCCCAGTCACACCGTCCCACACACTCTCCCCCCAGCCACACCGTCCCACACACTCTCCCCCAGTCACACCATCCCACACACTCTCCCCCCAGTCACACCATCCCACACACTCTCCCCCAGTCACACCGTCCCACACAATACAATACAATAATACAATACAAATCGCTTTATTGGCATGATAAGGTACATCTTATGTTGCCAAAGCATCAAAATACATTTATGGTTGAACACATAAACGCGGTTCCATTCATACAGTGTATAAACAGGTATATCCCTGAGTTTATAAATATATTTTCGACTTGTTTATATATACTCTTGTCTTAGTTTACTGGTTGTCCCTCTGTTCATGGCAAGCTGTAACATAGTGTGCCGCCAGTGTTACACAGCTTCTCTCCTCCCCCAGTAGGAATGGGAGTTTTTGGTTGTCAGTCAGATTTCTGAATTCAGGGCATATTTGTGAGAATTTTTGATAGAAATTCTCTCTGATGCCCTGATATTTTCCACAGGCTGTGAGGAAGTGCATCTCTGTCTCAACTACTCCCTGACTGCAGTGAGAGCATATCCTGTCTTCTCTTGGCAGCCTGGTCTGCCTGTGTCTGCCTTTTTCGATCGCTAGGCTATGTTCGCTAAGTCTGTACCTTGTCAAGGTTCTTCTCAGTTTGTTATCACTCTCCCCCAGTCACACCGTACCACAAACTCTCCCCCCAGTCACAACGTCCCACACACTATCCCCCAGTCACACCGTCCCACACACTCTCCCCCCAGTCACACCGCCCCACACACTCTCCCCCAATCACACCATCCCACACACTCTCCCCCCAGTCACACCGTCCCACACACTCTCCCCCTGTCACACCGCCCACACACTCCCCCCCAGTCACACCGTCCCACACATTCTCCCCCCAGTCACACCGTCCCACACACTCTCCCCCCAGTCACACCGTCCCACTCATTCTCCCCCCAGTCACACCGTCCCACACACTCTGCCCCCAGTCACACCGTCCCACACACTCTCCCCCCAGTCACACCGTCCCACACACTCTCCCCGAGTCACACCGTCCCACACACTCTCCCCACAGTCACAGCCCCCGCACATTCTCCCCCAGACACACCGTCCCACACACTCTCCCCCCAGTCACACCGTCCCACACACTCTCCCCCAGTCACACCGTCCAGCACACTCTCCCCCAGTCACACCGTCCCACACACTCTCCCCCCAGTCACACCGTTCCACACGCTCTCCCTCCAGTCGCACCGTCCCACACACTCTCCCTCAAACACACCGTCCCAACCACTCTCCCCCAGTCACACCGTCCCAAACACTCTCCCCCCGTCACACTGTCCCACACACTCTCCCCCAGTCACACCGTCCCACATACTCTCCCCCAGTCACACCGTCCCACACACTCTCCCCCAGTCACACCGTCCCACACACTCTCCCCCAGTCACACTGTCCCACACACTCTCCCCCAGTCACACCGTCCCACACACTCTCCCCCCAGTCACACCGTTCCACACGCTCTCCCTCCAGTCGCACCGTCCCACACACTCTCCCTCAAACACACCGTCCCAACCACTCTCCCCCAGTCACACCGTCCCAAACACTCTCCCCCCGTCACACTGTCCCACACACTCTCCCCCAGTCACACCGTCCCACACACTCTCCCCTCAGTCACGCCGTCCCACAAACTCTCCCCCCAGACACACCGACCCACACACTCTCCCCCATTCACACCGTCCCACACACTCTCCCCCCAGTCACACCGTCCCACACACTCTCCCCCAGTCACACCATCCCGCACACTCTCCCCCCAGTCACACCGTCCCACATACTCTCCCCCAGTCACACCGTCCCACACACTCTCCCCCCAGTCACACCGTCCCACACACTCTCCCCCCAGTCACACCGTCCCACACACTCTCCCTCAAACACACCGTCCTTACATCAGTTGTGGGCAAAATGCTGGAGTCCATCATTAAGGATGAAATAGCGGAGCACTTAGCAAATGGGGACAGGATAGGACAGAGTCAACATGGATTTACAAAGGGTAAATCGTGCTTGACTAATCTATTGGAATTTTTTGAGGGAGTAACTGGTAGAATAGATGGGGGAGAGCCAGTAGATGTGGTGTACCTGGACTTCCAAAAGGCCTTCGATAAGGTCCCACATAAAAGATTAGCATGGAAAATTGAGGCTCATGGGATAAAGGGGAAAGTTTTGGCGTGGATAGGGAACTGGCTGTCAGATAGAAAACAGAGAGTTGGAATAAACGGCTCATTTTCTGAATGGCAGGCAGTAACAAGTGGGGTACCACAGGGATCTGTCCTGGGCCCCCAGCTGTTCACAATTTACATTAATGACCTGGATCAGGGAGTCGGATGCAGCATTTCCAAATTTGCAGACGACACTAAACTAGGAGGGGGGGTGGGCTCAGAGGAAGAGACCAGGAAGCTCCAGAGCGATTTGGACAGACTGGGCGATTGGGCGGATAAATGGCAGATGCACTATAATGTGGACAAGTGCGAAGTTATCCACCTTGGGTGCAGGAACGGGAGGGCAAATTATTATTTAAATGGCAATAGATTGGGAGAGGGGGAAGTACAGAGAGACCTGGGTGTTCTTGTACACCAGTCACTGAAGGCGAGCATGCAGGTGCAACAGGCGGTCAAGAAGGCAAACGGTATGCTGGCCTTCATAGCAAAAGGGTTAGAATACAGGAACAGGGATACCTTGCTGCAGCTGTACAGGGCACTGGTGAGACCACACCTCGAGTACTGTGTACAGTTTTGGTCGCCTCATCTGAGGAAGGATGTTCTTGCCATGGAGGGGGTGCAGCGGCGATTCACCAGGCTGATACCAGGAATGGCGGGAATGACCTATGAGGAGAGACTATGTAGTTTAGGGATGTACACACTGGAGTTTAGAAGATTGAGAGGGGACCTCATAGAAGTGTATAAAATTCTGACAGGTCTAGACAGACTGGATGCAGAAGGAATGTTTCCCTTGGCGGGTGAGAACAGAACTAGAGGACATAATTTAAGGATAAGGGCTAAACCATTTAGGACAGAGATGAGGGGGAATTTCTTCACTCAGAGAGTGGTGAACCTGTGGAACTCATTGCCACAGGGGGCAGTGTACGCCAGCTCATTAAATATATTTAAGAGGGAATTAGATATATTTCTACGGGCAAAAGGGGTTAAGGGTTACGGAGAGAAGGCGGGGACGGGATACTGAATTAAAGGATCAGCCATGATCTCATCGAATGGCGGAGCAGGCACGAAGGGCCGAATGGCCTACTCCTGCTCCTATCTTCTATGTATCTATGTATCTATGTAACCACTCTCCCCCAGTCACACCGTCCCAAACACTCTCCCCCCGTCACACTGTCCCACACACTCTCCCCCAGTCACACCGTCCCACACACTCTCCCCCAGTCACACCGCCCCACACACTCTCCCCCCAGTCACACCGTCCCACACACTCTCCCTCAAACACACCGTCCCAACCACTCTCCCCCAGTCACACCGTCCAAAACACTCTCCCCCCGTCACACTGTCCCACGCACTCTCCCCCAGTCACACAGCCCCACACACTCTCCCCCAGTCACACTGTCCCACACACTCTCCCCCCAGTCACACCGTCCCACACACTCTCCCCACAGACACACCGTCTCACACACTCTCCCCCATTCACACCGTCCCACACACTCTCCCCCCAGTCACACCGTCCCACACACTCTCCCCCAGTCACACCATCCCACACACTCTCCCACCAGTCACACCATCCCACACACTCTCCCCCAGTCACACTGTCCCACACACTCTCCCCCAGTCACACCGTCCCACACACTCTCCCCCAGTCACACTGTCCCACACACTCTCCCCCCAGTCACACCGTCCCACACACTCTCCCCCCAGACACACCGTCCCACACACTCTCCCCCATTCACACCGTCCCAAACACTCTCCCCCCAGTCACACCGTCCCACACACTCTCCCCCAGTCACACCATCCCACACACTCTCCCCCCCAGTCACACCGTCCCACACACTCTCCCCCAGTCACAACATCCCACACACTATCCCCCAGTCACACCGTCCCACACACTCTCCCCCCAGTCACACCGTCCCACACACTCTCCCCCAATCACACCGTCCCACACACTCTCCCCCCAGTCACACCGTCCCACACACTCTCCCCCAGTCACACCGCCCACACACTCTCCCCCCAGTCACACCGTCCCACACACTCTCCCCCAGTCACACCATCCCACACACTCTCCCCCCAGTCACACCGTCCCACACACTCTGACCCAGTCACACCGTCCCACACACTCTCCCCCAGTCACACCGTCCCACACACTCTCCCCCAGTCACACCATCCCACACACTTACCCCCAGTCACATGGTCCCACACACTCTCCCCAAGTCCCACACACTCTCCCCCCAGTCACACCATCCCACACACTCTCCCCCCAGTCACATCGTCCCACACACTCTCCCCCAGTCACACCGTCCAGCACACTCTCCCCCCAGTCACACCGTCCCACACACTCTCCCCCAGTCACACCGTCCCACACACTCTCCCCCCAGTCACACCGTCCCACACACTCTCCCCCCCAGTCACACCGTCCCACACACTCTCCCTCAAACACACCGTTCCAACCACTCTCCCCCAGTCACACCGTCCCAAACACTCTCCCCCCAGTCACACTGTCCCACACACTCTCCCCCCAGTCACACTGTCCCACACACTCTCCCCCCGTCACACCGTCCCACACACTCTCCCCCAGTCACACCGTCCCACAAACTCTCCCCCAGTCACACCGTCCCACACACTCTCCCCCAGTCACACCGTCCCAAACACTCTCCCCCCAGTAACACCATCACACACACTCTCCCCCAGTCACACCGTCCCACACACTCTCCCCCCAGTCACACCATCCCACACACTCTCCCCCCAGACACACCGTCCCAAACACTCTCCCCCCAGTCACACTGTCCCACACACTCTCCCCCAGTCACACCGTCCCACACACTCTCCCCCCAGTCGCACCGTCCCATACACTCTCCCCCAGTCACACCGTACCACAAAGTCTCCCCGCAGTCACACCGTCCCACACACTCTCCCCCAGTCACACCGTCCCAAACACTCTCCCCCCAGTCACACCGTCCCACACACTCTCCCCCCAGTAACACCGTCCCACACACTCTCCCCCAGTCACACCGTCCCACACACTCTCCCCCCAGTCACACCGTCCCACACACTCTCCCCCCAGTCACACCCACCCACACACTCTCCCCCCAGTCACAACGTCCCACACACTATCCCCCAGTCACACCGTCCCACACACTCTCCCCCCAGTCACACCGTCCCACACACTCTCCCCCAATCACACCATCCCACACACTCTCCCCCCAGTCACACCGTCCCACACACTCTCCCCCAGTCACACCGCCCACACACTCCCCCCACAGTCACACCGTCCCACACACTCTCCCCCCAGTCACACCGTCCCACACACTCTCCCCCCAGTCACACCGTCCCACACACTCTCCCCCAGTCACAACATCCCACACACTCTCCCCCCAGTCACACCGTCCCACACACTCTGCCCCAGTCACACCGTCCCACACACTCTCCCCCAGTCACACCGTCCCTCACACTCTCCCCCAGTCACACCATCCCACACACTTACCCCCAGTCACATCGTCCCACACACTCTCCCCAAGTCCCACACACTCTCCCCCCAGTCACACCATCCCACACACTCTCCCCCCAGTCACACCGTCCCACACACTCTCCCCCCAGTCACACCGTCCCACACACTCTCCCCCAGTCACACCATCCCACACACTGTCCCCCCAGTCACACCGTCCCACACATTCTGCCCCAGTCACACCGTCCCACACACTCTCCCCCAGTCACACCGTCCCACACACTCTCCCCCAGTCACACCATCCCACACACTTACCCCCAGTCACATGGTCCCACACACTCTCACCAAGTCCCACACACTCTCCCCCCAGTCACACCATCCCACACACTCTCCCCCCAGTCACCTCGTCCCACACACTCTCCCCCAGTCACACCGTCCAGCACACTCTCCCCCCAGTCACACCGTCCCACACACTCTCCCCCAGTCACACCGTCCCACACACTCTCCCCCCAGTCACACCGTCCCACACACTCTCCCCCCCAGTCACACCATCCCACACACTCTCCCTCAAACACACCGTCCCAACCACTCTCCCCCAGTCACTCCGTCCCAAACACTCTCCCCCCAGTCACACTGTCCCACACACTCTCCCCCAGTCACACCGTCCCACACACTCTCCCCCAGTCACACCGTCCCAAACACTCTCCCCCCAGTAACACCATCACACACACTCTCCCCCAGTCACACCGTCCCACACACTCTCCCCCCAGTCACACCGTCCCACACACTCTCCCCCCAGACACACCGTCCCAAACACTCTCCCCCCAGTCACACTGTCCCACACTCTCTCCCCCAGTCACACCGTCCCACACACTCTCCCCCCAGTCACACCGTCCCATACACTCTCCCCCAGTCACACCGTACCACAAAGTCTCCCCCCAGTCACACCGTCCCACACACTCTCCCCCAGTCACACCGTCCCAAACACTCTCCCCCAGTCACACCGTCCCACACACTCTCCCCCCAGTAACACCGTCCCACACACTCTCCCCCAGTCACACCGTCCCACACACTCTCCCCCCAGTCACACCGTCCCACACACTCTCCCCCCAGTCACACCCACCCACACACTCTCCCCCCAGTCACAACGTCCCACACACTATCCCCCAGTCACACCGTCCCACACACTCTCCCCCCAGTCACACCGTCCCACACACTCTCCCCCAATCACACCGTCCCACACACTCTCCCCCCAGTCACACCGTCCCACACACTCTCCCCCAGTCACACCGCCCACACACTCCCCCCACAGTCACACCGTCCCACACACTCTCCCCCCAGTCACACCGTCCCACACACTCTCCCCCCAGTCACACCGTCCCACACACTCTCCCCCCAGACACACCGTCCCACACACTCTCCCCCATTCACACCGTCCCAAACACTCTCCCCCCAGTCACACCGTCCCACACACTCTCCCCCAGTCACACCATCCCACACACTCTCCCCCCAGTCACACCGTCCCACACACTCTCCCCCAGTCACAACATCCCACACACTATCCCCCAGTCACACCGTCCCACACACTCTCCCCCCAGTCACACCGTCCCACACACTCTCCCCCAATCACACCGTCCCACACACTCTCCCCCCAGTCACACCGTCCCACACACTCTCCCCCAGTCACACCGCCCACACACTCTCCCCCCAGTCACACCGTCCCACACACTCTCCCCCAGTCACACCATCCCACACACTCTCCCCCCAGTCACACCGTCCCACACACTCTGACCCAGTCACACCGTCCCACACACTCTCCCCCAGTCACACCGTCCCACACACTCTCCCCCAGTCACACCATCCCACACACTTACCCCCAGTCACATGGTCCCACACACTCTCCCCAAGTCCCACACACTCTCCCCCCAGTCACACCATCCCACACACTCTCCCCCCAGTCACATCGTCCCACACACTCTCCCCCAGTCACACCGTCCAGCACACTCTCCCCCCAGTCACACCGTCCCACACACTCTCCCCCAGTCACACCGTCCCACACACTCTCCCCCCAGTCACACCGTCCCACACACTCTCCCCCCCAGTCACACCGTCCCACACACTCTCCCTCAAACACACCGTCCCAACCACTCTCCCCCAGTCACACCGTCCCAAACACTCTCCCCCCAGTCACACTGTCCCACACACTCTCCCCCCGTCACACCGTCCCACACACTCTCCCCCAGTCACACCGTCCCACAAACTCTCCCCCAGTCACACCGTCCCACACACTCTCCCCCAGTCACACCGTCCCAAACACTCTCCCCCCAGTAACACCATCACACACACTCTCCCCCAGTCACACCGTCCCACACACTCTCCCCCCAGTCACACCATCCCACACACTCTCCCCCCAGACACACCGTCCCAAACACTCTCCCCCCAGTCACACTGTCCCACACACTCTCCCCCAGTCACACCGTCCCACACACTCTCCCCCCAGTCGCACCGTCCCATACACTCTCCCCCAGTCACACCGTACCACAAAGTCTCCCCCCAGTCACACCGTCCCACACACTCTCCCCCAGTCACACCGTCCCAAACACTCTCCCCCCAGTCACAATGTCCCACACTCTCTCCCCCAGTCACACCGTCCCACACACTCTCCCCCAGTCACACCGTCCCACACACTCTCCCCCCAGTAACACCGTCCCACACACTCTCCCCCAGTCACACCGTCCCACACACTCTCCCCCCAGTCACACCGTCCCACACACTCTCCCCCCAGTCACACCCACCCACACACTCTCCCCCCAGTCACAACGTCCCACACACTATCCCCCAGTCACACCGTCCCACACACTCTCCCCCCAGTCACACCGTCCCACACACTCTCCCCCAATCACACCATCCCACACACTCTCCCCCCAGTCACACCGTCCCACACACTCTCCCCCAGTCACACCGCCCACACACTCCCCCCACAGTCACACCGTCCCACACACTCTCCCCCCAGTCACACCGTCCCACACACTCTCCCCCCAGTCACACCGTCCCACACACTCTCCCCCAGTCACACCATCCCACACACTCTCCCCCCAGTCACACCGTCCCACACACTCTGCCCCAGTCACACCGTCCCACACACTCTCCCCCAGTCACACCGTCCCTCACACTCTCCCCCAGTCACACCATCCCACACACTTACCCCCAGTCACATCGTCCCACACACTCTCCCCAAGTCCCACACACTCTCCCCCCAGTCACACCATCCCACACACTCTCCCCCCAGTCACACCGTCCCACACACTCTCCCCCCAGTCACACCGTCCCACACACTCTCCCCCAGTCACACCATCCCACACACTCTCCCCCCAGTCACACCGTCCCACACATTCTGCCCCAGTCACACCGTCCCACACACTCTCCCCCAGTCACACCGTCCCACACACTCTCCCCCAGTCACACCGTCCCACACACTCTCCCCCCAGTCACACCGTCCCACACACTCTCCCCCCCAGTCACACCATCCCACACACTCTCCCTCAAACACACCGTCCCAACCACTCTCCCCCAGTCACTCCGTCCCAAACACTCTCCCCCCAGTCACACTGTCCCACACACTCTCCCCCAGTCACACCGTCCCACACACTCTCCCCCAGTCACACCGTCCCAAACACTCTCCCCCCAGTAACACCATCACACACACTCTCCCCCAGTCACACCGTCCCACACACTCTCCCCCCAGTCACACCGTCCCACACACTCTCCCCCCAGACACACCGTCCCAAACACTCTCCCCCCAGTCACACTGTCCCACACTCTCTCCCCCAGTCACACCGTCCCACACACTCTCCCCCCAGTCACACCGTCCCATACACTCTCCCCCAGTCACACCGTACCACAAAGTCTCCCCCCAGTCACACCGTCCCACACACTCTCCCCCAGTCACACCGTCCCAAACACTCTCCCCCCAGTCACCATGTCCCACACTCTCTCCCCCAGTCACACCGTCCCACACACTCTCCCCCAGTCACACCGTCCCACACACTCTCCCCCCAGTAACACCGTCCCACACACTCTCCCCCAGTCACACCGTCCCACACACTCTCCCCCCAGTCACACCGTCCCACACACTCTCCCCCCAGTCACACCCACCCACACACTCTCCCCCCAGTCACAACGTCCCACACACTATCCCCCAGTCACACCGTCCCACACACTCTCCCCCCAGTCACACCGTCCCACACACTCTCCCCCAATCACACCGTCCCACACACTCTCCCCCCAGTCACACCGTCCCACACACTCTCCCCCAGTCACACCGCCCACACACTCCCCCCACAGTCACACCGTCCCACACACTCTCCCCCCAGTCACACCGTCCCACACACTCTCCCCCCAGTCACACCGTCCCACACACTCTCCCCCAGTCACACCATCCCACACACTCTCCCCCCAGTCACACCGTCCCACACACTCTGCCCCAGTCACACCGTCCCACACACTCTCCCCCAGTCACACCGCCCCACACACTCTCCCCCCAGTCACACCGTCCCACACACTCTCCCTCAAACACACCGTCCCAACCACTCTCCCCCAGTCACACCGTCCAAAACACTCTCCCCCCGTCACACTGTCCCACGCACTCTCCCCCAGTCACACAGCCCCACACACTCTCCCCCAGTCACACTGTCCCACACACTCTCCCCCCAGTCACACCGTCCCACACACTCTCCCCACAGACACACCGTCTCACACACTCTCCCCCATTCACACCGTCCCACACACTCTCCCCCCAGTCACACCGTCCCACACACTCTCCCCCAGTCACACCATCCCACACACTCTCCCACCAGTCACACCATCCCACACACTCTCCCCCAGTCACACTGTCCCACACACTCTCCCCCAGTCACACCGTCCCACACACTCTCCCCCAGTCACACTGTCCCACACACTCTCCCCCCAGTCACACCGTCCCACACACTCTCCCCCCAGACACACCGTCCCACACACTCTCCCCCATTCACACCGTCCCAAACACTCTCCCCCCAGTCACACCGTCCCACACACTCTCCCCCAGTCACACCATCCCACACACTCTCCCCCCAGTCACACCGTCCCACACACTCTCCCCCAGTCACAACATCCCACACACTATCCCCCAGTCACACCGTCCCACACACTCTCCCCCCAGTCACACCGTCCCACACACTCTCCCCCAATCACACCGTCCCACACACTCTCCCCCCAGTCACACCGTCCCACACACTCTCCCCCAGTCACACCGCCCACACACTCTCCCCCCAGTCACACCGTCCCACACACTCTCCCCCAGTCACACCATCCCACACACTCTCCCCCCAGTCACACCGTCCCACACACTCTGACCCAGTCACACCGTCCCACACACTCTCCCCCAGTCACACCGTCCCACACACTCTCCCCCAGTCACACCATCCCACACACTTACCCCCAGTCACATGGTCCCACACACTCTCCCCAAGTCCCACACACTCTCCCCCCAGTCACACCATCCCACACACTCTCCCCCCAGTCACATCGTCCCACACACTCTCCCCCAGTCACACCGTCCAGCACACTCTCCCCCCAGTCACACCGTCCCACACACTCTCCCCCAGTCACACCGTCCCACACACTCTCCCCCCAGTCACACCGTCCCACACACTCTCCCCCCCAGTCACACCGTCCCACACACTCTCCCTCAAACACACCGTCCCAACCACTCTCCCCCAGTCACACCGTCCCAAACACTCTCCCCCCAGTCACACTGTCCCACACACTCTCCCCCCGTCACACCGTCCCACACACTCTCCCCCAGTCACACCGTCCCACAAACTCTCCCCCAGTCACACCGTCCCACACACTCTCCCCCAGTCACACCGTCCCAAACACTCTCCCCCCAGTAACACCATCACACACACTCTCCCCCAGTCACACCGTCCCACACACTCTCCCCCCAGTCACACCATCCCACACACTCTCCCCCCAGACACACCGTCCCAAACACTCTCCCCCCAGTCACACTGTCCCACACACTCTCCCCCAGTCACACCGTCCCACACACTCTCCCCCCAGTCGCACCGTCCCATACACTCTCCCCCAGTCACACCGTACCACAAAGTCTCCCCCCAGTCACACCGTCCCACACACTCTCCCCCAGTCACACCGTCCCAAACACTCTCCCCCCAGTCACAATGTCCCACACTCTCTCCCCCAGTCACACCGTCCCACACACTCTCCCCCAGTCACACCGTCCCACACACTCTCCCCCCAGTAACACCGTCCCACACACTCTCCCCCAGTCACACCGTCCCACACACTCTCCCCCCAGTCACACCGTCCCACACACTCTCCCCCCAGTCACACCCACCCACACACTCTCCCCCCAGTCACAACGTCCCACACACTATCCCCCAGTCACACCGTCCCACAAACTCTCCCCCCAGTCACACCGTCCCACACACTCTCCCCCAATCACACCATCCCACACACTCTCCCCCCAGTCACACCGTCCCACACACTCTCCCCCAGTCACACCGCCCACACACTCCCCCCACAGTCACACCGTCCCACACACTCTCCCCCCAGTCACACCGTCCCACACACTCTCCCCCCAGTCACACCGTCCCACACACTCTCCCCCAGTCACACCATCCCACACACTCTCCCCCCAGTCACACCGTCCCACACACTCTGCCCCAGTCACACCGTCCCACACACTCTCCCCCAGTCACACCGTCCCTCACACTCTCCCCCAGTCACACCATCCCACACACTTACCCCCAGTCACATCGTCCCACACACTCTCCCCAAGTCCCACACACTCTCCCCCCAGTCACACCATCCCACACACTCTCCCCCCAGTCACACCGTCCCACACACTCTCCCCCCAGTCACACCGTCCCACACACTCTCCCCCAGTCACACCATCCCACACACTCTCCCCCCAGTCACACCGTCCCACACATTCTGCCCCAGTCACACCGTCCCACACACTCTCCCCCAGTCACACCGTCCCACACACTCTCCCCCAGTCACACCATCCCACACACTTACCCCCAGTCACATGGTCCCACACACTCTCACCAAGTCCCACACACTCTCCCCCCAGTCACACCATCCCACACACTCTCCCCCCAGTCACCTCGTCCCACACACTCTCCCCCAGTCACACCGTCCAGCACACTCTCCCCCCAGTCACACCGTCCCACACACTCTCCCCCAGTCACACCGTCCCACACACTCTCCCCCCAGTCACACCGTCCCACACACTCTCCCCCCCAGTCACACCATCCCACACACTCTCCCTCAAACACACCGTCCCAACCACTCTCCCCCAGTCACTCCGTCCCAAACACTCTCCCCCCAGTCACACTGTCCCACACACTCTCCCCCAGTCACACCGTCCCACACACTCTCCCGCAGTCACACCGTCCCAAACACTCTCCCCCCAGTAACACCATCACACACACTCTCCCCCAGTCACACCGTCCCACACACTCTCCCCCCAGTCACACCGTCCCACACACTCTCCCCCCAGACACACCGTCCCAAACACTCTCCCCCCAGTCACACTGTCCCACACTCTCTCCCCCAGTCACACCGTCCCACACACTCTCCCCCCAGTCACACCGTCCCATACACTCTCCCCCAGTCACACCGTACCACAAAGTCTCCCCCCAGTCACACCGTCCCACACACTCTCCCCCAGTCACACCGTCCCAAACACTCTCCCCCCAGTCACCATGTCCCACACTCTCTCCCCCAGTCACACCGTCCCACACACTCTCCCCCAGTCACACTGTCCCACACACTCTCCCCCCAGTAACACCGTCCCACACACTCTCCCCCAGTCACACCGTCCCACACACTCTCCCCCCAGTCACACCGTCCCACACACTCTCCCCCCAGTCACACCCACCCACACACTCTCCCCCCAGTCACAACGTCCCACACACTATCCCCCAGTCACACCGTCCCACACACTCTCCCCCCAGTCACACCGTCCCACACACTCTCCCCCAATCACACCGTCCCACACACTCTCCCCCCAGTCACACCGTCCCACACACTCTCCCCCAGTCACACCGCCCACACACTCCCCCCACAGTCACACCGTCCCACACACTCTCCCCCCAGTCACACCGTCCCACACACTCTCCCCCCAGTCACACCGTCCCACACACTCTCCCCCAGTCACACCATCCCACACACTCTCCCCCCAGTCACACCGTCCCACACACTCTGCCCCAGTCACACCGTCCCACACACTCTCCCCCAGTCACACTGTCCCACACACTCTCCCCCAGTCACACCATCCCACACACTTACCCCCATTCACATCGTCCCACACACTCTCCCCAAGTCCCACACACTCTCCCCCCAGTCACACCATCCCACACACTCTCCCCGCAGTCACATCGTCCCACACACTCTCCCCCAGTCACACCGTCCCACACACTCTCCCCCCAGTCACACCGTCCCACACACTCTCCCTCAAACACACCGTCCCAACCACTCTCCCCCAGTCACACCGTCCCAAACACTCTCCCCCGTCACACTGTCCCACACACTCTCCCCCAGTCACACCGTCCCACACACTCTCCCCCAGTCACACCGTCCCACACACTCTCCCCCAGTCACACCGTCCCACACACTCTCCCCCCAGTCACAACGTCCCACACACTATCCCCCAGTCACACAGTCCCACACACACTCCCCCCAGTCACACCGTCCCACACACTCTCCCCCAATCACACCGTCCCACACACTCTCCCCCCAGTCACACCGTCCCACACACTCTCCCCCAGTCACACCGCCCACACACTCCCCCCACAGTCACACCGTCCCACACACTCTCCCCCCAGTCACACCGTCCCACACACTCTCCCCCCAGTCACACCGTCCCACACACTCTCCCCCAGTCACACCATCCCACACACTCTCCCCTAGTCACACCATCCCACACACTTACCCCCAGTCACATCGTCCCACACACTCCCCCCAAGTCCCACACATTCTCCCCCCAGTCACACCATCCCACACACTCTCCCCCCAGTCACATCGTCCCACACACTCTCCCCCAGTCACACCGTCCCACACACTCTCCCCCCAGACACACCGTCCCACACACTCTCCCCCATTCACACCGTCCCACACACTCTCCCCCCAGTCACACCGTCCCACACACTCTCCCCCAGTCACACCATCCCACACACTCTCCCCCCAGTCACACCGTCCCACACACTCTGCCCCAGTCACACCGTCCCACACACTCTCCCCCAGTCACACCGTCCCACACACTCTCCCCCAGTCACACCATCCCACACACTTACCCCCAGTCGCATGGTCCCACACACTCTCCCCAAGTCCCACACACTCTCCCCCCAGTCACACCATCCCACACACTCTCCCCCCAGTCACATCGTCCCACACACTCTCCCCCAGTCACACCGTCCAGCACACTCTCCCCCCAGTCACACCGTCCCACACACTCTCCCCCAGTCACACCGTCCCACACACTCTCCCCCCAGTCACACCGTCCCACACACTCTCACCCCCAGTCACACCATCCCGCACACTCTCCCTCAAACACACCGTCCCAACCACTCTCCCCCAGTCACTCCGTCCCAAACACTCTCCCCCCAGTCACACTGTCCCACACACTCTCCCCCCGTCACACCGTCCCACACACTCTCCCCCAGTCACACCGTCCCACACACTCTCCCCCAGTCACACCGTCCCACACACTCTCCCCCAGTCACACCGTCCCAAACACTCTCCCCCCAGTAACACCATCACACACACTCTCCCCCAGTCACACCATCCCACACACTCTCCCCCCAGTCACACCATCCCACACACTCTCCCCCCAGACACACCGTCCCAAACACTCTCCCCCCAGTCACACCGTCCCACACACTCTCCCCCAGTCACACCGTCCCACACACTCTCCCCCCAGTCACACCGTCCCATACACTCTCCCCCAGTCACACCGTACCACAAAGTCTCCCCCCAGTCACACCGTCCCACACACTCTCCCCCAGTCACACCGTCCCAAACACTCTCCCCCCAGTCACAATGTCCCACACTCTCTCCCCCAGTCACACCGTCCCACACACTCTCCCCCAGTCACACCGTCCCACACACTCTCCCCCCAGTAACACCGTCCCACACACTCTCCCCCAGTCACACCGTCCCACACACTCTCCCCCCAGTCACACCGTCCCACACACTCTCCCCCCAGTCACACCCACCCACACACTCTCCCCCCAGTCACAACGTCCCACACACTATCCCCCAGTCACACCGTCCCACACACTCTCCCCCCAGTCACACCGTCCCACACACTCTCCCCCAATCACACCGTCCCACACACTCTCCCCCCAGTCACACCGTCCCACACACTCTCCCCCAGTCACACCGCACACACACTCCCCCCACAGTCACACCGTCCCACACACTCTCCCCCCAGTCACACCGTCCCACACACTTTCCCCCCAGTCACACCGTCCCACACACTCTCCCCCAGTCACACCATCCCTCACACTCTCCCCCCAGTCACACCGTCCCACACACTCTGCCCCAGTCACACCGTCCCACACACTCTCCCCCAGTCACACCATCCCACACACTCTCCCCCCAGTCACACCGTCCCACACACTCTCCCCCAGTCACACCGTCCCACACACTCTCCCCCAGTCTCACCGTCCCACACACTCTCCCCCAGTCACACTGTCCCACACACTCTCCCCCCAGTCACACCGTCCCACACACTCTCCCCCCAGACACACCGTCCCACACACTCTCCCCCATTCACACCGTCCCACACACTCTCCCCCCAGTCACACCGTCCCACACACTCTCCCCCAGTCACACCATCCCACACACTCTCCCCCCAGTCACACCGTCCCACACACTCTGCCCCAGTCACACCGTCCCACACACTCTCCCCCAGTCACACCGTCCCACACACTCTCCCCCAGTCACACCATCCCACACACTTACCCCCAGTCGCATGGTCCCACACACTCTCCCCAAGTCCCACACACTCTCCCCCCAGTCACACCATCCCACACACTCTCCCCCCAGTCACATCGTCCCACACACTCTCCCCCAGTCACACCGTCCAGCACACTCTCCCCCCAGTCACACCGTCCCACACACTCTCCCCCAGTCACACCGTCCCACACACTCTCCCCCCAGTCACACCGTCCCACACACTCTCACCCCCAGTCACACCATCCCACACACTCTCCCTCAAACACACCGTCCCAACCACTCTCCCCCAGTCACTCCGTCCCAAACACTCTCCCCCCAGTCACACTGTCCCACACACTCTCCCCCCGTCACACCGTCCCACACACTCTCCCCCAGTCACACCGTCCCACACACTCTCCCCCAGTCACACCGTCCCACACACTCTCCCCCAGTCACACCGTCCCAAACACTCTCCCCCCAGTAACACCATCACACACACTCTCCCCCAGTCACACCATCCCACACACTCTCCCCCCAGTCACACCATCCCACACACTCTCCCCCCAGACACACCGTCCCAAACACTCTCCCCCCAGTCACACCGTCCCACACACTCTCCCCCAGTCACACCGTCCCACACACTCTCCCCCCAGTCACACCGTCCCATACACTCTCCCCCAGTCACACCGTACCACAAAGTCTCCCCCCAGTCACACCGTCCCACACACTCTCCCCCAGTCACACCGTCCCAAACACTCTCCCCCCAGTCACAATGTCCCACACTCTCTCCCCCAGTCACACCGTCCCACACACTCTCCCCCAGTCACACCGTCCCACACACTCTCCCCCCAGTAACACCGTCCCACACACTCTCCCCCAGTCACACCGTCCCACACACTCTCCCCCCAGTCACACCGTCCCACACACTCTCCCCCCAGTCACACCCACCCACACACTCTCCCCCCAGTCACAACGTCCCACACACTATCCCCCAGTCACACCGTCCCACACACTCTCCCCCCAGTCACACCGTCCCACACACTCTCCCCCAATCACACCGTCCCACACACTCTCCCCCCAGTCACACCGTCCCACACACTCTCCCCCAGTCACACCGCACACACACTCCCCCCACAGTCACACCGTCCCACACACTCTCCCCCCAGTCACACCGTCCCACACACTTTCCCCCCAGTCACACCGTCCCACACACTCTCCCCCAGTCACACCATCCCTCACACTCTCCCCCCAGTCACACCGTCCCACACACTCTGCCCCAGTCACACCGTCCCACACACTCTCCCCCAGTCACACCGTCCCACACACTCTCCCCCAGTCACACCATCCCACCCACTTACCCCCAGTCACATCGTCCCACACACTCTCCCCAAGTCCCACACACTCTCCCCCCAGTCACACCATCCCACACACTCTCCCCACAGTCACATCGTCCCACACACTCTCCCCCAGTCACACCGTCCCACACACTCTCCTCCCAGTCACACCGTCCCACACACTCTCCCTCAAACACACCGTCCCAACCACTCTCCCCCAGTCACACCGTCCCAAACACTCTCCCCCGTCACACTGTCCCACACACTCTCCCCCAGTCACACCGTCCCACACACTCTCCCCCAGTCACACCGTCCCACACACTCTCCCCCAGTCACACCGTCCCACACACTCTCCCCCCAGTCACAACGTCCCACACACTATCCCCCAGTCACACCGTCCCACACACTCTCCCCCCAGTCACACCGTCCCACACACTCTCCCCCAATCACACCGTCCCACACACTCTCCCCCCAGTCACACCGTCCCACACACTCTCCCCCAGTCACACCGCCCACACACTCCCCCCACAGTCACACCGTCCCACACACTCTCCCCCCAGTCACACCATTCCACACACTCTCCCCCCAGTCACACCGTCCCACACACTCTCCCCCAGTCACACCATCCCACACACTCTCCCCCCAGTCACACCGTCCCACACACTCTGCCCCAGTCACACCGTCCCACACACTCTCCCCCAGTCACACCGTCCCACACACTCTCCCCTAGTCACACCATCCCACACACTTACCCCAGTCACATCGTCCCACACACTCTCCCCAAGTCCCACACACTCTCCCCCCAGTCACACCATCCCACACACTCTCCCCCCAGTCACATCGTCCCACACACTCTCCCCCAGTCACACCGTCCCACACACTCTCCCCCCAGTCACACCGTCCCACACACTCTCCCTCAAACACACCGTCCCAACCACTCTCCCCCAGTCACACCGTCCCAAACACTCTCCCCCGTCACACTGTCCCACACACTCTCCCCCAGTCACACCGTCCCACACACTCTCCCCCAGTCACACCGTCCCACACACTCTCCCCCAGTCACACCGTCCCACACACTCTCCCCCAGTCACACCGTCCCACACACTCTCCCCCCAGTCACACCGTCCCACACACTCTCCCCCCAGACACACCGTCCCACACACTCTCCCCCATTCACACCGTCCCACACACTCTCCCCCCAGTCACACCGTCCCACACACTCTCCCCCAGTCACACCATCCCACACACTCTCCCCCCAGTCACACCGTCCCACACACTCTCCCCCAGTCACACCGTCCCACGCACTCTCCCCCAGTCTCACCGTCCCACACACGCTCCCCCAGTCACACCGTCCCACACACTCTCCCCCCAGTCACACCGTCCCACACACTCTCCCCCCAGACACACCGTCCCACACACTCTCCCCCATTCACACCGTTCCACACACTCTCCCCCCAGTCACACCGTCCTACACACTCTCCCCCAGTCACACCATCCCACACACTCTCCCCCCAGTCACACCGTCCCACACACTCTCCCCCAGTCACAACGTCCCACACACTATCCCCCAGTCACACCGTCCCACACACTCTCCCCCCAGTCACACCGTCCCACACACTCTCCCCCAATCGCACCGTCCCACACACTCTCCCCCCAGTCACACCGTCCCACACACTCTCCCCCAGTCACACCGCCCACACACTCCCCCCCCAGTCACACCGTCCCACACACTCTCCCCCCAGTCACACCGTCCCACACACTCTCCCCCCAGTCACACCGTCCCACACACTCTCCCCCAGTCACACCATCCCACACACTCTCCCCCCAGTCCCACCATCCCACACACTCTGCCCCAGTCACACCGTCCCACACACTCTCCCCCAGTCACACCATCCCACAAACTTACCCCCAGTCACATCGTCCCACAGACTCTCCCCAAGTCCCACACACTCTCCCCCCAGTCACACCATCCCACACACTCTCCCCCCAGTCACATCGTCCCACACAATCTCCCCCAGTCACACCGTCCAGCACTCTCTCCCCCCAGTCACACCGTCCCACACACTCTCCCCCAGTCACACTGTCCCACACACTCTCCCCCCAGTCACACCGTCCCACACACTCCCCCCCCAGTCACACCATCCCACACACTCTCCCCCCAGTCACACCGTCCCACACACTCTCCCCCCAGTCACACCGTCCCACACACTCTCCCCCAGTCACACCATCCCACACACTCTCCCCCCAGTCCCACCATCCCACACACTCTGCCCCAGTCACACCGTCCCACACACTCTCCCCCAGTCACACCATCCCACAAACTTACCCCCAGTCACATCGTCCCACAGACTCTCCCCAAGTCCCACACACTCTCCCCCCAGTCACACCATCCCACACACACTCCCCCCAGTCACATCGTCCCACACAATCTCCCCCAGTCACACCGTCCAGCACTCTCTCCCCCCAGTCACACCGTCCCACACACTCTCCCCCAGTCACACTGTCCCACACACTCTCCCCCCAGTCACACCGTCCCACACACTCTCCCACCAGACACACCGTCCCACACACTCTCCCCCAGTCGCACCATCCCACACACTCTCCCCCCGGTCACACCGTCCCACACACTCTCCCCCAGTCACACCGTCCCACACACTCTCCCCCAGTCACACCGTCCCACACACTCACCCCCAGTCACACCGTCCCACACACACTCCCCCAGTCACACCGTCCCACACACTCTCCCCCCAGTAACACCATCCCACACACTCTCCCCCCAGACACACCGTCCCAAACAATCTCCCCCCAGTCACACTCTCCCCCACACTCTCCCCCAGTCACACCGTCCCAAACACTCTCCCCCCAGTCACACTGTCCCACACACTCTCCCCCAGTCACACCGTCCCACACACTCTCCCCCAGTCACACCATCCCACACACTCTCCCCCCAGTAACACCGTCCCACACACTCTCCCCCAGTCACACCGTCCCACACACTCTCCCCCCAGTCAAACCGTCCCACACACTCTCCCCCCAGACACACCGTCCCACATACTCTCCCCCAGTCACACCGTCCCACACACTCTCCCCCCAGCCACACCGTCCCACACACTCTCCCCCAGTCACACCATCCCACACACTCTCCCCCCAGTCACACCATCCCACACACTCTCCCCCAGTCACACCGTCCCACACACTCTCCCCCAGTCACACCGTACCACAAACTCTCCCCCCAGTCACAACGTCCCACACACTATCCCCCAGTCACACCGTCCCACACACTCTCCCCCCAGTCACACCGTCCCACACACTCTCCCCCAATCACACCATCCCACACACTCTCCCCCCTGTCACACCATCCCACACACTCTCCCCCTGTCACACCGCCCACACACTCCCCCCCAGTCACACCGTCCCACACACTCTCCCCCCAGTCACACCGTCCCAGACACTCTCCCCCAGTCACACCGTCCCACACACCCTCCCCCCAGTCACACCGTCCCACACACTCTCCCCCAGTCACAACGTCCCACAAAATCTCCCCCCAGTCACACCATCCCACACACTCTCCCCCCAGTCACACCGTCCCACACACTCTCCCCCAGTCACACCGTCCCACACACTCTCCCCCAGTCACACCGTCCCACACACTCTCCCCAAGTCCCACACACTCTCCCCCCAGTCACACCATCCCACACACTCTCCCCCCAGTCACATCGTCCCACACACTCTCCCCCAGTCACACCGTCACACACAATTTTTTCCAATTTTTACAATTTAAATCGCTTTATTGGCATGATAAGTTACATCTTATGTTGCCAAAGCATCAAAATACATTTATGGTTTAGCACATAAACGCAGTTCTATTCATACAGTGTATAAACAGGTATATCCCTGAGTGTATAAATATACATTCGCATTGTTTATATATATTTTTTTCTTAGTTTACTGGTTGTCCCTCTGTTCATGGCAAGCTGTAACATAGTGCGCCGCCAGTGTTATACAGCTTCTCTCCTCTCCCAGTAGGAATGGGAGTTTTTGGTTGTCATTCAGATTTCTGAAATCAGGGCATATTTGTGAGAATTTTTGGTAGAAATTCTCCCTGATGCCCTGATATTTTCCACAAGCTGTGAGGAAGTGCATCTCTGTCTCCACCACTCCCTGACTGCAGTGAGAGCATATCCTGTCCTCTCTTGGCAGCCTGGTCTGCCTGTGTCTGCCTTTTTCCATCGCTAGGCTATGTTCGCTAAGTCTGTACCTTGTCAAGGTTCTTCTCAGTTTGTTATCCTTTACCATGGTCAGGTAATCAGCTATGTTGTATTGTCTGTTTAGGGCCAAGTAGCAATTGAGTTTGCTTTGGGTTTTTGTTGTTTCTGCCCAATATGTCAGATATTTTTCCTTTTGCTTAGCGACGATTGTGTTGGGTCGAATTCTTTGTGTTACCCTGTCACTGTCCTGGGGCTGGTTATTGTTAGTATTGTTAGTAGTTACTTCACTGAGTCCCAGGACTAATTGACTGAGGGTATTCTTCTTTATGGTCAGCTCTTGGCATTTCAGGGCGTCGTAGTGATAGCATTGGGGATTGCTCATTTGTAGCTGATTCCAAAATTTGGTGGCTCTTTTTTGGATAGTGATTATTAATGGATATTGGCCTAGTTCCGCCCTGCATGCATTGTTTACTGTTTTCCTTTGAGTCCGGAGGATACTTTTACAGAATTCTGCATGTAGGATCTCAATTGGGTGTTTGTCCCATTTTGCAAATTCTTGTTGAGTTAGCGGTCCCCATACCTCACTGCCATAGAGTGCAATTGGTTCAATGACTGATTTGAAAATTTTGAGCCAAATGCTAATTGGGATTTCTATTTGGATTGATTTTTTGATGGCATAGAAAGCCCTTCTTGCTTTCTCTTTCAGTTCATTCACAGCCAGTTTGAAGTTTCCCGTAGAACTGATTTTTAAGCCCAAGTATGTGTAGTTAGTGGTTTGTTCAATTTTGGTTGTTCCTACTGTGAAATTTATTTTGGGTCCCTGATGTTTGGATCTTTGCTGGAACACAAGGACTTTGGTTTTTTGGGGATTTATTGTCAGGGCCCAAGTCTGGCAGTACGACTCCAGCAGGTCCAGGTTTTGCTGTAGCCCCTCTTTAGTAGGTGACAGCAGAACCAGGTCGTCTGCATAGAGGAGGAATTTAACCTTGGATTCATATAGGGTGAGGCCGGGTGCTGTAGATTGTTCAAGTAGTTTTGCCAATCCATTTATGTAAATATTAAAGAGTGTCGGTGAGATTGGCGAGCCCTGCATCACCCCCCGCCCCTGTGGGAAGTATTTTGTTTGTTTGTCTCCAATTTTAACTGCACATTTGTTGTTTGTATACATTGATTTAATTACATCATATGTTTTCCCTCCTACTCCACTTTCGATAAGTTTCAGGAATAAACCGTCATGCCAGATGGAGTCGAAAGCCTTCTGGAAATCTACAAAGCATGCGTAGATATAGCTTTTGTTATGGTGAACGTGTTTGTCAATTAGGGTCTGTAGGGTGAAGATATGATCGGATGTTCTATAGTTTGGCTGGAATCCGATTTGGCTTTTACTCAAGACATTGTGCTCCTCAAGGAAGTTTATAAGTCTTTTGTTTATGATGCTACAGAATACCTTCCCCAGGTTACTGTTTACACAGATGCCTCGATAGTTGTTTGGGTCGATTTTGTCCCCACTCTTGCATATGGGCGTTATGAGTCCTTTGTTCCAGATATCAGGGAAATAACCGACACTCAGAACCAATTTGAAGAGTTTTAGGATAGCCAGTTTCATTTTGTTGTCTGTGTGTTTAATCATCTCGTTTAGTATGCCGTCTGTCCCGCAGGCTTTTCCTGGTCGCAGGTCCTTGAGTTTTTCAAGAAGTTCTTTTTCTGTTATTATGGCGTCCAGCGGGTTTTGGTTATCTTTTATGGCCATTTCTAGCTTTTCCAGTTTTTTGCATATTTGGTGTTGCTCTGGTCTTAGTGTGTTTTTCTGGTATAATTTTTCAAAGTGGTTTACCCATGTGTCCCCATTTTGAATGGCCAAATCGTCGTGTTGTTTTTTGTGTAGTGTTTTCAAGTTTTCCCAGTAACAATTGGAATCAATGGATTCCTCCATGGAGCTGAGTGTATTCTTAATATATTGCTCTTTTTTGGTTCTGAGTGTGTTTCTGTATTGTGTTAGTGTCTGACAATAAGTAAGGCGTAGTTCCTCGTTTTCTGGATGTCTGTGTTTTTGGTTTGATATTTTTCTAAGTTTTTTCCTCATGTTATGGCAATCTCGGTCAAACCATTTTTCATATTTTTTTGTTTTGGGTTTGTTCTTGCGAGCTTTCAAGTTTGCATTTGTTGCCAAATTATCAAAAATATTGTTTAGTTTACTAACTGCCCGGTTTACGCCTTCTTTATTGTGAGTGTATATGTTATCCAGAAAGGTGTCTAAGAGAGCTTGAGTTGATGCATTGCTAATTGTTTTCTGGTATTTTTCCGTGTCGTTTTTGGCCCATCTGTACGATTTTTTGGTGTTGTACAGTTTACTGGGTTGTGTTTCTATGTTGTTTGTTTCTGTCTTTTTGAGGAACATAGTAATTTGACTGTGATCTGACAGTGTTGTTTGTGGTTTGACTGTGAATGCTCTGAAAGAGGATGGGTCTAAGTCTGTAATCATATAGTCTACTGTGCTGCAGCCAAGAGGTGAGCAATAGGTCGATCTTCCTAGGAGGTCTCCTATGAACCTACCATTGACAATGTACAGACCACTCTCCCCCCAGTCACACCGTCCCACACACCCTCCCCCAGTCACACCGTACCTCAAACTCTCCCCCCAGTCACACCGTCCCACACACTCTCCCCCAGTCACCCCGTCCCAAACACTCTCCCCCCAGTCACACTGTCCCACACACTCCCCCCAGTCACACCGTCCCACACACTCTCCCCCAGTCACACCGTCCCACACACTCTCCCCCCAGTAACACCGTCCCACACACTCTCCCCCAGTCACACCGTCCCACACACTCTCCCCCCAGTCACACCGTCCCACACACTCTCCCCCCAGACACACCGTCCCACATACTCTCCCCCAGTCAGACCGTCCCACACACTCTCCCCCCAGTCACACCATCCCACACACTCTCCCCCAGTCACACCATCCCACACACTCTCCCCCCAGTCACACCATCCCACACACTCTCCCCCAGTCACACCGTCCCACACACTCTCCCCCCAGTCACACCGTCCCATAAACTCTCCCCCAGTCACACCGTACCACAAACTCTCCCCCCAGTCACAACGTCCCACACACTATCCCCCAGTCACACCATCCCACAAACTCTCCCCCCAGTCACACCGTCCCACACACTCTCCCCCAATCACACCGTCCCACAGACTCTCCCCCCAGTCACACCGTCCCACACACTCTCCACCAGTCACACCGCCCACACACTCCCCCCCAGTCACACCGTCCCACACACTCTCCCCCCAGTCACACCGTCCCACACACTCTCCCCCCAGTCACACCGTCCCACACACTCTCCCCCCAGTCACACCGTCCCACACACTCTGCCCCCAGTCACACCGTCCCACACACTCTCCCCGAGTCACACCGTCCCACAGACTCTCCCCACAGTCACAGCCCCCCACACAGTCTCCCCCAGACACACCGTCCCACACACTCTCCCCCCAGTCACACGGTCCCACACACTCTGCCCCCAGTCACACCGTCCCACACACTCTCCCCGAGTCACACCGTCCCACAGACTCTCCCCCCAGTCACAGCCCCCCACACAGTCTCCCCCAGTCACACCGTCCCACACACTCTCCCCCCAGTCACACCGTCCCACACACTCTGCCCCCAGTCACACCGTCCCACACACTCTCCCCGAGTCACACCGTCCCACACACTCTCCCCACAGTCACAGCCCCCCACACAGTCTCCCCCAGACACACCGTCCAACACACTCTCCCCCCAGTCACACCGTCCCACACACTCTCCCCCAGTCACACCGTCCCACACACTCTCCCCCCAGTCACACCGTCCCACACACTCTGCCCCCAGTCACACCGTCCCACACACTCTCCCTCAAACACACCGTCCCAACCACTCTCCCGCAGTCACACCATCCCAAACACTCTCCCCCCGTCACACTGTCCGACACACTCTCCCCCAGTCACACCGTCCCACATACTCTCCCCCAGTCACACTGTCCCACACACTCTCCCCCAGTCACACCGTCCCACACACTCTCCCCCAGTCACACTGTCCCACAAACTCTCCCCCCAGTCACACCGTCCCACACACTCTCCCCCCAGACACACCGTCCCACACACTCTCCCCCATTCACACCGTCCAACACACTCTCCCCCCAGTCACACCGTCCCACACACTCTCCCCCCAGTCACACCGTCCCACACACTCTCCCCCAGTCACACCGTCCCACACACTCTCCCCCCAGTCACACCGTCCCACACACTCTCCCCCCAGTCACACCGTCCCACACACTCTCCCTCAAACACACCGTCCCAACCACTCTCCCCCAGTCACACCGTCCCAAACACTCTCCCCCCGTCACACTGTCCCATAAACTCTCCCCCAGTCACACCGTCCCACACACTCTCCCCCAGTCACACCGTCCCACACACTCTCCCCCAGTCACACCGTCCCACACACTCTCCCCCAGTCACACTGTCCCACACACTCTCCCCCCAGTCACACCGTCCCACACACTCTCCCCCCAGACACACCGTCCCACACACTCTCCCCCATTCACACCGTCCCACACACTCTCCCCCCAGTCACACCGTCCCACACACTCTCCCCCAGTCACACCATCCCACACACTCTCCCCCCAGTCACACCGTCCCACACACTCTCCCCCCAGTCACACCGTCCCACACACTCTCCCCCAGTCGCACCGCACACACACTCCCCCCCCCAGTCCCACCGTCCCACACACTCTCCCCCCAGTCACACCGTCCCACACACTCTCCCCCCAGTCACACCGTCCCACACACTCTCCCCCAGTCACACCATCCCACACACTCTCCCCCCGTCACACTGTCCCACACACTCTGCCCCAGTCACACCATCCCACGCACTCTCCCCCAGTCACACCGTCCCACACACTCTCCCCCAGTCACACCATCCCACACACTTACCCCCAGTCACATCGTCCCACACACACTCCCCAAGTCCCAAACACTCTCCCCCCAGTCACACCATCCCACACACTCTCCCCCCAGTCACATCGTCCCACACACTCTCCCCCAGTCACACCGTCCAGCACACTCTCCCCCCAGTCACACCGTCCCACACACTCTCCCACAGTCACACCGTCCCACACACTTTCCCCCCAGTCACACCGTCCCACACACTCTCCCCCCAGTCACACCGTCCCACACACTCTCCCTCAAACACACCGTCCCAACCACTCTCCCCCAGTCACACCGTCCCAAACACTCTCCCCCCAGTCACACTGTCCCACACACTCTCCCCCAGTCACACCGTCCCACACACTCTCCCCCAGTCACACCGTCCCACACACTCTCCCCCAGTCACACCGTCCCACACACTCTCCCCCAGTCACACCGTCCCACACACTCTCCCCCCAGGAACACCATCCCACACACTCTCCCCCAGTCACACCGTCCCACACACTCTCCCCCCAGTCACACCTTCCCACACACTTTCCCCCCATATACACCGTCTCAAACACTCTCCCCCCAGTCACACTGTCCCACACACTCTCCCCCAGTCACACCGTCCCACACACTCTCCCCCCAGTCACACCGTCCCATACACTCTCCCCCAGTCACACCGTACCACAAACTCTCCCCCCAGTCACACCGTCCCACACACTCTCCCCCAGTCACACCGTCCCAAACACTCTCCCCCCAGTCACACTGTCCCACACACTCTCCCCCATTCACACCGTCCCACACACTCTCCCCCCAGTCATACCGTCCCACACACTCTCCCCCATTCACACCGTCCCACACACTCTCCCCACAGTCACACCGTCCCACACACTCTCCCCCAGTCACACCATCCCACACACTCACCCCCCAGTCCCACCGTCCCACACACTCTCCCCCCAGTCACACCGTCCCACACACTCTCCCCCCAGTCACACCGTCCCACACACTCTCCCCCAGTCACACCATCCCACACACTCTCCCCCCAGTCACACTGTCCCACACACTCTGCCCCAGTCACACCATCCCACACACTCTCCCCCAGTCACACCGTCCCACACACTCTCCCCCAGTCACACCATCCCACACACTTACCCCCAGTCACATCGTCCCACACACTCTCCCCAAGTCCCACACACTCTCCCCCCAGTCACACCATCCCACACACTCTCCCCCCAGTCACATCGTCCCACACACTCTCCCCCAGTCACACCGTCCAGCACACTCTCCCCCCAGTCACACCGTCCCACACACTCTCCCACAGTCACACCGTCCCACACACTCTCCCCCCAGTCACCCCGTCCCACACACTCTCCCCCCAGTCACACCGTCCCACACACTCTCCCTCAAACACACCGTCCCAACCACTCTCCCCCAGTCACACCGTCCCAAACACTCTCCCCCCAGTCACACCGTCCCACACACTCTCCCCCAGTCACACCGTCCCACACACTCTCCCCCAGTCACACCGTCCCACACACTCTCCCCCAGTCACACCGTCCCACACACTCTCCCCCAGTCACACCGTCCCACACACTATCCCCCCAGGAACACCATCCCACACACTCTCCCCCAGTCACACCGTCCCACACACTCTCCCCCCAGTCACACCTTCCCACACACTCTCCCCCCAGATACACCGTCTCAAACACTCTCCCCCCAGTCACACTGTCCCACACACTCTCCCCCAGTCACACCGTCCCACACACTCTCCCCCCAGTCACACCGTCCCATACACTCTCCCCCAGTCACACCGTACCACAAACTCTCCCCCCAGTCACACCGTCCCACACACTCTCCCCCAGTCACACCGTCCCAAACACTCTCCCCCCAGTCACACTGTCCCGCAAACTCTCCCCCAGTCACACCGTCCCACACACTCTCCCCCCAGTCATACCGTCCCACACACTCTCCCCCATTCACACCGTCCCACACACTCTCCCCACAGTCACACCGTCCCACACACTCTCCCCCAGTCACACCATCCCACACACTCACCCCCCAGTCACACCGTCCCACACACTCTCCCCCAGTCACACCGTCCCACACACTCTCCCCCCAGCCACACCGTCCCACACACTCTCCCCCAGTCACACCATCCCACACACTCAATTCACAATTCACAATTCAAATCGCTTTATTGGCATGATAAGTTACATCTTATGTTGCCAAAGCATCAAAATACATTTATGGTTTACCACATAAACGCAGTTCCATTCATACAGTGTATAAACAGGTACATCCCTGAGTGTACAAACATACATTCGCATTGTTTATATATATTCTTTTCCTAGTTTACTGGTTGGCTCTCTGTTCATGGCAAGCTGCAACATAGCGCGCCGCCAGCGTTATACAGCTTCTCTCCTCTCCCAGTAGGAATGGGAGTTTTTGGTTGTCATTCAGATTTCTGAAATCAGGGCATATTTGTGAGAACTTTTGGTAGAAACTCTCCCTGATGCCCTGATACTTTCCACAAGCTGCGAGGAAGTGCATCTCTGTCTCCACCACTCCCTGACTGCAGTGCGAGCATATCCTGTCCTCTCTTGGCAGCCTGGTCTGCCTGTGTCTGCCTTTTTCGATCGCTAGGCTATGTTCGCTAAGTCTGTACCTTGTCAAGGTTCTTCTCAGTTTGTTATCCTTTACCATGGTCAGGTAATCAGCTATGTTGTATTGTCTGTTTAGGGCCAAGTAGCAATTGAGTTTGCTTTGGGTTTTTGTTGTTTCTGCCCAATATGTCAGATATTTTTCCTTTTGCTTAGTGACGATTGTGTTGGGTCGAATTCTTTGTGTTACCCTGTCACTGTCCTGGGGCTGGTTATTGTTAGTATTGTTAGTAGTTACTTCACTGAGTCCCAGGACTAGTTGACTGAGGGTATTCTTCTTTATGGTCAGCTCTTGGCATTTCAGGGCGTCGTAGTGATAGCATTGGGGATTGCTCATTTGTAGGTGATTCCAAAATTTGATGGCTCTTTTTTGGATAGTGATTATTAATGGATATTGGCCTAGTTCCGCCCTGCATGCATTGTTTACTGTTTTCCTTTGAGTCCGGAGGATACTTTTACAGAATTCTGCATGTAGGATCTCAATTGGGTGTTTGTCCCATTTTGCAAATTCTTGTTGAGTTAGCGGTCCCCATACCTCACTGCCATAGAGTGCAATTGGTTCAATTACTGATTTGAAAATTTTGAGCCAAATGCTAATTGGGATTTCTATTTGGATTGATTTTTTGATGGCATAGAAAGCCCTTCTTGCTTTCTCTTTCAGTTCATTCACAGCCAGTTTGAAGTTTCCCGTAGAACTGATTTTTAAGCCCAAGTATGTGTAGTTAGTGGTTTGTTCAATTTTGGTTGTTCCTACTGTGAAATTTATTTTGGGTCCCTGATGTTTGGATCTTTGCTGGAACACAAGGACTTTGGTTTTTTTGGGGATTTATTGTCAGGGCCCAAGTCTGGCAGTACGACTCCAGCAGGTCCAGGTTTTGCTGTAGCCCCTCTTTAGTAGGTGACAGCAGAACCAGGTCGTCTGCATAGAGGAGGAATTTAACCTTGGATTCATATAGGGTGAGGCCGGGTGCTGTAGATTGTTCAAGTAGTTTTGCCAATCCATTTATGTAAATATTAAAGAGTGTCGGTGAGATTGGCGAGCCCTGCGTCACCCCCCGCCCCTGTGGGAAGTATTTTGTTTGTTTGTCTCCAATTTTAACTGCACATTTGTTGTTTGTATACATTGATTTAATTACATCATATGTTTTCCCTCCTACCCCACTTTCGATAAGTTTCAGGAATAAACCGTCATGCCAGATGGAGTCGAAAGCCTTCTGGAAATCTACAAAGCATGCGTAGATTTTGCTTTTGTTATGGTGAACGTGTTTGTCAATTAGGGTCTGTAGGGTGAAGATATGATCGGATGTTCTATAGTTTGGCAGGAATCCAATTTGGCTTTTACTCAAGACATTGTGCTCCTCAAGGAAGTTTATAAGTCTTTTGTTTATGATGCTACAGAATACCTTCCCCAGGTTACTGTTTACACAGATGCCTCGATAGTTGTTTGGGTCGATTTTGTCCCCACTTTTGTATATGGGCGTTATGAGTCCTTTGTTCCAGATATCAGGGAAATAACCGACACTCAGAACCAAGTTGAAGAGTTTTAGGATAGCCAGTTTCATTTTGTTGTCTGTGTGTTTAATCATCTCGTTTAGTATGCCGTCTGTCCCGCAGGCTTTTCCTGGTCGCAGGTCCTTGAGTTTTTCAAGAAGTTCTTTTTCTGTTATTATGGCGTCCAGCGGGTTTTGGTTATCTTTTATGGCCATTTCTAGCTTTTCCAGTTTTTTGCATATTTGGTGTTGCTCTGGTCTTAGTGTGTTTTTCTGGTATAATTTTTCAAAGTGGTTTACCCATGTGTCCCCATTTTGAATGGCCAAATTGTCGTGTTGTTTTTTGTGTAGTGTTTTCAAGTTTTCCCAGAAACAATTGGAATCTATGGATTCCTCCATGGAGCTGAGTGTATTCTTAATATATTGCTCTTTTTTGGTTCTGAGTGTGTTTCTGTATTGTGTTAGTGTCTGACAATAAGTAAGGCGTAGTTCCTCGTTTTCTGGATGTCTGTGTTTTTGGTTTGATATTTTTCTAAGTTTTTTCCTCATGTTATGGCAATCTCGGTCAAACCATTTTTCATAGTTTTTTGTTTTGGGTTTGTTCTTGCGAGCTTTCAAGTTTGCATTTGTTGCCAAATTATCAAAAATATTGTTTAGTTTACTAACTGCCCGGTTTACGCCTTCTTTATTGTGAGTGTATATGTTATCCAGAAAGGTGTCTAAGAGAGCTTGAGTTGATGCATTGCTAATTGTTTTCTGGTATTTTTCCGTGTCGTTTTTGGCCCATCTGTACGATTTTTTGGTGTTGTACAGTTTACTGGGTTGTGTTTCTATGTTGTTTGTTTCTGTCTTTTTGAGGAACATAGTAATTTGACTGTGATCTGACAGTGTTGTTTGTGGTTTGACTGTGAATGCTCTGAAAGAGGATGGGTCTAAGTCTGTAATCATATAGTCTACTGTGCTGCAGCCAAGAGGTGAGCAATAGGTCGATCTTCCTAGGAGGTCTCCTATGAACCTACCATTGACAATGTACAGACCCAGGTTACGACAGAGCTGTAGTAGCTGTTTTCCATTGGTATTTGACTGCTTGTCGCAGTTATGCCTGTATGGAAGGGAAGGGATGTCAAAGTGGTTATTCCCGAAAACGTAATTGTTTCCCTGATTATTGGTGAAGTCTGGTTCTTCGCCCGTTCTTGAATTGAGGTCCCCACAGATCAACACGTTCCCCTGGGCCTGGTATTGGATAATTTCCCCCTCCATGTTGGAGAAGGTGTCCTCTTTAAAGTACGGGGAATCGATTGGAGGGATATAAAGTGCGCAAATGTAAACATCTTGGGTGTTTGAGATAATCTCCCTCTCAAGTTTGAGCCACATATGGTTTTTGCCCTTTTTTATAAATTTGATGTAATTCTTAAGTTCTGTTTTAAACCAGATCAGTATGCCTCCGGAGTCTCTGCCTTGGGTTACACTTGGTAATTTATTGGAGGGGACCACCAGCTCAGTGTACCCTTGGGGACAGCCAGTGTGTCCTTTTCCTTTATACCAAGTTTCCTGTAAAATGATAATATCTAGGTCTTTAGTTTCATCTATGAACTCTGGGGTCCTACTTTTCACTTCTCGCAGTGAAGAGCGTAGACCTTGGATATTCCAGGTCGAAATATATAAGGATTTCATGTTAAGTTTGATCTTTTACTATGATAGGTTAAAGAGTGGTACGTGTTTGTCGTGTCTAAGTGTGGGAAAAAAAAAATCACATCAGTTGTCTACAAAAGTTAATACAATTTGGTTACAGTTCTTTCTATTAATTAGTCCTTGATCCATAAGGCGGAAGTAGATGCTGCTGCACATCTGCTTATTGTCTCTTAATGGATTGTTTCTGTCTGAGGTATTGCGTACGTCCTGTGCATCTCTCCCTCTGTCTGGCTGGGAGCAGTCCTATTCCCCTGTGGGACAGGAGTGGTGCAGGTCTGATATTGTTGTTTTGCATGGGGATCCTCTCTGGTCTCGGTTGGTGTGTTGGTGGTCCTTGTAGTGTTCCTGATATGTACCCCGCTGATCTCTGGTGATCGGGGGGGGGTCCTCTTGGAGTCTGGGTATGGACCCGGTTAAAAGCGACGTCCTTCAGGGCTTTAGCAAAGATCGATATTCTTTGCCTTTGGATGTGGACGTGGTCGTAAAGACATTCCTCATCGAGGGTGGGGTGTTGGGCCAGGTGTACGTTGTGGTTTGATTCGCAGTCTCTTGCTATGCTGGCATTTATCTCATGAATTGTGTTGTTGTTGAAGTCTGTTCTCGGCAATATTGTGGAAACAGTGATTCTAGTGTTTGGAAATGTACTGCTTGCTTTCCTAATCATTGCTCTGAGCGATGTTGCTACTTCTTTCTGTTGGGTCTTTAGGTCATTTGTGCCCGTGTGTATTATTATGTGTTGGGGGGAGCCTAATCTGGCTTTGGTCAGCCATCCCATGGCTCTGTTTGTTGTTGGGCACCAGATCTTTTCTACTTTACTTCGAGGGAATAGCTTTTTCTCCCATAGAAATTTCCCATTTGAGTCCATGAGTATTACGACGTCAGCCTTGTTTGTGTTTACTGTCTGGTGGCTTTCGCTTGGACTCATAGTGTGTGTGCTGGGCTGGGGTGTCTGGTGTGTGCGTACCTCTTGTGAGCGGCCCGCTTGTGGTTCCACGGTGGTGGGGGAAGATTGCGAATCAGTATGCTGGTCGGTCTGTGTGGCACCCCTTGTATTGTGTGTCTGTTGCTTTTGTTCCGTGTGGGAGTGCAGCCGTTCCGTCCGGCTCTGTCTTGTCTTATCTCTAGCCTCTGGTTGCTGCTCTAATGGTGTTATCTCTCCTCTATGGCTCTCTTCTTTTTCCTGCAGCTCTTTCACCTGATTCCTAAGTAGATTCACCTGGTTCACAAGTAGCTTCAGCTCTCTCTTGTGTCTCTCCCTCTCCTGATTTTGATAGTCATTCATTTTGAGGAAGTCCTCTCTAAGTTTAACCACCTCTATCTCTAATTGATTAAATTTATCTTTTGGTTGTATCTGGCTGTGTGATCCCGGGGTATGTGCCTGGTCGGCCCTGGAAGGCTCACTCACTTCCTGGCTAGGCTGGTCGGCCCTGGAGGGCTCACTCACTTCCTGGCTATGCTGCTCTTCTCTTGGTGAGCTGGGAATGGTAGGGGGACTATGTGTGGCTTCCTCCCTGGTAGTTATGCTGGGGTTTGTCAGTTGTATCGTGTGGCTGTGGTTCCCCGGGGTTGGTGTCTGGTTTGAACTGTGTGGCTCGTTCACCTCCTGACCAGGCAGATTTTCTCCTGGTAAGTTGTCAATGTTGGGGGGAGTGCGGGCCACTCTGGGGCTGTTCCTTCCCCCCTTAGTTAATTTTTTCAGTGTCCTGAAGGCTGTTGCAAATTTGTCGAGGTTGCCTTGCACTAATATTGTTCCGGTATTGTACGCGTTGACCGTCGTAGTTGAACTGTCTCCTGGTGTGTTAATTTTCATTATGGACCCATTTGCGGTATTTTCTAGCTTAACATTGGTATAGTGTGATTTTATTGCTGTGATCCAAGCCACTGGCTGATCTGAGTAGAAAATGAGGTTACTTTTTGTCCCATTGTTGTAACAGTCAGCAAAAAGTGTTTCTGGTTTTTCTCTCATCTGCTCATGCTTGATCGCTTTTATAGCTTTTTTTGCAGTGTTGGGGGGAATCTGGAAGCGGGGCTGTTGTGGATCTTCTGATTCGCTCATTTTTGGTAAAGTATTGTTGATCTTAGAATAAGCTTTTCTGGGGCCCCGGGTTTGGTGTTTCCCTCTCCCTGTTCGCGAACTTTCCCGGTCCCCCTCTTCGACCCCGTGGTCCCTGGGCCTCGGCTTCTGGGTTCACCCTTCTCAGGTCTGGGTCTGTGAGCCGCTGTTTCCCGGTGCCTTCGGGCTGTTCCCCTCCCCCTCAGAGGTCTCTGTGCCTCTGTCTCGGCCTGGCTCCTCGGGCCTTTCCCTGGCTTCAGTCTCCCTCCCTGGGCCCTGTACTCACAGTCTTGGTTTGCTTCTGGAAGCCTTCTGGTTGCTCCCCTTCGCCTCAGAGGTCTCTGGGCCTGGCTCCTCGGGCCTTTCCCGGGCTTTCTATCCCAGCCGCCGCTCGGGCTGTGCCTCGTTCGCTGTTCGGGTGCTGGACTGCGGTCGTCGCTCGGGTGCTGGACTGCGGCCGTCGCTCGGGTGCTGGACTGCGGTCGTCGCTCGGGTGCTGGACTGCGGCCGCCGATCGGGCCGTGTCTCGTTCGCCGCTCGGGCTCCCCGAGTCACCTCGTTCCGGCTGCCGCTGCGTCTCCGTGCGGCCTCCCCGATTCGCCTCGTTTCCCGAAGCGGCCTCCCCGAGTCTCCTCGCTCCGGCTGCCGCTGCGTTTCCGTGCGGCCTTCGCGCCTCGGTTCCCGATGCGGCCGAGTCACCTCGCTGTTCTTTGGTTTGTATATATTGTTTTTTCCCTTATTTCTTTTTTTTTTTCTTTGGCTTTTTTTTTTCTAATTTCCTCTGGTTTTTTTTCCTTTGGTGGTCTTTTCCTTCCTTACTTAATCTAGACTAAACTAAACTTAAACTTAACTAAACAAACTAAACTAACTTAACTAGAACTAAATTTAACTTTAAAACCTTTTTAAACTTGAAATGAACCTTTTTCTCCCCCACTTTAAACACTAAAAACACTAAAAATTCAGCAGCCCATCTTCAGCATGTGTATTCACACTAAAGCCGCTGTCTCCCCCCAGTCACACCGTCCCACACACTCTCCCCCAGTCACACCGTCCCACACACTATCCCCCAGTCACACCGTCCCACACACTCTCCCCACAGTCACACCGTCCCACACACTCTCCCCCAGTCACACCATCCCACACACTCTCCCCCCAGTCACACCGTCCCACACACTCTCCCCCAGTCACACCGTCCCACACACTCTCCCCCCAGCCACACCGTCCCATAAACTCTCCCCCAGTCACACCGTACCACAAACTCTCCCCCCAGTCACAACGTCCCACACACTATCCCCCAGTCACACCGTACCACAAACTCTCCCCCCAGTCACAACTTCCCACACACTATCCCCCAGTCACACCGTCCCACACACTCTCCCCCAATCACACCGTCACACACACTCTCCCCCCAGTCACACCGTCCCACACATTCTCCCCCAGTCACACTGCCCACACACTCCCCCCACAGTCACACCGTCCCACACACTCTCCCCCCAGTCACACCGTCCCACACACTCTCCCCCCAGTCACATCGTCCCACACACTCTCCCCCAGTCACACCGTCCCACACACTCTCCCCCCAGTCATACCATCCCACATACTCTCCCCAAGTCCCACACACTCTCCCCCCAGTCACACCATCCCACACACTCTCCCCCCAGTCACATCGTCCCACACACTCTCCCCCAGTCACATCGTCCCAAACACTCTCCCCCCAGTCACACCGTCCCACACACTCTCCCCCCAGTCACACCGTACCACACACTCTCCCCCCAGTCACACCGTCCCACACACTCTCCCCCCAGTCACACCGTCCCACACACTCTCCCCCATTCACACCGTCCCACACACTCTCCCCCAGTCACACCGTCCCACACACTCTCCCCCAGTCACACAGTCCCACACACTCTCCCCCCAGTCACACCGTCCCACACACTCTCCCCCAGTCACACCGTCCCACACACTCTCCCCCCAGTCACACCGTCCCACACACCCTCCCCCAGTCACACCGTCCCACACACTCTCCCCCTGTCACATCGTCCCACACACTCTCCCCCAGTCACACCGTCCCACACACTCTCCCCCCAGTCACACCGTCCCACACACTCTCCCCCAAGTCACACCGTGCCAAACACTCTCCCCCCAGTCACACCGTCCCACACACTCTCCCCCAAGTCACACGGTCCCAGACACTCTCCCCCAGTCACACCGTCCCACAAACTCTCGGCCCAGTCACACCGTCCCACACACTATCCCCCAGTCACACCGTCCCACACACTCTCCCCACAGTCACACCGTCCCACACACTCTCCCCCAATCACACCGTCCCACACACTCTCCCCCCAGTCACACCGTCCCACACACTCTCCCCCAGTCACACCGCCCACACACTCTCCCCCAGTCACACCGTCCCACACACCCTCCCCCCAGTCACACCGTCCCACACACTCTCCCCCAATCACACCGTCGCACAAAATCTCCCCCCAGTCACACCGTCCCACACACTCTCCCCCCAGTCACACCGTACAACACACTCTCCCCCAGTCACACCGTCCCACACACTCTCCCCCCTGTCACACTGTCCCACACAATCTCCCCCAGTCACACCGTCCCACACACACTCCCCCCGTCACACCGTCCCACACACTCTCCCCCAGTCACACCATCCCACTCAATACAATACAATACAATACAAATCGCTTTATTGGCATGATAAGGTACACCTTATGTTGCCAAAGCATCAAGATACATTTATGGTTTAGCACATAAACGCAGTTCTATTCATACAGTGTATAAACAGGTATATCCCTGAGTGTATAAATATACATTCGCATTGTTTATATATATTCTTTTCTTAGTTTACTGGTTGTCCCTCTGTTCATGGCAAGCTGTAACATAGTGTGCCGCCAGTGTTACACAGCTTCTCTCCTCTCCCAGTAGGAATGGGAGTTTTTGGTTGTCATTCAGATTTCTGAAATCAGGGCATATTTGTGAGAATTTTTGGTAGAAATTCTCCCTGATGCCCTGATATTTTCCGCAGGCTGTGAGGAAGTGCATCTCTGTCTCCACTACTCCCTGACTGCAGTGAGAGCATATCCTGTCTTCTCTTGGCAGCCTGGTCTGCCTGTGTCTGCCTTTTTCGATCGTTAGGCTATGTTCGCTAAGTCTGTACCTTGTCAAGGTTCTTCTCAGTTTATTATCCTTTACCATGGTCAGGTAATCAGCTATGTTGTATTGTCTGTTTAGGGCCAAGTAGCAATTGAGTTTGCTTTGGGTTTTTGTTGTTTCTGCCCAATATGACAGATATTTTTCCTTTTGCTTAGCGACGATTGTGTTGGGTCGAATTCTTTGTGTTCCCCTGTCACTGTCCTGGGACTGGTTATTGTTAGTATTGTTAGTAGTTACTTCACTGAGTCCCAGGACTAGTTGACTGAGGGTATTCTTCTTTATGGTCAGCTCTTGGCATTTCAGGGCGTCGTAGTGATAGCATTGGGGATTGCTCATTTGTAGGTGATTCCAAAATTTGGTGGCTCTTTTTTGGATAGTGATTATTAATGGATATTGGCCTAGTTCCGCCCTGCATGCATTGTTTACTGTTTTCCTTTGAGTCCGGAGGATACTTTTACAGAATTCTGCATGTAGGATCTCAATTGGGTGTTTGTCCCATTTTGCAAATTCTTGTTGAGTTAGCGGTCCCCATACCTCACTGCTATAGAGTGCAATTGGTTCAATTACTGATTTGAAAATTTTGAGCCAAATGCTAATTGGGATTTCTATTTGGATTGATTTTTTGATGGCATAGAAAGCCCTTCTTGCTTTCTCTTTCAGTTCATTCACAGCCAGTTTGAAGTTTCCCGTAGAACTGATTTTTAAGCCCAAGTATGTGTAGTTAGTGGTTTGTTCAATTTTGGTTGTTCCTACTGTGAAATTTATTTTGGGTCCCTGATGTTTGGATCTTTGCTGGAACACAAGGACTTTGGTTTTTTGGGGATTTATTGTCAGGGCCCAAGTCTGGCAGTACGACTCCAGCAGGTCCAGGTTCTGCTGTAGCCCCTCTTTAGTTGGTGACAGCAGAACCAGGTCGTCTGCATAGAGGAGGAATTTAACCTTGGATTCATATAGGGTGAGGCCGGGTGCTGTAGATTGTTCAAGTAGTTTTGCCAATCCATTTATGTAAATATTAAAGAGTGTCGGTGAGATTGCCGAGCCCTGCGTCACCCCCCGCCCCTGTGGGAAGTATTTTGTTTGTTTGTCTCCAATTTTAACTGCACATTTGTTCTTTGTATACATTGATTTAATTACATCATATGTTTTCCCTCCTACCCCGCTTTCGATAAGTTTCAGGAATAAACCGTCATGCCAGATGGAGTCGAAAGCCTTCTGGAAATCTACAAAGCATGCCTAGATTTTGCTTTTGTTATGGTGAACGTGTTTGTCAATTAGGGTCTGTAGGGTGAAGATATGATCGGATGTTCTATAGTTTGGCAGGAATCCAATTTGGCTTTTACTCAAGACATTGTGCTCCTCAAGGAAGTTTATAAGTCTTTTGTTTATGATGCTACAGAATACCTTCCCCAGGTTACTGTTTACACAGATGCCTCGATAGTTGTTTGGGTCGATTTTGTCCCCACTTTTGTATATGGGCGTTATGAGTCCTTTGTTCCAGATATCAGGGAAATAACCGACACTCAGAACCAAGTTGAAGAGTTTTAGGATAGCCAGTTTCATTTTGTTGTCTGTGTATTTAATCATCTCGTTTAGTATGCCGTCTGTCCCGCAGGCTTTTCCTGGTCGCAGGTCCTTGAGTTTTTCAAGAAGTTCTTTTTCTGTTATTATGGCGTCCAGCGGGTTTTGGTTATCTTTTATGGCCATTTCTAGCTTTTCCAGTTTTTTGCATATTTGGTGTTGCTCTGGTCTTAGTGTGGTTTTCTGGTATAATTTTTCAAAGTGGTTTACCCATGTGTCCCCATTTTGAATGGCCAAATCGTCGTGTTGTTTTTTGTGTAGTGTTTTCAAGTTTTCCCAGTAACAATTGGAATCAATGGATTCCTCCATGGAGCTGAGTGTATTCTTAATATATTGCTCTTTTTTGGTTCTGAGTGTGTTTCTGTATTGTGTTAGTGTCTGACAATAAGTAAGGCGTAGTTCCTCGTTTTCTGGATGTCTGTGTTTTTGGTTTGATATTTTTCTAAGTTTTTTCCTCATGTTATGGCAATCTCGGTCAAACCATTTTTCATATTTTTTTGTTTTGGGTTTGTTCTTGCGAGCTTTCAAGTTTGCATTTGTTGCCAAATTATCAAAAATATTGTTTAGTTTACTAACTGCCCGGTTTACGCCTTCTTTATTGTGAGTGTATATGTTATCCAGAAAGGTGTCTAAGAGAGCTTGAGTTGATGCATTGCTAATTGTTTTCTGGTATTTTTCCGTGTTGTTTTTGGCCCATCTGTACGATTTTTTGGTGTTGTACAGTTTACTGGGTTGTGTTTCTATGTTGTTTGTTTCTGTCTTTTTGAGGAACATAGTAATTTGACTGTGATCTGACAGTGTTGTTTGTGGTTTGACTGTGAATGCTCTGAAAGAGGATGGGTCTAAGTCTGTAATCATATAGTCTACTGTGCTGCAGCCAAGAGGTGAGCAATAGGTCGATCTTCCTAGGAGGTCTCCTATGAACCTACCATTGACAATGTACAGACCCAGGTTTCGACAGAGCTGTCGTAGCTGTTTTCCGTTGGTATTTGACTGCTTGTCACAGTTATGCCTGTATGGAAGGGAAGGGATGTCAAAGTGGTTATTCCCGAAAACGTAATTGTTTCCCTGATTATTGGTGAGGTCTGGTTCTTCGCCCGTTCTTGAATTGAGGTCCCCACAGATCAACACGTTACCCTGGGCCTGGTATTGGATAATTTCCCCCTCCATGTTGGAGAAGGTGTCCTCTTTAAAGTACGGGGAATCGATTGGAGGGATATAAAGTGCGCAAATGTAAACATCTTGGGTGTTTGAGATAATCTCCCTCTCAAGTTTGAGCCACATATGGTTTTCGCCCTTTTTTATAAATTTGATGCAATTCTTAAGTTCTGTTTTAAACCAGATCAGTATGCCTCCGGAGTCTCTGCCTTGGGTTACACTTGGTAATTTATTGGAGGGGACCACCAGCTCAGTGTACCCTTGGGGACAGCCAGTGTGTCCTTTTCCTTTATACCAAGTTTCCTGTAAAATGATAATATCTAGGTCTTTAGTTTCATCGATGAACTCTGGGGTCCTACTTTTCACTTCTCGCACTGAAGAGCGTAGACCTTGGATATTCCAGGTCGAAATATATAAGGATTTCATGCTAAGTTTGATCTTTTACTATGATAGGTTAAAGAGTGGTACGTGTTTGTCGTGTCTAAGTGTGGGGAAAAAAAAGATCACTTCAGTTGTGTATAAAAGTTAAGACAATTTGGTTACAGTTCTTTCTATTAATTAGTCCTTGATCCATAAGGCGGAAGTAGATGCTGCTGCACATCTGCTTATTGTCTCTTAATGGATTGTTTCTGTCTGAGGTATTGCGTACGTCCTGTGCATCTCTCACTCCCCCAGTCACACCGTCCCACACACTCTCCCCCCAGTCACACCGTCCCACACACTCTCCCCAAGTCACACCGTCCCACACACTCTCCCCCCAGTCACACCGTCCCACACACTCTCCCCCAGTCACACCGTCCCACACACTCTCCCCCCAGTCACACCGTCCCACACACTCTCCCCCAGTCACACCGTCCCACACACTCTCCCCCCAGTCACAACGTCCCAGACACTCTCCCCCAGTCACACCGTCCCACAAACTGTCGGCCCAGTCACACCGTCCCACACACTATCCTCCAGTCACACCGTCCCACACACTCTCCCCACAGTCACACCGTCCCACACACTCTCCCCCAATCACACCGTCCCACACACTCTCCCCCAGTCACACCGTCCCACACACTCTCCCCCAGTCACACCGTCCCACACACTCTCCCCCCAGTCACACCGTCCCACACACTCTCCCCCCAGTCACACCGTCCCACACACTCTCCCCCAAACACACCGTCCCACACACTCTCCCCCAGTCACACCGTCCCACACACTCTCCCCCAGTCACACCGTCCCACACACTCTCCCCCAGTCACACCGTCCCACTCACTCTCCCCCCAGTCACACCGTCCCACACACTCTCCCACCAGTCACACCGTCCCACACAGTCTCCCTCAAACACACCGTCCCACACACTCTCCCCCAGTCACACCGTCCCAAACACTCTCCCCCCAGTCACACTGTCCCACACACTCTCCCCCAGTCACACCGTCCCACACACTCTCCCCCAGTCACACCGTCCCACACACTCTCCCCCCAGTAACACCGTCCCACACAGTCTCCCCCAGTCACACCGTCCCACACACTCTCCCCCCAGTCACACCGTCCCACAAACTCTCCCCCCAGACACACCGTCCCACATACTCTCCCCCAGTCACACCGTCCCACACACTCTCCCCCCAGTCACACCGTCCCACACAGTCTCCCCCAGTCACACCATCCCACACACTCTCCCCCCAGTCACACCATCGCACACACACTCTCCCCCAGTCACACCGTCCCACACACCCTCCCCCCAGTCACACCGTCCCATACACTCTCCCCCAGTCACACCGTACCACAAACTCTCCCCCCAGTCACAACGTCCCACACACTATCCCCCAGTCACACCGTCCCACACACTCTCCCCCCAGTCACAACGTCCCACACACTCTCCCCCAATCACACCGTCCCACACACTCTCCCCCCAGTCACACCGTCCCCCACACTCTCCCCCAGTCACACCGCCCACACACTCCCCCCCAGTCACACCGTCCCACACACTCTCCCCCCAGTCACACCGTCCCACACACTCTCCCCCCCAGTCACACTGTCCCACACACTCTCCCCCAGTCAAACCGTCCCACACACTCTCCCCCCAGTCACACCGTCCCACACACTCTGCCCCAGTCACACCGACCCACACACTCTCCCCACAGTCACACCGTCCCACACACTCTCCCCCAGTCACACCATCCCGCACACTTACCCCCAGTCACACCGTCCCACACACTCTCCCCAAGTCCCACACACTCTCCCCCCAGTCACACCATCCCACACACTCTCCCCCCAGTCACACCGTCCCACACACTCTCCCCCCAGTCACACCGTCCCACACACTCTCCCCCAGACACACCGTCCCACACACTCTCCCCCAGAAACACCGTCCCACACACTCTCCCCCAGTCACGCCGTCCCACACACTCTCCACCAGTCACATCGTCCCACACACACTCCCCCAGTCACACCGTCCCACACACTCTCCCCCCAGTCACACCGTCCCACACACTCTCCCCCCAGTCACACCGTCCCACACACTCTCCCCCAGACACACCGTCCCACACACTCTCCCCCAGAAACACCGTCCCACACACTCTCCCCCAGTCACGCCGTCCCACACACTCTCCACCAGTCACATCGTCCCACACACTCTCCCCCCAGTCACAACGTCCCACACACTCTCCCCCAGTCACACCGTCCCACACACTCTCCCCCCAGTCACACCGTCCCACACACTCTCCCCCCAGTCACACCGTCCCACACACTCTCCCCCCAGTCACACCGTCCCACACACTCTCCCCCCAGTCACACCGTCCCACACACTCTCCCCCCAGTCACACTGTCCCACACACTCTCCCCCAGTCACACCGTCCCACACACTCTCCCCCAGTCACCCCGTCCCACACACTCTCCCCCAGTCACACAGTCCCACACACTCTCCCCCCAGTAACACCGTCCCACACACTCTCCCCCCAGTCACACCGTCCCACACTCTCCCCCAGTCACACCATCCCACACACTCTCCCCCCATTCACACCGTCCCACACACTCTCCCCCCAGTCACACCGTCCCACACACACTCCCCCAGTCACACCGTCCCACACACTCTCCCCCAGTCACACCGTCCCACACACTCTCCCCCCAGTCACACCGTCCCACACACTCTCCCCCCAGTCACACCGTCCCACACACTCTCCCCCCAGTCACACCGTCCCACACACTCTCCCCCCAGTCACACCGTCCCACACACTCTCCCCCCAGTCACACCGTCCCACACACACTCCCCCCAGACACACCGTCCCACACACTCTCCCCCCAGTCACACCGTCCCACACACTCTCCCCCAGTCACACCGTCCCACACACTCTCCCCCAGTCACACCATCCCACACACTCTCTCCCAGTCACACCGTCCCACACACTCTCCCCCCAGTCACACCGTCCCACACACTCTCCCACAGTCACACCGTCCCACACACTCTCCCCCAGTCACACCGTCCCACACACTCTCCCCCAGTCACACCGTCCCACACACTCTCCCCCAGTCACACCGTCCCACACACTCTCCCCCAGTCACACCGTCCCACACACTCTCCCCCCAGTCACACCGTCCCACACACCCTCCCCCAGTCACACCGTCCCACACACTCTCCCCCCAGTCATACCGTCCCACACACTCTCCCCCTAGTCACACCGTCCCACACACTCTCCCCCAAGTCACACCGTCCCAGACACTGTCCCCCCAGTCACACCGTCCCACACACTCTCCCCCCAGTCACACCGTCCCAGACACTCTCCCCCAGTCACACCGTCCAGCAAACTCTCGGCCCAGTCACACCGTCCCACACACTCTCCCCCAGTCACACCGTCCCACACACTCTCCCCCCATTCACACCGTCCCACACACTCTCCCCCCAGTCATACCGTCCCACACACTTTCCCCCAGTCACACCGTCCCACACACTCTCCCCACAGTCACACCGTCCCACACACTCTCCCCCAATCACACCGTCCCACACACTCTCCCCCCAGTCACACCATCCCACACACTCTCCCCCAGTCACACCGCCCACACACTCTCCCCCAGTCACACCGTCCCACACACCCTCCCCCCAGTCACACCGTCCCAAACACTCTCCCCCAGTCACACCGTCCCACAAAATCTCCCCCCAGTCACACCGTCCCACACACTCTCCCCCCAGTCACACCGTACAACACACTCTCCCCCAGTCACACCGTCCCACACACTCTCCCCCCGTCACACTGTCCCACACATTCTCCCCCAGTCACACCGTCCCACACACACTCCCCCCGTCACACCGTCCCAAACACTCTCCCCCAGTCACACCATCCCACTCACTCACCCCCAGTCACACCGTCCCACACACTCTCCCCAAGTCCCACACACTCTCCCCCCAGTCACACCATCCCACACACTCTCCCCCCAGTCACATCGTCCCACACACTCTCCCCCAGTCACACCGTCACAAACACTCTCCCCCAGTCACACCATCCCACACACTCTCCCCCCAGTCACACCGTCCCAAACACTCTCCCCAGACACACCGTCCCACACACTCTGCCCCCAGTCACACCGGCCCACACACTCTCCCCCCAGTCACACCGTCCCACACACTCTCCCCCCAGTCACACCGTCCCACACACTCTCCCACCAGTCACACCGTCCCACACACTCTCCCCCCCAGTCACACCATCCCACACACTCTCCCCCAGTCACACCGTACCTCACACACTCCCCCAGTCACACCGTCCCACACACTCTCCCCCAGTCACACCGTCCCGCACACTCTCCCCCCAGTCACACCGTCCCACACACTCTCCCCCAGTCACACCGTCCCACACACTCTCCCCCCAGTCACACCGTCCCACACACTCTCCCCCCAGTCACACCGTCCCACACAGTCTCCCTCAAACACACCGTCCCACAAACTCTCCCCCAGTCACACCGTCCCAAACACTCTCCCCCCAGTCACACTGTCCCACACACTCTCCCCCAGTCACGCCGTCCCACACACTCTCCCCCAGTCACACCGTCCCACACACTCTCCCCCCAGTAACACCGTCCCACAAACTCTCCCCCATTCACACCGTCCCACACACTCTCCCCCCATTCACACCGTCCCACACACTCTCCCCCCAGACACACCGTCCCACATACTCTCCCCCAGTCACACCGTCCCACACACTCTCCCCCCAGTCACACCGTCCCACACACTCTCCCCCAGTCACACCATCCCACACACTCTCCCCCCAGTCACACCATCCCACACACTCTCCCCCCAGTCACAACGTCCCACACACTATCCCACAGTCACACCGTCCCACACACTCTCCCCCCAGTCACACCGTCCCACACACTCTCCCCCAATCACACCGTCCCACACACTCTGCCCCCAGTCACACCGTCCCCCACACTCTCCCCCAGTCACACCGCCCACACACTCCCCCCCAGTCACACCGTCCCACACACTCTCCCCCCAGTCACACCGTCCCACACACTCTCCCCCAGTCAAACCGTCCCACACACTCTCCCCCCAGTCACACCGTCCCACACACTCTGCCCCAGTCACACCGTCCCACACACTCTCCCCACAGTCACACCGTCCCACACACTCTCCCCAATCACACCATCCCACACACTTACCCCCAGTCACACCGTCCCACACACTCTCCCCAAGTCCCACACACTCTCCCCCCATTCAAACCGTCCCACACACTCTCCCCCAGTCACACCGTCCCACACACTCTCCCCCCATTCACACCGTCCCACACACTCTCCCCCAGTCACACCGTCCCACACGCTCTCCCCCCATTCACACCGTCCCACACACTCTCCCCCAGTCACACCGTCCCACACACTCTCCCCCAGTCACACCATCCCACACACGCTCCCCCCAGTCACACCGTCCCACACACTCTCCCCCAGTCACACCGTCCCACACACTCTCCCCCCAGTCACACCGTCCCACACACTCTCCGCCAGTCACACCGTCCCACACACTCTCCCCCAGTCACACCGTCCCACACACTCTCCCCAAGTCCCACACACTCTCCCCCCAGTCACACCGTCCCACACACTCTCCCCCAGTCACACCGTCCCACACACTCTCCCCCAGTCACACCATCCCACACACTCTCCCCCCATTCACACCGTCCCACACACGCTCCCCCCAGTCACACCGTCCCACACACGCTCCCCCCAGTCACACCGTCCCACACACTCTCCCCCAGTCTCACCGTCCCACACACTCTCCCCTAATTCACACCGTCCCACACACACTCCCCCCAGTCACACCGTCCCACACACTCTCCCCCAGACTCACCGTCCCACACACTCTCCCCAAGTCCCACACACTCTCCCCCAGTCACACCGTCCCACACACTCTCCCCCAGTCACACCGTCCCACACACTCTCCCCCAGTCACACCATCCCACACACTCTCCCCCCATTCACACCGTCCCACACACGCTCCCCCCAGTCACACCGTCCCACACACTCTCCCCCAGTCACATCGCCCCACACACTCTCCCCCCAGTCACACCGTCCCACACACTCTCCCTCAAACACACCGTCCCAACCACTCTCCCCCAGTCACACCGTCCCAAACACTCTCCCCCCGTCACACTGTCCCACACACTCTCCCCCAGTCACACCGTCCCACACACTCTCCCCCAGTCACACCGTCCCACACACTCTCCCCCAATCACACCGTCCCACACACTCTCCCCCCAGTCACAACGTCCCACACACTATCCCCCAGTCACACCGTCCCACACACTCTCCCCCCAGTCACACCGTCCCACACACTCTCCCCCAATCACACCGTCCCACACACTCTCCCCCCAGTCACACCGTCCCACACACTCTCCCCCAGTCACACCGCCCACACACTCCCCCCACAGTCACACCGTCCCACACACTCTCCCCCCAGTCACACCGTCCCACACACTCTCCCCCCAGTCACACCGTCCCACACACTCTCCCCCAGTCACACCATCCCACACACTCTCCCCCCAGTCACAACGTCCCACACACTCTCCCCCCATTCACACCGTCCCAAACACTCTCCCCCCAGTCACACCGTCCCACACACTTTCCCCCAGTCACACCATCCCACACACTCTCCCCCCAGTCACACCATCCCACACACTCTCCCCCAGTCACACCGTCCCACACACTCTCCCCCGAGTCACACCGTCCCATACACTCTCCCCCAGTCACACCATACCACAAACTCTCCCCCCAGTCACAACGTCCCACACACTATCCCCCATTCACACCGTCCCACACACTCTCCCCCCAGTCACACCGTCCCACACAATTCACAATTCACAATTCAAATCGCTTTATTGGCATGATAAGTTACATCTTATGTTGCCAAAGCATCCAAATACATTTATGGTTTAGCACATAAACGCAGTTCTATTCATACAGTGTATAAACAGGTATATCCCTGAGTGTATAAATATACATTCGCATTGTTTATATATATTCTTTTCTTAATTTACTGGTTGTCCCTCTGTTCATGGCAAGCTGTAACATAGTGTGCCGCCAGTGTTATACAGCTTCTCTCCTCTCCCAGTAGGAATGGGAGTTTTTGGTTGTCATTCAGATTTCTGAAATCAGGGCATATTTGTGAGAATTTTTGGTAGAAATTCTCCCTGATGCCCTGATATTTTCCACAAGCTGTGAGGAAGTGCATCTCTGTCTCCACCACTCCCTGACTGCAGTGAGAGCATATCCTGTCCTCTCTTGGCAGCCTGGTCTGCCTGTGTCTGCCTTTTTCCATCGCTAGGCTATGTTCGCTAAGTCTGTACCTTGTCAAGGTTCTTCTCAGTTTGTTATCCTTTACCATGGTCAGGTAATCAGCTATGTTGTATTGTCTGTTTAGGGCCAAGTAGCAATTGAGTTTGCTTTGGGTTTTTGTTGTTTCTGCCCAATATGTCAGATATTTTTCCTTTTGCTTAGCGACAATTGTGTTGGGTCGAATTCTTTGTGTTACCCTGTCACTGTCCTGGGGCTGGTTATTGTTAGTATTGTTAGTAGTTACTTCACTGAGTCCCAGGACTAGTTGACTGAGGGTATTCTTCTTTATGGTCAGCTCTTGGCATTTCAGGGCGTCGTAGTGATAGCATTGGGGATTGCTCATTTGTAGCTGATTCCAAAATTTGGTGGCTCTTTTTTGGATAGTGATTATTAATGGGTATTGGCCTAGTTCCGCCCTGCATGCATTGTTTACTGTTTTCCTTTGAGTCCGGAGGATACTTTTACAGAATTCTGCATGTAGGATCTCAATTGAGTGTTTTTCCCATTTTGCAAATTCTTGTTGAGTTAGCGGTCCCCATACCTCACTGCCATAGAGTGCAATTGGTTCAATGACTGATTTGAAAATTTTGAGCCAAATGCTAATTGGGATTTCTATTTGGATTGATTTTTTGATGGCATAGAAAGCCCTTCTTGCTTTCTCTTTCAGTTCATTCACAGCCAGTTTGAAGTTTCCCGTAGAACTGATTTTTAAGCCCAAGTATGTGTAGTTAGTGGTTTGTTCAATTTTGGTTGTTCCTACTGTGAAATTTATTTTGGGTCCCTGATGTTTGGATCTTTGCTGGAACACAAGGACTTTGGTTTTTTGGGGATTTATTGTCAGGGCCCAAGTCTGGCAGTACGACTCCAGCAGGTCCAGGTTTTGCTGTAGCCCCTCTTTAGTAGGTGACAGCAGAACCAGGTCGTCTGCATAGAGGAGGAATTTAACCTTGGATTCATATAGGGTGAGGCCGTCCCACACACTCTCCCCCCAGTCACACCGTCCCACACACTCTCCCCCTGTCACACCGCCCACACACTCCCCCCCAGTCACACCGTCCCACACACTCTCCCCCCAGTCACACCGTCCCATACATTCTCCCCCCAGTCACACCGTCCCACACACTCTGCCCCCAGTCACATCGTCCCACACACTCTCCCCCCAGTCACACCGTCCCACACACTCTCCCCGAGTCACACCGTCCCACACACTCTCCCCACAGTCACAGCCCCCGCACAGTCTCCCCCAGACACACCGTCCCACACACTCTCCCCCCAGTCACACCGTCCCACACACTCTCCCCCAGTCACACCGTCCAGCACACTCTCCCCCAGTCACACCGTCCCAAACACTCTCCCCCCAGTCACACCGTTCCACACGCTCTCCCTCCAGTCGCACCGTCCCACACACTCTCCCTCAAACACACCGTCCCAACCACTCTCCCCCAGTCACACCGTCCCAAACACTCTCCCCCCGTCACACTGTCCCACACACTCTCCCCCAGTCACACCGTCCCACATACTCTCCCCCAGTCACACCGTCCCACACACTCTCCCCCAGTCACACCGTCCCACACACTCTCCCCCAGTCACACTGTCCCACACACTCTCCCCCCAGTCACACCGTCCCACACACTCTCCCCCCAGACACACCGACCCACACACTCTCCCCCATTCACACCGTCCCACACACTCTCCCCCCAGTCACACCGTCCCACACACTCTCCCCCAGTCACACCATCCCGCACACTCTCCCCCCAGTCACACCGTCCCACATACTCTCCCCCAGTCACACCGTCCCACACACTCTCCCCCCAGTCTCACCGTCCCACACACTCTCCCACCATTCACACCGTCCCATACACGCTCCCCCCAGTCACACCGTCCCACACACTCTCCCCCAGTCTCACCGTCCCACACACTCTCCCCAAGTCCCACACACTCTCCCCCAGTCACACCGTCCCACACACTCTCCCCCAGTCACACCATCCCACACACTCTCCCCCATTCACACCGTCCCACACACGCTCCCCCCAGTCACACCGTCCCACACACTCTCCCCCAGTCACATCGCCCCACACACTCTCCCTCAAACACACCGTCCCAACCACTCTCCCCCAGTCACACCGTCCCAAACACTCTCCCCCCGTCACACTGTCCCACACACTCTCCCCCAGTCACACCGTCCCACACACTCTCCCCCAGTCACACCGTCCCACACACTCTCCCCCAATCACACCGTCCCACACACTCTCCCCCCAGTCACAACGTCCCACACACTATCCCCCAGTCACACCGTCCCACACACTCTCCCCCCAGTCACACCGTCCCACACACTCTCCCCCAATCACACCGTCCCACACACTCTCCCCCCAGTCACACCGTCCCACACACTCTCCCCCAGTCACACCGCCCACACACTCCCCCCACAGTCACACCGTCCCACACACTCTCCCCCCAGTCACACCGTCCCACACACTCTCCCCCCAGTCACACCGTCCCACACACTCTCCCCCAGTCACACCATCCAACACACTCTCCCCCCAGTCACACCGTCCCACACATTCTGCCCCAGTCACACCGTCCCACACACTCTCCCCCAGTAACACCATCCCACACACTCTCCCCCAGTCACACCATCCCACACACTCTCCCCCCAGTCACATCGTCCCACACACTCTCCCCCAGTCACACCGTCCCACACACTCTCCCCCCAGTCACACCGTCCCACACACTCTCCCTCAAACACACCGTCCCAACCACTCTCCCCCAGTCACACCGTCCCAAACACTCTCCCCCCGTCACACTGTCCCACACACTCTCCCCCAGTCACACCGTCCCACACACTCTCCCCCCAGTCACACCGTCCCACACACTCTCCACCCAGACACACCGTCCCAAACACTCTCCCCCCAGTCACACTGTCCCCCACACTCTCCCCCAGTCACACCGTCCCACACACTCTCCCCCCAGTCACACCGTCCCATACACTCTCCCCCAGTCACACCGTACCACAAACTCTCCCCCCAGTCACACCGTCCCACACACTCTCCCCCAGTCACACCGTCCCAAACACTCTCCCCCCAGTCACACTGTCCCACACACTCTCCCCCAGTCACACCGTCCCACACACTCTCCCCCAGTCACACCATCCCACACACTCTCCCCCCAGTAACACCTTCACACACACTCTCCCCCAGTCACACCGTCCCACACACTCTCCCCCCAGTCACACCGTCCCACACACTCTCCCCCCAGACACACCGTCCCACATACTCTCCCCCAGTCACACCGTCCCACACACTCTCCCCCCAGTCACACCATCCCACACACTTTCCCCCAGTCACACCATCCCACACACTCTCCCCCCAGTCACACCATCCCACACACTCTCCCCCAGTCACACCGTCCCACACACTCTCCCCCGAGTCACACCGTCCCATACACTCTCCCCCAGTCACACCATACCACAAACTCTCCCCCCAGTCACAACGTCCCACACACTATCCCCCAGTCACACCGTCCCACACACTCTTCCCCCCAGTCACACCGTCCCACACAATTCACAATTCACAATTCAAATCGCTTTATTGGCATGATAAGTTACATCTTATGTTGCCAAAGCATCCAAATACATTTATGGTTTAGCACATAAACGCAGTTCTATTCATACAGTGTATAAACAGGTATATCCCTGAGTGTATAAATATACATTCGCATTGTTTATATATATTCTTTTCTTAATTTACTGGTTGTCCCTCTGTTCATGGCAAGCTGTAACATAGTGTGCCGCCAGTGTTATACAGCTTCTCTCCTCTCCCAGTAGGAATGGGAGTTTTTGGTTGTCATTCAGATTTCTGAAATCAGGGCATATTTGTGAGAATTTTTGGTAGAAATTCTCCCTGATGCCCTGATATTTTCCACAAGCTGTGAGGAAGTGCATCTCTGTCTCCACCACTCCCTGACTGCAGTGAGAGCATATCCTGTCCTCTCTTGGCAGCCTGGTCTGCCTGTGTCTGCCTTTTTCCATCGCTAGGCTATGTTCGCTAAGTCTGTACCTTGTCAAGGTTCTTCTCAGTTTGTTATCCTTTACCATGGTCAGGTAATCAGCTATGTTGTATTGTCTGTTTAGGGCCAAGTAGCAATTGAGTTTGCTTTGGGTTTTTGTTGTTTCTGCCCAATATGTCAGATATTTTTCCTTTTGCTTAGCGACAATTGTGTTGGGTCGAATTCTTTGTGTTACCCTGTCACTGTCCTGGGGCTGGTTATTGTTAGTATTGTTAGTAGTTACTTCACTGAGTCCCAGGACTAGTTGACTGAGGGTATTCTTCTTTATGGTCAGCTCTTGGCATTTCAGGGCGTCGTAGTGATAGCATTGGGGATTGCTCATTTGTAGCTGATTCCAAAATTTGGTGGCTCTTTTTTGGATAGTGATTATTAATGGGTATTGGCCTAGTTCCGCCCTGCATGCATTGTTTACTGTTTTCCTTTGAGTCCGGAGGATACTTTTACAGAATTCTGCATGTAGGATCTCAATTGGGTGTTTGTCCCATTTTGCAAATTCTTGTTGAGTTAGCGGTCCCCATAACTCACTGCCATAGAGTGCAATTGGTTCAATGACTGATTTGAAAATTTTGAGCCAAATGCTAATTGGGATTTCTATTTGGATTGATTTTTTGATGGCATAGAAAGCCCTTCTTGCTTTCTCTTTCAGTTCATTCACAGCCAGTTTGAAGTTTCCCGTAGAACTGATTTTTAAGCCCAAGTATGTGTAGTTAGTGGTTTGTTCAATTTTGGTTGTTCCTACTGTGAAATTTATTTTGGGTCCCTGATGTTTGGATCTTTGCTGGAACACAAGGACTTTGGTTTTTTGGGGATTTATTGTCAGGGCCCAAGTCTGGCAGTACGACTCCAGCAGGTCCAGGTTTTGCTGTAGCCCCTCTTTAGTAGGTGACAGCAGAACCAGGTCGTCTGCATAGAGGAGGAATTTAACCTTGGATTCATATAGGGTGAGGCCGTCCCACACACTCTCCCCCCAGTCACACCGTCCCACACACTCTCCCCCTGTCACACCGCCCACACACTCCCCCCCAGTCACACCGTCCCACACACTCTCCCCCCAGTCACACCGTCCCATTCATTCTCCCCCCAGTCACACCGTCCCACACACTCTGCCCCCAGTCACATCGTCCCACACACTCTCCCCCCAGTCACACCGTCCCACACACTCTCCCCGAGTCACACCGTCCCACACACTCTCCCCACAGTCACACCGTCCCACACACTCTCCCCCCAGTCACACCGTCCCACACACTCTCCCTCAAACACACCGTCCCAACCACTCTCCCCCAGTCACACCGTCCCAAACACTCTCCCCCCGTCACACTGTCCCACACACTCACCCCCAGTCACAGCGTCCCACACACTCTCCCCCAATCACACCGTCCCACACACTCTCCCCCCAGTCACACCGTCCCACACACTCTCCCTCAAACACACCGTCCCAACCACTCTCCCCCAGTCACACCGTCCCAAACACTCTCCCCCGTCACACTGTCCCACGCACTCTCCCCCAGTCACACCGCCCCACACACTCTCCCCCAGTCACACTGTCCCACACACTCTCCCCCCAGTCACACCGTCCCACACACTCTCCCCCCAGACACACCGTCCCACACACTCTCCCCCATTCACACCGTCCCACACACTCTCCCCCCAGTCACACCGTCCCACACACTCTCCCCCAGTCACACCATCCCACACACTCTCCCCCCAGTCACACCGTCCCACACACTCTCCCCCAGTCACACCGTCCCACACACTCTCCCCCAGTCACACCGTCCCACACACTCTCCCCCAGTCACACTGTCCCACACACTCTCCCCCCAGTCACACCGTCCCACACACTCTCCCCCCAGACACACCGTCCCACACACTCTCCCCCATTCACACCGTCCCACACACTCTCCCCCCAGTCACACCGTCCCACACACTCTCCCCCAGTCACACCATCCCACACACTCTCCCCACAGTCACACCGTCCCACACACTCTCCCCCCAGTCACACCGTCCCACACACTCTCCCTCAAACACACCGTCCCAACCACTCTCCCCCAGTCACACCGTCCCAAACACTCTCCCCCCGTCACACTGTCCCACACACTCACCCCCAGTCACAGCGTCCCACACACTCTCCCCCAATCACACCGTCCCACACACTCTCCCCCCAGTCACACCGTCCCACACACTCTCCCTCAAACACACCGTCCCAACCACTCTCCCCCAGTCACACCGTCCCAAACACTCTCCCCCCGTCACACTGTCCCACGCACTCTCCCCCAGTCACACCGCCCCACACACTCTCCCCCAGTCACACTGTCCCACACACTCTCCCCCCAGTCACACCGTCCCACACACTCTCCCCCCAGACACACCGTCCCACACACTCTCCCCCATTCACACCGTCCCACACACTCTCCCCCCAGTCACACCGTCCCACACACTCTCCCCCAGTCACACCATCCCACACACTCTCCCCCCAGTCACACCGTCCCACACACTCTCCCCCAGTCACACCGTCCCACACACTCTCCCCCAGTCACACCGTCCCACACACTCTCCCCCAGTCACACTGTCCCACACACTCTCCCCCCAGTCACACCGTCCCACACACTCTCCCCCCAGACACACCGTCCCACACACTCTCCCCCATTCACACCGTCCCACACACTCTCCCCCCAGTCACACCGTCCCACACACTCTCCCCCAGTCACACCATCCCACACACTCTCCCCCCAGTCACACCGTCCCACACACTCTCCCCCAGTCACAACTTCCCACACACTATCCCCCAGTCACACCGTCCCACACACTCTCCCCCCAGTCACACCGTCCCACACACTCTCTCCCAATCACACCGTCCCACACACTCTCCCCCCAGTCACACCGTCCCACACACTCTCCCCCAGTCACACCGCCCACACACTCCCCCCCAGTCACACCGTCCCACACACTCTCCCCCCAGTCACACCGTCCCACACACTCTCCCCCCAGTCACACCGTCCCACACACTCTCCCCCAGTCACACCATCCCACACACTCTCCCCCCAGTCACACCGTCCCACACACTCTGCCCCAGTCACACCGTCCCACACACTCTCCCCCAGTCACACCGTCCCACACACTCTCCCCCAGTCACACCATCCCACACACTTACCCCCAGTCACATGGTCCCACACACTCTCCCCAAGTCCCACACACTCTCCCCCCAGTCACACCATCCCACACACTCTCCCCCCAGTCACATCGTCCCACACACTCTCCCCCAGTCACACCGTCCAGCACACTCTCCCCCCAGTCACACCGTCCCACACACTCTCCCCCAGTCACACCGTCCCACACACTCTCCCCCCAGTCACACCGTCCCACACACTCTCCCCCCCAGTCACACCGTTCCACACACTCTCCCTCAAACACACCGTCCCAACCACTCTCCCCCAGTCACACCGTCCCAAACACTCTCCCCCCAGTCACACTGTCCCACACAATACAAGACAATATAATACAAATCGCTTTATTGGCATGATAAGGTACATCTTATGTTGCCAAAGCATCAAAATACATTTATGGTTGAACACATAAACGCGGTTCCATTCATACAGTGTATAAACAGGTATATCCCTGAGTTTATAAATATATTTTCGCCTTGTTTATATATATTCTTGTCTTAGTTTACTGGTTGTCCCTCTGTTCATGGCAAGCTGTAACATAGTGTGCCGCCAGTGTTACACAGCTTCTCTCCTCCCCCAGTAGGAATGGGAGTTTTTGGTTGTCAGTCAGATTTCTGAATTCAGGGCATATTTGTGAGAATTTTTGATAGAAATTCTCTCTGATGCCCTGATATTTTCCACAGGCTGTGAGGAAGTGCATCTCTGTCTCAACTACTCCCTGACTGCAGTGAGAGCATATCCTGTCTTCTCTTGGCAGCCTGGTCCGCCTGTGTCTGCCTTTTTCGATCGCTAGGCTATGTTCACTCAGTCTGTACCTTGTCAAGGTTCTTCTCAGTTTGTTATCCTTTACCATGGTCAGGTAATCAGCTATGTTGTATTGTCTGTTTAGGGCCAAGTAGCAATTGAGTTTGCTTTGGGTTTTTGTTGTTTCTGCCCAATATGACAGATATTTTTCCTTTTGCTTAGCGACGATTGTGTTGGGTCGAATTCTTTGTGTTACCCTGTCACTGTCCTGGGGCTGGTTATTGTTAGTATTGTTATTAGTTACTTTATTGAGTCCCAGGACTAGTTGACTGAGGGTATTCTTCTTTATGGTCAGCTCTTGGCATTTCAGGGCGTCGTAGTGATAGCATTGGGGGTTGCTCATTTGTAGGTGATTCCAAAATTTGGTGGCTCTTTTTTGGATAGTGATTATTAATGGGTATTGGCCTAGTTCCGCCCTGCATGCGTTGTTTACTGTTTTCCTTTGAGTCCGGAGGATACTTTTACAGAATTCCGCATGTAGGATCTCAATTGGGTGTTTGTCCCATTTTGCAAAATCTTGTTGTGTTAGTGGTCCCCAGACCTCACTGCCATAGAGTGCAATTGGTTCAATTACTGATTTGAAAATTTTGAGCCAAATGCTAATTGGGATTTCTATTTGGATTGATTTTTTGATGGCATAGAAAGCCCTTCTTGCTTTCTCTTTCAGTTCATTCACAGCCAGTTTGAAGTTTCCCGTAGAACTGATTTTTAAGCCCAAGTATGTGTAGTGAGTGGTTTGTTCAATTTTGGTTGTTGCTACTGTGAAATTTATTGTGGGTCCATGTTGTTTGGATCTTTGCTGGAACACAATGACTTTGGTTTTTTGGGGATTTATTGTCAGGGCCCAAGTCTGGCAGTACGACTCCAGCAGGTCCAGGTTCTGCTGTAGACCCTCCTTAGTTGGTGACAGCAGAACCAGGTCGTCGGCATAGAGGAGGAATTTAACCTTGGATTCATATAGGGTGAGGCCGGGTGCTGTAGATTGTTCAAGTAGTTTTGCCAATCCATTAATGTAAATATTAAAGAGTGTCGGTGAGATTGGCGAGCCCTGCGTCACCCCCTGCCCCTGTGGGAAGTATTTTGTTTGTTTGTCTCCAATTTTAACTGCACATTTATTGTTTGTATACATTGATTTAATTACATCATATGTTTTACCTCCTCCCCCGCTTTCGATAAGTTTCAGGAATAAACCGTCATGCCAGATGGAGTCGAAAGCCTTCTGGAAATCTACAAAGCATGCGTAGATTTTGCTTTTGTTATGGTGAACGTGTTTGTCAATTAGGGTCTGTAGGGTGAAGATATGATCGGATGTTCTATAGTTTGGCAGGAATCCAATTTGGCTTTTACTCAAGACATTGTGCTCTTCAAGGAAGTTTATAAGTCTTTTGTTTATGATGCTACAGAATACCTTCCCCAGGTTACTGTTTACACAGATGCCTCGATAGTTGTTTGGGTCGATTTTGTCCCCACTTTTGTATATGGGTGTTATGAGTCCTTTGTTCCAGATGTCAGGGAAATAACCGACACTCAGAACCAAGTTGAAGAGTTTTAGGATAGCCAGTTTCAGTTTGTCGTCTGCGTGTTTAATCATCTCGTTTAGTATGCCGTCTGTCCCGCAAGCTTTTCCTGGTCGCAGGTCCTTGAGTTTTTCAAGAAGTTCTTTTTCTGTTATTATGGCGTCTAGCGGGTTTTGGTTATCTTTTATGGCCATTTCAAGCTTTTCGAGTTTTTTGCGTATTTGGTGTTGCTCTGGTCCTAGTGTGTTTTTCTGGTATAATTTTTCAAAGTGGTTTACCCATGTGTCCCCATTTTGAATGGACAAATCGTCGTGTTGTTTTTTGTGTAGTGTTTTCAAGTTGTCCCAGAAACAATTCGACTCAATGGATTCCTCCATGGAGCTGAGTGTATTCTTAATAAATTGCTCTTTTTTGGTCCTGAGTGTGTTTCTGTATTGTGTTAGCGTCTGACAATAAGTAAGGCGTAATTCCTCGTTTTCTGGATGTCTGTGTTTTTGGTTTGATAGTTTTCTAAGTTTTTTCCTCATGTTATGGCAATCATGGTCAAACCATTTTTCATAGTTTTTTGTTTTGGGTTTGTTCTTGCGAGCTTTCAAGTTTGCATTTGTTGCCAAATTATCAAAAATATTGTTTAGTTTACTAACTGCCCGGTTTACGCCTTCTTTATTGTGAGTGTATAGGTTATCCAGAAAGGTGTCTAAGAGAGCTTGAGTTGATGCATTGCTAATTGTTTTCTGGTATTTTTCCGTGTCGTTTTTGGCCCATCTGTACGATTTTTTGGTGTTGTACAGTTTACTGGGTTGTGTTTCTATGTTGTTTGTTTCTGTCTTTTTGAGAAACATAGTAATTTGGCTGTGATCTGACAGTGTTGTTTGTGGTTTGACTGTGAATGCTCTGAAAGAGGATGGGTCCAAGTCTGTAATCATATAGTCTACTGTGCTGCAGCCAAGAGGTGAGCAGTAGGTCGATCTTCCTAGGAGGTCTCCTATGAACCTACCATTGACAATGTACAGACCCAGGTTTCGACAGAGCTGTAGTAGCTGTTTACCGTTGGTATTTGACTGCTTGTCGCAGTTATGCCTGTATGGAAGGGAAGGGATGTCAAAGTGGTTATTCCCGAATACGTAATTGTTTCCCTGATTATTGGTGAAGTCTGGTTCTTCGCCCGTTCTTGAATTGAGGTCCCCACAGATCAACACGTTCCCCTGGGCCTGGTATTGGATAATTTCCCCCTCCATGTTGGAGAAGGTGTCCTCTTTAAAGTACGGGGAATCGATTGGAGGGATATAAAGTGCGCAAATGTAAACATCTTGGGTGTTTGAGATAATCTCCCTCTCAAGTTTGAGCCACATATGGTTTTCGCCCTTTTTTATAAATTTGATGTAATTCTTAAGTTCTGTTTTAAACCAGATCAGTATGCCTCCGGAGTCTCTGCCTTGGATTACACTTGGTAATTTATTGGAGGGGACCACTAGCTCAGTGTACCCTTGGGGACAGCCGGTGTGTCCTTTTCCTTTATACCAAGTTTCCTGTAAAATGATAATATCTAGATCTTTAGTTTCCTCTATGAACTCTGGGGTCCTACTCTTCACTTCTCGCAGTGAAGAGCGTAGACCTTGGATATTCCAGGTCGAAATATATAAGGATTTCATGTTAAGTTTTATCTTTTTCTATGATAGGTTAAAGAGTGGTACGTGTTTGTCGTGTCTAAGTGTGGGGAAAAAAAAGATCACCCCAGTTGTCTACAAAAGTTAATACAATTTGGTTACAGTTCTTTCTATTAATTAGTCCTTGATCCATAAGGCGGAAGTAGATGCTGCTGCACATCTGCTTATTGTCTCTTAATGGATTGTTTCTGTCTGAGGTATTGCGTACGTCCTGTGCATCTCTCCCTCTGTCTGGCTGGTAGCGGTCCTATTCCCCTGTGGGACAGGAGTGGTGCAGGTCTGATAATGTTGTTTTGCATGGGGATCCTCTCCGGTCTCGGTTGGTGTGGTGGTGGTCTTTGTAGTGTTCCTGATTTGTACCCCGCTGATCTCTGGTGGTCGGGGGGGGGGTCCTCTTGGAGTCTGGGTATGGACCCGGTTAAAAGCGACGTCCTTCAGGGCTTTAGCAAAGATCGATATTTTTTGCCTTTGGATGTGGACGTGGTCGTAAAGACATTCTTCATCGAGGGTGGGGTGTTGGGCCAGGTGTACGTTGTGGTTTGATTCGCATTCTGTTGCTATGCTGGCATTTATCTCATGAATTGTGTTGTTGTTGAAGTCTGTTCTCGGCAATATTGTGGAAACAGTGATTCTAGTGTTTGGAAATGTACTGCTTGCCTTCCTAATCATTGCTCTGAGCGATGTTGCTACCTCTTTCTGTTTGGCCTTTAGGTCATTTGTGCCCGTGTGTATTATTATGTGTTGGGGGGAGCCTAATCTGGCTTTGGTCAGCCATCCCATGGCTCTGTCTGTTGTTGGGCACCAAATCTTTTCTACTTTACTTCTAGGGAAGAGCTTTTTCTCCCATAGAAATTTCCCATTTGAGTCTATGAGTATTACGACGTCAGCCTTGTTTGTGTTTACTGTCTGGTGGCTTTCGCCTGGACTCATAGTGTGTGTGCTGGGCTGGGGTGTCTGGTGTGTGCGTACCTCTTGTGAGCGGCTCGCTTGTGGTTCCATGGTGGTGGGGGAAGATTGCGAGTCAGCATGCTGGTCGGTCTGTGTGGCACCCCTTGTATTGTGTGTCTGTTGCTTTTGTTCCGTGTGGGAGTGCAGCCGTTCCGTCCGGCTCTGTCTTGTCTTATCTCTAGTCTCTGGTTGCTGGTCTAATGGTGTTTTCTCTCCTCTATGGCTCTCTTCTTTTTCCTGCAGCTCTTTCACCTGATTCTTAAGTAGATTCACCTGGTTATCAAGTCTATTCAGCTCTCTCTTGTGTCTCTCCCTCTCCTGCTTTTGTTTGTCATTCAATTTGAGGACCTCCTCTCTAAGTTTAACCATCTCTATCTCTAATTGATAAAATTTATCTTTTGGTTGTATCTGGCTGTGTGATCCCGGGGTATGTGTCTGGTCGGCCCTGGAAGGCTCACTCACTTCCTGGCTAAGCTGGTCGGCCCTGGAAGGCTCACTCACTTCCTGGCTATGCTGCTCTTCTCTTGGTGGGCTGGGAATGGTAGGGGAACTATGTGTGGCTTCCTCCGTGGTAGTTATGCTGGGGTTTGTCAGTTGTATCGTGTGGCTGTGGTTCCCCGGGGTTAGTGTCTGGTTTGAACTGTGTGGCTCGTTCATCCCTTGACCATGCAGATTTTCTCCTGGTAAGTTGTCAATGTTGGGGGGAGTGCGGGCCACTCTGGGGCTGTTCATTCCCCTCGTAGTTGATCTTTTCAGTGTCCTGAAGGCCGTTGCAAATTTGTCGAGGTTGCTTTGCACTAATATTGTTCCGGTATTGTACGCGTTGACAGTCGTGATTGAACTGTCTCCTGGTGTGTTAATTTTCATTATGGACCCATTTGCGGTATTTTTTAGCTTAACACTGGTATAGTGTGATTTTATTGCTCTGATCCAAGCCGCTGGCTGATCTGAGTAGAATATGAGGTTACTTTTTGTCCCATTGTTGTAACAGTCAGTAAAGAGAGTTTCTGGTTTTTCTCTCATCTGAGCATGCTTGATCGTTTTTATCGCTTTTTTTGTGGTGTTGGGGGGAATCTGGAAGCGGGGCTGTTGTGGATCTTCTGATTCGCTCATTTTTGGTAAAGTATTGTTGATCTTAGAATAAGCTTTTCTGGGGCCCCGGGTTTGGTGTTACCCTCTCCCTGTTCGCGAACTTTCCCGGTCCCCCTCTCCGACCCCGTGGTCCCTGGGCCTCGGCTCCTGGGTTCACCCTTCTCAGGTCTGAGTCTGTGAGCCACTGTTTCCCGGTGCCTTCGGGCTGTTCCCCTCCCCCTCAGAGGTCTCTGGGCCTCTGTTTCGGCCTGGCTCCTCGGGCCTTTCCCTGGGCCTCCCTCCCTGGGCCCTGTACTCACGGTCTTGGTTGCGAGCCTTCTGGTTGCTCTCCTTCTCCTCAGAGGTCTCTGTGCCTGCTGGCCTGGCTCCTCGGGCCTTTCCCGTGCTGGATTGTTGGGCTGTGGCCCGAGTCCCCTCGGCTGTGCTGATTGCTGGATTTCCGGGCTGCGTTCCGAATCTCCTCGGCTGTGCCGATTTCTGCGATGCGGCCCGAGTCCTCTCCGCTGTGCCGATTGCCGGGCTGCGTTCCGGATCTCCTCGGCTGTGCCGATTTCTGGGATGCGGCCCGAGTCCTCTCCGCTGTGCCCGTTGCCGGGCTGCGTTCCGATTTCTGGGATGCGGCCCGAGTCCTCTCCGCTGTGCCCGTTGCCGGGCTGCGTTCCGATTTCTGGGATGCGGCCCGAGTCCCCTCGGCTGTGCCGGTTGCTGGAACGCTGGGCTGCGGCCCGAGTCACCTCGCCTCCTCGAACTCGGTCCCGATGCCGCCGACTCAACCACCGCTGCTGAAGCCCCGTGTGGCTGCCGTTCACTGGTTTGTGTAGTTCTTCTCTTGTTTCTTTTTTTTTTGCTTTGGCTTTTTTTTTTCCTCTATTTTCCTCTGGGTTTTTTTTTACTTTGGTAGTCTTTCTGGCGGTCTTTTCCTTCTCTACTTTGTCTAGACTAATCTAAACTTAAACTAACCTAAACTAAACTAACTTAACTCGAACTAAATTTAATTTTAAAACCTTTTTAAAAATTGAAATGAAATGAAACTTTTTTTCCCCACTTTAGACACTAAAAACACTAAAATCTCAGCAGCCCATCTTCAGCATGTGTATTCACTCCGTCTGCAATTCTCTCTCCCCCCGTCACACCGTCCCACACACTCTCCCCCAGTCACACCGTCCCACACACTCTCCCCCAGTCACACCATCCCACACACTCTCCCCCAGTCACACCGTCCCAAACACTCTCCCCCCAGTAACACCATCACACACACTCTCCCCCAGTCACACCGTCCCACACACTCTCCCCCCAGTCACACCGTCCCACACACTCTCCCCCCAGACACACCGTCCCAAACACTCTCCCCCCAGTCACACTGTCCCACACACTCTCCCCCAGTCACACCGTCCCACACACTCTCCCCCCAGTCACACCGTCCCATACACTCTCCCCCAGTCACACCGTACCACAAAGTCTCCCCCCAGTCACACCGTCCCACACACTCTCCCCCAGTCACACCGTCCCAAACACTCTCCCCCCAGTCACAATGTCCCACACTCTCTCCCCCAGTCACACCGTCCCACACACTCTCCCCCAGTCACACCGTCCCACACACTCTCCCCCCAGTAACACCGTCCCACACACTCTCCCCCAGTCACACCGTCCCACACACTCTCCCCCCAGTCACACCGTCCCACACACTCTCCCCAGTCACACCCACCCACACACTCTCCCCCCAGTCACAACGTCCCACACACTATCCCCCAGTCACACCGTCCCACACACTCTCCCCCCAGTCACACCGTCCCACACACTCTCCCCCAAACACACCGTCCCACACACTCTCCCCCCAGTCACACCGTCCCACACACTCTCCCCCAGTCACACCGCCCACACACTCCCCCCACAGTCACACCGTCCCACACACTCTCCCCCCAGTCACACCGTCCCACACACTCTCCCCCCAGTCACACCATCCCACACACTCTCCCCCAGTCACACCATCCCACACACTCTCCCCCCAGTCACACCGTCCCACACACTCTGCCCCAGTCACACCGTCCCACACACTCTCCCCCAGTCACACCGTCCCACACACTCTCCCCCACTCACACCATCCCACACACTTACCCCCAGTCACATCGTCCCACACACTCTCCCCAAGTCCCACACACTCTCCCCCCAGTCACACCATCCCACACACTCTCCCCGCAGTCACATCGTCCCACACACTCTCCCCCAGTCACACCGTCCCACACACTCTCCCCCCAGTCACACCGTCCCACACACTCTCCCTCAAACACACCGTCCCAACCACTCTGCCCCAGTCACACCGTCCCACACACTCTCCCCCAGTCACACCGTCCCACACACTCTCCCCCAGTCACACCATCCCACACACTTACCCCCAGTCACATCGTCCCACACACTCTCCCCAAGTCCCACACACTCTCACCCCAGTCACACCATCCCACACACTCTCCCCCCAGTCACATCGTCCCACACACTCTCCCCCAGTCACACCGTCCCACACACTCTCCCCCCAGTCACACCGTCCCACACACTCTCCCCCAGTCACACCGTCCCACACACTCTCCCCCAGTCACACTGTCCCACACACTCTCCCCCCAGTCACACCGTCCCACACACTCTCCCACCAGACACACCGTCCCACACACTCTCCCCCATTCACACCGTCCCACACACTCTCCCCCCAGTCACACCGTCCCACACACTCTCCCCCAGTCACACCATCCCACACACTCTCCCCCCGGTCACACCGTCCCACACACTCTCCCCCAGTCACACCATCCCACACACTCTCCCCCAGTCACACCGTCCCACACACTCACCCCCAGTCACACCGTCCCACACACTCTCCCCCAGTCACACCGTCCCACACACTCTCCCCCCAGTAACACCATCCCACACACTCTCCCCCAGTCACACCGTCCCACACACTCTCCCCCCAGTCACAACGTCTCACACACTCTCCCCCCAGACACACCGTCCCAAACACTCTCCCCCCAGTCACACTGTCCCCCACACTCTCCCCCAGTCACACCGTCCCACACACTCTCCCCCCAGTCACACCGTCCCATACACTCTCCCCCAGTCACACCGTACCACAAACTCTCCCCCCAGTCACACCGTCCCACACACTCTCCCCCAGTCACACCGTCCCAAACACTGTCCCCCCAGTCACACTGTCCCACACACTCTCCCCCAGTCACACCATCCCACACACTCTCCCCCAGTCACACCATCCCACACACTCTCCCCCCAGTAACACCGTCCCACACACTCTCCCCCAGTCACACCGTCCCACACACTCTCCCCCAGTCACACCGTCCCACACACTCTCCCCCCAGTCACACCATCCCACACACTCTCCCCCAGTCACACCATCCCACACACTCTCCCCCAGTCACACCGTCCCACACACTCTCCCCCGAGTCACACCGTCCCATACACTCTCCCCCAGTCACACCGTACCACAAACTCTCCCCCCAGTCACAACGTCCCACACACTATCCCCCAGTCACACCGTCCCACACACTCTCCCCCCAGTCACACCGTCCCACACACTCTCCCCCAATCACACCGTCCCACACACTCTCCCCCCAGTCACACCGTCCCACACACTCTCCCCCTGTCACACCGCCCACACACTCCCCCCAGTCACACCGTCCTACACACTCTCCCCCCAGTCACACCGTCCCACACACTCTCCCCTCAGTCACACCGTCCCACACATTCTCCCCCCAGTCACACCGTCCCACACTCTCTGCCCCCAGTCACACCGTCCCACACACTCTCCCCCCAGTCACACCGTCCCACACACTCTCCCCGAGTCACACCGTCCCACACACTCTCCCCCAGTCACACCGTCCAGCACACTCTCCCCCAGTCACACCGTCCCACACACTCTCCCCCCAGTCACACCGTTCCACACGCTCTCCCTCCAGTCGCACCGTCCCACACACTCTCCCTCAAACACACCGTCCCAACCACTCTCCCCCAGTCACACCGTCCCAAACACTCTCCCCCCGTCACACTGTCCCACACACTCTCCCCCAGTCACACCATCCCACATACTCTCCCCCAGTCACACCGTCCCACACACTCTCCCCCAGTCACACCATCCCGCACACTCTCCCCCCAGTCACACCGTCCCACATACTCTCCCCCAGTCACACCGTCCCACACACTCTCCCCCCAGTCACACCGTCCCACACACTCTCCCCCCAGTCACACCGTCCCACACACTCTCCCTCAAACACACCGTCCCAACCACTCTCCCCCAGTCACACCGTCCCAAACACTCTCCCCCCGTCATACTGTCCCACACACTCTCCCCCAGTCATACCGTCCCACACACTCTCCCCCAGTCACACCGTCCCACACACTCTCCCCCCAGTCACACCGTCCCACACACTCTCCCTCAAACACACCGTCCCAACCACTCTCCCCCAGTCACACCGTCCCAAACACTCTCCCCCCGTCACACTGTCCCACGCACTCTCCCCCAGTCACACCGCCCCACACACTCTCCCCCAGTCACACTGTCCCACACACTCTCCCCCCAGTCACACCGTCCCACACACTCTCCCCCCAGACACACCGTCCCACACACTCTCCCCCATTTACACCGTCCCACACACTCTCCCCCCAGTCACACCGTCCCACACACTCTCCCCCAGTCACACCATCCCACACACTCTCCCACCAGTCACACCGTCCCACACACTCACCCCCAGTCACACCGTCCCACACACTCTCCCCCAGTCACACCGTCCCACACACTCTCCCCCAGTCACACTGTCCCACACACTCTCCCCCCAGTCACACCGTCCCACACACTCTCCCCCCAGACACACCGTCCCACACACTCTCCCCCATTCACACCGTCCCACACACTCTCCCCCCAGTCACACCGTCCCACACACTCTCCCCCAGTCACACCATCCCACACACTCTCCCCCCAGTCACACCGTCCCACACACTCTCCCCCAGTCACAACGTCCCACACACTATCCCCCAGTCACACCGTCCCACACACTCTCCCCCCAGTCACACCGTCCCACACACTCTCCCCCAATCACACCGTCCCACACACTCTCCCCCCAGTCACACCGTCCCACACACTCTCCCCCAGTCACACCGCCCACACACTCCCCCCCAGTCACACCGTCCCACACTCTCTCCCCCCAGTCACACCATCCCACACACTCTCCCCACAGTCACACCGTCCCACACACTCTCCCCGAGTCACACCATTCCACACACTCTCCCCCCAGTCACACCGTCCCACACACTCTCCCCCAGTCACACCATCCCACACACTTACCCCCAGTCACATCGTCCCACACACTCTCCCCAAGTCCCACACACTCTCCCCCCAGTCACACCATCCCACACACTCTCCCCGCAGTCACATCGTCCCACACACTCTCCCCCAGTCACACCGTCCCACACACTCTCCCCCCAGTCACACTGTCCCACACACTCTCCCTCAAACACACCGTCCCAACCACTCTGCCCCAGTCACACCGTCCCACACACTCTCCCCCAGTCACACCGTCCCACACACTCTCCCCCAGTCACACCATCCCACACACTTACCCCCAGTCACATCGTCCCACACACTCTCCCCAAGTCCCACACACTCTCACCCCAGTCACACCATCCCACACACTCTCCCCCCAGTCACATCGTCCCACACACTCTCCCCCAGTCACACCGTCCCACACACTCTCCCCCCAGTCACACCGTCCCACACACTCTCCCCCAGTCACACCGTCCCACACACTCTCCCCCAGTCACACTGTCCCACACACTCTCCCCCCAGTCACACCGTCCCACACACTCTCCCACCAGACACACCGTCCCACACACTCTCCCCCATTCACACCGTCCCACACACTCTCCCCCCAGTCACACCGTCCCACACACTCTCCCCCAGTCACAACATCCCACACACTCTCCCCCCGGTCACACCGTCCCACACACTCTCCCCCAGTCGCACCATCCCACACACTCTCCCCCAGTCACACCGTCCCACACACTCACCCCCAGTCACACCGTCCCACACACTCTCCCCCAGTCACACCGTCCCACACACTCTCCCCCCAGTAACACCATCCCACACACTCTCCCCCAGTCACACCGTCCCACACACTCTCCCCCCAGTCACACCGTCCCACACACTCTCCCCCCAGACACACCGTCCCAAACACTCTCCCCCCAGTCACACTGTCCCCCACACTCTCCCCCAGTCACACCGTCCCACACACTCTCCCCCCAGTCACACCGTCCCATACACTCTCCCCCAGTCACACCGTACCACAAACTCTCCCCCCAGTCACACCGTCCCACACACTCTCCCCCAGTCACACCGTCCCAAACACTCTCCCCCCAGTCACACTGTCCCACACACTCTCCCCCAGTCACACCATCCCACACACTCTCCCCCAGTCACACCATCCCACACACTCTCCCCCCAGTAACACCGTCCCACACACTCTCCCCCAGTCACACCGTCCCACACACTCTCCCCCAGTCACACCGTCCCACACACTCTCCCCCCAGTCACGCCGTCCCACACACTCTCCCCCAGTCACACCATCCCACACACTCTCCCCCCAGTCACACCATCCCACACACTCTCCCCCAGTCACACCGTCCCACACACTCTCCCCCGAGTCACACCGTCCCATACACTCTCCCCCAGTCACACCGTACCACAAACTCTCCCCCCAGTCACAACGTCCCACACACTATCCCCCAGTCACACCGTCCCACACACTCTCCCCCCAGTCACACCGTCCCACACACTCTCCCCCAATCACACCGTCCCACACACTCTCCCCCCAGTCACACCGTCCCACACACTCTCCCCCCAGTCACACCGTCCCACACACTCTCCCCCCAGTCACACCGTCCCACACACTCTCCCCCAGTCACACCGTCCAGCACACTCTCCCCCAGTCACACCGTCCCACACACTCTCCCCCCAGTCACACCGTTCCACACGCTCTCCCTCCAGTCGCACCGTCCCACACACTCTCCCTCAAACACACCGTCCCAACCACTCTCCCACAGTCACACCGTACCAAACACTCTCCCCCCGTCACACTGTCCCACACACTCTCCCCCAGTCACACCGTCCCACATACTCTCCCCCAGTCACACCGTCCCACACACTCTCCCCCAGTCACACCGTCCCACACACTCTCCCCCGGTCACACTGTCCCACACACTCTCCCCCCAGTCACACCGTCCCACACACTCTCCCCCCAGACACACCGACCCACACACTCTCCCCCATTCACACCGTCCCACACACTCTCCCCCCAGTCACACCGTCCCACACACTCTCCCCCAGTCACACCATCCCGCACACTCTCCCCCCAGTCACACCGTCCCACATACTCTCCCCCAGTCACACCGTCCCACACACTCTCCCCCCAGTCACACCGTCCCACACACTCTCCCCCCAGTCACACCGTCCCACACACTCTCCCTCAAACACACCGTCCCAACCACTCTCCCCCAGTCACACCGTCCCAAACACTCTCCCCCCGTCATACTGTCCCACACACTCTCCCCCAGTCACACCGTCCTACACACTCTCCCCCAGTCACACCGTCCCACACACTCTCCCCCCAGTCACACCGTCCCACACACTCTCCCTCAAACACACCGTTCCAACCACTCTCCCCCAGTCACACCGTCCCAAACACTCTCCCCCCGTCACACTGTCCCACGCACTCTCCCCCAGTCACACCGCCCCACACACTCTCCGCCAGTCACACTGTCCCACACACTCTCCCCCCAGTCACACCGTCCCACACACTCTCCCCCCAGACATACCGTCCCACACACTCTCCCCCATTTACACCGTCCCACACACTCTCCCCCCAGTCACACCGTCCCACACACTCTCCCCCAGTCACACCATCCCACACACTCTCCCCCCAGTCACACCGTCCCACACACTCTCCCCCAGTCACACCGTCCCACACACTCTCCCCCAGTCACACCGTCCCACACACTCTCCCCCAGTCACACTGTCCCACACACTCTCCCCCCAGTCACACCGTCCCACACACTCTCCCCCCAGACACACCGTCCCACACACTCTCCCCCATTCACACCGTCCCACACACTCTCCCCCCAGTCACACCTTCCCACACACTCTCCCCCAGTCACACCATCCCACACACTCTCCCCCCAGTCACACCGTCCCACACACTCTCCCCCAGTCACAACGTCCCACACACTATCCCCCAGTCACACCGTCCCACACACTCTCCCCCCAGTCACACCATCCCACACACTCTCCCCCAATCACACCGTCCCACACACTCTCCCCCCAGTCACACCGTCCCACACACTCTCCCCCAGTCACACCGCCCACACACTCCCCCCCAGTCACACCGTCCCACACACTCTCCCCCCAGTCACACCGTCCCACACACTCTCCCCCCAGTCACACCGTCCCACACACTCTCCCCGAGTCACACCATCCCACACACTCTCCCCCCAGTCACACCGTCCCACACACTCTGCCCCAGTCACACCGTCCCACACACTCTCCCCCAGTCACACCGTCCCACACACTCTCATCCAGTCACACCATCCCACACAGTTACCCCCAGTCACATGGTCCCACACACTCTCCCCAAGTCCCACACACTCTCCCCCCAGTCACACCATCCCACACACTCTCCCCCCAGTCACATCGTCCCACACACTCTCCCCCAGTCACACCGTCCAGCACACAATCCCCCCTGTCACACCGTCCCACACACTCTCCCCCAGTCACACTGTCCCACACACTCTCCCCCCGTCACACCGTCCCACACACTCTCCCCCAGTCACACCGTCCCACACACTCTCCCCCAGTCACACCATCCCACACACTCTCCCCCAGTCACACCGTCCCAAACACTCTCCCCCCAGTAACACCATCACACACACTCTCCCCCAGTCACACCGTCCCACACGCTCTCCCCCCAGTCACACCGTCCCACACAGTCTCCCCCCAGACACACCGTCCCAAACACTCTCCCCCCAGTCACACTGTCCCACACACTCTCCCCCAGTCACACCGTCCCACACACTCTCCCACCAGTCACACCGTCCCATACACTCTCCCCCGTCACACCGTACCACAAAGTCTCCCCCCAGTCACACCGTCCCACACACTCTCCCCCAGTCACACCGTCCCAAATACTCTCCCCCCAGTCACAATGTCCCACACTCTCTCCCCCAGTCACAGCGTCCCACACACTCTCCCCCAGTCACACCGTCCCACACACTCTCCCACCAGTAACACCGTCCCACACACTCTCCCCCAGTCACACCGTCCCACACACTCTCCCCCCAGTCACACCGTCCCACACACTCTCCCCCCAGTCACACCCACCCACACACTCTCCCCCCAGTCACAACGTCCCACACACTATCCCCCAGTCACACCGTCCCACACACTCTCCCCCCAGTCACACCGTCCCACACACTCTCCCCCAATCACACCGTCCCACACACTCTCCCCCCAGTCACACCGTCCCACACACTCTCCCCCAGTCACACCGCCCACACACTCCCCCCACAGTCACACCGTCCCACACACTCTCCCCCCAGTCACACCGTCCCACACACTCTCCCCCCAGTCACACCGTCCCACACACTCTGCCCCAGTCACACCGTCCCACACACTCTCCCCCAGTCACACCGTCCCACACACTCTCCCCCAGTCACACCATCCCACACACTTACCCCCATTCACATCGTCCCACACACTCTCCCCCAGTCACACCGTCCCACACACTCTCACCCCAGTCACACCGTCCCACAGCCTCTCCCCCCAGTCACACCGTACCACACACTCTCCCTCAAACACACCGTCCCACACACTCTCCCCCAGTCACACCGTCCCAAACACTCTCCCCCCAGTCACACTGTCCCACACACTCTCCCCCAGTCACACCGTCCCACACACTCTCCCCCCATTCACACCGTCCCACACACTCTCCCCCAGTCACACCGTCCCACACACTCTCCCCCCAGTAACACCGTCCCACACACTCTCCCCCAGTCACACCGTCCCACACACTCACCCCCCAGTCACACCGTCCCACACACTCTCCCCCCAGACACACCGTCCCTCACACTCTCCCCCAGTCACACCGTCCCACACACTCCCCCCCCAGTCACACCGTCCCACACACTCTCCCCAGTCACACCATCCCACACACTCTCCCCCCAGTCACACCGTCCCACACACTCTCCCCCAGTCACACCGTCCCACACACTCTCCCCCAATCACACCGTCCCACACACTATCCCCCAGTCACACCGTCCCAAACACTCTCCCCCAATCACACCGTCCAACACACTCTCCCCCCCAGTCACACCGTCCCACACACTCTCCCTCAATCACACCATCCAACACACTCTCCCCCCAGTCACACCGTCCCACACACTCTCCCCCAGTCACACCGTCCCACACACTCCCCCCCAGTCACACCGTCCCACACATTCTCCCCCCAGTCACACCGTCCCACACACTCTCCCCCCAGTCACCCCGTCCCATACACTCTCCCCCCAGTCACACCGTCCCACACACTCTGCCCCAGTCACACCGTCCCACACACTCTCCCCCAGTCACACCGTCCCACACACTCTCCCCCAGTCACACCATCCCACACACTCTCCCCCCAGTCACACCATCCCACACACTCTCCCCCCAGTCACATCGTCCTACACACTATCCCCCAGTCACACCGTCCCACCCACTCTCCCCCCAGTCACACCGTCCCACGCACTCTCCCCCCAGTCACACCGTCCCACGCACTCTCCCCCCAGTCACACCGTCCCACACACTCTCCCCCCAGTCACACCGTCCCACACACTCTCCCCCCCCAGTCACACCATCCCACACACTCTCCCCCAGTCACACCGTACCTCACACTCTCCCCTGGTAACATCGTCCCACACACTCTCCCCCAGTCACACTGTCCCACACACTCTCCCCCCAGTCACACCGTCCCACACTCTCCCCCAGTCACACCATCCCACACACTCTCCCCCCAGTCACACCGTCCCACACACTCTCCCCCCAGTCACATCGTCCCACACACTCTCCCCCAGTCACACCGTCACACACACTCTCCCCCAGTCACACCGTCCCACACACTCTCCCCCCAGTCACACCGTCCCAAACACTCTCCCCAGACACACCGTCCCACACACTCTGCCCCCAGTCACACCGGCCCACACACTCTCCCCCCAGTCACACCGTCCCACACACTCTCCCCCCAGTCACACCGTCCCACACACTCTCCCACCAGTCACACCGTCCCACACACTCTGCCCCCCAGTCACACCATCCCACACACTCTCCCCCAGTCACACCGTACCTCACACACTCCCCCAGTCACACCGTCCCACACACTCTCCCCCAGTCACACCGTCCCGCACACTCTCCCCCCAGTCACACCGTCCCACACACTCTCCCCCAGTCACACCGTCCCACACACTCTCCCCCCAGTCACACCGTCACACACACTCTCCCCCCAGTCACACCGTCCCACACACTCTCCCCCCAGTCACACCGTCCCACACACTCTCCCCCCAGTCACACCGTCCCACACACTCTCCCCCAGTCACACCGTCCCACACACTCTCCCCCCAGTCACACCATCCCACACACTCTCCCCCCAGTCACAACGTCCCACACACGATCCCACAGTCACACCGTCCCACACACTCTCCCCCCAGTCACACCGTCCCACACACTCTCCCCCAATCACACCGTCCCACACACTCTCCCCCCAATCACACCGTCCCCCACACTCTCCCCCAGTCACACAGCCCACACACTCCCCCCCAGTCACACCGTCCCACACACTCTCCCCCCAGTCACACCGTCCCACACACTCTCCCCCAGTCAAACCGTCCCACACACTCTCCCCCCAGTCATACCGTCCCACACACTCTGCCCCAGTCACACCGTCCCACACACTCTCCCCACAGTCACACCGTCCCACACACTCTCCCCAATCACACCATCCCACACACTTACCCCCAGTCACACCGTCCCACACACTCTCCCCAAGTCCCACACACTCTCCCCCCATTCACACCATCCCACACACTCTCCCCCAGTCACACCGTCCCACACACTCTCCCCCCATTCACACCGTCCCACACACTCTCCCCCAGTCACACCGTCCCACACACTCTCCCCCCATTCACACCGTCCCTCACACTCTCCCCCAGTCACACCGTCCCACACACTCTCCCCCAGTCACACCGTCCCACACACTCTCCCCCAGTCACACCGTCCCACACACTCTCCCCCAGTCACACCGTCCCACACACTCTCCCCCAGTCACACCATCCCACACACGCTCCCCCCAGTCACACCGTCCCACACACTCTCCCCCAGTCACACCGTCCAACACACTCTCCCCCCAGTCACACCGTCCCACACACTCTCCGCCAGTCACACCGTCCCACACACTCTCCCCCAGTCACACCGTCCCACACACTCTCCCGAAGTCCCACACACTCTCCCCCCAGTCACACCGTCCCACACACTCTCCCGCAGTCACACCGTCCCACACACTCTCCCCCAGTCACACCATCCCACACACTCTCCCCCCATTCACACCGTCCCACACACGCTCCCCCCAGTCACACCGTCCCACACACGCTCCCCCCAGTCACACCGTCCCACACACTCTCCCCCAGTCTCACCGTCCCACACACTCTCCCCCCATTCACACCGTCCCACACACGCTCCCCCCAGTCACACCGTCCCACACACTCTCCCCCAGTCTCACCGTCCCACACACTCTCCCCAAGTCCCACACACTCTCCCCCAGTCACACCGTCCCACACACTGTCCCCCTGTCACACCGTCCCACACACACTCCCCCAGTCACACCATCCCACACACTCTCCCCCCATTCACACCGTCCCACACACGCTCCCCCCAGTCACACCGTCCCACACAATTCACAATTCACAATTCAAATCGCTTTATTGGCATGATAAGTTACATCTTATGTTGCCAAAGCATCAAAATACATTTATGGTTTAGCACATAAACGCAGTTCTATTCATACAGTGTATAAACAGGTATATCCCTGAGTGTATAAATATACATTCGCATTGTTTATATATATTCTTTTCTTAGTTTACTGGTTGTCCCTCTGTTCATGGCAAGCTGTAACATAGTGTGCCGCCAGTGTTATACAGTTTCTCTCCTCTCCCAGTAGGAATGGGAGTTTTTGGTTGTCACTCAGATTTCTGAAATCAGGGCATATTTGTGAGAATTTTTGGTAGAAATTCTCCCTGATGCCCTGATATTTTCCACAAGCTGTGAGGAAGTGCATCTCTGTCTCCACCACTCCCTGACTGCAGTGAGAGCATATCCTGTCCTCTCTTGGCAGCCTGGTCTGCCTGTGTCTGCCTTTTTCGATCGCTAGGCTATGTTCGCTAAGTCTGTACCTTGTCAAGGTTCTTCTCAGTTTGTTATCCTTTACCATGGTCAGGTAATCAGCTATGTTGTATTGTCTGTTTAGGGCCAAGTAGCAATTGAGTTTGCTTTGGGTTTTTGTTGTTTCTGCCCAATATGTCAGATATTTTTCCTTTTGCTTAGCGACGATTGTGTTGGGTCGAATTCTTTGTGTTACCCTGTCACTGTCCTGGGGCTGGTTATTGTTAGTATTGTTAGTAGTTACTTCACTGAGTCCCAGGACTAGTTGACTGAGGGTATTCTTCTTTATGGTCAGCTCTTGGCATTTCAGGGCGTCGTAGTGATAGCATTGGGGATTGCTCATTTGTAGGTGATTCCAAAATTTGGTGGCTCTTTTTTGGATAGTGATTATTAATGGATATTGGCCTAGTTCCGCCCTGCATGCATTGTTTACTGTTTTCCTTTGAGTCCGGAGGATACTTTTACAGAATTCTGCATGTAGGATCTCAATTGGGTGTTTGTCCCATTTTGCAAATTCTTGTTGAGTTAGCGGTCCCCATACTTCACTGCCATAGAGTGCAATTGGTTCAATTACTGATTTGAAAATTTTGAGCCAAATGCTAATTGGGATTTCTATTTGGATTGATTTTTTGATGGCATAGAAAGCCCTTCTTGCTTTCTCTTTCAGTTCATTCACAGCCAGTTTGAAGTTTCCCGTAGAACTGATTTTTAAGCCCAAGTATGTGTAGTTAGTGGTTTGTTCAATTTTGGTTGTTCCTACTGTGAAATTTATTTTGGGTCCCTGATGTTTGGATCTTTGCTGGAACACAAGGACTTTGGTTTTTTGGGGATTTATTGTCAGGGCCCAAGTCTGGCAGTACGACTCCAGCAGGTCCAGGTTTTGCTGTAGCCCCTCTTTAGTAGGTGACAGCAGAACCAGGTCGTCTGCATAGAGGAGGAATTTAACCTTGGATTCATATAGGGTGAGGCCGGGTGCTGTAGATTGTTCAAGTAGTTTTGCCAATCCATTTATGTAAATATTAAAGAGTGTCGGTGAGATTGGCGAGCCCTGCGTCACCCCCCGCCCCTGTGGGAAGTATTTTGTTTGTTTGTCTCCAATTTTAACTGCACATTTGTTGTTTGTATACATTGATTTAATTACATCATATGTTTTCCCTCCTACCCCACTTTCGATAAGTTTCAGGAATAAACCGTCATGCCAGATGGAATCGAAAGCCTTCTGGAAATCTACAAAGCATGCGTAGATTTTGCTTTTGTTATGGTGAACGTGTTTGTCAATTAGGGTCTGTAGGGTGAAGATATGATCGGATGTTCTATAGTTTGGCAGGAATCCAATTTGGCTTTTACTCAAGACATTGTGCTCCTCAAGGAAGTTTATAAGTCTTTTGTTTATGATGCTACAGAATACCTTCCCCAGGTTACTGTTTACACAGATGCCTCGATAGTTGTTTGGGTCAATTTTGTCCCCACTTTTGTATATGGGCGTTATGAGTCCTTTGTTCCAGATATCAGGGAAATAACCGACACTCAGAACCAAGTTGAAGAGTTTTAGGATAGCCAGTTTCATTTTGTTGTCTGTGTGTTTAATCATCTCGTTTAGTATGCCGTCTGTCCCGCAGGCTTTTCCTGGTTGCAGGACCTTGAGTTTTTCAAGAAGTTCTTTTTCTGTTATTATGGCGTCCAGCGGGTTTTGGTTATCTTTTATGGCCATTTCTAGCTTTTCCAGTTTTTTGCATATTTGGTGTTGCTCTGGTCTTAGTGTGTTTTTCTGGTATAATTTTTCAAAGTGGTTTACCCATGTGTCCCCATTTTGAATGGTCAAATCGTCATGTTGTTTTTTGTGTAGTGTTTTCAAGTTTTCCCAGAAACAATTGGAATCAATGGATTCCTCCATGGAGCTGAGTGTATTCTTAATATATTGCTCTTTTTTGGTTCTGAGTGTGTTTCTGTATTGTGTTAGTGTCTGACAATAAGTAAGGCGTAGTTCCTCGTTTTCTGGATGTCTGTGTTTTTGGTTTGATATTTTTCTAAGTTTTTTCCTCATGTTATGGCAATCTCGGTCAAACCATTTTTCATAGTTTTTTGTTTTGGGTTTGTTCTTGCGAGCTTTCAAGTTTGCATTTGTTGCCAAATTATCAAAAATATTGTTTAGTTTACTAACTGCCCGGTTTACGCCTTCTTTATTGTGAGTGTATATGTTATCCAGAAAGGTGTCTAAGAGAGCTTGAGTTGATGCATTGCTAATTGTTTTCTGGTATTTTTCCGTGTCGTTTTTGGCCCATCTGTACGATTTTTTGGTGTTGTACAGTTTACTGGGTTGTGTTTCTATGTTGTTTGTTTCTGTCTTTTTGAGGAACATAGTAATTTGATTGTGATCTGACAGTGTTGTTTGTGGTTTGACTGTGAATGCTCTGAAAGAGGATGGGTCTAAGTCTGTAATCATATAGTCTACTGCGCTGCAGCCAAGAGGTGAGCAATAGGTCGATCTTCCTAGGAGGTCTCCTATGAACCTACCATTGACAATGTACAGACCCAGGTTTCGACAGAGCTGTAGTAGCTGTTTTCCGTTGGTATTTGACTGCTTGTCGCAGTTATGCCTGTATGGAAGGGAAGGGATGTCAAAGTGGTTATTCCCGAAAACGTAATTGTTTCCCTGATTATTGGTGAAGTCTGGTTCTTCGCCCGTTCTTGAATTGAGGTCCCCACAGATCAACACGTTCCCCTGGGCCTGGTATTGGATCATTTCCCCCTCCATGTTGGAGAAGGTGTCCTCTTTAAAGTACGGGGAATCGATTGGAGGGATATAAAGTGCGCAAATGTAAACATCTTGGGTGTTTGAGATAATCTCCCTCTCAAGTTTGAGCCACATATGGTTTTCGCCCTTTTTTATAAATTTGATGTAATTCTTAAGTTCTGTTTTAAACCAGATCAGTATGCCTCCGGAGTCTCACCGTCCCACACACTCTCCCCCCAGTCACACCGTACCACACACTCTCCCCCAGTCACATCGTCCCGCACACTCTCCCCCCATTCACACCGTCCCACACACTCTCCCCCAGTCACACCGTCCCACACACTCTCCCCCCATTCACACCATCCCACACACTCTCCCCCAGTCACACCGTCCCACACACTCTCCCCCCATTCACACCGTCCCTCACACTCTCCCCCAGTCACACCGTCCCACACACTCTCCCCCAGTCACACCGTCCCACACACTCTCCCCCAGTCACACCGTCCCACACACTCTCCCCCAGTCACACCGTCCCACACACTCTCCCCCAGTCACACCATCCCACACACGCTACCCCCAGTCACACCGTCCCACACACTCTCCCCCAGTCACACCGTCCCACACACTCTCCCCCCAGTCACATCGTCCCACACACTCTCCGCCAGTCACACCGTCCCACACACTCTCCCCCAGTCACACCGTCCCACACACTCTCCCCAAGTCCCACACACTCTCCCCCCAGTCACACCATCCCACACACTCTCCCCCCAGTCACATCGTCCCACACACTCTCCCCCAGTCACACCGTCCCACACACTCTCCCCCCAGTCACACCGTCCCACACACTCTCCCCCCAGTCACACCGTCCCACACACTCTCCCCCAGTCACACCGTCCCACACACTCTCCCCCAGTCACAGCGTCCCACAAACTCTCCCCCAGTCACACCGTCCCACACACTCTCCCCCCAGTCACACCGTCCCACACACTCTCCCCCAGTCACACCGTCCCACACACTCTCCCCCCAGTCACACCGTCCCACACACTCTCCCCCAATCACACCGTCCCACACACTCTCCCCCAGTCACACCGTCCCACACACTCTCACCCCAGTCACACCGTCCCACAGCCTCTCCCCCCAGTCACACCGTACCACACACTCTCCCTCAAACACACCGTCCCACACACTCTCCCCCAGTCACACCGTCCCAAACACTCTCCCCCCAGTCACACTGTCCCACACACTCTCCCCCAGTCACACCGTCCCACACACTCTCCCCCCATTCACAGCGTCCCACACACTCTCCCCCAGTCACACCGTCCCACACACTCTCCCCCCAGTAACACCGTCCCACACACTCTCCCCCAGTCACACCGTCCCACACACTCACCCCCCAGTCACACCGTCCCACACACTCTCCCCCCAGACACACCGTCCCTCACACTCTCCCCCAGTCACACCGTCCCACACACTCTCCCCCCAGTCACACCGTCCCACACACTCTCCCCAGTCACACTATCCCACACACTCTCCCCCCAGTCACACCGTCCCACACACTCTCCCCCAGTCACACGGTCCCACACACTCTCCCCCAATCACACCGTCCCACACACTATCCCCCAGTCACACCGTCCCAAACACTCTCCCCCAATCACACCGTCCAACACACTCTCCCCCCCAGTCACACCATCCAACACACTCTCCCCCCAGTCACACCGTCCCACACACTCTCCCCCAGTCACACCGTCCCACACACTCCCCCCCAGTCACACCGTCCCACACATTCTCCCCCCAGTCACACCGTCCCACACACTCTCCCCCCAGTCACCCCGTCCCATACACTCTCCCCCCAGTCACACCGTCCCACACACTCTGCCCCAGTCACACCGTCCCACACACTCTCCCCCAGTCACACCGTCCCACACACTCTCCCCCAGTCACACCATCCCACACACTCTCCCCCCAGTCACACCATCCCACACACTCTCCCCCCAGTCACATCGTCCCACACACTATCCCCCAGTCACACCGTCCCACACACTCTCCCCCCAGTCACACCGTCCCACGCACTCTCCCCCCAGTCACACCGTCCCACGCACTCTCCCCCCAGTCACACCGTCCCACACACTCTCCCCCCAGTCACACCGTCCCACACACTCTCCCCCCCAGTCACACCATCCCACACACTCTCCCCCAGTAACACCGTACCTCACACTCTCCCCCGGTAAAATCGTCCCACACACTCTCCCCCAGTCACACTGTCCCACACACTCTCCCCCCAGTCACACCGTCCCACACTCTCCCCCAGTCACACCATCCCACACACTCTCCCCCCAGTCACACCGTCCCACACACTCTCCCCCCAGTCACACCGTCCCACACACACTCCCCCAGTCACACCGTCCCAAACACTCTCCCCGCAGTCACACCGTCCCACACACTCTCCCCCCAGTCACACCGTACCACACACTCTCCCCCCAGTCACACCATCCCACACACTCTCCCCCAGTCACACCGTCCCACACACTCTCCCCCAGTCACACCGTCCCACACACTCTCCCCCAGTCACACCGTCCCACACACTCTCCCCCAGTCACACCATCCCACACACTCTCCCCCCATTCACACCGTCCCACACACGCTCCCCCCAGTCACACCGTCCCACACATTCTCCCCCAATCTCACCGTCCCACACACTCTCCCCCCAGTCACACCGTCCCACACACCCTCCCCCAGTCACACCGTCCCGCACACTCTCCCCCCATTCACACCGTCCCACACACTCTCCCCCAGTCACACCGTCCCACACACTCTCCCCCCATTCACACCGTCCCACACACTCTCCCCCAGTCACACCGTCCCACACACTCTCCCCCCATTCACACCGTCCCTCACACTCTCCCCCAGTCACACCGTCCAACACACTCTCCCCCAGTCACACCGTCCCACACACTCTCCCCCAGTCACACCGTCCCACACACTCTCCCCCAGTCACACCGTCCCACACACTCTCCCCCAGTCACACCATCCCACACACGCTCCCCCCAGTCACACCGTCCCACACACTCTCCCCCAGTCACACCGTCCCAAACACTCTCCCCCCAGTCACACCGTCCCACACACTCTCCGCCAGTCACACCGTCCCACACACTCTCCCCCAGTCACACCGTCCCACACACTCTCCCCAAGTCCCACACACTCTCCCCCCAGTCACACCTTCCCACACACTCTACCCCCAGTCACATCGTCCCACACACTCTCCCCCAGTCACACCGTCCCACACACTCTCCCCCCAGTCACACCGTCCCACACACTCTCCCCCCAGTCACACCGTCCCACACACTCTCCCCCAGTCACACCATCCCACACAATTTACAATTTACAATTTAATTTACAATTTAAATCGCTTTATTGGCATGATAAGTTACATCTTATGTTGCCAAAGCATCAAAATACATTTATGGTTCAGCACATAAACGCAGTTCTATTCATACAGTGTATAAACAGGTATATCCCTGAGTGTATAAATATACATTCGCATTGTTTATATATATTTTTTTTCTTAGCTTACTGGTTGTCCCTCTGTTCATGGCAAGCTGCAACATAGTGCGCCGCCAGCGTTACACAGCTTCTCTCCTCTCCCAGTAGGAATGGGAGTTTTTGGTTGTCATTCAGATTTCTGAAATCAGGGCATATTTGTGAGAATTTTTGGTAGAAATTCTCCCTGATGCCCTGATATTTTCCACAAGCTGTGAGGAAGTGCATCTCTGTCTCCACCACTCCCTGACTGCAGTGAGAGCATATCCTGTCCTCTCTTGGCAGCCTGGTCTGCCTGTGTCTGCCTTTTTCGATCGCTAGGCTATGTTCGCTAAGTCTGTACCTTGTCAAGGTTCTTCTCAGTTTGTTATCCTTTACCATGGTCAGGTAATCAGCTATGTTGTATTGTCTGTTTAGGGCCAAGTAGCAATTGAGTTTGCTTTGGGTTTTTGTTGTTTCTGCCCAATATGTCAGATATTTTTCCTTTTGCTTAGCGACGATTGTGTTGGGTCGAATTCTTTGTGTTACCCTGTCACTGTCCTGGGGCTGGTTATTGTTAGTATTGTTAGTAGTTACTTCACTGAGTCCCAGGACTAGTTGACTGAGGGTATTCTTCTTTATGGTCAGCTCTTGGCATTTCAGGGCGTCGTAGTGATAGCATTGGGGATTGCTCATTTGTAGGTGATTCCAAAATTTGGTGGCTCTTTTTTGGATAGTGATTATTAATGGATATTGGCCTAGTTCCGCCCTGCATGCATTGTTTACGGTTTTCCTTTGAGTCCGGAGGATACTTTTACAGAATTCTGCATGTAGGATCTCAATTGGGTGTTTGTCCCATTTTGCAAATTCTTGTTGAGTTAGCGGTCCCCATACCTCACTGCCATAGAGTGCAATTGGTTCAATTACTGATTTGAAAATTTTGAGCCAAATGCTAATTGGGATTTCTATTTGGATTGATTTTTTGATGGCATAGAAAGCCCTTCTTGCTTTCTCTTTCAGTTCATTCACAGCCAGTTTGAAGTTTCCCGTAGAACTGATTTTTAAGCCCAAGTATGTGTAGTTAGTGGTTTGTTCAATTTTGGTTGTTCCTACTGTGAAATTTATTTTGGGTCCCTGATGTTTGGATCTTTGCTGGAACACAAGGACTTTGGTTTTTTGGGGATTTATTGTCAGGGCCCAAGTCTGGCAGTACGACTCCAGCAGGTCCAGGTTTTGCTGTAGCCCCTCTTTAGTAGGTGACAGCAGAACCAGGTCGTCTGCATAGAGGAGGAATTTAACCTTGGATTCATATAGGGTGAGGCCGGGTGCTGTAGATTGTTCAAGTAGTTTTGCCAATCCATTTATGTAAATATTAAAGAGTGTCGGTGAGATTGGCGAGCCCTGCGTCACCCCCCGCCCCTGTGGGAAGTATTTTGTTTGTTTGTCTCCAATTTTAACTGCACGTTTGTTGTTTGTATACATTGATTTAATTACATCATATGTTTTCCCTCCTACCCCACTTTCGATAAGTTTCAGGAATAAACCGTCATGCCAGATGGAGTCGAAAGCCTTCTGGAAATCTACAAAGCATGCGTAGATTTTGCTTTTGTTATTGTGAACGTGTTTGTCAATTAGGGTCTGTAGGGTGAAGATATGATCGGATGTTCTATAGTTTGGCAGGAATCCAATTTGGCTTTTACTCAAGACATTGTGCTCCTCAAGGAAGTTTATAAGTCTTTTGTTTATGATGCTACAGAATACCTTCCCCAGGTTACTGTTTACACAGATGCCTCGATAGTTGTTTGGGTCGATTTTGTCCCCACTTTTGTATATGGGCGTTATGAGTCCTTTGTTCCAGATATCAGGGAAATAACCGACACTCAGAACCAAGTTGAAGAGTTTTAGGATAGCCAGTTTCATTTTGTTGTCTGTGTGTTTAATCATCTCGTTTAGTATGCCGTCTGTCCCGCAGGCTTTTCCTGGTCGCAGGTCCTTGAGTTTTTCAAGAAGTTCTTTTTCTGTTATTATGGCGTCCAGCGGGTTTTGGTTATCTTTTATGGCCATTTCTAGCTTTTCCAGTTTTTTGCACTCTCCCCCCATTCACACCGTCCCACACACGCTCCCCCAAGTCACACCGTCCCACACACTCTCCCCCAGTCTCACCGTCCCACACACTCTCCCCCCAGTCACACCGTACCACACACTCTCCCCCAGTCACACCGTCCCGCACACTCTCCCCCCATTCACACCGTCCCACACACTCTCCCCAAGTCACACCGTCCCACACACTCTCCCCCCATTCACACCATCCCACACACTCTCCCCCAGTCACACCATCCCACACACTCTCCCCCCATTCACACCGTCCCTCACACTCTCCCCCAGTCACACCGTCCCACACACTCTCCCCCAGTCACACCGTCCCACACACTCTCCCCCAGTCACACCGTTCCACACACTCTCCCCCAGTCACACCGTCCCACACACTCTCCCCCAGTCACACCATCCCACACACGCTCCCCCCAGTCACACCGTCCCACACACTCTCCCCCAGTCACACCGTCCCACACACTCTCCCCCCAGTCACACCGTCCCACACACTCTCCGCCAGTCACACCGTCCCACACACTCTCCCCCAGTCACACCGTCCCACACACTCTCCCCAAGTCCCACACACTCTCCCCCCAGTCACACCATCCCACACACTCTCCCCCCAGTCACATCGTCCCACACACTCTCCCCCAGTCACACCGTCCCACACACTCTCCCCCCAGTCACACCGTCCCACACACTCTCCCCCCAGTCACACCGTCCCACACACTCTCCCCCAGTCACACCGTCCCACACACTCTCCCCCAGTCGCACCGTCCCACAAACTCTCCCCCAGTCACACCGTCCCACACACTCTCCCCCCAGTCACACCGTCCCACACACTCTCCCCCAGTCACACCGTCCCACACACTCTCCCCAGTCACACCGTCCCACAGCCTCTCCCCCCAGTCACACCGTACCACACACTCTCCCTCAAACACACCGTCCCACAAACTCTCCCCCAGTCACACCGTCCCAAACACTCTCCCCCCAGTCACACTGTCCCACACACTCTCCCCCAGTCACACCGTCCCACACACTCTCCCCCCATTCACCCCGTCCCACACACTCTCCCCCAGTCACACCGTCCCACACACTCTCCCCCCAGTAACACCGTCCCACACACTCTCCCCCAGTCACACCGTCCCACACACTCTCCCCCCAGACACAGCGTCCCTCACACTCTCCCCCAGTCACACCGTCCCACACACTCTCCCCCCAGTCACACCGTCCCACACACTCTCCCCAGTCACACCATCCCACACACTCTCCCCCCAGTCACACCGTCCCACACACTCTCCCCCAGTCACACCGTCCCACACACTCTCCCCCAATCACACCGTCCCACACTCTATCCCCCAGTCACACCGTCCCAAACACTCTCCCCCCCAGTCACACCATCCCACACACTCTTCCCCCAGTCACACCGTACCTCACACTCTCCCCCGGTAACATCGTCCCACACACACTCCCCCAGTCACACCGTCCCACACACTCTCCCCCAGTCACACCGCCCCCCACACTCTCCCCCAGTCACACCGTCCCACACACTCTCCCCCAGTCACACCATCCCACACACTCTCCCCCCATTCACACCGTCCCACACACGCTCCCCCCAGTCACACCGTCCCACACACTCTCCCCCTATCTCACCGTCCCACACACTCTCCCCCCAGTCACACCGTCCCACACACCCTCCCCCAGTCACACCGTCCCGCACACTCTCCCCCCATTCACACCGTCCCACACACTCTCCCCCAGTCACACCGTCCCAAACACTCTCCCCCCATTCACACCGTCCCACACACTCTCCCCCAGTCACACCGTCCCACACACTCTCCCCCCATTCACACCGTCCCTCACACTCTCCCCCAGTCACACCGTCCCACACACTCTCCCCCAGTCACACCGTCCCACACACTCTCCCCCAGTCACACCGTCCCACACACTCTCCCCCAGTCACACCGTCCCTCACACTCTCCCCCAGTCACACCGTCCCACACAATACAATACAATACAATACAAATCGCTTTATTGGCATGATAAGGTACATCTTATGTTGCCAAAGCATCAAAATACATTTATGGTTTAGCACATAAACGCAGTTCTATTCATACAGTGTATAAACAGGTATATCCCTGAGCGTATAAATATACATTCGCATTGTTTATATATATTCTTTTCTTAGTTTACTGGTTGTCCCTCTGTTCATGGCAAGCTGTAACATCGTGTGCCGCCAGTGTTATACAGCTTCTCTCCTCTCCCAGTAGGAATGGGAGTTTTTGGTTGTCATTCAGATTTCTGAAATCAGGGCATATTTGTGAGAATTTTTGGTAGAAATTCTCCCTGATGCCCTGATATTTTCCACAAGCTGTGAGGAAGTGCATCTCTGTCTCCACCACTCCCTGACTGCAGTGAGAGCATATCCTGTCCTCTCTTGGCAGCCTGGTCTGCCTGTGTCTGCCTTTTTCGATCGCTAGGCTATGTTCGCTAAGTCTGTACCTTGTCAAGGTTCTTCTCAGTTTGTTATCCTTTACCATGGTCAGGTAATCAGCTATGTTGTATTGTCTGTTTAGGGCCAAGTAGCAATTGAGTTTGCTTTGGGTTTTTGTTGTTTCTGCCCAATATGTCAGATATTTTTCCTTTTGCTTAGCGACGACTGTGTTGGGTCGAATTCTTTGTGTTACCCTGTCACTGTCCTGGGGCTGGTTATTGTTAGTATTGTTAGTAGTTACTTCACTGAGTCCCAGGACTAGTTGACTGAGGGTATTCTTCTTTATGGTCAGCTCTTGGCATTTCAGGGCGTCGTAGTGATAGCATTGGGGATTGCTCATTTGTAGCTGATTCCAAAATTTGGTGGCTCTTTTTTGGATAGTGATTATTAATGGATATTGGCCTAGTTCCGCCCTGCATGCATTGTTTACTGTTTTCCTTTGAGTCCGGAGGATACTTTTACAGAATTCTGCATGTAGGATCTCAATTGGGTGTTTGTCCCATTTTGCAAATTCTTGTTGAGTTAGCGGTCCCCATACCTCACTGCCATAGAGTGCAATTGGTTCAATTACTGATTTGAAAATTTTGAGCCAAATGCTAATTGGGATTTCTATTTGGATTGATTTTTTGATGGCATAGAAAGCCCTTCTTGCTTTCTCTTTCAGTTCATTCACAGCCAGTTTGAAGTTTCCCGTAGAACTGATTTTTAAGCCCAAGTATGTGTAGTTAGTGGTTTGTTCAATTTTGGTTGTTCCTACTGTGAAATTTATTTTGGGTCCCTGATGTTTGGATCTTTGCTGGAACACAAGGACTTTGGTTTTTTGGGGATTTATTGTCAGGGCCCAAGTCTGGCAGTACGACTCCAGCAGGTCCAGGTTTTGCTGTAGCCCCTCTTTAGTAGGTGACAGCAGAACCAGGTCGTCTGCATAGAGGAGGAATTTAACCTTGGATTCATATAGGGTGAGGCCGGGTGCTGTAGATTGTTCAAGTAGTTTTGCCAATCCATTTATGTAAATATTAAAGAGTGTCGGTGAGATTGGCGAGCCCTGCGTCACCCCCCGCCCCTGTGGGAAGTATTTTGTTTGTTTGTCTCCAATTTTGTTGTTTGTATACATTGATTTAATTACATCATATGTTTTCCCTCCTACCCCACTTTCGATAAGTTTCAGGAATAAACCGTCATGCCAGATGGAGTCGAAAGCCTTCTGGAAATCTACAAAGCATGCGTAGATTTTGCTTTTGTTATGGTGAACGTGTTTGTCAATTAGGGTCTGTAGGGTGAAGATATGATCGGATGTCCTATAGTTTGGCAGGAATCCAATTTGGCTTTTACTCAAGACATTGTGCTCCTCAAGGAAGTTTATAAGTCTTTTGTTTATGATGCTACAGAATACCTTCCCCAGGTTACTGTTTACACAGATGCCTCGATAGTTGTTTGGGTCGATTTTGTCCCCACTTTTGTATATGGGCGTTATGAGTCCTTTGTTCCAGATATCAGGGAAATAACCGACACTCAGAACCAAGTTGAAGAGTTTTAGGATAGCCAGTTTCATTTTGTTGTCTGTGTGTTTAATCATCTCGTTTAGTATGCCGTCTGTCCCGCAGGCTTTTCCTGGTCGCAGGTCCTTGAGTTTTTCAAGAAGTTCTTTTTCTGTTATTATGGCGTCCAGCGGGTTTTGGTTATCTTTTATGGCCATTTCTAGCTTTTCCAGTTTTTTGCATATTTGGTGTTGCTCTGGTCTTAGTGTGTTTTTCTGGTATAATTTTTCAAAGTGGTTTACCCATGTGTCCCCATTTTGAATGGCCAAATTGTCGTGTTGTTTTTTGTGTAGTGTTTTCAAGTTTTCCCAGAAACAATTGGAATCAATGGATTCCTCCATGGAGCTGAGTGTATTCTTAATATATTGCTCTTTTTTGGTTCTGAGTGTGTTTCTGTATTGTGTTAGTGTCTGACAATAAGTAAGGCGTAGTTCCTCATTTTCTGGATGTCTGTGTTTTTGGTTTGATATTTTTCTAAGTTTTTTCCTCATGTTATGGCAATCTCGGTCAAACCATTTTTCATAGTTTTTTGTTTTGGGTTTGTTCTTGCGAGCTTTCAAGTTTGCATTTGTTGCCAAATTATCAAAAATATTGTTTAGTTTACTAACTGCCCGGTTTACGCCTTCTTTATTGTGAGTGTATATGTTATCCAGAAAGGTGTCTAAGAGAGCTTGAGTTGATGCATTGCTAATTGTTTTCTGGTATTTTTCCGTGTCGTTTTTGGCCCATCTGTACGATTTTTTGGTGTTGTACAGTTTACTGGGTTGTGTTTCTATGTTGTTTGTTTCTGTCTTTTTGAGGAACATAGTAATTTGACTGTGATCTGACAGTGTTGTTTGTGGTTTGACTGTGAATGCTCTGAAAGAGGATGGGTCTAAGTCTGTAATCATATAGTCTACTGTGCTGCAGCCAAGAGGTGAGCAATAGGTCGATCTTCCTAGGAGGTCTCCTATGAACCTACCATTGACAATGTACAGACCCAGGTTTCGACAGAGCTGTAGTAGCTGTTTTCCGTTGGTGTTTGACTGCTTGTCGCAGTTATGCCTGTATGGAAGGGAAGGGATGTCAAAGTGGTTATTCCCGAAAACGTAATTGTTTCCCTGATTATTGGTGAAGTCTGGTTCTTCGCCCGTTCTTGAATTGAGGTCCCCACAGATCAACACGTTCCCCTGGGCCTGGTATTGGATAATTTCCCCCTCCATGTTGGAGAAGGTGTCCTCTTTAAAGTACGGGGAATCGATTGGAGGGATATAAAGTGCGCAAATGTATACATCTTGGGTGTTTGAGATAATCTCCCTCTCAAGTTTGAGCCACATATGGTTTTCGCCCTTTTTTATAAATTTGATGTAATTCTTAAGTTCTGTTTTAAACCAGATCAGTATGCCTCCGGAGTCTCTGCCTTGGGTTACACTTGGTAATTTATTGGAGGGGACCACCAGCTCAGTGTACCCTTGGGGACAGCCAGTGTGTCCTTTTCCTTTATACCAAGTTTCCTGTAAAATGATAATATCTAGGTCTTTAGTTTCATCTATGAACTCTGGGGTCCTACTTTTCACTTCTCGCACTGAAGAGCGTAGACCTTGGATATTCCAGGTCGAAATATATAAGGATTTCATGTTAAGTTTGATCTTTTACTATGATAGGTTAAAGAGTGGTACGTGTTTGTCGTGTCTAAGTGTGGGAAAAAAAAAGATCACTTCAGTTGTGTATAAAAGTTAATACAATTTGGTTACAGTTCTTTCTATTAATTAGTTCTTGATCCATAAGGCGGAAGTAGATGCTGCTGCACATCTGCTTATTGTCTCTTAATGGATTGTTTCTGTCTGAGGTATTGCGTACGTCCTGTGCATCTCTCACTCCCCCTGTCACACCGTCCCACACACTCTCCCCCCTGTCACACCGTCCCACACACTCTCCCCCAGTCACACCGTCCCACACACTCTCCCCCCAGTCACACCATCCCACACACTCTCCCCCAGTCACAACGTCCCACACACTCTCCCCCCAGTCACACCGTCCCACACACTCTCCCCCAGTCACACCGTCCCACACACTCTCCCCCCAGTCACACCGTCCCAGACACTCTCCCCCAGTCACACCGTCCCACAAACTGTCGGCCCAGTCACACCGTCCCACACACTATCCCCCAGTCACACCGTCCCACACACTCTCCCCACAGTCACAGCGTCCCACACACTCTTCCCCAGTCACACCGCCCACACACTCCCCCCCAGTCACACCGTCCCACACACTCTCCCCCCTGTCACACCGTCCCACACACTCTCCCCCCAGTCACCCCGTCCCATACACTCTCCCCCCAGTCACACCGTCCCACACACTCTGCCCCAGTCACACCGTCCCACACACTCTCCCCCAGTCACACCGTCCCACACACTCTCCCCCAGTCACACCATCCCACACACTTACCCCCAGTCACACCGTCCCACACACTCTCCCCAAGTCCCACACACTCTCCCCCCCAGTCACACCGTCCCACACACTCTCCCCCAGTCAAACCGTCCCACACACTCTCCCGCCAGTCACACCGTCCCACACACTCTGCCCCAGTCACACCGTCCCACACACTCTCCCCACAGTCACACCGTCCCACACACTCTCCCCCAGTCACACCATCCCACACACTTACCCCCAGTCACATCGTCCCACACACTCTCCCCCAGTCACACCGTCACACACACTCTCCCCCAGTCACACCGTCCCACACACTCTCCCCCCAGTCACACCGTCCCAAACACTCTCCCCAGACACACCGTCCCACACACTCTGCCCCCAGTCACACCGGCCCACACACTCTCCCCCCAGTCACACCGTCCCACACACTCTCCCCCCAGTCACACCGTCCCACACACTCTCCCCCCCAGTCACACCATCCCACACACTCTCCCCCAGTTACACCGTACCTCACACACTCCCCCAGTCACACCGTGCCACACACTCTCCCCCCAGTCACATCGTCCCAAACACTCTCCCCCCAGTCACACTGTCCCACACACTCTCCCCCAGTCACACCGTCCCACACACTCTCCCCCAGTCACACCGTCCCACAAACTGTCGGCCCAGTCACACCGTTCCACACACTATCCCCCAGTCACACCATCCCACACACTCTCCCCCAGTCACACCGTCCCACAAACTGTCGGCCCAGTCACACCGTCCCACACACTATCCCCCAGTCACACCGTCCCACACACTCTCCCCACAGTCACACCGTCCCACACACTCTCCCCCAGTCACACCGCCCACACACTCCCCCCCAGTCACACCGTCCCACACACTCTCCCCCCAGTCACACCGTCCCACACACTCTCCCCCCAGTCACCCCGTCCCATACACTCTCCCCCCAGTCACACCGTCCCACACACTCTGCCCCAGTCACACCGGCCCAAACACTCTCCCCCAGTCACACCGTCCCACACACTCTCCCCCAGTCACACCATCCCACACACTTACCCCCAGTCACACCGTCCCACACACTCTCCCCAAGTCCCACACACTCTCCCCCCAGTCACACCATCCCACACACTCTCCCCCCAGTCACATCGTCCCACACACTATCCCCCAGTCACACCGTCCCACACACTCTCCCCCCAGTCACACCGTCCCACACACTCTCCCCCCAGTAACACCGTCCCACACACTCTCCCCCAGCCACACCGTCCCACACACTCTCACCCCAGTCACACCGTCCCACACACTCTCCCCCAGTCACACCGTCCCACACACTCTCCCCCCAGTCACACCGTCCCACACACTCTCCCCCAGTCACACCGTCCCACAAACTCTCCCCCCAGTCACACCGTCCCACACACTCTCCCCCAGTCACACCGTCCCACACACTCTCCCCCAGTCACACCGTCCCACACACTCTCCCCCCAGTCACACCGTCCCACACACTCTCCCCCCAGTCACACCGTCCCAGACACTCTCCCCCAGTCACACCGTCCCAGACACTCTCCCCCAGTCACAACGTCCCACAAAATCTCCCCCCAGTCACACCATCCCACACACTCTCCCCCCAGTCACACCGTCCCACACACTCTCCCCCAGTCACACCGTCCCACACACTCTCCCCCAGTCACACCGTCCCACACACTCTCCCCAAGTCCCACACACTCTCCCCCCAGTCACACCATCCCACACACTCTCCCCCCAGTCACATCGTCCCACACACTCTCCCCCAGTCACACCGTCACACACAATTTTTTACAATTTTTACAATTTAAATCGCTTTATTGGCATGATAAGTTACATCTTATGTTGCCAAAGCATCAAAATACATTTATGGTTTAGCACATAAACGCAGTTCTATTCATACAGTGTATAAACAGGTATATCCCTGAGTGTATAAATATACATTCGCATTGTTTATATATATTTTTTTCTTAGTTTACTGGTTGTCCCTCTGTTCATGGCAAGCTGTAACATAGTGCGCCGCCAGTGTTATACAGCTTCTCTCCTCTCCCAGTAGGAATGGGAGTTTTTGGTTGTCATTCAGATTTCTGAAATCAGGGCATATTTGTGAGAATTTTTGGTAGAAATTCTCCCTGATGCCCTGATATTTTCCACAAGCTGTGAGGAAGTGCATCTCTGTCTCCACCACTCCCTGACTGCAGTGAGAGCATATCCTGTCCTCTCTTGGCAGCCTGGTCTGCCTGTGTCTGCCTTTTTCGATCGCTAGGCTATGTTCGCTAAGTCTGTACCTTGTCAAGGTTCTTCTCAGTTTGTTATCCTTTACCATGGTCAGGTAATCAGCTATGTTGTATTGTCTGTTTAGGGCCAAGTAGCAATTGAGTTTGCTTTGGGTTTTTGTTGTTTCTGCCCAATATGTCAGATATTTTTCCTTTTGCTTAGCGACGATTGTGTTGGGTCGAATTCTTTGTGTTACCCTGTCACTGTCCTGGGGCTGGTTATTGTTAGTATTGTTAGTAGTTACTTCACTGAGTCCCAGGACTAATTGACTGAGGGTATTCTTCTTTATGGTCAGCTCTTGGCATTTCAGGGCGTCGTAGTGATAGCATTGGGGATTGCTCATTTGTAGGTGATTCCAAAATTTGGTGGCTCTTTTTTGGATAGTGATTATTAATGGATATTGGCCTAGTTCCGCCCTGCATGCATTGTTTACTGTTTTCCTTTGAGTCCGGAGGATACTTTTACAGAATTCTGCATGTAGGATCTCAATTGGGTGTTTGTCCCATTTTGCAAATTCTTGTTGAGTTAGCGGTCCCCATACCTCACTGCCATAGAGTGCAATTGGTTCAATTACTGATTTGAAAATTTTGAGCCAAATGCTAATTGGGATTTCTATTTGGATTGATTTTTTGATGGCATAGAAAGCCCTTCTTGCTTTCTCTTTCAGTTCATTCACAGCCAGTTTGAAGTTTCCCGTAGAACTGATTTTTAAGCCCAAGTATGTGTAGTTAGTGGTTTGTTCAATTTTGGTTGTTCCTACTGTGAAATTTATTTTGGGTCCCTGATGTTTGGATCTTTGCTGGAACACAAGGACTTTGGTTTTTTGGGGATTTATTGTCAGGGCCCAAGTCTGGCAGTACGACTCCAGCAGGTCCAGGTTTTGCTGTAGCCCCTCTTTAGTAGGTGACAGCAGAACCAGGTCGTCTGCATAGAGGAGGAATTTAACCTTGGATTCATATAGGGTGAGGCCGGGTGCTGTAGATTGTTCAAGTAGTTTTGCCAATCCATTTATGTAAATATTAAAGAGTGTCGGTGAGATTGGCGAGCCCTGCGTCACCCCCCGCCCCTGTGGGAAGTATTTTGTTTGTTTGTCTCCAATTTTAACTGCACATTTGTTGTTTGTATACATTGATTTAATTACATCATATGTTTTCCCTCCTACCCCACTTTCGATAAGTTTCAGGAATAAACCGTCATGCCAGATGGAGTCGAAAGCCTTCTGGAAATCTACAAAGCATGCGTAGATTTTGCTTTTGTTATGGTGAACGTGTTTGTCAATTAGGGTCTGTAGGGTGAAGATATGATCGGATGTTCTATAGTTTGGCAGGAATCCAATTTGGCTTTTACTCAAGACATTGTGCTCCTCAAGGAAGTTTATAAGTCTTTTGTTTATGATGCTACAGAATACCTTCCCCAGGTTACTGTTTACACAGATGCCTCGATAGTTGTTTGGGTCGATTTTGTCCCCACTTTTGTATATGGGCGTTATGAGTCCTTTGTTCCAGATATCAGGGAAATAACCGACACTCAGAACCAAGTTGAAGAGTTTTAGGATAGCCAGTTTCATTTTGTTGTCTGTGTGTTTAATCATCTCGTTTAGTATGCCGTCTGTCCCGCAGGCTTTTCCTGGTCGCAGGTCCTTGAGTTTTTCAAGAAGTTCTTTTTCTGTTATTATGGCGTCCAGCGGGTTTTGGTTATCTTTTATGGCCATTTCTAGCTTTTCCAGTTTTTTGCATATTTGGTGTTGCTCTGGTCTTAGTGTGTTTTTCTGGTATAATTTTTCAAAGTGGTTTACCCATGTGTCCCCATTTTGAATGGCCAAATCGTCGTGTTGTTTTTTGTGTAGTGTTTTCAAGTTTTCCCAGAAACAATTGGAGTCAATGGATTCCTCCATGGAGCTGAGTGTATTCTTAATATATTGCTCTTTTTTGGTTCTGAGTGTGTTTCTGTATTGTGTTAGTGTCTGACAATAAGTAAGGCGTAGTTCCTCGTTTTCTGGATGTCTGTGTTTTTGGTTTGATATTTTTCTAAGTTTTTTCCTCATGTTATGGCAATCTCGGTCAAACCATTTTTCATAGTTTTTTGTTTTGGGTTTGTTCTTGCGAGCTTTCAAGTTTGCATTTGTTGCCAAATTATCAAAAATATTGTTTAGTTTACTAACTGCCCGGTTTACGCCTTCTTTATTGTGAGTGTATATGTTATCCAGAAAGGTGTCTAAGAGAGCTTGAGTTGATGCATTGCTAATTGTTTTCTGGTATTTTTCCGTGTCGTTTTTGGCCCATCTGTACGATTTTTTGGTGTTGTACAGTTTACTGGGTTGTGTTTCTATGTTGTTTGTTTCTGTCTTTTTGAGGAACATAGTAATTTGACTGTGATCTGACAGTGTTGTTTGTGGTTTGACTGTGAATGCTCTGAAAGAGGATGGGTCTAAGTCTGTAATCATATAGTCTACTGTGCTGCAGCCAAGAGGTGAGCAATAGGTCGATCTTCCTAGGAGGTCTCCTATGAACCTACCATTGACAATGTACAGACCCAGGTTTCGACAGAGCTGTAGTAGCTGTTTTCCGTTGGTATTTGACTGCTTGTCGCAGTTATGCCTGTATGGAAGGGAAGGGATGTCAAAGTGGTTATTCCCGAACACTCTCCCCCAGTCACACCGTCCCACACTCTCTCCCCCCGTTCACACCGTCCCAAACACTCTCCCCAGACACACCGTCCCACACACTCTCCCCCCGGCACACCGTCCCACACACTCTCCCCCCAGTCACACCGTCCCACGCACTCTCCCCCCAGTCACACCATCCCACACACTCTCCCCCCAGTCACACCGTCCCACACACTCTCCCCCCCAGTCACACCATCCCACACACTCTCCCCCAGTCACACCGTACCTCACACTCTCCCCCGGTAACATCGTCCCACACAATACAATACAATACAATACAAATCGCTTTATTGGCATGATAAGGTACATCTTATGTTGCCAAAGCATCAAAATACATTTATGGTTGAACACATAAACGCGGTTCCGTTCATACAGTGTATAAACAGGTATATCCCTGAGTTTATAAATATATTTTCGCCTTGTTTATATATATTCTTGTCTTAGTTTACTGGTTGTCCCTCTGTTCATGGCAAGCTGTAACATAGTGTGCCGCCAGTGTTACACAGCTTCTCTCCTCCCCCAGTAGGAATGGGAGTTTTTGGTTGTCAGTCAGATTTCTGAATTCAGGGCATATTTGTGAGAATTTTTGATCGAAATTCTCTCTGATGCCCTGATATTTTCCACAGGCTGTGAGGAAGTGCATCTCTGTCTCAACTACTCCCTGACTGCAGTGAGAGCATATCCTGTCTTCTCTTGGCAGCCTGGTCTGCCTGTGTCTGCCTTTTTCTATCGCTAGGCTATGTTCGCTAAGTCTGTACCTTGTCAAGGTTCTTCTCAGTTTGTTATCCTTTACCATGGTCAGGTAATCAGCTATGTTGTATTGTCTGTTTAGGGCCAAGTAGCAATTGAGTTTGCTTTGGGTTTTTGTTGTTTCTGCCCAATATGACAGATATTTTTCCTTTTGCTTAGCGACGATTGTGTTGGGTCGAATTCTTTGTGTTACCCTGTCACTGTCCTGGGGCTGGTTATTGTTAGTATTGTTATTAGTTACTTTATTGAGTCCCAGGACTAGTTGACTGAGGGTATTCTTCTTTATGGTCAGCTCTTGGCATTTCAGGGCGTCGTAGTGATAGCATTGGGGGTTGCTCATTTGTAGGTGATTCCAAAATTTGGTGGCTCTTTTTTGGACAGTGATTATTAATGGGTATTGGCCTAGTTCCGCCCTGCATGCGTTGTTTACTGTTTTCCTTTGAGTCCGGAGGATACTTTTACAGAATTCCGCATGTAGGATCTCAATTGGGTGTTTGTCCCATTTTGCAAAATCTTGTTGTGTTAGTGGTCCCCAGAGCTCACTGCCATAGAGTGCAATTGGTTCAATTACTGATTTGAAAATTTTGAGCCAAATGCTAATTGGGATTTCTATTTGGATTGATTTTTTGATGGCATAGAAAGCCCTTCTTGCTTTCTCTTTCAGTTCATTCACAGCCAGTTTGAAGTTTCCCGTAGAACTGATTTTTAAGCCCAAGTATGTGTAGTGAGTGGTTTGTTCAATTTTGGTTGTTCCTACTGTGAAATTTATTGTGGGTCCATGTTGTTTGGATCTTTGCTGGAACACAAGGACTTTGGTTTTTTGGGGATTTATTGTCAGGGCCCAGGTCTGGCAGTACGACTCCAGCAGGTCCAGGTTCTGCTGTAGACCCTCCTTAGTTGGTGACAGCAGAACCAGGTCGTCGGCATAGAGGAGGAATTTAACCTTGGATTCATATAGGGTGAGGCCGGGTGCTGTAGATTGTTCAAGTAGTTTTGCCAATCCATTAATGTAAATATTAAAGAGTGTCGGTGAGATTGGCGAGCCCTGCGTCACCCCCCGCCCCTGTGGGAAGTATTTTGTTTGTTTGTCTCCAATTTTAACTGCACATTTATTGTTTGTATACATTGATTTAATTACATCATATGTTTTACCTCCTACCCCGCTTTCGATAAGTTTCAGGAATAAACCGTCATGCCAGATGGAGTCGAAAGCCTTCTGGAAATCTACAAAGCATGCGTAGATTTTGCTTTTGTTATGGTGAACGTGTTTGTCAATTAGGGTCTGTAGGGTGAAGATATGATCGGATGTTCTATAGTTTGGCAGGAATCCAATTTGGCTTTTACTCAAGACATTGTGCTCTTCAAGGAAGTTTATAAGTCTTTTGTTTATGATGCTACAGAATACCTTCCCCAGGTTACTGTTTACACAGATGCCTCGATAGTTGTTTGGGTCGATTTTGTCCCCACTTTTGTATATGGGTGTTATGAGTCCTTTGTTCCAGATGTCAGGGAAATAACCGACACTCAGAACCAAGTTGAAGAGTTTTAGGATAGCCAGTTTCAGTTTGTCGTCTGCGTGTTTAATCATCTCGTTTAGTATGCCGTCTGTCCCGCAAGCTTTTCCTGGTCGCAGGTCCTTGAGTTTTTCAAGAAGTTCTTTTTCTGTTATTATGGCGTCTAGCGGGTTTTGGTTATCTTTTATGGCCATTTCAAGCTTTTCGAGTTTTTTGCGTATTTGGTGTTGCTCTGGTCCTAGTGTGTTTTTCTGGTATAATTTTTCAAAGTGGTTTACCCATGTGTCCCCATTTTGAATGGACAAATCGTCGTGTTGTTTTTTGTGTAGTGTTTTCAAGTTGTCCCAGAAACAATTCGACTCAATGGATTCCTCCATGGAGCTGAGTGTATTCTTAATAAATTGCTCTTTTTTGGTCCTGAGTGTGTTTCTGTATTGTGTTAGCGTCTGACAATAAGTAAGGCGTAATTCCTCGTTTTCTGGATGTCTGTGTTTTTGGTTTGATAGTTTTCTAAGTTTTTTCCTCATGTTATGGCAATCATGGTCAAACCATTTTTCATAGTTTTTTGTTTTGGGTTTGTTCTTGCGAGCTTTCAAGTTTGCATTTGTTGCCAAATTATCAAAAATATTGTTTAGTTTACTAACTGCCCGGTTTACGCCTTCTTTATTGTGAGTGTATAGGTTATCCAGAAAGGTGTCTAAGAGAGCTTGAGTTGATGCATTGCTAATTGTTTTCTGGTATTTTTCCGTGTCGTTTTTGGCCCATCTGTACGATTTTTTGGTGTTGTACAGTTTACTGGGTTGTGTTTCTATGTTGTTTGTTTCTGTCTTTTTGAGAAACATAGTAATTTGGCTGTGATCTGACAGTGTTGTTTGTGGTTTGACTGTGAATGCTCTGAAAGAGGATGGGTCCAAGTCTGTAATCATATAGTCTACTGTGCTGCAGCCAAGAGGTGAGCAGTAGGTCGATCTTCCTAGGAGGTCTCCTATGAACCTACCATTGACAATGTACAGACCCAGGTTTCGACAGAGCTGTAGTAGCTGTTTACCGTTGGTATTTGACTGCTTGTCGCAGTTATGCCTGTATGGAAGGGAAGGGATGTCAAAGTGGTTATTCCCGAATACGTAATTGTTTCCCTGATTATTGGTGAAGTCTGGTTCTTCGCCCGTTCTTGAATTGAGGTCCCCACAGATCAACACGTTCCCCTGGGCCTGGTATTGGATAATTTCCCCCTCCATGTTGGAGAAGGTGTCCTCTTTGTAGTACGGGGAATCGATTGGAGGGATATAAAGTGCGCAAATGTAAACATCTTGGGTGTTTGAGATAATCTCCCTCTCAAGTTTGAGCCACATATGGTTTTCGCCCTTTTTTATAAATTTGATGTAATTCTTAAGTTCTGTTTTAAACCAGATCAGTATGCCTCCGGAGTCTCTGCCTTGGGTTACACTTGGTAATTTATTGGAGGGGACCACTAGCTCAGTGTACCCTTGGGGACAGCCGGTGTGTCCTTTTCCTTTATACCAAGTTTCCTGTAAAATGATAATATCTAGATCTTTAGTTTCCTCTATGAACTCTGGGGTCCTACTCTTCACTTCTCGCAGTGAAGAGCGTAGACCTTGGATATTCCAGGTCGAAATATATAAGGATTTCATGTTAAGTTTTATCTTTTTCTATGATAGGTTAAAGAGTGGTACGTGTTTGTCGTGTCTAAGTGTGGGGGGAAAAAAAGATCACCCCAGTTGTCTACAAAAGTTAATACAATTTGGTTACAGTTCTTTCTATTAATTAGTCCTTGATCCATAAGGCGGAAGTAGATGCTGCTGCACATCTGCTTATTGTCTCTTAATGGATTGTTTCTGTCTGAGGTATTGCGTACGTCCTGTGCATCTCTCCCTCTGTCTGGCTGGTAGCGGTCCTATTCCCCTGTGGGACAGGAGTGGTGCAGGTCTGATAATGTTGTTTTGCATGGGGATCCTCTCCGGTCTCGGTTGGTGTGGTGGTGGTCTTTGTAGTGTTCCTGATATGTACCCCGCTGATCTCTGGTGGTCGGGGGGGGTCCTCTTGGAGTCTGGGTATGGACCCGGTTAAAAGCGACGTCCTTCAGGGCTTTAGCAAAGATCGATATTTTTTGCCTTTGGATGTGGACGTGGTCGTAAAGACATTCTTCATCGAGGGTGGGGTGTTGGGCCAGGTGTACGTTGTGGTTTGATTCGCATTCTGTTGCTATGCTGGCATTTATCTCATGAATTGTGTTGTTGTTGAAGTCTGTTCTCGGCAATATTGTGGAAACAGTGATTCTAGTGTTTGGAAATGTACTGCTTGCCTTCCTAATCATTGCTCTGAGCGATGTTGCTACCTCTTTCTGTTTGGCCTTTAGGTCATTTGTGCCCGTGTGTATTATTATGTGTTGGGGGGAGCCTAATCTGGCTTTGGTCAGCCATCCCATGGCTCTGTCTGTTGTTGGGCACCAAATCTTTTCTACTTTACTTCTAGGGAAGAGCTTTTTCTCCCATAGAAATTTCCCATTTGAGTCTATGAGTATTACGACGTCAGCCTTGTTTGTGTTTACTGTCTGGTGGCTTTCGCCTGGACTCATAGTGTGTGTGCTGGGCTGGGGTGTCTGGTGTGTGCGTACCTCTTGTGAGCGGCTCGCTTGTGGTTCCATGGTGGTGGGGGAAGATTGCGAGTCAGCATGCTGGTCGGTCTGTGTGGCACCCCTTGTATTGTGTGTCTGTTGCTTTTGTTCCGTGTGGGAGTGCAGCCGTTCCGTCCGGCTCTGTCTTGTCTTATCTCTAGTCTCTGGTTGCTGGTCTAATGGTGTTTTCTCTCCTCTATGGCTCTCTTCTTTTTCCTGCAGCTCTTTCACCTGATTCTTAAGTAGATTCACCTGGTTATCAAGTCTATTCAGCTCTCTCTTGTGTCTCTCCCTCTCCTGCTTTTGTTTGTCATTCAATTTGAGGACCTCCTCTCTAAGTTTAACCATCTCTATCTCTAATTGATAAAATTTATCTTTTGGTTGTATCTGGCTGTGTGATCCCGGGGTATGTGTCTGGTCGGCCCTGGAAGGCTCACTCACTTCCTGGCTAAGCTGGTCGGCCCTGGAAGGCTCACTCACTTCCTGGCTATGCTGCTCTTCTCTTGGTGGGCTGGGAATGGTAGGGGAACTATGTGTGGCTTCCTCCGTGGTAGTTATGCTGGGGTTTGTCAGTTGTATCGTGTGGCTGTGGTTCCCCGGGGTTAGTGTCTGGTTTGAACTGTGTGGCTCGTTCATCCCTTGACCATGCAGATTTTCTCCTGGTAAGTTGTCAATGTTGGGGGGAGTGCGGGCCACTCTGGGGCTGTTCATTCCCCTCGTAGTTGATCTTTTCAGTGTCCTGAAGGCCGTTGCAAATTTGTCGAGGTTGCCTTGCACTAATATTGTTCCGGTATTGTACGCGTTGACAGTCGTGATTGAACTGTCTCCTGGTGTGTTAATTTTCATTATGGACCCATTTGCGGTATTTTTTAGCTTAACACTGGTATAGTGTGATTTTATTGCTCTGATCCAAGCCGCTGGCTGATCTGAGTAGAATATGAGGTTACTTTTTGTCCCATTGTTGTAACAGTCAGTAAAGAGAGTTTCTGGTTTTTCTCTCATCTGAGCATGCTTGATCGTTTTTATCGCTTTTTTTGTGGTGTTGGGGGGAATCTGGAAGCGGGGCTGTTGTGGATCTTCTGATTCGCTCATTTTTGGTAAAGTATTGTTGATCTTAGAATAAGCTTTTCTGGGGCCCCGGGTTTGGTGTTACCCTCTCCCTGTTCGCGAACTTTCCCGGTCCCCCTCTCCGACCCCGTGGTCCCTGGGCCTCGGCTCCTGGGTTCACCCTTCTCAGGTCTGAGTCTGTGAGCCACTGTTTCCCGGTGCCTTCGGGCTGTTCCCCTCCCCCTCAGAGGTCTCTGGGCCTCTGTTTCGGCCTGGCTCCTCGGGCCTTTCCCTGGGCCTCCCTCCCTGGGCCCTGTACTCACGGTCTTGGTTGCGAGCCTTCTGGTTGCTCTCCTTCTCCTCAGAGGTCTCTGTGCCTGCTGGCCTGGCTCCTCGGGCCTTTCCCGTGCTGGATTGTTGGGCTGTGGCCCGAGTCCCCTCGGCTGTGCTGATTGCTGGATTTCCGGGCTGCGTTCCGAATCTCCTCGGCTGTGCCGATTTCTGCGATGCGGCCCGAGTCCTCTCCGCTGTGCCGATTGCCGGGCTGCGTTCCGGATCTCCTCGGCTGTGCCGATTTCTGGGATGCGGCCCGAGTCCTCTCCGCTGTGCCCGTTGCCGGGCTGCGTTCCGATTTCTGGGATGTGGCCCGAGTCCCCTCGGCTGTGCCGGTTGCTGGACCGCTGGGCTGCGGCCCGAGTCACCTCGCCTCCTCGAACTCGGTCCCGATGCCGCCAACTCAACCACCGCTGCTGAAGCCCCGTGTGGCTGCCGTTCACTGGTTTGTGTAGTTCTTCTCTTGTTTCTTTTTTTTTTTGCTTTGGCTTTTTTTTTCCTCTATTTTCCTCTGGGTTTTTTTTTTCTTTGGTAGTCTTTCTGGCGGTCTTTTCCTTCTCTACTTTGTCCAGACTAATCTAAACTTAAACTAACCTAAACTAAACTAACTTAACTAGAACTAAATTTAATTTTAAAACCTTTTTAAAAATTGAAATGAAATGAAACTTTTTTTCCCCACTTTAGACACTAAAAACACTAAAATCTCAGCAGCCCATCTTCAGCATGTGTATTCACTCCGTCTGCAATTCTCTCTCCCCACAGCAGCAGGAGCAGCTGGCAACACAACCTGCTCCTCTGACTGCCCCACTCTCCCCCAGTCACACCGTCCCACACACTCTCCCCCCAGTCACACCGTCCCACACTCTCCCCCAGTCACACCATCCCACACACTCTCCCCCCAGTCACACCGTCCCACACACTCTCCCCCCAGTCACACCGTCCCACACACACTCCCCCAGTCACACCGTCCCAAACACTCTCCCCCCAGTCACACCGTCCCACACACTCTCCCCCCAGTCACACCGTACCACACACTCTCCCCCCAGTCACACCGTCCCACACACTCTCCGCCAGTCACACCGTCCCACACACTCTCCCCCCATTCACACCGTCCCACACACTCTCCCCCAGTCACACCGTCCCAAACACTCTCCCCCCATTCACACCGTCCCTCACACTCTCCCCCAGTCACACCGTCCCACACACTCTCCCCCCTTTCACACCGTCCCACACAATTCACAATTCACAATTCAAATCGCTTTATTGGCATGATAAGTTACACCTTATGTTGCCAAAGCATCAAAATACATTTATGGTTTAGCACATAAACGCAGTTCTATTCATACAGTGTATAAACAGGTATATCCCTGAGTGTATAAATATACATTCGCATTGTTTATATATATTCTTTTCTTAGTTTACTGGTTGTCCCTCTGTTCATGGCAAGCTGTAACATAGTTTGCCGCCAGTGTTATACAGCTTCTCTCCTCTCCCAGTAGGAATGGGAGTTTTTGGTTGTCATTCAGATTTCTGAAATCAGGGCATATTTGTGAGAATTTTTGGTAGAAATTCTCCCTGATGCCCTGATATTTTCCACAAGCTGTGAGGAAGTGCATCTCTGTCTCCACCACTCCCTGACTGCAGTGAGAGCATATCCTGTCCTCTCTTGGCAGCCTGGTCTGCCTGTGTCTGCCTTTTTCCATCGCTAGGCTATGTTCGCTAAGTCTGTACCTTGTCAAGGTTCTTCTCAGTTTGTTATCCTTTACCATGGTCAGGTAATCAGCTATGTTGTATTGTCTGTTTAGGGCCAAGTAGCAATTGAGTTTGCTTTGGGTTTTTGTTGTTTCTGCCCAATATGTCAGATATTTTTCCTTTTGCTTAGCGACGATTGTGTTGGGTCGAATTCTTTGTGTTACCCTGTCACTGTCCTGGGGCTGGTTATTGTTAGTATTGTTAGTAGTTACTTCACTGAGTCCCAGGACTAGTTGACTGAGGGTATTCTTCTTTATGGTCAGCTCTTGGCATTTCAGGGCGTCGTAGTGATAGCATTGGGGATTGCTCATTTGTAGGTGATTCCAAAATTTGGTGGCTCTTTTTTGGATAGTGATTATTAATGGATATTGGCCTAGTTCCGCCCTGCATGCATTGTTTACTGTTTTCCTTTGAGTCCGGAGGATACTTTTACAGAATTCTGCATGTAGGATCTCAATTGGGTGTTTGTCCCATTTTGCAAATTCTTGTTGAGTTAGCGGTCCCCATACCTCACTGCCATAGAGTGCAATTGGTTCAATTACTGATTTGAAAATTTTGAGCCAAATGCTAATTGGGATTTCTATTTGGATTGATTTTTTGATGGCATAGAAAGCCCTTCTTGCTTTCTCTTTCAGTTCATTCACAGCCAGTTTGAAGTTTCCCGTAGAACTGATTTTTAAGCCCAAGTATGTGTAGTTAGTGGTTTGTTCAATTTTGGTTGTTCCTACTGTGAAATTTATTTTGGGTCCCTGATGTTTGGATCTTTGCTGGAACACAAGGACTTTGGTTTTTTGGGGATTTATTGTCAGGGCCCAAGTCTGGCAGTACGACTCCAGCTGGTCCAGGTTTTGCTGTAGCCCCTCTTTAGTAGGTGACAGCAGAACCAGGTCGTCTGCATAGAGGAGGAATTTAACCTTGGATTCATATAGGGTGAGGCCGGGTGCTGTAGATTGTTCAAGTAGTTTTGCCAATCCATTTATGTAAATATTAAAGAGTGTCGGTGAGATTGGCGAGCCCTGTGTCACCCCCCGCCCCTGTGGGAAGTATTTTGTTTGTTTGTCTCCAATTTTAACTGCACATTTGTTGTTTGTATACATTGATTTAATTACATCATATGTTTTCCCTCCTACCCCACTTTCGATAAGTTTCAGGAATAAACCGTCATGCCAGATGGAGTCGAAAGCCTTCTGGAAATCTACAAAGCATGCGTAGATTTTGCTTTTGTTATGGTGAACGTGTTTGTCAATTAGGGTCTGTAGGGTGAAGATATGATCGGATGTCCTATAGTTTGGCAGGAATCCAATTTGGCTTTTACTCAAGACATTGTGCTCCTCAAGGAAGTTTATAAGTCTTTTGTTTATGATGCTACAGAATACCTTCCCCAGGTTACTGTTTACACAGATGCCTCGATAGTTGTTTGGGTCGATTTTGTCCCCACTCTTGTATATGGGCGTTATGAGTCCTTTGTTCCAGATATCAGGGAAATAACCGACACTCAGAACCAAGTTGAAGAGTTTTAGGATAGCCAGTTTCATTTTGTTGTCTGTGTGTTTAATCATCTCGTTTAGTATGCCGTCTGTCCCGCAGGCTTTTCCTGGTCGCAGGTCCTTGAGTTTTTCAAGAAGTTCTTTTTCTGTTATTATGGCGTCCAGCGGGTTTTGGTTATCTTTTATGGCCATTTCTAGCTTTTCCAGTTTTTTGCATATTTGGTGTTGCTCTGGTCTTAGTGTGGTTTTCTGGTATAATTTTTCAAAGTGGTTTACCCATGTGTCCCCATTTTGAATGGCCAAATCGTCGTGTTGTTTTTTGTGTAGTGTTTTCAAGTTTTCCCAGAAACAATTGGAATCAATGGATTCCTCCATGGAGCTGAGTGTATTCTTAATATATTGCTCTTTTTTGGTTCTGAGTGTGTTTCTGTATTGTGTTAGTGTCTGACAATAAGTAAGGCGTAGTTCCTCGTTTTCTGGATGTCTGTGTTTTTGGTTTGATATTTTTCTAAGTTTTTTCCTCATGTTATCGCAATCTCGGTCAAACCATTTTTCATAGTTTTTTGTTTTGGGTTTGTTCTTGCGAGCTGTCAAGTTTGCATTTGTTGCCAAATTATCAAAAATATTGTTTAGTTTACTAACTGCCCGGTTTACGCCTTCTTTATTGTGAGTGTATATGTTATCCAGAAAGGTGTCTAAGAGAGCTTGAGTTGATGCATTGCTAATTGTTTTCTGGTATTTTTCCGTGTCGTTTTTGGCCCATCTGTACGATTTTTTGGTGTTGTACAGTTTACTGGGTTGTGTTTCTATGTTGTTTGTTTCTGTCTTTTTGAGGAACATAGTAATTAGACTGTGATCTGACAGTGTTGTTTGTGGTTTGACTGTGAATGCTCTGAAAGAGGATGGGTCTAAGTCTGTAATCATATAGTCTACTGTGCTGCAGCCAAGAGGTGAGCAATAGGTCGATCTTCCTAGGAGGTCTCCTATGAACCTACCATTGACAATGTACAGACCCAGGTTTCGACAGAGCTGTAGTAGCTGTTTTCCGTTGGTGTTTGACTGCTTGTCGCAGTTATGCCTGTATGGAAGGGAAGGGATGTCAAAGTGGTTATTCCCGAAAACATAATTGTTTCCCTGATTATTGGTGAAGTCTGGTTCTTCGCCCGTTCTTGAATTGAGGTCCCCACAGATCAACACGTTCCCCTGGGCCTGGTATTGGATAATTTCCCCCTCCATGTTGGAGAAGGTGTCCTCTTTAAAGTACGGGGAATCGATTGGAGGGATATAAAGTGCGCAAATGTAAACATCTTGGGTGTTTGAGATAATCTCCCTCTCAAGTTTGAGCCACATATGGTTTTCGCCCTTTTTTATAAATTTGATGTAATTCTTAAGTTCTGTTTTAAACCAGATCAGTATGCCTCCGGAGTCTCTGCCTTGGGTTACACTTGGTAATTTATTGGAGGGGACCACCAGCTCAGTGTACCCTTGGGGACAGCCAGTGTGTCCTTTTCCTTTATACCAAGTTTCCTGTAAAATGATAATATCTAGGTCTTTAGTTTCATCGATGAACTCTGGGGTCCTACTTTTCACTTCTCGCACTGAAGAGCGTAGACCTTGGATATTCCAGGTCGAAATATATAAGGATTTCATGTTAAGTTTGATCTTTTACTATGATAGGTTAAAGAGTGGTACGTGTTTGTCGTGTCTAAGTGTGGGAAAAAAAAAGATCACTTCAGTTGTGTATAAAAGTTAATACAATTTGGTTACAGTTCTTTCTATTAATTAGTCCTTGATCCATAAGGCGGAAGTAGATGCTGCTGCACATCTGCTTATTGTCTCTTAATGGATTGTTTCTGTCTGAGGTTTTGCGTACGTCCTGTGCATCTCTCACTCCCCCAGTCACACCGTCCCACACACTCTCCCCCAGTCACACTGTCCCACACACTCTCCCCCCAGTCACACCGTCCCAGACACTCTCCCCCAGTCACACCGTCCCACACACTATCCCCCAGTCACAACGTCCCACACACTCTCCCCACAGTCACACTGTCCCACACGCTCTCCCCCAATCACACCGTCCCACACACTCTCCCCCCAGTCACACCATCCCACACACTCTCCCCCCAGTCACACCGTCCCACACACACTCCCTCAAACACACCGTCCCACACACTCTCCCCCAGTCACACCGTCCCACACACTCTCCCCCAGTCACACCGTCCCACACACTCTCCCCCAGTCACACCGTCCCACACACTCTCCCCCCAGTCACACCGTCCCACACACTCTCCCCCCAGTCACACCGTCCCACACACTCTCCCCCCAGTCACACCGTCCCACACACTCTCCCCCCAGTCACACCGTCCCACACACTTTCCCCCAGTCACACCGTCCCACACACTCTCCCCCAGTCACACCGTCCCACACACTCTCCCCCCAGTCACACCGTCCCACACACTCTCCCCCAGTCACACCGTCCCACACACTCTCCCCCCAGTCACACCGTCCCACACACCCTCCCCCAGTCACACCGTCCCACACACTCTCCCCCAGTCACACCGTCCCACACACTCTCCCCCAGTCACACCGTCCCACACACTCTACCCCCAGTCACACTGTCCCACACACTCTCCCCCAAGTCACACCGTCCCACACACTCTCCCCCCTGTCACACCGTCCCAGACACTCTCCCCCAGTCACACCGTCCCACAAACTCTCGGCTCAGTCACACCGTCCCACACACTATCCCCCAGTCACACCGTCCCACACACTCTCCCCACAGTCACACCGTCCCACACACTCTCCCCCAATCACACCGTCCCACACACTCTCCCCCCAGTCACACCGTCCCACACACTCTCCCCCAGTCACACCGCCCACACACTCTCCCCCAGTCACACCGTCCCACACACCCTCCCCCCAGTCACACCGTCCCACACACTCTCCCCCAGTCACACCGTCCCACAAAATCTCCCCCCAGTCACACCGTCCCACACACTCTCCCCCCAGTCACACCGTCCCACACACTCTCCCCCCTGTCACACTGTCCCACACACTCTCCCCCAGGCACACCGTCCCACACACACTCCCCCCGTCACACCGTCCCACACACTCTCCCCCAGTCACACCATCCCACTCACTCACCCCCAGTCACACCGTCCCACACACTCTCCCCAAGTCCCACACACTCTCCCCCCAGTCACACCATCCCACACACTCTCCCCCCAGTCACATCGTCCCACACACTCTCCCCCAGTCACACCGTCACACACACTCTCCCCCAGTCACACCGTCCCACACACTCTCCCCCCAGTCACACCGTCCCAAACACTCTCCCCAGACACACCGTCCCACACACTCTGCCCCCAGTCACACCGGCACACACACTCTCCCCCCAGTCACACCGTCCCACACACTCTTCCCCCAGTCACACCGTCCCACACACTCTCCCCCCCAGTCACACCATCCCACACACTCTCCCCCAGTCACACCGTACCTCACACACTCCCCCAGTCACACCGTCCCACACACTCTCCCCCAGTCACACCATCCCGCACACTCTCCCCCCAGACTCTCCCCCAGTCACACCGTCCCACACACTCTCCCCCCAGTCACACCGTCCCACACACTCTCCCCCCAGTCACACCATCCCACACAGTCTCCCTCAAACACACCGTCCCACACACTCTCCCCCAGTCACACCGTCCCAAACACTCTCCCCCCAGTCACACTGTCCCACACACTCTCCCCCAGTCACACTGTCCCACACACTCTCCCCCAGTCGCACCGTCCCACACACTCTCCCCCCAGTAACACCGTCCCACACACTCTCCCCCAGTCACACCGTCCCACCCACTCTCCCCCCAGTCACACCGTCCCACACACTCTCCCCCCAGTCACACCGTCCCACACACTCTCCCCCAGTCCCACCATCCCACACACTCTCCCCCAGTCACACCGTCCCACACACTCTCACTCCAGTCACACCGTCCCATACACTCTCCCCCAGTCACACCGTACCACAAACTCTCCCCCCAGTCACAACGTCCCACACACTATCCCCCAGTCACACCGTCCCGCACACTCTCCCCCCAGTCACACCGTCCCACACACTCTCCCCCAATCACACCGTCCCACACACTCTTCCCCCAGTCACACCGTCCCCCACACTCTCCCCCAGTCACACCGCCCACACACTCCCCCCCAGTCACATCGTCCCACACACTCTCCCCCCAGTCACACCGTCCCACACACTCTCCCCTCCAGTCACACCGTCCCACACACTCTCCCCCAGTCAAACCGTCCCACACACTCTCCCCACAGTCACACCGTCCCACACACTCTCCCCCAGTCACACCATCCCACACACTTACCCCCAATCACACCGTCCCACACACTCTCCCCAAGTCCCACACACTCCCCCCAGTCACACCATCCCACACACTCTCCCCCCAGTCACATCGTCCCACACACTCTCCCCCAATCACACCGTCCCACACACTCTCCCCCCAGTCACACCGTCCCACACACTCTCCCCCCAGTCACACCGTCCCACACACTCTCCCCCAGTCACACCATCCCACACACTCTCCCCCGAGTCACATCGTCCCACACACTCTCCCCCAGTCACACCGTCCCACACACTCTCCCCCAGTCACACCGTCCCACACACTCTCCCCCAGTCACACCGTCCCACAAACTGTCGGCCCAGTCACACCGTCCCACACACTCTCCCCCAGTCACACCGTCCCAGACACTCTCCCCCCAGTCACACCGTCCCACACACTCTCCCCCAGTCACACCGTCCCACACACTCTCCCCCAGTCACACCGTCCCACACACTCTCCCCCAGTCACACCGTCCCACAAACTGTCGGCCCAGTCACACCGTCCCACACACTCTCCCCAGTCACACCGTCCCAGACACTCTCCCCCCAGTCACACCGTCCCACACACTCTCCCCCAGTCACACCGTCCCGCACACTCTCCCCCCAGACTCTCCCCCAGTCACACCGTCCCACACACTCTCCCCCCAGTCACACCGTCCCACACACTCTCCCCCCAGTCACACCGTCCCACACAGTCTCCCTCAAACACACCGTCCCACACACTCTCCCCCAGTCACACCGTCCCAAACACTCTCCCCCCAGTCACACTGACCCACACACTCTCCCCCAGTCACACCGTCCCACACACTCTCCCCCAGTCACACCGTCCCACACACTCTCGCCCCAGTAACACCGTCCCACACACTCTCCCCCAGTCACACCGTCCCACACACTCTCCCCCCAGTCACACCGTCCCACACACTCTCCCCCAGTCCCACCATCCCACACACTCTCCCCCCAGTCACACCATCCCACACACTCTCCCCCAGTCACACTGTCCCACACACTCTCACTCCAGTCACACCGTCCCATACACTCTCCCCCAGTCAATTCAATTCAATTCAATTCAATTCAATTCAAATCGCTTTATTGGCATGATAAGTTACATCTTATGTTGCCAAAGCATCAAAATACATTTATGGTTTACCACATAAACGCAGTTCTATTCATACAGTGTATAAACAGGTATATCCCTGAGTGTATAAATATACATTCGCATTGTTTATATATATTCTTTTCTTAGTTTACTGGTTGGCTCTCTGTTCATGGCAAGCTGTAACATAGCGTGCCGCCAGTGTTATACAGCTTCTCTCCTCTCCCAGTAGGAATGGGAGTTTTTGGTTGTCATTCAGATTTCTGAAATCAGGGCATATTTGTGAGAATCTTTGGTAGAAATTCTCCCTGATGCCCTGATATTTTCCACAAGCTGTGAGGAAGTGCATCTCTGTCTCCACCACTCCCTGACTGCAGTGCGAGCATATCCTGTCCTCTCTTGGCAGCCTGGTCTGCCTGTGTCTGCCTTTTTCGATCGCTAGGCTATGTTCGCTAAGTCTGTACCTTGTCAAGGTTCTTCTCAGTTTGTTATCCTTTACCATGGTCAGGTAATCAGCTATGTTGTATTGTCTGTTTAGGGCCAAGTAGCAATTGAGTTTGCTTTGGGTTTTTGTTGTTTCTGCCCAATATGTCAGATATTTTTCCTTTTGCTTAGCGACGATTGTGTTGGGTCGAATTCTTTGTGTTACCCTGTCACTGTCCTGGGGCTGGTTATTGTTAGTATTGTTAGTAGTTACTTCACTGAGTCCCAGGACTAGTTGACTGAGGGTATTCTTCTTTATGGTCAGCTCTTGGCATTTCAGGGCGTCGTAGTGATAGCATTGGGGATTGCTCATTTGTAGGTGATTCCAAAATTTGGTGGCTCTTTTTTGGATAGTGATTATTAATGGATATTGGCCTAGTTCCGCCCTGCATGCATTGTTTACTGTTTTCCTTTGAGTCCGGAGGATACTTTTACAGAATTCTGCATGTAGGATCTCAATTGGGTGTTTGTCCCATTTTGCAAATTCTTGTTGAGTTAGCGGTCCCCATACCTCACTGCCATAGAGTGCAATTGGTTCAATTACTGATTTGAAAATTTTGAGCCAAATGCTAATTGGGATTTCTATTTGGATTGATTTTTTGATGGCATAGAAAGCCCTTCTTGCTTTCTCTTTCAGTTCATTCACAGCCAGTTTGAAGTTTCCCGTAGAACTGATTTTTAAGCCCAAGTATGTGTAGTTAGTGGTTTGTTCAATTTTGGTTGTTCCTACTGTGAAATTTATTTTGGGTCCCTGATGTTTGGATCTTTGCTGGAACACAAGGACTTTGGTTTTTTGGGGATTTATTGTCAGGGCCCAAGTCTGGCAGTACGACTCCAGCAGGTCCAGGTTTTGCTGTAGCCCCTCTTTAGTAGGTGACAGCAGAACCAGGTCGTCTGCATAGAGGAGGAATTTAACCTTGGATTCATATAGGGTGAGGCCGGGTGCTGTAGATTGTTCAAGTAGTTTTGCCAATTCATTTATGTAAATATTAAAGAGTGTCGGTGAGATGGGCGAGCCCTGCGTCACCCCCCGCCCCTGTGGGAAGTATTTTGTTTGTTTGTCTCCAATTTTAACTGCACATTTGTTGTTTGTATACATTGATTTAATTACATCATATGTTTTCCCTCCTACCCCACTTTCGATAAGTTTCAGGAATAAACCGTCATGCCAGATGGAGTCGAAAGCCTTCTGGAAATCTACAAAGCATGCGTAGATTTTGCTTTTGTTATGGTGAACGTGTTTGTCAATTAGGGTCTGTAGGGTGAAGATATGATCGGATGTTCTATAGTTTGGCAGGAATCCAATTTGGCTTTTACTCAAGACATTGTGCTCCTCAAGGAAGTTTATAAGTCTTTTGTTTATGATGCTACAGAATACCTTCCCCAGGTTACTGTTTACACAGATGCCTCGATAGTTGTTTGGGTCGATTTTGTCCCCACTTTTGTATATGGGCGTTATGAGTCCTTTGTTCCAGATATCAGGGAAATAACCGACACTCAGAACCAAGTTGAAGAGTTTTAGGATAGCCAGTTTCATTTTGTTGTCTGTGTGTTTAATCATCTCGTTTAGTATGCCGTCTGTCCCGCAGGCTTTTCCTGGTCGCAGGTCCTTGAGTTTTTCAAGAAGTTCTTTTTCTGTTATTATGGCGTCCAGCGGGTTTTGGTTATCTTTTATGGCCATTTCTAGCTTTTCCAGTTTTTTGCATATTTGGTGTTGCTCTGGTCTTAGTGTGTTTTTCTGGTATAATTTTTCAAAGTGGTTTACCCATGTGTCCCCATTTTGAATGGCCAAATCGTCGTGTTGTTTTTTGTGTAGTGTTTTCAAGTTTTCCCAGAAACAATTGGAGTCAATGGATTCCTCCATGGAGCTGAGTGTATTCTTAATATATTGCTCTTTTTTGGTTCTGAGTGTGTTTCTGTATTGTGTTAGTGTCTGACAATAAGTAAGGCGTAGTTCCTCGTTTTCTGGATGTCTGTGTTTTTGGTTTGATATTTTTCTAAGTTTTTTCCTCATGTTATGGCAATCTCGGTCAAACCATTTTTCATAGTTTTTTGTTTTGGGTTTGTTGTTGCGAGCTTTCAAGTTTGCATTTGTTGCCAAATTATCAAAAATATTGTTTAGTTTACTAACTGCCCGGTTTACGCCTTCTTTATTGTGAGTGTATATGTTATCCAGAAAGGTGTCTAAGAGAGCTTGAGTTGATGCATTGCTAATTGTTTTCTGGTATTTTTCCGTGTCGTTTTTGGCCCATCTGTACGATTTTTTGGTGTTGTACAGTTTACTGGGTTGTGTTTCTATGTTGTTTGTTTCTGTCTTTTTGAGGAACATAGTAATTTGACTGTGATCTGACAGTGTTGTTTGTGGTTTGACTGTGAATGCTCTGAAAGAGGATGGGTCTAAGTCACACCGTACCACAAACTCTCCCCCCAGTCACAACGTCCCACACACTATCCCCCAGTCACACCGTCCCACACACTCTCCCCCCAGTCACACCGTCCCACACACTCTCCCCCAATCACACCGTCCCACACACTCTCCCCCCAGTCACACCGTCCCCCACACTCTCCCCCAGTCACACCGCCCACACACTCCCCCCCAGTCACATCGTCCCACACAGTCTCCCCCCAGGTACACCGTCCCACACACTCTCCCCTCCAGTCACACCGTCCCACACACTCTCCCCCAGTCAAACCGTCCCACACACTCTCCCCACAGTCACACCGTCCCACACACTCTCCCCCAGTCACACCATCCCACACACTTACCCCCAGTCACACCGTCCCACACACTCTCCCCAAGTCCCACACACTCCCCCCAGTCACACCATCCCACACACTCTCCCCCCAGTCACATCGTCCCACACACTCTCCCCCAGTCACACCGTCCCACACACTCTCCCCCCAGTCACACCGTCCCACACACTCACCCCCAGTCACACCGTCCCACACACTCTCCCCCAGTCACACCATCCCACACACTCTCCCCCCAGTCACACCGTCCCACACACTCACCCCCAGTCACACCGTCCCAAACACTCTCCCCCAGTCACACCGTCCCACACACTCTCCCCCAGTCACACCGTCCCACACACTCTCCCCCAGTCACATCGTCCCACACACTCTCCCCCAGTCACACCGTCCCACACACTCTCCCCCAGTCACACCGTCCCACACACTCTCCCCCAGTCACACCGTCCCACAAACTGTCGGCCCAGTCACACCGTCCCACACACTCTCCCCCAGTCACACCGTCCCAGACACTCTCCCCCCAGTCACACCGTCCCACACACTCTCCCCCAGTCACACCGTCCCACACACTCTCCCCCAGTCACACCGTCCCACACACTCTCCCCCAGTCACACCGTCCCACACACTCTCCCCCAGTCACACCGTCCCACACACCCTCACCCCAGTCACACCGTCCCACACCCTCTCCCCCCAGTCACACCGTACCACACACTCTCCCTCAAACACACCGTCCCACACACTCTCCCCCATTCACACCGTCCCAAACACTCTCCCCCCGGTCACACTGTCCCACACACTCTCCCCCAGTCACACCGTCCCACACACTCTCCCCCCAGTCACACCGTCCCACACACTCCCCCCCAGTCACACCGTCCCACACACTCTCCCCCAAGTAACACCGTCCCACACACACTCCCCCAGTCACACCGTCCCACACACTCTCCCCCCAGTCACACCGTCCCACACACTCTCCCCCCAGACACACCGTCCCACACACTCTCCCCCAGTCACACCGTCCCACACACTCTCCCCCCAGTCACACCGTCCCACACACTCTCCCCAGTCACACCATCCCACACACTCTCCCCCCAGCCACACCGTCCCACACACTCTCCCCCAGTCACAACGTCCCACACACTCTCCCCCCAGTCACACCGTCCCATACACTCTCCCCCTGTCACACCGTCCCACACACTCTCCCCCAATCACACCGTCCCACACACTATCCCCCAGTCACACCATCCCACACACTCTCCCCCCAGTCACACCGTCCCACACACTCTCCCCCAATCACACCGTCCAACACACTCTCCCCCCAGTGACACCGTCCCACACACTCTCCCCCAGTCACACCGCCCACACACTCTCATCCCCAGTCACACCGTCCCACACACTCTCCCCCCAGTCACCCCGTCCCATACACTCTCCCCCAGTCACACCGTCCCACACACTCTCCCCCCAGTCACACCGTCCCACACACTCTCCCCCCAGTCACACCGTCCCACACACTCTCCCCCAGTCACACCGTCCCACACACTCTCCCCCAGTCACACCGTCCCACACACTCTCCCCAAGTCCCACACACTCTCCCCCCAGTCACACCATCCCACACACTCTCCCCCCAGTCACATCGTCCCACACACTCTCCCCCAGTCACACCGTCACACACACTCTCCCCCAGTCACACCGTCCCACACTCTCTCCCCCCATTCACACCGTCCCAAACACTCTCCCCAGACACACCGTCCCACACACTCTCCCCCCGGCACACCGTCCCACACACTCTCCCCCCAGTCACACCGTCCCACGCACTCTCCCCCCAGTCACACCGCCCCGCACACTCTCCCCCAAGTCACACCGTCCCACACACTCTCCCCCAGTCACACCATCCCACACACTTACCCCCAGTCACACCGTCCCACACACTCTCCCCAAGTCCCACACACTCCCCCCAGTCACACCATCCCACACACTCTCCCCCCAGTCACATCGTCCCACACACTCTCCCCCAGTCACACCGTCCCACACACTCTCCCCCCAGTCACACCGTCCCACACACTCACCCCCAGTCACACCGTCCCACACACTCTCCCCCAGTCACACCATCCCACACACTCTCCCCCCAGTCACACCGTCCCACACACTCACCCCCAGTCACACCGTCCCAAACACTCTCCCCCAGTCACACCGTCCCACACACTCTCCCCCAGTCACACCGTCCCACACACTCTCCCCCAGTCACATCGTCCCACACACTCTCCCCCAGTCACACCGTCCCACACACTCTCCCCCAGTCACACCGTCCCACACACTCTCCCCCAGTCACACCGTCCCACAAACTGTCGGCCCAGTCACACCGTCCCACACACTCTCCCCCAGTCACACCGTCCCAGACACTCTCCCCCCAGTCACACCGTCCCACACACTCTCCCCCAGTCACACCGTCCCACACACTCTCCCCCAGTCACACCGTCCCACACACCCTCACCCCAGTCACACCGTCCCACACCCTCTCCCCCCAGTCACACCGTACCACACACTCTCCCTCAAACACACCGTCCCACACACTCTCCCCCATTCACACCGTCCCAAACACTCTCCCCCCGGTCACACTGTCCCACACACTCTCCCCCAGTCACACCGTCCCACACACTCTCCCCCCAGTCACACCGTCCCACACACTCTCCCCCAGTCACACCGTCCCACACACTCTCCCCCAAGTAACACCGTCCCACACACTCTCCCCCAGTCACACCGTCCCACACACTCTCCCCCCAGTCACACCGTCCCACACACTCTCCCCCCAGACACACCGTCCCACACACTCTCCCCCAGTCACACCGTCCCACAGACTCTCCCCCCAGTCACACCGTCCCACACACTCTCCCCAGTCACACCATCCCACACACTCTCCCCCCAGCCACACCGTCCCACACACTCTCCCCCAGTCACAACGTCCCACACACTCTCCCCCCAGTCACACCGTCCCATACACTCTCCCCCTGTCACACCGTCCCACACACTCTCCCCCAATCACACCGTCCCACACACTATCCCCCAGTCACACCATCCCACACACTCTCCCCCCAGTCACACCGTCCCACACACTCTCCCCCAATCACACCGTCCAACACACTCTCCCCCCAGTGACACCGTCCCACACACTCTCCCCCAGTCACACCGCCCACACACTCTCATCCCCAGTCACACCGTCCCACACACTCTCCCCCCAGTCACCCCGTCCCATACACTCTCCCCCAGTCACACCGTCCCACACACTCTCCCCCCAGTCACACCGTCCCACACACTCTCCCCCCAGTCACACCGTCCCACACACTCTCCCCCAGTCACACCGTCCCACACACTCTCCCCCAGTCACACCGTCCCACACACTCTCCCCAAGTCCCACACACTCTCCCCCCAGTCAGACCATCCCACACACTCTCCCCCCAGTCACATCGTCCCACACACTCTCCCCCAGTCACACCGTCACACACACTCTCCCCCAGTCACACCGTCCCACACTCTCTCCCCCCATTCACACCGTCCCAAACACTCTCCCCAGACACACCGTCCCACACACTCTCCCCCCGGCACACCGTCCCACACACTCTCCCCCCAGTCACACCGTCCCACGCACTCTCCCCCCAGTCACACCGCCCCGCACACTCTCCCCCCAGTCACAACGTCCCACACACTCTCCCCCCCAGTCACACCATCCCACACACTCTCCCCCAGTCACACCGTACCTCACACTCTCCCCCGGTAACATCGTCCCACACACTCTCCCCCAGTCACACCGTCCCACACACTCTCCCCCCAGTCACACCATCCGACACTCTCCCCCAGTCACACCATCCCACACACTCACCCCCCATTCACACCGTCCCACACACTCTCCCCCCAGTCACACCGTCCCACACACACTCCCCCAGTCACACCGTCCCAAACACTCTCCCCCCAGTCACACCGTCCCACACACTCTCCCCCCAGTCACACCGTACCACACACTCTCCCCCCAGTCACACCATCCCACACACTCTCCCCCAGTCACACCGTCCCACACACTCTCCCCCAGTCACACCGTCCCACACACTCTCCCCCAGTCACAGCGTCCCACACACTCTCCCCAAGTCCCACACACTCTCCCCCCCAGTCACACCGTCCCACACACTCTCCCCCCAGTCACACCGTCCCACACAGTCTCCCTCAAACACACCGTCCCACACACTCTCCCCCAGTCACACCGTCCCAAACACTCTCCCCCCAGTCACACTGTCCCACACACTCTCCCCAATCACACCGTCCCACACACTCTCCCCCAGTCACACCGTCCCACACACTCTCCCCCCAGTAACACCGTCCTACACACTCTCCCCCAGTCACACCGTCCCACACACTCTCCCCCCAGTCACACAGTCCCACACACTCTCCCCCCAGACACACCGTCCCACATACTCTCCCCCAGTCACACCGTCCCACACACTCTCCCCCCAGTCACACCGTCCCACACACTCTCCCCCAGTCACACCATCCCACATACTCTCCCCCCAGTCACACCATCCCACACACTCTCCCCCAGTCACACCGTCCCACACACTCTCCCTCCAGTCACACCATCCCATACACTCTCCCCCAGTCACACCGTACCACAAACTCTCCCCCCAGTCACAACGTCCCACACACTATCCCCCAGTCACACCGTCCCACACACTCTCCCCCCAGTCACACCGTCCCACACACTCTCCCCCAATCACACCGTCCCACACACTCTCCCCCCAGTCACACCGTCCCCCACACTCTCCCCCAGTCACACCGCCCACACACTCCCCCCCAGTCACACCGTCCCACACACTCTCCCCCCAGTCACACCGTCCCACACACTCTCCCCCAGTCACACCGTCCCACACACTCTCCCCCAGTCACACCGTCCCACACACTCTCCCCAAGTCCCACACACTCTCCCCCCAGTCACACCATCCCACACACTCTCCCCCCAGTCACATCGTCCCACACACTCTCCCCCAGTCACACCGTCACACACACTCTCCCCCAGTCACACCGTCCCACACTCTCTCCCCCCATTCACAACGTCCCAAACACTCTCCCCAGACACACCGTCCCACACACTCTCCCCCCGGCACACCGTCCCACGCACTCTCCCCCCAGTCACACCGTCCCACACTCTCCCCCAGTCACACCATCCCACACACTCTCCCCCCAGTCACACCGTCCCACACACTCTCCCCCCAGTCACACCGTCCCACACACACTCCCCCAGTCACACCGTCCCAAACACTCTCCCCCCAGTCACACCGTCCCACACACTCTCCCCCCAGTCACACCGTACCACACACTCTCCCCCCAGTCACACCATCCCACACACTCTCCCCCAGGCACACCGTCCCACACACTCTCCCCCAGTCACACCGTCCCACACACTCTCCCCCCAGTCACCCCGTCCCATACACTCTCCCCCAGTCACACCGTCCCACACACTCTCCCCCCAGTCACACCGTCCCACACACTCTCCCCCTAGTCACACCGTCCCACACACTCTCCCCCAGTCACACCGTCCCACACACTCTCCCCCAGTCACACCGTCCCACACACTCTCCCCAAGTCCCACACACTCTCCCCCCAGTCACATCGTCCCACACACTCTCCCCCAGTCACACCGTCACACACACTCTCCCCCAGTCACACCGTCCCACACTCTCTCCCCCCATTCACACCATCCCAAACACTCTCCCCAGACACACCGTCCCACACACTCTCCCCCCGGCACACCGTCCCACACACTCTCCCCCCAGTCACACCGTCCCACGCACTCTCCCCCCAGTCACACCGCCCCGCACACTCTCCCCCCAGTCACACCGTCCCACACACTCTCCCCCCCAGTCACACCATCCCACACACTCTCCCCCAGTCACACCGTACCTCACACTCTCCCCCGGTAACATCGTCCCACACACTCTCCCCCAGTCACACCGTCCCACACACTCTCCCCCCAGTCACACCGTCCCACACTCTCCCCCAGTCACACCATCCCACACACTCTCCCCCCATTCACACCGTCCCACACACTCTCCCCCCAGTCACACCGTCCCACACACACTCCCCCAGTCACACCGTCCCAAACACTCTCCCCCCAGTCACACCGTCCCACACACTCTCCCCCCAGTCACACCGTACCACACACTCTCCCCCCAGTCACACCATCCCACACACTCTCCCCCAGTCACACCGTCCCACACACTCTCCCCCAGTCACACCGTCCCACACACTCTCCCCAAGTCCCACACACTCTCCCCCCCAGTCACACCGTCCCACACACTCTCCCCCCAGTCACACCGTCCCACACAGTCTCCCTCAAACACACCGTCCCACACACTCTCCCCCAGTCACACCGTCCCAAACACTCTCCCCCAGTCACACTGTCCCACACACTCTCCCCCAGTCACACCGTCCCACACACTCTCCCCCAGTCACACCGTCCCACACACTCTCCCCCCAGTAACACCGTCCTACACACTCTCCCCCAGTCACACCGTCCCACACACTCTCCCCCCAGTCACACAGTCCCACACACTCTCCCCCCAGACACACCGTCCCACATACTCTCCCCCAGTCACACCGTCCCACACACTCTCCCCCCAGTCACACCGTCCCACACACTCTCCCCCAGTCACACCATCCCACACACTCTCCCCCCAGTCACACCATCCCACACACTCTCCCCCAGTCACACCGTCCCACACACTCTCCCTCCAGTCACACCATCCCATACACTCTCCCCCAGTCACACCGTACCACAAACTCTCCCCCCAGTCACAACGTCCCACACACTATCCCCCAGTCACACCGTCCCACACACTCTCCCCCCAGTCACACCGTCCCACACACTCTCCCCCAATCACACCGTCCCACACACTCTCCCCCCAGTCACACCGTCCCCCACACTCTCCCCCAGTCACACCGCCCACACACTCCCCCCCAGTCACACCGTCCCACACACTCTCCCCCCAGTCACACCGTCCCACACACTCTCCCCCAGTCACACCATCCCACACACTCTCCCCCAGTCACACCGTCCCACACACTCTCCCCAAGTCCCACACACTCTCCCCCCAGTCACACCATCCCACACACTCTCCCCCCAGTCACATCGTCCCACACACTCTCCCCCAGTCACACCGTCACACACACTCTCCCCCAGTCACACCGTCCCACACTCTCTCCCCCCATTCACAACGTCCCAAACACTCTCCCCAGACACACCGTCCCAAACACTCTCCCCCCGGCACACCGTCCCACACACTCTCCCCCCAGTCACACCGTCCCACGCACTCTCCCCCCAGTCACACCGTCCCACACTCTCCCCCAGTCACACCATCCCACACACTCTCCCCCCAGTCACACCGTCCCACACACTCTCCCCCCAGTCACACCGTCCCACACACACTCCCCCAGTCACACCGTCCCAAACACTCTCCCCCCAGTCACACCGTCCCACACACTCTCCCCCCAGTCACACCGTACCACACACTCTCCCCCCAGTCACACCATCCCACACACTCTCCCCCAGTCACACCGTCCCACACACTCTCCCCCAGTCACACCGTCCCACACACTCTCCCCCAGTCACACCGTCCCACACACTCTCGCCAAGTCACACCATCCCACACACTTACCCCCAGTCACACCGTCCCACACACTCTCCCCAAGTCCCACACACTCTCCCCCCAGTCACACCATCCCACACACTCTCCCCCCAGTCACATCGTCCCACACACTCTCCCCCAGTCACACCGTCACACACACTCTCCCCCAGTCACACCGTCCCACACACTCTCCCCCCAGTCACACCGTCCCAAACACTCTCCCCAGACACACCGTCCCACACACTCTGCCCCCAGTCACACCGGCCCACACACTCTCCCCCCAGTCACACCGTCCCACACACTCTCCCCCCAGTCACACCGTCCCACACACTCTCCCCCCCAGTCACACCATCCCACACACTCTCCCCCAGTCACACCGTACCTCACACACTCCCCCAGTCACACCGTCCCACACACTCTCCCCCAGTCGCACCGTCCCGCACACTCTCCCCCCAGACTCTCCCCCAGTCACACCGTCCCACACACTCTCCCCCCAGTCACACCGTCCCACACACTCTCCCCCCAGTCACACCGTCCCACACAGTCTCCCTCAAACACACCGTCCCACACACTCTCCCCCAGTCACACCGTCCCAAACACTCTCCCCCCAGTCACACTGTCCCACACACTCTCCCCCAGTCACACCGTCCCACACACTCTCCCCCAGTCACACCGTCCCACACACTCTCCCCCCAGTAACACCGTCCTACACACTATCCCCCAGTCACACCGTCCCACACACTCTCCCCCCAGTCACACCGTCCCACACACTCTCCCCCCAGACACACCGTCCCACATACTCTCCCCCAGTCACACCGTCCCACACACTCTCCCCCCAGTCACACCGTCCCACACACCCTCCCCCAGTCACACCATCCCACACACTCTCCCCCCAGTCACACCATCCCACACACTCTCCCCCAGTCACACCGTCCCACACACTCTCCCTCCAGTCACACCATCCCATACACTCTCCCCCAGTCACACCGTACCACAAACTCTCCCCCCAGTCACAACGTCCCACACACTATCCCCCAGTCACACCGTCCCACACACTCTCCCCGCAGTCACACCGTCCCACACACTCTCCCCCAATCACACCGTCCCAAACACTCTCCCCCCAGTCACACCGTCCCCCACACTCTCCCCCAGTCACACCGCCCACACACTCCCCCCCAGTCACACCATCCCACACACTCTCCCCCCAGTCACACCGTCTCACACACTCTCCCCCAGTCACACCGTCCCACACACTCTCCCCCAGTCACACCGTCCCACACACTCTCCCCAAGTCCCACACACTCTCCCCCCAGTCACACCATCCCACACACTCTCCCCCCAGTCACATCGTCCCACACACTCTCCCCCAGTCACAACGTCACACACACTCTCCCCCAGTCAAAGCGTCCCACACTCTCTCCCCCCATTCACAACATCCCAAACACTCTCCCCAGACACACCGTCCCACACACTCTCCCCCCGGCACACCGTCCCACACACTCTCCCCCCAGTCACACCGTCCCACGCACTCTCCCCCCAGTCACACTGTCCCACACTCTCCCCCAGTCACACCATCCCACACACTCTCCCCCCAGTCACACCGTCCCACACACTCTCCCCCCAGTCACACCGTCCCACACACACTCCCCCAGTCACACCGTCCCAAACACTCTCCCCCCAGTCACACCGTCCCACACACTCTCCCCCCAGTCACACCGTACCACACACTCTCCCCCCAGTCACACCATCCCACACACTCTCCCCCAGTCACACCGTCCCACACACTCTCCCCCAGTCACACCGTCCCACACACTCTCCCCCAGTCACACCGTCCCATACACTCTCCCCCAGTCACACCATCCCACACACTTTCCCCCAGTCACACCGTCCCACACACTCTCCCCAAGTCCCACACACTCTCCCCCCAGTCACACCATCCCACACACTCTCCCCCCAGTCACATCGTCCCACACACTCTCCCCCAGTCACACCGTCACACACACTCTCCCCCAGTCACACCGTCCCACACACTCTCCCCCCAGTCACACCGTCCCAAACACTCTCCCCAGACACACTGTCCCACACACTCTGCCCCCAGTCACACCGGCCCACACACTCTCCCCCCAGTCACACCGTCCCACACACTCTCCCCCCAGTCACACCGTCCCACACACTCTCCCCCCCAGTCACACCATCCCACACACTCTCCCCCAGTCACACCGTACCTCACACACTCCCCCAGTCACACCGTCCCACACACTCTCCCCCAGTCGCACCGTCCCGCACACTCTCCCCCCAGACTCTCCCCCAGTCACACCGTCCCACACACTCTCCCCCCAGTCACACCGTCCCACACACTCTCCCCCCAGTCACACCGTCCCACACAGTCTCCCTCAAACACACCGTCCCACACACTCTCCCCCAGTCACACCGTCCCAAACACTCTCCCCCCAGTCACACTGTCCCACACACTCTCCCCCAGTCACACCGTCCCACACACTCTCCCCCAGTCACACCGTCCCACACACTCTCCCCCCAGTAACACCGTCCTACACACTCTCCCCCAGTCACACCGTCCCACACACTCTCCCCCCAGTCACACCGTCCCACACACTCTCCCCCCAGACACACCGTCCCACATACTCTCCCCCAGTCACACCGTCCCACACACTCTCCCCCCAGTCACACCGTCCCACACACTCTCCCCCAGTCACACCATCCCACACACTCTCCCCCCAGTCACACCATCCCACACACTCTCCCCCAGTCACACCGTCCCACACACTCTCCCTCCAGTCACACCATCCCATACACTCTCCCCCAGTCACACCGTACCACAAACTCTCCCCCCAGTCACAATGTCCCACACACTATCCCCCAGTCACACCGTCCCACACACTCTCCCCCCAGTCACACCGTCCCACACACTCTCCCCCAATCACACCGTCCCACACACTCTCCCCCCAGTCACACCGTCCCCCACACTCTCCCCCAGTCACACCGCCCACACACTCCCCCCCAGCCACACCGTCCCACACACTCTCCCCCCAGTCACACCGTCCCACACACTCTCCCCCAGTCACACCGTCCCACACACTCTCCCCCAGTCACACCGTCCCACACACTCTCCCCAAGTCCCACACACTCTCCCCCCAGTCACACCATCCCACACACTCTCCCCCCAGTCACATCGTCCCACACACTCTCCCCCAGTCACACCGTCACACACACTCTCCCCCAGTCACACCGTCCCACACTCTCTCCCCCCATTCACAACGTCCCAAACACTCTCCCCAGACACACCGTCCCACACACTCTCCCCCCGGCACACCGTCCCACACACTCTCCCCCCAGTCACACCGTCCCACGCACTCTCCCCCCAGTCACACCGTCCCACACTCTCCCCCAGTCACACCATCCCACACACTCTCCCCCCAGTCACACCGTCCCACACACTCTCCCCCCAGTCACACCGTCCCACACACACTCCCCCAGTCACACCGTCCCAAACACTCTCCCCCCAGTCACACCGTCCCACACACTCTCCCCCCAGTCACACCGTACCACACACTCTCCCCCCAGTCACACCATCCCACACACTCTCCCCCAGTCACACCGTCCCACACACTCTCCCCCAGTCACACCGTCCCACACACTCTCCCCCAGTCACACCGTCCCACACACTCACCCCCAGTCACACCATCCCATGCACTCTCCCACCATTCACACCGTCCCACACACGCTCCCCCCAGTCACACCGTCCCACACACTCTCCCCCAGTCACACCGTCCCACACACTCTCCCCCCAGTCACACCGTCCCACACACTCTCCCCCAGTCACACCGTCCCGCACACTCTCCCCCCATTCACACCGTCCCACACACTCTCCCCCAGTCACACCGTCCCACACACTCTCCCCCCATTCACACCGTCCCACACACGCTCCCCCAGTCACACCGTCCCACACACTCTCCCCCCATTCACACCGTCCCTCACACTCTCCCCCAGTCACACCGTCCCACACACTCTCCCCCAGTCACACCGTCCCACACACTCTCCACCAGTCACACCGTCCCACACACTCTCCCCCAGTCACACCGTCCCACACACTCTCCCCCAGTCACACCGTCCCACACACGCTCCCCCCAGTCACACCGTCCCACACACTCTCCCCCAGTCACACCGTCCCACACACTCTCCCCCCAGTCACACCGTCCCACACACTCTCCGCCAGTCACACCGTCCCACACACTCTCCCCCCATTCACACTGTCCCACACACTCTCCCCCAGTCACACCGTCCCACACACTCTCCCCCCATTCACACCGTCCCTCACACTCTCCCCCAGTCACACCGTCCCACACACTCTCCCCCCTTTCACACCGTCCCACACAATTCACAATTCACAATTCAAATCGCTTTATTGGCATGATAAGTTACACCTTATGTTGCCAAAGCATCAAAATACATTTATGGTTTAGCACATAAACGCAGTTCTATTCATACAGTGTATAAACAGGTATATCCCTGAGTGTATAAATATACATTCGCATTGTTTATATATATTCTTTTCTTAGTTTACTGGTTGTCCCTCTGTTCATGGCAAGCTGTAACATCGTGTGCCGCCAGTGTTATACAGCTTCTCTCCTCTCCCAGTAGGAATGGGAGTTTTTGGTTGTCATTCAGATTTCTGAAATCAGGGCATATTTGTGAGAATTTTTGGTAGAAATTCTCCCTGATGCCCTGATATTTTCCACAAGCTGTGAGGAAGTGCATCTCTGTCTCCACCACTCCCTGACTGCAGTGAGAGCATATCCTGTCCTCTCTTGGCAGCCTGGTCTGCCTGTGTCTGCCTTTTTCCATCGCTAGGCTATGTTCGCTAAGTCTGTACCTTGTCAAGGTTCTTCTCAGTTTGGTATCCTTTACCATGGTCAGGTAATCAGCTATGTTGTATTGTCTGTTTAGGGCCAAGTAGCAATTGAGTTTGCTTTGGGTTTTTGTTGTTTCTGCCCAATATGACAGATATTTTTCCTTTTGCTTAGCGACGATTGTGTTGGGTCGAATTCTTTGTGTTCCCCTGTCACTGTCCTGGGGCTGGTTATTGTTAGTATTGTTAGTAGTTACTTCACTGAGTCCCAGGACTAGTTGACTGAGGGTATTCTTCTTTATGGTCAGCTCTTGGCATTTCAGGGCGTCGTAGTGATAGCATTGGGGATTGCTCATTTGTAGGTGATTCCAAAATTTGGTGGCTCTTTTTCGGATAGTGATTATTAATGGATATTGGCCTAGTTCCGCCCTGCATGCATTGTTTACTGTTTTCCTTTGAGTCCGGAGGATACTTTTACAGAATTCTGCATGTAGGACCTCAATTGGGTGTTTGTCCCATTTTGCAAATTCTTGTTGAGTTAGCGGTCCCCATACCTCACTGCCATAGAGTGCAATTGGTTCAATTACTGATTTGAAAATTTTGAGCCAAATGCTAATTGGGATTTCTATTTGGATTGATTTTTTGATGGCATAGAAAGCCCTTCTTGCTTTCTCTTTCAGTTCATTCACAGCCAGTTTGAAGTTTCCCGTAGAACTGATTTTTAAGCCCAAGTATGTGTAGTTAGTGGTTTGTTCAATTTTGGTTGTTCCTACTGTGAAATTTATTTTGGGTCCCTGATGTTTGGATCTTTGCTGGAACACAAGGACTTTGGTTTTTTGGGGATTTATTGTCAGGGCCCAAGTCTGGCAGTACGACTCCAGCAGGTCCAGGTTTTGCTGTAGCCCCTCTTTAGTAGGTGACAGCAGAACCAGGTCGTCTGCATAGAGGAGGAATTTAACCTTGGATTCATATAGGGTGAGGCCGGGTGCTGTAGATTGTTCAAGTAGTTTTGCCAATCCATTTATGTAAATATTAAAGAGTGTCGGTGAGATTGGCGAGCCCTGCGTCACCCCCCGCCCCTGTGGGAAGTATTTTGTTTGTTTGTCTCCAATTTTAACTGCACATTTGTTGTTTGTATACATTGATTTAATTACATCATATGTTTTCCCTCCTACCCCACTTTCGATAAGTTTCAGGAATAAACCGTCATGCCAGATGGAGTCGAAAGCCTTCTGGAAATCTACAAAGCATGCGTAGATTTTGCTTTTGTTATGGTGAACGTGTTTGTCAATTAGGGTCTGTCGGGTGAAGATATGATCGGATGTCCTATAGTTTGGCAGGAATCCAATTTGGCTTTTACTCAAGACATTGTGCTCCTCAAGGAAGTTTATAAGTCTTTTGTTTATGATGCTACAGAATACCTTCCCCAGGTTACTGTTTACACAGATGCCTCGATAGTTGTTTGGGTCGATTTTGTCCCCACTTTTGTATATGGGCGTTATGAGTCCTTTGTTCCAGATATCAGGGAAATAACCGACACTCAGAACCAAGTTGAAGAGTTTTAGGATAGCCAGTTTCATTTTGTTGTCTGTGTGTTTAATCATCTCGTTTAGTATGCCGTCTGTCCCGCAGGCTTTTCCTGGTCACAGGTCCTTGAGTTTTTCAAGAAGTTCTTTTTCTGTTATTATGGCGTCCAGCGGGTTTTGGTTATCTTTTATGGCCATTTCTAGCTTTTCCAGTTTTTTGCATATTTGGTGTTGCTCTGGTCTTAGTGTGTTTTTCTGGTATAATTTTTCAAAGTGGTTTACCCATGTGTCCCCATTTTGAATGGCCAAATCGTCGTGTTGTTTTTTGTGTAGTGTTTTCAAGTTTTCCCAGAAACAATTGGAATCAATGGATTCCTCCATGGAGCTGAGTGTATTCTTAATATATTGCTCTTTTTTGGTTCTGAGTGTGTTTCTGTATTGTGTTAGTGTCTGACAATAAGTAAGGCGTAGTTCCTCGTTTTCTGGATGTCTGTGTTTTTGGTTTGATATTTTTCTAAGTTTTTTCCTCATGTTATCGCAATCTCGGTCAAACCATTTTTCATAGTTTTTTGTTTTGGGTTTGTTCTTGCGAGCTTTCAAGTTTGCATTTGTTGCCAAATTATCAAAAATATTGTTTAGTTTACTAACTGCCCGGTTTACGCCTTCTTTATTGTGAGTGTATATGTTATCCAGAAAGGTGTCTAAGAGAGCTTGAGTTGATGCATTGCTAATTGTTTTCTGGTATTTTTCCGTGTCGTTTTTGGCCCATCTGTACGATTTTTTGGTGTTGTACAGTTTACTGGGTTGTGTTTCTATGTTGTTTGTTTCTGTCTTTTTGAGGAACATAGTAATTTGACTGTGATCTGACAGTGTTGTTTGTGGTTTGACTGTGAATGCTCTGAAAGAGGATGGGTCTAAGTCTGTAATCATATAGTCTACTGTGCTGCAGCCAAGAGGTGAGCAATAGGTCGATCTTCCTAGGAGGTCTCCTATGAACCTACCATTGACAATGTACAGACCCAGGTTTCGACAGAGCTGTAGTAGCTGTTTTACGTTGGTATTTGTCTGCTTGTCGCAGTTATGCCTGTATGGAAGGGAAGGGATGTCAAAGTGGTTATTCCTGAAAACGTAATTGTTTCCCTGATGATTGGTGAAGTCTGGTTCTTCGCCCGTTCTTGAATTGAGGTCCCCACAGATCAACACGTTCCCCTGGGCCTGGTATTGGATAGTTTCCCCCTCCATGTTGGAGAAGGTGTCCTCTTTAAAGTACGGGGAATCGATTGGAGGAATATAAAGTGCGCAAATGTAAACATCTTGGGTGTTTGAGATAATCTCCCTCTCAAGTTTGAGCCACATATGGTTTTCGCCCTTTTTTATAAATTTGATGTAATTCTTAAGTTCTGTTTTAAACCAGATCAGTATGCCTCCGGAGTCTCTGCCTTGGGTTACACTTGGTAATTTATTGGAGGGGACCACCAGCTCAGTGTACCCTTGGGGACAGCCAGTGTGTCCTTTTCCTTTATACCAAGTTTCCTGTAAAATGATAATATCTAGGTCTTTAGTTTCATCTATGAACTCTGGGGTCCTACTTTTCACTTCTCGCACTGAAGAGCGTAGACCTTGGATATTCCAGGTCGAAATATATAAGGATTTCATGTTAAGTTTGATCTTTTACTATGATAGGTTAAAGAGTGGTACGTGTTTGTCGTGTCTAAGTGTGGGGAAAAAAAAGATCACTTCAGTTGTGTATAAAAGTTAATACAATTTGGTTACAGTTCTTTCTATTAATTAGTCCTTGATCCATAAGGCGCAAGTAGATGCTGCTGCACATCTGCTTATTGTCTCTTAATGGATTGTTCCTGTCTGAGGTATTGCGTACGTCCTGTGCATCTCTCACTCCCCCAGTCACACCGTCCCACACACTCTCCCCCCAGTCACACCGTCCCACACACTCTCCCCCAGTCACACCGTCCCACACACTCTCCCCCCAGTCACACCGTCCCACACACTCTCCCCCAGTCACACCGTCCCACACACTCTCCCCCCAGTCACACCGTCCCACACACTCTCCCCCAGTCACACCGTCCCACACACTCTCCCCCCAGTCACACCGTCCCACACACTCTCCCCCAGTCACACCGTCCCACAAACTGTCGGCCCAGTCACACCGTCCCACACACTATCCCCCAGTCACACCGTCCCACACACTCTCCCCACAGTCACACCGTCCCACACACTCTCCCCCAGTCACACCGCCCACACACTCCCCCCCAGTCACACCGTCCCACACACTCTCCCCCAGTCACACCGTCCCACACACTCACCCCCCAGTCACCCCGTCCCATACACTCTCCCCCCAGTCACACCGTCCCACACACTCTGCCCCAGTCACACCGTCCCACACACTCTCCACCACTCACACCGTCCCACACACTCTCCCCCAGTCACACCATCCCACACACTTACCCCCAGTCACACCGTCCCACACACTCTCCCCAAGTCCCACACACTCTCCCCCCCAGTCACACCGTCCCACACACTCTCCCCCAGTCAAACCGTCCCACACACTCTCCCCCCAGTCACACCGTCCCACACACTCTGCCCCAGTCACACCGTCCCACACACTCTCCCCACAGTCACACCGTCCCACACACTCTCCCCCAGTCACACCATCCCACACACTTACCCCCAGTCACACCGTCCCACAGACTCTCCCCAAGTCCCACACACTCTCCCCCCAGTCACACCATCCCACACACTCTCCCCCCAGTCACATCGTCCCACACACTCTCCCCCAGTCACACCGTCACACACACTCTCCCCCAGTCACACCGTCCCACACACTCTCCCCCCAGTCACACCGTCCCAAACACTCTCCCCAGACACACCGTCCCACACACTCTGCCCCCAGTCACACCGGCCCACACACTCTCCCCCCAGTCACACCGTCCCACACACTCTCCCCCCAGTCACACCGTCCCACACACTCTCCCCCCCAGTCACACCATCCCACACACTCTCCCCCAGTCACACCGTACCTCACACACTCCCCCAGTCACACCGTCCCACACACTCTCCCCCAGTCACACCGTCCCGCACACTCTCCCCCAGACTCTCCCACAGTCACACCGTCCCACACACTCTCCCCCCATTCACACCGTCCCAAACACTCTCCCCAGACACACCGTCCCACACACTCTCCCCCCGGCACACCGTCCCACACACTCTCCCCCCAGTCACACCGTCCCACACACTCTCTCCCCAGTCACACCGTCCCACACACTCTCCCCCCAGTCACACCATCCCACACACTCTCCCCCTCAGTCACACCATCCCACACACTCTCCCCCAGTCACACCGTACCTCACACTCTCCCCCGGTAACATCGTCCCACACACTCTCCCCCAGTCACACCGTCCCACACACTCTCCCCCCAGTCACACCGTCCCACACTCTCCCCCAGTCACACCATCCCACACACTCTCCCCCCAGTCACACCGTCCCACACACTCTCCCCCCAGTCACACCGTCCCACACACACTCCCCCAGTCACACCGTCCCAAACACTCTCCCCCAGTCACACCGTCCCACACACTCTCCCCCCAGTCACACCGTACCACACACTCTCCCCCCAGTCACACCGTCCCACACACTCTCCCCCAGTCACACCGTCCCACACACTCTCCCCCAGTCACACCGTCCCACACACTCTCCCCCAGTCACACCGTCCCACACACTCTCCCCCAGTCACACCATCCCACACTCTCTCCCCCCAGTCACACCGTCCCACACACTCTCCCCCCCAGTCACACCATCCCACACACTCTCCCCAATCACACCGTACCTCACACACTCCCCCAGTCACACCGTCCCACACACTCTCCCCCAGTCACACCGTCCCGCACACTCTCCCCCCAGACTCTCCCCCAGTCACACCGTCCCACACACTCTCCCCCCAGTCACACCGTCCCACACACTCTCCCCCCAGTCACACCGTACCACACAGTCTCCCTCAAACACACCGTCCCACACACTCTCCCCCAGTCACACCGTCCCAAACACTCTCCCCCCAGTCACACTGTCCCACACACTCTCCCCCAGTCACACCGTCCCACACACTCTCCCCCAGTCACACCGTCCCAAACACTCACCCCCCAGTAACACCATCCTACACACTCTCCCCCAGTCACACCGTCCCACACACTCTCCCCCCAGTCACACCGTCCCACACACTCTCCCCCCAGACACACCGTCCCACATACTCTCCCCCAGTCACACCGTCCCACACACTCTCCCCCCAGTCACACCGTCCCACACACTCTCCCCCAGTCACACCATCCCACACACTCTCCCCCCAGTCACACCATCCCACACACTCTCCCCCAGTCACACCGTCCCACACACTCTCCCTCCAGTCACACCATCCCATACACTCTCCCCCAGTCACACCGTTCCACAAACTCTCCCCCCAGTCACAATGTCCCACACACTATCCCCCAGTCACACCGTCCCACACACTCTCCCCCCAGTCACACCGTCCCACACACTCTCCCCCAATCACACCGTCCCACACACTCTCCCCCCAGTCACACCGTCCCCCACACTCTCCCCCAGTCACACCGCCCACACACTCCCCCCCAGTCACACCGTCCCACACACTCTCCCCCCAGTCACACCGTCCCACACACTCTCCCCCAGTCACACCGTCCCACACACTCTCCCCCAGTCACACCGTCCCACACACTCTCCCCAAGTCCCACACACTCTCCCCCCAGTCACACCATCCCACACACTCTCCCCCCAGTCACATCGTCCCACACACTCTCCCCCAGTCACACCGTCACACACACTCTCCCCCAGTCACACCGTCCCACACTCTCTCCCCCCATACACACCGTCCCAAACACTCTCCCCAGACACACCGTCCCACACACTCTCCCCCCAGCACACCGTCCCACACACTCTCCCCCCAGTCACACCGTCCCACGCACTCTCCCCCCCAGTCACACCGTCCCACACACTCTCCCCCCAGTCACACCGTCCCACACACTCTCCCCCCCAGTCACACCATCCCACACACTCTCCCCCAGTCACACCGTACCTCACACTCTCCCCCGGTAACATCGTCCCACACACTCTCCCCCAGTCACACCGTCCCACACACTCTCCCCCCAGTCACACCGTCCCACACTCTCCCCCAGTCACACCATCCCTCGCACTCTCCCCCCAGTCACACCGTCCCACACAATCTCCCCCCCAGTCACACCGTCCCACACACTCTCCCCCAGTCAAACCGTCCCACACACTCTCCCCCCAGTCACACCGTCCCACACACTCTGCCCCAGTCACACCGTCCCACACACTCTCCCCCAGTCACACCATCCCACACACTTACCCCCAGTCACACCGTCCCGCACACTCTCCCCAAGTCCCACACACTCTCCCCCCAGTCACACCGTCACACACACTCTCCCCCCAGTCACACCGTCCCACACACTCTCCCCCCAGTCACACCGTCCCACACACTCTCCCCCAGACACACCGTCCCACACACTCTCCCCCAGACACACCGTCCCACACACTCTCCCCCAGTCACACCGTCCCACACACTCTCCCCCAGTCACACCGTCCCACACACTCTCCCCCCAGTCACACCGTCCCACACACTCTCCCCCCAGTCACACCGTCCCACACACTCTCCCCCAGTCACACCGTCCCACACACTCTCCCCCCAGTCACACCGTCCCAGACACTCTCCCCCAGTCACACCGTCCCACAAACTGTCGGCCCAGTCACACCGTCCCACACACTCTCCCCACAGTCACACCGTCCCACACACTCTCCCCCCAGTCACACCGTCCAGCACACTCTCCCCAATCACACCGTCCCACACACTCTCCCCCAGTCACACCGTCCCACACACTCTCACCCCAGTCACACCGTCCCACACACTCTCCCCCCAGTCACACCTTCCCACACACTCTCCCTCAAACACACCGTCCCACACACTCTCCCCCAGTCACACCGTCCCAAACACTCTCCCCCCAGTCACACTGTCCCACACACTCTCCCCCAGTCACACCGTCCCACACACTCTCCCCCCAGTAACACCGTCCCACACAGTCTCCCCCAGTCACACCGTCCCACACACTCTACCCCCAGTCACACCGTCCCACACACTCTCCCCCCAGACACACCGTCCCACACACTCTCCCCCAGTCACACCGTCCCACACACTCTCCCCCCAGTCACACCATCACACACACTCTCCCCCCAGTCACACCGTCCCACACACTCTCCCCCAGTCACAACGTCCCACACACTCTCCCCCCAGTCACACCATCCCATACACTCTCCCCCAGTCACACCGTACCACAAACTCTACACCCAGTCACAACGTCCCACACACTATCCCCCAATCACACCGTCCCACACACTCTCCCCCCAGTCACACCGTCCCACACACTCCCCCCCAGTCACACCGCCCACACACTCCCCCCCAGTCACACCGTCCCACACACTCTCCCCCCAGTCACACCGTCCCACACACTCTCCCCCCAGTCACACCGTCCCATACACTCTCCCCCAGTCACACCGTCCCACACACTCTCCCCCCAGTCAAACCGTCCCACACACTCTGCCCCAGTCACACCGTCCCACACACTCTCCCCCAGTCACACCGTCCCACACACTCTCCGCCAGTCACACCATCCCACACACTTACCCCCAGTCACACCGTCCCACACACTCTCCCCAAGTCCCACACACTCTCCCCCCAGTCACACCGTCCCACACACTCTCCCCCCAGTCACACCGTACCACACACCCTCCCCCCAGTCACGCCGTCCCACACACTCTCCCCCAGTCACACCGTCCCACACACTCTCCCCCAGTCACACCGTCCCACACACTCTCCCCCGGTCACGCCGTCCCACACACTCTCCCCCCAGTCACACCGTCCCACACACTCTCCCCCAGTCACACCATCCCACACACTCTCCCCCCAGTCACACCGTCCCACATACCCTCCCCCAGTCACACCGTCCCACACACTCTCCCCCAGTCACACTGTCCCACACACTCTCCCCCCAGGCACACCGTCCCACACAGTCTCCCCCAAGTCACACCGTCCCAGACACTCTTTCCCCCAGTCACGCCGTCCCACACACTCTCCCCCCAGTCACACCGTCCCACACACTCTCCCCCAGTCACACCGTCCCACAAACTCTCGGCCCAGTCACACCGTCCCATACACTATCCCCCAGTCACACCATCCCACACACTCTCCCCACAGTCACACCGTCCCACACACTCTCCCCCAATCACACCGTCCCACACACACTCCCCCAAGTCACACCGTCCCACACACTCTCCCCCAGTCACGCCGCCCACACACTCTCCCCCAGTCACACCGTCCCACACACCCTCCCCCCAGTCACACCGTCCCACACACTCTCCCCCAGTCACACCGTCCCACAAAATCTCCCCCCAGTCACACCGTCCCACACACTCTACCCCCAGTCACACCGTACAACACACTCTCCCCCAGTCACACCGTCCCACACACCCTCCCCCCTGTCACACTGTCCCACACATTCTCCCCCAGTCACACCGTCCCACACACACTCCCCCCGTCACACTGTCCCACACACTCTCCCCCAGTCACACCATCCCACTCACTCACCCCCAGTCACACCGTCCCACACACTCTCCCCAAGTCCCACACACTCTCCCCCCAGTCACACCATCCCACACACTCTCCCCCCAGTCACATCGTCCCACACACTCTCCCCCAGTCACACCATCACACACACTCTCCCCCCAGTCACACCGTCCCACACACTCTCCCCCCAGTCACACCGTCCCAAACACTCTCCCCAGACACACCGTCCCACATACTCTGCCCCCTGTCACACCGGCCCACACACTCTCCCCCCAGTCACATCGTCCCACACACTCTCCCCCCAGTCACACCGTCCCACACACTCTCCCACCAGTCACACCGTCCCACACACTCTCCCCCCCAGTCACACCATCCCACACACTCTCGTCCAGTCACACCGTACCTCACACACTCCCCCAGTCACACCGTCCCACACACTCTCCCCCAGTCACACCGTCCCGCACACTCTCCCCCCAGTCACACCGTCCCACACACTCTCCCCCAGTCACACCATCCCACACACTCTCCCCCCAGTCACACCGTCCCACACACTCTCCCCCCAGTCACACCGTCCCACACAGTCTCCCTCAAACACACCGTCCCACACACTCTCCCCCAGTCACACCGTCCCAAACACTCTCCCCCCAGTCACACTGTCCCACACACTCTCCCCCAGTCACACCGTCCCACACACTCTCCCCCAGTCACACCGTCCCACACACTCTCCCCCCAGTCACACCGTCCCACACACTCTCCCCCAGTCACACCATCCCACACACTCTCCCCCCAGTCACACCATCCCACACACTCTCCCGCAGTCACACCGTCCCACACACGCTCCCTCCAGTCACACCATCCCATACACTCTCCCCCAGTCACACCGTACCACAAACCCTCCCCCCAGTCACAACGTCCCACACACTATCCCCCAGTCACACCGTCCCACACACTCTCCCCCCAGTCACACCGTCCCACACACTCTCCCCCAATCACACCGTCCCACACACTCTCCCCCCAGTCACACCGTCCCCCACACTCTCCCCCAGTCACACCGCCCACACACTCCCCCCCAGTCACACCGTCCCACACACTCTCCCCCCAGTCACACCATCACACACACTCTCCCCCCCAGTCACACCGTCCCACACACTCTCCCCCAGTCAAACCGTCCCACACACTCTCCCCCCAGTCACACCGTCCCACACACTCTGCCCCAGTCACACCGTCCCACACACTCTCCCCCAGTCACACCGTCCCACACACTCTCCCCCAGTCACACCGTCCCACACACTCTCCCCCAGTCACACCATCCCACACACTTACCCCCAGTCACACCGTCCCACACACTCTCCCCAAGTCCCACACACTCTCCCCCCAGTCACACCGTCCCACACACTCACCCCCCAGTCACACCGTCCCACACACTCTCCCCCCAGTCACACCGTCCCACACACTCTCCCCCAGACACACCGTCCCACACACTCTCCCCCAGACACACCGTCCCACACACTCTCCCCCAGTCACACCGTCCCACACACTCTCCCCCAGTCACACCGTCCCGCACACTCTCCCCCCAGTCACAACGTCCCACACACTCTCCCCCAGTCACACCGTCCCACACACTCTCCCCCCAGTCACACCGTCCCAGACACTCTCCCCCAGTCACACCGTCCCACAAACTGTCGGCCCAGTCACACCGTCCCCCACACTATCCCCCAGTCACACCGTCCCACACACTCTCCCCACAGTCACACCGTCCCACACACTCTCCCCAATCACACCGTCCCACACACTCTCCCCCAGTCACACCGTCCCACACACTCTCACCCCAGTCACACCGTCCCACACACTCTCCCCCCAGTCACAGCTTCCCACACACTCTCCCTCAAACACACCGTCCCACACACTCTCCCCCAGTCACACCGTCCCACACACTCTCCCCCAGTCACACCGTCCCACACACTCTCCCCCCAGTAACACCGTCCCACACACTCTCCCCCAGTCACACCGTCCCACACACTCTACCCCCAGTCACACCGTCCCACACACTCTCCCCCCAGACACACCGTCCCACACACTCTCCCCCAGTCACACCATCCCACACACTCTCCCCCCAGTCACACCATCACACACACTCTCCCCCCAGTCACACCGTCCCACACACTATCCCCCAGTCACACCGTCCCACACACTCTCCCCCCAGTCACACCATCCCATACACTCTCCCCCAGTCACACCGTACCACAAACTCTACACCCAGTCACAACGTCCCACACACTATCCCCCAGTCACACCATCCCACACACTCTCCCCCCAGTCACACCGTTCCACACACTCTCCCCCAATCACACCGTCCCACACACTCTCCCCCCAGTCACACCGTCCCACACACTCTCCCCCAGTCACACCGCCCACACACTCCCCCCCAGTCACACCGTCCCACACACTCTCCCCCCAGTCACACCGTCCCATACACTCTCCCCCAGTCACACCGTCCCACACACTCTCCCCCCAGTCACACCGTCCCACACACTCTGCCCCAGTCACACCGTCCCACACACTCTCCCCCAGTCACACCGTCCCACACACTCTCCCCCAGTCACACCATCCCACACACTTACCCCCAGTCACACCGTCCCACACACTCTCCCCAAGTCCCACACACTCTCCCCGCAGTCACACCGTCCCACACACTCTCCCCCCAGTCACACCGTACCACACACTCTCCCCCCAGTCACACCGTCCCACACACTCTCCCCCAGTCACACCGTCCCACACACTCTCCCCCAGTCACACCGTCCCACACACTCTGCCCCGGTCACACCGTCCCACACACTCTCCCCCCAGTCACACCGTCCCACACACTCTCCCCCAGTCACACCGTCCCACACACTCTCCCCCAAGTCACACCGTCCCACACACCCTCCCCCAGTCACACCGTCCCACACACTCTCCCCCAGTCACACCGTCCCACACACTCTCCCCCCAGTCACACCGTCCCACACACTCTCCCCCAAGTCACACCGTCCCAGACACTCTCCCCCCAGTCACACCGTCCCACACACTCTCCCCCCAGTCACACCGTCCCACACACTCTCCCCCAGTCACACCGTCCCACAAACTCTCAGCCCAGTCACACCGTCCCACACACTATCCCCCAGTCACACCGTCCCACACACTCTCCCCACATTCACACCGTCCCACACACTCTCCCCCAATCACACCGTCCCACAAACGCTCCCCCAAGTCACACCGTCCCACACACTCTCCCCCAGTCACGCCGCCCACACACTCTCCCCCAGTCACACCGTCCCACACACCCTCCCCCCAGTCACACCGTCCCACACACTCTCCCCAATCACACCGTCCCACAAAATCTCCCCCCAGTCACACCGTCCCACACACTCTCCCCCCAGTCACACCGTACAACACACTCTCCCCCAGTCACACCGTCCCACACACTCTCCCCCCTGTCACACTGTCCCACACATTCTCCCCCAGTCACACCATCCCACACACACTCCCCCCGTCACACCGTCCCACACACTCTCCCCCAGTCACACCATCCCACTCACTCACCCCCAGTCACACCGTCCCACACACTCTCCCCAAGTCCCATACACTCTCCCCCCAGTCACACCATCCCACACACTCTCCCCCCAGTCACATCGTCCCACACACTCTCCCCCAGTCACACCGTCACACACACTCTCCCCCCAGTCACACCGTCCCACACATTCTCCCCCCAGTCACACCGTCCCAAACACTCTCCCCAGACACACCGTCCCACACACTCTGCCCCCAGTCACACCGGCCCACACACTCTCCCCCCAGTCACACCGTCCCACACACTCTCCCCCCAGTCACACCGTCCCACACACTCTCCCACCAGTCACACCGTCCCACACAATCTCCCCCCCAGTCACACCATCCCACACACTCTCCCCCAGTCACACCGTACCTCACACACTCCCCCAGTCACACCGTCCCACACACTCTCCCCCAGTCACACCGTCCCGCACACTCTCCCCCCAGTCACACCGTCCCACACACTCTCCCCCAGTCACACCGTCCCACACACTCTCCCCCCAGTCACACCGTCCCACACACTCTCCCCCCAGTCACACCGTCCCACACAGTCTCCCTCAAACACACCGTCCCACACACTCTCCGCCAGTCACACCGTCCCAAACACTCTCCCCCCAGTCACACCGTCCCACACATTCTCCCCCCAGTCACACCGTCCCAAACACTCTCCCCAGACACACCGTCCCACACACTCTGCCCCCAGTCACACCGGCCCACACACTCTCCCCCCAGTCACACCGTCCCACACACTCTCCCCCCAGTCACACCGTCCCACACACTCTCCCACCAGTCACACCGTCCCACACAATCTCCCCCCCAGTCACACCATCCCACACACTCTCCCCCAGTCACACCGTACCTCACACACTCCCCCAGTCACACCGTCCCACACACTCTCCCCCAGTCACACCGTCCCGCACGCTCTCCCCCCAGTCACACCGTCCCACACACTCTCCCCCAGTCACACCGTCCCACACACTCTCCCCCCAGTCACACCGTCCCACACACTCTCCCCCCAGTCACACCGTCCCACACAGTCTCCCTCAAACACACCGTCCCACACACTCTCCGCCAGTCACACCGTCCCAAACACTCTCCCCCCAGTCACACTGTCCCACACACTCTCCCCCAGTCACACCGTCCCACACACTCTCCCCCCAGTAACACCGTCCCATACACTATCCCACCAGTCACACCGTCCCACACACTCTCCCCCAATCACACCGTCCCACACACTCTCCCCCCAGTCACACCGTCCCCCACACTCTCCCCCAGTCACACCGCCCACACACTCCCCCCCAGTCACACCGTCCCACACACTCTCCCCCCAGTCACACCGTCCCACACACTCTCCCCCCCAGTCACACCGTCCCACACACTCTCCCCCAGTCAAACCGTCCCACACACTCTCCCCCCAGTCACACCGTCCCACACACTCTGCCCCAGTCACACCGTCCCACACACTCTCCCCACAGTCACACCGTCCCACACACTCTCCCCAAGTCCCACACACTCTCCCCCCAGTCACACCATCCCACACACTCTCCCCCCAGTCACATCGTCCCACACACTCTCCCCCAGTCACACCGTCACACACACTCTCCCCCAGTCACACCGTCCCACACTCTCTCCCCCCATTCACACCGTCCCAAACACTCTCCCCAGACACACCGTCCCACACACTCTCCCCCCAGCACACCGTCCCACACACTCTCCCCCCAGTCACACCGTCCCACGCACTCTCCCCCCCAGTCACACCGTCCCACACACTCTCCCCCCAGTCACACCGTCCCACACACTCTCCCCCCCAGTCACACCATCCCACACACTCTCCCCCAGTCACACCGTACCTCACACTCTCCCCCGGTAACATCGTCCCACACACTCTCCCCCAGTCACACCGTCCCACACACTCTCCCCCCAGTCACACCGTCCCACACTCTCCCCCAGTCACACCATCCCTCGCACTCTCCCCCCAGTCACACCGTCCCACACACTCTCCCCCCCAGTCACACCGTCCCACACACTCTCCCCCAGTCAAACCGTCCCACACACTCTCCCCCCAGTCACACCGTCCCACACACTCTGCCCCAGTCACACCGTCCCACACACTCTCCCCCAGTCACACCATCCCACACACTTACCCCCAGTCACACCGTCCCGCACACTCTCCCCAAGTCCCACACACTCTCCCCCCAGTCACACCGTCACACACACTCTCCCCCCAGTCACACCGTCCCACACACTCTCCCCCCAGTCACACCGTCCCACACACTCTCCCCCAGACACACCGTCCCACACACTCTCCCCCAGACACACCGTCCCACACACTCTCCCCCAGTCACACCGTCCCACACACTCTCCCCCAGTCACACCGTCCCACACACTCTCCCCCCAGTCACACCGTCCCACACACTCTCCCCCCAGTCACACCGTCCCACACACTCTCCCCCAGTCACACCGTCCCACACACTCTCCCCCCAGTCACACCGTCCCAGACACTCTCCCCCAGTCACACCGTCCCACAAACTGTCGGCCCAGTCACACCGTCCCACACACTCTCCCCACAGTCACACCGTCCCACACACTCTCCCCCCAGTCACACCGTCCAGCACACTCTCCCCAATCACACCGTCCCACACACTCTCCCCCAGTCACACCGTCCCACACACTCTCACCCCAGTCACACCGTCCCACAAACTCTCCCCCCAGTCACACCTTCCCACACACTCTCCCTCAAACACACCGTCCCACACACTCTCCCCCAGTCACACCGTCCCAAACACTCTCCCCCCAGTCACACTGTCCCACACACTCTCCCCCAGTCACACCGTCCCACACACTCTCCCCCCAGTAACACCGTCCCACACAGTCTCCCCCAGTCACACCGTCCCACACACTCTACCCCCAGTCACACCGTCCCACACACTCTCCCCCCAGACACACCGTCCCACACACTCTCCCCCAGTCACACCGTCCCACACACTCTCCCCCCAGTCACACCATCACACACACTCTCCCCCCAGTCACACCGTCCCACACACTCTCCCCCAGTCACAACGTCCCACACACTCTCCCCCCAGTCACACCATCCCATACACTCTCCCCCAGTCACACCGTACCACAAACTCTACACCCAGTCACAACGTCCCACACACTATCCCCCAATCACACCGTCCCACACACTCTCCCCCCAGTCACACCGTCCCACACACTCCCCCCCAGTCACACCGCCCACACACTCCCCCCCAGTCACACCGTCCCACACACTCTCCCCCCAGTCACACCGTCCCACACACTCTCCCCCCAGTCACACCGTCCCATACACTCTCCCCCAGTCACACCGTCCCACACACTCTCCCCCCAGTCAAACCGTCCCACACACTCTGCCCCAGTCACACCGTCCCACACACTCTCCCCCAGTCACACCGTCCCACACACTCTCCGCCAGTCACACCATCCCACACACTTACCCCCAGTCACACCGTCCCACACACTCTCCCCAAGTCCCACACACTCTCCCCCCAGTCACACCGTCCCACACACTCTCCCCCCAGTCACACCGTACCACACACTCTCCCCCCAGTCACGCCGTCCCACACACTCTCCCCCAGTCACACCGTCCCACACACTCTCCCCCAGTCACACCGTCCCACACACTCTCCCCCGGTCACGCCGTCCCACACACTCTCCCCCCAGTCACACCGTCCCACACACTCTCCCCCAGTCACACCGTCCCAAACACTCTCCCCCCAGTCACACTGTCCCACACACTCTCCCCCAGTCACACCGTCCCACACACTCTCCCCCCAGTAACACCGTCCCACACAGTCTCCCCCAGTCACACCGTCCCACACACTCTACCCCCAGTCACACCGTCCCACACACTCTCCCCCCAGACACACCGTCCCACACACTCTCCCCCAGTCACACCGTACCACAAACTCTACACCCAGTCACAACGTCCCACACACTATCCCCCAATCACACCGTCCCACACACTCTCCCCCCAGTCACACCGTCCCACACACTCCCCCCCAGTCACACCGCCCACACACTCCCCCCCAGTCACACCGTCCCACACACTCTCCCCCCAGTCACACCGTCCCACACACTCTCCCCCCAGTCACACCGTCCCATACACTCTCCCCCAGTCACACCGTCCCACACACTCTCCCCCCAGTCAAACCGTCCCACACACTCTGCCCCAGTCACACCGTCCCACACACTCTCCCCCAGTCACACCGTCCCACACACTCTCCGCCAGTCACACCATCCCACACACTTACCCCCAGTCACACCGTCCCACACACTCTCCCCAAGTCCCACACACTCTCCCCCCAGTCACACCGTCCCACACACTCTCCCCCCAGTCACACCGTACCACACACTCTCCCCCCAGTCACGCCGTCCCACACACTCTCCCCCAGTCACACCGTCCCACACACTCTCCCCCAGTCACACCGTCCCACACACTCTCCCCCGGTCACGCCGTCCCACACACTCTCCCCCCAGTCACACCGTCCCACACACTCTCCCCCAGTCACACCATCCCACACACTCTCCCCCCAGTCACACCGTCCCACATACCCTCCCCCAGTCACACCGTCCCACACACTCTCCCCCAGTCACACTGTCCCACACACTCTCCCCCCAGGCACACCGTCCCACACACTCTCCCCCAAGTCACACCGTCCCAGACACTCTCCCCCCAGTCACGCCGTCCCACACACTCTCCCCCCAGTCACACCGTCCCACACACTCTCCCCCAGTCACACCGTCCCACAAACTCTCGGCCCAGTCACACCGTCCCATACACTATCCCCCAGTCACACCATCCCACACACTCTCCCCACAGTCACACCGTCCCACACACTCTCCCCCAATCACACCGTCCCACACACACTCCCCCAAGTCACACCGTCCCACACACTCTCCCCCAGTCACGCCGCCCACACACTCTCCCCCAGTCACACCGTCCCACACACCCTCCCCCCAGTCACACCGTCCCACACACTCTCCCCCAGTCACACCGTCCCACAAAATCTCCCCCCAGTCACACCGTCCCACACACTCTACCCCCAGTCACACCGTACAACACACTCTCCCCCAGTCACACCGTCCCACACACCCTCCCCCCTGTCACACTGTCCCACACATTCTCCCCCAGTCACACCGTCCCACACACACTCCCCCCGTCACACTGTCCCACACACTCTCCCCCAGTCACACCATCCCACTCACTCACCCCCAGTCACACCGTCCCACACACTCTCCCCAAGTCCCACACACTCTCCCCCCAGTCACACCATCCCACACACTCTCCCCCCAGTCACATCGTCCCACACACTCTCCCCCAGTCACACCATCACACACACTCTCCCCCCAGTCACACCGTCCCACACACTCTCCCCCCAGTCACACCGTCCCAAACACTCTCCCCAGACACACCGTCCCACATACTCTGCCCCCTGTCACACCGGCCCACACACTCTCCCCCCAGTCACATCGTCCCACACACTCTCCCCCCAGTCACACCGTCCCACACACTCTCCCACCAGTCACACCGTCCCACACACTCTCCCCCCCAGTCACACCATCCCACACACTCTCGTCCAGTCACACCGTACCTCACACACTCCCCCAGTCACACCGTCCCACACACTCTCCCCCAGTCACACCGTCCCGCACACTCTCCCCCCAGTCACACCGTCCCACACACTCTCCCCCAGTCACACCGTCCCACACACTCTCCCCCCAGTCACACCGTCCCACACACTCTCCCCCCAGTCACACCGTCCCACACAGTCTCCCTCAAACACACCGTCCCACACACTCTCCCCCAGTCACACCGTCCCAAACACTCTCCCCCCAGTCACACTGTCCCACACACTCTCCCCCAGTCACACCGTCCCACACACTCTCCCCCAGTCACACCGTCCCACACACTCTCCCCCCAGTCACACCGTCCCACACACTCTCCCCCAGTCACACCATCCCACACACTCTCCCCCCAGTCACACCATCCCACACACTCTCCCGCAGTCACACCGTCCCACACACGCTCCCTCCAGTCACACCATCCCATACACTCTCCCCCAGTCACACCGTACCACAAACCCTCCCCCCAGTCACAACGTCCCACACACTATCCCCCAGTCACACCGTCCCACACACTCTCCCCCCAGTCACACCGTCCCACACACTCTCCCCCAATCACACCGTCCCACACACTCTCCCCCCAGTCACACCGTCCCCCACACTCTCCCCCAGTCACACCGCCCACACACTCCCCCCCAGTCACACCGTCCCACACACTCTCCCCCCAGTCACACCATCACACACACTCTCCCCCCCAGTCACACCGTCCCACACACTCTCCCCCAGTCAAACCGTCCCACACACTCTCCCCCCAGTCACACCGTCCCACACACTCTGCCCCAGTCACACCGTCCCACACACTCTCCCCCCAGTCACACCGTCCCACACACTCTCCCCCAGTCACACCGTCCCACACACTCTCCCCCAGTCACACCATCCCACACACTTACCCCCAGTCACACCGTCCCACACACTCTCCCCAAGTCCCACACACTCTCCCCCCAGTCACACCGTCCCACACACTCACCCCCCAGTCACACCGTCCCACACACTCTCCCCCCAGTCACACCGTCCCACACACTCTCCCCCAGACACACCGTCCCACACACTCTCCCCCAGACACACCGTCCCACACACTCTCCCCCAGTCACACCGTCCCACACACTCTCCCCCAGTCACACCGTCCCGCACACTCTCCCCCCAGTCACAACGTCCCACACACTCTCCCCCAGTCACACCGTCCCACACACTCTCCCCCCAGTCACACCGTCCCAGACACTCTCCCCCTGTCACACCGTCCCACAAACTGTCGGCCCAGTCACACCGTCCCCCACACTATCCCCCAGTCACACCGTCCCACACACTCTCCCCACAGTCACACCGTCCCACACACTCTCCCCAATCACACCGTCCCACCCACTCTCCCCCAGTCACACCGTCCCACACACTCTCACCCCAGTCACACCGTCCCACACACTCTCCCCCCAGTCACAGCTTCCCACACACTCTCCCTCAAACACACCGTCCCACACACTCTCCCCCAGTCACACCGTCCCACACACTCTCCCCCAGTCACACCGTCCCACACACTCTCCCCCCAGTAACACCGTCCCACACACTCTCCCCCAGTCACACCGTCCCACACACTCTACCCCCAGTCACACCGTCCCACACACTCTCCCCCCAGACACACCGTCCCACACACTCTCCCCCAGTCACACCATCCCACACACTCTCCCCCCAGTCACACCATCACACACACTCTCCCCCCAGTCACACCGTCCCACACACTATCCCCCAGTCACACCGTCCCACACACTCTCCCCCCAGTCACACCATCCCATACACTCTCCCCCAGTCACACCGTACCACAAACTCTACACCCAGTCACAACGTCCCACACACTATCCCCCAGTCACACCATCCCACACACTCTCCCCCCAGTCACACCGTTCCACACACTCTCCCCCAATCACACCGTCCCACACACTCTCCCCCCAGTCACACCGTCCCACACACTCTCCCCCAGTCACACCGCCCACACACTCCCCCCCAGTCACACCGTCCCACACACTCTCCCCCCAGTCACACCGTCCCATACACTCTCCCCCAGTCACACCGTCCCACACACTCTCCCCCCAGTCACACCGTCCCACACACTCTGCCCCAGTCACACCGTCCCACACACTCTCCCCCAGTCACACCGTCCCACACACTCTCCCCCAGTCACACCATCCCACACACTTACCCCCAGTCACACCGTCCCACACACTCTCCCCAAGTCCCACACACTCTCCCCGCAGTCACACCGTCCCACACACTCTCCCCCCAGTCACACCGTACCACACACTCTCCCCCCAGTCACACCGTCCCACACACTCTCCCCCAGTCACACCGTCCCACACACTCTCCCCCAGTCACACCGTCCCACACACTCTGCCCCGGTCACACCGTCCCACACACTCTCCCCCCAGTCACACCGTCCCACACACTCTCCCCCAGTCACACCGTCCCACACACTCTCCCCCAAGTCACACCGTCCCACACACCCTCCCCCAGTCACACCGTCCCACACACTCTCCCCCAGTCACACCGTCCCACACACTCTCCCCCCAGTCACACCGTCCCACACACTCTCCCCCAAGTCACACCGTCCCAGACACTCTCCCCCCAGTCACACCGTCCCACACACTCTCCCCCCAGTCACACCGTCCCACACACTCTCCCCCAGTCACACCGTCCCACAAACTCTCAGCCCAGTCACACCGTCCCACACACTATCCCCCAGTCACACCGTCCCACACACTCTCCCCACATTCACACCGTCCCACACACTCTCCCCCAATCACACCGTCCCACAAACGCTCCCCCAAGTCACACCGTCCCACACACTCTCCCCCAGTCACGCCGCCCACACACTCTCCCCCAGTCACACCGTCCCACACACCCTCCCCCCAGTCACACCGTCCCACACACTCTCCCCAATCACACCGTCCCACAAAATCTCCCCCCAGTCACACCGTCCCACACACTCTCCCCCCAGTCACACCGTACAACACACTCTCCCCCAGTCACACCGTCCCACACACTCTCCCCCCTGTCACACTGTCCCACACATTCTCCCCCAGTCACACCATCCCACACACACTCCCCCCGTCACACCGTCCCACACACTCTCCCCCAGTCACACCATCCCACTCACTCACCCCCAGTCACACCGTCCCACACACTCTCCCCAAGTCCCATACACTCTCCCCCCAGTCACACCATCCCACACACTCTCCCCCCAGTCACATCGTCCCACACACTCTCCCCCAGTCACACCGTCACACACACTCTCCCCCCAGTCACACCGTCCCACACATTCTCCCCCCAGTCACACCGTCCCAAACACTCTCCCCAGACACACCGTCCCACACACTCTGCCCCCAGTCACACCGGCCCACACACTCTCCCCCCAGTCACACCGTCCCACACACTCTCCCCCCAGTCACACCGTCCCACACACTCTCCCACCAGTCACACCGTCCCACACAATCTCCCCCCCAGTCACACCATCCCACACACTCTCCCCCAGTCACACCGTACCTCACACACTCCCCCAGTCACACCGTCCCACACACTCTCCCCCAGTCACACCGTCCCGCACACTCTCCCCCCAGTCACACCGTCCCACACACTCTCCCCCAGTCACACCGTCCCACACACTCTCCCCCCAGTCACACCGTCCCACACACTCTCCCCCCAGTCACACCGTCCCACACAGTCTCCCTCAAACACACCGTCCCACACACTCTCCGCCAGTCACACCGTCCCAAACACTCTCCCCCCAGTCACACCGTCCCACACATTCTCCCCCCAGTCACACCGTCCCAAACACTCTCCCCAGACACACCGTCCCACACACTCTGCCCCCAGTCACACCGGCCCACACACTCCCAGTCACACCGTCCCACACACTCTCCCACCAGTCACACCGTCCCACACAATCTCCCCCCCAGTCACACCATCCCACACACTCTCCCCCAGTCACACCGTACCTCACACACTCCCCCAGTCACACCGTCCCACACACTCTCCCCCAGTCACACCGTCCCGCACACTCTCCCCCCAGTCACACCGTCCCACACACTCTCCCCCAGTCACACCGTCCCACACACTCTCCCCCCAGTCACACCGTCCCACACACTCTCCCCCCAGTCACACCGTCCCACACAGTCTCCCTCAAACACACCGTCCCACACACTCTCCGCCAGTCACACCGTCCCAAACACTCTCCCCCCAGTCACACTGTCCCACACACTCTCCCCCAGTCACACCGTCCCACACACTCTCCCCCCAGTAACACCGTCCCATACACTATCCCACCAGTCACACCGTCCCACACACTCTCCCCCAATCACACCGTCCCACACACTCTCCCCCCAGTCACACCGTCCCCCACACTCTCCCCCAGTCGCACCGCCCACACACTCCCCCCCAGTCACACCGTCCCACACACTCTCCCCCCAGTCACACCGTCCCACACACTCTCCCCCAGTCAAACCGTCCCACACACTCTCCCCCCAGTCACACCGTCCCACACACTCTGCCCCAGTCACACCGTCCCACACACTCTCCCCACAGTCACACCGTCCCACACACTCTCCCCCAGTCACACCATCCCACACACTTACCCCCAGTCACACCGTCCCACACACTCTCCCCAAGTCCCACACACTCTCCCCCCAGTCACACCATCCCACACACTCTCCCCCCAGTCACATCGTCCCACACACTCTCCCCCAGTCACACCGTCCCACACACTCTCCCCCCAGTCACACCGTCCCACACACTCTCCCCCCAGTCACGCCGTCCCACACACTCTCCCCCAGTCACACCGTCCCACACACTCTCCCCCAGTCACACCGTCCCAGACACTCTCCCCCCAGTCACACCGTCCCAGACACTCTGGGCTAGATTTTCAGTTGCTTGCGCCAGCAGTTAGCGCCTTAAGAGAAGTGATTTTCGGGCGCTATGCGTGTAGCGCCCGGGCGCAGCGCAGTTTGCGCCCCGCCCCAAATTAGGTTGCCCGTTAGCGCCGGCGCAAAGTTTAGCGGCCGCCCGTCTGCGCGCGCAGAAAATGACGTCACATCCTCGTGCAACGCCCTTTGGCCGCCCCGAATACAAACTTCAGTCGGACCGCCCGATTGTGCGGCTGGCGTCCAGAGCGTTTGTAAAATGGAACGCAACACACCCTGGGGAGCGCAAATTAAAGGGCCCTCCTCCTGCACTATAATGGACGGATCCAGTGTGTTGTGAATGGTGTATTTATGTTTTCCTCCTCCTCCTCCTCCTCCTCCTCCTCCCCCTCTTTTCCCCCCCAGACTCTGCCTTTGCAAAAAACACATGCACCCTTCCCCTTTAAGAGCTCACTGGCACCAGAGTGTCTGCCGTGCGCTGCGCCCGAGCTCGGGCGCTGCGCTCTGCACCGCCGGCTTAGCGCCTAAAGATAGTAGTGGAACGCCTCTTTTAGCGCTCCACCAACCTCTTAGGGCGAAGCCACTGAATTTCCGGCAACGGGGCGCTACTTTGGGGCGGGCGCTAACTACGGGCGGGCGCTAAGGTTAGCGCCCCAAAACTGTCTATACTGAAAATCTAGCCCTCTCCCCCAGTCACACCGTCCCCCAAACTGTCGGCCCAGTCACACCGTCCCACACAATATCCCCCAGTCACACCGTCCCACACACTCTCCCCACAGTCACACCGTCCCACACACTCTCCCTCAAACACACCGTCCCACACACTCTCCCCCAGTCACACCGTCCCACACAATCTCCCCCCAGACACACCGTCCCACACACTCTCCCCCAGTCACACCGTCGCACATACTCTCCCCCCAGTCACACCGTCCCACACACTCTCCCCCAGTCACACCGTCCCACACACTCTCCCCCCAGTCACACCGTCCCATACACTCTCCCCCAGTCACACCGTACCACAAACTCTCCCCCCAGTCATAACGTCCCACACACTATCCCCCAGTCACACCATCCCACACACTCTCCCCCCAGTCACACCATCCCACACACTCTCCCCCAATCACACCGTCCAACACACTCTCCCCCCAGTCACACCGTCCCACACACTCTCCCCCAGTCACACCGCCCACACACTCCCCCCCAGTCACACCGTCCCACACACTCTCCCCCATTCACATCGTCCCACACACTCTCCCCCAGTCACACCATCCCACACACTTACCCCCAGTCACACCGTCCCACACACTCTCCCCAAGTCACACACACTCTCCCCCCAGTCACACCATCCCACACACTCTCCCCCCAGTCACATCGTCCCACACACTATCCCCCAGTCACACCGTCCCACACACTCTCCCCCCCAGTCACACCGTCCCACACACTCTCCCCCCAGTCACACCGTCCCACACACTCTCCCCCCAGTCACACCGTCCCACACACTCACCCCCAGTCACACCGTCCCACACACTCTCCCCTAGTCACACCGTCCCACACACTCTCCCCCAGTCACACCGTCCCACACACTCTCCCCCCAGTCACACCGTCCCACACACTCTCCCCCAGTCACACCATCCCACACACTCTCCCCCCAGTCACACCGTCCCACACACTCTCCCCCAGTCACACCGTCCCACACACTCTCCCCCCAGTCACACCGTCCCAGACACTCTCCCCCAGTCACACCGTCCCACAAACTGTCGGCCCAGTCACACCGTCCCACACACTATCCCCCAGTCACACCGTCCCACACACTCTCCCCACAGTCACACCGTCCCACACACTCTCCCCCAATCACACCATCCCACACACTCTCCCCCCAGTCACACCGTCCCACACACTCTCCCCCAGTCGCACCGCCCACACACTCTCCCCCAGTCACACCGTCCCACACACCCTCCCCCCAGTCACACCGTCCCACACACTCTCCCCCAGTCACAACGTCCCACAAAATCTCCCCCCAGTCACACCATCCCACACACTCTCCCCCCAGTCACACCGTCCCACACACTCTCCCCCAGTCACACCGTCCCACACACTCTCCCCCAGTCACACCATCCCACTCACTCACCCCCAGTCACACCGTCCCACACACTCTCCCCAAGTCCCACACACTCTCCCCCCAGTCACACCATCCCACACACTCTCCCCCCAGTCACATCGTCCCACACACTCTCCCCCAGTCTCACCGTCACACACACTCTCCCTCAGTCACACCGTCCCACACTCTCTCCCCCCATTCACACCGTCCCAAACACTCTCCCCAGACACACCGTCCCACACACTCTCCCCCCGGCACACCGTCCCACACACCCTCCCCCCAGTCACACCGTCCCACACACTCTCCCCCCAGTCACACCGTCCCACACACTCTCCCCCCAGTCACACCATCCCACACACTCTCCCCCCCAGTCACACCATCCCACACACTCTCCCCCAGTCACACCGTACCTCACACTCTCCCCCAGTAACATCGTCCCACACACTCTCCCCCAGTCACACCGTCCCACACACTCTCCCCCCAGTCACACCGTCCCACACTCTCCCCCAGTCACAGCATCCCACACACTCTCCCCCCAGTCACACCGTCCCACACACTCTCCCCCCAGTCACACCGTCCCACACACACTCCCCCAGTCACACCGTCCCAAACACTCTCCCCCCAGTCACACCGTCCCACACACTCTCCCCCCAGTCACACCGTACCACACACTCTCCCCCCAGTCACACCGTCCCACACAGTCTCCCCCAGTCACACCGTCCCACACACTCTCCCCCAGTCACACCGTCCCACACACTCTCCCCCAGTCACACTGTCCCACACACTCTCCCCCAGTCACACCATCCCACACACTCTCCCCCCATTCACACCGTCCCACACACGCTCCCCCCAGTCACACCGTCCCACACACTCTCCCCCAGTCACACCGTCCCACACACTCTCCCCCCAGTCACACCGTCCCACACACTCTCCCCCAGTCACACCGTCCCGCACGCTCTCCCCCCATGCACACCGTCCCACACACTCTCCCCCAGTCACACCGTCCCACACACTCTCCCCCCATTCACACCGTCCCACACACTCTCCCCCAGTCACACCGTCCCACACACTCTCCCCCCATTCACACCGTCCCTCACACTCTCCCCCAGTCACACCGTCCCACACACTCTCCCCCAGTCACACCGTCCCACACACTCTCCCCCAGTCACACCGTCCCACACACTCTCCCCCAGTCACACCGTCCCACACACTCTCCCCCAGTCACACCATCCCACACACGCTCCCCCCAGTCACACCGTCCCACACACTCTCCCCCAGTCACACCGTCCCACACACTCTCCCCCCAGTCACACCGTCCCACACACTCTCCGCCAGTCACACCGTCCCACACACTCTCCCCCCATTCACACCGTCCCACACACTCTCCCCCAGTCACACCGTCCCACACACTCTCCCCCCTTTCACACCGTCCCACACAATTCACAATTCAAATCACTTTATTGGCATGTTAAGTTACATCTTATGTTGCCAAAGCATCAAAATACATTTATGGTTTAGCACATAAACGCAGTTCTATTCATACAGTGTATAAACAGGTATATCCCTGAGTGTATAAATATACATTCGCATTGTTTATATATATTCTTTTCTTAGTTTACTGGTTGTCCCTCTGTTCATGGCAAGCTGTAACATAGTGTGCCGCCAGTGTTATACAGCTTCTCTCCTCCCCCAGTAGGAATGGGAGTTTTTGGTTGTCATTCAGATTTCTGAAATCAGGGCATATTTGTGAGAATTTTTGGTAGAAATTCTCCCTGATGCCCTGATATTTTCCACAAGCTGTGAGGAAGTGCATCTCTGTCTCCACCACTCCCTGACTGCAGTGAGAGCATATCCTGTCCTCTCTTGGCAGCCTGGTCTGCCTGTGTCTGCCTTTTTCCATCGCTAGGCTATGTTCGCTAAGTCTGTACCTTGTCAAGGTTCTTCTCAGTTTGTTATCCTTTACCATGGTCAGGTAATCAGCTATGTTGTATTGTCTGTTTAGGGCCAAGTAGCAATTGAGTTTGCTTTGGGTTTTTGTTGTTTCTGCCCAATATGTCAGATATTTTTCCTTTTGCTTAGCGACGATTGTGTTGGGTCGAATTCTTTGTGTTACCCTGTCACTGTCCTGGGGCTGGTTATTGTTAGTATTGTTAATAGTTACTTCACTGAGTCCCAGGACTAGTTGACTGAGGGTATTCTTCTTTATGGTCAGCTCTTGGCATTTCAGGGCGTCGTAGTGATAGCATTGGGGATTGCTCATTTGTAGGTGATTCCAAAATTTGGTGGCTCTTTTTTGGATAGTGATTATTAATGGATATTGGCCTAGTTCCGCCCTGCATGCATTGTTTACTGTTTTCCTTTGAGTCCGGAGGATACTTTTACAGAATTCTGCATGTAGGATCTCAATTGGGTGTTTGTCCCATTTTGCAAATTCTTGTTGAGTTAGTGGTCCCCATACCTCACTGCCATAGAGTGCAATTACTGATTTGAAAATTTTGAGCCAAATGCTAATTGGGATTTCTATTTGGATTGATTTTTTGATGGCATAGAAAGCCCTTCTTGCTTTCTCTTTCAGTTCATTCACAGCCAGTTTGAAGTTTCCCGTAGAACTGATTTTTAAGCCCAAGTATGTGTAGTTAGTGGTTTGTTCAATTTTGGTTGTTCCTACTGTGAAATTTATTTTGGGTCCCTGATGTTTGGATCTTTGCTGGAACACAAGGACTTTGGTTTTTTGGGGATTTATTGTCAGGGCCCAAGTCTGGCAGTACGACTCCAGCAGGTCCAGGTTTTGCTGTAGCCCCTCTTTAGTAGGTGACAGCAGAACCAGGTCGTCTGCATAGAGGAGGAATTTAACCTTGGATTCATATAGGGTGAGGCCGGGTGCTGTAGATTGTTCAAGTAGTTTTGCCAATCCATTTATGTAAATATTAAAGAGTGTCGGTGAGATTGGCGAGCCCTGCGTCACCCCCCGCCCCTGTGGGAAGTATTTTGTTTGTTTGTCTCCAATTTTAACTGCACATTTGTTGTTTGTATACATTGATTTAATTACATCATATGTTTTCCCTCCTACCCCACTTTCGATAAGTTTCAGGAATAAACCGTCATGCCAGATGGAGTCGAAAGCCTTCTGGAAATCTACAAAGCATGCGTAGATTTTGCTTTTGTTATGGTGAACGTGTTTGTCAATTAGGGTCTGTAGGGTGAAGATATGATCGGATGTCCTATAGTTTGGCAGGAATCCAATTTGGCTTTTACTCAAGACATTGTGCTCCTCAAGGAAGTTTATAAGTCTTTTGTTTATGATGCTACAGAATACCTTCCCCAGGTTACTGTTTACACAGATGCCTCGATAGTTGTTTGGGTCGATTTTGTCCCCACTCTTGTATATGGGCGTTATGAGTCCTTTGTTCCAGATATCAGGGAAATAACCGACACTCAGAACCAAGTTGAAGAGTTTTAGGATAGCCAGTTTCATTTTGTTGTCTGTGTGTTTAATCATCTCGTTTAGTATGCCGTCTGTCCCGCAGGCTTTTCCTGGTCGCAGGTCCTTGAGTTTTTCAAGAAGTTCTTTTTCTGTTATTATGGCGTCCAGCGGGTTTTGGTTATCTTTTATGGCCATTTCTAGCTTTTCCAGTTTTTTGCATATTTGGTGTTGCTCTGGTCTTAGTGTGTTTTTCTGGTATAATTTTTCAAAGTGGTTTACCCAAGTGTCCCCATTTTGAATGGCCAAATCGTCGTGTTGTTTTTTGTGTAGTGTTTTCAAGTTTTCCCAGAAACAATTGGAATCAATGGATTCCTCCATGGAGCTGAGTGTATTCTTAATATATTGCTCTTTTTTGGTTCTGAGTGTGTTTCTGTATTGTGTTAGTGTCTGACAATAAGTAAGGCGTAGTTCCTCGTTTTCTGGATGTCTGTGTTTTTGGTTTGATATTTTTCTAAGTTTTTTCCTCATGTTATCGCAATCTCGGTCAAACCATTTTTCATAGTTTTTTGTTTTGGGTTTGTTCTTGCGAGCTTTCAAGTTTGCATTTGTTGCCAAATTATCAAAAATATTGTTTAGTTTACTAACTGCCCGGTTTACGCCTTCTTTATTGTGAGTGTATATGTTATCCAGAAAGGTGTCTAAGAGAGCTTGAGTTGATGCATTGCTAATTGTTTTCTGGTATTTTTCCGTGTCGTTTTTGGCCCATCTGTATGATTTTTTGGTGTTGTACAGTTTACTGGGTTGTGTTTCTATGTTGTTTGTTTCTGTCTTTTTGAGGAACATAGTAATTTGACTGTGATCTGACAGTGTTGTTTGTGGTTTGACTGTGAATGCTCTGAAAGAGGATGGGTCTAAGTCTGTAATCATATAGTCTACTGTGCTGCAGCCAAGAGGTGAGCAATAGGTCGATCTTCCTAGGAGGTCTCCGATGAACCTACCATTGACAATGTACAGACCCAGGTTTCGACAGAGCTGTAGTAGCTGTTTTCCGTTGGTATTTGACTGCTTGTCGCAGTTATGCCTGTATGGAAGGGAAGGGATGTCAAAGTGGTTATTCCTGAAAACGTAATTGTTTCCCTGATTATTGGTGAAGTCTGGTTCTTCGCCCGTTCTTGAATTGAGGTCCCCACAGATCAACACGTTCCCCTGGGCCTGGTATTGGATAGTTTCCCCCTCCATGTTGGAGAAGGTGTCCTCTTTAAAGTACGGGGAATCGATTGGAGGGATATAAAGTGCGCAAATGTAAACATCTTGGGTGTTTGAGATAATCTCCCTCTCAAGTTTGAGCCACATATGGTTTTCGCCCTTTTTTATAAATTTGATGTAATTCTTAAGTTCTGTTTTAAACCAGATCAGTATGCCTCCGGAGTCTCTGCCTTGGGTTACACTTGGTAATTTATTGGAAGGGACCACCAGCTCAGTGTACCCTTGGGGACAGCCAGTGTGTCCTTTTCCTTTATACCAAGTTTCCTGTAAAATGATAATATCTAGGTCTTTAGTTTCATCTATGAACTCTGGGGTCCTACTTTTCACTTCTCGCACTGAAGAGCGTAGACCTTGGATATTCCAGGTCGAAATATATAAGGATTTCATGTTAAGTTTGATCTTTTACTATGATAGGTTAAAGAGCGGTACGTGTTTGTCGTGTCTAAGTGTGGGAAAAAAAAGATCACATCAGTTGTCTACAAAAGTTAATACAATTTGGTTACAGTTCTTTCTATTAATTAGTCCTTGATCCATAAGGCGGAAGTAGATGCTGCTGCACATCTGCTTATTGTCTCTTAATGGATTGTTTCTGTCTGAGGTATTGCGTACGTCCTGTGCATCTCTCCCTCTGTCTGGCTGGGAGCAGTCCTATTCCCCTGTGGGACAGGAGTGGTGCAGGTCTGATATTGTTGTTTTGCATGGGGATCCTCTCTGGTCTCGGTTGGTGTGTTGGTGGTCCTTGTAGTGTTCCTGATATGTACCCCGCTGATCTCTGGTGGTCGGGGGGGGGTCCTCTTGGAGTCTGGGTATGGACCCGGTTAAAAGTGACGTCCTTCAGGGCTTTAGCAAAGATCGATATTCTTTGCCTTTGGATGTGGACGTGGTCGTAAAGACATTCCTCATCGAGGGTGGGGTGTTGGGCCAGGTGTACGTTGTGGTTTGATTCGCAGTCTCTTGCTATGCTGGCATTTATCTCATGAATTGTGTTGTTGTTGAAGTCTGTTCTCGGCAATATTGTGGAAGCAGTGATTCTAGTGTTTGGAAATGTACTGCTTGCTTTCCTAATCATTGCTCTGAGCGATGTTGCTACTTCTTTCTGTTGGGTCTTTAGGTCATTTGTGCCCGTGTGTATTATTATGTGTTGGGGGGAGCCTAATCTGGCTTTGGTCAGCCATCCCATGGCTCTGTTTGTTGTTGGGCACCAGATCTTTTCTACTTTACTTCTAGGGAAGAGCTTTTTCTCCCATAGAAATTTCCCATTTGAGTCTATGAGTATTACGACGTCAGCCTTGTTTGTGTTTACTGTCTGGTGGCTTTCGCTTGGACTCATAGTGTGTGTGCTGGGCTGGGGTGTCTGGTGTGTGCGTACCTCTTGTGAGCGGCCCGCTTGTGGTTCCACGGTGGTGGGGGAAGATTGCGAATCAGTATGCTGGTCGGTCTGTGTGGCACCCCTTGTATTGTGTGTCTGTTGCTTTTGTTCCGTGTGGGAGTGCAGCCGTTCCGTCCGGGTCTGTCTTGTCTTATCTCTAGCCTCTGGTTGCTGGTCTAATGGTGTTATCTCTCCTCTGTGGCTCTCTTCTTTTTCCTGCAGCTCTTTCACCTGATTCCTAAGTAGATTCACCTGGTTCTCAAGTAGCTTCAGCTCTCTCTTGTGTCTCTCCCTCTCCTGATTTTGATCGTCATTCATTTTGAGGAAGTCCTCTCTAAGTTTAACCATCTCTATCTCTAATTGATTAAATTTATCTTTTGGTTGTATCTGGCTGTGTGATCCCGGGGTATGTGTCTGGTCGGCCCTGGAAGGCTCACTCACTTCCTGGCTAGGCTGGTCGGCCCTGGAGGGCTCACTCACTTCCTGGCTATGCTGCTCTTCTCTTGGTGAGCTGGGAATGGTAGGGGGACTATGTGTGGCTTCCTCCCTGGTCGTTATGCTGGGGTTTGTCAGTTGTATCGTGTGGCTGTGGTTCCCCGGGGTTAGTGTCTGGTTTGAACTGTGTGGCTCGTTCACCTCCTGACCAGGCTGATGTTCTCCTGGTAAGTTGTCAATGTTGGGGGGAGTGCGGGCCACTCTGGGGCTGTTCCTTCCCCCCTTAGTTAATTTTTTCAGTGTCCTGAAGGCCGTTGCAAATTTGTCGAGGTTGCCTTGCACTAATATTGTTCCGGTATTGTACGCGTTGACCGTCGTAGTTGAACTGTCTCCTGGTGTGTTAATTTTCATTATGGACCCATTTGCGGTATTTTCTAGCTTAACATTGGTATAGTGTGATTTTATTGCTGTGATCCAAGCCACTGGCTGATCTGAGTAGAAAATGAGGTTACTTTTTGTCCCATTGTTGTAACAGTCAGCAAAAAGTGTTTCTGGTTTTTCTCTCATCTGCTCATGCTTGATCGCTTTTATCGCTTTTTTTGCGGTGTTGGGGGGAATCTGGAAGCGGGGCTGTTGTGGATCTTCTGATTCGCTCATTTTTGGTAAAGTATTGTTGACCTTAGAATAAGCTTTTCTGGGGCCCCGGGTTTGGTGTTTCCCTCTCCCTGTTCGCGAACTTTCCCGGTCCCCCTCTCCGACCCCGTGGTCCCTGGGCCTCGGCTTCTGGGTTCACCCTTCTCAGGTCTGGGTCTGTGAGCCGCTGTTTCCCGGTGCCTTCGGGCTGTTCCCCTCCCCCTCAGAGGTCTCTGTGCCTCTGTCTCGGCCTGGCTCCTCGGGCCTTTCCCTGGCTTCAGTCTCCCTCCCTGGGCCCTGTACTCACAGTCTTGGTTTGCTTCTGGAAGCCTTCTGGTTGCTCCCCTTCTCCTCAGAGGTCTCTGGGCCTGGCTCCTCGGGCCTTTCCCGGGCTTTCTAGCCCAGCCGCCGCTCGGGCTGTGCCTCGTTCGCCGTTCGGGTGCTGGACTGCGGTCGTCGCTCGGGTGCTGGACTGCGGCCGTCGCTCAGGTGCTGGACTGCGGTCGTCGCTCGGGTGCTGGACTGCGGCCGCCGATCGGGCCGTGTCTCGTTCGCCGCTCGGGCTCCCCGAGTCACCTCGTTCCAGCTGCCGCTGCGTCTCCGTGCGGCCTCCCCGATTCGCCTCGTTTCCCGAAGCGGCCTCCCCGAGTCTCCTCGCTCCGGCTGCCGCTGCGTCTCCGTGCGGCCTTGACGCCTCGGTTCCCGATGCGGCCGAATCACCTCGCTTCTGCTGCTGCTGTGGCCCCGTGCGGCCGCTGTTCTTTGGTTTGTATATTTTTTTTTCCCTTATTTCTTTTTTTTCTTTGGCTTTTTTTTTCTAATTTCCTCTGGTTTTTTTTCCTTTGGTGGTCTCTTTGGTGGTCTTTTCCTTCCTTACTTAATCTAGACTAAACTAAACTCTCCCCCAGTCACACCGTCCCACACACTCTCCCCCCATTCACACCGTCCCACACACTCTCCCCCAAGTCACACCGTCCCACACACTCTCCCCGTCACACTGTCCCACACACTCTCCCCACCGTCACACCGTCCCACACACTCTCCCCCCAGTCACACCGTCCCACACACTCTCCCCCCAGTCACACCGTCCCACACACTCTCCCCCCAGTCACACCGTCCCACACACTCTCCCCCCAGTCACACCGTCCCACACACTCTCCCCCAGTCACACCGTCCCACACACTCTCCTCCCCCAGTCACACCATCCCACACTCTCTCCCCCCAGTCACACCGTCCCACACACTCTCCCCCCAGTCACACCGTCCCACACTCTCCCCCCAGTCACACCGTCCCACACTCTCTCCCCCCAGTCACACCGTCCCACACACTCTCCCCCCAGTCACACCGTCCCACACACTCTCCCCCCAGTCACACCGTCCCACACACTCTCCCCCCAGTCACACCGTCCCACACACTCTCCCTACAGTCACACCGTCCCACACTCTCTCCCCCCAGTCACACCGTCCCACACACTCTCCCCCAGTCACACCGTCCCACACACTCTCCCTCAAACACACCGTCCCACACACTCTCCCCAGTCACACCGTCCCACACACTCTCCCCCCAGTCACACCGTCCCACACTCTCTCCCCCCAGTCACACCGTCCCACACACTCTCCCCCAGTCACACCATCCCAAACACTCTCCCCCAGTCACACCGTCCCACACACTCTCCCCCCAGTCACACTTTCCCACACTCTCTCCCCCCAGTCACACCGTCCCACACACTCTCCCCCCAGTCACACCGTCCCACACACTCTCCCCCCAGTCACACCGTCCCACACTCTCTCCCCCCAGTCACACCGTCCCACACACTCTCCCCCCAGTCACTCCTCAATTTCATTATCTGCATCCTCCAGGATGTTTGTATGAGTGATGTAGGACACAAGTTGCCAGCTTGCATAGGACCACCGGCAAACCTGGAAGGCTGCTATTTCAGGCCTTCAAAAACAGAAGAGGAACCTTTAAACAGAGGATGCCTTGCAATATACTGTTTGGGATGATTTTGTGGTTATGTGAATAAGTGAATAGGGGACAAGATATGACAAGAGCAGGACAGTCGTAGTCCCAATCCTGCAGGTGGCCTTCAACTTCACCATTTCTACTCCCTTGATCCTGTCAAAGCCAAGGATGTCTAGGGTGATCTTCTCAAAAGGAGTCAAGGTTTGGAAATTTTTGGAACCTCCAGTTCTCTTTTATTGTGTGTTACCTTGCCTTGCGAGCAGAGAGGTAGTTTTGCTATTTGCAAGGTTAAGGAGCACACATGTACCCAACCTGCAGCCCATCCAAGGGGTCAGTGTGGGATGGTGTGACTGGGGGGAGAGTGTGTGGGATGGTGTGACTAGAATTGCTGGTTAAAGAGGGGATTAACACAATTGAAAGGAAGGATATTAGCTCTGATGATGTGCAATCTGTATGGGTAGAACTGAAAAATACCAAGGGGCAGAAAACGTTACTGGGAGTGGTATATAGACCTCCAAACCGTAAAGCGGAGGTCGGGGATGGCATTAAATGGGAAATTAGAGAAGCGTGCAATAAGGGCACAGCAGTTATCATGGGTGACTTTAATCTACATACAGATTGGGCTAACCAAATTAGTAACAATACTGTGGAGGAGGAATTCCTGGAGTGTATACGGGATGGTTTTCTGGACCAATATGTCGAGGAACCAACTAGAGATCAGTCCATCTTAGACTGGGTATTATGCAATGAGAAAGGATTAATTAGCAACCTTGTTGTGCGAGGCCCCTTGGGTCAAAGCGATCATAATATGATAAAATTCTTCATTAAGATGGAGAGTGAAATAGTTGACTCAGAGACTAGGGTCCTGAATTTAAATAAAGGAGACTATGATGGTATGAGGCGCAAGATGGGTAGGATTGATTGGGGAATGTCACTCAAAGAGTTGACGGTGGATAGGCAATGGCAAACATTCAAAGATCACATGGATGAACTACAAAATTTGTTCATCCCAATTTGGCATAAAAAAAACCAAAAATGGTGACTCAACCGTGGCTAACAAGGGAAATTAGGGATAGCATAAGATCCAAGGAGAGGACATATAAATTGGCCAGAAAAAGCAGTAAACCTGAGGTTTGGGAGCAGTTTAGGATTCAACAAAGGAGGACAAAGGGATTAATTAAGAGGAGGAAAATAGTGTATGAGAGTAAGCTTGCAGGGAACATAAAAACTGACTGTAAAAGCTTTTATAGATATGTGAAGAGAAAAAGATTGGTGAAGTCAAGCATAGGTCCCTTGCAGTCAGAATCAGGGGAATTTATAATGGGGAACAAAGAAATGGTCGACCAATTAAATACATACTTTGGTTCTGTCTTCACAAAGAAGGACACAAATAACCTGCCAAAGATATCAGGGAACATAGGGTCTAATGACAGGGAGTAACTGATAGAAATCAGTGTTTGTAGGGAAATGGTGTTAGGGAAATTGATGGGATTGAAGGCCGATAAATCCCCAGGGCCTGATAATCTACATCCTAGGGTACTTAAGGAAGTGACCCTAGAAATAGTAGATGCATTGCGGGTCATCTTCCAAAATTCGATAGACTCTGGAACAGTACCCATGGATTGGCGGGTAGCTAATGTAACCCCACTGTTCAAAAAGGGTGGTAGAGAGAAAACGGGGAATTACAGACCGGTAAGCCTGACATCGGTAGTGGGGAAAATGCTAGAGTCCATTATAAAGGATGTAATAGTCGAGCACTTGGAAAACAGTGACAGGATCGGACAAAGTCAACATGGATTTACAAAAGGTAAATCGTGCTTGACTAATCTACTGGAATTTTTTGAGGATGTAACTGGTAAAATAGATAAGGGAGAACCAGTGGATGTGGTGTATTTGGATTTTCAAAAGGCTTTCGATAAGGTCCCGCATAAGAGATTAGTGTGTAAAATTAAGGCACATGGGATTGGGGGCAAGGTATTGACTTGGATAGAGAACTGGTTGGCAGACAGAAAGCAAAGAGTTGGAATAAACGGCTCTTTTTCCGAGTGGCAGGCAGTGACTAGTGGGGTACCGCAGGGATCGGTCCTTGGACCCCAGCTATTCACAATGTATATTAATGATCTGGACGAGGGAACTAGATGTAATATCTCCAAGTTTGCAGACGACACAAAGCTGGGTGGGCATGTGTGCTGTGAGGAGGATACCGAGAAACTCCAGTATGATTTGGACAGGTTGGGTGATTGGGCAGAAACATGGCAGATGCAATATAACGTGGATAAATGCGAGGTTATCCACCTGGTGTCAAAAACAGGAAGGCAGATTATTATCTGAATGGCAATAGATTGGGAGAAGGGGAAGTGCAACGAGACCTGGGTGTCCTTGTGCACCAGTCGCTGAAAGTAAGCATGCAGGTGCAACAGGTAGTTAAGAAGGCAAATGGTATGTTGGCCTTTGTAGCGAGAGGGTTCGAGTACAGGAGCAAGGATGTCTTGCTGCAGTTGTACAGGGCCTTGGTGAGACCACACCTTGAGTATTGTATGCAGTTTTGGTTGCCTTATCTGAGGAAGGATGTTCTTGCCATGGAAGGAGTGCAGCGAAGATTCACCAGGCTGATACCTGGGATGGCAGGAATGACGTATGAGGAGAGATTGGGTCGATTGGGCTTGTATTCGCTGGAGTTTAGAAGAATGAGAGGGGATCTCATCGAAACTTATAAAATTCTAACAGGACTGGACAGACTAAATGCTGGAAGGATGTTCCCGATGGTCGGGGAGCCCAGAACCAGGGGTCACAGTCTAAGGATAAAGGGTCAGCCATTTAGGACAGAGATGAGGAGGAATTTCTTCACCCAGAGAGTGGTGAACCTGTGGAATTCTCTACCAAAGAAGGCAGTAGAGGCCAATTCATTAAATATATTCAAGAAGGAGTTGGATATATTTCTTAAGGCTAAAGGGATCAAGGGATATGGGGATAAGGCAGGGTACTGAATTTGGACGATCAGCCATGATCTCATTGAATGGCGGAGCAGGCTCGAGGGGCCGAATGACCTACTCCTGCTCCTATCTTCTATGTTTCTATATGTTTCTATGTAACATGTGTTGGAATGATTTGCTGTGTGAAGCCCCTTTGAGATTTCAGTGACAATAACATCAACAACAACTTGCATTGATTGACCTTGGCACCTTTCATTAGGTCTGCCACCTTCTGCATTTGCAGCCAAGTTCTCTAAGTGTTGCAGAGAGCAATCACCTTGTCAGCTATCTCATGCCAGACATTTCAGAGGACTTTTCTCTGGGGAGAATGCTCTTGAGCTTTAATTAGAGCAACCCTTCCTCACCTCACTGCATACAGCAAACCTCAAGGGCACCATGCACAAACGTGCAGTAATAGTGTGCATCTTCAATCCCCTTCCCTTCTGTGCATTTAAAATGGAAACCTTTGAAATCACTACAGCAGGGCTTTAAAACTATCCATTCAGGGTGTGAGAGCTCCCATAGGAAGCCATCGGTAATAGGAGGGATCAAAATATCTAGAATCATAGAATGGTTTATTCAAGTCGTGAGCTTTTGCCAGGAAGAGCTGTGTGCTCAAAGTCAACAATATCTCCTCCAACACATTGTTCTGGCCAGAATCATGCACAACCAGAATCTATCTTTTTTCTTTCTTTCTTTCTATTCTGAAGTACTAGTCAATTCCAAACTGGGTCAACAATGACACTTCTGAGAAGATCAGAACTGATCCACTTCCGATCCGTTCAGCTTAGAGAATGGCTTTGGGGCTCATCCTTAAGGCTTAGTTTTCCTTAAGGTAATTTATTATTTGAAATCTCTTATAGAAAGTTATTTGGTGCTTGAAGGTTCTCTTGTTGATATAGCTGCTTATTAAAGCCTACTGTACTTGATGGAACCATTCTGGATTGATATCAAAGAATGTGACTGAACATCATATGGAGGCAACAGGTCACAAGACAAAAACATGCAGCCAGAAGCAACACAGGACCAGACAACAGTGTGCAGAGGTAAGACATGGGCATGGGCAGGAGAGAGCAAGGCAACACCTGGCATAAATGAAAAAGCACATCAAACAGATACAGAAACGAAGTGGAAAAGAAGGAAATTTGTAAGCAGATGGTAATTGAGCCCATCTTGACTGGGAAGTTTCTTCTTCCTGAGGCCTAAAATGTAAAAAGCGAGAAATTATAGCACAGAAGGAGGCCATTCGACCTATTGTGCCTGTGCCAATGCTTCAGCTGGTGATATCTACCCTAATCCCATTTCCCTGAAATTTCCCCATATCCTTTCTTACTCTTCCTTTGATAATACATGTCCAATTCCTTTCTCATCCTTGGTTTTAATCTTTAATGCGCATACACTTGCTGTAGGATACTACCTATCTTCTTCTCTTCCTCTTAGGCAGTCCCTCGGAACCGAGGATGACTTGCTTCCACACTAAAAATGAGTTCTCAGGTGACTGATGAGTCCAATGCAGGACGACATACAGTCTCTGTCGCTGTTGGGGTTGTCCATGAGGGTCCTGATGTTCCAGGTCCCGAACTTCATTTAACAGGGTGGAAGATGCCTGTGCGTGAATTCTTTTAACGTGGGGTAGCCGTTGCACACCAGCTACCACATGGGCTTGACAGAGCAAGGTCTTGGTCCAATGACAAGGGGATCCAAGACGATTGGAGACCAGGCTCTGCTACATCGGCCGAGCACACACACACACAAACATACCTTATCTGAGGAAGGATGTTCTTGCCATGGAGGGAGTGCAGCGAAGATTCACCAGGCTGATACCTGGGATGGCAGGAATGACGTATGAGGAGAGATTGGGTCGATTGGGCTTGTACTCGCTGGAGTTCAGAAGAATGAGAGGGGATCTCATTGAAACTTATAAAATTCTAACAGGACTGGACAGACTGGATGCAGGAAGGATGTTCCTGATGGCCAGGGAGTCCAGAACCAGGGGTCACAGTCTAAGGATAAGGGGTAAGCCATTTAGGACAGAGATGAGGAGGAATTTCTTCACCCAGAGAGTGGTGAACCTGTGGAATTCTCTACCACAGAAGGCAGTGGAGGCCAATTCATTAAATATATTCAAGAAGGCGTTGGATATATTTCTTAAGGCTAAAGGGATCAAGGGATATGGGGAGAAGGCAGAGACAGGGTACTGAATTTGGATGATCAGCCATGATCTCATTAAATGGCAGAACAGACTCGAGGGGCCGAATGGCCTACTCCTGCTCCTATCTTCTATGTTTCTATGTTTCTACTCCTACTGTCCTCCTCCCTCCTTCCCGCAGGTCCTCTCTGCCTGGGTTTCATAGGCTGCAGTGTGGTCCTCCCTATCCCGCTGCTGGTCCACGCTGCGGCACTCCTGGGCCTCGACTTATCAACTTACATAGTAACAGAGTAACAGTGTAACAGTTTTAGACAGGAGAAAACCATCCATCCATCTAGCCCTCCTAACCACAGTATTCCTTTGGTAGATATCTAAAAGCCCTGTATCACATTTATTGACAAGGTTCTGACTAGTTGCTCTTGAACCCATTAAGGTTTCTTGTTCCACCATCCATGCCGATAATTTGCTCCACATACTTACCACACTTTTGGTTAAAAAAAATACTCCTGCGTGGAAATGACTTGCAATATCTTAAGGTGACTTTTAGGCAGTTATGGGCCACTTAGTGTAGAGCAAACTCGAGAGTCATGAGAGCGGCATCATATTACTGAATACAACAGAGGAATTTAATTATATATATATAGCCAACTTTAGACACTTTTAAAGTTTAGTTCTCGCTCCATCAGCTCCACCTGGAACTTAGGAAAGACCTCAAGGTGCTTGTAATATTGTTTTGGAAAAAAAAAACAAATAGAACTGACATAAAAAGAGCTCAAGGGTTATGATTGAGTGTTATACGTTAAGACAGGTGATGCTTTATGTATTGTGGCAAGCCATTCATTTAATTTCACTGATTCGGTATCAAATCCTGAATCAAAGTCCTTGAATGACTGATTTATCTGTGCATAGAAACATCGGAACAGGAGTAGGCCATTCAGCCCATTGAGGCCCTCTTCTTTTATTACAATGGAGTCACTGTGAGTAGCGTTCGTTTGAAAGGTGTTCAACGTATTTTCATTTTTGACATTATTAAGCATGGATACAGAATGCTGGATCAGTTAAGATATCGAAAGAATATAATTCCTACAACGCAAGCCTATATTGCTATGCAGTAGATTTTTTTTTTAGCAATCAAAGTGATTTAAGTTGGTTGATACTAAGTAAAACCATTTAAATTACCCTGTTGGAATTTTGGGTATTTTACAGAACTAGTTCTTGCTCAATAGTTTTACATCATAAGTGCATGTCGCCTGGAGCAGTCCCAAATCTCTACCTTTCCAGAGTTGCGTGACTTGTAAGATTAGCAATAACACTATTGCAGTAACTGCATATTCCATTTCAATAATAGAAAATGATCGTTCTGTGGTTAGATAACCCAGGAGTTCAAGGAATCAAATTGATGAGGGCTTTTGATAGAGTAGATCGGGAGACAGGCAGGAGGGTCGATAACCAGAGGACACAGATTTAAGATCATTCGCAAAAATATCCAGTGGAAATTAGGAGAAATTATTTTACGCAGTGAGTTGTTATGATCTGGAATGCACTGCCTGAAAAGGTGGTGGAAGCAGATTCAATAGTAACTTTCAAAAGGGAATTGGATATATATTTGAAAAGGAGAAATTTGCAGGGCTATGAGGAAAGAGCGGGGGAGTGGGAATAATTGGAGAGCTCTTTCAGAGAGCCGGCACAGGCACGACGGGCTGAGTGGCCTCCTTCTGTGCAGCATGATTCTGTGATTCTATAAAATTCTGAAATGGAATGTGTTGTTTGACACAGTGTAGAATATCATTTTATGCTGCTACTCTATTCACTTAGTTACAATATTAAGCTCCAATCAAAGGCAGCACAGCTAAATTGATTTATTTATGATTGCACTGAACAACAATAACTTGCATTTATATAGTGCCATTAACATAGTAAAGTGTCCCAAGGCATTTCACAGGAGTGTTATCAAACAAAAGCTGATACCTAGGGCTCGAAATTCGTTATAGCCAAGGAATGGGCCGTGTTTAGACTAAAAATGGTTACAACAACAACAACTTGTATTTATATAGCACCTTTAACATAGTAAAACGTCCCAAGGCGCTGCACAGGAGTATTATAAGACAAATAATTTGACACCGAGCCACATAAGGAGAAATTAGGGCAGGTGACCGAAAGCTTGGTCAAAGAGGTAAGCTTTAAGGAGCGTCTTAAAGGAGGAAAGAGAGGTAGCGAGGCGGAAAGGTTTAGGCAGGGAATTCCAGAGCTTAGGGCCTAGGCAACAGAAGGCACGGCCACCAGTGGTGGAGTGATTATAATCAGGGATGCTCAAGAGGACAGAATTAAGTAGCGCCAGGTGAAAATTGTCTAGGCTGCACGCAAAATTCGTCCTCACTCTTAAAATGATTGCAGTCATGATTCTCGTCTAAAAACCCAAGCTCATTGGCATTACACTGAAAAGATGGACCAATATTGGGCATAGTCTAAACGCAAGTAATGATTGCCACTGGGTTTTTTCACTACTTAAAGGGGAGGTCCATTGATGCTGCAGCACCTCATTCTCAGCATTGTTGGGTGTGCAGATGCCTCAACAACCATAACAAGAAGGACAAAGAGAAGGAGCACTTATTTACAAATGCTGATGGCAGATTGCCAGCCCAGGGAGAGAGCCTGGAGGTTTTCCGATGAAACCTTGGAGGCATTCGTTTTAGCAGTGGAGAGAAGGCGGGCGGTCTTGTACCAACTGGCAGGTGGCCCTCGCCATAAGTCTACTGGATTATGTGGAGGGAGGTAACACATCACGTCATGGGCAGCACAGCAGGAAGAGGTTTAATGAGCTCACACGGGTGGTCAGGGTGAGCGATGGCTTCAACAAATGCTACATACCACCATCTGTACCACAAGCTTCACACACTGCTCAATGTACCACACCCCACCCACCAACAATCTCTGTCTAGTAACACTCACACCCACATCTCACACCTTGCACACAATGACAACTATTCAACTATGGCAGGCACAAGGGTCATTAGTTATTCGAATTCATGTGATATGTGACGTAATAAAACTCACTACTCACTTGGTTCGAGTATAAAGCAAGGCTTTAATCAACTTGTTTCAGGACATGGAGGTCAAGTTGTACTTCACTAGTTCCTTATCTTACAAAATGTCCCTGGAAAGCTGGGGCCGACGCCCGAGTATTTATACTCCTTGGACGGCGCCACCAGCTGGCCGTCCAGCGTTATTTCACGAGTAGTTTCTTGATGAATTATGAGATCTATAACAATATGTGTGATATGTTTATAGATAAATTTATTAATGGTGTTTGGAATATTTTGTGGTCTCTCTCATTTCACCTTTGCGCCCAGGAGGACGCTTTGATAGGGCATGAGACAGGGATGGTATGATGGGCATGTGGTGAGCAACCATCTGGGGTTTCATTCATTCGAATCACAGTCTGATGAGCCGATCAGGACAGCCCATCCAGAAAGCCGATTGTCTCGCTGCCTCTTTTCTCCCTCCTGGTCCTCCTCCTCCTCCTCCTCCTCATCCGCCTCCTCCTCCTCCTGAGGTTATCCTGCAATCCCTGCTGGCAAGGGCTGCACCCTCAAGATGGCCAAATTGTGGAGCAGACAACCACGAAATGGGTCACCCACTCTGGCGAGTGCTGGAGGGCTCCTCCCAAGCGGTCAAGGTAGCGGAACCATTGATTGATGATGTTCCTGGTGGCAGCATGGCTCTCATTATATGAGTGCTGGGCAGGAGTGTTGAGGTTGCGGAGGGGAGTCATGAGCCAGGTGGAGAGCGGATAGCTCTTGTCTCCGAGCAGCTACCCTTGAGCTTGACGTGGTGGCTGGAAGAGTGCTGGCACACTGGTCTGACGCAGGATGAAGGCATTGTGGCTGCTGCCAGGATAGCGGGCATTCACATTGAGGATTCACTGCCTGTGGTCGCACACCAACTACACATTAAGTGAGCGGTAGCCTTTGCGGTTACGGAAAATCTCAGGATTGTTATGTGCCTGCAAAGCCACGTGGCAGTAGTCGATGGCACCCTGCACCATGGGGAAGCCCGCGATCCTGGCATAGCCACATGCACTGATCCTTGCGGCACTCCACTATTTATAGCCAACCGGAAAATGACCCGTTTATCCCTACTGTCTGTTTTCTGTCCATTAACCAATCCTTCATCCATGCTAATAAATTACCCCCAACCCCATGAGCCCCTGACTTAACCACAGAACTCATAAATTATTTGAAGAGCTTTAGCAAGTTACTGTTCTTATTTACTTTTTTTGAAGTCCAGCTTCCAGCCAAACTTAATGAGATTAAAATTCATAGATACAAAAAGATCCATTTGATATTTTAACATGTATCTGTGACAGGCAAAGCACCACTCCATTAAAACATCCAATTATATATCTACCAAGCTTTTGTTTTATATATTAATGTGCAGACATAGGCAACAGATATATTCTAGATTGATTCCTGGGATGAGAGGGCTGTCCTCTGAGGAGTGATTGAGTAGAATGGGCCGATACTCTCTGGAGTTTAGAGGAATGAGTGGTGATTTCATTGAAATGTATAAAATTCTTAGAGGGCTTGACAGGGTAGATGCTGAGAGGCTGTTTCCCCTGGCGGGAGAGTCCAGAACTAGGGGGCACAGTCTCAGGATAAGGGACCGGCCATTTAGGACTGAGATGAGGTGAAAAGTCTTCGCTCAGAGGGTGGTGAGTCTTTGGAATTCTCTACCCCAGAGGGCTGTGGAGGCTCAGTCATTGAGTATATTCAAGACCGAGATCGATAGAGTTTTGGATATTAAGGGAATCAAGGGATATGGGGATAGTGCGGGAAGGTGGAGTTAAGGCAGAAGATCAGCCACGATCTTATTGAATGGCGGAGCAGGCTCGAGGGGGCCGTATGGCCTACTCCTGCTCCTATCTCTTATGTTCTCTTTTGTCAGCTGTGTCAGAAGGTTGTGGGTTCAAGTCCCCCTCCAGGGACCTGAGCACATAAATCTAGGCTGACACTCCAGTGCAGCGCTGAGGGAGTGCTGCACTGTCAGAGGTGCCGTCTTTCGGATAAGACATTAAACCGAGGCCCTGTCTGCTCTCTCAAGTGGACATAGAAGATCCCATGGCACTATTTCGAAGAAGAGCAGGGGAGTTCTCCCAGGTGTCCAGGCCAATATTTATCCCTCAATAAACATAACAAAAACAGATTATCTGGTCATTATCACATTGCTGTTTGTGGGAGCTTGCTGTGCGCAAATTGGCTGCTGCATTTCCCACATTACAACAGTGGCTACTGTTAAGTCTGTGTGTTCTAGTGGTAATTACTAACACAGACTACAAGATTAAAGTTCAACAGGTCTTTACTGGTTGGAAGTCAGGACTGTGATGAAATATTCTATTCATCACTGCCTGTGACTGTGGTCGGTTTCAGTGTCATTTCCCTTCCCCCAGTCCTCACTGTATTGTTTATTGGAATGTGCTGGAATGTGCTGTGTGTAGGGCTCCGCCCATACTGGCCCCTTTTGTAAGCTAGCTCAGTCTGGCCTCAGTCTCCAGAAGGAAGATACCTCTCTCTCTTACGTGTTACTTTCTAAGTTAATAAAAGCCTTGTTTTGTTTCGCTAACATCGAGTCTCGGAATTATTGAGGCACATCAATTTTATGAACTTATTTTTCAACACTATGGATCAACTCCTGAAACCCGAACGTTTGGATTTGGATCAACATGCTCCGGACGCATCAGCACGCTTCGGACACTGGTTTGAGTGTATGGAATTCTTCCTGGACAATTCCGCAGCCGTCAAAGACGCTACGGATGCTGCGAGGATGAGACTCGGAATTCTGCGGAATTGGGTAAGCCACCGGGTTTACCCCCTCATCCAAGACGCCGATACGTACCTGGCCGCCTGCGACATCTTAAAGGTGCATTACCAGCAGCCTACGAATGAGGTGTATGCTAGGCATCTGCTCGCTACTCGCGCACAGCGACCTGGGGAATCGGTGGAGGAGTTCCTAAGCACCCTGAAAATGCTTGGCAAAGACTGCAAGTGCCGAGATGTAAAAGCCGCAGTGTACACTGACGAGCTTGTTCGCGATGCCTTTATCACAGGCCTCAGCTCCACTTACATCCGGCAAAGACTGCTGGAAAAAACGGGGTTGGACCTGAAACAGGCTGCGGACACCGCGCGATCCCTGGATGTGGCCCAGAGAAACTCGGACGCCTACTCTTCAGCCCGCGCCGTCCACGCTGCCACGTGTGCACCGAGGGCGCCGCCATCTTGGAAGGCATCTTCCCCGCCCGGCAGCCCGACACCGGCGGGGCCCCGCTCTCCCCCCAGAAGCCCTACGACAGCCGCGGCGCATCAGGGACCCAACTGCTACTTCTGCGGGCAGCCAAAACACACCAGAAACCTGTGCCCGGCGAAAGGCACCACCTGCTTTAAGTGCGGTAAGAAGGGGCACTTCGGGAAGGTGTGCAGAGGGAACCCCGCCGGAAAACCAACCGCCGGAAAACCCGCCACCGCCGCGTGTGCGCCGTGGGAGCGGCCATCTTGGACGCCATCTTGCCCGACCTCGTGGGGTCCGCCATCTTATGAGCAGACAGCGTGGACGCCATCTTGTATTGATCAGGGCCCTACAGTGGCATCGGTCACAGTGGACCAGACCAGGCCGCACCCGCTATCCAAATCAATGGTGGACATCGAGGTAAACGGGTGCCGGGTTAAATGTTTAATTGACAGTGGAAGCACGGAGAGTTTTATCCACCCTGAACTGGCACAACAACTCTCCCTAAAGGTGGTCCCTGCTCAGGGTACCATCTCTATGGCTGATAAAACCCAGACATCGACCATTCTGGGTTACTGCACGGTACAATTGGGCGTTAACGGAACTGTATACGATAATTTTAAAGTATTAATCATGAAGAACCTATGTGCGAGCGTGATCTTGGGCCTGGATTTCCAGTGCAACCACCAAAGCATCACGCTCAAGTACGGTGGGTCCCAGCCGCCCCTCACAGTGTGCGGTCTGGCTACCCTGAAGGTAAAGCCGCCTTCGCTATTCGCGAACCTTACCCCTAACTGCCGGCCAATAGCGACCAAAAGCAGGAGGTACAGCTGGGAGGACAGGCGGTTTATCGCGACCGAGGTAGACAGGCTCCTGAAAGAGCGCATTATTGAACGCAGCAACAGCCTGTGGCGCGCCCAAGTGGTAGTGGTAAGGGGTAGCGAGAAGAAACGGATGGTGATCGACTATAGTCAAACAATCAACAGGTACACCCAACTAGACGCCTACCCGCTACCCCACATATCAGAAATGGTGAACCAAATCGCCCAATACCGGGTGATCTCCACCATCGACCTCAAGTTAGCGTACCACCAGCTCCCTATCAGACCAGAGGACCGCCCGTACACCGCCTTCGAGGCGAACGGACGCCTCTACCAATTCCTCAGAGTCCCCTTTGGGGTGACGAATGGGGTCTCGGTCTTTCAGAGGGAGATGGACCGCATGGTCGATGACCACCACTTGCAGGCAACCTTCCCCTACCTCGACAACGTCTCCATCTGCGGCCACAATCAGCAGGATCACGACTCGAACCTCGAGAGGTTCCTGGAAACCGCACAAAAACTCAACCTCACCTACAACGAAGACAAGTGCGTTTTCAACACCACGCGCCTCTGCATACTAGGCAGCGTGGTGGAGAATGGGGAAATTGGACCAGACCCCGACCGATTGCGCCCCCTACGGGAGCTGCCCCTGCCCAACACTCCCAAAGCCCTGAAAAGGTGCCTGGGGTTATTTTTTTATTATTCCCAATGGGTCCCCAACTACTCCGACAAAGCCCGCCCCCTCTTGAAAGCATCCTCTTTTCCGCTCTCTGCTGAGGCCCACGCCACCTTCAAAAGCATTAAGCAGGATATTGAGCGGGCCACGCTACAGGCAGTGGACGAGAACGCTCCATTTCAAGTGGAAAGTGATGCATCTGACTTCGCCTTGGCGGCCACCCTCAACTAGGCGGGGCGGCCCGTAGCTTTCTTCTCGAGGACCCTCCAAGGGCCCGAGATCAGACACTCCTCCGTGGAAAAGGAGGCCCAAGCCATCGTGGAGGCAGTGCGCCACTGGCGCCACTACCTAGCCGGCAAACGCTTCACCCTACTTACCGACCAGCGGTCGGTAGCGTTTATGTTCAATAATAAACAGAGGGGGAAGATTAAAAATGATAAGATTCTTAGGTGGCGGATTGAGCTCTCCACCTTCGAGTATGACATCATTTACCGGCCAGGGGCCCTTAACGAATCCCCTGACGCCCTCTCACGAGGGATGTGTGCCAGCGCCACCGGGGATCGGCTACAGACCCTCCACAACGACCTCTGCCACCCAGGGGTCATGCGGCTGTTCCACTTCATAAAGTCCCGTAACTTACCCTACTCGATTGAGTAAGTTCGGTCTCTGACCAGGAACTGCCGCACTTGCGCTGAGTGCAAGCCTCGGTTCTACTGCCCAGATAGAGCCCACTTAATCAAAGCTACACGGCCCCTTGAGCGGCTCAGCTTAGATTTCAAGGGCCCCCTCCCGTCCGTCGACCGCAATGTTTACTTCCTGAACATTGTGGACGAATACTCCCGGTTCCCATTCGCCTTCCCCTGCCCAGACATGACCAGCGCCACGGTCATTAAATGCCTCAACAGCCTGTTCTGCCTGTTCGGTATGCCGAGCTACATCCATATGGATAGGGGGGCGTCCTTCATGAGTGAAGAGCTACGCCAGTACATGCTGTCCAAGGGGATCGCCACGAGCCGTACCACCAGCTACAACCCCCGGGGTAACGGCCAAGTGGAGCGAGAGAACGGGACAGTATGGAAAGCAGTCACTCTAGCTCTAAGGACCAAGGGCCTCCCTATCTCCCGCTGGCAGGAAGTACTCTCGGATGTGCTCCATTCGATACGGTCGCTATTGTGTACGGCCACTAATGCCACGCCTCAAGAACGAATGTTTGTCTTTCCCCGGAAATCCACCTCAGGCGTATCCATGCCGTCATGGCTCTCCACCCCAGGTCCGGTACTCGTGCGAAGGCATGTGAGGGGCCACAAGACGGACCCTCTCGTGGAGCCAGTACACCTACTCCACGCCAACCCCCAATACGCATATGTCCGGCACGCTGACGGAAGGGAGGACACCGTGTCCATAAAAGACGTCGCCCCAGCCGGCATCGACAACAACCACGGCAATAGCAGCAACAACGATCACAGCAACTCTTACCCACCCACTACTCTTTCATCACCCCCGGAAGAACATCGACCAACGGCACCCCCACCAACTACCCCTTCAACAACCCTGGCAGCACCCCCGGCAGAGACCCAGGAGACTACCGGGGACACCCAGCCGACACCCGCGGCACCACAACAGCCACGTCGGTCGCAGAGGACTATCAAACCCCCGAACAGACTAAATCTATAGAAGGGGTGAATGTGATGAAATATTCCATTCATCACTGCCTGTGACTGTGGTCGGTTTCAGTGTCATTTCCCTTCCCCCAGTCCTCACTGTATTGTTTATTGGAATGTGCTGGAATGTGCTGTGTGTAGGGCTCCGCCCATACCTGGCCCCTTTTGCAAGCTAGCTCAGTCTGGCCTCAGTCTCCAGAAGGAAGATACCTCTCTCTCTTACGTGTTACTTTCTAAGTTAATAAAAGCCTTGTTTTGTTTCGCTAACATCGAGTCTCAGAATTATTGAGGCACATCAAGGACTATACTGAATACAATATTACTACACAGTGCTTATATACCGGTGGTAACCACCGGTATTACGTATACAGCAGCCAGAGAAAGTAGTACATCTCTTAAGGTGGAACAGGCTTAAGTTCTCTTAAGGTGGAACAGGTTACATACACCACAATCCTCCCTTTTTAGCTTAACAGTCATATCCCCATTTAACATAACATAATAACATATATAACTTCAGGTATAAACAGTTCAAAGGTTCAGTCTCTCAGGAGGCCTTCTGATTCGGTTTGGATAACGCCTTTCAGTGGTCTCTGATTCCTGTTGCTGAGGTGACTCCTCTAGTTGGCCTCCCATGCATTGGGTGTTATCATCATCAGGTACATTCCCTGCCGAGGTAGATGCTTCAGGTTCATTAACGTCTTCCACAGTTGTCTCTGTCGCAACCATGGGTTCGACCCTTGCTCTCGATTCTACCAGTTGATCCGCATGACGCCTTATCACATTGTTACCAATATCTACTGTGTACATTAGAGGTCCTTGTCTGGACCGAATTGTTCCGGACTGCCATTTTTTGTTTCCATAGCCCCTTGCCAACACTGGTTGTCCTACGTCGAAACTTCGAATGGTCTTGTTATTAATATGCCGGAACTGTTTGTTTTCCACTTCCCTCCGCACATTTGGTTTTAACAAGTCCAACCTGGACCGCAACCTCCTGTTATAAAACATCATGGCAGGACTTTGGTTAGTCACTGCATGAGCGGCGTTTCGATATGCCATTAGGAAATTGTCCACCTTGTGCTGTAGCGGAATCTGATCATCGTTCATGGCCTTTATTGCCTTTTTGAATGTTTGGACAAATCTCTCGGCCAACCCGTTTGCCGCCGGATGATATGGGGCAGAGGTATAATGTTTCACCCCATTCTTCTTTAAGAATTTTTGGAATTCTTCCGACACGAAATATGGTCCGTTGTCCGAACAGATCTGTTCTGGCAATCCGTTCCTTGCAAATATTGTTCTTAACACCACAATTGTCTTTTCTGAAGTAGTGGTATTCATCTTGATCACTTCTGGCCATTTGGAATGTGCGTCCACCGCAATTAGGAACATGGAGTCCATGAATGGACCAGCAAAGTCAATATGTACGCGTTGCCATGGGGCTGAAGGCCATTCCCATGGGTGTAGCGGTGCGATCGGAGGTGCATTTTGCACTTTTTGGCACCCAGCGCAGCTTTTCGTCAACTCCTCTATCTGTTGGTCAATACCCGGCCACCATACATAAGCCCTAGCAAGACTTTTCATCTTAACTCCCCCCAGATGACCTTCATGCAGTTCTTTTAGAACTCTTTCCCTTAACTTGGGAGGAATAATCACTCTTGTCCCGTACATCAAAGTACCATGGCAGACGGACAGCTGGTCTCGCCTTGCTGAGAATGCCGGTAACAGAGGATCACCATGTGTTGGCCATCCTTTCACTGTCACCTCGTAGACTCTGGACAGTGTCGGGTCGTTCCTGGTTTCTCTTTCAATACTTGCATTGGTGACTGGTAAACACTCGATGATGGTCGAATGAAATAACTCAACAGGGTCAACTTTCGTCGTTTCTTCTTCTTCAGGTAGTGGCAGGCGCGACAGCCCATCAGCATTGCCATGCTGCTTCGTACCTTTGAATTCTATTTGATATTGATGTGCCCCTAGGAAAAGGGACTATCTCTGGAGACGCTGTGCTGTCATCACTGAAACACCCTTCTTAGGGTTAAAAATGGATACCAACGGCTGATGGTCTGTCAGAAGTGTGAATTTTTGGCCCTGCAGGTAATGATTAAACTTCTTCACTCCCCATACAAGGCTGAGAGCCTCCCTATCGATCTGCGCATAGTTGCGCTCAGCGGAGGTCAATGATCTGGATGCAAACGCGACTGGCCTTTCCGTGCCATTTGGCAACTTGTGTGAGAGTACTGCCCCAATACCATATGGAGAAGCATCACAAGCTAACCGAATAGGCAGTGTCGGGTTGAAGTGAGCCAACACTTCCTCTGAGGTGATCAATTCTTTGCTTTTGCGAAATGCCTTCTTACAGTTTTCGCTCCATTCCCATGGTACCCCCTTCTGTAAAAGAGCGTTTAGCGGGTGCAGTACCGTGGATAGATTTGGTAGAAATTTATGGTAATAGTTAATCAATCCTAGAAACGACCTCAACTGAGAGACATTATCCGGAGCGGGAGCCTTTACAACTGCCTCTATCTTGTCAGGAGACTTATGAAGCCCCTCCCGGTCAATGACATGACCACAGTACGAGATCCGCTTCTGGAAGAACTCACATTTCTGCCGATTAACTCTAAGTCCATACTCTTTCAGTCTGTTGAGCACCAGTTCCAAGTTTGCGAGGTGTTCTTCATCACCATCACCTGTAATCAGAATATCGTCCAGGTAACATTGTGTGCCTGGAATTCCCTGTAATACCTGCTCCATGGCCCTCTGCCAAATTGCTGGAGCTGATGCCACTCCAAAAACCAGCCTATTGTACCGGTACAAACCTCGATGCGTGTTGATCGTGAGGTATTGGCGTGACTCTTCTTCAACCTCCATCTGCAAGTACGCCTGCGCCAGGTCTATCTTGGTGAAGTGTTTCCCGCCAGACAACGAAGCAAAAATATCCTCAATCCGTGGAAGCGGATACTGCACCGTGTGAAGCACCGGATTAACGGTGATTTTGAAATCTCCACAGATGCGAACCTTCCCTGGTTCTCCTGGCTTGTTGCTCGAAGGACGTTTCATAACGGGAACAATGGGCGTAGCCCACTCACTCCAATCTACCTTAGACAGTACACCTGAACGTTCTAGCGCTTCCAGTTCCGCTTCTACAGTAGGTCGTATTGCATAGGTTACCGGTCTGGCTTTAAAAAATTTTGGGTGTGCATGTTCATCAATCTTGATGTTTGCCGTAATTCCTCTCAGTGTTCTCAGTCCCTGCTGGAACACCTCTTTAGTATCATCCAATATTTTGGACAATCGTTTAGGTTTGACATCTGTTTCCCCGGAATCTACCGTTAGTGCCTTCAAGGAGTGCCAGTCCATATTCATTTTCCTAATCCACTCCCGTCCCAGTAGTGGTGGACCTCCTTCAGGTAGCACATATAAGTCCATTACTTGGCTTTCTTCGCCCTTGTGGACCACTTTTACCTCTATCTTTCCGATGGGGTACACTCTTTGCCCCGTGTATGTTTTCAATATAATCTCCGTATCCCATAGGGGAATATGTTGGAATAACCTTTTGTAATCTTTCTTATTCATGACCGTCAATGCCGATCCAGTGTCCAATTCCATCTTTACTTGGACTCCTGCTATCTGAAGGGTGACCCAAATTGTCTGGAGATCTGCATCCTTACCAACGTTGTGTACTCTTAAGCTACCCAGTTCATTACTGCTAGCGTCTGAATCTGACTTCTGTTCGGTCGAACTGTTCTTTGTCACCTTGTGTACCTTTATGTATTTTCCTTGCGGTGACTTTTTGTTGCTGGTCTTCTTTCCTGACCGGCATACTTTAGCTATGTGGCCAAGCCTGCCACACGTTCTGCATTCTTGGTTTTTAAACCAACACTGGTTCTGATCGTGCGTTGTCTTTCCACAACGATAACATTTTACAGTACTCAAACCCAATTTATTTGTACTGAGTTCCAGTGACCGTAGCTGCATTACTGCCGTGCCTCTCGCTGCGGCTTCGTGTGCTGCTGCCATAGTGACCGCTTTCTCAAGCGTCAGCTCATTCTCCTCGAGCAGTCGCTTTTGTGTATCTTCTTTTAATAAACCACACACAAATTTATCTCGTAGCGCCTCTGTCAGTCTCGTTCCAAACTGACAGTACTTTGCTAGCTTACGCAATTCCATTAAATATTCAGCATTGCTTTCATCCTTCAGCTGCCTTCTGCTGTAAAATTTAAATCGTTCCGCTAGCATCAGCGGCGTGGGGTTTAGATGATTTTTCAGGACAGTAACAATCTCCTCGAACGTCTTATCCGCCGGTTCATCTGGTGATAAAAGGTGTTTCAATTGCCCGTATGTCTTCGCACCCATTAAGTTTAATAATGTTAGTGCTTTCTCTTCATCTGGGATTTTATTTGCTTTACAATAATTTTGTATGCGTTCTACATACATGGCCCAATCTTCGATGTCGCTATCAAAGGTATTAATGTTCCCATGTTTAGGCATCGTTGCAATTTAATTAATTTTTATTTTTATCCAAGATGGCGGCTTCCCGCTCTTGTCTTCATCCTCCGCCTACAAAATGGCGGTTTTCCCGCGCTTGGCGGTCTTCACCCGTCCCCCGACGCTGTCTCCGCTTCACCGCAGCTCTCGCGCCTTCAGTTGGCCCAGACGCTGCGCCTTTTTAGCCCGAATGCGGCCCGGCCCTTATCACCAGCCGCGATCGATGTCCCCACGCTGCGCCTTTCGGCCCGAATGCGGCCCGGCCCTTATCTCCGGTCGCGATCGATCTCACCGCCCTTATTCCTCCGTCTTCCCTCCCCGTCTGTACAGCCAACGCGGCCGACTTTCTGGTCGCATCGCTGCCCGGCTTACCCACCACCGAGGTAGAAAGGAGATAGCTGACAGCCGCTGATGGAGGCTTCGAGTTCAGGATGTCTTCTGCACTCTGGTTTCTCGATGTCTGCCGCGCGACGTGTCTTCCAGCAGGGTGATGAGGGTGGAAGCCTCTCTTCGACGTCCGTTCTGTGGACGAAGCCGCCGTGGATATAAACTGCCGCAGGGTAAGAATCGGACTCGTCGCCACTGTTAAGTCTGTGTGTTCTAGTGGTAATTACTAACACAGACTACAAGATTAAAGTTCAACAGGTCTTTACTGGTTGGAGGTCAGGACTATACTAAATACAATATTACTACACAGTGCTTATATACCGGTGGTCACCACCGGTATTACGTATACAGCAGCCAGAGAAAGTAGTACATCTCTTAAGGTGGAACAGGCTTAAGTTCTCTTAAGGTGGAACAGGTTACATACACCACAGCTACAATTCAAAAGTACTTCATTGGCTGAAAAGCGCTTTGAGACGTCCGGTGGTCATGAAAGGCGCTATATAAATGCAAGTCTTTCTTTATTTTTTCTTAAACCATTGTCTGATTCAGGATACAGGAACAATCTCCTGTTTACATCTGTGCGACAATTAGCACTTTAAATCTATATACTAATCTTGTAGGAGCATAGGGAGAGAAATTCGTGTTCGAAAGTAAAGTTGCCAGTGTCACCGGCAACTGGAGTTAATGGCCGCTGAAAATGGCCACAACTCTAAAGGGGCAAAATTCGTCTGGGGGCAGGAGATTGTTGGCACAGCACTTAGCTTCTATCCATTGTCATCCTGGTGGCGTTGCTGGAGACGTCCAAGACGAAATTCCTGTCCAGGTCCGGCATTGCAGCTTCCCATAGCTTCTGTGGCCTTGCACACTGAAGCAATACAAAATAAAATGCAGCGAGACAATGCAGCTTTCAGCCTTTTCTGCCTTTAACATTATAAAGAAGTCCCAAACGTGAATATCCAGCTCTTAAAGCTGAATTCCCTTCCTAACCTCAAAACATTGGAAAAATGCCTCAGCACTAACACAGATGGTTCAGCAAGCCAGGGAGTCCTCCAGTAAGACCAATGTGGGACCACATCAATGAGGCTGTCACTGCCAGCAGTATCGCCCCCACCACCTGGCTCCAGTGCCCAAAGAAGCTTCATGACCTCAGACTACCGGTCAAGGTCAGTGAATGCATCTTCAAAAGCCGTCTCCTAGCAACTACACCACCAGCGTCACACACTGCTCAATGCACAACCCCCAATCACTCACCTATCAACAATCTGCACCAATCACGAGGCACACCTCCCATTCCTAGCCTCATGTCAACCCCTTGGAGGAGATGGTGCAGGCCATTCTTGGCAGGGGCATGGCTGAGCCCTTTGCCAGTGGCGGAGCTGAACGGATACAAGATGCGGGTATCCTCGTATGTTATCCTCCTTCTGGCATGCACCTCTTGCTTTCCCGCCCTCCCGTCACCATAACTCCACCCTTGTGCTTTCCTCATTTCACACACCTAAGAAATGCAGCCTGCCCAGCCAGTGGGCCAACAAGAGGGAGAGGAGAGTGAAGAAGAACAAGAAGAAGATTGATTTGACACTCCCAGCTACCAGTTCCTCAAGGTCAACCAGCAAGGACATTTGCAGTGTCCCCCACTAAAAGTCAGCAGCCTTCCACCAGCCATGCTGGAGGCACTGTGGTAGCACTGCGTGACTTCAGTAGGATAGGCAAAGGCACACACAAGACAGTCACTAAGATAATGCATATGGGTGATGAGTTGATTTCTTGATGTCACATTGGATGGATCGATGTATATAGGTGGATTGGAAAGTTTGCTTTGTGGTGGCTTTTACTTCAGTATCATGGCCAAGAGGACGTTGTGATGGTCAGTAACAGAGGGAAGCTAAAGTGTGGGACTAATGTTGAAAGGGGAATTGGGGTTGTGTTCACTGGGATCGGAGGCAGATGATTCCATCCTGGATATCCCGACTACAAAGGGGCTGTCTGGATGCATTCTTCCTTCTGATTCCTCCTCTTCTGATTCTTCCTCTTCTGTGTCTTCCTCTTCCCTCTGCAAGCCAATGTTGTAAATGTGAAATGATAGCATAAAATGCTGGAAATAATCAGCTGCTCAGGCAGCATCTCGACCTGAGGCGTAACCTGCTGAGTACTCGTAGCATGTTCTGTCTTCTCAAAGGCCTTCATTTACCATCCAAGCCCTTGCAAGCATCCAGCAGCACTGCCTACACACTTAAAAAACTTTTCACATTTATTGCAGCAAGTCACCACTTCAAGAAAATGTTTAAAAAGTCCAAAACTTTAAATTCAAACTTACCTAAACGATGTGTGTGTCCCTTTAAGAAGTCCAGACATCACTACTGTCAGCCTGCTTGCACACCAGGTTAACCTGGCATGCTTAGGACCCAGCACTGAATTCAACGCTAGGGTCGAAGTTCGCGCTTATGACGTAAAGTCGGCATTGCACGACGATTTACGTCACAATTGTGGTGTATGTGCCTTTAAGAGCAATTGTGGTGTATGTGCCTTTAAGAGCCCCAGGTGTGCGTAATGCCGGTAATTGCCACTTGGGCTATATAAGCCTATGTATTGTGTATATCCTTTAGAACCCCCCCCAGACTTGCTTAGTAAATACCTATGAACCAACTCCTGTCTTCAGTGTCTTTATCTACACACGGACACTACAGTGGCGACGAGGATGGGATCGGACTTACCTGCAATTCGGCAGCACCTCAAGGACATCGATTCCTCCAGCGTCCAGAAGACTCAAGGAAGTAATAGAAACTGTGGTTTCACCAGCTGGCCAAGCTGGTGGCAGGTACTGCGCTAATCCTTCCTGGGCTCCAGCGGCGGGCTCTACAACTGAGACAGGCAGCGAAATCGGAGGCAAGCAATAACGGACTGGGAGGGTGCACTCGGGAGACGGCCGGCGCGGCAAGCAGGTCAGCATTTAGACCTCCGTCGGGAACGAGTCTCCAACAGTGAATAAACGGAAACCACAGTAAGACAGCATTGTTATCGGTAGCAGCGGCGGGAAAGCGCAGGAAGCGCCATATCGTTGCTACAGAGAGAAAAAAAAAAGCGCGGGAAGCGCCATATCTTTTTTGAAATGCCTAAGTCTGGCAATATTGATACTTTTGATAACGAAACAGAGCCTAACTTTGGCAATATTGATGTTTTTGATAACAAGATAGAGGATTGGACCACATATGTAGAAAGAGTGGAGGTGTTTTGCACCGCAAATGGAATAGAAGATGAAAAAAAAGCTTCAGTGCTTCTGGATCTAATGGGCGCAGAAACATACAAGCTGTTACGCAACTTGAGGAGATTGTTGATACCCTACACTGCCAATTCGAGGCAGGACTGGCAGATTCTCTGCAAGACAAATTCATCTGCGATCCCCTAAATGTAAAAACACAAAAGAAGGTATCTTCTGGAAAAGATTTAACACCGGACAAGGCTTTCAGTGCAATAGGAGCGGCAAAGATACAGCAAAGGCCACAGGACTTCGGCACCCATGAAATGACACGGGGTTTCAAGAGATGTTATCGCTGCGGCAGATCCAACCATGACCAGAGGGATTGCTGGTTCAAAGAAAAAGCATGCAGGCGATGCGGAAAGATGGGACACATTCCACGTGTATGCCGATCTGAAAATAAAAAATCCACTAACGGGAAGAGAATCAATAAGGAAAAGCACAGAAAGGTACAAATGATGACAGACAGTAGCTCCAAAGACCAGAAGAGCGATAGCGACTCCGGGAACAAGAGACTAAGCTCTCTCAAATTACATAATGTAATTGCCAATGAAGATTACCAGACCATTTGGGTTACCCTCATAATAGCAGGGTCCCCAGTTAAAATGGAGCTAGATACAGGATCAGCTCTAACCGTAATAAATCGACGAGATTACGAGAGGCTATTTTCGCATATACCTCTAAAAGACACATCCATTATCTTAAAAACATATACGGGGCAGAAAGTATACCCCAAAGGAAAAATAAAGGTGCCTGTGGTATACAACGGCAAAGAAATACAAAAGTTGTATTTATACATTCTACAAGATGGTGGTCCACTGTTGTTGGGACGTGAATGGATAAGGAAGATACGTTTAGACTGGCACTCCATTCAGGCACTGACGGTGACCAGTAAGGAAAAAAACAATGATGACATCATACCTGAACGATTAAAAGACATCTTGGCCAACGCCAAAGAAGTGTTTCAAGAAAAACTAGGAACCTTGAAAGGCATCACCGCCTCGATAAAAGTGGAAGATGCAGCAATTCCAAAATTTTTTAAGGCAAGACCGGTGCCATACGCAATACGTCCGGCAGTCGAGGCAGAGCTGGAGAATTTGGAAAAGGCAGGCGTATTATCCAAAATAGATTGGAGCGAATGGGCAACACCCATCGTTCCAGTCATGAAAAAAGCATTGAAAAATAACTCTGAGGTACAGAGAAAAATTTGCATCTGTGGGGACTTTAAGGTGACTGTAAACCCGGTCCTTCACACGGTACAGTATCCTCTTCCGAGGATAGAAGATATTTTCGCCTCACTATCCGGAGGAAAACGTTTCACAAAAATTGACTTGGCACAGGCATATCTACAGATGGAGGTTGAGGAGACCTCTAAAAAGTATCTCACAATAAACACACACAAAGGCCTGTACCAGTACAAACGACTGGTTTTTGGAGTAGCATCAGCTCCAGCTATCTGGCAAAGAGCTATGGAGCAAGTCCTGCAAGGGATTCCGGGGACTCAGTGCTACCTAGACGACATCCTTATAACAGGAGAAAACGACAACGAGCACCGTGCCAATTTGGAGCAGGTGCTCACTAGGCTGAAAGAACGGGGCCTACGAGCAAATCGCCCCAAGTGTGAATTTTTCCAAAATCAGATATCATATTGTGGCCACATAATTAATAAGGAAGGGTTGCATAAGTCACCTGAAAAAATTGAAGCAGTTATAAAAGCCCCAGCACCTGAAAATGTTTCACAATTGAGGTCATTCCTGGGATTAATAAATTACTATCATAAATTTTTACCGAACTTATCAACTATTCTACACCCTCTTAATGATCTTCTACGCACAGGAGTGATTTGGAAATGGAATGAAGACTGTAAACGTGCCTTCCATAAATGTAAAGAGTTAATCACATCCGAGAAAGTTTTGGCTCATTACAACCCATCACTACCAATCAGACTGGCGTGTGATGCATCCCCTTACGGCATAGGGGCGGTATTGTCCCATAGATTCCCTGATGGCTCGGAACGGCCGATAGCTTTTGCATCACGCTCATTGAACTCAGCTGAGCGTAACTATTCCCAGATAGACAGGGAAGCACTCAGCCTGGTATGGGGAGTGAAGAAATTCAACCATTACCTACACGGACAAAAATTTACCTTGCTGACTGACCATCAACCCCTCATCTCCATATTCAACCCTAAGAAAGGTGTCCCCATTATGACGGCACAAAGACTACAGAGGTGGTCCCTTTTTCTAGGGGCACACCAATACAACATTGAATACAAAGGGTCAAAACAGCATGGGAATGCTGACGGTTTATCGCGCCTGCCGTTGCCAACGATAGAAGAGGCACCTACAATAGACCCAGTAGAGATATTCCACTCTACCATAGTGGAATGTCTACCGGTGACAAATTCTGCCATTGAAAGGGAGACAAGAAATGACCCTACTCTCTCACGGGTCTACGATTTAACAATGAAGGGATGGCCAGCACATGGCGAACCACTGTTGCCAGCATTCTCGCAAAGAAGAGAACAGCTGTCAGTGTGCCGAGGAACCTTGATGTGTGGATCCAGAGTGGTGATTCCACCCAAACTCCACGATAAAGTGCTAAAGGAGCTTCACGAAGGGCATCTGGGTGGAGTGAAAATGAAGAACCTAGCTAGGGCGTTTGTATGGTGGCCAGGTATCGATGGAGACATCGAAGACATGACCAAGAGCTGCCTAGGATGCCAGAAGGTCCAAAATGCTCCGCCACAGGCCCCTCTACATCCATGGGAGTGGCCCTCATCTCCCTGGCAAAGGGTGCACATCGACTTTGCTGGTCCATTTATGGACTCAATGTTCTTAATCGCAGTTGATGCACACTCCAAGTGGCCGGAGGTAATAAAGATGTCCTCCACCACCACGGAAAAAACCATCACAGTATTAAGGACCATATTTGCCAGGAATGGGCTGCCGGAACAGATATGTTCTGATAATGGACCACAATTTGTGTCCGAAGAATTCAGAAAGTTCTTAAAGAACAATGGGGTAAAGCACTACACATCCGCCCCATACCATCCCGCCACCAATGGATTGGCTGAAAGGTTTGTCCAGACCTTTAAGAAGGCCATAAAGGCCATGGGTAATGAAGACATAAAACTTCAGCACAAGGTGGATAACTTCTTATTTGCATATAGGAATGCAACACATATGGTTACAAACCAAACTCCCGCCATGATGTTCCACAATAGAAACCTAAGATGCCGGCTGGATTTGGTCAAGCCCAACATCCGAAGGGACGTGGAGAACCGGCAGTTTCAGGGCATGAATGAAAGGCCAACTAGGGCCTTCCAGATAGGCCAACCGGTTTTGGCCCGGGACTACCGTACCGAGAAATGGCAGCCTGGAACTATCTGCACACGACTAGGACCACTGATGTATACTGTGGACATCGGAGAAAGCATAATAAGGCGCCATGCTGACCAAATCATCAAGTCATCTGAAAAGGGACAACCTACACCACCACGCTATACATCTAACGATGAAGTAGAGATACCCATATCTACCTCCGATCCGGTGATACTGGAGCCCGATGAACCCGACACTGGCCTTCGAGCCGAATCAGCCTTGCCAGAAGAACCTACTACACCACCAGAAACTACTACACCCCCGAGGCGTTATCCGGACCGAGTCAGGAAGCCTCCTGAGAGACCAACTTATAATTAATTAATACAGCAATGTATATTATTTTGCATATAACATGTAATTAATAATTACTTAAAATATGATGTACTAGTTAGCTAGAAGGGGAGGAATTGTGGTGTATGTGCCTTTAAGAGCAATTGTGGTGTATGTGCCTTTAAGAGCCCCAGGTGTGCGTAATGCCGGTAATTGCCACTTGGGCTATATAAGCCTGTGTATTGTGTATATCCTTTAGAACCCCCCCCCCCCCAGACTTGCTTAGTAAATACCTATGAACCAACTCCTGTCTTCAGTGTCTTTATCTACACACGGACACTACAACAACGCCGCCATTTTGTTGGCGATAGTGCTGCCAGTTACCGGCAGTGCAAAGGTAGGGATGAAAATGGCCATCGCCGCGGGGACCACCAGCAGCTAGTGAAAGAGCAGTGGCCGTCATTTTAGCGCCATTTCATGGCGCTACGAAATGGCGCTAAGGCTACGAATTTCTAGACCATAGGACCTTATTTTTTTAATTCTTGAATGACAACACAACCTTTATTTTTAATTCCCACAAGCAAATCCACACATTTACAACAAATCTGTTTACTGTCATTCATTTTCAATAAATATGGTTCAAAAAGTTTGTTACCTTGTTGAAGTAGATGAGCTTAATTCCACATTACCTAACAGCACTGTGGGAGTACCTTTGCCACACAGACAGTTCAAGAAGAAGGCTCACCATCACTTTCTCAAGGGCAATAAATGCTGGCCTCGCTGTGACACTGTGTCATCCAATAAGTTGGAGGCAGGGCGGGACTTGCGGCAGGACCCGCAGCAAACAGTCTATTTTACAGCAAACAGAGTCGATTTAAAAAGAATCTCTATGAACTACAGCAAAAAGAACTCATGACTAAAACTACAGCAACTTCTCCCAAAAAAGCAGGGTGATTTCTCCAGCAAAATGCAGTGAGTGGTGAATAGTTACATACAAATTTTGGGCATAAAATCAATCCCAGTCAGTTACAGCAGTGAGGTCTCCAGGCTTGATTGACGGGGGACTTGCCCAATCATTTCCATTCTGGCCGGCAATAGTGGTGTCACTATATACAGACAATATTTTGTGTCAGTAGTATTGATGTATTTAGTGCAACAGCAACTTGCAGTTGTATTGCATTGGTCCCTATTACAACATTAATTAGTCTCGCAGTCAGAGGAAATTGACTATTTTCACATTTTTTCTCTCAGGAGCTGTTATGAGCAATGTCTTGCTGCCTCCTCAGAAGTATCTGACTGCATTGGGCAGCTCATTACCATTTCTCAATGTCAGACAGCTGATTGTCCTTTTGAGCTTGAACCTTGTCCGATGATGTTAGTCGCCTTGATGTTAGTTAAATGTGGAGCTTGCAGAGAAGGTGAACTTCAGTTGCCTATTTTAACTGGGTACCCAAGTGTCACTGACAGAGAGGCAACAGCACGAGTGCCTCCTCAAATTTAATTAAAACATAAAAATCTAATTGACTATTTTTATTTCAGCACTCGCCAGTGACATGTGATACACAACACATTAACGCTTAGCGTGTAAAGTGCAATAAGTATATTCGTTTTCCTCATTAGGTATCAGCCGTGGCTCAATGGTAGCGCTCGCGCCGCTGTGTCAGAAGGTCGTGGGTTCAAGTCCCACTTCAGAGACTTGAGCCCAAATTCTAGGCGACCCTTTCAGTGCAGTATTGAGGGGGTGCTGCACTGTCTCAGGTGCCGTTCGTTGGATGAGACATTAAAAGGAGGCCCCATCTGCTCTCTCCGGTGGTTGTAAAAGATCCCATGGCACTATTCGAAGAAGAGCTGGGGAGTTCTCCCGGTGTCATTATCACATTGCCGTGGGATCTTGCTGTGCACAAATTGGCTGCCCTGTTTGCTACATTACAACAGTGACTATACTTCAAATAGTACTTGATTGGCTGTAAGTCACTTTGGGACGTCTTGAGGTCATGAAATGTGCTATAGAAATTCAAATTTTTGTTTTCTTTCATTACAAAATAATTCATGCAATCCAATCATACAAATAAGGGCTGGATATTTACTGGGGTGGTTTGCATAGGTGGGGGTCGGAGTTTCGGACGGGAAACCCGGAAGTCTGGGTTTCCCCACTTGCTGTGGAGTTTTATCTCCACAGCATGCGACTTTTGGCCCAGACAGGTTTCCCCGCCCGGAAGTCAGCATGATTGACATTCTTGGCTTCCAGTCAGGTGGGGAGCACTCCGGAGGAGGCCACAGGACCAGGTAGGTCCGACCCCCGACCCCGGGCGGGGGCTAGTCTGATCCTGAAGAGGGTTCTGATCTCTGAGCTGGGAGGGTTCGATCCCGGGGTAGTCTGATCCCAGGGGGGTCCTATCCCCGGTCCTGCTGGGTGCAGGGGGGAGCGATCCCAGGAGGGGCAGTTTCCCAAGGCTGGATTGGAAAGTTTGCTTTGTGGTGGCTTTTATTTCAGCATTGTGGCCCAGAGGACGCTGTGATGGTCAGTAACAGAGGGAAGGTAAGGTGTGGGACAGATGTTGAAAGGGAAATTGGGGTTGTGTTCACTGGGACCACAGGCAGAATGATTCCAGCCCGGATATCCCGGACAGAAAGGGGTTGCCTTCTTCCTTCCACTTTATCCTCTTCTGCTTCTTCCTCTTCTGCTTCCTCCTCTTCCCTCTGCGAGCCGCTTGTCCCCTTTGCTGCCTCTGCTTCAGGTGCATTTCTTGGATGTCTTAAATGAGGAAGGCACAAGGGTAGAGTTGTGGTGAGGGAAAGCAAGAGGTGCATGCTTACACCATGTGCAGCTTGTACATCAGAAGACATTGTGGGATGAGGAGGAAGTGGGATGTAAGAAACAGGATAACATATGAGGATACCAGCATCTTGTATTCTTTCAGCCCTGCTGCTGGCCAAGGGCTCATCCATGCTCCTGCCAAGAATGGCCAACACCGTCTCCTCCAAGAGGGTGAGATGAAGCTAGGAATGTGAGGTGTGCCTCGTGTTTGGTAGAGAGTGTTGGTAGGTGAGTGATGGGGGAGTCATGCAGTGCGTGAGGCGAGTGGTGCAGTTGGTATGAGACGGCTTTTGAAGATGCATTCACTGACCTTGAAAACTTGTATGAGGTCATGAAACTTCTTTGGGCACTGGAGCCAGGTCCTGGGGGGGCGACACTGCTGGCATTGATTGCCTTAGCGATTTGGTCCCATCCTTCTTTCTGGAGGGCCTCCTGGTCCCCTGTGGGTAGAGGGCGTCTCTTCCAGCGTTGACCCCCTACACACAGCTTGAGTGCTGTGTCCAAGGCCCTGGGTGCCCTTTCACTGGCCATGTTGAGCCATTTGTGTTAGTGCTGAAGCACTTTTAGCACTTTTTATGTGCAGAAGGCAGTTCAGCTTTCAGAGCTACAGACTGCCTAGTTTGGAATGATTTTTAATTTTTTCTTTCAGAGGGCAGTTCAGCTTTAAGGACTAAAGACTGCCTTGAAAACCAACAGCCTAGCTATAAGGAAAGGCAGCCTCGCTCCAGCGAAACTAACTTGGGCCCCCTGTTGAGCGCACAGTCTGTCAGCAGCGTGATCGCGCACAGCGGTGCCCACGTCCGTTTTCTCATGTTATCGAATTTCCCGGCCTGTGTTTTTCAGGTAAAAAAAATCCTACGTGCAATTTTTTGTATCTAGGTTGTTATACAGGCCCCTATATACAGGAAGTGATTTATGTGCTGGTTGATCATGCCATGTTGCACCACTTGCCTACGTAACAGTTATGTTTGTACATGGGCTCATAAAGGACAGTGGGGTCAATGTTGAGTGCCTTCGCCTGGTGATAATGGCTGAAGTAACGGCCTCAAAATTTTGGTTGGTAACCTTACCGTAACATTAACACCGGCAATGCGGCTGGCTCCATTTTGAAAGGGGCCTACCTCGGGTGTCCAAAGCGCCAATGTTCCTTTTTAGGCCGCACAGCACTCTGCAGCTCCCGCACAGCTGGCTCACCGGCTATCAAATTGGAAAAAACACGCGTGCACGGTATTTTGAAGGGGGCCGCGCAGCCCCCCCCAAAAAATTGAAGGGAACATTGCAAAGCGCCAGCCTGATTCAGGCGATAGGTCCTCTTTAATATGGAGCATGGTCAAAGCTTCAAATCCATTGGCAGGATAGGCGCACCAATGTCAGTGATCTCGCTCAGGCCAACATCCCCAGCATCGAAGCTTTGACCACGCTGGATCAGCTCCGATGGACGGGTCACATCGTCCGCATGCCCGATACGAGACTCCCAAAACAAGCGCTCTACTCGGAGCTCTGACACGGCAAGAGAGCCCCAGGTGGGCAGAGGAAACGCTTCCAGGACACCCTCAAAGCCTCCTTGAAAAAGTGCAACATCCCCACCGGCACCTGGGAATCCCTGGCCCAAGACCGCACAAAGTGGAGGAGAAGCATCCGGGAAGGCACCGAACACCTCGAGTCTCTTCGCCGGGAGCAAGCAGAAGCCAAGCGCAGGCAGCGCAAGGAGCGCACGTCAACACAAGCACCCCACCCACCCGCCCCTTCAACCACCGTCTGCCCCACCTGTGACAGAGACTGTAGGTCCCACACTGGACTCATCAGTCACCTGAGAACTCATTGTTAATGTGGAAGCAAGTCATCCTCGGTTCCGAGGGACTGCCAAAGAGAAGAGGACCCCAATTGCCACTTTAGCTTGGAACTGGCCATAGCCTGCGCAGTGCAGGCTCCAAGCAGTTCCACGGGCGATGGAAGAGAAGAGGCCCTCTAAAGGTAAGTGGTCAATTATTTTGGTGGGCCCACGACTTACCTTCCTGGCAGTAGCTGCGGCCCAATTACCAGGCTTCAATCTGGCGAGCTGCGTTGGGATGCCTGATTGGCATCCTGCAGCTCGCCTGACAAATTTAAATGAGGTCGCAGCGTCAAATTAACAGGGGGTGTGGGGGGCAGGGGCGGGGGTGGGGGTGGGCCTCTTTGCTGCCGGAATGGGCGGCCGACCGGTGCTTCTTCCAGACAACGTAAAAGCCAATTATAGTTAGCCCAGGGTAAATGGAAACCCAGTGGAATAACAGAGGGATTTGCTGGAAATCACAAGATTGAAATCACAGTGGAGCTGCACTAGTAAATATATGGTAGAGTCTGTTTAACATTGAGCCCTCCAGCATAGACCCAGTTCTTCCTTCACAGGCCTCCTCAATCAAATTTGTTACAATACATTTAACAGGTACACATTTTATATGAAAACTCCTTGTAACCGTCATTTGTTAGGTTGAATGAAGAACTACCTGTTCAAAAATGATTGATTCGACTGTAATGTCCAATGATTTCCCGAACTAAATGCTAAACAAAAATCATTTAAATATCTCTCGCTAATGCTTCTAAAAAGCGTTGCATGTTGCGCTTCAGTGAGGCACTTTAAATGCCAGCTGGTCTCATTCTGAGCAATATATTGCAGTACCGTGTCACATTGTCTAGTGAACATAAACAGACTCACAATTAATTACAGCAAATGTTAATATTACAGAAACGAGAACAAAACAGCTCATCCTAATCACACCACAATTTAGCTGTTCCCAACGCATTCTGTTACCTCCACTCAGGCCCCACTGCTGACAGTCCCATTCCAATTCTAAAAATGAATAACTCCAATTTTTTCTTTAATGCTTACTGGGCAATACGGTGTTGTTACGATATTGTGATCAATAACGAGATCAGCTGGCGTTCAAAGTGGACCGCTTCATCAAATACATATCAGTATATTTACCATCCATCGCGTCACAATCGTGGACACCAGAGTGAGCGACACACTGTCTAACATCTCAATCACAGCCACCCAGCCATCATCTCACCAAATGCTGGTGATGCCATGCTGTGCAAAGTCCCCATTTGAAAGACAATTGGCAACTGAATCACTGCAGGCAGATATCGACAGAATTGGACAAATGGGATGTTATCCTTGGCACTGAGAAGAGCAAGTCAATAAGTGTCGAAAAGATTGATCATGATATCGCCCGTCTACCTCCACTGTATAAGGTTTGCCAATGCTCTTCAGTTACAAACATTCAGCACCTGATCACGTCTGATCTACACTGGTGCTGGGTGTCGGGTGGCAGGGGGAATATGGCAAAGATGCCTGTAAAGGTCAGTAAAGGTTAGCCCCCATGTGCCACTGTCAGTAATGCCAACCTTGCATGAATGCTGTAATCATTCAACTGTAGGTGTCTTCACACTACTACGAAAATATTGCGGTTGAAACTGACAGTTAAACAAACGTGGTTTAATGTACAAAACAGTTATAAACAAAAGAACGCAGGAGAAACTCCAAACAGGTCTATACACAAGCTGGATCCACGAGGACTGAACTGAAACGCCCTACCCCACTGACGTCATGACGTCATCACGTTTCCCGCCATTGGGAACGTCACGTGACCCACGTGATGACGTCATCGCACCAGATCGCGACTCTATCGATCCTGCGCTGTTTAAACAGCGCACACACTCAAAGGTAACAACTATGATTAAAGACAATTATAAACATTACTGCAAGAGTCTCTTGATGGCTTTGCCACATACGCCCCCCCAGAATTGTCTTTAACGAGGAACGTCAATCGCAGAGGAGGTTGGACAAGCCTGTTTGACCGACTCCTAAACTCCCGGAGAGGAAAACGCTGAGCAGGTGGCGAACTGGCAGGTAGCACGGTGCGGGTAGGTGCGGCGGTAGCCGGCGGCCGGCCCCGGCGCGGGGGCTGAGCAGGTTTGACTGGCTGTTCAAGGTCCAGGTGCGCAGGCTTGTGGCGATCGACGGAGATGTGCTCCGGCTTGCCCCCGAAGTCGATCATGAAACTCTTGTCCCCAGCCCCAGCCTGTAGAACCTGGAACGGACCTGCATATGGAGGTGCGAGCGGGGTGCAATGGGTGTCTTGGCGTACAAAGACGAATTTGGCCTTTGACAGCTCCACGGGGACGTTGGAGGAAGGCAAACCGTGCTGCGAGGTCGGAACAGGTCTGAAGCACTGAGCCGCGTCCCGGTGGGCCTCCCACTGACCGGCTGCAGACCACGGCCGTGTAGGTGACGGCAGGAATTCGCCCGGAACCCAAAGTGGCTGGCCGTAAACCATTTCCGCGGCAGAAGGCCGTAAATCCTCCTTCGGCGCTGTGCGCAGTCCCAGCATAACCCACAGCAGTTTATCGACCCATGCCGCATCCAGAAGGCTGGCCCTGAGCGACGCCTTCAATGAATGGTGGAACCGCTCGCACAACCCGTTTGCCTGCGGGTGGTAGGCCGTAGTGCGATGGAGTTTAGTGCCTAATGCGGAGGCCACCGCATTCCATAGTTCCGGCGAGAATTGCGGCCCGCGGTCGGACGAAATATCCGCCGGAACACCGAAACGGGCTACCCATGATGAAATGAAGGCTCGAGCGACATCCGCAGAGGTGGTAGACGTCAGGGGAACCGCCTCTGGCCACCTCGTGGTGCGGTCCACCATCATCAGAAGGTGTGTAAAAGCACGGGACGGTGGAAGTGGACCCACGAGGTTGACGTGAATGTGGTCGAACCGCCGCTCTGGCACTGCGAAGGTGGCCAGAGGGGCCCTGACGTGCCGTTGCACTTTGGCCCGCTGACAAACCACACAAGTGTTCGCCCAGTCGCGGATGTCTTTGCGTATCCCTCTCCATACGAATTTGGAGACCAGCAGCTTCTGCGACGCACGCACCCCGGGATGCGACAGCCCGTGAATGGCGTCGAAAACGTCTCGGCGCCAGGTCGATGGAACAATCGGACGTGGATCATCCAAGGAGACGTCGCAGGGGAGAGTGGTACCTGCCGAATGGAACGGTACTGTTAGATCCGTGTGTTAATGGAGACACGGAATGCAGGAGTTGATTTAACAAGTGTTTACTGAACAAAGTCTGGAGATGAACAAACAACACAAGACGCTACACAGGCTTATATACCCGAGTGGCCACCACTGGTACTACAGCACACAGGGGCCTCAAAAACACAGTTCCTCTTAAAGGTACATACACTACAATTCCTCCCCTTTTAGATAAATAGTACATAACATTTTAAGTAATCATTAAATAACATTTTTACAAGAACAATAATATACACATTTGCTGAAGTTAATCAATTACAAATTCAGTCTCTCTGGAGGCTTCCTGACTCGGTCCGGATAACGCCTCGGTGGTGTAGTAGGTTCTTTTGGCAAGGTCGATTCGGTTTCAATGCTAGTGTCGGGTTTATCTGGTTCCAGTATCACCGGATCGGAGGTAGATACTATGGGTATCTCTGCTTCATCACTAGGCGTATAGAGTTGTGGTGTAGGTTGTCCTTTTTCGGATGACTCTATGATCTGGTCAGCATGGTGCCTTATTATGCTTTCTCCAATGTCCACGGTATACATCAGCGGTCCTAGTCGTGTGCAAATAGTTCCAGGCTGCCATTTCTCGGTACGGTAGTCCCGGGCCAAAACTGGTTGACCTATCTGGAAGGTTCTAGTTGGCCTTTCATTCATGCTTTGAAATTGCCGGTTTTCTATGTCCCTTCTGACGTTTGGCTTGACCAAATCCAGCCGGCATCTTAGTCTTCTGTTGAAAAACACCATGGCGGGGGTTTGGTTTGTAACCACATGTGTTGCATTCCTGTACGCAAACAAGAAGTTATCTACCTTATGTTGTAGATTTATGTCTTCATTACCCATGGCCTTTATGGCCTTCTTGAAGGTCTGGACAAACCTTTCAGCCAATCCATTGGTGGCGGGATGGTATGGGGCGGACGTGTAGTGCTTAACCCCATTGTTTTTTAAGAACTTCCTGAATTCTTCGGATACAAATTGCGGTCCATTATCAGAACAGATCTGTTCAGGCAGCCCATTCCTGGTGAATATGGTCCTTAATACTGTGATGGTTTTTTCCGTGGTGGTGGAGGACATCTTTATTACCTCCGGCCACTTGGAGTGTGCATCCACCGCGATTAAGAACATTGAGTCCATAAATGGACCAGCAAAGTCGATATGTACCCTTTGCCATGGAGATGAGGGCCACTCCCATGGATGTAGAGGGGCTTGTGGTGGGGCGTTTTGGACCTTCTGGCATCCTAGACAGCTCTTGGTCATTTCTTCGATGTCTCCATCGATACCTGGCCACCACACAAACGCTCTGGCTAAGTTCTTCATTTTCACTCCACCCAGGTGCCCCTCGTGAAGCTCCTTCAGCACTCTATCCCTGAGTTTGGGTGGAATCACCACTCTGGATCCACACATCAAGGTTCCTCGGCACACTGACAGCTGTTCTCTTCTTTGCGAGAATGCTGGCAACAGTGGTTCGCCATGTGCTGGCCATCCCTTCACCATTAAATCGTAGACTCGTGAGAGAGTCGGGTCATTTCGCGTTTCCTTTTAAATGGTAGAATTTGTCACTGGTAGACATTCCACTATGGTTGAGTGGAATATCTCCACTGGGTCCACTGTAGGCGCCTCTTCCACCGTTGGCAACGGTAGGCGCGATAACCCATCAGCATTCCCATGCTGTTTTGTTCCTTTGTACTCTATGTCACATTGGTGTGCCCCTAGGAAAAGGGACCACCTCTGTAGCCTTTGCGCTGTCATAATGGGAACGCCCTTTTTAGGGTTGAATATGGAGACGAGGGGTTGATGCTCAGTCAACAAGGTAAACTTTTGTCCGTGTAGGTAATGGTTGAATTTCTTCACCCCCCACACCAGGCTGAGTGCCTCCCTGTCGATCTGGGCATAGTTACGCTCAGCTGAGTTCAATGAGCGTGACGCAAAAGCTATAGGCCGCTCCGAGCCATCAGGGAATCTATGCGATAATACCGCTCCCACGCCGTAAGGGGATGCATCGCACGCCAGTCTGATTGGCAGTGATGGGTTGTAATGAGCCAACACTTCCCTGGACGTGATCAAGCCTTTGCATTTATGGAAGGCACGTTTACAGTCTTCGCTCCATTTCCAAACTACTCCCGTTTGTAGCAGTGCGTTAAGCGGGTGCAGAACTGTCGACAAGTTTGGTAAAAATTTATGATAGTAATTTACTAATCCCAGGAACGACCTTAATTGTGAGACATTTTCAGGCGCTGGAGCCTTTACGACCGCTTCAATTTTTTCAGGTGACTTATGCAACCCTTCTTCGTTAATGACATGGCCACAATATGATATTTGTTTCTGGAAAAATTCACATTTGGGGCGATTTGCTCGTAGGCCCCGTTCTCTCAGCCTCGTGAGCACCTGCTCCAAGTTGGCAAGGTGCTCGATGTCGTTTTCTCCTGTTAGAAGGATATCGTCTAGGTAGCATTCAGTCCCCGGAATCCCTTGCAGGACTTGCTCCATAGCTCTTTGCCAGATAGCCGGAACTGATGCCACTCCGAAAACCAGTCGATTGTACTGGTACAGGCCTTTGTGTGTGTTTATCGCGAGATACTTTTTAGAGGCCTCCTCAACCTCCATCTGTAGATATGCCTGTGCTAAGTCAATTTTGGTGAAACGTTTCCCTCCGGATAGTGAGGCGAAAATATCTTCTATCCTCGGAAGAGGATACTGTACCATGTGAAGAACCAGGTTTACAGTCACCTTGAAGTCCCCACAGATGCAAACTTTTCTCTGTTCTTCAGATTTATCATTATTCAACGTTTTCTTCATGACCGGGACGATGGGTGTTGCCCACTCGCTCCAATCTACCTTGGATAACACGCCTGCTTTTTCCAAATTCTCCAGCTCTGCCTCGATGGCAGGACGAATTGCGTATGGCACCGGCCTTGCCTTAAAAAAACTTGGGAATTGCCGCATCTTCCACTTTTATTGAGGCGGTGGCACCTTTCAGGGTTCCTAGTTCCTGTTGAAACACTTCTTTGGCGTTAGCCAAGATTTCTTTTAATCGTCCAGGTATGATGTCATCATCGTTTTTTTTCTTACTGGTCACCGTCAGTGCCTGAATGGAGTGCCAGTCTAAACGTATCTTTCTGATCCAATCACGTCCCAACAACGGTGGACCACCATCTTGCAGAACGTATAAATACAACTTCTGTATTTCCTTGCCGTTGTATACAACAGGCACCCTTATTTTCCCTCTGGGGTATACTTTCTGCCCCGTATATGTCTTCAAGACAATGGATGTGTCTTTCAAAGGTATATGCGGAAATAGCCACTCGTAATCCCATCGACTCATGACGGTCAGAGCTGATCCTGTATCTAGCTCCATTTTGACTGGGGACCCCGCTATCGTGAGGGTAACCCAAATGGTCTGGTAATCTTCTTTGGCAATTACATTATGTAATTTGAGACAGCTTAGTCTCTTGTTTCCGGAGTCGCTATCGCTCTTCTGGTCTTCGGAGCTACTGTCCATCATCATTTGTACCTTTCTGTACTTTTCCTTATTGACCTTTTTACTGTCAGCAGATCCCATTTTTCCGCATTGCCTGCATGCTTTGTCCTTGAACCAGCAGTCCTTCTGGTCATGGGTGGATCTGCCGCAGCGATAACATCTCTCGAAACCCCGTGTCATTTCATGGGTGCCAAAGTCCTGTGACTTTTGCTGTATCTCTGCAGCTCCTCTTGCTGCTGCTTCGTATGATACAGCCACACTGAAAGCCTTGTCCAGTGTCAAATCTTCCTCAGAAAGTAGTCTTTTCTGTGTTCCTTTGCTTAGGAGACCACAGACGAATTTGTCTCGTAGAGAATCTGCCAGTCCTGCCCCGAATTGGCAGTGCTTTGACAGCTTTCGTAATTCGGTGAGGTAATCAGCGTTACTTTCATTCTTGTGCTGATTCCTCCTGAAGAATTTGAATCGTTCCACTATCAGCAGCGGTGTTGGGTTTAAGTGCTCCTGTAAAGTATCAACAATCTCCTTAAAATTCTTGTCCATCGGTTTGGCTGGAGTGATCAAGTTTCGTAACAGCCCGTATGTCCTTGCGCCCATCAGATTTAGAAGTACCGATGCCTTTTTATCATCTGCTACTTCATTCGCCTTGCAATATACCTCCACTCTTTCCACATATGTGGTCCAATCTTCTATATCACTATCGAAAGCAGTAATATTGCCAGTCTTCGGCATCTTGAAAGTCTAAAATGGCGCTTCCCGCGCTTTTCTTTCTTCCCCGCCGAGTTAAGATGGCGCCTCCTGCGCTTTCCCGTCGCTGCCGCTGCTGCCAACGCTGTTCTCCGCGGTTCCTGTTGCGACCCGCAGCTTTTCGCGGTATTTCTATTTTTTTTTATATATCGCTTCAATAGTTTCTCCGTTACTTGGAGAACCGTTCCCGTCGTGGAGCGGACACTCTGGGACTTTCCCCTCCCTCTGCTCGGTCCGAACGCCGACCTGCTTTGCAGCCCCGGCCGCGCCCTGAGTGCTCCACCCTCTCTCTCTCTCTTTGATTCTGCTTCCTGACTCGCTGCCCAGCCCCGTTGCAGAGCCACCCGATCGAGCTCTAGCCCGCCGCAGCCCAGGAAGGATCAGTGCACTACCTGCCACCAGCCCGTTTAGCTGGGGAAACCACAGACTGGAGACCAAGCCTGGCCCGCGTTTTTGAGTTTTTTTTTCTGGCTTCGACCTTCGTCTGAGGAATCGATCCCCTTGAGGTGCTGCTGAATTGCAGGTAAGTTCATTTCTAACTCGTCGCCACTGTTAGATCCGTGTGTTAATGGAGACATGGAATGCAGGAGTTGATTTAACAAGTGTTTACTGAACAAAGTCTGGAGGTGAACTAACAACACAAGACGCTACACAGGCTTATATACCCGAGTGGCCACCACTGGTACTACAGCACACAGGGGCCTCAAAAACACAGTTCCTCTTAAAGGTACATACACTACAGGTACATCTCTCGGCTGAAGGCTGGCGGGGTCAGAACGAAAAGTTTGAGTCTCCGGGTCGGCAGCCTGGTCAGCTGCCATTCTCGTATAATCAATGCCTAATTGAACGGCCTGGACGGCGGCGCGGGAGAGGCAATCCGCTGCGGCATTGTCCTTGCCGGCCACGTGCCGGACGTCGGTGGTGAATTCGGGTATGTAGGTCAACTGTCTTTGCTGCCGAGCCGACCACAGTTCGGCAGTCTTGGCCATCGCGAACGTCAGCGGTTTGTGGTCAACAAACGCAGTGAAGTGGCGCCCTTCGAGGAGGAATCGGAAGTGGCAGATGACCAAAAACAAAGCTAACAGCTCCCTGTCGAAAGTACTGTACCGACGTTCGTGCCGCCGCAGCCGGCGGCTAAAAAATGCCAGTGGCTGCCACGCGCCGTCGACCCATTGCTCCTGGACGGCCCCAACGGCATAGTCCGACGCGTCCGTCATGAGGGCGATAGTAGCTCCTGGCAGGGGATGTGCCAACATTGTCACGTTCGCGAGCGCGGTCTTCGTATCCCCGAAGGCGCGATCCATTTCTTGCGACCAACCCACGGGCTCCCTTCCCGTCTTGCCCCTGAGGGCCTCGTAGAGCGGCCACATGAGTTGTGTGGCCCTGGGGACGAACCGATGGTAGAAGTTAACCATCCCCAGGAACTCCTGTAAGGCCTTCGCGGATTGCGGCTTCGGGAACGCCATGATTGCCTCCAGCTTAGCTCGAAGCGGCGTTGCTCCCTCGGAAGTTATGCGGTGTCCTAAAAAGTCGAGTTGCGACAGGCCAAAACGGCATTTGGCCGGGTTTACAATGAGGCTGTGCTGCTGAAGACGACGAAAAAGAACACGGAGATGCTCGAGGTGTTCCTCCGTTGTGGTGCTGGCAATCAGAATGTCATCCAAGTAGACGAAAAAAAATCGAGGTCCCGCAGAACCGAATCCATAAGGCGCTGGAATGCCTACGCTGCGTTTTTAAGCCCAAAGGGCATGCGGAGGAACTCAAACAGTCCAAAAGGGGTGATGACAGCCATCTTTTGGACATCCTGGGAATGCACCGGTACCTGATGGTACCCACGGACGAGGTCAACCTTAGAGAAGATCGACTTCCCCGCCAAATGCGCGGAGAAGTCTTGCGTGTGCGGGATGGGGTAACAGTCGGGCGTCGTTATATCATTGAGGCGACGATAGTCGCCACAGGGCCGCCATCCCCCGCCCGGCTTGGGGACGATGTGGAGCGGCGAAGACCAGGGACTACTGGACCGGCTGATATACCTATCAATTCATCCAATGAAAAGCGACGAGTTAAGAAAGTAACTATAGGTTTTTATTGGCTAAATAACAGAGCCCACCCTCGTGGGTGATCGGATCCAACAAGGAGGAATGCCAGCCAGTCGACTACCTTTATACCTGGGCAGGTAGGTGGAGCCATGGGCGGAGTCAGCAGTGGTCAGCCCAGGTATAACAGCGTGACAAGAGGCGACCTCGTATAGTGATACAACAGTGTGAACAGTGATAACCATAGAGTAACGATATAACAGTGATAACTATAGTGTAACGATAGTGAACAATAAAAGTGGTTTACCACACCGGCGAATAATCCCCATCCTCTCCATCGCGGCAAACTCCGCCTTCGCCGCCGCGAGCTTGCTGGGCTCCAAACGTCGTGCCCTGGCGTAGACGGGAGAGCCAGTCGTCGAAATATGGTGCTCCACCCGATGCTTGGCGGTCGAAGCTGAAAAGGTGGGCTTGGTCAGTTCGGGGAAATCCCCAAGAAGGCGGGAGAAGTCATCGGGAGGTGGCTGAGCGCAGGAGACTGAGTGCGGCGCGGCCGTGCTGCGTGCACATGAAATACCGTCGAGCATGGCGGCGTGAATGAGGCAACAATTCTTCACATCCACCAACAGGCCGTTGGTGCCGAAAAAGTCGGCACCCAAGAGAGCCTGCGAAATTTGAGCGGTGACGAAATCCCAGCTAAAACGTTGGCCACCGAAACAGACTTGTACCCGCCGGTTCCCAAAAGTGCGAATCGCACCCCCGTTGGCAGCTTGGAGGGGGGATCCCCCTCTGCCGGACTGAAGGTCGAGGACCGAGGCGGGAAGTATGCTGCACTGTGCCCCCGTGTCGCACAAAAAACAACGGCCCGAGATGGAGTCGGTTAAATACAGAAGATTCCCGGAATCGCCGATTGCCATCGTGGCCACGGGGCACGCCCCGGTTCCGGTGTTCTTGACTCGCGGCGGTCTGTTTGACGGTTTGGGCGCGAAACTGCAAGGCGGGCAGCAGCAGCGGGCTTTCAGGCCAAAACGAGCGTGGTAATAACAGTAACCGGTCGTCGGAGGTGTCGAGGTGGGGCCCTTCGGGGCTGGGCGTTGCGCAATGGCGCAGTGTTGCTGTCGGACCGCGTATATTTTATCCGCCTCTTCGGCGAGCGCGATGCAATCCCCGGCGTCCGACCTGGCAAGGGCTGCTTGGACCTGTTCGGGAAGCTGACTAAGAAACAGCTTGTGAAACAGGAAACATTGAGGTTCGGACCCCAGGAGCGTTAGCATGTGGCTCATTCGTTCCGAGGGTTTGGAGTCGCCTAACCCGGGTAGTGTAAGTAGACGGCGAGCGCGCTCCGCCTTTGTAAGGCCAAATACCTGCAGCAGCCGTGTCTTGATGGCGACATACTTGTCAGCGGTCGGGGGGTTCTCCAGAAGGCTGATGATCCTCGACACCGTCGAGCTGTCGAGGGCGGAGACCACATACAAATATCGGAGCTGGTCCTGCACGATGTTGCAGAGCTCACATTGTGCCTCAGCCTGCACAAACCAGGAGGCCGCCTGTTGTTCCCAGAATTGGGGGAGCTTCAAAGCCACTGCGTTGGCTTCCATCATTGGCCTGCGTTCCGTGTCCACCGTGAAAAACGTTCGCGAGGTTTCAGGGTCACCAATGTAGGTGTCTTCACACTACTACGAAAATACTGCGGTTGAAACTGACAGTTAAACAAACGTGGTTTAATGTACTGAAACAGTTATAAACAAAAGAACGCAGGAGAAACTCCAAACAGGTCTGTACACAAGCTGGATCCACGAGGACTGAACTGAAACGCCCTACCCCCCTGACGTCATGACATCATCACGTTTCCCGCCATTGGGAAGTCATGTGATCCGCGTAATTATGTCATCGCGCCAGATCACGACTCTTTCAATCCTGCACTGTTTAAACAGCGCGCACACTCAAAGGTAACAACTATGATTAAAGACAATTATAAACGTTACTGCAAGAGTCTCTTGATGGCTTTGCCACACAACGATGGAATGTTGCAGCCCTGTTAGTGGGCTGCAGAGAACAATCTTCCCTTGCTGCCCTGGGCTCATTGCAGCTTGGTTCTGTTCATAGCCCCCTTTTTGCCGCTGAGACAATAGGTTGTGAGTCCGAGCCCCACTCCAGGGCTTGCGCACATAGAGCGGCTGACTCTTCGGTGCAGTACTGCGGGTATAGCGCACTGCTACTGTTCAGATAGAGTGTTAAACCGATCTACTCGTTTAGATGGGCATAAAAGATCCTATGGCATAATAGAAGCAGAGCAGGGAGTTCTCCCGTTGTCCGAGCCAATATTCAATCAGCACCACCAAAAAAAAAACAATTAGTGTGTCATACATCCCCATTTGTGGGGCCGACTTTGAACAAATTGGCTAAGAAACAAAAGTGACTGTAAATCATGGGTGGTGAAGCATCCTTAAGCATCTTCAGGATGTGGTAAGGTTCTATGTAAATGAGAGTTCTTTCTTTCAGTTCCACAATCGTGCAGATGAGTGAACTTGTTGAGGATGACAAAGTCCACCCACTACATCGTTGGAGAGACCAGGCCAGGTTTTCAGTACTCCACTAAATTATGACTGGAAGCAGGCAACAAAATTGGTAGGCCTAAAAGTTCAGTTGATTTGCGCCTCCCATTAGCGCCCTAAGAGGGAGGTAAGCGGCGGCGGTACCGTTAGCGCCCCGCAGCGCTGCCGGCGATGACATCATTGCCATGCACAGTGCCCCGCTCGCGCCCCGGCCGCAATCTTCGGTAACGCCCCCTGACGCTATGTCCGACGGGGTTAGGGGTGCCTACCTGCAGCCGGGGTGGCGCAAATTAAAGGGGAGGTGCCGGGCGCCCATTTTTGTTGCTGGCCGCCTGCCAGCACTTGCCCCCGTTGCCGTCTACGGCCTCCTGAGCAGCCCCCCCACGGAGTGCCGGCTGCGCGCCGTGAGCCCGGCACTTCTCTTGAGTGCCGGGTTCTTTTGCCGGCACTCCGATCCCTGGTGGCCCAACTGGGCCCTGGGTCGCGCTGTGCAAGGCCCCTCCCCTTTAATAAGGGGAGGAAGGCCTGCAGTACCACGGCGCGACGTGCCGCAGAGTGTGGCGCTGCGGCATGTAGCGCCACGATATTCACTCGCAGCGCCCCAAGAGGGAGGCGGGCGCTTCCCTGCCTCCCTCTTGGGGCGCTACCGGTGAATTTCAGGCACGGGAGCGCTAACTTTTTCGGGGCGCTAAAAGTAGCGCCCTGGCGAAGTTAGTGCCCCAAAGGGGGCGCGGCCTAATTTTCCCCCCCAGGATTTAAGCCAGAATTGGAAAAGCCAGGGCAGCTCAGCACTTTGTAGGAACTTATAAGGTTGGCATAGATGTCAGTGATGAAGATTTATAAACTGCTTCTCCTGTCACTAGAATTGGCCCAGACTCTGTTCTCCTGTGGAGCACGAACCCTTGTGAGCAGAAGGTCAAATGTCAAGTTGACTACCTTCTTGTTCCCATGTGTTAGGCTATGGGAAATCTGAGACTTCCCTGTTTGACTTCTCCAAATCTTCTCTGCTCCCAAGGGTGGAATTCATGAGCCACCTGTTCTTATTTACAATTGTCTCCCCTTGCACTTTGTTGTTTGGCATCTTATGTAGGTGCCCTTTTGTACACTGGTGTGTAAGAGACCATCATTGGCTCCTAATGACTTTCTAGCCTTTCCCTACGAAAAAAGAAAAAGATGGACTTGTGTTTATATCGCGCCTTATCAATTCTCTTAGGATGGCTCCAAAGTGTTTCACAGACAAAGGTACAAATTGCCTCCTTCTGAGCTGTACAATTCTATGATTCTACCCACCAACCAGCTGCTATTTGCCATGCATTTTGGGCAGGCAGATGACCGGCGGAATGTAGATGAGACCCAAGCGTTAAAATACCCCAGGCCTGAAACTTAGGCCAGTGAGTGCGCTTCCCCCACTCCCCCATTCCCCCTCCACCAGCTTGCCCGAAACCCACTTGTCTCTCATGTAAGAGTCCCTACAATTATGTAGGAGAGTCATCAACCAAATAAGAAAGTATGGTTAGGAGCCGATCAGAGTGTGAGATTTTTCATGCGCTCTTACTCAGCACTTCCCAGTACCAATGGGGACAGACTGAGAGGTGTGTTATAAATCAGGCACACAGGGGTACTGTACACAGACTTTATTAATGCATCACCTCTAATGCACAACAGAGCATTGTGATTATCTGGCTCTCTAGGATTCTTTTCACATATGCTTAAAAGATGTAAATAATGCTTCTAAATGGGAATTTGACTTGCATTGACATCTGGCTTTGAACTTGACTTCAGATGTCAAGAATCTGAGTAATTGCTGCTGGCAGTTCATGGGTGTGAACACTGGGCAAGGTTGAGATCAGGCTCAGCTGTGAGCCGCCTCCTCCTCCCCCACTCTCCCTGCAATCCCAGGTTGAATTGCCTACTTGACACTCATTATAAAGGTTTCACACAGAAATAATGGGCACTTGGTGGAAGCTCCCAGCGGCCTTGGAGCCACATTCCAGCAAGGTGGAATATCAGGTCGGCATTGTCCGGGCGTCCTTTGGGCGCAGAATGTTGGTCCCCGAAATTGGTGCTCATCGCACCCATTTTACACCTGTGAAACAGGCGCAACAAGATTCAATTTCTACCCCAATGAAAGAGCTGGCTAATTAGTCATGGGAGTGAAAGTTTGGGTGGCCAGGGTCCAGCAGCCAGAACTAAAGGAACGATTCGCCAGCAAGTAGGTAAATCGTGAGGAGGGGATTCCGGGAGCATCTTGCAAGAGGGAAGGGGGCGGATCCGTGGCAGGGGAAGGCACAACTTTCCTTGTGGGAGCCGGAGGAGAACTCCTGTTCCTCCCGGCCCCACAAAGGAATGTTTTACACTCTATCCTTAGAGGGCCTCTTCTTGTCTGCAGACCCACTGAAGACTTGCTTCAACCTGGCGCAACGACTTCCCCGTTCATGCCCCAGTTAAAATGCAATCAGGATCATTTTTGCCGTAATAAGATCCCAACTTGCATAAATTCATGAGCACCCCCCCCCCCCACCCCGCCTCCCTTCCCACCTGCTTTGGGCGGGCGCCTCACCCACCTGCAGACCTCTTGCAGGCTTAATGGGAAATGGCACGAAAGGGTCGAGTGTCGAGCGGGTAAGTAACCTGCTCGCTTCTATCTGCCCTAACCGCCAGGGTTAAAATCGACCTCACTCAGCAATGCATCCAGCCTGGGGGTAGAAACCAAAACAAATTGGCAGTTTTTTCATCAAAGGAGCAATTTGCTTCAATACTTCACAGGTAACATCAAATAGCAGGAACAACTTGGTGTGCCTGTCACACTGGGGGAATTCAGCTGGTTGAAGGACCCAATCCGTGGTGTGTCCCTCAATTTCCCCAGCCTATCCTGAAGATCGCAGCGCAGTACAGGTATGCATATGCTGTTACTTAATTACAAACTGACTCCTGTGCACCGCGGCCCCTTTGATCTTTCTAATGAAATGCAAGTCTCTGATGGCGCGGCAGCTGTTAGGAAAAAAGTTCCAACTGCAAGAAAATGCACTCCTTCTCAGAACGAGCCAGGAGCAGTGTTGACACGTGCACTGTTGCATGAGTGAGCTCGCCGCTTCTGTGAGTAATCAATGAAAATTCAGATTACAAAAACCAAGGTGACCTAATAATAAACGTTGTTCAATCAGACCAAGCTTAAAACAAAAATATTCTATTTTATGAATTTTCTCCTTTCGCTCCTATTCTGAAAGCGTTGGGGTAGATCGTGACTTTGGGCCCGATTTTTATTTCCATTGATTCTCCACTGCCTTAACAACAACAGCAACCTGCATTTATATAGCGGCTTTAAATTAGTAAAACTTCCCAAGGGGCTTCATGGGACCATATTTAAAATTGACACTGAGCTAAAGAATGTGGTATTAGGACAAGTGACTATAAGCTTGTTCAAAGAGGTAGGTTTTAAGGAGCAGCTTAAAGGCGGAGAGAGAGGTGGAGAGGCAAGAGAGGTTTAGGGAGGGAATTCCAGAGTTCAGGGTCTCTTCTTCTTAGGCAGTCCCTCGGAACTGAGGATGATTTGCTTCCACATTAACAATGAGTTCTCAGGTGACTGATGAGCCCAATGCGGGCCCTACAGTCTCTGTCACAGGTAGGGCAGACGGTGGTTGAAGGGACGGGTGGGTGGGGTGCTTGGGTTGACGTGCGCTCCTTGCGCTGCTTGCGCTTGGCTTCCGCTTACTCCCGGCGAAGAGACTCGAGGTGTTCGGCGCCTTCCCGGATGCTTCTCCTCTACTTTGTGCGGTCTTGGGCCAGGGATTCCCAGGTGTCAGTGGGGATGTTGCACTTTTTCAAGGAGGCTTTGAGGGTGTCCTTGAAGCGTTTCCTCTGCCCACCTGGGCCTCTCTGACCGTGTCGGAGCTCCACGTAGAGCGCTTGTTCAGGGTCTAGACGGCCGAAGGCACGGCCACCAATGGTGGAGCGAAGGAAGTGGAAGATGTAGAAAAGTTGCTGGACCAGGAACCAATATTGCTCAACGGGTGTGATGGGTGAACGGGACTTGGTGGATGAACTCAAGGTTATGGAGAGTGGAAGATGGGCGGATGGTCAGGAGAGCATTGGAATAGTCAATTCTGGAAGTAACAAAAGCATGAATGAGGAGGTCAGCAGCTGATAAGCTGATGTCACGGAGGTGGAAATAGGCAGTCTTTTTAATGGAGAGGATATCAGGGTCACAAGCTCAGCTCAGGGTCAAGTAGGACACAGAGGTTGTAAACTGTTTGATTCAGCCTGAGACTGGCCAGGGAGGAGGATGGAATTGGTCACTAGGGAACGGAATTAATGGCGGAGGCAGAAGATGCTGTCTTCAATTTTCCCAATGTTTAATTGATGGAAATTGTGGCTCATCCAGGACTGAATATTGGACAAGCAATCTGGCCAAACAGAGGCAGTGGAGGGGTCCAGAGAGGTGGTGGTGAGGTAGAGTTGGGTGTTGTCAGTGTACATGTGGAACCTGATGTCATGTCTTTGGATGATGTGAGGGCAGGAAGAGAAACCATTACACCCCAAACAGCCCTTCCCCTTCGCCTGGCACCTTCCCGTGCAAGCGGAGGAGATGTAACACCTGCCCCTATACCTCCCCCCTCCCCACTGTCCAGGGCCCCAAACACCCCTTCCAGGTGAAACAGCGATTTACTTGTACTTCTCGCAATCTAGTATATTGTATTCGCTGCTCACGATGCGGTCTCCTCTACATTGGGGAGACCAAACGCAGATTGGGTGACCGCTTTGCGGAACACCTCCGTTCAGTCCGTAAGGGTGACCCCGAGCTTCCGGTCGCCTGTCATTTCAATTCACCGCTCCATTCCCACTCGGACCTCACCGTCCTTGGCCTCTTGTACTGTTCCACGGAAGCTCAACGTAAACTCGAGGAACAGCACCTCATCTTCCGATTAGGCACTCTGCAGCCTTCCGGTCTCAATATCGAGTTCAACAATTTCAGATCATAACCTCGGCCCCCATTTCATTTTCACTTATATTTTTCCACTCCTTTCCTTTCCCCCCCCCCCCCTTTCCTTTTGTTTCTCTCTCACACCTGGCAGCTATCTTTTGCCCTGCCAGTACACTTTACACCTAATCACAGCCTATTACCATCTCGTCTAGCTTCTAATCTCTTTTACTTCTTTTGGTTCTTTTATTCTTTTGTCCGATCGCAGCCCTGCCTTCGATCTAGTTCCTTTTCTCTCCAGTTTTGAAGAAGGGTCAAACCCGAAACGTCAACTCAAATTTCTCTCCACGGATGTTGCCTGACTTGCTGAGTTTTTCCAGCATTTTCTGTTGTTATTTCGGATTTCCAACATCTGCAGTATTTTGCTATCCCATTACAGAAGATTATTTGGCTATGACGATATAGGTAAGAGTGGTACCAGAGGAGGGCGAGTCCACTCAGCTGGACACCGAAGGAGAGGCGTTGGAGGAGGATGGTGTGGTGAACCATGTCAAAGGCTGCGAAGATCGAGAAGAATTCCATAGGATTACATAGGATAAATAGCACAGAAACAGGCCATTTGGCCCAACCAGTCCATGCCGGCGTTTATGCTACACTCGAGCCTCCCCCCGTCGTTCCACATCTCATCCTATCAGCGTAACCCTCTATTCCCTTCTCCCTCATATGCTTATCTAACTATCCCTTAAATGCATTCGCTTCAACCACTCCCTGTGGTAGCGAGTTCCATATTCTCACCACTCTCTGGGTAAAGAAGTTTCTTCTGAATTCCCACTTAGATTTTTTGGTGACTATCTTATATTGATGGCCTCTAGTTTTGTTCTTCCCCACAAGTGGAAACACTCTCTCTGTATCCACTCTATCAAAATTTTTCATGATTTTAAAGACCTCTATTAGGTCACCCCTCAGCCTTTCCTTTTCAAGAGAAAAGAGACCCAGCCTGTTCATCCTTTCCTGATATATATACCCTCACATTTCTGGTATCATCCTTGTAAATCTTCACTGCACCTTCTCCAGTGCCTCTACATCCTTTTTATAATATGGCGACCAGAACTGTATACAGTACTCCAAGTGTGGTCTGTGTTCGATACAAGTTTAGCATAACTTCACTACTTTTCAGTTCTATCCCTCTAGAAATAAACCCTAGTGCTTGGTTTGCTTTTTTATGGCCTTGTTAATCTGTGTCAATACTTTTAGTGATTTGTGTATTTGTACTCCTAGATCCCTTTGTTCCTCTACCCCGTTTAGATTCTTATTTTCCAAGTAATAACTGACCTCCCTATTTTTCTTACCAAAATGTAATACCCCACATTTATCTGTGTAGAATTTCATTTGCCCATTATATGCCCATTCTACAAGTTTATTGATGTCTTCTTGTAATTTGTTGCAGTCCTCCTCAGTATTGGCTATCCACCACCCCCAATTTGGTATCATCTGCAAATTTAGAAATTGTGTTTTTGATTCCAAGGTCTAAATCATTAATATAAATTGTGAACAACAGTGGTCCCAACACTGATCCTTGTGGAACACCACTTCCTACTTTCTGCCACTCTGAATAGCTACCCTTTACTCCTACTATTTGCTATCTGTCTTGAAGCCAGCTAACGATCCATTCTGCTACTTGGCCCCTGACTTCGCATTCCCTGACCTTATTCATTAGCCTATTATGTGGTGCCTTATCAAAGACATTTTGAACATCTAGATAAATTACATCTACTACATTACCCTTGTCTACTCTCTGTTATCTCTTCAAAAAATTCAATGACGTTGGTCAAGCAATAGGGGAGGCGGTGGCGTAGTGGTTATATCACTAGACTAGTAAGCCAGAGGCTTAGTCTAAATGCTCTGAGGATATGAGTTCAAATCCCACCACGGCAGCTGGTGGAATTTAAATTCAATTCAATTTAATTCTGGAATTAAATGTTAGTCTTAGTAATGATACCATTGTTGATTGTTGCAAAAACCCATCTGGTTCACTAATGTCCTTTAGGGAAGGAAATCTGCCATCCTTACCTGGTCTGGCCTACATGTGACTCCAGAACCACAGCAATGTGGTTGACTCTTAATGCCCTCTGAAATGGCCTAGCAAGCCACTCAGTTGTAAACAACCACTACCTACACCATATGGACTGCAGCAGTTCAAGAAGGCAGCTCACCACCATCTTCTCAAGGGCAATTAGGGATGGGCACTAAATGCAGGCCTAGCCAGCCAGCGACGCCCACATCCCATCAATGAATAAAAATTAAAAAAAATTCCTACCACCGATATTAAGCTGACTGGCCTATAGTTCCTGGACATGTTCTATCTCCCTTCTTAAATATAGGTATTACATTAGCTATCCACCAGTCCTCTGGCACTACACTTTTTTCTAACGAATTGCTAAATATGTGTAGTAATGCCTCTACTATTTCTTCCCTAGGTTCTTTTAAAATGCGCAGATATAAGCTGTTTTATCCTCTTTGAGTTTCACTAGTTTATTTAGTATATCTCCTCGTTTTATTTTAAATGCAGTTAACTCATTACTAATCTCATTGTCTGATGTCATCTCCACCTGTTCTATCTCCCTGGTAAATAATGAAGCAAAGTAATTATTTAATATATCTGTCATCTCTATTGCTGCCTGTGGTATTATCCTCTCCATCCCTTAGTGGCCCTATTCCCATCCTGACCTTCCTTTTTTTATTGATGTGCCTGTAAAATATTTTACCATTTTGTTTTATGTTCTTTGATAATTTAATTTCATAGTTCGTCTTTGCCTTCCTAATTGATTTTTGACTTTGATATACCTATCAATTCATTCCATGAAAAGCGACGAGTTAAGATAGTAACTATAGGTTTTTATTGGCTAAATAACAGAGCCCACCCTCGTGGGTGATCGGTTCCAGCAAGGAAGAATACTAGCCAAGCAATCACCTTTATACCTGGGCAAGCAGGCGGAGCCATGGGCGGAGTCAGCTGAGGTATGCCTAGGTATAACAGCGTGCGAGGCAAGAAGTAACCTTGTGAAGGTGATAACAACAGTGTAACAATAACAGTGGTTTACCACATTCACCCCTTGTTTAAAATTGAGTCCGGCGGGGTGAAGTGTACTACTAGTTCGTGTATGTCAGTCTATCAGGGGGCCTCGTAAGCCTTTCTGACCGGCACAGCAGCGGTGGCGGTGGTGCAGTATCCGATGTTAATGCTGGTGTCTGCGTGGTCGACGAAGGCCCCTGGGGTTCCGGCATGCCGCCTACAGGAGCTGGATTTGGGGGAGTGGTGGGGGATAACGGTGGTGTCTCAGGGGTGCCCGAGGGTGCGAGGTCTCACAAGGAGACTGTGTCCTCCCGTCCGTCTGGGTGTTCCACATAGGCATACTGGGGGTTGGCGTGCAGGAGGTTCACCCTCTCGACCAGGGGGTCCATTTTATGAGTCCTCATGTGCTTCCGCAGCAGGATGGGCCCCGGAGAAGTCAGCCATGTTGGTAGCGAGGTTCCCGTAGTCGACTTCCTGGGGAAAACGAACATTTGCTCATGAGGGGTGGCGTTAATGGCAGTACAAAGCAGTGACCGGATGGAATGGAGAGCTGCCGGGAGGACTTCCTGCCAGCGAGAGGTTGGGAGGCCCTTAGACTTTAGGGCTAAGAGGACGGCCTTCCAAACTGTCGCGTTCTCTCTTTCCACCTGGCCGTTCCCCCGGGGGTTGTAGCTGGTGGTCCTGCTCGCAGCAATACCTCTCGCGAGCAGGAACTGGCGAAGTTCCTCGCTCATGAAGGATGAGCCCCGGTCGCTATGTATATAGTTCGGGAACCCGAACAAGGCGAAGAGGTCGTTCAGGCATTTGATGACCGTGGTGCTGGTCATGTCTGGGCAGGGGATGGCAAAGGGGAAACGGGAGTACCCGTCAATAATGTTGAGGAAGTACACATTACGGTCAGAGGACGGGAGGGGCCCCTTAAAATCGATGCTCAAGCGCTCGAAGGGGCGGGTGGCCTTGATCAGGCTTGCTCTGTCCGGCCTATAGAAATGCGGTTTGCATTCGGCACAGACTTGGCAGTTCCTGGTCATGGTCCTGACCTCCTCGATGGAGTAGGGCAGGTTGCGGGCCTTAATGAAGTGGTAAAGTCTAATGACCCCGGGGTGGCAGAGGTCGTTGTGGAGGGTCCGCAGTCTATCAACTTGCGCGTTGGCGCATGTACCTCGTGATAGAGCATCTGGGGGCTCGTTGAGTTTACCAGGCCGGTACGAGATATCGTACTCGTAGGTGGAGCGCTCAATTCTCCACCTCAAGATCTTGTCGTTCTTGATTTTGCCCCTCAGCTTGTTATTAAACATAAAAGCAACCGAACGCTGGTCGGTGAGGAGGGTAAATCGTTTGCCTGCCAGGTAATGCCTCCAGCGTCGTACCGCTTCCACAATCGCCTGGGCCTCCTTCTCGACAGAAGAGTGTCAGATCTCAGGGCCCTGGAGGGTCCTTGAGAAGAAGGCCACAGGTCTCCCCACCTGGTTAAGGGTTGCAGCTAGGGCGAAGTCGGATGCATCGCTCTCCACTTGGAAAGGGATGGACTCATCCACTGCGTGCATTGTGGCCTTCGCAATGTCTCCTTTTATGAGGGAGAAGGCTGCGCATGCTTCTGCTGTCAGGGGGAAGGAGGTGGACTTCATGAGGGGTCTGGCTTTGTCCGCATAATTGGGCACCCATTGGGCATAGTAAGCGAAGAGCCCCAGGGTTCTCTTCAGTGCCTTTTGACAGCGGGGAAGGGGAAGCTCCATGAGGGGGCGCATTCTTTCGGGGTCGGGGCCGATGACTCCGTTCTCTACTACGCAGCCGAGGATGGCAAGGCGCGAGGTGTTAAATATACATTTCTCCTTATTGTAAGTGAGATTCAGCCATTGGGCCGTACGGAGGAATTTCTCCAGATTAACATCGTGGTCCTGCTGGTCGTGGCCGCAGATGGTGACGTTATTTAGATAAGGAAACGTGGCCTGCAGCGCGTTCTGGTCAACCATCCAGTCCATCTCCCTTTGGAAGACCGAAACCCCGTTGGTGACGCCGAAGGGAACCCTAAGGAAGTGGTAGAGGCGGCCATTCACCTCGAAGACGGTATACTGGCGGTCCTCAGGGCGGATAGGGAGTTGGTGATAGGCCGACTTAAGGTCGATGGTGGAGAATACCCGGTACTGTGCAATCTGGTTGACCATGTCAGATATGCGGGGAAGGGGGTATGCGTCCAGCTGGGTGTACCGGTTTATGGTTTGGCTGTAGTCGATGACCAGGCGGTTTTTATTGCCGGTCTTAACGACTACGACCTGGGCACGCCAGGGGCTGGTGCTCCCCTCGATGATGCCTTCCTTCAGGAGACGCTGCACCTCAGAGCTAATAAAAGCTCTGTCCCCGGCGCTGTACCGCCTGCTCTTGGTAGCGACGGGTTTACAGTCGCGGGTGAGGTTAGCGAACAAGGAGGGGGGCGGGACTTTGAGAGTGGAGAGGCCACAGGTGGTATGCGGCGGGCGGTTTAAAAACTGCTGGTTGTAGACTGTGAGTGGGGGGAGGGGTCCACCGTATGCCAAAGTGACACTTTGGAGGTGGCATTGGAAATCCAGCCCTAGTAGGATGGCAGCGCAGAGCTGGGGCAGGACGAGAAGTTTAAAGTTTTTATATTCCGTGCCCCTAACCGACAGGGTCACCACACAGTATCCGCTGACGTCTGTTGAATGGGACTTCGACGCCATCGAGATCCGATGGCGCGTTGGCCGGACAGTGAGGGAGTAGCAGCGCACCGTGTCTGGGTGAATAAAACTCTCCGTGCTTCCGCTGTCGAACAGGCAGGTCGTGGCGTGGCCGTTTACCTTGATGTCCATCATGGACCTGGACAGATGATGCGGGAGAGCTTGGTCAAGCGTGACGGAGGCCAGTGTATGGCTGAGTGTGCTGCTGTCGTCGGCAGGTGAGGCGGTGGTCGGGTCTGGAGACAACATGGTGGCCAAGTGCGGCGAACAAAATGGCGGAGAAGATGGCCGCCCCCACGACTCACATGAGGCACTGCTGGCGTCTGTGGCCTTGATCAAAGATGGCCACCCCCACAACTCACATGAGGCACTGCTGGCGTCTGTGGCTTTCCCTCTGCAGGCGTTCGCGAAGTGGCCTTTTGTTCTGCAGCCGGAGCAGGTCGCATTCCTTGCAGGGCAGCGCGCCCTTTGATGTCTCGCCTGGCCACAGAAATAGCAGCTGGCGACCCGATCGCGGGGCTCCGCTGCCGCAGCAGGTCCCGGGGGTGGCGGTCCTGATCGATTCCGGGACACCGACGCCGTAGTAGGTCCCAGGGGCGGCGGTGCGAGGGGTATTGCGGCCGGAGTCGGGCCCGAGTCCCACGGTCGCGCAGCACTGTACCCGGAGTACGCCTCGAGGTCCCGATGGGCCACTTCCAGGAAGCGAGCGAGGGCTGTAGCTGCTTTCAAGTCGAGGTCCTTTGATTCAAGCAGTCTTTGCCGTGAGTAGTCGGACCGAAGGCCTTTCACGAAGGCATCACGGATATTTCCTTCAGCATGTTGTGCAGCCGATACAGCTTTAAAGTCACAGTCCCTGCCGAGTGTTTGTAGCGCCCGTAAAAATTCATCTACAGACTCTCCTGGCTGTTGCGAGCGGGATCTTAGGAGATGTCTGGCATACATTGAATTTACTGGGCTCCGGTACTGCTCTTTTAGCAGGTCGAGGGCCTCCTCGTATGTAGTAAGGTCCCGGATGAGTGCAAATACTTTAGGGCTCACCTGGGCGGTCAGAACTCTTAGTTTGTCGGCTTCCGATGGCACGCCGGAGGCTACCAGGTAGGATTCAAAGCAGCTCAGCCAGTGATCGAAGTCGAGGGCTGAATTCGCTGCCTGTGAATTTAGATCCAGGTACGGCGGTCGGAGGGCTCGCAGCCAAGTCGGCTGCTGGGGCTGGTCAGTCATTTCAAAATTTAGCCAATAAAATTGATATACCTATCAATTTATTCCATGAAAAGCGATGAGTTAAGATAGTAACTATAGGTTTTTATTGGCTAAATAACAGAGCCCACCCTCGTGGGTGATCGGTTCCAGCAAGGAAGAATACTAGCCAAGCAATCACCTTTATACCTGGGCAAGCAGGCGGAGCCATGGGCGGAGTCAGCTGAGGTATGCCCAGGTATAACAGTGTGCGAGGCAAGAGGTAACCTTGTGTAGGTGATAACAACAATGTAACAATAACAGTGGTTTACCACAGACTTCTCTCCTAATCCCTTCATATTCTCCCTTATCATGCTCTCCCCTGCTGTCCATGTACTTAATGTATGCCTCTTTCCTTTCCCTCATTTTTTCCCTCATGGCTTTATTAATCCATGGTGTCTCATTAGTGTTTAGATTGTTCTTGTTTATCCGCAGAATATATTTTTTGTGGACTCTGCTGAACACCATTTTAAATGTTTCCCATTGCTGTTCTATATCATTGTTTGCCAATACTGTTGTCCATTTTATTTTCCCAAGTTCTATTCTCAGCCCCTCAAAATCAGCTTTTCTCCAATCTATTACCCTAGTCTTTGTCATACCTATGTCCTTCTCAATTCTTATCTTAAAGTGTATTATATTATGGTCACTATTGCCTAGATGTTCCCCTACTTTTACTTCTCTTATCTGCTCTGGTTCATTACCCATTACTAGATCCAATAGCGAATCCTCCCTTGTTGGGAGTTTTACATATTGGATTAGAAAGGAGTCCTGTACACATTGTAAGAACTCTATTCCCTTACCCCCTTTACCTACCTCTCCTGTCCAATTAATATCGGGGTAGTTGAAATCCCCCATGATTATTATTCTGTTTTTTACTCATTTCCCTAATTTGTCTGCATATTTCTTCCTCCAGCTCCCTTCCCCTATTAGGTGGTCTGTAGACTACCCCTATTAGTGTGATTAATCCTTGATTATCTTTTATCTCTATCCACATGGATTCTATTTCTGTCTTGCTGATAGCGGTGTCACTTTTTTCTACTGCCATTATGTTATCCCTAATAAGTACAGCTACTCTGCCTCCCCTTTCCCCCTCTCTATCTTTTCTAAATATATTATACCCTGTGATGTTCAATTCCCAGTCCTGATTTTTCTGTAGCCATATCTCAGTAAACCCTACTATGTCTGGTTCCTCGCAATGCATGATTGCCTCCAGTTCCATTGTTTTATTATGGACACTGTGTACATTGCTGTACAGACAGATTAACTAATTTTTAATAGCAGTCCCTCGCACTTTATTTTTAACCATCTTTTTAAACTCCTGTTCTATAACTCTATTTATTCCCCTGTCATCAATGTCCACCCTTACTTTACTCTTTCCTATGCTCTCTTTTCCTGTTTTATTTATATTTAGGCTAGTTTCATTTCTTGTAGATCCCTCCCCCGTCTTACTAGTTTAAAGCCTTTGCCACCTCCCTATTTACTCTTTCCGCTAGGACACGGATCCCATCCCAGTTCAGGTGGAGCCCATCCCATCGGTACAGCTCCTTCCTGTCCCAGTACTGATGCCAGTGTCCCATGAAAAGGAACCCCTCTTTCCCACACCAGCCCTTTGGCCACATATTAATTCTCCTGGTCTGACTGTTTCTATGCCAATTTGTACGTGGCTCAGGCAAGAATCCATAAGGAGGGATAATATACCACGATCACAGTCATAGAGGATGTAATTTATGACTTTTCAGTGCTGTGACAGGGGCAGAAGCCTGATTGGAGAGGTTCAAACGTAGCGTTGCGGAAACGGCTGGTATGGATTTGAGAGGCGACAACTTGGAGAGGAAAGGGATGTTGAAGGGTGGGTTTTTGAGGAGGAGGCGTGACAACAAATTTGAAAGGGAGGGGGACAATACCTGCGGAGATTATATTTATAATGGCCCAGAAATTAGGATCGGGAGCTTGCCGCGCGTGCAAGCCCCCAATGTGCACTTACCCGGCGCGCTGACATTTCAATCCTGGCCCGCATTGCATTTCCTCTCACTGGCCCGCTTCAGGTCCTGCCGCGCTGTGCGTGCGTGACCCAGCGGCGTACTTAGTGCGATGAGCCGGCTGGGATCACGTGAGCACTGGGCAACCAATGGGAGGTTGCTGAAGTTCATTCATGAGTTTGATAGTAAGAACTGTCAAACTCATGAAAACTCCTGGCCCCAAAACACTACTTAAAATTGAAAGAAAATTTAAAAATCATCACACTACTTAAATGAACTATAAATAACTGTAAAAAACTATTTTAAACAATAATTTTAAATTTTGAAAAAAATTATTATAGAAAAAATCGGGGCTAAAAATACACTTACCTCACTGTAAAGTCTTCAAAAATAATGAACCTGTGGAAAAAATTTCTAATTTTACTTAATAGACCACTTACCTGTTAAAAGTAAGTACTTATGGCTGCTTTTTTCACGCATAAAAACCGGAGTCTTTTCCCCATGGGCAACTCTTCAAAAAAAAAGGAAGTTCAGCGCGCACACGCTGCCTGAAACCTCGCACGCGTTCCGCCTCTTAACTCCTTGGGTCAGAGGAGAGGAAATGCCGGTTTTCCCCGCATGCGCTGTGCATGCTGAAAACCGGCAATTCCTCCGGGCCCACGCGCGAGTACCCCGTCTGTACTCACGCGTTGGGACAGGAATTACTGGCCCAATATCGGCTAGCATGGGGGTCAGGGAGGTAAGTTAGGTGGTCGGCAGTTTAGTGGGAATAGGGTCGAGAGAGCAGAAGGTGGGTCTCATGGATAGGATGAGCTTAGCGAGGGCATGAGGGGAGAGAAGAGAGAAACTAGTTCAGGTCTAGCACTCGGGGTCACCTTGTGCGAAGCTTGCCTCGGTGGGCGAGGGGAAGGGAGGGATGCGGCAGAGGCAGCTAAACACATGGTGTCAATCTTAGTGACAAACAAGTCCGTGAGCTCCTCGGACTTGTCATTGGAGATGGCGGCGGAGGGGGCAGAGGAAAGGGGATTAAGAAGACGGTTGGCAGTGGATAGCAGAAACTGGGGGTTATCTTTGCATTCCAGGATGATCCTGGAGTAGTGAACAGTTTTGGTACTGGAAAACAGGGCCCGCTAATGCTTAATGTGGTCCAGCCAGATCTGGCAATGAAAAGTTAAACCAATTGCGTGTGTGATGAAATATATGCCTTCATCAGCCCTTGTGTTTTACCTGCTTTGTATTGTGTGTACCGCCCCCTTTTTCCTATTGTGTGTATTGGCTACGCCCCTGTCTTTTGTCATATAAAGGTCTCAAGAGCTGTATGAGTCATTCTATCAGACGAACTCGATGTGTAAAGACCTGCAATGCTCTTAGTGATTAAAAGCCTTTAGTTGAATCCTTTAAACTCCTTGTCTTTGAGTTATCGATGGCACATCAATTTTAATCACTAAAACACCAAGATGGATCGACTCCTGAAACCAGAGCGCTTGGATCTGGACCCCCATGCCTCAGACGCAGCCACACAGTTCGGACACTGGTTCCAATGCTTCGAATTTTTCATTGCAAACTCATCCACCGCCATAGCAGCCGCAACCGCCACCGGAGACGTGAAACTGGGAATCCTGCGAAACTGGGTGAGCCATCGGGTCTCCCCTCTCATCCAAGATGCCACCAGCTACGGGGATGCCTGCACCATTCTGAAGGCCCACTACGTGCGACCAATAAACGAGGTGTATGCCAGGCATCTTCTGACTACTCGCACGCAGCGGCATGGTGAGTCACGAGAGGACTTTATGCTAAGCCTAAAAGTACTGGGCAGAGACTGTAACTGTAAGGCCGTATCTGCCATCGTGTACACGGAGGAGCTGATCTGAGACTCCTTTATTGCGGGCCTCAGTTCAAATTACATTCGGCAGAAACTGTTTGAAAAGGAGGGACTGGACTTAAAACAGGCTATGGGTATAGCGCGATCGCTGGATATGGCCCAGAGGAACTCTGAATCCTGTTCCTCAGGCCACGTGGCCCACTCCGCCTCGTGCGCGCCGTGGGGGCCGCCATCTTGGAAGCCATCTTCACCTCCCAGGTCTCAGGCCAGCCCAGCCCCCACCCAGGAGCCCCACTACTGCCGCGATACTGCAGCGGGGCCCGAAATGCTACTTCTGCGGCCAGGACAAACACTCCAGGCATCTGTGCCCAGCGAAGGGCACCACCTGTTTTAAATGCGGGAAGAAAGGACATTTCAGCAAAGTCTGCAGAGGGAACCCCGCCTCCAACTCCACCACCGCCGCGTGCGCGCCGTGGGAGCGGCCATCTTGGACGCCATCTTGTCCACCCTCATGGAATCCACCATCTTGCCCCGACTACACGGACCTCCAGGACCCACTGGTGGCCTCGATCACAGTGGATCAATCCAGGCCGCATCCGTTGTCTAAATCGATGATGGACATAGAGGTAAACGGGAACAAGGTTAAATGCTTGATTGACTGCGGGAGCACCGAAAGCTTTATTCATCCTAGCCTGGTAAAACGACTTTCACTAACGATAGTCCCCACACAGGGCAAAATCGCCATGGCTGATAAGACTCATACCTCAAAAATTACAGGTTTCTGCGCAGTTATGTTGTCGGTAAAAGGCACTGACTACAGAGATTTTAAACTATTGATAATGCCAGATCTCTGTGTGAGCGTGATCTTGGGTCTGGACTTCCAGTGCCACCACCAAAGTATCACGCTTACCTACGGTGGGTCCCAGCCGCCCCTCACAGTGTGCGGTCTGGCTACCCTGAAGGTCAAGCCGCCCTCTCTGTTCGCCAACCTCGCACCCAACTGTCGACCCATAGCGACCAAGAGTAGGCGGTACAGCTGGGAGGTAGACGGTTCATTGCGTCGGAAGTAGAAAGACTCAAGCGGGAGGGTATCATCGAATGCAGTACCAGCCCGTGGCGCGCCCAGGTAGTAGTAGTTAAGGGTAGCGAAAAGAAGCGGATGGTGATAGATTATAGCCAGACGGTTAATCTATACACCCAGCTAGACACCTACCCTCTGCCCCGCATAGCGGATATGGTTAACCAAATCGCGCAATACCGGGTGTTTTCCACCATCGACCTAAAATCGGCATACCACCAGCTCCCCATTAGGCCGGAGGACCGTCCATACACCGCCTTCGAGGCGAACGGACGCCTCTACCACTTCCTCAGAGTCCCCTTTGGGGTAACAAACGGGGTCTCGGTCTTCCAGCGGGAGATGGACCGCATGGTCGATGAGAACCAGTTAACAGCCACCTACCCATACCTAGACAACGTCACCATCTGCGGCCATGACCAGCAAGACCACGACTCAAACCTCGCGAGATTTCTGAAAACCGCCCTCAGACTCAATCTCACCTACAACGAGGATAAGTGTGTCTTTAGCACCACGCGCCTCTGTATCCTGGGCTGCGTGGTGGAAAACGGGGAAATCGGTCTGGACCCCGACCGATTGCGCCCCCTATGGGAGCTACCCCTACCAAACACTCCCAAGGCCCTGAAAAGGTGCCTGGGGTTCTTCTCCTATTACGCCCAATGGGTCCCCAATTATTCCGACAAGGCCCGTCCCCTCCTGAAATCAACGTCCTTCCCGCTCACGGCCGAGGCCCACGCCGCCTTCAACAGCATTAAACACGACATTGAGAAGGCCGCGCTGCGGGCAGTGGATGAAAACATCCCTTTCCAGGTCGAAAGCGATGCGTCCGACTTCGCTTTAGCAGCCACCCTCAACCAGGATGGGCGGCCCGTAGCCTTTTTCTCAAGAACCCTCCAAGGGCCCGAGATCAGGCACTCCTCGGTAGAGAAGGAGGCCCAGGCCATAGTGGAGGCAGTGCGGCACTGGAGGCACTACCTAGCCGGCAAACGCTTCACCCTGCTTACCGACCAGCGGTCGGTAGCCTTCATGTTTAACAACAAACAGAGGGGGAAGATCAAGAACGACAAAATTCTCAGGTGGCGGATCGAACTCTCCACGTTTGAGTACGACATAATATATAGGCCGGGGGCCCTCAACGAATCCCCCGACGCCCTATCACGAGGGATGTGTACCAGCATCCAGGGGGACAGGCTACAGGGCCTCCACAATGGCCTCTGCCACCCGGGGGTCACCCGGCTATTCCACTTTATAAAATCCCGTAATCTGCCCTATTCCATCGAGGAGGTCCGGTCTATGACCAGGGACTGCCGCACCTGTGCGGAATGCAAGCCCCGTTTTTTCAGGCCCGACCGAGCCCACCTGATCAAAGCTACACGGCCATTCGAGCGCCTGAGCTTAGATTTCAAGGGACCACTCCCCTCCACCGACCGCAATGTGTACTTTCTCAACATTGTGGCCGAGTACTCCCGCTTCCCATTCACCTACCCCTGCCCAGACATGACCAGTGCCACGGTCATCAAGTGCCTCGGCAACCTGTTTTGCACGTTCGGCATGTCTAACTACATCCACACTGACAGGGGGGCATCGTTCATGAGCAACGAACTGCGCCAATACCTGCTGTCGAAGGGGATAGCCACGAGTCGGACCACTAGTTATAACCCCCGGGGTAATGGGCAAGTGGAGAGGGAGAACGCGACAGTGTGGAAGGCGGGCACCTTAGCACTAAGGTCTAAAGGCCTCCCCACCTCCCGCTGGCAAGAGGTCCTCCCAGACGTACTCCACTCGATAAGGTCGCTATTGTGTACTGCTACTAACGCCACTCCTCACGAGAAGATGTTTGTTTTTCCCCGCAAATCAACCTCAGGAGTGTCCCTACCCTCGTGGCTCTCCACCTCAGAGACAGTCCTATTACGAAAGCATGTGAGGGGCCACAAAACGGATCCACTCGTGGAGGCAGTACACCTACTCCACGCAAACCCACAGTACGCGTACGTCAAGCACACCGACGGGCGTGAGGACACCGTGTCCATAAAGGACCTCGCCTCGGCAGGAAGCGACGACGACCCATCACCACCACCCCCAGAAGAACCTCCACCATCCCCAGGCTCACCACCCCCAGAAGTACCCGCAACACCCCCAGCACATGGGTATGCCCAGGAGGGCACCATGGACTCCCGGTCGGAACCCGAGGTACTGTTGCGACGTTCAGGAAGGACTATCACACCCCCGGACAGACTAAATCTGTAGAAGGGGTGAATGTGATGAAATATATGCCCTCATCAGCCCTTGTGTTTTACCTGCTTTGTATTGTGTGTACTGTAATGATATCAGCAAATAGAGATGGTATTTGCCTGTTCGATTATGATGCCTTAATAGCATGATTGCAGGTATTTATTACTTATGCCTGACCAGCAGAGGTCATGTGACCGAGAGAAGCAAGGCAGTCAGTTTAGTTTCAGTTTCACTTTACATGGATCTCTAGCATGGTGTCTCCTGAAATGCTGTATAAAGAGTTGAACAGACTTTAGATTAAAAGACATTGGCCTAGAAATTGGGTTTTGGCGCAGCGACGGCTTTAGCGCCGGAAGTTATTGCCGGAGCTAAGTCGCGCTGGGCGGGCCAAAAATTCAATAGTTCTGCGCCCAAACGGCTGCCGGCGCTGCTGAGAGCTGTTTGCGCCTGAAAACTGGCGCTACGCGCTGAATTTCGGCGCTATTCCGGCGCTGCGGCGCCCGCTGCGGTGCGGCAGGTTCGGGAAGTGCAGGCCTCCTCCTTCCCTTAAGGAGGAGCTGCCTGCACCCGGCCGCGGCCCACGAAAATCTTTTTAAAAATGAGCCCGGCACCTCGGACAAATGCCGGGCTTGCTTCTGGTCCGGGGGGGGGGGGGGGGGGACGTCCGGGGAGGGAGCTGCGGCCAGGCGGCCGGCGGGAAAGCGGCCGGCCGCCGCGGGGCCTTTAATGCGCCGGCGCAAAGTCATGTAAGACTCTGTTGCCAGAGTCTTAGTTGCGGCTGCCACGGGCGAGGCGGCCGCAACTGAATTTCGGCGCTGGGGCCCGTCGGCATGGCAACCGGGACGCTGCGCACACCGATGACGTCATCGGTGCCGGCGCAGCGCTACCGGTCTACCGCGGCGGAAGGGCCCCAGGCAATTTCGGCGCCGGCGCCAATTGCAGCGCTAGGCCCTCTAGCGCCGCAAAATCGGCGCTAAGGGCACTGAATTTCTAGGCCATTCTCTTTCATAAATGTCTCGTCATTGAACTCACAAAGAAATCAATACATGTACCGCCCCCTTTTTCCTATTGTGTGTATTGGCTACGCCCCTGTCTTTTGTCATATAAAGGTCTCAAGAGCTGTATGAGTCATTCTATCAGACGAACTCGATGTGTAAAGACCTGCAATGTTCTTAGTGATTAAAAGCCTTTAGTTGAATCCTTTAAACTCCTTGTCTTTGAGTTATCGATGGCACATCAGCGTGCCATATATGTTCAAGTCTGCATCCCTTCGCCGTTTGGGAGTGAAGATGGGGTCCGTACCAGAGGTGAGCACAAGGCTCCCAAATGTTTATTTTAGCTTAGTTTATTTGCAGCCGAGTAAATGTAATGGCACAATAAAATGAAATGCTTCAATTTGAAATTAATCAGCTTACCATTTAACACTCCTTTTAATACTGATTAACAACCCAAATCACAGCGAGAACCAGCCTGGTTTCAGACTGCTAGCTTAATCTTGAAAAAATAAATGCTGAATTTAACCTTACCGAAACACTGTATTATATTTTAAGAAATCTAGTTGAGGGATATTACCCTTAGAAGTGTGAGCACGAGGCTCCCAAACCTTTACTTTCCACTGTGCAAATGTATTGGAACAATGCCTGGCCTTTCAGGAGCTGTCTCTTCACAATGACATGAAATGCTTCAGTTTGAAAATAACCACCCTACCTTTTAACACTGCTTTTAATACTGATAAACACTCCACATCACTGTGGTAACCAGCCTGGTTTCAGACTGCTAGCTTATTCTTGAAAAAAAAATGCTGAATTTGACCTTATAGAAATATTGCATTATATTTTAAGAAATTCAGTTCAGGCACACTGGGAAAAATCTAATTCAGTACAGGTGCCCATGTATAACATCACCAAATCGAATTTCTGGCCATAAGTCTTTAATGTTGGGACCCAGAATTAAATTGTTCTACTATGGAGTGAAGCCTTAGATTGAACACAATCTAGGTTTGTGGCTGTTTCTGGTTGGATTATGAAGTACCTGGTGTTAGGGCTTCAAGTGACCATTAGCAGGATAACTAGCATCTGTTGTTAAGGAACAAACATTAGTGAAGGTGCCCAGTATAAGCATGGTCAGAGTGTGGGGGGAACTGGACCATAGATGCTAGCTAGTTGTAGATGTTCTGTGGTGGGCTTGTTGTTTAATTCTGGCATGTATATGGCACAGGAGATAATATTGGGGTCTAAAGTTTGGATTAAGGGCAATGATATATTGAATAAGGATAAGCTTTTAGACTATTACAGCATTTTATATAGCATTAACCTCTATATAAAGGAAATGATTGTGTTCAAATGAATCAGAACGAAATCCCTAAATTATTAGCTCTTAGTGGGAGATCAATAACCTTCCTTTACATGTCAGTCCGTCTGTTAAGGTAAGGGATTGACCTTTTTACATTACACCCACTGATATCGCCAAGCACTTCAAGGTCAACTCTCTCATATTGCACGAGCCTTTGTGCATATTTTCCACTTTCCCAGTGTTATTGCTAATCTTGGCTACTGTTCCTCCCGTGTTTCACCGTGGCTCAGCGATGTTATGTTCATTCCCAGTTTGGTGCACAGCAGCAGATATTTCCTCTCAGAAAAATTGTTTATCAAATATCGTAAACCTCTTTACAAGCAGACTCATGAGCCCCGATTTTAACCAGGAGTGGGAGTGCGGTGCACGTGAAGGAAGAGCTCACAACGGCAGCAGCGTGAGCCCCGAGCCATTTTAACTCCCGGACCTCACTTAAATGTCAGAAATGGGAGTCACTGCTCGAAGACGGAGGGCGTGATGCGATGGTTGACGGGCAGGAGCGCGGCTACAGCATGAACCCCACAAAACGGTCCCCACAAAGCTAAGTGATGGGAGGTGTCCAAGGTGATCACAGGTAGGGGAAAGGAAAGCCTGGGACAGGGGAGGTCCAAGGCTTCCTTGTGGGGCCTGAACCAGCACTCCTGCTCCTCCTGATCCACCAGAAAAGCTTCAAAGGGAAATAAAAGTAGCTTATCTGGGCCTCTTGTGGCCCTGGATGGTATCTGCTGCCGGCTTTCCCTGATGGCTTCAGGATTGGGTGCTGCAGTGATGATCGCAAGTTAAAATTGCGTCAGGATCTGAATGATGTCATTCACCCCGGCATTTGAATAGTAATAACGGCCCCTCCGCTCCAAAAACCCAGTAATGAAAATATAGAAACATAGAAAGAAACATAGAACATAGAAACAGAACAATAGGAGCAGGAGTAGGCCATTTGGCCCTTCGAGCCTGCTCCGCCATTCAATATGATAATGGCTGATCCACTATCTCAATACGATATTCCCACTCTCTCCCCATACCCCTTGACGCCTTTTGTGTCTAGAAATCTATCTATCTCCTTCTTACATATATTCAGTGACTTGGCCTCCACAGCCTTCTATTGTAGAGAATTCCACAGGTTCATCACCCTCTGAGTGAAGAAATTTCTCCTCATCTCAGTCCTAAATGTCCTTCCATTAGACTATGACCCCTTGTTCTAGACCCCCCAGCCAGGGGAAACGTCCTCCCTGCATCCAGTCTGTCTAGCCCTGTCAGAATTTTATACGTTTCAATGAGATCCCCTCTCATTCTTCTAAACTCTAGTGAATACAGGCCTAGTCGACCCAATCTTTCCTCATACGACAGTCCTGCCATCCCAGGAATCAGTCTGGTGAACCTTCGCTGCACTCCCTCTATGGCAAGTATATCCTTTCTTAGGTAAGGAGACCAAAACTGCATACAGTATTCCAGGTGTGGTCTCACCAAGGCCCTGTATAACTGTAGTAAGACATCCTTGCTCCTGCACTCAAATCCTCTTGCAATGAATGCCAACATACCATTTGCCTTCCTAACTGCTTGCTGCACCTGCATGTTTGCTTTCAGTGACTGGTGTACAAGGACACCCAGGTCCCTTTGTACATCAACATTTCCCAATCTATCACCATTTAAATAATGCTCTGCCTTTCTGTTTTTTCTACCAAAGTGGATAACTTCACATTTATCCACATTATACTGCATTTGCCATGTATTTGCCCACTCACTCAACTTATTTAAATCGCCTTGAAGCCTCTTTGCATTTGGTTCCCTCATCCAAATCATTGGGGCCCAAGCACTGATCCCTGCGGTACCCCACTAGTCATTGCCTACCACCCCGAGAAAGACCCATTTATTCCTACTCTCTGTTTCCTGTCTGTTAACCAATTTTCAATCCATGCCAGTATATTACCCCCAATCCCATGTGCTTTATTTTTTGCACACTAACCTCTTATGTAGAACTTTATCAAAGGCCTTCTGAAAATCCAAATACACCACATCCACTGGTTCTCCCTTATCTATTCTACCAGTTACATCCTCAAAAAAACTCCAGTAGGTTTGTCAAACACGATTTCCCTGTCATAAATCCATGTTGACTTTGTCTAATCCCGTTGATATTTTCTAAGTGTCTTGTTATCACATCCTTTATAATAGACCCTAGCATTTTCCCTACTACTGATGTTAGGCTTACCGGTCTGTAGTTCTCTGTTTTCTCTTTCCCTCCTTTTTTAAATAGTGGGGTGACATCTGCCACCCTCCAATCTGCAGGAACTGTTCCATAATCTATAGAATTTTGGAAGATGACAATCAATGCATCCACTATTTCCTTGGCTACCTCTTTTAGTACTCTGGGATGCAGATTATCAGGCCCTCGGGATTTATCAGCTTTCAGTCCCATTAGTTTCTCCAGTACTATTTTTTTACTAATACTAATTTCCTTCAACTCCTCCTTCTCACTAGACCCTTGGTTCCTTAGCATTTCTGGAAAGTTATTTGTGTCCTCTACCGTGAAGACAGAACCAAAGTATTTGTTTAATTGCTCTGCCATTTCCTTGTTCCCCATTATAAATTCTCCTATTTCTGACTGTAAGGGACCTACATTTGTCTTCACTAATCTTTTTTTTTACATACTTGTAGAAGCTTTTACAGTCCGCTTTTATGTTCTTTGCAAGTTTACTCTCATACTCTATTTTTCCCCTCTTAATCAATCTCTTGGTCCTTTTTTGCTGAATTCTAAACTGCTCCCAATCCTCAGGCTTGCTACTTTTTTTGGCAACTTTATATGACTCCTCTTTGGATCTAATACTGCCCATAATTTCTTTTGTTAGCCATGGTTGGGCACGAATGCAGCGGGAACACAGTGGGTAGTGCCTGGCTGGGTGGGCAGGGTTAAAATCGGGGGTATCATTCCACTACACATAGAGCACAGAGGAATCTTCCCCCATATACCTGCAGTGTCTTCCCTACACCCAACAACAACAACAACTTGCATTTATATAGTGGCTTTAACATAGTGAAACGTCCCAAGGCTCTTCACAGGAGCATTATCAAACAAAATTTAACTCCAAGCCATACAAGTAGATATTAAGGCAGCTGAAGTTTTGAGGAGCATCCTAAAGGAGGAGAGAGAGAGGTAGAGAGGCGGAGAGGTTTAGGGAGGTAATTCCAGAGTTTAGGGCCTTGGCAGCTGAGGGCACGGCCGCCAAAGGTGGAGCAATTAAAATCAGAAATGCTCAAGAGGCCAGAATTGGAGGAGTGCAGAGATCTCAGAAATCTCACACTGGACAACTCACAGTTATGGACAACCAAGGAAGTATAAGAAGGAAATTGCAACATGCCTCCAGATACCATCGTAAAATATTATCACATGGTATGTAGATGGAGTAGTGTAAGGATAGAGCAGAAGACACCATAGGGTGACAGGAATTGATTCAAGGGAATGGATACAAAGGACATGAGGGAGTGACCAGGATCTGGAGGAACCTGAGCAAAACAGGGAGAGGGTAAACACTGTATGGCCTAGAAATTGGGTTGAGGCGCCAAACTGGCGCCAAGTTCGCCTGGGCGCTGGTTTTTGCGCAGCGTTCGAAGCTATAGCGATCATCAGAAATTCAGTTGAAGTGCCCCTAGAGGGAGATGGGGCGAGGCTCGAGGCACTCCGCGTCCCTCTTAGGGCGCTGAAACTGAATATCGCAGCGCAACGTGCCGCAGCGCCACACGCTGCGGCACGGCACGCTGCGGTACTGCAGGCCTTCCTCCCATTGTTAAGGGGGAGGGGCCTGCAACAGCACGAACCCCGATCGCAAGTGCCGGCAAAAGAGCCTGGCACCAAGGAGAAGTGCCGGGCTCTCGGGAAACAGCCGGCAATGCCGCGGGGGGGGGACCAGGAGGCCGGGGGCGAAGGTGCTGGCAGGCGGCCACCAAAAAAGCGGCCGCCCCGCACCTCCACCTTAACTTGCGCCTCTGCCGGCGCAGCAAGGCCCCGTGAACTGGGCGCGGGTAGCGAACGGCGCTACAGCGGCGTTCGCTACCAAATATCACGTTCGGGGCGCGAATGAGGCGCTGCGCACACCGATGACGTCATCGGTGGCGGCGCAGCGCAAATGGCTAACGCCACCATTAGCACCCCTGCTGAATATCGCGGGAGGCGCAGCCAGTGGCGCTACAGCCACTGACTGCCTCTTTAGGCGCTAACAGGTGGCGCTACTCACCCAATTTCTCCCCCTATAACTTTTTTAACCAGCTTCTTTAAAGAGCTGCAGAAAGCACAATTTAAATTCAGGAAAGCAAATATTTAGACTTGGCAATCACATTTAGGGCAATGATACGTTCACAAGTGTTTGCTTTCCTGAATCTAAATTGTATTTGCTTGTGATTTTCAAAGAGTCTGATAGCAATGATTTACTTTCTTTTTGGTTCTTAATCTTGCTCCTTCAGACAATGGTCAGTGGTCAGTTTTGACAGCATATTGCGTTGACAGCTTTCACTGTCTGAGCGAGCGGACCTGTGGGAGGAAAGGAGTTGGGGACAGGGGATAAAGGCAGCGCGGAGGAGGGACCTGGGAGTCTGAGTGAGCAGACTATCAGAGAGGGAGACAGTCGGCAAACGACACAACGAAGGAGTGATGGCAGAGTTCAAAGGTGGCACTGGCACAAGGGAGCTAAGAGGTGAGTATAGGGTGAGTATTTGTGGTAAGTTCTTTTTGTTCTGTTTGAGTATATTTTTGCCAAGTAGATCATAGCCTATCTAATAGATGGAGTTGCTGATTGCTGGGTAGCTGTTGAGTGTTTCTTGTTAAGTTTTAAATTTATTTCTGCTAAATTACCTCCATAGTCTGCTAAATAGGGGCATGGCAGGGCCGCTCAGTCCCGTGATTTGCTCATCCTGTGCCATGTGGGATATCCTGGATGCTTCTTGCAGCATGGACGACCACGTGTGCAGAAAGTGTCACCAACTGCAGCAACTCGAGCTCCGGGTTTCGGAGCTTGACCGGCAGCTGGAGTCACTACAGTGCATCCGCGAGGCTGAGAAATACTTGGAAAGTACGTTTCTAGAAGTGGTCACTCCGCAGCCTCAGAATGTGAAGGCAGAGAGGGAATGGGTGACCGCCAGACAGAGGAGAACCAGGCAGGAATCCCCAGAGTGCATCTCGCTCGCTAACCAGTTCACAGTTCTGGAAACTGGTGGGGGTGATGGTTCCTCTGGGGAAAGCAGCCAGAGCCAAGGCCACAGCACCACGGGTGGCTCAGCTGCACAGAGGTGGGGGAAGAAGAGTGGAAGAGCAATAGTGATAGGGGATTCATTGGTTAGAGGAACAGATAGGCGTTATCTATGGACACACACGTGACTCCAGGACGGTATGTTGCCTCCCTGGTGCCAGGGTCAAGGATGTCACAAAGTGGCTGCAGGACACTCTGAGGGGAGAGCGTGAACAGCCAGAGATCATTGTCCATATCAGTACCAATGACATACGCAGAAAGAGGGATGTGGTCCTGCAGGCAGACTATAGGGAGCTAGAAAAGAGATTAAAAAGCAGGACTTCAAAAGGTAGTAATCTCCAGATTACTACCTGAGGTCCTGCTTTTTACCTTTACACAGAGTGCCCTCAGCGTCTGGTCTGCACTCAAGGCCTCCATAATCAGCACCTGTGAAGAGACGCTCGGTCACTCAACCAGGAAACACCAAGACTGGTTTGACAAGAACGACCAGGAAATCCAGGAGTTACTAAGCCGCAAGCGCAAGGCATTCCTGATCTGGAAACAGCAACACAACTCGAGAGCAAGAAAGCAGCTCTACAGAAGCCTGAAGGCCGAGGTCCAACAAAAAACTCACGACCTAAAGAACAGATGGTGGGTGGAGAAAGCGCACGAGATCCAGCAGCTAGTCGACAACCATGCCGTGCGTGGATTCTTTAGCGCAGTCAAGACCATCTACGACCCAAGCACCCAAGGCCCTACACCACTGCGGGCCAAGAACGGAGAGGTACTCATCAAGGACAGGGAAGCAGTCAGTGCCCGCTGGAAGGAGCACTTCGAAGATCTCCTTAACCATGACTCTGTCTTCGACACGAGTGTCCTCAACTCCATCCCACAGCATGCTACCCACCACCATCTCAGCACAACCCCAGCCCGGCATGAGGTTGAAAAGGCCATCCGACAACTGAAGAACAACAAGGCCTCAGGAGCAGATAGAATCCCCGCCGAGGCACTAAAGCATGGCGGAGAAGCACTACTGGCGTGAATTCATGAACTCATTTCTCTTATCTGGAAGGAGGAGAGCATGCCAGGGGATCTCAGAGATGCCGTAATTGTGAACATCTTCAAGAAAGGTGACAAGTCCGACTGCGGTAATTACAGAGGAGTTTCGCTGCTATCTGCCACAGGGAAAGTCATCACAAGATTCCTCCTCAATCGCCTTCTCCCAGTGGCCGAAGAGCTCCTCCCAGAGTCACAATGCGGATTCCACCCACTAAGGGGCACAATGGACATGATCTTCACCGCACGTCAGTTACAAGAGAAATGCAGGGAACAGCACCAACCGCTGTACATGGCCTTCTTTGATCTCGCAAAGGCCTTCGACACTGTCAACCGTGAGGGATTATGGAGTGTCCTCCTCAAATTCGGATGCCCTCAAAAGTTTGTCACTATCCTCTGCCTGCTTCACGACAACATGCAAGCTGTGATCCTGACCAATGGCTCCACCACAGACCCAATTCACATATGAACCGGGGTCAAGCAGGGCTGTGTCATCGCACCAACGCTCTTCTCAATCTTCCTTGCTGCAAAGCTCCATCTCACCCTCAGTAAGCTCCCCACTGGAGTGGAGCTAATCTACAGAACAAACGGGAAACTGTTCAACCTCCGTCGCCTCCAGTCCAGATCCAAGGTCGTCCCATCCTCTGTCGTCGAATTACAGTATGCAGACGATGCTTGCGTCTGCGCTCACTCGGAGGTCGAACTCCAAACCATCGTAAACACCTTCACCGAAGCATACGAGAGCATGGGCCTTACACTAAACATCCCTAAGACAAAGGTCCTCTACTAACCTGCCCCCGCCACACAGTGCTGCCCCCCGATCATCAAAATCCACAACAAGGCCTTGGACAACGTGGACCACTTTCCATACCTCGGGAGCCTACTGTCAACAAGGGCAGACATCGACGACGAAGTCCAACACCGCCTTCAGTGTACCAGTGCAGCCTTCAGTCGCCTGAGGAAGAGAGTGTTTGAAGACCAGGACCTCAAACCCGGCACTAAGCTCATGGTCCACAGGGCAGCAGTGATACCTGCCCTGCTGTATGCCTCAGAGACATGGACCATGTACAGCAGGCACCTCAAAGCACTGGAGAGGTACCACCAACGCTGCCTCTGCAAGATCCTGTAAATCCATTGGCAGGATAGGCGCACCAACGTCAGTGTTCTTGCTCAGGCCAACGTCCCCAGCGTCGAAGCTCTGACCACGCTCAATCAGCTCCGATGGACGGGTCACATTGTCCGCATGCCCGATACGAGACTCCCAAAACAAGCGCTCTACTCGGAGCTCCAGCACGGCAAGAGAGCCCCAGGTGGGCAGAGGAAATGCTTCAAGGACACCCTCAAAGCCTCCTTGAAAACGTGTAACATCCCCACCGACACCTGGGAATCCCTGGCCCAAGACCGCACAAAGTGGAGGAGAAGCATCCGGGAAGGCGCCGAACACCTCGAGTCTCTTCGCCGGGAGCAAGTGGAAGCCAAGTGCAGGCAGCGCAAGGAGCGCACGTCAACCCAAGCACCCCACCCACCCGCCCCTTCAACCACCGCCTGCCCCACCTGTGACAGAGACTGTAGGTCCCGCATTGGACTCATCAGTCACCTGAGAACTCATTGTTAATGTGGAAGAAAGTCATCCTCGGTTCCGAGGGACTGCCTAAGAAGAAGGAAGAAGAACTCTCGGTGCCACGTGCTAGTAAGTACAGCAATAGGAGTATAGAACAGATGAATGCGTAGCTAGAAAGATGGTGCAGGAGGGAGGGCTTTAGATTCCTGAGGCATTGGGACCATTTCTGGTGAAGGTGGGACCTGTACAAGCCGGACGGGTTACACCTCAACAGAGCCGGGACCAATATTCTCGCTGTTGGGGAGGGTTTAAACTAGCTTGGCAGGGGGATGGGCACCAGCATATAAAAGTAGAAAAGAGGAATAAGGTGCATAAAAGGGTGAGTGTGTTGGATAGTGCTAGAGAAGAAAGTAGTACTAGAGGCAGAAGTAGTGCCATATTAGATAGGAGCAGACTAAGAAAAACTATGAAAAATTCTAAAATGGTTTTAGAATGCATGTACGTAAACGCACAAAATGTGGTGAATAAGGTTGGTGAGCTACAAGCACAATTAGCCGTGTGGCAATATGATGTGGCAATAATGGAAACATAGCTTAAAAACAGTGAGAACTGGGCACTTAATATTCAAGGGTACAAGGTGTTCAGAAAAGATAGGGAAGGGAAAAAGGGAGGTGGGGTGGCAGTGCTGATTAAGGAAGACATTGTAGTGTTGGAAAGGGAGAATGTTCTTGAGGGGACAAGGACAGAATCCATTTGGTTAGAGTTGAGGAGCAAAAAGGGTATGATCACACTATTGGGGGTATTCTATAGGCCTCCAAATAGTGAGAGGGATGTAGAGGAGCAAATCTGCAGGGAAATCACAGAGATATGCAAGAACTATAGAGTGGTGATATTGGGGGACTTTAATTGCCCAAATATAGTTTGGGACAATGCTAGGGTAAAGGGAAAGGAGGGGGAGGAATTTCTGAAATGTGTTCAGGAGAATTTCCTTGACCAGTATGTTCTTGGCCCAACTAGGAAGGAGGCATTGCTGGATCTGGTGCTGGGGAATGAGGTGGGCCAGGTTGACCAAGTGTCTGTGGGAGAACACTTGGGTACGAGTGATCATCGTATCATAAGATTTAGATTAGCAATGGAGAGGAGCAAGGAACAATCTAGAGTGGAACTTCTAAATTGGAATAGGGCTAACTTCAATGGGATGCGAAAGGATCTAGCCAGAGTAAAATGGAACCAAAGACTGAAAAACTGTAACGTTAAGGAGGAGATGTTCCAAGTACAGGCTAAGTACATTCCAACAAGAGTGAAGGGTAAAGGAACCAAAGCAAGGGCCCCTTAGATGATGAGGGAGATAGAGAAGATGATGAAACCAAAAAGAGGGTGTATGATGGATGTCAGGTGAATTCTTCAAGGGAGAACCAGACCAAATACAATAAGTTGAGAGGGGAAGTGAAGATGAAAATAAGATTGACAAAGAGAGAATATGAGAGTAGAATGGCAGTTAACATAAAAGGGAACCCAAAAATCTTCTACCGGCATGTAAACAGTAAGCGGGTAGTAAGAGGCGGGGTGGGGCCTATTAGGGACAAAGAAGGTGATATATGCTTAGAGGTGCAGGGCAAGGCTAGAATACTCAATGAATACTTTGCATCTGTGTTTACTAAGGAGGTGGATGCTGACAAAATATCAGTAGAAGTGGAAAAGGTAGAAGCAATGGAAGGGGTGAAAATTGATAGACAGGATGTACTAGAAAGGCTGGGTATGCTTAGAGTGGATAAGTCGCCTGGTCCAGATGGCTTGCATCCCAGGTTGCTAAGGGAATTGGGGGAAGAGATAGCGGAAGGGCTTGCCATAATTTCCAATCTTCCCTAGATGCGGGGGAGGTGCCTGAGGATTGGAAAGTGGCAAATGTGACATCATTGTTCAAGAAAGGGTGTAAGGACAATCCTAGTAATGGTCAGTTTAACATCAGCGGTGGGTAAAGTTTTAGAAACAATAATCAAGGAAAAAATTAACGGGCACTTGGAGAGGTTTAAACTAATTAAGGAGAGCCAACATGGATTTGTAAAAGGCAGATTGTGTTTGACTAATCTAATTGAATTTTTTGATGAAGTAACAGGGAGGATTGATGAAGGGAATGCAATGGATTTTGTCTACATGGATTTTCAGAAGGCGTTTGACAAAGTACCACATAGAAGGCTGGTTAACAAAATTGAGGCTCATGGAATAGATGGGTCAGTGGCAGCTTGGATAAGGAATTGGCTTAAGGACAGAAAACAGCGAGTTGTGGTAAATGGCTGTTTTTCAGACTGGAGGATGGTAGACAGTGGTGTTCCTCAAGGGTCAGTGCTGGGGCCACTGCTTTTTTTGAAATATATATAAATGACCTGGATATTGGAATACAGAGGGAAATTTCTAAATTTGCCGATGACACCAAACTTGGGGGTGTGGCAAACAGTGATGATACCAATCGACTGCAACAGGACATAGAAAGCCTAGCAGAATGGGCAGATAAGTGGCAAATGGAATTTAATATAGAGAAGTGTGAGGTGATGCATTTTGGCAGAAGGAACAGGGAGAGGCAATATACACTTAAAGGCACAGTTTTAAAGATTGTACGGGGACAGAGGGACCTGGGAGTTAATGTGCATAGGTCCCTGAAGGTGGTGGGACATATTGAAAGAGTAGTTAGCAAAGCATATGGGATCGTAGGCTTCATAAATAGAGATATTGAGTAAAAAAAAAGAGAAATTATGCTGAACCCACAACTGGAGTATTGTGTCCAGTTCTGGTCACCACACTTTAGGAAGGAAGTGAAGGGACTTGAGAGGGTGCAGAGGAGATTTGCCAGAATGGTTTCGGGGATGGGGGATCTTAGCTACAGGGACAGGTTGAAGAAGCTGGATTTGTTTTCATTAGAGCAAAGGAGTTTGAGGGGTGATTTGATAGAGGTGTACAAGATTATGACAGGTTTGGATAGGCTAGACGGGGAAAGGCTGTTCCCACTAGTTGATGGTACAAGGACTAGGGGACACAGATTTAAGGTTTTGGGCAAGAGATACAGGGGGGACGTGAGGAAAAACTTTTTTACGCAGTGAGGGGTGAGGACCTGCAACTTGCTGCCGACGGAAGTGGTGGAAGCGGAGACACTCAATGTTTTCAAGGAGAGACTGGATAGGCACTTGAGAGAAATAAACTTCCAGGGCTACGGGAATAGAGTGGGGGAATGGGACTGTCTGGATTGCTCTACAGAGAGCTGGCACAGACTCGATGGGTCGAATGGCCTCCTTCTGTGCCTCTATGGCTCTGTGACTCTATGACTTGCCACCTTTTCATAGAATCATAGATTCATAGAATCACACAGCACAGAAGGAGGCCATTCGGCCCATCGTGCCTGTGCCGGCTCTTTGAAAGAGCTATCCCATTAGTCCCACTTGCCTGCTCTTTCCCCGGAGCGCTGCAAATTTTTGCCCTTCAAATATTTAAACAATTCCCTTTTGAAAGTTACTATTGAATCTGCTTCCACCGCCCTTTCAGGCAGTGCATTCCAGATCATGTCAGGGCACAGATTTAAGGTGATTGGCAAAAGAACCAGAGGCAACATGGGAAGAAACATTTTTATGCAACAATTTGGTTGGGATTTGGAATGCACTACCTGATAGGGTGGTGGATACAGTTTCGATAGTAGCCTTCAAAAGGAAATTGGATAAATATTTGAAGGCGAAAAAAATTGCAGGGATATGGGGAAAGAGCGGGGGAGTGGGACTAACTGGATTGCTCTGCGAATGTTCCGGCGCAGACTCGATGGGCCGTATGGCCTCTTTCCATGCCGTACTATTCTAAGATTCTATGATCATAACAACAGGCTGCATAAAAAAAATCTCCTCATCTCCCGTCTGGTTCTTTTGCCAATCACCTTAAACCTGTGGTTACCAATCCTCTTGCCAGTGGAAACAGTTTCTCCCTGTTTACTGATAGCTGATATCTGTAGGCCTAGCTGGATACACTTTTAATACGGAGACCCAGAGAGAGAATGCACGAGACCAGCTCCCCTTGTGTTTGGAGAACTATAGCAGGCACAATTATAGATTCACATTTTCATTTAAATATGACACCATCGGTTCCTAGAACTTGGACTTGTCCACGCGAGTGCAGCCAACAAAGGATGATGAACATCTTATGCACCTGTACGACGACACCACTGTAATTTCCACCCTTAAATGACACGGGTCCGAAGGATACACCGAGCGACTGGAAATGGTTCAAACAAAGGGGGCGGAATTCCACTTGTCGATATGTTTTGCTGAAAAGTTCAGCTTGAGTATACAGCATGGAATTTCCTGCTTTGCACTCACTCTGGCTTGTTCACAAGAATGATTCCACAGGAAGAATTTCTCCCCCAGCATGTGCACACATGCCTTTGGAACAAAGCACACATACTTTGAGAATCAGCCCCTCAGTGTGTGCTGGCCATGACTAATATCCGGTCTTATAAAACAGTCAAATGTCATTTAATGGGATTGGACCAGTTTTTCCTAGCACAATCTATTGATAAATGTGATTCAGAATCAAGCTATTACTTTAATAACTAATAAAGCTATTACAGCACTTGTGTGGAATAAAAATTCCACTGCTCTCCTAGGGGACTGAACCACATGCCCAATTAACAGTGTATGTTTGACCCAAGGCCTCTTCATCAAGTACTGCCTTCCTTTCAGAGCTTGATCTGGTTGACGACCAGATCTAGTGCGGGCCAGGAATTAAAGCCCAGGCTGGACCTTCGGGTGAGCCGCCCAATGGCCAGTGGATCAGCCAGTAAGCCTGATCTGCCCTGGGTGTCCTCGCACAACCCTAAAACCAGGCCTCAGTGGAAAGTCCGGGATGTATGAACTCTGACATTCTGAACCCTAAAACCAGGCCACAGGGGAAAGTCCGGGATGTATGAACTCTGACATTCTGAACCCCTGGCCCTGTTCCTGAACCGTCCCCCCTCATCCCCTTTATACCGATGTCCTTGTAAGGGGCGGGTGGAAGTTCTGCCCTGCAAAACCATCCCTGAAACTTGTGCTCAAGGCCGGGATCTGGCATATTGGGGTCCTGGCCAATTTTCAGCCGTTCCGGTGGATTCCTGCCATATTGGCCGTGGTTTTTCATGCACTGAACACATCAACATTTGAATGAGATCAGCGAGTTTGACGTTTTAAAGGAAGGTTTAAAACCGTCCTTCATAAATCTCAGTTAATCTTTTAACAACCTTGAAGTCTTGTATAAAACCCCATAGATCATAGTTAAAAGTGGATTCTGCAGACTTATTTCAGGGAATATACCTTTAAACCAAAGTGACAGTTGGATCTTGCCTTTTGGTTCTTTCTCCAATGTATAGATTCCTGGCAATTTATGATTTCAAGCTCTGGGAAATCACAGTGCAGTTTGCAGGTTGCTCAGGACACATTCATCCACTCAAATACAACAGGATCTGAGTTCTTGTAGACTAGCCAACTAACACACACTTTCTTCTTGTTTGAGGTAAAGGGGCCTGACATGAATCTTGTCATTCATGTGGAAATGACTTATGAAATGATACTGGGCGGCCTGCTGGTGGCGCTGTCCAGGGAGAGTATAAATACTCGGGCATGGGCCCAGCTTGCTCAGGACATTCTTTAACAGGAACTAGTGAAGGACACAACTAGATCTCCATGTTGAAAAACAGTTGATTAAAGCCTTGTTTAATACTTAGGCCAAGTGCCCAGTGGTTTTCTTACGTCAGGGACCCTGCTGAATAGTGTCCTAGACCACTGCTCAGGGAGCTCATTGTGCTCCTTGAGTCTAAGAGGAATTATTAAAACCACTGCCATTTTTAGTGCCAGTCATCCAGGATGGGGCGGGGAGGTGTGGCGGGGCGGAGGGGGTTATGGGAGAGGGAGAAGTCAGAAAAGGTGGACGATTTCGTACTGAGTCTCGTCAGCATATAACAGACTGCATATAACATCTTAATGGATGGAAAATCGAGGACATGATGCCCTGATTCTCTGGTACAAATGATCAACTGGCGAGAGTCCTAGCCAGCACCTCAAACTCGAAAAATCAGCCCAAAGAAATTTTTCATAGAATTTATAAAAGTAGGTGCAATGCTGCGTAGTTTTAGTTTCAGGCCCGATTGTGTCAGGGCCATCACAGCATTAGGCTGTGTAGATGCACCATATGATGTGGTACCGAGCGACACAAACCAAGAAGGCCCCAGGCTCGGGTGACCATATTTTCTAAACCGAATCCGGGGACACACAGGGTGGGAGCACAGCAAAGAAGCCAGGACTGAGATGAGGAGGAATTTCTTTGCTCAGAGGGTTGTGAATCTTTGGAATTCTCTGCCCCAGAGGGCTGTGAATGCTGAGTCTGAGTATATTCAAGGCTGAGATAGATTGATTTTTGGACCCTAGGGGAGTCAAGGGATATGGAGATCGGGCGGGAAAGTGGAGCTGAGGTTGATGATCAGCCATAATCTTATTGAATGGCGGAGCAGGCTCGAGGGGCCGTATGGCCTACTCCTGCTCTTATTTCTTACGTTTTTATGTTCTTGGGACACGTTTCAAGAAAACCGGCATGATGACTTTGTTGCTTCTGCTAGTGGAATTATGCCTAGAGACGACGCCATTTTCACTTTACACCGAATCTCGAATCTTGCGAGTGTTCTGGTAATAGTGCTGTACCATCTACACTCGTCCCCGAACACCCTAACTTTTAATTTCTCAATTTTAAATCTGTTCCAAACAGACTGAGAGTTTCCATATAAGGGGCTGGATTTTGTCAATGGGGGCGCATTGGGGGCGGGACTGCTGGTTGTCAGGCTTCAGTCCTGCCCCCAACGACGTCCGGCCAACCCACACTATTTTCCCTTGATTGACCTTGTTAAGCCCACCCTGCGACGCGCCCCCCCACTGGCAAAATCACCCCCCCCCCCTTGTCTCAGAAGGTTTCAGAAACCTCCTCCCGGTGGGAGAATTTAGAGCTTACCTTATTTCGTAAATATAACCACGATGCATCATCTCATTGAAACTTATAAAATTCTGACAGGACTGGACAGACTAGATGCAGGAAGGATGTTCCTGATGGTCGGGGAGTCCAGAACCAGGGGTCACAGTCTAAGGATAAGGGGTAGGCCATTTAGGACAGAAATGAGGAGGAATTTCTTCACCCAGAGAGTGGTGAACCTGTGGAATTCTCTACCACAGAAGGCAGTAGAGGCCAATACATTAAATATATTCAAGAAGGAGTTGGATATATTTCTTAAGGCTAAAGGGATCAAGGGATATGGGGAGAAAGCAGGGACCGGGTACTGAATTTGGATGATCAGCCATGATCTAATTGAATGGCGGAGCAGGCTCGAGGGGCCGAATGGCCTACTCCTGCTCCTATCTTCTATGTTTCTAATCAGAGGTGGAGTAATTCCACTCGCCCACCAGCTCTCACTGCGCCCTCGGCTTCTCCCGCGCATTTTAAAGGCTCCGCCCTCCAGCCAGTCACTATTGGCCGAAACACGGGGTCAGGTGATTCAATCCCCCACAGTGCAGTGCGGCCCGAGCTACCGATGGGGCCTTTTCTCCTCCGCGCTGCATTGTGGGAAGACGGGGCTGCCATCGTCGCCTCGTTTCAACCGGCTCCTGGAATTCGTTCCTGAGCTCAAACCGGGCGGGAACAGGCCGAGAATCTCCCCCCGGGGTTTCTGTACGTTCACGTTTAAAAAAAGAACAAAGACTCAATACGGGGAAGAGTTTTCTGAACCGGGGACTCTTCTGGGGGACATTGTTTGCCCGGGGACACAGTACCTCATCCGTGGACTGTCCCCGGAAAACAGGGAGGTACAGTCAACCTACCCCAGGCAGACTCCCTGATCCTGCCTTGAGTTAACTGATCTCAGCTCAGTAACATTGGCTTTGGTTTACGTAGATTGGGAGGAGGAAGGATTTGCATTTCTAAAGCACCTTTCACAACCTCAGGACGTCCCAAAGTGCTTTACAGCCAATGAAGTACTTTTGAAGCGTCGTCACTTTTGTAATGTAGGAAACGCGGTAGCCAATTGGCGCACAGCAAGATCCCACAAACAACAATGTGATCATGACCAGATAACCTGCATTTTTAGTGGGATTATTGTGAGCCAGGGCACCGGGGAGAACTCCCCTGCTCTTTGTCAAATAGTTCCATTGGGATCTTTTACATCCACCTGAGAGGGCAGGCGAGCCTTTGGGTTAACATCTCATCTGAAGGGTGCCACCTCCTCGGGGCTTCTCCGGCTCTGCTGTTAACGTAGCTTTGACAGAAACCCCGTTTGCGCTCAAATTTCGCCTAAGTTACGGCAGCGGAAGAAGACCCGAGGAAATTCACACCATAAAATTTACCCCCATGTTGATGATATTGAAATCAGAACCTAACATAAATAAAGCCACTTGCCGACAGTGAATTGCCACTCCCTGAGCACCAGCTTCACAGCCGGTTCGATTCTGGCTCCTGTTCAGCTTTGGCCATCTGGGGTAAATCTTAACTTTGGGCGATACATCTCTCCCGAATGGAAATAAAAATGGGGAAGAGACGTAAGGTGGGCTGCCGACTCGCTATCGCCTGGTTTGCACTATCGCACACAGTCAAGATCTACCCCACTTTCTACTACACACACTAGTTTCAAGACAGGTGATTGATGGAAGATGGCTGCTGTATCTCCCGGTCCCATGTGTTATTATTCATCCTGGAAACCTGCCAAAGAATACTTAAAGTCAATAGAGGTGTTCATCTTGCGGTTCTTAAAATCCACTTTGTGCTGTCATAGAGATTGTCTTCTTTGTTTTTTTGAGTTGGTAGCACCCTCCTCTCTGAGTCACAAGGTTGTGAGTTTGAACCTCACAACAGGATTTGAACCTACAATCTGAGCTGGCACTCCCATGCAACACTGAGGGAGTGCTGCATTGTCAGAGGTGCCGTCCTTCAGAAGAGGCATTGAACCATGGCCCCTTATACCTGCACTGCTGCTTCAGGTGGGCATTGACATAAGAAAACTACTAGGCACTTGGTTTAAGCGTTAAACAAAGCTTTAATCAACTGTTTTACAACATGGAGGTCTAGTTGTGTCCGTCACTAGTTCCTGTTAAGAATGTCCTGCGCAAGCTGGGCCCGTGCCCGAGTATTTATACTCTCCCTGGACAGCGCCACCCGCAGGCCGCTCGGTATTATTTCATAAGTCTTTCTTTCATGAATGACTGATTCATGTCGGGCATTAAAGATAATTGAAAAGCAGGCAGCTGTACCAATGTCCTGGCTAATAGTCCTCCCTCAAGACCACAAAAATAGATTAACAGGCCAGTCATCTCACTGCTGTTTATGGGATCTTCTTGTTGTTGTGTCTGGGTATAATAAGACACAGACTGCAGGAGAAACGGTACAACAGGTGTTTACTCAACGTGGCTCACAGTGGAACTGCCTGTACAGATTACTACTCAGTGCTATATACAGGTGTGGTCACTGCCGGTACTACAGTATACATGAGCTGTAAAAAGTAGTTCCCCCCTTAAAGGTATATACATTACACTTGTGTACAAATGGCTTGCTTACATAATAACTATCACTGCACTTCAAAAGTGAATTCATTGTACGTGAAGCATTCTGAGACACTCCTGAGAGATATAACCAAGAGCGGTATAAATGCAAATCTTTCCTTTCTTCCTTTACTCCAGTTTTCTCCCCTCGTCCTTTCGCTTTTAAAGGAGCGCATCCTGCTGGAGCAAGCTTCCAAGATTAGCAGTGAGTGGCAGCAGACTTTTCGACAGTGAGGACTGTCACACCCGAGGCTGGTGCTGTCCCCTCGGGCCTGCACTATCCAACAAGGGTCACTGGACGGCAATCAGGAGGAGGAGCCCAGGCTCTCTGTCATAGCTCAAGCATACAGACCCCTAGGCCACGTCCTGAGAATCAGCTAACTCTGCCTAGGCTAGGAATCAAACGTAGAACCTTTTTGCTAGACAAAGGTATAAAAGGATATGGAGCCAAGGCAGGTGGATGGAGCTGAGATACAGATCAGCCATGATCTAATTGAATGGCGGAACTGGCTCGAGGGGCTGCATGGCCTACTCCCGCTCTTATGTTCCTTCTTGATCTGTGCAACATGAGGTATCCCAAACCATTGAGGTAACTGGAACTACAGGCTTAAGAACCATTATCAGTGTTGCTGTTAGCACGAACACACAACAGTAATAAATTCTTGCCAAAAATGCCACTCCTGGGAATGTCTTTTATTTCCACTTGAGAGGCCAGCTATAACTCCCGAGCAATTTATTTCTCCTTTTTCTTTCTTTTTCTCATACTTTTCTTTAATTTTGTTTTATTCCTCCCTTTTGTTTACTTTCATTATGCTGTCAACGTTTTGATTAGAAATGATAGATTGCAATGACTGGTCCAGTGCTTCAGTTAATATTTCCATTTACCTAATTGAATAGCTAACAAAGTAGGACCATTTTTTAATAAAATCAAATGACAGTTTTTAATCAACATACAACTCAGCAATACTCGGCTGTTTAATGACTGCTTGTTTCAGATCGACATCCAGGGCTGCAAAGGTGTTGCTCTCCCCTCCTGAATTAATGGAGGTTCTCACTGACAGGATGGGTGGATGACACCAGAGGACTGCCACTTCAGATGTCAGCTCACCTTGTGAGTGTAGCACACTGCTGCTCAGGTGGATTGCCCCTCAGTAATTTGAGTTTAAAGGAACATCGAGTTACATCGATTCTACGGCAGAGAAACAGGCCATTCAGCCCAACTGGTCTGTGATTTACGGTCTACACGAGCCTCCTTCCACTCTTCATCGCACCCCATCAGCATATCCTTCTTTTCCTTTCTCCCTCGTGTGTTTATCTAGCTTCCCCTTAAATGTGTCTATGCTATTCACCTCAACTACTCCTTGTGGTAGGGCATTCCACATTCTTACAACTCTTTGGGTAAGGAACTTTCTCCTGAATTCCCTATTGGATTTATTAGTGACTATTTTATATTTGTGGCCCCGAGTTCTGCTCTCCCCCGCAAGTGGAAATACTTCTCTATGTCTACCCTATCAAACCCTTTCATAATCTTAAAGACCTCTATCAGGTCACCCCTTAGTCTTCTCTTTTCTAGAGAAAAGAGCCCCAGCCCGTTCAATCTTTCCTGATAGGTAGAACCTCTCAGTTCTGGTATCATCCTTGTGAATCTTTTTTGCAACCTTCTGCAATATTTCTATTTCCTTTTTATATCACAACACTGGCATTTACTCAACAATGTGGAAAACTGCCCAGGTATGTCCCGTCCACAAAAAGCAAAACAAATCCAACCCAGCCAATTACCAGCCCATCAGTTTACTCTCAATCATTCGCAGAGCGATGGCAGGTGTCATCGACAGTGCTATCAAGCGACACTTACTCATCAATAACCTGCTCACCGATGCTCAGTTTGGGTTCCATCAGGACCACTCGACTCAAGACTTCATTACAGCCTTGGTCCAAACATGGACAAAAGAGCTGAATTCCGGAGGTGAGGTGAGAGTGACTGCCTTGACATCAAGACAGCATTTGACTGAGTGTGGCATCAAAGAGCCCGAGTAAAAAAGAAGTCAGTAGGAATCATAAGAACATGAGGACATGGGAATTAGGAGCAGGAGTAGGCCACACGGCCCTTCGAGCCTGCTCCGCCATTCAATAAGATCATGGCTGATCTTCGACCACAACTCCACTTTCCTGCCCGACACCCATATCCTTTAATTCCTCTGGAGTCCAAAAATCTATCGATCTCAGCCTTGAATATACTCAACGACTGAGCGTCCACAGCACTTTGGGGCAGAAAATTCCAAAGATTCGCAACCCTCTGAGTGAAGTCTTAAAAGGCCCGGCCCTTATCCTGAGACGATGCCCCCTAGTTCTAGACTCTCCAGCCAGGGGCAACAACCACTCAGCATCTACCCTGTCAATCCCCCTCAGAATAGATGTTTCAATGAGATCACCTCTCATTCTTCAAAACTCCAGCGAGTATCGGCCCAATCTATTCAAACTCTTCTCATAGGACAGCCCTCTCATCCCAGGGACCAATCTAGTGAACCTTCGTTGCACCGCCTCTAAGGCAAGTATATCCTTCCTTAAATAAGGAGACCAAAACTGTGCACCACCTTAAACATTCACTCCCTGCACCACCAGCGCACCATGTCTGCAGTGTGTACCATCTATAAGATGCACTGCAGCAACTCGCCAAGACCTCTTCAACAGCACCTCCCAAACCCGCTACCTCTACCACCTAGAAGGACAAGGGCAGCAGACGCATGGGAACACCACCACCTCCAATTCCCCTCCAAGTCACACACCATCCCGACTTGGAAATATATCGCCGTTCCTTCATCGTCACTAGGTCAAAAATCCTGGAACTCCCGACCTAACAGCACTGTGGGAGTACCTTCACCACACGGACTGCAGTGGCTCAAGAAGGCGGCTCACCCCGACCTTCTCAAGGGCAACTAGGGATGGGCAATAAATACTGGCCTTGCCAGCGACGCCCACATCCCAGGAATGAATAAAAAAATAATTCTCCCATATTCATCAGGTGGGACCCAGTTCTGATCTGTCAGCTGCTGTGGTATTTGAATAACCAGCCAGGGGTTCCAAATCCTATTTATTTTCTAGCAACTTCTGTTACAAAGTGTGCTTGTGATAATGGATGTCAGATGAAGCTCCGCTGTGATGGTCCCCCATGGTCAAATCGCATCCCCGAGCTCACAGTCTAGGCTCACATACAACTCTTGTCATTGGCAAAACTCCGAACGGCAGCCTGTATCTGTGAAACTAGACTTGATCACTCCAAAACTTTCCTGGCTGCCCTCCCATCCTCCACTCCCCATAAATCTCAGCTCATGCAAAACTCTGCTGCCTGTACCATCTCCCACAGGTTCCGCGCGCCCATTAATCTCATTCTTGTTAACCTCTATTTGCTCCCAGTCCCCCAACTCCTCAGATTTAAAATTCTTATTGTTGTGTTCAAATCCCTCTATGGCCACATCCTTCCCTATCTCTGTAACCCCCCTGCCCCTGCCACATTGAATTTACTATTCCTCTGGCTCCAGCCGATAGTCTATCACCCCCTCTCTTCATCTCAACTTTGGAGCGGTGCCTTCACCTGCCTGGATCCTACTCTCTGGAACTCCCTCCCGAAAGCCTTCTGTCTCTCCCCCTCCTTCTCCTAAGGCCCGCCTGAAAACCCATAAAGTTTGGTCAAGTTTTTGATCGCCCTTTCTAATTTCTCCTTGCTGGCTCAGCACTCATTTTACCTCAAGCCTCTGTGAAGTGCCTTGGGCTATTTCTCCATGTTAAATGCAAGCTTTTGTAGCACCTCAGTATGAGTCAATGCCTTCAGGAGATGAGGCGTGTGGTGCAAATGGGGAAAAAAAGAGGAATTTCTGAGAAGGGCCAAATCTTTAGCCCTATTTTATTGACATTGCTTATAGTGACGTAGGCTTTTAAACCAGTCCTGTATATGATATGGAAGATACAGGAAAGTAGTGCAATAACAAGAACTACTTGCATTTATATAGTGCCTTTAACATAGAAAGACGACCCATGGTGATTCACAGAGGTTTAATCAGACAAAAATGCATGCCGAAACAAAGAAGAAGGTATTGGTAGGCCTGACTAAAAGCCTGGTCAAGGAGATGGATTTTAAGGAGAACCTTAAAGGAGAAGAGGGAGGTGGTGAGGGAGAGGGATTCAGAGAGGGAATTCCAGACCTCAGGACATAAGCAGCTGAAGGTATGGTACCGATGATGGGGTGAAGGGAGGCGAGATGCACTAGGGGCTAGAGTCAGAGGAACGGAGAGTTCACGGAGGGTTGTTGGCCTGTAGATAAAGAAGAGGAGGTGGGGCAAGGACAAATCCTTGGAGTACTCCAGAGGAAATGGTGTAAGGGTGGGAAGAGAAGCCATTGCTGGAGAAGCTTTGGCTACGATCGGGTAGGTAAGAGTGGAACTAAGCAAGGGTTGTCTCACTGAGCTGAACAACGGAGGAAAGATGTTGGAGGAGGAAGGTGTGGTTGACTGGGATTTGAGAGGCGGCAACACGTTCAAGAACTTTGGAGATGAAAGGGAAATTGGAGGTGGGGTTGTTGTTTACATGGACAGAGGTGTCAAGGGTGGGTTTATTGAGGAGGGTGGTGATGGTGTCAAGGGTGGGTTTATTGAGGAGGGTGGTGATGGTGTCAAGGGTGGGTTTATTGAGGAGGGTGGTGATGGTGTCAAGGGTGGGTTTATTGAGGAGGGGGGTGATGGTGTCAAGGATGGGTTTTTTGAGGAGGGTGGTGATGGTGTCAAGGGTAGGTTTATTGAGGAGGGTGGTGATGGTGTCAAGGGTGGGTTTATTGAGGAGGGTGGTGATGGTGTCAAGGGTGGGTTTATTGAGGAGGGTGGTGATGGTGTCAAGGGTGGGTTTATTGAGGAGGGTGGTGATGGTGTCAAGGGTGGGTTTATTGATGAGGGGGGTGATGGTGTCAAGGGTGGGTTTATTGATGAGGGGGGTGATGGTGTCAAGGGTGGGTTTATTGAGGAGGGGGGTGATGGTGTCAAGGATGGGTTTATTGATGAGGGGGGTGATGGTGTCAAGGGTGGGTTTATTGAGGAGGGGGGTGATGGTGTCAAGGATGGGTTTTTTGAGGAGGGTGGTGATGGTGTCAAGGGTGGGTTTATTGAGGAGGGTGGTGATGGTGTCAAGGGTGGGTTTATTGAGGAGGGTGGTGATGGTGTCAAGGGTGGGTTTATTGAGGAGGGTGGTGATGGTGTCAAGGGTGGGTTTATTGATGAGGGGGGTGATGGTGTCAAGGGTGGGTTTATTGATGAGGGGGGTGATGGTGTCAAGGGTGGGTTTATTGAGGAGGGGGGTGATGGTGTCAAGGATGGGTTTTTTGAGGAGGGTGGTGATGGTGTCAAGGGTAGGTTTATTGAGGAGGGTGGTGATGGTGTCAAGGGTGGGTTTATTGAGGAGGGGGGTGATGGTGTCAAGGGTGGGTTTATTGATGAGGGGGGTGATGGTGTTGGTTTTGAAAGCAAGTGAAACAGTACCTGGGAAGAATTCCATTCTCAACGTCAGCTGGCCTGGAGGCCAGGAAGAGAAGTTGGGCAGTCTACCATTTAGGGAGAACGGGATTCAAGGGAGCAGGAGGTGGGTATGAGTGACAAGGTGAGCTCAAACAGGATGGGAGGGGAGATGTAGAAAAATCGAGAAACCAGCAAAAAACGTGGACACTTGAGTGCTAGGGCACTTGATGTTGGAGGTGCTGGTGAAGGGGGCAGTGAAGAGAGGGTTTTGAGGAGACTTGGTAGTGAAGAAAGAAGCCTGGGGTTGGCTTTGTTCTCCAGACTGTAAAAATAGTACAGGTTGTAAGGGAGAGAGACAGGCAGTCAAGGAAGATACAGCTCAGCTCTGACAATTTCCAGGTCTCATTAGAGATCACAAATATACAAAATTGAAACTGTTATAAAGAAATCTTCCACAAATGGATTCACGTGAAAGAATAAAGGGAACTTCAGTCGACAAGGCGTTTGTTAAACAATGCAGAGAAATTTATGTCATCGGCACAATGCAGAGAAATTTATGTCATTGGCACTCAAAGAGTTAACCAGGCCAAACCAATTAGCTGTAATTAGTCAAGTAAAATTACAGAAGGTCACAGCAACCTTTTGTTTAAATTATGGAAAATTTGGCCTTTATCAAAGATAATGAGCAGAACTTTTTTTTAAGTAGACGCACTACTGTAGCTCTTAGGGGCTTTATGCTCACAATTTCAAGTGGGCTAAGTAACATTTAATGAGTGTTGATGCCAGAAAAATAAGGCTCAATTTGCATGGATTTTATGAGGGTTGGAAAGTTTCATGCTTGCAGCTCATTGAAAATAACAGCCGTCACCGGAGCTCTGCTGAAGAAAATGTTCTCCACGGCACCATGAGGGAGTGGGATCCTTTCAACATTGCAACAAAATTTCTCCTCTTTTATTGAGAAATGAGGGAAAGCTTCCATGATTAATATCCTGCTAATTAAATCATGATTCCAAAATTTGCGGCACCACCGCAAAACGGATTTACTGACCATTCATCTCATTCCTGTTCGGGAGAGCTGGATTGCGCAAAATGGCTGCCACGCTTACCAAACATGAGTCCTAGGGCTGGATTTTGATACTGGAGGCGTGTAGGAGGCGGGACTACAACTTTCGGGGTTGTAGTCCCACCTCCATCGAGTTGTGGCCAACCCACTCGATTTTCACTTGATTGACCTTGTTGAGCCCACCCAGTGGGCTCAGCAGGCCAATTAAGGGCCACCCGGCAACAGGTGATGTTACAGACTGAAATTTCATCTGTCAAGAGCTTTTGACAGATGAAATATCAGCATTTGACAGCTGTTTGAAGCTGTCAAACACTGACTATCTGTACTCCAAGTTAAATCCTTCCTCTCAGGCTGATTTAGAGATCTCTCCAGAACAGAAAGCTGAATGCTGCAACTTTTGACAGCTCGCAGCCATTCTGCTTTCTGTGCCGGTGAGATGAGGGACTCCCGAGACCTGAAGGAAGGAAGGCTGTAAAGGTAAGTAAAGGTAAATAAAACTTCTTTAAACACTTTACACACACCAAACACATTTACCTTTGCACTCATGCACCCATCACTCACCTGAACACTGGATATCTCGAACCCTCCAAGCCCTTCAGCCCGACGGTCCGCCTCGCTAACTTGGCGTGGTTTAGAGCCATCGGGAAGCCCACACTTCAGGAATAAAAATAGGGATTAGGCTAAAAACTGCCTGTTAACAGGCAGTTAATTGGCACTATTCCCCTTCCCGCCTCGGGGAGGCGGCTCCCAGCACAGGTCGGGTATCTGCCTCCTTTGAAACTGGCATGGAGGCAGGTTGGGGGCAGGATGGGCTTGTGTCCCCTGATTTCGAGATTTTGACCCTCTACATGCCTCCAATCCCGCCTCCACGGCCCAATGAAAATCCTGCCCATAGAGTCATAAAGGAGGCCATTCGGCCCATCGAGCCCGCACCGGCTCTCTGTAGAGCAATCCAGTCAGTCCCATTCCCCCACTCTATCCCCGTAGCCCTGCAAGTTTATTTCCCTCAAGTGCCTGTCCAGTCTCCCCTTGAAATCATTGAGTGTCTCCACTTCCATCACTTCCGTCGGCAGCGAATTCCAGATCCTCAACACTCGCTGCGTAAAAAAGATTTTCCTCACGTCCCCCCTGTATCTCTTGCCCAAAACCTTAAATCTGTGTCCCCTAGTCCTTGTACCAGCAACTAGTGGGAACAGCCTTTCCCTGTCTAGCCTATCCAAACCCATCATAATCTTGTACAGCTCTATCAAATCACCCCTCAACCTCCTTTGCTCTAATGAAAACAAATCCAGCTTCTCCAACCTGTCCCTGTAGCTAAGATTCCCCATCCCCGGAACCATTCTGGTAAATCTCCTCTGCACCCTCTCAAGGGCCTTCACATCCTTCCTAAAGTGTGGTGACCAGAACTGGACGCAATACTCCAGTTGTGGCCTAACCAGCGTTTTATAAAGGTTCAGCATAACTTCTCTACTTTTTTAACTCAATTCCTCTATTTATGAAGGCCACTCTCTCAATATGTCCTGCCACCTTCAGGGAGCTGTGCACATGAATTCCCAGGTCCCTCTGTCTCTGCACACTCTTTAAAACTATGCCATTAAGTGTATATAGCCTCTCCCTGTTCCTTCTGCCAAAATGCATCACCTCACACTTCTCTGTATTAAATTCCATCTGCCACTTGTCTGCCCATTCTGCTAGCCTTTCTATGTCCTGTTGCAGTCGATTGGTATCACCCTCACTGTTTGCCACACCCCCAAGTTTTGTGTCATCAGCAAATTTAGAAATTCTACTCTGTATTCCAATATCCAGGTCATTTATATATATCAAAAAAAGCAGTGGCCCCAGCACTGATCCTTGGGGAACACCACTGTCTACCATCCTCCAGTCTGAAAAACAACCATTTACCACAATTCGCTGTTTCTGTCCTTAAGCCAATTCCTTATCCAAGCTGCCACTGACCCACCTATTCCATGAGCCTCAATTTTGTTAACCAGCCTTCTATGTGGTACTTTGTCAAACGCCTTCTGAAAATCCATGTAGACAACATCCACTGCATTCCCTTCATCAATCCTCCCTGTTACTTCATCAAAAAATTCAATTAGATTAGTCAAACACGATCTGCCTTTTACAAATCCATGTTGGCTCTCCTTAATTAGCTTAAACCTCTCCAAGAGCCCGTTAATTTTTTCCTTGATTACTGTTTCTAAAACTTTACCCACCACTGATGTTAAACTGACCAGCCTGTAGTTACTAGGATTGTCCTTACACCCTTTCTTGAACAATGGTGTCACATTTGCCACTTTCCCATTCTCAGGCATCTCCCCCGCATCTAGGGAAAATTGGAAAATGATGGCAAGCCTTTCCGCTATCTCCTCCCCCAATTCCCTCAGCAACCTGGGATGCAAGCCATCTGGACCAGGCAACTTGTCCACTCTAAGCATACCCAGCCTTTCAAGTACATCCTCTCTATTAATTTTCACCCCTTCCATTGCTTCTACCTTTTCCACTTCCACCGATATTTTGTCAGCATCCACCTCCTTAGTAAACACCGATACAAAGTACTCATTGAGTATTCTAGCCTTGCCCTGCGCCTCTAAGCATTCTTTGTCTCTAATAGGCCCCACCCCGCCTTTTACTACCCGCTTACTGTTTACATGCAGGTAGAAGATTGATCTTTAAGGGGGAGATGTTCCAAGTACAGGCTAGGTACATTCCAACAAGAGCGAAGGGTAAGGGAACCAAAGCAAAGTCTCATTGGATGATGAGGGAGATAGAGAATATGATGAAACAAAAAAAGAGGGCGTATGATGCATGTCAGGTGAATTCTTCAAGGGAGAACCAGACCAAATACAGTAAGCTGAGACGGGAAGTGAAGATGAAAATAAGATTGGCAAAGAGAGGATATGAATCACTTGCACATCAAAATGATTCATGTAAAGTGCTTTGAGACTTTTCCTTCATAAAATTTTCCTCAGGTTGGTAGAAAATGGCAACAACAACAACAACTTGTATTTATATAGTGCCTTTAAAGTGGTAAAATGTGCCAAGGCGCTTCACAGGAGCGTTATCAAACATAATTTGACACCGAACCACATAAGGCGATATTAGAATAGCAAAATACTGCGGATGCTGATGGGATCTTGCTGGAGGTGACGGAAATGGCGGAGGGTGATCCGTTGAATGTGGAGGCTGGTGGGGTGAAAGGTGAGGACAAGAGGGACCCTATTGTGGTTCTGGGAGGGAGGGGAAGGGGTGAGAGTGGAAGTGCGGGAAATGGAACGGACACAGTCAACCATGGTAGAGGGGAATCCTCGGTTGAGGAAAAAGGAAGACATATTGGAAGCATTTCCATTTCCGCCACCTCCAGGGTGATCCCACCACCAAACACATCTTCCCCTCCCCCCCTTTCAGCATTCCGAAGGGACCGCTCACTCCGCGACACCCTGGTCCACTCATCTATCACCCCCAACACCCCTTCCCCTTCCCACAGCACCTTCTTGTGCAAGCGCAGGAGACGCAACACCTGCCCTTTTACCTCCTCCCTTCCCACTGTCCAGGGCCCCAAACATTCCTTCCAGGTGAAACAGCGATTTACTTGTACTTCTTGCAATTTAATATTATGTATTTGCTGCTCACGATGCGGTCTCCTTGCAGATTGGGTGACTGCTTTGCAGAACACCTCCATTCAGTCTGTAAGCTTGACCCCGAGCTTCCGGTCGCCTGTCACTTTAATTCTCCGCTCCACTCCCACTCTGATCTCTCCGTCCTCAGCCTCTTACACTGTTCCAACAAAGCTCAACGTAAGCTCGAGGAATCTTTCGATTCGGCACTTTACAGCCTTCTGGACGCAACATCGAGTTCAACAATTTCATACTATAACCTCGGCCCCTATATTTTTTAATTTTTTTAATTTTCTCTCACATGGCAGCTGTTGATGATTCTGTCATTGCAATTTACACCTCATCTAGAGTCATCTTTTGTTTCTTAACTTGTCCCATTACCATCTCCTTTTTCCTTGCACCATCATCCTTTTTGCCTTCTAGCCTATCACTAACCTTCCCTGTGTTCTTTCCTCCTCTCCTCCCTTTCCCTGCCCCACACTTGCTTAAACATCTGTTACTTCTCTAACTTTTTCCAGTTCTGACGAAGGGTCATTGACCTGAAACGTTTGTGATGAAATATGCCATTCATCAGACTCTGTAGTTAACTGTATATATTGTATTGCCTGTCCCGGTGTTTGTACCTGGTATTGCATATAGGGCACCGCCCCCTTTGTGTGTCGGCTCCACCCATACCTGGCCCTACTTAAGACAAGTTCAGGCTTGTCTTGCAGTAGTACAGCAGCATGCTAGGTGAAGCTAGGTGCAGACACCGGCTTCTTTCCTTTGCTAATAAGAGCCTGTTTTATTCTGCTAACTTCGAGTCTTGGAGTTATTGAGGCACATCAACGTTAACTCTGTTTCTCTCTCCACGATGCTGCCTGACCTGCTGAGTGTTTCCGCCATTTTCTGTTAAGGAGATATTAGGGCAGATGACCAAAAGCTTGGTCAAAGAGGTAGGTTTTAAGGAGCGTCTTAAAGGAGGAAAGAGAGGCAGAGCGGTTTAGGGAGGGAACTATAAAGCTAAGGGCTTTGGCAGCTGAAGGCACGACCGCCAATGGTGGAGCGATTAAAATCGGGGATGCTCAAGAGACCAGAATTAGAGGAGCACAGATATCTCTGTTTTCAGTTTTTATTACAGATATCACGTGGGTTGGAGGCGATTACAGAGATATTGAGGGGCGAGGCCATGGAGGGATTTGAAAACAAGGATGAGAATTATAAAATCGAGGCATAGTAGAAGAAGTCAAGAGACATATTACTACAGTTAAGATACAAAGGCAGGAGATACTATACAAACTAGCCAAGTAAAGGATGTCAGGACCCCACATCCAGATGGCTTGTGCCTGCAGATACTGAAAGAAAATAAGGAGGAGATAGCAGAGGCACTAGTATCCATGTATAAAAAGTCAATAGGATAAGGAACAATGCCAGAGGACTGGCAGACAGCAATTATATTTCCTATCTTCAAATGGGGAGATAGATTTAATTCAGGGAATTATAGGCCAGTTATCTTTATGTTTGCGGTAGGAAAGATAGCAGAATCTTTGCTAAAAGATGAGATGATAAAACATCTAGAGGTGAAGAGTATAATTTAAATAAAATTATCAGTATGGATTTCTAAAAGGAAGGTCATGTTTAACCAACCTTATTGTATTCTTTGAAGTAGTAACAGAAAGAATAGGCAAGGGTATACATGGGTACACAGAGAGTGGGGAAAATGTGTAAATCTGCCGCACAAAATGGTTGTAACAGATAGCATTGACACATTTCAGGGGAGGCTTGATGCATATATGAGGAAGAAGGAAATAGAGGAATACATGGACAAGGTGAGAAGTGGTAATTAGAGTGGGAAGAGGCCCATGTGCAGTATAAACACCGGCATCGACCAATTGGCTTGACTCTATGAAATTCTATGTTTTGGTTGCGTATGATTATGCATTTATGCTGCTTACAGAATACAGTAGTGAGGGAGTGCTGTCCTTCAGATGAAACATTCAACCAAGATCTTGTATGCTTGTTCAAGTGGGTCTTATAAAGATCCCATGACACCATTCAGAGAAGAGCAGGACATTTCCTGGTGTCCTGGCCAACATTCTGCCCTCAACATAGCAACAGCAAAAAAATAGATTAACTGGTCATTCATCGGATTGCTGTTTGTGGGACCTTGCTGTGTGCAAAATGGCTGCCGCGTTTGTATAACAAGAATCACTTCAAAAGTAAATTGTATTGAAACACTTCGAGACATTTTTGAGAGATATGCTGTATAAATGCAAGATTGTTCTTCCTTTAACACTTCATTAATTATGCAAAAGAAAGCATTCTCTCATTTTCCGCTCAGAAAGGAACTCCCAGCATCTTATTCGTTCCAAAGAATGGATTGTCCTGAGTAGGACGAGTGTGGTTTTTTTCCCCCCAAAGCTTCCTCTTCTAATTAAGAAAAGTAATTAATTAGATCTTCCCGCAGTTTTCTTCCCAGCTGTTATCTGAGAAGAAACACTGCAAAATTTGAGCTCAGATTGCAGAACATTAATTTAAAGCCTGCGGGGGGAGTTGGTCCAAATGTACCTCCTAAATATGCTTTAGGTTGCAAATGGGGAAAAGCCTATGAAAATGAGTGCTTTTAGTCCAGGATAATCCCACTTAAACTTAAACTAAATAAACTTTCTGCTTTTTAATATCCTCTAAAACTATTAATGTAAACACCGAAAATGATAATCCCAACTCCCAAACTGTTGCAAAAAAGAACCAGCTGCAGATCGCGATCCAGTTGCTGCCTCTATGACGTCACATTTTCATTATTATTGTTTTTCCGAAAGCCACATGCTTTAAAAGCACCGAGCCCTTCCCTTGTTTAGAATGTCACAGGCAATGACTACCAGATGTTCGGTTCTACCATGGTTTGACACAGAGCAAATGCCAAAAGCAATGAGTAACAACTTAAAATATAAAAAAACCAACAGTAGCAAAACAAGTAAACAAACCAGCCCGGGTCTGTTTTCAACAGGACAGCTGTTCGGCTTTTCAATCTGTCAGGCATTCCTGTAGTCAGCTCAAATGGGCCCACATTTCAAAACTGCAGAGTATCCTGTTTTTTTCACCCTGATCAGCTGATTGGTCAGGCACATTCAAACTTCCTGTCAAAACAAATAAGCGTCTCATAAGGGTTTTTCCTTTTTCCCCCCCCTCTTGATAAGTGTCTGCAGTCATTCTTACTTTCAGTTTTGAGTGGTAGTGTTAAGGTTGATTATAGCTGAGGCTGCTGTAACGCATTCCCCCACCCCCTGGCCCCCACAGCTCTCTCCACCCCCACCCACCCACCCTCCCTTAGTTTGAAAGCACTGCTGCTTTCCTGGAGTCGTGCCCAGGGCTCTGCATCTAGGGTGGGATCTGGCTCAAGTCAGTTTACAGCAGAGGAAACAAACCCAACACATTCCTCTGCCGTTTGATTCACGTCAAGCACTCAAGAGCCTGAGAAGAAAAGTGTCAAGGGTTAAGGAATGGAGAAGAGGAACGGAACACTGAACACCACTGGCAGCAGCACTGAGTCATCAGTCATGATTCCAGGTAATACAGCATTGTTAATACTCAGTATACTTACCACTTCTGTTTTACTTTCAACAAGTGGTTGTTTGAATATTCGAAGCGGTGAAGCACTGGTTCCCTGACAGCTTCAGGAAGTTTAACCAAAGTAACAGCACAAGCCATACAGACCAGGGTTTGATTCCCGGTTGGTGCTGAACAGGCGGCTAAAGCGACAGTGGGGACCACTACAATGCCCCTGTGTCAGGGAGGAGAGAGTCAACTGCTAACTGCTACCCAGTGCTTTCAGCTCGAAGCTTCTATGTATGCAAAGCCCCTCAAAGTCAATGTTGGGCTGTCATTGCAGTTGAATAACCTGCCAGCGCTCACTAAGAATGGCACTCTGGTGAGGTACCTAAGCTCTAGAACGCCCTCCCGTAACCTCTCCACCTCTCTCTCCTCTTTTAAGTCATTCCTTAACACCTACCTCCTTGACCAAGTTCTTGGTCGCCTATCCTAATGTTTCCTTATGTGGCTTGGTGTTCATTTTTTTGTCTGATTATGCGCCTGTGAAAAGCCTTGGGACGTTTTACTACGTTAAAGGCGCTATATAAATGCAAGTTGTTGTACCAGAGGGTGGCTGATACCTGGTGAACTGTACTGCAACGAAGAGTTAACTGGGACAGGGGAAGGGATGGAGAAAATTGGCAAAATTGGCATTGAACATGTTTTGAAGGAAGGTTTTATCTGTAACTTATCCTTAAGTTCTTTAGACATTGTGAGTTATGGCTAGCATAGAATGACACAGCAGATTTCCACAATAACATACTAACTCTGTGTGATAGGCAATTTCAGAAAATCAAATCTGTCTTCTGTGCGAGGTAATTAAAAGCTTAAACTGTTATCTATTGGCAGAGTGAAAATGAATGGGGTTCTTTCACAGCTAATGTGCCCACAGAACATTTAAGGAAACAATCTTTGTCAAAGGTTGTTGGCAAATAGAGGATGTGATGATGTAAATCACCTTGAACTGTCTCATTGAGTAAGCGGCAGATCTTTACAAACACCCCCTCCCCCCGCTCATTTCTAAAGATTCTTTTCCAGCCTTCATTTTTTAATCTACATACATTTATCTCATTATTCAGTTTATTTTGTACATCACATAGAATTACACAGAATGTAAAGCACAGAAACAGGTCATTTGGCCCAACTGGTCTATGCCGGTGTTTATGCTCCACACGAGCCTCCTCCCACCCTACTTCATCTAACCCCATCAACAGAACCTCCTATTCCTTTCTCCCTCATATTTTTATCCAGCTTCCCCTTAAATGCATCGATGCTGTTCGCCTCAACTACTCCTTGTGGTAGCGAGTTCCACATTCTAACCGCTCTGGGTAAAGAAGTTTCTCCTGAATTCCCTATTGGATTTATTAATGATTCTCTTATATTTATGACCCCTCGTTCTGGTCTCGCCTGCAAGTGGAAACATCTTCTCTACGTCTTTGGTGGCCGTGCCTTCTGTTGCCTAGGCCCTAAGCTCTGGAATTCCCTGCCTAAACCTCTCCGCCTCTCTACCCTCCTTTAAGACGCTCCTTAAAACCTACCTCTTTGACCAAGCACCTGCCCTAATTTATCCTTATGTGGCTCGGTGTCAAATTTTTTGTCTCTCAATGCTCCTGTGCAGCACCTTGGGACGTTTTACTACATTAAAGGCTCTATATAAATACAAGTTGTAGTTGTTGTTGTTGTTTTCTACCCTATCAAACCCTTTCATAACCTTAAAGACCTCTATCAGGTCACCCCTCAACCTTCTCTTTTCTGGAGAAAAAAGCACCAGCCTGTTCAATCTTTCCTGATGGATATCACCTCTCAGTTCTGGTATCATCCTTGCAAATCTTTTTAAATTAATGTAATTAGTAATTAAGCGGAATACTGTAGGGATTGCGGCAGGCCAAAGCTTCTGGAGACCCAAAGGAATCGCTGAATCCTCAGTGAATCTGGCTACACCTTTGGCGCTTGGCTGCATCTTCACCTTCAGAAAACTTTCCTCAGATCTGAAGCTCTCTGGTTGCATGCGATGATGTAAGCAGGCTGCTCACACAACACAGTACCGAGGGTGCGCTGCATCATCGGAAGTGCTGCCCTTCAGGTGACCCATTCAACCAGGTTCTTGCATGCCTGCCCAGGTGGGCATTAGAAAGATATCATGACACTCTTCAGGGAGCTTCCTGGTGTTCTGGTCAACATTCTTCCCTCGACAACCACCAGCAAAAAATAGATTAACTGGTCATTTAAGGGAGCCATTAGCCGTCTGCTCAGTCGTAGGCCCCGGCCCTCAATTAAATTTGGCTAGTGAGCTGCTGGACCGGTTCGCCAGATTGAGGGCCTCCAGATCGGGCCTGGGCAGCCGCCAGCCAAGGTTGCAGGAGGGGGTTCGCGCGCACAGAGGGTGGTGATCCCGGGGGGGGGGGCGGCAGCAGCCGGGATTATCTTTGTGGGCCTCCTGCTCCTTCTGGGGCCCCGCAAAGACGATTCAGCACTTAACCTCTGGTGGGCCTCTTCGGCTCCATGGTGCTGCACGGCGTCCGACTATTTCCCACCAAAAAATGGCAATCGGGGTCCTATTTACGCCAGAGGACCCCGATTCCCATATTAAAAGGGGCCTACCGCCTGGATCAGGCGGGCGCTTCGGACACTTTCAAAATGCAGACGGCCGCATCGCCGGTGGTGGCGGGGCGCTAAGGCCACGGACCAAGAGTTTGAGTCTGTTACTGTCCCGTTAACGCCAGCCGAAGGCAGTGAACATCCACCCCACTCTATTTACCTACGTGCTTTACTTTCATCCAGTAGTCGCATGATTACTGGCAACGTGAAATGTTTTGAAGAAGAGCCTTATCTATAGCGGAGTCCTTCCAAATTGCCGAGTCATGACTGCAGAGAATGACACAGCAGATTAACAAACACTTATTTTTAACTCGGCCTGGAGGACAAGGTCATCATTGCCGAAGTTTTAATTGCCATTAATTAATAAATTGCTGTTCGATTGTTATTGATTAACTGATTTTAGTCTCGCGGATTCTGGGGCTGGTGGGGCAGAAACCAGCCAGGGTTCCTGCTCTTATGGGCCATTCAACAGGCTGGTGGTTGCACGTGTGGATGTTGGGTGAGGGCTTCACTGTGGTGCCGCCTGCTGTCGAATAGTCTGCTGATGCTGACGGCCTATATTCACGTGTGAGGAACGGCCACACTTGTTTAAGGTGTGCCGGGTGCACGTGGATCTGTATTCGGACAAGCATTCAGTGACTTAGAAACATAGAAACATAGAAGATAGGAGCAGGAGTAGGCTATTCGCCCACTCGGCCTTTTCAGACTGTTCTGCACATCAGGCTGTGCCAAGCTTCCAAGTCATCAACGTGGACGACAGGTGTCATTTAAGTTGGCCGATACATTGTATTATCCCCGATTTTAATCGCTCCACCATTGGTGGCCATGCCTTCATCTGCCGAGGCCCTAAGCTCTGAAATTCCCTCCCTAAACCTCTCCGCCTCTCTACCTCTCTCTCTCTCTCTCCTCCTTTAAGATGCTCCTTAAAACCTACCTCTTTGACCAAGCTTTTGGTCACCTGTCCTAATACCTTCTTATGTGGCTCGGTGTCAAATTATATCTGATTACACTCCTGTGAAGTGCCTTTAGATGTTTTAAAGGTGCTATATAAATGCAAGTTGTTGTTGTTGTCTCAGCTGGCCAGTATCAGAGTGGCTGAGCCACTCGTTTCTGGTCTAAGTGGGTCACACATTTGATGTATTTCCACATAATCTTTATCGACAGTCTCTGATCAGAATTGAAGGCTGGTTATAGGAGGGGGGCCTGTTACTTAGCCACTGTAAACAAACCCAGTAAACATCTGGGGGGACCGGTGGGGGTCGGGGTGGGGGGATGTGATGGTGGAGGATGGGGCTTGCTGCAATGGAGGTGAATTTTTGGTGCACTCCTTACCCCAGCGTCATTTCCACATTGAGGGCGTGTGCCAAGGCCATTTAGGGGCACCTGCCTCAGGTGCCACAGGAACATAGGAGCAGAAGCGGGCCATTGAGCCCCTCGAGCCTGTTCCGTCATTCCATGAGATCATGGCTGATCTGCGACCTAACTCCATACACCCGCCTTTGCCCCATGTCCCTTAATACCTTTGGTTAACAAAAATCTATCAATCTCAGATTTAAAATTAACAATTGAGCGAGCATCAATTGTCACTTGCGGAAGCGAGTTCCAAACTTCTACCACCCTTTGTGTGCTGCCCCATAGATTGACCGGGCAGTACCAGCTGACCATCAAATTTTAAGCTCTTTGTTGTTATTGTCACCTTAATCAAAGTAGCCCTTTAAATTTTAACCGCTAACCCCCCCCCCCCCCCCTTCCCCAACAATCCTAGTAACACTGGATGGAAGGAACTCACTGCGTTCCTGGTGCCAAGTTACAAATGATGTCCTCTAACATTACATACGCCCATCCATATTTGGACTGATCTATTAAACGCCCGATGTCACTTCTGCCGGTAAAGCCTGTAGGTGGCGTTGGGTGGCAGTTAGCTGGCAGAATGACTCCTTGTGCCCAATTCTTCACTCGTGCCCACCTCGGTTAAGACAGTTCATTTGGTGTAACCACCCGGGAGAATCAGTCCTCTGATTCCCTCAGCTGCTCAATTTAGTTCATTCCTTTGCCAAGTTAAGAACGAGGAGCTCAACTGTTACCCGCTTTACTCCGTGAGGAGACTGCTAAAAATGTTGCTTTATTTTAAGGCAGCAAGTTAGTGCCAATATACCGTGCCAAAGGATTTAGGGGGGAGAGGGGGCAGCCCCCTCCCTGAATCCTGTTCCTGGGGGGCAATGCCAAGAGGAGGTACTTCCCGCAGGACGGAGTACTCCAGAGTCTCGATTATGCCATGGGGCACTCGCATGTTTGCTAGCAACTAGGCACACAGCGGCACTGACTACAGCAGATCCCCTCCTCCTGGCTGTCTCAGTTAAAGAAGAAAGGAAGATAATTAGTGCTTCTTTATTGGAGGCTTCTGACTGTCATTACTTTTATCTTAATTTAGAAAGTATCCCAAATGTAATTTTCCATTTAATTCTTTCTCTGAAAAGCTTTACTGGATGACGAACCACCATTTAAAAAAAATAACTTGCACCTTATCGTGTCTCTCAGGGTGTCCCAAAGCACTTCACACACAATGAATTATTTTGAAATGCAGTCACCCTTGTTCAGGGAGAAAACATGTCATCCATTTTGTGCACAGCAAGATCCCACAAACAGCAATCAGATAAATGACCAGTTATTCTGCACTTGGTGCTGCAGGTTGGCCCTGGCCAGAGTCCCCCAACAACAGATTAATTAAAGACAGCATTTCATCAGGATAGCAGCAGCTGTGAGGTAAACAGGACAAGGCAGGATGTCCATGTCAATGAGAAGGGGACGAGGCAGAATTTCAGTGTCTGTGAGAGGGGAGGGACAGACTGTCAGTGTTTGTGAGAGAGAGAGGGGATGGAGGAGAATATCAGTGTCAGTGAGAGAGAGGGGACGAGGCAGAATTTCAGTGTCTGTGAGAGGGGAGGGACAGACTGTCGGTGTTTGTGTGAGAGAGAGAGAGAGGGGATGGAGAAGAATATCAACTTCTGTGAGAGTGAGGCAGAATGAGTGAGTCTGTGGGTAACAGGAATAGGGCAGGGTGAGGGAGTCTGTGGGGAATAGGAGTAGGGCAGGGTGAGGGAGTCTGTGGGGAATAGGAGTAGGGCAGGGTGAGGGAGTCTGTGGGGAATAGGAGTAGGGCAGGGTGAGGGAGTCTGTGGGGAGAGGGGTGGGGCAGGGTGAGGGAGTCTGTGAGGAGAGGGGTAGGGACAGGGTGAGGGAGTCTGTGGGAACAGGAGTGGGGCAGGGTGAGGGGGTCTGTGGGGAGAGGGGTGGGGCAGGGTGAGGAAGTCTGTGGGGAACAGGAGTAGGGCAGGGTGAAGGAGTCTGTGGGGAACAGGAGTAGGGCAGGGTGAAGGAGTCTGTGGGGAACAGGAGTAGGGCAGGGTGAGGGAGTCTGTGGGGAGAGGGGTGGGGCAGGGTGAGGAAGTCTGTGGGGAACAGGAGTAGGGCAGGGTGAAGGAGTCTGTGGGGAACAGGAGTAGGGCAGGGTGAGGGAGTCTGTGGGAACAGGAGTGGGGCCGGGTGAGGGAGTCTGTGGGGAGAGGGGTAGGGACAGGGTGAGGAAGTCTGTGGGGAGAGGGGTGGGGCAGGGTGAGGAAGTCTGTGGGGAACAGGAGTAGGGCAGGGTGAAGGAGTCTGTGGGGAACAGGAGTAGGGCAGGGTGAGGGAGTCTGTGGGGAACAGGAGTAGGGCAGGGTGAAGGAGTCTGTGGGGAACAGGAGTAGGGCAGGGTGAAGGAGTCTGTGGGGAACAGGAGTAGGGCAGGGTGAGGAAGTCTGTGGGGAATAGGAGTAGGGCAGGGTGAGGGAGTCTGTGAGGAGAGGGGTGGGGCAGGGTGAAGGAGTCTGTGGGAACAGGAGTGGGGCAGGGTGAAGGAGTCTGTGGGGAACAGGAGTAGGGCAGGGTGAGGAAGTCTGTGGGGAATAGGAGTAGGGCAGGGTGAGGGAGTCTGTGGGGAGAGGGGTGAGGCAGGGTGAGGAAGTCTGTGGGGAACAGGAGTGGGGCAGGGTGAGGGAGTCTGTGAGGAGAGGGGTAGGGCAGGGTGAAGGAGTCTGTGGGGAACAGGAGTAGGGCAGGGTGAAGGAGTCTGTGGGGAACAGGAGTAGGGCAGGGTGAGGGAGTCTGTGGGGAGAGGGGTGGGGCAGGGTGAAGGAGTCTGTGGGAACAGGAGTGGGGCAGGGTGAAGGAGTCTGTGGGGAACAGGAGTAGGGCAGGGTGAGGGAGTCTGTGGGGAGAGGGGTGGGGCAGTGTGAGGAAGTCTGTGGGGAACAGGAGTAGGGCAGGGTGAAGGAGTCTGTGGGGAACAGGAGTAGGGCAGGGTGAAGGAGTCTGTGGGGAATAGGAGTAGGGCAGGGTGAGGGAGTCTGTGGGGAACAGGAGTAGGGCAGGGTGAGGGAGTCTGTGGGGAGAGGGGTGGGGCAGGGTGAAGGAGTCTGTGGGAACAGGAGTGGGGCAGGGTGAAGGAGTCTGTGGGGAACAGGAGTAGGGCAGGGTGAGGAAGTCTGTGGGGAATAGGAGTAGGGCAGGGTGAGGGAGTCTGTGAGGAGAGGGGTGGGGCAGGGTGAAGGAGTCTGTGGGAACAGGAGTGGGGCAGGGTGAAGGAGTCTGTGGGGAACAGGAGTAGGGCAGGGTGAGGAAGTCTGTGGGGAATAGGAGTAGGGCAGGGTGAGGGAGTCTGTGGGGAGAGGGGTGAGGCAGGGTGAGGAAGTCTGTGGGGAACAGGAGTGGGGCAGGGTGAGGGAGTCTGTGAGGAGAGGGGTAGGGCAGGGTGAAGGAGTCTGTGGGGAACAGGAGTAGGGCAGGGTGAAGGAGTCTGTGGGGAACAGGAGTAGGGCAGGGTGAGGGAGTCTGTGGGGAGAGGGGTGGGGCAGGGTGAAGGAGTCTGTGGGAACAGGAGTGGGGCAGGGTGAAGGAGTCTGTGGGGAACAGGAGTAGGGCAGGGTGAGGGAGTCTGTGGGGAGAGGGGTGGGGCAGTGTGAGGAAGTCTGTGGGGAACAGGAGTAGGGCAGGGTGAAGGAGTCTGTGGGGAACAGGAGTAGGGCAGGGTGAAGGAGTCTGTGGGGAACAGGAGTAGGGCAGGGTGAGGGAGTCTGTGGGGAGAGGGGTGGGGCAGGGTGAAGGAGTCTGTGGGAACAGGAGTGGGGCAGGGTGAAGGAGTCTGTGGGGAACAGGAGTAGGGCAGGGTGAGGAAGTCTGTGGGGAATAGGAGTAGGGCAGGGTGAGGGAGTCTGTGGGGAGAGGGGTGGGGCAGGGTGAGGAAGTCTGTGGGGAACAGGAGTGGGGCAGGGTGAGGGAGTCTGTGAGGAGAGGGGTAGGGCAGGGTGAAGGAGTCTGTGGGGAACAGGAGTAGGGCAGGGTGAGGGAGTCTGTGGGGAACAGGAGTAGGGCACGGTGAGGGAGTCTGTGGGGAATAGGAGTAGGGCAGGGTGAGGGAGTCTGTGGGGAGAGGGGTGGGGCAGGGTGAAGGAGTCTGTGGGAACAGGAGTGGGGCAGGGTGAAGGAGTCTGTGGGGAACAGGAGTAGGGCAGGGTGAGGGAGTCTGTGGGGAGAGGGGTGGGGCAGTGTGAGGAAGTCTGTGGGGAACAGGAGTAGGGCAGGGTGAAGGAGTCTGTGGGGAACAGGAGTAGGGCAGGGTGAAGGAGTCTGTGGGGAACAGGAGTAGGGCAGGGTGAGGGAGTCTGTGGGAACAGGAGTGGGGCAGGGTGAGGGAGTCTGTGAGGAGAGTGGTAGGGACAGGGTGAGGCAGTCCGTGTGGTGAAGATGCTCCCACAGTGCTGTTAGGGAGGGTGTTCCAGGATTTTGACCCAGTGACAATGAAGGAATGGCGATATACTTCCAAGTCAGGATGGTGTGTGACTTGGAGGGGAACTTGGAGGTGGTGGTGTTCCCATGCACCTGCTGCCCTTGTCCTTCTAGGTGGAAGAGGTCGTGGGTTTGGGAGCTGCTGCCAAAGAACTCTTGGCGAGTTAGTGCAAGTACTGTTGTTATGTGGATGAATGCTATAGTGATCTGGGTTGTTATGGTTGGGGTTGTCCACCGGGTGGTGCTGTAGCCAATGCTGCTGCTAAGGTCAGGGGTTTCGCTTCCTGTATAGGTCAGCACAAGGTGGAAGGCCAGGATGCTGATGCAGGCTGTCTGTAAATGTGTTTCCCAGTTGTTAATAAAGTACTCATGTTAATTCTAACATCTAGCCTCTTTGGAGTTCCTTGTTCCACTTTTTGGATTTATCACAGATGCAGAAGCCATTTGGCATACAGCAAGGTCCTATAATACGCAATGAGATGAATGACCAGTTTTTCTATTTCATTGGTTGAGGGAGAAATGTTAGCCAGAACACCAAGAGAACTTTCTGCTCTTTAAATAATGCCATGGAGATCAGAAACATCCACTTTTACTACCAGAACAGGGACAGGGAGTCGGTTTAACAACTCATCCAAGGTCAAGCCATTGGAAGTTGCACAAGGCTAGCTCAGGTGGTTTTGAATGCTGATTTTCCCTGCTGGCCTCCACCTTGCACTCCCCCTGGTGGACTGACTGATGTCCAGAGCTTGGCATGTGGTGAACTGCCTTCTCAAAGCCCAGCACGTTGGAGCGCCTAAGTGCTGCACCATTGGCCCATTGTGCGTGAAATGTTTAACTTAACTGTCATTATCCAGTGAACTTTATACCTAGCGATGCGTTCCTAAAAAAAAATTAATTAACTTCTGGTACCTTTTTAAAAAAAAAAAATAACTGATAGCTTTGGAATGCTTTAATTACTGAGTGGGCTATATCAAGAGTAACGACGTACGGCTCGCTCGGACAACCAATGGTTAGCTGTTCTTCAACTGAGCGCTGTACTCAACAAATTCCCGCCTGGCACATCTGCCTTGCACTTTCTTTGGCCCGAGGACCTTGGTATTTTCGAAGGAGCTTCCAGCAGTCCTACTACACGTCACAGACCTCACACACTATGCTGAGGTTGACAGATATGCTTTTTTTTCAGCCATTTTAAAGATGTACGACATATGACATAATGTTATGGGGTTAAGGCAGTCGTGTAACACAAGTAATTGCAGGGGATTTTAGCTGTGCTGTAATCTAAAGGAATTTCCAGCTGGGCCCATGAGTAATATAGAATGGAATGCTTACACAATTCGTGGAGCTGAATCCTCTTTGTAAGTCAGTCTTTCTCCGCACCCACAAGTGATGTATTGGAGCTTTAAAACATTTTTGAGCGATTTGAAGTTTAAAAAAAAAATGATTGTCTCATTTTCATATTTGTGTTTGTTAACAAAATCTGTAAACTTGCAAATAGTCTTATGCACTTGAGGTGCTGTAAACTTCAAGGCTACTGACCCAAGAGCTGGACAGTGGGATTAGGCTGGATAGCTCTTTTTCGACCAGCGCAGACACGATGGGCCGAATGGCCTCCTTCTGTGCCATAAATTTCTACGATTCTAAGTGGGGTTAGGTCAAAGCACTGCAGTAATTCCCCTGATTTTTTTCGTAGCGCAAATGTCTCACTTTTCTCCCCAATTGTCACAGTCTCTGAAGCCTACAGAGTTCTTATCTGGCCGGGGCGATGGATGAGTGTGTTCCCCGGTTGGAGTTTCCTTTGCTCCTGTGAGAGTCGTTGGGTGGAGGCTGTGTATTCATAGAACCCCCGCCAAATGGAGTGACTGTAGAATAATGCAGTCAGGTGGTGCACTTGAGAACGAAGACTGGAGTGTATGTCTTCTTCTGTTTCTCACTCCCATTGCCCTTCTTTCATAAACAAAGGTAATATCTGCATGTCGGTACCAGCTGTGGCTCAGTGGGTCGCGCTCTCGCCTCAGAGTCAGAGGTTGTGGGTTCAAATCCCATTTCATGGGACTTGAGCACAAAAAAACAAAGCTGGCACTCCAGTGCAGTGCTGAGGGAGTGCTGCACTGTCGGAGGTGCCGTCTTTCGGAGGAGACGTTAAACCGAGGCCCAGTCTGCTCTCTCAGGTGGACGTAAAAAATCCCATGGCACGATTTAGAAAAAGAGCAGGGGAGTTATCACCGGTGTCCTGGCCAATATTTATCCCTCAGTCAACATAACAAAAACAGATTATCTGGCCATTATCTCCTTGCTGTTTGTGGGAGCTTGCTGTGCACAAATTGGCTGCTGCGTTTCCTACATTACAACAGTGGCTACACTTCAAAAAGTACTTCATTGGCTGTGAAGCGCTTTGGGACATCCTGAGGTCATGAAAGGCACTATGTAAATGCAATTCTTTCAAGTCTTTCGTTATAAAAGCAGGATTGCTACACCATCATCATTTTGAAGTGATGCAAGAGCAGTGTGGACCATCTACAAGATGCACTGCAGCAACTCGCCAAGGCTTCTTCACCAGCACCTCCCAAACCCGCGACCTCTTCCACCTAGAAGGACAAGGGCAGCAGTCGCATGGGAACACCACCACCTTCAAGTTCCCCTCCAAGTCACACACCATCCTGTCTTGGACATATATCGTCGTTGGGTCAAAATCCTGGAACTCCCTCCTTAACAGCAGTATGAGAGTACCTTCACCACAGGGACAGCAGCGGTTCAAGAAGGCGGCTCACCACCACCACCTTCTCAAGGGCAATTAGGGACGGGCATTAAATGCTGGCCTTGCCAGTGATGCCTACATCCCAGGAACGCTTATTTAAAAAAAATTCTGCAATCCTGTGCCCACAGTGGGGATCCGCTTTCAAGGGGAGTGCAGTCAGACAATGGGGGCTATAATGCTTTAGCCCTATTTCCAATCCATGATCCCTTGAAGTGCAGCTTCCCTCCTGGAAGTACAATATCTCCAAATCAGCCCTATAATCAACTTTAGTAATAGATTAAGTAATAACTTGCATTTATAGAGCACCATTCAGTACCTCAGGAGATCCCAAAGTGCTTCGTAGTATTTTTTGAAGTGTGGTCACTGTTGTACTGTAGGGAATTGTGCAACTAATTTGCGGACAGCTAGGTCCCACAAATAGTGAAGAAGTAAATGACCAGATCATCTGTTTTAGTGATGTTGGTTGAGGGATAAATAATGGCCAGGACACCATGAGAACTCTGCTGCCCTTCTTTGATAAGTGCACTGGGATCCTTTACTCCCACTTGAGAGGGCAGATGGGACCTCAGTTTAACAGCTCTGACAGCACAGTACTCCCTTGGTACTGCACTGGAGTGTCATCCTGGATTATGTGCTCGACTCCTCGAGAGGATTCCTGGCCCTGATTTTAACTCCAGGTGAATTCCTTGTTCAGGCCAGAGTTAAAATTACAGTCGGGTCTCAATGATGTCATCGGGCCGCAACATGCATATGTAAAGAAGGACCCTGGTGGCTCCGGGCTCCTGTCCCTGCTGCCTGCCCAGGAGAGCAGGTTAAAATTGCAGATGTTGCGATCATGGCGGCTTTCGGACAGGTAAGAGCCAGGACGATTATAACTATCCACCCGCCAGGTTTCTGCTGAGCGAGTAGGGTTAAAATCATCCCTAAAGTGTGGGAATAAAGTCATGCATAGGCCAAAATGGGTATGGGTGACAGATTTCCTTTCCTGGAAGACCAGCCAGTAGTTTTCATGCTAATTATTCTGGTGTCAGCCTACAAATGATCAGATTTATTGAATTCATTTTCACAACTTGCCATGTTGAGATTTAAACCCCAAAAGTCCAGTATCATAAGCACTGCACCACCGTGTCAATACCATACTCACTAAACCCAGCTAACTAAATCTGCTTGTGAACTCATGAGGTCAATCAGAGGTTAATTGTATCTCCTTGTAAATTTCAGGCTCTAAGTTGATGACTGAATTTCTTTCTCTTTTATTAAGATTGTTTTGCACTTACGACAAAGTATGACACTTTGTGAAGACTGGTGTGTGAGAGACACACACTGGGCACAAGGCGATTAAATCTTTATATACATGCGCCTTTCCTTGGTAAGCAAGCTAGTGGAAGGGACAGTGGAAGTATTGGAGGGGTTGAAAATAGAATGCGAATTTTGGGCATCGTGAACATAAATGGTGGGTAGTGGACAGCAATGTTTCCCCTAATTATGTTTTTGGTTGTGGGGCCCCTTTAACGGGCTCTGCGGCTCATTCAAAGTTCCACGCAAGCGCAAAATTTCTCATTGGAAAAGCCGGTCCCGGGCTGTGTTGGACCGGCAGGCAGCTGTGTGGCCGCGCAGCTTAGAGGGAATGTTGGCAGACTGTACGAGGGAAGGCCTTTTTGCTGAGTTTCACTCGTTTTCCCCCTCCCTTTCTCTCCTGAAGACATTGACTCCTCCTAGAGTCCTGTTCCTCCTCTAGTACCTCGGCCAACTGACCATTCTTTATGTATGAGCGCAGGGGATGAATGTTGGCAGCTATTTAGACAATGGGGTGCAATACGGCCAAGTTCATTTCACACGTGCCCGTTCCAACATGGGTCGCTGGATCCAATCAGAAATGGAAGCCCTGGTTGATGGCCTGGGGCATTGAGGCCTGTTGTGGTACCTCTACTACCTCATTGGCTAAGACCGGCTAACTCAAATAGACCAAGAAACTCTGTATGGTTCAGTTCCAAACCGACCTCACCAATTAAACCACTGAGGTTTGGGGGCAGACATATGAGTGACGATAATAGTGCAGAGGTTAATAATAGTATGTGAGAAGTTAGAGAAGAAATAGTTGTTAGGAACATAGGAACAGGTATAGGCGATTCAGCCCCTCGAGCCTGTTCCGCCATTTAATTAGATCATGGCTGATCCATACCTCCACTCTATTTACCTGCCTTTGTTCCATATCATTTGATATTAGAGTGATCAAGATGAACAATAGTATGAAGGATTAAGGAGGATTTGAGAAAGTAGAGGACGTTCGAGATGGAGGCAACACCTGCAAGGCTTTGAGCTGTCTAACACATCTTTAAACTATTTCAAACACCAGTTATAACAATAGACAAATTCAGTAGTCCAGTATTGAATATGCGTTTAGGCTGTTGAAGGATCTGTTTGAGTGCCTTGATTGCTCTGGTGGTGGACTAGACGGACTAGATGCAGAAAGGATGTTCCCGATGGTGGGGGAGTCCAGAACCAGGGGCCACAGTCTAAGGATAAGGGGTAAGCCATTTAGGACAGAGATGAGGAGGAATTTCTTCACCCAGAGAGTGGTGAATCTGTGGAATTCTCTACCACAGAAGGCAGTAGAGGCCAATTCATTAAATTTATTCAAGAAGGAGTTGGATATATTTCTTAAGGCTAAAGGGATCAAGGGATATGGAGAGAAGGCAGGGACAGGGTACTGAATTTGGATGATCAGCCATGATCGAGGGGCCGAATGGCCTACTCCTGCTCCTATCTTCTATGTTTCTATGCCATGTAGTATGAGCCAGTCAAGGCTTGTGGGTTCAGTGTAGTATGTAGCATGTTGCATGATCTCACTATTCAAAGGAGAATCGCACCTTGACTCCACTGAGGAAACTATCTCTAACCTGGTGTGGCAGGAAGGAAAGAGTTGGCGAAGATTGGCAAGAAAGATTTGCAATAATCTCTTTGAATTTTTACTTTAATTGACAATATTTTTCTATTAACAACAATGTCACCCCTTAGGTAACAAAAATTTCAGCCTCATTCTGTAGTTGTAATCTCCCAGTATACCGCTGACAGCGAACTAATAGAAAATATGTATTTCTGCACTTGCATAAAATAACCTCATCCTCTGGATCATATGTTGAATTGGGGCCCAGTTTGTCGTTCTGTACTTCAGAGGGAGCTTTTAAAGTCCCAAGGCACTCTTTGAAGAAGAGCAAGGAGGTAGTTATCCCAGAGTTCTGGCCAACATTCGTCCCTCAAACAAAAAGACCAAAAATTATAGAGTAACTGGCTGCTCACCTCATTGCTGTGTGAGGGATCTTACTGGGTGCAAAATAGCTCCGGCTCTCACCTACAGAACAACCACACCTGCACTTCAAAGTCATTCATTGTACATGAACTGCTTTGGGAGATTGCGAAGGTATGATAAGGTGCTATATAATTGCAAGTTCTTTCTCCTATTATGGCTCCTACAAAGGATTAGTGTGTTAATACAGCACATGCAGTGGTGTTGAGCTAGATAGGCCAGTAGGACCCAGATTCATTCCTCAGCCTGTGCTGCGTAAGCTGACCTCAGCCAGGGCTATGTTAAGGGAGCAGAAAAATCAACTAGGGTTCCTGCTCCCGATTGCGATCAAATGATGTGCATGTGTGTGTGTGTGTGGTGGCGGGGAGGAGGGGGGTGAGGGGTGGTGGGCGGTGTGTGTGTGTGTGTGTGTGTGTGTGTGTGTGTGTGTGTTGTGGGGGGGGTGGGAGTAGGTCAGGGTGGGATCATGCAGCATGGGCTGTGATCTCTTCTTTTGGATGAGACATTAAACCGAGGCCCCGTCTGCTCTCTCAGGTGGATGTAAAAGATCCCATGGCACTATTTCGAAGACGAGCAGGGGAGTTATCCCCAGTGTCCTGGGGCCAATATTTATCCCTCAATCAAGATAATTAAAACAGCTTATCTGGTCATTATCACATTGCTGTTTGTGGGAGCTCGCTGAGCACAAATTGGAAGACGCGTTTCCTACATTACAGCAGTGACTACACTTCAAAAAGTACTTCATTGGCTGTAAAGCGCTTTGGGACGTCGGGTGGTCGTGAAAGGCGCTATATAAATGGAAGTCTTTCTTTCTTACAGTTCAACTCTTAGGCCTCAAAATTCAATTTAGGGGGCCAAGGTTGAATTGCAGCCAATCTCTGGATCGAGCACCGGAAAATGACCCGGCCCTGCCAGGATTCCATCCCATGTTTTCCTTCCTGCTACAGTCCCACTGAGGACTGCAAAAGAGTCCCAAAACTTTAGAAACCATAGGTAATCGATCCTAGAGGAGATAGATTATCTTCCTGAAGAAGCTCGCTTGCTCCATTGGGAGTGAAGAACAGAAGAGGAGTCGTTTTTTCGGGGCTTCTTTTCTTACACTGGCACCACTCCGACATTCTGCCAGTGGTCTGGGGTGGGCACCACTGAGCCACGAGCCCTGCAGGAGTGGTGTGTCCGCCCCAGGCATGCGTTTGGGATGGGGCCTCCAGCCTGGGTCTAGGGCAGGTGTAGTGCCACTCTGCCACACTTGTGCCAGCAGAGCAATCCCGCCACCCCCCCCCACCCACTCAATGAATTTTGGGACCCCACTCTCTAGGATCATATCTGAATGGTGGTAACTTGAGCAAAGTATCGAGGGCTGGCGGCTTTCACAGAACCAGCAAGAGTCAGCGTCTAAAGGAGAAGGTTACACTGGATTTTAATTAAATCACCTTGAATGCAGTGTAAAATTAATTATAAAATAAGAGGTGATCAATATACATTTCTTTTCAAACCACATATTGAAGACCAGTCTTTCACTCAATCGATGCATCTTCTGAAATTAAATGCACAAAGTTATAGAATCATATGGCACACAAGGAGGCCACTAGGCCCATGGTGTCTGTGACGGTTCTTTGAAAGAACTGTCCAATTAGTCCCACTCCCCCTGCTCTTTCCCCATAGCCCTCCAAATTGTTCCTTTTCAAGTATTTATCCATTTCCCTTTTGAAAGTGAATCTGCTTCCACCACTCTTTCAGGCAGTGCATTCCAGATCATAACAATTCACTGCGCAAAAATCAATTCTCCTCACTTCACCACTGGATCTTCTGGCAATTATCTTCAATCTGTGGCCTTTGCTTACTGACCCTCCTGCCAGTGGAAACAGTTTCTCCTCATTTACTCCAATAAAAGCCCTTATTATAAAGCTATGGCAAATCTATTTATTTACAATTATATTTAATGTGCGTTCCCAGTTATTGCGCATCACAACGAGATATGCATCCATTGCTAATACAAGCCCATCTGACACAGGTCATGTGTTGATGGTGCATTTGACTGGTGCCAATGGTGCCACTCCTTGCGCTGGTGGCAATACTCGTTATCGAGGTGCTTGTGCATTGTGGCATCCCAGATGGTCCTGGCTCATTCTCCAGAGAGAGAAGAAAAGTAGTAAATTGAGACTGGTCTCACGTCACAGACAGAAAGAAATGATTGTGTTATTGCTATCAAGTTACTGTGTCAAGTAATGAATGGCACGTATTCTGAACTGTATTCACTTTATGTTAAAAGTTCACGAGTGTAATTGTGATACGTGTCTTAATTGGTATGTTAGTCAACTTGACTTAGTCTAAAGCTGTGTTAAATAGTACAGGGGTGATGTGGAGTAGCAGTGATTATTGTAGGTGTTGGGTTACTGCCAGTGGTAACATACCACATTCAATGGTAAATGTACAGTAAAATGGCCCCGCATAGATCGATCCAGTTAATTCAGGGTTTTTTTGTTATAGAATTGTGGCTTTTTCAGGATCATTCATATCACCTTGGCAACTAGTTAGGCACCGTTAGATTTTCGGTCAGAAAAATCAGCTTCAGCCTTTGCAGCTACCTGCATTTTCCACATCTGTATATCTGTCCCAAGGGAAAGGCAACACTGCTGACAGAACTCTTCTTTGACTTACTGAAACAGCTGAAAAGTCCTTGAGAAGCAGAGTACAGGAAACTTTTTTTTATCCGGCACCGACGGGACCGACGTGGTGCCGGTTTATCAAAAATTCCGGATAACCGAGAGCTATAGTAAAAGATATGGAGAGCTGAGAGCTCCATATAAAGCAACAAACCCTGTTGCTTAGCAACAGGTGCAGAACAATGGCCACATGTTCCAAGCGTCTCTGTAGCTTAGCAACAGCTGCAGCCACACCCAATTGCACAGCAACTGATCGAGGAAGGCAAGTAATATGAAGTAAAACTTACCTGAACCTACTCCTGAATTTTGCTGGTTAACCGAGATTTCCGGTTATTTAGGTGCCGGTAAATCGAGAGTTTCCTGTAGTCCTTAGTTAAAGCAAATACTTAAAAGAAACACTGGTTGTGATGTGCAAACACTGTGGAAGTTCATAGAGTGTATTAGGGACGGGTTCCTTGAGCAGTATGTAACTGAACCAACCAGGGGGCAGGCAATCTTAGATCTGGTCCTGTGTAATGAGACAGGATTAATAAAAAATGTCCTAGTAAAGGATCCCCTTGGAATGAGTGACCATAATATGGTTGAATTCCAAATTCAGTTTGAGGGTGAGAGAGTTGGCTCTCAAACCAGCGTACTAAGCTTAAATAAAGGAGACTATGAAGGTATGAGAGTAGAATTGACTAAAGTGGACTGGGAAAACAGATTAAAGTGTAAGACGGTACAAGAGCAGTGGTCTACATTCAAGGAGATATTTCACATCTTTCTAGATAAATATATTCCACTGAGGAAAAAGGGGAGTAAAAGAAAAGACAGCCATCCGTGGCTTAGTAAAGTAATAAAGGATAGTATTCGACTGAAAACAAGGGCATATAAATTAGCCAAATCTAGTGGGAGGATAGAAGATTGGGAAGCATTTAAAAGCCAGCAAACAATAACTAAAAGATTAATTAAGAAAGGGAAGATAGATTATGAAAGTAAACCAGCAAAAAATATAAAAACAGATAGCAAGAGTTTCTACAGCTATATAAAAAGAAAAAGGGTGGCTAAATTGAACGTTGGTCCCTTAGAGGATGGGACCGGGAAACTAGTGGTGGGGAACATGGAGATGGCAAAGACGCTGAACAAATATTTTGTATCAGTCTTTACAGTAGAGGACACTAAAAATATCCCAACACTGGACAAACAGGGGGCAATTGGGGGGGAGGAGCTAAACACGATTAAAATCACTAAAGAGATGGTACTCAGTAAAATAATGGGACTTAAGGCGGATAAATCCCCCGGACCTGATGGCCTACATCCTAGGGTCTTGAGAGAAGTGGCGGTAGGGATTGTGGATGCATTGGTGATCATTTTCCAGAACTCCCTGGACTCAGGAAAGGTCCCGGCAGATTGGAAAACTGCTAATGTAACACCCTTATTTAAGAAGGGAAGTAGACAAAAAGCTGGAAACTATAGACCAGTTAGCCTAACATCTGTGGTTGGCAAAATGTTGGAGTCCATTATTAAGGAACCAGTATCAGAGCATTTGGATAAACATAATTTAATAGGACAGAGTCAGCATGGTTTTACGAAGGGGAAGTCATGTTTGACAAATTTGCTCGAATTCTTTGAGGATGTAACATACAGGGTGGATAAAGGGGAACCAGTGGATGTAGTGTATTTGGACTTCCCAAAGGCATTTGACAAGGTTCCACACAAAAGATTACTGATAAAGATAAAAAATCACGGGATTGGGGGTAATATACTGGCATGGGTGGAAGATTGGCTATCTAACAGAAATCAAAGAGTTGGGATAAATGGTTCGTTCTCGGGCTGGCAATCAGTAACTAGTGGTGTACCACAGGGATCAGTGCTGGGACCCCAACTCTTTACAATCTATATTAACGATTTGGAGGAAGGGACCAAGTGCAACATATCCAAGTTTGCCGACGATACAAAGATGGGAGGGAAAGCAGTGAGTGAGGAGGACATAAAAAACCTGCAAAAGGACATAGACAGGCTAAGTGAGTGGGCAGAGATTTGGCAGATGCAATATAATGTTGGAAAGTGTGAGGTTATGCACTTTGGCAGAAAAAATCAAAGAGCAAGTTATTATCTAAATGGAGAAAAACTGCAAAGTGCTACAGTACAAAGGGATCTGGGGGTCCTGGTACATGAAACACAAAAAGTTAGTATGCAGGTGCAGCAGGTGATCAGGAAGGCCAATGGAATCTTGGCTTTTATTGCAAGGGGGATGGAGTATAAAAACAGGGAAGTCTTGCTGCAGTTATACAGGGTATTGGTGAGGCCACACCTGGAATACTGCATGCAGTTTTGGTTTCCATATTTAAGAAAAGATATACTTGCTCTCGAGGCGGTTCAGAGAAGGTTCACTCGGTTGATTCCAGAGATGAGGGGGTTGACGTATGAGGAAAGGTTGAATAGGTTGGGACTCTACTCATTGGAGTTCAGAAGAATGAGAGGCGATCTTATCGAAACATATAAGATTGTGAGGGAGCTTGATCGGGTGGATGCGGTGAGGATGTTTCCACTGATGGGTGAGACTAGAACTAGGGGGCATAATCTTAGAATAAGGGGCTGCCCTTTCAAAACTGAGATGAGGAGAAACTTCTTCACTCAGAGGGTAGTAAATCTATGGAATTTGCTACCCCAGAGAGCTGTGGAAGCTGCAACATTAAATAAATTTAAAATGGAGATAGACATTGTCCTAGCAGATAAGGGAATTAGGGGTTACGGGGAGAGGGCAGGGAAATGGACGTGAGTCTAGATTCAGATCAGCCATGATCCTATTGAATGGCAGAGCAGGCCCAAGGGGCCGTATGGCCTGCTCCTGCTCCTATTTCTTATGTTCTTATGTTCTTAGACTGGATACAATAACTTGCAGTTATATCATGCCTTTAACTTAGTAAAATGTCCCAAGACGCTTCACAGGAGCATTATCAGGGAAAATTTGACACTGAGCTACGTAAGAAAGAAAAGAAAGAAAGACTTTCATGACCTCAGGGCGCCCCAAAATGCTTTACAGACAATGAAATACTTTTTGAAGTGCAGTCACTGTTGTAATGTAGGAAACACAGCAACCTCCCACAAACAGTAATGTGATAATGACCAGATAATCTGTTTTAGTGGTGTTGATTGAGGGATAAATATTGTCTAGGACTCCAGGGATAACTCCCCTGCTCGTCTTCAAAATAGTTCCATGGGATCTTTCACATCCACCTGAGCGAGCAGATGGGGCTTCAGTTTAATGTCTCATCCAAAAGACGGCACCTCCAACAGTGCAGCACTCCTTCAGTACTGCACTGGAGCGTCAGCCTAGGTTTATGTGCTCAAGTCTCTGGAGTGGGACTTGAACACATAACCTTATGACTTAGAGGCGAGAGTGCTACCCACTTTTTTTAAATTATACTTTATTGAACATTAAGAACATTTACAACATCGTGATCATTTCATTGTATGATACAAATCAATTCCACCACTCTGCACAGCCATTCCGCCACCACATTTTAACATCAAAGCCTGAAGTTTAATTTGTCACCTGTAACATATATTAATCGATTGTACTTTAAAAATTGGTTGTAAAATGCTGTCCTTAAATTCCTTTCTGAATAAAACATCCACAGAGCCTTATAATGATCTTTTAGCTTATATTTAAAATACTCTTTTAGATTGATTCTCCTCCCCTTAAAGAACAGAGCATTCCTTCTTTGCACAATCACGAATCTAGCCAAACTGAACATTAAATTAATTGCCGCTCCGCTAGACTCTGGCAGACTCTCCTGCAATCCCCATCTCAAAATTGAGTCCCATGGGATTCCCATTCTCGCTCTTCGGTCCCCACCCAGCAAAAAAGCTTCACACAACTGTCGAACATAGTACTTAAAGTCATTTAACTGCGGACATGACACCAATAAATGGGACAGAGTCTCATCCCATGTCCCACACATTGGGCAAGTTGCCGCCTCCACTCGTCCAATCCTGCACAAGACCGTCATGGTAAAAAATCCGGTTATGAGCCAATTTGAAATCCAGTTCAATCCATTCTGGGCATTTAAAATTCGCCCACACTCCCTTCCAAATCCTGTTGAAGTCCAGCTGTGGGTATATACTCTGCCAAAACTCCTGACCAGCTGGTGTCTTGAATCTCCATTCTCTGAATACCTCATAGAAATCTCGAGTATTACAGTTGTCAAATTGGACCAACTCTCCCCCTTTCTCCAGTACAAAGCTTGGAAAAGCAGGACGCATTTTACTTCCTTTGGAGAATTCCGCATTTATTTCTTCCATCCAATCCTGTGGCATTGCCCTCACAATCTTCTCATACATGATCCCGATTGCTTTTTCCTCTACTTCCTGATCCTCCTCCCACACCATGTCCCTCACTATCGTTTCCGGCAACCAACCTGGAATTACCTCGTATAATACATCTTTCACAGATATATAGAAACATAGAAGATAGGAGCAGGAGTAGGCCATTCGGCCCTTCGAGCCTGCTCCACCATTCAACGAGATCATGGCTGATCATCCAAACCCTAGCACCCGGTCCCTACACCGACAGCCATCCCACCCAAACCCTATCCCCGTAACCCCACGTATTTAATCCCCCCTAACACTAAGGGTCAATTTTAATCATGGCCAATCAACCTAACCCGCACATCTTTGGACTGTGGGAGGAAACCGGAGCACCCGGAGAAAACCCACGCAAACACGGGGAGAATGTGCAAACTCCACACAGACAGTCACCAGAGGCCGGATTTGAACCCGGGTCCCTGGCGCTGTGAGGCAACAGTGCTAACCACTATGCCACCGTGCTTTTATAAAAGCTTGATTAAATAAAACCTCTCCTTCGATGTTGACCCACCTGTTCAAAAATAAGGGCTGTTTTAAAAATTCCTCAGCCCCCTTGGGCATAAACTGCACACTCTTTAAAAATTGGGCCCAAGTCTCTACAACCCCCTTATAAAACCTAGGGAGAAGTGTAATCGATTTCAAAAACATATTACTGTATTCCATATACAATATCCCCTGCCCTCCTATCCCACTTCGTTTTAAAAAGTGCTCAAAACAACTCTTCCAAAAACTTGTATTTGACTTCTGAAGAAATCTCTTCACCCATTTGATTCTAAAGGATTTCTTCTTCAAATCAATATCTGGAAAATTGAGCCCTCCCTGATTTCTCCGTCCAATTATGGTATTGTATGCCACCAAGGCTGGTTTCCCTTCCCATAAAAACCTCACACAAGCCTCTCGGATGGACTTTTCCACCCACTCAGGAATATCCTCCACCGTCAATAAGCACCATAGCTTAGATAGCAGACACCACTGTCGCTCTTCCTTGCACTTTCAACCACCTTCTTTCCCATCTTCCCAAAATCTTTTAAATTTTCATAACCTTCGGTTCCCAATTTAATCGATCCACTTCATCCCTGTCTTTCTTGCACCCCATATGCACCCCCAGAACTTCCAAAACCTCCACCACCTTAAAGGGACATTCCCCCAACCATACCCCCCTACCCCTCTCTGCAACCAGGCATTGGGACTTACTATAATTCACTCTGGCTCCTGGAGCTCTACAATATTCCTCCACTACATCCATAGCTTTCCACACTGACTCCCCATTTCTCAATGTTAAGGTTGTGTCATCTGCATATTGGTGTATCACTGACACCAGCCCAGAGCTGGGGACCACAATCCCAACTACACCTTGTTTCTTTCGCATCATGTAACCTAATGGTTCTGCTACCAATGTGTACAACAATGGGGACAGGGGACAACCCAGTCTCACTGATCTCTGTATCGGAAAATACTTGGATAAAAAACCATTACATTTAACGCAGCTAAATATGTTTGAATAAAAAATCCTTATCCACTGAATGAAATTTTCCCCGAAACCAAATGCTTCCAAAACCTTCAATAAAAACTCATGAGACACCCTATCAAAGGCTTTCTCTTGATCTATCTTTAATACATAAGCCTCCCTCCCACTCTCTTCCATGAGCTCTATCGCATCTCGGATTGAGACCACAGAGTCTGCGATGTCCCGGCCTATGACTCCATCGGACTAAGAGGGCCAAACTATCTCCGGTAACACCTCCTTCAAACGATTTGCCATAACCCTCGCCAAGATCTTATAATCCACATTTAATAGTGTGATGGGCCTCCAATTCTTCAGGTCCCGTCTATCCCCTTTATTTTTATAATAAGCTAAGCTTATGATACCTCTCCTCATAGATGGGGCCAGGCTTCCCTCAATTTTAATTTCCTTAAAAACTTCTAAGAGCAATGGACTTAAAATCTCAAAAAATTCTTTATAAAATTCTGCACTTAGTCCATCGGACCCTGGGCTTTTCCCCCCTTCATTCCACTTATTGCTATTTTTATTTCCGCTAATCCTACTTCTTTGTCACACATGCTTCTCTCATCCTCCTTTAAACTCTCTTCAATAAAAGCAGTAACCTTCTCCATCGCCAAATTGGAAATGTCTTCTTTTGTATATAACTCTTGATAAAAGCTTCTAGCCGCCTCTAAAATCTCCCCACTTTCATGAATGATCTTCTCCCCAACCTTCAACTCTTCAATTAACGATAATCTCTGTCGCAGCTTCTCTTGCTCTAGAAAATATCTAGTGCATCTTTCGCCCTCCAATGCATCTCTAGCCTTTGCACGGAGAATGGCCCCCTTGCATTTTTCAGCTTGCAATAATTCCCACTCTTCCTTTAGCACCCGGAACTTAGTCTCAGCTCCCTTATCCCCTCCATCAACTGCTTTACAGACATCCGTAAACCTTTTGTTTATATTCTCTTCTCGATGCCGGTTAGCTGCCGCCCTCTTTTTCCCATAACGTACCGAAAAAACTTTTACCTCATATTTGAAATTGTCCCACCAAACTCTTCTTTCTTTCAAGAACAAAGGTTCCTTCCGAGCATTCTTTATTATATTCATAATCCCTTCTTTATAAGCAATTTCTTTCAGGTATTGATTGTTTAAAATTCACACCCCTGAACTGATCTTAACTCTGCTGTTCCTAATTCTAAGAACCAAAGCCGAGTGATCACTAAAAAATACTTTTTTATAATAAATCTCCATCACCTCCAAACGGAACCCTTCCCGCATTAACACAAAATTTATTCGGCTCTGTTTTATAACATCACCCACCCAACCTGCTCTGGAGAACTCCCTTTTTCTGGGGTTCCGGTCCCTCCATAAGTCTCTCAAATTTAAATTTGCCATAATTTTTACAATCATCCCTCTGGAGTTATCATCCTTAAAGGTCATCTGGGCTGAAATGTCCATCCGAGATAAAAATACATTAAAATCCCCCACTATACAAGGATTTTCCACCTCTGCCACTTCAGTGAATAACCCCCGAAAAAACTCGCGATGCTTGCAATGATCGTTTGGTGCATAGATATTAAAAAGATTGCAATTAAATCCCTCCATTTTTACCCTTAGCCGTAAAAATCTCCTCTCAGTGTCCTTGTCCACCAAGGCAATGTTCTTTTTATGGACACCCTCACCAAAACAGCCACCCCTCTATGGTTATTGTTTGCACAACTTGCAAACACCTCTCCCTTCCAAACCTTCTGAACTCTTTCTAGAATATCCTCATCCCAAAAGGTTTCTTGCAGGCACAACAAGTCCGAACCTTTAAAACCCTGTGTTAGATCCGTGGTTCAGTGGATAAATAATTACACGGATGCTGTACATAAACAAATAACAGGTCTTTACTGGAGGAGGGTAATCTCTAGACTGGGGTACAGAGGCATGCGCACAGCTTATATACCGGTGTGGTCACTGCTGGTACTACAGTATACAGGAGCTGTAAAAAGTAGTTCTGACTTAAAGCACATACACTACAATTCCTCCCTTTTTAGATTAATAATACCCCCTTAATATTGAAATAACAATTACATTTTTACATGTACATTCAATAACAAAAGTCCATTTATAGATTCAGTCTTTGGGGCGGCTTCCTGACCCTTTCGGGATAGCGCCTTTCCGGAGGTTCTTGTTCTTGGTTCAGAGGCGATTCTGACCCCCTTTCATCAGGTAGTTCATCGGGTTCCACTGCTACTGGGTCTGAAGTAGATGCTACCGGTATGTCGGGTTCATCCCCAGGTACTCGAGACATGGGGTTGACGCCTTCCTGTGATGCTAAGATCTGATCGACGTGGCGTCTCACAATGTTCTCCCCGACATCCACTGTGTACATTAATGGCCCCTGCCTTGTACATATCATTCCGGGTTGCCACTTCTCTGTTCGATAGTCCCGGGCCAAGACTGGTTGCCCTACATTGAAGCTCCTTGTCGGCTTCTCGTTGATGTGCTGGAATTGTTTGTCCTCAACATTTCTTCGCACATTTGGTCTGAGCAAGTCCAGACGAGATCTCAACCTTCGGTTAAAGAACATCATGGCCGGTGTCTGGTTGGTAACTGCATGTGTCGCGTTTCGGTAGGCTAATAAGAAATTGTCCACCTTATGCTGTAGTGGAATTTCCTCGTCGCACATGGCCTTTATTGCCTTCTTAAAGGTTTGTACGAACCTCTCAGCCAATCCATTGGTGGCTGGATGATACGGGGCAGATGTGTAATGCCTTATCCCATTCCTTTTCATGAATTTTTGGAACTCGTTGGACACAAACTGTGGTCCATTATCAGAGCAGATCTGCTCTGGCAACCCGTTTCTGGCAAATATGGTCCGTAGGACTGCAATCGTTTTCTCTGGAGTGGTTGAAGACATCTTTATCACCTCAGGCCACTTTGAATGAGCATCCACTGCTATTAAGAACATTGAGTCCATGAATGGACCAGCGAAATCAATGTGCACCCGTTGCCATGGAGAGGAGGGCCACTCCCATGGGTGTAGAGGGGCATGTGGTGGTGCATTTTGGACCTTCTGGCATCCTAAGCAGCTCTTAGTTAGGTCTTCGATTTGTTGATCGATTCCCGGCCACCACACATAAGCCCTAGCTAGGCTTTTCATTTTCACTCCCCCCAGATGACCTTCATGTAGCTCATTTAGCACTCTCTCCCTTAACTTGGGTGGAATCACCACTCTGGATCCACACATCACTGTCCCCTGGCATACTGACAGCTGTTCTCTTCTGGATGAGAATGCTGGCAACAGCGAGTCGCCATGTGCTGGCCATCCCCTCATCGTCAATTCATATACCCGTGACAGCATTGGATCATTGCGGGTCTCCTTCTCTATATCCGCGTTTGTTACTAGCAGTTGTTCAATTATCGACGAATAAAATATCTCGATAGGGTCCACTGCTGGTGCTTCCTCCACAGTAGGCAGTGGCAGGCGCGATAGCCCATCAGCGTTCCCATGCTGTTTCGTGCCTTTATATTCTATTTCATATTGATTCGCCCCTAGAAACAGGGACCATCTTTGTAACCGCTGTGCAGTCATTACTGGCACGCCCTTCTTAGGATTAAAGATGGAGACAAGTGGTTGGTGGTCAGTCAGCAAGGTGAACTTCTGTCCATGCAGATAGTGGTTGAATTTTTTTACTCCCCATACTAGGCTGAGGGCCTCCCTGTCAATCTGGGCGTAGTTGCGCTCATCTGAGGTTAGTGACCGAGACACAAAGGCTACTGGCCTCTCCAACCCGTCTGGGAATTTGTGCGACAGCACCGCTCCAATGCCGTAGGGTGATGCATCACATGCCAAACGAATTGGTAGTGCTGGGTTGAAATGGGCCAACACCTCTTTTGATGTGATCAATTCTTTACACTTCTGGAAAGCTCGCCTATGTTCGTCATCCCACTTCCATGGTACCCCTGTTTGCAGTAGGGTGTTCAGCGGGTGTAATACTGTAGACAAATTTGGTAAGAATCTGTGGTAATAGTTTACCAGCCCGAGGAACGACCTCAGTTGTGACACATTTTCCGGTGCTGGAGCCTTGACTACTGCCTCTATCTTGTCAGGGGACTTATGTAACCCCTCTTCATCGATGATGTGGCCGCAATACGAGATCTTTTTCTGGAAAAACTCGCACTTGTGGCGATTAGCTCGTAGCCCATATTCCTTTAATCTGGCGAGCACCTTCTCCAAGTTAGCGAGGTGATCACCGTCATTTTCGCCCGTGACCAAGATGTCGTCCAAATAACACTGGGTCCCTGGAATCCCTTTCAGGACCTGATCCATCGCCCTTTGCCAGATAGCCGGAGCCGAGGCTACTCCAAACACCAGCCGGTTGTATTGATAGAGACCTTTATGGGTGTTGATCGTAAGGTAATGTGTCGAAGCTTCTTCTACCTCCATTTGCAAGTACGCCTGGGCTAGATCAATTTTGGTGAAGCGTTTACCACCAGATAGCGAGGCAAAAATATCCTCAATTCGTGGAAGCGGATATTGCACCGTGTGAAGGACTGGGTTCACTGTCACCTTAAAATCCCCACAGATGTGGACCTTCTTTGGTTCCCCAGGCGTATTACTCAACGACCTCTTCATTACAGGAACGATGGGTGTAGCCCACTCGCTCCAGTCCACTTTGGACAGTACTCCTGAACGTTCCAACCCTTCCAGCTCTGCTTCAACCACTGATCTGATCGCATAAGGCACTGGTCTGGCCTTCAGAAAATTTGGGCTTGCATTATCCTCTATTTTAATTGTTGCTGTTATTCCTTTTAGTGTTCCTAGTCCCTCCTGGAACACTTCTTTTGCGTCAGTTAGCATTTTTGACAGTCGTCCAGGTGTGACGTTGCCATCCTTTTTGGCCTCCACCTTCAGTGCCTGTATGGAATGCCAATCTAAATGTATCTTCCGGATCCATTCACATCCTAGCAGTGGTGGTCCTCCATTTGGCAATACATATATATCCATTTTAGGTATTTCCTGACCTTTATATGTCACTTTCACCCTTATTTTTCCTTTGGGGTAGACTTTTTGCCCCGTATATGTCTTCAAGACAATCTCTGTAGCTTTCAAGGGTATGTGTGAAAATAGCCACTTGTAGTCTCTTTGATTTATGACTGTTAGAGCTGACCCTGTGTCCAATTCCATTTCCACTTGGACTCCATCGATCTTGAGTGTAACCCAGATAGTCTGGTGATCCTCCATTTCGGTTACTTTATGTAGTTTCAGACAACCCAGCTCCTTGCTTCCGGAGTCTGTGTCACTTTTCTGTTCGTCTGAACCACTGTCCATCACCTGGTGTACCTTTTTGTACTTCTCCTGTGGAGATTTCTTACTGTTGGTTTTCTTCCCAGACCTGCAGACTCTTGCTATGTGTCCTGCTTTCCCACACTGTCTGCACACTTGGTTCTTGAACCAACAATCTTTCTGGTCATGTGTTGTTCTGCCGCAGCGATAGCACTTCCCTGTTCCATAGGTCATTTCGTTGGTGCCATATTCTTGCGGTCTCCGTTGTATCTCTGCAGCGCCCCTTGCGGCTGCTTCGTGTGATACTGCCATACTGAAAGCTTTGTCCAGCGTAAGGTCCTTTTCTGATAGAAGCCGTTTCTGGGTTCCTTCACTTTGTAGCCCACACACAAACTTGTCCCTTAACGTGTCTGCTAGTCCCGCTCCAAACTGGCAGTATTTCGATTGCTTGCGCAGTTCCGTTAGGTACTCAGCATTGCTTTCGTCTTTGTGTTGGTTCCTTTTATGGAACTTAAATCATTCTGCTATCAGCAGCGGTGTGGGGTTTAAGTGGTCCTGTAGGATTTCTACTATGCTTTCAAAATTCTTGTTTACCGGCTTCTCTGGGGTTATTAGATTTCGCAGTAACCCATAAGTTTTTGCACCCATGGAATTTAACAGAACCAGTGCTTTATTAGCATCTGGCACCTCATTCGCCCTGCAGTACACCTCAATACGTTCCACATATGTTGCCCAATCTTCGACTTCATTGTCGAACGTAGAGATACTGCCACTCTTCGGCATCCTTGGTTGTGCGTTAACTATCACCAATGGTGCCTCCCGCGCTTCCCCTTCTTCTCCGCTGGCACAAAATGGCGTCTCCCATGCTTTCCTTCCTTCCCGCGCTCGCCCGTCTTCTCCGCTGCGGCTTCGCAAAGTGGCATCTCCCGCGCTCTTCCTTCTTCTCCGCGGCTCAATGGCGCCTCCCGCGCTCTCCCTGCTTCTCCGCGGCTCAATGGCATCTCCCGCGCTCTCCCTGCTTCTCCGCGGCTCAATGGTGTCTCCCCTTGCTTCACCCCGCGGACCCTGATCAGCCCGTGATCCCTGGCTGTGCTCTGCGCGTTCTTCTCTTGATATTTGCCGACGCTGCTCAGTCTAGAACCCGGCTATTTCTTACCCTCTCTCTCTCCGGTTTGCAGTAATTTTCCTCGACGTCGCTCGGTGATCAACCCCCGGCTGCGCCCTGCTCTCTTCACCCTCTTTCTTACCCCGTCGACGCTGCCCGGCTCTCTCTCTCTGCCGTCGGTCGGCTCCAGCCACCGCTGCTCGGGAAGGGTCTGCTCTGGACCTGTCGTCGGTTTCTTACTGCTCGTTGTGGTTGGGGAACCAAGCCCGGCTCTCCACAGCCTCCCCAGCGAAGTTGGATCTCTGCCTGACTGCTGGGCGGTTGCTCGCGGTCGACGCCCGTGTTCCTGGACTCGACAATTTTTTTTTTATTTTTTATGTTGCAGGTAGATTCGCATCAACACTCATCGCCACTGTTAGATCCGTGGTTCAGTGGATAAATAATTACACGGATGCTGTACATAAACAAATAACAGGTCTTTACTGGAGGAGGGTAATCTCTAGACTGGGGTATAGAGGCATGCGCACAGCTTATATACCGGTGTGGTCACTGCCGGTACTACAGTATACAGGAGCTGTAAAAAGTAGTTCTGACTTAAAGCACATACACTACACCCTGCAACAACTGCTGCAATTTCTTCTCACCCCTCAGTCCGTTCACATTAATCGAGACCAATGTAATCATGGCTCCAAAGAAGGGAAGTATGCCCGATAATCTCCCCATCATTTAATCTCTGGCTCTTCCCTCCTCTCATGCTCCTTCTCAACTTTTCGGGCAGCTGGAGGCTTTTTCCTGCAGCCTCCGGCTCTTTTTCACCTCCTGTTTGACTCCTCCCTGCTGTTTCAGCCTCTTCCTTGCATTAAGTTTGGGCCCAGGAGCTGCCCTTTCTCCCTCCTTCTGCGCCTCACTAACCTTTCCCTTTCCACATGATGCTACCCCACCCCCGACTTCCATGTCTCTGTCCCCCTCTAATTCCTCACACTCAAGCTCTTCTGCAACCCCCTGTGCCTGCTCCCCGTCAGATACAGAATCCTGCTCCCCGTCAGATACTTCACCTCCCATAGAGAGTCTTCCTGCTATCGCAGTTTCTCCCACTGTGCCGCTCCCTTCAACCACATCTCCACCTCTGACCCTTGCACCTTGTTCCCTCACTCCATGGGACAATGGCGCACCTAAATTGTTCCCTTCTGACGTCTCTATCTTGCCGATCCCATCCTGCTGTCCCTTTAAAGCTCCTGCCTCTTGCACCCTCTCCCCATCCTGCCCCCTCCCGCTCACCAAGATATCCAACTCCCCGCCTCTCCCCGGAGCACTCACATCCACCACACACCCCGCTCCCGCCACCTCTCCCCCCGCAGACACAGACTCCCCAGGGGGAGCCGAACTGCACCAAGGCTCGAGTCTGCACTCGACCCTTGCTGCCCGCTGCTGTCTTTGTTCCCCTCCACAGCACTCGGCGTGTTTTTCGCCATCTCCATCCCGTTCTCCGCTCCGCCATCCTCTGCCTCTTCCTGTGCTCCTTTCTCCTTTATTTTACTGGCTGTGTCCTCCGACTGCACCGCTCCTCCAGCCGTTCCACACTCATCTCCTGCTCCTTCTCCCATCTCCTCATCACTCATATCGCTCCCTTCTGCCACACACTCACAGCGGGTGGGGCCTTTACGACACACCCCACAGCTCTCCGCCTTGCAGCTCCGAGGAATGTGTCCCGACTCACCGCAATTGTAACAATACAGGTCTGGACAGTTTCTTACGAGATGGTCATGTCCAAGACAATAATAGCACACTTTTACTTGGTTATCATGCAGCACACAAAAGTACTGCACTCCTTCCAGTGTCTCGAACTTCATACTGTACGGCAATGACCTCACCCCCTCTGCGAACCGCACCTTTACATACCGGGTTCCGTCTGCTACCCGTGTTCCCGGATAATACCTCCTCTTTATTGCAGAACAGATTTTAATGTCCACGACTCCAACTTCTTGCTTAGCACTTTGTCCTCAGTGTAAACTGGCAAGTTTAAAAATGAAACCACCACCTCCTCTGAATATAGCAGAGTCACCTCCAAGAATTTCTCACCAACTTTCAGACTGAGTAACAGTCTTTCCACCTCCTCACGACCACTGACCGTCACCTCGAATCCCACATTTGGCTTTGGGCGGCAGGCAAAGCAGCTTCCCTCACCACAGTCCTCATGAACCGCCTGGATAATATCCCAAGCTCGAATCTTCTTATCCTCACACTGCACCACCACCGTGTTTTCTTTACCAAACCTCCTGAGGTCCCGGCCCAAATCTTTGGGCCTTTTTTTTCCCCTTCGCACCACAGTTTCTTCCCCAATTAAATTCCTCTCGGGAACATTGTCCTCTGAGGGGCCCAGCACTCCGGACCCCTCAGCAGCCATCTGGCTGTTTTTGTGGGCCAAAAAGGCCCTAAAACCTGAAAACAACACCCCAAAACCCACCACCAACTTTTTACAAAACTCCCTCCAACTCCCAGCTGCAATCAGGCAACCAGTAACACCTGGCTCACTCCTAGCCCCTCCCACCTAGAGAGTGCGACCCACTGAGCCACGGCTGACATAAAGAGATATTAGGACAGGTGGGCAGAAGCTTGGTCAAAGAGGTAGGTTTTAAGGACCGTCTTAAAGGAGGCGAGGTGGAGAGGCTTAAGGAGGGAATTCCAGGGGCCTAGACAGCTGAAGGCACAGCCGCCAATGGAGGGGTGAAGGAACTCGAGGATGCTCAAAAGGCCAGCATTGGAGGAGCGCAGAGACCTCAGAGGGTTGCAGTTGCTGGGGGAGGTTACAGAGATAGGGAGGGATGAGGCCATGGAGGGATTTGAACACAAGGATGAGAATTTTAAATTTGAGGTATGTGAACTTTTCGAGTTAGTTTGGTTGGAACCTGGAATGAAGTCCAAGTGCCCTGCTGGTGCTGTCACTTCCACCGTTGTCACCTAAATACACCAAGTGGTCAAAGAATGAGAAGCCTGGTAAAGAAAAGTGTTTGGGGGGAAAAATTCAGTATCGCCCCGTTTGGGGCGCCATTATCAGCCGTGCGCAAAGTTTAGCGCCTGGCACTAATTATCGCCTCCAACAGCAAACTTGGCTTTTATCGCCCCTGGAGGTGATTGGAGCGCTAAATCAGGTGCTTCACATCTGTCTTAAGGCGCAAAGGCCGAGGAGCAAGGCGCTACCTCAGAGCGCTGGCGAAGCAAGGAAGGGAAAATCAAAATAAACCTGCAAAGTGCTGCTCAGTACTCAAAACTCCTTCACACAGCGTTGAATCTCTCCAGAAGTCTCTCTCTCTCTCAGAATGCGTGGTGCAAAAATGTCACCGACAAAAAAAGGCAGGAAGCGGTCGCCTTTAAGTAGCGCTCCCCTAGTCCCTTTCTGACAGCATAACGCTCCCCTCAACCTGTCGTTGCTAGCGGCAGGCGGTAAGGCAGGGGGCGCCACTCAATATCCGGTCCGGGCGCTAACGGGGCGTTGCGCACTTGACTGACGTCACGATCTGCGGGCGCAGGAGATCATGGCGGTAGTGTTTAACGCCACCGCAAAATGTCTAGTTAATTTCGCGAGCGGCACAAACATCGCCGCGCCCGGGCGCGAGTTGCTGTGCGCCCCATTAGCGCCCTCTTAAGGCACTAACGGGAGGCGCAAACAACTGAATTTTTCCCCCTTTGACTTTGGTTCATCTAACTCAAAGTAATCTTTTCAGTGCACATCCAAGTCACTCTTGATGTGTATCCATGCTGCACGGCATTATTCAGTATGCCTATTACAACAATGGTCTTAATGGTTGCCTAGTCCTTGGTCTCCCTGTATGTGTAAATTTCAGTCCTATAGAGTGGAAAGCTTGGCAACAATCAGGTTTTCATACAACACAAATCACTTCATCAACACTAATAGTATTTTTTTGCAGAAAGATTATAATAGAAGCAGGTTGGTATACGCAGTCCTATTTTCCTGGAATAAAATTAGGCCTTTAACTTTCAGGGTGGATGAAATTGGTCCTTAAAAAAACTGAAATCAGTCACAAAGATCTGAGAGGCATTTTGACTCTTTGCATTAAGGGAGTGCCCATGCACAATATTCTGCTCACCATCTTTACTGACATGTCCATGCCCCTTGCATGGCACAAATGCCCATTCCCCAGCATTGCCACTCACAGGGAGCCGAATATATTTTCAGCCTACAGCAGAGCAAATCCTCCATTTGTGCCAGTGCTGTATGTGATCATTGGTACTGCTACAGTGGCGGCACGGTTGCAATCAAGTGACAATGTAGCCTGTGGAGTCGGCCCAAAATAGCATGGGAACAAACAGGAATATTGAGACTTTGTAAGTGTTATCTTTTTCATATAATTGAATGTCACTGAAGTTTAATATGTCCCTTTGTAACATCGGTCTGCAGGGTCAGTGAAAATCAATCTCAAATGCTGCCAGGGATAACTTGGCAAATTCTGTATTAACCTACAAACCATTTCCTCTACATTTAATTGTATTTTCTCATCAATAAAACCCTTTCAACTATATATTTTCAAATAATAAAAGGCAAAAGTAAATAGTCACATGAAGAATTGACACCAACACTGGCACCTTCAAAAAGCATTGATTTTACCTGCATGACAACATGATTTGTGAATTGTCCACTTTTGGCCTTTTTTGTGTGTCCTCCCACCCTTTGACCCGCCATTGTAGGTCATGCCTTCAGCCGCCTAGGCCCCATGCTTTGGCATCCCCACCGCCTTCAACTCCTCCGCATCTCCACCTCCCTCTTTGTTAAAACCCTCCTTTAAAACCTACCCCTTTGAACAAGCTTTTAATCACCCTTCCTAATATTTACTTTTTATTTTGGCTCGACGTCCATTTTTTTGATTACGTCTCTGTGAGGCGCCTTGGGCCATTTTTCGACGTGAAAGCGATTTATAGAAAAGGAGGTTGGTTGTTATTTGGATGGGTTGCTAAATTGAAGTCCTGCCTGCTTATTCAAATGGAAGTTAAGAGGTGAGTGGAAAGAGTAGGCATTCTGTTAGGCTGAGATCCAGTGGCCAAAGGGCATAATTATATCTCCTTTATGATGTATAATATACTGCAGTGGAACACCTGCTGAATGAAGCACAGTATGAACAAAATGGCAATGTCATTACCATTTTTGGCTACACCCATTTTATTTGTTCCTGTTGGCTTTCTTTTAAAATTAAAATTCTCCGTTGAGCGAAAACTTTTTGCCCGGTTGATCGAGTTTGCAGCTTTAATTACACTCAATCACATTCTGTGTCTTATCCTACTTGACTGCTGTGATATTTTGTTTATATAACTGTGGATTCCTGTAAAGTGTGCAATCCTGATAGATTAATCATATCCTGCGGTAATCACGTTATTAATAAATGGGAAATGGCTTTGAGTGATGAGTTTTTTTCCCCCCGAGTAATATGGGAACTGATATTTCACTGTCTGAAAGGAAATAAAAGCCCTTTACTTTCTGATGTCGCAATACCCGATCTAACATCAGCAGCTTTCTTCTGGCATGGCAGCAGTGGCATAACTAACCTTTTATTTCTTTATTTCCCACTCCCCCATCCCCCTCATGTGGGATCAGGTTCTGTGGGCTCTAAAACGCTCCGATATCTCACTCAAGTGGCCATAGATGAAATCGAAAAAAAAAAGACTTGCATTTATAAAGTGTCTTTCACAACCTCAGGGTGTCCCAAAGTGTTTTACAGCCAATGAAGTACGGTCACTGTTGTAATGTAGGAAACACAGCAGCCAATTTGCGCACAGCAAGCTCCCACAAACAGCAATGTGATAATGACAAGGTTATCTTTTTTTTAAGTGATGTTGAATCTCCGGGCAGAACTCCCCTGCTCGTCTTCGAATAGCACCATGAGATCTTTTACGTCCACCAAAAGATGGCACCTCCGACAGTGCAGCGCTCCCTCAGTACCACACTGCCAGCCTAGACCGTTGTGCTTAAGTCTCTGGAGTGGGACTTGAACCCACAACCTTCTGACTTAGAGGCAGGTGTGCGACCCACTGAGCCACAGCTGACACTAGACAGTGAATGTCAGCAGGCTATTTGACCATGGGGTACGAAGCAGGGACTTTCACACCCTAGCCTAATCCTGACTTTACTCATTGCCCGCACTTGCGAGCTTTCCAGCAGGAGTGGACTGGATGCTCCAGTGGCTGGAATCGTAGCCCCCTCCCTGCTGCTAAGACGCTGAGGCTAATTGTAGCGCATGATTGCCAGATGATTTCAGCTAACTCAGTACAAACTGGGGATTAAACCTAGGACTCTACTGTGGATCAGTCCCTTTAAGGATCTGCTGGTTAGGCTGCTCAGTACCTGGTACAAGTAGGCAGAGTGTGCACGCTCACGTTGACTTGACTTGTTATATTGGACAATTTCCAATCCATAGAAATCGCTCCCAAATTTAGACAACTAGCTAATTTAGTGGTTGGCTAATAGCATGTGCTTGTTTAGAATACATCTGTGGCACTGCATGATAGATTGGGATGTCTCTTTCATGTTGCACTTCCGGGGATGAACAGCTGGGATAAAGATCTCCTGATCTCTGCTCCTCTCCCGTTCTGGAGAATTGTCCTGCTGACATCACTGAATTGTAGAACAGGGCACAGATTGCTGTACCTATTTTAAACTGCAGCTATGTTATGGTAGGGGAAAGAAGGTAGTATTTCATATAACTAGCTTCTAGGGAGAACCAGCCTGTTTTCAATTAATGAGATTATAACATGTGACGTGCATCGAATTAGACATGCGATATACATGTGTGACATATATATGATCATACATGTGATCATACACCTGATTATCCATACAATACTCACAAAATATGCATGTGATACATGTCAACTGCGAACACACGTAGATCACAAGTCTCAGACATATTCCTATTTAAACAGCTCTATTGCTTTGAATATATCAATGTCTAGTTACTCAGCTAGTTTGATTCCAATTATTTGTGATGCTGTTTCATTATAGCTTTTTAAAAAAAAATGAATTTCTTTTTAAATTTCAGAAGATGCTCTCGAATGCTTCATCTGTCGAGAACTGGAGGTGACAGACCGTGATTCCTTGCTGCAGTATTGTGACTGCAAGAGTTTAGTTGCTCATCAGAAGTGCTTGCTGACCTGGATACAAAAGGTAATAAAACTCCATGATCACGCACAAGAAGCTATCGATTAGGTTGCCAAGACAAAGCCTTGAATTACATTGAAGATTCTGGCAGTGAAAAATTCTCACTCTCCCGAAGACTACTGTTTAAAAATAAGAAAGGCATTATGTTCCAGGGCCCCAAACACCCCTTCCAGGTGAAACAGCGATTTACTTGTACTTCTCGCAATCTAGTATACTGTATTCGCTGCTCACGATGCGGTCTCCTCTACATTGGGGAGACCAAACGCAGATTGGGTGACCGCTTTGCGGAACACCTCCGTTCAGTCCGTAAGGGTGACCCCGAGCTTCCGGTCGCCTGTCATTTTAATTCACCGCTCCATTCCCATTCGGACCTCACCGTCCTTGGCCTCTTGTATTGTTCCACGGAAGCTCAATGTAAACTCGAGGAACAGCACCTCATCTTCCGATTAGGCAGTCTGCAGCCTTCCGGACTCAATATCGAGTTCAACAATTTCAGATCATAAGCTCGGCCCCCATTTCATTTTCTCTTGTAATTGTTCCACTCCTTTTCCCCCCCCCCCCTTTCCTTTTGTTTCTCTCTCACACCTGGCAGCTATCTTTTGCCCTGCCAGTACACTTTACACCTAATCCCAGCCTATCACCATCTCGTCTAGCTTCTAATCTCTTTTACTTCTTTTGTTTCTTTTATTCTTTTGTCCGATCGCAGCCCTGCCTCCGATCTAGTTTCTTTTCTTTCCAGTTTTGAAGAAGGGTCCAACCCGAAACGTCAACTCAAATTTCTCTCCACGGATGTTGCCTGACCTGCTGAGTTTTTCCAGCATTTTCTGTTGTTATTTCGGATTTCCAACATCTGCAGTATTTTGCTATCGTACCATTATGTTCCAGTTGTTTAGGATTTTGCAGCATCCACTGATGTGTTTCCAGGAGCCGTTTCACCATTCTGGGTTTTTGAATTGCAATGAATTTTGTGTGTTTCAGCTGCAAATCTCACTTCCATTCTGCAGTAGTTCCTTTTGGGCCCTAATAAAAAAAATGTTTTAAATGTACATTGTTCTGTGTTTGAAAGGTGTTTGAAAGATCTCTGCACTCCTCTAATTTTGGCCTATAACGCATCCCCGATTTTCATAGTTCCACCATTGGCGGTCGTGCCTTCAGCTGCCAAGGCCCTAAGCTCTGGAATTCCCTCCCTAAACCTCTCCACCGCTCTACCTTTCTCACCTCCTTTAAAATGCTTCTTAAGATCTCCTTCTTTGACCAAGCTTTCGGTCACCTGTCCTAATATCTCCTTATGTGGCTCGGTGGCAAATTGTGTTTGAAATTGCTCCTGTGAAGCATCTAGGGACGTTCTACGACATTAAAGGTGCTATATAAATGCAAGTTGTTATATCTACCCAGGGAGGGTGGGAGACATGAACGTATTTACAGTGTCCCTACACTTAGCGGCCAAAGCACATCTCTTTCTTTATTAATTCCAGGGATATGAGCGGTGCTAGCAAGGCCAGCAATTATTGTCTGTCCCTAGTTGCCCTTGAGAAGGTGGTGGTGGGTCTTCTTCTTGAACCACTGCAGTCTGTGTGGTGAAGGTACTCCCACAGTGCTGTTAGGTAGAGCGTTCCAGGATTTTGACCCAGTGACGTGATGGTGATCTCCACCCGCAACCCCCCCCCCCCCGCCGCTGCCGCCTGCCCTCCCTCACCCCCATTCCAGTCTTCTGTAATTATCTCTTCAGGCAGTGTATAAACAGAAGGCAGGTGAAATTCCCATGACCTGAGTACTGATATTAAGCAATCTCTACCAAGCACCACAGTCCTCTCTAGCATAATATTTTGGGTTGGAACGGAACATTTTTTTTTAATGGTATTTTGCAATCTAGCCCATAAACGGCCAATCCTGCTCCCAACCTCCTGTCTGTCCTGGTGTCACCCATTCTCCTCCTTCCACACCAAAGTCCCTCTCCTGCCCAATCCGGATCGGCACCTATCTGTCTCTCCCATTGCTGCAAGGCTGTCAGGGTACAATGGCAGGGTGGGAATACTTCAGCATCCTGACTTTCTTTTGAAGAGAATATATTATTTTCAATGTTGTTGTAGCTATCGCGTTATTCCAATTGGCTCAGTGGGTGGCACTCATGCCTCTGAGTCAAAGGTTGTGGGTTCAAGCCCACTACAGAACTTGATCGTATAATCTAGGCTGACACGTCTGTGCAGTACTGGGTGCTGCATTGTCAGAGGTGCTGCCTTTTAAATGAGATAAGGACATAAGAAATAGGAGCAGGAATAGACCATACAGCCCCTCGAGCCTGCTCCGCCATTCAATGAGATCATTGTTAGATCCGTGATTCTGAGAGTATGATGTTTTTCAATAACCACACGGATGCTGTAACTTAACAATCAACAGGTATTTACTGGGGGAGGGTAGTCTCAAGACTGGGGGTACAGAGGCATGCTCATGGCTTATATACAGGTGTGGTCACTGCCGGTACTACAGTATACAGGAGCTGTAAAAGTAGTTCTCTCTTAAAGGTACATACACTACAATTCCTCCCCTTTTAGATTAGTAGTACCCATAATATTCAAATAACAATTAACATTTTAACATGTACATTAAACAACAATAGTCCATTTATAGATTCAGTCTTTGGGGCGGCTTCCTGATCCTTTCGGGATAGCGCCTTTCCTGAGGTTCCTGTTCTTGGTGCAGAGGCGACTCTGGCCCCTTTTCGTCGGTAAGTTCATCGGATTCCACTGCTACTGGTTCGGAGGTAGATGCTACCGGTATGTCGGGTTCATCCCCCGGTACGCGAGACATGGGGTTGACTCGTTCCTGTGACGCTAAGATCTGATCGACGTGGCGTCTCACAATGTTCTCCCCAACATCCACTGTGTACATTAATGGCCCCTGCCTTGTGCATATCATTCCGGGTTGCCATTTCTCTGTTCGATAGTCACGGGCCAAGACTGGTTGTCCTAAGTTGAAGCTCCTTGTCGGCTTCTCATTGATGTGCTGGAATTGTTTATCCTCAACATTTCTTCGCACATTTGGTCTGAGCAAGTCCGGACGAGATCTCAACCTTCGGTTAAAGAACATCATGGCTGGGGTCTGGTTGGTAACTGCATGTGTCGCGTTTCGGTAGGCTAATAAGAAATTGTCCACCTTATGCTGTAGTGGAATTTCATCGTCGCACATGGCCTTTATCGCCTTAAAGGTTTGTACGAACCTCTCAGCCAATCCATTTGTGGCTGGATGATACGGGGCGGATGTGTAATGCCTTACCCCATTCCTTCTCATAAATTTTCAAAACTCTTCGGACACAAAATGTGGTCCATTATCAGAGCAAATCTGCTCTGGCAAGCCGTTCCTGGCAAATATGGTCCGTAGGACTGCAATCGTTTTCTCTGTAGTGGTTGAGGACATCTTTATCACCTCAGGCCACTTTGAATGAGCATCCACTGCTATTAAGAACATTGAGTCCATGAATGGACCAGCGAAATCAATATGCACCCATTGCCATGGAGAGGAGGGCCACTCCCATGGGTGTAGAGGGGCATGTAGTGGTGCATTTTGGACCTTCTGGCATCCTGAGCAGCTCTTGGCTAGGTCTTCGATTTGTTGATCGATTCCCGGCCACCACACATAAGCCCGAGCAAGGCTTTTCATTTTCACTGCCCCCAGATGACCTTCATGAAGCTCATTTAGCACTCTCTCCCTTAACTTGGGTGGAATCACCACTCTGAATCCACACATCACTGTCCCCTGGCATACTGACAGCTGTTCTCTTCTGGATGAGAATGCTGGCAACAGTGAGTCGCCATGTGTTGGCCATCCCTTCACCGTCAAATCATATACCCGAGACAGCGTCAGACCATTGCGGGTCTCCTTCTCTATATCCGCGTTCGTTACTGGCAATCGTTCAATTATTGACGAATAAAATATCTCGATAGGGTCCACTGCTGGTGCTTCCTCCACAGTAGGCAGTGGCAGGCGCGATAGCCCATCAGCGTTTCCATGCTGTTTCGTGCCTTTATATTCTATTTCATATTGATTCGCCCCTAGAAACAGGGACCATCTTTGTAACCGTTGTGCAGTCATCACTGGAACGCCCTTCTTAGGATTAAAGATGGAGACAAGTGGTTGGTGGTCAGTCAGCAAGGTGAACTTCTGCCCATGCAGATAGTGGTTGAATTTTCTTACTCCCCATACTAGGCTGAGGGCCTCCCTGTCAATCTGGGCGTAGTTGTGCTTGGCTGAGGTTAGTGACCGAGACGCAAAGGCTACTGGCCTCTCCAACCCGCCTGGGAATTTGTGCGACAGCACCGCTCCAATACCATTGGGTGATGCATCACATGCCAAATGAATTGGTAGTGCTGGGTTGAAATGGGCCAAGCACGGTGGCATAGTGGTTAGCACTGTTGCCTCACAGCGCCAGGGACCCGGGTTTGAATCTGGCCTCGGGCGACTGTCTGTGTGGAGTTTGCACATTCTCCCCGTGTTTGCGTGGGTTTCCTCCGGGTGCTCCGGTTTCCTCCCACAGTCCAAAGATGTGCGGGTTAGGTTGATTGGCTATGATAAATTGACCCTTAGTGTTAGGGGGATTAAATACGTGGGGTTACGGGGATAGGGTGGGATATGTGTTGGTGTAGGGGTTACGGGGATCGGGTGGTATATGTGTCGGTGCAGGCTCGATGGGCCGAAATGGCCTCTATCTGCACTGTGGGGTTTCTGTGATTCTGTGAACACCTCTTTTGATGTGATCAATTCTTTGCACTTCTGGAGAGCTCGTCTACGTTCGTCATTCCACTTCCATGGTACCCCTGTTTGCAGTAGGGTGTTCAGCGGGTGTAATACCGTGGATAAATTTGGTAAGAACTTATGGTAGTAGTTTACCAGCCCGAGGAACGACCTCAGTTGTGACACATTTTCCGGTGCTGGAGCCTTGATTACTGCCTCAATCTTTTCAGGGGACTTATGTAACCCCTCTTCATCGATGACGTGGCCACAATACGAGATCTGCTTCTGGAAAAACTCGCACTTGTGGCGATTAGCTCGTAGCCCATATTCCTTTAATCTGGTGAGCACCTTCTCCAAGTTGGCGAGGTGATCACTGTCATTTTCGCCCGTGACCAGGATGTCGTCCAAATAACACTGGGTCCGTGGAATCCCTTGCAGGACTTGATCCATCGCCCTTTGCCAAATAGCCGGAGCCGATGCTACCCCGAACAGCAGCCGGTTGTATTGATAGAGACCTTTATGAGTGTTGATCGTAAGGTATTGTTTCGAGGCTTCTTGTACCTCCATTTGCAAGTACGCCTAGGCTAGATCAATTTTGGTGAAGCGTTTACCTCCAGATAGCGAGGCGAAAATATCCTCAATTCGTGGAAGTGGATATTGTACAGTGTGAAGGACTGGGTTCACTGTCACCTTAAAATCCCCACAGATGCGGACCTTCTTTGGTTCCCCAGGCGTATTACTCAATGACCTCTTCGTTACAGGAACGATGGGTGTAGCCCACTCGCTCCAGTCTACTTTGGACAGTACTCCTGAACGTTCCAACCCTTCCAGCTCTGCTTTGACAGCTGGTCTGATCGCATAAGGCACTGGTCTGGCCTTAAGAAACTTTGGACTTGCTTGTTCCTCTATTTTAACCGTTGCTGTTATGCCTTTTAGTGTTCTGAGTCCCTCCTGGAACACTTCTTGTGCGTCAGTTAGCATTTTTGACAGTCGTCCAGGTGTGACGTCGTCATCCTTTTTGGCCTCAACCTTCAGTGCCTGTATGGAATGCCAATCTAATTGTATCTTCTGGATCCATTCACATCCTAGCAGTGGTGGTCCTCCATCTGGCAATACATATATGTCCATTTTAGGTATTTCCTGGCCTTTGTATATCACTTTCACCCTTATTTTTCCTTTGGGGTAGGCTTTTTGCCCCGTGAACGTCTTCAAGACAATCTCTGTAACTTTCAAGGGTATGTGTGAAAATAGCCGCTTGTAGTCCCTTTGGTTTATAACTGTTAGGGCTGATCCTGTGTCCAATTCCATTTTCACTTGGACTCCGTCTATCTTGAGTGTAACCCAGATAGTCTGGTGATCCTCCATTTTGGTTACCTTATGTAGTTTCAGACAACCCAGCTCCTTGCTTCCAGAGTCTGTGTCACTTTTCTGTTCATCTGAACTACTGTCCATCACCTTGTGTACCTTTTTATACTTCTCCTGTGGAGATTGCTTGCTGTTGGTTTTCTTCCTAGACCTGCAGACTCTTGCTATGTGTCCTGCTTTTCCACACTGTGCACACTTGGTCCTTGAACCAACAATCCTTCTGGTCATGTGTTGTTCTGCCGCAGCGATAACACTTCCCTGTTCCATAGGACATTTCATTGATGCCATATTCTTGCGGTCTCCATTGTATCTCTGCAACGCCCCTTGCGGCTGCTTCGTGTGATACTGCCATACTGAAAGCCTTGTCCAGCGTAAGATCCTTTTCTGATAGAAGCCGTTTCTGGGTTCCTTCACTTTGCAGCCCACATACAAACTTGTCCCTTAATGTATCTGCTAGTCCCACTCCAAACTGGCAGTGTTTCGATAGCTTGTGCAGTTCCGTTAAGTACTCAGCATTGCTTTCATCTTTGTGTTGGTTCCTTTTATGGAACTTAAATCGTTCTGCTATCAGCAGCGGTGTGGCGTTTAAGTGGTCCTGTAGGATTTCTACTATGCTTTCGAAATTCTTGTTCACCGGCTTCTCTGGGGTTATTAGGTTCCGCAGTAACCCAAAAGTTTTTGCACCCATGGAATTTAACAAAACCAGTGCGTTCCTAGCATCTGGCACTTCATTCGCCCTGCAGTACACCTCAATACGTTCCACATATGTCGCCCAATCTTCGACTTCATTGTCGAACGTAGAGACACTGCCACTCTTCGGCATCCCTGGGTGTGATTGAACTGTCAAAAATGGCGTCTCCCGCACTATCCCTTCTTCTCCGCTGGCACAAAATGGCATCTCCCGTGCTTTCCTTTCTTCCCGCGCTCGCCCTTCTTCTCCGCTGCGGCTTCTAAAAATGGCGTCTCCCGTGCTGTTCCTTCTTCTCCACGGCTCAATGGCGTCTCCCGCGCTCTCCCTTCTTCTCCTCGCGGACACTGTTCAGCCCTTGAGCCCTGGCTGTGCTCTGCGTGTTTTTTTTTCTGTGCGCCTTTCCTGTTTCCGCCGCTCGGTCCTGAACCCGGCTGCTGCTTTACCCTCTCTCTCTCCCTTTTGTTTTTCCTCGACGCCGCTCGGTTTTCAACCCGCGGCTGCACCCTGTGCGCTTCACCCTCTATCTTACCCCGTCGATGCTGCTCGGCTTTTTCTCCGCCGTCGGTCGGCTTCAGCCGCCGCTGTCCGGGAAGGGTCTGCGCTGTAGCTGTCGTCAGTCTGTTGCTGATCATCGTGGCTGGGGAACCAAGCCCGGCTCTCCACAGCCTCCCCCGTGCTTCAGGCCTCGACTTTCTTCCACCGCCCTCCTGGAGCGAATCTTCGAAGGGAAATGCAGAGTTGCAGGTAGATTCGAATCGACACTCGTCGCCACTGTTAGATCCGTGATTCTGAGAGTATGATGTTTTTCAATAACCACATGGATGCTGTAACTTAACAATCAACAGGTGTTTACTGGAGTAGGGTAGTCTCAAGACTGGGGGTACAGAGGCATGCTCAAGGCTTATATACAGGTGTGGTCACTGCCTGTACTACAGTATACAGGAGCTGTAAAAGTAGTTCTCTCTTAAAGATACATACACTACAATCATGGCTGATCTTCTCCCTCAACTCCATTCACCGGCCCTATCGCCATATCCCTTGATGCCCTTATTAGTCAGAAATCTATCAACTTCTGTTTTGAATATACCGAATGACTGAGCCTCCTCTGGGGTAGAGTATTCCAAAGACTCACCACCCTCTGTGTGAAGAAATGTCTTCTCATCTCAGTCCTGAATGGCCTACCATTTATCTTGAGGCTGCGGCCTCTGGTTCTAGACTCCCCAGCTAAGGGAAACATTCTCCCAGCATCCATCCTATCAAGCCCTGTAAGAATTTTGTATGCTTCAATGAGATTCCCTCTCATTCTTCTGAATTCAAGAGAATACAGGCCTAATTTACTCAATCTCTTCTCATACGACAGTCCCGCCATCCCAGGAATCAATCTTGTGAACCTTTGTTGCACTCCCCCTATGGCAAGTATATCCTTCCTTAGGTAAGGAGACTAAAATTGTACACAGTACTCCAGGTGTGGTCTCACCAAGGTCCTATATAATTGGAGTAAGACTTCTTTACTCCTGTACTCAAATCCTCTTGTAATGAAGGCCAGCATACCATTTGCCTCCTAATGGCATGCTGCACCTGCACATTCACTTTCAGTGACTCATGTACAAGGACACCCAGGTCCCTTTGAGCATCTGCATTCCCCAATCTTTCACCATTTAGGAAATACTCTGCCTTTCTGTTTTTTCTACCAAAGTGGATAACTTCACATTTATCCAGATTATATTCCATCTGCCATGTTCTCGCCCACTCACTGAGCCTGTCGCGATCCCCTTGAAGCCTCTCCACATCCTCTTCGCAACTGACACTGCCACCTAGCTTTGTATCATCAGCAAATTTGGAAATGTTACATTTAGTCCCCTCATCCAAATCATTGATATAGATTGTGAATAGCTGGGGCCCAAGCACCGATCCTTGCGGTACCCCACTAGTCACAGCCTGCCATCCTGAAAATGACCTGTTTATCCCTACTCTTTGTTTTCTGTCTGTTAACCAATTCTCAATCCATGCTAGTGTATTACCCCCAATTCCATGTGCCCTAATTTTGTTCACCAACCTCTTGTGTGGGACCTTATCAAAGGCCTTCTGAAAATCCAGATACACCACATCTACCGGTTCCCCTTTATCTACTCCACTAGTTACATCCTCAAAGAACTCCAATAGGTTGGTCAAACAGGATTTCCCTTTCATAAATCCCTGTTGACTCTGCCCAATCTTATTATTAGTTTCTAAGTGCCCAGATATTGCATCCTTTATAATAGATGTACTGGCTTATTCACGAGTGTGTAAAAGGTCCTGTGAAATGATTCGAAGAAGAGCAAGGAAGTTTTCCAACTGTCCCGGCCAACATTTATTCCTCAACCAGCATCTCGAAAATAGATTTGTGGGAGCATGCTGTGTGCAAAATGGCTCCCACATTTGCCTACATGACAACAGTGACTACACTTCAAAAGAAATGAATTGGCTGTGAAGCGTTTGGGATGCCCCGAGGATGTGAAAGGTGCTATGTAAATGCAAGTTCTTTCTTTCTCTTGCCACAGAATCTCTCTTCTCGTTGAAGGACAAAGGAAAGAAAAAAGTGGTCGAAACAACCTTGCACTAAGAGTCAGGCAGCTGATCCTGATCCAAACAAATATTTTGCTTTCTCAGAAGTCTACTTTCGAGCTTACTTTGGCTTAGCTTCTCTCAAAAAAACCCACCATTAAGCATTTTACCACAGGAGTTCAGCTACTGTTTCATTAATGACCTTCTCAGTACTTAGCCTACGAAAAGAGACTGACTCTGGGTTTTCATTTTGATTCCTACAAACATTTTACTTGAAACTAGAGTCTGTGTAGAGGGAGCTTATGCGGAAGTCCACCACAACAGTATACAGGAAACTCTTTTAACCGGCAAAATTCAGGAGTAGGTTCAGGTAAGTTTTACTTCATATTAGTGGCAGTTCCTGGATCTGTGGCTGTGTAACTGGGGTTCGTGCACTTGTTGCTAAGCAACAGGGATGCTTGGTCTGTGGCCGGAGTTCCTGCACATGTTGCTAAGCAACAGGGAAGACTGGATTTGTTGCTGTGTACGGAGCTCTTGTACCTTTTAACTATACCTCTCTGCAATCCGGACTTTTTCATAAACCGGTACCACGCCGGTTCCGTTGGTGCCGGATAATAAAGAGTTTCCTGTACATTCATGTCCAATACTAGACCTGCACGGACTAAGTAGCCACCACTGGACCACCAAGTATTGGATAAGTACTTGGATACTAGAGTGCCTTGGAACATTTTACTACATTTTTAAATGCAAGTTGCTGTTGTTGCTGCTGCCTCGGATCAGACACAACACTTCCAGCAGAGCAAAGGAAGCAGATGCCAGTCCACTAATAAACTACGAGACACCCCCATTAACCCGGCAAACGTGGATATTGAAATCAAACAAATAAAAGCAGAATCCAGTGTTCGTTTGTTCTGCTGGCAAGCTGCACGATGACAGGAAACACATGGCAGGGTAACAAAATGGAAAATGGCATTTTTGCAACAGCAGATGCATTTTACTCATGTGTGCCACGATTTTAAAGGGAGAGGTCCATCCAAAATTTAGAATGGTCCAAATTGGGCCAAGTTTTGGATGAGTGATGCCAAACTGGTATAATGATGTTCCTTTTGGATTTTCCACCTTCTTGAACCGCTGCAGTCCTGGTGGTGAAGGTACTCCCACAGTGCTGTTAGGGAGGGAGTTCCAGGATTTTGACCCAGCGACGATGAAGGAACAGCGATATATTTCCAAGTCAGGATGGTGTGTAACTTGGAGGGGAACTTGTAGGTAATGGTGTTCCCATGCACCTGCTGCCCTTGTCCATCTGGGTGGTTGAGGTCACGGGTTTGGGAGGTGCTGCCGAAGAAGCCTTGGTGAGTTGCTGCAGTGCATCTTGTAGATGGTACACACGGCAGCCACGGTCCGCCGGTGGTAGAGGGAGTGAATGTTTAAAGTGGTGGATGGGGTGCCAATCAAACAGGCTGCTTTGTCCTGGATGGTGTCGAGCTTCTTGAGTGTTGTTGGAGCTGCACTCATCCAGGCAAGTGGAGAGTATTCCATCACACTCCTCACTTGTGCCTTGTAGATAGTGGAAAGGCTTTGGGGAGTCAGAAGATGAGACACTCGCCGCATAATACCCAGCCTTTGACCTGCTTTTGTTGCCACAGTATTTATGTGGCTGGTTCAGTTAAGTTTCTGGTCAATGGTGACCCCCAGGATGTTGATAGTGGGGAATTCGGCGATGGTAATGCTGTTGAATGTCAGGGGGTGGTGGTTAGACTCTTGCTTGTTGGAGATAGTCATTGCCTGCCACTTTTGTAGCACAAATGTTACTTGCCACTTATCAGCCCAAGCCTGAATATCATCCAGGTCTTTCTGCATTTGGGCATGTACTGCTTCATTATCTGAGGAGTTGCGAATGGCACTGAACACTGTGCAACCATCAGCGAACATCCCCATTTCTGACCTTATGATGGAGGGAAGGTCATTGATGAAGCAGCTGAAGATATTTGGGCCTAGGACACTGCCCTGTGGAACTCTTGCAGCGATGTCCTGGGGCTGAGATGATTTTGACCTCCAACAACTACAATTATCTTCCTTTGTGCTAGACATGACTCCAGCCAGTGGAGAGATTCCCCCCTGATTCCTATTGACTTCAGTTTTACTAGGGCTCCTTGATGCCACACTCGGTCAAATGCTGCCTTGATGTCAAGGGCAGTCACTCTCACCTCACCTCTGGAATTCAGCTCATTTGTACATTTTTGGACCAAGGCTGTAATGAGGTTTGGAGCCGAGTGGTCCTGGCGGAACCCAAACTGAACATCGGTGAGTAGGTTATTGGTGAGTAAGTGCTGCTTAATAGCACTGTCGACAACGCCTTCCATCACTTTGCTGATGATTGAGAGTAGACTGATGGGCGGTAATTGGCTGGATTGGATTTGTCCTGCATGGACAGGACATACCGGGGCAGTCTTCCACATTGTCAGCTAGATGCCAGTGTTGTATCTGTACTGGAACAGCTTGGCTAGAGGCACGGCTAGTTCTAGAGCAGAAGTCTTCAGCACGACAGCTGGGATGTTGTCGGGGCCCACAGCCTTTGCTGTATCCAGTGCGCTCAGCCATTTCTTGATATCACGTGGAGTGAATCGAATTTGCTGAAGACTGGCTTCTGTGATGGTGGGGACCTGAGGAGGAGGTCGATATGGATCATCCACTCGGCACTTCTGGCTGAAGATGGTTGCAAACACTTCAGCCTTGTCTTCTGCACTCGCGTGCTGGGCTCATCATTGAGGATGGGGATATTCATGGAGCCTCCTCCTCCTCCAGTTAGTTGTTTAATGGTCCACCACCATTCACGACTGGACATGGCAGAACTGCAGAGCTTTGATCTGATCCGTTGATTGTGGGATCACTTAGCTCTGTCTATAACATGCTGTTTTCACTGTTTAGCATGCATGTAGTCCTGTGTTGCAGCTTCCCCAGGTTGGCACATTATTTTTAGGTACGCCTGGTGCTGCTCCTGGCATGCTCTTCTACACTCCTCATTTAACCAGATTGGTCCCCTGGCTTGATGGTAATGGTAGAGTGAGGGATATGCCGGGCCATGAGGTTACAGATTGTGGTGGAATACAATTCTGCTGCTGGTGATGACTTACAGCACCTCATGGATGCCCAGTTTTGAGCTGCTAGATCGGTTCTGAATCTATCCCATTTAGCACGGTGGTAGTGCAACACAACACGGTGGAGGGTGTCCTCAGTGTGAAGACGGGGTTTCGTCTCCACAAGGACTGTGCGGTGGTCACTGCTACCAATGCTGTCATGGACAGGTGCATCTGCGACAGGTAGATTGGTGAGGACGAGGTCAAGTAGGTTTTCTCTCGTGTTGGTTCTCTCACCACCTGCTGCAGGCCTAGTCTAGCAGTTATGTCCTTCAGGACTCGGCCAGCTCAGTCAGTAGTGGTGCTACCGAGCCACTCTTGGTGATGGACATTGACGTCCCCCACCCAGAGTACATTCTGTGCCTTTGCTACCCTCAGTGCTTTTTCCAAGTGGTGTTCAACATGGAGGAGTACTGATTCATCAGCTGAGGGAGGGCGGTAGGTGGTAATCAGTAGATTTCCTTGCCCATGCTTGACCTGAAGCCATGAGACTTCATGGGGTCCGGAGTCAATGTTGAGGGCTCCCAGAGCCACTCCTTCCCTCCCAGTATACCACTGTGCCACCACCTCTGGTGGGTCTGTCCTGCCGGCGGGACAGGACATACCCAAGGATGGTGATGAAGGAATCTGGGACATTGGCTGAAAGGTATGATTCTGTGAGTATGACTATGTCAGGCTTTTTCTTGACTAGTCTGTGGGACAGCTCTCCCAATTTTGGCACAAGTCCCCAGATGTTGGTGAGGAGGTCTTTGCAGGGTCGACTGGGCTGGGTGTGCCGTTGTTGTATCCGAAGCCGATGCCGAGTGATCCGTCCAGTTTTATTATTCTTATTGTTTTTTGTAGCGGTTGTGTACAGCTGAGTGGCTTGCTGGGCCATTTCAGAGGGCCAGTTAAGAGTCAACCACATTGCTGTGGGTCTGGAGTCACATATAGACCAGACCGGGTAAGGACGGCAGATTTCCTACCCTAAAGGACATTAGTGAACCAGATGGGTTTTTACGACAATCCGATAGTTTCATGGTCACCATTACTGATACCAGCTTTTTTATTCCAATTTTATTAATTGTGTTAAGCAATTGGCTGCTAAACTCACCGATGGTAACAGCAACAGGTGCCGGCGCACTGTAATTTTCACAGCTACGTAAAGCCATGCCCAACTTCCCCTAACAATAAAACCTAACTCCTTTTCCATATGGAGATCTACTCTTTTACTTGATTGTTGACTTGGTAGTGCCAGTCAGCCTGACATCATTGCGTACCATAATTAAGGGCTACGCCTATGCATTGCAGTCAGCAGACACCAGTGTCGTTAGTTGCAGTATAACTGCAGCTTAAGAGAAAGCTGGCTACAGTGCTGAGGGTACTGTAGGTTTTTCTGGATGAATGAGCAAGGCGGGGCTAAATAATATCCCTCATTCACATCTTACTGCTGGAGAAGGCAATTCTAAAACTTCTTTTACTGAGGTTTATCTGTGACTCAATAAAATACCTCTCACCAGTTTCCTTTTATAAAAACATATATTTTTGGAATCTGTAATGCCAGTGATCAGTGCCAATGGTTAAAGAGTGAGTAAAAAGGAGAGACTGCCTTTTCCTGGACTTGAACATATAAAGTAGGCTGACAGTGTGGGACTGTTGTATTGTAGAAACCGCGGCAGCCAGTTTGCGCACAGCAAGCTCCCACAAACAGCAATGTGATAATGACCAGATAATCTGTTTCTAGCCTTAAATATTGGTCAAGTCACGGGGGATAACTCCCCTGCTCTTCTTGAAAATAGTGCCGTGGGATCTTTTACGTTCACCTGAGACCATCCGAAAGACCGAGGCGATGTAAATGCAATATGTTCCCATTCCATCAAATTCCTCAGCACAGCGACTCCTCCAGTTTTGTGTATTCTCAGATAATCTTTCCAAGATGCTTTCTACTACGCCTGCTTCCCAGGGACTTTGGGTGAGAAGTCGCATCCAATGTGTGTGATGTGCTTTTCCTTATTTCGGTTCATTCTTTTTAAAAACAAAGCAAAGTGACTGACGTAAGAAAACTATTAGGCACTTGGTCTGAGTATTAAACAAGGCTTTAATCAACTGATTCACAACATGGAGATCTAGTTGTGTCCTTCACTAGTTCCTGTTAAGGAATGTCCTGAGCAAGCTGGGCCCATGCTCGAGTATTTATACTCTCCCTGGACAGCGCCACCAGCAGGCCGCCCAGTATTATTACATAAGTCATTTCCACATGAATGACAAGATTCATGTCAGTGACATTGTGATGAATGCATGCAGTATTTAGGTGAGTTCTTGGCAATACAGTGCCATTTAACACACTGGGACTGCATCACAGGCTTCACACCCTCTGCTGCAGTACATTCAAAATCAGCAGCCGAGAATTGTTACAGCAAATTTATTTTAAAAAGTTATAGGCCCGGATTTCAAAGGCCGATGTGGTGTGTCTGTATGTACGGAATCCCAATAAGCATGAATGGGGATTCCCCCTTCTTTCATTGGTTGGGTCGGCCCACGTGATCACAGGGGCGCTTGTGAACCGCCTGTGCCCCTGGTATTTGTGGGTCTCTACACATGTCTACACGCAGAGGCCCAGGAGCGCGAGTCTCCGTGGATCCAGGACCATCAGGTGGGTGCGTAGATTTTTTGCCGTTCGGAGGCATCCGCCCACAAGAAGCCTCTGACTGCAAATTCAGGCCCATAATGATTAAAATATGTCGAATTACTAATATGAGTTACCTACATTGTTTCCAGTTTTTATTCTGTCCTATGTGCAGCTATTGAATGCGGTAGTGGCTGGCTTCCGAATTGTTAATCCACTACATAAGAACATAAGAAATTGGAGCAGGAGTAGGCCATTTGGCCCTTCGAGCCTGCCCCGCCATTCAATAAGATCATGGCTGATCTTCTACCCCATCTCCACTTTCCTGCACTAACTCCATATCCCTTGATTCCCTTAATATATAAAAGTCTATCGATCTCTGTCTTGAATATACTCAACGACTGAGCCTCCACAGCCCTCTGGGGTAGAGAATTCCAAAGATTCACCACCCTCTGAGTGAAGAAATGTCTCCTCATCTCAGTCCTAAATGGCTGACCCCTTATTCTGAGACTGTGACCCCTGGTTCTAGACTCCCCAGTCAGGGGAAACATCCTCCCGGCATCTACCCTGTCAAGCCCTGTAAGAATGTTGTATGTTTTATTTAGATCACCTCTCATTCTTCTAAACTCTAGAGAATATAGGCCTAGTCTACTCAATCTCTCCTCATAGGACAATCCCCCCATCCCAGGAACCAGTCTGGTGAACCTTCGTTGCACTCCCTCTATGGCAAGTATATCCTTCCTTAGGTAAGGAGATCAAAACTGTACACAATGCTCCAGGTGTGGTCTCACCAGGGCCCTATATAATTGCAGTAAGACGTCTTTACTCTTATACACAAATCCTCTTGTAATAAAGGTCAACATACCATTTGCTTTCCTAACTGCTTGCTGTACCTGCATGTTAACTTTCAGTGATTTGTGTACAAGGACACCCAGGTCCCTCTGAACACCAACATTTCCCAATCTCTCACCATTTAAAAAATGCTTTTCCATTTTTCCCACAAAAGTGGATAACATCACATTTCTCTGCATTATATTCCATTTGCTATGTTCTTTCCCACTCACTTATGCTGTCTATATCCCCTTGAAGCCTCCTTGCATCCTCCTCACAACCTACAGGAGCAGTGTATTAATATTATGATAAGAAAGAAAGAACTTGCATTTATACAGTCCCTTTCATGACCTCAGGGTGTCCCAAAGTGCTCTACAACCAATTAAGTACTGTTTTGAAGTGTAGTCACTGCTGTAATGCAGGATCAGTAAATAAGACCTTGAAGTGACAATGTGGGATGTTGGCATACCAGCATTTAACAGCAGAGAAGTGGAAGCTTCTCCACGAGCTGCTCCGCGGGCTCTCTCTTCGCCCTCGCCACTCCAGGCCACACTGTCATGCTCTGCAAATAAAGGAGGTCTGTCAGCCAACAAATGTTCTGTCAATTGCGCCATAGCAATGCAAGGGCTGCCTGTTTGTTCCTGGTGTCCAGTGTTGGTTTAGGTGGCAAAGGGACCATTTAAACTTTAAGAACATATTTGTATGAAATGTTTTTTGTCTGCTATTTTTACAGAGGCATTTTTCTTTAATTATTCATTCTCGGAATGTGGGCGTCGCTGGCAAGGCTGGCGTTTATTGCCTGTCCCTCGTTGCCCTCGAGAAGGTGGTGGTGGGCCATCTTCTTGAACCGCTGCAGTCCGTGTGGTGAATCTACTCTTCACAGTGCTGTTAGGGAGGGAGTTCCAGGATTTTGACCCAGCGACAATGAAGGAAAAGTGATATATGTCCAAGGCAGGATGGTGTGTGACTTGGAGGGGAACTTGGAGGTGGTGGTGTTCCCATGCGCCTGCTGCCCTTGTCCTTCTAGGTGGAAGAGGTTGCAGGTTTGGGAGGTGCAGCCAAAGAAGCCTTGGCGAGTTACTGCAGTGCATCCTGTAGAGAGTACAAACTACAGCCACGGTACACTGATGGAGGCCAGTGGATGGGGTGCCGATCAAGCAAACTGCAGTATGGTGTCAGACTTGTTGGAGCTGCACCCATCCAGGCAAATGGAGGGTATCCCATCACACTCCTGACTTGTGCCTTCTAGGTGGAAGAGAAGCTTTGGGGAGTCAGGAGGTGAGTCACTCACCACAGTATACCCAGTTTCTTACTTGCACTAGTAGCTATGGCATTTATGTGGCTGGTCAAGTTGAGTTTCTGGTCAATAGTGACCCCCCCCCGCCCCCCAAGATGTTGATGGTGGGGGACTTAGCGATGGTAATGCCATTGAATGTCATAGGTGGTGGTTTAAAATAAGCATGTTGACTGGGTAAAGGAACTTCATGTGAACCATTAAGTCTTTGAACGCTAATATCCCACAATGTAATTTCTAGGGCCTAAGAGCTTGGTTTCTAGATTACTCAAGGTAATTTCCATGAGATTCCATAGTTAATCACCTCTAGTCCCTTTCACGACCTCAGGGTGTCCCAAAGTGCTCTACAACCAATTAAGTACTGTTTTGAAGTGTAGTCACTGTTGTAATGCAGGATCAGTAAATAAGACCTTGAAGTGACACAGCACGTAACTGATGTTCTTAAAGTTTAAATGGCCCCTTTGCCACCTAAACCAACACTGGACATTCTCTTGCCCCTTATAAGACAATGTTCCCCTTTAAACGGGATGAACCAGTGCAGTTCTCACACTGTTTAAGGCATGGGGCAGGTGCTGAGTTATGGTTAGGCTCCCTATTCACATCGCTGTGGAGTGGGTGAAAGCAGCTCGCTGTATGTGAACACAACCAGCGCCACAGAATGCTGCTTCCAGGACTCTGACTCAGGCCATTTTTTTTCTGCCAGAATGGCTAATGGGATAGTTGGAACTTTTCAATCAATTGAAATTCTCCTGTCGCACCCACGTTTCTAATGGGTTGTTAAATATATGAAGCAGGCTACGCACCAGCCGCAGTTATACTGCTGGTGGTGTGAAGCAAGATGAAGTGAGTGCACATTTTTAAAAGCTCTTGCTTCCTGGAATACCTACCCACACTGGCAGCTTTACAGTGCCCTTATGGCAAAAATATATCGGGGTATGGCATGGGCAGAAAGATGCAGTATGAAGACAGTGTTATATTACGCAAAAAATCCTGATTCACTGAGGAGGTAAGGTTAGGAACCAGCTGTCCAAGTGTGATGATGATAATTAGTCATTGCTCTTTTATTAATGACTAGCCTGTATTTGTTGCAGCCACAATGGTCAATGCAACATTAACGCAGTGATTTGATAACTCGTTCATTATTAATCTAACTAATCTCTTGTACACGCATGAGATGATATTTCCTTAACTGTGAAGTGGCGGACGGTATAACCTCCATTATAAGTTCCCCCAAGATACCCCTTCCTCCCCCGCCCACCACCACCCAGTGAATAATACGAATTGACCGATAAGCGGGAGCGATAAATGCTGGCTACAGCAATATCCTAAATGTAGCAATGAAGGCAAGTGTAATACAGATACCATAATTTGAATTGGGCTTTAAGGCTGGTTTATATCAGACCAGAGGGCATTGATGCGAATGGGTTCTGCATTGAGGTGTTGTTTTACATCAGACTGTGACAATTCTAGCGGTCAATCATATAATTGGAGTGCAGGTAATGAAGGTTCTATTGTATCGTCACTGCACGCCAGAACTCATTGATGAAGACCTGATAGAACACAATACAGGTTTATGTTCATCATAAGGTGCATCCTCATTCCACTAGAATCAAACAGCACGTAACTGATGTGGGTGAATTGAATTTGGGTCAGAGTTTCGCCCCTGAGGAGTTATTGGGTAAACACATCCCCAGCACCACTCCTGGGCTGGAGTTTTCACTCTCCAACGTGCTGGCAATGGGGGATCCCTGGGGTGTGTGGGGAACCTGGAGGTTTCAGCAGTGTGTTTGTCAGTGGCTTTTTAATCAAGCCACTGCATTTGCATCTGACTTCTGGGTTTCCCGGCCAATTAAAGCGAGCGGGCATGATGACGTCACGCATGGGTCTATTTCAGCCGAGGTGTTTAAAGGAACACGGCAAAGATGACAGTTGAAGGTTTGTGGAGGTGGGAGAAAGATTGGTTGCAGATAAAAATGGATTCTCAATGTTGCAAAGCTGCCCCTCGCTTTAATGATGCCTCCCTGGACCTCCTGCTGTGTGAGGTATTGGGGCCCACAGGGAGGTTTTATTCCCTTTTGACGGGAGAAGGAAGCCAGCCTGGATTACGAAGAAGGCATGGCTGGAGATAGTAGAGGAGGTGAGCAGCAGAAGTGTGGTGGCACGCTCCTGAATACAACGCAGGAAGAAATTTAATGACCTCACGAGGACAGGAAAGGTGAGTACATTCAACTACATCCTCATGTGCTCATCACCCCAACACCCTCACTCTGCTTTCCCAAGCCTTCTCCTGCACATCACGCCTCACACCAACGTCCCTTGCAGGTGCACCCATCCCTCTCTGTCTATGCACTTCCTCACATCCCCATCTGACCATTCACCAATGACACTCACTCTCATGTTAATGCAATGTCACGCCTCTCCCTCATAGTCACCCTCAACAGATGTTATCCATCCATCCATTCCACTCATTCCATGACTCTCACTCAAAGGTCTGTTTCCCTCCTTGCAGGAGAAGAGAGCACAGAACACCAGAGAGAGGCAGAGAACAGAAGGTGGCCCTCCAGTTATAGCTATGCTCACCGCTGCAGTGGAGGAGGCACTTGAAATAAGCGGCATGGCGGTGGGAGACGGAGAGATGGGGAGCTCCCAGCTGCCTGGTGACAGAATTAAATATCACACAGCCACATGGCGTACAACAGTCAGTCATGTTGACTTGTTGTCAGCAGCCAGTGAAATATGATCATCTGCATAATGTTCACTTAAAATATTCTTACCATGACGGTTCCAATTCATGTCTTTACTCTCCCACAGGCCCATCAAGTGTCCAACAGGCGGTGGAGCCAGAGGAGGAAGAAGGCAACTCCTCAGAGGAGGTCGCTAACTCTGAGGGTGCACTGTCACAGGACGTGTGCACACCAAGCACCAGCGCAAATACACACGCGCCGGTGGGACCATCAAGACAGATAGTAGTGTTGTCACCTGGTGTCTCACAGATCACACGTGAGCAAGAGCAGATGGTGGAGACAGGGACAGCAGTGGAGAGTCCTCGTCGGAGGGCGCAGGATGCTCCAGGCTCTGCTCAGCTGAACACAGATGCTGAACCTCGGGGGGGGCCGTCGACAAAGAGGTTGATTCTGGAAGAGCTGCAAAAAAGAAGCGTGAAGCTCTGGCAGGATTTCCAGCCGCGATGTGCACATTTGCAGAGAGAGTGGAGGCGTCCATCTCAAGCATGACTGGCATGGTGTCACAGGCCTTAGCTACGATGTGTTTGTACGTGGAAAGGGTGGCCACCTGCATGGAGCATCAAACGCAGCAGTCAAACAAGTGCATGCTTGCCCTCACCGACAGCTTGCACACTCTGAATGCCGTCTTAACTAGGATGGATCAAAACCTAGCCTTGGCCGTTCATCGCCCCACTGATGTAGCACAATCTGTCCAGCTCATTGCTAGCAGGGAAGTGCGGGTGGGCCATGAAAGGGATGGTGGCGAAAGAGGACATAGAAGTGGGGACTCGATTCAAAGCACTTCGACTTCTCACCTGTTGCCCACCCTCCCCCACCCCCCCTTCCCTCAGTCAGTGCCCCACATGCTGCCTCCTGTCCCGATGGCCGAGTCTGCCCCTGCACAGGTGCAGGTGGAGCCATCTTTAGCGTGGCCCTCACAGGCTCCAAAACCCAGAGGACGTCAGCCAAGAGCACCTGAGCAATCAGAGCAGGGAGGTGAGCAGCCCGCCTCTACCTCTGCTGAAGCCACAGAGGTTGCATGTCATAGGTTTTATAGGAAAAGGAAGATGAAAGATTATTAGTTGCACAAGGGTATGTACAAGGGTCTTTTAGACATGTCACAATAAGTTACTATAAGTTTTGATGCACGTATAAAATTATTTTCCAGTCTTACCCATTTTTGCCTGTAGCCTGCCAACTGGCCTTCTCAGTTCTGATGAATAGTAAGACAAGACTTTATTCTGAGCAATGGTTGTCTGTGAAAGGGATTCTATGTTGATTGCAGGACTGTTTTGTGCTGGGTGGGGGTGCAAGTGTGTTCAGCATGTGGCTGCCAGATGGGTACAGTGGTTCAACCTAACTAAATGTTGCCGTGGCTCAGTGGGTAGCACTCTCGCCTCTGAGTCAGAAGGTTAGTGGGTTCAAATCCCACTCCAAGCACTTAAGCACAGAAATCTAGGTTGACACACCAGGGCAGCGCTGAGGGAATGCTGCACTGTCAGAGATGCCGTGTTTCGGATGAGACATTAAACTGAGGCCCCGTCTGCTCTCTCGGGTGGACGTAAAAGATCTCGTGACACTGTTTCGAAGAAGAGCAAGGGAGTTATCCCCGGTGTCCTGGGCAATATTTCTCCCTCAATCAACATCAGTGAAACAAATTATCTGGTCATTATCACATCGCTGTTTGTGGGAGCTTGCTGAGCGCAAATTGGCTGCCGCGTTCCCTACATTACAACAGTGATGACACTCCAAAAAAGTATTTCATTGGCTGTGAAGCGCTTTGGGACATCCGGTGGTCGTGAAAGGCACAATATAAATGCAAGTCTTTCTTTCTTTCTCTGATGAGTCCATCCCGGGCATAGCGGGTAGCAATGGTGCTGTTGATCATCTGAGGTCCAAGGTGAAACTGCATAAGCTGCACCCGTGCTGATCTGATAGATGACAGATTTAAAGTGGAGATCAGACGCGCAAACCTCCAATGTAGTGAAAGTCACCTTCAAAGTTGTAGAAATCACCTGCAAAGTACTGAAAGCAAACTCTCAGAACAAGTGCTGTGAGGAAAAAGCCTTTCACTTCGGCAAGGAAGCAGGTGTGAGGCCCCTTTCTGTCTGTCATTTGTTCGTCCCCCTCAATTGCCGCTGTGCTCTTTCCTTCTTTTCACTGGCGAAGTCCAAGAAGCTCGGGAAACCCGTAGGCCCACAGTGAAAGTTGAAAACTGCTGTTAAAAAACCTATTAACTACCTTGACGTAAGAAAACTACTAGGCACTTGGTCTGAGTATTAAACAAGGCTTTAATCAACTGTTTTTCAACATGGAGATCTAGTTGTGTCCTTCACTAGTTCCTGTTAAAGAATGTCCTGAGCAAGCTGGGCCTATGCCCAAGTATTTATACTCTCCCTGGACAGCGCCACCAGCAGGCCGCCCAGTATCATTTCATAAGTCATTTCCACATGAATGACAAGATTCACGTCATACCTCTTAATTGCTTTCAATTGCTCACCCGCCTCCCCCGAGGGGGTTTCTCGCCCGCTGCCGAACGCGCACCAGTGAGATGCGGAAGTCAGTGGGTTGGAGCGAGCTTCCATTCGCGCTGTCAATATCAGCGCTTTCTACTAACCTCCCATTCCCAAACCCAATCGTTGCTCCTAGTAAAAATTCCGGACCTGGTTGCTATCCAATGACCCCTGCTTGAAAATGTGGGTGAGCATTGGCTGAGGAATGAATTGAGCTCGCCTGTTGCCTCCACAGTTGAATAGCTTGCCAACACCCTTTGCTCGCACAAGAAGAATGGGAAATGTACTGGGTTGCCTGCAGAACTGTAGCCCAAGTCAGTGCCTTCAGACGAGCGGGTAGAAAACTACGTACACTTTTTAAAAACTGGATCTAGACCAAATCTGAATGACCTGCTTTATCATTTACAGTACAACTTAAATCCAGATCAAATTATTGTTTACCAAATGAAAATTTAATATAACTACGTTCCTCACTTTTTTTCAAACATTTTATGAAACCATTTTGATATTACATAAAATAAATAGGTGAACGATTCTCTGGTCCAGTCAGTTCTGCCTCGCTCTGTCCTAGCATTGGAATGTCAGATGTGACTGTGAGGCTTTAACTGTAGAATATGCTGCCTGGGGAATGGGGTGAGACTTTTTTTTTAAATTCCTTTAAATTTCAAATTTTCATTTACTGCATGACATTTTGACAGGGCTAGACAGACTGGATGTAGGGAGGATGTTTCCGCTGGCTGGGTTCTAGAACGAGGGGTCACAGTCTCAGGATACGGGGTAGGACATTTAGGACTGAGATGAAGAGAAATTTCTTCACTCAGAGGGTGGTGAACCTGTGGAATTCTCTACCACAGAAGGCTGTGGAGGCCAAGTCACTGAATATATTTAAGAAGGAGATAGATAGATTTCTAGACACAAAAGGCATCAAGGGGTTTGGGGAGAGAGCGGGAATATGGTATTGAGATAGAGGATCAGCCATGATCATATTGAATGGCGGAGCAGGCGCGAATGGCCGAACGGCCTACTGCTGCTCCTATTTTTCTATGTTTCTATGTTTACGACATAGAATTATTTGAATTTTTTTTTTATTCGTTTGTGGGATGTAGGCGTCGCTGGCAAGGCCAGCATTTATTGCCCATCCCTAATTGCCCTTGAGAAGGTGGTGGTGAGCCGCCACCTTGAACCGCTTCAGTCCGTTCTGCACAGAAAAGGGCCATTTTCCCCAACAGGCCTATGCCGGTGATTAGGCTCCACTCGAGCCTTCTCCCACCCTACTTCAGCTCACCCCATCAGCATATCCTTCTACTGTTTTCTCCCTCATGTACTTATCTAAATTCCTCTTAAATGCATCTATGCTATTCGCCTCGACCACTCCATCTGGTAGGCTGTTCAGGGGTGATGTCAGGAAGCACTTCTTCACACAAAGGGTAGTGGAAATTGTAACGTCCGTGTGTAATTGAGACACGGACTGCAGAAGTTGGTTATAACAGGTGTTTACTGAATGGAGACAAAACTGGAAATACTATACAAAGTTACTACACAGGCTTATATACAGGGGTGGTCACTACTGGTACTGCAGTATACAGGGGCTGCAGAATATAGTTCCTTCTTCAAGGGACATACACTACAATTCCTCCCCTTTTAGCTAAACAGTACATAACATTCGATTAATAATTAAATAACATATTTACAATTACAGTTGCTATATACATTAGCTGAAGTTAATCAATTATAAATTCAGTCTTTGAGGAGGCTTCCTGATTCTGTCCGGATAACGCCTCTTTGGGGTATCAGGTTCTTCTGGCAAAGTTGATTCGGGATCAACGTCGTTGTTTGGTTCGTCTGCTTCCAATATCACCGATTCTGAGGTAGATGCAATTGGTACTTCGGTTTCATCACCAGGTGTATAGGATCGTGGTGTAGATTTGACGTTTTCCAGTGACTCTAGAATCTGGTCAGCATGGCGTCTTACAATGCTCTCTCCAACGTCCACGGTATACATTAGAGGTCCTTGCCGTGTGCAGATCGTTCCTGGCTGCCATTTCTCTGTGCGGTAGTCCCGGGCCAAAACTGGTTGACCTATCTTAAAACTCCTGGTTGGCCTTTCATTCATATTCTGAAACTGCCTGTTCTCCACATCTCTTCTGATGTTTGGCTTAACCAAATCCAAGCGGCATCTTAGTCTTCGATTGAAGAACATCATGGCTGGAGTTTGGTTGGTAACCGCATGTGTCGCATTCCGGTAGGCAAACAAGAAGTTATCCACCTTCTGTTGTAGGGGTATGTCTTCATTACACATTGCCTTGATAGCCTTCTTGAATGTTTGAACGAACCTCTCAGCCAATCCATTGGTGGCTGGATGATATGTGGCGGATGTGTAATGCTTAACACCATTGTTCTTTAAGAACCTCCGGAACTCTTCAGACACAAACTGTGGTCCATTGTCGGAGCAAATCTGTTCAGGCAGCCCATTTCTGGCGAATATGGTTCGTAAGACTGTGATAGTTTTTTCTGTGGTGGTTGAGGACATTTTTATTACCTCTGGCCACTTTGAATGTGCATCCACCGCAATTAGAAACATCGAGTCCATAAATGGACCAGCAAAATCAATGTGTACCCTTTGCCATGGAGATGAGGGCCACTCCCATGGATGTAGAGGGGCTTGTGGTGGGGCGTTTTGGACCTTCTGGCATCCTGTACAGCTCTTGGTCATCTCTTCGATTTCTCTATCGATTCCCGGCCACCACACAAACGCTCTGGCTAAGTTCTTCATTTTTACCCCTCCCAGATGACCCTCATGAAGCTCATTGAGCACTCTATCCTTCAATTTGGGTGGAATTACTACTCTGGATCCACACATCAAGGTTCCTCGGCACACTGACAGCTATTCTCTTCTTGGCGAGAATGCTGGCAACAGTGGTTCGCCATGTGCTGGCCATCCCTTCACCGTTAAATCATAGACCCTGGAGAGTGTCGGGTCATTTCGTGTTTCCTTTTCTATGTTTGCATTCGTCACAGGTAGACATTCGACTATGGTCGAGTGGAATATCTCCACAGGATCCACTGCAGGTGCTTCTTCCACCGTCGGCAACGGTAGGCGCGACAATCCATCAGCATTCCCATGCTGTTTAGTTCCTTTGTACTCAATGTCATATTGGTGTGCCCCTAGGAAAAGGGACCACCTCTGTAGCCATTGTGCTGTCATTATCGGGACGCCCTTCTTAGGGTTGAAAATGGAGACAAGAGGTTGATGATCAGTTAGTAGAGTAAATTTCTGTCCGTGCAGGTAGTGATTGAACTTCTTCACCCCCCACACCAGGCTGAGGGCCTCTCTGTCAATCTGGGCATAGTTACGCTCGGCTGCAGTTAACGAGCGTGACGCAAAAGCTATCGGCCTCTCTGAACCATCAAGGGATTTATGTGACAGTACCACTCCAACGCCGTAGGGAGATGCATCACACGCCGGTCTTATCGGTAGTGATGGGTTGTAGTGAGCCAATACTTCTCTTGAAGTGATCAGGCCTTTACACTTCTGAAAGGCCCGCTTACATTCATCGCTCCATTTCCATGCTACTCCAGTTTGTAGCAGGGCGTTCAGTGGGTGCAGAATTGTGGACAAATTCGGCAAAAACTTATGGTAGTAATTCACCAATCTGAGGAATGACCTCAGTTGCGACACATTTTCAGGCGCTGGAGCCTTAACTACCGCTTCAATTTTGTCAGGGGACTTATGTAACCCCTCTTCATCAATCACGTGGCCACAATACGATATTTGTTTCTTAAAAAACTCGCATTTGGGGCGATTGGCTCGTAGCCCATGTTCTCTTAGTCTAGTGAGCACCTGCTCTAGGTTGGCAAGGTGTTCACTGTCATTTTCACCCATCACTAGGATGTCGTCCAAGTAACACTGAGTCCCCGGAATCCCTTGCAGGACTTGTTCCATCGCTCTTTGCCATATAGCCGGAGCTGATGCAACTCCGAATACCAGTCGATTATACTGGTAAAGATCTTTGTGAGTGTTTATCGTGAGATATTTCCTAGAGGATTCTTCAACCTCCATCTGCAAATATGCTTGCGCTAGGTGATGTAAAAAGGAGTCTCACACATCAAGGAACTTTAAAGTAAGCTTTAAGCAACTTATAATTATACTATATACAAGAGCGGTCTTCACCATGCCTCTAGGAGAAGCCCTTTTACCATACTGAGCAGTTCAGTATTTATACTAGTCCAAACACAGGAAGTGATGTATGCACAGAGTTCACAGTTCACAGGAAGTGATGTGCACATAACTTCATCCGGAAGTTATTTATTATTATTACACTAGGTCAATTTTTGTAAAACGTTTTCCTCCAGATAGTGAGGTGAAAATATCTTCTATCCTTGGAAGAGGATACTGTACTGTGTGAAGGACTGGGTTCACAGTCATCTTGAAGTCCCCACAGATGCGAACCTTCCTTGGCTCCTCAGACTTATTGTTTAACGTTTTCTTCATGACAGGAACGATGGGTGTCGCCCACTCGCTCCAGTCTACCTTAGTTAACACGCCTGCATTCTCCAGATTCTCCAGCTCTGCCTCGACGGCTGGGCGAATTGCATACGGTACCGGTCTTGCTTTGAAAAACTTGGGAATTGCATTCTCTTCTATTTTTATCGAGGCGGTTACGCCTTTAAGAGTTCCCAGTTCTTGTTGAAATACCTCTTTAGCGTTAGCCAAGATTTTTGACAATCGTCCAGGTGTGACGTCGTCATCCTTTTTACCAGCCACCGTCAGTGCCTGAATGGAGTGCCAGTCTAAACTTATCTTTCTGATCCATTCACATCCCAATAACGGTGGTCCACCATCTTGCAGTATGTACAGATACAATTTCTGTATTTCCTTGCCTTTGTATTCGACAGGCACCCTTATTTTCCCTCTGGGGTATACTTTCTGCCTCGTATATGTCTTCAAGACAATGGATGTGTCTTTCAAGGGTATGTGTGAGAATAGCCGCTCGTAGTCTCGTCGATTCATGATGGTCAGGGCTGATCCTGTATCCAATTCCATTTTGACTTGGGACCCTGCTATCGTGAGGGTGACCCAAATGGTTCGGTGATCCTCTTTTGTGATTACGTTGTGTAGTTTGAGACAGCTTAGTCTCTTGTTCCCGGATTCACTATCGCTCTTCTGGTCTTCGGAACTACTGTCCGTCATCTTTTGTACTTTCCTGTACTTTTCCTTAGTAGCCTTTTTGTTGTCGTTAGTCTTCTTCCTGGACCTGCAAACTCGTGCAATGTGTCCCATCTTTCCGCATTGCCTGCATGTTTTGTCCTTGGACCAGCAGTCCTTCTGGTCATGGGTTGTTCTGCCGCAGCGATAACATTTTTCAAATCCCCGTGTCATTTCATGGGTGCCGTATTCCTGTGGCTTTTGCTGTATTTCCGCAGCTCCCCTTGCTGCTGCTTCGTACGATACTGCCACGCTGAAAGCCTTATCTAGCGTCAGCTCTTTCTCTGAGAGTAACCTCTTCTGGGTTCCTTCACTCAGGAGTCCACAGACAAATTTGTCCCGTAGGGTATCTGCCAGTCCTGCTCCGAACTGGCAGTGCTTTGATAGCTTGCGTAGTTCCGTAACGTAATCAGTATTGCTCTCATCTTTATGCTGATTTCTCTTGTGGAATTTAAATCTTTCTGCTATCAGCAGCGGTGTAGGATTTAGGTGTTCCTGTAGGATATCAACAATTTCGTTAAAACTCTTCGCCATCGGTTTGACTGGAGTGATCAGGTTCCGCAATAGGCCGTACGTTCTTGCGCCCATTAAGTTTAGTAGTACCGATGCCTTTTTCTCATCGGCTACTTCATTTGCCTTGCAATATACTTCGACTCTTTCCACATACGTGGTCCAGTCTTCTATTGCATTATCGAAGGCAGTGATATTGCCAGTCTTCGGCATCTTGGAGATCTAAGATGGCGCCTCCCGCGCTTTGCCTTCTTCCCCAATTGAACAAAATGGCGCCTCCCGCGGTTTGCCTTCTTCTCCGCTGGATTAAGATGGCGCCTCCCGCGCTTTCTGTCTTTTCCGCTGCTGCTAGCGCTGTTGCTGGCGTTTTATGCCTTGATGGCGACGCCCTATGGTCTTTGCGCACTTCCCCCCCACGCTGCTGCCAACACCGCTCTCCGCGGTCCCCGTGGCAAACTGCAGCTCCTCGTGGCTTTCTGCGCTTCTAATTTCTTTTATTTTAATTACTGTTCTTGTCGTCAGAGCAGACCCTATGGGACACTTTCCTCCCTCTTCTCGGGTCTGTACACTGCCCGGCTTCGTAGCACCGGCCGCGCCCTGTGTGCTCCACCCTCTCTCTCTCTCTCTCTCTCCTCTTCCCGACAATGCTGCTTGGCCCCGTTGAAAAGCCACCCGATCGAGCTCTAGCCCGCCGCAGCCCAGGAAGGATCAGTGTACTACCTGCCACCAGCCCGATTAGCTGGAACACCATAGACTGGATAACCAAGCCCAGATCTCGACAGCCTCTCCTGCAAATCTTCGAATTCGATGAATCAGAGGGCGGCTGCCCACGGTCGATGCCCGTTTCTTCTGTTTGTTTTTTTTTCTTTCTTCTGGCCTCGACCTCTAACAACTTCGCTTCAGGGATGGATCCCCGTGAGGTGGTGCAGAACTGTAGGTAAGTTCGGATCTGTTCGTCGCCAGTGTAACGTCCGTGTGTAATTGAGACACGGACTGCAGAAGTTGGTTATAACAGGTGTTTACTGAATGGAGACAAAACTGGAACTACTATACAAAGTTACTACACAGGCGTGGTCACTACTGGTACTGCAGTATACAGGGGCTGCAGAATATAGTTCCTTCTTCAAGTTACATACACTACAGAAATCTGGAACTCTCTTCTCCCAAAAAGATGTTGAGGCTGGGGGGGTGTTCAATATAAATTTCAAAATTGAGATTGATAGATTTTTGTTAGGCACGGGTATTAAATGTTATAGAACCAAGGCGGGTAGATGGAGTCAAGATACAGATAAGCCATGATCTAATTGAATGGCGGAACAGGCTCGGGGGGGCTGAATGACCTGCTCCTGTTCTGATGTTCTGAAGTTTCTATGAGTTCCAAATTCTCACCAGTGTGAGATGGTTGGGATAATTAAAATGTTAGTGAGCCTCCCGCCAGCAATATCAAATGAAGGCGTAACTGCTTCTTCCAGGTGATGAAATGTGTAAATTAAACTGACCCTGAATGATACCACAAGGTAGCCTTCCCAGCCCTACAGTAAAGGACAAGTACGCATTGATGTCCGAGCACTGAGAATTCAAGAGCCTCAATGAGTCCCATTTCTAACAAAAGTCACCTATTCATGTCTGCACTCCCGTCACATATAGGTTATGTGCCTAAATAATTCTCACTATCCAAAATATTACATCTGAAGAGGAAAGCTGACAGATATTTTATTTTAAATAATAAAACATTTAGAATGTTTGGTAAATCGATATTTATAATTTCAGCCAAGATGATTGATTTGCTAACAGTGGAAACTGTAAACCCTTAAAATATGGAATGAACTTTTTCAGCCTTCAATGACATCTGTAGCTAAATATATGCTTTCTATCACATAACTTCTGGCACAAATCCTTTTATCTAAAGTCTGATGCTGTATATTTAAGGCAGTGTGAATTAGCAACACCAAAGTTTTGATTGGTCCCCTTGGATGACAAGACCAGATTTCTGATTGGTCCCTTGGAGGACAAGCCACACCCAGTAGTTAGTCTGGAATGTGTAATTAGATCCTGCCTGCCTGAGTAATCAAGTACTCTGCAATGTGTAATTTGATCCATTCATCTGACTGGCAGGCTCAAGACAGTGCTCACAGTACTGCTTTCAAAGAATAGACAGGGCTCACCCTCACAGGATAGGACCTTCTACCCCCCAACAAGTTCCTGAAAGCACCCCCACAAAAATGTTCTGGACCTTCCCCCCACCCCCTGAGTTCCTGACCACCTTCCATCCCCCCCCCCCAATAAGTTCCTGAGCGTCTGCGTCTGCCCCCGTTTGTAGGGAAATGGTGTTCGGGAAATTGATGGGATTGAAGGCCGATAAATCCCCAGGGCCTGATAATCTACATCCTAGGGTACTTAAGGAAGTGGCCCTAGAAATAGTAGATGCATTGCTGATCATCTTCCAACATTCGATGGAATCTGGAACAGTTCCCATGGATTGGAGGGTAGCTAATGTTACCCCACTATTCAAAAAAAGTGGTAGAGAGAAAACAGGGAATTACAGACCAGTAAGCCTGACATCAGTAGTGGGGAAAATGCTAGAGTCCATTATAAAAGATGTAATAGCAGAGCACTTGGAAAACAGTGACAGGATCGAACAAAGTCAACATGGATTTACAAAAGGTAAATCGTGCTTGACTAATCTACTGGAATTTTTTGAGGATGTAACTGGTAGAATAGATAAGGGAGCACCAGTGGATGTGGTGTATTTGAACTTTCAGAAGGCTTTCGATAAGGTCCTGCATAAGAGATTAGTGTGTAAAGTTAAGGCACATGGGATTGGGGGCAAGGTACTGACTTGGATAGAGAACTGGTTGGCAGACAGAAAGCAAAGAGTTGGAATAAACGGGTCTTTTTCCGAGTGGCAGGCAGTGACTAGTGGGGTACCGCAGGGATCAGTCCTAGGACCCCAGCTATTCACAATATATATTACTGATCTAGACAAGGGAACTAGATGTAATATCTCCAAATTTGCAGACGACACAAAGCTGGGTGTGTGTGTGTGTGCTGTGAGGAGGATGCCGAGAAAGTCCAGGATGATTTGGACAGGTTGGGTGATTGGGCAGAAGCATGGCAGATGCAATATAACGTGGATAAATGTGAGGTTATCCACTTTGGTGGCAAAAACAGGAAGGCAGATTATTATCTGAATGGCAATAGATTGGGAGAAGGGGAAGTGCAACGAGACCTGGGTGTCCTTGTGCACCAGTCGCTGAAGGTAAGCATGCAGGTGCAGCAGGCGGTTAAGAAGGCAAATGGTATGTTGACCTTCGTAGCGAGAGAGTTTGAGTACAGGAACAAGAATGTCTTGCTGCAGTTGTACAGGGCCTTGGTGAGACCACACCTTGAGTATTGTGTGCAGTTTTGGTCGCCTTATCTGAGGAAGGATGTTGTTGCCATGGAAGGAGTTCAGCGAAGATTCACCAGGCTGATACCTGGGATGGCAGGAATGATGTATGAGGAGAGATTGGGTCAATTGGGCTTATATTCGCTGGAGTTTAGAAGAATGAGAGGGGATCTCATTGAAACCTATAAAATTCTGCCAGGACTGGACAGACTAGATGCAGGAAGGATGTTCCCGATGGTCAGGGAGTCCAGAACCAGGGGTCATAGTCTAAGGATAAGGGGTAAGCCATTTAGGACAGAGATGAGGAGGAATTTCTTCACCCAGAGAGTGGTGAACCTGTGGAATTCTCTACCACAGAAGACAGTAGAGGCCAATTCATTAAATATATTCAAGAAGGAGTTGGATATATTTCTTAAGGCTAAAGGGATCAAGGGGTATGGGGAGAAAGCAGGTACTGAATTTGGATGATCAGCCATGATCGCATTGAATGGCGGAGCAGGCTCGCGGGGCTGAATGGCCTACTCCTGCTCCTATCTTCTATGTTTCTATGTTTTTCCTCTCTCCCCTCTTCAATCCCCTCGACTCTTTTCCCCCCCCCTTTGATTCGCAACCCCCCGCCCCCATCCCCCGGCCACCAACTTGATTCTTTTTTTTTATTAGTTCATGGGATCTGGGCGTTGCTGGCAAGGCCAGCATTTATTGCCCATCCCTAATTGCCCTTGAGAAGGTGGTGATGAGCTGCCATCTTGAACCGCTGCAGTCCATGTGGTGAAGGTACTCCCACAGTGCTGTTAGGGAGGCAGTTCCAGGATTTTGACCCAGCGACGATGAAGGATCAGCGATATACTTCCAAGTCAGGATGGTGTGTAACTTGGAGGAGAACGTGGAGGTCATGGTGTTCCCATGCGCCCGCTGCCTTTGTCTTTCTAGATGGTAGAGGTCACGGGTTTGGGAGGTGCTGCCGAAGAAACCTTGGCGAGTGCATCTTGTAGATGGTCCACACTGCAGCCACGGTGGAGGGAGTGAATGTTTAACGTGGTGGATGGGGTGCCGATCAAGCTGGCTGCTTTGTCTTGGATGGTGTCGAGCTTCCTGAGTGTTGTTGGAGCTGCACTCATCCAGGCAAGTGGAGAGTATTCCAACACACACCTTACTTGTGCCTTGTAGATGGTGGAAAGACTTTGGGGAGTCAGGAGGTGAGACACTCACCGCAGAATACCTAGTCTCTGACCTGCTCTTGTTGCCGCAGTATTTATGTGGCTGGTCCAGTTAAGTTTCTGGTCAATAGTGACCCCCAGGATGTTGATGGTGGGGGATTCGGCGATGGTAATGCCATTGAATGTCAAGGGGCGGTAGTTAGACTCTCACTTGTTGGAGATAGTGATTGCCTGGCATTTGTGTAGCGCGAATGTTACCTGCCACTTATCAGCCCAAGCCTGAACGTCATCCAGGTCTTGCTGTATGCGGGCATAGACTGCTTCATTATCTGACGAGTTGTGAATGGCACTGAACACTGCAATCATCAGCGAACATCTGCACTTCTGATCTTATGATGGAGGGAAGGTCATTGATGAAGCAGTTGAAGATGGTTGGGACTAGGACACTGCCCTGAGGAACTTCTGCAGCGATGTCCTGGGGTTGAGATGATGGACCTCCAGCAACCACAACCATCTTCCTTTGTGCTAGGTATGACTGCAGCCAGTGGAGAGTTTTCCCTGACCTTCTCCACGTGGAGCCGAGGAAAGCGTGGCGATAAAGGCCGCAGCCACTGCACTGTTGGGTACTGTGCATGCGCGACCGGATCGAGTGCTCCAAACGGGCACACATGCGCAGAGTCAAAAATGCATTGCAAATAATCAGTCTGTATAGTTAATGTTAGGGAGATGCAAAACATCAGGCCATTTCACAGTAATCTCTGAACAAACTAAGATGCTGCAGTTGGGAAGTCAAGTGTACTGAAAAGCTGTCTGACATGAATCAGTCATTCATGAAAGAAAGACTTATGAAATAATACTGAGCAGCCTATGGGTGGCGCTGTCCACTGAGAGTATAAATACTTGGGCACGGGCCCAGCTTGCACAGGACATTCTTAACAGGAACTAGTGAAGGACACAACTAGACCTCCATGTTGTAAAACAGTTGATTAAAGCTTTGTTTAACGCTTAGACCAAGTGCCTAGTAGTTTTCTTACATCACTGTCCCTTTTACTACTGGGACCTGCATTCAAATCTAGCCCAGGCAGATGTGTTGAATGTCTCCTTTCTCCAGTAGCTGGTGCATCTTTTCCATGAAATCAGTTTGGACAGTTTCAACCCAGTTTCCAGTGGGCATGAGCCTACCACATAAAACTGCCCTCCAATTCAGCAGAATTGTTACTAAAGTGAGCAGCTCAGTCCCAGAACTCATAAGGTTAGTTTGGGTGAGAAATGGCCATGCGATTGAATCATAGAATGATACAGCACAGGAAGGAGGTCATTCGGTCCATCGTGCCTGTGCCGGCTCTTTGAAAGAGCTATCCAATTAGTCCCACTCCCCCTGCTCTTTCCCCACAGCCCTATAAATATTTCCTTTTCAATTATATATCTCGTTCCCTTTTGAAAGTCACCATTGAATCTCTTTCAAGCAGTGCATTCCAGATCATAACAACATGTTGATTCTCCTTATCTCCCCCCTGATTCTTTTGTCAATTATCTTAAATCTGTGTCCTCTCATTACTGACCCTCCTGCCAGTGGAAACAGTTTTTTCTTATTTACTCTATCAAATTCCTTCATAATTCTAAACAACTCTATTAACTCTCCCCTTAACCATCTCCGCTTTAAGAAGAACAGTCCCAGCTTCTCGTAACTGAAGACACTCATCCCTGGTACCATTCTGGTAAATCTGCTCTGCACCCTCTCCAAGGCCTTCAATGCCATGCTGGTGCAACAGGGAAACTTTAGTGAATTTGGTGCGGAGGTTCATTGTCAGGAGAGCTTCACTCTCTGTCTGTCTGATCAGTGTCATGAATGCATGGTCTCGTCAAGACTGAAAGGGATTTGTCAATGAATTCATTAAACTATTTCAAAAAAAGCAAAATCAAAATCTGTGAAAACAAAAATGACGAATAGCGCAACAGCAAAATACTGCGCATGCTGGAAATCTGAAGCAACAACAGAAAAAGCTGGAAACACAAGAACACAAGAAATAAGAGCAGGAGTAGACCAATCGGCCCCTCGAGCCTGCTCCGCCATTCAATAAGATCATGGCTGATCTGATCCTAACCGCCAATCCACTATCACAGAACCATCTCCTGAATCTAACAGAATTAGACACACGAAATAGGAGCAGGATCAGGCTACACGGCCCCTGGGCCCGCTCCGCTACCCACAGGGCCATGACCGATCCGAACCTAGACTCATGTCCAAATTCCTGCCCGCTCCCCGTAACCCTTAATTCCCTTTACTTCTAGGAAACTGTCTATTTCTGTTTTAAATTTATGTAATGATGTAGCTTCTACAGCTTTTTGGGGCAGCATATTCCATGGACCTACCACCCTCTGAGTGAAGTAGTTCCTCCTCATCTCAGTTTTGAAAGAGCAGCCTCTTATTCTAAGACTATGCCCCCTAGTTCTAGTTTCACCCATCATCGGGAACATCCTCCCCGCATCCACCCGATCCAACCCCTTCACAATCTTAGATGTTTCAATAAGATCGCCTCTCATTCTTCTGAACTCCAATGAGTAGAGTCCCAATCTACTCAACCTCTCCTCATATGTCCATCCCCTCAGCAGGTCAGGCAGCATCCGTGGAGAGAGAAACCCGTTTCAGGCCGGTGACTCTTCGTCAGAACTGGAAAAAGTTGGGAGAAGCGAATAGCGCTACAGGTTTAACGACAACCTCACCCCCATAAAGTCACAACAACAATTTGCCTTTTTATCAGCATCTCTCGCAGAGGAGCGTCTCAGATAACTTTACAAGAGGGTGACATCAAGCAGGATTTGGAAAAAAAAATTGGGGGTGTTGGGCCAAGCCAAAGACAGGGATCAAAGAGAAAAGGGTCTTGAAGAGGTTTGTGTAGGGGAGAGATAACAAGCCCAAGTGGTTGTGGGAGATTTTCATAGAGCAGGGACTTGGTGACTGAAAGAACGAGTTCCAATGGTGGAGGAGATGGAGGTAAACTAGGCTTAACAACAACAACAATAACTGGCATTTATATAGCGCCTTTAACGTAGTAAAACATCCCAAGGTGCTTCACAGGAGCATTATCGTCAAAAATTGACACTGAGCCTCATAAGGAGATATTAGGACTGATGACCAAAAGCTTGCTCAAAGAGGTAGGTTTTAAAGAGGGTCTTAAAGGAGGAGAGAGAGAGGTTTAGCGAGGGAATTCCAGAGCTTAGGGTCTAGGCAGCTGAAGGCACGGCTAAAGCAAAGAAAATCTGGGATGCCCAGAAGACCAGAATTGGAGGAGCGCAGAGATCGTGGAGGGTTTTAGGCCTGGAGGAGGTTACAGAGATGGGACGGAGGCCATGGAGGGATTTGAAAATAAAGATGAGAATTTTAAAATCGAGGCGTTGTCAGACTGGGAGCCATTATAGGTCAGCGAGCACAAGGGGGAGATGGGTGAACGGGACATGGTGCGAGTTAGGATACGGGCAGCTTTCTCTAGACGAAAAGAAAATAATTGATCTACCATTATTGTGATGTTAATTTACTCGGGACAAACAAATAATCATTGGAATGAAACAATTAGATTAGACAAAGTTTTTTAAAGGGTATGTACAGAGAACCAAATAAGGGGTCTTAAAAGGTGTGCTTTTCTCGTTGACCATGTTTACAATGCCTGCATGTGAATACAGTCAGCTATTAAAACAGCTGGTTGGAAGTCTCTCATGTTATATCCTCGGGTAGTTTGAGGTGCAAATACATTGCTACTTGTTTGGGCATGTCTTCAGCTTTGAGGTGACCATTTTCTATAAACTTACCTAAAAGGTAACTGATGAATGTACAGACATCTATGATGCGAGTCCATTTGCTAGTTAGGACACATCTTCTAAAAATAAAGTTTGGTGCTTGCTTTTTGTTCTTGTTGGCTCTGTGCAGAGACTTGGCTCCGGGCCAATCACCACAGAAATGTGGACAATGCACTGAGTTCCTGCCAAAATAAACAAAAAGAATTCGCACCAATGTGACTTTCGGATCTGATCTAGAAATGGCCATGTGGATTGCACACTTCCTACGAAGCAATATCGGCTGTCGAATGTACTTAGAGCATCAGTTGTGTGGGGTTCCCTGCCCCAACTCTGCCACTGATTGAATTTACCCAGTTGGGCGGTGCGACAAATGGGAGTTTACCCACCCCATACCCTCCTACTTGTAATAACACTAAAAGGAACAAATGCCTCATTGACGCAGGCATCTCAGTAAGGTTCCTTTCACTTGACTACTACTCTTAAACCGCTTTGGCTGCGTCTAAATTGCCAAGAAAGATACCAACCTAATGAAGTAGGTTTACTGTTACTGGAAAGCCCAGGTTATTATTACCTTATAGAAGGTTGGCTGACCCAGGAAATTACATCACAGCATCCTCATTACTCATCTTGCAGAGCCCTTGCTGACACCATTCTAGTTGATTTAATCCAATTGAACGCCAATCCTCAGCACTCTGGGTGTGCTGTGCAAAGACAGTTTACAATCTTTTTGCTGCAAACCAGGGACTTAAATCAGTACTTCTGAATGCTTCACATCACAAGCCAGCCTCACAGACAGACGCTTCATTTTACTTCGGTGCGGAGAAAGCTTTCATTTTTACCTAATTTTTTTTCCCAGCATTGGAGCATTTGGAGAAATTGACTTCACGCGAGCACTTTTAAGCAATGGTTTGAATAGACAGTTGAGAACACTCGAGTCTGTTAGATTTTCATTGTAAATTAATCAGCTCTTGACTTTATCCATAACTTGGGTCATTTGTCTTTGATGACGGTCTTCAAAGTGGGTCATGCATGCAAATTCATAATGGTTTGTAACCATGATTTTATAGAGTGCTCCAATAAAAAATGTTAAATGGTTTGGAACTGGCACCAGGGGACAGTCCAGATGCAGTATTTCAAATTAGTTTAATATAAAACAACATGAGCTCCATAACTGATATCAGTATAATAGTGTTCAAAATAAACAGAATCTCTTGGATGTGACTGTTGTTTGAAAAGTGCCATAGCTGTGGAGCTTTGCACTTTAACCCTTCGATTGCTCCGTGTCCTCTGCAGCTTTCAAAAGCCCAGGTCCGTTTTTATGTTATCTGCAGCAGTGCCTTTTCGTGGGCGTCAGCCACCGTGCAGTGCCTCAGCCAAGTGGCCATCCTTCACATGTCAACCTGGTCAGTTATCACCAGCAGGCTATTCAACCTTCTGCTGCATCACAGCCAAGCTCAATCCTGACATTACTTGATACTCACACACGTGCACTTCCAACTAGGCTGCCCTCATGAGAAGGAACCCTCGGCGATTTTTTTTCCCCCCCCTCCCTAATTTTTGGCACTGAGGCCCATTGGGAGATCAGCTATCTAAGTGACAAATATGACAAAAGGATTCGATAGGGTGGTTACAGAGAAGCTACTTCCTCTGGTGTAGGAATCCCAAACAAGGGGGCACAACCCTAACATTACAGCCAGGCCATTCAAGAGCAAAATCAGGAAACACTTTTTTCACACAAAGGCTAGTGGCAATGTGGAACTCCTTCCCCCAAAAAGCTGTGGATGCTGGGGGTCCGTTGGAGCATTCAAGACTGAGATCAATAGAGTTTTGTTAGGTAAGGCTATCAAGGGATAGGGATCAAAGGTGGGTAAGTGAGGTTGAGGTACAGATGAACCATGATTGAGTGGTGAAGCAGGCTTGAGGGGCTGAATGGCCGGCACCTGTTCCTATGTAAGTGGCACAAGTCAGGAGTGTGATGGAATACTCTCCACTTGCCTGGATGAGTGCAGCTCCAATAACACTCAAGAAGCTCGGCACCATCCAGGACAAAGCAGCCCGTTTGATTGGCACCCCATCCACCACCTAAAACATTCACTCCCTCAACCACCAGTGCACCGTGGCTGCAGTGTGTACCATCCACAAGATGCACTGCAGCAACTCGCCAAGGCTTCTTCGACAGCATCTCCCAAACTGGCGACCTCTTCCACCTAGAAGGACAAGGGCAGCAAGTGCATGGGAACACCACCACCTCCAAGTTCCCCTCCAAGTCACACACCATCCTGACTTGGAAGTATATCGCTGTTCCTTCATCGTTGCTGGGTCAAAATCCTGGAACTGTGGGAGTACCTTCACCACACGGACTGCAGCGGTTCAAGAAGGCGGCTCACCACCACCTTAAGGGCAATTAGGGATGGGCAATAAATGATGGCCTTGCCAGCAACGCCCACATCCCATAAACAAATTTTTTTTAAAGTGGAGATTGAAGCTGGAATCCGCCTATCATGTTCACTGCCTTAGCCAGGGGGACTAATGTCAGGGGTACAACAGTAATTTTCTCTGATGTTAAGTATGTTGATAGAATTAAAAGAAAACATAGAAAACCACATAACATGTCTAAATTCGGGCTGCCTCGTTCAAATTTAAAAGAAACATAAACTTGTCAGAATTCAAGTTCTGGTGCAGAAGTTCCACTGCTATTCCCGAGGGTTAAATCAGATCTTTCGACGGTTGTTCCAATAATCACAATGTTGTTTAATATTATCACAACCGCACACAGATTTCCTTTTCCATTTTCCCATGAATAGATCTAACTCAGGTTTTTTTTTCCACAGGGCTCCGGGAATGAAGACAGGCCCAGTTGTAAAGTATGCACAGCTGAGGTAAGGCTCTGGTTGCCGGGCATGTCGGGGGTGGGGTGGGGGCGGGGGTTGAGGAGGAGGGGGCGGGGGAATTAAATACAGCTACATGTATTTTTCCTATAAAATATTTTTTTTTAGGCAAGAACAAATAATTGTATTAAAAGCTATAAAAAAATAAATATTGCCAATGATACTTAAGAACCAGTACTAAAAAGTGTCCAAATCTCATTATCCTAGGGGACCACTTGCAATTAAAGTGATGTAATGGGCTTTTGAGTCATATCAGCATTTGTGAGATGTGAGTGCTGTCTGCCATTGCATTAAAATTGACATTGTGTCTAACATTTAAATAATGTGCACTCCAGTGTGAGCTTTACTGTGCCATATCTACATATGAATGCATCTAAGTGCTGGCGTGATTCCTTTTCAACAATATGAGATACGTACTATTTAGCTGTAGTGAAACATCAATATTCCTCATTATCTGTAGTCAGTATAATGAGTGATAGAGTCTCTAAAATTTCATTCAATATAATGTTGAAATTTTAATTGCCTTTAAAATGCAGCACTTTTTTTGTGATCTAAGGATGGGGCCCGAACACGTGAACTTGCAAATGCCTTGATGAACAGTTTAACCTATTAGTTTCATTCCAGCTTGTAGCATAAATATAGAAAGGCAGCTGGTTTTAAATTGGTCTATGAACATAACGCAATGTTATATTATTCATTAAGTTGACTCAATTGTTGTACCGCAACAAGTTACCTTTTGTAAGTACAGGAGCTATATATAAATTAATAAAATATTGATAATGATGGTAATGACATCGAACATTCAAGGTTATTTTCAATCTAATATTTGGTTACAGAAGTGATTGGATGTGTTTTTATTCTGTTTGGTTTCACACAGTGCATGCTATTTTAAGTATTTGCTGGCAGGCTCCAATATCTGTAATGTGGACTCCATTTATTGCTATCTCCTTCCTTGTTCCAGTTCTTTTCAATCAATCATTATTCATTTTATCGAATATAATCACTTCTGATTGTCAGTTCTTATCTAGTGTCACTCTGTTTGCACAAAATGTTCTACATATATTCACTTTATCGAACCTTTATTCTGCTGCCATAACGGTTCAATGGGGTAATACACTACATGATGTGAATATGAGCCATACTGCTCAGGCGGGTCCCAGGTTTGTTCGTTTTTCTCCTGTGCTGAATTAGTGATTTCATCAGCAGCGATGGTGCTGGGAGCATTACAATTGCCCCTTATATTGGCCCAGAAATTCGGGATGGGGGCTTCCCGTGGGTGCAAGCCCCCGACCTGCTCTTACCTAGCGCGCCGGCCGTTGAGCTGTGGGCCCGCATGGGATTCCGATCTTGGGCCTCCTCCAACTGCCGGCGCGCAGTGCTTGTGTATCCCAGGGGCACAGTTAGTTCGATGCGTCCCCTGGGATCACATGGGCCATGGAGAGCCAATGGTAGCAGGGAATGCTTCATTCATAAGTTTGACAGGAAGAGCTGTCAAACCTATAAATACTATAAGCCCCAAAACATCACTTAAACTTCAAATAAATTTTTTAAAAATCACATTTTTAAAATATCTATAAATTACATGAAATAACTATTTTAAACAATAATTTAAATTGTTGAAAAAATTAATTACTTTTTCTAACGGGGCTAAAAATAAACTTACCTTTCTTTAAAGTATTTAAAAATAATAAACCTGTGGGAAAAATGTTTTAATTTTAATTAATTCACCACTTACCTTGTTAAAAGCAGGCCTTGCGCCTGCTTTTTAAAAGTGTAACTGCTGGAGACTTACCCTCCCGGAGAAACCTGCAAAAAAAACGTAAGTTCGATGCGCAGGCGCAGCCTCTCCCGTGCACGCGTTCCACCTGTCAACCCCTTCTTTCAGGGGAACGGAAGTGCCGGTTTCCCACGCATGTGCAGTGCATGCATGAAACCGGCACTTGGTTGGGCCTACACGTGAGTACCCCGTGTGTACTCACGCGTTGGGACCTGAATTTCTGGGCCAATATTTGAAGGTGGGGGAGCGGGAAAATTAACTATGATTACCCATCCTGATCAGCATCTAATGATCCTTGCTAGAAATACATTAGATAAGAACATAATCAGGCACAGCTATGATGACCTCCACCGCGCCCCCCCACCCCGCCGCCCCCCCCCACCAAAGTCAGGTAACGAATCGAATCAAAACAGAGATGGCCACTTGGAGGAAGTACAGAGGCTTGTGGGTTCCAATGGAACCAATCTCCAGCTTGAATAACCACTGTTAGGAAAGGAGGGGGGAAATTGGGTGTGGGGCAGTAGAACAATGTTCTCAACTGTCCCTATATTGGCAGTCTAATCCCTATCAAGTTACAGTAATGCAGTGTGAAAAGTGACTTATTAATTTGATGTTTCTTTTATTACTGTACTGCATCTCGAATGTTTCTCTGAGGAGAACTATCTCTCATTGGAGTGAACCCCAGTTAGTTGTCACTTCATATTCAGTTACTTTGGACGCTGTCAATCTAAAAGCAATCACGGTAGGAATCCATTGGACTTCCATCAGCTATTGTAAAACTAGGACAAGTAACTCGAAACACAAGTGACTTTACAATCAACTTGTAAAACATTAACGGTTTATTACAAGTATCCACAAATCTTCAAATTGTCCATCATAATAAACATTTGTTCTGAACATGAATTGCTGAAAGTATATCCTAAAAAAAGAGTCTAACGCTCTCTTGCTGATGAATGACGTTCAGAGTTAATGGCTGTCATCCCAATGCTTGTTCACAAACATGAATGACAAGAAACGAATGATATATAGGCCTAGAAATTCACTTGGGCGCGGGCAGCTCGCTCGCGCCCAAAAGTTAGCGCTGGGCGGGGAGGCATTAGCGCACGCCATATATTCGTCTTCTGCGCCCCAATTCGGAAGCGGGCGCTATACCAGGGTGTGCCCGCCTCCGTTTGGGGCGCTGCAACTGAATATCGGCGCGCTAGTTGCCGCAGCACCACCCGATGCGGTGCGGCAGGCTGCGGTACTGCAGGCCTCCTCCTTCTCTTAAGGGGGAGGTGCCTGCAACGGCCGGAGCCCCGATCGCGAGTGCCGGCAAAAGAGCCCGGCACAACGGAGAAGTGCCGGGCTCCACGGAAACCAGCCGGCAATGCCGCGGGGGGGGTGGAGGAGGCCGGGGAAGGAGGTGCGGGCAGGTGGCCGCCGAAAAAGCGGCCGGCCGCACCTTCAGCTTTAAAGCGCCCCACTATGGCAGCAGGACGGCCCCATTTTCTGTTCGCTGTTTGCGCCCGCTTCGGAGGAGGCGGGCGCAAATAAATATGGGGATCGGCGCGGTTTCGGGGCGTTACGGGCCACCGCGCACACCGATGACGTCATCGGTCCCGGCGCAGCGCTAATGGCTACCGCCGCCAATACCGCTGCACTCAATTTCCGCGCTACCACCCCGCCGGCGCAAAAGACCTCTTTAGGCGCTAAGTGGGCGCAAGGCCCACTGAATTTCTAGGCCATAGAATCATACAGCAAAATGATATCCATTGAAAAGGGGGACTGAAGATTAAATTGCTTCTTGATTTTTGTTTCAGGGGAGGTAAGGAAAATAAAGTAGTATTCCTTAAAGTAGGAATCACCAGGTGGATGGGAAAGATAGTTCATGATAGAATAATCATACATGGGCGGCGGGGAGTGGTAATTTTGACTTTTAGGAATGAAATTTGGTAGAGTTGTAAAACAGGCTGCCGATTTGCTAATGCCGGTTTTGTGAAAAGTCAAAATTACCCCCGTGGGCTCTGAATGGCTTGTTTGATAGGCCAAATGGACTTTCCTTGCTCCAGATTGCATGTGTTTTTATGTCTTATGATCTGATAACAGTGAAGGATGGTAACCTAAAGTGGCAAAACCCCAGAGCAGTAGTGAGATACAAAGCTGTGCCAAAATACTACTCAACCCAGGTAGTTGAAGATAAAAATACGTGACGCAAATCTTCAATGGCAAAATAGAAGAGTGGGTATCCAACAACAACAACTTGCCTTTATATAGCACCTGTAATGTAGTAAAAGATCCCGAGGAGCTTCACAGGAGCGTTAACAGACAACATTTGACACCAAGCCACATAAGGAGATATTAGGTCAGGTGACCAAAAGCTTGGCCAAAGAGGTAGGTTTCAAGGAGCGACTTAAAGGAGGAGATGGAGATGCAGAGATGTTTAGGGAGGGAATTCCAGAGCTTAGGGCCTAGGCAGCTGAAGGCACGGCTACCAGTGGTGGAGTGATGAAAATCGGGGATGCACAAGAGGCAAGAATTGGAGGAATGCAGAGATCTCGGAGGGTTGGAGGGGGTTACAGAGATAGGGAGAGACGATGCCATGGAGAGATTTGAAAACAAGGATGAGAGTCTTAAAATCGAGGTGTTGACGGACACATCCAAGGTCAGCGAGCACAGGGGCGATGGGTGAACGGGACTTGGTTCAAGTCAAGATACCACTCAAAATAACAGCTAGCTAATGTTTGTTACAAAGCTGCATCATAGTTTTAGAGGCCCCCATTACTGGATGAGCCATACAGTTAACTGGGAGTGTGTTACTAGGCTAGATCCCAATCCTGGGGTTTGTTGTGACCCTCATGGTTGAATTTGCCTGCCAATGCGCCATGTCCAGGCTGTCATCTGAAGATTCGACACTTGGCTGAGGTATAGGAGGGCTGCAGCATAGAAACATAGAAGATAGGAGCAGGAGTAGGCCATTCGTCCCCTCGAGCCTGCTCTGCCATTTAATAAGATCATGGCTGATCATCCAAACTCAGTACCCTGTCCCTGCTTTCTCCCCATATCCCTTGATCCCTTTAGCCTTAAGAAATATATCTAACTCCTTCTTGAATATATTTAATGAATTGGCCTCAACTGCCTTCTGTGGTAGAGAATTCCACAGGTTCACCACTCTCTGGGTGAAGAAATTCCTCCTCATCTCTGTCCTAAATGGCTTACCCCTTATCCTTAGACAGTGACCCCTGGTTCTGGACTCCCCTGCCATCGGGAACATCCTTCCTGCATCTAGTCTGTCTAGTCCTGTTAGAATTTTATAAGTTTCAATGAGATCCCCTCTCATTCTTCTAAACTCCAGCGAGTACAAGCCCAATCGACCCAATCTCTCCTCATACGTCATTCTTGCCATCCCAGGTATCAGTCTGGTGAATTTTCACTGCACTCCCTCCATGGCAAGAACATCCCTCCTCAGATAAGGTGACCAAAACTGCACACAATACTCAAGGTGTGGTCTCACCAAGGCCTTGTACAACTGCAGCAAGACATCCTTGTTCCTGTACTCGAATCCTCTCGCTATGAAGGCCAACATACCATTTGCCTTCTTAACTGCCTGCTGCACCTGCATGCTTACCTTCAGCGACTGGTGCACAAGGACACCCAGGATTCGTTGCACTTCCCCTTCTCTCAATCTATTGCCGTTCAGATAATAATCTGCCATCCTGTTTTTGCCACCAAAGTGGATAACCTCGCATTTATCCACATTATTGCCTGTCCTTCCTGAATATTGAATACCCCTGGATGTTGAATTCCCAGCCTTCGTCACCCTGGAGCCATGTCTCCGTAATCCCAATTATATCAGATCCGCTTACATCTATTTGCACAGCTAATTCATCCACCTTATTACGAATGCTCCTCGCATTAAGACACAAAGCCTTCAGGCTTACATTTTTAACACTCTTAGTCCTTTTAGAATTATTATTTACTGTGGCCTTGTTTGATTTACACCCTTGATTTCTCTGCCTTCCACTTTTGCTTTTCTCCTTCCTGTCTTTTGCTTCTATCCTTGTTTCCCTTTCCTCTGTTTCCCTGCACAGGTTCCCAAACCCCTGCCATTTTAGTTTAAACCCTCCCCAACAGCACTAGCAAACACTCCCCCAGGACATCGGTCCCAGTCCTGCCCAGGTGCAAACTGTCCAATTTGTACTGGTCCCAACTCCCCCAGAACTGGTTCCAATGTCCCAGGAATTTGAATCCCTCCCCCTTGCACCATTCCTCTAGCCATGTATTCATCTGAAATATCCTTCTATTTCTACTCTGACTAGCATGTAGCACTGGTAGCAATCCTGAGATTACTACCTTTGAGGTCCTATTTTTTAATTTACCTCCTAACTCCCTATATTCAGCTTTTAGGACCTCATCCCATTTTTTACCTATATCGTTGGTACCTATATGCACCACGACAGCTGGCTGTTCACCCTTCCCCTCCAGAATGCCCTGCAGCCGCTCTGAGACATCCTTGACCCTTGCACCAGGGAGGCAGCATACCATCCTGGAGTCTCATTTGTGGCCGCAGAAACGCCTATCTATTCCCCTTACAATAGAATCCCCTATCACTATAGCTCTCCCACTCTTTTTCCTCCTGTCCTGTGCAGCAGAACCACCCATGGTGCCAGGAAGTTTGCTACTGCTGCTTACCCCCGATAAGCCATCTCCCTCAACAATATCCAAAGCAGTATATCTGTTTGAGAGGGAGATTGCCACAAGGGACCCCTGCACTACCTGCCTGCGCCTACTATTCTGCCTGGCGGTCACCCATTCCCTTCCTGCCTGTGCAGCCTTTACCTGTGGTGTGACCAACTCCCTAAATGTGCTATCCACGACGTCCTCAGCATCGTGAATGCTCCATTCACGGCTCCAGTGCCGCAATGCGGCCTGCCAGTAGCTGCAGCTGGATACACTTCCCAAACACATGGTCGTCAGGGACACAGGAAGTTTATACTCACTGGAGTTTAGAAGATTGAGAGGGGATCTCATCAAAACCTATAAAATTCTGTCAGGTCTGGACAGACTAGATGCAGAAAGGATGTTTCTGATGGCCGGGGAGTCCAGAACCAGGGGTCATAGTCTAAGGATAAGGGGTAAGCCATTTAGGACTGAAAGGAGGAGGAATTTCTTCACCCAGAGAGTGGTGAACCTGTGGAATTCTCTGCCACAGAGGGCGGTGGAGGCCAGTTCATTAAATATATTCAAGAAAGAGTTGGATATATTTCTTGAGGCTAAAGGGATCAAGGGATATGGGGAGAAGGCAGGGACAGGGTACTGAATTTGGATGATCAGCCATGATCTCATTGAATGGCAGAGCAGGCTCGAAGGGCCGAATGGCCTACTCCTGCTCCTATCTTCTATGTTTCCTATCTTCTATGTTTCTATGTCCCTGATCTCCCACATAGTGCAGGAGGAGCATGCCACAGGGCCGAGCTGTGCTGCCATGACTTACCCTTTAATTCATTCAAATTAAATTAAATCAAATCAATACCACCAATTACACTACAATTAAATGATATACTCAAGGGCCCTTGTTTACTAGCACTCCCCGCTACACAACAGAGACCTTAGAAACTATAAACCACAAAAACTAAGTTTGGAAAAAAGCGAGAAAGAGAGAACTACTCACCAACCAATCACTTACCTGCTTTCTAGTGATGTCACACTTCGATTACTTTTTACTTCTTTACATTCACCGGTCCGTTGTAGCCCCGGCTCTCCAGCCGCTCTCACTCACCTTTGAAATCTCCCGAGGTTTGGCGCTCTCCAGCCGCTCTCGCTCACCTTTGAAATCTCCCGAGGTTTCGCGCTCACCAGCCGCACTCGCTCACCTTTGAAATCTCCTGAGGTTTGGCGCTCTCCAGCCGCTCTTGCTCACCTTTGAAATCTCCCGAGGTTTGGCGCTCTCCAACCGCACTCGCTCACCTTTGAAATCTCCCGAGGTTTGACGCTCTCCAGCCGCTCTCGCTCACCCAGTGTGAGCCAGCATCTTTAAGAGATGAAGGGCAAAGATTGGAAAAAATAAAAAAGATGTCTCAAAACCATTGCATGAGCAACCACTGTCAAGAAAGGAGAGGGGAAAATAGATGGGATGGGGGGCAGGGGAGCGGGGAAGAGCTGAACAGACACACACTGTTAGATTCTCCTTCTCATGCCTTGGAACCGTACCCCAGTGTGAGCCAGCATCTTTAAGAGATGAAGGGCAAAGATTGGAAAAAAAAATTTAAAAGGTGTCTCAAAACCATTTCTTCATAAATATGCTTGGTTGATGACATACGGAAAAGTGGTTTGTCCATTTCTGTGTGGATGCAATGGCCTCTTTGGGTTCAGGATTTGGCACAGTTCGAATCCCCAGCAGACACAGCAACAGTGCTGTAATGAATGCCATGTATAATAGTCTGATCCAGGCGAGCTGGAATGCAGTGGTATTCTTTATCAGTTTTCTTCCCAAGAGACACATTATTGGAAAACAAACTCTCACACCTTGTAAAAATAAGTGCCTGATGTTCTGAGACTATATGAAACCTGTGAAAATACAATTTGCAATAAGATTTAGACATTTCACTTAGCTTTTTAGCTGAACTCTCCCCAACATAGATTGTTCTCCAGAAACACATCTCTTTTTTTTTACTTGTTATTGGAAAAAGGCAATAACCAAAAAGTTCACGCAGAGAGAATTACTTTCCGAACAGGAGACCTGCCTGGAGTTCCATTATTTTGAACACACCTGGGGTATGAAATTCCAACGGCGGCATCAGAACTGAGGCAGAGCGAGACTTCTGCCCACCTCCTGGGCAACTGTGTTGGCCCTGCCGTGAATGGCAAGGTTGGCCAATTTACATAGGCCGAGGTCTGCAGGCTGTGCAAGTATAGCCTGCAATGCCTCTGATGCACCTCAGGGCTTTGAAGAGACATCTCCGGGTCTGCATCAGTTCTGTCGTCCTGCTGATCAGCGGGCGTGACTCGAGTCTGCCTTCCCGGTGCCACCCTCTCGCCTGGTGCCAACTCATGTGACCTTTCTGGGCGACTCCCTCAGATGCCTGCTCATGTAGGTGTCAGTCTGCCCATGCACCGGCCTGGTGACGCGTCCTTCCATGGTTCAAAACCCCTGAGGCGAGGACCAATTTGGTCCCAAGAGATGAATTATACCACAGCACAGCCAAGTACCACTGGCGTCTTGGTACCTTGGGTATCACCTTGGCGCAGTATCAGGATAGGTTTAAGAACAGCACAGAGAGGTACCAAAGTTGGTTAAAAGAAGCAATCACTGTAAATATATGTGCACAGTATAATCACTTTGTGATATGTAGTTTGAAGAATGCCTGTTGATTGTCTTTTGTGTTTGAGGGGATGTTTGGGGGTCACTTTACTACAGGACACCGAGTTCCTTCTATACCTTCTTACTGAATCTCTATCTCAGACCCGAGACACCATCGAGGGAGCATTGTGGTCTGTAGGCTCTAGTGGAAGGGTACCTCCTGTTGGTGTAGTCTTAGCCTGCTTGCCTCTCTAGTTTCCTTTCCCTTCTTCTCCTGTCCTGCCTCCTTTACAAGGACATAGATGGGAATGTCCATATTGAACCCCATGTTAAGGGTTCTGTGACAGAAGAGTGCGATGAAAATGATTTTCCTGCCTACAACTGCTGAAAGGCAGCTTGCAGAATCCTTTCTTAGTTGCACAGCCAAGAACAGATCTTTGTTAAGAGCTTCAGTCAAAAGTGATGTTTCAGACCAAGTCTGCGGTCATTCAAAGGCTGTGAACTCAACCACTCCCTGGTTTGACCAGTCACGCCAGTAACTTATCCCTCTTTACGACAAGCTTTAATTAAGTCAGGTATGATACTGGTGTAAATGGCAGAACTTGTGGGACAGCAGCTTTTGCCCTCGTTATCCTGTCATTTCCAAATTGCACCACTTTGAGGGACAGGCACATCTTCAGCCAACAGCCAATTCTCCAGAATGTAGTGTGTATTTTAGAACAGGTGTGACTCTGGCATATCTGATTTACACCCTAAATTCCAGTCCCCTATACAAGAACTACAGTAATGCTGAGGTTGGGGATGGCATTAAATGGGAAATTAGAGATGCGTGCAATAAGGGCACAGCAGTTATCATGGGTGACTTTAATCTACATATAGATTGGGCTAACCAAATTAGTAACAATACTGTGGAGGAGGAATTCCTAGAGTGTATACGGGCATGGTTTCCTGGACCAATATGTTGAGGAACCAACTAGAGATCAGGCCATCTTAGACTGGATATTATGTAATGAGAAAGGATTGATTAGCAATCTTGATGTGCGAGGCCCCTTGGGGAGGAGCAAGCATAATATGATAGAATTCTTCATTAAGATGGAGAGTGAAGTAGTTGACTCAGAGAGTAGGGTCCTGAATTTAAATAAAGGAAACTATGATGGTATGAGGCGCGAGTTGGCTAGGATGGATTGGGGAACGTTACTTAAAGGGTTGACGGTGGATAGGCAATGGCAAACATTTAAAGATCGCATGGATGAACTACAGAATTTGTTCATCCCTGTCTGGCATAAAAATAAAACAAAAAAGGTGGCTCAACCGTGGCTAACAAGGGAAATTAGGGATAGCATAAGATCCAAGGAGAGGACATATAAATTGGCCAGAAAAAGCAGCAAACCTGAGGATTGGGAGCAGTTTAGGATTCAGCAAAGGAGGACAAAAGGATTAATTAAGAGGGGGAAATTAAAGTATGAGAGTAAGCTTGCGGGAAACATAAAAACTGACTGTAAAAGCTTCTATAGATATGTGAAGAGAAAAAGATTGGTGAAGTCAAGCGTAGGTCCCTTGCAGTCAGAATCAGGGGAATTTATAATGGGGAACAAAGAAATGGCAGACCAATTAAATACATACTTTGCTTCTGCCTTCACAAAGGTGGACACAAATAACCTCCCAGAGATGTCGGGGAACATGGGGTCTAATGAGAGGGAGGAACTGAAAGAAATCAGTATTTGTAGGGAAATGGTGTTAGGGAAATTGATGGGATTGAAGGCCGATAAATCCCCAGGGCCTGATAATCTACATCCTAGGGTACTTAAGGAAGTGGCCCGAGAAATAGTAGATGCATTGCTGGTCATCTTCCAAAATTCTATCGACTCTGGCACAGTTCCCATGGATTGGAGGGTAGCTAATATAACCCCACTATTTAAAAAAGGTGGTAGAGAGAAAACAGGGAATTATAGACCGGTAAGCCTGACATCGGTAGTGGGGAAAATGCTAGAGTCCATTATAAAAGATGTAATAGCAGAGCACTTGGAAAACAGTGACAGGATCGGACAAAGTCAACATGGATTTACAAAAGGTAAATCGTGCTTGACTAATCTACTGGAATTTTTTGAGGATGTAACTGGTAGAATAGATAAAGGAGAACCAGTGGATGTGTTGTATTTGGACTTTCAGAAGGCTTTCGATAAGGTCCCGCATAAGAGATTAGCGTGCAAACTTAAAGGACATGGGATTGGGGGTAAGGTACTGACTTGGATAGAGAACTGGTTGGCAGACAGGAAGCAAAGAGTTGGAATAAACGGATCTTTTTCCGAGTGGCAGGCAGTGACTAGTGGGGTACCGCAGGGATCAGTGCTAGGACCCCAGCTATTCACAATATATATTAATGATCTAGGCAAGGGAGCTAGATGTAATATCTCCAAGTTTGCAGACGACACAAAGCTGGGTGGGTGTGTGTGCTGTGAGGAGGATGCAGAGAAACTCCAGTATGATTTGGACAGGTTGGGTGATTGGGCAGATGTATGGCAGATGCAGTATAATGTGGATAAATGCAAGGTTATCCACTTTGGTGACAAAAACAGGAAGGCAGATTATTCTTTACCCAGAGAGTGGTGAACCTGTGGAATTCTCCACCACAGAAGACAGTTGAGGCCAATTCATTAAATATATTCAAGAAGGAGTTAGATATATTTCTTAAGGCTAAAGGGATCAAGGGATATGGGGAGAAGGCAGGGACAGGGTACTGAATTTGGATGATCAGCCATGATCTTATTGAATGGCGGAGCAGGCTCGAGGGGCCGAATGGCCTTCTCCTGCTCCTATCTTCTATGTTTCTATGTTACACCACCTTTGCAGCAAAAATAAATCTCAGAATTTCAAGCCACAGGAATACACAATCCACATTCCTTCGTTTAACTCAATTGTGATTGAATTAGAGTCAGAAAGAAGCTGCGATATTTAAGGTGCCTAACCATCATTTGTATCCATTTCTTTTGAAAGAATGAAATGTGGGCTAGCTCAATGGCTCATACAGACCAGGAAAATCCCAGGTTCAGGGTCTTCTCACCTCTGCTGAGTAAACTGATCTCAGCTGGGCAGCTCTCTGTTTTGTTCTCAGAATGTGGGCGATGCTGGCCAGGCTGTGTTTATTGCCCGAGAAGTTGGTGGTGGGCCTTCTTGGACTTAGGCATTCCTGGGGATGATGGTGCTCCACAGTGCGGTTAGGTAGGGAGTTCCAGGTAACTGGCCCAGTGACGATGAAGCAGCGGCGATATATGTCCAAGTGTGTGACTTGAAGGGAACTTGGAGTTGGTGTTGTCCCCATGGTACCGCTACACTTGCCCTTTGCTCACTACAGGTGACTTCAGTGCCTCTGGGTTAGGAAGTAGAAAAGCAGCCAGAGGGGAAGACATTGGACTTGGGCAGTAGCACAAAGTGGGCGATAGCGAATTTGCTGCCTGATTTACACCCCGCCCTATTTTTCTTGTCATGCCGATTCGCTATTGCCGGTTTTGCGCGAGTTGCTTACACTGATTGCTATTCAGTGACTCTTGCTGGCAGTGCATGTCTGTGGACATTGAGTGAGGGTGGCACTGGGCTCGGTTGTGTTGCCAGTCATGGTGGAATAGCCTGTCGACATTCTCTATCTACTGTCACACATGAATAATAGCTACTTGAGTGAGGTGCCAGGGGGGTGGGGGGGTGCCCACCGAGGAATCCATGCCTTCAGGAGAGGGCAAATAGAGAAATAAAAAGGAATATTTTTTTAGCTATTTTCATTGAAAGAACAAAATAACACTGTTGTTGCATTAAGTGCATTGCTACATAGAGGATGAAAGGAAACAAAATATATTAATTAACCTTGCGAATACTGTGTAAATATTGTTTTGTGTACATGCACAATCAAATTCGGTACAGATTTTAATTTGTGAGATTCTGTTTATATCCTTTGCTTTTCATATTGGACACCAAACATATCCCAGATTAATGCCAACCCATAATGCATGCGCTGTAATTGACTAAAAGGGCAAAGTTCTTTTTTCCATAAAATCAATTTCCATAATATTAGTTACGTTAATTGTCAACACAGATGGATAACTAACAATGTATTTGCTGCAAAACAATATCATTAGTCCCCAAAACCGAGCTTTAATTAATTAGGTTTCACTTATACTGTCATCAGATGTATTCTGCATTTTAAAAGAGAATCTCCTTTGTGGTTAGATGCACAGAGCACTCCAGTGAATACAGCCTCCGTTTAATGCTCTTGCCATTTAATTCTGGTGGTATTTTGGGAACCTCTTACTGCGAGGTCACAAATGCAGGGCATTATGTACGAGTTATACTAATTTGTTAGGGCAATGAATACATTAATTTCATTAGCAAATGGCCTTAAAGCAATAATTACCAGTGTGGGTGTGTCAGAAGCGATCATGTTAAATTGTGGCTGTTAATTATTAAGATTTTGTATGGAGATACCCAGCTTTGACATCCTACCTGAATGTTAGCATTCAAACTCTGCTGTGTGCTTGTTTTTAAACCCAGCTCCATTTCCTCTCCTTTTTACACAACAGCCTGGCATTACTGTGTATCAAATGAAGCTGGCTGGCATCAAGAATTTAAAGGCAAACCAAAGTAAAGACTCTTAACAGAACTATTTATTTTAGAGGATGATTAACTCTTTAGCTGCTCCAAGACAGATTGGCAGTTGCCACTGCAGCTGTATAATTCCTGCCGCATTGCACTTCAGATGAAGACAAATGAGTTTGTGTAAACAAGCAGTACCTGTAAGTGCTTACAATTCCTGACAGTTATTGGCTTTTGAAACAGATGCATTCATATCTATCTACTGTAAAAGCAATTCACATATCAGCTAGTTCTTGGCAATGTCCTTGTATGTGCCAATTGCTGCCAAGTACCAAGATTTCCTCCTTATCCAGCGACAAACATACAGACAGGAAAGGACCCATTGTCCCACACAACTGCAATTCCATGTGCATCACAATATACACACTTCCCACCCCACCGGAAACCATGTAGGTAACTGTTTCGCTTTAATGATCTACACAAGCCAAGCTTCAAGTAATCATTGTACAGGACAGGCTTCCACTCACTTCAGTGTAAAATGCTGGTGCAGTTCTAAGTAATCCTGATGTGAGGCTTCTTATTGAATATCACAGACTCTTTGGGAGTGCCAGAATGTGTTTTAGTAATAATATAGACAGAGGCTGCAGTCCCTGTTTATGTACCAGAAATAAGGGTTCTGGACGCAGGCGTCAAACTCTTGCAGGTTTTTGAAGGGTTAAATGAATGTACATACTCACAGCCAACACAGAGATTGCAAGTGATGCTTGTCTTAAATAATGGAGTGACATTTGCAATTTTCCAATCCAGAGGCACAATTCCTGAATCTAGAGAGCTTTGTAAAATTCTAACACATCTGCAGTTTACTCACCTATTCTTTGAATACCCTGGGGTGGAAACCATTAGGTCCTGGAGATTTGCTATCTTAAGTCCCATTACTTTCTCCATAACCATATATCTACTTATATTAAATCAAATAAGTTCCTTCCCTTGAATTATTTTTCGGTTCCTTTGTACCTCTTCCTCTACTGTGAAAACAGGTATAAAGTATTCATGTAACAAGTTTGCTACTTTCTTATTATCCATTATAGTATCACCTACATCTGTCTTTAATGGGCCCACATTCCCCTTTATCACTCTCTTTCTCTTAATATAATTTATAAAAACTTTTACTGTTAGCTTTCATATCTCTTGCAAGTTTCTGTTCATATTCCCTTTTTACACCTCTTTTTACCTTATCGGTGTTGTTTTTATAGCTCCCTCAGCTTGTTGGATTTATTTTCCTTTCCTTTCATTTGTTTAAGCCTTTTCTTTTTGCTTAATGTTGTCTCTTACCTCATTTGTTGACTGTGGTTGCTTAACTGTACAAGTGCAGCCTTTGCCTTTTAGGGGTATGTACTGGTTTTGTATTGTACCAAAAAATCTCTTTGAATGCTTCCCACTGTTTTTCTTTAGGTTTACCAATCAACAGCTCAGCCCAGTTTACTGTGGTTAATTTATTTCTCATCCCTTTGAAATTTACCTTACTTAAATTTAAAATCTTGGTTTGTGACTCTCCCTCTCAAACCTAATATCAAATTCAATCATATTATGGTCACTATTCACAAGATGTTCCCTTACAGTTAGATTGTAACTAAATCTAGTATGGCCTGTTTCCTTGACATCTTCTTCCAGAAAACTGTCCATGTACATCCTAGAAATTCATTGCCTTTACTACTTGATCTATTCTACTTCTCCCAGTTTATGTGAAAATTAAAACCTCCCATTATAAGCTCGTTGTTCCTGCTACATGCTTCCCTGATCTCCTTATTTATTCCATCCTGTTGTCCTGCTGGCCTGTAGACAACTCCCAGAGTTTTGCATCCTTTACTGTTCCTTAGTTCGACCCATAGGCCTAGAAATTCCCTACCATAGCACCATCTGTTAGCACTGGAATTGTGGCAAAAAATGGCGGCCGCCACTCTAGCGCCCTTCTCTGGCGCGGGACTCGGCAGCCGCTATTTTGGTATGGGCCTTAGCGCTGCCGATAGCAGCGCTGGCCCTGGAGATGTAAATGAAAAGAGCGTGATATCAGTCGGTGTGTAACGTCATGCTCTGCGAACTTCGACGTCAGCGCTGCATCCTAAGTTGGTCGGAGACGGCTTCTGAAGGTGCATTCACTGACCTTGACCAGTGGTCTGAGGTCATGGAGCTTCTTTGGGCACTGGAGCCGGGTCATGGGGACAACACTGCTGGCGGGCTCGGTGATCTGGGTTCACATCCTTCTTTCGGGAGGGCCTCCTGGCCCCTGTGGGTAGAGGACCTGTCTTGCAGTGTTGAATCACTGCACAAAGCTGGAGTGCTGCGTGCGAGACCCTGGGTGCCCCTCCCCTGGCCTGCTTAGCCATTTGTGTTAGTGCTGAAGCACTTTTCCCTTTTTTTTTTACCTGCGGCAGGGAAGACTCCCATTTGGGAATTGTTTTTAATGTAAATTTTTTTTCAAAAGGCCGTTGAGTTGTAAGGACTAAAAACTGCCTATTTTTACATGATTTTTACCTTTTTTTTTCATTTTAGAAGGCAGTTCCCCTTTAAGAGACCGAACTGCTTTCTGAAATGACAGCCTCGCTTTAACAGAAGGCTGTTCTTGCTGCAACGACGCTACAACCACGCTACATTGGGGCCTCCTGCCAGGACAAATGCCACCAGAACAGTGTTGCACTGTACGTTTAGCGCTGGGCTAATGTTAAGTAGCCACCAGCGCCAATTTACCGGTTCTGCCAGCGCCACCATTTTCGGCGTCCGTTAACACGGCCCACGGTGTCACCGGCAGGGTTTTGCCGCTATCGAAATTTTAGTCCATAGTGTTCCCACTGCCTGATCACCCTTACTGGAATCTCTTCTTTCTCCTGCTGTAATGATACCTTTTATCAACATTGTAGCTGCCCCCACCCATTTTCCCTGTCGTTTCTAATGATCCTATAGCCTGGAATATTGCTCCCAATCCTTGTAGGCTAGCCAGCTCTCTGTAATGGCTACTACCTCATATCCTTTAAACCGAATTTGTACTTCTAACTCGCAGCACGGTCAGCACGGTGGCATAGTGGTTAGCACTGTTGCCTCACAGCGCCAGGGACCCGGGTTCGAATCCGGCCTCGGGTGACTGTCTGTGTGGAGTTTGCACATTCTCCCCGTGTTTGCGTGGGTTTCCTCCAGGTGCTCCGGTTTCCTCCCACAGTCCAAAGATGTGCGGGTTAGGTTGATTGGCTATGATAAATTGACCCTTAATGTTAGGGGGATTAAATACGTGGGGTTACAGGGATAGGGTGGGATATGTGTTGGTGTAGGGGTTACGGGGATCGGGTGGTATATGTGTCGGTGCAGGCTCGATGGGCCGAAATGGCCTCTATCTGCACTGTGGGGTTTCTGTGATTCTGTGATCCGTGAACTCATTTGCTTTATTTCTCATCCACTCATGTGCATAACTGTTATTTGTCCCCACCCTGTCCATATGCCCTGATGGTGTATTTCTCACACTTTTTGACCTATCACACTCTTGGTTGCTGATGTACTTTGCAATACAGGCAATTTTAATATCTTTTTATTTGTCATCACTCCTGCTTTATTTTCAACCGATATTTTATTATTACTTTCTATAACCTATACTGTTGCCAGCGTATTTATATCGTCTTTATCTCCTTTTGTTCCTTTACTCTTATCCCCTCTTTATTTTATCTCTAGTTTATTATTTTTTCCATCTGGACCCCTCCACCGCCGCCTCCCACCACTCCCTCTCTACACTCTTATTTATCCTTTCCACTAGGATTTATCCTTTCCACTAGGATTTTGGTCCCAGACCAATTCAGGGGCAGCCGGTCCCAGCGGTACAGCTCCTTTCTGTCCCAGTACTGGTGCCAGTGTCCCATGAACCCCTCCTTCCCACACCAGTCCTTCAGCCTCGCACTTACTTTCCTGATCTGTTCATCTATCTGCTAATTAGCACGTGGCTCAGGTGGTAATCCAAAGGTTACCACCCTCGAGGGTCTGGCTTTTTAATTTAGCGCTGAGGCCCCGGTACTTCTTCAGCAGGGAGAATTTTTAATTCTCAAACTGCCATATGAACAGTGACAAACAGGTAAAAACCCTCTGGTCCACCCAGCCTGTCCCATACAATTGTGATACCTTGTGCATCACGGTATGTACACTCCGCCCCACCCATGGTGGGATTTTTAACTCGTGTTCTCTGGGTTATTAGGCTATTAACATAAACACTACACTGCCATACAATGCCAGCTAGCGTGGTGGTCAGGAAAGGACATTGGTTGTTATTTCAGCAGTGTAGTGGGAGTGGTGTGAAGGGAGCAGGAGGTGGGTCTTGTAAACAAAACGAGATCAAAAAGAGCATGATAGCGGTAGAAGAGCAACTGGAGAACTAAGCGCGCTCAGGGCGAGGGCAGGTGGAAGCCTGGCATGGGGAAGGGAGTTTTGGCTTGGTGGGCAAGGGGGGGAAGCAACAGAGGCAGCTGAATGCAAACAGAAAATGCTGGAAATACTCAGCAGGTCAGGCAGCATCTGTAGAGAGAGAGAGAAAAACAGAGTTAACGTTTCTCGATGACCCTTTGTCAGAACTGGAAAAAGTTGGAGACGTAACAGGTTTTTAAGCAAGTGTAGGGGCAGGGAGAGGGGGGAAACATAGAAGATAGGAGCAGGAGTAGGCCATTTGGCCCCTCGAGCCTGCTCCGCCATTCAATGCGATCATGGCTGATCATCCAAACTCAGTACCCTGTCCCTGCTTTCTCTCCATATCCCTTGATCCCTTTAGCCTTAAGAAATATATCCAACTCCTTCTTGAATATATTTAATGAATTGGCCTCAACTGCCTTCTGTGGTAGAGAATTCCACAGGTTCACCACTCTCTGGGTGAAGAAATTCCCCCTCATTTCTGTCCTAAATGGCTTACCCCTTATCCTTAGACTGGGACCCCTGGTTCTGGGGAGGGAAGGAAAGAACAAAAGGGAGAGTCTGTGATAGGCTGGAGGGCAGGAGAGATTAAGAGACAAAAGGGATGATGGTGCAAGGCAAAAGGAGATGGGAATGGGAGTGGTGTGAAGGGAGCAGGAGGTGGGTCTTGTAAACAAAATGAGATCAAAAAGAGCATGATGGAGGTAGAAGAGCAACTAGAGACCTACAGGCAACTGAATGGATGGTTCTTAATTTTTTGTGACAGAAGAAGTCCACAAGCTCCTTGAACATGTTGTTGGAGGTAAAGGTGGAGGGGGCAGGGGAGAGGGGTTTAAGGGAATGGTTGGTAGTGTAGAAAATAAGCCTGGGGTTATCTTTACTCTCCAGGATGGTGCTAGTGTAGTGGGCCATTTGGGCAGAGGAGAGTCAGACCCTGATGTGGTCCATCCTGATCTGGTGATGGATGACTGAACTAGTCGTGCCCCAGATATGGGCAACTCTGCACCCTTGCACTTGAGGGAGTGAAAATGGGGCCCATACCAGGGAGAGCCACCGGGGTGAGAGCGAGTAAAGGGTTTTACTGGGGAAAAGGCCATCAAAGGTGGAGGTGAGGGAGTGATTGAGCACATCAACAGCTGCAGAAATAGTGTGACGAATGGAGGGCCAAAGCCTAGAGAGTTAGTAGCTTGAAGTGCCGTTGTAGCTGACTTGGAGGAGAGTTTGTTCCAGGAGCGGACACAAGAGGAAGCGATATTATCGCATTGTATGGCAAGGGTATTTATTTTCTCTGTTAATGAGGCATTCATAACCATCCAATGTTATGATTTGTGTTTATATATCATGAATGAGTTATAGCATTACAGAGGGGATAAAAAATACATCAAGTGTTCGATGTTCAGTATCTTCTATATATCAGAGCATTGCTATAGGAGGGACTGCTGTAGGAGGGATACACTGTATAAGGTTTCTACTATAATTTATTTCCATAGTTCTGTTACTGATTATATGATGTGAAATAGTAGGAATTGTGGTTTTTGGTTTAAACCACCAATGAAACAACTACAGGACAAAAATCTTTGTTTTTATGAAATAAGCACTGGGAAAATGGAAAATACTTATGCTGACTGCAAAAATAGCCTTTTGAAATACTATTCCACGCTCCTTAGGGAGAATTGCAGCCTTTTGCTTAGGTTGTGTATTTTCTTTTAGTGAGAAAATAAGAAAAATGATTTGTAAAATGCAAAAATTCTGAATGGCTGAAAGAAAATAAGAATAATGAGGGTAGGTTTGAACTCTGGCCAGCCTGAGCATCATGTAGGCCAGTAAGCCTGATCCATGGTAACAAGGGCCGGGCCTCGTTACCATGGCGCCAAGGAGCTGCGTGCCCCAAACAGGCACCCCCCCCACAGCTCGCCGACCAATCCAGCCAACAGGGGGGTGGGGAGAGGGCGATTGTGTGGAGGGCAGGGATGAGAGCCCAGGTTAGCAGTGGCCCACGTTATTCATGTGGAGCCCTGAGGTGTATTTGTGCTCCTCCCGGCCCCACAAAAAATAAGTTTTCACTTACCATTTTGGGGCCTTTCTTCTTCACCGCCCGGTTCAGCTGAGCAGGTCTTGCACGGAGCACGCTCTGCCACGTTGGCCTAGGTCGGCCCTCTAACTTGTACTGGGGTCCTAACGAGACTCTCCTGGACAAGGTGGCCGCCTGGGCTGCCCAGCAGAAGGCCTCAGTAATATGGCGGCAAGCGGGAACAGGCCAGTAAGTCCACCGCTTCAGTCTTCATGCTGCTACCGCCCCGTTTCCGCCAGGCGTTATCTTAAAGGCTTAGGTGAGAACAGCAGCAAAGGCTGCAGTGCCAAGCAATTCCACACCTTGTCACCTTTTTATTCAGTCATTTTTAAGCCCCGACAAAGCATTGATTTTGCAAAAAAATAAGAAATAAATTCTGAAGAAGGGGAAAGCAGAAACCTACACGTGATGATGCATCAAAATCAGATTGTACCATAACGATCCATTTAATTCCATTTTGTTTTCAGTAGAATTTAGGGACAAAAGGTGTGACATCATCGATGCAGATATCCACAGTCATAGGTTGTTGGTAAAAAAAAGGAGGGAGGAGGACAGTCAGAGTATGTGTGTGTGTGTGTGTGTGCTAGGCTGATGTAGCAGAGCCTGGTCTCCAATCGTCTTGGATCCCCTTGCCATTGGAACAAGACCTTGCTCTGTCAAGCCCGGGTGGTAGCTGGTGTGCAACGGCCACCCCACGTTAAAAGAATTCACGCACCGGCATCTTCCACCCTTTAAAATGAAGTTCGGGACCTGGAACGTCAGGACCCTCATGGGCAACCCCAACAGTGACAGAGACTGTAGGTCGTCCTGTATTGGACTCATCAGTCACCTGAGAACTCATTTTTAGTGTGGAAGCAAGTCATCCTCGGTTCCGAGGGACTGCCTAAGAAGAAGAGATATGATTATCAAACTATGAATATCTTACAATTAGTATAACTAGTAGCTTAAGACTCTCTATATGTGTATATATATATTATATATATATGTATATATAACTATGGAATTCCCTCCCTAAACCTCTCCACCTCTCTACCTCTGCCTCCTCCTTTAAGACGCTCCTTAAAACCTACCTCTTCAACCAAATTCTTGCCCTAATATCTCCTGATGTGGCTCAGTGTCAATTTTTTGTTTGATAATCGCTCTGGTGAAGCACCTTGGGACGTTGTACTACATTAAAGGTGCTTATATAAATATAGGTGGTTCTTACTGCTGACGGTAAGTGAAGATTAAACCAGGTAGCAATCCTTTGGAATACATGGAAAAACAGATTTATTCCATTCCCACTGGTTTGATTTTTTTTTTAAATAGTACTCCAAAAATGCGGATTAAGCCATTGATTTAATTTTAATGTTTTTTTTTGTTCTCGGCAGTGTGTTTAAAATGTCAATGGTGTTGCATGCTTAATTGTTGATGTGAGACTTTGACTTGTGACCTGTTGAGGGTATCGGGCTGCATCCTACGTGCTTTGCTGTGGTTGTTTATTGAGCATTCATATATAAAACAGATGCAGAGTAACGCCTGATGATAGAAGATGCATTCTCACTCTTCGAAGTACAAAAGGCACTGAGCTCTTGAAAAGGCCTGATGTGACACGTGTGCATTACATTGTTTCTAATGGATAGAGCTTGAGTTGCACTAGAATAGTTTACATTGATTGTATTAATGAATGCCTCCAGTAATTAGCTAGAGGGTCATACTTCACTGCAGTTTGCCGCTACCTACATGCACCACAGTAGATTAGAACTCAAAGAAATATATTAAAGGGTCTGCTGAAATGTAATAGTTACTGGGGTTTCGCTATTGATTTTTGTGAGAAGGAAACCGTGTGTATCGGTAATCATTGACCTCAGTGACTGTGATCACAATAAATTCATATTGTGGCACTGCGAGCGCAGTTTCCACATTGATCAGACACCTTAGTCTAGGAATGGTGTTGATCGATGACTTTTCAGCAATATTACAGTCTGTTCCCCTAGGAAGCCTGAACGAGAGGGTGAATGGTTTCAAACCTGCTGCTGTATCCTTTTCCCGTTTGTTGGAGTATTTTATGCCATCCAACATGTAAAGTGGAATCAATGGCACTCCATTCATTTTGGTGAATTTATGTGACTCTGATCAGGTATCCACCATTTCAAGGTGCTTTCTGTCTGTGTCTCAGAAGGCTTGCCTCTTTTCGGTAGCGGCAGCCAGCTTGAGTGCTTGACTGATTGAAGCTGCTCTCATTCTTCAGTAGCAATGTTGCCTTGGCACATCCCCCGGTGCCTTTTTACAGGATGCTGCCCAGATCCTGTTCTCTTGCTCTCACTTTCAAATGTTGCAAATCCCCCCATACAAACAGAGAGTGCTTGCGAAGTAGGCCGATACTGATCCGATTCCTGCCCGCCTCAGTAAAAGGTCAGGTTGTAGGGCAAGCCTTTAACAGAATTAGCCTTTTACAGTATAAACAATTGCATTTGTACAATACATGAGACTCTGCTCATCAAACCACAAAATAGCTTTGGGTTTTGTTTCATCTGTAATCCCTCCTTCCCGTGCTATTGAACCAGTTGCTGCTGCCTCTCTCTCTCTCTCTCTGTCTCTCTGAAGCCATCCATCCACCCATCCATAAACCTTCCATTTGTCACCTCAGTAACTCTAACAGCTTTATTCGATTTCCACCAAATTTGGTGAGTGACTTCCTGCCTTAGTGCTGCATGTTGTAACACAGGCATTGCTTTGAAACCAATTCCTGCTTTTAGAATAGCGTGAACAAAAAAAAAGTTTCTAACGTTAGTGAAGAGCCAAAGTGACAGTGTGTAATATAGAAGATAGGAGCAGGAGTAGGCCATTCGGCCCATTGAGCCTGCTCCGCCATTCAATGAGATCATGGTTGATCATCCAAATTCAGTACCCTGTCCCTGCCTTCTCCCCATATCCCTTGATCCCTTTAGCCTCAAGAAATATATCCAACTCTTTCTTGAATATATTTAATGAACTGGCCTCCACTGCCCTCTGTGGCAGAGAATTCCACAGGTTCACCACTCTCTGGGTGAAGAAATTCCTCCTCATTTCAGTCCTAAATGGCTTACCCCTTATCCTTAGACTATGACCCCTGGTTCTGGACTCCGCGGCCATCAGAAACATCCTTTCTGCATCTAGTCTGTCCAGACCTGACAGAATTTTATCGGTTTCGATGAGATCCCCTCTCAATCTTCTAAACTCCAGTGAGCCCAATCGGCACAATCTCTCCTCGTACGTCATTCCTGCCATCCCGGGTATCAGCCTGGTGAATCTTCGCTGCACTCCCTCCATGGCAAGAACGTCCTTCCTCAGGTAAGGTGACCAAAACTGCATACAATACTCAAGGTGCGGTCTCACCAAGGCCCTGTACAACTGCAGCAAGACATCCTTGTTCTTGTACTTGAACCCTCTCGCAACGAAGGCCAACATACCATTTGCCTTCTTAACCGCCTGCTGCACCTGCATGCTTACCTTCAGCGACTGGTGCACAAGGACACCCAGGTCTCTTTGCACTTCCCCTTCTCCCAATCTATTGCCGTTCAAATAATAATCTGCCTTCCTGTTTTTGCCACCAAAGTGGATAACCTCACATTTATCCACATTATAGTGCATTTGCCATGTTTCTGCCCAATCACCCAACCTGTCCAAATCGTACTGGAGTTTCATGACATCCTCCTCACAGCTTACCCTCCCACCCAGCTTTGTGTCATCTGCAAATTTGGAGATATTACATCCAATTCCCTCGTCCAGATCATTAATATATATTGTGAACAGCTGGGGTCCTAGGACCGATCCTTGCGGTACCCCACTAGTCACTGCCTGCCACTCAGAAAATGAGCCGTTTATTCCAACTCTTTGCTTTCTGTCCGCCAACCAGTTCTCTATCCAAGTCAATACCTAGCCCCCAATCCCATGTGCCTTAATTTTGCACGCTAATCTCTTATGTGGGACCTTATCGAAAGCCTTCTGAAAGTCCAAATACACCACATCCACTGGTTCTCCCTTATCTATTTTACCAGTTACATCCTCAAAAAATTCCAGTAGATTAGTCAAGCATGATTTACCTTTTGTAAATCCATGTTGATTTTGTCCGATCCTGTCACTGCTTTCCAAGTGCTCTGCTATTACATCTTTTATAATGGACTCTAGCATTTTCCCCACTACCGATGTCAGGCTTACCGGTCTATAATTCCCCGCTTTTTCTCTACCACCTTTTTTGAATAGTGGGGTAACATTAGCTACCTTCCAGAGTCTATCGAGTTCTGGAAGATGACCAGCAATGCATCTACTATCTCTAGGGCCACTTCCTTAAGTACCCTGGGATGTAGATTATCAGGCCCTGGGGATTTATCGGCCTTCAGTCCCAATTTTCCTAACACCATTTCCCTACAAATACTGATTTCTTTCAGTTCCTCCCTCTCATTAGACCCTATGTTCTCTGGCATCTCTGGGAGGTTATTTGTGTCCTCCTTTGTGAAGACAGAACCAAAGTATGTATTTAGTTGGTCTGCCATTTCCTTGTTTCCCATTATAAATTCCCCTGATTCTGACTGCAAGGGACCTACGCTTGACTTCACCAATCTTCTTCTCTTCACATATCTATAAAAGCTTTTACAGTCAGTTTTTATGTTCCTTGCTAGCTTACTCTCATATTCTATTTTCCCTTTCTTAATTAATCCCTTTGTCCTCCTTTGTTGACTCCTAAACTGCTCAGGATTATTGCTTTTTCTAGCTAATTTAGAATGTTAGAAGCTTAAAGGTGGACCGGCAGACCTCCTGGACTTTTAATCTTAAAGTTCAAGGCCGCAATTATATTGCAACCGGCGGTCTAAGGAGAAAGAAAGACTTGCATTTCTATAGCATCTTTCATGACCACCGGACGTCTCAAAGAGCTTTACAGCCAATGAAGTACTTTTTGAAGTGTAGTCACTGTTTGTAATGTGGGAAATGCGGCATCCAATTTGCACACAACAAGCTCCCACAAACAGCAATGTGGTAATGACCAGATAACCTGTTTTAGTGATGTTGGTTGAGGGATAAATATTGGTCAGAACACTGGGGATAACTCCCCTGCTGTTCTTCGAAATAGTGCCTTGGGATCTTTTACGTCCACCTGAGAGAGCAGATGGGGCCTCGGTTTAATGTCTCTTCTGAAAGACAGCACCTCCGACAGTGCAGCACTCCCTCAGCACTGCAATGGGAGTGTCAGCCAATCTTTGTGCTCAAGTCTCTGGAGTGCGACTTGAACCCACAACCTTCTGACTCAGAGGCGAGGGAGCAGCCAACTAAGCCACAGCTGACACGAAGGAGGTCTTCCATTGGCCCAGTCCAGAGCCAGCTCCAGTTACACTGCAAGAATAAACCGTGTTGTGGACCCAGCTTCAGAGTTATACTGCCAGCGACCACTTGGCAGTGATGCCAAAGTTGGCATTCTGCCAGTTGCAGGTCTATCACTGATCAGCTGAATCAGTGCAGGAGGACCACATCTAGGTCATCTCACATCCAATGACAAATACCGAACTACTGCCAATCCGTCTGCACTTCTCTGGGATTCCTGCATGGTTGTGGGGCAGAAGACACTTCACCAAGATGGAAAACGTGCCACACAACTGAACTATCAGCCTGTGGTATGATTGCAACAACGGTCTCATTGGAAACTGTGTGGGGGAATTTTAACATAAAAACAAACGAGTGGGTTGGGGCTGTTTGGGAAGTTAAAGTTTTAAAAATCTGAATCCCGACCTGAACCCGCCTCCTCCTGGTTTTAACACAGGTGGGAGGGGGGACAGGCAGCCAATCAGCTGCCAGGAGGCGGGTCATCTATTTAAATATTATAATGATGCTGGAAGCTTCTGCTTTAGCCTCCAATTTTGCAGGCCTTGGGAAACCCGCCAGCTAAAGTGAGGCGAGGACTGCTGAATCCAGGAGAGAGTGCTTTTACACTTAGCTCCTGGACCCAGCGTCCTTACCTAACCCGCCCCCCGCTGCAATTGGAGACCCCACCATGAAGCCTCCGCCCCCCCCCCCCCCATGCCTCCCATCCCCCCGACGAGGCCTCTGATTCCCCCCCACACCCCCCAGGCATCTGATTCTCCCCCCCAGGCATCCGATTCTCCCCCCCCCACCGCCAGACAGCCGATCCCACCCCCCCAGGCATCCATTCTCCCAGGTTTCCCATCACTTTAGAGCCCGCCCCCCGCCCTCCCGCTCCCAACCTACCTTCCCCATTCAAATTCTGCCCTGTTTATCCACAATCAAAGCTGCGTAGCCTCAATAACTTAAGCTTTGCTTGTCAATTTTTTCCCCAGAGTGTAATAGTTTATATCGTGCCACCATTACTGTTCTGTCTCAAGAATTCAGTTATTAAGAAGCTCACCATTTAATAGCTTGGAAGGTTACACATTCCTCTTCTAATCCTATAAAAATCTTGCACACAATCTTCCAAAAATAAAGATGTCTTATTTGCTATTGCACTTCGATCTTCTGTTCCAATCATCACCTGCTGAAAGGTTTCAAAACCTCCTTGAATTCCATTCATTTTCAGGGGTTTTGAGATTTGTTTTTTTTAAATTCATTTTCGGGATGTGGATGTCACTGGAAAGGTCGGCATTCATTGCCCATCTCTAGGTGGTGGTGGGTCTTCTTGAACCGTTGCAGCTCTTGTGGTGAAGGTACTCCCACAGTGCTGTTAGGTAGGTAGTTCCAGAATTCTGACCCAGCGATATACTTCCAAGTCAGAATGGTATATAACTTGGAAGGGAACTTGGAGGTAATGGTGCTCCCATGCACCTGTTGCCCTTGTCCTTCTAGGTGGTGGAGGTCGCGGGTTTGGGAGGTGCTGGCGAAGAAGCCTTGGCGAGTTGCTGCAGTGCACCCTGTAGATTGTACACACTGCAGCCATGGTACACCAATGGAGGGAGTGGATGCTTAAGCCAGTGGTTGGGGTGCCAATCAAGCAGACGGCTTTGTCCTGAATGGTGTTGAGCTTCTTGAGTGTTAGAGCTGCATCCATCCAGGCAAGTGGAGACCATTCCATCACACTCCTAACTTGTGCCTTATAGGCGGTATAGAGGCTTTGGGGAATCAGGAGGTGCAGAATATCCAACCTCTGACCTGCTCTAGTAGCCACAACATTAATGTGACTGGTCCAGCTCAATTCTGGTCACTGGTGATGCCCAGGCTGTTGGTATTGGAGGGATTCGGCGACGGTAATGCCGTTGAATGTCAAGGGGAGGTGTTTATGCTCTCACTTGTTGGAGATGGTCACAGAATCACAGAAACCCCACAGTGCAGATAGAGGCCAATTCGGCCCATCGAGCCTGCACCGACACATATCCCACCCGATCCCCGTAACCCCACGTATTTAATCCCCCTAACACTAAGGGTCAATTTATCATAGCCAATCAACCTAACCCGCACATCTTTGGACTGTGGGAGGAAACCGGAGCACCCGGAGGAAACCCACGCAAACACGGGGAGAATGTGCAAACTCCACACAGACAGTCACCCGAGGCCGGATTCGAACCCGGGTCCCTGGCGCTGTGAGGCAACAGTGCTAACCATTATGCCACCGTGCTGCCCTGACACTTGCAAATGTTACTAGCCACTTATCAGCCCAAACCTGGATGTTGTCCGGGTCTTGCTGCATGTGGCCATGGACTGCTTCGTCATCCGAGAAATTGTGAATGGCGCTGAACACTGTGCAATCATCACTTTGCAGTGTTCCTCACTTTTCCACTAAAACTGGAATGCTTCATGAGCAGGAGCATCAGCTGCTTGTAAAAAAATTATTGCCAAGTTTGAAGTTCAAAAGCATCTATTGGAGCCCTCTGGGATGTATTATAATGAGGATAATGATGAATATTATATTGCTATATGCAAACTACCTAATATAAATACTTACACTGTTTGCACAGGAGATCTGCCAATTTTTATTTTACTGTATGAAGAATAAACTGACAGGGATCGGGTAAGCTAATGATGACTGACAGGAACGCATTGTTTTGCAGGAAGTTATTTGAATAAAAAGCTTGGGGGCTGTTCCGTTAGAATGTCATTTTGTGCTGTAACTGCAACTGAGAAGCATGTGCGTGCATGCATTTACTTGTGGACATCCAAATAAATTCAGAGGAACATTACAAAGTAAGCTGTAGGGTTTTGAGCTACGAATTACTGGGTATGTAAATAAAGCCGGCGATTCTATCATTTTACTGTGGTTTTTGAAGAGTTTTGCCATTTTCAATAAGAAGCTTAGCATATGCAGCCCTGCAGTCTATGGCATTAGTGTTGCAACGTGCCATGGAGTGGTGAGTCAGGAGTTCCGTCCATAATGCAACGCAATGTGATCTCCCAATCTCGGCCCTACGACCAGTTGGAGGCGTCAAATGAAAGCCTGGTATTTTCCCGTGGGAACAGAAGGAACACTGGAGGTTTGGCCACCGTGGATATGTCTCGTACATCCCCCCCACTCCCCCGAGTAGGTGGCTACAAAATGGATTTCAGAATCATCATCCTCAATCTGCAAATCCTTCCAAGGCTTCATCCCGCCTCATCTCTGTGTCCTCCTCCAGTCTTCCATTCCAGTCCGTACCATCCACTCACGGTCTACTGTGCCTCCCCCCTCTCTCCTTTCAACTATGAGTGACGGAACCTTCAGCTCTCACACCTCTGAATTCTGGAATTCTCTCCCGAAACCCCTCTGCCTTGCTCTCTCCCTCACCACCTTTATAAGACTCCTCAAAAGCTATCTCTTCAACCTATGTTTTAACTCTTTTATTATCTGTTTCCCCAATCTTAGGAAGTTTTACTGTATTAAAAGACACTATATAAGTAAAAGAAATAAAGTAAGACCTGTGTTTATATTCCTTCTCTTCTTAGGCAGTCCTTTGGAACCGAGGATGACTTGCTTCCACATTAAAAATGAGTTCTCAGGTGACTGATGAGTCCAATGCGGGACCTACAGTCTCTGTCACAGGTGGGGCAGACTGTGTTTGAAGGGGTGGGTGGGTGGGGTGCTTGGGTTGACGTGCGCTCCTTGCGCTGCCTGCGCTTGGCTTCCGCTTGCTCCCGGCGAAGAGACTCGAGGTGTTCGCCGCCTTCCCGGATGCTTTTCCTCCACTTTGTGCGGTCTTGGGCCAGGGATTCCCAGGTGTCAGTGGAGATGTTGCACTTTTTCAAGGAGGCTTTGAGGGAGTCCTTGAAGCGTTTCCTCTGCCCACCTGGGGCTCTCTTGCCGTGTCGGAGCTCCGAGTAGAGCGCTTGTTTTGGGAGTCTCGTATCGGGCAAGCGGACGATGTGACCCGTCCATCAGAGCTGATCGAGCGCGGTCAAAGCTTCGATGCTGGGGATGTTGGCCTGAGCGAGAACATTGATGTTGGTGTGCCTATCCTGCCAATGGATTTGCAGGATCTTGCGGAGGCAGCGTTGGTGGTACCTCTCCAGTGCTTTGAGGTGCCTGCTGTACAAAGGTCCATGTCTCTGAGCCATACAGCAGGGCGGGTATCACTGCTACTCTGTAGACCATGAGCTTAGTGCCGGGTTTGAGGTCCTGGTCTTCAAACACTCTCTTCCTCAGGTGACCGAAGGCTGCACTGGCACACTGAAGGCGGTGTTGGACTTTGTCATCGACGTCTGCCCTTGTTGACAGTTGGCTCCCGAGGTATGGAAAGTGGTCCATGTTGTCCAAGGCCTTGTCATGGATTTTGATACTTTATTTCTTTTACTTATATAAAGTTAAGACTTGCATTTATATAACACCTTTCACAACCTCAGGACATCACAAAGCGTCTTACATCCAATTAAGTACTTTTTGAAGTGCAGTCACTGTTGTAATGGCATAATCTTAGAATAAGGGGCTGCCCTTTCAAAACTGAGATGAGGAGAAACTTCTTCACTCAGAGGGTAGTAAATCTATGGAATTTGCTACCCCAGAGAGCTGCGGAAGCTGCAACATTAAATAAATTTAAAATGGAGATAGACATTTTCCTAGCAGATAAGGGAATTAGGGGTTACGAGGAGAGGGCAGGGAAGTGGACATAAGTCTAGATTCAGATCAGCCATGATCTTATTGAATGGCGGAGCAGGCCCGAGGGGCTGTATGGCCTACTCCTGCTCCTATTTCTTATGTTCTTATGTAAAACATGGCAGCTAATTTGTGCACAGCGAGGTTCTACAAACAGCAATGTGATAATGACCAGATAATCTTTTGTTTTTAGTGATGTTGATTGAGGGATAAATATTGCCCAGGACACCAGGGATAACTCCCCTGCTCTTCTTTGAAATAGTGCCATGGGATCTTTTACGTTCACCTGGTTTAACATCTCATCCGAAAGAAGGCATCTCCGACAGTGCAGCACTGGAGTGTCAGCCTAGATTTTTGTGCTCCAGTCTCTGGAGTGGGACTTGAACAACACAACCTTCTGACTCAGAGGCGAGAGTGCTACCCACTGAGCCACGGCCGCCATGTCACAAGCCAGTCATAGGGCGAATTCCCATCTCCTTTTCATGGCCAGCAGTGCTCTATCCTCCAAAAGCAGTCTGCCATTCATACTGTACTCCTGTTGATGTCCCAGGTATGGGTGGTATCTGTAATGATCAATAACATGTCATTCTATAGTGGACACTAGGTGGAGCCGTAGAGCTGTATATAGCTGTATGTATAAGACTACACTACCCAGCTGTATATATATTAAGACTACATTACCCATGAGGCACTAGGCTACCCACAAGGCAGCAGTCAAGATGGAAGCCTCTACAGATACTGTACCTAGAGTCCACATGTGCTCAATAAAAGTAGCTAGCAAAAGCTAGCTGTGTTCATAATAAGAATGTCTATTTATTAATGAACATAAGATGGTACCAGGATGGTGAAGATCTGCTGAAAATTGTGAAAAGCGAAATGGAGAATTTGAAGCCACCAGAGCATTTGAAACTCACAGGAAACATCGACTACAATTGGCAGACTCTTAAACAACAATTCGAACTCTACATTGCAACCATCGGATTCGGTATGAAGCCAGACGCAAGGAAGATAGCGTTGCTGCTTACGGTTGCAGGCCCACAGGCGATAGAGATATTTAATACATTTGTATTTAATCCAAAGGAGAACAGAGAAAAATTAGAAGATGTGCTAAAAAAATTTGATGCACATTGCTCTCCCAAAAAGAATGAGACCTATGAAAGATACATGTTCTGTTCTCGGACACAGCAGCAAAATGAGACTTTTGATAGCTTTATAACTGAGCTGAAACTGAAAGCACAGACATGTAATTTCTCTGAGCTCAAAGCATCCATGATTCGTGACCAGATTGTGTTTGGAATTCATGATAAAAAAAAGTCAGGGAACGTCTGTTGAGAGAAACCGAACTAAATTTGGAAAATGCGATGAAAATATGCCAAGCGAGCGAGCTAGCTCGAAAGCACGCGAAGACTTTCAGTGAAATCAATAATGATGCGATTGTAATGAGTGATAATGCTGCTGTCGGTGCTGTGTCCTACAAGAGAAAGAAACGTGGGCAGAACGGAAATGAAAAGCAATCGGAGGATGAAATTTTTAATTGTAAACGCTGTGGTTACAAACACCAGTTAAAACAATGCCCAGCGTTTGGAAAAATGTGCACAAAGTGTAATGGAAAGAATCACTTTGCCAAACAATGCTTTTCAAAAGTAAAAACTAAGAATGGGCAACGAGTTAATGTAATTGAGGACACTGATTTAAGTGAGACATTTTTTGTACGAATGGTGTCATGTGACAATATCAAAAAGGATACAGAAAATGCGCAGCCCTCAGAAATGGACAATGCTGAACATAAAGTTAATGCAGTAAAAGAGGACAAATGGATGATCCCACTGCAGGTAAATGGAGCATTAGTTACCTTGAAACGAGACACTGGGGCAAAAGCAAACTTAATCAGTATGAGTGACATTAACAATATGAAAGAAAAGCCCAAAATACAGAAAAAGTCAGTACTACTGAAGGACTATAATGGACAGAAAATAGATAGCTTAGGTGTATGCAGACTTAAAGTGACAGTCAAAGACAAAGTGCATCATCTCATGTTTTCTGTTGTGGCTGAAGGACTTGATTCACTACTGGGTGACAAAGCTTGTGAGGACTTAGAACTGGTCAAAAGAGTCTACCGTATAAACTGTGCCATAAGCAGACCAGATGACTCGGTGGATTCTGTAGTGAATAATTTCCAGGATGTGTTCAAAGGATTTGGAGTTCTACCATTCACTTACAAGATCCAGCTAAAGCAGGATGCTCAGCCAGTGGTACATGCTCCACGAAGAGTTCCAGCACCCCTGCATGACCGGCTCAAGAATGAACTGGACAGAATGACCACACTAGGAGTTATCAGGAAAGTCAAAGTGCCAACAGACTGGGTTCACTCCATGGTATGTGTAAAGAAAAAGAACAATGATCTAAGAATATGCATGGATCCAAAGGACTTAAATGCAAACATAAAACGTGAACACTACCAGATTCCCAAGTGAGAAGAAATCACCAGTGAAATGTCAGGTGCCAGATACTTTACAAAGCTCGATGCCTCACAAGGATTTTGGCAACTAAAACTGGATGAAGAGAGCACCAAATACTGTACCTTCAACACACCATTTGGCAGGTATTGTTTCCTCAGAATGCCTTTCGGGATAATATCTGCATCTGAAATCTTTCATAGAGTGATGGAACACATAATTGAAGGTCTGGAAGGAGTTCGGGTCTATGTTGATGACATCATCATCTGGGGCTCCACACTGAAAGAACACAATGAGAGACTGACTAAAGTGCTACAGAGCATACGCCGGAATGGACTGAAGCTCAACAAAGCCAAGTGTCAGTTTGGCGTCCAGGAAGTCACTTTCCTAGGAGACAATCTATCTGGTAAAGGAATAGAGCCAGATATGGAAAAAGGAAACGCCATACTCAAAATGCCCCGACCCACTGACAAGAGTGCTATGCATCATGGGGATGATAAACTTCATTGGAAAGTTCATTCCTAACTTGTCAGCCAAGACAGCCTGTCTGCGAGACCTGCTACATAAAACAAATGAGTTCGCATGGACAGAAAGACATGAACAATAGTGGATAAAACTCAAAACAGTGCTGACAACTACACCTGTACTCACCTTCTTTGACCCAACAAAAAGAATCAAAGTGTCAACGGATGCATCAAAAGATGGCCTAGGTGCGGTCTTGCTACAAGCAGAGGGTGAAGATTGGAAGGCTGTTGCCTATGCCTCCAGGTCTATGACAGATACTGAGTGTCGATACGCCCAGATTGAAAAGACCATAGAACACGTATACCAGAAATGCTGTTTACGGAGGTCACGGTCCATCATCAAAGACCCTTCCCACCCCAGTCACAGTCTGTTCACCCTCCTGCCATCTGGGAGACGCTACAGATGCATTCGCACCCGTACGACCAGATTTAGGAACAGCTACTTTCCCAGGGCTGTCATCCTACTGAACTCCACAAATAAACTCTAAAGCCTGCCCATCTGCCAATGCACTTTATTATGGCTATGTTTATGTTAATGTATTACAAGCCAAATGTATGTTGAATGTTTAAATGTCAATCTAAATGTACACTCTCGGGAGCCGCAAGCCTACATTTCGTTGTACTGCACTTGTGCACTAACAATGACAATAAAGGTTGAGTTGATTTGATTTGATTTGAATGTCTAGGCTTGGTAGTTGGAGTAGAAAAGTTTCATGGCTACATATATGGACTTCCCACCTTCACAGTTGAGACAGACCACAGCCCTCTGGTTGCCATCATAAAAAAAAACCTGAATGAGATGTCTCCAAGGATTCAACGACTCATGATGAAGCTGCAAAGATATGACTTTGAACTGATCTACACACCAGGCAAATACATAGTGTTAGCAGATGCACTATCCCAAGCACCCACAATGAGTCATGTGAGCTCTACTGAAGAAGACGTGGATGTTCATGTGAGTATGGTCACTGCTGCGCTGCCCGTGTCAGACACAAAATCAAAGCAAATAGCAGAAGAAACAGTAAAAGATACAGTATTACAAACAGTAATAGAGAACATTCATCATGGTTGGCCAAAAGGTTCCTGTCAAAAATATTTTCACATAAGGTCAGAATTGAGTGTCGCAAGTGGACTATTACTAAAACAGAACAGAATAGTCATTCCACAGGCTCTACATCAAGACATGCTCAAAAGGATTCATGAGGGACACCTCGGAATTGAAAAATGCAAAAGGAGGGCAAGAGACACTGTTTATTGGCCTGGCATAAATAAGGACATTGAGAACATGATAGGCAAATGTGAGACATGTCAGAAACACCAAAACAAACAAGCAAAGGAACCAATGATAGTAGCTGACATACCAACAGCACCATGCCAAAAGGTTGGTATGGACCTTTTTCATTTAAATGGTAAAGACTATCTAATAGTGATTGACTACTATTCTAACTATCCTGAGATGGCGCTGCTCTCAAGCACTACAGCAAGCAGTGTCATAATGCATGTGAAATCCATCTTCGCCAGACATGGAATTCCCAGGATTGCCGTTAGCGACAATGGTCCGTGCTTCAACTGTAAGGAGTGGCAACAGTTTGCAGCACAGTATGACTTTCAGCACATCACATCCAGTCCTTTGTATGCTCAGTCAAATGGTAAGGCAGAGAAAGGTGTTCAAGTTCTCAAGCAGCTACTGAAGAAAGCGACAGAAAGCAAGTCTGATCCTTATCTTGCCCTGCTGAGCTACCGAGCCTCACCTTTAGACTGTGGTTCTTCACCTGCTGAACTACTAATGGGTCGCAAGTTGCGCACCATGCTACCCTGCTGTGCAAAGGAACAGCAAAGTGAGGAACTGAGACAGAGACTTCAACTGTTAAAGCTGAAACAGAAATCATACTATGACAAGTCATCCAAAACTCTAAAACCATTGACAAGGGATGATGTTGTCAGGATTGAGGATCCAGATGCATGGAACAGGAAAGCTACAGTTCTTGAGGAAGTAGGACCAAGGTCATACACTGTTAGAACTGAGGAAGGACAGATTCTCAGGAGGAACCGCCGTTCCCTCCTAAAAACACAAGAGACTATTCAAGAGCAGATTGATGACAATGCCGCAACTGCATCTTGTCATTCGCCGCCAGAACAATCTCATGAAGACACATCAGATTTACCCGTGTTGAGAAGATCCACACGTGAAGTAAAAGAGCCTGATAGACTTAATCTTTGAGTACAATGTAAAGCTTTGAAAATGTGTTGACTGTTTTGAAAATGTTTATGTTTATAGAGCACTAACAAAAGTGTTACTGATATTATCTTTATTGTTTTCTTGAAAGTTGATTGATATTGATTTTGTTAAACCTCAAAGAAAGGGGGATGTAATGATCAATAACATGTCATTCTATAGTGGACACTAGGTGGAGCCGTAGAGCTGTATATAGCTGTATGTATAAGACTACACTACCAGAGCTGTATATATATTAAGACTACATTACCCATGAGGCACTAGGCTACCCACAAGGCAGCAGTCAAGATGGAAGCCTCTACAGATACTGTACCTAGAGTCCACATGTGCTTAATAAAAGTAGCTAGCAAAAGCTAGCTGTGTTCATAATAAGAATGTCTATTTATTAATGAACATAAGAGTATCCAGCTGGATAAACTAAAGCCCACTTAAGGTGAGCTGCTTGCGCAAGGGGATTTCTTATGTCGCAACATTTTGCCAGTGAGGAAGTCCAAACCTAGCTGGAAACCCAGCAGATAACCACTGGAACAGATTAGGGAGGTTGCAAGCAAATACTGTCCGTGGGTGGGGGCATGTTCAGCTTGATTGGGACTTTAGGCTGGGTATGAGCTCATACCTATTCCGTACACTCAGCACAATAAATGTTGACGCTTTGCATTATAATTCAGTTCTTAACATCTAATCTTCTTTCATATCTACACTGAAATGTTGCATGTCTGATCACTGCCTATCAGCCCTGCCCAATTATCCATCTGAGGCTTAACTTTATTGTCCCCATCAGACCTTTTATACGCAGGACACTATTGTTTCAATTAAATAAAGTTGTTTTTCTTGAGCAATGTAAAATTGAATCAAATCAAATCAAATCAACTTTTATTGTCATTGTTAGTGCACAAGTGCAGTACAACGAAATGTAGGCTTGCGGCTCCCGAGAGTGTACATTTAGATTAAGACATTTAAACATTCAACATACATTTGGCTTGTAATACATTAACATAACCATAATAAAGTGCATTGGCAGATGTGCAGGCTTTAGAGTTTATTTGTGGAGTTCAGTAGGATGACAGCCCTGGGAAAGAAGCTGTTCCTAAATCTGGTCGTACGGGTGCGAATGCATCTGTAGCGTCTCCCAGATGGCAGGAGGGCGAACAGACTGTGGCTGGGGTGGGTAGGGACTTTGATGATGGACCGTGACCTCCGTAAACAGTGTTTCTGGTATATGTGCTCTATGGTCAGTAGCCGGGTGCCGGTAATGCGTTGGGCAGTTTTGACTACCCGCTGCAGGGCTTTCCGGTCATAGTAGCTACAGCTGCCATACCATACCAATTTTGCGCCGTCCTTTTTTATTGCGCACTGTTCGCCTTCACATGCGATTTTCTTGCTTACTGAACAGGAAGGTCGGTAACCAGAGGACACAGATTAAGATCATTTACAAAAGAATCGGGGGGGGGGGCGGGGGGGGGGGTGAAGATGAGGATAATTTTTTTATGCTGCCAGTTGTTAAGATGTGGAATGCACTGCTAGAAAGGGTGATGAAACAGATTCAATAGTGATTTTCAAAATGAAATTGGATATATGCTTACATAGAATTTACAGCGCAGAAACAGACCATTTGGCCCAACTGGTCTATGCCGGTGTTTATGCTCCTCGCGAGCCTCCCCCCTCCCTATTTCATTTAACTCCGTCAGCATATCCTTCTAAACATGAAAAGGGAAAATTTGCAGGGCTCTGGGGAAAGAGCAGGGCGGGGGGGGGGGGACTAATTGGACAGCTCTTTCAAAGAGCCGGCACAGGCACGATGGGCCGAATGGCCTCCTTCTGTGCTGTATGATCCTATGGTCTGACCATATAAAAGTTCGGGCGGGCTGGACACTTGATCATAGAATCTATTGGTCTAGTGTACTGTGCGGGTGCTGGTTTTCAACTGCAGCTATCTAGATTATTCCCGTTTCCGTTCTATTCCCCAGCGTTGCTTGATGTTTCACCGTGTGCTGTGATCTAAGCCCAATTTGTCTCTCTCTGAAGTGAGAGCAGCCATTTAGCATTCTGTACCTTACCTGAAGTCTCAGACTTGAAGAAGCGTCCCATTTGCATTACGAGCCCCACGTGAAACCAAGACGAGAACCCTGAACATTTGAAGAATCCCATTTCAAATTCTGCATGTTATCTGTATTTTGTGACCCTCAAAAAGTTTGAATAAATGATGCTCACTTCACAAAGTGATCACGTTTTGCTCCTAGTTGTAAAATATACATTATAAACCAACTGCCTGACATATCGTAATTAGTGTGTACAATCCTTTAGATGTTTGGTTCCCTGATGAGGTTCAGCTGCCTCTGCCAAATGAGCTTTATTCTATGCATGCACTCAATTTAAAAAAAAAACTTTGTAACCAAAACCTGACTCACTTTAAGTGCTATAGGCACATTTCTATTATTTAACTGAATTGGATTACCAATGTAAATACACATCAATTACTAATTGTCTGGGCCTGTTCATTAACTGAATATTGAATTACCAATTGATTGGCACAGTAAACGGAGAGGCTGGAAAACAAGTGCAATGTTAGGGTGCAAGTGCCTCACATTATCAGTGCTGCGAATCCTCTGCTGGTTTGCAGTTTGCCCTATAAACAGGGTTTAAGTCACAAAGGTTTTAAAGTTGTGCAGATTCCGTCGGCGATGTTTATATGGCCAGATGAATGGCTAAAAATGAACAATTCTTTCAGCAATCTTCAAAAAAAAGTGACCTATGCTTAATTAATTGTGAAACGTGGCAATTTTCACATGGCTTATATTTAAAAAAAATTGCGACGTGGGTTGTCTGGAACGCTGCCTGCGACAACTGGAGACTTATCAGGAATATTAAAGTGGATTGGCACATGGAATCGCAAAGGGAAAAAAAAACAACTGACTGAATCAGATGAACAATGCCAGGAAGCATTCTTCCTGTGTTTATTTGAATAAATAATGGTCAGCCTGTCATTACCTGAATAGCCGCCGCTGTCCAAATAACATGGTTGCTGCAGGGAAAAATAGTTCCAACAGCGTGTGGAGCTCATGGCCCCTAAAGCAGAACTGACACAAGAAGCAATTCAGACAACATTTCCTTACAAGTACCAGGGAGCCGCAGAAGGTCATTTGCTAAAAGTGAACGAGCCCCTGTGACTAGACGTATTTAGAGAGCAGGTCAGGGCAGGACACGGTGTTACTTGTGTTATACCAGTATCCTAAAGGGAAAGGCAGAGCTCACTTAAACTGAGCTTTAACAGTGTTGGTAAAAGAAGAGGGCCTTGCTTCCTCTCTGGTTTTTCCAAACAGGCCTTTCTGCCTCTCCTTGGCTTAAATTTATTTACTCTCCATTAATGTAAAAAAAAAAGTTTTCTAGGTTTAGTTATTTGGGATTTTGAAAACTGCGGGATATTTACACGCAACGGCGTGTGCGAACTGAGGCACAAAAAAAGCTCAAATCATTTTCACAGTTTTTCCATTCGGAAGGAAAGTCCTTGGGGGTGGTGATAAACCTCCTGAAATCGTATTGGGACAGTTTTCGTTCATGTACACTGTCCCCCTTTTCAACTTACAATAGGAGAGAAAGAAATTGCACACAGATCGAACCGTTCTAATGATCTGATGCCTTGCTATTTATTTTTGGCAGACGCTATTTAACAGTTATTATAATTTTACAGCAGGGCTGCAAATCTGAAACAAAAACGTTGCCGGAAAGTGCAGAGCAGGTCAGTCAGCATGTAAGAAGAGAAATGCTGGTTTTAATGTTCTGGGTGCAGAACCTTCATTAAAATATTGAGAGGTTCACATCCATAACAGTAACCATTTTTTTTCTCTTTACAGATGCTGATTGATTTGCTGTGTCTTTCCAGCATTTTGTGTTTTCATTTCAATATAATATAGAATCATAGAATGGCACAGCACCGAAGGAGGCCATTCGGCCCATCGTGCCTATGCCGGCTCTTTGAAGGAGCTATCTAATTAGTCCCACTCCCCCCTGCTCTTTCCCCATAGCTCTGCATTTTTATTTTCCTTTGAAAGTATATAGCCAATTCCCTTTTGAAAGTTACTATTGAATCTGTTTCCACCATCCTTTCAGGCAGTGCATTCCAGATCTCAACAACATTTTTTTTTTATTCATTGATGGGATGTGGGCATCGCTGGCTAGGCCTGCATTTAGTGCCCATCCCTAATTGCCCTTGAGAAGATGGTGGTGAGCCGCCTTCTTGAACCGCTGCAGTCCATATGGTGTAGGTACACCCACAATGCTGTTAGGAAGGGAGTTCCAGGATTTTGGCCCAGCGACAGTGAAGGAACGGCGATACAGGTCCAAGTCAGGATGGTGTGTGGCTTGGAGGGGAACTTGTAGGTGGTGATGTTCCCATGCGTCTGCTGCCCTTGTCCTTCTAAGTGGTAGAGGTCGCGGGTTTGGAAGGTGTTCTAGAAGGAGCTTTGGCGAGTTGCTGCAGTGCATCTTGTAGATGGTACACACTGCAGCCACAGTGCGCCGGTGGTGGAGGGAGTGAATGTTGAAGGTGGTGGATGGAGTGCCAATCAAGCGGGCTGCTTTATCCTGAATGGTGTCGAGCTTCTTGAGTGTTGTTGGAGCTGCACTCATCCAGGCAAGTGGAGAATATTCCATCACACTCCTGACTTGTGCCTTGTAGATGGTGGAAAGGCTTTGGGGAGTCAGGAGGTGAGACACTCACCGCAGAATTCCCAGCCTCTGGCCTGCTCTTGTAGCCACAGTATTTATATGGCTGGTCCAGTTCAGTTTCTGATCAATGGTAACCCCCAGGATGTTGATAGTGGGGGATTCAGCGATGGTAATGCCATTGAATGTCAAGGGGAGATGGTTAGAGTCTCGCTTGTTGGAGATGGTCATTGCCTGGCACTTGTGTGGTGCGAATATTACTTGCCACTTGTCAGCCCAAGTCTGAATGTTGTCCAGGTCTTGCTGCATATGGACACGGACAGCATAAAAAAAAATCTCCTCATCTCCCCTCTGGTTCTTTATTTAATGATCTTCAATCTGTGTCCTCTGGTTACTGACCCTCCTGCCAGTGGAAACAGTTTCTCCTTATTTACTCTTATCAAAACCCTTCATCATTTTGAACACCTCGATCAAATCTCCCCTTAACCTTCTCTGCTCTAAGGTGAACAATCCCAGTTCCTCCAATCTCTCCACATAACTGACGCCCCTCACCCCTGGTATCATTTAAAAGTTTATCTGTTTTGTGATATTAAAAAGTAAATTAGCAATGCTGAACAGGGTATATTTTTCCAGTGCTTCATAAACAATTCCTATTTTTCATTATAGAAATCATAGAAAGTTACAGCACGGAAGGAGGCCATTTTGGCCCATCGTGTCTGCGCCGGCCAACAAAGAGCTATCCAGCCTAATCCCACTTCCCAGCTCTTGGTCCGGAGCCCTGCAGGTTAGAGCATCCCAAATGCACATCCAAGTACTTTTTAAATGTGGTTAGGGTTCCTGCCTCTACCACCCTTTCAGGCAGCGAGTTCCAGACCCCCACAACCCTCTGGGTGAAGAAATTTCCTCTCAAATCTCCTCTAAACCTTCCACCAATTACTTTAAATCTGTGCCCCCTGGTTTTTGACCCCTCTGTTAAGGGAAATAGGTCCTCTCTATCCACTTTCTCTAGGCCCCTCATAATTTTATACACCTCAATAAGGTCTCCCCTCAGCCTCCTCTGTTCCAAGGAAAACAGACCCAGCCTATCCAGTCTTTCCTCATAGCTAAGATTCTCTACTCCCGGCAACATCCTTGTAAATCTCCTCTGTACCCTCTCTAGTGCAATCACATCTTTCCTGTAATGTGGTGACCAGAACTGCACGCAGTACTCTAGCTGAGGCCTAACTAGTGTTTTATACAGTTGAAGCATAACCCCCCTGCTCTTGTATTCTATGCCACGGCTAGTACCCCACGGAATTCCCCAGATTGTAAAGAGAAAAGAACAATTGAAATTACTCCAGGCCTACTCAAATCTTCATACTGAAATGTCCCAAAAATGCCTATTCATAAGATGTAGATCAGATTAATAAAGTTACTTTATTTAGTTGAGTTACAGGGCTACTATATTATTTTTCTAGTGAAAAATAGAATTTGCTTCATCTGCATTTCTTCGTCATTCTAACTCGCTGCCCCTTGAATTTACTGCAATTATATAGGGCCCTGGTGAGGCCACACCTGGAGTATTGTGTACAGTCTTGGCCTCCTTACCTAAGGAAGGATATACTTGCCTTAGAGGGAGTGCAACGAAGGTTCACCAGACTGATTCCTGGGTTGGGGGGATTGTCCTATGAGGAGAGATTGAGTAGACCAGGCTTATATTCCCTAGAATTCAGAAGAATAAGAGGTGATCTCATTGAAACATATAAAATTCTTACAGGGCTTGACAGGGTAGATGCGGGGAGGATGTTTCCCCTCGCTGGGGAATTTAGAACCAGGGGTCACAGTCTCAGAATAAGGGGTCGGCCATTTAGGACTGAGATGAGGAGAAATTTCTTCACTCAGAGGTTTGTGAATCTTTGGAATTCTCTACCCCAGAGGGCTGTAGATGCTCAGTCGTTGAGTATATTCCAGACAGCGATCGATAGATTTTTAGATATTAAGGGATATGGGGATAGTGCAGGAAAGTGGAGTTGAGATAGAGGATTATACATGATCTTATTGAATGGCGGAGCAGGCTCGAAGGACCGAATGACCGACTCCTGCTCCTATTCCTCATGTTCTTATTGAATTAAAACTCCATCTGCATTTTTTGTTTTAGGGAGCCTATAACTTGATAGCACAGGTCACTGGACTCTCTACATAAAAGTAAATTGTTGCAGATTTCCTTTTTGGTTCCTGTTAAGAGGCACCATTATGTTATTTATGGCATGTGAGCAAAGCAGGATCTGATTAGAACAGTTGGAAAACATTTTTATTTTCCTGAGGGCTTGGGTAAAATTAGTACAGTTGGAAAGTAATCTCGGCTTAAAGCTGGGCCAATAATTGCTTGCAATCAAAACAAAAAGAAAATCATTTTACTTTACATCTGATTCCAGCTGCAGGTGTTATAGCTGAGGTTCTTTGGGCTTGACTAAAGCCTGTTATTATCATTGTATTAGGGAGATTTTCTCGAGTACATTTGGAAAGGAATAGAATACATCCCACTGTCATATATTTTTGCATTGCAAATCTGTCACAGTTTCTATGCTATACTTTTTAAAGCATAGAATCATAGAAATTTATGGCACAGGAGACGACCATTTGGCCACCGTATTTGTGTCTGTTAAATATAGACTGTGTATCTACACTACCTTCTCAGTTTAATAACTGGCTCTTATTGGAACAGTGTGCTATCAGTGCCAGTGTTCTGTCTGGTACCTTGGCACTTCCTGGCAGAAACACCAGCTTCATGCTAGCACTTTCAAAAAAAGTACACATGAACAGCATAAATGCACTTAAAAGGAAGCTTGATAAGCACATGAGGGAGAAAGGAATAGAAGGACGTGCTGATAGGGTTAGATGAAGAGGAGTGGGAGGAGGCTCGTGTGGAGCACAGACCAGTTGGGTCGATTGGCCTGTTTCCGTGCTGTAAATTCTATGTAATTCCTGAAGATTATTTTATTTCTCACTTATTAATTTTAGTTTGAAACCTCAAATCTGTTTTACTCCATGGTACATCACGATGTGTATTATTATTACATTCCTATTTCTTTCCTTTTAAAATTGAAATCACTTCAAAACATGTAACCAGTTCTCAAGGAGAACATTGGCCATTGAAGCTCTGCTACACTAATTATACCCTTTTTATTAGTTGATTAATAGTTTCACAATTACTAATTGATTGTGCTGTGAACAAGTGAATACTGGAAGTAGAAGAGTAAGTATGTCATTGCAGATCACTGCTTTCTCTCTCTCTTAAACTAAGTGACTAAAAGGAAACTTAAAAAAATTCTGGCCTAAAATTCTATGGGATAATATTACAATATCTGCCTGAAATTTCTCTCTTCCTATTAAGTGTTTTCCAAGACCTCCTGAGAGGTAAAGGACCCCTTATACAAATGATATTCAGACCTTTGGCAGTCTAACAGCTTAAGTGAGAGAAGTACTTGATTCTCAACCAAAATATGTCCAAATCCAGTCTCCGGGTTGCCAGCTCAATTGGATGAGGTTTGCTCATTCTTGAGTGGGCTTTTGAATGCTGCATTACTCAGAGTGAAGTTATTCCGTCAGTCCAAGAAGGACAAGTGATATCGACCCATTTGAATTGTGTTTAGAAGAGAAAGAAATGGAAAACTTTAAATATTGGTTTCAGTTCTATTTACAATATCCCAATACTGTTTAACTTATGGTGGTTTCCTTGCTCACTGCACTTTTCCAGTGATACTCTCATACTCACTATTGTTACATAGAATTTACAGCACAGAAACAGGTCATTTGGCCCAACAGGTCTATGCTCGTGTTCGTGCTCCACACGAGCCTCCCTCGCCTTACTTCATCTCATCCTATCAACATATCCTTCTTTTCCCTTCTCCCTCATGTACTTATCTTGCTTCCACTTAAATGCATCTCTGCTATTCGCCTCATCCACTCCCTGTGGTAGCGAGTTACACATTCTCACCATTTATTGTATTTATGACCATCCGTCTTTCGGATGAGACGTTAAACCAAGGCCCCATCTGCTGTCTCGGGTGGGTGTAAAAGATCCCATGGCACTACTTGAAGAAGAGCAGGGGAGTTCTCCCCGCTGTCCAGGAGAACATGTGTGCAGAGAGATGAGGCGGGCAATCAGGGCTCTCACCAGGAGGCCTTACCCTCTGAGGGTATTCTGAAAGCGCTTCTCCTACTTGCAATTAAGCGAGGAGCAGTGTATTAGATGGCTCCGCCTCACCAAGGAGGTGGTCACAGAACTCTGCCACCTTCTCCAAGCAGACCTCCAGCCTCACACCAGGATGACTTAAAGCACACATCCCCTTTGCTCACTAGATCCCCATCATTCCATCCCTCTCACAGGCCATTTCAAACTGCAAAGCTGAAATAAGAGACACCACAAAAGAATGGTAAGTGAATTCATAAATTTCTCAAAAATCAGTGAACACATATTTACAACAAAAATATTAACTATTCACCCTTGTGCAATCCCTTAGTGCCTCTCATTATTGTGCCTTTGCCTACTCTAGTGCTCCTTCAAAGTGTTGGCCCAGTGGCTGCAGCAGGGCTGCTGGAAGGCTGCCGAGTGTCCGTGCGGGAGACTTCAGATGGCCTTGCAGGACACCCTCGACCAGCTCTGGGCCTGGAAGGCCCGGCTGTAGACTGCACCACCTCAGCATGGATGGCAGCAGTCGGGGCTGGCTGGATGACGGGCAACGACAAAGGCAATGGCGGAGTGGCAGTGGTGGGAGTAGGAATGCTGCCATCCTGAGAGAGGACAGCAGGTTCTTGCTCCACTGATCCACTGCCATGCCCCTGGGGCAGCACCTCAGCATCCCCAGATTGCTGTGACACCGTGAAAGCCCTGGTCGATGGTGGTAGGCCTAACCACGATGACAGTAGTCAGAGCTTGCATGGCATCAAGCTGAGACTGCATGAGAGCAGTCTGAGATTGGATGCCACCAAGCATAGACTGCATTACAGCACTAAGACGTTGCATCGCTTCTGCCTGTGCTGCAATGGAAGCTGCCAGATTGCCCATCACATGCGGCATGAGGTCTGGATCACCACGGTCTCTCTGGGAGTCCACCATCCTTTCCAGACTGTCAAGGATGGGCTCCATGGTGTGCGCAGAGCCTTGTGCAATGTTGGAGGCGGACTCCTCCACACTCCTCATCACTGCCGAGAGGCTCTCGGGCACCCTTGCCATTTCACCTATTATCTCCGTGTGCATGCCCATCACCCTTCTTCTAAAGGCCTCCCCATCGAGGTCCTCATCTGAGTCCTGTGCAGCAAAACTCGTGCGCGAACCCGCCCTCCGGGGAGCTGGCCCCCGAGCTACCCTTTCCCCCTGGCCTTGCTGAGTCCACTCATCCCCGGTGCCTCACCCTGTGCAGATCCCACTACTATACTAGCCTCTAAACATGTAGTGCCAGTATCTGAGCTGGTACCTGTGGATGAGACATGCAGTGACGCGGTGTGCTCTTCCACCTCCTCTTCTCCTGCCTCGCACTCTGTGGTGCCCTCAGGGGCCGGCTGCTCAGGTGCTTGCTGATCATCTGAAAGCATAAAGGCACAAGAGTCGGGTTAAGGTGAAGAGATGGGGGCAGGAAGGGAGAAATGCATGCATACAGCATGATTAGCTGGAAAGTGCGAAATGCTTGTGGGGTGAGGGGTAAGTGAGATGTGAGAAGAAGGAGTAGGGATGAACATACTGTTGTTGTCCCCAAGGGGGTCAACGTCACCGGTGGCCATGGTGCCCATCACCTGGCACCCAATAATCTGCAGCACTCTATTTTCCAGCACCAGTGGTTGGGTGTCAGCTTGTCCCCCGCCTGTGCGCTCCTGCTCCCTCCTGTTGTGAGCGAGTTTGGCCTGCAAGAGAAAGGAAAGTGTGTGAGTGAGTGTGGAGCAATGTGTTTGAATGATGTGCCTGCCATAGTTGAATGGCTGCCATTGTGTGCAAGGTGTGAGATGTGGGTGAGTGTTGGTAGTTGGGATTGTTGGTGGGTGAGTGCTGGGGGTGTGGTGCTTTGGCAGTGTGTGAAGAGTGTGATTCAGATGGTGGTATGTAGCATTTGTTGAAGCATTCACTCACCCTGACCACCCCAGTGAGGTCATTAAATTTCTTCATGCACTGTGTGTGGGTCCTGGGGACCACCATGCTGCCTGAGACATAAGAACATAAGACGTAGGAGTGGGAGTAGGTCATTTGGCCCCTCGAGCCTGCTCCGCCATTCAATAAGATCATGGCTGATCTGATCTTGGCCTCAACTCCACTTCCCTGCCCACTCCTCATAACCCTTGACGCCCTTACCTTTCAAAAATCTGTCTATCTCCACCTTAAATATATTCAATGACCCAGCCTCCACAGCTCTCTGGGGAAGAGAATTCCAAAGATTCACAACCCTTTGCGAGAAGAAATTCCTCCTCATTTCCGATTTAAAAGGGTGCCCCCTTATTCTGAAATTATGCCCCCTAGTTCTAGATTCCCCCACGAGGGGAAACATCCTCTCTGCATCTACCCTGTCAAGCCCCTTCAGAATCTTATATGTTTCAATAAGATCCCCTCTCATTCTTCTAAACTCCAATGAGCATTGGCCCAACCTGCTCAACCTTTCTTCATAAGACAACCCCTTCATCTCCAGAATTAACCTCGTGAACCTTCTCTGAACTGCCTCCAATGCAACTGTATCCTTCCTTAAATAAGGAGACCAAAACTGTACACAGTACTCCAGGTGTGGTCTCACCAACGCCCTGTACAGTTGTAACAGGACTTCCCTACTTTTATACTCCATTCCCTTTGCAATAAAGGCCAACATTCCATTTGCCTTCCTAATTACTTGCTGTACCTGCATGCTAACTTTTTGTGATTCATGTACTAGGACCCCCAGATCCCTCTGTACCTCAGCATTTTGTAATTTCTCCCCATTTTAAATAATAATTTGCTTTTTTATTTTTCCTACCAAAGTGGATAACCTTGCATTTTCCCACATGAAACTCCATCTGCCAGATTTTTGTGCACTCACTTAACCTATCTCTATCCCTTTGGAGATTCTTTGCATCCTCCACACAATTTGCTTTCCCACCTATCTTTGTATCATCAGCAAATTTGGCTACATTACACTCAGTCCCTTCATCCAAGTCATTAATATAGATTGTAAACAGCACTGGTCCCTGCGGCACCCCACTAGTTACAGTTTGCCAACCTGAAAATGACCCATTTATCCCGACTCTCTGTTTTCTGTTAATTAGCCAATCCCCTATCGATGCTAATATATTACCCCCAACCCTGTGAGCTCTTATCTTGTGTAGTAACCTTTTATGTGGCACCTTATCGAATGCCTTCTGGAAATCCAAATACATGACATCTACTGGTACCCCTTTATCCACCCTGCTCGTTACATCCTCAAAGAATTCCAGTAAATTTGTCAAACATGATTTTCCTTTCATAAAACCGTGCTGACTCTGCTTGACTGTATTATGATTTTCTAAATGTCCTGCTACCACTTCCTTAATGATGGACTCCAGCATTTTCCCAATGACAGATGTTAGGCTAACTGGTTGATAGTTGCCTGCTTTCTGTCTCCCTCCTTTCTTAAATAGGGGCGTTATATTTGCGGTTTTCCAGTCCGCTAGGACCTTTCCAGAATCCAGGGAATTTTGGTAGATTACAATCAACGCCTCCACTATCTCTGCAACCACCTCTTCTAAGACCCTAGGATGCAGGCCATCGGGTCCAGGGGACTTGTCCACCTTTAGTCCCATTAGTTTGCCTAGTACTTTTTCTCTCATGATAGTGATTATTTTAAGATCCCGACCCCAATAGCCCCTTGATTATCCATTATTGGGATGCTTTTAGTGTCTTCTACTGTGAAGACCGATACAAAATATTTGTTCAAAGTCTCCACCATTTCCCTGTTTCCTATTATTAATTCCCCAGACTCATCCTCTAGGGGACCAACGTTTACTTTAACTACTCTCTTCCTTTTTGTATACCTGTAGAAGCTCTTACTATCTGTTTTTATATTTCTTGCTAGCTTACTCTCATAAGCTATCTTCTCTCTCTTTATCATTTTTTTAGTCGTCCTTTGCTGGTTTTTAAAAATTTCCCAATCCTCTGGCCTTCCACTATACTTTGCAACATTGTACGCCTTTATTTTCAATTTGATACCATCCATTACTCCCTTAGTTAGCCACGGATGGTTCATCCTTCTCTTAGTCTTTCTTTCTCACTGGAATATATATTTGCTGAGAGTTATGAAATATCTCCTTAAATGTTTGCCACTGCTTTTCTACAGTCTTGCCCTGTAATATATTTTCCCAGTCCACTTTAACCAAGTCTGCCTTCATACCTTTGTAATTACCTTTTGTTTAAGTTCAGGACACTAGTTTGAGACCTAGCTTTCTCACCCTCAAACTGAATTTGAAATTCTACCATGCTATGATCACTCTTCCCAAGAGGATCCTGCACTTCAAGATCATTAATTAATCCAGCCTCATTACACATTACCAGATCTAAAATAGTCTGCTCCCTGGTTGGTTCCACAACAATATTGTTCCAAGAAACCATCCCGTATACACTCTAAGAACTCTTCCTCAAGTCTACCTTTGCCAATTTACTTTGTCCAATCAATATGAAGATTAAAATCTCCCATAATTATAATCGTACATTTCTTACAAGCCTCTATTATTTCTTGAGTTATACACTGTCCTACAGTGTGGCTACTGTTTGGGGGCCTGTAGACCACTCCCACCAGCGACTTCTTACCCTTATTATTTCTTATCTCCACCCAAACTGATTCTATGTCTTGATCTTCTGAGCCAATATCATTTCTCATTACTGCACTGATCTCATCCCTTATTAACAGAGCTACACCACCTTCTTTTCCTTTCTGCCTATTCTTATGAAATGGCAAATACCCCTGAATATTCAGTTCCCAGCCTTGATCACCTTGCAACCACATCTCTGTAATGGCGATCAGATCATACCCATTTACTTCTATTTGTGCTGTCAACTCATCTATCTTGTTATGAATGCTGCGTGCATTCAGATATAGAGCTTTTAATGTTGTCTTTTTACCATTTTTTCCTACTTTGACCCCTCTTTCTGATGCACTCTTATGTGTATATACTCTGTCCCTTCCTGTCACATATGCTGCGCTACCTCCCTCCACATGGTGTGGAAGACTTGTGGTGAAGGCCTCCTGCCACTTGCCGGGTAGAGCACCGCCCTCTGTCTCTCCACAGCAAAAAACAATGCCTCCAAAGCTTGATTGCAGATTCTGCGGGCTCTCTCCCTGAGGCATGGATCTGCGATGTGTACACCTGGTTCAGTCCTCCAGCGCCTTCTCCTTGTCCTGCCTCTGCTTCTGCTTCTGCTTGCTGAGGCAGCTGCACAGCCAGCAATGCTGAGAATGAGGTTCTACAGCATCAATGAACCTCCCCTTCAAGTACTGAAAAAAGCCTGTGACAATCATGACTTACGATTAGACTGCACCTGATATTGTTCCACCCTTTGAGTGTAACATCAGTGAGCTTGGGCTTTAAGACTTGATTTAGGACTCCAATCATTTTTTTTGAGCAGTGAGCATGAAATTCACGTGCAGTCTAAAGCATTAGCGCCTGGCGCTAATTCTCCAACTTTTCTACTTGCGCCGCCCATTCTTTGGCTATAATGAATTTCTAGCCCTTTAACTGTTTTACAACCAATTTAAGTACTTTTGAAGTGTAGTCACTGTTGTAATGGCGGCACACCAATGAAGACACGTGTACTGTGAATTGCTACCAGGATATTAACAAGGTCAGTGTACAAGCCTTTCCTTTGCACAACTTTTCAACTGAAAATGCGACAGCCTTGCATTTTATTGCAAAATGGGAGATGCATCAAAATTGCAGGTAACAAATGGGTCCATGCATTTCACATGCTTTGCAAATTGGACCGTTATGCATCGCCTACATTCATGATCTCAGAATGCGTGCAAATTATGCAACAGATGTCCTTACCATTACAATTGTTGGATCCTTTTTAATAGCTATTCATTATTCACTACATATTTTATTTGCTAGAATACCCATAAATAACAGAAGTGCAAAATATAAAGGCTGTTGTAAAATGTTTACTATAGGGTTTGAGTGTGCATAACAAAAGACTGTTCTGTACTGTAGCAGCGACTAAGGCCCTTACTGTTATCAAATGCTGTAGCCAATAATCTGTAAAATTATAAACAACTGTGATGTGCCAATTCTGAATTTATTCACGTTCTGTACGTACATCAACCTGAATGTATAATGTCAAATGTAATAAGTAAAAATGAATTATGAAAGAGTGGTTCATAAAGGATAGCACACTGGTCCCAGTGATAGCATATTTGTACAACAAATGGACCTAATCACATAACACATGAGTGCTGAATTCTGGTTGGATTGATGTGTTGTGTGATTAATGGATTATACTGTGACTTCTGTGTTTATACCACGTTTTTTTTAATAAAAAATGTTAATTTTTAAACATTCTTTGAGGAGCAGTCTGCAGGTTAGCTATATCATGTAAAGCATTGAAATATCGTCAGTTGATTCAAATGTTAAGCAGTGAGGACATGTTTTGGCCTGGTGACAGAAATGATGGGCAGTGACATAGGAACAGGTGTAGGCCATTCAGCCCCTCCAGCCTATTCCGCCATTCATGGCTGATCTGTATCCTAACTCCATATACCTGCTTGACTCCGTATCCCTTGGCTAGCAATTGATCTCAGATTTAAAATTATTAATTATTGCTTTTTGAGGGAGAGAGCTCCACACTTTTACCACCCTTTGCATGAAGAAGTGTTTCCTAACTTCTCTCTTGCTTGGCCAGGCTCGTGATTTTAATGTTATGTCCCCTTGTTCTAGACTCCCCCACCAGCGGAAAAAGTTTCTCTTTGTCTATCCTATCAATTCCTTTCAAAATCCCAAAAACCTCAATCAAATCACCCCTTAACTTTCTATATTCCAGGGAATACAAGTATAGTTTATGTAATCTCTCCTCATAATTTAACACTTGGAGCCCTGGTAACATTCTGGTGAATCTGCGCTGCACTCCTTCCAAGGCCAATATATCGGGCCAGTAATTCTGGTCCCAACGCGTGAGTACGGACGGGGTACTCACGCGTGGGCCCGTTGGAAGTGCCGGATTTCAGCATGCACAGCGCATGCGCGGGAAACCGGCATTTCCTCCAAGGGGTTCAGAGGTCCAATGCGTGCGCACGGTTGAACTTCCTTCTTTTTGACAGGTTTGCCCGTGTGTAAGGGCCTGAACCTTTTAGACATATAAAAAGGAGGCGTAAGGACTTGATTCTTTAAGGTAAGTGGTCTATTATTTAAAATTATAACATTTTTTCCACAGCTTTATTGTTTTTAAGGACTTTACAGTAAGGTAAGTTTATTTTTAGACCCGATTTCTTAAAAAATTATTTTTTTCAAAAATTTGATTAATTGTTTAAAATAGTTTTTTAAAGTTATTTATAGTTTATTTAATTATTGGGATGTTTTTTAAAATTTTATTTAAAGTTAAACTAATCTTTTGGGCGCCCGTACTTTTCATGAGTTTGACAGTTCTTACTATCAAACTCATGAATGAAGTTTCCCCTCCCCTGATTGGCTGCACAGTGCTCACCTGATCCCAGCCGGCACATCGAACTAACTACGCCACTGGATCAGGCAAGCACAGCGCGCCAACATCTGAACCGGGCCAGTGACAGGAATTCCAAGCAAGCCCAGGCTTCAGATGTCAGCGCGTCGGGTGAGTGCACATCGGGGGCTTGCACGCGCGGCAAGCCCCCGAACCTAATTTCTGAGCCATTCTTTCTAAGGTGTGGTGGCCAGAACTGTGCACAGTACTCTAATCAGGGCTGAGTATAGATGTAGGAAAACTTCCTCCCCTTTATATTCTAGCCCTCTAGATATAAAGGCTAACATTCCATTAGCCTTTTTGATTATGTACCTAACCACTACATTTAAGTGATTTGTGTACATGGACCCCTCTTTGGACCGCCACTCTTCTTAGCTTATCTCCCTTTAAAAAATACTCGGATCTATCCATTTTTGATCCAAAGTGTATGATCTCACACTTGCCTGCGTTGAAATCCATCTAACAATGTCTCTGACATGAATCAGCCATTCATGAAAGAAAGACTTATGAAATAATACTGAGTGGCCTACGGATGGCGCTGTCCAGGGAGAGTATAAATACTCGGGCACGGGCCCAGCTTGCGCAGGATGTTCTTAACAGGAACTAGTGAAGGACACAACTAGACCTCCATGTTGTAAAATGGTTGATTAAAGCTTTGTTTAACGCTTAGACCAAGTGCCTAGTAGTTTTCTTACGTCAGTCTCTTTCTAATTTTACACTACTTACTATGCCACCTTTGTGTCATTGGCATACTTGGATATATGGCTCTGTATTGTGTTATCTAAGTCATTAATAAATATAGTTGATGCCCCAGCACGGATTCTTGTAGAAAACTACTAGTGACTTCCTTCCCATTCGAGTCCATACTCATTATCCTTACTTTGTCTTCTACTGCCTAACCAATCTCCTAACCAGGTCAATAATTTGCCTTCAATTCCATGAGCTTTAATTTTAGCTAACAGTCTCTTATGTGAATCCTTATCGAATGCCTTCTGGAAGTCCATATAAACTATGTCCCCTTTCTACTACTTTTAGTTACGTCCTCAAAAAATTGAATTAACCTTAGGACATGACCTAACCTTTACAAATCCATGTTGGGCTCTCTCTAATCAGCTCAAATTTCCCTAAATGCTCAGTCACTCTGTCCTTAATTATGGATTCCAATAACTTCCCCACAACAGATGTTGGGTATTGAGGGATATGGAACCAAGGCGCATAGATGGAGTTAAGATACAGATCAGCTGCGATCTAATTGAATGGCGGAGCAGGCTCGTAGCTGAATGGCCTCCTCGGTCAGTGGAAAGCGAAACTAATGAACGCCATCTCTAATCTTGGTGCTGTCTTTGTTTTCTTACAGGACAGGTTTTCAGGGATATAGGAGAATGTGATGGTATTTGGAGGATTGCGTTGGTTCTGAGGACAGAAAGGAAGGAAGAAAGATCACAAGATATTCAAATACAAGTGTGGTCTCGGAGAGAATTGGGGCCCAGTATTCCTCCTCTTGTGTACAAGGGCAGATTCATGGAAGAATGGCTCGGTGTAGCTATCCCTGCAGTAATTAAGTTTGCAGTGCTAGATCGTAGCAAAGTCAGACCACTGAGTTCTGTGCCCACCGTTGCCGCTCCACCTGAGAGGATAGTTGGTAGGGCACATTGAAAAACAGTAAAGGCACGTTCCTCTCAAAAGCTGAGTTTGTAAAAATTAACCTAGTTTATAAAATTAAAACGGCCGGGTGATTTGAACACCCATCCAGATGGTAATAAAAAAAAAGAAAGATTTTGCATTTATAGAACGCTTTTCATGCCCTCAAGAGAAACCAAAGCATTTCGCAGCCAATAAATTACTTTGAACTGTAGTCACTGCTGTTATATAGGCAAATGCGGTAGCCAATTTGCAAACGGCAAAATTAATGATTAGTTCATCTGTTTCAGCGGTGAGGTTTGAGGGATAACTGCCTTTTCTTTTTCTAATCTTTTGCCTGACCAGGTGCATGGGGCATCAGCTTAACGGCTCATCTGAAAAGACGGCACCTCTGATGTCGTAGTATTTCCTCAATACTGCACTGACCTGCCAGCTTAGATGATGTGCTCAAGCCTATAGAAACATAGGAACAGGAGGAGGCCATTCAGCTACAAGCCTGCTCCGCCATTCAATTGGATCGCGGCTGATCTGTATCTTAACTCCATCTACCCACCTTGGTTCCATATCCCTCAATACCCTTGCCTTACAAAAATCTATCAATCTCAGTTTTGAAATTTTCAGTTGACCCCCACAGCCTCAACAGCTTTTTGGGGGAGAGAGTTCCAGGATTCCTGACATCACCCCTGAATGGCTGAGCTGTAATTTTAAGGTTATGTCCCCTTGTTCTGGATTCCCCCACCAGAGGAAATAATGGTAATATCTACCCTATTTATTCCTTTAATCGTCATAAACACTTCAATTAGATCACCCATTAATCTTCTATACTCGAGGGAATACAAGCCTAATCTATTTAACCCTTTTAGTCCCGGCATCATTCTGGTGCTGCACTCCCTCCAAGGCCAATATATCCTTCCGGAGGTACAACAACAATAACAGCAACAACAGAAAACGCTGGAAAAACTCAGCAGGCCAGGCAACATCCGTGGAGAGAGCAATAGAGTCAACGTTTCAGGTCGAAACCCTTCTTCAGTTCTGTCGAATGGTTTCGACCTGAAACGTTGACTCTATTTTCTCTCTCCACGGATGTTGCCTGGCCTGCTGAGTTTTTCCAGCGTTTTCTGTTGTTATTTCGGATTTCCAGCATCCGCAGTATTTTGCTAACAATAACAACAACTTGCATTCATATAGCGCCTTTAACTTAGTAAAACGTCCCAAGACGCTTCACAGGAGCGTTATCAAACAAAGTTGACAGTGCCAGAATTGAATGCAATACTCCTGATGGGGTCTATAACCAGAGCTTTGTACAATTATAACTGTAGTGGGGTTTGAACCACAACCTTCTGACTCCGAGGTGACAGCGCTGCCACTGAGCCAAGCTGACACTTGACAACAGGAGTCAGATTTGCAGTGTAATGATATCAGCAAATAGTGATGTTATTTGCCTGTTTGATTATGATGCCTTACCAGCGTGTTTGCATGTATTGATTGCTTGTGCCTGACCAGCAGAGGGCATGTGACCGAGACAAGCAAGGCAGTTTAGTTTAGTTTCAGTTTCTTTCTAGATGCATCACTAGCATCGTGTCTCCTGAAAAGCTGTATAAAGAGTTGAACAGACTTTAGATTAAAAGACATTCTCTTTCATAAATGTCTCGTCATTGAACCCACAAAGTGTTAGTTAAAAGTAAAATACTTTTGTTTTAAGAAAGGGAGATGTAATGATATCAGCAAATAGTTATGTTATTTGCCTGTTTGATTATGATGCCTTACCAGCGTGTTTGCATGTATTGATTGCTTGTGCCTGACCAGCAGAGGGCATGTGACCGAGACAAGCAAGGCAGTTTAGTTTAGTTTCAGTTTCTTTCTAGATGCATCACTAGCATCGTGTCTCCTGAAAAGCTGTATAAAGAGCTGAACAGACTTTAGATTAAAAGACATTCTCTTTCATAAATGTCTCGTCATTGAACCCACAAAGAAATCAATACATGCAGAAGTGTGCGGACTTAAATATACTCCAACTGTATAAATCCTGCTTTACACTGGTAAGGTCACCTCTAGGCTCGGTTTGTTTGCACTGGCCTTTTGAATTTCTTCATTCACGACCAAAAGAGGGGATTGACACAGTGGGACACTAGAGATGCCAACTTGCCCTGAAGCTGTCTGTTCTGCCCCTCCCTACGACCATAACACTGGTTCCCTAGTGCCAGCACGGGTCCGGTGTAACAACACAAAAACACTACTGCCAGTGCGAGCTTTTACAGCGAAGGTAATTGGTATCAGTTCAGATAGCATGAGTACAGGGCAAAATGAATCCCATTGTATCATTTATCAGATTGTTCTCCATTAAGTAGAACCCATTAGCTCACTGATTTAAGCACACTGTGAGTCAACTGAAACCACAAATGCTGCCTCTTTAAATAGACGCCCCATTAAGTGAAGTCAGCTGTATTTTTCAACTTTTCCTTCTTTTCTCCCGTCCTCCCCTGAAGGTGGTGACTCTTGGCAACAACGACTTGTGTTTATATAACGCCTTTAATGCAGTAAAATGTCCTGAGGAGCTTTATCAGACAAAAAATTGACATTGAGCCACACAAGGAGATATTAGAGCAGATGACTAAAAACTTGGTCAAAGAGGTAGGTTTTAAGGAGCGTCTTAAAGGAGGAAAGGGAGGTAGAGAGGCGGAGAGGTTTAAGGAAGGAATTGCATAGCTGGTGGGGCGAAGGAAATCGGGGATGCACAAGAGGCCAGAATTGGAGAGGTTAGTGTGCAAAATTCAAGCACATGGGATTGGGGGTAATATACTGGCATGGATTGAAAATTGGTTAACAGACAGGAAACAGAGAGTAGGAATAAATGGGTCTTTTTCGGGGTGGCAGGCGGTGACTAGTGGGGTACCGCAGGGATCAGTGCTTGGGCCCCAGCTATTCACAATATATATCAATGATTTGGATGAGGGAACCAAATGTAATATTTCCAAGTTTGCTGACGACACAAAACTAGGTGGGGTTGTGAGTTGTGAGGAGGATGCAAAGAGGCTTCAAGGCGATTTAGACAAGTTGAGTGAGTGGGCAAATACATGACAGATGCAGTATAACATGGATAAATGTGAAGTTATCCACTTCGGTAGAAGAAACAGAAAGGCAGAGTATTATTTAAATGGTGATAGATTGGGAAATGTTGATGTACAGAGGGACCTGGGTATCCTTGTACACCAGTCACTGAAAGCAAACATGCAGGTGCAGCAAGCAGTTAGAAAGGCAAATAATATGTTGGCCTTCATTGCAAGAGGATTTGAGTACAGGAGCAAGGATGTCTTACTACACAGTTGTACAGGGCCTTGGTGAGACCACACCTGGAGTACTGTGTGCAGTTTTGGTCTCTTTACCTAAGAAAGGATATACTTGCCATTGAGAGAGTGCAGCGAAGGTTCACCAGACTGATTCCTGGGATGACAGGACTGTCGTATGAGGAGAGATTGGGTCGACTAGGCCTGTATTCACTAGAGTTTAGAAGAATGAGAGAGGATCTCATTGAAACGTATAAAATTCTGACAGGGCTAGACAGACTGGATGCAGGGAGGATGTTTCCCCTGGCTGGGGGTGTCTAGAACGAGGGGTCACAGTCTCAGGATACGGGGTAGGGCATTTAGGACTGAGATGAGGAGAAATTTCTTCACTCAGAGGGTGGTGAACCTGTGGAATTCTCTACCACAGAAGGCTGTGGAGGCCAAGTCACTGAATATATTTAAGAAGGAGATAGATAGATTTCTAGACACAAAAGACATCAAGGGGTATGGGGAGAGAGCGGGAATATGGTATTGAGATAGAGGATCAGCCATGATCATATTGAATGGCGGAGCAGGCTCGAAGGGCCGAATGGCCTACTCCTGCTCCTATTTTTCTATGTTCTATGTTTCTATGGAGGAGCACAGAGTTCTTGGAGGGTTGTACTAGGGTGAGGGTCCACAGCTGCCAGCGGCCTTCCCGTACCTCATCCAAGTGTCATTTTTCATGCAGCAGCCTTGACCAGTGAGTGTCGTGGGGGCTTCATAGCTCACCCGACATGCCCACGCACGCGCACACTATTACCAGCACAGAAACTCTGGCTGACTTTCTTCTCTTTCCCCCTGTCCCCCCTCCACACCACTACCTCATGGTATCATGAGCTATTGTAGTGACGTTACTGTTGGCCAAGGTGAAAGCTGCTAGCTCAGCATGGACTGGGAAGGGAGGAGAGAGGTCAAAGCTGAGACTAGCTGCTGTGTATAGCTTGCTTCCACCTTAAGTGGTGCATTTACACACACGTCCATTGGGAGGAAACGCCAACTGTATTTCTAGATGCGACTTTTTTTAAATCATTCTCGGGATATGGGCATCACTAGCAAAGCCAGCATTTATTGGCCATCCCTAGGCGCCCTTGAGCAGGTGGTGGTGAGCCGCCTTCTTGAAACACCGCAGTGAAGGTACTCCCACAGTGCTGCTAGGTAGGGAGTTCCAGGTTTTTGACCCGGCGACAATGAAGGAACGGAGATATCCCAAGTCGGGATGGCATGTGATTGATGGGGAACTTGGAGGTGATGGTGACTGTCCCTACTTAACTTCACGTTTCTGAGCCTGCGCTGAAGCCCTGCTAAAAGTCAGCCTACCGATATATATTGGACAATAAATTTAGGTAATTCTCTCCGTGACCACTAGGTGGGGTTACCCACAAGGTGCTCTGTGACACTTCATGAATTAGGCTGGGTGTCAAATCTCCTCCTGCCTCTTGCACATTGGAGCTGCTGGGGTGTGTCGGTCTGCGGCCTGATTGCCCACTCTCCCAGCTGGAGGACGAGGCAGTGGGGCGAGTGCCTTGAAAAGTAAAAAGGAGAAACCTGATGTAAATAATAATGAAGAAGTGATTGATGGTAACAGTATACAAAGAATTTGTTCAAAGTTGCCCAGCTGGCAGAGGAAGTACTTTGTAGCAACGATTAAAATGTAAGAATATTGACACTGTTTAACCCTTTCGTTACTAAATTTCCAGGCCTTCTCCCCCCTCGTGCTGGGTTTGGGTGTCATGGGCACAGGCAGCCTCTCTCTACCTTAACCCAGTTGCCATGATTCCTGTGCGAGCCCAAGTCAGCTCAGCTCAGTGGTTGCACTCTTGTCTCTGTGGCAGAAGGTTGTGGGTTCAAGCCCCACTCCAGAGACTTGAGGACAGAATCCAAGCTGACACTCCCAGTGCAGTCCTGAGGGAGCGCTGGACTGTCTGAGCAGTCGTCTTTTGGATGAGGCGTTAAACCAAATCCCTGTCTGCCCGGGGGAGAAAAGGTGAGATTGTGGCGTACCGATCACAGAAAGGACATAATCCGCTTTTCGGTCCGTAGACTATAAATCAGGCGTCATGCCTTTAAGAAGGATCACACCTTTAAGAAACTCGATCTGCAACATAGTTAAGCCCAGAGCAGGGGAGAAGCAGTCGAAGCTGTGGACTGATGAAAAGCAGTCAGACTTGGTGTAGGCTCTGACGCCATTTTGTGTTCAACATGCAGTCTCAACAATTAAACCTTTTCTGTTGAACCTCTCCGAGTTCAGTATTTTTTGCTAGGAGTACATAGACTCCTACAAGATCTCCCAGTGTCTTGGCCAATATTTACCCCTCAACTAACGCCTAAAACAGATGATCTGGTCATTTGCTGCACTGCCGTTTGTGGGAGCTTGCTGTGCGCAAATTGGCTACCGCCTTTCCTACAGTACAACAGTGGCCACACTTCAAAAAGTACTTCATTGGCTGTAAAACGTTGTTGGACGTCCTGAGGTCGTGAAAGGCGCTATATAAATGCAAGTTCTTTCTTTCGAGCAGTAACTGTCAATGCATCACATTCGAGCCTGGGAAGTAGGCGGTCATGTGATGAAATCTCCAGGAATACATCCAGCCAGAGTTGGCAACCCTAGGCCGAAGGTTAGCGAAAGGGATTGGATCAGGCCTCGCGCGAAGCTTGCGATCTTTAGCTTCAAAGCTGCAGCTTTGTGGGACAACAACGTTTCAGCAACCATTTTGAATCAAAATGGCAGCTGGCAAAGGAATTAAATCATGGCTGCGGGTGGGTGGGGAATACACGATCACGAGGAAATGGTCTCAAGGCTTGAGGAAGTTTCACCGTGGCCGAGGGGGAAATGAGATCGGTGCCAGGGGAAGGGCGAGGACAGAACCTTTGAAACCATATTATCAGCATCAAAAGCCCAGCTGAATGAATGAAGCCTCAAGGCTGTAAGACTTCATTACTGTCCCCAGCTCTGGTGTAACGATTCTGGCTGACACTGGGGGGTGCGGGGTGGAATCTAACAGCTATAATAACACGGAAACACAACTCTACCAAACACATAACACTATTTGTGTGTAATTCCCACGCTCTGCGTACCCTATTGTTTGGGTTTACGCGTTAGGAACAATATCGTTTTGTGATTATCTGGTACTTTCCCGGTTGCAGAAACAGAACAAGCACGCATCTAAATGGAGATACTCCGATCGACATGCTAGTTCAAAACTTCAACGTCGTAGCTGTCAGGTTTAAGAGTTTATTTAACGTGCCCAGGAATGTTTAAACCGGCAGTCTGATTGCATGCATTTCCTTGTCCTGGTAGCCCCATTTTCATTGCTACCAGAGCATGGAGTCACTGCTGTCAATTTATCAATGTACTGTGCACTACTGGGCACAGTTTGGGTTTGCCATTAGGACAGGTACCTCAATCCATCACAGCGAGCCAGTCATTCCACATTGTCAGAAAACTAAATGGAGCTTACAGATAAATGTAAACAAATCGCCTCAGAAATTTAAAGATGGGTTTGCAGAAACGGGGAGGCACTACATCATTTGAAACTTAATTTTATGCCGCCTTAGTTAATAAATGCTTCAATTTCTACCTGCAGTTTATCGCGGATTTAGTTGGATTTTATATGAAAAAGAAAATCAGCGTATTAACATTTTAGTGGCATTTGAACAAGGGAAATGGAGGCTCTAGACACGGAGTGATACCTTTTACACAGGAGGCTTGTTCAGCCAGAATTTGATTGCATTCAGTCCCACACCAGCCCACTTGCAGCAGTCCTGCAGCATTAGATTCCGACTCTGGTTTCGCTTTCTCTGGATGTCGAGTGCATCTTGTTAATTACTGATAATTATTTTAAGATTTTGTTACAATTCCCGTCGAACTGCATCTGCTCCCACGTGCATTTCATTTGCAGCGTGTCAGGCAGGTGTGAAATGGAACAAAGCGGCAGAGATCAGCACCAGCAGAGATATAGATTAATGTCGACGGGGGCTGTATTTTGTTCAAAGTCACGTATGTCTCTGTTGAGGCCGGGATGTGGAAAGAGGGTGTGCGCGGCGGGTATGCTCGCTTTTCACTCTTCGAGCTAAGAGTACGCGCTCTCTTTGGCAGCATGTCATCGAGGTTATACTGAATGTACTCATTTAAAATTCTCATCTTTGTTTTCAAATCCCTCCATGTCCTCACCCTTTCCTATTTCTGTAACCTCCTCCAGCCCTACAACCCTCCGGGAACTCGTTCCTCCAACTCTGGCCTCCTGTGCATCCTGCACTTCCTTGGCCCCACCAATGGCGGCCGCGCCTTCAGCCGTCTAGGCCCCAAGCTCTGGAATTCCCTCCCGAAACCTCTCCGCTTCCCTCCCTCGCGCTCCTTTTAAGATGTACTTAAGATAATCTAAATGTACACTCTCGGGAGCCGTAAGCCTACATTTCGTTGTACTACGCTTGTGCACTAACAGTGACAATAAAGTTGATTATTATTATTATATTATAAAACCTACCTCTTTGACCAAGCTTTTGGGCCCCTGTCCTAACGCCTCCTTCTTTGGGTCAGTATCAATTTTTGTCCGATTACACTCCTATGAAGCACCTTGGGATATTTTCCGATGTTAAAGGCGCCATATAAATGCAAATTGTTGTTGTTGTTGTTGAACATGCTCACTTGTTATTTATGGAGGCTGAAGTTTCAATAAAGATAAAACAACAACAACAACTTGTATTTATATAGCGCCTTTAACATAGTAAAACGTCCCAAGGCGCTTCACAGGAGTGTTTTAAGACAAAAATTTGGCACCGAAACATTGTGGGGGTGCATTCTCCGCCACATGGTGTTCTATTAGGGCAGGGCTTCCGCCTGACCCTCCGAAACCACTGCAACCCCAACCCAGGGGCAAGGTGACCTGCACAACGGGCTCCTGGTAGGACCCCTAATACCAATAGGCAGCCCGCCAGTGCAGCAGAGGACAATTCGAGCAATACAGCACGGCAAGAGGCGGTGACGGACCTTAAACGGGCAGAAATGCTCCGAAGGCAAAATGCCACATTTCTTTTTAAGCCTCGGCAAAGACCTCGGTATGCCCCTGGTCAGAAATGGGGGGAGAGGAGGCCTTTAACTAAGCTCTGTCCCTCCATTTAATGCCTTCCTGCTGCTATCCCGGGACAACCGCCACCCTCGATGAAGCATTCCCAGGGAGCAGGTGATAACTGGGGCAGGGAGGTGGTGCGGGGGCAGACGGAAGCGAAATGGGCTGGGATGCCAGGACCCGCCTTCCCCACCAGCATTTACAGCTGGCGGGCCAGGAGGGACAGCCAGCTATGCTTTTGAGAGTGGTGGGGGCTGGGAAATTGAAGTCGGGGCAGTAGACCATTGTCCAACCATGTCTGCCACGATCCCTGTCTGCCCCCACCACCCCTCCCATCGCCCCCCGCCCCCGACCCTGCGAGTTTACATAGCTATGTACCAGTGGAAGTGTGGTGCAACTGGGCCTAATGTGACCAAAGACATGGTCAGTGCAAAAGGTTTTAAGGAGGCTTTTGAAATTGGGGAAGAAGTAGCAAGGCAGAGGGGATTTTAGAGAGAGAATTCTAGAGTGTCGAGCCAAGATGCTGAAGGCTGTGCCACTGAATGTGGAGAAGATGTGCACAGGAGGTCAGAATCAGATGAGGGGAGGCCACAAGTTGGGCTAGAGAAGGTTGCAAAGACAGAGAAGGGGTGAGGCTGTGGAGAGATTTTTAAATGAGGATGAGGATTTTCAATTGACTATGTTGAGGGGGTATCGTACTGTAATGATTAAGGTACTGGACCAGCAACTTGAGGTCACGGGGTTGAATTTCCACCTGGCTTCTCCCAATTGTCCACCATAACTTCAAAGGAAGATCTGCAGAAACCCCAGAGAAATGGTGTAAACACCGGTTACACAGCTTCTCTGGGATTTCCGTAGATTTTTCACCAAAGTTACGGTGAACGAGTGAGAGAATTCGTCCCCTGGCCCCAGTAATAACTGACGCACGAGTTTCAATCTCACTATTCTGGTCATTTGTAATTTAGCACCTGAAAGAAAGGCCATTAACACTGCCAGATTATCATTAAAATCTAACTGATTCAGTAAAGTCTTTCAGGGATGCTGTCAGCCCCCAATGTGGTGTGGGCTACCTGTGACTCCAGTGACGCACACATGGTTAACTCTAAATGCCCTCTGAGAGGGTGGAACAACCCACTCAGTTTTGCTAATAACAGATTCCCACAATAATTTTCTTAATTCAGAATTAAATGAATTACTTTTGAAATGTACTTACTGATACAATGTAGGTAAACGCAGCAGCCAATTTGGCATAAAGCTGGGTCCCGCAAGCAGCAATGAGACAAGTGACTAAATAAACCGATTCTTTTATTTATTCATGTTGGTTGAGAAGTAAGTATTGGACAGGACACTGGCAGGACTGCCTACTTCTCTTCAAGTAGTGGCCATGGGATCTTTTACATCCACTTGCGATGACAGACAGGACCTCGGTTTAATGTCTCCTCTGAAAGACGGCACCTCTGGCACTGCAGCGCTCCCTCAGCACTTCGCTGAAGTGTCAGCCTAGATTATGTGCTCAAGTCTCTGGAGTGGAGGTTGAGCCCTCTGACTCAGAGGCACGAGTACTGCCACCAACTTGAGTCAAGGCTGACACCTTTAGCTTAGTTGGATACAGTCTCTGATGATTTTTGTACGCCTACTAGTAACTGTTAGTGACCGTATACAAAACTGATTTCTATAGATTATTGAAACACAGCAACTCTCGAAACGTGAACCAAATGACAGAAGGAACCCATGCTTATGTCCGCAAAGGCATAGCAGTTAGATTGCATTAAAGATTTCTCAAGAGTGCTTTTGCAGCTGATGGATGCCTTTTTACCTAACAAGTTGAATTGAATTAGAAATTCAGCATATACGAAAATCATGTTGAGAGCACCTCTTTGATGTTTACTCTGGTTTCATTTCATAATTTAAGTGTCCGAGTACGCTTTTACAGTAAATGAAGCTTAGATGTTCTACACGTTATGAATCCCATTGATCAAAAAAACTATATACAGCTCCATTAGTGCTTAAAAGGGTGATAAACACAAATGTAACCTGGTAAAATGCTTATTAAAGATTCAGCTGACTAGATGTGTTCTACTTTGGTGGAAAACATACGCTATTCTCCTGGTAATTTATCCAGGGGAACGCTATCTAAAAATCTATCTAGCTATCTTTTTCTCGTATGTAAGAGATTTGAGACGTGCCTATCACATTTCAGTACTTGCAAAATCCTGGGTAACCCATAAAAAGTATTTTAAAAAAGGGGAAAGGAAACCAACCATCTCCGATGTACAGAGAAACTTAGAACAGCGTGTACAGAACATAGCTTCTAATTGAGGTCAGGAGTCACGCTTAAAAATAGTCTACAAAAAGAGAAAGAAAGATAGTTTGACTTCTAAATGACCTGATGCGCTGCTCTGAAGCATTACTTTTCACTTGACCCAGGAAGGCACAGCAATTATTGTGGCTTTAAGGGGACACACTATTTAAACACACAGCCACACAGCAGCACAAGGTTTGGTCTATGGTGTAATGCTCCTGTGCCAATAAAAGGGTACACCCTCCATGGGAGACAGTCATGGATGTATAAAAGCCTTGTGTCCACTGGCATTCATCAGACTCCAGATATTAGACTCCAGACATCACACATCATACATCAGACTCCAGAGTTCACACTCCAGACATCAGATGCCACACATCAGACATCACACATCAGATTCCAGAGCTCACACTCCAGACATCAGACGCCACACATCAGACATCAGACGCCAGACATCACACATCAGACGCCAGACACCAGACTCCAGAGTTCACACTCCAGACATCAGATGCCACACATCAGACACCAGACATCACATGCCAGACATCAGACTCCAGAGTTAAGACTCCAGACATCGCACACCAGACATCAGACTCCAGATTTAAGACTCCAGACATCAGATGCCAGACATCGCATGCCAGACATCAGACTCCAGAGTTAAGACTCCAGACATCAGATGCCAGACATCGCACGCCAGACATCAGACTTCAGAGTTAAGACTCCAGACATCAGATGCCAGACATCGCATGCCAGACATCAGACTCCAGAGTTAAGACTCCAGACATCAGATGCCAGACATCGCACGCCAGACATCAGACTCCAGAGTTAAGACTCCAGACATCAGATGCCAGACATCAGACTCCAGAGTTAAGACTCCAGACATCAGATGCCAGACATCGCACGCCAGACATCAGACTCCAGAGTTAAGACTCCAGACATCAGATGCCAGACATCGCACGCCAGACTTCGTACTGATGCAAAATAAAGATCTTTTTATAAAAGAGGAAGAAAGCCAGTCATTGGACTGGCGTCTGAAATTTACAAGCAAGGCTGACACTCCAGTGCAGTGCTGAGGGAGTGCTGCACTGTCGGAGGTGCCGTCTTTAAGATGAGACGTTAAACCGAGGCCCCGTCTGCTCTCTCAGGTGAACGTAAAAGATCCCATGGGACTATTTCGAAGAAGAGCAGGGGAGTTATCCCCGGTGTCCTGGGCAATATATATCCCTCAATCAGCATAACAAAAACTGATTATCTGGTCATTATCACATTGCTGTTTGTGGGAGCTTGCTGTGTGCAAATTGGCTGCGTTTCCCACATTACAACAGTAGCTGCACTTCAAAAGTACTTCATTGGCTGTAAAGCACTTTGAGACGTCCGGTGGTCGATCTCCTGGCCTTCTCCCCTCCGATCTCCTGACCTTCTCCGATCTCCTGAACTTCGAAATAGTGCCATGGGATCTTTTACGTTCACCTGAGAGGGCAGACGGGGCCTCGGTTTAACGTACATAATACATAAGAAATAGGAGCAGGAGTAGGCCAATTGGCCCCTCGAGCCTGCTCCGCCATTCAATAAGATCATGGCTGATCTGATCCTAACCGCCAATCCACTATCACAGAACCATCTCCTGAATCTAACAGAATTAGACACACGAAATAGGAGCAGGATCAGGCTACACGGCCCCTGGGCCCGCTCCGCTACCCACAGGGCAATGACCGATCCGAACCTAGACTCATGTCCAAATTCCTGCCCGCTCCCCGTAACCCTTAATTCCCTTTACTTCTAGGAAACTGTCTATTTCTGTTTTAAATTTATGTAATGATGTAGCTTCTACAGCTTTTTGGGGCAGCATATTCCATGGACCTACCACCCTCTGAGTGAAGTAGTTCCTCCTCATCTCAGTTTTGAAAGAGCAGCCCCTTATTCTAAGACTATGCCCCCTAGTTCTAGTTTCACCCATCATCGGGAACATCCTCCCCGCATCCACCCGATCCAACCCCTTCACAATCTTATATGTTTCAATAAGATCGCCTCTCATTCTTCTGAACTCCAATGAGGAGAGTCCCAATCTACTCAACCTCTCCTCATATGTCCATCCCCTCATCCCCGGGATTAACCGAGTGAACCTTCTTTGTACTGACTCGAGAGCAAGTATGTCCTTTCTTAAATATGGACACCAAAACTGTACGCAGTATTCCAGGTGCGGTCTCACCAATACCTTGTACAACTGAAGCAATACCTCCCTATTTTTCTATTCTATCCCCCTAGCAATGAAAGCCAACATTCCATTGGCCTTCTTAATCACTTGCTGCACCTGCATACTAACCTTTTGAGTTTCGTGCACCAGGACCCCCAGATCCCTTTGTACTTCAGTACTTTCCAGTTTCTTGCCATTAAGATAATAACTTACTCTACGATTTTTCCTGCCAAAGAGCATAACCTCACACTTTCCAGTATTGTATTCCATCTGCCAAATCTCTGCCCACTTACTTAGCCTGCCTATGTCCTCTTGCAGGTTTTTTATGTCCTCCTCACTCACTACTTTCCCTCCCATCTTAGTATCATCTGCAAACTTTGATATGTTACACTCGGTCCCCTCCTCCAAATCATTAATATAGATTGTAAAGAGTTGGGGACCCAGCACTGACCCCTGCGGAACACCACTAGTTACTGATTGCCAATCTGAGAATGAACCATTTATCCCAACTCTCTGCCTTCTGTTAGATAGCCAATACTCTATCCATGCCAGAATATTACCCCCAATCCTGTGATTTTTTATCTTAAGCAATAATCTTTTGTGTGGCACCTTGTCAAATGCCTTTTGGAAGTCTAAATACACTACGTCCACTGGTTCCGCTTTATCCACCCTATACGTTACTTCCTCAAAGAACTCCAGCAAATTTGTCAAACATGACTTCCCCTTCATAAAACCATGCTGACTTTGTCCTATTAAATTATGATTATCCAAATGTCCTGTTACTGTTTCCTTAATAATGGACTCCAAAATTTTACCTACCACAGATGTTAGGCTAACCGGTCTATAGTTTCCAGCCTTCTGTCTACTGCCCTTTTTAAATAAGGGTGTTACATTAGCAGTTTTCCAGTCTGCCGGGACCTTTGCCAAGTCCAGGGAATTTTGGAAAATTATTACCAATGCATCCACAATCCCTACCGCCACTTCCCTCAAGACCCTAGGATGTAAGCCATCAGGTCCAGGTGATTTATCCGCCTTGAGTCCCATTATTTTACCGAGTACCACTTCCTTAGTGATTTTGATCGTGTTTAGCTCCTCCCCCCCTTTAGCCCCCTGTTTGTCCAGTGTTGGGATATTCTTAGTGTCTTCTACTGTAAAGACTGATATAAAATATTCATTCAGTGTTTTTGCCATCTCCATATTTCCCACCATTAATTTCCCGGTCTCATCCTCTAAGGGACCAACATTTACTTTAGCCACCCTTTTTCTTTTTATATAACTATAAAAACTCTTACTATCTGTTTTTATATTTTTTGCTAATTTACTTTCATAATCTATCTTCCCTTTCTTCATCAATCTTTTTGTTATTTTTTGCTGTCTTTTAAAGTTTTCCCAATCCTCTATCCTCCCACAAGATTTGGCTACCTTATATGCCCTTGCTTTTAGTCGAATACTATCCTTAATTTCTTTACTTAGCCACGGATGGCTGTCTTTTCTTTTACACCCTTTTCTTCTCAGTGGAATATATAGTTTTTGGAAGTTGTAAAATAACTCCTTAAATGTACACCACTGATCATGTATCGTCTTACCCTTTAATCTATTTTCCCAATCCACTCTACTCAATTCCGCTCTCATACCTTCATAGTCTCCTTTATTCAAGCTTAGCACACTTGTTTGAGATCCAACCTTCTCACCCTCTAATTGAATGTGGAATTCAACCATGTTATGGTCACTCATTCCAAGGGCATCCTTTACTAGGACATTTTTAATTAATCCTGTCTCATTACACAGGACCAGATCTAAGGTTGCTTGCCCCCTGGTCGGTTCAGTTACATACGGCTCCAGAAACCCATCCCTAATACACTCAATGAACTCATCCTCAAGGCAGCCCTGCCCAATTTGATTTGTCCAATTAATATGATAGTTAAAATCCCCCATAATTATAGATGTTCCCTTATTACAAGCCTCAACTATTTCCTGATTGATACTCCGTCCAACAGAGTTGCCACTGTTCGGAGGCCTATAGACTACGCCCACTAGTGTTTTTTTCCCCTTATTATTCCTTACCTCCACCCAAACTGTTTCATTATCCTGATCTTTTGACCCAATATCATTTCTCTGTATTACAGTGATTCCTTCCTTTATTAACATAGCCACCCCACCTCCCCTTCCTTCCTGCCTGTCCTTCCTGATCGTTAATTCCCAGGCCTGGTATGTTTAATTCCCAGGCATTGTCACCCTGCAGCCATGTTTCTGTAATGGCCACAAGATCATACCCATGATATACCTATCAATTCATCCAATGAAAAGCGACGAGTTAAGATAGTAACTATAGGTTTTTATTGGCTAAATAACAGAGCCCACCCTCGTGGGTGATCGGGTCCAACAAGGAGGGATACCAGCCAGTCGACCACCTTTATACCTGGGCAAGCAGGCGGAGTCATGGGCAGAGTCAGCTGTGGTCAGCCCAGGTATAACAGCGTGACAAGAGGTGACCTTGTGTAGTGATACAACAGTGTAAACAGTGATAACCATAGTGTAACGATATAAACAGTGATAACCATAGTGTAACGATAGTGAACGATAAAAGTGGTTTACCACATTCACCCCTTGTTTAGATTTGAGTCCGGCGGGGTGAAGTGTACTACCAGTTCGGGTATGTCAGTCTGTCCGGAGGCCTCGTAAGTCTCTCTGATCGGCACAGCAGCGGCGGCGGTGATGCAGTATCCGATGTTAATGCTGGTGTCTGCGTGGTCGGCGAAGGCTCGTGGGGTTCCGGCATGCCGTCTACCTGGGGTGGATTTGGGGGGGTGGTGGGGGGTAACGGTGGTGTCTCGGGGTGCCCGAGGGTGCAAGGTCTCGTAAGGAGACTGTGTCCTCCCGCCCGTCTGGCTATGCCACATAGGCGTACTGGGGGTTGGCGTGCAGGAGGTCCACCCTCTCGACCAGGGGGTCCGTTTTATGGGCCCTCACGTGCTTTCACAGCAAGACGGGCCCCGGAGAAGTCAGCCATGTTGGTAGCGAGGTTCCCGTAGTCGACTTCCTGGGGAAAACAAACATTCGTTCATGGGGGGTGGTGTTAATGGCCGTGCAAAGCAGTGACCGGATGGAATGCAGCGCTGCCAGGAGGACTTCCTGCCAGCGAGAGGTTGGCAGGCCCTTAGACTTTAAGGCTAAGAGAACGGCCTTCCAGACAGTCGCGTTCTCTCTTTCCACCTGGCCGTTCCCTCGGGGGTTGTAGCTGGTGCTCCTGCTTGCAGCAATGCCTCTCGCTAGTAGGAACTGGTGAAGTTCCTCGCTCATGAAGGATGAGCCCCGGTCGCTATGTATATAGTTCGGGAACCCGAACAAGGCGAAGAGGTCATTCAGGCATTTGATGACCGTGGTACTGGTCATGTCTGGGCAGGGGAAGGCAAAGGGGAAACGGGAGTACTCATCAATGATGTTGAGGAAGTACACATTACGGTCAGAGGACGGGAGGGGCCCCTTAAAATCGATGCTCAAGCGCTCGAAGGGGCGGGTGGCCTTGATCAGGCTTGCTCTGTCCGGCCTAAAGAAATGCGGTTTGCATTCGGCGCAGGTTTGGCAGTTCCTGGTCATGGTCCTGACCTCCTCGATGGAGTAGGGCAGGTTGCGGGCCTTAATGAAGTGGTAAAGTCTGGTGACCCCGGGGTGGCAGAGGTCGTTGTGGAGGGTCTGCAGTCTATCAATTTGCGCGTTGGCGCATGTACTTCATGATAGAGCATCTGGGGGTTCGTTCAGTTTACCAGGCCGGTACAAGATATCATAATCATAGGTGGAAAGCTCGATTCTCCACCTCAAGATCTTGTCGTTCTTGATTTTGCCCCTCAGCTTGTTATTAAACATAAAAGCGACCGATCGCTGGTCGGTGAGGAGGGTAAATCGTTTGCCTGCCAGGTAATGCCTCCAGCGTTGTACTGCCTCCACGATCGCCTGGGCCTCCTTCTCGACCGAAGAGTGTCGGATCTCAGGGCCCTGGAGGGTCCTTGAGAAGAAGGCCACAGGTCTCCCCGCCTGGTTAAGGGTTGCTGCTAGGGCGAAGTCAGATGCATCGCTCTCCACTTGGAAAGGGATAGACTCATCCACCGCGTGCATCGTGGCCTTAGCAATGTCTCCCTTTATGAGGGAGAAGGCTGCGCACGCTTCTGCCGTCAGGGGGAAGGAGGTGGACTTCATGAGGGGTCTGGCTTTGTCCGCATAATTCGACACCCATTGGGCATAGTAGGCGAAGAGCCCCAGGGTTCTCTTCAGCGCCTTTGGACAGTGGGGGAGGGGTAGCTCCATGAGGGGCGCATTCTTTCGGGGTCGGGGCCGATGACCCCGTTCTCTACTACGCAGCCGAGGATGGCGAGACGCGAGGTGTTAAACACACATTTCTCCTTATTGTAAGTGAGGTTCAGCCGTTCGGCCGTACGGAGGAATTTCTCCAGATTAACATCGTGGTCCTGCCGGTCGCGGCCGCAGATGGTGACGTTATCTAGATAAGGGAATGTGGCCTGCAGCCCGTTCTGGTCAACCATCCGGTCCATCTCCCTTTGGAAGACCGAAACCCCGTTGGTGACGCCGAAGGGAACCCTAAGGAAGTGGTAGAGGCGGCCATTCACCTCGAAGGCGGTATACTGGCGGTCCTCAGGGCGGATAGGGAGTTGGTGATAGGCCGACTTAAGGTCGATGGTGGAGAATACCCGGTACTGTGCAATCTGATTGACCATATCAGATATGCGGGGAAGGGGGTATGCGTCCAGCTGGGTGTACCGGTTTATGGTTTGGCTGTAGTCGATGACCAGGCGGTTTTTATTGCCGGTCTTAACGACTACGACCTGGGCACGCCAGGGGCTGTTGCTCCTCTCGATGATGCCCTCCTTCAGGAGACGCTGCACCTCAGAGCTAATAAAAGCTCTGTCCCCGGCGCTGTACCGCCTGCTCTTGGTGGCGATGGGTTTACAGTCGCGGGTGAGGTCAGCGAACAGGGAGGGGGGCGGGACCTTGAGGGTGGATAGGCCGCAGGTGGTATGCGGTGGGCGGTTTAAAGGCTGCTGGTTGTCGACTGTGAGTGGGGGGAGGGGTCCACCGTATGCCAAAGTGACACTTTGAAGGTGGGATTGGAAGTCCAGCCCTAGTAGGGCGGCAGCGCAGAGCTGGGGCAGGACGAGGAGATTAAAGTTTTTATACTCCGTGCCCCTAACCAACAGGGTCACAACACAGTAGCCGCTGATGTCTGTAGAATGGGACCTCGACGCCATCGAGATCTGGTTGCGCGTTGGCCGGACAGTGAGGGAGTAGTGGCTCACCGTGTCTGGATGGATGAAACTCTCCGTGCTTCCGCTGTCGAACAGGCAGGTCGTGGCGTGGCCGTTTACTTTGATGTCCATCATGGACTTCGACAGGTGATGCGGGTGAGCTTGGTCCAGTCTGACGGAGGCTAGTGTATGGCTGAGCGAGCTGCTGTAGTCTGCGGGTGAGGCGGTGGTCGGGTCTGGAGACAAGATGGCGGTCGAGTGTGGTGGACAAAATGGCGGCGCCCACGAGGTTGAATAAAATGGCGGAGGAGATGGCCGCCCCCACAACTCACATGAGGCACTGCTGGCGTCGGTGGCCTTGATCAAAGATGGCCGCCCCCACGACTCACACGAGGGGATACTGGCATCTGTGGCCTTGATGAAAGATGGCCGCCCCCACAACTCGCATGAGGCACTGTTGGCGTCTGTGGCTCTCCCCCTGCAGGCCTTAGCGAAGTGGCCTTTCTTGTGGCAATCGGAGCAAGTCACGTTTCTTGCAGGGCAGCGCGTCCTCGGGTGTTTTGCCTGGCCACAGAAGAAGCAGCCTGCGGCCCGTTCGCGGGGCTCCGATGTTGCAGCCGGTACCGGGGGTGGCGGTCCCGATCGGTTCTGGGACGCCGACGCTGAGGTAGGTCCCAGAGGCGGCGGTGCGAGGGGTATTGAGGCCGGGGTCGGGCCGGAGTCCCAGGGTCGCGCAGCACAGTACCTGGAATACGCCTCGAGGTCCCGATGGGCCACTTCCAGAGAGCGAGTGAGGGCTGCAGTTGTATTCGGGTCGAGGTCCTTTGATTCGAGCAGTCTTTGCCGTGAGTAGTCGGACCGAAGGCCTTTCACGAAGGCATCGCGGATATTCCCTTCAGTATTTTCTGCAGCCGTTACAGTTTTAAAGTCACAGTCCCTGCTGAGTGTTTGTAGCGCCCGTAAAAATTCATCTACAGACTCTCCTGGCTGTTGCGAGCGGGATCTTAGGAGATGTCTGGCATACATAGGAGTTTACCGGGCTCCGGTACTGCTCTTTCAGCAGGTTGAGGGCATCCTCGTATGTAGTAAGGTCCTGGATGAGTGCAAATACTTTAGGGCTCACTTGGGCGGTCAGAACTCTTAGTTTGGATCCCGGAGGCACGCCGGATTCTCCCAGGTAGGATTCGAAACAGCTCAGCCAGTGTTTGAAGTCGAGGGCTGAGTTCGCTGCCTGTGGGTTTAGATCCAGGTACGGCGGTCGGAGGGCTCGCAGCCAGGCCGGCTGCTGTGGCTGTTGTAGCTGGCCGTTTGGCTGGTCGTTTGGCTGCTCCGATCCACTCATTTCAAAATTTAGCCAATAAAATTGATATACCTATCAATTCATCCAATGAAAAGCGACGAGTTAAGATAGTAACTATAGGTTTTTATTGGCTAAATAACAGAGCCCACCCTCGTGGGTGATCGGGTCCAACAAGGAGGAATACCAGCCAGTCGACCACCTTTATACCTGGGCAAGCAGGCGGAGTCATGGGCGGAGTCAGCTGTGGTCAGCCCAGGTATAACAGCGTGACAAGAGGTGACCTTGTGTAGTGATACAACAGTGTAAACAGTGATAACCATAGTGTAACGATATAAACAGTGATAACCATAGTGTAACGATAGTGAACGATAAAAGTGGTTTACCACAACCCATATGTAGTTATTTGTGCCATTAACTTGTCTATTTTGTTACGAATCTTAAAGACGGCACCTCCAACAGTGCAGCACTCCCTCAGCACTGCACTGGAATGTCAGCCTAGCTTTATGCAGTGGCCTTAAAAGGACAGGCAACTTTAGCAGGTAACCATGAATAACACTGCTCCAGACCTTGCACTATCTGTGAGTAGCACCAACGGGATAGCCGCTAGTTATATATAAAAAATCTTGAATCTTACGCATACCTGTCACATTTCAAATGTAATACCTGCAAGGTCAAGGGTATATATTTTTTAAAAAGAGGAAAAGCAGTTATTTCATGCTCATTTATCATATATCATAGAATAATACAGCACAGGAGGCCATTTGGCCCATCGAGTCTGCACCGGCTCTTTCGAAGAGCAATCCGGTTAGTCCCACTCCCCCGCTCTTTCCCCATATCCCTGCAATTTTTTCTCCTTCAAGTATTTATCCAATTCCCTTTTGAAGGCAACTATTGAATCTGTATCCACGCACCCTACCAGGCAGTGCATTCCAAATCCTAACCACTGCGTAAAAATGCTTTTCCTCTCTGTCACCCCTCGCTCTATGAAGCTCCCTCACCAGCGGCAATTAACCTGTGATTGACATCAGCATTTACAACAATTAGAATCTGTAGCTTTGACCGGCCAGCGTAAACACAGAGTCCCCCCTAAGCAGGAGAAATAATATATTGTGTGTTACATGGTACAATGTTCCTGCCATTAAAAAGCAGTCCATCACTCAAATTACCGTGAACATTGCCAGTGGAGATCTGTTAGTCATTAAATATAATTTCTACACTTACAACAACAACAACTTGCATTTAATTAGTGCCTTTAACATAGTAAAACTGTTATGTCTGACATTGGTGATAGGTACTCGAATGCCTTGGCCTGAGCACATGGAGTTTGATAGTGCTGTTATCGTTGTATTGTGTCTGACATTGGATATAGGTATTCGATTGCTTTTGCCTGTAAGTGTGTGTTTGGATCAGCCATTAAAAGCAACATGAACTGAGCTCTGCATACGGCCTCTGGATTATCTTTGCAAACGCAACATTTGCCGACGAGGATGGCTGAAATCTCTCTTCCACCACCTCCTCCCTTCCTTGCACTACCCGGTGAGCCCCCGATCCCATGGGTTCGCTGGTTACAGTCCTTTGAAACCTACCTCATTGCTCTTGGACTAGAAAATGTGAGTACAGCACGGAAAAAGGCATTGTTATCCCATTGCTTGGGAACGGAGGGCCAGCGTGTTCTTGGGACATTATGCGCAGCAGACTCAATTCAAACGTATGATGTGGCTGTGGCTCTGTTAAGCACACACTTCTCCGCCCCACAAAGTGCCCTCCTGCGGCGATTCATTTTTAGACAGTGTCACCAACTCCCCGGCGAGTCGGTGCATCAATACGTGGCTAATTTGAGGGGGTTAGCTAGCTCGTGCAAGTTCAGTGCACTACAAGACGAGATGGTGCGTGATCAACTAATAGAGCACACCAACAACGTGAGAGTGCGTGAAAGACTGTTACTCGAGTCCGACGATCTGTCGTTGTCACAGGCAGTCAACATTGCCTTTCAAGTGGAGTCTGCAGCCGAATGTGCAGCAAAACTAGCACACACACCCAGTGACAGCGCCCTCGGCCCCGACAGCTCTGACACGGTAATGCTCGCGCGACGGCAGCAACGCGTGCTACCGCGGCAACAGTGTGGAAACTGCGGATCTCGTTCACATGCTACCAGAGCGCAGAATTGCCCCGCGCGCGGTCAAGCCTGTCGCAATTGTGGAAAACAAAATCACTTTGCCAATGTCTGCCGCTCTGCCCCTGTTGCTACAAATGAACACTCAGTCCTCAAGCAGTTGGCCTATAATTCACAACGTGAGCTCTGGGCCAGTAGTGGCTTTCAAGTCATGCACAATTAACCTGAATGATGTGCGCATCCCTCTGTTGTTGGATACCGGTGCCAGCGTCTCACTGCTGAATGTGGACACATTCAAATGATTTTTCTGCTCCCTGCCACTCTCTGCGCCCTCCACTGCCCTTTGCGGGTATGGTAATTCGAAAATTGGACTAGTGGGCTCAGTCAACCTCATTGTACGCTATGGAACAAAAGTTTTGCCAGATTTTTGTTTTCATGTGGCACGCCAAGGTGCTAACCTGATGGGACTGGATCTTTTCACTGACCTGGGTTTTTCTCTCTTGGACACCAGCGGGTCTGCGATTCTGCATGTCGCCTCACCGTGGCGCCAAACATGGCCAACACTCTTCGAGGGTCTGGGCTGCCTGACTGCCTTCACCCACCAGCCCATGGTTGACTCCACTGTTACCCCTGTCATTCAGCCACTGCGCTGCATCCCGCTTGCTCTCCATGACGGGGTCACAGCTGAACTAAAGCAGCTACTGGAAGCTGGCATCATTGAACCAGGTGATGCCAGCTGGACGTCTGCGGGGAGATCCATGGTGTCCCCCACCATCAATGGTTCCTAGTGGTGACCTATGACCTGCACTCAAAATGGCCAGAGGTCACTGCCATGGGCTCCGTCACCTCTCGGGTCATCATCGATATCCTTGAGTCCCTCTTTTCCCGCTGGGGGCATCCAAAGGCCATCACCACAGACAATGGCCCCCAAATGGTCTCTTCGGAACTCTCCTCTTACCTTGAGAGCAAAGGCATCCGTCACATGTACTACCACCCCGAGTCAAATGGGGGGGGGTGGAGCGTTTTAACCAGACACTGAAAAATGGCCTCAGAGCACATCTATCCCAGGGGTGTGCATTTGACAAGGCCCTCCTCCACACACTGCTGCACTACAGAGCCTCCCAGCATTCCACGACAGGGATCTCACCCGCATCCCTCATGCTAGGCCGTGAGCTCATGCTGCCCCTTGGCAGGCTCCGCCCCTCGCTAGCTCAGAGCCCTGCTCCACGGGCTCAAGCCACAGTCGCTAGACAGCAGGAGAAGATGAAACTCCGCTTCGACCAGTCGAAGAGGGCCAAGGCACCCAACATCTCAGTCTCCGATTGGGTCAGAGTCCGCAGGCCTCACCGCAACAATAAGATGGCCTCATTCTGGTCCTCCCCTCTCCAAATCAGCCGCCAACTTGGACCAGCCACTTTCTGCCTCACTGACGGCTCTCGGTGGCATGCCAGCCGCCTTCGGAAGGTGCCAGCACCCCCTGATGTGGGATTTAACGGATCTAATCCCCAAGCCTTACCCCCAGAGTGGTGGGATGCACATGTGGCTCAGCCAGCCAACCCTCAAGCAGATATTGTGCCTCAGCCTGCTCCTCACCAGTCCCCACCTCGGCCTGCTCTTCACCAGTCCGCACCTCGGCCTGTTCGTACACGTTCTCGCCCTGGCCACCTACAGGACTTTGTCACTACATTTCATGTTTGAAATTCTGTGAGGGGGGAGGAAATGTTATGTCTGACATTGGTGATAGGTACTCGATTGCCTTGGCCTGAGCACATGGAGTTTGATAGTGCTGTTATCGTTGTATTGTGTCTGACATTGGATATAGGTATTCGATTGCTTTTGCCTGTAAGTGTGTGTTGGGATCAGCCATTAAAAGCAACATGAACTGAGCTCTGCATACGGTCTCTGGATTATCTTTGCAAACGCAACAAAAACGTCCCAAGGCACTTCACAGGAGCATTAGCAAACAGAATTTGACACCGAGCCACATAAGGGGATATTAGAGCAGTTGGCCAAAAGCTTGGTCAATGAGGTAGGTTTTAAGGAACGTCTTTGACATGAATCAATCATTCATGAAAGAAAGACTTATGAAATAATACTGAGCGGCCTACGGGTGTCGCTGTCCAGGGAGAGTATAAATACTCGGGCACGGGCCCAGCTTGCGCAGGACATTCTTAATAGGAACTAGACCTCCATCTTGTAAAACATGTTGTAAAACGGTTGATTACAGCTTTGTTTAACGTAAGTAGTTTTCTTACGTCAGTCTTGAAGGAAGAAAGAGAGGCAGAGAGGTTTAGGGAGGGAATTCCAGAGCTTAGGGCCTCGGCAGCTGAAGGCACGGCCACCAATGGTGGAGCGATTAAAATCGGGGATGCGCAAAAGGCCAGAATTGGAGGAGCAGAAATAATTCGGAGTGTTGTGGGGCTGGAGGAGGTTACAGAGATAGGGAGGGGCGAGGCCATGGAGGGATTTGAAAACAAGGATGAGAGTTTTAAAATCGAGATGTTGCTTAACTGGGAGCCAATGTAGGTGAGTGAGCACAGGGGCGATGGGTGAACGGGACTTGACGCGAGTTAGGACATGGGCAGCAGAGTTTTGGATGATCTTAAGTTCATGAAGGATGGAAGATGGGAGCATGAACTTATTGAAAGAAAAAGGTGGCTAAACTATTATTTCTCTCACTCACAGCTTCACTCTATATACGTTTGCCCAGCCAGCACATAAATGGTTTATTCTTCTCTTTTTTGGTCGAGGTGGTTTTATTCTTTTGCCTTTTCCTATCATTTCTAGTGATATTTGGATCATTGAATGATGGGATTAATTCAAATTATATCAATAACTTCTCCTCAGCACTGGAGTCACTGTTCCAAGTCAGTAAGATTTTTTTCCCTTCAAAAAGATCAACCATGTACATCTAAATTCTGCTCGACGTTAACAAACAATTACTCTCCCTGCAACAGCAATGCCAACTTGTATTTATATTGCGCCTTTAAAGCAGTAAAAGTCCCAAGGCGCTTCACAGGAACATTATCAGACAAAATTTAACACCGAGCCACATAAGGAGATATTAGGACAGATGACCAAAAGCTTGGTCAAAGACGTAGGTTTTAAGGAGCATCTTAAAAGAGGAGAGAGGCGGAGAGGTTTAGGCAGGGAATTCCAGAGCTTAGCAATATTTCACAGTTCACATAATCCATATTGAGGCCTAGAGATTAAGAAAAAAAGAAAGGAGTTGAATTGAAAAACAGTTAGCAAAGGAAAAAGAAACTGCTGGGACAGCAAAGCAATGCCTCTCTTGTCTAGCAGTGCCTTCTGGCACGTTCCAATGGCTCCAAGGCAAACGTATTAATCAGATCTTCAACAAGAAGCTCCACGATCCTCACGTTCACATAAAGCGCCCTTCAATTTGAAAACTTAAATCTCCCCAGGAGCTTATCAGTGCCGAGATTCTTTCATCTTGTAAACTCTAATGTAAGCATTTGGTGTTCACTTTGGCTTAGTGGTAGCACTCTTGCCTTTGAGTCCGAAGGTTGTGGGTTCAAATCCCACACCATGAAACCTAGGCTGACACTCTCGTGCAGTACTGAGGGAGCACTGCACTGTCCGAGGTGCTGTCTTTTGGATGAGACGTTAAACCCGTCTGACTTCTCGGGTGGACGTAAAAGATCTCATGGCACTTTTACAAAGAAAAGTTGGGAATTTCTTCCTGGTGTCCTGGCTAATATTTATCCTTCAACCAACAGCACTAAAGCAGATTATCTGGTCATTGTCACATTACTGTTTGTGGGACCTTGCTGTGCATAAATTGGCTGCCACATTTCCTACATTACAAGTGACTACACTTCAAAAGTACATAATTGGCTATAAGGCACTTTGGGATGTCCTGATGTCATGAAAGGAGTTACATAAATCCAAATCTTTTTTTCTGTCTATCTATTTTCGAAAATCACTTACTTTATTGATACTGGCCATGTATGGAGGGGACACCCGGGAGATGGATTGTTGCAACAGCCTTGTCAAGTGCCTGTAATATTAAATTTTATGTGCGTTAAATGAGAACAGGTAGCTTTTTACTGACTACGCACCTGATTTAATTTAACTTCTTTAGCCCAGGGGCTGTTATCGTGTCACACATTCCGGATTTTGTTTGTATGCCACAAAATCTCAGCACCACCTCACTCAGATGAATGGATCATTATGGGATATTGACTTAACAGAAAGCTGGAATAGTGGGACAATTCCAAATTGTGCCTAAGGAAAAGGAACAAGGGGGTATGGCCAATCAGTGGGATACAGTGATCTCAACACTGAAGATGGACAAGATAATCTTTTCAATGAGGATGAAGGGATAATTACAGTCCTAGCCCTTTTGGGCTATCCCAGATCAGGCGTATTCCCAGACGTTCATCCTCAACTTAAGTTAGAGATAGCCGAATTCCATAAGACGCTTAAATGGGTCTAAAGGTTCAGGCTATCTCTCCGTAAAGGAAAGGAATGACTGAAGATATTACCATCCTCCAGATAGTACTTTTAATAAGTTGAACTAGACTGTAACCTTCCAGATATTATGAGGGTCTGGAATACCCCCCAGAATTCTGCAACTCATTACAAAAGAGTGTACAGAATTTGGGTTCGCGAGTTTATACTCTTTGAGACAAATCTAAAAATATAGTTTTATTTAAGAGCCGACTTTCAGTTAACAGCTGTTGAATCAGTTGTAACATTAACAATTCAAAATACAATTAGCTTACATTTCTTATTTCTCAGAGATCCTTATTCTCAAATCTTTACTTCGTTACATTTCTTATTTCTTACTTATTTCTAAATCCAGAACATCCACCAAAATCAATTACTTTGACTTCCCGAGACTCATAGTTAAAGACTTACAGAGATGCCTCTGAAGAGTTGAGAAACGCTTTTCCCGTTCAGCGAGTTCTGCCTTCCTGTTGAAAAGGTCTATTTTTATACTCTTTTGGCAGTGGTTTCTTCTTTGATGTTCTCTGCTGATGTCAGCTAATTGTCTTTATTGATACCTCTGTTTGAATGCTTTCTATCTTACTATCAATTCAACTATTGCATGCATAATTATATCTCTACCTTTAGGTGTTCCAAAAACCATCATAAAATCAATGACGGCAATGATTTCTGTTTGACAATGCAGCACTCAATCAGCATTGCACTGGAGTGTCAGCCTAGCTTTATGTGCGCAAGTCCCTGGAGTGGGACTTGAAACCCACAACCTTCTGACTCAGAGGTGAGTGTGCTATCCACTGAGCCACAGCTGACACAATGAAGGTCAATCAAAACCTCCTGTATTGTAACCAAAACTACTTTCAGTGCGCTCCCAACCAACTGTTAAACCTAGCCAACCCAATGAATATCTGACAGTTTCAATGGTGTATGGGGGATGCAGTATTAGAATGTAATACATGAGAATTTGGAAGTTCTAACAATCTGAGGCTTGAGAAGGTAGGTGACCCCATGCACCAGCAGATTAAGAACAATTTTACTTTGAAGTGAATGCACCCTCAATGTTATTAGGGTTGCCAAACCCTTCGGGATTGCCCTGGAGCCTCCAGGAATGAAAGATGACTCGCCTGGACACTGCTGCCACCAAAAACCAAGAGAAAAATCATAAGGGCTTTAATAGAAGTGTTTGTTTTTGCATTTACTTTGAAGACTTTCATTTGTTCACTATAAAAATATTGGAATTGGGTGGAAAAACTGTTTGACCGGGCGAGGTAGTTGGAGGTGGGAGGCCGTGCGATGAAACCTTCAGGAGTACGTCGAAACGGAGTTGCCGACCCTATATTCAGCAAGTATCAGGCAACTGCCGCATTTCGGGGGCTCAGACACCTCAGTTCAGTCAGATGAAAGACTGTTGGAAACTAGTAGGCCCCTGTGGCGGATCGCCACCCAAACGGGCGCAATCCACTTTTCCGTCCGTGGACAATAAATCGGGCACCTTGCCTTTAAGAAGCATGCTGCCTTTAAGGCATGACAAAGGAGCGGGCGTCGCCCTCAGTGTGTACTCAAAAGCGCGGGTGTCGCCCTCAGTCTGTTTTCGGGTTTAGCAGAGAGAGGAGCTGGGGCAGCCATCTCTCAAGAGAATGTAATAAAAGCCATGTGTTCCTCAGATCGGTTCAGCCTCCATTCGTGTTCCGCGGCAGCCGCAACATTGGTGACCCCGACGCTCAGAACGTATTCCGAGCACTGCAATGGCGGACACGAACGCAGTTTCCGTGAAACTGCCGGAGTTTTGGGAAAACCAGCCCGAAGCCTGGTTCCTCCAAGCTGAGTCCCGATTCCGGTTGCGACACATCACCACAGATGGGACGAAGTATGACTACCTCGTCGCATCACTCGGTAGCTCCACAGTCATGAAGGTCTGGATAGCGCTGCAGAACTCACCAGAGGAGGGCAAGTATGCACATCTTAAGGCCGCGCTCCTTAAAAAATTTACGACCTCGACATACCAGCGAAACTGCCGCCTCCTCGACCTTCCAGGCCTCGGTGACGTCTCACCGTCAGACCTCCTCTCCCACATGCTCTCACTCACCGACGAGAGCCCACCCGGGTCCCTCTTCTGCACGCTGTTCATCCGCCAGCTACCTCCCAGCATCCGCCCAGCGATCGTGGCGTCTGGCCTCACAGACCTAGAAGCCCTGGCCGACGAGGCCGACAAGCTGCTGTCCGCTCACTCCAGCCGCGACGTCGCCCCGGACCTGGCAGCCACAGCCTGGGCGCACCCCTCACCGGCCACCACGCGGCCACAAGGCCCAGCCATGGGGCCCACGGGGCCTTCGCGCCCCACAAACCCGGGCTACTGTTACTACCACGCACGGTTCGGCGCCAGGGCACAACGGTGCACACCTCCCTGCTCCTTCAAGTGCGCCCCCGTACCAGCCCCCGCGATGGCCGTGGGCCACGCGGGCTCCCTGCTGTACGTCACGGATGACAAAACTGGCCGCCAGTTCCTGTGCGACACTGGACCTCAGCACAGCATCATCCCGGCCTCCGCCCGTGACATCCAAAAGGGCGAACGAGGACAGGCGCTGGCTGCCGCTAACGGCTCGGACATCCAGACGTACGGCACCCGCACAGTCACCCTCGACCTCGCTGGTCGCCGCTACCGATGGGAGTTCATCACTGCCAAGGTACTCTCCCCTCTCATCGGCGCAGACTTCCTGTGCGCCCACGGCCTACTGGTAGACATCCCTCGACACCGCCTCGTGGACATGAACACCATGTCCCCCATCCTGGGCGCCATGGCCCCCCGTCAACCCGCCGACATGGCGTCACAGTGCCACGCCCGGGCCACGGATGACTACTCGGCACTCCTGGCCGAATTCCCGGCCCTCACCAACCCGACCTTCTCCGCGGAGGTCGCCAAACACGGGGTGGAACACTTCATCCCCACCACAGGCCCCCCAGTGTACGCCCACGCCCGCAGGCTGGACCCGGCCAAACTGGAGATCGCGCGGACCCAGTTTGCCACGATGGAACAGCTCGGCATCATCCGCCGCTCCAACAGTCCCTGGGCCTCCCCACTCCACATTGCCCCCAAACCAGGCGGGGGTTGGCGCCCCTGCGGGGATTACCGCCGCCTCAACGATGCCACCACCCCTGATCGGTACCCCGTGCCGCACATTCAGGACTTCTCGGCTAGACTGGCCGGCCGCTCAGTCTTTTCCAAAGTCGACCTGGTGCGCGGCTACCACCAAGTCCCCGTCCACCCCGCGGACGTCCCCAAGACGGCCGTAATCACCCCCTTCGGGCTTTTCGAGTTCCTGCGGATGCCCTTCGGCCTCAAAAATGTGGCCCAGGCATTCCAACGGCTCATGGACTCGGTCCTTCGGGACCTGAAGTTCCTGTTCGTCTACCTGGACGACATCCTGGTAGCCAGTTCCTCCAAGCAGGAACAACTCGAACACCTTCGCATCCTGTACGGGCGCCTCAGCGACCACGGGCTCATCCTCAGCCCAGCCAAGTGCCAGTTTGGCCTGGACAAGATCGACTTCCTCGGCCACCACATCACCCATGCTGGGGCCATTCCCCTGCCCACCAAGGTGCAGGCCGTCCAGCAATTTCCCCGCCCCACCACCATCAAAGGACTCCAGGAGTTCCTCGGGATGGTGAATTTCTACAACCGCTTCATCCCCAAAGCGGCGTCCCTCATGAGGCCCCTGTATGAAGCCCTCCGGGGCAGGAGCGGCAAGATGGCAGTCGAATGGACGGCAGACGTATCAGCCGCCTTCAACTCCACCAAGACCGCGCTCGCCGACGCCACCCTGCTCGCGCACCCACGGCCCAATGCCAGAGTAGCGCTCACCACGGACGCCTCCGACCACGCGGTCGGCGCTGTGTACGAGCAGTGGGTCGACGGCGCCTGGCAACCACTTGCCTTCTTCAGCCGCCAACTACGCCCCCCGGAGGTCAAGTACAGCACCTTTGACCGCGAGCTCCTCGCGCTGTACCTGGCGGTCCGCCATTTTCGTTTTTTGCTGGAGGGCCACCCCTTCACTGCGTTTGTCGACCACAAACCCCTGACATTCGCAATGGCAAAGACAACCGACCCCTGGTCCACCAGGCAGCAGCGCCAGCTCGCGGCAGTGTCCGAGTTCACCACGGACATCCAACACGTCTCCGGCCGAGACAACGTGGTAGCCGACTGCCTCTCCCGCCCCGCCATCCATGCCGCACACCTGGCAGTCGACTACGCTCAACTCGCAGCAGACCAGCTCACGGACCCTGATCTGCTCTCCGCACCTACCAACCTACCAGGGCTACGCCTGGCCGACGTCGCCTGCGGCCCGCCCGCAGTCACGGTCAAGTGCGACATATCCCTATCTCAACCTCGGCCCGTCGTCCCAGCGTCCTGGCGCCGCCGGGTATTCGAGATTCTCCACAACCTCTCCCACCCCGGCGCCCGCGCAACCATCAAATTGGTAGCCAACCACTTTGTCTGGCGCGGCCTTCGCAAGGATGTGCGTACTTGGGCCAACTCCTGCCTAGCCTGCCAACGGGCCAAGGTGCAGCAACACACGAAAGCACCCCTCGAGGAGTTCACCGTCCCTTCACGTAGATTCGACCACATCCACGTGGACATCGTCGGGCCCCTGCCGCCGTCGCAAGGCCACACGCACTTGCTGACAATCGTCGACCGCACCACGCGCTGGCCCGAGGCAATTCCACTGACCTCTACCACCACCGCCGACATCGCCAGAGCCTTCGTCAGCACCTGGGTCGCACGGTTCGGCGTCCCCTCCGACATGACGTCGGACAGAGGTCCGTAATTTACCTCTGAACTCTGGACCGCCATCGCACGCAATCTCGGGGTGACCATTCACCGCACCACAGCGTACCACCCCCAAGCCAACGGACTGTGTGAGCGGTTCCACAGATCCTTGAAGGCATCTCTTCGAGCCAGCCTCCAGGACGGCGCCTGGACCGACCGACTCCTGTGGGTCCTCCTCGGCCTGCGCTCCGCGGTTAAAGAAGACCTCCATGCATCGGCAGCAGAGCTCGTGTACGGCCAGCCGCTGCACGTACCCGGCGAGTTCCTGCCCACCGCCATGACACCCTGGTCAGCTGACCAGCAACGCCACGACGTCGCCTCACCGGCGCTACAGTTCACCCTGGTGCCCATTGCCTGGCACGGCGAATCCACCTCGCACGTCCCGCTAAGCCTGCACCAGGCACGGTTCGTTTTCGTCCGGCACGATGCCCACCGCGGACCCCTTCAACCCCCGTACGACGGGCCCTACAAAGTGCTACAGGCTGGGGTCAAACTTTTCGACCTACAAGTGGGCGACAGGACTGAAAAAGTGTCGGTTGACTGACTCAAGCCAGTACACTCGGAGCCCGGTGAGCAGGTCCCGGTAGCTCGTCCACCGCCACGCGGCCGACCTGCCCTCAAGCCAGTACACCCGGCTGCTCCACGCCCGGCCGTTCCACGTCCACCAGCGTCCTACAAGAGCCGCTCCGGCCGGCCCATCAGACCGCCGCACCGTCTCGTCCACACCTCCTAAGCAGATTCTGGGGGGAGCTGTGTGGCGGATCGCCACCTAAACGGGCGCAATCCACTTTTCCGTCCGTGGACAATAAATCGGGCACCTTGCCTTTAAGAAGCATGCTGCCTTTAAGGCATGACAAAGGAGCGGGCGTCGCCCTCAGTGTGTACTCAAAAGCGCGGGTGTCGCCCTCAGTCTGTTTTCGGGTTTAGCAGAGAGAGGAGCTGGGGCAGCCATCTCTCAAGAGAATGTAATAAAAGCCATGTGTTCCTCAGATCGGTTCGGCCTCCATTCGTGTTCCACGGCAGCCGCAACACCCCGTTGTTTACGGGTAGGCGGGGAGGGTGCGGGAGAGACCGAAAATGACCAATGAACTCAGCACGGCCGGGGACACGGAGGTCCGGCCGAACTTAACGGCAGGACCGCGTTATCATTTTTTTGTTCCATTTCCCGCCTGACAGCCGGACAGATTGACAGCCTGGCCGGCAGCCCGGAGGGAAGACCAGCAGCAGGGGGGCCGCAGTCGGCGACCCTTGGGGACGGTCCCCAGCAATCGGGGGTGGTTGTGGGGGGGAGGTTAGCGTTCGTGGCAGGGGAGAGAGAGAGGCCGGCGGGGCAGGACAGAGAGAGAGGCCATCTGAGATGGGTGGGCAGAGAGGTCATCAGTGCTGGGGAGGGGGAGGTCGGCAAACCCGGCGGGTGGAGCGAGAGAGGTAGCGATCAGCAGGAGGGAGGCCAAAGGCTTCCTTGTGGGGCCGGGGAGAGCACTCTTGCTCCTCCTGGCCCACAAGGAGTGCTGGAAAAGGCAATTAGCTTGCGGATCCGGCAGCTCCCGCCTCCCTTTCACTGCCCGGTTTTCCGATCCCTGGGAAACCCGCGCAGTCGCGGTGAATTTTAAATCAGGCTCCCAATTGCACTGTGGGAGCCTGATTTAAATATGTTAACGACAGACCTGCCTCTGCACGGTGGGACACTCGGACACCACGCTATCCGCCACCGGAGAAATGGGGACATGTTCTCCATATTTGACCTTTCCCCTCCGACCTTCTCCCGCCCATTGTTGGGGGGAGGGGGGCAGGTCGTTAATATCGAGGCCATAGTTTCTGATTGTTCAGCGGGTCCATTGGTTGGAGTGGGTTAGATTGTTAGAGGTCACACAGGGAGATGTGCGGGATGCAGAAGTATGTTTGCGAAAGGTTAATAAGTGGAAGACTGACCTAGCTAGGCGGCTGGGATCAACGGTGAAAGCATGAAGGAGTGTTGCCGGTCTATAGCATGTGATGAGATACAGACAATAGGGGATGGTTTCTTTCCACTGCGCCAAGGCAATCAGTGAAGAGACCGGTTATGTCAGGCCACCACAGTCCCCATTCCCTCCAACCACCCCCACCACCCCCCTGAGTTTTTTTAAAGTCATTTCTATGGGATGTGGGCATCGTTGGCAATGCCAGCATTTATTGCCCATCCCTAATTGCCCTTGAGAAGGTGGTGATGAGCCACCTTCTTGAACTGTTGCAGTCTGTGTGGTGAAGGTACTCCCACAGTGCTGTTAGGAAGGGAGTTCCAGGATTTTGACCCGGCGACGATGAAGGATCGGCGATATACTTCTAAGTCAGGATGATGTGTGACTTGGAGGGAAACTTGGAAGTGGTGGTGTTCCCATGCATCTGCTGCCCTTGTCCTTCTCGGTGGAAGAGATCGCGCGTTTGGGAGGTGCTGCCGAAGAAGCCTTGGCGAGTTGCTGCAGTGCATCTTGTAGATGGTACACACTGCAGCCACAGTACGCCGGTGGTGGAGGGAGCGAATGGTTAAGGTGGTAGAGGGGGTGCCAGTCAAGTGGACTGCTTTGTCCTGGATGCCCCGGGATTTCTTGGGCTTTCTTTGGTGACACACATGAGCCCTCCGCCTATAGCAGGATTAGGCCCCGCTTTCTGATTTAGCGGAGGCAGCAGGGAACGGTGCCACCCTCTCGCCTGAGCTTCCTCTCTTTACAGCCGTTGGGTAAACCCGCCGCGTGGAGACACCTGAAGAAGGTTGATGCAGAGGGTCTGCAGGAGGTCCCAGATACAGGCCAAGGGGATGCAGGCCAGTGAAGCATTGATTGCAATGGGATAAAAAGGCTCCGATGGCTGTGGCTCGGAGCACAACTGCAGTCCTCTCAGGCACACAGCAACGTTGAGGGGGAGGCCTGTGAATGTCTTGGGCGACTGGTGGTGGAAAATCATTGGCGGCTGTTTAACATAGAGATAGGAACAGGAGTAGGCCATTCGGCCCTTCGAGCCTGCTCCGCCATTCAATGAGATCATGGCTGATCTTCGTCTGAGATCATAGCTGATCTTATCAGTTCAGTACCCCGTCCCCGCCTTTTCTCCGTAACCCTTAATCCCCTTAGCCTTCAGAAATATATCCAATTCTCTCTTGAAAATATTTATTGAATTAGCCTTCACAGCCCTCTGTGGCAGGGAATTCCACAGGCTCACCACTCTTTGAGTGAAGAAATTCTTCCTCATCTCTGTTTTAAATGATTTGCCCGCTATTTTTAGACTGTGGCCCCTGGTTCTGTGCTCCCCGGCCATTGGAAACATTCTCTCTGAATTCAGCCTGTCCAGGCCTGCCATAATTTTATATGTTTCGATGAGATCCCCTCTCAATCTTCTAAACTCCAGTGAGTACAAGCCCAAACTATTTAATCTCTCTTCGTAGGTCATTCCCGCCATTCCAGGTATCAGCCTGGTGAATCGCCGTTGCACTCTTTCCATGGCAAGAACATCCTTCCGCAGATGGGGCGACCAAAACTGTACACAATACTCCAGATGCGGTCTCACCAGCACCTTGTACAGCTGTAGTAAGGTATCCCTATTCCTATACTCGAACCCCCTTGATATGAAGGCCAACATACCATTTGCCTTCTTAATCGCCTGTTGCACCTGCATGCTCTCCTTCAGTGACTGGTGCACAAGAACACCCAGGTCCCTCTGCACTTCCCCATCTCCCAATCTATTGCCATTTAGATAATAATCTACCCTCCTGTTTTTACCCCCAAAGTGGATAACCTCGCATTTATCCACATTATAGTGCATCTGCCACGTATCCGCCCATTCCCCCTTACTGCCCCTTAACACCTAATAATACAATTTAATTTAAGGGAAAGAATGTACAGACCTGGAATGAATACAACCAAGTGCTATTTAAAGAAAGAGTTACCTTGTGGTTCAATAAATTGTGGTACGGAGTCATACAGACCAGGAATGTCCCAGGTTGGTCTGTGCTGAGTTAGCTGGGGCAAGAACTTTTAAAAAGAGATTATTAAGAAAAAATGTTACATACAGTTTTAAATATTACAGGAAAATTAACACTGTGAAACAAACTGTGAAAACATATAAAGCAGGATGACATTATCCTGGGAGAGTGCCAGCAATTCATTTTGAAGAGGAAATGTAATAAAATGATCATTGTTTCGTATTAACATGGCAAGTAGTTTGTTTGAAAGGGAAGATCTAACTTGTGCTGGGTGGGACCACATGGCCGCTACGTCTTTCGTTATTCCAGGATATTCCCAACCCTGATACCCACCCATCCCAACTGCCTGTCCAGGTTTTTCCTCCATTATTCTAACATAACATATTGTGAGTTCGCCTGTAGTCTGTTATTCTATTAGTCCATTAATCAAATAGTACTGTAGCTCAGTGGGAACAGCATCATATACTGTACTGCCACACCCCGATCCTCATCCCCGTTATTAAATATGAGGAGCTTTTGTTCCTAAAATTAAGGCTGTTTGTTCGGCCTCCCTTCCCTGCCCTTCACCCCATCTATTCCCCTTCCCAACCCATCCAACCTACACTTTAGAGTTTCTCCTCTTCCCAATTCCCTTTCAGATTCATCTCCCGCATGAAGCCCACCACTTCTGCTTCCAACCCCCAAACCACCCAACTTCCCCTTCTTAGTCCCAAAGTCAGCAATACCATTATCTTCTCCCTTTCTTCAGGTATTCAGAATAAGGGGGCGCCCTTTTAAATCGGAAATGAGGAGGAATTTCTTCTCTCAGAGGGTTGTGAATCTGTGGAATTCTCTACCCCAGAGAGCTGTGAAGACTGGGTCATTGAATATATTTAAGGTGGAGATGGACAGATTTTTGAACGATAAGGGAGTCCAGGGTTATGGGGAGCGGGCAGGGAAGTGGAGTTGAGGCCAAGATCAGATCAGCCATGATCTTATTGAATGACGGAGCAGGCTCGAGGGGCCGAATGACCTACTCCTGCTCCTACGTCTTGCGTTCTTATGTTTCCATCTCTTTTAAAACCGTCGTCATCCCTCCTTAAAAAACCTACCCTTGCAAAATACGATCTTACCTTTATGTAGAATTACTGTACATTGATATTACAATATAGAAACAGGCCATTGGGTGCAACCATTCCATGTTGGTTGTTATTCTCCGCACAAGCAGTAGCCATAATCCCATGCGAGTGCAGTTTACACATCCCTTTATCCCCCCTTTCCTTCGACCATCTGGCTAACCTATTCTTAAAAGTTAACATGGTCTCCGCTTCAATCACTAACTCCAGTAATGCACTCCACAGCCTCACAACCCTCTGCGTATAAAAGGTTTCTCCTGCTCCCTGTCCTAAATCTCTTACATTTAATTTTATATCTATGTTCCATCGTTCTAGATCGCTCATACTGGAAAGAGTTTGTTTCTATCTATTCCCTCCCAGCTCTGTAACCTTCTCCAGCCTCCCCCCCCCGCCCCTCAGAACTCTGCGCTCCTCCAACTCTGGCCTCTCGTGCGTGCTCCCTCCTTTCGCTCCACCATTGGTGGCCGTGCCTTCAGCTGTCTAGCCCTACACTCTGGAATTCCCTGCCTAAACCTCTCCACCTCTCTACCTCCCTCTCCTCCTTTAAGACCCTCATTAAAGCCCACCACTTTGACCTACCTTTTGGTAACCTCTCCCAATGTCTGCTTTTTTGGCGAGCTGTCCATTTCTGTCTGATTATTACATACATAGTATTACGTAGTATTCAGAGCACAGAAACAGGCCATTCGGCCCAACTGGTCCATGCCGGTATTTATGCTCTACACGAGCCTCCTCCCACCCTTCTTCATCTAACCCCATCATCATATTCTCCTATTCCTTTCTCCCTCATGTGTTTATCTAGCTACCGCTTAAATGCATTTATGCCATTTGCCTCCACTACACATTATGCTTCTGTGAAGTGTCTTGGGATGTTTTTCTATGTTAAAGGTGCTATATAAATGTATGTTGTTGTTGTACTCTTTCCCATCCCTTCATAACCTTAAACAGCTCTATGAAACCACTCTATAATCTATTCTGTTCTAATGTCAACAGTACCAATTTTCAATATGTCTTCGTATTTGCAGCATACCGGGCAGCATTCTGAGGCTGTACTCTCTTTATTGCCTCAACATCTTTCCTAAAGAACGGAGCCAAAAACTGCAATCAGTATTACAACTGTGGTCTTACTAAGGCTTTTATGTAGACTCACCATTACTTTTATATTCTTTACGTCTTGCCATAAAGCCCAGTATTCCATTAGCATTTTTATGGCCTTATCCACTTGAGTGCTACTTTTAATATCTTGTGAACCTGAACTCTCAAATCCCTTTGCTCCTCATCACCCAGCGTCTTCCCATTCAAAGTATAATTATTACTTTTTTTAAAATCTAAAATGTACCACCTCACAATTATTGACATTGAATTCCATCAGCCACTATTTTGCCCATTCCGCCATCTTCTCAATATCCCCTTGCAACTTCCTCTGGTCCTCACTTTACTAAATAACTCATTTACTAAAAATCCATGGCCGCCACGAGAGTTGCCGGTATCACCGGGGCCTTGGGTTAACGGCCGCTGAAAACGGACAAAGCGCTACAACAGAAAAATTCACGCGAGGGGCTTAAGATTTTTAGCCCAGTGCTAACTTACCGTGTAACGTCCTCCTGGTGCAGGCTGGGAGTTGAAGTTGCCGCCCAGACGCGACATTCCAGCTTCTAACAGCCTCTGGAAGCGAGGCAATACAGTTCGCTAAGCATTGTGGGAAATTAACAGGGCAATGCATTAAAAGGGCAATGCCTTCTGAACTAATAAAAATAAAAATGAAGAGGAAAAAATGCAGCTTGCAGCCCTTACTGCTTTTTAAAAAAAAAAATAAAAGACAGTCCCAAATGGGAGTCTTCAGCTCTTAAAGCTGAATTCACTTCCGAACCTCAAAAAATGGTAAAAGTGCTTCAGCACTAACACTCACTGACACAGCAAGCCAGGGAAGGGGCACCCAGGGTCTCGCACGCAGCACTCCAGCTTTGTGCAGGGGGTCAACACTGCAAGAGCGGCCCTCTACCCACAGGGGCCAGGAGGCCCTCCAGAAAGAATGCTGTGGGACCAGATCACCGAGGTTGTCACTGCCAGCAGAGTCGCCCCCCCCCCCCCGCCACCACCTCACTCCAGCGCCCAAAGAAGCTTCATGACCTCAGACCACTGGTCAAGGTCAGTGAATGCATCTTCAAAAGCCACCTCCTACCAACCGAATCACTAGCCTCACACATTGCTCCATGCATGACTTCACCCCCCGCCCCCCAATCACTCACCTACCAATAATCTGTACCAATCACGAGGCACACCTCCCATTCCTAGCCTCACCTCACCCCCTTGGAGGAGACGGAGCAGGCCATTCTTGGCAGGGACATGGCTGAGCACTTGGCCAGTGGCGGGGCAGAAAGGATATAAGGTGCTGGTATCCTCATAGTTTATCCTCCTTCTGGCATGCACCTCTTGCTTTCCCGCCCTCCCCTCACCACAACCCCACCCTTGTGCCTTCCTCATTTCACACACCCAAGAAATCCAGCCTGCTCAGCCAATGGTTGGCCAAGAAGAGGGAGAGGAGAGTGAAGAGGAAGAAGAAACACCGTCACTCGATTTGACACTCCCAGCCACCAGCTCCTCAAGGTTGACCAGCAAGGCCATCTGCAGTGTCCCCCACTGAAAGTCAGCAGCCTTCCACCAGCCATGCTGCAGCCACTGGGATAGCACTGTGTGACATCACTAGGATAGCCAAAGGCACACACAAGATGGTCACTAAGAGAATGCATAAGGATGATGAGTTGATTTCTTGATGTCATATTGGATGGATGGATGTGTAAAGTTGAATTGGAAAGTTTGCTTTTTGGTGGCTTTTGTCTCAACATTGTGGCCAAGAGGACACTGTGATGGTCAGTAACAAAGGGAAGGTAAGGAGTAGGACAAATGTTGAAAGGGGAATTGGGGTTGTGTTCACTGGTACCGCAGGTGGGTTATTCCATCCCAGCCAGAAAGGGGCTGTCTGGGTTGCATCCTTCATTCTGCTTCTTCCTCTTCTGTTTCTTCCTCCTTTGGCTTCCTCCTCTTCTGTTACCTCCCCTTCGACTTCCTCCTCTTCAGCTCCTTCATCTTTTGAGTTTTCCTCTTTGGCATCTTCCTCTTCCCTCTACGAGCGCATGCTGTAAATCTGAAATGACAGCATAAAATGCTGGAAATATTCAGCAGGTCAGGCAGCATCTTGACCTGAGTCGTGAACTCTGTTTCTCTCTCCATGGATGTTGCCTGACCCGCTGAGTATTTGCAGCATTTTCTGTCTTCTCAGAGGCCTTCCTTTACCATCTGAGGCTTTGCAAGCGTCCAGCAGCACTTCCTATACACTTAAAAAAAACTTTTTAACATGTATTGCAGCAAGCCACTACTTAAATAAAATCAAAAAAACCCAATCCAAAAGCTTAAATGCAAACTTACCTGAAAGATGTGTGTGTCCCTTGAGGAGGTGCTGACAGTGCCTCTGTCAGTCTGCTGTATGCTAGGTTTACATGGCGAGCTTAGGACCCAGCGCTGAACTCAGCTCAAAGGTCCAATTTCACTGTGATGATGTTAAGTCAGCGTTGCACGCCGACTCACATCACCTCTCCCTCATTTCAATTTGCAGGGCGATGGATGTTACTGCTCGCGCTGCCGGGCCTGGGAAAATGGAGGACGCCGTGGGGCCCACCACCAGCTGGTGAAGGAACAGCGGCCGCCCTCTTAATGGAAAGTCGTGTCAGTAATGGGTGACATTAAGGCCCTCGAATTTTTAGCCCTCAGCCTCTTACTTCAGTATCATTAGCAAATCTGGACATGACTTCCTCTTGCCCTATATCCCTAACTTGCCTTTCTCTGCATGGTTCTTGAATGCATCATTGCCATCCAATTACGTGCTCACCTCTGCAGTGAATAGGTTCAACTACCTAGGAAACCACGTGATGAGCTCCTCGGTGATGAAGTGAGCCACAGATTGTTTAAAGTTATGCCCTACAGTTACTGACACAATGATCGGTGGAAATAATTTTTTTTTCCTTTATTTATTTCAGCAAGACCCTTTATCATTTTGAACAGACCTCCTCTTTACCTTTTGTGTTCTATTGAAAAAAGCCCCAGTTTTCTTTCATCCCTTAGTGAGTTTCTCCTGCTGACGAATGCGAATGATTTGTACTGCAGCATCTAATCTGGAGCGACGTGAGCATGCGCCCATTCTGTGCTGGAAGTACACGGCACGCCATATTGGTTAGGGCACCCTGTAGCTGTCCAGGGTACTCGCCTGAAACTAACGTTGGGCCCATTGCTTATGCCGATCGGGGGCCCAACGCCCATTTCAGGCCCCATTGTGAGCTCCATTGGAGACTGACCGCAGTATGCACCGTGCATGTTGCAGTCTGTTTTTCAGCCGCACGGCAGCTAAACTAATGGGCCTTAAAGGGACCTCTGGAGGCTGCCACTCAAAAGGTCAGTTTCAAGCTACCTTCACATGGAGCCAGGAGCAGCAGCAGCACTCCTCCCAGCTGCACGTTAAAACTGGGAGCAGCTGCCAGTCTCCGCTCACACCCACATCCCGGTTCCCACCCCCACCCCAACCACCCCCGAACCCTAACCAGCCCCCCGCCCCCACCAGCCCCTTCTCAGGTTCACTTGAGGACCTTGGCCAGCATCTGTGCCAACCAAATTCATTACCCCGGTGAGACTGCCTCTTTTTTTTTGTATTCGTTTATGAGATGTGGGCATCGCTGGCAAGGCCAGCATTTATTGCCCATCCCTAATTGCCCTTGAGAAGGTGGTGGTGAGCCGCCTTCTTGAACCACTGCAGTCCGTGTGGTGATGGCACTCCCACAGTGCTGTTAGGGAGGGAGTTCCAGGATTTTGACCCAGCGACGATGAAGGATCGGCGAAGTACTTCTAAGTCAGGATTGTGTGTGACTTGGAGGGGAACTTGGAGATGGTGGTATTCCCATGCGCCTGCAACCCTTGTCCTTCTAGGTGGTAGAGATCGCCAGTTTGGGAGCTGCTGCCAAAGAAACCTTGGCAAGTTGCTGCAGTGCATCTTGTGGATGGTACACACTGCAGCATGGTGTGCCGGTGGTGGAGGGAGTGAATATTTAAGGGGTGGATGGGGTGCCAATCCAACGGGCTGCTTTGTCCTGGATGGTGTCGAGCTTCTTGAGTGTTGTTGGAGCTGCACTCATCCAGGCAAGTGGAGAATATTCCATCACACTCCTGACTTGTGCCTTGTAGATGGTGGAAAGGCTTTGGGGAGTCAGGAGGTGAGACACTCGCCGCAGAATATCCAGCCTCTGCTCTTGTTGCCACAGTATTTATGTGGCTGGTCCCTCTGGGGCCGCGACTGGTGCCCACTGCTCCCCACCGCGTTATTAACGAGACCGGCGGACCAATTTGCCATGGACTGGCCACCGGCCTCATTAGGTGCATATGCTGCATCGGGTTCGCACCCCAATTTGTCAAGACTTTGTTTGACTCGAAACGTTGACTCTATTTCTCTCTCCACGGATGTTGCCTGGCCTGCTGAGTTTTTCCAGCATTTTCTGTTGTTACTGCAGTGTTGTTCCCTGTAGATCTCTTTCAGTAACCACTTTATCTTGCTAGTCCCCTTACATTTTCTTCATGAAAACCTATGTTTTTGACCATGTCTTTGATCTCCTCCCCACCCCCTAAATTCCTTTGCTCCTTGCTTGTAAAATGCTGTGAAATGTTCTTTTATACGAAGAGTGCAATAGAATTGTAGTTTGTTGTCGCAATAAATTCAGACGGGTTAATGGTAGCATGCTGGAAGCGAGGGAAAGCTGGAAGGTATGCTTTTAGTGATGAGATACTGTAAGGGGTCAGAGTTACCTTAATGTGCTGGCGCTCCAACTCAACTAAATAGCTGTTAAATTCCTTACCTGGCTAGGGATTTGTTGTTCCATTACTGGAGGGCAAAAATGGGAGGAATTGTCTGGACTAAGTTGCAATTAGCTAGCACTGACTGAAGCTGGCACCAGTTAACTTGGGATATTGGAGTGAAAGGCCCGTAATCAGCCATCGGTCATGTAGAACAATGCATAAAATTAAATTGACATTAATGAATAATTGTGTAATGAAAATGGAAGAGGAGAGTTAATTGCATGTTACAGCAAGTGTAATGCCCAGATAACCTTCCATTTAATGCTATTCTTAGTCCTGCTGCCAAGACTTTCACAGAGTCGTACTCAGCAGGAAGCTATTATAGCTGTGAGATAATGTAGGGTTTGCTGAAACCTAGCTGGCAACACTAAAACAAGAGTCCCTTTCATACTTTCTTTGTACGCCGAGTATGTTGGTCTAATTTCTACACAGTTAAGTGGAAAAAAAGAGGGCAGCGCATATTGCTGGTACTTAATTTGGTTTTGCAGCTTTCAAACTAGAATTGATGACAATTAGGTTTTTTTTGTGACCGAGGCATTGAGAGTTGCCTTTAATTCTTCAGCCTTTTTGCAAGGTTCTGTTCAAAGCTTATTAAAATATAAATGTGCCGTGCCTCGTTTTTATTCCTCTAATTATTTCAGCTCATGCATTAATCTGTTAAAAGTTGTTTTGATTGTAGTGAAGTCTAGTAAGCTGCTTAGTGACGTCGCTGCCTCAAAACCAGCAGGTGTACACAAAGATCACTTGTTGGTAGGTTTTCAAATGTACGCCTCCAGACAAGATCATTGGAAGAGGGATACTGTAGCTTTAACCCTTCGAAGCCAGACGCTCCTTTGCAGGTCAAACATCTGTACAGTTTAGGGTTGCCAAGGCGCCAGGAAATACTGACTGATCTCCAGAACTCTGCTGCGAGCAACCCAGGAGAAAAATCATCGGGACGTTACAAAATTATGTTTGAACACTTTTGTTTACCAGTTGTATAAATATTGGACTGGGGGGCGGGGGGTGGGAAAGGCTGTTTGATTGACGGTCGAGAATCAACCAATCGGGTAATGCGGAGTCTGTTCACTGTCCGATTGGCGTAGGAAGGCGGGGCACCACAAGGGTGGACATGTCGGGCAACCGATGGCGAGAGTGCAGGGGCGGGGCAGTTGGAGAAAGGCCGTCATGTGATAAAACCTCCAGGAATATGTCCAACTGGACTCGGGTTTGCAATCCCGGTGTTTGCTCGACTCTGAGCTGAGTTGCCAACCCTAGCCCAGTTGCATGAAGTACTGGAATAGTAACCTGTAGAATTCCAATTTACCAATGGCATGTAAGTTGTCAGAGAATATTTATTTTTCTGCATTGCACTGAAAACAAATCGAAACTGGAGTACTGTGCACAGTTTTGGTCTCCTTATCTGAGAAAGGATATACTTGCCTTGGAGGCGGTGCAACGAAGGTTCACTAGATTGATTCCTGGGATGAGAGGGTTGTCCTGTGAGGAGAGATTGTGTAGATTGGGCCTATACTCTCTGGAGTTTAGAAGAATGAGAGGTGATCTCATTGAAACATACAAGATTCTGAGGGGGATTGACAGGGTAGATGCTGAGAGGTTGTTTCCCCTGGCTGGAGAGTCTAGAACTAGGGGGCATAGTCTCAGGATAAGGGGTCGGCCATTTAAGACTGAGATGAGGAGGATTTTCTTCACTCAGAGGGTTGTGAATCTTTGGAATTCTCCATCCCAGAGGGTTGTGGATGCTGAGTCATTTGAGTGTATTCAAGGCTGAGATCGATAGATTTTTGGACTCTAGGGGAATCAAGGGATATGGGGATCAGGCGGGAAAGTGGAGTTGAGGTTGAAGATCAGCCACGATCTTATTGAATGGCGGAGCAGGCTCGAGGGGTCATATGGCAGAGCAGGCTCGAGGGGCCGTATGGCGGAGCAGGCTCGAGGGATCACATGGTGGAGTGGGCTCGAGGGGTCGTATGGCGGAGCATGCTTGAGGGGTCGTATGGCGGAGCAGGCTTGAGGAGTCACATGGCGGAGCAGGCTCGAGGGGTCATATGGCGGAGCAGGCTCGAGGGGTCATATGGCGGAGCAGGCTCGAGGGGTCATATGGCAGAGCAGGCTCAAGGAGTCATATGGCGGAGCAGGCTCGAGGGGTCATATGGCGGAGCAGGCTCGAGGGGTCATATGGCGGAGCAGGCTCGAGGAGTCATATGGCGGAGCAGGCTCGAGGGGTCATATGGCGGAGCAGGCTCAAGGAGTCATATGGCGGAGCAGGCTCGAGGGGTCATATAGCGGAGCAGGCTCGAGAGGCCGTATGGTCTATTCCTGCTCCTAATTCTTACGTTCTTATGTACTGTAAAGGCGCTATATAAATGCAAGTTGTTATATGGGGTGTGCTATTCAATTTGCTTCTTCCACTGTGCTCTTTGTCTCATGCTGGTAGATTCAAAGGCGAGGTACTTTCAGCTAAGTGTAATAATTAAAGCTCTAACAGGATGTTGAGAATGCATTTGATTGTCAGTGGCCATATAATCAGTTTTATAGCAGCTGTAATCACAGGAGGAAGGAATGCTTGACTTGCTGTTGATTGTTTTTACTTTGGGTGCTGGTAGTGGCCGTGCGAAGGGGGTGGGATGGAATTGGGGGGGGTGGGGGGCGGTTGGGCGTGGGCTCTTTTTCTCTCATTGCCTGTGTATTTCTGGCTGTAAGCAGAAATTTTTCTATCAGCCTGATTGGAGCAAAATCACTTATTCTTTCAGTGCTGACACTTTTTTCCCAGCTTCGCACAAAAGAGGCTGTTTGGAGTCTGGAAATTGCTGCTTATTCTGACAGCGAGCACTAGACTGTAATGTCCATTAGGGAGGCTATGACCGGCAATTACTGCCACAAATGAATAGGCAGAGTCTGGCTGTGTCTAAACAGTAGCAGTGACATTAGTGCTTTATTCTAGCTAAATTAAAAGAATGGCTTTGCAGAGGACATTACAAGAATTAATTAGTTCAGAGCTGAAATGGACTCGTTAATGACTTTATAGGTGAACTAAGGAGATGGTCTTCAGTGCAATTAGATATAGAGATGAGTTACGCCAGTGACTGAGGGCATGTTTGCATTTGCTTCCGGAGCCAGTCTGGATATCCATGCTCTGAATTAGCTAAGGGAGCTGAATATTTGCCACTCCAGATCTCGGCCGCGTTTATGTTGCAGTTTCTGCTTCACAACAATGCTAAAGTATAACTACGGAGCTCCAGATCTGACTCCCAAGCTAAGCTATTACTTTGGCACAGCTGCCAAATGGAAAGCACATTGGAGCGTCAACATTGCCTCCTTGTCTTTGTCACTGACTCCACTTGTGCACAAAGCCGTTCATGTTCGTGTAATGGGGGACACCAGCGTGATTTAATGCTGCTGGATCTCTGGTTGCTAATACCCAATGAATAGAGTATTCCAGTGTGGTGAGGCAATGCCACTATGCCATTGGTCGGATCCATATCGTAGGATGCCAACGTTGTGGGGTGACGCACTGTAATAGGCTGCCCGTAGCCAGGTAATAGAGATGCCTGTGCAGTGAGACGCTATCATTTGGACATCCCCGTACATTCTGTATATTTTGATAGAGTTTGGTTTTTCAGGCTCATGCTCTGCTGCTGTAGATCTTGAATTTGAAATAAAGCAAGAGTTACATGGATTTGACACCACCAGATGCCAAACTCCATACGTTGCAAGGAGCGACATTTCAGAGGCAAGGTCACAAACTCACTGTGATATCAAAGAGTGGGAAGCTTGAAATATAAAGGCATATTTTGTGAAAATCTGGAATTAAGTTGTGGCTCGAAAGTACCTCTTATATAATTTCAGGAAATCAGGAGCAACCTGAATTAGGTCTGGCTGACCTCCTACCCTGTTCTCAGAACCGTGCTACCCGTCAAGTGGAGCTCCAATGCTGGGACCCTCGCTTTGCAGTATTTATCCTGTGTCGCCCTTTCCACCTAGCTGGCACTGCAGGACTGACTTAAAGGCCCTGTTTTTGGGTGAGTGGTGCCCAACCTGCCACTGTACGTCACTCTCCTGCAATTCTTCTTCTTCTTCTTAGGCAGTCCCTCGGAGCCGAGGATGACTTGCTTCCACATTAAAAATGAGCTCTCAGGTGACTGATGAGTTCAATGCAGGACCTACAGTCTCGGTCACAGGTGGGGCAGACGGTGGTTGAAGGGGCGGGTGGGTGGGGTGCTTGGGTTGGCGTGCGCTCCTTCCGCTGTTTGTGCTTGGCTTCCGCTTGCTCCCGGTGAAGAGACTCGAGGTGTTCGGCGCCTTCCTGGATGCTTCTCCTCCACTTTGTGCGGTCTTGGGCCAGGGACTCCCAGGTGTCAGTGGGGATGTTGCACTTTTTCATGGAGGCTTTGAGGGTGTCCTTGAAGCGCTTCCTCTGCCCACCTGGGGCTCTCTTGCTGTGTCGGAGCTCCGAGTAGAGCGCTTGTTTTGGGAGTTTCAACCTGTCACTGTACGTCACTCTCCTGCAATTATACATTGATCTGCTGTCGGACTGGGGGAGGCTGACTTGGGTGTACAGAAAACTGAGCTCCCATCTTTCAAAAACAACATCCTTCAATGGGCCTACTGGAGAATGAAGGCAGCCTGTGGTAGACTCATGAGCTACCTGTTAAAAGTAAAATTTTCATCTTAAAAAAAAAAAATGGTGCGTAGGCCACAAATTGGCACTGGGCTATCCTAGTGCAGCATGCGTGCATCACAGAAACCAGAATCACAGAAACCCCACAGTGCAGATAGAGGCCATTTCGGCCCATCGAGCCTGCACCGACACATATCCCACCCGATCCCCGTAACCCCTACACCAACACATATCCCACCCTATCCCTGTAACCCCACGTATTTAATCCCCCTAACACTAAGGGTCAATTTATCATAGCCAATCAACCTAACCCGCTCATCTTTGGACTGTGGGAGGAAACCGGAGCACCCGGAGGAAACCCACGCAAACACGGGGAGAATGTGCAAACTCCGCACAGACAGTCACCCGAGGCCGGATTCGAACCCGGGTCCCTGGCGCTGTGAGGCAACAGTGCTAACCACTATGCCACCGTGCTGCCCTGGTGTAAGCTCACTGAAGTGGCTTAGCAAGTTTACAATGCTAAGCGGAGGGCTCCTCGTACTGGCAGAAGTTTGAAACCCCAAGGAAAATCTGGGCCAGCGCAGACTGGTAGGTTGGTATTTGGGAGGGCCATCAACAGAATGATACCAGGACTTCGGAATGATACCGGGTTAGAGGATTAAATTATGAAGACAGGTTGCATAAACTTGGCTTGTATTCCCTTGAGTTTGGAAGATTGAGGGGTGATCGGATTGAGGTGTTTAAAATGTTAAAAGGATTTGTTAGGGTAGATACGGAGAAACGAATTCCCCTGGTGGGGGGGAATCAAGAAGAAGGGGACGTAACCTTACAATTAGAGCTAAGTCATTGAGGAGTGAAATCAGGGAACACCTTTTTCACACCAAGGTTGGTATAAATCTGCAACTTTCTCCCCCAAAAGACTGTGGATGCAGGGACAATTGGAGCTTTCAAGACTGAGATTGATCGATCTTTCTTAGTTAAGGGTATCAAGGGATATGGAACAAAGGTGATAAAATGGACTTAAGGTGCGGATCAGCCATGATCTCATTGAATGGCAGAACATGCTTGAGGGGCTGAATGGTCGACTCCTGTTCCTATATTCCTGTGGGTCCCTGGCAACAGCAGTCAACTACCTTACAGTAACATAAAAATGCATAAAAGTGCCATCTCTCTTTATGGAGGTAAAGGTTTTGCATTTCCCTGTTATAACTAGTCCTTTTGACCAAACACGAGAGGAAAAAAATCCCAGTTTTGATCTCTGCTCCTGACCTTTGCTGGAAGTTCACACATGTGTACACCAGATAAGGCTGGAGTTCGGCTCGGCCATGATCGACCATTGACTGAATACCGCCACAGGCACTTTCTGTCCAGCCTGACACATGGTAACTTGGGGCTGAGCTGCTGGCCGACCAAAGCCGTTGCTAGTGGAACTCTACCCCAACCGTGAAGAACTGCCTACAATGGGGGTATGGGGGAGGTTGAAAGCAAGGTGGAGGGAGGAAATTGAAAGTAAAACCTTTTCCTGTTTGGCTGTCAGAACCATTGCTAACTCTAAATGTTAATTAAAACAAAAAATTGGACGACAGTACGTTATAAAATGATTTTGTGATAAAATTTATATTCCTAGAATCTTACAGCACAGAAGGTGGCCATTCAGCCCATCGTGCCTGTGCCGGCTCTTTGAAAGAGCCGTCCAATTAGTCCCACTCGCCCCGCTGCTCTTTCCCCACAGCACTGCAAAATTTTCCTTTTTAAGTATTTATCCAACTCCCTTTTGAAAGTTACTATTGAATCTGCTTCTACCACACTTACAGGCAGTGCATTCCAGATCATAACAATCTGCTGCATAAAAATATTTCTCCTCATCGGCCCCTTGGATTTTTTGCCAATTATCCTAAATCTGTGTCCCCTGATTATATTCATATGCTGAATATGAGCAATGGAACTGGCAGAAACTAAAGTCCCTGTTTAATGCAGAGGTTAGACCACACTTGGAGTACTGCGTGCAGTTCTGGTCACCATATTATAAAAAGGATACAGAGGCACTGGAGAGGGTGCAGAGAAGATTTACAGGGATGATACCAGAAATGTGAGGGTATACATATCAGGAAAGGATGAACAGGCTGGGTCTCTTTTCTATTGAAGAGAGAAGGCTGAGGGGTGACCTAATAAGCCTTTAAATTATGAAAGGTTTTGATAGAGTGGATACAGAGAAAATGTTTCCACTTGTGGGGAAGAGTATAACTAGAGGCCATCAATATAAGATAGTCACCAAAAATCCATTAGGGCATTCAGAAGAAACTGTTTTACCCAGAGAGTGGTGAGAAAGTGGAACAGGGAGTGGTTGAAGTGAATAGTAGAGATGCATTTAAGGGGAGGCTAGACAAGCATATGAGGGAGAAGGGAATAGAGGGTTATGCTGATCGATTTAGATGAGGAAAGACGGGAGGAGGCTCGAGTGGAGCATAAACGCCGGCATGGACTGGTTGGGCCGAATGGCCTGTTTCTGTGCCGTATATCCTATGTGATCCTACGTTACTCTTCCAAAATTAAGACCTCTTGAATGTGTGGACTCAATAATGGATCTTACTTTCAGAGCAGGCACGCAATTAGATCATAAACACTGCTAATCCAAAAAGAAAGTTACAAAAACAAACTGCTTCTGATCAGGTTACCTGACTTTTATGAGCAGAGAAATATCACAATGAAGATGTCATCTTGTGTTATACCTATTGCTCATGAATTAACACTGTACCCATTCCCGTGTATTTGTTTAAATACTTGGACAAATGTTTGACCATATTTTGAAACCACATCATAGTACTGAAAGTATTGTTCCGTTTTTTAATGCTTCATTGTGTCAATGCTTACCTAAGCTTCCACGAGCACGACTGGATAATCTGATCACATTTTTCATTTCCACACTGTGCTGAATATACAGGAATACTGGATTAACAATTTAAATTAAATACTTTATGTACTGTGACAGATTATTTCGGACCCTGGGTGAATAAATGCAGCTATATGAACCATGACTGTTATATGTGGGAAACAAAATACCGCAAATCAGATCTAAGTAGCGGGTTGGCACTACTTACAGCGAAAGCCATCATCAGACGATTATAGTACAATTCCCCTACCAGTGATAGTGCGGTTATGTTGTGCATAAACCACGCAGAAAACATGAAACTTTCCTTTATGTGAAAGTTTGTTTTAGGGCGCTGGAGTCTTCAGATTGTTCTGTGCGATTACTGCCTGTATTCTACTGTTTAAATGTTGAATTTATGATCTTCAATGCAAATCTGTTTGAGTTGGCTCTTGTGCCAGCCAAGTAGCACTCACCTGAGCATGTCCAACAGCTGACGAGCAGATCTCAGGCCTCAGCAAGCAAAATGAGGCTGGGCTCAAAGCCTGATCCACTTCTTTTGGACCAGAATTCTTTTTTGAAGGAACAGGAACAATTTTGCGGCCCCTTATTGTAAATATGATAAATTTTCCTGATGATGATGCCTCCTGGGATTAAAATGTCTGCTTCATCAGCCGTTAGCACTCGCTCCGACACACACTGTTTCATTACTAAAATATCCCTCAGGTAACGGCAGCTCATTTTTACCTTTATCAACTTATTCTTAAATGGCGTTTGTACAGGGTCATGCTTTCCCTTTGGGAACACTCATGGTAAATCTACAGTTCCATGTTATTGATGAGTATAATTAGACTTATTTTTAAGGTCATACGTGCAAGTGCTCAGAAATAGGGTACAACATAATGGCATTAAATGTTAATTTATTTAGAATTTTTTGAAAAATTCTTCTTTTAACATCTTCTCATGCAGTTGAGGAGACTTGGTACTGTTCTGGTATAAAGTAATCAAGGCTTTGTAAATATTAAGACAAGAGGCACTGTTAGAAAAATTATAACACAATGTCTTACCGTGAAGTTTGATGGATACGGGGGAATGCCTTTTTCCCCCCTTACGCATCAGTCCAACATGTTGTTGTACAGCCAAGAGAAGTGCTTGTCTGGCTCACTAATACAGTAAAATTCTGCGCAGGGTACTCGCCATCTGCAAGGTAATCTACTGAAAGCAGAGCTGGTGGATTTGTGTGCCAGCTAATATTCACCACTACTAGCAATTACTGTAGGAATGTAAAGTGTTGCTCTTCAGCGCTATGCTAATGACAACTTGCATTTATATAGCTCCTTGAATATAATAAAATGTCCTAAGGTGCTTCATGAATAAGAGAACTGACTAAGAACCCTCTGAGATCTCTACGCTCCTCCAATTCTGGCCTCTGGCACATACCACGATTTTCATCGCTCCGCCATTGGCGGCCGTGCCTTCAGCTGCTTCAGCCCTAAGTTCTGGAATTCCCTCCTTAACCGCACCGCCTCTCTACCTCTCGCTCCTCCTTAAAGCCTCTTTGACCGAGGTTTTGGTCACCTGTCCCAATATCTCCTTATGTGATTTGGTGTCAAATGTCTGATAAGGTTCCTGTGAAGTGCCTTGGGACGTTTTGCTATGTTACAGGTGCTATGTAAATTAAAGTTGTTGTTGAGTGGCAGTAGGAGAATTCGGAGAGCTGACCTGAAGCACAGGTGAAAAGCTGGGATTCCGGGCTGGAAGAGGTTGTACAGGGAGAGTGGGATGGCAAATGACGAGGTGTTTGAATGTGTTGAGTTGTGAGACCAGGAGCCAGTGGAGGTTGGTGAGGTAAAGGGTGGTAAATGATTGCGACAGTGCAGGACAGGATGCAGGCAGTGTTAGAGGAAGGCTAGGAAGCTTGCAAAAGTGGGGCCTACTGATGACAGTGGTCTTGAATAGAAGGGAAATGGTGCATGAGGAAATGGGACATTTTATGATGTCACGTAATACTGGGGCTTGTTGAATATCAGGGGTTGGGTGGGGAGGGGGTTGAGAAAACAGGAGATGGGTCTTATAGAGGAGGTGAGCCTGGTAAGCGCTGGATGGAAAGAAATTGCAGTGATACAGGCTTAGAACTAAGAGATTAGTCGGGGATTTGGGAAGGAGGATGAGACGATCACTGGGGTAGCAGTGTGAAAGTTTTGATCATTTGAAATGACAAAGTCCATAAGCTCCTCCCACTGGGCTTTGTGGGTAAGGATGGAGGAGGCGGGAGCCAGAGGATGTGATCAGATATTGAGAAGAGGAGTCTGGTACGGTTCATGCCCATCAAGGATGATCCGAGATTAGTGTGATTTGGCTATGGAGAGGAAGGCAATATAGTCTTGAGGTGGTCAAGCCTGAAGATCGAGTGGTGGAGGGCCAGGCCAGTTGTGTGCCAGGTGCGTTTGATTGTGCAGCCTTTGGGCTTGAGAGTACGGAGGTGGGAGCTTTTGCTTTACCAGGGGGAATGAGGGTTGGGGGAGACTGTGAGTGAATGAATGTGTCAAAGGCAGATCTGAGAGAGCAGCAGCAACAGTGTTGTGGTATTTGGAGGGTCAAAGGAAGGGAGAGTTGGGAGTTAGAGGGAACTGGCGTGGGAGCTGGGAGGAAGTTTTTCCAGAGGAGGGAGTGGGGAGTGAGAGTAACAGGGCAGGGGGAGACGGGCAGGAAAGTGTGAATGGAGAGGGAGCTGAGGTAGCGATTGGAGACGACCTCATCAATGATCAAAACCTCGGAGGTGGCGAGGAATCATTCGATGGCAAAATCAGGGGAGTGTGTCTGCGTAGGGGAGTTGATGCTCGGGGTGAGTTTGAATGGGAATGAGAGGGCAGAGAAGTTGGGGAGATGGGGGCTGAGGATGGACACTGTATGCATCGTATTAGAAACACGGAAACTGCTGAAGAAGATTTAACTGTATGTCTGCAAAGCTTTATTTGCTAGGTTTATCTGCGAACAAAGACAAATTAAAAAATCTATATGAACAGTGGCCCTTAGTTGATGAAACCTGGCGTTTTACCCTGTACAGGATAAGTGTACCAAATAAGCATTAAACTCTCTCAGTGCTGCATACTGGCTCATATCCTGTAAGGGTCAAAGGGCAGTAGGCAAACTACAGGACCCCACTCTGGTGGCCATTCTTGTACAAGCTGTTAAAAGAAATCTATTTTTCCAGCATTTATTTTTATTAGTAACGTCTGGAGACTAAAAAAAAATGCTTCATTCATTACTAAGAGAAAATGGATGGAATGCGCAGGTTATAACAACAAGGAGCACTTATTTTTGACTCTTGGGCATTTAATCTCAGTGACGATTTTCTTCCATTTGTGAAGTTCTGTGCAACTCCATAGATGTCAGACAGTCTCCAGTGCCTCACCCAGTTGGCCACTGTTCATCGATTAACCTATACAGCGAATGCTGGCAGGCTGTTTGACTGTGGGAACCATCACAGCTAACCCCAATCCTGTCCTCACCTGACATCCACACCAATGTTCCCCCTAACTTTTTTTAGGTGCGCGGCCCCATTCACAGTTTTGAGCTTGCACGAAATTTAACTTGAGAGAAGCTGGTCCCGGGCTGTGTGGGACTGGCAGAGAGCTGCGCGTCCACACATGGCATTTCCAGCTGTAACCGCTGGATAGTAACTAGAAGGGGAAATGCCAACTGATTCTTGCACCCCCCCCACCCACACTCCCACCACCCACCGTCGCCCCTTCTTAACACAAGGGCCTCTTAAGGTCAATTGTAGCATCCCTACCACTGCTCTAGCCCCGATCCTCAAACTCTGCACAGATCGGCAATCAAACCTGGGACTTTCCTCCTTTATACGGCTCAGCTATTCACTGTCTCCACCCCTGCCTCTGCCCACCTGCTGCTGAAACCCTCATCCATGTTTTTGTCACCTCCAGACTATTCCAACGCTCTCCTGGCCAGCCTCCCATGTTCCACCCTCTGTAAACTTGTGCTCATCCCAAAACTCCGCTGCCCGTATCCTAACTCGCACCGTGTCCCGTTCACCCATCACCCCTGTGCTCGCTGGCCTACATTGGCTCCCGGTCCGGCAACGCCTCCATTTTAAAATTCTCATCCTTGCTTTCAACCCCCTCCATGGCCTCGCCCCTCCCTATCTCTGTCACCTCCTCCAGCCCCACAACCCCCCCCCCGAGATCTCTGCGCTCCTCTAATTCTGGCCTCTTGGGCAGCCCCCAATTCCTTTGCCCCTCTGGGCCTTCAGCTACTTAGGCCGTAAGCTCTGGAATTTCCACCCTAAACCTCTCCAAATCTCCACCTCTCTTTATTCATTTAAGACAATCCTCAAATCCTACCTCTTTGACCAAGCTTTTGGTCACTTGCCCCTAATATCTCCCGATGTTACTCAGTGTCAATTGTTGTCTGATTACACTCCAGTGAAGGGTCTTGGGACATTTTCAACAACAACAACAACACCAACTTGTATTTATATAGCGCCTTTATCGTAGTAAAACATCCCAAGGCGCTGCACAGGAGTATTTTAAGTCAACAAATTTGACACCGGTCCACATAAGGATAAATTAGGGCAGGTGACCAAAAGCTTGGTCAAAGAGGTAGGTTTTAAGGAGCGTCTTAAAGGAGGAAAGAGGTAGAGAGACAGAGAGGTTTAGGGAGGGAATTCCAGAGCTTAGGGCCTAGGCAACAGAAGGCACGACCACCAAAGATTGAGCGATTATAATCAGGGATCCTCTGGAGGGCAGAATTAGAGGAGCGCAGATATCTTGCGGGGGTTGTGGGGCTGAAGGAGATTACAGAGATTTTCCTACGTTAAAGGCGCTCTATAAATGTAAGTTGCCGTTGTTGTCATAACCTGGTGAGACAGAGACTTCAAAAAAGGGTTTCGAAAAGCATTTCTTTGTCAGTTAAGCTCTGTGTTAATTTAGCTTCTAGTAAGGTCAATTTTTAGGAAAATCTAGGTTTATAGCAAAAGAATAATTAAATCATATAAGCCCAGTAATATTGTGTACCAGATGTTGTAATTTTAATCAACCAATAATTTCCAGCCTCCAGTTTTCAATATTAAATGTGCACTGAGGAATGCTTTTCCTGACTTTATAAGCACAACTGTTACTGTTACAACCTTTTCACACCTCTCCACAGTCTGTGCTCCCTGGCAGTAAGTTCCCATCCATCTGTTCACACCTCAGTTCAACTTTTCTTTGACTGCATTTTAGTGGTTGTGATTCTTTCTGCCCTGAGAATCCTACATACAGTCAGTGCACAACTGGAACTCCAGTGTGGGGACTTTAGTACTGTAATAATTGAACACATCAGATTTAGACTTATACTATTAAACCTCAATTTAAACCCGTGGGATAGTTATTCTGCCCATTCACAGCCAATGGGTGGATATTCTCCATCTGGGTGTCATTTCTTTGTTGTTGTAAAGATTGAGGTTTGATAGTTAGTCTTTGGTCCAAAGATTTCCCGTGCCCCTGCTGCGAAGTCTTGAGAAAAGCTTTTATATCTTCAACTCCTTTTGTGTAGTCCCTGCACTCCTCCTTCCCTATGAAAATTTCTAGTTATAATGAGAAGGAAAAGCCCACAAGTGACTCATAAAAGAATTGTTGGCCTCTCCAAGCGGGGAGGTTTCAAATTCAGTCTGAGAGAGTGAAAAACTCCAGAAGGCTGATGGTGCGGACAAAATCACATTTTCCAAGTGTCCTTGTGGAGTCATAAGTCTAGACACTAATATCTCTGAATAATTCAATCTAACAACAAAAGCTTGTTCTAAGAACCTTTTTATTGAGATTATTTTCAGATATTTGTATAACAAAGCTTCAGTGTATGCAGAAAGATGTGAACGTACATGACATGCAAAATAGGTTTAGTGCAGTGCTAACGTCACGCAAGGAAGCTAGGTCACCCACATTTGGGACCTTTCCAGCTTATTTGCAAGTATCTGAAGTTAACCCAGTTTGGTCTGTCTCAGGGTGCAGATGCATCTGTCGCATTTTAAAATAATATCTGGAAATAAAACATTGCTTTGGGTTTAAACGTTTGGTGTCCCACCAAGCACGGGCACGGGCTTGACTGGTCGAATGGCCTCCTTCTGTGCTGTAACCATTCTATGATTCTAAGTGCTAGCAATTCCATCAAAGGTGCCTGATGTCAGGGTGAAACGTGAGAGCTTAGCTTTATTTTCAATGTGTTTCATTTTGTCAACTTTTATGCTTTTGTAACTGGTGACCCAGTGAGGTAGAGGAGGCTCCAATTCATCGGCGCTCTTGGGGCAGAGACTAAGTCAGCACATCGCGCCCCTTTCAACAACAAAAAATATTTAAATTCTTCCCCCTCATTGGTCCACTGGGAGGTTGCCTAATAAATTCCAGCCAATGGTGTGCCATTACACAATCCCTTCTACCCTCCACCCACCTTAGCTGCCAAGATGCCAGGACCTTTTTAAAAAATTAATTCCTGGGATGTGGGCGATGCTGACAAGGCCAGCATTTATTGCCCATCCCTAATTGCCCTTGAGAAGGGGGTGGTGGGCCGCCTTCTTGAACCGCTGCAGTCCGTGTGGTGATGGTACCCCCATAGTGCTGTTGAGTAGAATGTTTACCCAGTGGCGATATATGTCCAGGTCGAGATGATGTGCGACTTGAAGGGGAAATTGGAGGTGGTGGTGTTCCCATACGCTTTTGTCCTTCTAGGTGGAAGAGTTTGCGGGTTTGGGAAGTGCTGCTGAAGAAGCCTTAGTGAGTTGCTGCAGCGCATCTTGTAGATGGTACACACTGCAGCCACGGTACATGGTACGGTGGTGGAGGGAGTGAATATTTAAGCCAGTGAGAGTGAATATTTAAGCTGCCGATCAAGTGGGCTGCTTTGTCCTGGATGATTCCGAGCTTCTCGAGTGTTGTTGCAGCTGCACCCATCAGGCAAGTGGAGAGTATTCCATCGCACGCCTTGTCATGAATCTTATCATTCATGAAGAAATGGCTCATGAAATAACACTGGGCGGCCAGCTGGTGGCGCCGTCCAAGGAGTATAAATACTCGGGCGTGGGCCCAGCTTGCCCAGGACGTTTTTGTAACCAGGAACTAGTGATGTAACTAGAATCCCATGGTTGTGAAACAGTTGATTGAAGCCTTGTTTTATACTCAACCAAGTGCTTAGTGAGTTTTCTTACGTCACGCCTGACTTGTGGCTTGTAGGTGTTGAAGAGGCTTTGGGGAGTCAGGACTCAATTCTGAAAAGGAAGGGGAAGGGAAGAGCATGTTGGTTGAACTGGTGCTATTTCTTAAACTCTTATCCTTTGACTATCATATCTGTGCCCAATATCTTTAGAATCTGTTCCCCACCCCCCCAAAAAAGAGTTGTTTTATTCTACCAATGGGGTGGAGAGGTGAAGCACAGTTCCTATATGGGGTGATTCCACGATCCTACACTCACATTCGGGAGCCTTGCTCGCAGTCAGATAACCGGGACTACAATATCGGAACCCCAACTTCACCCCACATTCCTTGCGAACACACTGAGATGTTGCAAACACCAGGGATAGTGAACACTTTCCTGGCCATTTGCTCCCATGCACGGGCTTGGAAATGGTTACTGATCCTAAGTATATGTATTCTCTTGGTGAGCTGCACTTCACAAGATCACAAAACAAAAATGGATGAGGAAGGCCATTCAATAAATTTTAGTTCATCCATCCGAAATGAGCCTAAAGTCTCCCCATTGCGGCATGCAACTAAATGATTCCAGGGTTTGCACCTCCACCACGTTCCCAGAAGTCCTCTCCATGTATTGACCGTGAAGAAGAATTTTGTGACATCAGTCCGAATTTGCCTTTTATTAGGTTGATCCTGGTCCTACTTCGCAGTTTAGTTTGACGTTATTTACTTTTGCATACTGTTTACTCTAAGGTCACTTTTCAGTTGCCTCTTTTTGTGGCTGATAGGCCCAAGCTTGCCTAACCTTTCCTCAGAACACAGACCTCTGACAGTAGAGATTAGCCTTGAAGCTCTTCTCTTGGCTGTCTGTATCCAGTACCTGAATGTTTCCCTTGCGCATCGGATACGGTACTTGAGGTGAGTTCTGGCCAGAGCATTATACGAAAAGTTGGATTTATATAGTGCGTTTAACGTAAAGGGATAAAGGTCCCCTATCATGCGTAAGGGAACCCAGTGCCGAACCAGGAAGGGAGAGAGGTTGCTGAAAGCTTGGTTGTGAGTTCTGAGAAGGATTTTTTTTTTAAAGGTATCACTTCTTCAAAAAGGCCAAGGAGGTTGGACTGACAGGGTCTCCCCGTTCTGAATCCATGTGGCCTGCTGTGTATTGCATTGTTATTGTACATCTACTGTTCATGTTTCATCCTGGTATTGAAGTAAGACCCAATTTGCAACTTTTACAGTTCTTACTGGAACCATAACTTGGTGAGCAACATGTTGTTTATAATATTTTCTGCCACATATCACATGATTGCACATTCTCTGCATGCCCGTGCTTGGGCACAAGGGAAATGAGGCCCTAAATACTTCGAAGAAAGAGTTGCATTTATAAAGCGCTTTAACACGTCTTACGGAAATGTGCCAGTGAGCAGAAGTTGGAAAAGATTTTTTTAAGCCAGTCAAAATGTAACATTCCTAGAGTTTTACATTGTCACCACGACTAATGAAATAGAATGAAAAGCTATCTGCTGGCCCCTGTGGTTGAAGAGCCTGCTGTCTCTCTCTCTGTTTGGACTTGTACACAAACCCGGCACTAAGCTCATAGTCTACAGAGCAGTAATGATCACCACCCACCCACCCCTTCAACCACCGTCTGCCCCAACAGTGACAGAGACTGCAGGTCCCGCATTGGACTCATCAGTCACCTGAGAACTCACTTTTAGTGTGGAAGCAAGTCATCCTCGGTTCCGAGGGACTGCCTAAGAAGAAGACGACTTAAAGACAAGAATTGTGGAGCGAGACCGCAGCCTGTGGAACCGTGGCTCCACGTGTAGACAACGCTTTCAGGAGAGGGAGGGATAGGAGAGAAATTGGACGGAGAAAATCAGTGAATTAAAAAGAGTTGACATTTTTCCCAGCAGCTCGGTTTCACCAAATGACAATCAAAGAGTAAACTAGGACGCCCATAATCCTTTGCAACAGCGAGCAGTTGGCCAGGAGGATCACTCTGGGGTTTCATTCAAAGTTAAACTGTGCCCTCTGTGTGGTGTATTGATCCAGAACTCTTTATTTATTATTATATTGAATGTTTTCAGTAAATATATGATTTAACAATGGCACGCGAGTGAAGCTGTCACAATTGACACACTTGTTTTAAAGCAATTGTCAATGCAGCATGTATTTTCTAGAGTTAAGAAATTGGTCTGAAACGCAGCTCTGGAGATTTGTGCACAATGCATTCTTCTGTGCAGGGCTAATGGCGAGCTAAGAATTGGGAAACCTCCTGTGGATTCATTTCTGAAAGACAATCCCATCCCTTTTTATTCAGTCCCTATAACTGTTGACATCCATCGCATTGCTGTTAACACTCCTTCTTTGATCCCACTGCCTTTTTTTTTTGCCATCTTTAATTCATGGAGCCGCTTCCAGGTTCCCTGCTGAAAGCTTCCGCCGAAATGATCACTTTGCTGCCTGTCCTCTTGCCTTCGCTGCAGTATCCCATTTCCAATTACAGTGTCCGTTTGTCAATTTCAGCTTTGTTTGTAAATTTCCAAATCTGGAACGTGCTGCCCAGCTCTCGACTGTGCCGGGTGTGCAAGATGCGACGTCCGCAGTCCGCAGGCTGGGCGAGAAGAACCCAGATTCTGGGCCCCGAGTCAGAGTCGCGGAAAGTTGGACGTCAGGGTAACCTTCATCACCCAGGGTGTTAAGCACCGGCTGGGCGGAGCGCAGAGAGGGGAAACAAGCGGCGGCGATCACACACCCCGAAACTGATCCAGCCCGATTTCTTTAATTCCATCCATTAATTTAAATGGAAGGAAAATCAGGTGGCTCCATCACTGGCGTGTGATCCTCCCTTCCATATCTCCCCCCACCACCTTCACCGAAGCGTGCGAGAGCATGGGCCTTACACTAAACATCCGTAAGACAAAAGTCCTCTACCAACCTGCCCCCGCCACACAGTACTGCCCCCCGATTATCAAAATCCACGACAAGGCCTTGGACAACGTGGACCACTTTCCATACCTTGGGAGCCTACTGTCAACAAGGGCAGACGTCGACGACGAAGTCCAACACTGCCTTCAGTGTGCCAGTGCAGCCTTTGGTCGCCTGAGATAGAGTGTTTAAAGACCAGGACATCAAATCCGGCACTAAGCTCATGGTCTACAGAGCAGCAGTGATACTCGCCCTGCTGTATGCTTCAGAGACATGGACCATGTACAGCAGGAACCTCAAAGCACTGGAGAGGTACCACCAACGCTGCCTCTGCAAGATCCTGCAAATCCATTGGCAGGATAGGCACACCAACATCAGTGTTCTCGCTCAGGCCAACATCCCCAGCATCGAAGCTCTGACCACGCTCAATCAGCTCCGATGGATGGGTCACATTGTCCGCATGCCCGATATGAGACTCCCAAAACAAGCGCTCTACTCGGAGCTCTGACACGGCAAGAGAGCCCCAGGTGGGCAGAGGAAACGCTTCAAGGACACCCTCAAAGCCTCCTTGAAAAAGTGTAACACCCCCACTGACACCTGGGAATCCCTGGCCCAAGACCGCACAAAGTGGAGGGGAAGCATCCAGGAATGCGCCGAACACCTCGAGTCTCTTCGCCGGGAGCAAGCGGAAGCCAAGCGCAGGCAGCGCAAGGAGCGCACGTCAACCCAAACACCCCACCCACCCGCCCCTTCAACCACCGTCTGCCCCACCTGTGACAGAGACTGTAGGTCCTGCATTGGATTCATCAGTCACCTGAGAACTCATTTTTAATGTGGAAGCAAGTCATCCTCGGTTCCGAGAGACTGCCTAAGAAGAAGAAGGTGATCCTCCCTTCCATATCGCCCCCCACCCCTCTGCACTCTGCCTGGGCGGCGGTTCAAGGCCCAGACAATGCAGATCAAGATATACCCAGCCATGTCCACTAGCCAGAGAGGATTGCCAAAATAAGTGCCTGGTCCGTAGTGACCTGAATTAATATAGTTTGGGTTAATTTACCAATTACCAGAATTCGGATACTTTGGGTTTCAGAAAAGCCTGCCTCTTCTTGGACACAATGGGGGTAATTTTAACCTAACTCGTCGGGCGGGAAACCCATGGGATCGGTCGGAACGTCGCTTTCGTACATGCCTAATATTATAAAGTAAAATTGGGCGGTATGTAACGTCAATTTCCCAATGGGCAGGTTGAGTTAAAATTGTCCCCATGGCTCTCTGTGCACATTCCATGTCCAATTTCCAATTCCCCTCGCTGGTTCAACAACAACAACAACTTGCATTTATATAGAAATAACAACAGAGAATGCTGGAGGCACTCAGCAGGCCAGGCAGCATCCGTGGAGAGAGAAACGGAGTTAACGTTTCAGGTCTGGGACCCTTCATCAGAACTGGAAAAAGCTGGAGATGTAACAGATATTAAGCAGGTGCAGAGACAGGGGGGGTGGGGAGGGTTAGGAGGGGAGGAAGGAGTAGAAAGAACATCCTGTACTTTTGCAAGACCAGTTTCTCCGTCTCCGCCGCGTCTGTTCTGACGATGCCACCTTCCATACTAGTGCTTCTGACATGTCTTCCTTTTTCCTCAACCGAGGATTCCCCTCTACCGTGGTTGACACGGCCCTTGACCGTGTCCGTTCTATTTCCCGCACTTCTGCTCTCACCCCTGCCCCTCCCTCCCAGAACCACGATAGGGTTCCCCTTGTCCTCACCTTTCACCCCACCAGCCTCCACATTCAACGGATCATCCTCCGCCATTTCCGCCACCTCCAACGTGATCCCACCACCAAACACTTCTTCCCCTCGCCTCCCCTTTCAGCATTCCGAAGGGACCACTCCCTCCGCGACACCCTGGTCCACTCCTCAATCACCCCCAACAGCCCTGCTCCTTCACCTGGCACCTTCCCGTGCAAGTGCAGGAGATGCAACACATGCCCTTTTACCTCCTCCCTTCCCACTGTCCAGGGCCCCAAACACCTTCCAGGTGAAACAGCGATTTACTTGTACTTCTTGCAATTTAATATACTGTATTCGCTGCTCACGATGCGGTCTCCTCTACATTGGGGAGACCAAACGCAGATTGGGCGACCGCTTTGCGGAACACCTCCGTTCAGTCCGTAAGGGTGACCCTGAGTTCCGGTCGCCTGTCACTTTAATTCACCGCTTCACTCCCACTCTGATCTCTCTGTCCTCGGCCTATTACATTGTTCCAATGAAGCTCAACGTAAGCTCGAGGAACAGCACCTCATCTTTCGATTGGGCACTTTGCAGCCTGCCGGACTCAACATTGAGTTCAACAATTTCAGATAATTATCCCTGCCCCCATTTTTCATGCAGTATGATTTTTGACATTCCCATTTGCAACATTTTATCTTTCCTGCCTCTTACAAAAATACAGGATGTTCTTTCTATTTCTTCCTCCCCTCCTAACCCCCCCCCCCACCCCCCCCCGTCTCTGCACCTGCTTAATATCTGTTACATCTCCAGCTTTTTCCAGTTCTGATGAAGGGTCCCAGACCTGAAACGTTAACCCTGTTTCTCTCTCCACGGATGCTGCCTGGCCTGCTGAGTATTTCCAGCATTTTCTGTTGTTATTTCAGATTTCCAGCATCCGCAGTATTTTGCAATTGCATTTATATAGCACCTTTAATGCAGAAAAATGTTCCCACGGTGCTTTACAGTGATGCAATTCAAAATGAATGGGCGCCAAGCCAAAGAAGGAGATATTGGGAAGGGTGACCGAAGGCTAGGCCAAAGAGGAGGGCTTTAAAGAGAGTCTTAGAGGAAGAGAAAGCAGTGGAGAGGCAGGAAATTCACAATGTAGAGCTTAGCTGGCTGAAGGCAGGGTAACGAATGGTGGGGCAAAGTGAGAGGGTTGGTGCACAAAAGGTCAGAATCAGAGGAATAAGAGTTATGGGGAGACTGTGGTGCTCAAGGAAGTCACACAGATAGAGAAGGGTGAGGCTATGAAGGAATTTAAACATGGTGATAAGAATTGTAAGTTCGAGGTGGTGGGGAACCTGGAGCCAATGTAGGTTAGCAATGACAAGGGTGATGGGTAAGTGGAACTTGGTGTAGGTTAGGATATGGGCAGCAGAGTTTTAGATGAGCTAATGTTTACTGTGAGTGGAGGATGAGAAGCTGCTCAGGGCGGAATTGGAATATTCGAGTCTGGAGGCGACAAAGGTATAGATGAGGATTTCAGCAGCAGATGATATCGCCAAGGGGCAGCATGTAGGAAGCAAAGCTGGGTGGTCAGCAGTTAATTGGGAATGGGATCAAGGGACCAAGACGTGGGCCTCAGGAACAAGTGTACAAAATTATATGGGGCATAGATAGGGCAGATAGAAAGGAACTTTTCCCCTTAGTGGAGGGGTCAATAATCAGGGGGCAAAGTTTCAAGGTAAGGGGCAGGAGGTTTAGAGGGGATTTGAGGAAAAACTTTTTCACCCAGAGGGTGGTTGGAATCTGGAACTCACTGCCTGAAAGGGTGGTAGAGGCAGGAACCCTCACAACATTCAAGAAGCATTTAGATGTGCACTTGAAACGCCATAGCATACAAGGCTACGGACCAAGTGCTGGAAAATGGGATTAGAATAGGCAGGGCCTAATGGCCGGCGCGTACACGATGGGCCTCTTTCTGTGCTGTATGACTCCATGACTCTAACAAGATAAGCTGAGAGAGGGCATGAGAGGATATTAAAGAGAAACTGGACAACATGTAGGATCAGGGCTAGGGCAGAGGGAGTCTGGGATAAGTTTGGCTTGGTGAGCAAAGGAAAGGGACAGCAGCAGAGGCAGCTGAATGAATGTTCTCAATCTTAGTGACAAAGAAGTCCATGAGCTCCTCGCACTTGTTGTTGGAGGTGAGGGTGGAGTGGACAAGGGAGGAGTGTTTAATGAGATGGCAGGTGGCAGAGAAATGAAGCCGGGAGTTACCTCTCTGCAGGATGATCCTGGGTAGGGAGCAGTTTGGGCAGAGGAGACTAAGGCGGGATAGTTCTTGAAGTGGTCGCACTGGGATGGATAAACCAGTTGTGTGCTGGATAAGCTGCTCTCCACTGGATTCCATTATTGTTTATGGTGGATCTGCACTGGATTCTGTTATTGTTTATGGTAGATCTGCACTGGATTCTGTTATTTATGGTGGGTCTGCACTGGATTATGTTATTGTTTATGGTGGGTCTGCACTGGATTATGTTATTGTTTATGGTGGGTCTGCACTGGATTCTGTTGTTGTTTATGGTGGGTCTGCACTGGATTCTGTTGTTGTTTATGGTGGGTCTGCACTGGATTCTGTTGTTGTTTATGGTGGGTCTGCACTGGATTCTGTTGTTGTTTATGGTTGGTCTGCACTGGATTCTGTTGTTGTTTATGGTGGGTCTGCACTGGATTCTGTTATTGTTTATGGTGGGTCTGCACTGGATTCTGTTGTTGTTTATGGTGGGTCTGCACTGGATTCTGTTGTTGTTTATGGTGGGTCTGCACTGGATTCTGTTGTTGTTTATGGTGGGTCTGCGCTGGATTCTGTTATTGAGCCCCACTCCAGAACCTGAGTGTATAATCTGGGTTGACAAGTGCTGCATTGTCAGAGATGCTATCAATTGAACCGCGGACCTTGTCTGCCTGATAATGTAATGAATTGGTATTCTTCAAAAATAAAATAAAATGGGGTGAAGGGCCATTTACATCCAAACCTATCTTGTGAAATACAGGACAATAACAACAAGAACAACTTGCATTTATATAGCGCCTTTAACATAGTAAAAATGTCCCAAGGCGCTGCATAGGAGTGTAATCCAACAAATTTTGACACCATGCCATATAAAGAGAGATTAGGACAAATGGCCAAAAGCATGGTCAAAGTGTTAGGTTTTAAGGAGCGTCTTAAAGGAGGGGCGAGTTAGAGAGGTGGAGAGGTTTAGAGAAGGAATTCCAGAGCTTAGGTCCTAGGCAGGTTAAAATCGAGGATGCGCAAAAGACCAGAATTGGAGGAGTGCAGATATCTTGGGGTTGTAGAGCTGGAGGTTACAGAGATAGGGAGGGGTGAGGCCATGGAGGGATTTGAAAACAAAGATGAAAATTTTAAACAACTAAAAAGCAGCAATTATAGTATCAGTGGATACAACCACACGTCTGGCCACCATGGGATGATAAATAACAATACTTGCATTTATATCGCTCGTTTTCATGTCAAGACATCCAGATGATGCATTACATTGAAGTGTAGTGACTGTTGTTATGTAGGTGAATATGACAACCATTCTCCACCTGAAATGTCTCGTACATGAGATGAATGACTAGTTAATCATTGTGAAATTTTTTTGCTGGTGTTGGCTGAGGGTGGAAGCCAGAACAAGGGTAAAGATTACAAAAACGAAACCCAAAGTGGTAATTTGCAGATTTTTTAATTCATTCTTAGGATGTGGGCATCACTGGCAAGACCAACATTTATTGCCCATCCCTAGTAGAATCATAGAATCATAAAATGGTTACAGCACAGAAGGAGGCCATTCCGCCTGTTGAGCCCATGCCGGCTCTCTCCAAGAGCACTTCAGCTAGTCCCACTCCCCCGCCCTTTCCCCGTAGCCTTGCAATTTTTTTTCCTTCAGGTACTTCTCCAATTCCCTTTTGAAAGCCACAATTGAATCTGCCTCCAGGCCGTGCATTCCAGATCCTAACCACTCGCTGAGTAAAAAGTTTTTCCTGATGTCGCCTTTGGTTTTTCTGCCAATCACCTTGAATCTGTGTCCTCTGGTTCTCGACCCGTCCACCAATGGGAACAGTTTCTCTCTATCTACTCTGTCTAGACCGCCTCATGATTTTGAACACCTCTATCAAATCTCCTCTCAACCTTCCCTGCTCTAAGGAGAACAATCCCAGCTTCTCCAGTCTATCCACGTAACTGAAGTCCCTCATCCCTGGAACCATTCTTGTAAATCTTTTCTGCACACTCTCTGAGGCCTTCACATCATTCCTAAGGTGCAGTGCCCAGAATTGGACACAATACTCCAGTTAAGGCCATACTAGTGTTTTATAAAGGTTTATCATAACTTCCTTGCTTTTGTACTCTATGCCTGTATTTATGAAGCCCAGGATCCTGTATGTTTTTTTAACCGCCTTCTCAACCTGCCCTGCCACCTTCAATGATTTGTGCACATATACCCCCAGGTCTCTCTGTTCCTGCACCCACTTTAGGATTGTACCCTTTAGTTTATATTGCCTCTCCTCGTTCTTCCTACCAAAATGTATCACTTCGCACTTTTCTGCGTTAAATTTAATCTGCCACGTGTCCGCCCATTCCACCAGCCTGTCTGTCTATCTGTCTGAAGTCTATCACTATCCTCCTCACTGTTCACTATACTTCCAAGTTTTGTGTCATCTTTAAATTTTGAAATTGTGCCCTGTACACCCACATCCAAGTCATTAATTAAATCAAGAAAAGCAATGGTCCTAGTACCGACCCCTGGGGAACACCACTGTATACCTTCCTCCAGTCCGAAAAACAACCGTTCACCACTACTCTCTGTTTCCTGTCACTTAGCCAATTTCGTATCCATGCTGCCACTGTCCCTTTTATTCCATGGGCTTCAACTTTGCTGGCAAGCCTATTATGTGGCACTTTATCAAACGCCTTTTGGAAATCCATGTACAACACATCAACCGCATTGCCCTCATCAACCCTCTCTGTTACCTCATAACAAAAACTCAATCAAGTTAGTTAAACTGGATTTGCCTTTAACAAATCCGTGCTGCCTTTGCTTAATTAATCCACAATTATCCAAATGACTGTTAATTTTGTCACATAGATACATAGATACATAGAAGATAGGAGCAGGAGTAGGCCATTCGGCCCTTCGTGCCTGCTCCGCCATTTAATGAGATCATGGCTGATCCTTTAATTCAGTATCCCGTCCCCGCCTTCTCTCCGTAACCCTTAACCCCTTTTGCCCGTAGAAATATATCTAATTCCCTCTTAAATATATTTAATGAGCTGGCATACACTGCCCTCTGTGGCAATGAGTTCCACAGGTTCACCACTCTCTGAGTGAAGAAATTCCCCCTCATCTCTGTCCTAAATGGTTTAGCCCTTATCCTTAAATTATGTCCTCTAGTTCTGTTCTCACCCGCCAAGGGAAACATTCCTTCTGCATCCAGTCTGTCTAGACCTGTCAGAATTTTATACACTTCTATGAGGTCCCCTCTCAATCTTCTAAACTCCAGTGTGTACATCCCTAAACTACATAGTCTCTCCTCATAGGTCATTCCCGCCATTCCTGGTATCAGCCTGGTGAATCGCCGCTGCACCCCCTCCATGGCAAGAACATCCTTCCTCAGATGAGGCGACCAAAACTGTACACAGTACTCGAGGTGTGGTCTCACCAGTGCCCTGTACAGCTGCAGCAAGGTATCCCTGTTCCTGTATTCTAACCCTTTTGCTATGAAGGCCAGCATACCGTTTGCCTTCTTGACCGCCTGTTGCACCTGCATGCTCGCCTTCAGTGACTGGTGTACAAGAACACCCAGGTCTCTCTGTACTTCCCCCTCTCCCAATCTATTGCCATTTAAATAATAATTTGCCCTCCCGTTCCTGCACCCAAGGTGGATAACTTCGCACTTGTCCACATTATAGTGCATCTGCCATTTATCCGCCCAATCGCCCAGTCTGTCCAAATCGCTCTGGAGCTTCCTGGTCTCTTCCTCTGAGCCCACCCCCCCTCCTAGTTTAGTGTCGTCTGCAAATTTGGAAATGCTGCATCCGACTCCCTGATCCAGGTCATTAGTGTAAATTGTGAACAGCTGGGGGCCCAGGACAGATCCCTGTGGTACCCCACTTGTTACTGCCTGCCATTCAGAAAATGAGCCGTTTATTCCAACTCTCTGTTTTCTATCTGACAGCCAGTTCCCTATCCACGCCAAAACTTTCCCCTTTATCCCATGAGCCTCAATTTTCCATGCTAATCTTTTATGTGGGACCTTATCGAAGGCCTTTTGGAAGTCCAGGTACACCACATCTACTGGCTCTCCCCCATCTATTCTACCAGTTACTCCCTCAAAAAATTCCAATAGATTAGTCAAGCACGATTTACCCTTTGTAAATCCATGTTGACTCTGTCCTATCCTGTCCCCATTTGCTAAGTGCTCCGCTATTTCATCCTTAATGATGGACTCCAGCATTTTGCCCACAACTGATGTAAGGCTTACAGGTCTGTAATTACCTGCTTTTTCCCTACCCCCCTTTTTGAATAGTGGGGTAACGTTAGCTACCCTCCAATCCATCGGCACTGTTCCCGAGTCTAATGAATTCTGAAAAATCATCCTTAGTGCATCCGCTATCTCTAGGGCCACCTCCTTCAGTACCCTAGGATGCATGTTATCAGGCCCTGGGGATTTGTCCACCTTCAATCCCTTTAGCTTCCTTAACACCATATCCTTAGAGATATTGATTTGCGTCAGTTCCTCCTTTGCCAATGTCCCTATTTTTCCCGATATCCCAGGGAGGTTTTTTGTGTCTTCCTTCGTAAAGACTGACCCAAAGTATGCATTTAGTTGATCTGCCATTTCCTTATTTCCCATTATATATTCCCCCGTATCTGACTGCAATGGACCAACTTTGGTTTTCACCAGTCTTTTCCTTTTGATATCACGGATTATCATTTCTAAAAGTTTCCCCACTACCGAGGTTAAACTGATTGGACAGTAGTTGCTGGGTTTATCGTTGCACCCTTTTTTGAACAAGGGTGTAACATTTGCAATTCTCCAGTCTTCTGGCACTACCCCCGCATCGAAGGAGAATTGTAAGATTATGGCCAGTGCCTCCGCGATTACTTCCCATTACTTCCCTCCGCATCCTAGGATGCATCCCATCCGGTCCTGGTGACTTATCTACTTTAAGTACAGTCAGCCATTCTAGTACCTCCTCTTTATCAATTTTTATCCCATCCAGTATCTCAACTACCTCCTCTTTCACCATGACTTTGGCAGCATCTTCTTCCTTGCTAAAGACAGATGCAAAGTACTCACTTAGTACCTCAGCCATGCCCTCTGCTTCCATGTGTTGTCTCCATTTTGGTCCCTAATCGGCTGCACCTCTCTCAGGTCCGCACTCTCAGGTGGACGTAAAAGATCCCAAGGTACTATTTCGAAGAAGAGCAAGGGAGTTATCCCCACTGTCCTGGCCAATATTTATCCCTCACTCAAAATAACAAAAACAGATTATCTGGTCATTAACACATTGCTGTTTGTGGGACCTTGCTGTGCACAGATTGGCTGCCGTGTTTCCCACATTAAAACAGTGACTACACTCCAAAATTACTTCATTGGCTGTAAAGCGCTTTGAGATGTCCGGAGGTTGTGAAAGGCGCTATATAAATGTAAGTCTTTTTTAATCTTTTCTGAACACCTTGGGGGTGATTTTCTGACGTTGGAGGAGGCGGATTTGGAGTCGGGAAAGGCGGGAAAATTCCAATTAGTGAGGTCGGGCCAGAAACCCGACTCCAAGCCGCCTCCGTGGGACTTTGCCGGTGCCGGTTTTGGCGGCCGGGAATTGTAATGTATGTACCTTTAAGGGGAGAACTACTTTTTACAGCTCCTGTATACTGTAGTACCGGCAGTGACCACACCTGTATATAAACCCTGAGTAGGGATCTGTAAATTTAGTTCTAGAGTAACCCTCATTCAGTAAACACCTGTTGATCGTTCCCTGCAGTCTCTTGCCTGATTATTGAAGGACACAACAACAAGATACATGGATCTAACATTGGCGACGAGCAGATTCAAACCTACCTGCAACTCTGCATCACCTCCCAGGGATTCGCTCCTGGAGAACAGTGGAAGAAGGCCAAGTCCAGAAGCACGGGCGTCGACCACGGGAAACCCCCCAGTCATCCAGCGGAGATTTGAGCATCGCAGGGGAGGCTGTCGAGAGCCAGGCTTGGCTTTCCAGTCACGGTGGTCCAGCAAAATGGGCTGGCAACAGGCACTGCGCAGACCCTTCCCGGACAGCGGTGGCTAGAGCTGACCGACGGCACAGAAAAAGGCCGAGCAGCGTCGATGGGGGAGAGAGAGAGGGTAGAGCGCACAGGGCGCAGCCGGTGTTCAGGACCGAGCGGCGTCGATGAGAGAGAGCAGAGCGCAGCCGGTGTTCAAGGGCTGAGCAGCATCAATGGGGGAGAGAGGCACGCAGGAAAACGCGCAGAGCGCAGCCGGTGCTCAAGGGCCAAGTAGCGTCAGCGGGGAAGAAAGGAAAGCGCGGGAGATGCCATTTTAAGCCGCAGCGGGGAAGAAAGGAAAGCGCGGGAGATGCCATTTTAAGCCAGTCTAACCACACCCAAAAATGCCGAAGAGTGGCAGTATCACAGCGTTCGACAATGAAGTCGCAGATTGGACGACATATCTCGAACGCATAGAAGTATACTGCAAGGCGAATGAAATGCCAGATGACAAGAAAGCGCTGGTATTGTTGAATTCAATGGGTGCAAAAACGTATGGCTTACTACGAAACCAATAACCCCAGAGAAGCCAGTAGAAAAGGATTTTGAAAACATAGTGTCAATCCTACAGGACCACTTAAACCCCACACCGCTGCTGATAGCAGAAAGATTTAAGTTTCACAAAAGGAACCAGCATAAAGATAAAAGTAATGCTGAGTATTTAACGGAACTGCGCAAGCTATCGAAACACTGCCAGTTTGGAACGGGACTAGCAGATACTTTAAGGGATAAGTTTGTGTGTGGGCTTCAAAGTGAAGGAACCCAGAAACGGCTTCTATCAGAAAAGGATCTTACGCTGGACAAGGCTTTCAGCATTGCAGTATCACACGAAGCAGCAGCACAGGGCACGGCAGAGATACAATGGAGACCGCAAGAATATGGCACAAATGAAATGTCATACGGGACAGTGAAGTGCTATCGCTGCGGCAAAACAACACACGACCATAAGGATTGCTGGTTCAAGGACAAAGTGTGCAGACAGTGTAGAAAAGTAGGACACATAGCAAGAGTCTGCAGGTCGGGAAAGAAAACCAGCAGCAAGAAATCTCCACAGGAGAAGTACAAGAAGGTACATAAGGTGACGGAGAGTAGTGCAGACGAACAGAAAAGTGATACAGACTCCGGAAGCAAGGAGCTGGGTTGTCTGAAACTACATAATGTGATCAAAACGGAGGATCACCAAACTATCTGGGTCACACTCAAGATAGCAGGAGTCCAAGTGAAAATGGAATTGGACACAGGATCAGCCCTAACAGTCATAAATCGAAGGGACTACAAGCGGCTATTCTCACATATACCCTTGAGAGATACAAAGATTGTCTTGAAGACGTACACGGGGCAAAAATTCTACCCCAAAGGAAAAATAAGGGTGAACGTTATATATAACGGCAAGGAAACACCAAAAATGGACCTATATGTATTGCCGGATGGAGGACCACCACTACTAGGACGTGAATGGATCTGGAAGATACAGCTAGATTGGCATTCCATACAAGCACTGACTGTAGATGCCAAAAAGAATGGCGACGTCACACCTGGACGACTGTCAAAAATGGTAACTGACGCACAAGAAGTGTTCCAGCAGGGACTCGGAACACTAAAAGGCATAACAGCGACGATCAAAATAGAGGAAAATGCAAGCCCAAAGTTTTTTAAGGCCAGACCGGTACCTTATGCGATCCGCCCAGCCGTCGAAGCAGAGCTGGAAGGTTTGGAACGTTCAGAAGTACTGTCCAAAGTGGACTGGAGCGAGTGGGCTACACCCATCATTCCTGTAATGAAGAGAGCGTTGAGTAATACGCCTGGGGAACCAAAGAATGTTCGCATCTGTGGGGACTTTAAGGTGACAGTGAACCCAGTCCTTCACACTGTACAATATCCGCTTCCGCGGATTGAAGATATTTTCGCCTCGCTATCGGGAGGGAATCGCTTCACTAAGATTGATCTGGCCCAGGCGTACCTGCAAATGGAGTTAGAAGAAGCCTCGAAACAGTACCTCACGATCAACACTCATAAAGGTCTCTACCAATACAACCGGCTGGTGTTTGGGGTAGCATCAGCTCCGGCTATTTGGCAAAGGGCAATGGAACAAGTCCTGCAAGGGATTCCAGGGACCCAGTGTTATTTGGACAACATCCTGGTCACGGGCGAAAATGACAGTGATCACCTCGCCAGCCTGGAGCAGGTGCTCACTAGATTGAAGGAATATGGGCTCCGAGCTAATCGCCACAAATGCGAGTTTTTCCAGAAGCAGATCTCGTATTGTGGCCATGTTATTGATAAAGAGGGGTTACATAAGTCCCCTGAAAAGATTGAGGCAGTAGTCAAGGCTCCAGCACCGGAAAATGTATAACAACTGAGGTCGTTCCTCGGGCTGGTGAACTACTACCACAAGTTCTTGCCGAATTTGTCTACCGTACTACACCCACTGAACACCCTACTGCAAACAGGGGTACCATGGAAGTGGAGTGACGAATGTAAACGAGCTTTCCAGAAGAGCAAAGCATTGATCACATCAAAAGAGGTGTTGGCTCATTTCAACCCAGCACTACCAATTCGGTTGGCGTGTGATGCATCACCCTATGGCATTGGAGCGGTGCTGTCACACAAATTCCCGGACGGCTCGGAGAGGCCAGTAGCCTTTGCGTCTTGGTCACTAACCTCAGCCGAGCATAACTACGCCCAGATTGACAGGGAGGCCCTCAGCCTGGTGTGGGGAGTGAAAAAGTTCAATCACTACCTGCACGGGCAGAAGTTCACCTTGCTGCCTGACCACCAACCATTTGTCTCCATCTTTAATCCAAAGAAGGGCGTTCCGGTGATGACTGCGCAACGGCTACAAAGATGGTCCCTTTTTCTAGGGGTGCACCAATATGAAATCGAGTATAAGGGCACGAAACAGCATGGAAACGCTGATGGGCTATCACGCCTGCCACTGCCTACTGCGGAGGAAGCACCAGCAGTGGATCCTGTCGAAATATTTCATTCGACTGTAATTGAATGCTTGCCAGTAACTAACGCTGGTATAGAGAAGGAGACCCGAAATGACCCGACACTGTCTCGGGTATATGATTTGATGGTGAAGGGATGGCCAGCACATGGCGACTCACTGTTGCCAGCATTCTCATCCAGAAGAGAACAGCTGTCAGTATGCCAGGGGACCTTGATGTGTGGATCCCGAGTGGTAATTCCACCCAAGTTAAGGGAGAGAGTGCTCAATGAGCTTCACGAAGGTCATCTGGGAAGGGTGAAAATGAAAAGCCTTGCTAGGGCTTATGTGTGGTGGCCGGGGATCGATCAGCAAATCGAGGACCTGACAAAGAGCTGCTCAGGATGCCAGAAGGTCCAAAATGCACCACCACATGCCCCTCTACACCCATGGGAGTGGCCCTCATCTCCATGGCAACGGGTGCATATTGATTTTGCTGGTCCATTCATGGACTCAATGTTTTTAAGAGCCGTGGATGCGCACTTGAAATGCCCTGAGGTGATTAAAATGTCCTCCACCACCACGGAGAAAACTATTTCAGTCCTACGGACCATTTTTGCCAGGAACGGCTTGCCAGAGCAGATTTGCTCTGATGACGGACCACAGTTTGTGTCCGAAGATTTATGAAAAGGAATGGGGTAAGGCATTACACATCCGCCCCGTATCATCCAGCCACAAATGGATTGGCTGAGAGGTTCGTACAAACCTTTAAAAAAGCAGTAAAGGCCATGTGCGATGACGACATTCCACTGCAGCATAAGGTGGACAATTTCCTGTTAGCCTACAGAAATGCGACACATGCAGTCACCAACCAGGCCCCGGCCATGATGTTCTTTAACCGAAGGTTGAGATCTCGTCTGGATTTGCTCAGACCAAATGTACGAAGAGATGTTGAGAATAAGCAATTCCAGCACATCAATGAGAAGCCGACAAGGAGCTTCAATGTAGGGCAACCAGTCTTGGCTCGTGACTACCGAACAGAAATGGCAACCAGGAACGATATGCACACGGCAGGGGCCACTAATGTACACAGTGGATGTTGGGGAGAACATTGTGAGACGCCATGTTGACCAGATCCTAGAGTCACAGGAACGAGTCAACCCCATGTCTCGCCCATACGTACCTGGTGATGAACCCGACGTCCAGGTAGCATCTACCCCAGAAACAGTAGCATCAGAAGCGGATGAACCAACCGACGACAGGGGGCCAGAATCGCCTCCGCACCAAGAGCAAGACACTCGGGAAAGGCGCTATCCAGAAAGGATCAGGAAGCCTCCCCAAAGACTGAATTTATAAATAGACTATTTTCAGTTAATGTTGCATGTTAAAAGTGCTAATTGTAATTAGTTTGATATTTAATTGTTAAATGAGTGTTATGGTACTGTTAATCTAAAAGGGGAGGAATTGTAATGTATGTACCTTTAAGGGGAGAACTATTTTTTACAGCTCCTGTATACTGTAGTACCGGCAGTGACCACACCTGTATATAAACCCTGAGTAGGGATCTGTATAGTTAGTTCTAGAGTAACCCTCATTCAGTAAACACCTGTTGATCGTTCCCTGCAGTCTTTTGTCTGATTATTGAAGGACACAACAACAAGATACATGGATCTAACAGGAATCGCTCCTGCCTCCAGCTGGCCGTTGTGTTAATTAACGTCTGCGAATGCTTGTTAGGGCCTCTCTAATCCTATTTTGAGAGGCCCTCGTGAATTTCCCATCATTTCGGCGTGCCTCACGCAACTTCTGAACCACGCCAGGTAAACCTGGCTGGTTGACTCGTGGGTGGCCTCCTCACTGCTGCAGGTCTAACAAGACATCGTTTACTGCAGCAAGGATTACGTGCAGGTGCCAGACCTTGGCTTTAATAGGCCGATGAGCACTCTCAGAAGGCCTTCCGAAGTCAGACGTGCCACAGCTTGACTCCATCAACTGTGGGACCTCCTGGGAAGACCCTCGCCCTGCTTGCAATGAGCGCTTCTCCAGAGAAGGCATCTGGAAGCAGAATGGGAAACATTCATTTCCTTTCACCTTGGACCTCAGATGAGGATGAGGACCATCCACGGCAGCAGCAGAACCAGGCAGCGCAGCAGCAACAGCAGCAGGAGCCCCAACCTCCTGCTCAGCCACCTGATGCTGCACAGGGCAGAAGGCGCCAGCGCATCGAGGCACCTCGCCGCAGGAGATACCCCCAACACAGAAGGTTTACAGACAGAGGATGAGCTACCTCAACATGAGTGAGCAGCAGTGCCAAAAAGGAGGCTGAGACTTTCGCGTGAGTTTGCCTGAGAGGTCTGCGGCCTGCTGCAGCAAGACCTGGTGCCCAGAGGAACGGGTGGATACCCCTTACCAGTGGCTGTCAAAGTCACCACCGCACTCAACTTCTTCGCCTCAGGCTCCTTCCAGGGACCATCAGCAGACATCAGCGGCATCTCCCAGTCAGCCGCCCACAGGTGCATCACCCAGGTTACCGATGCTCTTTTTGCTAAGTCCCACAATTACATCCAGTTTACAAGGGATCACGCAAGTATAACTGCCCATTCAGTTGGATTTGCATATATGGCAGGCATGCCAATGGTGCAGGGCATCATAGACTGCACACATGTGGCCCTTAGGGCACCCCAGCTATCTTTGTCAACTGAAACGGCTTCCAGTCCCTCAATGTACAGCTGGTGTGTAACCACAAGAAAGGGTTCTTGCATGTTTGCGCCAAGTTCTGTGGCAGTTGCCACGACTCTTTCATCCTGCGGCACTCTAGTGTTCCTCTGCTTTTCAATCCACCAAACCAACTTAACGGATGGCTCCTTGGTGACAAAGGCTACCCCCTGAAGAAGTGGCAAATGACGCCGATCAGGAGGCCAGCTAACGAGGCTGAAGAGTGCTACAACACCAGCCACATTTCGACCAGGGCCATCATAGAGCAGACCATTGGGTTGCTGAAGATGCGCTTCCGTTGCCTTGACCGATCAGGTGGAGCCCTGCAGTATACACCATACAGGGTCTCCAGAATGGTCGTGGTCTGCTGTACACTGCACAACATTACACAGTGTCGTGGCTTGCAGCTTCCTGATGAGAAAGCGGCTCAGTTCCAGCCCTCCTCAGATGAGGAGGAGGATCTGGAGGAGGAGGATCTGGAGGAGGATGAGGACCTGGAAGAGGAGCAGCAGGAGGAGGAGCAGCAGGAGGAGGAGGAGCAGGAGGAGGTCAGAGCGCCAGTGTTTCGACCAGCGGCAGCACGCGAGCACATGGCTGCCAGGGATGCAAGGGATGAACTTATCATGGCCAGATTTGTATAGGTTGGCCAAGTTGGCACATGTCCTTGGCTCCATGCTAGGACTTGATTGACAATGGACATGACTCTCTGGCCTCCTTTCATTCAGGCCACCAACCTGACAACGCAAGTGTGACGTTGCCCGCAATGTGGAGCTGCCTAAGGCTAAGTAACAGATGGCATAACGCCAACATTTTGGCATCAAAACATGTTAATGCTTTCCATCAAGGATGGCATTTCATCAATACACAGAAACAGTCTCCCAAACTACACACAGATCTGGGGCTTATACCCCTTGCCAGCTGCCCCCACACAGCCTTGGTTTCTTTGGCAGGCCTCTTCCTCCGAGATGAGTGGAAGAGCACCTCCCTGTTAGCTCTCACCCCCTCAAACAACATTTGCAGCGCCTCATCTGAGAGCCTCGGGTAGACCCTTGCCTTGGAATTGGATATAGGTATCTCAAAAGATGTTGGAGGTGGTGCAGGAGATGCAGAAATGCTGTGGAATGAGCCAAGGGAGCAAGAAGCCATAAAATCAGACTGGAAAAGTGTTGTCAACAGAGGCGAGTTTCAGCCCCAAAACACTAATTGAGAAAGGCATCCCACACCTCTGAAATCAACTGGCCAATCATGGGAAAATCTCAATTTTTGGAAAACTATCCGTGGAGGCGAGTTTCTGACACACCCAAGCTGAAACCCGCCTCCAGTGAGAAAATCGCCCCCCTTATACCCAGGAATATTTAGTACCAAATCCTGCCCTTTTTAGAGCCAGATCTCCATTATCACCACAACATCATATTCCCATGTGTCTATTTGCACCTGCAGCTCACCAACCTTATTTACCACACTTCATGCATTCACACACATGCACTGTAAACCTATTTAAGATCTTCCTGTATTCTCTCTTAGTCTGACCCCACCTAATACCGTACTATTTCTTACTCTAGTGCAATCTGTCTCTCCCAATCCTTTGTGCACCTTGTTTCTTCTTTCTAATGCTACATCCTGGTGCCCATCCCCCTGCCAAATTAGTTTAAATGCCCCCCCCCCCACCAAACAGCACTAGGAAACCACTGCCTCCCCCCAACCCCCCTGTGAGGACATTGGTCCCTGCTCTGTTGAGGTGCAACCCGTCCAGCTTGTACAGGTCCCACCTCCCCCAGAACCAGTCCCAATGTCCCAGGAATCTAAAGCCCTCCCTCCTTCACCATCTCTCCAGCCACGCATTCATCTGCTCGATCCTCCTATTTCTATACTCACTAGCTTGTGGCACTGGGAGTAATCTGGAGATTACTACTTTTGAGGTCCTGCTTTTTAATCTCTTTCCTAGATCCCTAAAATCTGCCTGCAGGACCTCATCCCTCTTGTCATTGGTACTGATATGGACCACGAACTCTGGCTGTTCACCCTCCCCCCTCAGAATGTTCTGCAGCCGCTCAGTGACATCTTTGACCCTGGCACCAGGGTGGCAACATACCATCCTAGAATCATGTCTGCGGCTGCAGAAACGCCTGTCGGTTTCCCTAACTATTGAATCTCCTATCACTATTGCTTTCCCGATCTTCCTCCTCCCCTGCTGTACAGCAGAGCCACCCGTGGTGCCATGGACTTGGCTCTGGCTGTACACCCCAGAGGAACCATCGCCGTCGCCAGTACTGGTTAGAGAGTGAGATGCACTCAGGGGACTCCTGCACTACCTGCCTGGTCCTCCTTGTCTGTCTGACGGTCACCCATTCCCTCTCTGCCTGCACACGTTTACGCTGTGGAGTGACCACCTCCTGCACCGTGCTATCCACGTAGCTCACAGCCTCACGGATGCACCGCAGTGACGCCAGCTTCAGCTCCTCCAGCTGATGACACTTCCTGCACATGTGGTTGTCCAGGACACGGGAAGCGTCATAGAGTTCCCACATGGCACAAGATGTGCATTCCACAAGACCGAGGTGCCCTGCCATGCCTCTACTTAATAGACTATTAAATAACTTAACAGAAATAAATTTAAGACTTAAAACAAAATCACCAGCTACTCACCAATCAGCTCCTTCCCTTGTGCTGAAGTCACTTACGTCGCTCCCTGACGCTCGCGCTCCCTCTGGGCTCTTGGGCCTACCTTTATCTGTGGCCACTCCTCTCGTTCTCCCGCAGGTCCGCTCTTGTGTCTATTAACTTAGAGACCTTGGGTTCTATGGCTCCACTCCTCCTTTTGAGTCAAACGTCTCTCACCCGCCTTCCTCCTCTCCACCAATTCCTGTGCTCACACAATTCCTCCACTCTGCTTGCGATTCACTCCATTTGCGTTCTTTTGAGAAAGTTTCCTTTGAGAAGGTGGTGGTGAGCCGCATTCTTGAACCGTTGCAGTTCGTGTGGTGAAGATATTCCCACAATGCGTTAGGTAGGCATTTTGGGATTTTGAACAAGCGACGATGAAGGAACGGCGATATATGTCCAAGTTAGGATGGCATGTGACTTGGAGGGAAACTTGGAGGTGGTGGTGTTCCCATGCACCTGTTGCCCTTGTCCTTCTAGGTGGTAGAGGTCGTGGGTTTGGGAAGTGCTATTGAGGAAGCCTTGGCGAGTTGCTGCAGTGCATCTTGTAGATGGTACACACTGCAGCCATGGTACGTGGGTGATGGAGGGAGTGAATGTTTAAGGTGGTGGATGGGTGCCAATCAAGCGGGCTGCTTTGTCCTGGATGGTGTTGAGCTTCTTGAGTGTTGTTGGCGCTGCACTCATCCAGGCAAGTGGAGAGTATTCCATCACACTCCTGACTTGTGCCTTGTAGATGGTGGAGAAGCTTTAGGGAATCAGGTGAGCCACTTGCCGCAGAATACCCAGCCTCTGACCTGCGGTAGTAGCGACGGCATTTGTGCGGCTGGTCACAAAGATAATTACAGCTGAAGTAGGGCACTTGGCCTATCTAGCTGATCCTTACCTATAAACCCACAGTTCCCCCATCATAGCATACAACTACCACTTGAATGTTTCCAGTGCAACAAATGCTTGCAGCTCTGATAAACCGCGGCAGTACAATGTCTGTAGTGAACATGTAGCAGCCACTAAAGCAGTGCTATTTATTCTGTGATCCAGTTTCCATGTAGACCCACAGAAAGCTCAACCAAGGTTACAATGTGAAGTCCTCACCTTGCCCATTTGGAACACTCAGCCCTTGTGATAAAAGCACAGTGCTGCATTTCCGCCAAAGAACGACAGATCACTGCAGTCTTTCTCAAATAGCCGCCGCCTTTGTTGAGCTGATTTGCTGGGAATGATTATATCACTGCTGAAAGTGCTCACTTCTCTATCAAAGGAACAATAATGAAAAAGAAAAATCCCAGCAATGGAAATTAAAGCTCACAATGGCCTATTTTACTGTGACATGCATCAGGAGGCTTTCTTTTAAAGTGCGTGGCCTTATGGGTAAATGCGAAGCCATAGAGGCCAAGTAGTCCCCGGTTTGGTTCCTGGCTCGGGCTGGCCTCGGCTGGGGAAGCTGGTGAGAGGACTGCAATTGGCTTCAGTGCCCCTGGGCTAAGGAAGGCAAAATCATCCATTTTATGGGCGTAAACCAGGTGCAACAAGGCCCAATTTTGGGGGCCAACATCCTGAGCCCCAAAATTGGATCAGGCCAATTTTTCAGGCGTCCCTGGCAGCCACCTAAAACAGGTGATAGGTCCCTTACATATAGGAATGAGGGGCCGAACTCTGTTTTAGGTCCCGTCACAGAAATTGGGTTGCGATGTGCTGGGCCTACCCTGGTCAGGGATTTTCAGTGGCCACCGCAGTCCCCAACTGAAGGTAATTTATTTTTTTAAGCTTGCGAAAACCGTCCTGTGGAGCCAAGAGGAGCAGGAGTGTTCCTGCTTGAGCCACAGCACTGCTGACATCTGCTGCCGGTCACAAAGGGCGCTCCTGCCTGCCCCACTGCCCTTCCCTGCCATTCCATACCCCCCCACCCAACACTTACTCGAGACCACTGTTGGTGAGGCAGGCAGCCTGAAAGTCGTTGGTGCAGAAAGGCGCGCTGCCTTCAACGGTGACCGCACTTCAAAAAAAGTACTTCATTAACTGTAAAACGCTTTGGGACGTCCTGAGGTTGTGAAAGACGTCATATGAATGCAAGCCTTTCTTTTCTTTTCTTTGGAGGCGCGACTCGTTCCAGCAGCTTGTCCGTGATATTTAGAAATAAGCCCGAGGCCTACTTTCTGGCCGGTCGCGGGCCTCCCGGTTCAGGCGCACGTTGCGTCTGCTTCGCCGGCTTGGCTCCCAACGCTGGGTGAATTTCCATCCCAAGGAATAGCCCCTTGATTAAAATACCTGAAGGCCATCAGCAGAACTGTAGCGCGGCATGAGACGGGAAAGAAAAAAAATTAAAGGGGGTGGGGGGGGAGCTATTTAAAAAAGGGATGCTTTTTTTTTATACGTATATGGATGGATGGGGGGGCGGGGGAGAGAGTGGGAGGGATTCAGGCAAGCTCTTCTCCAGGAACTCCTTTCTTTGCGACTTCTCGCATTGAGAAGGACAGAAGCAACAGTATCATGGAAGAACCATCACCTCAAATCTGCCCTCCAAGGCACTCACACCATCCCGACTTGGACATATATCGTCCTTCCTTCATTGTCACTGGGTTAAGATCCTGGAATGTCCTCCCTAACACCATCATGGGAGCATTATCGCCCCTAAGGACTGCAGCAGTTGACAAGGAAGGCCCATAAGCACCTCCTCAGAGCACCGAGGGATGGGCGATAAATGCCGGCCTTGCCAGTGTCGCTCACATCCCGAGAACAAATACTTGATCAAAATCTCTCCTGCAATGCTGCCATATTGTCAATGGTAACAAATCAACTGCTGTGCGATGCAGTTGTTAGGTTTTAGAAGCAGAAATGTATAGATCCAGGTGTGATTAATATAATGATTGCATCATCATCATTATGCATTCAGTCAGAGTACAGTCCACTGCAAAGTACATTACCATGGTAACATTGTGCTTTTAAGTAGCTAATATTTTTGTGAGCCAGTTAATGTAAATTAAATAGGGTCTGCACTTGGATTAAGCTCCCACCTGCTAATGTTGCCATAATAACTACCAGGAAAATTGACAGATTATCAGTGAAGGGGGTGTAAATGTGGCCTTGCCTGAGCAACACTATTATTCCGCTTTGGTTCAGAGCTTAACCCTTTTAACTTTTCAACATAACAACCAGCTGCTCTACTGGTGTGGTTCCATTCCAAAATACGACGGTATCCTCAGGTTTCAGTGTAATTTAGAAGAATGAGAGGGGATCTCATTGAAACGTATAAAATTCTGACAGGGCTAGACAGACTGGATGCAAGGAGGATGTTTCCCCTGGCTAGGGGGTCTAGAACGAGGGGTCACAGTCTCAGGATACGGGGTAGGACATTTAGGACTGAGATGAGGAGAAATTTCTTCACTCAGAGGGTGGTGAACCTGTGGAATTCTCTACCACATAAGGCTGTGGAGGCCAAGTCACTGAATATATTTAAGAAGGAGATAGATAGATTTCTAGACACAAAAGGCATCAAGAGGTATGGGGAGAGAATGGGAATATGGTATTGAGATAGAGGATCAGCCATGGTCATATTGAATGGCGGAGGAGACTGGAAGGGCCGAATGGCCTACACCTGCTCCCATTTTTCTATGTTTATGTTTTAGGCCTGTAATAGTCTGCATTTATACCACAATGACTACAGTCTACAAAGCTATTCGCTAACATTGTAACTAAGGCTTTCAGTGTCAAAAGCCATAGACGTACCATGGTTATCATGTGCTGAACACATGGTTCTAAACCAGCAAAAGCATTTGTTCCAGTCGCCATCCTGCATTTGGCCACAGATGCCCTGATTCATCGACTCACCACAGCCTCCTTGCCTCGTTCTACCACTCTTTAGATTAACTTAATTTTTCTCTCTAATTTTCTCATCCAGTGTCCTCCCCTCTCACCCTTTCCTGGAGTGGTTGACTCCCTCACTGGGACACAGTGGGGGGCTACTCTTGCCCAGGTGCCCATTACTGATGCGTGAGCCCTGGCAGTGAATGCCGGCAGACTATCCAGCTAAGGAAGACGTTACGGTCAAGGCCAGTGCCGCCCTCGTTTGGCGTGCTCACATACACATTTCCAGTTACGGGTCCGCTGTGACTTCCTCCAGGCCTACAACCCTCCGAGATCTCTGTGCTGCTCCAATTCTGGCCTCTAGCACATCCCCGAATTTAATCGCTGCACCATTGGCGGCCATCCCTTCAGCTGTCTGGGCCCTTATTTCCTGCCTAAACCTCCCCACCTCTCTCACCTCCTCTAAGACGCTCCTTAAAACCTACTTTTTTGATCACCTGCCCTAATAGCTCGATGTAAAATTCTGTTTGAGAACGCTCCTGTGAAGCGCCTTGGGACGTTTTACTATGTTAAAAGTGCTATTTAAATACAAGTTGTTGTTGTTGTATAGCGAGCAGGAATTTGAACCTTGGCTAGTTTTCCCTTCCTTCCCCTAACTGCAGCCCTTGTCATTACTGAAGTTGAGATTGGATAACATTAATGTGTTCTGAGCTCTCTCACTTCAGAATCAGCAGGATGAGATGCAACTGTGTGCTTTAATGGCATCATATTCTGAGCTGGTCGAGATGGCTCAACGACTAAATGCACTGCATGGTGCGGAACTGAGCTGTTCATACGTTCAGACCTTGACTTGTGCCAAAACGCTACAAGAGGGTTCCTGAGCTACAGAAGGAAATGAAAAGATCCAGAAAAATGGGTCAAGGCTGGGGCAGATACGATGGGTCAAACGCAAGTCCTGCCCCGCTGGAACTCCACCCCAAAGCAGAGGATCCCTCCCCATACAGTCCAGGGCAGTCAGTTCAATTCAATTCAATTCAAATCGCTTTATTGGCAAGACAAGTTACATCTTATGTTGCCAAAGCATCGGAAAACATTCATGTTTGTTCACAAAAATACAGATGTATAAACAGTGTATAAACAGATACAATGTATAAATACAGTGTATAAACAGATATATCCCTGAGTGTATAAATATACTTTCATATAATTTATATATACTCTTATCTTATCTTTAGTGGTTGTCCCTCTGTTTATGGCAAGCTGTAACATAGTGTGCTGCTAGTGTTATGCAACTTCTCTCTTCCCCTAGTAGGTATGGGAGTTTTTGGTCGTCATTCAATTTTCTGAATTCCGGGCATATTTTTGTAAATTTTGGGTAGAAATTCTCCCTTATGCCCTGATATTTTCTACAAGCTGTGAGGAAGTGCATCTCTGTCTCCACCATTCCCTGACTGCAGTGAGAGCATATCCTGTCCTCTCTTGGTAGCCGGGTCTGCCTGTGTCTACCTTTTTCGATCGCCAGGCTATGTTCACTAAGTCTGTACATTGTCAGGATTTTTCTCAGTTTGCTGTCCTTTACCATGGTCAGGTAATCAGCTATGTTGTATTGTCTGTTTAGGGCCAAGTAGCAATTGAGTTTGCTTTGGGTTTTTGTTGTTTCTGCCCAATATGTCAGATATTTTTCCTTTTGCTTAGCGACGATTGTGTTGGGTCGAATTCTTTGTGTTACGCTGTCACTGTCCTGGGGCTGGTTATTGTTAGTAGTGTTAGTAGTTACTTCACTGAGTCCCAGGACTAGTTGACTGAGGGTATTCTTCTTTATGGTCAGCTCTTGGCATTTCAGGGCGTTGTAGTGATAGCATTGGGGGTTGCTCATTTGTAGGTGATTCCAAAATTTGGTGGTTCTTTTTTGGATAGTGATTATTAATGGATATTGGCCTAGTTCCGCCCTGCATGCATTGTTTACTGTTTTCCTTTGAGTCCGGAGGATACTTTTACAGAATTCTGCATGTAGGATCTCAATTGGGTGTTTGTCCCATTTTGCAAATTCTTGTTGTGTTAGCCGTCCCCATACCTCACTGCCATAGAGTGCAATTGGTTCAATTACTGATTTGAAAATTTTTAGCCAAATGCTAATTGGGATTTCTATTCGGATTGATTTTTTAATGGCATAGAAAGCCCTTCTTGCTTTCTCTTTCAGTTCATTCACAGCCAGTTTGAAGTTTCCTGTAGAACTGATTTTTAAGCCCAAGTATGTGTAGTTAGTGGTTTGTTCAATTTTGGTTGTTCCTAGTGTGAAATTTATTTTGGGTCCCTGATGTCTGGATCTTTGCTGGAACACAAGGACTTTGGTTTTTTGGGGATTTATTGTCAGGGCCCAAGTCTGGCAGTACGACTCCAGCAGATCCAGGTTCTGCTGTAGACCCTCCTTAGTTGGTGACAGCAGAACCAGGTCGTCTGCGTAGAGGAGGAATTTAACCTTGGATTCATATAGGGTGAGGCCGGGTGCTGTAGATTGTTCAAGTAGTTTTGCCAATTCATTTATGTAAATATTAAAGAGTGTCGGTGAGATTGGCGAGCCCTGCATCACCCCCCGCCCCTGTGGGAAGTATTTTGTTTGTTTGTCTCCAATTTTAACTGCACATTTGTTGTTTGTATACATTGATTTAATTACATCATATGTTTTTCCCCCTACCCCACTTTCGATAAGTTTCAGGAATAAACCGTCATGCCAGATGGAGTCGAAAGCCTTCTGGAAATCTATAAAGCATGCGTAGATTTTGCTTTTGTTATGGTGAACGTGTTTGTCAATTAGGGTCTGTAGGGTGAAGATATGATCTGATGTTCTATAGTTTGGCAGGAATCCAATTTGGCTTTTACTCAAGACATTGTGCTCCTCAAGGAAGTTTATAAGTCTTTTGTTTATGATGCTACAGAATACCTTCCCCAGGTTACTGTTTACACAGATGCCTCGATAGTTATTTGGGTCGACTTTGTCCCCACTTTTGTATATGGGCGTTATGAGTCCTTTGTTCCAGATATCAGGGAAGTAACCGACACTCAGAACCAAGTTGAAGAGTTTTAGGATAGCCAGTTTCATTTTGTCGTCTGTGTGTTTAATCATCTCGTTTAGTATGCCGTCTGTCCCGCAAGCTTTTCCTGGTCGCAGGTCCTTGAGTTTTTCAAAAAGTCCTTTTTCTGTTATTATGGAGTCTAGCGGGTTTTGGTTATCTTTTATGGCCATTTCTAGCTTTTCCAGTTTTTTGCATATTTGGTGTTGCTCTGGCCTTAGTGTGTTTTTCTGGTATAATTTTTCAAAGTGGTTTTCCCATGTGTCCCCATTTTGAATGGCCAATTCGTCGTGTTGTTTTTTGTGTAGTGTATTCAAGTTGTCCCAGAAACAATTGGAATCAATGGATTCCTCCATGGAGCTGAGTGTATTCTTAATATATTGCCCTTTTTTGGTTCTGAGTGTGTTTCTGTATTGTGTTAGTGTCTGATAATAAGTAAGGCGTAATTCCTCATTTTCTGGATGTCTGTGTTTTTGGTTTGATATTTTTCTAAGTTTTTTCCTCATGTTATGGCAATTTGGGTCAAACCATTTTCCATAGTTTTTTGTTTTGGGTTTGTTCTTGCGAGCTTTCAAGTTTGCACTTGTTGCCAAATTATCAAAAATATTGTTTAGATTATTTACTGCCCGGTTTACGCCGCCTTTATTGTGAGTGTATATGTTATCCAGAAAGGTGTCCAAGAGAGCTTGAGTTGATGCATTGCTAATTGTTTTCTGGTATTTTTCCATGTCGTTTTTGGCCCATCTGTACGATTTTTTGGTGTTGTACAGTTTACTGGGTTGTGTTTCTATGTTGTTTGTTTCTGTCTTTTTGAGATACATAGTAATTTGACTGTGATCTGACAGTGTTGTTTGTGGTTTGACTGTGAATGCTCTGAAAGAGGATGGGTCCAAATCTGTAATCATATAGTCTACTGTGCTGCAGCCAAGAGGTGAGCAATAGGTCAATCTTCCTAGGAGGTCTCCTATGAACCTACCATTGACAATGTACAGACCCAGGCTTCGACAGAGCTGTAGGAGCTGTTTTCCGTTGGTATTTGTCTGCTTGTCGCAGTTATGCCTGTATGGAAGGGAAGGGATATCGAAGTGGTTATTCCCGAATACGTAATTGTTTCCCTGATTATTGGTGAAGTCTGGTTCTTCACCCGTTCTTGAATTGAGGTCCCCACAGATCAACACGTTCCCCTGGGCCTGGTATTGGATAATTTCCCCCTCGATGTTGGAGAAGGTGTCCTCTTTAAAGTACGGGGAATCCATTGGGGGGATATAAAGTGCGCAAATGTAAACATCTTGGGTGTTAGAGATAATCTCCCTCTCAATTTTGAGCCACACGTGGTTTTCGCCCTTTTTTATAAATTTGATGTAATTCTTAAGTTCTGTTTTAAACCAGATCAGTATGCCTCCGGAGTCTCTGCCTTGGGTTACTCTTGGTAATTTATTGGAGGGGACCACCAGCTCAGTGTACCCTTGGGGACAGCCAGTGTGTCCTTTTCCTTTATACCAAGTTTCCTGTAAAATGATAATATCTAGATCTTTAGTTTCATCTATGAACTCTGGGGTCCTACTCTTCACGTCGAGCACCGAAGAGCGTAGACCTTGGATATTCCAGGTCGAAATATATAAGGATTTCATGTTAAGTTTGATCTTTTACTATGATAGGTTAAAGAGTGGTACGTGTTTGTTGTGTCTAAGTGTGGGAAAAAAAGATAATCTCAGTTGTCTATAAAAGTTAATACTATTTGGTTACAGTTCTTTCTATTAATTAGTCCTTGATCCATAAGGCGGAAGCAGATGCTGCTGCACATCTGCTTATTGTCTCTTAATGGATTGTCTCTGTCTGAGGTATTGCGTACGTCCTGTGCATCTCTCCCTCTGTCTGGCTGGGAGCGGTCCTGTTCCCCTGTGGGACAGGAGTGGTGCAGGTCTGATGTTGTTGTGCATGGGGATCCTCTCTGGTCTCGGTTGGTGTGGTGGTGGTCTTTGTAGTGGTCCTGATATGTACCCCGCTGATCTCTGGTGGTCGGGGGGGGGTCCTCTTGGAGTCTGGGTATGGACCCGGTTAAAAGCGACGTCCTTCAGGGCTTTAGCAAAGATCGATATTCTTTTCCTTTGGATGTGGACGTGGTCGTAAAGACATTCCTCATCGAGGGTGGGGTGTTGGGCCAGGTGCACGTTGTGTTTTGATTTGCAGTCTCTTGCTATGCTGGCATTTATCTCATGAATTGTGTTGTTGTTGAAGTCTGTTCTCGGCAATATTGTGGAAACAGTGATTCTAGTGTTTGGAAATGTACTGCTTGCCTTCCTAATCACTGCTCTGAGCGATGTTGCTACCTCTTTCTGTTGGGCCTTTAGGTCATTTGTGCCCGTGTGTATTATTATGTGTTGGGGGGAGCCTAATCGGGTTTTGGTCAGCCATCCCATGGCTCTGTCTGTTGTTGGGCACCAGATCTTTTCTACTTTACTTCTAGGGAAGAGCTTTTTCTCCCATAGAAATTTCCCATTTGAGTCTATGAGTATTACGATGTCAGCCTTGTTTGTGTTTACTGTCTGGTGGCTTTCGCCTGGACTCATAGTGTGTGTGTTGGGCTGGGGTGTCTGGTGTGTGCGTTCCTCTTGTGAGCGGCTCGCTTGTGGTTCCACGGTGGTGGGGGAAGATTGAGATTCAGTATGCTGGTCGGTCTGTGTGGCACCCCTTGTATTGTGTGTCTGCTGCTGTTGTTCCGTGTGGGAGTGCAGCCGTTCCGTCGGGCTCTGTCTTGTCTTATCTCTAGCCTCTGGTTGCTGGTCTAATGGTGTTATCTCTCCTCTATGGCTCTCTTCATTTTCCTGCAGCTCTTTCACCCGATTCCCAAGTAGATTCACCTGGTTCTCAAGTAGATTCAGCTCTCTCTTGTATCTCTCCCTCTCTTGCTTTTGTTCGTGATTCATTTTAAGGAACTCCTCTCTAAGTTTAACCATCTCTATCTCTAATTGATTAAATTTATCTTTTAGTTGTATCTGGCTGTGTGATCCCGGGGTATGTGTCTGGTCGACCCTGGAAGGCTCACTCACTTCCTGGCTATGCTGCTCTTCTCTTGGTGAGCTGGAATTGGTAGGGGGACTAAGTGTGGCTTCCTCCCTGGTAGTTATGCTGGGGTTTGTCAGTTGTATCATGTGGCTGTGGGTCCCCGGGGTTAGTGTCTGGTTTGAACTGTGTGGCTCGTTCACCTCCTGACCAGGCTGATTTCCCCCTGGTAAGTTGTCAATGTTGGGGGGAGTGCGGGTCGCTTTTCCCCTGTTAGCCACTCTGGGGCTGTTCCTTCCCCTCTCAGTTATTCCTTTCAGTGTCTTGAAGGCCAGCTTCGATCCCTGACCTGTGCTGAGTTAGCTGGTCTCGGTTGAAATGGCAGTGGGGGTTGGTACGAGTGGCGGCAGTGTCCATTGGGCCTTGCCGGGTGAGCCCAGGACAGAGATCAGCCGCGGTGCCTATCTCATGGGCAAGTAGCTGGGTCCGTGCTGACTCGCTTGCTCACTTGAGCAATGTACCGGAAAACTGCACCTCGGCAAGGATTCAGCACCTACAGGAGAAGAAAGAAAGGAGGAAATGATTGAAATCTCGCGGGAAGTCGGGGTCCAATAATCAGCTCTCTTTTTGTGTGAGGGCGATGCTGTCAAATCGTCAGTACAATTTTTTTTCAATTCATTCTCAGGGTGCGGGTGTTGCTGGCAAAGCCAGCACTTACTGACCATGCCTGGTGCCTGGTACAACTGAGTGGCTTGCTAGACTGCTTCTGAGGGCAGTTAAGAGTCAACCACATTGGTGCAGGATTGGAGTCACATATAGGCCAGCCCGGGTAAGGACGGCAGGATCCTTCCCTAAAGGGCACTCGTGAACCAGTTGAGTTTTTACGACAATCTGACAACTTCATGGTCACTTTTGCTAACACCAGCTATTTATTCCCAGATATTGTAAACTGAATTGAAATTGCCAAACTGCCATGGTGGGAGTTGAACTCGCATTCCCTGGATAATTTTAGTCCAGGCCACTAGATTACTGGTCCAGTGACATAACCACTATGCTACCGTACCCCAGTAAGTGTATTTATATGGCTACGGTATGCCCAGCAGGGGAAAACCAAGGGGCGAGACTGGAGCAATGTGTTGCGCTACAGTTACTGCTTACAAAACATGCTACTGTCCATTGAGTGAAAGATCCAGCCTTCTCTGAACAATCAAATAACCTTTATACATTGAACTGACATCCCGGTACCACATGCAGCCCATGAGGACCATTGTTTGAATGCTAATGTTTCCAGGGTATTATTAACACATATATCCTGCACACAATTGTTGCAGGACAGAAAAGAATAAAAGTCAAAAGAGGAACCAAACATGAGTACTCTGAGTTGTAAACAGGAAAAGCAATACGTTCATCTTGAGCATTGATTTCTCGTACGCTCTCCTCTCTCCCCTCCCTTCACAAATGGAAAGATCACACAAAGATGCGGAATGATGAGGGAGGCCATTCAGCCCAAGTAGCTCGTCCATAGAAGTCTATCCCCCTCCCATCACAGCATCCAGCTGCTTCTTCAATTATTCTAGAGTTTTTGCCTCCACTAGCCTACCATTAATTGCAATCGTACTTTAGTTAATCACTCTTTAGGTTCATGGGTCTAGATTTACCTCTTTGTCGCAAGACTGCCAGGACTTAGTCGGGCCGGGACATCTCCCTACCATTTGCTTGTGCTCCTGCCTCCAAACGCATTTCTCGAGGTCTGGGTAAATGAAATATTATGGCCTGGCACCGGGTCCATTTTCAGCACCGCTAGGACAGTTGCCTCAGGTGGAGGGGGAGGGAGATTGTTGTAGCGCCTTGCCGCAGAGCAGCTTGGGCAGCAGTGCCAGCTGAAGAATAAAAAACTAAATTCACAAAAGTTGAAATGTTTAGAATTGTCTCTTTGACTAGGGCAATCGATTGCATTGTGATTTATTGCCTTAGTCATGGCAGACCTTTCAAATTTAAAACTCCCTGTTGCAGCCCCTAGCAACAGTGAGCGTCAGGAACGTGTCGACTGTCCTTGTGCCCAACATTGCTCAGGAGGTAAATGACAAAAAATGTGTCATGTCTTCATTTACATCTAATTATAATAAGCCATCCCATATTTGGGCAGGTGTATTAAACAGTTGACATCACTCACATCCAGTGGAAATTCCTGAAAGTGGCAACAGGAGGCAGGGAGCCAGTGGGACAGATTTATTTAGTAAGTCATCTCCAGCCATGAATTCCAGTTGGCACCTTTCGTTCCCACGGCTCCAGGTTACGACTTATCTCCCGCTCCCTCTGCTCCAAGATCAAGAGGCCAGTTCTTCAGCCGCTAACGCCCCTGTTCTTTGGAACTGCCTTCCAAAATCAATTTGCCTTGGCGGTGTCGCAACTCTTTCTTTCATTCTCTTCTAAAGCCCCTTTTTTTAAAAAAAAAAACACAATCTCTTCAACGAAGTCTTTCAGTCCCTTCTCCCTGCCTGGTGTCCTTCTCTCCCACTCTAAAGTGCTCTGAGACATTCTCCTGCTTGAGGGGTGCTGTTGTTGATTTTGGGTGGTAAGAAGACATCGGCCTAGAAATTGGGTTCTGGCGTAGGCAGGGCTTTAGCGCCGGAAGTTAGTGCCGGCGCTAAGTCCCCCTGCGAGCGCCAAAAATTCAGTAGTGCCGCGCCCAAACGGCTGCCGGCGCTACTGAAGGGTCTTTGCGGCGGTACATCGGCGCTAACTGCCGTTTCGCGCCGCAATTCCGGCGCTGCGGCACCCGATGCGGTGCGGCAGGCTGGGGACGTGCAGGCCTCCTCCTCCCGATAAGGAGGAGCTGCCTGCACCCGGCCGCGGCCCGCGCAAATCAGCTTAAAAATGAGCCCGGCACCTCGGACAAGTGCCGGGCTTGCATCTGTTCCGGGGGGGGCGGGGGGAGAAGTCCGGGGAGGGAGCTGCGGGCAGGTGGCCGGCGGGAAAGTGGCCGGCCGCCGCGGGGCCTTTAATGCGCCGGCGCAAACTGGAGTAAGGCACCTCTGACAGAATGTTGCTTGCGGCTGCCACGGGCGAGGCGGCCGCAACTCAATTTCGGAGTTCGGGCGGGTTACCACAGCAACCGGGACGCTGCGCACACCGATGACGTCATCGGTGCCGGCACAGCGCTACCGGTGCAACGCCGATTTAGGGCCCCAGGGAATTTTTAAACTGGCCATAACTCTGGCGCTAGTCCCTCTAGCGCCTCAAAAGCGGCGCTAAGGCAACTGAATTTCTAGGCCATCGTATTTGTCCAGTTCTTGAACAAGACCTTTTTAATGTAATTAATGATCAGGTCTTGCTGATTTATGCAATGATGGCAGTATGTCAGCAATTTATCTGTGCTGCATAGACTGCAGTTCCAATGTTGCCCTTTCCTAGTGGAACACTTCTGATAATATTACACATTTTTGTTGAGCACAAAACAGTAAATGTATGTTGGATCATTGAGCCTTGGTCATAGGTAACTAGCAACCATGATGATCATTTTAGCTGGACGACAGTGAGATATGACATTCTCCTATTTTGTAGAATATACGTGATGAGTGATTCTGATCTAATAATCCTTTGTGAAGTTATTGCTGTTTGAAGCTCGCTGTTTGGGATGACTTTTTGATGTAGCAGCTTTTTTTTGCCAATTTTCTCTCCTCCTCTCCGGAAGGCTTTGAATCGTTGCTGCACTATGGTTCATCCTCCAGCTCCTTATCTAAGTAGCCATACTTTGATCTGTGAGCCTAGATGGTGAATGTTAGCAGGTTATTTATCATTGCTGTGCCCCATAATGCTCCCACCAAATGACCATGTATCTGCATTATGCAGACAGAATCAGGATCAACGATTATGGTTCACTTGCCTTCCACCTACCCACTGATCACAATGGCACTGAGGCTAGTTGTAGTAACTCTATTGTCACCCAACTGAGATGAGGTAATGGAGCACAGCCCTGAAACTTGACCTGAGACCTTCTGGTAAGTACTTTCCTCAAACCTTCCTAGGAAGTAAAACCAAAACTAGTGGGATTTGGTTAGTTTAAAAAGGAATAAGAGGAGTACAGTATACATTGGTCTAAGTAAGCTTCGGGAAAACAAAAGTCGATAAATAAACTAAAACTAGAAAATTAAAAGTAATATAAGGGTTAAGTCATGGCAGTAGAGCTCGGACCTGTGTCATGCTCCTCCTGTAACATGTGGGAAATCAGGGACGCTTCCTGTGTCCCTGACGACTATGTGTGCAGGAAGTGTGTCCAGCTGCAGCTCATGTGGGACCGCATGACGGCCCTTGAGCTGCAGATGGACTCACTTTGGAGCATCCACGATTCTGAGAGGGGTGTGGATAGCACATTTAGTGAGTTGGTCACACCGCAGGTTAAGGCCAGCATAGACAGTACATGGGTGACCAAAAGGCAGAGCAAGGGCAGGAAGGTAGTGCAGAAATCCCCTGGGGTTGTCTCCCTTAGCAACAGGTTCACCGCCTTAGGTACTGTTGTCGGGGGGGGTGACACATCGGGGGAAGGCACCAGCAGCCAGGCTCATGGCACCATGACTGGCTCTGTTGCAAAGAAGGGAGGGAAAAAGAGTGGCAGGGCTATAGTAATAGGGGATTCGATTGTAAGGGGAATAGATAGGGGTTTCTGTGGTCGCGACCGAGACTCCAGGATGGTATGTTGCCTCCCTGGTGCAAGGGTCAAGGATGTCTCGGCGCGGGTGGAGAACATTCTGGAGGGGGAGGGGGAACAGCCAGTTGTCGTGATACATGTTGGTACCAACGACGTAGCTAAAAAAAGGCAAGAGGTCCTACAAGTAGAATTTCGGGAGTTAGGAGCCAAGCTAAAAAGTAGGACCTCGAAGGTAGTAATCTCTGGATTACTACCAGTGCCACGTGCTAGTAAGAGTACAGAGAACAGGATAGTTAGGCTAAATACGTGGCTTGAGCAGTGGTGTAAGAGGGAGGGTTTTAAATTTTTGAGGCATTGGAACCAGTTTTGTGGTAGGTGTGACCTATACAAAAGGGACGGTCTACACCTGTGCAGAGATGGAACTGATGTTCTCGGGGTAATTTTTGATAAAGCAGTTCGGGAGCATTTAAACTAGTATGGCAGGGGGCTAGAAACCTATGTAGTGAAATAGAGGAAAGTGAAAGGCAGACAGAAATAAATGATAAAAGGGTGAGGAACAAAAAACAAAGGGCCAAACTAATTCATAAAAAATGTGAGCATAAAAAAAGCCTGAGGGTTTTATACCTTAATGCGAGAAGCATCAGGAACAAGGTAGATGAATTAGCTGTGGAAATAGAGGTTAATAATTATGACCTAATTGGGATTACGGAAACATGGTTGCAGGGTGAGCAGGGCTGGGAGCTTAACATACAGGGGTATTCAGTATTTAGGAAGGATCGACAAAAAAGAAAGGGAGGAGGGGTAGCATTGCTAGTAAAAGAGGGGATAAATGCAATTGAAAGGAAGGATATTAACTCAGTTAATACAGAATCTATATGGGTGGAGCTAAGAAATAGCGGGGGGCGAAAAACATTAATAGGAGTGGTATATAGGCCTCCAAATAGTAAAATAGAGGTTAGGGAGGGCATCACGAGGGAAATTAGAGAAGCGTGCAATAAGAGCACAGCTGTCATCATAGGTGACTTTAACTTACATATAGATTGGACTAGCCTAATCAGTAAAAATAATGAGGAGGAGGAATTCCTTGAGTGTTTGAGGGATGGTTATCTGGATCAATATGTCGAGGAACCAACTCGGGAACAGGCTATATTGGACTGGGTACTGTGCAATGAGAAGGGACTAATCAGTAATCTTGTTGTACGGGGACCCTTGGGTCAGAGCGATCATAACATGATCGATTTCTCACTCGAAATGGAGAGCGAAGAAATTGACTCAGAGACTAAGGTCCTGAATTTAAACAAGGGGAATTATGATGCCATGAGACGGGAACTGAGTAGGTCTGATTGGACAACGTTCCTGGGAGGACTGGAGGTAGATAAACAATGGCAAACATTTAAAGATAGAATGACAAAATTGCAAAAATTGTTTATACCAATCTGGCATAAAAGGAAATCTAAAAAGGTGACTCAACCGTGGATAACAGGGGAAATTAGAGACAGCATAAAATCCAAAGATAGGGCGTATAAAATAGCCAAAAAAAGCGCCAGAGCGGAAGATTGGGAACAGTTTAAGATAGAGCAAAGGAGGGCAAAGGGCATAATCAAGAGGGGCAAAATAGCTTACGAAAACAAGCTGGCGGAAAATATAAAAACTAACTCCAAAAGCTTTTATAAGTATATCAAAAGGAAAAGACTGGTGAAAACCAAAGTTGGTCCATTGCAGTCAGATACGGGGGAATATATAATGGGAAATAAGGAAATGGCAGATCAACTAAATGCATACTTTGGGTCAGTCTTTACGAAGGAAGACACAAAAAACCTCCCTGGGATATCGGGAAAAATAGGGACATTGGCAAAGGAGGAACTGACGCAAATCAATATCTCTAAGGATATGGTGTTAAGGAAGCTAAAGGGATTGAAGGTGGACAAATCCCCAGGGCCTGATAACATGCATCCTAGGGTACTGAAGGAGGTGGCCCTAGAGATAGCGGATGCACTAAGGATGATTTTTCAGAATTCATTAGACTCGGGAACAGTGCCGATGGATTGGAGGGTAGCTAACGTTACCCCACTATTCAAAAAGGGGGGTAGGGAAAAAGCAGGTAATTACAGACCTGTAAGCCTTACATCAGTTGTGGGCAAAATGCTGGAGTCCATCATTAAGGATGAAATAGCGGAGCACTTAGCAAATGGGGACAGGATAGGACAGAGTCAACATGGATTTACAAAGGGTAAATCGTGCTTGACTAATCTATTGGAATTTTTTGAGGGAGTAACTGGTAGAATAGATGGGGGAGAGCCAGTAGATGTGGTGTACCTGGACTTCCAAAAGGCCTTCGATAAGGTCCCACATAAAAGATTAGCATGGAAAATTGAGGCTCATGGGATAAAGGGGAAAGTTTTGGCGTGGATAGGGAACTGGCTGTCAGATAGAAAACAGAGAGTTGGAATAAACGGCTCATTTTCTGAATGGCAGGCAGTAACAAGTGGGGTACCACAGGGATCTGTCCTGGGCCCCCAGCTGTTCACAATTTACATTAATGACCTGGATCAGGGAGTCGGATGCAGCATTTCCAAATTTGCAGACGACACTAAACTAGGAGGTGGGGTGGGCTCAGAGGAAGAGACCAGGAAGCTCCAGAGCGATTTGGACAGACTGGGCGATTGGGCGGATAAATGGCAGATGCACTATAATGTGGACAAGTGCGAAGTTATCCACCTTGGGTGCAGGAACGGGAGGGCAAATTATTATTTAAATGGCAATAGATTGGGAGAGGGGGAAGTACAGAGAGACCTGGGTGTTCTTGTACACCAGTCACTGAAGGCGAGCATGCAGGTGCAACAGGCGGTCAAGAAGGCAAACGGTATGCTGGCCTTCATAGCAAAAGGGTTAGAATACAGGAACAGGGATACCTTGCTGCAGCTGTACAGGGCACTGGTGAGACCACACCTCGAGTACTGTGTACAGTTTTGGTCGCCTCATCTGAGGAAGGATGTTCTTGCCATGGAGGGGGTGCAGCGGCGATTCACCAGGCTGATACCAGGAATGGCGGGAATGACCTATGAGGAGAGACTATGTAGTTTAGGGATGTACACACTGGAGTTTAGAAGATTGAGAGGGGACCTCATAGAAGTGTATAAAATTCTGACAGGTCTAGACAGACTGGATGCAGAAGGAATGTTTCCCTTGGCGGGTGAGAACAGAACTAGAGGACATAATTTAAGGATAAGGGCTAAACCATTTAGGACAGAGATGAGGGGGAATTTCTTCACTCAGAGAGTGGTGAACCTGTGGAACTCATTGCCACAGAGGGCAGTGTACGCCAGCTCATTAAATATATTTAAGAGGGAATTAGATATATTTCTACGGGCAAAAGGGGTTAAGGGTTACGGAGAGAAGGCGGGGACGGGATACTGAATTAAAGGATCAGCCATGATCTCATCGAATGGCGGAGCAGGCACGAAGGGCCGAATGGCCTACTCCTGCTCCTATCTTCTATGTATCTATGTATCTATGTATCTGCCTTGACAATCTGGGGAACTCTTGGGCACGCATCCTGATATCCCCCTCTCAATAGGAAACACCTTGTTAGGTGACATCAAAATCACCCGTTAATTAAACCACTCTCTCAATGAAACAGTAGGCAAATGCTCAAAACTAGGTCCATTGGACGAGTGAAACTTTTGTGTCGGAAGAACAATTATAAAGAGTGATCAGCATAAAATTGTTTGATGACAGATATGTGTGATTGCAGTGTGTTTCATTGTAGATTATATAATTGCGGAGATGTGTGATGTAGGATGCATGATTGTAGGGAGTGTGGTCTGAATCAGAACCCCAAAAATGGTGGTTTGGGGCCGGGCAAGCTGTTAAAACTTTAAAAACCTCAAAACCAACCCCAAACCACCTCCAACTCACCCGGTTCATGGTTTAACAAGCAGCTGTCAGCCAACCCGTTCCCAGAAGGTGGCTTGGTCATTTAAATATTTAAATGAAGCTGGCATCCTCTGATTTAACCTGATTTGCAGGTTTAACCCTGGCTGGCCAGGTTTACCAGGCCTCGGGAAACCCGGCAGCTGAAGGGAGTCAAGGACAGTTTCGGGGAGAAGGGAAGTGCTTCCGCCCGGCAATCCCCAAGCTCCCACCTATCAGACCCTCCTCCCATACAACCCCAACTCATCGGGTCAGGGATCGGAACCCCTTCCAGGGGTTGGGGATCGGACAACCATGGGGTCGGGGATTCCCTCCCCCATGTTCCCACTAGCAGCAGAAGGCTTCTTGCCTGCAGCAGCGGGCTTCTCCGGAGTACTACCCATCCAACTGGAAGCCAGGCGGGGAACCTGTCAAAAGAAAAAAAATGCACGCCATGGGGTCAAAACGCCACAGCATGTGGGCAAAACCGAAATTCCAGACAGAAAGTACGGCCCACCATAGGAAAAAACTGCCCCTGTCAATATCGGGGCATTTATGATTGTAGAGAGAGTGATTGAAGAAAGCGAGATTGTGGAGAGCATCAATGTAGAGAGGGTCAATGTAGAAAGTATGATTGTAGAGTGTGTGACTGTAGGGAGCGTGACAGTGGAGAGCGTGACTGTGGAGAGTGTGACTGTGGAGAGCTTGACTGTGGAGAGCATGACTGTAGAGACTGAACAGTTGTAGACTATGTTTGAATATTGCCGATTCATTACATGTTCACCACAGACCAGCCAGATCAGGAGAATCGACTCCAGAAATGCAATCCACAGATCTATTGTCCTCCCCTGACTACCTGTGCCATGTTAGCCCTGCCTGTGCCATGTTAGCTCTGCCTGTGCCATGTTAGCTCTGCCGTTGCCATGTTTGCTCTGCCATTGCCATGTTAGCTCTGTCGTTGCCATGGTAGCTCTGCTGTTGCCATGTGAGCTCTGCTGTTGCCATGTTAGCTCTGCCTGTGCCATGTTAACTCTGTCATTGCCACGTTAACTCTGTCATTGCCATGTTAGCTCTGCCCGTGCCATGTTAACTCTGCCTGTGCCATGTTAACTCTGCCCATGCCATGTTAACTCTGTGCCATGTTAACTCTGCCTGTGCCATGTTAGCTCTGCCCGTGCCATGTTAACTCTGTGCCATGTTAACTCTGCCTGTGCCGTGTTAACTCTGTGCCATGTTAACTCTGCCTGTGCCATGTTAGCTCTGCCTGTGCCATGTTAGCTCTGCCTGTGCCATGTTAGCTCTGCCTGTGCCATGTTAGCTCTGTGCCATGTTAACTCTGCCTGTGTCATGTTAACTCTGCCCGTGCCATGTTAACTCTGCCCGTGCCATGTTAACTCTGCCTGTGCCATGTTAACTCTGCCCGTGCCATGTTAACTCTGCCCATGCCATGTTAACTCTGCCCGTGCCATGTTAACTCTGCCTGTGCCATGTTAACTCTGCCCGTGCCATGTTAACTCTGCCCGTGCCATGTTAACTCTGCCCGCGCCATGTTAACTCTGCCTGTGCCATGTTAACTCTGCCCGTGCCATGTTAACTCTGCCCGTGCCATGTTAACTCTGTGCCATGTTAACTCTGCCTGTACCATGTTAACTCTGCCCATGCCATGTTAACTCTGCCTGTAACATGTTAACTCTGCCTGTGCCATGTTAACTCTGCCCGTGCCATGTTAACTCTGCCTGTAACATGTTAACTCTGCCTATGCCATGTTAACTCTGCCCGTGCCATGTTAACTCTGCCTGTAACATGTTAACTCTGCCCATGCCATGTTAACTCTGCCTGTAACATGTTAACTCTGCCTGTGCCATGTTAACTCTGCCCGTGCCATGTTAACTCTGCCTGTAACATGTTAACTCTGCCCGTACCATGTTAACTCTGCCTGTGCCATGTTAACTCTGCCTGTAACATGTTAACTCTGCCCGTACCATGTTAACTCTGCCTGTGCCATGTTAACTCTGCCCGTGCCATATTAACTCTGCCCGTACCATGTTAACTCTGCCCGTGCCATGTTAGCTCTGCCCGTGCCATGTTAGCTCTGCCCGTACCATGTTAACTCTGCCTGTACCATGTTAACTCTGCCTGTAACATGTTAACACTGCCCGTACCGTGTTAACTCTGCCTGTGCCATGTTAACTCTGCCCGTGCCATGTTAACTCTGCCTGTAACATGTTAACTCTGCCCGTACCATGTTAACTCTGCCCGTGCCATGTTAACTCTGCCCGTGCCATGTTAGCTCTGCCCGTACCATGTTAACTCTGCCTGTACCATGTTAACTCTGCCTGTAACATGTTAACTCTGCCCGTGCCATGTTAACTCTGCCTGTGCCATGTTAACTCTGCCCGTGCCATGTTAACTCTGCCCGTGCCATGTTAACTCTGCCTGTAACATGTTAACTCTGCCTGTACCATGTTAACTCTGCCCGTGCCATGTTAACTCTGCCTGTAACATTTTAACTCTGCCCGTGCCATGTTAACTCTGCCTGTAACATGTTAACTCTGCCTGTAACATGTTAACTCTGCCTGTGCCATGTTAACTCTGCCTGTGCCATGTTAACTCTGCCCGTGCCATGTTAACTCTGCCCGTGCCATGTTAACTCTGCCTGTGCCATGTTAACTCTGCCCGTGCCATGTTAACTCTGCCTGTAACATGTTAACTCTGCCCGTACCATGTTAACTCTGCCTGTGCCATGTTAACTCTGCCCGTGCCATGTTAACTCTGCCTGTAACATGTTAACTCTGCCCATGCCATGTTAACTCTGCCTGTAACATGTTAACTCTGCCTGTGCCATGTTAACTCTGCCCGTGCCATGTTAACTCTGCCTGTGCCATGTTAACTCTGCCTGTGCCATGTTAACTCTGCCCGTGCTATGTTAACTCTGCCTGTAACATGTTAACTCTGCCCGTGCCATGTTAACTCTGCCTGTAACATGTTAACTCTGCCTGTGCCATGTTAACTCTGCCTGTGCCATGTTAACTCTGCCCGTACCATGTTAACTCTGCCCGTGCCATGTTAACTCTGCCCGTGCCATGTTATCTCTGCCCGTGCCATGTTAGCTCTGCCCGTGCCATGTTAGCTCTGCCCGTGCCATGTTAGCTCTGCCCGTGCCATGTTAGCTCTGCCCGTACCATGTTAACTCTGCCTGTACCATGTTAACTCTGCCCGTGCCATGTTAACTCTGCCTGTAACATGTTAACTCTGCCCATGCCATGTTAACTCTGCCTGTAACATGTTAACTCTGCCTGTACCATGTTAACTCTGCCCGTAACACGTTAACTCTGCCCGTGCCATGTTAACGCTGCCTGTACCATGTTAGCTCTGCCCGTGCCATGTTAGCTCTGCCCGTACCATGTTAACTCTGCCCGTACCATGTTAACTCTGCCCGTGCCATGTTAGCTCTGCCCGTGCCATGTTAGCTCTGCCCGTGCCATGTTAGCTCTGCCCGTACCATGTTAACTCTGCCCGTAACATGTTAACTCTGCCCGTGCCATGTTAGCTCTGCCCATGCCATGTTAACTCTGCCCGTACCATGTTAACTCTGCCCGTACCATGTTAACTCTGCCCGTACCATGTTAACTCTGCCTGTACCATGTTAACTCTGCCCGTAACACGTTAACTCTGCCCGTGCCATGTTAACGCTGCCTGTACCATGTTAGCTCTGCCTGTACCATGTTAACGCTGCCTGTACCATGTTAGCTCTGCCTGTACCATGTTAGCTCTGCCTGTACCATGTTAACGCTGCCTGTACCATGTTAGCTCTGCCTGTACCATGTTAGCTCTGCCTGTACCATGTTAGTGCTGCCTGTACCATGTTAACACTGCCTGTACCATGTTAGCTCTGCCTGTACCATGTTAACGCTGCCTGTACCATGTTAGCTCTGCCTGTACCATGTTAACTCTGCCCGTACCATGTTAGCTCTGCCTGTACCATGTTAACGCTGCCTGTACCATGTTAGCTCAGCCCGTGCCACGTTAGCTCTGCTTGTACCATGTTAACGCTGCCTGTACCATGTTAACTCTGCCTGTACCATGTTAGCTCTGCCTGTACCATGTTAACTCTGCCCGTACCATGTTAGCTCTGCCTGTACCATGTTAATGCTGCCTGTACCATGTTGGCTCTGCCCGTGCCATGTTAGCTCTGCCTGTACCATGTTAACTTTGCCTGTACCATGTTAACTCTGCCCGTGCCATGTTAGCTCTGCCTGTACCATGTTAACGCTGCCTGTACCATGTTAGCTCTGCCTGTACCATGTTAACGCTGCCTGTACCATGTTAGCTCTGCCCGTGCCATGTTAGCTCTGCCTGTACCATGTTAGCTCTGCCTGTACCATGTTAACGCTGACTGTGCCATGTTAGCTCTGCCCGTGCCATGTTAGCTCTGCCTGTACCATGTTAACGCTGCCTGTACCATGTTAGCTCTGCCTGTACCATGTTAACGCTGCCTGTACCATGTTAGCTCTGCCTGTACCATGTTAACTCTGCCCGTACCATGCTGGCTCTGCCTGTACCATGTTAGCTCTGCCCGTACCATGTTAGCTCTGCCCATGCTCCGCTCCCCTCCCACCTGTGCTCCCCCAACTGGGCCTTTGCCTGCCCTTGCTTCCGAAGCTACCTCGAACCTGTCCTCCCATGATCGTGCAGGCCTGTGCTGCCCTACGGATGGCTGACATGTGGGAAGTAAAGTACTATTAAATTTGACACTCTGCACACGAAGACGATACATGTCTAAACAGAGACACTTCTTGAATTTTTTTTAGATATAAATTTCCAGGCCTATCTTTAAGTACCACCCCTTCTTGTCAACAAAGATTTATTACAAATGCCTAGATGGACTGACAGTTACTTTATATTTTAATAATGGCTTTCAGATGGACTTGTTTCTGCTTCTACCCCGTGTACATTCTGTATTTTTCCACTAACGAATGTCCCTTTTGCGAACCCTCGTGGTAAAGGGAAATGCAAACCCTTTTGTTTCCTCCAGTTCCTGTCAGAACCTTTTCCGCAGCTGAGCAGATGAACAAAACAGATTCTTCAGAGACAATTTTTGCAGAGAATTACATCCATCTGATTCAATTATAAATTAAATTGATTAACGAACCATGGTTCATTATGGGAATAAATTACTCAGAACTGTCTTTTGACCGAAAATGTGTAAAATAAAAAAATAATGGGCATCCTTCACTATGTCAGCTCACCATAAAGCCAAGCTGAACTGTTATGTGTGTGTGTGTGTGTGTGGGTTTTTTTCCCCCTCCACTGTCCAGCACTGTAGTTTGGGTGAAGGTTGTGGTTTGTAAATGATGGTGTTTAGGGTGCTCGGTTTTAATTCACGGTTGTCTTCCTGTTATTAGCTGCTCATGTTTGGACACACTGGGATGGTCACTGCTCAGCTCCTTCTAGGCACGAAGATTTGCCTTCTCCCGATGACTCATCCGCAGTTGGAGTAAATGTCAGCTCAGTGAACCCTCGGATTAGCCCATGGAAATATGGTGATTGGACGCTCACTATTTACCATTTGGCTCAATCGCAGCAATAATTTCTGGGAAATGCTGCCAAGCCTTTGCTCGTTGATTTAGTCTCCAATGTACTGAAACAAGCTTTTTAGGATTATTTCACAGCACAAGACAAAAATATGTAGATTACGTACATAGCCAAAGGCCTCGCGATATGCGGGAGAGGAACGTTCTTATGCATTTCCTATGCAAACAGGGTAGCAGATCTGCGGCTAGCTGTGTCTTTTTTTAACTAAGCTCAGATTGGGGCCTCCCGAGAGCTCGGAGGATAAACAGACCACGTGGTGTGATACTGAGCCATTAAAAAAAAAGGAGATAGCCGGTCTGATTCCTAACCTGCTTTAAAGTTAAGTGATCTGAGCCACAGATTGGTGGCAGCACTCTATTTGGTATCTTGGACCAGGGAGAAGAGGGAAAAAACTGGGCCAGGGCTGTTTGTGTGTGAGTGTGTGTGTGTGTGTATATACACACACAGAGAGTTGGGCTCAGCTGTGATGTCCTTCACGGTTGAACAGCCCATGAGTCTAGGCTCACAGATGAAGAATGACCACTTGGTTGAAGGGCCAGAGGACTGCTGATGCTCGTGGCATCAAACCCCAGCATGAGGGGAAGGGAAGAAAAAGAAAAGATGACGGCTCAAAGGAGTGACTGACACCAGCTGTTGGGGAACCAAAGTAAAATTAGTAGAAATACCGGTGGACGGTCTCCTTTGGTTGGCATTTCTAAAAAAAAATCACTCATTTACGATTTCACTACCAGAAGAAGATTTCCTGCTACAGCTACAATGGCACTGACACATAGAGCTGAGAGGAAATTGCTCCCCCTTAGTTATTAACCTAGGGATGACTCACCAGTGACTCTGCGTTAATACAGCTCCCACAACCTGTCAGGTTTCAGCACCCGCTGATCAGCACCCACTGTTTAAAGGAACAGGCGAAAGCAGCACACACAACATAGCACTGCTAATATCAATCTTATTTCTTTTGATTTTTAAAAGTGGGCCTGTTATTGAGAGTCTCTTTAATATCATCACCGTTTACAATCTGATTGAATTATTGGATTGCACTGTTGTGTTGAAGCATGGGGAGTTCAGTTGAATTTGCTGCCTGGTTGCTTAATTTAACCAGCTTGCATTGTAAATTTGGGTTGGTTGTGTGAACTCACTCACGTTGCTTTGACAGAATTAATATGTAATTGAATCTATTATACCTCAACGTGAGGCATGATACATAAGTTGTGAATGTGCAATTCAAGGCTATTTAACAATCATTCTAAATGAGGAGTTACACCTGGTCTACAACAAATTCATGGGGCGGGTGGGGGGGGGGGTCATTTTGCCTTTGGGCGACAGTATAAAAGGTACAATAGCGGTTCAGCCAAATACTTCTCCCGATTTTCGTTTCCAATGATGGGCATCATTGACATCAGGTTATCTTTCTCTTTCTCCATTCAACAGGATCACTCTCAATTCATCCTTTCCGAATATTGATTCTCTCTCCGTCTCTGCCCACTCAACTGGGTGACCAAGAAGGCTTTTCTCTGTCTGTCATCAGCAAGAGTATCTCTTCCTTTCCCTTATGCCTCTCATGGGCGTGTCTCTCCATCTCTCCCATTTACGTCAACCGTCTAGTCTCTCTTCTGCAAAAAGAAAATACTGCAGATGCTGGAAATCTGAAATAAAAACAGAAAATGCTGGAGAAACTCAGCAGGTCAGGCAGCATCTGTGAAGAGAGAAACAGAGTTAACGTTTCAGGTCGATGACCCTTCGTCAGAATGTTAACTCTGTTTCTCTCTTCACAGATGCTGCCTGACCCGCTGAGTTTCTCCAGCATTTTCTAGTCACTCTTCTACCCCAACCAACATCATGGAAACAGATTATCTGGTCATCATCTCATTGCTGTTTGTGGGACTTTGCGCAAGTTGGCTGCTGCATTTCCTATATTACGCTTCAAAAGTACTTTGTTGGCTGTAAAGCGGTTTGGGAGGTTTTGAGATCGTGAAAGGCGCTATAGAAATGCAAGTTCTTTCTTTTTCTTTCTATCCCCTTTCCCTGGACCACAATGCTGCTGAAATAAATCAATAAATCAATAAAGCCAAGAGTTAGTTCATCAGAGATGTAGTGCTGCACACGTGCACATATTTGGGGGCAGGACTGGTTGTTGGAAACACATTCCTCTGTTTTGGAGCCCTGACAGGGTGCTGGCTGGTGGGAAACGTGTCTTTCCTATCAAAGATGGACTCTCATGCCTGAAGAAAGGAGTGTGCTCCCCTGTGTCTGGAGCTGTAGCCATGTGCTGGCTTCTAGAAATTGTAGTCCTTTACATCAGGACCAGACCCCTGCAAACATGCATTTGCTACGTTAAGGCCATTTCCTCACAGCTCTGACTGTGTGGCAGTCGGGATCATAAACTATAGAGGGATTAAGTTTGCGCTTCTTTTGTGCAGTTATTGTGTTTGTCATGTGCTCATTTTTGTTTCAAGAGGTTTATAGTGAATCTGCTGAGCTGTCTTGGGGATTTTTATTTTGGCTGGAACATGATGGGTTGAATCTGATTGGGGAGAACATTAACATTTTGGGGAAAGGCTTTCTACAATATGATTAGTCACTTTTTTTGGGCTATTCACCAAGTAGAAAAGAGAAGAACACAGAGACTTAACCAATGAGGAACAAGTAAACCGGCAGACAAATTTGACAGTCCAAACCTAGATGGCAATCACAAAGGACACAAGAGGTTTGATCATCTAAATTTAGCTGAAGCAATAAGTCCTCGTCTGCTTGAGATCCATGGTCAGTGAGTTAAAATACGCCTGGTTCAATTAGCATCAGTGTTTTTTTCTAATTGTGCTGTAATTAAGGTTATCTATTCCTCTTACCCTGATTCTGTCAGGACAGATCTAAGCTTCTTAGCTAACTTCAGATGGAGTGCTGGTTATTTTTGGATAAATCAAGGAAGAAAGAACTTGCATTTATAGAGCACCAATCACATCCCTTGGACATCCCAAAGCGCTTCTCGGCCAATTAAATTGTTTTTGAGGTGTAGTCACTGTTTAATGTAGGAAAAGACGGTAGCCAATTTATACATAGTGAAGTCCCATAAACAGCAGTGAGATAACTGACCAAATAATCTGTTTTGGTGACGTTGGTTAAGGGTTAAATGTTAGCCAGGACACTGGAGAGAAACTCCCCACTCTTCTTTGAATAGCTGCCATGGGCACTCTTGTGTCCACCTGAACAGGCGAATGGGGACGCGGGTTAATGTCTTCTCCAAAAGATGGTCCCTCTGACAATTCAACACACTCTCAGTAGTACACTGAAGTGTTAGCCTAGATCATGTGCTTAAGTCCTAGTGTGGGTCTTCAACTCACAATTTTGTGACTTAGAGGAAGCAGTATTGCTTGTGAACTAAGCTATTCAGAGAGAGAAGAGGCTACAGACTACATGACATGCTGAAATCAAACCCAACAATATACATAATTAGGCTTCTTTCAGCGACCTCTACTTAGAGCCTACCAAGGCAAGTTAAATCAACTACTTCATGCACAGTAATCTTGTTATTAGTAGGCAAGCTACTTGTTAAAAGCCATATGTCAATAGACCCAGTAATAATGCACAGACTCCTGGGTGGGGGGGGGGGGGAGGGAAATTCTGTACCTTGGCGCCTCCCATTAGCACCAGAAGATGGCGGTAATGGGGCGCTGATGCAGTCACGCCGAGGCGAGGCAAATCCAGTGCCGCATGGCAAATTGGCCCCCCCTCCCCTTTGCGCCGCCGGTACAAGGTACCACCAGGGACTTCATCGCTAGACATGCAATGCTCACTGGCCACCCAATCTGGAAAATTAATTGTCACCACTTACCTTAGCGCCTCGACCAGACAGTGAAAGGGAGAGCTGGCAGCAGCTCCATGAAGCCGGCTCCAGCGATGTTATTTAAAGGCATCAGCATTAATCACTCCCAGCTGTCAGGGCAGGTTAGTTTCAGTGGTTTCTTGTCAGTTTCACCCATTGAACAGTTTCTATCAGTAATTTCAAGCTTCTTTTATATCAGCAGTCTTCTGGCAACTACAAAGTAGCTACATTTATTGTTCAAAGATTCAAACTGCTACACTTGGCAACATTAATGGGGGCTGTACTGACATGCCACCTTGACTTTCCGGGATCTACGGCGGAGGGAGCGTAGGCAGCCAAAAATACGGGAACATGTGCACAGAGAGATGAGGAGGGACATCAGGGCTCTCACCAGGAGGCCTTACCCTCAGAGGGTATTCCAACAGCACCTCTCCTACCTTTAATTAAGCAAGGAGCAGTGTATTAGATGGCTCTACATCACCAAAGCGGTGCTCAAAAAACTTTGCCACCTCTTCCAAACAGACCTCCAGCCTCACACCAGGCTGGCTTTAACCTCAGATCCCTTTTGCTCACCACATCCCCATCATACCATCCCTGTGTCATGCTATATCACAGCATCCTCATGGGTGCAAAGGTGAAATGAGAGAGACCACAAAATATTGCAAACTCTATTAATAAATTTATGAATAAACATATCACACATATCACATTCCTTCTAATAACTAATGACCCTTGTGCCTACCATAGTTGAATAGCTGCAATTGTGTGCAAGGTGTGAGATGTGGGTGTGAGTGTTGGTAGGTAGAGATTGTTGGTGGGTGAGTGCTGGGGGTCTGGTGCTTTGGGCAGTGTGTGACGCTTGTGGTACCGATGGTGGTATGTAGCATATGTTGAAGCATTCAATCACCCTGACCACCCGAATGAGGTGGATCTGCCATGAGCAAACCTGGTTTATTCCTCCGGCTCCTTCTCCTTGTTGTGCTTCTCCTTGCTGAGGCTGCTGCACAGCCAGCAATGCTGAGAATGAAGTGCTGCAGCATCAATGAACCTCCCCTTTAAGTACTGGGACAATGATAAGTTGCGATTAGACTGCACCCGATATTGGTCCACCCTTTAAGTGTAACTTCAATGAGCTAGGCCTTTAAGACTTGAATTAGTGCTCCAATCATTTCTTTGAACAGTGAGAATGAATTCTGCGTGCAGTCTAAAGCATTAGCGCCAGGCGCTAATTCTCAAACTTTTCTAATGATACCGCCCATTCCTGAGATATAATGAATTTCTAGCCCCATATGGTATCTGGTAACAGCTAGAGAATCAGAGGCAGGAAGAGAGAAAAGGTAAGGGAGATATCAACTGATATCTAGAGTGAGATAACCAATTCCAGGACAATTACTCTACAGGGGGACTTTTACATAAGTGTAACTTTCTATGCCAGGAGTATATATTATGACTTCAGGCGCACACGATTATGTAGGGAACACCATGGAACTCCGATATGCACTCCCAGCAGGTTTCTCCATATAGCCCCTTCTCTCAAGGACCATAACAGTGCAGGGCATGTCTCAGGTATCACAGTGTCACAAACAATAGATCTCACTAGGGACTGAAGAACCTCTGCATTGTCTGTGTGCCCTGCTAATGGGCTATCTAATACCTTATTTTTCTGGCAATTGGGGTATTAGAAGGATAGTAATCTCCATGGGAATGCTGTTCATCGTGTTTCCCTGAGATTAGTTTGAACACTTTGTTTTGTCATGTTGAAGTCCTCTATTTCTTATAGCATTAAGATTTTTTTCCCCCTAAGCCACAATGTTTTATATTGGAATTCCTGGACCCTGAAGGAATCCAAAGTGGTGTCTGAGGTCATCAAATTTTGGTATTTTGCTGTATTTATTGATTTTCCAGCACATTATTTTTGTTATTATATACTAATAAAAGTAGCACTAACTTCTTTTTGATAGCTAACACTGTCTTTTGGAAGTTATAACAGGGGCTCCCTGGGCATTTGCAGGCAGCCCCCACATGGGAAAGTTGGAAACCAATGCCTTAAGTTGTTCCCTCCAATATAGTGTTTTGCATCCTGGAAAATGAACATAAAGTAATGTCCTCCAGACACCTGCTCATCAATTGCAGCAGAAACAACATCAAATGATACCAATCTTACCTTATCTACCTCACCGACTGTGAATACATTACAACACTACCATTCTATCTATACTAGTTCTCAAAAGCTTAAACCTTTTTCTTTTCTCCCTGTGATATTATGAAGAAACTACCAACTTCAATTGAGAGACAGAAATTCCATTCAACAAACTTACAATCAAAATGCCATACCAACAATGGCAATCTCCATCAGTCTACTCTCAATCATCAGCAAAGTGATGGAAGGTGTCGTCGACAGTGCTATCAAGCAGCACTTACTCACCAATAACCTGCTCACTGATGCTCAGTTTGGGTTCCGCCAGGACCACTCAGCTCCAGACCGCATTACAGCCTTGGTCCAAACATGGAAAAAAGAGCTGAATACCAGAGGTGAGATGAGGGTCACTGCCCTTGACATCAAGGCAGCATTTGACCGAGTGTGGCATCAAGGAGCACTAGTAAAATTGAAGTCAATGGGAACCAGGGGAAAACTCTCCACTGGCTGGAGTCATGCTTAGCACAAAGGAAGATGGTTGTGGTTGTTGGAGGCCAATCATCTCAGCTCCAGGACATCGCTGCAGCATTTCCTCAGGGCAGTGTCTGAGACCCAACCATCTTCAGCTGCTTCATCAATGACCTTCCCTCCATCATAAGTTCAGAAGTGAGGATGTTCGCTAAAGATTTCACAGTGTTCAGTCCCATTCGCTACTCCTCAGATAATGAAGCAGTCTATGCCTGCATGCAGCAAAATCTGGATGACACCATACAAGTGCCAGGCAATGACTATTTCCAACAAGCGAGAGTCTAACCACCACACCTTGACATTCAACGGCATTACCATCGCCAAATCCCCCAACATCAACACCCTGAGGGTCACCATTGACCAGAAACTTAACTGGACCAGCCACATAAATACTGTGGCTACAAGAGCAGGTCAGAGGCTGGGTATTCTGTGGTGAGTGTCTCATCTCCTGACTTCCCAAAGCCTTTCTACCATCTACAAGGCACAAGTCAGGAGTGTGATGGAATACTCTCCACTTGCCTGAATGAGTGCAGCTCCAACAACACTCAAGAAGCTCGACACCATCCAGGACAAAGCAGCCCGCTTGATTGGCACCCCATCCACCACCTTAAATATTCACTCCCTCCACCACCAGCACACCGTGGCTGCAGTGTGTACCATCTACAAGGTGCACTGCAGCAACTCGCCAAGGCTTCTTCGGCAGCACCTCCCAAACCCATGACCTCTACCACCTAGGAGGACAAGGGCAGCAGGCGCATGGGAACACCATCACCTCCAAGTTCCCCTCCAAGTCACACACCATCCTGACTTGGAAATATATCGCCGATCCTTCAAAGTCTATGGGTCAAAATCCTGGAACTCCCTCCCTAACAGCACTGTGGGAGTGCCTTCACCACACGGACTGCAGCGGTTCAAGAAGGCGGCTCACCACCACCTTCTCAAGGACAATGAGGGATGGGCAATAAATGCTGGCCTTGTTAGCGACACCCACATCCCAGAAATGAATTAAAAAAAATAGAGCCCCATCCACCTAAAGGAAAAGCAGAGTTAATATTAGGCTGTTTGATCTGCTGGTAAGACCTCAGGTCAGTGTGGACTATAGCTAGTCAGATACCTACCTCTAGACCTCCCTGCTTCTAACACAAGGGACACATCATCTCTTTCTAAATACAAGTTGGATAATGAAATTAGGAGCTTAAAATACAATTTGAGTGAACAAATTAACTGGGACTACTATTCAAAGATTAAACAATTTGATGACTTGGAGTGCATTACAAATAAAGTAGATACCTGGGCTCCCTATCATTACATTACAGTAGTGACTACACTTCAAAATTACTTCATTGGCTGTAAAGTGCTTTACAACATCCTGAGGTCAAGAAAGGTGCTATATAAACGTAAGTCATTCTTTTTATTTGGATTTTCAGAAAGCTTTTGATAAAAGTCCCACATAAACAACAACAACTTGCACTTATACAGCGCCTGTCACAAAGTAAGATGTCCCAAGATGCTTCAGAGGAGCATTATCAAAATTTGACACCGATTCACATAATGAGATATTAGGAGAGGTGACCAAAACTTGGTCAAAGAGGGAATTTTTCAGCAGCGTCTTAAAGGAGGAGAGGTGGGGTGGCTATGTTAATAAAGGAAGGAATCACTGTAATACAGAGAAATAATATTGGGTCAAAAGATCAGGATAATGAAACAGTTTGGGTGGAGGTAAGGAATAATAAGGGGAAAAAAACACTAGTGGGCGTAGTCTATAGGCCTCCGAACAGTTGCAACTCTGTTGGACAGAGTATCAATCAGGAAATAGTTGAGGCTTGTAATAAGGGAACATCTATAATTATGGGGGATTTTAACTATCATATTAATTGGACAAATCAAATTGGGCAGGGCTGCCTTGAGGATGAGTTCATTGAGTGTATTAGGGATGGGTTTCTTGAGCAGTATGTAACTGAACCGACCAGGGGGCAAGCAACCTTAGATCTGGTCCTGTGTAACGAGACAGGATTAATTAAAAATGTCCTAGTAAAGGATCCCCTTGGAATGAGTGACCATAACATGGTTGAATTCCATATTCAATTAGAGGGTGAGAAGGTTGGATCTCAAACAAGCGTGCTAAGCTTGAATAAAGGAGACTATGAAGGTATGAGAGCGGAATTGAGTAGAGTGGATTGGGAAAATAGATTAAAGGGTAAGACGATACATGATCAGTGGTGTACATTTAAGGAGTTATTTTACAACTTCCAAAAAATATATATTCCACTGAGAAGAAAAGGGTGTAAAAGAAAAGACAGCCATCCGTGGCTAAGTAAAGAAATTAAGGATAGTATTCGAATAAAAACAAGGGCATATAAGGTAGCCAAATCTAGTGGGAGGATAGAGGATTGGGAAAACTTTAAAAGACAGCAAAAAATACCAAAAAGATTGATTAAGAAAGGGAAGATAGATTATGAAAGTAAATTAGTAAAAAATATAAAAACAGATAGTAAGAGTTTTTATAGTTATATAAAAAGAAAAAGAGTGGCTAAAGTAAATGTTGGTCCCTTAGAGGATGAGACCGGGAAATTAATGGTGGGAAATATGGAGATGGCAAAAACACTGAATGAATATTTTCACAGAAATCACAGAATCACAAAAACCCCACAGTGCAGATAGAGGCCATTTTGGCCCATCGAGCCTGCACTGACACATATCCCACCCGATCCCCGTAACCCCTACACCAACACATATCCCACCCTATCCCCGTAACACCACGTATTTAATCCCCCTAACACTAAGGGTCAATTTATCATAGCCAATCAACCTAACCCGCACACCCGTATATCAGTCTTTACAGTAGAAGACACTAAGAATATCCCAACACTGGACAAACAGGGGGCTAAAGGGGGGGAGGAGCTAAACACGATCAAAATCACTAAGGAAGTGGTACTCGGTAAAATAATGGGACTCAAGGCGGATAAATCACCTGGACCTGATGGCTTACATCCTAGGGTCTTGAGGGAAGTGGCGGTAGGGATTGTGGATGCATTGGTAATAATTTTCCAAAACTCCCTGGACTCAGCAAAGGTCCCGGCAGACTGGAAAGCTGCTAATGTAACACCCTTATTTAAAAAGGGCAGTAGACAGAAGGCTGGAAACTATAGACCGGTTAGCCTAACATCTGTGGTAGGTAAAATTTTGGAGTCCATTATTAAGGAGACAGTAACAGGACATTTGGATAATCATAATTTAATAGGACAAAGTCAGCATGGTTTTATGAAGGGGAAGTCATGTTTGACAAATTTGCTGGAGTTCTTTGAGGAAGTAACGTATAGGGTGGATAAAGGGGAACCAGTGGACGTAGTGTATTTAGACTTCCAAAAGGCATTTGACAAGGTGCCACACAAAAGATTATTGCTTAAGATAAAAAATCATGGGATTGGGGGTAATATTCTGGCATGGATAGAGGATTGGCTATCTAACAGAAGGCAGAGAGTTGGGATAAATGGTTCATTCTCAGACTGGCAATCAGTAACTAGTGGTGTTCCGCAGGGGTCAGTGCTGGGTCCCCAGCTCTTTACAATCTATATTAATGATTTGGAGGAGGGGACCGAGTGTAACATATCAAAGTTTGCAGATGATACTAAGATGGGAGGGAAAGTAGTGAGTGAGGAGGACATAAAAAACCTGCAAGGGGACATAGACAGGCTAAGTAAGTGGGCAGAGATTTGGCAGATGGAATACAATACTGGAAAGTGTGAGGTTATGCACTTTGGCAGGAAAAATCGTAGAGCAAGTTATTACCTTAATGGCAAGAAACTGGAAAGTACTGAAGTACAAAGGGACCTGGGGGTCCTGGTGCACGAAACTCAAAAGGTTCGTATGCAGGTGCAGCAAGTGATTAAGAAGGCCAATGGAATGTTGGCTTTCATTGCTAGGGGGATAGAATATAAAAATAGGGAGGTATTGCTTCAGTTGTACAAGGTATTGGTGAGACCGCACCTGGAATACTGCATACAGTTTTGGTGTCCATACTTAAGAAAGGACATACTTGCTCTCGAGTCAGTACAAAGAAGGTTCACTCGGTTAATCCCGGGGATGAGGGGATGGACATATGAGGAGAGGTTGAGTAGATTGGGACTCTACTCATTGGAGTTCAGAAGAATGGGAGGCGATCTTATTGAAACATATAAGATTGTGAAGGGGTTGGATCGGGTGGATGCGGGGAGGATGTTCCCGATGATGGGTGAAACTAGAACTAGGGGGCATAGTCTTAGAATAAGGGGCTGCTCTTTCAAAACTGAGATGAGGAGGAACTACTTCACTCAGAGGGTGGTAGGTCCATGGAATATGCTGCCCCAAAAAGCTGTAGAAGCTACATCATTACATAAATTTAAAACAGAAATAGACAGTTTCCTAGAAGTAAAGGGAATTAAGGGTTACGGGGAGCGGGCAGGAATTTGGACATGAGTCTAGGTTCGGATCGGTCATGGCCCTGTGGGTAGCGGAGCGGGCCCAGGGGCCGTGTAGCCTGATCCTGCTCCTATTTCGTGTGTCTAATTCTGTTAGATTCAGGAGATGGTTCTGTGATAGTAGATTGGCGGTTAGGATCAGATCAGCCATGATCTTATTGAATGGCGGAGCAGGCTCGAGGGGCCGATTGGCCTACTCCTGCTCCTATTTCTTATGTTCTTATGTTCTTATGAGAGAGAAGTAGAGATAGGCGGAAATGTTTAAGGAGGTAATTCCAGAGCTTCGGAATGAGGCAGCTGAAGGCATGGCTGCCAATCGTGAAGCGAAGAAAATCAGGGATGCGCAAGAGGCCAGAGTTGGAGGAGCGCAGAGATCTCGGAGGCTTCTTGGACTGGAGGAGGTTACAGAGATGGGGACTCCAATTAAACTAGAAGCCATAAGAATCCATGGTAGAAAATGGGATTGGTTCAAAAATAGGAAATGGAAGCGAAGATTTTCCTGCTTTGGCATTCTTGCACAGGCCGGAGCACATATTGGGAAATAGCGCATTGTTAGCCTGTGGTTTTCCATCTATTCATTTTAGTGGATGGGAAAATCGCATCCTGGGGTGTGCAACTTCCTGGTGTTCACCGGGAAAGCCAAAGTGGAAAATCAACCCTAGAGACTTTGGGGAAATGTTGACTGGAGTCTCTCATGGGTCTGTACATGGACCATTATTGGGCATTAATGACTGGAAATGTAAGTTCATCAAATTATTGATAACACTAAACAGTGATAGAGGATGCAGCAAAGGATTTACAGGAGGATTTTACTTGGTGATCTAATTGAGCAGAAATTGCAAGTGAAATTCAACACTAAGAAATGTAAAGTTTTTACGTCCATCAAAAAATACGTATCGTAAACATACAATGAATGGGGTTGTATAGGCAGAGGGAGACTTAGAAAGGGACCTGCGAGTGATGGAAAAATAGAATATTGGGATATATAGCCAGAACAGTGGCGTACACTGGAGCAACAACTCGCCAAGGCTTCTTCGGCAGCACCTCTTAAACCACCGACCTCCACCACCTAGAAGGACAACAGCAGCAGGTGCATAGGAACACCACCACCTCCAAGTTCCCCTCCAAGTAACACACCATCCTGACTTGGAAGTATATCACCGTTCCTTCATCGTCGCTGGGTTAAAATCCTGGAACTCTCAGAACCTAACAGCACCATGGGAGTACCTTCAACACACGGACTGCAGCGGTTCAAGAAGGCGCCTCACCACCACCTTCTCAAGGGCAATTAGGGATGGGCAATAAATGCTGGCCTCGCCAGCGACTTCCTCATCCCAAGGCTGAATTTTTTAAAGTACAAATCTCCAGAGGTAATGCTGGGATGGAACAATACAACAGACAGACCACACTTGAATACTGTGTTCAATTCTTGTCATTATGCCACAAAAAACATATTCAAACACTGGAGAGGTTGCAGAGAAGAGCAACAAGACTGATCGCAAATGTGAAGGGAATGAGCTGTTGGAAGATCAGAGAAGCTCATGCTGTACATCTAGTAAGATCTGAAAGAAAAAAATTAAGGAGGTACTTCATCAAGGAATATAAAATATTAAAAGGTATAGAATATTACTTCAAATGAAGTAAAGATTGCAGGACAAGAGAACATACATTTAACTTAGTGAAACATGTCTTGGCTCACAGTGATAAATGTTTGTAATAATCTGCCGGGTGGGATAGAAGAGGCGAAAATATTAGGGACATTCGAAGTACGGCTGGATGCCACAATGGGAGAGGTAAGATAGCAGAAAGATGAGTTTCGATGAGTTGAATGGCCTATTCTCATCCTTAACTTTTTTGATATTCACTCCCTCCACCACCGGCATACCGTGGCTGCAGTGTGCACCATCTACAAGATGCACTGCAGGAACTCACCAAGGCTCCTTCGACAGCACCTCCCAAACCCACGACCTCTACCACCTAGAAGGACAAGGGCAGCAGGCGCATGGGAACACCACCACCTCCAATTCCCCTCCAAGTCACACATCATCCTGACTTGGAAATATAGCGCCGTTCCTTCATCGTCGCTGGGTCAAAATCCTGGAACACCCTACCTAACAGCACTGTGGGAGTACCTTGACCACACGGACTGCAGCGGTTCAAGAAGGCGGCTCACCACCACCTTCTCAAGGGCAATTAGGGGTGGCAATAAATGCTGGCTTTGCCAGCGACACCCACATCCCAGGAATGAATTTAAAATAATGTTTTTTAATTCTTACTTTATCAACCTACAGTGGCAGTTTTTATAACTTCTTGCTCCATCTTCCACTATAGAGGAGATCAAAACTAAGTCACAAATCCAAGGCAGTCTGATTCTAATTCTAAGACTAAGGCAAAGCTTTTACATAGGCTCAGAGTTCATTCGCAATGGCTACTAGAGATGATAGCACAAATACAAAAGGCACTTACATTTTGCTGCATTCGAGGTCAGTGATTTGGTTCTGTTTGAGACTGAATGATACATCATGTAAAAATAGACTGGTCCCATTCCCTGTTCCGTTTGTTGCCACTTGTAATGTCTCCCTGCTTTATCCAACAACAATAACAACAACAACTTGCATTTATATAGCACCTTTAATGTAGTAAAACAAGGCGTTTCACAGGAGTGTAATCAGACAACAATTGACACCGAGCCAAAAACCGAGATATTATTACAGGTGACCAATAGCTTGGTCAAAGAGCTAGGCTTTAAGGAGTGTCTTAAAGGAGGAAAGAGAAGTGGAGAGGCGGAGAGATTTAAGGAGGGAATTCCAGAGCTTAGGGCCCAGACGGCCAATGGTGGGGCGAAGGAAGTGGGGACGCACAAGAGGCCAGAATTGGAGGAACACAGTGCTCTCAGAGGGTTATAGGGCTGGAGGACATTACAGAGATAAGGAGGAGCGAGGCCATGAAGGGATTTAAACACAAGGATGAGAATTTTAAAATCGAGGCATTGCTAGTCCAGGAGCCAAAGTACGTCAGCAAGCACGGAGTGATAGGTGATTGGGATTTGGTGTGAGTTAGGATATAAATGAAAAGGAAAATCGAGCAGTTTCTATAATGTACAGCTGATCCACATTGTTACGTCCGTGAATAATTGAGACACGGACAGCAGGAGTGAACAAAGTAAGTCTTTACTGGTGGAAGTCAATAGTGAAACTAAAACACAGAGGCTCAATAGCGCCTTTTATACAGGGGTGGTCACTGCCGGTACTGCAGTCTGAGACCAGTTATTCTCTTAAAAGTACATACACAACACACATCACAAGTTGTATTGCCCAGGCAGCAAGTTGAAAATCTACCCTGTCCTGTTCACCAATGTTAAAATATTCTAGGACAATTAGAGCAACTACAGCAAATGCGACCTGGATGGTTGTGTCCAGATTAAAATGCAAACATTCTCACAATTACAAAGAGAATGAAATACTTTCATTCATATAGCATCTTTTATGACCTCAGGACATCACAGAGCACTTTACAATCATTGAAGAACTTTTGAAATGTAGTCACTGTTGTAATGTAGGAAATGGAGCAGCCAATTTGCAACCACAACAAGGTCCCACAAACAGCAATGAGATAATGACCAGATAATCTGCTTTAGTGATACTGGTAGGGATAAAGGTTGGCCAGAACACCAGGGAGAACTCCCTTGCTCTTCTTCGAAATAGTGCCGTGGGATCTTTTACGTCCACCTGAGAGGGCAGACGGGACCTCGGTGTAGCATCTCATCCGAAAGACAGCACCGCCGAGAGTGCAGCACTCCCTCAGCGCTGCACTGGAGTGTCAGCCTGGATTTTGTGCTCAAGTCTCTGGAGTGGGTCTTGAACCTCATGAGCTTCTGACTCAAGAGGCGAGGGTGCTAGCAATTGAACCACGGCTGACACGTTAAAGCCTTCATTCTAGTCACTTTCTATTGACTCTGATATAGGAATCAGCAGTTTTAGGAATTTGCTTTGACTCTGTGTTTGATTTGTTTTGGCTTTTTCCATTGATAGACTCAGGCTGGAGGCCGGTTCACTCTTTCCCAAGTTCCATGAGTTTATTTTTTTGTTTTTATCTGCAGTTTGGCTTTGGCTGAATGCCACCACTTTGCAAAAGATGTTTGGAGAGACCAGGGGGTATCAGCAGCATGTCATAGATTTAATGCGGCACAGGAGATTTTTACATAGAGCTACATAAAACCCACGCCGGAGAAGGGATCTCTTGAGATTTGAAAGTTGTCCATTCTGACAAAAAAAAGCAAATCTGTCCAAAAAAAAAGGATCCACTTTATATCTGGCAGAAGAAAAACATCCCAAATGTATAAGAAAAATAAAAGGAAAAACAGGAGGGTTGTGAAATGACAAACCAACAATCTTTTTGATATAATTAGTGCAAATTATTTTATTATTCACTGTTATCACAGTCAAATGATTGTTGGAACTCTATTTGAAATGTTATGTTAAACTGGCTTGCATTTTGGTGCTAATAAAACATTTAACAAAAGATGATGTTCAATGCCTAAGTTGCATTTAGTGCTAAATTACCAAAGCTGCCTCTAATTTGTCCATGATCTCATGTTCCTCTCAGCCTAAGAGCTTTTACAGGTCAAAAGATGTTTGTCTGACTTTCTTTCTTTGTCAGGAATTTTAAAAAAAACATAATTACATTCCTTCTGCGGACACTGTAGCTTCTTGGCACAGTTTTTTGACCTCTCGATAGTTGCCTTGACCCACAAGGCCATAAAGCCAGTAATATATTGAAAGAGAATTACGGCTGAAGACTATTCGTGTAAAGACGTACATACCAGTCCCCTGAAATCTCTTCATTTATTTAATACTATCTGACAAACTGAATGTTGGTATTCATAAAATTGCCCTCTTAACTTCTGACACATTTTGGCAGGTTGTCAGCCTAGTTTGCAAAATATCTTTGTTTGCATCCATATAATATTCTCAAATTACATATTTGAGAATGAGTTTATCTCGGGGCTATACTTTAAATGAGCTTTGAGGAGCTTTATCCTGCACTTTTTTGTTCAGTGCATTAACAAACTTGTGAAGGATGCGTCATTTTTGAAAGGTATTTCCTAAATACAGCCTGGGTAAGAATGAAAGAAATAAAGAACTTACATTTATATAGCACATTTTAGGTGGCACCTCCGACAGTGAAGCATTCCCTCAGTGCCGCACTGGAGTGTCAGCCTAGATTATGTGCCCAAGTGTCTGGAGTGGGACTTGAACCCACAACCTCAGAGGCAAGAGGTCTACCACTGAGCCACAGCTGACACCTACGGCCATTGAGAACTAACATACAGTGCTGGGCTCCTTAGGAATTACTGGAAAGTATCATAGCAGCAAGGATTGCCTGCTGGACAAACATTTCAACACCAGCTTGATTTTGCTTCCATTAGGCCTTGGTGAGACCACACCTTGAGTATTGTGTGCAGTTTTGGTCACCTCATCTGAGGAAGGATGTTCTTGCCATGGAGAGAGTGCAGTGAAGATTCACCAGACTGATACCTGGGATGGCAGGAATGACATATGAGGAGAGATTGGGCCGATTAGGCTTATATTCACTAGAGTTTAGAAGAATGAGAGGGGATCTCATTGAAACTTATAAAATTCTAACAGGACTGGACAGACTAGATGCAGGAAGGATGTTCCCGATGGCGGGGTAGTCCAGAACCAGGGGTCACAGTCTAAAGATAAGGGGTAAGCCATTTAGGACAGAGATGAGGAGGAATTTCTTTACCCAGAGAGTGGTGAACCTGTGTAATTCTCTACCACAGAAGGCAGTTGAGGCCAATTCATTAAATATATTCAAGAAGGAGTTAGATATATTTCTTAAGGCTAAAGGGTTCAAGGGATATGGGGAGAAAGCAGGGACAGGGTGCTGAATTTGGATGATCAGCCATGATCTCATTAAATGGTGGAACAGGCTCAAGGGGCCGATTGGCCTCCTCCTGCTCCTATTTTCTATGTTTTTATGTTTCTATTACTAATTTCCAATGGTTTAGAATTTGGAAGTGTGTGTAGAAATCCCTTTTGAAAGTATGACTAAGTGAAAGGATTATGCATTGAAAGAAGTAGCGCTAGTCAAGTTGTGGTGAAACTTTTAATGGCATACTGCTTTAGGTCTTCTCAGTGGCAGCCCTCTTGCCTTTGAATCAGAAGGTTGTGGGTTCAAGTCCCACTCCAGACACTTGAAAACATGATCTAGGCTGATACTCCAGTGCAGTAGTCATATTGCAACCGGCCTCCATATTTAATGTGCGTTATCAGCAGTGCTAGACTTTCTATTTGATGGCCACTCTCTAGCAGCGCAGTGACCTGCGATGACTATTAATGCAGTCTCACATTATTGCCCTTGGAAGAACTGTTGAGTGCTCAGTGTGAAAATGGCCAGAATGCAAACTATTTCTGACAGCAGGCGTTTTACAGTATGTGTACAGTCTGAATCAGCGTTAATAAAATCTGGCTGAGTTTTTTTTATGTTGTTCTGGTGCATATATATAGATACACTATGAATCAGGAGCTGGTCACACGATCCTACCTGGTGACACTATGGTACAGGTAATAACACTGGGGGAAAAGAACGTAAGAAATAGGAGCAGGAGTCGGCCATTCGGGCCCTTGAGCCTGCTCCGCCGTTCAATAAGATCATGGCTGATCTTCTACCTCATCTCTACTTTCCTGCACTATCCCCATATCCCGTGATTCCCTTAGTATCCAAAAAAAGCTATAGAATTGTCAGCACATTAATAAAGTTAGCAGGGTTTTATATATATGTATATATATCATAAAAAACTCAGCTTACTGTATTTCATGCTGATAATAGTTGCACAGATAACCCAGAAATGAAGTGAATCTCCCTGTGAGCAACAACCCTCTTCACGGGAATGTGTCATCATGAACGATTGCATTTTTAATAAAAATGTAATTAAGAGAAGTCAAGAATAAATGAGTGAAAGTTCTGAATCTGCTTGGGATGAAGGCTTGATTGTGCCGTTCACACAGACACATATCCTTTACGAGCAGCAGAGCAAACCGAAGCAGAAATGACCAGGTAATGAAGATAGATGCATTCAGTTATCAGTGAGCCATTACTGGGGCCCGCTGTTACATTAAAAAATCACAGATAGCTTGACGGCACTTGCCACATAGAAACTAATTCATGGACAACAGCCTACAGTGTGTAGTGTGCATTGCAAATGAATTTAGGGCACTAATTAAATGATGTTGAAACATCAGGCAAACTCTCCAGTTTTAATCCCTGTTGGAGGAAGTGCACGGTGGTTTTGCTTAAGAGAGTTCACATGAGGCGCTGCATACCGACCCAAGAAGACTATGAGGAGCTCAGGTGCAAGACTGGTCAGATACAGAGGTGAAAGCAGCCTTTCGCAGGCAGGCTAGCTGCAGGCTCAATGTTCTGCCAGCTATAGAGTGATAAGAATGAGATCTGAATCCTACCAATGGACCATGTGTGAGCCTTAATGACAGCTGCCCTTTAATTTCAGTTTTAACTATTTAATTTCCAAATGCTGCTAAAGGTGCAGCGCTAAGCTGTATAAAAGAAAGCAGCAATGTGATAATGGTCAGATAATCGGTTTTCGTGATTTTGTTTGAGGGATAAATATTGGCCAGGACACCAGGGAGAACCCCCCTGCTCTTCTTCGAAATAGTGCCGCGGGATCTTTTACATCCACCTGAGAATCGTACAGGCCAGGAAGATGCCATGTTTAATTCCCAGTCTGTGCTATTAGCTGATCACTGGGACTGCACTTGATGTGCCTCAGTTGGCCTCAGCACACTTCGGTGAGGGAAGGGAAAATGTATCCAGCATCACCCCCCCCCCCCCGCCCCGCCTGTTTACTGTCCAGTGACGCCCCTACTGGAAAGTGCACGTGTGTGTGGCCATTGGCATGGGCAGTACCGGGCTCAGTCACAATACCTTCTGTGGTCAAATCGCCTGGCATTGCTCTCTCAGCTGACACATGAAGGGTGGTGAGGTACTGGAATGTTGTTGGAATTGTTGGCACTCTAACCCGAGTCAGTGCCTTCAACAACAACTTGCATTTATATAGCGCCTTTAATGTAGTAAAACGACCCAAGGCACTTTGCTGGAGCGATTATCAAACAATATTTGACACCGAGCCACATAAGGAGATATTAGGACAAGTGAACAAAAGCTTGGTCAAAGAGGTAGGTCTTAAAGGAGGAGAGAGAGGTAGAGAGGCCATAGAGTCATAGGGGGGAAAATTCAGTTGTTTGCGCCTCCCGTTAGCGCCTTAAGAGGGCGCTAATGGGGCACAAAGCGATGTTTGCGCTGCTCGCGAAATTAACTAGACATTTTACAGCGGCGGTGCTAAACACTACCGCCACAACCTCCTGCGCCGGCAGATCGTGACGTCAGTCGAGTGTGCAATGCCCCGGTAGCGCCCCGGACCAGATATTGAGTGGCCTTACCACCTGCCGCTAGCAACGACAGGTTGAGGGGAGTGTTTTGCAGTCAGGAAGGGACTGGGGGAGCGCGATTTAAAGGCGACTGCTTCCTGCTTTTTTTTGTTGGTGACATTTGTGCACCACGCATTCTGAGAGAGAGAGAGAGACTTCTGGAGAGATTCAACGCTGTGTGAAGGAGTTTTGGATATGCACTTCCTTGCTTCACCAGCGCTCTGAGGTAACGCCTCGCTCCTCAGACTTTGCGCCTTAAGACAGGTGTGAAGCGCCTGATTTAGCGCTCCAATCACCTCCAGGGACAATAAAAGCCAAGTTTGCCATCGGAGGCAATAATTAGCGCCAGGCGCTAAACTTTGTGCACGGCCAATAATGGCGCCCTGAACAGGGCGATACTGAATTTTTCCCCCATAGAGTTTAGGGAGGAAACATCAAAGCTTGGGGCTTAAGACAGCTGAAGGTGCGGCTGTCAATGGTGGAGAGAAGGAAATGGGGATGAGCAAAAGGCAAGAGTTGGAGGAGCGCAGAGCAAAGAAGAAGGAGCAAATTGGGCAAAAAAAAGAATTCCTTTACATATCCATTCTTGATTCTTAAATTATTTTAAAGGGGGACTTTAAGACGGTAATGAGAAAATAAACACCCAATGAGGGTTTGACTTAAACCACGTGATGCAGTCCTGTTAGCTTTTAAAAAAAAACCAGCTCGGCTTTTCTACAGGGCAATTTAGTAAAAGCTGGCTAGAGTTTATTGTTCCTTATTTTGAACCATCCTTACCTTATGTAGTAGAAGAAAACAACAAACATAATTTCATTTTAAAATATGGATTAATATACAATACTGTCTGCCGTAACAGATTTAAAGCTCTTGCTGGAGGCTTGCAAGCTGTAGAATATAAATACCGTATATAATAAAGATCATCTTCACTGGTTTAGTAATATATAACGATGCATGCACAGTTGCATGTTTAATACGTTATCCTATTCTCTCATAAGATAGTATTAGGATAGATTTACAACTGGCAGAGTTGTTGAGTAAACCAATATGTACTTGCAACTATAATTTTATTTGAACTTTGCAAAATGAATTGCAGTAATAATTAGAAGTCATCAGACGTGAGTTATTGCTGTGCTGTTTTGCAGTCTTGTTTTTTCTGGCTATAGGCTATTTATGTTCATAGCACCAAACACATTAAGATATTTGTTTTCATGGAGTCATAGATTGATAACAGCACAGAAGGAGGCCATTCGGCCCACCGTGCCTGTGCCAGCTCTTTGCAAGAGCGATCCAACTAGCCCCACTCCCCTGTCCTTTCCCTGTAGCCCCTGCACATTTTCCCCCTTCAAGTATTTATCGAATTCCCTTTTTGAAAGTTACTGTTGAATTTGTTTCCACCACCCTTTCAGAGGCAGCGCATTGTAACAACTCTCTCTGTGTGTCCATAGTACCACCTGCAGAATGGCTCGGCGTGGAAGCTTGTTGCCGTCCGCTGGCAGAATTGGATGATTCTCGCGGTAATCTTGGGCCTGATGGCTGTTGTGCCGTTCACCGTGTACAGGATGATGACAGCCTTCGACGACCCTCCGCCCCATTCGCTGTTCAAAGCAGCATCCATTTGTTTCGGACTGCTCTCAGAAACCTTCCTGATCAAGTGAGTAGAGAGAGGGGTTGGCTTTTATTGTTGGTTGCAAATGAACTCTTTTTACGCGCTGAGCACCTGCACTCCAGTACAGCTTCCTCCCCCAAAGGCTTCAGGAAAACACACCGCATTGTTGATAAATAATAAGCCGCTTGAAAAACTCATTTGCTAAGAGCTACCGTGTTGCTGCAGAGTATGTTGAACATTACACGTTCACACATGCTTAATGTTCTACCTTCAGTAAGCGTGTAATCTGATGTGCAATGAGGGATTCATCACGCTCGGTTACGCACTGAAACAGAAACCGTGTGCTCACCATTGGTGCACTTGTGTCAGTGCACAAGCGGGTCACAAGATTGTGTGCAGTCCAATTGTCCTAGTCCTTACTTGTACATTAGCTGGAAATGGTATTAGCTGTTGAAGAGTTATTTGTTTTAATTAAGATGGGATTCCTTCTAATACAGCAATAGCACAATTACTGCCAGCAGAGTTGACACTTCGTGAAATTGTCACGTGGAACAACTTTTGATATCAAAATGATATAGTGAATGTAATTCTCTAACAGTAATTTTTACTAACTCTCATCACCTCGGCGTTTTGGTTATTTAATTTCATTTTTTGATTAAGTGCTGCACATTAGGACCATGCCTTAGAGCCACGCAGAAGCATTGTGCAATGATTAAACTCCCAGTACACATATAACACATTGCACGACACAAGGTTGTGTCCTGCACTACCCGAGTCCGATTTGGATATTTAATAATACATATACATCACTAGACATTAAAATAACTAGACTTTCTCAAATATTCTGTCCTGGGATTATGAGCTGAGCCCATTTATGATAAACTTCAATCCAAAAAAAGATGGCAGAAACGGGGACGCACTCCAATGTGATATCCTGCCGTTTTGCCTCAGAGAAATGTTCGAGATGAGCCACTTTGCAATAAAATGACAATGACATAAGTGAGTCACTTTCTGCAGTGACTGCTGCTACAATTTTGTGGAGATTGTGATTACATTGCCCATTTAGAGGGAGCTGTGAAACTACCATCTGACTGGTTACACTGCGGGAGTGCTGAGCAGCAAAGGACTTGCGAGCTTGTATATGAATACATTACGCACTAAAAGAAAGACTGGGAACTAACTGAGGAAGTAAAAACCATTCTCTCTCAGATTGGCGTTTCTTTTAACTGCGATCGGGGCTCCGATGCTCTTCAGCTGTCATCCACCCCCCTTCCCCGAATGTTCCGGTCTGAGAATAATCCCATGGCATTACTTGAGAAAGAGCAAGGCGTTCTCCTGATATTCCGGCCAACATTCCACCCTCAAACCAACACAATCACTAAAATGATTCTGTGGGACATTGCTGTGTGCTAAAAGGGGCGACCACATCTGCCAACAGTCATTGCACTTCAAAGTAATTTGTTGTGTATGATGCGCTTTGAAACGTTTCACTGAGATGTGATTAAAAAGAATTCTATAAATTCACCTCGGTCTGTCATTTTTCATTCAGTCAAAACAATGCAATGATTACAATAGAATTTACGCACAGAAACAGGCCATTCGGCCCAAGAGGCCCATGACGGTGTTTATACTCCACACAAGTCAGATCTCAAATTCTCAACTTATAACTGAATAAACACAAAGGGCAGGATTTTCATTGGTCCAGGGAGGCGGGATTGGAGGCATGTGGGGGGTTAAAATCTCAAAATATAGGGGCACGAACCCATCCCGCCCCCAACCTGCCTCCATGCCAGTTTCAAAGGAGGTGGGTACCCGCCCCGCACTGGGACCCACCTCCCCGAGGCGGGAAGGGGATTGGTGCCAATTAACTGCCTGTTAACAGGTAGTTAACATGCCATTTTTAGCATAATCCCTATTTTTATTGCTAAAGTGTGGGATTCCTGACGGCGCCAAACCACGCCAAGTTAGTGAGGTGGACCGTCAGGCTGAAGGGCTTGGAGGGTTTGAGATGACCGGTGTTCAGGTGAGTGATGGGTGCATGGGTTCAGAGGTAAGTGTGTTTGGTGTGTTTAAAGAAGTTTTACTTACATTTACTTACCTTTACAGCCTTCCTTCCTTCAGGTCTCGGGAGTCCCTCATCTCACCGGCACAGAAAGCAGAATGGCCCCGAGCTGTCAAAAGTTGCAGCATTCAGCTTTCTGTTCTGGAGAGATCTCTAAATCAGCCTGAGAGGAAGGAATTAACTTCGAGTACAGATTGTCAGTGTTTGACAGCTTCAAAGAGCTGTCAAATGCTGATATTTCATCTGTCAAAAGCTCTTGGGCTTACCGCCCCAGCAAGGAAGCGGAGCGCTATCTCGGGCACTCCACTTCCTGACAGGCGGTGTCTGGGTCGCAAGGCGCGGTAGTGTCGGAGCACTATGTGGCTGCTCCGCATAGCGCTGACGTGTTTCATTGCCCCTCCACTTCCGTTAAAGGGGAGGGGTGTTGCGCACTCTGCAGGCCGTTGGACGGCCTCCACTAGCCCACCAGGGCGGCGTGGTCCCATGGCCGCAGCCCGGCACCGAGACGCGGTGCCGGGCTGCGCGATGGTGGCCACGGCCCATGCAAAGGGCCGCCACGAGGGGCCGACCTCGGTGCAGGGCGCAGCCGGGCTTCCCTTTTAATTACCGCCTCACGAGAGGAGGTCAGACCGTTTCGCGACCCGCGAGGCTGTCGCTGACCTCGACCGTGGCAGCTTCGCGGGATGCTGACTTCTGTCACGGGGCGCTAAGGGGTTGCGTCGCTTGGCGATGACATAATTGCCAGTTGCGCAGCGCCGTGGGGTGCTACCGGCTAATAGCACCACAAACCTCCCACTGAATTTCGCGGGAGGCGTTAGTGGCGGCGCACCCGGGCACTAGGGGATTTGCGGCCTGTTAACGCCCCCCGGGGGCACTAACGAGAGGCACAAACCAACCCAATTTTTCCCCCTATTGGTCTAAAATGTTTATTTAGGGAAAAACAGCCGGGAAATGGCAATAGTTGGGGCCATCCATCTGTGTTATATACAGAACCCTGGGCGATTGTGGCTACATTAACAGACTTGATGATAATCGTGAGGCACAGAGCACATAACAAACCATGTGAGCTTGTTATCTGAACTCCAAGATTGCCTTACAGTCTGTTGTCCCGCTCTGCCAACCATCCACTCTTCTGTATTTCGCCCATACACTTAAAAATTTCTATTACAGTAATGCAAAAATGCCACCAAAGGATTACAAACATACAAAATTAATGGGCAGGAAAAAACCAGCTGGTCCATCAAGCTTGTCCCACACCTCATGATGGCTGGAGCATCAGAACTAGACACAAGTCAGAAGGAAGAGTTCAGCCAACTTTAACCACAACTGACAATGCTAATGGAAGATGTGTTAGCATCCCTGTTCCAGAATGCTGCCTTTACACCGACCTCTCCATTTTGTAGCACAGCTAGTGGTGTTGCGTGGGGCAACTAACCCACAGTCCACTGTAGTCCTGGAAGATGAACGATAGGTCCTATAATCCCACTGGTGCAGAGAGCATTAGATTGACATCCTTCTCCACATGGGGTGAAGCAGCGGTCTGACTGTCGGCGTTTAGCCATTTATGCAGCGATTACTGAAGTGAAGCAGTTTTTGCATTCGGTCAATCTGTCGTTAAACATATTTGAAAATCATTTCAATCCAGAGCTATAGGATGTCTGGGAAGAATTTATGAAGCGGATCATGGGGGTAAATTTAATGATGTCACCATCATGGCAGATGGCAAAGTAGATTCCAATTTGAAAAACCTTAACAAAAACTTCCAAATCCATATTGTGGTCAGCATGATTTGCAAAATAATGTACTGTGGTGTCACCATTTTATTTACATCTGTGCACAAGGATTCATTTTTTTCAGTCTTTTCTGAGGAAGGATGTTCTTGCCATGGAGGGAGTGCAGCGAAGATTCACCAGACTGATACCTGGGATGGCAGGAATGACGTATGAGGAGAGATTGGGTCGATTGGGCTTATATTCGCTGGAGTTTAGAAGAATGAGAGGGGATCTCATTGAAACTTATAAAATTCTAACAGGACTAGACAGACTAGATGCAGGAAGGATGTTCCCGATGGTGGGGGAGTCCAGAACCAGGGGTCACAGTCTAAGGATAAGGGATAAGCCATTTAGGACTGAGATGAGGAGGAATTTCTTCACCCAGAGAGTGGTGAACCTGTGGAATTCTCTACCACAGAAGGCAGTTGAGGCCAATTCATTAATTATATTCAAGAAGGAGTTAGATATATTTCTTAAGGCTAAAGGGATCAAGGGATATGGGGAGAAGGCAGGGACAGGGTACTGAATTTGGATGATCAGCCATGATCTCATTAAATGGCGGAGCAGGCTCGAGGGGCCGAATGGCCTACTCCTGCTCCTATCTTCTGTGTTTCTATGTTTTCATTATATTATCAAAACAGAATATTGCTTACATGTTGAATTGGATGGTATATGGCATAGCGCACTTGACTTGAATTTCGGTGTCAAAACTTCAGTGCGGAGGCTTGCACAATGGAAGCGCATAATGGGAATTCAGGCAGCATGCAGGACTTCCCATTCATTTAGTTTTGGGCAGTAATATTGGGGGCCGTGGGTCAGTCACGCAGAAATCCGTCCCTCATTTTCCGATCTGTGCTTCCATAGTATGAAAAGCTGCACTGGCACCAATAACTCACAGCGCGTACCCTTAGATTGCTAGAGAGAGAGAGATTGAAGGGAGAGGGTAGGAATGCTCCGATCCCCGCAGTGCAGACTCTATAAAATTTGCTACTCTTTAGTTTGGAATGCAATGTTTCCACTCACTTCTGCATTGGCAGATGGGCATGGTTGCGTGCTTTGGGGGAGGGGGAAGGAGATGAGGAAGAAAAGAGAAATCTGTCCCAGGCCTAACATCCTAAGGGAGCTCATAAAACCGTAACATACACCAAAAAAAAAATGGTCCAGGCCAGTATCTGCTGATGGCTGGGTTGGTAACAGATATGCAGCAGTTCTGCATTCCAAACTGAAGTCCATACCGGTACACATGTCTTCTCTTAGGCAGTCCCTCGGAACCGAGGATGACTTGCTTCCACATTTAAAATGAGTTCTCAGGTGACTGATGAGTCCAATGTGGGACCTACAGTCTCTGTCACAGATGGGGCAGACGGTGGTTGAAGGGGCGGGTGGGTGGGGTGCTTGGGTTGACGTGCGCTCCTTCCGCTGTTTGCGCTTGGCTTCCGCTTGCTCCCGGCGAAGAGACTCGAAGTGTTCGGCGCCTTCCCGGATGCTTCTCCTCCACTTTGAGCGGTCTTGGGCCAGGGATTCCCAGGTGTCGGAGAGAATGTTGCACTTTTTCAAGGAGGCTTTGAGGGTGTCCTTGAAGCGTTTCCTCTGCCCACCTGGGGCTCTCCTGCCGTGTCGGAGCTCCGAGTAGACAGGTGAGCTGGCGCTCAGCGCAATACTGAGGGAGTGCTGCTTTGCCAGCGGTCAGGTGTGACATTAAACCAAGTGTGGACACTAAAGATCCGTGGCAATCTCTCCACCCCGCACCCCCACTCCCCTCCCGCCCCCAATAAAGGCTGTGGAAGCTCGGTCAATTGACATTTCAAGACTGAGATTGATATATTTTTGTTGGGTAAGGGGTATCGAGGGGTTTGGATCAAAGGGCGGAGTTGAGGTACAGATCAGCCATGATCTAATTGAATGGCAGAACAGGCTCGTGGGGCTGAATGGCCTCCTCCTGTTCTGATTTGAAGAGCAGGGAATTCCCCATGTGCCTAGATCAACATTCAACCCTCAGCCAACAACAGGTTAGCTGCTCATTCATCTGATTGTCCGTGGGATATTTGCACAAATTGGCTGCAGTGACTGCACTTCAAATGTAATTCATGGGAAATGCTTTGAGGCGTTTCTCAGGGACGTGATAAGGCATTATATGAATGCAATTCTTTCTTTTAAATAATGAAATATTGTAATGTCACATTTTTGCAGGTAACATTTTGGGAGCAGGATGCAAAGCATGTTGAAACCACACTGCATAACATTAGTAACAAACATTATATCCCACAGCACTACTTCCTCCCCTTGGTATTTGGTGCAACTCCTAAATACTTTGTTGGCTTTGTTCCTTGATATGGTTGTAGGCAGAAATGAATGCACAGGACACAAGTCCACGTCTATGGGAAAGAGTTCATGTCCCATTCCGAATCCTTGTTGTATCTGGACATTGTTCGATTTGCCTTACATTTTATGGGCGGGGAGATATTTTCTTGCCGTTCCTTAAATGTTCTTCACCCCTTTCTCCTTGTCTTATGTTGGAATGGCCACCATCTGATCAGGAAACTGAATGGGGCCGATAAATTGTCCGTGAAAGACAATTAAGTTTCTAACAGGGTAGGTGGCTGTTGTTAAATACATTAAAAGTTTTCAAAGTGTAAAATGCACTGATAAAGCAGGATTTAACACTAACGTTGGTTGGTTACCTTGCTGCCTCAGTAGTAATGGATACTCGGGGGAAGCTGTGCTGGCAATTCCAAACTCTTCAGTTTCAGCTCCAATTTCTTGCCAATGAGGTATTTTTATACCACATAATAGCATCGAGATTAGTGCCAAGTGAAAATGTCAAACCGACCTACACTTGATCAATTCAATCAGGCTGGCTTTGGATTCCTTACAAGTATGCCAGATTTCTCTGTTTACAAAGAAATCGAAACCTGAACTGACAAAAATAAAAACATGGAGCGGAGCCAAACTATTAATGTTGGAGTTATAATGGTGCACCGTTGTCTGTGAGTTCAATGAGCTGGAGTCAATTCAGATTAAAACTGATCTCAAGATCCAAATGAATGCTGTTTTGTTGATCCCTTCCAAATGTGTGAGAATAGCAATCATACGACAAGGATCCTGTTGTAGCACAGTGCATTAGGAAACAATCCTTTCTCTTTGGGGACTGAAGTATGAATCCAGCCGGAGATAATGGGGATGAAAATGCCTTCCGAACAGTGACAGTCTTCAGTGAAAGGGCAATCTCAATCCAGTCCCTACTGAGTATAGGTTCATACCACTGAGTCCCCATGATTCAGGGCTTACGGGCACGACATTAGCAGTGTTACTTAGCGATGTCATAAAGGTGGCTGATGTTTAGGGTTGCCAACTCTGGTTGGACATCTTCCTGGAGGTTTGATCATGTGACGTTCGTTCATGTGGATATCATGTGACATTTTAATCACGTGACGTTTGCCCACAGTTTTGCGAATGTTACTGCATTTACCTTAGAAAGGTTTAGTCTCCTGTAGTTGAGTGTCTTTGCTCACCATGATTCTGAAAAAAAAAGGTATTTTCCTCACTGGCAGGGGTAGACTGGGTATCGGGAAATCACATATAAATATTGAATGATTAGCAGATGACCTAGAGGCCCGACAACAAGATGTTGAGAGGAAGGGAGAAAATTGATTAAAGACATTAGTGTGAAAATACGGCACACTGCAGTGACCTCGCTTTACTATTTGCTGCACAAATCTTGTTCCACCAAACCAAACATTAATTACGAATTTACATTTAGATAAGTCACTATCTTACTGTAGTTGTTAGCTCGTGAAACGGTAAAGTAGGCCTGATAAACCAATGAACAGCACGACATATCGTTGCCTTTAACTGGTTCTTTTATTTGTTGAGATGACGAATCTGAAGATTTGCAAGAATTAGGTCTGATGTCTGTCAGTGCCTATGTTTTGTATTTCGTATTTTTGAAGTTAGTGGAAAGGAAAATCGCGCGGCACGTAAAACAGGGTGACGAATCGCCATGGCCCGCTTAGTGCTGCCACCCAAGACCAATTTCACCCCCAAAATGTTTTGTGAAGAAAGCAAGAAAGAAAGACAGACAGACAGACTTGGATCTCTGTAATCATAATCATAATCAACTTTTATTGTCATTGTTAGTGCACAAGTGCAGTACAACGAAATGTAGGCTTGCGGCTCCCGAGAGTGTACATTTAGATTAAGACATTTAAACATTCAACATACATTTGGCTTGTAATACATTAACATAACCATAATAAAGTGCATTGGCAGATGTGCAGGCTTTAGTGTTTATTTGTGGAGTTCAGTAGGATGACAGCCCTGGGAAAGAAGCTGTTCCTAAATCTGGTCGTTCGGGTGCGAATGCATCTGTAGCGTCTCCCAGATGGCAGGAGGGCGAACAGACTGTGGCTGGGGTGGGTAGGGTCTTTGATGATGGTCCGTGACCTCCGTAAACAGCGTTTCTGGTATATGTGCTCTATGGTCGGTAGCCGGGTGCCGGTAATGCGTTGGGCAGTTTTGACTACCCGCTGCAGGGCTTTCCGGTCATAGTAGCTACAGCTGCCATACCATACTGTGATACAGTTCGTCAGGATGCTCTCTATTGTGCAGTGGTAAAAGTTAGAGAGGATCAGGGGTGACAGGTTACATCCCTTCAGCCTCCTTAGGAAATATAGGCGCTGCTGGGCCTTCTTCACCAGAGAGGAGGTATTGTGGGACCAGGAGAGGTCTTCCGTGATGTGGACTCCGAGGAACTTAAAGCTGTCCACCCTTTTACAACCTCAGGACATCCCAAAGCGCTTTATAGCCAACGAAGCACTTTTCGAATGTAGTCGCTGTTGTAATGTAGGAAACACGGCAGCCAATTTGCGCACAGCAAGCTCCCACAAACAGCAATGTGATAATGACCAGATAATCTGTCTTAGTGATGTTGATTGAAGGATAAATATTGCCCAGGACACCGGGGATAACTCCCCTGCTCTTTTTCGAAATAGTGCCGTGGGGTCTTTTACGTCCACCTGAGAGAGCAGACGGGGTTTAACGTCTCATCCGAAGGGTTAAATACAGTTGTCATGGAAAGGTCTGCAAACAATATAAGCATCTGTTGTAGCCTGCTAGCATTATTGACCTGGTCTCGCACCTTTTTATTCCCTTCTACTTGACTTTACTCAGCATATTTTCACAAGGGCCATTTTCATGAGTGCACATATGTTCCAAACTGGAAAATCATCACGAAGGAACACTCATTGTGCATGTTCACAGATTTAGATCTTTCCGTATAATGGGGACTGCTGCAGCCAAAGCACAAGCAGCTATTATTTGGTGACTTTGAATGCCCATGGTGCTCACACAAACTCCAGCACAGCCTAAATAACAACAGAAAATGCTGGAAAAACTCAGCAGGCCAGGCAACATCCGTGGAGAGAGAAACAGAGTCGACGTTTCAGGTCGAAACCTTTCTTCAGAACTCAGAAAAAAGCAGGAAATGAAACAGATTAAAAGGAAAGTATGGGGGAGGGGATGAAAGAACAAAAGGGAAGGTCTGAGAGGTGAAGAGACATTAAGAGATATTCAAGGTGAGACGAGATGGTAATAGGACAGGTAAAGAAACAAACAATGGCTCTAGATGAAGTGTGAAATGCGCTGGCAGAGTGAGAGACAGCTGCCATGTGGGAGAGGAAAAAAAGGAAAAGGCACAAACCAAAAGTGTGGATAAAAAATATATAAAAATATAATAGGGGCCGAGGTTATGATCTGAAATTGTTGAACTCGATATTGAGTCCGGAAGGCTGTAAAGTGTCTAATCGGAAGATGAGGTGCTGTTCCTCGAGCTTAACCTGCTTGCAGAAACCTGCCCTTGCCCCATTGTCATTGGCCTCCGTGCCCGCCCATCAAAGCTATGCCTCCTCTCATTGGTGCACGGGCACTGCCCATGGACTCTGCTTCCCTATTTTCTCCTGGGTTGCTCGCAGTGGTGGTCGGGTGATTAATCTTTCATTCCTGGAGACCCCAGCAATATCCGGGCGAGCTCGCAACCCCACTGATGCTGTAAACGTAGATATTATATTGGTGCCTTAAAAATTTTCCACGGTGGGTGCAGCCACAACAACACTCAACAAGCTCAACATCATTCAGGACAGAGAAGGTTGCTTGTCCGATCCTCCTGCTACTGAACTTAGCTTCCAACCTCTCTGCCGCTGGTGAGCTGTGGTAGCAGTATGTATGAGCCACAGGATGCACAGCAACCACTCACTGAAGCTATTTAACAGCACCTCCCTCTCCTGCAACTCTACTACCAAGATAGACAAAAGCAGCAATGTCATGGGAACACTATGGCCTCCAAGTCTGCCTCTAACTCATACACCATCCTGCTATGGGCATGTATCGCTGTTCATCATCGCTGGGTCAAATTCCTGGAATTCCCTACCAAACACTATTGTGGGAGCACCACCATGACAAGGACTGCAGCGATTCCAGGAGAATGCCCACCTGCACCTTCTGAGGGCAACTAGGGATGGGCAATAAATGCAGGCTTGCCAGCATTGCCCATATCCGGAGAACAAACAGCAATACAAAAAGGGAATTCATGTTCATTCAGATTGTAGATGGGAATTTTGAGAATCTGAAGACTTTTTTAATGTTATTGTTGTCAGTGTGTGAGGTGTTGGTAAGTAAAGACTTTATCAAATGTCTGTGGTTGAGAAGTTTGCACTATGACTTGTCAACTACATATGGCCTACAAGCTTTGGCCATCTGGGCTGTGGATGCTGAGTCATTGAGTATATTCAAGGCTGAGATGATTAGATTTTTGGACTCTAGGGGAATCGAAGGATACGGGGATCGGGCAGGAAAGTGAGGTCGAAGATCAGCCATGATCTTATTGAATGGCGGAGCAGGCTCGAGGGGCCCTATGGCCTACTCCTGCTCCTAATTCTTATGATCATATGTTCTTATCTGGTGCACGAGGCCCAGACAACTCAGTTCAATTTGCACTTCTGTTTCTTACCCCTGTTTGATTTTTGTGGGCCTAGAGGTACTACAGCCTGGATGATGTCTGGGTCTATAGCCTTTATTGCGTCCAGTGCATTCAGCCTCTTTATGTCACATGGAGTGACCTTAATTAGCTGGACACTGGCATCACTGATGGCAAAGACCTCGGGGAAAGGGCACTTTTGATTGAAGATGCTTGCAAACACTTTAGCCAGGCCTCTTGAATTCCATTAATGAGGATGTTATCTGCCTGGTTGCACACTGCCATTCTAGGCTGGATGTGATGGGGCTACAGAGCTTTGCTCTGATCCATTTGTTGTGAGGCCGCTTAGCTCTATCTCTAGCCTGCTGCTTTTGGTGTTTAGAAAGAAAGGGGGGAATTTTCCCAGCCCTGGGGAGGCGGGACTGCCGGGAAAATGGCAGAAACTGGGAGCGGGTACCGAACCCGTTCCCATCCCGCCTCCGTGCCATTTTCCCGGGAGGCGGGTCCCCGACTCACGCAGGGACCTGTCTCCTCGAGGCGGGAAGGGGATTACAGCCAATGTCACAGGCAGTTAAGAGGCTTATCCCCATTTTACCCCTTCCAGTGCGGGCTTCCCGACGTCGGGAAGCCCCGCCAGTGTCAGCGAGGCGAGCAGTGGGTCTGCGGGGGTGGGAGGGATCAAAAAGTCCGCCGCGGAGGTGAATGATGGGTGCAAGTGTGGACAGGTAAGTATGAGAGGTGAGTGTAACGTATTAGAAAAAGTTTACTTACCTTTGCTTCTTTCTGCAGGTATCAACCCTTGGGGATCCGGAGGTGCCTCATCTCAATGGCAGAGATGACCGAATGGCTGCTGCATTCTCGGCTGATTTCTGCAGCTGAAATAGGTTTTGGTGGGCCTTCAGTAAGGGCTCACCATAGAACAGAGATTGTCAGTGTTTGACAGCTTCTCTAAGCTGTCAAACGCTGATAATTCATCTGTCAAAATATTTTTGATAAATGAAACGTCATACGCTGACGTCCTCTGTCACCGGCTTTCCCTTAAAGCCCACAGGGTGGGCTTAACAAGGTCAATCAACAGAAAATAGCGTGGGTTGGTTGGACGTCGTTGGGGGCAGGGCTGAAACCCGACAATCAGCAGTCCCGCCCCCATTAATAAAATCCAGCCCTAAGACTTGCATTTATATAGCGCCTTCCATGATGTTGCTGATGGGCTACAGTCGATAGGCGCAGTGCTCTGCACTCCTGCGCAGCCAGCTCATGGCTTTTAAATAGCAAAAACCACACATGCGCAGTATTTCAAATGGGTGGCACAGCCCTTAAAGGGGCCGTGCACCCCAAAAAAAATTAAAGGGAACATTGGCTACAGTGCCTCATGGATGCCCAGTTTGGGGTGCTAGATCTGTCCTCAGTCTGTCTTATTTAGCACGATGGTGATGCCACGCTACATGTTGGAGGGCAGAGGTGAGACATCGTGCCAATGCTAGCATGGGCAGACATGTATGCAACAGATGGTTTGGTGAGGGCAAGGTCAAATAAGCTACTTTGCCATGTTGGTCCCCTCACCCACTGGTGTAGGCCAGCTGCCTCATTCTGCATCCTTGCTTCGCTCCCAGGTTCCTCCAAGTGTTGTTCAGCATGAAGAAGTCCTAATTCATCAGTTGGAGAGGGGTAGTGATCAACAGGAGTTTTCCTTGACCTTGTTTGACCTTGTTTGAATTTCTAGGTTAATAAATTCAAATGTACAAATTATGACAATAAAGTAAATAACGTTGGAGGGCAATACGATAGTTTGGAGACTATTGAACTGAATTGAATTGATTCAGTATCACCACCTGCCATGCTGGGATTTGAACTCACAACAACAACAACTTGTATTTGTATAGCGCCTTTAACGTAGTAAAACGTCCCAAGGCGCTCCACAGGAGTGTTATAAGACAAAAAATTTGACACCGAGCCACATAAGGAGAAATTAAGACAGGTGACCAAAAGCTTGGTCAAAGAGGTAGGTTTTAAGGAGCGTCTTAAAGGAGGAAGGAGAGGTAGTGAGGCGGAAAGGTTTAGGCAGGGAATTCCAGAGCTTAGGGCCGAGGCAACAGAAGGCACGGCCACCAAAGGTTGAGCGATTATAATCAGGGATGCTCAAGAGGGCAGAATTAGAGGAGCGCTGATATCTTGGGGTGGGGGGGTGCGGTTGTGGGGCTGAAGGAGATTACAGAGACAGGGAGGGGCGAGGCCATGGAGAGATTTGAAAACAAGGATGAGAATTTTGAAATCAAGGCGCTGCTTAACCGGGAGCCAATGCAGGTCAGCGAGCACAGGGGTGATGGGCGAACGGGACTTGGTGCGAGTTAGGACATGGGCAGCCGAGTTTTGGATCACCTCAAGTTTACGTAGGGTAGAATGTGGGAGGCCAGCCAAGAGTGCGTTGGAATAGTCAAGTCTAGAGGTAACAAAGGCATGGATGAGGGTTTCAGCAGTTGATGAGCTGAGGCAGGGGCGGAGACGGGCGATGTTACGAAGGTGGAAATAGGCGGTCTTAGTTATGCCGCGGATATGTGGTCGGAAACTCAAGGTTGCGAACAGTGTGGTTCAGCCTCAGACAGATGTTAGGGAGAGGGATGGAGTCACTGACTAGGGAACGGAGTTTGTGGCGGGGACCGAAAACAATGGCTTCGGTCTTCCCAATATTTAATTGGAGAAAATTTCTGCTCATCCAGAACTGGATGTTGGACAAGCAGTCTGACAATTTAGAGACCGTGGAGGGGTCGAGAGAGGTGGTAGTGAGGTTGCTAGTCTCTGAGCTCTGAGTTGCTAGTCCAGCATGGCCTAAGTTACCAGACCCGTTCATTCCATAATATAACATGGGCCAGTTTATTGACTATCTGGGACTGGAAAAGCATTGAGGCCCGGTTCTGTGTGGAGCTTTATTTGTCACCACGAGAAGTATCAATGTGTCATGCCAAAATATCTCTTCTGAGGAAGAAGAGAATTGGAAAATGAAATATTCACATCAAATAGAGAGTAAATGCTGCATCCTGTATTAAATCCAAGTAGATGTCTGAGACTATGTACAATTTTACTGCTTTTGTTTAATCCTGTTTAACAAGCATTTTGCTTATCTTCCAGTCTTCTGGATAAGGTGGTTGGGCAAATTTAAACTACAGCAATTTATGAAATTGCAATTGTGTTTTATTCCCCCCCCCCCCCCCAGTAATTTGTACATTTTTAGATTTATTCCCCCTCGGAATATGTTATTTTATATTGCATAAACAAATGAAATACCCACTGTTATAAATCTCATCATCATGAAGAAACGACTCATAAAATAACACTGCACGGCCAGCTGGTGGCGCCGTCCAAGGAGTATAAATACTCGGGCGTGGGCCCAGCTTGCCCAGGGACATTTTGTAAGACAGGAACTAGTGAAGTGCAACTAGACCTCCATGTTCTGAAACAGGTTGATTAAAGCCTTGCTTTATACTCGAACCAAGTGCGTAGTGAGTTTTATTACGTCACCCACAATAAGGGTATTTCTCACTGCATATACATACATACAGCATAGCAAATACAGCAATGCTAATGTGGCTGCATGCCGGATAGCTGCCAAACTACAATATTGTCCTCCAATGGTACTAATTATATTGTCATAATTTATACATTTGAATTTATTAACCTAGAAATTTAAACAAATAGGTTTGATTATTGTATATATCATATTTTGTTGGGCATTTGTTGGGTAAGCAGCAAATCAGGATAATATCAAGGCCTGCTTTGTCATAGCGACCAATGAGAAATGTTGCAGCTCAGCGGATGGACCTTTCCCGAATCAAAACTTTTGAACCTTGCTGCCCAAAAAAAACCCAAACAATTTCTAAAGTCATTTGAAAGTAATGTGATTTTGCCCAGTGGCACCGGCGACAGTCTTATCATCAGCCAGCCTCCTGCTGTCCACTGTCACTGTGTGTCACAGTCACTAACAGGCCTGAGGTGGAGCTGGTGCTCATAGGGCTCCTCTTACATCCTTACTCTGAAACTACATGACATCGTAACCTTTAAAGAAATGCTCTGAGACAGCATTTAAAGAACACCCAAATCCTTTCTGACCTTTGGGTTTTTTTTTTAAGGAAGGGTTTTTTTTTGCCCAACCAGCTGTGACAAATTGTTTTCCTCTCGCTGTGTTTTTTACAGCAAGTTTGTGGTGAATGCTCCCTTGGCCTACCTCGTCCCTTCCCATACTGAGCCTTAACAGCACAGCCCCGTTCAACCTTGTTTCATCTAGTGTCCCAGAGCCAATCAGGTGGACAACAGGCCTCCTCGACACAACTGCTTCATTAAGCTGTTAAAGAACGAAAGTCAGAAAAACTTCCATGCGTCAAATCACAAAGGTTCGAGCACTTATTTTTAGATTTCAGGAGATTTAATAGAGGTGTTCAAAATTACGAAGGGTATTGATAGGGTAAATGAGGAGAAACGGTTTCCACTGGCAGGTGAGTCGGTAACCAGAGGGCACAGATTGAAGATCATTGGTAAAAGAACCAGAGGGGAGATTAGGAGAAATTGTTGTACGCAGTTAGGTGGTATGATTTGGAACACACTGAATCTGCTTCCACCGCCCTTTCAGGCAGTCATAACTTTCAAAAGGGAATTGGAAAGGAAAAATCTGCAGGGCTACGCTGAAAGAGCAGGGGGAGTGAGACTAATTGGATTGCTCTCTCAAAGGGCCGGCATGGGTCGAATGGCCTCCTTCTGTGCTGTATCATTCAATTCAATTCTATTCTATTCAAGTACTTTCACTGCTTTTTTGTCATGGGGAAGGAATGTCTAAATACTTGTGCTGTTAAGTCCAAGGACATTTCCTTCCAAATGGGTCAAAAGGAACTGATATACATGCAGGTCGGAGCTACTTTAAAATGGCCCAGTGAGTCTTCATTTACCATCACCAAGCTTCATCTTCCATCTTCACTGCTGTCCGCCTGCACCACTGCCTCTTTCAGTAGATGGTACACTTTCATGTACCATTCTCACAAGAATTTAGCTCACCTAATATCTTCGTTATATTGGCTTGTGGATGGCTTTGGTTCCATTACAGTTTGCTGACCTACAAAATGCAAAATTACACCAATCGTATGTATGCAAGGCAACATCGCAAATCTCATTGCTGTCTGTGGGACCTTGCTGTGCACAAAATGGCAGCCAAGTTCACCTACATAACAACTGTGACTGCGCTCCGAAGTATTTCATTCTAAGGGAAGCACTTGGGGATGGGATGGTATAAGGCACTGTATAAATGCAAAGCTGTTAATTGTTTCTTAATGCCACATTAAGTGGTTTCTTTCAATCACAGTCCTCTGAATAAATATACGGGACAATGGCAGCATAGATACGAAATTGGCTAAGTGACAGGAAACAGAGAGTAGTGGTGAACGGTTGTTTTTCGGACTGGAGGAAGGTATACAGTGGTGTTCCCCAGGGGTCGGTACAAGGACCACTGCTTTTCTTGATATATATTAATGACTTAAACTTGGGTGTACAGGGCACAGTTTCAAAATCTGCAGATGACACAAAACTTGGAAGTGTAGTGAACAGTGACGAGGATAGTGATAGACTTCAAAAAGATATAGACAGGCTGGTGGAATGGGCAGACACGTGGCAGATGAAATTTAACACAGAAAAGTGCAAAGTGATACATTTTGGTAGGAAGAACGAGGAGAGGCAATATAAACTAAAGGGTACAATCCTAAAGTGGGTGCAGGAACAGAGAGACCTGGGGGTATACGTGCACAAATCATTGAAGGTGGCAGGGCAGGTTGGGAAAGAGGTTAAAAAAGCATACGGGATCCTGGGCTTCATAAATAGAGGCATAGAGTACAAAAGCAAGGAAGTTATGATGAACCTTTATAAAACACTGGTTAGGCCTCAACTGGAGTATTGTGTCCAGTTCTGGGCACTGCACTTTAGGAAGGATGTGAAGGCCTTAGAGAAGGTGCAGAAAAGATTTACGAGAATGATTCCAGGGATGAGGGACTTCAGTTACATGGATAGATTGGAGAAGCTGGGGTTGTTCTCTTTAGAGCAGAGAAGGTTGAAAGGAGATTTGATAGAGGTATTCAAAATCATGGGGGGTGTAGACAGAGTAGATAGAGAGAAACTGTTCCCATTGGCAGAAGGATCAAGAACCAGAGGACACAGATTTAAGGTGATTGGCAGAAGAACCAAAGGCGACATGAGGGAAAACTTTTTTACGCAGCGAGTGGTTAGGATCTGGAATGCACTGCCTGAAAGAGTGGTGGAGGCAGACTCGAGCACGGCTTTCAAAAGGGAATTGGATAAGTACCTGAGAGGAAAACATTTGCAGGGCTACGGGGAAAGGGCGACAGAGTGGGACTAGCTGAAGTGGTCTTGCAGAGAGCCGGCACGGGCTCGACAGGCCGAATGGCCTCCTTCTGTGCTGTAACCATTCTATGATTCTGTGATTCTATGACTAGGAAAGAACATGTTTTCTTTTCCTTACCAGTGTTTCCTTTCCATTCCTGAAGGCACTGACTCCTTGCTGGGGGTCCATTTCCACACGTGCTGAGTTCTCTCTGGTGTCTCACCCAAGTACTTATTATTCAACGACAACAACTTGCATTTATATAGCGCCTTTAATGTAGTAAAATGTCCCAAGGTGCTTCACAGGAGTATTATAAGACAAAACGTGGCACCGAGCCACATAAGGAGAAATTAGGGCAGATGACCAAAAGCTTGGTCAAAGAGGTAGGTTTTAAGGATGAGGGGCGATAGTTTACCCTTGTCACAGTCACAAAGGATGTCATTTGTGACTCTGATAAGAGCCATTTCGGTACTGTGATAGGGGAGGAAACCTGATTGGAGGGATCCAAACATGGAGTTGCGGGAAAGATCGGCACGGATTTGGGAGGCGACAACACGTTCAAGGGCTTTGGAAAGGAAAGGGAGGTTGAAGATGGGGCGATAGCTTGCAAGGACGGAGGGGTCAGGGGTTGTTTTTTTGAGGAGAGGTGTGATGATGGCAGATTTGAAGGAGAAAGGGACAGTTCCTGAGGAGAGAGAACCGTTAACAATATCAGCTAACATGGGAGCCAGAAAAGGAAGTTGGGTGGTCAGCAGTTTAGTGGGAATAAGGTCAAGGGAGCAGGAAGTGGGTCTCATGGACAAGATGAGCTCGGAGAGGGCATGAGGAGAGATTGCAGAGAAACTGGAGAAAGATGTGAGTTCAGGGCTAAGGTAGGGGGGTAACCTTAGATGAGGTTTGGCCCGGTGGGCTAGGAGAGGGAAGGGAAGTGGCAGAGGCAGCTGAATGGATGGTCTTAATCTTAGAGACAAAGAAGCCCACAAACTCCTCGCACTTGTTGTTGGAGGTGAGGCTACAACTTGCATTTATGTAGCGCATTTAACAGAGTAAAATGTCCCAAGATGCTTCAAATGAGTGTTATCAAACTAAATTTGACACTGAGCCACATAAGAAAGTATTAGGACAGGTGACTAAAAGCTTGGTCAAAGAGGTAGGTTTGAAAGGCCCTCTTAAAGGAGGTGAGAGAGGCGGAGAGGTTTAGGGAGAGAATTCCAGAGCTTAGGGCCTAGGCAGATGAAGGCATGGCTGGCAATGGTGGAGCGATTAAAATCGGGGATGCACAAGATGCCAGAATTGGAGGAGCGCAGAGATCTTGGAGGGTTGTAGGGCTGGAAGAGGTTACAGAGATAGGGAGGGGCAAGCCCATGGAAGGACTTGAAAACATGGATGAGAATTTTCAAATCGAGGCATTGCTGGACCGGGAGCCAATGTAGATCAGCGAGCACAGGGGTGATGGGACAGGTACGAGTTAGGATACGGCTTTAACAGGGCATATTGATCAGCAATTTGGCTGAGGTGCATCACAACCAGGTCTGATCATGTCCTAACCTAATATTCACACACATGGATAGTGGTTAGGGGCGGGAACCCTGGCAGATTTTTCTCTCCTAAAATTGAGGCCAAACGTGACACCACGAGTGGAACCTGTCTAAGACCAGATAACTTATCACAGACTGGGGATTGTCAGCTGTGGCCCAGTTGGTAGCACCCTCGTCTCAGAGTCAGTAGGTTGTGGGTTCTAAGTCCCACTCCAGAGACTTCGAGCACAAAAAGCTAGGCTGAAACTCCAGTGCAGTGCTGAGAGAGTGCTGCACTGTCAGAGGTGCTGTCTTTTGGATGAGACGTTAAACCGAGGTCCCGTCTGCTCTCTCAGGTGGACGTAAAAGATCCCATGGCACTATTTTGAAGAAGAGCAGGGGAGTTCTCCCCGGTGTCCTGGCCAATATTTATCCCTCAACCAACATCACTAAAAAACAGATTATCTGGTCATTATCATATTGCTGTTTCTGGGAGCTTTCTGTGCTCAAATTGGCTGCCACTTTTCCCACATTACAACAGTGACTACATTTCAAAACGTACTTCATTGGCTGTAAAGTGCTTCGGGATGTCCGGTGGTCATGAAAGGCACTATATAAATGCAAGTCTTTCTTTCTTATAAACCTAGAACTGTCCTACTCTGTATGACTGAGACATTCACTGGTCAAGTCACTGAGGTGGTGGGTGAATTCTTTACTTATTTACAACTTGTGATAGAAAATATATTCTTTCAATGCAAATTCCTTGCAAGTAGAACAGTTCCCAGCTACTGTTCTGCATAAATTGGGGCATGATTGGGGTGCAAACCATTGTGGAGGTACCAGCTCATCAACCTGCTTCCCCACCTACTAGTGATGTAGCCCACATACTTCCATCTCCGCAACATTTACCATCTCTGTCACTAGCTCATGCTTTTGCCTCCCTAAACTTCTCCACCTCTCCCTCCTCTTTTAAGACGCTCCTTAAAACCTACCTCTTTGACCAAGTCATCTGTCCTAATATCTCCTTATGTGGCACGGTGTCAAATTTTGTTTGATAAAGTTCCTGTGAAGCACCTTGGGATGTTTTACTACATTAAAGGCACTATATAAATGCAAGTTGTTGTTGTTTTGCGACCTCTAGACCAGCCTCCCATCCTCCATCAATTCAAAGTTCAGTCGCTCGCACGTCACTGCAAACCAAAGTGCGCCTGCTCGGATCGAAATTAAAATAAAAAATAATCCTGGCAAGCTTACTTTTGGGGTGCAGTCAAGCTGCACAAGAGCAGTGCGGCGGGAACTGGTGCCATTAGCACCGGTCCCGCGCAATATCAAACCCGTTGTAGTCTCACCTTTTGGCAGTACGCTTGGCCTAGTTCCTTAGTTACTACTTTATCACCACGTCTTTCGGATGAGACATTAATCCGAGGCCCCGCCTGCTCTCTCAGGTGGATGTGAAAGATCCCATGGCATTATTTCGAAGAAGACCAGGGGAGTTCTCCCTCAACCAACATCAGTAAAAAGGAAAGAGATTATCTGGCCATTATCACTATTAAATCCGTGTGTTAATGGAGACATGGAATGCAGGAGTTGGTTTAACAAGTCTTTACTGAATGGAGACAATCTGAAAACTGAAACTACAGAAGCCTGCTAGGGCCTTTTATACAGGGGTGGTCACTGCCGGTACTGCAGTCTGAGACCAGTTATTCCCTTAAAGGGACATACACAACAATTCCTCCCCTTTTAGATAAACAGTACATAACATTCATTTAACAACTAAATAATAACTAATTACAATTACAATTACGGTTGCTAGATACATTAGTTGAAGTTAAGCAATTATAAGTTCAGTCTTTGAGGAGGTTTCCTGATTCTGTCAGGATAATGCCTCTTTGGGATATCAGGTTCTTCTGGCAAGGTTGAGTCGGGATCAATGTCGTTGTTTGGTTCGTCTGCTTCCAATATCACCGATTCTGCGGTAGATGCAATTGGTACTTCGGTTTCATCGCCAGGTGTATCAGATCGTGGTGTGGAGTTGAGGTTTTCCAGTGACTCTAGAATCTGGTCAGCATGGCGTCTTACAATGCTCTCTCCAACATCCACGGTATACATTAGAGGTCCTTGCCGTGTACAGATCGTTCCTGGCTGCCATTTCTCTGTGCGGTAGTCCCGGGCCAAAACTGGTTGACCTATCTTAAAACTCCTGGTCGGCCTTTCATTCATATTCTGAAACTGCCTGTTCTCCACATCTCTTCTGACGTTTGGCTTAACCAAATCCAAGCGGCATCGTAGTCTTCGATTGAAGAACATCATGGCTGGAGTTTGGTTGGTAACCGCATGTGTCGCATTCTGGTAGGCAAACAAGAAGTTATCCACCTTGTGTTGTAGGGGTATATCTTCATTACACATTGCCTTGATAGCCTTCTTGAATGTTTGAACAAACCTCTCGGCCAATCCATTAGTGGCTGGATGATATGGGGCGGATGTGTAATGCTTAACACCATTGTTCTTTAAGAACCTCCGGAACTCTTCAGACACAAACTGTGGTCCATTGTCAGAGCAAATCTCTTCAGGCAGACCATTCCTGGCGAATATGGTTCGTAAGACTGTGATAGTTTTTTCTGTGGTGGTTGAGGACATTTTTATTACCTCTGGCCACTTTGAATGTGCATCCACCGCAATTAAAAACATCGAGTCCATCAAGGGACCAGCAAAATCAATGTGCACCCTTTGCCATGGAGATGAGGGCCACTCCCATGGATGTAGAGGGGCTTGTGGTGGGGCATTTTGGACCTTCTGGCATCCTGTACAGCTCTTGGTCATCTCTTCGATTTCTCTATCAATTCCCGGCCACCACACAAACGCTCTGGCTAAGTTCTTCATTTTTACCCCTCCCAGATGACCCTCATGAAGCTCATTGAGCACTCTATCCTTCAATTTGGGTGGAATTACTACTCTGGATCCACACATCAAGGTTCCTCTGCACACTGACAGCTGTTCTCTTCTCGGCGAGAATGCTGGCAGCAGTGGTTCGCCATGTGCTGGCCATCCCTTCACCGTTAAATCATAGACCCAGGAGAGTGTCGGGTCATTTCGTGTTTCCTTTTCTATGTTTGCATTCGTCACAGGGAGACATTCGACAATAGTCGAGTGGAATAACTCCACTGGATCCACTGCCAGTTCTTCTTCCACCGTCGGCAACGGTAGGCGCGACAATCCATCAGCATTCCCATGCTGTTTAGTTCCTTTGTACTCGATGTCATATTGGTGTGCCCCTAGGAAAAGGGACCACATCTGTAGCCGTTGTGCCGTCATTATCGGTACGCCCTTCTGAGGGTTGAAAATGGAGACGAGAGGTTGATGATCAGTTAGTAGAGTAAATTTCTGACTGTGCGGGTAATGATTGAACTTCTTCACCCCCCACACCAGGCTGAGGGCCTCTCTGTCAATCTGGGCATAGTTACGCTCGGCTGAAGTTAACGAGCGTGACGCAAAAGCTATCGGCCTCTCAGAACCATCAAGGAATTTATGTGACAGTACCACCCCAATGCCGTAGGGAGACGCATCACACGCCAGTCTTATCGGTAGTGATGGGTTGTAGTGAGCCAATACTTCTCTTGAAGTGATTAGGTCCTTACACTTCTGAAAGGCCCGCTTACATTCATCGCTCCATTTCCATGCTACTCCTGTTCGTAGTAGGGCATTCAGTGGATGCAGAATTGTGGACAAATTCGGCAAAAACTTATGGTAGTAATTCACCAATCCGAGGAATGACCTCAGTTGCGACACATTTTCAGGTGCTGGAGCCTTAACTACCGCTTCAATTTTGTCAGGGGACTTATGCAACCCCTCTTCATCAATCACGTGGCCACAATACGATATCAGTTTCTTTAAAAACTCGCACTTGGGGTGATTGGCTCGTAGCCCATGTTCACGTAGTCTAGTGAGCACCTGCTCTAGGTTGGCAAGGTGTTCACTGTCATCTTCACCTGTCACTAGGATGTCGTCCAAGTAACACTGAGTCCTCGGAATCCCTTGCAGGACTTGTTCCATCGCTCTTTGCCATATCGCCGGAGCTGATGCTACTCCGAATACCAGTCGATTATACTGGTAAAGACCTTTTGTGAGTGTTTATCGTGAGATACTTCCTAGAGGATTCTTCAACCTCCATCTGCAAATATGCTTGTGCTAGGTCAATATTTGTAAAATGCTTCCCTCCAGATAGTGAGGCGAAGATATCTTCTATCCTTGGAAGAGGATATTGTACTATGTGAAGGACTGGGTTCACTGTCACCTTGAAGTCCCCACAGATGCGAACCTTCCTTGGCTCCTCAGACTTATTGTTTAATGTTTTCTTCATGACAGGAACGATGGGTGTCGCCCACTCGCTCCAGTCTACCTTAGATAACACGCCTGCATTCTCCAGATTCTCCAGCTCTGCCTCAACGGCTGGGCGAATTGCATATGGTACCGGTCTTGCTTTGAAAAACTTGGGAATTGCATTCTCCTCTATTTTTATCGAGGCGGTTACGCCTTTAAGAGTGCCCAGTTCTTGTTGAAATATCTCTTTGGCGTCAGCTAAGATTGTTGACAATCGTCCAGGAGTGACGTCGTCATCCTTTTTACCAGCCACCGTCAGTGCCTGAATGGAGTGCCAGTCTAAACTTATCTTTCTGATCCATTCACGTCCCAATAACGGTAGTCCACCATCTTGCAGAATGTAGAGATACAATTTCCATATTTTCTTACCGTTGTATTCGAAAGGCACCCTTATTTTTCCTCTGGGGTATACTTTTTGCCCCGTATACGTCCTCAAGACAATGGATGTCTCTCTCAAGGGTATGTGTGAGAATAGCCGCTTGTAGTCTCGTCGATTCATGATGGTTAGAGCTGATCCTGTATCCAATTCCATTTTGACTTGGGACCCTGCTATCGTGAGGGTGACCCAAATGGTTCGGTGATCCTCTTTTGCGATTATGTTGTGAAGTTTGAGACAGCTTAGTCTCTTGTTCCCGGATTCACTATCGCTCATCTGGTCTTCGGAACTACTGTCCGTCATCTTTTGTACTTTCCTGTACGGTTCCTTAGTAGCCTTTTTATTGTTGTTGGTCTTCTTCTCAGACCTGCAAACTCGTGCAATGTGTCCCATCTTTCCGCATTGCCTGCATATTTTGTCCTTGGACCAGCAGTCCTTCTGGTCATGGTTTGTTCGGCTGCAGCGATAACATTTTGCAAATCCCCGTGTCATTTCGTGGGTGCCATATTCCTGTGGCTTTTGTTGTATTTCCGCAGCTCCCCTTGCTGCTGCTTCGTACGATACTGCCACGCTGAAAGCCTTATCTAGCGTCAGCTCTTTCTCTGAGAGTAACCTCTTCTGGGTTCCTTCACTCAGGAGTCCACAGACATATTTGTCCCGTAAGGTATCTGCCAGTCCTGCTCCGAACTGGCAGTGCTTTGATAGCTTGCGTAGTTCCGTAAGATAATCAGCATTGCTCTCATTTTTATGCTGATTTCTCCTGTGGAATTTAAATCTTTCTGCTATCAGCAGCGGTGTAGGATTTAGGTGTTCCTGTAGGATAGCAACAATTTCGTTAAAACTTTTCACCTTCGGTTTGGCTGGAGTAATCAGGTCCTGCAATAGGCCGTACGTTCTTGCGCCCATTAACTTTAGCAATACCGATGCCTTTTTCTCCTCGGCTATTTCGTTTGCCTCGCAATATACCTCGACTCTTTCCACATACGTGGTCCAGTCTTCTATTGCATTATCGAAGGCAGTGATATTGCCAGTCTTTGGCATCTTGAAAATCTAAGATGGCGTCTCCCGCGCTTTTCCTTCGTCCCCGATGGATCAAAATGGCGCCTCCCGCGCTTTTCCTTCTTCCCCGCTGAGTTAAGATGGCGCCTCCCGTGCTTTCCCGCCGCTGCCGCTGCTGTCAACGCCGCTTTCCGCGGTATTTTTATTTTTAACCGTTCCCGTCGTGGAGCGGACCCTCTGGGACACTTCCCTCCCTCTTAGATCCGAACGCTGCCCGGCTGCGAAGCACCGGCCGCGCCCTGTGTGCTCCACCCTCTCTCTCTCTCTTTGCTTCCCGACTCGCTGCCCGGCCCCATTGCAGAGCCACCCGATCGAGCTCTAGCCCGCCGCAGCCCAGGAAGGATCAGTGCACTACCTGCCACCAGCCCGATTAGCTGGGAAACCACAGACTGGGGAACCAAGCCTGGCTCTTGACAGTCTCTTCTGCAAGTTTTCAATCCGATGATTTGGAGGGCGGTTGCCCACGTTCGACGCCCGTTTCTCGAGTTTCTTTGGGTTACATTTTTTTTCTTTCTTCTGGCTTCGACCTTCAATAACGTCGTCTGAGGTGCTGCCGAGTTGCAGGTAAGTTCGTTTCTTATTCGTCGCCAGTATTAAATCCGTGTGTTAATGGAGACACGGAATGCAGGAGTTGGTTTAATAAGTCTTTACTGAATGGAGACAATCTGGAAACTGAAACTACAGAAGCCTGCTAGAGCCTTTTATACAGGGGTGGTCACTGCCGGTACTGCAGTCTGAGACCAGTTATTCCCTTAAAGGGACATACACAACAATCACGTTGCTGTTTGTGGGAGTTTGCTGTGCGCAATTGGGCTGCCGCGTTTTCTGTATTAAAACAGTGACAACACTTCAAAAAATACTTAATTGGCTGTAAAGCGCTTTGGGACACCCTGAGGTCGTGAAAGGCGCTCTGTAAATGCAAGTCTTGCTTTTTAGAGCTGTGTCTTAATTAGCAGTTAACGACAGTGGTTTCAGACTGATAGGCTGGCACGGGTCGAGCATGTCAAGTTAAATTTAAGCAAATCTTTCCTTAGATTACAAAAGCTGTGTTTTCCTTTTTTTGAATGTGTTTTAAATATCTTGAACACTTTCCCTCTTTTTCCACTGCAAAAAGCCGTTGCGCTGAAGCTGCTGTCGGCTCGGAAGGTTCTAAAGCCTCAAACGCAGCTCCAATCATCCAGGTGGCTTCGACACAACCGAGCCGTTGGCATGGCAAATGAAATCAAATAAAGAGCTCCCACTGTATCTTGGAAAGCACGCTTTCCAATTCCTCAACCCCCCCAACCCTAAACTTAGAATCTGTTTTTAAAAAAATGCATTGAATGTTCTGAGGAAAACAGGAAGTTCAAATCTGGTATTATTTTTGGACCTGGTTCAGAAAGGCTGCAGCAGTTCTCAGCAGATCATTATACCTCTAATTGCTGCCTGCATCCCATTAATACCAGTGCCTCAGTAACTCCACTGCAGTTTATTCCAGGTAATGGGAAGCTAAGCATCTGAGCTGCTCCATTCACAGCCGCTTACAGCTCCTGGGCCTGGCCAAAGTGGCCATCGACTGGTCCAGGCAGCGGGTGGTCGAGGGGGTTGTTCGGCCCGACTGCCTGCCTCTCTTCCGCGGCCACGTTCGCGCCCGGGTGGCCCTGGAGATGGAGCACGCGGTGTTCGCCGGCATGCTCGAGGCCTTCTGCGACCGGTGGGCACCGCGGGGACCGGAGCACATCATCACCCCCGGCAACCAAATTTTAATTTAATTTGTTATAAAATTCTAACAGACTAGATGCAGGAAGGATGTTCCCGATGGCGGGGGAGTCCAGAACCAGGGGTCACTGTCTAAAGATAAGGGGTAAGCCATTTAGGACAGAGATGAGGAGGAATTTCTTCACCCAGAGAATGGTGAACCTGTGGAATTCTCTACCACAGAAGGCAGTTCAGGACAACTTATTAAATATATTCAAGAAGGAGTTAGATATATTTCTTAAGGCTAAAGGGATCAAGGGATATGGGGGGAAGGCAGGGACAGGGTACTGAATTTGGATGATCCGCCATGATCGCATTAAATGGCGGAACAGGCTCGAGGGGCCGAATGGTCTACTCCTGCTCCTATCTTCTATGTTTCCATGTTAAGTTTGCTTTAAAGTTTTTTTTTGTTAATTTAAAGTTTATTGTTTGCACAAAAAGAGTACACCCGCTTACAGGAGGGCCACAGGAATCAGCTTACCTCGTGTATTTGCATCAACAAGACTTATTATGTGACGGGCCAGTGGGTGGGCGAGTTAAGACTGCATTACCCTGGATGGCTGTTTACATTGGTAAAATTCCAGTGTAAACTGGCCCAGAACCCGCAGTTAAATGGGTTTGCTTTTTTTGCTTAAATGCTGGTTTTATATTGGCTGCCTCCATCAGCAAGGTTTGCATTGCGAACTTTAGTGCAGGGATGAATGTACACAGCGTTTACTCAGCAGCGAGTCCGGAGCTTAAACAAGGCTTGTGTATCAGTTAAAAAGTTCACAGTTGAGGTCAAAAGGTTATTCAACATCTCCTGTCTTGTGTTCACTTGTCATGTGCTTGCTTCAGTTCTGCACAAATGTAATTATATATCTGAAAAATAATATTGTGAGTTTATGGTTTCCTTCCTCTTCCTTTTATGCGACAATGTTACAGGGAATTTGTCACTTACATTACGACTTTGAGGCTACAATATATCTTACCCTTAATTTCTTAAAGGGGAAGGAAGGTCCAGGGAGTGCCTTGCGTACAAAGTAATGGCTCATGGAAACATAGAAGATAGGAGCAGGAGTAGGCCATTCGGCCCCTCGAGCCTGCTCCGCCATTCAATGCGGTCATGGCTGATCATCCAAATTCAGTACCCTGTCCCTGCCTTCTCTCCATATCCCTTGATTCCTTTAGCCTTAAGAAATATATCCAACTCCTTCTTGAATATATTTAATGAATTGGCCTCAACTGCCTTCTGTGGTAGAGAATTCCACAGGTTCACCACTCTCTGGGTGAAGAAATTCCTCCTCATTTCTCTCCTAAATGGTTTACCCCTTATCCTTAGACTGTGACCCCTGGTTCTGGACTCCCCGACCATCGAGAACATCCTTCCTGCATCTAGCCTGTCCAGTCCTGTCAGAATTTTATAAGTTTCAATGAGATCCCCTCTCATTCTTCTAAACTCCAGTGAGTACAAGCCCAATCGACCCAATCTCTCCTCATACACCATTCCTGCCATCCCAGGTATCAGCCTGGTGAATCTTCGCTGAACTCCCTCCATGGCAAGAACATCCTTCCTCAGATAAGGCGACCAAATCTGCACACAATACTCAAGATGTGGTCTCACCAAGTGATACGCTTATCAATTACTTCATAAAAGGTGGTGAGTCGAAGAAGAGATGATGAGTCGAAAGAAGAGATGAATAAGGCTTTTATTAGCTAAGAAGAGACCATGCTTCTTCGTGAGTGACTGAACAAGTCTGAACGAAACCCACACAGTGGTGGGTGGAGTCAGCTGAGGCATGCCTCCATACACAGCGCCACCCAGAGGTGGCAATATACAATACAGTGGTTTACCACATTCACCCCTTGTTTAATGTGAAGTCCGGCGGGGTGAAGGGTACTACAAGTTAAGTCTATCAGGAGGCCTTGTCTGACGTCCTGATCGTCGTGGTGGCGGCGGTGGTGTTGCAGCATCCGACGTCGGGTCTGGTGTCTGGGTGGTTGGCGAAGATTCCTGGGGCTTTGGCATGCCGTCTGCAGGGGTTGGGTTGGGAGGGGTGGTGGGGGATAACAGTGGTAAGGGGGATAACGGTGGTAAGGGGGATAACGGTGGTAATTCAGGGGTACCCGAGGGTGCGAGATCTCGTATGGAGACCGTGTCCTCCCGCCCGTCTGGGTATGTCACCCAGGCATACTGGGGGTTGGCGTGTAGGAGGTGCACCCGCTCGACCAGGGGGTCCGTTTTATGCGTCCTCACGTGCCTCCGCAGTAGGACGGGCCCAGGAGAAGTCAACCATGCCGGTAGCGAGGTTCCCGATGTAGACTTCCGGGGGAAAACGAACATTTTCTCATGAGGGGTCGCATTAGTGGCAGTACAAAGCAGTGACCGAATGGAGTGAAGCGCTGCAGGGAGGACCTCCTGCCAGCGGGAGGTCGGAAGGCCCTTAGATTTTAGTGCTAAGAGGACTGCCTTCCAAACCGTCGCGTTCTCCCTTTCCACCTGGCCGTTCCCCCGGGGGTTGTAACTGGTGGTCCTGCTCGTGGCGATACCTCTTGTTAGCAGGTACTGCCGAAGTTCGTCGCTCATGAACGATGAGCCCCTGTCGCTATGTATATAGCTGGGGAACCCGAACAGAGCGAAGATGTCATTCAGACACTTGATGACCGTGGTACTGGTCATGTCTGGGCAAGGGATGGCAAAGGGGAAACGGGAGTACTCATCAACTATGTTGAGGAAGTACACATTGCGGTCAGCGGAGGGGAGGGGCCCTTTAAAATCGACGCTCAGGCGTTCGAAGGGGCGGGTGGCCTTGATCAGGCTTGCTCTGTCCGGCCTATAGAAGTGCGGTTTGCACTCGGCGCAGATTTGGCAGCTCTTGGTCATGGTCCTGACCTCCTCGATGGAGTAGGGCAGGTTACGGGATTTGATAAAATGGAAAAACCTGGTGACCCCCGGGTGGCAGAGGTCATTGTGGAGGGACTGCAGCCTATCACTCTGCGCGTTGGCGCATGTACCACGTGATAGGGCATCTGGGGGCTCATTGAGTTTCCCTGGCCGATACAAGATATCATAATTGTAGGTGGAGAGTTCGATTCTCCACCTCAAGATCTTGTCGTTCTTGATTTTACCCCTCTGCTTATTATTAAACATAAAAGCTACTGAACGCTGGTCAGTGAGCAGGGTAAATCGTTTCCCGGCCAGGTAATGCCTCCAGTGACGCACCGCTTCGACAATAGCCTGGGCCTCCTTTTCGACGGAGGAGTGTCTCGTCTCGGGGCCCTGGAGGGTCCTTGAGAAAAAGGCCACGGGTCTGCCCGCCTGGTTAAGGGTCGCGGCTAGGGCGAAGTCGGAGGCATCGCTCTCCACTTGGAAGGGGATGGATTCATCCACCGCGTGCATTGTGGCCTTCGCGATATCGTTCTTGATAAGAGTGAAGGCTGCACACGCCTCTGGTGTCAGGGGGAAGGAGGTGGCTTTGATGAGGGGCCTGGCTTTGTCTGCATAGAGGGGCACCCACTGGGCGTAGTAGGAGAAAAACCCCAGGCATCTCTTCAGTGCTTTTTGGCAGTGGGGAAGGGGTAGCTCCATTAGGGGGCGCATTCTGTCGGGGTCGGGCCCGATGACTCCGTTCTCCACCACGCAGCCGAGGATGGCCAGGCGCTTGGTGTGAAACATACATTTTTCCTTATTGTACGTTAGGTTCAGCCGTTGGGCCGTACGGAGGAAATTTGCTAGATTAACGTCGTGGTCCTGCTGGTCGTGGCCGCAGATGGTGACGTTATCCAAATAGGGGAAGGTTGCCCGCAGCGCGTTCTGGTCAACCATTCGGTCCATCTCCCTTTGGAAGACCGAAACCCCGTTGGTGACGCCGAAGGGGACCCTAAGGAAGTGGTAGAGGCGGCCGTTTGCCTCGAAGGCAGTATACTGGCGGTCCTCATGGCGGATGGGCAGCTGGTGGTACGCTGACTTAAGGTCGATGGTGGAGAATACTTTGTATTGCGCAATCTGATTGACCATATCAGATATGCGAGGGAGGGGGTACGCGTCCAGCTGGGTGTACCGGTTTATGGTTTGGCTGTAGTCGATTACCATGCGGCGTTTTGCAGTGGTTTTAACGACTACACCCTGGGCTCGCCAGGGGCTAGTGCTACCTTCGATAATGCCCTCCTTCAAGAGCCGCTCCACCTCAGAGCTGATAAAAGCTCTGTCCCCGGCACTGTACCGCCTGCTTTTGGTAGCGATGGGTTTACAGTCGCGGGTGAGGTTAGCGAACAGGGGAGGGGGGGGGACTTTTAATGTGGAAAGGCTGCAGGTGGTTTGCAGCGGGCGATTTAAAAGTTGTTGGTTGCAGACTGTGAGTGGGGGGAGGGGTCCACCGTATGCTAGTGTGACACTCTTAAGGTGGCACTGAAAATCCAACCCTAGCAGGACGGCAGCGCAAAGACGGGGCAGGACTAGCAGTTTAAATTTTTGATATTCAGTGCCCCCTACTGACAGGGTCACCACACAGTAGCCGCTGATGTCCATTGACTGGGACTTGGACGCCATAGAAATGCGATGGTGCGTTGGCAGAATCGTGAGGGAGTGGCTACGTACCGTGTCGGGGTGGACGAAACTCTCTGTGCTCCCGCTGTCGATCAGGCAACTGGTGGCGCGGCCGTTTACCGCGATATCCATCATGGAGCTGGATAGATGGTGAGGGTGGCCTTGATCCAGCGTCACGGAGGCCAGTATGTGGCTTAGTGAGTCACTATAGTCATCCGCCGAGACGGTGGTCGGTTCCGGTGACGAAATGGCGGTTGAGTGCGTTGGATACGATGGCGGCGGATGCCATGCGGCCGGGGGTACACAAAATGGCGGATAGGATGGCTGCTCCCACGGCCCGCACGTTGCGCTGCTGGCTGGCTTCCCCTTGCAGGCGTTAGCGTAATGGCCTTTCTTCCCGCAGCCCGAGCAGGTAGCTGTCTTAGCTGGGCAGTGCGCTCTGGGATGTTTTAACTGGCCACAGAAATAGCATTTTTGGGCCTGGTTACTGGGCATCGAAGCAGTTCTTACCGGAGGCTGCTGTCTCGGTTGGGTCGCTGCAGCGGTTGGTGCCGGGGGCGGCGGTCCCGTGTCCCACGGTTTCGATTGCCATGTCTCGGCGCCGTTACGGGGGTATGCCTCGAGGTTTCGGTGGGCCTCCTCTAACGAGAGCGCAAGGGCAATGGCCGTCTTCAGGTCGGGTTCCTTGCTTTCTAGCAGTCTCTGCCGGGTGTGGTCTGACTGGAGGCCCCTGACGAAGGCATCACAGGCGAGTCCCTGCGCGTGCTCCACAGCCGTTACCGCTTTACAATCGCAGTCTCTGCAGAGTGCCAGTAGCGCCCGTGCAAATGCCCCTACCGATTCTCCCGGTTGCTGCCTGCGGGATCCCAAGAGGTGTCGGGCGTAAATTGTGTTCACTGGGCGCGTATATTGCCCTTTTAGTAGCTCGAGGGCCGCCACGTACGTATTAGAGTCCCGGATTAGCATATATACTTGATGGCTCACCTGGGCGGTCAAAATTTTCAGTTTGTGATCCTCCTCTGTAACCTGTGAGATTGCGAGGAAGGATTCAAAGCAGCTCAGCCAGTGTTCAAACTTGGCTGATGCACCCACATCTTGAGGCTCGAGGTCCAGGCGTGGTGGTCTGAGGGCTCTCAGCAATGTCTGCTGTATCCGTTGCTGTTGTTGCTCCTCAGGTGTCGCCATTTAACTTTTAGCTAATAAAATTGATACGCTTATCAATTACTTCATAAAAGGTGGTGAGTCGAAGAAGAGATGATGAGTCGAAAGAAGAGATGAATAAGGCTTTTATTAGCTAAGAAGAGACCATGCTTCTTCGTGAGTGACTGAACAAGTCTGAACGAAACCCACACAGTGGTGGGTGGAGTCAGCTGAGGCATGCCTCCATACACAGCGCCACCCAGAGGTGGCAATATACAATACAGTGGTTTACCACACCAAGGCCCTGTACAACTGCAGCAAGACATCCTTGCTCCTGTACTCAAACCCTCTTGCTACGAAGGCCAACATACCATTTGCCTTCTTAATGACCTGCTGCACCTGCATGCTTACCTTCAGCGACTAGTGCACAAGGACACCCAGGTCTCGTTGCACTTCCCCTTCTCCCAATCTATTGCCATTCAGATAATAATCTGTCTTCCTGTTTTTGACACCAAAGTGGATAACCTCGCATTTTACATAGAATTACATGGAATGTACAGCACAGAAACAGGCCATTCGGCTGGTGTTTATGCTCCACAGGAGCCTCCTCCCACCCTTCTTCACCTCACCCTATCGGCATATCCTTCTATTCCTTTCTCCCTCATGTACTTATCTAGCTTCCCTTTAAATGCATCTATGCTAATCACCTCATCTACTCCTTGTGATAGCGAGTTCCACATTCTAACCACTCACTGGGTGAGTGGCTGTACATGGACCATGTACAGCAGGCACCTCAAAGCACTGGAGAGGTACCACCAACGCTGCCTCCGCAAGATCCTGCAAATCCATCGGCGGGATAGGCACACCAACGTCAGTGTTCTCGCTCAGGCCAACATCCCCAGCATCGAAGCTCTGACCACGCTCGATCAGCTCCGATGGACGGGTCACATTGTCCGCATGCCCGATACGAGACTCCCAAAACAAGCGCTCTACTCGGAGCTCCGACATGGCAAGAGAGCCCCAGGTGGGCAGAGGATACGCTTCAAGACACCCTCACAGCCTCCTTGAAAAAGTGCAACATCCCCACAGACACCTGGGAATCCCTGGCCCAAGACCGCACAAAGTGGAGTAGAGGCATCCGGGAAGGCACCGAACATCTTGGGCTGGATTTTCATTCAGCAGTCGGGAAGGAGGCGGGACTACAACTTTCATGTTTTAGTCCCGCCTACATCGACGTCCGGCCAATCCACGCGATTTTCCCTTGATTGACCTTGTTGATTCCGCCCAGCGGGCTCAGCAGGCCAATTAAGGGCCACCCGGCAACAGGTGACGTCACAGACTGAAATTTCATCTGTCAAGACGTCTTGACCGATGAAATATCAGTGTTTCACAGCTGTTTGAAGCTGTCAAACACTGACAGTCTGACTTCTAACCTGAGTCCTTCTACGCAGATTCAATTAGAACTCTCACCGGCAATGAAAGCTGAAGGCTGTCACTTTTGACAGATCGCAGCCATTCTGCTTTCAGTACCGACTGAGTGATGGACTCTCGAAACCTAGAGGAAGAAAGGCTGTTAAGGTAAGTACAGGTAATTTAAACTTCTTTACACGCTTTGGACACACCAAACACACTTACCTTTGCACTCATGCACCCATCACTCACCTGTACACCGACATCGTGACCCCTCCAAGTCCTTCAACCTGACGACCCACCTGCTCTAACCTGGCGTGGTTTGGAGCCGTCGGGAATCCATATGACACCCCTCAAAATAGGGATTAGGCTAAAAACTGCCTGTTAACTACCTGTTAACAGGCAGTTAATTGGCACTAATCCCTTCCCGCCTCGGGTCGGCGGGTCCCAGTGCGGGGCGGGTACCTGCCTCCTTTGAAACTTACGTGGAGGCGGGTTTTGGGCGGGATGGTTTCGGGACCCCCGAATTCGGGATTTTAGCCCCCCGCACGCCTAAAAGCCCGCCTCACGGCACACTGAAAATCGAGGTCCTTGAGTCTCTTCGCTGGGAGCAAGCGGAAGCCAAGCGCAAACAGCGGAGGGAGCACACATCAACCCAAGCACCCCACCCACCCACCCACTCAACCACCGTCTGCCCCACCTGTGACAGAGACTGTAGATCCCGCATTGGACTCATCAGTCACCTGAGAACTCATTTTTAGTGTGGAAGCAAGTCATCCTCGGTTCCGAGGGACTGCTTAAGAAGAGAAGAAGGCTCACTGGGTAAAGAAGTTTCTCCTGAATTCCCTATTGGATTTATTAGTGTCTATCTTATATTTATGGGCCCTAGTTTTGGACTCTCCACAAGTGGAAACATTTTCTCCATGTCTACTCTATCAAACCCTTTCATAAACTTAAAGACCTCTGTCAGGACACCCCTCAGTCTTCTCTTTACTAGAGAAAAGAGCCCCAGCCTGTTCAGTCTTTCCTATTAAAAAAAACCTTAAAATATATTTAAAAATCTTGCATTCACAAGAATTTCCTGATTACAAAACCTTAACTTCCTCTCGTTGTGTTTTTGTCACACATTTGTGCCAATTTTGTCCATTATAAATTCCTGTGTCCACATTTATAATAAAAACTGTCTAACTGGTCATGCAGTAATTATACCATCCCACCAGTGGTGGCACTGTAGCAGCTCAGTTTTATATCCCCAGTTCCTCAGCCTCTCCTGGGGAGAAACTCTTACACTCCCAACAACTCAACTTCTCTGCTTCCCAAATTGCCCTAAGTTTACTACAGTATTTGATTATAAATAATAATATAACATCAAATATTATAGAAAGCTAACAATAGAATGTATGACATTAAAATGAGGACTGAATTTCCTTCGCAAGGCCTGGTCCCATTATACTCCGCCGTCTAACTTCGCTTCACCTGTAGACTACGCCTACTCTTGACTTCCTGTCTGTAATGCACAAGAGTGTGACTAGTATAATAAAAATATTGTTGGAATTTTTTTTAAGTCAGATTTCCATGCTCTGGAATTCCCTCCCTAAACTTCTCTGCCTCTCTATCTCCCTCTCTTCCTTTAGGCCCCTTCTTAAAAACCCACCTCTTTGACTTAGACATCACAGATGTAAAATAATTGGCAAAGGAACTGGAGGGGAAATGAGGAGGAATTTTTCACACGGAGGGTTGTTGAGATCTGGAACGCACTACCTGAAAGGGTGGTGAAAGCAGATTTCATAGGAAATTTGAAAAGGCAATTGGACATGTACTTGAAGAGGACTAACTTGCTGGGTCGGGGAGTCCAGAACCAGGGGTCACAGTCTAAGGATAAGGGGTAAGCCTTATTTAGGACAGAGATGAGGAGGAATTTCTTCACCTAGAGAGTGGTGAACCTGTGGAATTCTCTACCACAGAAGGCAGTTGAGGCCAATTCATTAAACATATTCAAGAAGGAGTTGGATATATTTCTTAAGGCTAAAGGGATCAAGGGATATGGGGAGAAGGCGGGGACAGGGTACTGAATTTGGATGATCAGCCATGAGGGGCCGAATGGCCTACTCCTGCTCCTATCTTCTATGTTTCTATGTTATGAAAAAGTGCTGGGGTGTGGCACTAAATTGGACAGCTCTTTCAAAAAGCTGGCACAGGAACAACGGGCCGAATGATCTCCATCTGTGCTGTAAGATTCTATGATTCTATGTGACCCCTGTCAATATTGACACACTCCCAGAGATCCCCTTGTTTAACTTGCTGAAGACAGGGTCAATCGCCTAAAGGCAAACAATGCTACCAGTGGAGAAAACATTTACAGTATACTTAGAACTGAAATAACACGTTCACGGGTCAACAAATGCAGAAATGTGATGACCGGCGGTACTCTGATACTGGCATGGGACTCTATATAGTCCACGGACCCGAGTTTGAAAATTGAACCATTAAACGTTCCTTCTTCTTTAAGGAGAACTTCAAACCAAAATAAAAAGCACAACACAGTCATAGTTTCTCAATCACTGTGAGTATCCTGTAAATTCAGTGTTTGGTGAATGTCTTAATGCAGTGTGTACAAAAGCCTGCACATTAAACCACCTTTTATTAAATGAATGTGAGGGATTTCATAACTCATCAATGTCAAGTGCTCCCTGGTGGTTTAACACATTGCATTGTACAAGTTTACTGCTAATGTGTTGAAGTCAGCTCTTCCATTTTATTCTGTAAAATTTTACATGGTGAATAAGCTTTACTTTTAAAAGACAGCATCAAGGAACAGCACGGTCTGAGGGCTGTATGTCTGCACAAGGCCACAGACTACAAGGCTGGGTCACCTCACTCCTGCAAGCAACTGGGATTGATTTCTATTATTAACTATCTTCCACTTGCTGTATTCTGCTGAAGAAATAATCCTGCTGTCCTCGGGAGACTCTGTTTGCTGTAGTTTCCGTCATGAGCAAGGATGCCTTGCTACAGTTGTACAGGGCCTTGGTGAGACCACATCTTGAGTATTGTGTGCAGTTTTGGTCGCCTTATCTGAGGAAGGATGTTCTTGCCATGGAGGGAGTGCAGCGAAGATTCACCAGACTGATACCTGGGATGGCAGGAATGACGTATGAGGAGAGATTGGATCGATTGGGCTTGTACTCACTGGAGTTTAGAAGAATGAGAGGGGATCTCATTGAAACTTATAAAATTCTAACAGGACTAGACAGACTAGATGCAGGAAGGATGTTCCCGATGGCGGGGGAGTCCAGAACCAGGGATCACAGTCTAAGGATAAGGGGTAAGCCATTTAGGACAGAGATGAGGAGGAATTTCTTCACCCAGAGAGTGGTGAACCTGTGGAATTCTCTACCATAGAAGGCAGTTGAGGCCAATTCATTAAATGTATTCAAGAAGGAGTTAGATATATTTCTTAAGGCTAAAGGGATCAAGGGGTATGGGGAGAAAGCAGGGACAGGGTACTGAATTTGGGTGATCAGCCATGATCTCATTAAATGGCAGAACAGGCTCGAGGGGCCAAATGGCCTACTCCTGCTCCTATCTTCTATGTTTCTATGAATTTGGAGACTCTGGGCTAGAAATTGGGTGGTTTATCGCCACCTGTTAACGCTATAATTGGGCAAAAAAATGGCGGTCGCTGCTCTTCCGCCAGCTGGTGGTGGGTCCTGCTGCGGCCAAAATTTTGGGGTAGCCGGCAGTGCTGTGGAAAGCAGCAATCTCAAAAGTCATTGAAATTAAGCAGATCATGATGTCAGTGAGTGTGCAACGCTCACTCGACGCCCGATCTGCTAGATTGGACTTCGCCACTCCACTTATTGACATGCCTTAACTACAACAAGCTGAGCAAGCGTTGACAATCTGGAAGGAGGCTCCAGCAGCTGTATTTAAAGGGATCATCAGCCATCAGTTGCACTTGACATGTTTGTTCAGTTTGACTGGCTCGGTGCAACTTCCTGCAACTCCAGCAGCTTTATTTTCTTTCAAGGTTCTAAGGTAACAGGGAATGTTGGTGCAAGTGGAGAACGCTTTTATTATCATTTCAAGTCTTCTGCTCACAACACTTGCTCACAGTCATGGGGGATCTACTGGCAGTCCCCCTCGCACTTGAGTATCTTCGGCAGAGGGAGTGAAGGCAGTGAAGAAGACGAGAAGATGCACACAGAGGGAGGAGGAGAGCCTGGAGGGCTCTCAACAGGAGGCCTTACCCACCTAGGTTCTTCCAAGAGCACTTCTCTTATATCTATTTAAGCGAGGAGCAGTGTATTAGGAGGCTACGCTTCACCAAGGAGGTGGTCACAGAACTCTTGTCACCTCCTGCAACCAGACCTGCAGCTTGAGAGCTGGGCAAACACGGCACTCCCAGTGGCAGTCAAGGTCACTGTGGCCCTCAATTTCTTCACCAGCAGATCCTTCCAGTTTGCAGCAGGAGAAATAGCTAACATCTCACAGTTCGCCGTCCATTGCTGCATCCTGGAGGTCACTGAGGCTCTCTACACCACGAGAAGGGATTACATTGTCTTCTGTCTGAGCAGAAAGAAGCAGGATGAGCACACATGTGGCTTTCCCAGGATAGCGGGCTTCCCCATGGTGCAGGGCGCCATTGACTGCACATACGTGGATTTGCGGGCACGAATTTTGCGTGCTACCTAGACCATTTTGAGGTAGCACAGTTTACATGGCCCGTTTCATGGCTATATCCAATTTCTAGGCTTCTGTAAATTAAAACCACGAGTCCCGCCCCACCTCCAACTCATTGGCTGACACAGTGGCGTCAATATTCACTCCGTAAAATCCCAGCCACTACTGCAGTTTGTAGCTGGCCATTCCATGCACGATCTTTCATCAACTTCTCAGAGACCGAACTGAGAATAAAGGATGTTGCAAGCCAAAGAAAAAAATGTCCACAGCATCTCCCACAAGGCAAGCCAGAAGAAGCATTGGTGCTACCGAGAGAGGCAGGACACTCTCCTAACCAGGACGAAAGACCTCAGTGTGGGAAACATGAAAGAAGGGAGAATAACTCAGCAAATTTACAGCACAGAAACAGGCCATTCAGCCTAACTGGTCTTTGCCGGTGTTTATGCTCCACACGAGCCTCCTCCTACCTTACTCCACTTAACCCTATCAGCAGACCCTTCTATTCCTTCCTCCATCATGTACTTATCGAGCTTCCCTTTAAATTCATCTATGCTGTTCGCCACAACTACTCAATTCAATTCAATTTTATTTGCCATATGTAACCAGTACAATTACAATGGAATGCTTACTCCCCGTAGGGACGCGTCAGCTATTCATACAGCGCCGCGTTCAGAAAGTCAATACAATGGCTTCCAGTGGCAGTGGGAGCACAATGTCCCTCAGCCACTCCGTCCTCGTCACCGCAGCCTCCTCCTCACTGTTGCCGGCTCCAAGTGGTGGCCTGCTTTCCCGCTCCCGATCCGACCTCTGGCCGCCATGCCCGGCTCCCCTCCTCCCAGTCAGACTGAGAGCTTCCCGCCATGGAGCTGCCGGCCGACGTGCTGCAGCGGGACGTCGTGGCTGCTGCTGCTGCTCGTTGCGCTGCGCTGCCTCCGCCCGACTCGCCGAACACAACGTCGGGATGTGAATGCTCCGGTCGCCACGGCCTCCTCCTCACCATCGCCGGCTCCACGGTCCGACGGCCCGGGGCCTGCTATTCCTTGTGATAGCAAGCTGAAACATTCTAACCACTCTCTGGGTAAAGAAGTTTCTCCTGAATTCCTTACTGGATTTATTAGTAACTGTCTTATATTTATGACCTTTAAGCTGTGTGGTCGGGCAGTGCTCGAGGGGTCCTGCGCAGCACTCCAGGGGTCCCGCGCAATGCTCGAGGGGTCCCGTGCATTGCTCGAGGGGTCCCGCGCAGCACTCCAGGGGTCCCGTGCAATGCTCGAGGGGTCCCGTGCAATGCTCCAGGGGTCCCGCGCAGTGCTCCAGGGGTCCTGTGCAATGCTCAAGGGGCCCCACGCAGCACTCCAGGGGTCCCGCGCAGTCGACTTTCTGGCTTTTAAATAGAAAAACCACGCATGCATGGTATTTTGAATGGGCCACAAAAAAATTACAGGGTCCGTTGTTTATGACCCCTACTTTTGGTCTTCTCCACAAGTGGAAACTCTTAGGCAGTCCCTCGGAACCGAGGATGACTTGCTTCCACATTAAAAATGAGTTCTCAGGTGACTGATGAGTCCAATGCGGGACCTACAGTCTCTGTCACAGGTGGGGCAGACGGTGGTTAAAGGGGCGGGTGGGTGGGGTGCTTGGGTTGACGTGCGCTCCTTGCGCTGTTTGCGCTTGGCTTCCGCTTGCTCCCGGCGAAGAGACTCGAGGTGTTCGGCGCCTTCTCGGATGCTTCTCCTCCACTTTGTGCGGTCTTGGGCCAGGGATCCCCAGGTGTTGGTGGGGATGTTGCACTTTTTCAAGGAGGCTTTGAGGGTGTCCTTGAAGCGTTTCCTCTGCCCACCTGGGGCTCTCTTGCTGTGTCGGAGCTCCGAGTAGAGCGCTTGTTTTGGGAGTCTCGTATCGGGCATGCAAAACATCTTCTCTATGTCTACCCTATCGAACCCCTTCATAATTTTAAAGGCCTCTATTAGGTCACCCCTCAGCCTTCCCTTTTTCTAGATATAAGAAATGTCATGAATCTTATCATTCATGAAGAGATGACTCGTGAAGTAACACTGGGCGGCCAGCTGGTGGCACCGTCCAAGGAGTATAAATACTCGGGCGTGGGCCCAGCTTGCTCAGGATGTTTCTGTAACCAGGAACTAGTGATGTAACTAGAATCTCATGGTTTTGAAACAGTTGATTAAAGTCTTGTTTTATACTCAAACCAAGTGCTCATTAGGTGTGAAATGCCATCTTTTGTCTCCACTAGTCCTATCACCATCTCATCTCGTTTTGAATACCTCTTAATGTCTCTTCATTTCTCTTTTGTTCTCTCCCAGCCTGGCCTCTTAATCTATTTCATTCCCTGTGCCTCTTTAGTCTTGATAAAGGGTTTTGACCCGAAACATCGACTCTAATTTCTCTCCACGGATGTTGCCTGGCCTGCTGAGTTTTTTCCAGTATTTTCTGTTGTTATTTCAATCTTGTCCGTACCTGCCAGCCTCACGTGGACACTTCCCAAGGCGGGTCACTGACTATCCCCTAGCTGATGTTCCACTCCCGAGCTCAGAGCTGCTGAGTCCAATTATAGCCCCTCTGCTGCCAGCCTGACTGAGATCAGCCAACTCAGGGCAGACCCAGAAATCCAGCCTGATACCTTCTGATTTGCAGGACTGAGTTTTGCCAACTAAGCCATCAGGAGCTGGGATTTTTGCCGAGGCCGTTGAATGTTTAGGAGGTCACTCCTTCACTCAGTTCAAGATCATTTCACTTTGAGTGCCTGCCAATTTTGATAACAGAACGGCACAATAAAGATTTATTTTAAGAGCCGAACATGCAATTATTGTTAAAAATAAAAAGCAATTCCCAATAATATTCAATAAACACAGTGTAGTCGACCAGTGGTTAACAACAGTGAATTGTGGTACTCATTTCCTGCTCATTTTCTTAATGTTATTTGCATGGACTCATTTAATTTAGATTGAATTTGAATTAAATAACACCACGTAAATTATGCAGATGGGTTTTATTCAAATTCAAGCCAAATTTAGAAAGCTGCTGCTGTACCAACCTGTCATATTCCTGAATGGATCCCACTTTATTCTAGCTATCCTGATGGAAACGATTTGGAATCTCCCACAACATTGACATTGTTGGGAGTCCGGGAGAGTGAAGCTCGTGTCAAGACCCGTGCCCTCTGAATTTCGCACTCCCCCTTTCCTTTTTTTACTGCCCCCGTCGGAAGGGGGGGGGGGTGACAGGATGAGCCACTTGATTTTCCATGCCTCCGATTTCTGCTCGAGGGGAATCGAGAAAAGCTATGTCCCAGACATTGCCGGAACTGCAGGGCTGGCCTGCTTCATGTTAGATAGCGGTATCGACAGCGAGAGTATGGCGCGCCTGCCATCAACGGCATTCTGGCGATGGAAAAATGCCCCCTGTACCTGTACACTCAACCCCTGCGCTGTAATCTGAGTTCAGCAAGCAAATCCTCCTGTACGAATTGAGTAGAGCTGCACCACTTACGCTGCTGGCTGGCTCCATAATTGTAGTATTAATTTAGGTCTTGAAAACAAATTCCGCGTACATACATTAATTACATGCACATGTCAAATAAGCACAAAATTTGCAGACTTTGTTTTTCACTGAACAGCGTTCTGGTAGCAGACAGGATGCGGTTGGTGGTACAGGAGAATGCAGGCAGTTCCAGGGAGGGTTCGATTTGTGATTTGTGCCCGCATTCTTCTGAATTGGCACCACGATGGGACCATGAGGTCTAGTCTGTGCCCGTGCCGTTTCAGGAGGATTCCAGTGTACGGCGCTGGACTAGTAACTCGGAGGTTATGAGTTTGGGTTCATTCCATGGCAAGTTGTGAAACTGAAGTCTGGTCATTTGTGGGCGAGCACCGGAAAAAACAAATGACCACGAAAGATGCCAGGTTGTTGTACAAACTCAGCCGGTTCGCTGATGTCCTCCAGGGTAGGGAGCCTGCCAGGTCGAGCCTACACTTGACTCTAGTCCGCACCACGTGGCTGACTCTCCTAGGAGGCCATTCATTTGTACAAATGAGAGCTTTGAAGACCCGCCACCAACCTTCTGAAAGGAACTAGGGTTGGGTAAAAATGTTGATTTAAATTTGTGTTCCCACATCCCGAGAACAAATTAAGAAAAAAGCTGTCTCTTTTTTTTATTATTCTCAGGATGTGGGTGATGCTAACGTGGCCACATTTATTGCCCATCCCTAGTTTCCCTGAGGAGGCCTTCCTCTCTTCTTCTTAGGCAGTCCCTCGGAACCGAGGATGACTTGCTTCCACATTAACAATGAGTTCTCAGGTGACTGATGAGTCCAATGTGGGACCTACAGTCTCTGTCACAGGTGGGGCAGACGGTGGTTGAAGGGGCGGGTGGGTGGGGTGCTTGGGTTGACGTGCGCTTCTTGCGCTGCCTGCGCTTGGCTTCCGCTTACTCCCGGCGAAGAGACTCCAGGTGTTCGGCGCCTTCCCGGATGCTTCTCCTCCACTTTGTGCGGTCTTGGGCCAGGGATTCCCAGGTGTCGGTGGGGATGGTACACTTTTTCAAGGAGGCTTTGAGGGTGTCCTTGAAGTGTTTCCTCTGCCCACCTGGGGCTCTCTTGCCGTGCCGGAGCTCCGAGTAGAGCGCTTGTTTTGGGAGTCTCGTATCGGGCATGTGGACAATGTGACCCGTCCATCGGAGTTGATTGAGCGTGGTCAGAGCTTCAATGCTGGGGATGTTGGCCTGAGCAAGAACACTGACGTTGGTGCGCCTATCCTGCCAATGGATTGGCAGGATCTTGCGGAGGCAGCGTTGGTGGTACCTCTCTACCACCAACGCAGGCCTTCCTCTAAGAAGGCGTTGGTGGGCCTTCTCTTTAGTAGTGATTGTTTGTGCAAATGTGTGTCTTGCTAGACCACTGCAGAGGCTATTAACAGTCAATTACATAATGTGGGACTGAACACAATCATATCCATGCTATCTAAAGTGGCATATACAGATTTTTTTTTTAATTGCTCCTTCATGTTGGTGCCCCATCTGACAATTTGACTTGCTTTCATTAATGGATAACGGGGTTTGGATTCAAATGGCCTTCGCTAAAACAAAGAATCATTGCGTGCAAACAGAGGGAAAAGGAAAAGTCAAGTAGGGGCATTTGGATCAACCTGCTTCAATCGGTGTCTTGCTCTCCATGTGTACAGTGCTTTGACCACTTGTACCCCCTCCCTAAAAATGTATTGAATACCATCGCTCTGACGCCCATGAATTGCAGGTCCACCTCTCTTCCACCGCCAGGCATCTTGGAAATTCATGCAAGGCGTTGGACTGAATTTGTATTTTGTTGGGCTCATTAAATTTCATCTCTTTACACCTATCCTGCTGCCTTTCCCACCAACTAGTGGATGTGTCAGACAGTTGAAAAGTAATCACAGTCAGCACATGCTCTAAGGTGCACCACAGGCAGGACATTGCTATGTTTTGAATCAGAACGTTTGCACCATCTTGAGTCTTATCCAGTTACTTCACAGGCAGGTTTAACCCATTGGAGGCTGAAATATGTGTTTTTTCCCCTAACTGTCTTCCCCTTTTTCTCCCCAACTCACCTGAAAGCAGCGACGTTTTGCTGGGTTTGGTTGACTGGCACAGGCGACTGTAGCCATTCCTTGCATGAACTTGGGCAATGTGTTGGCAGTCATCGAGGTCATCACAGCTGAACCTGACCCTCTCCTTTCTCAACTCCAACACACAGATATACGCGTTCGCGCACACGCACACACGCTTTCCAAGACCCGTCATTGGATAGCTATCATGAACAGAAGCCTCCCTACCCCAAGGGAACTGTGGCCAATTGTAGCATGCCAGTTGTTGCCCGATTCACAGAATCACAGAATCACAACAGTGCAGATAGAGGCCATTTCGGCCCATCGAGCCTGCACCAACACATATCCCACCCGATCCCCATAACCCCACGTATTTAATCCCCCTAACACTAAGGGTCAATTTATCATAGCCAATCAACCTAACCCGCACATCTTTTGGACTGTGGGAGGAAACCGGAGCACCCGGAGGAAACCCACGCAAACACGGGGAGAATGTGCAAACTCCACACAGACAGTCACCCGAGGCCGGATTCGAACCCGGGTCCCTGGCGCTGTGAGGCAACAGTGCTAACCACTATGCCACCGTGCTGCCACGGTGAGCTCTGCAAACGCCAATCAGACCAGGAGTTAAACCTGGGCTCATCTGGTCAGTAAGTATTAGTGCTACGCTGGGCGGTGCCTTTATTCACTAGGCCACTAGGGGAGCTGGTGCAATGACATTGTTTGGGCAGAAAATCAAATCTATCAATACCAATGCAGAGCGGGGGCATTATGTGCGGTCTGCCGTGAAGAGATCTAGGATGAGGTTTGGTGCCAGTGACTCCACACGTGATGAATTCCTGATCTCAAGCACAACATCAGGAGGAGGGATTGAGCAGAGGCCTAGTGTCAGAGGACGGAGTTAAGAGGAAAGGATAGAGAAACTTGGGGGGTCATTTTCACCTTCACCACTTTGGGTGGTAAACAGACAGATCAGATATTGTTTTTGGTGGTGTTGGTTGAGCGAGAAATGTTGGCCAGAACACCAGGAAAACTCCCTGGTCTTCTTCGAATAGTGCCTTAAAAAACCCATAAAAAAGATCTTTAATATCTACCTGAACACACAGATGGGGACTCTCGGTCCAACATCTCATTAGAAATGAGGGTTTGTTTCAGTAAGGCGTGTAAAGAGCTGGCAGGCTCAGGATGCCTGGGATTCCCTGAAGCTGCCACTAATCTAAGGGTCAATACCAATGAATATCTGTTCATATCTGCATCAACATCCTGGGGGTCACCATTGACCAGAAACTTAACTGGACCAGCCACATAAATACTGTGGCAACAAGGGCAGGTCAGAGGCTAGGTATTGTGCGGCGAGTGTCTCACCTCTTGACTGCCCAAAGCCTTTCCACCATCTACAAGGCACAAGTAAGGAGTGTGATGGAATTCTCTCCACTTGCCTGGATGAGTGCAGCTCCAACAACACTCAAGAGGCTCAACACCATCCAGGACAAAGCAGCCCGCTTGATTGGCACCCCATCCACCACCTTAAACATTCACTCCCTCCACCAATGGCATACCGTGTCTGCAGTGTGTACCATCTACAAGATGCACTGCAGCAACTCGCCAAGGCTTCTTCGGCAACACCTCCCAAACCCGCGACCTCTTCCACAAGGACAGCAGGCGTATGGGAACACCACCACCTCCAAGTTCCCCTCCAAATCACACATCATCCTTACTTAGAAGTATATCGCCGATCCTTCATCGTCGCTGGGTCAAAATCCTGGAACTCCCTCCCTAACAGCACTGTGGGAGTACCTTCACCACACGGACTGCAGAGGTTCAAGAAGGTGGCTCACCACCACCTTCTCAAGGGCAACTAGGGATGGGCAATAAATGCTGGCCTTGCCAGCGACGCCCACAACTCATAAAAGAATGTCAGAACCATTTTATAATAGTCACCATCAAAAATATGCAAAGATGTAAAAAGAAACATGTAAGCGCAGAAACATGAAAGCTGCAGACAATATTAAATACTCAGTGCCATTCAAGAGGGCAGTTCTCACGCTAAGCTAGGCCCTACACGCTGGAGTTCCCTCCCTAAACTTCGCCGCCTCTCCAACTCGCTCTCTCCTTCTTTAAGACCCTCCTTAAAAACCTCATCTTTGACCAAGCTTTCAGTCAGCCATCCTAATATCTCCTTTTTTGGCTCGGTGCCAATTTTTGACTGATTAAGCTTCTGTGAAGTGCCGTGGGACATTTTGCTTCATTAAAGGCGCTATATAAATGTATGTTGTTGTTGTTGTAAGCGAACTTCCAAGTCAATTTATATGGAGCACTTTTAACTAAGAGAAGCTGAGAATTCTGAGTTATCATGTGAAAGGGATAGAGAGTACAGGACCAAGTGTACAGGAGGCTGTGGGCAATGTCATAATGTGCTTATGATTTGTATTAGCAATTAACCTCCACAACAGCAGATGCTCTTTACAAATTTACTTCCCACTATGCTTTGCTGAGTGACATTTGGGTAGAACATTTGGAGAAGCATTTGGAAAGAGTCCCCAAAGCAAGCACCCAAGCTGTTTATAATAGATTGCAGAAACCGTAACCAGACGGAACTCAGAAGATCATTATTCCAGGAAATACATGCGCTGATTCAATTGTTACAACCAGTGTGAGTAAGGCCCTGTTCCTTACAAGGCCATCATCATGAAGGGGGTCGGGTCGTGAATCGGGACATAGAAAACACAGGGAAAAAAAATAGAAAAATAGGAGCAGGAGTAGACCATTCGGCCCTTCGAGCCTGCTCTGCCATTCAACACGATCATGGCTGATCCTCTATCTCAATACCATATTCCCGTTCTCTCCCCATACCCCTTGATGCCTTGTGTCTAGAAATCTATCTATCTCCTTCTTAAATATGTTCAGTGACTTGGCCTCCACAGCCTTCTGTGATGTCCTGCTGCAGGTGTCCCTGAACCCCGGGGCTTCCGAGCGACCCAGCATAGAGTCATTGGAGGTACATCTGGTCAGACTAGGAAAACTCCCCTGGCCAGTGGTGAATGTGGGGACTCCTTGAGAATCCACGGTGGAATCAAGGTCACTTTTAAAGCGACCTCCTTTTATAAGGGAGCCACAGAGGGCAGCTACAAGTTCCTTTGTCCTGGGCACCAGCGCTTGACATTCTGGCTTCTCTTATATGGCGGGCACCACATGGTGCGGACACCCGCTATTTGGACCCGCTAATCTCACCATGATCCCAGAAAGTTTGACGGGGTCAGCGGTGGATGTTCCCAGCAGGCACAATCCCAGCGTAAATACCAGGATCACCGGTCCATAGATTTTCAGGATGAATGTCTCTCAGACTGGCTGTACTGAACAAAGCACGCGGATAACCTATTCTAGCAGCTAATGATCCCAGAACACCGTGCTCCCTGTTATATTCATTATGAAGTTATACCATTACTACATTATTATATTACAGTCCTAAGCTGATGCTAAGTGCTTTTCATGGGACTGTAGAAAAGAACAGAGGGAGAGGCACCTTCTGACCATCTTGCATGCTCCCTAGCAACTGATTGCACAGTCGAATCAGTAGAGGGCTGGGATCAGGGCTCCTGCCCATCTTCCTTCCCAGCTATGATATGCAGCATGGCGATGAAGGGAAGAAAACCTATCTGAGAAGCGTTTTCTAAAGGGGCAAACCTTTCGCACAGGGCAGTAGTGCACCAATGGGCTGCACCAAGGACTGGCACAAAGAGCACAGGTTCTTCCTCCCGCAACCCCCGCAAGAACTGCCAACATGGGAAGTCCTGATCTCAGCTGCCACAGTCTCGATGGTGGCAACCCCATCCGAGGCACTTCTCTCCGAGAGACGGAGAGCAGAATTGAATGACTATGTGAACATGGTTCGCAGGTGGTGACACTGGCGGAATCCTGGTGCCCAGCCTACTGACTGAGAAATGGTCCATAATGTGATGGAGAAAGAAACGTACAAAAATGGGGCAGGCAAGCAATGCATTTTCTTAAATTAGCTTTTTAGAGACACTTCACGAGTCCTGAGAACAGGGGATTGTTTTCTAGAATATTTCTCTCGTAAACAAGAAAGAACTGAGCATTAAGTGTGGAACGGCTTCACTTCAATTGAAAGTAACTCGTCCAACATTCTAATTGTACCATAAAATCTTAATAGTGATTAGAATTGTTAAGTGTCTCATATATAGCCATGGATTTAAATGTCAATAAAGTTTTTTTTCAAATCCTTTCAACCCTTGCTTAAAGATTCCTTTTGTAAGCTTTATTTATCTCAATTAGTTTTTTTTCAACTTTCTCCCTATTATTCCCCCCTTTGTGCCAGCTTGCCACAACAAGTAGCACTTTCATCTTTTAATCAGAAGGTTATGATGTCCCAATACAATACTTGAGCACATAATCAAGACGGACACGCCAGTGCAGCACTGAGGGAATGCTACACTGTTGGAGGTGCCGTCTTCCGGATATGGTTAAACTCAGGCCCAGTCTGTCAGAAACTTGAGGTCATCTAAAACACCGCTGCCCGTGTCCTAACTCGCACCAAGTCCCGTTCACCCATCACCCCTGTGCTCACTGACCTACATTGGCTCTCGATCTGGCAACACCTCGATTTTAAAATTCTCATCCTTGTTTTCAAACCCCTCCATGGCCTCGCCCCTCCCTATCTCTGTAATCTCCCCCACAACCCCCCTGAGATATCTGTGCTCTCCAATTTTGGCCCCTTGCGTATCCCTGATTTTAATCACACCACCATTGGCCGTCGTGCCTTCAGTTACAAAGGCCCTAAACTCTGAAATTCCCTTCCACCACCTCTCTACCTCTCTTTCCTCTTTTAAGACGCTCCTTCAATCTACCTTTTTGACCTGCCCACTATCTCCTTATGTGGCACGGTGTCAAATTTTGTTTGATAACGCTCCTGTGAAGCGCCTTGGGTCATTTTACTACATTAAAGGCACTATATAAATACACGTTGTTGTTGTTGTCTGCTCCAATGGGAAGAAGAGCAGTGAGTAGTCATGGTTTCCTTAGTAACATTCTTCCCTCAACCAAAAACAAATGAGCTAGCCAGTCATTTTGTTGCTGTTTGTGGAATCTTGCTGTGTGCAAAATGGCCAGCTGTTGTTTGCCTCCATAAGGTGTTTTTGAGAACTGTTGTAAGGTGCCACATAAAGTGCAAGTCTTTCTTTCTTCTTTCTTGCTCCTCTGCTGAAGGCATTGACTCTTCTTGGGTTACAGTTCTCCAAGTGTGCTACAGCTCTCTGGCATCTTCCTGCAAGTGCTCGTCTTCATGTGTGATGCTAGACAGGGAGCAGTGTCGGCAGTCATCATACCCAAGCCCAATGTTATTCTCATCCGACATCCACACACGTACACTTTTCAACTGGGCATCACTGGATAATGATCAGGGCAGGGAGCCCTGGCAGATTTTTCTCTTCTCTAGCCAGGAGGGGCTGAGGCCAATTGCAATGACCCCCAACGAGTGCCCTAGCTAAGATCAGCGAACTCAGCACTGTCAAGGGATCGAGCCCAAGATCTTCCTTGGCTGCACGGCTCAGTACGAACTGGGCAATACCTTTAACCATTTGAAAATCCCTTTCAATTTTCTAAACACATGCGACATTTTGTTCCTGTAGCAGTTCCAAACATTTTCTGCATGTTTCTAACAAGAAGCCTTACAAAGTATTACATAGTATTTCCAGCGCAGAAACAGCCCATTCGGCCCAACAGGTCCATGCCGGTGTTTATGCTCCACATGAGCCTCTTTGTACCCTTTATTTAACCCGATCAACATAGCTTTCTGATCCTTTCTCCCTCATGTACTTATCTAGCTTCCTCTTAAATGAATCTATGCTAGTTGCCTCAACCACCCATTGTGGAAGCGAGTTCCACATTCTGACCACTCTCTGGGTAAAGACGTTTCTCCTGAATTCCTTATAGGATTTATTAGCGAAGTAGAAAAATATACAGGACTAATTCATATGGTTTGTGTAATGGACTACATGATTGCCACGTCTAAATGGCCAGCGTTACTGCGTTCCTCCAATTCGGGCCTCGTGCATCCCCGACTTCCTCCGCCCTACCATTGGCGGCCATGCCTTCAGCTGCCAAAGCCTTACGCTCTGGAATTCCCTCCCTACGCATCTCCGCTTCTCTACCTCTCCTCCTTTAAGATGCTCCTTAAAACCTACCTCTTTGAGCAAGCTTTTGGTCACCTGTCCTAATATCTCCTTATGTGGCTCATTGTTAAATATTTGCCTGATAATGCTCCTGTTAAGCACATTGGGATGTTTTACTATGTTAAAGACACTATATAAATGTAAGTTGTTGTTGTGAGCTGGAACCAGTGCAGAACCTGCAGCGACACAATAGAACAAACACCACAAAGAACTGCGATCAAGAAGATTGTTGTCACAGGCAGTCCACGAATAGTTAACATCTGTCTGCATGTACATCTTTGCAGCTAGCAGTAAACAAAATTACATCGGCAGATTTCTTTCAGTAGTCCAGCACTTACTAAAATATGATAAATATATACACGTTAGTTAATTTTTATGGCGGGTCGTAATTTTGCAGAACACACGTTTTATAACCGTTGTGCAATATGTACGCTGGCATCTGCAGCACACTCACCAAAGTTTTGTTTTGAGTTATTCTGTTAAATAAAGGCATGCGTGTGTTTTATTCCAGGACTCTCGTCTATTGCTGCTCCAGCAAATACAACAGAGCCAAAATGTCCTCGTTCTCCATCAGGGGCAGAAGTTTGGAGAAATGTGACAGAGGCGTGAACCTTCTGTGGCTGGCTGGTCAAAGCCCAACAGCAGCTGCAGCGAGCAGAATGGAAGCAGGCAAGCAGGAGGCAGCCAAGCCGAGCAAGGGCCTGAGCCTGGAGCTGTGTGTATGAGCAGAGCAGAACAGCACAGGCGAGGCCAAGACCCGGGGATACCCCCACCCACCCCCACCCCCACCACCCCCCGGTGGCAAAGGAAAACAGATTGACTCTCGGTGACTCATTTAGCTTCTGGAATGGGCAGACTTCCCTCCTGCTGGCATTCTGGCTGCCCGTTGGGGATGGGCGGGAGGGAGGGTCTGACAGTCGAAAGCTCTGCAGGAACCGCGCTGGATCGAGGAGGCATCATCAGCCAGGCAGTTCCACAGAACCCGACGGCTGCATTTTCCGAGGGAAAGCGAGTAGTGAAAAAAGAAAGTAGCACTGGAGGAAAAGAAATATCGAAAATAAAACAACCGAGCAATTATCGTGGGACAGCTTGGGCAAGGACTTTTTATGAGAAATAGGAAACCTGCCCAAGCTTGCTTGCCTTCTATATTTGCAGGTTAACTGTCGTTGAAAGGGCCTGGGTGGGTGCTGAAGGGCAAGAATGCAATAACACAAAAGGGAAGAAAGAAGGAGACTCTTAAACTCAACATAAATCGTCCTGCCATTTAAGGTTTTGCAGTAAAGCTCCCCACAGTTAATTATTTCTTTGCTTCTAAAATGTATTATTAGCATGTTTGCACTCTGGAAATCAATGGCTCTGTGGGCTGCACTAAGGCAGTGTTGCTGAGTCTGAATCTTATAATAGCACTTTCTGTAAAAAAAAAATGCACATTACTTTTTTTTTTAAAGTTTTTAAAAAATCTGGAAAACACTTAGCGGACAAAGGAACGTCGTTCAAACATGTTGAGTGTTCACAAATGTTGGTGTCTGTCAGCTCCATGCTAACACTGTACATAAACGAGAGAAAGAAAATCCGTGCGGCTCTCGCTCTGTTTGCCTCTTTTTTTTTGCGAAGCAAGGACAAAAGTGAGACTGTGCTTTCGAAGCTAGATAGCCCTGTGTGCCAGATGGGCACTTTCATGTCTGTACGAGTGTTGGATTATTTCATTTCCTGCATCGGGGCCTCCGAATGCTTGCACAGAAAGCCACTGGAGAAACTCGAGACGTGCAACCGGGGGAGCCTTGCCTCGGCAAGGAATCAGGCTCATCGGGTTGAAGACTGCAGGAAGGGAGCAGAGGAGCCACAAGTGTCGTCTTAATAAATCGCGCTGCAGCAGTCGGATATATTTCCCCATCTCGTATAGTTCAGTAATTGATGTACACTTCAGTTAACCTTTGCTGCTACTTTAAATGTAATACTTGCACATAATAAGGACTTTGTACCAAATGCTTGCATGATTCTTAATTAGAGCGCTGGTAAATTAATTTTTTGTCGGAGTAAAAGGAGCCCGCTATAAGGATTTTAAATGGGTCTATTAAATTAATAGGGTTCTTGTAGAACCTATGGGACCTGAATGAAATTTGTTTGGTATTTACGGTCGGCCTTGCAAACTCTTATAGAAGTGCTTCCAAAATCTGCAAGGCCTCTAGAATCCCATAGGGTTTTTTTTTGGCCAGGGCATCCAAATACGATGCTTTGCTAAGGAGTAGAATCTACTCTCCGTGTACAAAGCCCTATGTAAGAATGCACAAAATCCGATGGGTTCAGTGGGTTCACTATACAGACCCAGGGTTACATTTTAGGCCTGTGCTGAGTTAGCTGGGCCTGGAGTTTCCTCCGTGGGCACAACACGGAAGTTAGACTCCAAGCTGTGCCCAATGTCGCTCCCATTTTGCCGATGTCACGTTACACCCCAAGTAGCCTCCCAATCTTATTAGAATACGCTCAAACACAAAATGGGCGCAAATCAGCGTAAACAATCGGAGCCCAAAGAAAAGCGGCAAACCCACGCAATACTCTTCAAGTATGAACGTTTTAAGTTTCAACTCATTTGACCTTCATTCGTGCACATTAGATCCGCCATGATCTGATTGAATGGCGGATCTAATGGTTTCAGAACCTGCAACCAGGGAGGCTTTTCAATTTTTAGGATGACTTATACTGCTGCCATAAATATTCAAAGAAACAGAAAATAAAGGCGGGTCTCAGTGAGGATCATTTTGTTTTTAATCGCAATTAACACGAGAGGAATTATTTTCTTCCGTGTTGCGCCTAAAACTCTGGTTGCGATGTTATAGAGATTCCCCACCCCCTGCCACCCACAAGGTTTTATAGAGATGCCCCACCCCCCTCCCACCCACAAGGTTTTATAGAGATGCCCCACCCACAAACAGGAGCAATTGGAGGACGCTCGTATTTGAGAGTCCGCGGGGGGCCGGCCGGCCGGCAGTCGCGGCAAGTTTTGAAGGCGGAGACTCGTTCTGACGAACGGACGTAAAACTTCCAGCAGACTTGGGACGAATTGGAGTTACTCGCGTGACACGCTGGAGCCCAAAATTCCGCGATCTTTTATGCCGCGTAATTGGTTTGCGCCCGGATTACACGTCTCTCTGGGCAGCAGATGCGGAGCAAACTCCAGGCCCTGGTCTCAGTCAGGTTGGCAGTCAGGAGTAGGCCATTCAGCCTGCGCCGCCATTCAGTTAGATCATGGCGGATCTGCACCTTAACTACATTTACCCACTTTCGTTCCATAACCCTGAATACCCTCCCTAACAAAAATCCATCAATTAGGGCTGCTAATAATTGGTTCTGGCACCCTGGGCTAGAGAGGTTGAAAATCAGCCGCTTCAGCTTGCCATCTGGTGAAGCCTGCTGGAAAGTGTACACATGCGGATCTCAATTGAGGACAGGACGAGGCTCAGCTGTAGTGTGATGCCCTCCCCTCTCTCCAACCCTCCACCATGGCTGAATTACTGCCAACATTCTCTGCCTAGGCTCGCTCGCTCCCTTTTGCTGTGATCCTGGAGGGCTGCTGGATCACTCTCTAACTGCACCCCGGCAAGAGTCAGGAGAAGAGGGTAGAAAACGGAGCAGGGTGAGGCCGTGGGGAGGGAGGCTCCGAGCACTGTTTAGTTTAAGCTGCTTTTATATTGCACGAGGCCTTCATGCAGCCAACAGCAACCCCGAAGGGAACCTCCTGAATCTGCTAAGGCCGGAAGACCCAGTTAAAAAGAAATGGCCGTAACGCAGCACTGAACAACAATTTGTATTTATATAGCGCCTTTAATGTAGTAAAACGTCCCAAGGCGCTTCACAGGAGCGTTAATCAAGCAAAATTTGACACCAAGCCACATAAAGAGGTGGATCAAAGAGGTAGGTTTTAAGGAGCATCTTAAAGTAGGAGAGGCGAAGAGGTTTAGGCCTAGGCAGCTGAAGGCACGGCCGCCAATGATGGGGTGATAAATACTAATATCTAAATTTGAATAAGGTCTATATTCAAATGAGGATTTTTGATTTTAATGCGAAGACGGTGCTGCCGCACCCCGCCCCAAGGGTCTTGAGAGAAATATTGAAAATACAGCAAGAAACCAAACACCTGCATCTCCGCAGCGAGGGACGGATGGTCGAGAGAATTCAACCTGTGATGTCTTGGAGGCGAAAGAAAAAAGTGTTGATTTCAGACAAAACTGTGAGCTTCTGTTCCTCTGTGGTCAGTGTTTTTATGGAGCGCTTAATAGGATTTGCGTAGTTGACTTTTCAATCACTGGGTTAAACAGCAACAGGTAAGCCCAGTGATTTAATCGTAATAAGGTCATCTTGTCTGAAAAGCGAGAAGAGTTACATACGGAACAGCTTTCGGATCTTACACTGTATAACCTTTGTTCTCTCCCGAAAGCTCCTCCTTCCTCGGAAGGCCATCGCTGCCAGCCTATCTTATCATTAACACTAACAAGTAGCATTAAGCAAAAGAATGTTTAACTAGCTGCAATGATAAACCAGCAGCGTTAAATAAGAGAGAGAGAGCGCTGCTGGCAAACACAGAGCTACATGTTCATTTGGTTATTAAGGGAGGCACATAGCTGAAGACTGTTCATTGCTGTTGTAAATTCCTGCCCCAGGGCTTGTAGCCTGGCTCTCGATTACATGAGGTCTATGTTCATGGACAGTGTTTGGCATCTGATTGAAGGTCCACTGCAGCTAATTAATTTCATTAGGAAGTGAAGTCATCTTCGAGCAGGAATTAATATTTGGAGCTTCATGTTGCTAATTCATTTCCAGATTTAATTAGCTCAGAGAAGAAATGTTGCTTGGGCAAGAGGACTTTTTAATTATCAGCTTGGATAAATTTGAAAATGTTGATGCCTAGGGGTTGAGTTAATTAAAACCTGCATTATTTTAAGTTTAATTAGCTCCCATCTTTGTTTTGCTTCACCATATGGCCATGTCCTGTAGTCAAATTTAGTTAATTAAGCTAATTAAGCTAATCATTTTAATTACTCAAGACAATGTGATTGGATACAGGATGACTACAAGTTTATGGCCAAGTACTTATTTTTCATTAAGCTGAAGGGACAGAGCGGTTTCTGATTGCGACTGGCAAGCAAAGCCAAAGAGTTCAAACAATGTGACAGCCTCAGAGATATTAAGGCTGAAGTCTAATTGCGTACTTTGATAAAGCAAAATGTCAGTAACACAACTCTTTCAAACACGAGAATAATTTAGTCCAGTGGCTATTAACATTCCTGAAATAGCAGCAATGTCAGGGGACATTCGCACACCCTTTTACTGACTGAAAAAACTGGAGATGGTTTATTCAACTTGTGAAATTTCAGTTCATTAAGATAGCGTATGTATTAGCAGCCAGCTTGTTTTGGTTTTGTTCTTTAAATACATCGTTCCCCACTATTTCCACATGTTCGGCCGATCTTTCCTGAACGCATTATTTCCCCGGTCGAGGAGAATTTGCAAATAAGCTAATCCACCAAGTCCAGTGAAATGAAACTTGGGGCTGTTTTTTTATTTCTTTGGGGTACAAATTGGCCTTGGGCGCTAGTGCAAAAAAATGGGCGATCGCGAATTGGAGTCCCGTTTTACGCTCCTCCTAATTTGCCTTTCCATTGAAGCCAATGCCAAAAGAAATTCGGGCAGTGTCAAACGGGCGGCCCGTTTGCTGTGACCTGTTTTTTGCATGACCACCCACAATGGATTTATACCCCTTTGTGTCTTTTTATCAGCTAAGCATTATTTCCGTGTGTGGTAAATGGGCATTTATTTCACAGGGAGGCAAATTTAACGTGAAAGCCACTCATTGGTTAAGCAATGGTTCGAATTCTAATGAGGAAGGAAGCAAAATCTATTTTTTTTTCAGCCCTCTGCTTAAGTTCGATTTGGATAATTAACCCCGCCATTGTTTCGGTGAAACGTTGGCCACGATGAGCCTATGCATGCTGCGACCGTCAAGCCTTGAGAGGAACACGTTGTTTAATAACGCACATTTAACGGTGTTTCTGATGATAGAAACGTACAGCCAATGGCACACACACACACACACACTCGTGTTCTTCTCCCATGTCATATTCAGTAGGTAAGATAAAGGCACCGACTTGTTCCCTAGGAACAGGAGGAAGCCGTTCAATCTCTCCAGCCTGTTTCACCATTCAATTAGATCATGAATGATAGGTATTTTAACTCCACAAGAGGTGGACAGAACAGTACAGGGTTACATACCGCTTTGAGTCACAATTTAAGTCCTATTCATGCAAGATGGTCTTATCGGGTTCTTACTTTAGTGCTCTGTCGGGCAAACAATTTGTCCCTGCAATCTGTTCCCATTACAAAGCATTTCCACTGCAAGCAGTTAAGCACTTTAATGACCCTTTAGCAATATTGCGCTGTTATAAGCCCTCTATATTGTTTTATTGTGTTTGCAGATGATTCCAGTTATGTTTTACAGAACAAATAAAATGATGATCTTCCAATCATAGACTGAATTGGTTCCAGATTACACAGATTGTTATTGTAAGCCTGTACGCTGCAACTTTCCTTTTTCACAACAGAGTACTTATTGAAGCAAAATCATATTTCTTTTTATTTGAAATTGTGGCCTCAGTTGTCCTTTCTTTGGTCACCAATGCATATTAAGCAGCATGGGTGTGGCAGCAATTCCCATTTGTACCTTCCAAACTTGTGCTTGTGTGAACCACCATCTATTTTGTCGACATTTCCTAAAAATTTCAATTTTTTTTCCACCCAGTTTTCCTCATATTTTTCTCCCTTTCACTCCTCTTACTGTGCTGTGGCTTCACCAATGACACCTGCCCTCAGGTGCATCACCCAAGTGCCCTATCCTACCTGTAAGGCCCCCACGGTTGAATAGAATGGTAACGCGCATCGCCTAGGCTCGCACTTCGAGGCCTTGGACAACGTGGACCATTTCCCATACCTCGGGAGCCTACTGTCAACAAGGGCAGACGTCGATGACGAAGTCCAACACCGCCTTCAGTGTGCCAGTGCAGCCTTTGGTTGCCTGAGGAAGAGAGTGTTTGAAGACCAGGACCTCAAACCCGGCACCAGGCTCATGGTCTACAGAGTCGCAGTGATACCCGCCCCGCTGTATGCCTCAGAGACATGGACCATGTACAGCAGGCACCTCAAAGCACAGGATTGGCGCACCAATGTCAGTGCTCTCGCTCAGGCCAACATCTCCAGCATCAAAGCTCTGACCACGCTCAAATCAGCTCTGATGGACAGGCCACATCGTCCGCATGCCCGATACGAGACTCCCAAAACATGCGCTCTACTCGGAGCTCCGACACGGCAAGAGAGTCCCAGGTGGGCAGAGGAAATGCTTCAAGGACACCCTCAAAACCTCCTCGAAAAAGTGCAACATCCCCACCGACACCTGGGAATCCCTGGCCCAAGACCGCTCAAAGTGGAGGAGAAGCATCCGGGAAGGCGCTGAACACCTCGAGTCTCTTCGTCGGGAGCAAGCGGAAGTCAAGCGCAAACAGCGGAAGGAGCGCACGTCAACCCAAGCACCCCACCCCTTCAACCACCGTCTGCCCCACCTGTGACAGAGACTGTAGGTCCCGCATTGGACTCATCAGTCACCTGAGAACTCATTTTTAGTGTGAAAGCAAACCATCCTCGGATTCCGAGAGACTGCCTCAGAAGGAGAAGAGAAGAAGGCTCGCACTTGAACAATGGTCAACTCCGTGAGGCACACAAGGGTGATGGGTGAGAAATGTTATCCCAGCAGTAACTCTATGCCTTCAGGAGAGGAGGGACAGGGAAAAAAACATAGAATCATACAACATAGGAGACCATTCGGCCCATTGTGCCTGTGCCAGCTCTTTGAAAGAGCTCTCCAATTCATCTCAATCCCCCTGCTCTTACCCCATAGCCCTGCAATTTGTTTTCTTTTCAGGTATTTATCCAATTCCCTTTTGAAAGTCACTATTGAATCTGCTTCCACCGTCTTTTCAGGCAGTACATTCCAGATCATAACGCACTGCGTTTTAAAAAAAAAAAAACTCACCTTTTGCTAATTATCTTAAATCTGCATCCTTTGGTTACTGACCCTCCTGCCAGTGGAAACAGTTTCTCCTTTATTTACTCTGTCAAAACCCACCATTTTTTTAACACCTCAATCAAATCTGCCCTTAACCTTCTCTGCTGTAAGGAGAACAATCCCAGGGAGAATTGGGGAGATTTTTTTTTTTTTTTTTTAAGCTTTTGTACCATAAGTCCTTCTGGAGCAGTGATCTATCCCGATATAAACAGAAGGCTGTTTGCCTCCTCCCATCTCCTGCGCACAGTGTAGCTCTGGATTTCACCTAGATTTAAACAGCATATGTTCAAATGCATATAGTCACCAGAACATAAGAAATAAGCCACACGGCCCCTCGAGCCTGCTCCGCCATTCAATAAGATCATGGCTGATCATCGACCTCAACTCCACTTTCCCGCCCGATCTCCATATCCCTTGGTTCCCCTAGAGTCCAAAAACAAGTGAAGCACTCAGTAAATATGCTCATTTTCATATTTTAATTTCATGAAGCCTGGATTGCGTCTGCATCTATATACAATTTATAGGCAAATGAAAGGCAAAACTGCAGGCAAATCATTGCAATGGAGACTATGGCACCTACTGTCAGTCGACAGCGAACTCCCAGTCCTTTTTCATTTTGGGCCCCCTCGCCAAAGCTGAATTCCTTTTTTTTTTCCTGAATATCAATAGGAAGGATGTCCCTACTGGGGACTGCAGGGGGAAATCATTCAAATCTTCTCCTGGTCACCTCCACCTTTTTCGACCCCATTCCCACTAACCTGCTGACCACCCAGCTTCCATTCCTGGCCCCCATGCCAGCTGACATTGCAAATGGTCCCCTCTCCTCAGATACTGTCTGCCTCCCTTTCATAACTGCCGTCATCGCTCCCTCCCTCCTCAAAAAAATCTACTCTCAACCCCTCTATCATTGCAAACTACTGCACCATCCTGAACCTCCCTTTCCTCTACGGAATCCTTGAAGACGTTGTCATTTTTCAAATCTGTGCCCATCTGTCCTGCAACTCATTGTTTGAATCTCTCCAATCAGGTTTTATCCCCTGCCCCAGCGCTGAAATGACCCTAATCAAATTCACAAATGACATGCTCTGTGTCTGTGACCGTGGTGCACTTTCCCTCCCCATCCTTCTCTCTGCATCGTTTGACATGGTCAACCACACCATTGTGCTTCATTGCCGTTTCGCATTGTCCACCTGAGTGAACATAAGAATGTAAGAAATAGGAGCAGGATTAGGCCATAGGGCCCCTTAAGCCTACTCCATCATTTAATAAGATCCTGGCTAATCTTCTACATCAACTCCACTTTCCTGCCCTATCCCCATATCCCTTGGTTCCCTTAGTGCCCAAAAATGCATTGATCTCTGTCTTGAATATACTCAACGACGGAGCAACCAAAACCCCCTGGGGTAGAGAATTCCACAGATTCTCTTCATCTCAGTCCTAAATGGCCAGCCTGTTATCCTGAGACTATGGCCCCTAGTTCTAGACTCTCCAGACAGGGGAAACAGGTTCTCCGCATCTACCCTGTCAAGCCCTGTAAGAATTTTATATGTTTCAATGAGATCACCGCTCATTCTTCTAAACGCCAGAGAATATAGACGCATTCTACTCAATCTCTCCTCATAGGACAACCCTCTCATCCCAGGAATCAATCTAGTGAACCTTCATTGCACCCCCTCTAAGGCAAGTATATCCTTCCTTAGACCTCGCTTGTTCCACCCATACCTATCCAATCGTAGCCAGTGCATCTTCAGCAATGGCCTCTCCTTCCACCCCACACCATTAACTCTGGAGTTCCTCCAAGGATCCATCTGTGGCCCCCTCCTCTGCCTCATCATCTTTCTACCCATCAAATGATATCATCCAAAACCATAGCATACGGTTCCACATGTGTGCTGACAACGCACAGCTCTACCTCACCATCACCTCACTTGACTTCTCCACTGCCTCTGTGCTGTGAGCCTGCTTGTCTGACATCCAGTCCTGGTTGAGCTGCAGTTTCCTCCAATTAGTCATCATCTTTGGCTACCTGCCGCAAATTACATACCCTCGCCTCCGATTCAATCCCCCTCTCCGGCCATTGTCTCAGGTTGAAGCCAAATATTCACAACCTCAGTGCTTTATTCAACCATGAGCTGAGCTTCCAACCCATTATCTTCTCCATCACAAAGACTGCCTACTTCCACCGCCATAACGTCATCCATCTCTGCCTCTGGCTCAGCCCATCTGTTGCTAAAACCCTCATCTAATGCCTTTGTCACCTCCAGACTTGACTATTCCAATGGTCTCCTGGTTAGCCTCCTATCTTCCACCCTACATAAACTTCAACTATTCAAAACTCTGCTGCCTGTATCCTAACCCGTACCAAGTCCCGCTCACCTGTCACCTCTGTACTTGTTGACCTACATTGGCTCCCAGTCTCCTAAAGCCTCCAATTTTTAAAAATTCATTCACAGGATGTGGGCGTCGCTGGCAAGGCCAGCATTTATTGCCCATTCCGAAGTGCCCTTGAGAAGGTGGCAGTGAGCTGCCTTCTTGAACTGCTGTAGTCCATGTGGTGACGGTACTCCCACAGTGCTGTTAGTTAGGGAGGTCCAGGATTTTGGCCCAGTGACGATGAAGGAACAGCGATATATTTCCAAGTCAGGATGGTGTGTGACTTGGAGGGGAACTTGCAAGTGGTGGTGTTCCCATTCGTCTGCTGCCCTTGTCCTTCTAGGTGGTAGAGGCCACGAGTTTGGGAGTTGCTGTCGAATTTAAAATTTTTATCCTCACGTTTAAATCCCTTCATGGCCGCGCTCCTATCTATATAGCCCCCTACAACCCTTTGAGAACTCTGCATTTCCCCAACTCGGGCCACTTGTGCATCTCCCACTCCCTTTGCCCCACCATTGGCAGCCGTGCCTTTAGCCATCAAGGCCCCAAGCTCTGGAATTCGCTCCCTAAACTTTCTCCACCTCTTTACTTCTCCTCCTTTAAGACTCTAAAAACCCTACTTGTTTGACCAAACTTTTAGTCACCCTTTCTAATATCTTCTTCTTTGATTATGCTTCTGTGAAGAGCCTTGGGATGTTTTCCTACGTTAAGTGCGCATAGAAAAGCGAACTGTTGCTGTTGTTGTTGTCCTGGAATAGATTAGTTGGTGGGTTCCAGGAGATATGGCCATAAAACCGTACATTACCTAGAGTTCACATCAAACGCCTCAGTTCAGATGTAATGCTGTTGGTATGTTTTGACACAGACTAAAGGCAAAAGCTGACTTTGGACCCGTGGTTTCGAAATCTCTCCAGCCAAGGGGAGCAGCTGGCAAATTGGTTTCAAACCTTTGCTAGGACTGTTCACCCAACCTTCCCACAATGGACCTCCTCACACCACCTCTATAAACATCGGAGAAAGGGTAAAAAGAATCATGTATACATAGCACAACAACTTGCACATAAAAACAGTTCACAAGGTTGGGGTAGGAGAAAGGATTTAAAGAGATTTTTGAAGGTGGGAGCAATGTAACACGGTGATGGGAATTAGGAAGACAATTCCAACGCGTGAGGAAAAGATGGCAACCCCCCCTCCCCACCCCCGAACTCTCCGTTCCTCTGACTCTGGCCTCTTGTGCATCCCCCCTCTCTTCAGGAATGACCATGCCTTTAGCCGCCTAGGCTGCACACTCTGGAATTATTTTCCTATACTCTCCACCTCTCTCTCTATGCCACTCTCGTTTTTTAAGAACTTGCTTAAAACCCGTCTCTTTGACCAAGCTTTTCGTCACCCCCTCCCCTAATGTTTTCTTCTGTGGCTCAGCTTCCGTGTTTTTTGATGGCGCCTTTGTGAAGTGCCTTGGGTTGTTTTTCTATGTTCAAGGCGTTATATGGATGCGAGTTGTTGCTGTTAGTGCCGAGGATGCTGAAGATGACGATGGTGGTAAGTGGTAGAGGAAGAGGAGAAGGGCTGATTCACAAAAAGCCAGAGCCAGAGGAGTAGCGTGCAGAGGGAAGAATATCTTCTTCTTAGGCAGTCCCTCGGAACCGAGGATGACTTGCTTCCACATTAAAAATGAGTTTGCAGGTGACTGATGAGTCCAATGCGGGACCTACAGTCACTGTCACAGGTGGGGCAGGCAGTGGTTGAAGGGGCGGGTGGGTGGGGTGCTTGGGTTGACGTGCGCTCCTTGCGCTGCCTGCGCTTGGCTTCCGCTTGCTCCCGGCGAAGAGACTCGAGGTGTTCGGCGCCTTCCTGGATGCTTCTCCTCCACTTTGTGCAGGCTTGGGCCAGGGATTCCCAGGTGTCGGTGGGGATGTTACACTTTTTCAAGGAGGCTTTGAGGGTGTCCTTGAAGCGTTTCCTCTGCCCACCTGGGGCTCTCTTGCCGTGTCGGAGTTCCGAGTAGAGCGCTTGTTTTGGGAGTCTCGTATCGGGCATGCGGACAATGTGACCCGTCCATCGGAGCTGATTGAGAGTGGTCAAAGCTTCGATGCTGGGGATGTTGGCCTGAGTGAGAACACTGACGTTTGTGCGCCTATCCTGCCGAGAAGAATATAGGGCCACGGACAGAGAGTCAAAAGTACAGAGGTTGTAAACATGGGTATGATGCTGGAGGCAAGAGAGGAGTGAAACCACGGAGGGATCAATAAAAAAGGAGGGATCTGTAAATCAATGTGCTGAGGGACAGGGAGTCATAGGAGATCATTGAGCACGAGGATGATAGTTGAGCAGGGCTTAGTACGTGGTAGGATGTGGATGCCGGGTGTTCTGGGGTCAATGGGAGTGTCTGTTTAGCAACAGGAGTCATTAGAAACATTGGAAACTCTTACATCAAAAGAAGGAAGAAACAATGATCTTTTCAACAGGTGACAGTGTTGTGTGCGCACATCAAGCATGTTACAGTTAAGCATTCGAAAGAGATTAGATTAAAGGAAATGTGGCACATTCCAACTTTGCATATCAATGTGTGTGTTTTTTATATAATAGGCCCTTGGATCATTCATTCTTATGCACACATTGTTATTCCTGGTTGGCCACGAAATGTTGTAACAGCTGCAAAAATTATTTGCTGTCAATTTTTAACGTTGAATGTGATAAAGAAAGAAATAGAGAACTTTCATTTATTGGGGACTCAGGACATCCCAAATCGCTTTGCAACCAATGAAGCACAGTCGCTGTTAAAGACAGAATTAGAGTTACGCTCAGTCCCGAGGGACTGCCTAAGAAGAAGAATTAGAGTTACGCTACACCGATGGTTCAGTGGTTCAAAGTGCAGCCTAGTGTGGTACGGAACCAGACAGACCAAATTCAACCTTCTGAGCTAGTCACTCTTAGCTAGAATGGTGGCTAAGTCTTACAATTTCCTTAGGGAAGGAAAGAAAATAATCAGCCAGGGTTCCTGCTCCTGATTGCGTGCAGTGACTCCTGTTAGAAAGTACATGTGCGCAACAACAACAGCTTGCATTTATACGGCGCCTTTAACGCAGGAAAACATCCCAAGGTGCTTTGCAGGAGCGTAATCAGACAAAAGTTGACACCGAGCCAGAGAAGGAGTGTGCGCATGTTAGGGTAAGTCCGGATCGGGTTTGGCTGTGATGCCCCCCAAAGTCAAACAGCCTTCCGATACTTTAGACGCTGTTACATTGTGCGAGATCCATGCATGGGTCGCACGCAGCCAACTGACAAACTGCCGGCACTAACTGAAGACTGACTAGTCCACTTCTAGCCAGTCCCACTGCACGGGTCCCAGCTGGCTTTGGGAAACTCGGTGGCACTGGCGTAATACAGAAGTACACTGTGTAACCCACATATGAAGAAAAGGCCACTTTGGATGAGTTAAGAGAGGCCTGCTGTCTACCTGTACCTCAGCATGAGTCAGTGCTTTCAGACGAGAAGCACAGAAAATGGGAAATAGGAAATGAGAACAGTTTGCAGAGCTCCAGAATTTTTTTTTTTTATTTCACCAGATTTATCTGATGAATAAATTGCCATTGTCTCATTCTTGGTATTCTATGTTTTGTTCCTGTAGTGCTCCTCGGAGAGCTAATAACTGGATAAGTACTTTGTGACTTCAGACACATTAAAGTCCATAATATGCCCTTTTGTCATAATATGCCAGAGATTCCTAGAAAGTGCAGTTATCTCCACTCCAGAGGATGTTCCGCAGAGCAACCCTGACAACTAATTAGTTTTCCATTCTCTGTATTTATTATCCCTCGCCAAGATGGACTCACTTTGGAAAATCTGGGGAGGCAAGTGGGCTTTTTTCATAGATCAGGTTATTTGTCAACTAGCAGGAATATTATTCTGAAGAGTATAATTATTGTCTCTTTAAAAACAAAATACACTGAATAACCCAACTCCACTGATGATTTGGTCGGTTGAGCCAGTGAATTGCTGAGCCGCACAGATCAGGAATGTCCCAGGTTTAACTTCTGGTTTCTGCTGAGTCTGATCTCAGCTGGGTTATCAGTAGGGGGGCACTCCCATAGGCGTCAGCGCCCCCTGATTTGGGTGGGGCAAAGATTGGCCTCTGTTCTCGCTCCAGTTTGAATACTTCTGGAGAGTGTGTATGGGTGGACATCAGGCAAGGACAGGATAGGGCCTGTGGTTGAGTAGCTTGTTACTCCTAGAAGCTGTCTTGAGGGAAGTGGCGGTAGGGATTGTGGATGCATTGGTAATTTTCCAAAACTCCCTGGACTCGGCAAAGGTCCCGGCAGACTGGAAAACTGCTAATGTAACACCCTTATTTAAAAAGGGCAGTAGACAGAAGGCTGGAAACTATAGACCGGTTAGCCTAACATCTGTGGTAGGTAAAACTTTGGAGTCCATTATTAAGGAGACAGTAACAGGACATTTGGATAATCATAATTTAATAGGACAAAGTCAGCATAGCTTTATGAAGGGGAAGTCATGTTTGACAAATTTGCTGGAGTTCTTTGAGGAAGTAACATATAGGGTGGATAAAGGGGAACCAGTGGACGTAGTGTATTTAGACTTCCAAAAGGCATTTGACAAGGTGCCACACAAAAGATTATTGCTTAAGATAAAAAATCATGGGATTGGGGGTAATATTCTGGCATGGATAGAGGATTGGCTATCTAACAGAAGGCAGAGAGTTGGGATAAATGGTTCATTCTCAGACTGGCAATCAGTAACTAGTGGTGTTCCGCAGGGGTCAGTGCTGGGTCCCCAACTCTTTACAATCTATATTAATGATTTGGAGGAGGGGACCGAGTGTAACATATCAAAGTTTGCAGATGATACTAAGATGGGAGGGAAAGTAGTGAGTGAGGAGGACATAAAAAACCTGCAAGGGGACATAGACAGGCTAAGTAAGTGGGCAGAGATTTGGCAGATGAATACAATACTGGAAAGTGTGAGGTTATGCACTTTGGCAGGAAAAATCGTAGAGCAAGTTATTATCTTAATGGCAAGAAACTGGAAAGTACTGAAGTACAAAGGGATCTGGGGGTCCTGGTGCACGAAACTCAAAAGGTTAGTATGCAGGTGCAGCAAGTGATTAAGAAGGCCAATGGAATGTTGGCTTTCATTGCTAGGGGGATGGAATATAAAAATAGGGAGGTATTGCTTCAGTTGTACAAGATATTGGTGAGACCGCACCTGGAATACTGCGTACAGTTTTGGTGTCCATACTTAAGAAAAGACATACTTGCTCTCAAGTCAGTACAAAGAAGGTTCACTCGGTTAATCCCAGGGATGAGGGGATGGACATATGAGGAGAGGTTGAGTAGATTGGGACTCTACTCATTGGAGTTCAGAAGAATGAGAGGCGATCTTATTGAAACATATAAGATTGTGAAGGGGTTGGATCGGGTGGATGCAGGGAGGATGTTCCCGATGATGGGTGAAACTAGAACTAGGGGGCATAGTCTTAGAATAAGGGGCTGCTCTTTCAAAACTGAGATGAGGAGGAACTACTTCACTCAGAGGGTGGTAGGTCCATGGAATATGCTGCCCCAAAAAGCTGTAGAAGCTACATCATTACATAAATTTAAAACAGAAATAGACAGTTTCCTAGAAGAAAAGGGAATTAAGGGTTACGGGGAGCGGGCAGGAATTTGGACATGAGTCTAGGTTCGGATCAGTCATGGCCCTGTGGGTAGCGGAGCGGGCCCAGGGGCCGTGTAGCCTGATCCTGCTCCTATTTCGTGTGTCTAATTCTGTTAGATTCAGGAGATAGTCCTGTGATAGTAGATTGGCGGTTAGGATCAGATCAGCCATGATCTTATCGAGTGGCGGAGCAGGCTCGAGGGGCCGATTGGCCTACTCCTGCTCCTATTTCTTATGTTCTTAGGCAGTCCCTCACAACTGAGGATGACTTGCTTCCACACTAAAAATGAGTTCTCAGGTGACTGATGAGTCCAATGCGGGACCTAGTCTCGGTCACTATTGGGGTTGTTCATGAGGGTCCTGATGTTCCAGGTCCCGAACTTCATTTTAAAGGGTGGAAGATGCCGGTGCGTGAATTCTTTTAACGTGGGGTGGCCGTTGCACACCAGCTACCACCCGGGCTTGACAGAGCAAGGTCTTGGTCCAATGATAAGATCAAAGACGATTGGAGACCAGGCTCTGCTACACCGGCCTAGCACACAGACACAGACACACACAGACACACACTCCTACCATCCCACAGGTCCTCTCTGCCCTGTAGTAACAAAGGCATTAACATTAAAAGCACCGTGTTACTGCCACCAGCTCCCGATGTGTGAGTCTCCCGCAGCCAAGAAGCTGTACCCCAGCAACGAGTCCGAAGAGGAGGGAGAGAACTCTGCACCCACCCCCCCCCCCCCCACCCCAGGCTTTAGAGTGGTTTTCCATGGCTGGACGTCATCAGAGTGGCCTTGCAGAGAGGGAGACCCTACTCAAGGGTCTCCATACTGGTGAAAAGCTTAATGTTTTCATCAAAACATTAAAAAATATTGTGTGCTTATTTTATTCCTTTCTTCTATAAAATGTGAGAGTCGTTGTAAAATGACAACGTATTTAGGTCCCGGAATTTGAATGCTTGAGTTATAGGCTTGGAGTGGTTGTGGCGAATAGTATAGATGGCTTGAAGGGGAAGCTAGATCAGTACATGAGGGAGAAAGGAATAGAAGGTTATGTTGAGAGGGTGAGATGAAGAGAGGTGGGAGGAGGCTCGTGTGGAGCAAAGACCAGTTGGGCCAAACAGCCTCTTTCTGTGCTGTAACTTGTATGTAATTCTATGAAACCCGGCTGTACCAGGAACCCGGGAAAGAGTGGAACCAAGAGATTGTGAGTGCTGCGGAAGAAATCATTCAGGAGCTGATGCATCGAATGGATGTGTCACAGGCCAATTTGTGTGTTTTGCTGCCTGTCTAGAAGCATTTTAAAAACACATAAACTCGCTTCATTTCAATTAAATGTAACAGTGCAGATTAACTCATTGAAGTCACTGTGAAGCTGGAAGGCAACAGCTCAGAACAGCTCATGAGAAAATTGCCAGGCCCTCCTTCCAAAGAGCTGGAAAACACACCAAGTTTTAAAAAAAAATCACTAATCTTTGGAGGAGGCCTGCCTCAGACCACCTCCCAGAAAATTAGAATATCTATCAGTTTGCTAACCAGCTTCATCAACACTTTTATTTTGTTTTTCTCCATTTCGGCCAATGTGTGCCCTATATCCCATTTCAGGCCAACAGAGTGGCCCTATGAGTTCCTGAGCCTGGGCCTGGGTGTGAGCCTGAGCCCGGGCCTGATACTTCCTCACTGCTAAACTCACTCGTGCCAGATCTGACACAAAGTAAGATATTCACTTTTGTTTGACTGCAGTTGCGGAATGTTGCAAATGTAGGAATTGACGAATTCCTACGAATAACTGAGATTGACACAGGAGAACAATGAAACAGGTCTTTACTCAACGGAGATGCCACGAGGACTGCCTGGGCAGCCCCGTGGTTTGCGACGTGACGTCATTGTGTTTGCCCGCGTTTTTCCCGCGCTCTTAAAGGGGCCACGCCCCGTACATGCAAACTCTATATACAAAACACAGTAATGCCTAACACAATGGTACAGGCTTAGGCTAGTGTTAGAACATCGTTAAAGAGAATTATATACAGTTAGCCAGAGTCATTCAGTGGTTCTGCCACATGCGCCCCCCCAGAATTCGCTTTAACGGACAAAGTCAAACGGTGAGGGGGTCTGACGAGCCTGTCAGAACGACTCCTGTACTCTTGAGGCGGAGGCTGCAGGGCGGCTGGCGGTCTGGCGGGCGGTCGCACTTGGTCTGCCGTAACGACGGTGGGTGGCCGACCCCATCTCGGCGGTTGTGCTGTCTCGACGGGGCAGTCGAGGTCCAAATGTGCTGGCTTTAAGCGATCAACCGAAATGTGGTCCGGTTTACCACCGACATCTACCGTGAAAGTTTTGTCCCCTGCTTCCAACACGCGGAAAGGACCGGTATATGGGGAATCGGGTACCGATCAGGAGTGGTGGCGTCGTTTAGTCATCGATAGTCGCCGCATGGCCGCCATCCGCTGCCAGGCTTCGGGACGATATGGAGGGGTGAAGACCAGGGACTATTCGACCGGCGAATAATCCCTAACCATTCCATGGTGGCGAACTCCGCCTTTGCGATTGCCAGGTTCCAGGCACCGGGCCCGCGCGTAGACTGGGGGGCCATTGGTGGTGATGTGGTGCTCCACACCATGTTTTGTGGCTGTGGAGGAGAACGTGGGTCTTGTCAGGTCGGGGAATTCGCTGAGCAGGCGAGCGAACTCATCAGGAGTCGGGAACGCACAGGAGACAGTGCGTGATGTAGTGTTACTGCGATAACATGGAAGAGAATGAAAAGTTGCTGCGTTGATCAGCCGCCGGTTCCTGTTGTCGACCAGGAGGTTGTTGGCGCACAGGAAATCTGCGCTGAGGAGGGGCTGGGAAACTTTGGCCGTAACAAACTCCCAGTGAAAACGTTGCCCCCCCCGAGGCACAACTCCACTCGCCGTCTGCCGAAGGTCCGAATTGTGCCGCCATTGGCCGCTTCAAGGGTGGGGCCGTGATTCCCCATCTGCACATCGAGGGCAGACGCGGGTAAAATGCTGCACTGCGCTCCGGTGTCGCACAGAAAATGATGACCGGAGAGGGTATCGGTGATGAACAGCAATTTTCCCGCGTTGCCGATCGCGGCAGTGGGGTGCCCGTTAGACCCGTTCCTCGGTGGTCACAGTGTCCGATGATGCTGGTCTTTTTTGGGGGGAAAACTGCAGGGAGGGCGGCAACACTTCGCCTTCGCGCCGAACTGCGCATGGTAGAAACACAGCCCAGCAGGCTGACGAGCTGGGGCGGCGTCTGCGGGGGATGGGTGCCTCGTGGCGGCGCAGTACTGCCGAGTTACAGCAAAAATTTTGTCGGCCTCCGCCGCGAGTGTTGCGCAGTCTTCAGTTTCAGATCTGGCCAGGGCAGTTTGTACCTGTTCAGGCAGTTGGCTGAGGAAAATTTCGCGGAATAGGAAACATTCCTGTTCTGAGCCCAGGAGTGTGAGCATTTGGCTCATCAACTCTGAAGGCTTGGGGTCCCCGAGCCCGGGCATAGCGAGTAATCGACGGGCGCGCTCCGATTTTGTGAGCCCGAAAACTTGCAGTAACCGCGCTTTGAGGGTTTCATACTTGCGCTCCGTTGGGGGGTTTTCGAGGAGGCTGACGATCCGAGAGGCGGTAGAGCTGTCGAGTGCGGAGACCACGTAAAGATACTTGGTCTGATCCGCATCGATGTTCCTCAGGGCGAACTGGGCCTCGACCTGAATAAACCATGAGGGCACTTGCTGCTCCCAGAACTGCGGTAGCTTTAGCGAAATGACATTTGCCTCCATGCTGTGCTCTTCTTTTGTGAAAACGTTCACAAAAACGGGGTCACCAATGTAGGAATTGACGAATTCCTAGGAATAACTGAGATCAACACAGGAGAGCAATTAAACAGGTCTTTACTCAACGGAGATGCCACGAGGACTGCCTGGGCAGCCACATGGTTTGCGACGTGACGTCATCGCGTTTGCCCGCGTTTTCCCACGCTCTTAAAGGGGCCACGCCCTGTACATGCAAACTCTATATACAAAACACAGTAATGCCTAACACAATGGTACAGGCTTAGGCTGGTGTTAGAACATCGTTAAAGAGAATTATATACAGTTAGCCAGAGTCATTTAGAGGTTCTGCCACACACAGTAATTAATCCTCATTAATGACCTTAAGCAAGAATTGGCTCTCGGGTTGCCAACTCTGGTTGGGTGTATGGCTGGAGACTTCATCACATGACCTCCCGCCTCGATCCACCCCGCCCCCACACTCCCGCCATTGGTCCATCCACCAGGCCCGCTGCCTTCCCACGGCCAATTGGAAAGAGAACAGACTCTTTGGGCTCGATTTTCCAAGCCCCGAGGAGGTGGGTTTGGAGGCAGGAGTGGTGGGAAAATTGCAGAATCGGGGGGCAGGAACCCATCCCGCCCCCAACCCGCCTCCGTGCCAATGTCCCAGGAGGCGGGTACCCGACCTGTGCTGGGAGCCGCTTCCCCGAGGCGGGAAGGGGATTAGTGCCAATTAACTGCCTGTTAAGTTTTTTGCCTAATCCCTATTTTTAGCCCTGAAGTGTGGGCTGTCCGACGGCTCTGAACCACGCCAAGTTAGCGAGGCGGACTGTCGGTCTGCAGGGGTTGGAGGGGTCGAGATGTCCGTTGTGCAGGTGAGTGATGGGTGCATGAGTGCAGAGGTAAGTGTGTGAGGTAAGTGTAAAGTGTTTTAATAAGTTTTACTTACCTTTACTTTCTCCTGCAGGCTTCCTTCCTTCAGTTCTCGGGAGTCCCTCAGCTCACCGGCACAGAAAGCAGAATGGCCGCTGAACTGTCAAAAGCTGCAGCCTCTGCTTTCTGGTCTGGAGAGATCTCTAACTGAGTCTGGGTACAAGGACTCAAGTTAGAAGACAGATTGTCAGTGTTTGACAGCTTCACAGAGCCGTCAAATGCTGATTTTTCATCTGTCAAAAGCTCTTGACAGATGAAATGTCAATCGCTGACGTCACCAGTAACCAGGTGTCCCTTAATTGGCCTGCTGAGTCTGCTGGGCGGGCTTAACAAGGTCAATCAAGGGAAAGTAACATGGGTTGGCCACAAGTCGATGGAGGCGGGACTACAACCCAAAAAGTGGGAGTCCCGCCTCCAAAAGCTCCCCATTGACAAAATCCAGCCCTTTGTTACCTGATTGGATTAATATTGACTGTTAGTGAAACAGCCTTTCTCCCCCCACCCCCAACTCCAATATTTTTATAACTAATAAATGAAAATGTTCAAAGAAAAGGAAAAGAACTCACAAATTTGTTTAATAATCGTATGATATTTCTCCCCGGAGTTGCTTGCAGCAGTGTCCTGGAGATGAATCTTCAATTCCTGGAAACTCCAAGACAATCCTGGAGGATTGGTAACCCTAATTGGCCCCTTTTCACCCACTTTTCACAAATATACATTAATCAAATTCTGGACTTGGGCAGAACAGCATTAAACACCGGTGAGCAGCCCATTAGAATTGTCTACCTCCATTTCATCACTCTTGACTCACAACTACTTTTTCACTACAATTAGCGAAAGCATGCATGTAAAGCCCTTCTGTGCTATGTAGTGCTGCTAAGAAAACTAAAAACACTCCATTAGACAAAGTTTTCTCCATCCTACCAGCAGTTCCATTAAAGTAATTTTAGGAGCCGAACCCATGATTGGCTGGGCCCCTGATACCGCCTGCTTCACTTGTCCGTGAGTTTGGAATAACGAGACCTGATTGGTCTAGAACAATACTAGAATCACCAATGAATAGCTGGATATTAACTTGAATATTAGATGTTATTCATGCAACATTGTAATAATAATACTTTCAAATAATTGGGAAATTCACCCAAATATCATCTAAATCTTACAGCATATTTGGACTGTGCCTATTACTTTCTGCTGGCTGATATTACTCCTATATTGCTGCACAATGTTGGTTGAATTAAACATTTTCAAGCTGAAGTGGACTGTTTTTATCCACTTACTTGAAGTGGCACCTGGTATGAAACCATTGTGCTTAGTGTCAGCTTATGCATTCCACATTTCATTGGATTGATGCTTCGGAATAAAGTGTAGGAACAGCACCTCCGTAACTACAAACGAATGCAACTTCAGTTTCTCTGCCCACCATCTGGCTAATTATATTTCTCACCGTCAGTGATCTTTGATTTCATCGCACTCTTATCTTCCTGGTTGTCTTAAACTATAAGCTCAAAATCTCTCTGTCCATAACGCATTTGCTTAAAGTGAGTTAAAATGATCTTTGTATCTAACCTGATATAAGAACTGACCTGATATAAGACCCAGACTGATGTATATCTCCTGGATATGTCTTTTGCACACTCCCAGAGTTAACTAGGTGTCCTCTTAGTGTTAGTATTTTATATTCATTCTCAGGACGTGGGCGTCGCTGGCAAGGCCAGCATTTATTGCCCATCCCGTGTTGCCCTTGAGAAGGTGGTGGTGGTGAGGTCGCCTTCTTGAACCGCTGCACCGTGTGGTGAAGATGCTCCCTGATGCGCTATCGATTCTAATAAAAGGCCGAGTAGAGTTCAGAACAACAGGCTTTTATTAACTACTGAATGCAACTACAAACAGATCAGGACTATGCCTCTAGTGGACGACCGAATGGCAGAGAGCTGCCGTGCAGCCGTCCTTATACCAGGTAGCCAAGGGCAGAGTCAGCTGAGGCATAGTCAGGTATAACAGTGAAACAAGAGTGAACGACGACGACAACAACAACAATAGTGAACACAGTGAACGACAGTGGTTTACCACATTCACCCCTCGTTTAAAATTAAGTCCGGCGGGGTGAAGTGTATCAAAAGTTCGAGTAGGTGAGTCTGTCGGGCGGCCTCGTTTGCCGTCGAGATCTTCGTGGCGACGGTTGAGATGGTACAGCTTCCAACGACGCGTCTTGAACGGGATCGAGCACCGGCGTATCGTCCCCTTTGGTGTTGGGTGGGCAAGTGGACTCCGGCGGGTCCTGGGGTCGCGGCATGCCGTCTACTGGGGTGGAATGGACAGGGGTGAGAATTGGGTCTACTGAATTTTGGGCCGTTTCGAAGGGGGTCGTGGTGGAGGGCAATGGTGACGGGTCAGTGGACCCCGAGGGTGCCAGATCTCTAATGGAGACTGTATCCTCCCGCCCGTCCGAGTATGCCACGTAGGCGTACTGGGGGTTGGCATGGAGGAGGTGAACCTTCTCTACCAGGGGAGCCGTTTTGTGGGACCTTACATGCTTCCTCAGCAGGACGGGCCCTGGGGACGTCAGCCAGTGTGGTAGTGAGGTACCGGATGTGGACCTCCGGGGAAAAATGAACATTCGCTCATGGGGGGTGGCGTTGGTGGCAGTACACAGCAGTGACCGGATGGAGTGGAGCGCATCAGGTAGGACATCCTGCCTACGGGAGGTCGGAAGGCCCCTAGATTTTAAGGCTAGGAGGGCCGCCTTCCAGACCGTCATGTTCTCTTTCAACCTGTCCGTTCCCCCGGGGGTTGTAGCTGGTGGTCCGGCTTGAGGCAATACCTCTCATGAGCAGGTACTGACGGAGTTCATCGCTCATGAAGGGCGAGCCCCGGTCGCTATGAATATAGCTGGGAAAACCGAACAAAGCAAAGAGGTTGTGCAGGCATTTAATGACCGTAGCGGTGGTCATGTCCGGGCAGGGGATGGCGAAAGGGAAACGGGAGTACTCATCAACTATGTTGAGGAAGTACACATTACGGTCAGAGGAGGGGAGGGGCCCTTTAAGGTCGACACTCAGGCGCTCAAAGGGGCGGGTGGCCTTGATCAGGTTTGCTCTGTCAGGCATATAGAAGCGCGGCTTGCACTCTGCACAGACTGGGCAGCTCCTGGTCATGGTCCTGACCTCCTCCGATGGAGTAAGGCAGGTTGTGGGCCTTGATGAAGTGGAAGAACCTGGTGACCCCCGGGTGGCAGAGGTCGTTGTGGAGGCCCCGTAGTCTATCGATCTGCGCGTTGGCGCATGTGCCTCGCGATAGAGCATCTGAGGGTTCATTGAGTTTCCCGGGCCGGTACAAGATGTCGTAATTCAATTCTCCACCTCAAAATCTTGTCATTTTTGATTTTGCCCCTTGATGCGCTATCAATCACTCATAAAAGACGGAGAGTTAGGAGAGTAACTAAAGGCTTTTATTAGCAAAGAACAGAGCATGCCTCTCGTGGTTGACTGGGTTCCAAGAAGGCAGGGGGCTGCAGGTCAATCACCTTTATACCTGGGCCTGTGGGTGGAGCCAGCCGAGACATGTTGAGGCATGCATAGGTACAGCAGTGTGCAGCAACAACAACAACAACAACAACAAGTGAATAACAATAACAGTGGTTTACCACACCCCTCTGCTTATTATTGAACATAAAAGCAACTGAACGCTGGTCAGTAAGCAGGGTAAATCGTTTTCCAGCCAGGTAGTGCCGCACCGCCTCCACAATGGCCTGGGCCTCCTTTTCCACAGAGGAGTGTCTGAGTTCGGAGCCCTGGAGGGTTCGTGAAAAGAAGGCCGCGGGTCTTCCCGCCTGGTTAAGGGTAGCGGCCAGGGCAAAGTTGGATGCATCGCTCTCCACCTGGAAGGGGATGGACTCGTCCACCGAGTGCATGGTGGCCTTGGCAATGTCATCTTTTATACGGTGAAAGGCTGAGCGGGCCTCCGCCGTCAGGGGAAAGGAAGTGGACTTGATAAGTGGACGGGCTTTGGCGCATAATGAGGGACCCACTGGGCGTAATAGGCAAAGAAGCCCAGGCACCTTTTGAGGGCCTTGAGACAGTGGGGCAGGGGAAGTTCCATCAGGGGGCGCATCCGGTCAGGGTCAGGACCGATGACTCCGTGTTCCACCACGCAGCCAAGGATAGCGAGGCGGGTTGTGCGGAATATGCACTTTTCCTTGTACGTGAGGTTTAGGAGTTGGGCCGTTCGAAGGAACTTATCCAGGTTGGCGTCATGGTCCTGCAGGTCATGGCCGCAGATGGTCACGTTGTCCAGGTAGGGAAACGTGGCCTGTAACGCATTCTCGTCGACCATCCGGTCCATCTCCCTCTGGAAGACGGAGACACCATTGGTGACGCCGAAAGGAACTCTGAGGAAGTGAAAAAGACGGCCGTTTGCCTCGAAAGCTGTGTACTGGCGGTCCTCGGGGCGGATAGGGATTTGGTGGTATGCTGCCTTGAGGTCAATGGTCGAGAAAACGCGATATTGCGCTATCTTATTAACCATGTCGGCTATGCGGGGGAGAGGGTATGCGTCCAACTGGGTGTACTTGTTGATTGTCTGGCTGTAGTCGATGACCAGGCGCTGCTTGTTGCCGGTCTTAACGACTACCACCTGAGCTCGCCAGGGGCTGGTACTACCCTCAATAATCCCCTCCTTCAGGAGCCGCGTCACCTCAGATCTTATAAAGGATCTGTCCCCGGTGCTGTATCGCCTGCTCTTTGTGGCGATAGGCTTGCAGTCGCGGGTGAAGTTAGCGAACGGGGGGGGGGGGGGGTGATTTTGAGGGTGGAGAGACTACAGGTGGGGCGCGGTGGGCAATTTAAAAACTGCTGGTTGCAGACAGTGAGTGGGGGAAAAGGTCCACCGTATGTCAAGGTGACACTCTTAAAGTGACAATGAAAGTCCAACCCCAGCAGAACGGCAGCGCAGAGATGTGGCAGGACGAAGAGCTTTACATTTTTATAAACGGAGCCCCTCACCGAAAGGGTCACTACGCAGTAGCCACCGACATCTGCTGAGTGAGATTTTGAGGCCATGGAGATCCGATGGCGCGCTGGCAGGACCGAGAGGGAATAATGCCGTACCGTATCCGGGTGTATGAAGCTCTCCGTGCTCCCGGAATCAAAAAGGCAAGTTGTGGCGCGGCCATTTACCTGGATGTCCATCGTGGACCTGGCTAGCTGATGGGGTCTGGATTGATCCAGCGTAATGGAGGCCGCTGTGGAGTCGGGAGCGTCGCTGTAAAACCCCGGTGAGGCGGTGGGTGAGTCGGGGGCCCGTTGGCAAAATGGCGGCGTCTGAGAAGAAGGACAAAATGGCGGCGCCCATGACGATCCCGATCCCCACGAGGCTGGAGGAAGGCAAGATGGCCGCTCCCACGAATCGCAAGCGGCGCTGCTGAAGGTAGGGGTCTTCTGACTTCTGCAGATGCCAGCGTAGTGTCCCTTCTTACCGCAGGCAGAGCAGACAGCGTTTTTCGCCGGGCAGCGCACCCTGGGGTGTTTGGCTTGGCCACAGAAATAACATTTCTGGCTCGGGCGGGACATCGCTGCAGCAGTTGGGGCCGGGGCCCGGGGCGGCGCCACGTCCCAAGATGGCGGCGGCCGCGACATCCACGAGGCGGCCGCGCGGTCCGGGGAGTAGGCCTCCATGTTCTGATGGGCTACGTCCAACGAAAGGGTGAGTGAAATCGCCGCCTTCAGGTCGAGCACGCTACTTTCCAGCAGTCGCTGCCGTGTGTGTGTGGACCTGAGGCCCGCAATGAGGGCGTCCCGGATGAGCTCCTCCGTATGTTCCGTGGCTGATGCTTGCATTCGCAGGCTCGGCCGAGTTCCTTCAGCGCCCGTATGTATGCTTCTGTGGGTTCCCCGGGCTGTTGTTTGCGGGACCCCAGGAGATGTCTTGCGTAAACATAGTTGACCGGGCGTGCATATTGTTCCTTTAAAATGTCGATAGCCCCCTGGTAGCTCGTAGCGTCCCGGATAAGGGCAAAAGCTCGGTGGTTTACTTTCGAATTCAGCACCCTGAGCTTGTCGGCGTCGGTGGCGACGGTCTTGCCGGATGCAGCCAGAAAAGACTCAAAACAGTTCAACCAGTGTGAGAACTTAGCAGGCGAGTCCGGTTCTTGCGGGTCGAGTTCCAGGCACTTGATCTTAAGTATCTGCAGCATCGTTATTTTGTTTTTTTTGTCAGTAGTTAATAAAATTGATGCGCTATTGATTCTAATAAAAGGCCGAGTAGAGTTCAGAACAACAGGCTTTTATTAACTACTGAATGCAACTACAAACAGATCAGGACTATGCCTCTAGTGGACGACCGAATGGCAGAGAGCTGCCGTGCAGCCGTCCTTATACCAGGTAGCCAAGGGCGGAGTCAGCTGAGGCATAGTCAGGTATAACAGTGAAACAAGAGTGAACGACAACAACAACAACAACAATAGTGAACACAGTGAACGACAGTGGTTTACCACACTCCCACAGTGCCATTAGTTAGGAAGTTCCAGGATTGTGACCCAACGACGATGAAGGAACGACGATGAAGGAACGACAATATTTGTCCAAGTCGGGATGGTGTGTGACTTGGAGCAGTTGTTCTTTAGCTCCTCCGCTGACTACTTCACTAGACATCTTTCCAATCTTGTACAGTGTAAAACCTGACTCGGCAGTGTTGTGAGAACTAAAACCCCTGGGTAACCTCCGTATACTGGAGACAATAAGACAAACCTTAACATCATCTGGAACATGGAACGGTAAGCTTCCTCACGAGCAGCCAAGCAAGAATTCTGCCTGTAGATTTGTCAGATTGTACTGTCTATGGTGTTGAGACATCAATGGTTTTCCTCTTTCTGATCAGTAGCTCTTTTGGCTGCTTGAAGCATTTTGTCCCCCATTTGATTTATATGTTCAATAGTTTTTTTAATCATGACCTTGAAGAGTTTAGCTGTCTTTGTCTCTATCTGATGATGATTAAAGGGCTCTTCAGTTGCAGGCACCTGGACAGAGTACGAGCTTCCTGTTTGTATCTTGAACCTAATGGACGTTTTCCTATATTTAGTTGATGCATGTAAAAGCAGCATTTTCTTTATATTATTATCTTGTACTTTATTCCTAAAAGAACCATTTCAAACCACGGCAGATTGGAGGGCTGGAGCGTATGGGCTGCATCCCAGTCCATGACCAATATCAGGCTGTGACTGGTCGAGACCCAGCAGAACCAAACTGTAATCGTTTACAACCTCTCCCTGCCCCTGCACTTGTTAAAATCTGTTACATCTTTAACTTTTTCCAGTTCTGACGAAAGGTCATCGATCTGAAACGTTAACTTTGTTAACAGATGCTGCCCGACCTACTGAGTGTTTCCGGCATTTTTGGTTTTTAATTCAGATTTCCAGCATCCGCAGTATTTTGCTCTTGTACAAACCTTTATAGCACTGCAAGTCCCAACTCTTCCCAACATATCACTGCACCAGGTCTCGCTACCTTCCCTTTTCCATAAGCTTATTTATTTGCCCTGCCTAATGTCGCTGCTTTCAATTTAACAAGCTTCACGTGGCATCTGCCGTAGAAACTTCAATAACCTCCAAACCATAGCTAAAGTTGTTGGCATTGGGGTTACTTGTGTATACCATCATCTTCTTCTTCTTCTTAGGCAGTCCCTCGGAACCGAGGATGACTTGCTTCCACATTAAAAATAAGTTCTCAGGTGACTGATGAGTCCAATGCGGGACCTACAGTCTCTGTCACAGGTGGGGCAGACGGTGGTTGAAGGGGCGGGAGGGTGGGGTGCTTGGGTTGACGTGCGCTCCTTGCGCTGCCTGCGCTTGGCTTCCGCTTGCTCCCGGCGAAGAGACTCGAGGTGTTCGGCGCCTTCCCAGATACTTCTCCTCCACTTTGTGCGGTCTTGGGCCAGGGATTCCCAGGTGTCGGTGGGGATGTTGCACTTTTTCAAGAGGTACCATATTATGCCTCCCTTGAGACCATGGTGCTGCCCCTAGCAGCCCCCCAAGAACTGGCACAATTTTGCTTTCAAATAAAACCTAAATAAGAAACAAATTCACAACTATCTCCTTGGGAAGTTACTGCTTTACCAGCTGTGCTTCTGGGCGTTCCCTTTGAACAGGAAGCTCAACCTATAGCAATTTATTTCCTAATCACGGCCCAATACTGCCTACTTTCTCTGGCGATCCTTATTTTTATATATAATTGCTGGTTTAGAGACTGGCTTGTCTCACCTGATTGCTAGGTCTGTTGTTGGCTCACCTTTGAAGGCGTTGGGTTGGGAGCCCTGTGGTTGACAGGGCTGAGGTGCTAGATGAGATTAAGCTGGTGCTGAGCAGGACTGCAAGTCAAGGAGGAGTTGCTGCTTTCCTAGTTGAGCAAATTGGTTTGCGTGCCTCTGAATCGGGGCAGGCTGGGGAACCGCCTCTTCCAACTGTGCTTGGGTAATCTTGACAACCAGCTGAACTTTCTAAGCCTTCCTGAGACAAATCCATGCTTGTTTTTTTCCCCTCAACTGGCAAAATAAAATTCCTCTTGTCCATATTTGCTCAAACCCATTTCCAGTTGTCAGCTGTGGCTCAGTGGGTTGCACTCTCTAGGTGGGAGGGGCTAGGAGTGAGCCAGGTGTTACTGGTTGCCTGATTGCAGCTGGGCTTTGGAGGGAATTTTGTAAAAAGTTGGTGGTGGCTTTTGGGGTTCTGTTTTCAGGTTTTAGGGCCTTTGTGGCCCACAAAAACAGCCAGATGGCTACTGAGGGGTCCGGAGAGCTGGGCCCCTCAGAGGACAGTGTTCCCAAGAGGAATTTAATTAGGGAAGAAACTATGGTTGGAAAGGGAAAAAAAAGGCCCAAAGATTTGGGCCGGGACTCCAGGAGGTTTGGTAAAGGAAGCACGGTGGTGGTGCAGTGTGAGGATAAGAAGATTCGAGCTTGGGATATTATCCAGGCGGTTCATGAGGGAAGCTGCTTTGCCTGCCGACCAAAGCCGAATGTGGGATTCGAAGTGATGGTCAGTGGCCGTGAGGAGGTGGAAAGGCTGTTACTCAGTCTGAAAGTTGGTGAGAAATTCTTGGAGGTGACTCTGCTATATTCAGAGGAGGTGGTGGTTTCATTTTTAAACTTGCCAGTGTACATTGAGGACGAAGTGCTAAGCAAAACGTTGGAGTCGTGGGACATTAAAATCTGTTCTGCAATAAAGAGGAGGTACTATCCGGGAACACGAGTAGCAGACGGAACCCGGTATGTAAAGGTGCGGTTCCCAGAGGGGGTGAGGTCTTTGCCGTACAGTATGAAGTTCGAGACACTGGAAGGAGTGCAGTACTTTCGTGTGCTGCACGATAACCAAGTAAAGGTGTGCTATTATTGTCTTGGACATGATCATCTCGTAAGAAACTGTCCAGACCTGTTGTTACAATTGCGGTGAGTCGGGACACATCGCTCGGAGCTGCAAGGCGGAGAGCTGTGGGGTGTGTCACAAAGGCCCCACCCGCTGTGAGCGTGTGGCTGAAGGGAGCGATATGAGTGATGAGATGGGAGTGGAACGGCCGGAGGAGCGGTGCAGTCGGAGGACACAGCCGGTAAAATGAAGGAGAAAGGAGCACAGGAAGAGGCAGAGGATGGCGGAGCGGAGAACAGGATGGAGATGGCGGAAAACACGCCAAGTGCTGTGGAGGGGAACAAAGACAGCAGCGGGCAGCGAGGGTCGAGTGCAGACTCGAGCCTTAGTGCGGTTCGGCTCCCCCTGGGGAGTCTGGTGGTTGCGGGAGGAGAGGAGGCGGGAGCTGGATGTGGGTGCTCCGGGGAGGGGCGGGGAGTCGGATATCTTGGTGAGTGGGAGGGGCAGGACGGGGAGAGGGTGCAAGAGGCAGAAGCCTTAAAGGGACAGCAGGATGGGATCGGCGAGATAGAGACGTCAGAAGGGAATAATTTAGGTATGCCATTGTCCCCAGGGTGCAAGGGTCAGAGGTGGAGATGTGGTCGAAGGGAGCGGCACAGTGGGAGAAACTGCGATAGCAGGAAGACTATGGGAGATGAAGTATCTGACGGGGAGCAGGATTATGTATCTGACGGGGAGCAGGCACGGGGTTGCAGAAGAGCTTGAGTGTGAGGAATTAGAGGGGGACAGAGACATGGAAGTCGGGGATGGGGTGGCATCATGTGGAAAGGGAAAGGTTAGTGAGGGGCAGAAGGAGGGAGGAAGGGCAGCTTCTGGGTCCAAACTTAATGCAAGGAAGAGGCTGAAACAGCAGGGAAAGTTTAAACAGGAGGTGAAAAAGAGTCGGAGGCTGCAGGAAAAAGCAACAGCTGCCCGAGAAGTTGGGAGAGAGCATGTGAGGAGGGAAGGGCCAGAGATTAAATGATGGGGAGATTATCAGGCATACTTCCCTTCTTTGGAGCCATGATTACATTAGTCTCGATTAATGTGAACGGACTGAGGGGTGAGAGGAAATTGCAGCAGTTGTTGCAGGGTTTTAAAGGTACGGGCTTGTTGTGTCTGCAAGAAACCTTTTGGGATGAGGATATCCTAGAAAGAGTTCAGAAGGTTTGGAAGGGAGAGGTGTTTGCAATAACCGTGGAGGGGTGGCAGTTTTGGTGAGTCCATCCATAGAAGAGAACGTAGCCTTGGTGGACAAGGACACTGAGGGGAGATTTTTACGGCTAAGGGTAAAAATGGAGGGATTTAATTGCGATCTCTTTAATATCTATGCACCGAACGACCATTGCAAGTGTCGTGAGTTTTTTCGGGGGTTATTCACTGAAGCGGCAGAGGTGGAAAATTCTTGTATAGTGGGGGATTTCAATGTATTTTTATCTCGGATGGATATTTCAGCCCAGATGACCTTTAAGGATGATAACTCCAGAGGGATGATTGTAAAAATGATGGCAAATTTAAATTTGAGAGACTTATGGAGGGACCGGAACCCCATAAAAAGGGAGTTCTCCAGATCAGATTGGGTGGGTGATGTTTTAAAACAGAGCCAAATAGATTTTGTGTTAATGGGGGAAGAGTTAAGTCCTGAGGTGATGGAGATTTATTATAAAAAAGTATTTTTTAGTGATCACTCGGATTTGGTTCTTAGAATTAGGAACAGCAGAGTTAAGATCGGTTCAGGGGTGTGGATTTTAAACAACCAATACCTGAAAGAAATTGCTTATAAAGAAGGGATTATAAATATAATAAAGAATGCTCGGAAGGTACCTTTGTTCTTGAAAGAAAGAAGTGTTTGGTGGGACAATTTCAAATATGAGGTAAAAGTTTTTTCGGTACGTTATGGGAAAAAGAGGGCGGCAGCTAACCGGCGCCGAGAAGAGAATATAAACAAAAGGTTTACGGATGTCTGTAAAGCAGTTGATGGAGGGGATAAGGGAGCGGAGACTAAGTTCCGGGTGCTAAAGGAAGAGTGTGAATTATTGCAAGCCAAAAAATGCAAGGGGGCCATTCTCCATGCAAAGACTAGAGATGCATTGGAGGGCGAAAGATGCACTAGATATTTTCTAGAGCAAGAGAAGCTGCGACAGAGATTATCGTTAATTGAAGAGTTGAAGGTTGGGGAGAAGATCATTCATGAAAGTGGGGAGATTTTAGAGGTGGCTAGCAGTTTTTATCAAGAGTTATATACTAAAGAAGACATTTCCAATTTGGCGATGGAGAAGGTTACTGCTTTTATTGAAGAGGGTTTAAAGGAGGATGAGAGAAGCATGTGTGACAAAGAAGTAGGATTAGCGGAAATAAAAGTAGCAATAAGTGGAATGAAGGGGGGAAAAGCCCAGGGTCCGATGGACTAAGTGCAGAATTTTATAAAGAATTTTGCGAGATTTTAAGTCCATTGCTCTTAGAAGTTTTTAAGGAAATTAAAATTGAGGGAAGCCTGGCCCCATCTATGAGGAGAGGTATCATAAGCTTAGCTTATAAAAATAAAGGGGATAGACGGGATCTGAAGAATTGGAGGCCCATCACATTATTAAATGTGGATGATAAGATCTTGGCGAGGGTTATGGCAAATCGTTTGAAGGAGGTGTTACCGGAGATAGTTTGGCCCTCTCAGTCCTATGGAGTCATAGGCCGGGACATCGCAGACTCTGTGGTCTCAATCTGAGATGCGATACAGCTCATGGAAGAGAGTGGGAGGGAGGCTTATGTATTAAAGATCGATCAAGAGAATGCCTTTGATATGGTCTCTCATGAGTTTTTATTGAAGGTTTTGGAAGCATTTGGTTTCAAGGAAAATTTCATTCAGTGGATAAGGATTTTTTATTCAAACATATTTAGCTGTGTTAAATGTAATGGTTTTTTATCCAAGTATTTTCCGATACAGAGATCAGTGAGACAGGGTTGTCCCCTGTTCCCATTGTTGTACACATTGGTAGCAGAACCATTAGGTTACATGATGCGAAAGAAACAATGTGTAGTTGGGATTGTGGTCCCCAGTTCTGGGCTGGTGTCGGTGATACACCAATATGCAGATGACACAACCTTAACATTGAGAAATGGGGAGTCAGTGAGGAAAGCTATGGATGTAGCGGAGGAATATTGTAGAGCTTCAGGAGCCAGAGTGAATTATAGTAAGTCCCAATGCCTGGTTGCAGGGAGGGGTAGGGGGGAATGGTTGGGGGAATGTCCCTTTAAGTGGTGGAGGTTTTGGAAGTTCTGGGGGTGCATATGGGGTGCAAGAAAGACAGGGATGAAGTGGATCAATTAAATTGGGAACCGAAGGTTATGAAAATTAAAAAGATTTTGGGAAGATGGGAAAGAAGGTGGTTGAAACTGCAAGGAAGCGCGACAGTTGTGTCTGCTCTCCTGCTATCTAAGCTATGGTACTTATTGACGGTGGAGGATATTCCTGAGTGGGCGGAAAAGTCCATCCGAGAGGCTTGTGTGAGGTTTTTATGGGAAGGGAAACCAGCCTTGGTGGCTTACAATACCATCATTGGATGGAGAAATCAGGGAGGACTCAATTTCCCAGATATTGATTTGAAGAAAAATTCCTTTAGAATCAAATGGGTGAAGAGGTTTCTTCAGAAGTCAAATACAAGTTTTTGGAAGAGTTGTTTTGAGCATTTTTTAAAACGAAGTGGGATAGGAGGGCAGGGGATATTGTATATGGAATACAATAATATGTTTTTGAAATCGATTAAACTTCTCCCTAGGTTTTATAAGGGGGTTGTAGAGACTTGGGCCCAATTTTTAAAAAGTGTGCAGTTTATGCCCAAGGGGGCTGAGGAATTTTTAGAACAGCCCTTATTTTTGAACAGGTGGGTCAACATCGAAGGAGAGGTTTTATTTAATCAAGCTTTTATAAAAGCCGGGATTATATCTGTGAAAGATGTATTATACGAGGTAATTCCAGGTTGGTTGCCGGAAGCGATAGTGAGGGACATGGTGTGGGAGGAGGATCAGGAGGTAGAAGGAAAAGCAATAGGAATCATGTATGAGAAGATTGTGAGGGCAATGCCACAGGATTGGATGGAAGAAATAAATGCGGAAATCTCCAAAGGAAGTAAAATGCGTCCCGCTTTTCCAAGCTTTCTGCTGGAGAAAGAGGGAGAGTTGGTCCATTTTGACAACTGTAATACTCGAGATTTCTATGAGGTATTTAGAGAATGGAGATTCAAGACACCTGCTGGTCAGGAGTTTTGGCAGAGTATATACCCACAGCTGGACTTCAACAGGATTTGGAAGGGAGTGTGGGCGAGTTTTAAATGTCCAGAATGGGTTGAACTGGATTTCAAATTGGCTCATAACCAGATTTTTACCATGACGGTCTTGTGCAAGATTGGACGAGTGGAGGCGGCAACTTGCCCAGTGTGTGGGACACAGGATGAGACTCTATCCCATTTACTGGTGTTATGTCCGCAGTTATATGACTTTAAGTACTATGTTCGACAGTTATGTGCAGCTTGTTTGCTGGGTGGGGACCGAAGAGCGAGAATGGGAATCCCGTGGGACTCAATTTTGAGATGGGGCTTGCAGGAGAGTCTGCCCGAGTCTAGCGGAGCAGCAATTAATTTAATGTTCAGTTTGGCTAGATTCGTGATTGTGCAAAGAAGGAATGCTCTGTTTTTTAAGGGGAGGAGAATCAATCTAAAAGAGTATTTTAAATATAAGCTAAAAGATCATTATAAGGCTCTGTGGATGTTTTATTCAGAAAGGAATTTAAGGACAGTATTTTACAACCAATTTTTAAAGTACAATCGATTAATATATGTTACAGGAGACAAATTAAACTTCAGGTTTTGATGTTAAAATGTGGTGGCGGAATGGCTGTGCAGAGCGGCGGAATTGATTTGTATCATACAATGAAATGATCACGATGTTGTAAATGTTCTTAATGTTCAATAAAGTATATTTATAATTTAAAAATGTTTTAAAATGTGTGTAGCATAACTCGCCTCTGAGTCAGAAGGTTGTGGGTTCAAGTCACACTCCAGGGACTTGAGCACAAAAAGCTAGGCTGACACTCCAGTGCAGTGCTGAGGGAGTGCTGCACTGTCGGAGGTGCCGTCTTTCGGATGAGATGTTAAACCGAGGCCCCGTCTGCTCTCTCAGGTGGATGTAAAAGATCCCATGGCACTATTTCGAAGAAGAGCAGGGGAGTTATCCCCAGTGTCCTGGCCAATGTTTATCCCTCAATCAACATAACAAAACCAGATTATCTGGTCATTATTACATTGCTGTTTGTGGGAGCTTGCTGTGCACAAATTGGCTGCCGCGTTTCCCACATTACAACAGTTACTGCACTTCAAAAAGTACTTCATTGGCTGTAAAGCGCTTTGAGGCGCCCGGTGGTCGAGAAAGGCGCTATGGAAATGCAAGTCTTTTTTTCTTTCTAGTATAGTTGGCTTCTTAAACTTGGCAACACAAACAATAAATTGCATTTACATAATGCACTTAACATAGTAAAACATCCCAAGGCGCTCTGCCTGAGCGTAATCAGAAAAAACTTGACACCCAGCCACATAAGGCGATAGATATTAGGACAAAGCTCGGTCAAAGAGGCAGGTTTTAAGGAGTGTCTTAAAGGAAGAAAGAGGGAAGGGCGGAGAGGTTTAGGCAGGGAATTCCAGAACGAAAAGAGTTGCAGTTCCAACAATCCGAGCTTTGCTCAAAACATCCACCAGTTCTGTTCACTTGACCTGCCTAAAATCGCTGCTTCCAATTTAAAATTCACAGGCTTCATGTGGCGTTCTTCATAGAAAGTTCAACAATCTCTTGACTGCACACTTAACTCTTTCTTTATCTCTCCTGATTGTAGGGTGCTTGAGGTTTTGCCATTTTAATCTGAATAAATGCAGAACACAGTTGCACGATGCAAAGTGATCAAATTCAAATTTAATCCACATGCGAGCAGCTCGCGACTCCTCTACGGCCTCAGCTTAAATTACAGTCTTTATCGTATTGCAAATATTTATCATTTTGTATCAAGCATAACAAGTAGTTGCCTTTTTTTTCTTAATGGCATGCTGAGTTAGCTGATCTTAACCGCACAAGGTAGCTATAGTTGGCATGAGCACTCCAGAATTAGGGACGGAGAAATATTGGCCATGGTGCACACTCCTGATCTCCTTCCAGAGACTGCTACTGGAAGTGTAAGTGTGTGAATGCGAGGTGAGGACAGGGCCCGGTTCAGCCGTAATACCCCATGTTCCCAAGCCAACCCCCCCAACCATGATAGAATAGCTAATTAAGGCTCATACATGAATAATGGCTACTTGAATGAGGAATTGTAGCATTAGAACCATACCCCAGCCCAGAGTCAATAATTGGAGAGGTGGGGAGTGGAATATATAAAATTGGAAGAATTTTTTTTTTTTAAAAGAAAGAACTTACATTTATATAGCACCTTTCACAGCCTCGGGATGCTCCAACACGCTTTACAGCCAATGAAGTACTTTTGAAGTGTAGTCACTGCTGTCACGTGGGACACATGGCAGTCAATCTGTGCACAGCAAGGTTCCCTTCAAGGACACCCTCAAAGCCTCCTTGAAAAAGTGCAACATCCCCACTGACAGCTGGGAATCCCTGGTCCAAGACCGCACAAAGTGGAGGAGAAGCATCTGGGAAGGCGCCGAACACCTCGAGTCTCTTCGCCGGGAGCAAGCGGAAGCCAAGCGCAAGCTGCGCAAAGGGGGCACGTCAACCCAAGCACCCCACCCGCCCGCCCCTTCAACCACCGTCTGCCCCACCTGTGACAGAGACTGTAGGTCCCGCATTGGACTCATCAGTCACCTGCGAACTCATTTCTAATGTGGAAGCAAGTCATCCTCGGTTCCGAGGGACTGCCGAAGAGAAGAGCAAGGTTCCACAAACAACAGTGTGATAATGACCAGATAATCTGTTTTCTAAGTGATGTTGGTTGAGAGATAAATAGTGGACTGGACACTGGGGATAACTCCCCTGCTTTTCTTCAAAATAGTGCTGTGGGATCTTTTGCATCTAATTGAGCGGACAGACTTGGTTTACTGTCTCATCCAGAAGACAGCATCTCCAGCAGTGCAGCGCTCCCTCAGAACTCCACAGAACCGTCAGCCCAGGTTGCGTGCTAAAGTCTCTCGAGTGGGGCTTGAGCCCGCAACCTTCTGGACTCAGAGGCGAGAGCGCAACCCACTGAACCACAGCTGAAGCCCCTTGCCACTGACACTCCATCTCCCCACCAACTCAGATTGAACCAGGCTGCTTGAAAACTTCCACCAGAGCCGAGCTTCAAACCTCACACCTTGGTTAATTGCTGTTAATGTAGTAAGTTTGCAGATTGTCGGGTGTTTGCAAATCTGCCTCACTAAAACCAATTAACCTGCAATTGACCTCAGCGTGCAATGACTGCATATATATCTTTCTCTTCTTAGGCAGTCCCTCGGAACCGAGGATGACTTGCTTCCACATTAAAAATGAGTTCTCAGGTGACTGATGAGTCCAATGCGGGACCTACAGTCTCTGTCACAGGTGGGGCAGACGGTGGTTGAAGGGGCGGGTGGATGGGGTGCTTGGGTTGACGTGCGCTCCTTGCGCTGCCTGCGCTTGGCTTCCGCTTGCTCCTGGCGAAGAGACTCTAGGTGTTTGGTGCCTTCCCGGATGCTTCTCCTCCACTTTGTGCGGTCTTGGGCCAGGGATTCCCAGGTGTCAGTGGGGATGTTGCACTTTTTCAAGGAGACTTTGAGGGTGTCCTTGAAGTGTTTCCTCTGCCCACCTGGGGCTCTCTTGCGTGTCGGAGCTCTGAGTAGATATATAAAAAGCTTTGAATTCTGATGTGTTCTTTCAAAACTTCCTTAAAGATAGATATTGATATGATAATGCTAGCCTCAAAATGTGTTCCATAAGACAGTATAAAGTATGACATGCAATACATTGAGCTAAAGTTCAGCCATCTCCATTTTTTCCCCCTCCCAATTTCTCCTTTCTTCTCCTGAAGGTGCGAGGGCAGGGTAGGATTTCATAGGCACCAGCTGTCAACCAATACTTTGGGCATTCTTCATGTCTGAGCCCTATACAGCGAATATTGATTCAAATTGAACCATGGGGGTATTACAGAAAAAGAAAGACTTGCATTTATATAGCGCATTTCACAACTTCAGAACAGCCAAAAGCACTTTATAGCCTTACAGCCAATGAAGTATTTTTTGAAGTGTAGTCACTGTTGTCACTGAGCTTCCGACCACATAGCCACAGCATTTCCACCTCTGTAACATCGCCCCTGCCTCAGCTCATCCCTCATCCATGCCTTTGTTATCTCTAGACTTGACTATTTCAATGCACTCCTGGCTGGGCTCCCACATTTCAGCCTACGTAAACTTGAGGTCATCTAAAACTCGGCTGCCCGTATCCTAACTCGCACCAAGTCCCGTTCGCCCATCACCCCTGTGCTCGCTGACCTACATTGGCTCCCGGTAAAGCAGCAGCTCGATTTCAAAATTCTCATCCTTGTTTTCAATCTCTCCATGGCCTCGCCCCTCCCTATCTCTGTAATCTCCTTCAGCCCCACAACCCCCCGAGATATCTGAGCTCCTCTAATTCTGCCCTCTTGAGCATCCCTGATTATAATCGCTCAACCTTTGGTGGCCGTGCCTTCTGTTGCCTAGGCCTTAAGCTCTGGAATTCCCTGCCTAAACCTCTCCGCCTCGTTACCTCTCTTTCCTCCTTTAAGACGCCCCTTAAAACCTACCTCGTCCCCTGCCCTAATTTATCCTTGTGTGGCTCGGTGTCAAATTTTTTGTCTTAAAATACTCCTGTGCAGCGCCTTGGGACGTTTTAGTATGTTAAAGGCGCTATATAAATACAAGTTGTTGTTGTTATTGCTGTAATGTAGGAAACACAGCAGCCAATTTGCACACACTAAACTCCTAAAACAGCAATACGATAGCAAAATACTGCGGACGCTGGAAATCCGAAATAACAACAGAAAACGCTGGAAAAACTCAACAGGCCAGGCAGCATCCGTGGAGAGAGAAACAGAGTCAATGTTTCAGGTCGAAACCCTTCGTCAGGACTAACGAAGGGTCTTCGACCTGAACCGTTGACTCTGTTTCTCTCTCCACGGATGTTGCCTGGCCTGCTGAGTTTTTCCAGCGTTTTCTGTTGTTATTCCTCAAACAGCAATGTGCTAATGACCAGATAATCTGTTTTTGTGATGTTGATTGAGGGATAAATATTGGCAGGACACTGGGGAATAACTGCCCTGCTGTTCTTCGAAATAGTGCCATGGGATCTTGTCAGCTCACCTGAGAGAGCAAGTTTAACGTCCCATCTGAAGGACGGCAGTGTAGTGCTCCCTCAGTGCTGCCGTGGAGTGTCAGTCTAGATTTTTGTCTCTGGAATGGGACTTGAACCCACAACCTTCTGACCCAGAGCGTGCTACCAACTGCACCCCAGCTGACACTGTCCGGCACTGTCCTCACCCGAATATGCACACTCTTTAGGAAGGTGTACCAAGTAGTGATGAGGAACAGGAACCCTGGCTGATTCCCAACCCCCATCCCCCACCAGCTTAGAGGCACTGAGGCCAATTGCAGCAATGCCCCAGCTGAGCTTACCTAACTCTAAACAGATTGGTGACCAAACCTGGGATCTTTCTGGTCATTATGATCCAGCTGCATACTGGGAAACTGAGCCTGGAGGAGCCTGCCAGAAAAGCGTTATTAGGAACGCCCTTCCAAGAGTAGTTTGGTGGATTGATAAATAATCTGGTTGTGAAAGGGGGTAAAAAAAAACAATCATACCACATAAAAGAGATTAATTCCATATGGATTTTTTTTGCCATAAACTAAATATATAACCGATATCCCACACCATGTTATACCTCTTATGTGGTATAATACACACTTAAATGGAACATTGTCATCAGGAATATCTGGTTTGCAAGTCAGAAATTCCAGCGTGTAAATTGGGGCCAATTCAGGGGGTATCAAAAATAGAATCAAGCACGTGAGCCCAGTCTAGTTTCAGAAATCCAAGTTCTTGTGAGAATTAATCGTACTTAACAGCAGGAATCTCTTCCGTGCAATACAACACCACTTTCAGAACGCATATAGTCTATTACAAATTCATAGAAACCTGGTATTCGAGGATCATCTTTCCCAGTTTTGAACTCCTCAACTGGCGGTGATGGAGGTACTGCTGGGATCAGGGAATGGGATTGCTATAACAGGAGGTCTGTCGTTAAAAAAAGAAAGCTTTATAACAAGTTTCCAATATAGAAAGTAGTCTGGAGGTTAATCTGTTTCAAAATATTTTTGAAACGTTGTTCTCTATTTAAAATTACCAGAACTGTTTAAAGAGTTCACAGTGGGATATTTACAGGGGATGAAGTCAAGTACCAATGCGCTCCTGCTGAGTTTTTGGACATATTTTCCCAACAAAGACGGTTTATAGTACACTTAGAAACCTCATAAGAAATGTCCTAGGCCCTAAGCTCTGGAATTCCCTCCCTAAACCTCTCCGCCTCGCTGCCTCTCTTTCCTCCTCTAAGACGCTCCTTAAAACCTACCTCTTGGAGCAAGCTGTCGGTCACCTGCCCTAATGTCTCCTTATGTGGCTCGGTGTTAAATATTGTCTGATTACACTCGCGTGAAGCGCTTTGGGATGTTTTACTACGTTAAAGGCGCTATATAAACGCAAACTGTTATTGTTGTTGTATGTTCCCTCCTGCTCCTTTCCCACATTACAACAGTGACTTCACTTCAAAAGTACTTCATTGGCTGTAAAGCGCTTTGAGACGTCCGGTGGTCGAGAAAGACGCTATAAGAATGCAAGTCTTTCTTTCTTTCTTGTAGCCTTGCTTGAAAGCTGCTTTCTGGTCTTGTGGCTCCATTCAACTGATGGTGTATTTGTGCACTTTCTGTGCTCCACTGCAGTTCGCTAATACTCCAGGCTGTTTTCTGCACTCTCTTGATATGCAATAAAAATTTGTAGCAGTTAATTATTTTTGCTGTCTGTTCTTCAATTTCTTTCGCACAACACAAGCCCTGAACTCTTCCTCCAGGCCGCCGGTTCCTGACCTTTTTCTCCCCTCCAGCCCTCCCCCCAGACCTCCAGCTTTATTCTGGTGATGAGGTGCGGACTGGCTGCTGGTACTTGCCTGCATATTGATGAAGTCCAACACCGCCTTCAGTGTGCCAGTTCAGCCTTCGGTTGCCTGAGGAAGAGGTGTTTGAAGACCAGGACCTCAAACCTGGCACCAAGCTCATGGTTTACAGAGCAGTAGTGATACCCGCCCTGCTGTATGCCTCAGAGACATGGACCATGTACAGCAGGCACCTCAAAGCACTGGAGAGGTACCACCAACGCTGCCTCCGCAAGATCCTGCAATTCCATTGGCAGGATAGGCGCACCAACGTCAGTGTTCTTGCTCAGGCCAACATCCCAGCATCGAAGCTTTGACCACGCTCGATCAGCTCCGATGGACGGGTCACTTCATCCGCATGCCTGATACGAGACTCCCAAAACAAGCGCTCTTCTTGGAGCTCCGACATGGCAAGAGAGCCCCAGGTGGGCAGAGGAAACGCTTCAAGGACACCCTCAAAGCCTCCTTGAAAAAGTGCAACATCCCCACCGACACCTGGGAATCCCTGGCCCAAGACCGTACAAAGTGGAGGAGAAGCATCCAGGAAGGCGCCGAACACCTCGAGTCTCTCTGCCGGGAGCAAGCGGAAGCCAAGCGCAAGGTGCGCACATCAACCCAAGCACCCCACCCACCCGCCCCTTCAACCACCACCTGCCCCACCTGTGACAGAGACTGTAGGTCCCACATTGGACTCATCAGTCACCTGAGAACTCATTTTTAGAGTGGAAGCAAGTCATCCTCGGTTCCGAGGGACTGCCTAAGAAGAAGAAGCATATTGGCTGCTGGTGGTACTGCATTCAGTTCTGGATCCCGCACCTCAGGAAGGATATATTGGCCTCACAGTGGGTGCAACGCAGATTCACCAGAATGATACTGAGACAAAAAGGGTTAAATTATGAGGTTGCATAGATTAGGCTTGTATTCATTGGAATTTAGAAGATTTGATCAAAGTTTTCAAAATAGGTCGCTAACGGGAGGCGCAAAGCAACTAGTGCCCGGGCGTGGCACCGCCAACGCCTCCCGTGAAATTCAGTGGGAGGTTAGCGGCGGTGGTAACCGTTAGCACCCCACGGCGCAGCGCCGCCAGCGATGACGTCATCGCCGTGCGCCCCGCCCCTGCCACAAACTTCGGTAGCCCCCCCTGACTTACTGCCAGACGCTATGCCCGATGGGGTCAGGGGGGCCTTCCTGCGACCAGGGAGGCACTATTTAAAGGCAAGGTGCCAGGCGGCCATTTTTGTTGCTGGCCACCTGCCAGCACCTGACTCCGTCCCCGGCCTCCTGACCAGCCCCCCCCCCCCACAGAGTGCCGGCTGCGCTCCATGAGCCCGGCACTTCTCTTGAGTGGAGGGCTCTTTTGCCGGCACTCCTGATCCCCGGGGGCCCAGCTGGGCCTTGGGTCACGCTGCGCAAGGCCCCGCCCAAGCTTTAAGAAGGGGAGGAAGGGCTGCAGTACCGCGGCACATAGCGCTGTGATATTCCCTCGCAGCGCCCCCAAGAGGGAGGCGGGGCACTTCCAGTAGCACCCCACTTCCCTCTTGGGGTGCTACCACTCACTTTCCGTCGCGGGTCGCTAATTTTTCCGGGGCGCTAAACCCGGTGAAGTTAGTGCCCCAAAGGGGGTGCAACTCAATTTTTAGCCCTATGTGCTCTGTTGGGGGGGGGGGGGTTCCAGAACAAGAGGGCATAATCTTAAAATTAGAGCTAGGCCGTTCAGGGGTGATGTCAGGAAACACTTCTTCAAAGTGGTGGAAATCTGGAACTCTCTTCCCTCAAAATGCGGTTGAGTGCTGGAGGGTCAATTAAAAATTTTAAAACTGAGATTGATACTTTTTTGTTAGGCTATGGGTATCAAGGGATATGGAACCAAGGCAGTTAAATGGAGTTAAGATACAGATCAGCCGTGATCTCATTGAATGGCAGAACAGGCTCGAGGGGCTGAATGGCCTGTTCCTATGTTCCTATGGTGTATGTACCTTAAGGGGAGAACTACTTTTTACAGCTCCTGTATACTGTAGTACCGGCAGTGACCACACCTGTATATAAACCCTGAGTAGTGATCTGTACAGTTAGTTCTAGAGTAACCCTCATTCAGTAAACACCTGTTGAATTGTTCCCTGCAGTCTGTTGTCTGATTATTGAAGGACACAACATTAAGATACACGGATCTAACAGTGGTGATTGGCTGACTAGCTCTGGTTTGACTGACTACCAATGACTGATGGGCTGACCATAGCCTGGTGAGTCGGTGAGCCTTCCTGGTATTTATGGCTCAGCTACTCACTCAGTATACTCCCTGAGTCATCAGGGGAGCCAATGAAGGTCAGCGAGCTCAGGGGTGATGGGTGAACGGGACTTGGTGCGAGTTAGGACACGGGCAGCCGAGTTTTGGATGACCTCAAGTTTACATAGGGTAGAATGTGGGAGGCCAGCCAGGAGTGCGTTGGAATAATCAAGTCTGGAGGTAACAAAGGCATGGGTGAGGGTTTCAGCAGCAGATGAGCTGAGGCAAGGGCAGAGATGGGCAAGGTTATGGAGGTGGAATTAAGCGATCTTAGTTATGCTGCGGCTAAGTGGTCGGAAGCTCGCTTCAGGTTCAAATATGACACCAAGGTTACGAACAGTGTGGTTCGGCTTCAGACAGATGTTAGGGAGGGCGATGAGGGTCAGTGGCTAGGGAACGGAGTTTGTGGCGAGGGGGACCGAAAACAATGGCTTTGGTCTTCCCAATATTTAATTGGAGAAAGTTTCTGCACATCCAGAACTGGATGTCGGACAAGCTAATTAACGACACAGGCTGCAGTCAACTGATCCTCTCATTGCACAAGCTACAGACAGGAGCCTGTCCCAGGTATCTGTGCTCATTTGCAATCAGGTCTTCCTAGTACACAGCTAAGCCCAGCTGATCTACTGAGACCAGTGCCCAAATCTAAACAGTGGGGAGCAATGCACAGAGGTGGATGCAAAAGGTCCCATGGCCTGACGTGTGCCACTAGCAACACTCAGGTGGGCGTAAAAGATCCCACGGCACTATTTCGAAGAAGAGCATGGGAGTTATCCCCGGTGTCCTGGGCCAATATGTAACCCTCAACCAACATCACTAAAATTCAGATTATCTGGTCATTATCTCATTGCTGTTTGTGGGTCCTTGCTGTGCGGAAATTGGCCGCCGCCTTTCCTACAATACGACAGTGACTACACTTCAAAAGCAATGTTCCCCCTAAGGTGGACAATCGTGAGGTCCCGCGCAGGCTGCTCATCAGCTGCTGCCACGGGAAGAGATTCCGCACCGCAAATTTAAAGGGCCCGTGCAGGGAAAAAATTCACGGGAACATTGTACAAAAGTACTTCATTGGCTGTAAAGCGGTTTGGGACGTCCTGAGGTCATGAAAAGTGCGATATGAATGCAAGTCTTTCTTTTCTATATATATATAAGGTATAATTGGACAGAGAAAGTAAACCCAAAATAATGCTTTGATGTGCCAGGGCCGAAGCACAAGAGGCTGTATGTTCAAGGTTGTGAAGAGCAGATTTAGGACAGATGTCAGGAAGTATTTCTTTACACACAGGGTGATCAATAGCTGGAAAGTATTGCCAGGAAGGGTGGTTGAGGCCAGGGCAGTGGATTTGCACAGGAAACAGCTAGATGGTGTAATAGGAAGACACTAATGTCAGTATTCTGGAGGAATGTGATCAAGCTGCTCTTATATAACTGTACCGCGTTACTGCCACCAGCTCCCGCAGCCAGTGGAAACACCAGAGTGAACTCGCTGCATTCTCTCGGACCAATGCTCGTATCACTAGGACCTAGTGACATAGAAATGCACCTCCCTGGCTGCCAGTCCTAGCAAATCCAGCAAGTTGCTGCCGACTGCACGAGACCCGGACTTTAGAAGTGGCAGTGGCACTAACAGCAGCAGAGCAATCAAAAGAAAGCAACTTCAAAAGAGGCCTTCTTTAAATCTATCTTGTGAAAAGTGACCAGATTAACATTTCTAGTGGTGACAATGAAGGTATCAAACTGCAAATCCATGCACTACAAAGGGACTTGGCCTCATATTACAATACAATAGGACCGACTTTCCACAACAATGGACAGAGGAATCATTTGGGCTTTTAAGTGAAGGAAGTATGCATGTCGGAGCAGCAGGGCAGCAGTTCCATCGCTTTGGTCTCTATTCGCGCTGAGTATGCACGATCACCTTTGAAGCGCAGGATTTCTGTGTGCGCTGTTTCAAGGAGGTCCGGGGCAGTATTAGTGCACTTGAAGAGTCAGACATCACCACCAAGAGCACTGAGCTCACTGGCATTGCCAATAATATCACCTTGGAGCAGTTACAGTCATGGCACTCTGCCACTGTAAACACAGGAGAACAGAGTAAATAGGTTAAATCCATCCTACAGTATGTGACTCCGATGGGGCAGGGATTTCGAGTGCGTTTTATGCCGGTGTTAAAAATAAAACCACAGCTCACCCGTGATAGAACTGAGCCACAGAGAGCAGAAAGCAAGTGGTTCAATAGCCGCTCTGTGCTGAGTTAACGTTGGGAGGCTTTTTGGCGAGTGGGGCCTCAGCAAGAGTGTGTGCCTTTAAAGAAAAAAAAGACTTGCCTTTATATAGCGCCTTTCTCGACCACCGGACGTCTCAACGCGCTTTACAGCCAATTAAGTACTTTTGAAGTGTAGTCACTGTTGTAATGTAAGAAACGCGGCAGCCAATTTGCGCACAGCATGGTCCCACAAACAGTAATGCGATAATGACCAGATAATCTGTTTTTGTTATGTTGGTTGAGGGATAAATATTGGCCAGGACACCAGGGATAACTCCCCTGCTCTTCTTCGAAATAGTTCTCCGAGGAAGCAGACGGGGCCTCGGTTTAACATCTCATCCAAAAGATGGCCCCTCCGACAGTGCAGCACTCCCCTGGAGTGTCAGCCGAGCTTTATGTGCTCAAGTCCCTGGAGTGGGACTATGAACCCACAACCTTCTGACTCCATGGGCGAGAGTGCTACCCACTGAGCCACGGCTGACTTTAGGAGAAGATGGGAGAAAAAGGAAGATATCTGGGGGAGTAAATGGCTCGTTAAATTCTCCAGGCTACAGGAGTTAGCTTATCTCAGCAGGGCGAGCTTTGGGCCACGACAGTCTGCCTGGGCTAGGGAAGGGAAAGATTGTTCAGGGTTCCCTCCATTGATCACTGTCCAATGACGTCCAGTTGTAAATTCTACGCTGAATCAGATCCCTGATGTACCCGCAGGGCCCAAAAAGCCTCCCCAACACTCATGGTCCAAGCTCACGCTTTAAGAATGGCCATATGGGTGAGTTGAGGGCGAATGGGGCTCGTACCACAGCAAGAGCATGTGTCTTTAGGAGAAGGGAAAAAAAGGATTTGCATTTATATAACACCTTTCATGACCTCAGGATGTCCCAAAGCACTTTACAGACAATTAATTACTTTTCAAGTGTAGTCACTGTTGTAATATAGGATATACAGCAGTCAATTTCTGCACAGCAAGGTCCCACAAACATCAATTACCAGACAATGTTTTTTAGGGATGTTGTTAGAGGGATAAATATTGTCCATGACACCAGGATAACTTCCCTGCTTTTCTTTGAAATAGTGCCATAGGATCTTTTACGTCCACCTGAGAGGGCAGACGGGGCCTCGGTTTAACGTCTTATCCGAAGGACTCTGACAGTGCAGCATTTCCTCAGCATTGTACTGGAGTGTTAGCCTAGATTTTGTGCTCAAGTCTCTAGGGCAGGACTTGAACCCCCAACCTTCTGACCCAGAGGTGAGAGTGTTGCCTACTGAGCCACAGCTAACACCTCCTCACCTACCAACCCCCACACATGCATACTTTCCAGATGTGATCACTGAGTAGTGAACTAGGCAAATGAATCCTGGCTGATTTTCCTCACTCCCTAGCCCAAGGACAATTGTACTGGTTCTACCAGCACCTTGATCAGGATCAACTACTAGCCCAGGTAGGACTGAACCTGGGTTGGCTGAGACAGATTTCACTCTGGGCTGTTCACTTAGCAACTGAATCATTGGGGTAGCTGCTAACTCTGAGCTTTCAGCAGAAAGGGAAGTGGGCTTCTATTGTCAGGCTAGATCACTGTGTGTTGGCCGAAAAGTCGAGTTTCTCTTTTCTTGGAATCTACAGATTGTTTTAAACACTGGGGGGGGGGTGAAATTGGGCTCTGTTGCGCTACAAGGCCTTTTAAACTATCAGCATGGCGTCCGCAACGTGCCGCACACTTCCAACGAGAAGTGCGGCGGGCACCATATTTGTAAAGGAGTTAGCGCACGTGCACCTAACAACCACCGGCAGTGTATGCAGAGCAGACAAATCATGACATCAGTCAGCATAACGCTGATTTGACGCCAGCGCTGCCACTTTGGAGCTCCACACTCCAGCCTATGACCCCTCTTAATTTCAAACAGCTGAACATGCGTTCAATGGCATGAAGGACCCCCCACCAGTGCTATTTAAAGGGATCATGAGCTACTTACGGGTTAGTTGCTGGATTATTTCTTCTGGCTGTTGCTGCAATTCCACCCGTTTTGGGTGACTTTCCATATGTAAAATGTTTCAGTAGTCTACAGGGAGTGGTCTGGCTGGTGCCGAAGTAGTTTTATGGTGACACAGGTTTGTGCATAATCCAGCTGCTTCCAAAAATGGATGGCTTAGTAGGGCTTCCTCTTGGCACTGAGCATGTCTGGGAGATGATCAGAGATCACGCAGAGCAGGGCAAGCTGCTAGAAAAGGGAGCATTTCTGCGTGCCCTTCGGCGAGTTGGCACCAGGGCTATCATTTCCCCCAGCCCTGGCTCCAGCGCACTTGTGCTCGGTGTCTCACCACGTGCCGGTCAAGCCTCTACGCTAACCTCTAAATTACGCGCCGTGTCATTAACCGAGCTCGTGGCTGTGACATCGAGTGACGCTGTCTCTTCATCTTCACTTTCTTCGTGCTCTTGCTCCACTGCCTGAGCAGCTTCCAGTTCTTGAGTGTCTGAGACGAAAAAGGGACAAGGGTTGGGTTGTGGTGAGGTGAGAGAAGAAAGTAGGAAGTGTGTGCTGACACCATCTGCAGCTTGTAAATCGGAACAGATTGGGGGCTGAGGGAGAAGTGGGATGACAGAAGGAGGATTAGGTGTGCGGATACCCTCATCTTCAATGGCTTCAGCCCCGCCGGTGGCCACGCACTCAGCAATGGCCCTTCCCATAATGGCCAGCACCATCTCCTCCATGGGGGTTAAAACATGCAGGCGCACTTCCCCCCCCACCCCATTAATTCCTGCTGCCTCCTGGTATATGCCACCATCTCCTGCAAGAAAGAGGGAAGTGTGTCAGTGAGTGTCCTGCAATATGTTTGGGTGATGTGGCTGTCATAGTTGAACAGCTGCCAGTGTGTGCAAGCTTTGAGATGTGGGTGCGAGGCTTGCAACTGTGCTAAGTGTGTGAGGGTGAGGTGAAGCTTATGAATGTGAGGTATAAGTCCTGCTTTGACAGAGATTGTTGGTAGGTGAGTGATGGGGGTGTAGTGAATTGAGCAGTGGATGAGGCTAGTGGTGCATTTGGTAGAATATGGCATTTGAAGATGCACTTACTGACCTTGACAACTCATGTGAAATCATTAAACTTCTTCCTGCACTGCATCCAGGTCCTTGGGGCTACATTCCTCACATTGAACTTCACCTCTATCTCTTGCCACTGCCTTCTGAGCAAGAGTCTGGAGGGCCTCCGCTTCCCAAGGATACAGGACATCTCTCCTTTCCACCTCTTGCACCAAGACCTCCAGTGCAGCATCCAAAATCCTTGGTGCAAGCTCTCTCCCATGGGCAGCCATGGTTGAATCTTCCGCAGCACAATCTTCCACAGCACCACCAACAGCCACAATGCACCTCCCCTTTAAGAGGTGCAGGCTAGCTTTAAGTAGATATTGGGCCCCCGGCTGATGCGTGCAGCCAATGAAAAGCGCGGGCGGCGCTGGCTGCATGCTGCAATCGTGGAAATGAGCCGGCAGCACGAAGTTGACGTCCTGCCTCCCGTGCAATCAACGGGCGCGGGTTAATCGCGCATTGCAATCCCTGCGCCCGCTTTCAGGCGGGGGGGAGGGGGGGTTATCCCTGATTTTCCAAATAGCGCAAAAAGTTCTAAAAGAAATGCACTGATGCAGCAACTTATCACATTTTTCAGATACATCGGACAGTGCTCTAGTTCAATGAATTCCTCTGAACTAAGTGGCTGTTGTTATGCAAGCAAATACGGCTGCCATTTTGTACACGGCTGGGCCCCACACAGAGCAATGCGATGAATAACCAGTCAGTCTGTTTTTTGGTGGGTGTTGGTCGAGGGAAGAACACTGGCCCAGGGCACTGAGGGAACTCACTGTTCTTCTTTGGATAGCAGCCTGGGATCCACCTCAGCGGGCTCATTGCTTTGCAAAGAAATTAAGTTGATTTTTTTGTTGTTGAAATCACAGCCGCCAGAAGCGTATAAAATATCAGCATCTCTCCAGGGAGAGCTACGATTTACTGTAAGGTGTTCTTAATAAACATTTGTTTCCGTCAATGCTATTTTTAATTAGACAGCAAGATGAATCTAATGAGTCGAGATCCAACCGCCTTTCACATAAGACGTTCTTTATTCCTATCCTGGTCAACACCGATGGTATTTAATCCAATTGTAACCAGGGTTGCCAACCCGCCAGGATTGCCCTGCAGACTCCAGGAATTAAAGATTAATCTCCCGGACACTCCGGCAAACAACCCAGGAGAAAAATCATTTTAAAAAACTGAATTTATTTTTTCAATTTCTTTGAACACTTTAATTTATTAGTTATAAAAATATTGGAGCGGGGAGGGGGGGAAAAGGCTGTTTTATTGGGCGGGCTGAAGAAATCTCCAGGAAGATCGCCAACCAGGGTTGGTAACCCCAGTTGTAGCATCGGCTGATAACTGAAATAAACCCGTCTTTTTTTCTCTTTTAGATGCTGATTGATCTGTTGCTTTGTTATCTGGTTTCGTATCAGATTTCTAGCACTTGTACTTATCTTCTTACCAGTCCAACTTTCTGAGGGGCTCCGACGTTCGTCCCCTTTAATGGCCTTGCTGCAACATAGGTGCTGATCAAACCGTCTGCTGCAGTTCAACAAGATCGCAAACGTATGAGTAAGGCCATTCACATCGTACTCCTACAGATTCCTCCATTACTGCACCGAACTGCCCCCTGAACAATTCCTGAATTTTTTTTGCCTCCGTTACCCTACCCAGAAACCACTCCGAGTGTCAGTCCCTCCAAGCGTGAATTAAAGCGGGGCTGTAACTCTCTGGTGTGCTTTAGAATTCCCTTACTGTCTGTCCAGCGGTATATCACACTGGCATTTCTCTCCGCTGCTACCATCCTAGGACATTTAGGACTGAGATGAGGAGAAATTTCTTCACTCAGAGGGTGGTGAACCTGTGGAATTCTCTACCACAGAAGGCTGTGGAGGCCATGTCACTGAATATATTTAAGAAGGAGATAGATAGCTTGATAGCTTTCTAGACACAAAAGGCATCAACGGGTATGGGGAGAGAGCGGGAATATGCCTTTTGTCTCCACAGGCCCATTACCATCTCATCTGGCTTCTAATACCTTTTATTGTCTCCTTTTCTTCTTTTGTTTGATTGCAGCTTTGCCTTCGATCTTTTTATTTTCTTTCCAGTTTTGAAGAAGGGTTTCAACCCGAAACGTCAACTCAAATTTTTCTCCACGGATGTTGCCTGACCTGCTGAGTTTTTCCAGCATTCTCTGTTGTTATATTGAGATAGAGGATCAGCCATGATCATATTGAATGGCCGAGCAGGCTCGAAGGGCCGAATGGCCTACTCCTGCTCCTATGTTTCTAGCACGTCCTACATTACAACAGTGACTATACTTCAAAAGAAAAGTACTTCATTGGCTGTAAAGCGCTTTGGGACGGCCTGAGGTCGTGAAAGGTGCTATATAAATGCAAATCTTTCTCTCAAGTCTTTCTATTTTAAAAGTCCCATATCGACGCGAGTCCATTTCCGTGAAATGTTTGCCACTTGGATGTAAAACCACGTCATTTAATGGCAGTAAATGAACAGGCAGCTGTTCATATACACCACGGGTTGATCGCGCCAGTACCTGTTTTATTTCTGAGCTTGTTGTGACAAAGCCTCCTGTATGTACGTGCCTTCTTGTTCAGCATTGCCAGAATAAACTTTGCACATCAATCTCCAACACATTGAGGATTTTTTTTTAAACTTCAGCTGTTGCTATTCTTTTATAGGCCTGCTCTCCCTCCCCCCCAGTTTGTTTTTTGTGAGCCGTTATGTAATTCCCAACCACAGATTTATTTTTATTCTTTAATGACTTATACTAGTAATAAAATTGCAGGCCCAACCAAGCCACTTGAAGTAAGAAGAATTACAGCTGTGGAACTGAGATGTCAGTGGGGAAAGATGATGTGCCCTGGGAGCACTGTCCTCGTTATGTTTTTTTTTACTGAAACACTATAGTACAAGAGGACCCTCAGTAGAACCTATTTTGCCCAGATATTGCTCCCTTGGAACTCGCAATCCCTTCTGCCACATGCTTTCAAATCTATCTCCCAGTTAATTGGGGGCCATTTTGATTCAGTCATGAGCTTTCAAGGGAAGGATGGTGGAGCAGACTTTTCAATGGGAGAAGGGGTCGCTGTGCACCAACAAACCTGCCATATTGATGCACTGGTGCTCCTTACACTCCTCGCGCAGTCAGATCACAAGCTCCATTACTCCATCGGGGGTGCCAAAGAGAGGTGAGGCAGTCAATCTGGATGGTTCTGACTTTTACGTTCATGTTCTGATGCTGCACAGCTTTCCTCAATCTCTTTCAGACTGCAACAACTCCCAATCCAGCCTGACTGCCCAGAGCAGTGCTGAGGGAGGGCTGCAGTGCTTGGGTTGGGGAGCCAGGGCGCTGCGATCAAGTAGCTGACTTGTCACTCATCAAATGGCCGTTTTTTTTGACGAGTGAGTTTTCACAGCCAGTGTTGGTAGGCTATGTGGCCCAAGTGACATCACAGCCATCCCAAAATCTGTCCTTGCCCCTACATTAGATAGAATGTACAGCACAGAAACAGGCCTTTCGGCCAAACTGGTCCATACTGGTGTTTATGCTCCACACAAGCCTCCTCATTCAAGACTATTAGCATTTCTTCCTCATGTGCTTAGCTAGTTTCCTCTTAAAGTCGTCCACGCTATTCACCTCAACCGCTCCCTGTGGTAGCGAATTCCACATTCTTACCACTCTCTGGGAAAAGAAGTCTCCCCTGAAGTACAACAGTGACTACACTTCAAAAAAGAAATAGAACTTCATTGAATGTAAAGCACTTTGGGACATCCTGAAGTTGTGAAAGGTGCTATATAAATGCAAGGGTCTTCCTTTCTTCTTAGCCACCCATGCCGCCAGTAGGGGCTGCTGAATGGTGATCAGGTGCAGTAACATGGGTCAATTTTCCCCTCGCTAACCCAAGGTCAAGTGTAGCACCTCTAACATGGTCCGGGCCTGAGATAAACCAACTCAGCACAGAGCAAGGGTCAAATCTGTGACTTTCCTGGGCAGTTGCAGGCCTCGGTTGCTCAGAATCAAAACCCACTGAGCCAACAGCAGAGTCCGAGAAGCCCATTCTTAACAAGAAAACTGCATTGTTGCAGCCGAAAATACAAAGTGTATTTCTGGCTTCAACACGAGTCAAATTTCAAAACAGTCCCGCAGAGGCTTGTCTCACATCAGGGAAAAAAGTGAATTCTGACCTTTTCAACTATGAGCAGTCAAATCCACCCTATGACAACAGAGACACATTTCCCGGCCTACCAGAAACTATTAGCCTTTAGATGAGCTGGATAATGCAAACAGCAACAGAGCAAGGGTTTGCATTATCCAGCTCGTCTAAAGGCTCTCGTTTACAATGCCCCCCATGATAATGCACTGTCTTCCTGAAGGCTCTTAATAAAATAAGTACATTATAATGAGGTTCCCCTGTATTTGCAAAGATCAGTCATGTATTTTAATCTTGAGAATGTAGCCTTTATTCTGCTTCTATAAATGTGGATCACTTTATCTTTAATGTTGCCGTTTTTAAGTGGTCAGATTTCGAGTGGCATGCTCAGTGGCACTTTTCAAGTGTTGCTCAGGGTTACCCTGGCTAGTTCAGTAGAGAACTGGTCGGTGTTATGCGGCACAGAGACCCACACATCAGAAAGGCCCAGCATTCAATCCCTGTGTTCTGCTGGGATGGGCCGAATGACTGCCTTCATCTCTGTCTATCTTGCGCTCGAAGTCAAGGCAGCAGATGGAAGCACTATGACTGGCAAGGGGATAGGGAGGGGGCAACAAAAAAAGAAAAGCCAGGCTTGATGCTCTTGGTTCCTGTCCTGAAAGTGAGTGTGTGTGTACGGACATCAGGTGAGAACAGGACTGGTACGATAGCAAAATACTGCAGATGCTGGAAATCCAAAATAACAACAGAAAATGCTGGAAAAACTCAGCAGGCCAGGCAACATCCGTGGAGAGAAAATAGAGTCGACATTTCGGGTCTAACCCTTTTTCAAAACTGGAAAGGAAATGAAATAGATCGAAGGCAGGGCTGGCAGAGAACAAAAGAAGTGAAGAGACATTAAGAGGTATTCAAAACGAGACGAGATGGTGATAGGACTAGTGGAGACAAAAGACGGCTCTAGATTAGGTGTGAAATGTTCTGGCAGAATGGGAGACAGCTGCCATGTGGGAGAGAAAAAAAAGGGAGGTGGGGGGGGGCGGAAAGGGGCAAAACAAAGATGTGGATAAAATATAAGCAAAAATGTAACGGGGGCCGAGGTTATGACCTGAAATTGTTGAACTCGATATTGAGTCCGGAAGGCTGTAAAGTGCCTAATCGGAAGATGAGGTGCTGTTCCTCGAGCTTACGCTGAGCTTCCATGGAACAATGCAAGAGCCCGAGTACAGTGAGGTCGGAGTGGGAATGGGGCGGTGAATTAAAATGACAGGCGACCGGAAGCTCAGGGTCCCCCTTACGGACTGAACGGAGGTGTTCCACAAAGCGGTCACCCAATCTGCGTTTGGTCCCCCAACGTGCCTCTGCTGTGATCCTTCCCCAGTGACTGAATAGCCTTTCCAACATTCGCATGAAGAATGGTCACTTGCCCATAGGACCGTACCTCCATCATGACTCACCGCCGTGAGAAGAGGACAGGAGCATCTGTGTTGTTCTCTAAACCGTGAACTGTATCTTGCTGTATCTTCTCCAAATGTTCCCAAAAGCATCAACAGTGCCTGTTAAGTAACTAGAGGTTTTCAGTACCACACTTTGCAATAGCAGCGAACTGCTACAGTGGCTGTGGAGGCAGAGTTACTGAACCTTTAAGATAGACTCTGTAAAGCCTAACGATAGCACGTAGAATCATAGAATCTGACCGCACTGAAGGAGGCCATTCAGCCCATTGTGCCTGTGCCGGCTGTTTGAAAGAGCTATCCAATTAGTGCCACTCTTTCCCCATAGACCTGCAATTTTTCCCTTTTCTACTATATATCCAATTCCCTTTTGAAAGTTACTATTGCATCTGCTTCCACCACCCTTTCAGGCAGTGCATTCCAGATTATTACTCGCTGCATAAAAACATTTCTCCTATCCTCTCCCCCTTGTTCTTTTGCCAATTATCTTAAATCTATGTCCTCTATGGTTACCAACGCTCCTGCCAGTGGAAACCATTTCTCCTTATTTACTCTGTCAAAACCCCTCATAATTTTGAACACCTCTATTAAATCTCCCCTTACCCTTCTCTGCTCTAAGGAGAACAATCCCAGTTTCTCGAGTCTCTCCACATGACTGAAGTCCCTCGTCCCTTGTACCATGCTAATAAATCTCCTCTGCACCCTCTCCGCCACCTCAACATCCTTCCTAAAGTGTGGTGCCCAGAATTGAACTTTGGGCACATTATAAGGGCACTGTTTACGTCAATTGCTAATTCCCACATCCCAGTTGCAATTGAATTGTCTGCTGATGGAGTGGCATTGGTTTGAACAATGCTCCACCAGATTGCATCTTACAAAGTTCAAATTATTTTAAAGAAGTTTATTTATGTTGTTTGGCTGCAGTTTCTTAGATATGATTTTTTTTATTAGGAGCACAGCTTGAAAAGATTCACTAGCAAGCTGCTCCTGTCTGTGTATTGCTGTTTGTAATCATTTCAAATAACTTGAGTATTAGGTAAAGAACTGGCGTTGAAATTTCTCAAGTGTACAGGATGCAAAATAAAATGTTGGAATTGATTTTCTGTCAGCTCTCAGTCATTGCCAACACAACTAAAATAAATAAAGTTTTAAATCTGTGTAAATACCATAGTCGCACTGAGAGCCGTACTAGTTGTTATGACAGCAAAAGGCACATGACTGAGTGAGATAACCCATAGGGGGGTGGGGGGGAGAAAGAGCAAGAACGAATCCAGATGTTTCTTCACCAGTACTTAGATTTTCTCTTTGTTGAGCAGATGTAAAAAATTAAAGCGTCAATTAGCTAGTCATTTTAGGTTTGCTTGGAATAATTTGATGCAAAAGCCATTTCAGCCCCCCCCCGCCCCCCCCAACCAGTGCAATATTTTGATTAAACAAATTATATCTGGTGTGTCACACAAGACAAAGTACCACACACACAGCAAATGATGATGCTTGCAAAACACATTAGGATGATCTACAGCAATCAGAGATCAGATTTTTCTATTCATACGTCAATCGGCTAGAATGTATACAAGCACCAGAGAGTGAACTTATTTTTGTTCCTCAAATCTTGTTGCCACTTAAAAGGTATTGTTCCACATGCTTCCTGCAAACTTCTCCATCTTTTGGTCTAGACAGGAGTGCCAGCAAGCTATTAAACCTGGAGGGGCATCACAGCAAGTCCCTATCTTTGTCTCACCTGATATCTGCACACTTTTCAGAAGGAGGAGGAAGACTACAACTTGCATTTTATACAGAGTCTTTCACGATCCTCAGGATGTCCCAAAGTGTTTCACAGCCAATGAAGTACTTTTTTTTTTTGACGTGTAGTCACTGTTGTAATGTAGGAAACGCGGCCGGCAGCCAAATTGCGCACAGCAAGCCCCCACAAACAGCAATGTGATGATGACCAGATAATCTGTTTTTAGTGATGTTGATGGAGGGATAAATATTGGCCAGGAGACAGAAGGGGTCACTGGCAGGGATCAGAAGCAGAAACGTAGGTGCATTGAGGCCAATTGCAGCACTCCTATTACCACCTCAAACTGAGTGACTTTGATCAGATCAATAAAGAAAACCTTGCACTTCTAGTGCCTTTAACAGAACATGTCCCAAAGCACATTACGTAGGCAAAGATGAAAATAAACAGCAGAGTAAGGGGAGGTAACTGGAAACTTAGGATGGGTTTCGAGAGGGTTTCTAGAAGTGTTTAAGATAGATCGTTTGAGAGAACAGGGCCAAGGCAGCTTAAAGAAGGATGCACTAAAAGCCAGAATCAGAACTGAAAGAATCGGGAGGTAATGCAAGTCTGAGGGGGCTGCATGGATAGAGTGGGGTAAGGCCATGAAGGGATTTGAAAATTATACCCATTAAGGTATTAAGTTTAAGATTCTTGTTAAGAAGCCAATGTAAATCAGCAAGGATGGGAGTGATGGATGTACGAGCCTTCAGTAAAAGAATATAGGCTGCTGAGCTTTGAACAAGTTGGAACTGATGGAGGGCAATGGATGGGAAGCCACCAAGAAAGACATTATGCAAATCAAGTCCAGAGATGACAAAGACATGGATATGGGTTTCAGCAGAAATGGGGGTGAGGTAGGAGAGGTGGAAGTAAACAGTCTTGGTGATGGATAGGATGTGGGGTTTGAAACTCAGCTCAGGGTCAAACAGAACTAAGGTTTGACACCACCTCATTAAGCCCAAGCAGTTGGCAGAGAAGGGATGGAGTCAATAGAAATATAGAAGAATGATCCTGCAGTTATATACCACCTTTCACATCCCAAAGCTAATTAAGCACATCTGAAATGTAGTCACTTTTAATTTGCACACAGTAAGGTCCCACAACAGCAATGATATATGTGACCAGATAATCTGTTATAGTGACATTGGTTGAGGGAGAAATTTTGGCCAGAGCATCGAGAGTTGCCTTGCTCTTTCTTCGAAATAGTCCCATGTAATCTATTTGCTTGCCCAAGAGGGCCCTGGTTTAAAGTCTCATCCGAAAGACAGCACCTCTAACAGTGCAGCACGTACTCAGTACTGCACTGAAGCATCAGCCTAGACGATGTGCTCAGGTCTCTGGAATGGGGCTTGGTCCGAATCAGAGGCAAGAACGATACCCCTAAGCCAAGGCGGACATCTATGGCAGGAGAATTAAATTTATGGTAGGTTACAGATTCCCCTCAAGAATTCTAGTATTTCAGTAGATTTAAGGAATTATTTAATCTTCCCCCATCCCCAACACTAGGTTTTTGTGGTAGAGACACTGACTACAACTTGCAAGCTGCTACTCATTACTTTGCAGTCGTAGCTGGTCACCGTGTTACAATTCCCCTAAATGGAAATAAATCAATTCATATCGCCATTTCAGCCCAAACTGCAACATGATTTGTTAGTGAATCAGAAACCCAGCATTTTATTTCTTTTAAACACTGCTTTTTTTTTTGTTTACATCAAATGACTAATACATGTTTAAGTCTGCCATCAGCCACTGTACAGAAATAAAAATTCATGATTACAGCTTCAATACCCGACAGCAGCCCCGAATCACATACAATGCCTGCAGGCTAGTGATTGAGTAAACAAAATGAGCTGCATATTTATGAAAAATAATTCATAGAATGCATTGAGTACTAAAAATGACAGCACTGCTATGAACAGATTGAGAAATTATAGCTTTTGAAATGACAATAGATGTCTTTTAATGGACTCGTATAGGGCTTACCCATCACTCTAGATGTGAACCATTGAAATCCCTTTCAAAGGGCCCATGCTTTGCTCAAAAGGCGATACAGATTTGAAATAATGTACCAGGTGAGGTTGTGGAAGCCAAAAACATTAGGATTCAAAATGCAATTAGAAGCTAGGCTTGGAGCACTGAAAGCTTCAGTGGGCCAAGTAGCCTTTTCTCCTCATCCTTGACTTTTCTTCTGTCTGAACACCACCTTGACGGAGGTCCACAGACGTGTTTCTTTGCTTCTCAAGACACACTGTGGAGTGTCTTCCCAAGACAGAGATCTGAGAGAGAGAACGAAGGTGGAAAATATAGAACTTCTACTTCAAAACCTCCAGGCAGATCAATCCGTCCTTCGTATTCACACACACACACACGACTTCTGAATAGGAACTCAAGTTCAAAAGTCAAGCCAACACCAACAGTTTGCACTCATATAGTACCTTTACCATAGTAAAACATCCCAAGGCGCTTCACAGGAGCGTTACCAAACAAAATTTAACACTGAGCTACGTAAGGAGATATTAGGGCAGGTGACCAAAAGCTTGGTCGAAGAGATAGGTTTTAAGGAGCGTCTTCAAGGAGGAGAGGCAGAGGGGTTTGGGAAATTCTAGAGCTAAAGGCACGGCTGCCAATGGTGGAGCAATTAAAATCGGGGATGTGCAAGAGGCCACCGTCTCATTCAGAGAAATTCAAAGTTTGCCCCAGTTTGAAGCCTGAAACACAGTGAACCACACACTTAGTCGGACTCTATACATACACCACACAATTGTGGCTTTCATCTTTCTCTCTGGAAGAGAATACAGGGGGGGGGGTCTTTATTATTCATCTAATTACATGACATTTGATTAATCTCCTTTCCATGGTGATCTAGCGGCTATACATCAGGAGTCGTCATTCCGATGGTAGAGCAGCAAAGGAGGAACTACAATTCTTAGGCTGTTTAATGGATAAGGAACAGGTGAGAATGCGGACGATATGCCAGAGAGAATCATATAGGCCACTGAAGGACTGCAGAGAGCTCATGGAGTTGTTTGGGTTCAAAGTGAAAAAGTTACACATCAAATAGCCGTCAAAATGATACTCATTAACGTGTGTACCAAACAGTTCATCCAAAGAAGTCTTAGCTCGATGAATTAACAAAGCTTCTAGAAAGAGGAGATGGTTTCTCATAACAAGACATCTATAAAATCAAGTTCCACTGATGTTTATATTAGCATTTTACAGGCTGCCTTGTAACAAGAGCTACATTTGACAGAGTCTGGATTAGCCACTTTCCAGAGGGTCATTTCAGGGGTTGGCGAACAGATGTTTACCCGTGTGTTATAGGCAGCCAACTCCTCCATTAAAAAAACATGCAATACATCAGAGAAGGAGATGACACCTGAAGTAGAGTCACTGGAACACCTTTAATACACAGCAAGTTCCTCTTAACCACACCCCCCCCCCAAAAGAGATTTTCAGTTGCTTTTATTTTCCAGCCTTTCCACGATTACTCATTTTCCCCATGGCAGTAAAGTGCTTCGGAGGGGGGTTGGATTATAGGAGTTCATTCGAATTAAAGCATTACCAAATTAGATATTTAAAAAAAAAAATAACCTTGTTGGCTATTTAAGAATTATCTCCAGTTGGATGGAGAGGCGCCAATCTATGTGTCCACATCAACCTGGCCAACGTCAGCTTCAGCTCCATCATTTTTTCCCCTCCCTGGATCCAGAGGCCGAGAAAAAATTCACTTCTCCAATACACTGTACTCAAAAAAAAAAGGAAAAGTGCCATCCTGGTCAGTGTCCTGCATCTCGTAGTCACTGGGTGCTCAGTGACATTTGCAAAGACCATATAGCAATTCACTTGGCTGTTCACCTAGTCAGAGAAAATAAAAGCTATTTTTTTTTTTTTTTAAAGTAAACACTGACATGAATCTTGTCGGTGGCATAGTGGTTAGCACTGTTGCCTCACAGCGCCAGGGACCCGGGTTCGAATCCGGCCTCGGGCGACTGTCTGTGTGGAGTTTGCACATTCTCCCCGTGTTTGCGTGGGTTTCCTCCGGTTTCCTCCCACAGTCCAAAGATGTGCGGGTTAGGTTGATTGGCTATCATAATTTGACCCTTAGTGTTAGGGGGATTAAATACGTGGGGTTACGGGGATAGGGTGGGATATGTGTTGGTGTAGGGGTTACGGGGATCGGGTGGGATATGTGTTGGTGCAGGCTCGATGGGCCGAAATAGCCTCTATCTGCACTGTGGCGTTCCTGTGATTCTGTGATGTGGAAATGACTTATGAAATGATACTGGGCAGCCTGCTGGTGGTGCTGTCCAGGGAGAGTATAAATACTTGGGCATGGGCCCAGCTTGCTCAGGACATTCTTTAACAGGAACTAGTGAAGGACACAACTAGATCTCCATGTTTAAAAACAGTTGATTAAAGCCTTGTTTAATACTTAAGACCAAGTGCCTAGTAGTTTTCTTACGTCAAACACTACATAAAGTTCAGGGGGTTTGGTATGAATAATAACTTGTATTTATATAGCGTCTTTAACACAGTAAAATGTCCCAGTGCGCTTTACAGGAATGTTAGCAAACAAAATTTGACACTGAGCCACATAAGGAGCTATTAGGGCAGGCGACCAAAAGCTTGGTCAAAGAGGTAGGTTTTAAGGAGCGTCTTAAAAGGAGAAAGAAGAGTAACAACTTACTTTTAGGCGGCACCTTTAATGTAGTAAACATCCCAAGGCACTTCAGAGTGGAAACTGAACCAAGGGTTAAAAGAGGTAACCAAAAAAAACCACACAGGTTTTGAAAGGGTTGAGGGAGCAAATTTAATTCAGTATGATCAAATCGGCTGAAGGGTTTACATAGCGTAAAGAATTTTCATCTATGAGCCATCAGACCACTGAAAACATAGAACATTTCTTGGTCAAAGCTATTAAGTTGTTAAAATTTGTATTTCCCCACCCCCCCATCATCTCTATGCCTTTGCTTTGTAAGACAAATGGTATCGTACCGTACATTTATCCAGTGCCATTCATGCAAGATAGCTGATAAACCTTAGTGACGTTGGAACCCAACTTTTGCATCAACAATATCCTGCCCCTCAACACTAGTGGAGTTACTTGCAGGAATTCTAGATAAACCAACAAGAGTACATTATTTTCAGCTCGTGTGTAAGCTCAACCTCGGAATCCATTATTGCATTCAGTTTGTAACAGAAATTTTTGAAAGTTAAAAAAATTCAGCATGATCCAGTTGCATAATTCCTAAAAAAATACCCAGATGCTTTTTTAAAAAAAAAAAACTGTGGTAGGAACGTATAAAAAGATTCCAGCAGTGATAGGCAGATGCTACCTTTTTTTTTAAACAGAGTCCCACAATAAACGTCAGAGCTGTCCCGTATTGACGTAGTGCAACTATCACTTAAGATGAAATGCAACCAGAGGGGGGGGGGAAAAAGTCATTTCTGTCAATTGCAATCCTCATTTAATGGCTTTTTAAACTGGGACTCAGAGCTGCCCTGATTTATAGAATGTTGTGATCCTTGTTTGTTCTGGGTGAAAACCTTGCATTAACATATCGGGACATGCATTTCAATGACAGATTGCAGCTCTGAGCAGCTCCTCTGTGCACCGCATCCAAAGTGGCAGGGTTTCCCCCAACTTTCAGCTCTCTCCAATGAAAGTTCATTAACCCCTTAGTAAAACCTTTTGGCGCTAAATACTTACAAACATATCTGAAACCACGGTGATTTGCGATGCTCTAGTTTAGATTTAAGGTTCTCAGATCCATTACCACTCACCCGCGGCCCCCCCCCCCCAATATAAATCAGATCAAAGACGCTTCTTTACTGCATGTGTGTGGATTATCTGAACATGAATGACATTTGTAACGTAATAAGTCTCTAATCTAAAGTACATAAAGCGCTTTTTTTTGTTGTAGCCTCTACTAAATAGACAAAACACATTAAAAGTTGGCACTAAAACAAACCCATTTCTACCAAACAGTTTTACTGGAAATGGAACTGGAGTTTGTGGTGCTTATTCAAGTCTATTTAAGAACACACAAAACTAGTCTTTCCCCATTTCAAGCTTTTTATTATTTAAATACACCATACTAGAGCAAATGTTTTTTTTTTGAAAATATCACAAATAAAATTTCCATTCTTAAAGTCCTACATTAGATACTAGAAAGCTGGGATGTTTCTGCTGGGGGAGAAGCAACATTTGACAAATCACATACATGCATACATACATGTTATTGTACAGAGAACCACTAAAAGTGTTTATGATAGAGAACTACCACAAAAATCACTGGATTTTTCTCCCATTGCCGCCTCTTTTATTATTAATAATAGCAATAAACACATTGTCCTTACAACACTTAGAAATACAAAGAGCCAACACATTTTTTTTTGCAAGGATGTTGTAAAGAAAAATAGAATACGGTGGGGGAGGGGGGGGTGGGGGAACCCGAGGCCAGTGCCCTGCTAATTATTAATGTAGGTACAAAGCACTTTTCAAAACCTCCAGTAATTTGTTTAATTTGTCATTATTCCAGATGCCCTCCGATGGGCCATTTTTTTTTTTTTGGTCCGTCCCCCCCCACCCCCCTTCTGAACAGTCTCATTAGCTCGGGTTCGCGGAGTCCTTATTCTGGTGTCCTCAAGTCACTTTTAATGCAAGAACAGCTTGGTGAGAGCAAACTAGCGAGGGTATATAAGTGTGCAATGTCGTCGTGTACCTGGCGTTGAAACCAGCCAAAAAACATGACTGTCTACTGGAACAAAGTGGGGTCCACCTGCGATGAGCCAGATCGAAAAGATGAAGGCACGCTTTCTGCACTGCTTTAAACCATCTCAGCAAACCTGCGAAAGAAATGGAGATCGGTCAAGCCAAGGAAAGAGGAGAAGTGGATCATAATCAACCACCACCCCCCTTCCCCCCACCTACCCAGTTCTACTCAAGAAGTATTTGGATGAAAGGTTACACCGGAAATATGAAAGTTTACACCGGTTCCAGGGATGAGGGATTACTGTTATGTGGACAGACTAGAGAAGCTGGGGTTGTTCTCCTTGAAGCAGAGAAGGCGAAGAGGAGATTTGATAGAGATGCTCAAAAATCAAGAAGGGTTTAGATAAGAGTAAATAAATAGAAATGGTCCCCAATGGCTGTAGGGTCAATAACGAGGGGGGCACAGATTTAAGGTGATTGGCAAAAGAACCAGAGGCGACATGAGCAAAAAACTTTTTCCACACAACGAGTGGTTAGGATTTGGAATGCACTGGCCTGATCTGGTGGTGGACACAGATCCAATAGTAGCCTTCAAAAAGGAATTGGATAAATACTTGAAGGAGAAAAAATTGCCGGGATATGGGGAAAGAGCAGGGGAGTGGGACTAACTGGATTGCTCTTCGAAAGAGCCGGTGCAGACTCGATGGGCCAAATGGCCTCCTTCTGTGCTGTACTATTCTATGATTCTATACACCCTGTCTTTCCTATGTCCCTTCAGATGTTGTGTGCATCTAGCATTTTCTGCTTTCAGTTTCAGTGTTTATTTTATTTTACTTTCATCGGAGCTCTCTTACTTCAACTAGAATGACTGATTTCACTCAGAACAGTACTGCAGAGATGAGCTAGTAAACATCTCCATTACATTAATCCAGCTTTCAACTACATTTTTTGGAGTTGCAGCCAAAACATAACATTCAGGCTCATAACATTTATTCAGGGCAGCTGTCAGCTTCTGACTAAATGTATTTAGATTTTACATTACTTAAATCGTTCCATTTGAAATCAGCTGATCTATGCCAAATAAAATGGATGGGTTTTGAATTTTTTTTAAAATGTTGGATAAAGATAACTACCAAATAGAAACCTTGCTTTGATTTCCCGAGTAAACAGAAAGGGACTAGATACAGACTGGATTTAAAACACTGCACCATCACTGAAACCACAGCCTGCAATCATTTACAATGGGGAATAGATAAAAGACGCAAATATTGTAACCATATTGCACCATTCAGCAAAAAGGTTTCTCCCCACAAAGTTTTTTTTGAGGAGTGAAATATTGTAATGGTTAGAGAAATACTTGCTTTCCATACAATACAGCGACCAATGAGTTAAGTAAATACACAATTCAATTAATTTTTAAAAAACGAGTACAACTTTCTTGACTTCTCACCACTTAAAAACTTTTAACAGTTTAGTGCATTTCTCTTTTTTTTACCCTTTCATCAAGCCACTAAAAGCCTGAGGTGCATTAGTAATTTGCAACCCCCCACTCGCAGGCTAATTAAACTAGCTGAGGCATTGAGCTTTAATTCCCCTGAGTTTGACCACAGTGTGAGAAAGGTAATTTGTCTGTCTTGAACAAAGAGATTAGGGAGCAGCCTAGCGCCTATTTAATAAATGAACATCAAATGTCGGCCACTATCGACAGAGACAACACCAATTATGCCATTTTAATGGAAATGTTTCGCATTTTTTTTTAAATGAACTTATCAGGCGCCGTTTCTGTCCTTGGCAATACTTTGTCTACTAGAACAAGCAGTGTCCTGTTCATTAGCAAAGAGGTTTGGGGGAGGGGGGGCTGTTTAACAGTCCACTGGGGGTAACTGCTATTTTCCTTAAACTCCCCATAGCATAAAAGGTTAAAACTGGGCATTGGGGGAAAAGTGCCTTTAAAAGGCGAGGCTGCATTTGGCGCAGAATTGTTGATGTTACGCTGCTGCTCAGAAGAAAAAGCCCATCTGTTTAACACTTGTTAAAATTCCACACGGTTAACCCTTCCTGCACTGTGCTGAATCCCTCTGGCCACTTCCACAACACGTGCACACTACACTTCCAAACATCTGCAGACAAGACGGGGCCATTTGAAAGACAGATGGCAGCGCAGAAAGCCGGATTGCACCGGATCCAAACAGATCCAGGCCAGGGCCGCACCAGATCCCAAACAGATCCAGTCCAGGGCCACACCAGATCCCAAACGGATCCCATCCAGGCCAGGGCCGCACCAGATCCCAAACAGATCCAGGCCGGGCCGCACCAGATCCCAAACGGATCCAGGCCGGGCCAGGGCCGCACCAGATCTCAAACTGATCCAGGCCGGAACCAGGGCCGCAGCAGGTCCCAAACAGATCCAATCCGGGTCGCACCAGATCCCAAACATCCAGTCTAGGCCAGGGCCGCACCAGATCCCGTCCGGGCCAGGGCCGCACCAGATCCCGTCCGGGCCAGGGCCGCACCAGATCCCGTCCGGGCCAGGGCCGCACCAGATCCCGTCCGGGCCAGGGCCGCACCAGATCCCGTCCGGGCCAGGGCCGCACCAGATCCCGTCCGGGCCAGGGCCGCACCAGATCCCAAAGAGACCCCGTCCAGGCCGCACCAGATCCAAAGAGATCCAGTTGGGGCCACACCAGATCCCAAAGAGATTCAGGCCAGGCCAGGGCCAGACCAGATCCCAGAGAGATCCAGTCCGGGCCAGGGCCACACCAGATCCCAAAGAGATTCAGTCCAGGCCAGGGCCGCACCAGATCCCAAAGAGATCCTGTCCAGGCTGCACCATATCCCAAACAGATCTAGTCCAGGCTGCACCAGATCCCAAACAGGTCCCAAAACCTCAATCTGCTACAAGAGCAGCGCTCCTATCCTGAGTTGGTCAAGCAATAACTTTGTGCCTAGCTCCGGCCCCTCTCCGATTCCCAGGGCATGTATTTATGTAGAATGCACAGCGTGAAAGAGAAGCACATTCTCCGGAGTGAAACAGTTTAACCATTTCCATTTGGTGCTTTACAATGGAGGGAACGGATCTCACCACACGCAGCCTTCGGCTGTTTGCTTTCCTTCCCGAGCATGCAACAGAACAAAAAAAATCTTCATCCCATGCTCTTGTCAATAGGCCAGGATTTAGAGTTTCCCATATACACTAAAGTGTTCCATTATACCTCGTGTTTAAGTATACACATACCCACATAGCTACTCAGTTACGGAGGGGGACGGGCATTTGGGAATGTGCCTAAATCTGGAGATGGAGCAACTACTGGAGCCACAGTAACTATTACGCTGCCCTATCTTTATGGACCTAGTGTCACTAATTGACCGGCACACTCATCACCCACAATACGAGTTAGATTGGGTTTAAACCATTATACTTCCTCCTTAACCTGCCTGGAACAGATGCTCAGACCAAAGACTTTGCCCAGGATCTCCGCAAACAAGTCTAGGTTGATGAAAGTTGATGTGGTGGGCATGTAACGTTCTGGGAAAATATAATCTTGTCCAACAGGTTTTTTTTTGTTGCTTAATACAGCATCTGAGCCAATTTGCAAATGAAATCATAAAAGCCTTGATTTCTTGCACAGTCTCTGCTCAACCTCCTTTACATGTAGACTGGAATGAGAGAGCCAGAGACTAATTTAGGGGCTGGGTCATTGGGCAGTGCTGAAGATGGTTTAAAAAGGATACTGGGTGAAGGGTCAGTACTACAGACTGGTACAAGGGAATCTGGGTGAATGGTCAGTACTACAGACTGGTACAAGGGAGTCTGGGTGAATGGTCAGTACTACAGACTGGTACAAGGGAGTCTGGGTGAATGGTCAGTACTACAGACTGGTACAAGGGAGTCTGTGTGAAGGGTCAATACTACAGACTGGTACAAGGGATTCTGGGTGAATGGTCAGTACTACAGACTGGTACAAGGGAGTCTGTGTGAAGGGTCAATACTACAGACTGGTACAAGGGATTCTGGGTGAAGGGTCAATACTACAGACTGGTACAAGGGAGTCTGTGTGAATGGTCAGCACTACAGATTGGTACAAGGGAGTCTCTGTGAATGGTCAGTACTACAGATTGGTACAAGGGAGACTGGGTGAATGGTCAGTACTACAGATTGGTACAAGGGAGTCTGGGTGAATGGTCAGTACTACAGATTGGTACAAGGGAGTCTGGGTGAATGGTCAGTACTACAGACTGGTACAAGGGAGTCTGGGTGAATGGTCAGTACTACAGACTGGTACAAGGGAGTCTGTGTGAATGGTCAGTACTACAGATTGGTACAAGGGAGTCTCTGTGAATGGTCAGTACTACAGATTGGTACAAGGGAGACTGGGTGAATGGTCAGTACTACAGATTGGTACAAGGGAGTCTGGGTGAATGGTCAGTACTACAGACTGGTACAAGGGAGTCTGTGTGAATGGTCAGTACTACAGACTGGTACAAGGGAGTCTGGGTGAATGGTCAGTACTACAGACTGGTACAAGGGAGACTGTGTGAATGGTCAGTACTACAGATTGGTACAAGGGAGTCTGGGTGAATGCTCAGTACTACAGACTGGTACAAGGGAGACTGGGTGAATGGTCAGTACTACAGACTGGTACAAGGGAGTCTGGGTGAATGGTCAGTACTACAGACTGGTACAAGGGATTCTGGGTGAAGGGTCAGTACTACAGACTGGTACAAGGGAGACTGTGTGAATGGTCAGTACTACAGATTGGTACAAGGGAGTCTGGGTGAATGCTCAGTACTACAGACTGGTACAAGGGATTCTGGGTGAAGGGTCAGTACTACAGACTGGTACAAGGGAGACTGTGTGAATGGTCAGTACTACAGATTGGTACAAGGGAGTCTGGGTGAATGCTCAGTACTACAGACTGGTACAAGGGAGACTGGGTGAATGGTCAGTACTACAGACTGGTACAAGGGAGTCTGGGTGAATGGTCAGTACTACAGACTGGTACAAGGGAGTCTGGGTGAAGGGTCAGTACTACAGACTGGTACAAGGGAGACTGGGTGAATGGTCAGTACTACAGATTGGTACAAGGGAGACTGGGTGAATGGTCAGTACTACAGACTGGTACAAGGGAGTCTGTGTGAATGGTCAGTACTACAGACTGGTACAAGGGAGACTGGGTGAATGGTCAGTACTACAGACTGGTACAAGGGAGTCTGTGCGAATGGTCAGTACTACAGACTGGTACAAGGGAGACTGGGTGAATGGTCAGTACTACAGACTGGTACAAGGGAGTCTGGGTGAATGGTCAGTACTACAGACTGGTACAAGGGATTCTGCGTGAAGGGTCAGTACTACAGACTGGTACAAGGGAGACTGGGTGAATGGTCAGTACTACAAACTGGTACAAGGGAGTCTGGGTGAATGGTCAGTACTACAGACTGATACAAGTGGGACTGGGTGAATGGTCAGTACTACAGACTGGTACAAGGGAGACTGGGTGAAGGGTCAGTACTACAGACTGGTACAAGGGAGACTGGGTGAAGGGTCAGTACTACAGACTGGTACAAGGGATTCTGGGTGAATGGTCAGTACTACAGACTGGTACAAGGGGGACTGGGTGAAGGGTCAGTACTACAGACTGGTACAAGGGAGACTGGGTGAAGGGTCAGTACGATAGACTGGTACAAGGGAGACCGGGTGAATGGTCAGTACTACAGACTGGTACAAGGGAGACTGGGTGAAGGGTCAGTACTACAGACTGGTACAAGGGAGACTGGGTGAAGGGTCAGTACTACAGACTGGTACAAGGGATTCTGGGTGAATGGTCAGTACTACAGACTGGTACAAGGGGGACTGGGTGAAGGGTCAGTACTACAGACTGGTACAAGGGAGACTGGGTGAAGGGTCAGTACGATAGACTGGTACAAGGGAGACCGGGTGAATGGTCAGTACTACAGACTGGTACAAGGGAGACTGGGTGAAGGGTCAGTACTACAGACTGGTACAAGGGAGACTGGGTGAAGGGTCAGTACTACAGACTGGTACAAGGGAGTCTGGGTGAATGGTCAGTACTATAGACTGGTACAAGGGAGTCTGGGTGAATGGTCAGTACTACAGACTGGTACAAGGGAGTCTGGGTGAATGGTCAGTACTACAGACTGGTACAAGGGAGTCTGGGTGAAGGGTCAGTACTACAGACTGGTACAAGGGAGACTGGGCGAATGGTCAGTACTACAGACTGGTACAAGGGAGACTGGGCGAAGGGTCAGTACTAAAGACTGGTACAAGGGAGACTGTGTGATGGGTCAGTACTACAGACTGGTACAAGGGAGTCTGGGTGATGGGTCAGTACTACAGACTGGTGCAAGGGAGACTGGGTGAAGGGTCAGTACTACAGACTGGTACAAGGGAGACTGGGTGAATGGTCAGTCGTACAGAGTGGTACAAGGCAGACTGGGTGAAGGGACAGTACTACAGACTGGTACAAGGGAGTCTGGCTGAAGGGTCAGTACTACAGACTGGTACAAGGGATTCTGGGTGAAGGGTCAGTACTACAGACTGGTACAAGGGAGACTGGGTGAAGGGTCAGTACCACAGACTGGTACAAGGGAGACTGGGTGAATGGTCAGTACTACAGACTGGTAGAAGGGAGACTGGGTGAAGGGTCAGTACTACAGACTGGTACAAGGGGGACTGGGTGAAGGGTCAGTACTACAGACTGGTACAAGGGAGACTGGGTGAAGGGTCAGTACTACAGACTGGTACAAGGGAGACAGGGTGAAGGGTCAGTACTAAAGACTGGTACAAGGGAGACTGGGTGAAGGGTCAGTACTACAGACTGGTACAAGGGGGACTGGGTGAAGGGTCAGTACTACAGACTGGTACAAGGGGGACTGGGTGAAGGGTCAGTACTACAGACTGGTACAAGGGAGTCTGGGTGAAGGGTCAGTACTACAGACTGGCACAAGTGGGACTGGGTGAATGGTCAGTACTACAGACTGGTACAAGGGAGACTGGGTGAAGGGTCAGTACTACAGACTGGTACAAGGGAGTCTGGGTGAAGGGTCAGTACTACAGACTGGTACAAGGGAGACTGGGTGAAGGGTCAGTACTACAGACTGGTACAAGGGAGTCTGGGTGAAGGGTCAGCACTACAGACTGGTACAAGGGAGACTGGGTGAAAGGTCAGTACTACAGACTGGTACAAGGGAGACTGAGTGAATGGTCAGTACTACAGACTGGTACAAGGGAGTCTGGGTGAAGGGTCAGTACTACAGACTGGTACAAGGGAGACTGGGTGAAGGGTCAGTACTACAGACTGGTACAAGGGAGTCTGGGTGAAGGGTCAGCACTACAGACTGGTACAAGGGAGACTGAGTGAATGGTCAGTACTACAGACTGGTACAAGGGAGACTGGGTGAAGGGTCAGTACTGCAGGCTGGTGCAAGGGAGACTGGGTGAAGGGTCAGTACTACAGACTAGTACAAGGGAGACTGGGTGAATGGTCAGTACTACAGACTGGTACAAGGGAGACTGGGTGACTGGTCAGTACTACAGACTGGTACAAGGGAGACTGGGTGAAGGGTCAGTACTACAGACTGGTACAAGGGGGACTGGGTGAATGGTCAGTACTACAGACTGGTACAAGGGAGACTGGGTGAATGGTCAGTACTACAGACTGGTACAAGGGAGACTGGGTGAAGGGTCAGTACTACAGACTGGTACAAGGGAGACTGGGTGAAGGGTCAGTACTACAGACTGGTACAAGGGAGACTGGGTGAGGGGTCAGTACTACAGACTGCTGCAAGAGAGACTGGGTGAAGGGTCAGTACTACAGACTGGTACAAGGGAGTCTCGGTGAATGGTCAGTACTACAGACTGGTACAAGGGAGACTGGGTGAATGGTCAGTACTACAGACTGGTACAAGGGAGTCTAGGTGAATGGTCAGTACTACAGACTGGTACAAGGGAGTCTGGGTGAATGGTCAGTACTACAGACTGGTACAAGGGAGTCTGGGTGAATGGTCAGTACTACAGACTGGTACAAGGGAGACTGGGTGAATGGTCAGTACTACAGACTGGTACAAGGGAGACTGGGTGAATGTTCAGTACTACAGACTGGTACAAGGGAGACTGGGTGAATGGTCAATACTACAGACTGGTACAAGGGAGACTGGGTGAATGGTCAGTACTACAGACTGGTACAAGGGAGACTGGGTGAATGGTCAGTACTACAGACTGGTACAAGGGAGACTGGGTGAAGGGTCAGTACTACAGACTGGCACAAGGGAGACTGGGTGAATGGTCAGTACTACAGACTGGTACAAGGGAGACTGGGTGAATGGTCAGTACTACAGACTGGTACAAGGGGGACTGGGTGAAGGGTCAGTACTACAGACTGGCACAAGGGAGTCTGGGTGAAGGGTCAGTACTACAGAATGGTACACGGGAGACTGGGTGAATGGTCAGTACTACAGACTGGTAGAAGGGAGACTGGGTGAAGGGTCAGTACTACAGACTGGTACAAGGGGGACTGGGTGAAGGGTCAGTACTACAGACTGGTACAAGGGAGACTGGGTGAAGGGTCAGTACTACAGACTGGTACAAGGGAGACTGGGTGAAGGGTCAGTACTAAAGACTGGTACAAGGGAGACTGGGTGAATGGTCAGTACTACAGACTGGTACAAGGGAGACTGGGTGAATGGTCAGTACTACAGTCTGGTACAAGGGAGACTGGGTGAAGGGTCAGTACTACAGACTGGTACAAGGGAGACTGGGTGAATGGTCAGTACTACAGACTGGTACAAGGGAGACTGGGTGAATGGTCAGTACTACAGACTGGTACAAGGGAGACTGGGTGAAGGGTCAGTACTACAGACTGGTAAAAGGGAGACTGGGTGAATGGTCAGTACTACAGACTGGTGCAAGGGAGACTGGGTGAAGGGTCAGTACTACAGACTGGTACAAGGGAGACTGGGTGAATGTTCAGTACTACAGACTGGTACAAGGGAGACTGGGTGAAGGGTCAGTACGACAGACTGGTACAAGGGAGACTGGGTGAATGGTCAGTACTACAGACTGGTACAAGGGGGACTGGGTGAAGGATCAGTACTACAGACTGGTACAAGGGGGACTGGGTGAAGGGTCAGTACTACAGACTGGTACAAGGGAGACTGGGTGAATGTTCAGTACTACAGACTGGTACAAGGGAGACTGGGTGAAGGGTCAGTACGACAGACTGGTACAAGGGAGACTGGGTGAATGGTCAGTACGACAGACTGGTACAAGGGAGTCTGGGTGAAGGATCAGTACTACAGACTGGTACAAGGGAGACTGGGTGAAGGGTCAGTGCTACAGACTGGTACAAGGGAGACTGGGTGAATGGTCAGTACGACAGACTGGTACAAGGGAGTCTGGGTGAAGGATCAGTACTACAGACTGGTACAAGGGGGACTGGGTGAAGGGTCAGTACTACAGACTGGTACAAGGGAGTCTGGGTGAAGGATCAGTACTACAGACTGGTACAAGGGGGACTGGGTGAAGGATCAGTACTACAGACTGGTACAAGGGAGTCTGGGTGAAGGATCAGTACTACAGACTGGTACAAGGGGGACTGGGTGAAGGGTCAGTACTACAGACTGGTACAAGGGAGACTGGGTGAATGGTCAGTACTACAGACTGGTACAAGGGAGACTGGGTGAATGGTCAGTACTACAGACTGGTACAAGGGAGTCTGGGTGAAGGGTCAGTACTACCGACTGGTACAAGGGGGATTGGGTGAATGGTCAGTACTACAGTCTGGTACAAGGGAGACTGGGTGAAGGGTCAGTACTACAGACTGGTACAAGGGAGACTGGGTGAAGGGTCAGTACTACAGACTGGTGCAAGGGAGACTGGGTGAATGGTCAGTACTACAGACTGATACAAGGGAGTCTGGGTGAATGGTCAGTACTACAGACTGATACAAGGGAGACTGGGTGAATGGTCAGTACTACAGACTGGTACAAGGGAGACTGGGTGAATGGTCAGTACTACAGACTGGTACAAGGGAGACTGGGTGAATGGTCAGTACTACAGTCTGGTACAAGGGAGACTGGGTGAAGGGTCAGTACTACAGACTGGTACAAGGGAGACTGGGTGAAGGGTCAGTACTCCAGACTGGTACAAGGGAGACTGGTTGAATGGTCAGTACTACAGACTGGTACAAGGGAGACTGGGTGAAGGGTCAGTACTACAGACTGGTACAAGGGAGACTGGGTGAATGGTCACTACTACAGACTGGTACAAGGGAGACTGGGTGAAGGGTCAGTACTACAGACTGGTAAAAGGGAGACTGGGTGAATGGTCAGTACTACAGACTGGTGCAAGGGAGACTGGGTGAAGGGTCAGTACTACAGACTGGTACAAGGGAGACTGGGTGAATGTTCAGTACTACAGACTGGTACAAGGGAGACTGGGTGAAGGGTCAGTATGACAGACTGGTACAAGGGAGACTGGGTGAATGGTCAGTACTACAGACTGGTACAAGGGGGACTGGGTGAAGGGTCAGTACGACAGACTGGTACAAGGGAGTCTGGGTGAAGGGTCAGTACTACAGACTGGTACAAGGGAGACTGGGTGAATGGTCAGTACTACAGATTTGTACAAGGGAGACTGGGTGAAGGGTCAGTACTACAGATTTGTACAAGGGAGTCTGGGTGAATGGTCAGTACTACAGATTTGTACAAGGGAGTCTGGGTGAATGGTCAGTACTACAGACTGGTACAAGGGAGACCGGGTGAATGGTCAGTACTACAGACTGGTACAAGGGAGACTGGGTGAATGGTCAGTACTACAGACTGGTACAAGGGAGTCTGGGTGAAGGGTCAGTACTACAGACTGGTACAAGGGAGACTGGGTGAATGGTCAGTACTACAGACTGGTACAAGGGAGACTGGGTGAAGGGTCAGTACTACAGACTGGTACAAGGGAGACTGGGTGAATGGTCAGTACTACAGACTGGTACAAGGTAGTCTGGGTGAAGGGTCAGTACTACAGACCGGTACAAGGGAGTCTGGGTGAATGGTCAGTACTACAGACTGGTACAAGGGAGACTGGGTGAATGGTCAGTACTACAGACTGGTACAAGGGAGACTGGGTGAAGGGTCAGTACTACAGACTGGTACAAGGGAGACTGGGTGAATGGTCAGTACTACAGACTGGTACAAGGGAGTCTGGGTGAAGGGTCAGTACTACAGACTGGTACAAGGGAGACTGGGTGAATGGTCAGTACTACAGACTGGTACAAGGGAGACTGGGTGAAGGGTCAGTGCTACAGACTGGTACAAGGGAGACTGGGTGAAGGGTCAGTACTACAGACTGGTACAAGGGAGACTGGGTGAATGGTCAGTACTACAGACTGGGACAAGGGAGACTGGGTGAAGGGTCAGTACTACAGACTGGTACAAGGGAGACTGGGTGAAGGGTCAGTACTACAGACTGGTACATGGGAGACTGGGTGAATGGTCAGTACTACAGACTGGTACAAGGGGGACTGGGTGAAGGGTCAGTACTACAGGCTGGTACAAGGGAGTCTGGGTGAAGGGTCAGTACTACAGACCGGTACAAGGGAGTCTGGGTGAAGGATCAGTACTACAGACTGGTACAAGGGAGACTGGGTGAAGGGTCAGTACTACAGACTTGTACAAGGGAGTCTGGGTGAAGGGTCAGTACTACAGACTGGTACAAGGGAGTCTGGGTGAAGGGTCAGTACTACAGACTGGTGCAAGTGGGACTGGGTGAATGGTCAGTACTACAGACTGGTACAAGGGAGACTGGGTGAAGGGTCAGTACTACAGACTTGTACAAGGGGGACTGGGTGAAGGGTCAGTACTACAGACTGGTACAAGGGAGTCTGGGTGAAGGGTCAGTACTACAGACTGGTTCAAGAGAGTCTGGGTGAAGGGTCAGTACTACAGACTGGTACAAGGAAGACTGGGTGAAGGGTCGGTACTACAGACTGGTACAGGGGAGTCTGGGTGAAGGGTCAGTACTACAGACTGGTACAAGGGAGACTGGGTGAATGGTCAGGGGCAGTCACAGAACCTGAAACAAGGGAAAGGATTGCTGTAGAATGAGGTACATAAAGTACACTTCTCTTGCTCCAAATCAAGACTGCTAAAGGATATTCCCTCCATTATGGAAAACAGCCATTCTGGAATGAAGGAAACAGTTGTAATATTTAATAAGGAACAGTTGCTTTTAGTCTGCCTGGTGAGATATTCAGATCATGAAAGAAATGCCAATCAATAAGGAACAACATGAAGCAGCACTTTTAAGTTTTGTTGAGTCTGTAATGAGCTCTTCCAACTGGAGCCTAGTGTTGGAGTCATAATATAAGAGAGACCGAATCCACTAGGTAAGTATCACTACTCCCCCGTTCAAAGAGAATCTTCCTTCTCACGATCAATGGGACTTATAGAACATTAAAAAAAACCCCAACAATTTTTTTGTTAGTGGAGTAAGTAGGGAGCAATAAAGTGTTAAATGCTTGAAAGTACTTAAACCAAACAGTTACTGTGTCAAGTTCAAACATAAATTAGATCCACCCACAAGCAGGGCAAAACTGTTTGGATTTCTTAACTTTCCCAATAACACTGATTGTTTTTATTTATTGACTGGGGGAGGAGAATGCATACAGCGCCCAGTGCCAACCCAGATCCAGTCCTTATATCAAAAGCCCAGCTACAACAAAAAAAACAAGTGAAGACAGGCTGGTGCACGCGGGATGACCTTACTGAAGTATCGCAGAACATCATCGCAGTATTACAGAAAAGTCAAATCAGACAGCACAACATTAAACAACTTGGATGCTCCCCACTTGTGCCACTTCTACAACCTGGCTGTTATAACCAAAGTAGCAACCTTCATTTTATTTAGTGCTGTTATGTACAACTATATTAATCTTTAACATTCATCAATGAAATATGTTTGACTGCATTTCTGAGATACCTAATGAGTTGCTCTACACAACGCCTGTAAAGCAAATTTAAAGTTCTGTGACAGAGGAGCCCCCTTGAAGTACAGAGTAGAATGAGGGGCAGAGGCTGGAAAGGACCCATGCTTACCTTCTGGTCGGATAGTAGAGGATTGCTCTGAAGTGGATTCAAATGTCCATTGATAAGGGACGTGGGTCTGTCATGTTCACAGAATAAACTGCCGTTGATATAATGAAACCGGTCTCCAGGGACAAGACGATTCCGGCAAGTGGCGCAGGTAAAGCACTGCGGGGAGGGGGGAAAAAAGTGTCATTTTCAGATACCCTTACACTAGCGTTAAAGTAATCTTGTCCATCTTAAGCACTGAACCCGAATCTGAGGCTGGGGTTCTTTTCTCTAGAAAAGAGAAGGCTGAGGGGTGACCTAATAGAGGTCTTTAAAATTATGATGGGGTTTGATAGGGTAGACGTAGAGAAGATGTTTTCACTTATTGGTGGGGGGGGGGGGGGGGAAGGAAGAAGGGGGAAGTGAAAAACTTGGGACCATAAACATAAGACAGTCACTGATAAATTCAACAAGGAATTCAGGAGAAACTTCTTTACCCAGAGAGTGGTTAGAATAGTTGAGGAAAAAAGCATAGATACATTTAAAGGGAAGCTAGATAAGTACATGAGGGAGAAATGAATAGAACCTTATGCCGATAGGGAGAGATGAAGTCGCGTGTGAGGAGACTCCTGTGGAGCAGAAACCAGTTGGGCTGAATGGCCTGTTTCTGTGTTGTAAATAATTCTATGAATCAAACCTTCACATTGCGTCGGTTAACTCAGTGAAGGCGCTTCTAACTGCCAACATACTGTAGAACAGCTCAATGCATAATAATGGGGAAGGGAGGGGGGGGGGTAATTTTATAAAGGGGAAGGGGGCGGGAGGGAGTAATTTTCTATCAGTAAAGATTACAGTGGTGGTTGTTGAGCACCGACGCGGGGATAAGAGAGTTGCCCCGATAGCTACGGTTAAGAAATTCGTGCAAAGGACTGAGGGAAGTGGTTACCTTGAGATGATAGACGTTGCCTTGTGCCCTCATGACCAACTCACTGGCTGGGATAGATTGTCCGCACGCACTGCACGCCCCACTATTCCCAAACAATCTAAAGACAAAAGTATTACCAGAGTTACACTTTACACTTCTTACCCAGTGGTTGCTGGCAACATTGCCAAAAGTTATTGATTTACAGAAGTAGAGTTTCTCTGGGAAAATGGAGAGAGAGAAAAAATGTTCCCGTGGGTCCCAATACTTTGCATAAATTATCGTTTTTCTGACTTTTAGGTATAGAATTGTACAGTTTATAAAAACAGTACAATTATTATTTGTTTAACTACCCTTCCCTCCTCCCTCCTCCCCCCCGCCCAAAAATAACTACTTGCACCGTTTTAAAGTCCGGTTGCTCCCATTCCAGTCTTAAAGAGCAGTTAACAGGAAGTGGCACCGTCCCTTTAAACCGACTACCTTGGAACACAGGATAGTTGGGCGACAGGTGTTGCAAGTACGGAGCAGTGAAGTCTACTAGGGAAGGAGCGGTGTTGGTAACAAAAAATAAGTAAAGGCCCCCCCTAAAATGCGGCGAGGAGTGTGTAGTAACGCTGCTGGCTGCGAGCTCTAACCCTAGCAGGAATTCCGTAAAAAGGATACAGGGTATATAATTCAGCCGCCTGCCTGGGGCAGCATGGAGACATATAGGAAATATTTGCCCTCGACCCCAAGTACAGTCCATCAATCTCGTTAGTCAATCTAAAAAATTAACATTCCTAGAACAGGCTTGCGACAGGAGACATCCGATACGTCTGGGCTGTTCCGAGTGCTTCGACCCAGCTGAAACTATTTATTTCCCCTTTCCAAAGTCCGGGAGACTACCGTTTTCTCCCAAATTATCTCCCGTCCCCCCAAACGCCAACAGCGGCCCATTATAGACGGGTCTGTTCAGGTCGGTAGATAATGAACCAGGGTTAATTTCTGGGGCAGAATGTCAATAGTCCAGCTCTCGCTGCGATCATCTTTTATCCCAGACGCTTCTGCTCAATAATGAAATGTTGTGTTATCTGCGGAAGATAGAAGGTCTCGCTCAATTCAGATGACTTCATCTGGGTCTCTTCGGCGTCCGTGGCAACCTGAATGAAATTTCGATTTGACCAGGAAAGTAATTTACTGGGATCTGCTGCCATTAGTCATCACCCTCGCTCCATGCAACATTCTAGCTGGGATGGGATGTAATGAAACGAGACCAAAAGCATCTGGTGGGCGAGCCATGGGAGAGGTTAGAGCAACAAAATAAATAAATAAACTCAAAATAATAATTCTCCAATTACGCCCCCCCCCTTTTTTTGGCCAGATGTATCTGGTTTGAATGCGCCATTCATTCTCTTGCACAGAGGAGAAACATAATTGGTGTGCTCCCAGCTTCGGAGCTCGCAAGAGGCGCCTTGTCATGTCAAATGTACTAATTCGCTGTCGCCACTTTATTGAAAATAGCCTCCAAGTTGTTATTACAGGTATCGACAGGCGACACACTGTGCAGTAAAGCTGCCCGCTTAAGATAGCTTTTAATAGGGAGCCCGAGAAACAAATTTTGCACCGGCATCGATTGCAAGACTTCAATCAAAACTCCATTTCAAAACTAATTAGTTTAGATACACGACACAGCGACACGTTAGTTGCTGAATTATAATGGCCGAGGCTTCAAAAAGGAAACTTCACTCAGTAACAACTATTAACTCCTCAAAATACCCAGTGCTGGACTTTTTGTGTGTGTTTTGTTCCCCCGACGACAATAACAACAAAAACAGGTTATTTTGTTAGTGGCGAATTTTAAGGCATGTTTGGAGAGAATGGCTTCTGAGTAAACCTCGCAGGAATAAACAGCAGGGTCACCGGGTACAGTTTGTACCGTGACCCAACAAACCTCTAATTTATTGGAGTCAGCCCATGGGAATGGATGGAAGGGGGGAAACAACAAAGTTAACAATTGCATGCCAGGGTATCTAAAAAAACAGGGCAGGGCTAGGGGCTGTTTGTGTTCTTTCCGTGTTGTCTGCCTGAAGCTTTATTATATATACACACACACACGAGACACGGTGGATTTGGTGTCAAGGGCTACAGTGTTCAATACCTTTAAAAAGCACCTAATATTCTCCAAACCCTCATTAGGGCAAACGGTGGAAACAACAATGCAATTTGGTTACGGAGACAAAAACCAGAGTGGGATAAAAAAAGACTGTCCTTGAATATGATTTTACAAAAGAGATTAACGTGAAATTCCATTAAAAGGCCCAAGCATTTAAAATGGAACCATTTTAAAGAGAACTGATCGAGGGAGAGATTATATGGAGTTAGCTCCAGCTAACTAATCAAGGTTTTCCATGTATTTAAAATAACCAGATGTATCACATACATTCATTATTTCCCCCCCCAAAATCCAGAGACCACTTTCGGTCCAAAATTGCCCTCTGAATTTGGGAGGAGTGTTGCTGGTTTGAGGTAATTAGCAGTAACGCTGTAGATCGACAGATGGGAAGCGGGTGAGCTTGGGAAGACTGTTCATGGCCAAATGTGTAACACTATCCTAAACTTTTCACTTTGAGCGCTGCGTGACTCGAATGTAAATAGCCCAAAACAGGGGATTCCTCAAGTTCATTTACTGCTCTTTGATGGAGCTTCAAGGACCTGAGGTGCTCAATTAAGTCTCTATCAGTCTGACTTGGGACTTTAATGATCCCACTTCTGTTTAAAACTCTTGGCAGGGGGAGAGCTACCCCCAGCGCCGACTAATTAAAGCAGAGGGGGTTTAATTTTTCCCTCAGACTGTGACGACAGAAAATTGGTTTCAATTTTCTTTTAAGACTCCGAGTCGAAGAGGTCGTTAATATTTCAACAATTCGGCAACTCGATCAATCACAACATCAAGCCGGAGCCCCAAATGAGATGGAACTCTTCAAGCGTTTTAATAGCAGCGGAATATATTGATACATAAAGTGGCGCTTTTGCATAATTGCAAAAAGAGAACCAGAGGAAGGGGGGGCAAAAAAACTGAAGAAAAATAAAGACGTGGTGGTGGGGGTGGGGGGTTGGAAACAGCCAAAATTGTGCCTGGTTAATTCAGAGTAACAGATATGCCCCCAAGTGAATTAAAGACCTTGAATTAATTCTGTTATGACAAATCAAGATAAACGTCCCCCTAAATTGCATGCGATTTAATTAATTTTTGAAATACTAGGTTTTTTTTCTCTCTCTCTGCTCGCTAATAGTTCTTGGGCTCGTCTGCTGTCATTGTGCTGACTTCAAAGTGATATTAAGTAACGAACTATTAGGTTTACCTAGCACGTCCAGAATGAGAGAGAGAGCTTTCATTTAATTTCCGTGCCTGGGAATTAAAGCAGAGACAGACAGAGAGAGAGAGAGAGAGAGAGAGAGGACAAGCGCCACCCGAGCTGGTAATAATCCCACTCTCAAAAGCCAATTTTCTTAATTAAATGTTTTGTTTGTTGGCTGGTAGCTGGCGGCTCTATTCATTTTGGACACGCCAGTCTCTTCTGCTGACCTGCTCTCAAACCGAGTCTCTCTAATATCTCATTAGATTTTTTTTGGAAAAATAAAATAAAAAAGGGGTGTGTGTGTGAGGGGGCAGGGGGGTGAGCTGGTACTAATGAAAGCTTTTAATTGTGCCGGTTCACATCCAGCTCGCTTATCTGGGGGATCTGAAGCTCCAGGGTCGAGCTGGCTGCTTCTCTCCCACGAACCCGGTGCTTACTAGAAGCCCCCACCCCCCAAAAAAGGTGTAGGTCCTGACTGACTCTTAATTAGTCCGGGATCCATTACAAAGTATCGCCGAGTAGGTACATTATTTAGGCGAGAAACCTGCATTGGGAAAGAGCAGTTTTTTTAATATTTAATTTTTAAAAAAAACAATCCCATCGAAAGGCACTTCAATCATTTCCCTATTGAGCTTTTACTTGACGCAGCTTCGGGCTGTTTGATTAGGTGTCTGACAAGCTTCTTGCTACTAAAATCCACAGCAGCGACCTGAGCTGACAGAAGTTGAATGCAATCCGTCCTGTGTTTTTTCCAAGAGCTGGAGCTTCTAATTCAGCTGCGAGAACTTGTTCAACATTATTATTATTATTTTTTTTTTAAACTTAATCTTTCTCTTCTCCTCCCCCGCCAAAAAAACCAAACACTTACAGAAATGAAATGTTTAATCCCTTAAAAAGTTTTGACGTGATCCCTCTGTACTCCCTTCCATTTAGATGATTGGAGGGAGTCACGTGGCAGGAAGAAGGTTACAGCGTACTGTACAAGACCCAAACTCTTCCCCAGCCATCATTTTCTATTTAATGAGGCCCCCCCGCCTCCCCCCTCGGTGAAGTAAACGTTCATGGAAAGTCATCAGCTTGTCTGGAATCTCCCCACCCTTATCCTCCTTCACATCTAACCCATGCATATTTTAAATTTAAAATGCAAGCACCTTCCTTATGGGATTCTTAACCTCATTTAATTTCCTTGACCTTTCAGGTCGAGTTACACTAAGAGAGGAATGTGCATTATAATGTTGGGAGCCGGGACTTGTTAGCTTAGACTTGCAAAGTTACACCTCAAAAACCAAACTGATTCCTTTACACTACTGTAAAGCTCACAGCAGAAATCAAATCATGTGCTAGAATAATATTTTTTAAGATTCAAATTCAACATCACATTTGAAATGAGACAATTTGGACCCAGGCAGCGTTACTGTTTACCTTTCTGATATCTGATACAGTTTCCAATCAATTATTATTCCAGTAGACGGGGAGGGGGGGGGGGGGGAAGAGACAGCAAAGAGATTGATTGACTCGTTTTAATAAGATTCTACATAGGACTTGATGGAATGAATTTTAAATCGCAACTTTTTTTTCAAAGTAGATATAACATTTAGAAAACCAAGGCAAGCTAGCGGTACCGATCAGTTCGAGAGGAGAGGGCACCCCGGCACCAACACAGTCCTCAGGCTGGAAAGGAAAGGGGGCTTGTGGTTCGTTCAAATCAGAAAAAAAATAACGTTGAACAGAATTTGTCTTTTAGCCGGAAAAAAAAGTGGGATTGTCAATAAGATTCAGCGTACTTGGGAAAATTTGCTAAATGCTTCCCCCCACCACCCTGAAGCTGTTTAAAGTTGGAAGGAATTGGATGATGATGTGGGGGGGAGAGAGAGAGAGAGATGGGTTATTTACCTGATGTAATCGTTCCTGCACAGGATCATGCCGCTCTTGGTGTAGCAGGAGGTGCCGATCTCCCCGAGCTGAGCCTGGCAGCAGGAGCACTTAAGGCAGCGGCTGTGCCAGTAGCTGTCCATGGCGTAGAGCAGGAAGCGGTCGGCGATCTTGCCCCCGCAGCCGGCGCACGTTTTCCAAGCCAAGCCCGCGCGGTTCACGCCGGCTGTGGTCGTCTGCGAGTTCCCGTTGTTCACCATTTTTGTTACTTACACCCCCTCGATTCTACATTCGGTGGAAGGAGGGAGGGGAGAGAGACGGAAGAGAGAGAGAGAGAGGGGGGGGGGGGTGGAACACAAAAAAAAACAGGAGGAGGGGGAAAAAAATAGGTGGTTGGAAATGAAAAGGCACAAAATACACGATTATGTTGGGTAGATTATTTCTTGCTGACGGGGGAAGGAGAAGGAAATCACAGATCAGGCCCAGCCCGAGCAGTCGCTTCATAGGCAAGCAAAAAAAACCCTAATTAAGAGCCTTGTTAACCTGTTACGCAAAGCCCGTGTTTAGTCTGGTCTAATCTGTCCTTGATCAGTAATCTAAACGTTGCTGTGGCTTCTTTGGTGTCATTTCAAGATGAATGCGCCTCTCCATGCAGCCAGAGGGGAAGAGGAGGAGGAGGAGAGGAGAGGGGGGGCGTTTAGCTGCCCTGCACATGTGCCTGATGTTCAATCGTTTCAGGTTTCCCTTATTTTATATATATTATAATATATTTTAAATACACGCCAGCATTCACGCAGAGTTGCAGAGATACTAGGGAAGAGGGTAAATTGCAAGATCCTAAACGATACGGAGCCAAAACATCTCAGTTACCCACCCCCCCCCGCCCCAAATTAGTGCTGCTCTTCAAATGCCCAGGCTAATTGATTTTTTTTTTAAAGAAATGAAATCGCAAGCCCCGAAAAACAAAAGTGAGTTTGCACCCCCCCTCCCCCCAGTACCCGAAGTCTGGGCCCTCATCAAGTTTCATTCCGAAGTGCAGAGAGGGAAGAGGGGGGCTGTTTTTTTTTTAAAAAGCTTTTAACTTAACTGCGTTTAGGCGAATTAATTACAGGGAGCTGCAATTGCAGGGCTCGGCCGGGACTCGGGGAGACTGAAAGCAAAGCCACGGCCAAGCAGACAGCCCAGCCGTACAAGGGGAAGGGGAAATCGGGCACCGCCGAGAAAGCCAGCTCGGGACAAGACAGCCTGCATTTTCCCAATCTGCAGCCCCCCCCCCTCCCCCCAAAAAACCTTTTAAAAAGCCTCCCTCCTCTCCCGAGGGGAAATGGGATTTTATATATATAAAAAATCGAATTTAAAAAACACACACGCGACTGTAATCTTACCTCCGCCTCTCCGCTTGGTCGGTATTGTGTGTGTGTGTGTGTGTGTGGAGTGTTTTTAAAACGACTGCTTATCAGATATTTGCGATGATCTTGAAAGACGCGTCTGGAATTCGATTGCAATTGAAAGAATCCAATCACAGGCTCCTTAACAGCTTTACTCAGCGCCGAGCTCTTCGTAGATCGGCCTTATTTTAAAAGGTTATTTTAATCGGTCGCTGGCTGTAAACAGCACTAAAGCTCTTTATATGCTCTCTCCCTCCTCGTTCACTGACGACGCGAAAGGTAAATGTCGAAGTTCCTCCTTTGATATGTCCGGCTGCTAACTTCTGTGCATGCGGATCGGCTGCTTCTCCGAGGCGCCTCTCTCAGGTTAAGTCTCCGTGAATCGGTCGGGGAAATGGGAGGAAGAAGCAACGGGAGCCAAGTTGAAGCTGGAAATAGGTGGGATTTTTTTTTCGGGGGGGGGGGGGAAGAGGGAGGGAACCGACGGTTTTGAGTCAAGTCTCTCTCGCACACACACAGCGCTTCAACGCGGCCGATCTCTTTCCCTGCTGCACCTACATGTGTTGGTGACAGCGGCGAATCCAGCAACACACCTCCCTGGAGCCGCACGTCAGCCTGCAAGCCGGCCAACCACTGGCGTCCAATTCGGGCGGAATAACAGAAGCATCCAATCCCCAACAACCCATGAAAAGCGGAGCAGCAAACACGATCGCAGCAGTTCTCTGTGACTGCAAACCGGGAAACTGCCAATTGCCCCCTTTGGGAAACGCAAAACGGCACGTACACACGAATATATAGGTTGTATGTGGGAGTTTCATGTATAGCCAGAATATCGATGCATTTCCTAACTACATCGTTATTTTAAGTGCGATGGGTTTTATACATCTGACGCTGAGTGAAATTTTACCACAAGCTTTCCGGGTCGAATATATTCTTTAATTTGGTGAGAATTGCGTGTTAAAAGATTGTTGAATTCACAGTGAGAGCAAACACAAACGTGTCCGGTTTGAGGACGAACGAAGTATGAGAACACTTGTCAAACGAAGCAGGGCGTTAAACGAGTGAAGGAATTGGGCTGCATTAGAAACGGAATCGGTCACTTGCTGCAGTGACCGACGCTTAGTTTCTGGGTTAACTTGGAAAAGTGATTAAGCTAAAAAGAACATTCAGTTGAGCTATTTATGAAAACTGAGTGATGTCACTTGGCGAATCATTTGCATTTGACCAGCTGATTGTTGCAGTGGTTTTGTTAACCTGTAGTTCTATTTGGAGTGGGTCATAAAATAAATCAAACAATCAGATTATTGTGTGTGCAACTGGCTTATGAATAAACACAAGAAACCCCACTACACAGTTAATCTTCAGAATCCCTCTTTTCTGTTTCATCTTTGCTAAAGTCACACTTTGTTGGAGGATGGGTTGTCCGGGTTACCCACCACGTTTTATTTTTCTCCCTCGCTCGTTGTATCTGTTTCTTTCCCCGGCTGTTGCTTGGATCTGGGCTGAAACCGCCCGGAACTTTCCCAACTGCTCAAGGCATTGTGGAGCTGACATAGTCAGGTTCCAGGTTCTATCGCCATTCTGTGCTGAATTAGCTCTGCCCTGCCAGGGTTTTGTTTTAATATTCATTCACAGGATGTGGGCGTCGCTGGCAAGGCCAGCATTTATTGCCCATTCCTAGTTGCCCTTGAGAAGGTGGTGGTGAGCCGCCTTCTTGAACCGCTGCAGTCCGTGTGGTGAAGGTACTCCCACAGTGCTGTTAGGGAGGGAGTTCCCAGTGACAATGAAGGATCGGCCGATATACTTCTAAGTCAGGATGGTGTGTGACTTGGAGGGGAACTTGGAGGTGGTGGTGTTCCCATGCGTCTGCTGCCCTTGTCCTTCTAGGTGGTAGAGGAAGAGGAAATCAGCCAGGGGTTTCACTCCTGATCATTGTCCCGTGAACGCCAAAAAGTGGCTTATGTGGATGTTGGGTTAAGAATGGGTTCAGCTCTGATACCCCCTGTGCCCAAATAGCCCGCTGCACTCCAAATCTGAATAGTCACATAACAAATGACCTTTGGACAAGGTACTGGAGGACAGGCTCCGTGTAACTGGACCCCAGCCTTCCGAAAGTGATATTAGAAGAACTGATAGACCAAAGAGGGATCTGACCTCTCAAGTACAATATATGTAATTTGTTTTACTTGTTCCAAGTTGACGTTGTTGCAAATAAGACTGATCCTTTACCCTGCTTATTGCTGAGAGTCACAGTTGGGATATGGAGTTAATCGTTTTCAGTGAAATATAAATGTGACGCCAATCTCTCAGTGAACATGTGGTTGCGGATTTTTTTTAAAATACAGCTTCTCCCACAACAATTTAAAAAAACTAGGTGCAGACCAGTTTCAACAGGAGAAGGGGGGACAACATATCAGTGGTGGCAATGATACATTGTCACTGCCTGCCTGTTTTTCAGTTTCCAAGTCTGTCCTCGCCCCCTTCAAACAATTCCAACAGGACTACTTTATATATTTGTCATTATGGAGTTCAAACAAGGAGCAGAATAAAAATACAGGAAACGGTATGTCCAACACCTACACTAGGTATTTGCACAAGTACATTTTATTCAGTATTGCCCACATGATTCTCCTCCTTATCTGAAGCATACTAACATGGCTTTCCCCATGGCCTAGTGGTTAAAAGCACCACCTGCTGGATGACTATGCGATACAGATCAGTAGGTTCTCTGTTTGATTCTCGGTCTGCTCTGAGTTTTCTGACCTCAGCCAAGGCTGCAGTCGGGGGGTGGAGGTGGGGGTCGGGTTGCTAGCCTTAGCCCAAGCCCCCCCCAGGTCTAGGGAAGAGGAAAGCTCACAGAGGGGTCATGCTCTCGATTGTTATCCTGGACAATGTGCTGGTGGGCATGTCGGGCGAGAACAGAATCTGGCTGTGCTGTGACACCTTCCAGGGTTGAGTAGTCTGCTAGCACTCGCCGTCTGGACTTGCATGTGAAGAATGGCCAATTGCACAAGGAGCTAAAGATCCGCCAGGACTAATGGAAATATAATGCAGAAATGTTACTGCTCTTAGGAGAGGAGAGAGGAAAACCTGACCGAGAACATTGCCCACGAGGTAGGTGCCATTGAAACTGCTTGAAGGCTGGGCAGGACACAGGTAATCTGTGACAGCTATCTCAATTCATTGATGCAGACCAGTGGCTGGAGGCCTGCGATGTCAATTATGAAATCCCATTCTTAATGTCTTGAACGTCTTGTGTATAGCGCACTCTTCCTGCAAGTCACACCTGGCTGTCACATTTTAGAGAATCCTCTAATGTACCATGAGCAATGCCACAGGAGCTCTGCTGATTTTTAGAATAAAGCGAACTCCGCGGGGTTTAATATCAATTCATAACATCAAAATCAATAAATGTGCAGCGTTCATAGAAGCAAATGCTGCACTACAATCTAAGTATTATTGGTTGGTTTTAATTAATGTTAATACAGATGTATAGTGCTATAGCCTGGTAGATTCCCTCCATCCATTGCTCCCTTGTTGTGCTCACTGCATCCTTTCCCTTACTATGTGGCCTTCTATTACCAGTGTTGATGTTTATATTTAAAAGTTTCCATTGATTGTGTATACAGATCTATGCGCATGCCCCTGTGTGCTGTATACATGTATCTATGGTTTTATCTCAAGTTCTTGCACCTAGTGTGCCTCTGTTACACTACTGATGCCACACTTGAAAGTGTCAGACTTTGTTATATACAAAATTATCTTTTTTTTAAAGAGTAAACTGGGATTGGCGTCTTACCTCATGGACCTGGGCTTAAATCCAATCCAGAGTGAAGGGATGAGAATCTCATTTTCCCGCTGGTTGTAAGTGCCCGAGAGTACATGGCCGTACAAAGTTGCCCCTAATTCGACACTAATTGGCAATTTAACTCAAACAGGCCCAAAAGATGATTGGTGTGGGAAATGGCACACCGGTGCAGTCCGGGGGTGCTCCTTCCGCGGTTGGGACTGAGGCACATTGTTCGGGCAGATTCATAGAAACTTTAGTTTGCATCTATAAGCGCTTTACCAGATCTGGGAGTGCTTGACGCTGACAGTAGGTGCATGAAATGAGAAGTTTCCCATTCCTAAGTATCCTTCACCTCCATTAGTACATTTTTTTAAAAGAAAGAAAGACGGCCTGTCAGAGAGCCAATGCTGGTTGCTCTGGCCGAAAGCCAGAAATTTACAAGCAGGTGCAATAAACTTCCAAGCGGTCTCAGGAATTTGGGCTATTTAGTTCACTTCCTTCCCTCCCAGGTGAATACTTAAAGGGAAAGGCCGGGTGGACCACAGCCCCATCTCAACAGCACAACCATAATCCAGACTACCATTGAACAGTGCCACGGGACATCCACTAATTCTTCAGAATTGTACCCTGCAAGTTCGCAGTATAACCAGGTGAGTCCCAAACAAATTACCTTTGTACATTCAAGATACTGAGTCACCAGGTTTTGGTGTAAACAAGCATTGCTCTCAAGGGGTTCCTTTCCATATTATATCTGGGCCTAAATGTGCAATCTTTTTAAACCTGTAAAACGAACCGTTTTGCATGCAAGTAAGAGTAGACAGCAACTCAACCGGATTGCTTAACATTTTCCGACTTCTTTTAATGATCTGGCAACTAACAAAACATCCTGACATCAACACGCGGAAGAGAAAAAAAAACAACAATGCAGGACATTACAACGGACGGCAGCTCTTATTTCGGGTAATCATTTGTCAACACCCAGCCCTTATTTCGCAGTAAGAAAACAGTGTCTGGAGTCCCGAGTGCTGCAAAAGGCTGGACGCAAGCTCGCAACATCACCTGGCTTGTTCAATGGCAGGTAACTTTCACGGGGGATCACGTGACTGCGCCTCACCTGCTCGATGTCACAATGCTGCCCTCAGACAATGCTGACATGACCCCCTGCACTTGACAGTCAGTCGAGGCGCGCTTGTGTGAGGCGCTGACTTTACTGTGTGAAGTGCAGCGACATTATAAATTGTACCGTCGGGCGAACTTGCACCCAACTGCTCTGCACAGGACATGTCAAAGATTTTTTTTTTGATATTGTAAATTTTGAGGTCTGCGTTTGAGGAACCCGCAGAAACAATTACTGTAACCTTTTTCACGAGGTAAATCTTGATAACATGTAATCTTTTATGAATGATTGATTGTTATCCTCGTCCATTCAAAATCTGCATTTGGCTAAATGTTGCATTGATGCCTAACAGCTCAATGTTTCGCAGTATGTGGCGGCAATCCATGAATGAAATGTGGCAAGCATAGTTTGAAAAAATTACAAAATAGCTAAATCATTCATAATTAATAAATCACGAACAATATAAGAATATGGTAGGTGTTTTCGATCAGAGTGCATCATTTAATAGTGTACAAACATTCATTTAAAAAAAGCAATGGATACCCATCCGTAGCAACTCACAATCAACCTCGCTGTTTACAACGACTGCTGACAGTGGTAAGTTTGGATCTGCACCGAGTTCCATGTCGAACATGGAAAGACACGATTCTGTTAAAAAATAATCTGATGGATGTGAATCTGATGTGGGTTTTTAAATGGGTTTATGTCTTCAGGTAATACCAAAGGGGTTAGCGTGTTCCCAAGGGAGTGGGCAATGAGTTCCCACCCCGGCGGCAGCACTACCTGCCATTGTTTTTAATCTAATTAATCATTTCTTCAGACACGCACTGTCAAAATGCGCTTGGATGTTCATTAGATTCTGGGGTAAGGATAAAGGAGGGTTCTGATTGAGACCTGTGTGGTAACACGTCTGATGTACACGCAGCTTCATTTAGTCTCCGAACTGCTGCTGTGAAGTCAAGAGAATCACAGTGGAAATCAATTTTTTTTTAAATCTTGTTACAATACAGATAACGATGTAACCTATACTTAATGCTATTGGCCAAGCTAAAGGTATGTTGGCAGTCATTAAAACAAGAGACCAGTTTAATACAATGTAGTGTATGCTGATATTACTTGCTTAAAGTATCTCGATTTATTATACAAAGTATTGCCAAACTCCTAAGATGTTCTACTACTCGCCAGTGATGCTACTTAATTTAATTTGCTTTTGTTTTACTATATTTGTTTTCCTCCGAACACTATTAGTGTTTGACTCATATTTCTCCCCATCCCCACCCCGCATCGTGATGAATGTCTGCTCTTTTGTGATTAAGAGGACGGTTGTGAAGTTGGGGTCTGTCCTCTATTCGAAAATGCCCCACGGGAGGGTTGTTTTTTTGCTGCAGAATCGTGTGCAGAAAGGATGCAGAGAGAAAAGAATGAAACCGATAACATCTCGGGACATGCAAAATAACATTCTAGCACATGAGAATAAATGCGCTGGTTTCTGCACAGACTGCGTCCTCTATACTTGATACAGCCGCTTGCAATATACTTGGGAATAGCTCCAACCCTCGAATTCAGGGGCGGCGCCTGGTCAAGACCATTAATTAACTACACTGTTAGAGTAGGAGTAAGAAGTTTTGAGATAATTCCCTAATGAAAGGAACGCTTAATCACCTATAGGTTCTCCGACAGCACCGAGGGCCACATTAATGAACTCGCCCAGCACACTCTCACTGAAAAAATGCCTCACGAATTTGGAAACGTCCCAAAAAGATATAATTTATATAAAACAGATGCTCGAGAGTGCGTTAATAGGCTATAACACAATCTGGGGGTGGGGAACTGATATCTTTCTTGTGGTTTATGGCATCATCTGAACCCCCTCAATCGTGTTACATTACACACTGCAACACCCTCTGAGGCATCTGGCTCTGGGCAGCAGAAAGCAGTACTCCCAGTATATAATCTGCACTCGCTCCATCCTGTAGATTTGACAGACATTTCTTTAAAGGACAGGCTAACCTGTAGTCACCAGATCCTGCATTGTGTCTCCCCCCTGCCTCTCACTTTATTGATGTCTACTTTTTATTTCAACTTCTACCCATTGTTCTTGTTTTTTTTTTAAATGTACACGCAAGTCAGATGAACTCCTTTCTCAACGGACGGTTAAAAAAAAAACAAATTTCCACTGCAAATTGGTTGCGCTCAGCGAAATGATGTTATTTGTTAAAGGCTGCCCTGGTCTGCTCACACAGTCAGTGTAAAACTCAGCCTGTGACGCGCTGTACGACCAGAGCGCCTCCTGCTGGCTGCTCGCCACTAGTTCCGCCGATTCTCCCTTTTGACTTTAACTGTATTTTGATCTCTTCTTTTTAAACCTAGTTAAATGTTTGAGCACCGACTAAAACGCAGAGAAATATTAATTTCCTATTCCCCAAAAATAAATAAATATGAATAATAAATGCGAGCAATAAGAGCCATAAAGAAAGTCCTAACTAAGCCTTTCCCCCGGGTCACAGGAGGAAGGGAGTCAGCAAAGCGCTGTGGTTAGATTTCGAGAGAGAAAGAGCATTTATATCGCGCCTTTCACGACGTCCCGAAGCACTTTACAGCCAATTAAGTACTTTTGAAGTGTAGTCATTGTTGTAACGTAGGAAACGTTCAACTGTGTTGTTTTATTTAACAATATTGAACAGCACGATTGGAGTGCTGCACAGTCTGAGGTGCAGTCTTGAGGATGAGGAATATTGTCAAAATGTTTGTAATTTATTTATTTTTAGCAATGCTTTGATTGGGCTCTGGCGTGTTGTCCGGCATCTGACCTCAGTGTTTGGAGATCCTTTTCAATCTGGACCACATGTTTGTTTTCCCTTCATTTGCATAACAAGAGTTTGGGGATCTAAGTGGTAACAAGTGGGCTCTCGTCTCTTTGGACACTCCAAACACCTGACACCTTTCCAGAAGTCAGAATAAACTTCTCACCGATCTCCTGACAGTGAGGGCGTGCCATTGTTTTCAGACTAAGTTTGTTGTTTTAAAAAATAATAATTCCCAGGGCACTTATAGGGGAAAAAAAGAGAACATGTAGAGGATTGAAAGAGACACCGCGAGAGTGCTTATGGTTTATTTGCATGCACTGAAGTCATGTTCAAATAGACAGGACTCCACACCCCCGCCCCCGACCCCCGCGACAGTCTTATCTGCCGAAATGCAGCCCATGTCACTATTTGAGCCATTCTCAAGCTTTTCAAAATAGAGGCATTCGGCTCGTTTTTAAAAACAATTAAAGCCCTCACACCAATTCTCCGAAACAGCTGTACTGCCGTGGGATGGATTCCTGATTACTTGAAAGGGCGCCCTGCACAAAACAACTGGACTCGCTGCAACTTGAATAGAAACATAGAAGGCAGGAGTAGGCCATTCGGCCTCTCGAGCCTGCTCCGCCATTCAATGAGATCATGGCTGATCGTCCAAATTCAGTACCCTGTTCCTGCCTTCTCTCCATATCTCCATATTTAATGAATTGGCCTCCACTGCCTTCTGTGGTAGAGAATTCCACAGGTTCACCACTCTCTGGGTGAAGAAATTCCTCCTCATCTCTGTCCTAAATGGCTTACCCCTTATCCTTAGACTGTGATCCCTGGTTCTGGACTCCCCAACCATCGGGAACATCCTTCCAGCATCTAGTCTGTCCAGTCCTGTTAGAATTTTATAAGTTTCGATGAGATCCCCTCTCATTCTTTTAAACTCCAGCGAGTACAAGCTCAATCGACCCAATCTTTCCTCATACGTCATTCCTGCCATCCCAGGTATCAGCCTGGTGAATCTTTGCTGCACTCCCTCCATGGCAAGAACATCCTTCCTCAGATATGGCGACCAAAACTGCACACAATACTCCAGATGTTGTCTCACCAAGGCCCTGTACAACTGCAGCAAGACATCCTTGTTCCTGTACTCAAACCCTCTCGCTACGAAGGCCAACATACCATTTGCCTTCTTAACCGCCTGCTGCACCTGCATGCTTACTTTCAGCGACTGGTGCACAAGGACACCCAGGTCTCATTGCACTTCCCCTTCTCCCAATCTATTGCCATTCAGATAATAATCTGCCTTCCTGTTTTTGACACCAAAGTGGATAACTTCGCATTTATCCGTGTTATATTGCATCTGCCATGCTTCTGCCCAATCACCCAACCTGTCCAAATCATACTGGAGTTTCTCGGTATCCTCCTCACAGCACACATGCCCACTCAGCTTTGTGTCATCTGCAAACTTGGAGATATTACATCTAGTTCCCTTGTCTAGATCATTAATATATATTGTGAATAGCTGGGGTCCAAGGACCGATCCCTGCGGTACCCCACTAGTCACTGCCTGCCACTCGGAAAAAGAGCCGTTTATTGCAACTCTTTGCTTTCTGTCTGCCAACCAGTTCTCTATCCAAGTCAATACCTTGCCCCCAATCCCCTGTGCCTTAATTTTACACGCTAATCTCTTATGCGGGACCTTATCGAAAGCCTTTTGAAAATCCAAATACACCACATCCACTGGTTCTCCCTTATCTATTTTACCAGTTACATCCTCAAAAAATTCCAGTAGATTAGTCAAGCACGATTTACCTTTTGTAAATCCATGTTGACTTTGTCCGATCCGGTCACTTTTTTCCAAGCGTTCTACTATTACATCCTTTATAATGGACTCTAGCATTTTCCCCACTACCGATGTCAGGCTTACCGGTCTGTAATTCCCTGTTTTCTCTCTACCACCCTTTTTGAACAGTGGGGTAACATTAGCTACCCGCCAATCCATGAGTACTGTTCCAGAGTCTATCGAATTGTGGAAGATGACCCGCAATGCATCTACTATTTCTAGGGCCACTTCCTTAAGTACCCTAGGATGTAGATTATCAGGCCCTGGGGATTTATCAGCCCTCAATCCCATCAATTTCCCTAGCACCATACTCTCTCTGCCTGAACTCACCAAGCAAAAATGGGTGTTTATTTTGCCCAGCTAGCTCTACATTGTGCAGAGAGTTAAAGACTGCTCGTGTTTGTCAGAGTGATCCCTTTTGCGCTTTGGGACGGTTAAAGGCGCTATGTAAATACAAGTTTTTGTTGTTGTTGTAGGCGACCAGTTTACCGCAGGCTGCACCGATAAAAGGAAAGATTTGCATTTCTAAAGCGCCTTTCACGACCACCGGACGTCTCAAAACGCTTTACAGCCAACGAAGTACTTTTGGAGTGTAGTCACTGTTGTAATGTGGGAAACGCGGCAGGCAATTTGTGCACAGCAAGCTCCCACAAGCAGCAATGTGATAATGATCAGATAACCCGATAAGGAACATTTGAATTAAAACTTGGTATATGTGCTTCTCCCTTAAAAAAATATTTAAACGCAGCGGCTCGTGTGCGGATGTTCTGTGTGTCAAAGAGCGGGAGAGGAAGCCGAACTCTCTCAGTGGGGCAGATGAAGAACTCTCAGGTCTTCAAAATAACTCCAAGCGGGCGGCGGAGTCACATTGCAGGACAGGTTAAAGGCACAGGAGGTATTCCCAAAAAGGGGAATCACAAGGGAATGCCCACTGCGACCTTGTTTTCGGTCACTGTGCATGGGAGGACGGTGCCTCACAGTACGGGTGTGTGTGAAGGGGAAATAGGGACTTTGCGCTGGCGCATGTGGTAATGAGGGGGAGGTGTGGATTGGGATCTCCATGCTGAGTGCCTGTGTGACGGAGGGTCTAAAGACTTTACCCCTCTGCCACACCCACTCACACGGACACATGTGGTAATATTGCAGACGGGTTAATGTGGGGACTACAATGAGAACCTGTGTAAATAAACCGCTGAGGTGACGGTCACTCTTGACATACACAGAAGTAGGGAGAGCAGTTTTATTCAGAGTAAACCATTACTTTTGTAGTGCTCACTGGGCTGCGGTATTTTTCGAAATCCCTGCTTACAATTTAAGCCAAAATCAATGAATTGCGAGAAAGTTGCGAAATACTTCAATTTTTTTCCTGTAAAGTTTCCTGAAGTATAACCCCAGAGGCTCCAACTACAAGTATCATTTAACATGCCCCCTTACAGGAATACCGCGGTGTACCAAATCTAGCAATGTAGCGCACAGTGGACAGGTATCCGGCCGGTTTTTCAATCGCACTCCGCATGATTTATTGCTGCATATCAAACCGATTTTTCCAGAGGTCGCGCAGCTATCTATTTCATTCCCTTGCTTTACTGAACCCTGCTCTTCATAAATAGCATTGTGACTAGGCAATGCCCGAGCGACTCCGGAGGTGGTTCCCTTTGAGTCTTTTATATAGAGCACATTCCTACTGATAATGTAAAGAATTAAAAAAATGCACAGCCCCGGTATATCTGGTGCTTTTAGATAGAATTTCCAGCATAGAAACAGGCCCAGCAGGTCCATGCCGGTGTTTATGCTCCACACCAGGCTCGGGCTGATAAGTGGCAGGTAACATTCGCGCCACGGAAGTGCCAGGCAATGACTATCTTCAACAAGCGAGAGTCTAACCACCTCCCTTTGACATTCAATGGCATTACCATCGCCGAATCCCCCACTATCAACATCCTGGGGGTCACCATTAACCAGAAACTTAACTGGACCAGCCACATAAATACTGTGGCAACAAGAGCAGGTCAGAGGCTGGGTATTCTGTGGCGAGTGTCTCACCTCCTGACTCCCCAAAGCCTTTCCACCATCTACAAGGCACAAGTCAGGAGTGTGATGGAATACTCTCCACTTGCCTGGATGAGTGCAGCTCCAACAACACTCAAGAAGCTCGACACCATCCAGGACAAAGCAGCCCGCTTGATTGGCACCCCATCCACCACCTTAAACATTCACTCCCTCCACCACCAGCATACCGTGGCTGCAGTGTGTACCATTTACAAGATGCACTGCAGCAACTCACCAAGGCTTCTTCGGCAGCACCTCCCAAACCTGCAACCTCTTCCACCTAGAAGGACAAGGGCAGCAGGCGCATGGGAACACCACCACCTCCAAGTTCCCCTCCAAGTCACACACAATCCTGACTTAGAAGTATATCACCGATCCTTCATCATCGCTGGGTCAAAATCCTGGAACTCCCTCCCTCACAGCACTGTGGGAGTACCTTCACCACACGGACTGCAGCGCTTCAAGAAGGTGGCTCACCACCACCTTCTCAAGTACAATTAGGGATGGGTAATAAATGCTGGCATTGCCAGCGATGCCCTGATCCCATAAACGAATAAAAAAATACCAGCCTCCTCCCACCTTACTTTATTTAACCCCATCATCATATCCTTTTATTCCTTTCTCCCTCATGTACTTAGCTAGCTTCAGCCTTGGCTCAGTTGGTAACACTCTGCCCTGAGGCTGACACTCCAGTGCAGTACTGAGCGGGTGACTGACCGAGGTACCCATGAGATAAGAACATAAGAAGTAAGAGCAAGAATAGGCCATACAGCCCTTCGAGCCTGCTCCACCATTCAATAAGATCATGGCTGATCATCGACCTCAACTCCACTTTCCCGCCTGATCTCCATATCCCTTGATTCCCCGAGAGTCCAAAAGTCTCTCTATCTCAGCCTTTAATATACTCAAAGACTCAGCATCCACAGCCCTCTGGGGCAGAGAATTCCAAAGATTCTCCAATGTTACACCGAGAACAGTCTGCCCTCTCTGGGTGGACCTAAAAGATCCCAGGGCACTATTTCAAAGAAGAGTTGGGGAATCCTCCCCTGTGTCCTGGCCAACATTTATCCCTCAACTAACATCACTAAAGCTTGCTGTGCACAAATTGACTGCCAGGTTTCCTACATTACAACAGTGACCACATTTCAAAAGTACTTCATTGGCTGTAAAGTGCATTGGGACGTCCTGAGGTCGTGAAAGGCGCTATATAAATGCAAGTCTTTCTTTCCTCTTCAATGCAATATCATCCCCTTTTATTTCAGCATCATTGCCAAATCTTAGTGTTTAATGACAGTGAGGCTGTCGATCCTATGTATGAAAAAGAAAGCGCTTTACAGCCAATTAAGTACTTTCAGTCACTGTTGTAACGTGGGAAACTCGGCAGCCAGTTTGCGCACAGCAAGCTCCCACAAACAGCAATGTGATAATGATCAGATAATCTGTTTTAATGATGTTGATGGAAACCCCACTTGTTTCTAGAAAGTGAATGTTTTTTAGCGGTTTGTAAAATAAATCTAATGGCTCCCTTCCACCGGGTGTATTTGCGGTTATCTGCGAGGCTTGTGTGTGTGAACCAATGATCTAACCGCTCCCTCAGTGCCCCACTTACTACCAGTATTTGGGCTGCTGTCAGTCCTTTGCTCTCGCTGATGCTGTGTGTGGTACAATCATCAATTCGGTGGCTCGTTTGTCAATCCAGTTTTTTGAGGAAAAGCATTTAATAATGTCCATTCAGCACGAACAGATTTTTTCTAAATTAACGCCAATTATCTTGTTTTAAATTACTCTACTTTGTTATAATCTTAGTCTAAAATTATATATATATCCATAATTTTATATATATATATATCTTTGTAACTCGACCAAGTACAATATCAGGACCGTGGCCCGTTTCACGAGGAAATGTGCAGATGATTAGATTTTCAGCTCCTGTACATTTTCAATGTTTTAAAAGTGAACTGTTCATTATAAAGCTGCTTTGTATCTTCGTTATACAGTTTTCTTTCGGACCCCCCCACCCCCCCCAATAGACTTAAATCACAAATCTGTCATTTAAGAGAGCCTCCTCAAAGCGGTTCCAATTTTAAATAGGGCGATTGTTTGAGAAGATCTATTGTCCAATCACTGTTTTCTGAAGTTCAATGTTTAAAAATATATATTTTGACGGGTAAAAAATATTTTCTTTTAGGATTGTGTTTACTGACCAAACTCTAAATAATAATAGTTAGCGCCACTTTTCATGTGAGGTCAAACAGCTGCAAAGGACGCGACACTTTCTAAGCTCCCATTCAGGACAGTTGCATCCCAAACAGTTTACCGGATTCCCCACCTTTCTAAATGGTTTGGAAAACGCCGGGTTGCAGTTAATGACGAGAAGGTTGCGCGGTATAAATAATCTAGTTACTGCTGGTAAGAACCCAACTTCCGCCAAACAGATAGTCTTTCAGTCAAAGATGAAATCACATGGATGGGTTACTGTAAATCACAGCGCAGCTCCCAGCTCTGTGATGTTATCACCGAGTGAGTTATTGACTGTAATTCATGACAACAAGGTAAATATAACCCTAATGGCGCTGTGAAAATCCACGGGAAAAACTCGGGATTTATGGCGGGAGTGGCAGTAATCGCTCAGAGTCCAGCCATTACCCCATCAGGTCTGTTCATGGATTATGGCTGGTACTGAAGCTGATTGACATCGGGGCTGCTTCCGATGTGGAAGAGGATTTGCAATGTTTTGTAATCAAGAGAATCGCAACCGGAGCGTCCCCATTGCAAAGTGATGCTGCTTTCCCCAACCCAACCCCTGCAGTTTTATTTGCAGGTATTTCAGTTTTAAGATTGACAGGGTTAACGAGAGTGCTAATGAGTGACCAACGTGTGCTATTGATCTGAGCTACATGACATCTTTTATTCTGGTCCAGTGATTATTTCCCAACTGAGCTTGGGACTCCTTCCCCCCCTCCCAAAAAAAACCCTCCGCCAAGGTTTATTCTAATATTATTACACACATTGAACGCGTGAGAGGAAACAAAAGTAAACTTAATGTTCTCAAAGATAAAAGTATTTCAACCTGCTTGGAGCGAGTTGGTCAATTCTATGGCAAGTTTAACAGGCGCTGACTGTGAGCGCGCAGCAGTACAGTGAACATTTCTCAATGTGAAGAAAATCTCAGGTGTTCAAACCTCTTTTATTTGAAACCTCGATTGCTTTCCCCACTATTAATGACCTATTGTTTCTCTCCTTCCCCCGCTGACACGCAGATTGCTTCATTTTCTAATTTCTCCTCAAATTCCACCCAGACCCGAGTTCCCAACCTATTCATCGAAATGAATGATGTGAATAATACTGTTTTCACAATGGAATAATTAATTTGCTCCAACTATTAAAACAAGAGAGAATTATGAAGTGACTTGAATGGGAGCCTCGGAGGAGGCCCATTGTTTGCTCTTTAATGAGCTCTTGGTAAATGGCGAGGAAATATTACCTCTTTTCTGTAATATGATCGAGGTAAAGTATATTAAGGAGACTCGCAATCCCCCAGTGAAAACAGTTTCGAAAGGCTCCCACCCATTATTTGTGAAGGGTTGAGTGTTTCCCTCAGCTAACAGTTGATTAAGGTCCACGCTATTGGAGCTACATGCAAAAACACAACGCCATGATCTGGAGCAGGTAGAATCTAATGAGCTTATGTGTGACAAATTTCATAATTATTCTACCTACTGCTAACAGAAAATTCATCAGTCAAAGCAAATTAGTTTAGATTCATTAGAATAAGGAATCTAGCGGGCACATATACTTTATTAGTCCCTTACACCAATAGGTTTAATTAGCTACATATTTCACAGCTACAGTGCTATCTCTCAGCCTGCTCTCAGGGAAGGGGCTGCTTTATGCCTTTTATTTACAGTAACAAGCTATCAGAGGCTGAGTTAACCCCGTCATTAATTCTGAAAGCAAAGATAGGCTTACTTTATTAGCCAGAGTCCCATCAAATCTGCGTCCTGTCTCTGCACTGGACAAATGTTATCTGGATTTTTTTTCTCTCTCTCCCTTTAATTCACGGCTGGGCTCCGCGCCAGCCTGTGTCACGCTTTATAATAACGGCCCGAAAAAACACCGTTCCAAAACAGGCACAAAAAAAAGATTCAATAACAAAGCACAACAATTTTGTCTACAGTTTCTACAAAAGCCTCGGCCCTTGTGGAAATCATTAGCAGCACAACTATGCTGAGCTCTAAATATGAAACAGATCTCGCTAGGATCTTTCAATTTCGTTTACTGTATATTTTAATGCTCTTGCTGGTTGCAACTGTATGGTTTAAAACACATTCTAACTCGCGAGGATTCATTTTCAAATAATCCACTTGTGTTTACAAACATTGTCCCTTCCAAGTCCCTCAGAATCGGTCACACATCTTCAGTAGCAAATGACAAACCTCACAATCTGAGCACTTTGTAAGAGAGAGTTGCTGGATAGCTGCTGCCTCCTGCTGGAAAGCACTGGAACTCCATGGCAGAGCAGCAATGACATTAAAGCTGCAACCGGCCGAAAGACTTAAAGTTACAACATTTAATCAAATCAAATCAAATCAACTTTTTATTGTCATTGTTAGTGCACAAGTGCAGTACAACGAAATGTAGGCTTGCGGCTCCCGAGAGTGTACATTTGGATTAAGACATTTAAACATTCAACATACATTTGGCTTGTAGTATATTAACATAAATATGACCATAATAAAGTGCATTGGCAGATGTGCAGGCTTTAGAGTTTATTTGTGGAGTTCAGTAGGATGACAGCCCTGGGAAAGAAGCTGTTCCTAAATCTGGTCGTACGGGTGCGAATGCATCTGTAGCGTCTCCCAGATGGCAGGAGGGCGAACAGACTGTGGCTGGGGTGGGTAGGGTCTTTGATGATGGACCGTGACCTCCGTAGACAGCGTTTCTGGTATATGTGCTCTATGGTCGGTAGCCGGGTGCCGGTAATGCGTTGGGCAGTTTTGACTACCCGCTGCAGGGCTTTCCGGTCATAGTAGCTACAGCTGCCATACCATATTGTGATACAATTTGTCAGGATGCTCTCTATAGTGCAGCGGTAAAAGTTTGAGAGGATCAGGGGTGACAGATTACATCCCTTCAGCCTCCTTAAGAAATATAGGCGCTGCTGGGCCGCCTTCACCAGAGAGGAGGTGTTGAGGGACCAGGAGAAGTCTTCCGTGATGTGGGCTCCGAGGAACTTAAAGCTGGCCACCCTTTCCACCACACCACATGGAGCATTCATTCTGTGGTCTGAGACTGGTAGCTACAGTACAGGTTCCAGCCACAACAGTACCTTGTTTATGGAGCCTGCTGACATTCTCTCACCCAGGAGCGAGCTCTAAGCATGCTTGAGTACACGTATGCCCAAGCACCACTCCCCGTTGTTGCTTTTTATATGTCTTGAGAGCACAAGGAGGAGTGCCAACAGTCTCAGGGTGTCGGCTGTGGCTCCGTGGGTAGCACACTCTCACCTCTGAGTTAGAAGGTTGTCGGTTCCAGAGACTTGAACACAAAGATCTACGGTGACACTCCAGTGCAGCGCTGAGGGAGTGCTGCACTGTCAAAGGTGCCTTCTTTCAGATGAAACGTTAAACCGAGGCCCCGTCTGCCCTCGCAGTTGGACGTAAAAGATCCTATGGCGCTATTTCAAAGAAGAGCAGGGGAGTTCTCCCCGGTGTCCTGGCCAATATTTATCCCTCAACCAACATCACTAAAACAGATTATCTGGTCATTATCACATTGCTGTTTGTGGGAGTTTGCTGTGCGCAAATTGGCTGCCGCGTTTCCTACATTACAACAGTGTATTTAATTGGCTGTAAAGCGCTTTGGGATGTCCTGAGGTCGTAAAAGGCACTATAGAAATGCAAGTCTTTCTTTATCTAAACTTTGAATAATGGAACTCTTGAGCCCCTTTAAACTGTATTTTATGCTGCACTGGAATTATACTCCATGCAATGTCAAAACCAACTGGTGCGAGACTGGTTCCATGAAGGGGTCTCTCGCCACTCCCTTCTGGAGACAGGTTGGAACCAGACTCCAAACTATCTCTGTCACTTACGGTAAAGCTGAAATTCCCTGGCAGCAATGCTAAAGTTTCAACATAAACAAGCCTTCAGTGAGAAAAATGATCAACGTGGGATAAGCCCAACACTCACCTCCTAACCTTTACAACAACAAAAAGTTCCAATGTTAGGTGATGAATTGCACAATTCCTGCAGTGAAAGTGATAATTATCACATACCTTTTAAAATAGCTGTACTGTACTACAAGGTTACATGTTCAACACAACATTGTGTCGAAGGTTTGAGATATCTTCAGTGAGTAAAAAGCCCCCAAACCACAAGACTTACCAAACTTGACAAGACTTGGCAATCATGTTACATCACAGGGTGTATTTACCTGACAAAATCCTGACTTGAATAATGAGATGTTAAATTGTATTGCTTTGAAGATGCAAGGTTTTAAATCAATAACATACGGTTTCATTTTATTTGTGAATTTATTGTGCCTATAGTGGCTGAATGTAAGAAAGTCTAACTTTCCATGCAACTCATGGATAAGAGAGTTGATCAAGTAAAGTGTTCACGTAAAGGCTTGTGTTTCACCTGGTAAAACACTCGTCTCATCTCCCCATTCATCACTATCATCTTTCAATTAGGCACTCTACAGCCCTCTGGACTCAACAGAGAGTTCAACAATTTCAGATCATAACCTCGGCCCCTATCACATATATATATTTTTTATTTTTTTATCCACACTTTTGTTTGGCCTTTTTTCTTCCCTCCCACGTGGCAGCTGTCCTTTATTCTACCAGCGCAATTCACACTTCACCTAGAGCCATCCTTTGTTCCTTAACCTGTCCCATTACCACCTCCTCTCGCCTTGAATATCTCTTAATGTCTCTTAATCGCTCCTGTTTTCTATCCTATCACTGACCTTCCCTTTTGTTCTTTCATCCCCCCCCCTTTTCCCAGCCCCTAAACTTGCTTTAAAATCTGTTCCTTTTGCTGCTTTTTTCCAGTTCTGACGAAGGGTCCCAGACCTGAAACGTTAACTCTGTTTCTCTCTCCACGGATGCTGCCTGGCCTGCTGAGTATTTCCAGCATTTTCTGTTGTTATTTCGGATTTCCAGCATCCGCAGTATTTTGCTATCGCATCACTATTATCTGTTGGGGATAAATTGAATTAGATTGTGTATTGCTTCCTACTTCTATCATTTGGGATTCATTCAGGTAAACGTGATGATCAACCACCTGTGGTTATTTTAGTCAGATTTCTATTGGTTTCATATTTTATATTTTCATTTTAAATTATATTTGTGTTTGAATTTGGAAAAGGCCCTTAATTCATTTTGATGCAGACACTACTTGTTTCATACCCACTTACACTCAGCTCCAACATTTCAGTTGCTTTTTATGTTGCCCACCCAGCTGTCTGGCTGACTATTAATATGGCTTACAGGTATAATTCAAAAACATTTCCCCCCCCTGTTCCCATCACAAACAATTAACAAACATACAGAGGGAAGGCTGTGAGCCTGTGCTCAAAGTGACTTGTATCAAGTAGATGTTGTGTACACTCTATGACTGGCTGCAGTGTAAAGTCAGTATTACATTTCATCAACTGGGGCAGTGATACACTGGTAGCAGATAGAGCGACTTTTTTCACATGCATTCAGCACAGCAGCTTTGTTTGGTCTTTGAACTTGCCCACCTGTCTGCCAGCAACAAAAAAAAAACCATGCATTTTGTGAAGTTTAAAAAAAAAACACACCTAACCGTAACCATAACTGAGAGGCGGGGAGGTTCACCGTTTTTCCAGGTTAATGATTTGTTTTATTAACTGTCACCCGCCCTAGTTTCAAAAATGTAAACATTTTTGAAGGGCCGCTTTCTCGTCGCATTGCACACTACTAACTCAATTGGAAATCAAGATTATAAAGAGAATCTTGTTCTCCCCAAATTACATTGGCAGTCTATTGAGTGAGTGATCATTTCCTGAGGTTGAGTGATGGTAGGAGCCTGAAGACAACAGAGAGATGTTTTTTTTAACATGGTCATTACAGCCAGAGGGGGTCTTCAAACCTGCTTCTGTTTGACAACTTGGAGACACTGCTGATGGGTTGTATTCTTCTGCTAGAGACGTACTGTCTGGCATAAGAAAAGGAAACTTTTTTTTTCTTTCCCCTCTCTGATCGAGTTTTATTGTCATAATTGGCTATAGGAAATCTCAAAGTCATCCCATCTAATGTTTTTGAAGAATGAGCGAACAAAGGTTTCATTAAGGCGCCGCGGACTGTGTGTCATTTTACTGTATTCGGAAAAAATGATTTGGGTTTTACAGAATAGAAAAGGGATCAAGCTGAGTCAATAGGCACATCTTCATAAATCCTATTTCTTGATGAATGTGAAAGGTATTTTCTTAAAAAGAAGAGAATCTGTGCCATTAAACAAAGAGGGGGAAAGCATGAAATCATCTCAAATCTGAGCGAACAAAGGATGGCACCTTATTTTGAAATTCCCCAAACTGTGCAGTGGGCAGGAACCGATGCTAAAGCAAAGTACTGCAGATGCTGGAAATCTGAATTAAAAACAGAAAATGCTGGAAATACTCAGCAGGTCAGGCAGCATCCGTGGAGAGAGAGAAACAGAGTTAACGTTTCAGGTTGATGACCTTTCATCAGAACTGGAAATTATGTTCTGCCTCAGCTCCATGTTGTTATCGTTTTAACGATTTCCAAAAAAATTGCATTAGTGAAAACATTGGCCTAGAAATTCGGGTTTCCACGGGTGAGTACGCACGGGGTACTCGCCCGTAGGCCCGATGGAAGTGCCAGTTTCCTGCATGCACTGCGCATGCGCGGGAAACCGGCACTTCCGTTCCTCTGAAAGCAGGGGTTCAGAGGTCGAACGCGTGCGTGGTGGAGTCTGCGCGTGCGCTTTGAACTTATGTTTTTTTACAGGTTTTTCCGTGAGGGTAAGTCTTTAGAATTTAGAAATTTAAAAAGCAGGCGTAAGGCCTGCTTTTTACAAGGTAAGTGGTCAATTAATTAAAATTAAAACATTTTTTCCACAGGTTTATTATTTTTCAATACTTTAAAGCAAGGTAAGTTTATTTTTCGCCCCATTAGAATATAAAATTATTTTTTCAAAAATTTAAATTATTGTTTAAAATAGTTATTTAATGTAATTTATAGTTTATTTAAAAAATGTGATTAAAAAACAATTTATTTGAAGGTTTACTGCTATTTCGGGGCCGTAGTATTTATAAGTCTTGACAGCTCTTCCTGTCAAGACTTATGAATGGAGCATTCCCTGCTCTGATTGGCTGCCCATGGCCCACGTGATCCCAGGGGACGCATCGAGCTAACTGCGCCCCTGGGATACACAAGCACTGCGCGCCGGCAGCTGGACCAGGCCCCAGATCGGAATTCCAAAGGGCCCTACAGCTCAACTGCCGGCGCGCAAGGTAAGTGCAGGTCGGGGGCTTGCACCCGCGGGAAGCCCCCGACCCGAATTTCTGGGCCATTAAATATTCATATCCTTCATCATAGAATCATTTAGCCCATCATGTCTGTGCCAGCTCTTTGGTAATCCAATTAATCCTGCTTCCCGCCTCTTTCCCCATAGCCCTGTAAATTGTCTCCCTTCCAAGTATTTATCCAATTCTCTTTTGAATGTTACAATTGAAGCTGTTGATTATGTTTGATTTTGATTGCAGGTTAATGTTTGTGTAAGGATGTTGTAGAGCCGCTATATTGCTAAAATAACACTTGAGGATTGCATTCTGTAATCTACCTTAGTGGTCATAAATGTCCCTGTAAATCTCTGGTGAATACAGGTTACAGTAACCTGCCTCAAGCCTTAACATTAAGATAATCTAATCAGTTTGGGCAGAACTTGCAAAGAGCAAGTTCATATAACAGCATATGACTTTGTAGTAATGTTCTACCGTGCCAGTCAGTAATGTCCAGTGTGTAAATCAGATTAAAACTGCTTTATGATGGTATAATAAGCACTATAAAAAGGAGACGCTCATATCTGCACAGTCGAAATTTAATGCACGTGTGGGCACCACCACGGAAGGGAAGGTTTGGAAACAGCATCTCACCGACCAGGATGTAGACTTCCTCATACAGTAGGTTGTTCAAAGCAAAGAAACCTTTTGGGATTCCCTCCAAAATTCTAATATGATTGAGTTATGTTTTACCTGGCCACAATCTGTCACACACAAAAACAATTTTAGCTCCAGAACAATAATTAAAAAAAACAATAACTTGCCTTTATGTAGCACCTTTCATGTATAAAAGCATCCCACAGAGCTTGATGGAGAAGGCAGACACCAATCCAAGGATGGAGAGATTAAGAAGGGTGACCAAAAGCATGGTCAAAGAGGTGGGTCTTAGAAGAGGGAGGTGAAAAGACAGAGGGTTTTAGGGAGGGATTTCCATAGAGTGGAACCAGAGTGGGGAGGGGGCTGCACAAGAGGCCAGAGTTAGAGGAAGAGGAAATTCAGAGGGTGCGTGGTTATAGGGTTGGAGGAAGTTTCCGGTTAGTACAGACCTGGAATCCAAGGAATAAAATTGTACCAAAAAGAAGACTTTCTTTGCGAAGATTAAAAGGTAGACACGTACCTGTTATGGCAACAGCCAGCATTGAACAACTTTCCATGTAAGAAGAAAGAGCCATTAAAACAGGAGGTGATAGACCTGGATGGGATTGATACCTCTTATCATTGACAACATCACTAGAGCAGGAAGTAAGAAACCACATCTATCTACCAGCAAGGACATGGCAGTGAAGATCAGATCCAAGGTGCATGTTCTCAGGATGAAAGCCCATTACAGAGGCACCTCCTCCACTAATCAAATTAGTTAAACTTTCCTTCGCCCTCTAGTCTTCCATGGTATGGACATTATATGAATGGCCTTTACTCATCTTTATAATCGTTCCAGTTTATAAATTGCATACCCGCAATAGGATTGGATTACATATATCATAAATAAGATTAATTCTATCACGCTTTGTTCCTTTCTGTAAAATGCAACACAGATTTCACCAATGAAATTTCAGTGCATGTTATCGTGACATTAGACTCTGTGATTCCATCACCAAGATATTTGTTGCTCCCACACTCCTAATGAAAATGATCTCTTCTTATCACATGGCTATCCTACCCAACTATCTGCCTGAACAAAAACAAAGCACTAAACAAAAATAACCACAACCATTTATGTATCATCTTTAACATAGTAAAACGTCCCAAGGTGCTTCACAGGAGCGTTATCAAACAAAATTTGACACCGAGCCACATATTAGGACACATGACCAAAAGCTTGGTCAAAGAGGTAGGTTTTAAGGAGCGTCTTAAAGGGAGAAAGAAAGGTTTAGGGAGGGAATTCCAGAGCTTAGGGCCTAGGCAGCCAATAGTGGAGCAATTAAAATCAGGGTTGCGCAAGTGGCCAAAATTGGAGGAGCACAGCGACCTCAAAGTGTTGTAGGGCTGAAGGAGGTTACAGAGAAAGGGAGGGGTGAGGCCATGGAGGGATTTGAAAACAAGGATAAGAATTTTAAAATAGAGATGTTGCTACACCAAGGAGCCATTGTAGGTCAGTGAGCACCGGGATGATGGGTGAAGGGGACTTGCTGCGAGTTAGGATACGGGTAGCAGCGTTTTGGTTGAGCTCCAGTTTATGTAGGGTGGAAGATGGGAGGCCGGCCGAGTCGAGTCTGGAGGTAACAATCCGAAGGACGTCCCAAAGTCCTTCACAGCCAATGGATTATTTTTGAAGTGTGGCCACTGTTGTTATGTAGGCAAATGTGACAGCAAATTCATACAGACCAGAGTGCCACAAACAGCAAATGAGATGAATGCCCAATTAAATAACAAGGAAGAAGCACAAATGCTGGAAACCTGGTGAAGGGTGCGTACCGAAAATGTGACAACCTATCTTTTCCCTTTACAGATGCTGACTGCACTGCCGACATTCATCCCTCAACCAACACCAGCCAAACAGAGCCACGGAGATCGCGAGATCTTTGTGGGCAGATTTTGGGGGGGCCACCGGCCTTTGCTCCACCGCTGACCGCAAACTACGGGCCATTAAGTACATACCCGAGGCTGTGAAAGGCATTCTATAAATGCAAGTTCTTTCAATCTATTTTCGCTTTTTCTTTTCTTAAACCAATCAAAACTCCCTTAGTTTTCTTGGATTTATTGTTGCTGTAACAATGTATTAAACTCATTAGAAGCACATCGGTAGTTGTAAAAAAAAAGTAGCTTTTTTGAATCATCATGGTGCTTCATGCAGAAAACTAATGCCCCTTGTCATGAATCTTACCATTCATGTAGAAATGACTCATGAGATAACATTGGGCGGCCAGCTGGTGGCGCCGTCCAAGGAGTATAAATACTCGGGCGTGGGCCCAGCTTGCTCAGGATGTTTCCGTAACCAGGAACTAGTGATGTAACTAGAATCTCATGGTTGTGAAACAGTTGATTAAAGCCTTGTTTTATACTCAAACCAAGTGCTCAGTAGTTTTCTTACATCATCCCTCACGTTCCCTCATTTTTTAACTGGATATGTTGAACGCTGTGCCTGCCAATGTCTACTCACTAGCCCTCAGTGGAGCAAATACTTCTGATTCAACGGCCCTGAAGACTGAACTTGTACCGTTTGGAATGGTGCGCGCTCAATAATTTAACCCATGTGCTTGGTTAAGTTGTTCTGGATAAGTTGGATATGTTGTTGCATACATGCCAACTGTCAGCTTTTTAAACTAACAGTCAGTGCTTTTTTTTTTAAACAGAACATCAGTTTTTTTCACTGGGAGTGGAGGATTTCAGGATCAATCAGTCAGATCATTTGAAAAGTGGGACGGGAGCTGTCAGAACAATTGGACGATAATTAGTTGCGCATAAAGTTGAGGATTTTTTTTTTTTACTGAGCCATTGGTTTCTGAGAGTCACAATTACAGGTGTATTTGTTTATTTATTGTTTGTCCACCCCCCAAAAAAACTATGTAATATAAGCTACTAAAATGCATCTTTTACCAACTTCTTCTTTTCCTCAGAGACTTTTATAGAATCATAGAAATTTACAGCACAGAAGGAGGCCATTCGGCCCATCTTGTCCGTGCTGGCCGACAAGGAGCTATCCACCCTAATCCCACTTTTCAGCTCTTGGTCCGTAGCCTTGTAGGTTACGGCACTTCAAGTGCACATCCAAGTACTTTTTAAATATGATGAGGGTTTCTGCCTCGACCACCCTTTCAGGCAGCGAGTTCCAGGCCCCCACCCTCCTCTGGGTGAAAACATTTCTCCTCAACACCCCTCTAAACCTCCGACCACTTACTTTAAATCTATGCCCCCTGGTTATTGACCCTTCTGCTAAGGGAAATAGGTCCTTCCTATCCACTCTATCTAGGCCCCTCATACTTTTATACACCTCAATTAGGTCTCCCCTCAGCCTCCTCTGTTCCAAAGAAAACAACCCCAACCTATCCAATCTTTCCTCATAGGTAAAATTCCCCAGGCAACATCCTCGTAAATCTCCTCTGTACCCTCTCTAGTGCAATCACATCCTTCCTGTAATGTGGTGACCAGAACTGCACGCAGTACTCTAGCTGCGGCCTAACTAGTGTTTTATACAGTTCAAGCATAACTTTCTGGGACATTCCTGACTGCCGTCTTGTGTGAAAGTTTATTTTCTTCGAGACTGGTTACTGCTGCATCTTTTGAGATCAGGGCAATGTTCCCCCGTGATTACTGACACTGACAGTTTCTGTCACTGTACTTGTAGAATTGTAGAAAGGTTTGGAAATAAAATAGTGGCTGGTGGGGGGGGGGGGGGCGGGGGGAGGGGGGTGGTGGTTAGAGTGAGTATGTGTGTTGCTTAATTAGAAAATTCATAATTTGGCCCATCATGTCTGTGTTGGCTCTTTGAAAGAATTATCCAATTAGTTCCACTCCCCCGCTCTTTATCCCATAGCTCTCCAAATTTTTCCTTTTTTCAAATATATATCCAATTCCCTTTTGAAAGTTACTGTTGAATCTGAAATTCACCCTCAGAATTACAAAATGTATAAGTATATGTACCAAATCAAGTGTCAAAAAATCAAAATGTTTAGGGGTGGGGAGGGGAATGGGTTATGCGCCGAAAGAAAATAATTTCATGTCTTCAGCACTCCCTTGCATAATTTCTTAATCACCACTGCTGCTAGCTGTCCTGTGTGTACTGCAATAACATCTTGACATTTTGGTTTTACCTCCACCTTCGGTTATGACGAGCCTGTGTCCCATTGCACGCTCAGTCTAATGCCTTGTCTTCACATGTCAGGTCTATATTTAGAGTCGAGCACATGGTCAGCTTTCTTGAAGTTGTTAGTCAGCTTTTGCTAGTTTTCTTGGTTGGCAAGTCTGCTGTGCTTAGAAATTGCGTTTCATTTCTCCACCACTGCCAGTGCGGAAGCGGGGCAGAACAGATTGGAAATTAAGCTTTTTGCAATTAGGAGCCAAGGAAAATTAGCAGGCTAGTCACTTTCACCAACCTCCTGCTCGCTAGATCAAGAGTGACATTAAAGAGAGGCTCGTTTCTAAATATTTCAAAAATGTCTGAAAACATTTCACACACAACTAATTTCTTTTGAAGTGTAATTACTCTTTTTATGTAGGCAAATGCAGCAGCCATTTTGCACACAGCATGATCCCATAAACAGCAATGGGATCATGCTGTGTGCAAAATAAAGTACTTTGAAAGGGGGATTATGGTAGCTAAAGTTCATAAATAATTACACCCTGATGCAGGCCACAAAAACAGAATAATACTCACTAACCACTGCTGGACAATTTACTGAAGGAAATCTGTGAGGAGATGAGGAAGTCATAGCAGGATACAGAGACATTTATAAAAATCTCTATAAAGACATAACGGGCATTGTATACCACACATACATCATAGAATGAAACCCCTTCCTAGTAGGATAAACAGATCCGTGCATTGATGCTGCTTGGATTAATAATGACTTCTGGGTACTGAAAAATCTAGACAGAACTCCAGTTTTGGCCTAATTTGCTACTGTGGCATTGAAGAACAACAGGTGAGATGATCCGCACTGCTGACCAGGGTAGATACCTTGACAACCAATGGTGCCATTAGCAAGGGTCTCATGTATATAATTAGTATAGAAGGAAGTGCTGCACTAGGACTAACACTAGGACTAACACTTCGATATCCCTGGGTCCCTAACTCCTGTGTTTCATTTGTGAGTTGAAATTAGTGAATGTGTTAATGGTCAGCTCTTAGTGATATAAAGTAGTAGCATGCAGGTTAGCAGATCTTTTGTCGGCCCTGTATGGTAGCTAAAAGTCTAGTGTCATTAGTTACAGCCATTTGGGAGAGAGACGCATATTCACTTGAGTTATTGCCTTGCAGTGTCAGCTGAGGGAGTGCTGCACTGTCGGAGGTGCCGTCTTTCAGATGAGACGTTAAACTGAGGCCCCGTCTGCCCTCTCAGGTGGATGTAAAAGATCCCACGGCACTATTTCGAAGAAGAGCAGGGGAGTTCTCCCCGGTGTCCTGATCAATATTTATCCATCAACCAATACCTAAGAAGAGATAATCTGGTCATTCATCACATTGCTGTTTGTGGGAGCTTGCTGTGAGTAAACTGCCTGCTGTGTTTCCTACATTACAACAGTGGCTACACTTCAAAACGACTTTATTGGCTGTAAAGCACTTTGGAATGTCCTGAGGTCATGAAAGGCACTACATAAACACAAGTCTCTTTTGTTTTGTAGTGAGGTACATTTTTACCTGAGTTATTGGCTTTCTATCAATAATAATGCTGTATGTGTTGTCACCAACTTTTTTAATGCCTCAACCTTTATGGGTCCAAAATACTAGTCGAAGCGCAGGTCTGATAAGAAAATTGTTGTTGAGCTGTTCCTGGAAAATAGAAGCAACTATGTGTAGATCTGATACTTACTCTTCACCTGTTTACTCTCCTTGTCAAATTCTGAATACTTAATATTCCAATGAAGAGAAGCCAAATTCAGGACAAGAGAAATGAAAATGATAATGAGGGTTTGTACTCATTGCAAAAGAAACAAAATAGGAAGATAATCTAAAGATGCCTAGGACCCAGTGAGAAGATTATGTGTGGCAATTTTTGAGTGCAGACATTTTGCATAATGCAACAGAGATTGTCTCACCATCTGAATCATTATTACTGGTGCCCTGAGGGACTGCCACAATATTACGTAAAAGGCTATAATGTTACATAGGGCAGAACAGCTGGAAAAAGTGATGGGCTTTCTTAGGGTGGCACTGCGAAAGGTTCCTTACTCAATCGATCCGGTAATAAATGTCAGAGTATCGAGAAAATGCTCAATAGCTAAAAGTCTAGCTAGTGTCATTAGCTACAGCCTAAACTATAGCTGTTGGGATGAAAAAACTAAAGATAAGGGGGGAAAAATTCGGTTGGTTAGCGCCTCCGGGGCACTAGGAACTTAGCGCCTGAGCGCGGCAATTTTAGCGCCGCTCGCGAAATTGACCAGTCGATTTGCGGCGGCGCTAAACACTACCGCCACAATCTCCTGCGCCCGCAGATCGTGACGTCAGTCAAGCATGCAACGCCCCGGTAGCGCCCTGGACTGGATATTGAGTCGCGCCCCCTGCCTTAGCGCCCGCCGCTAGGAACGACAGGTAGAGGGGAACGTTTTCAAGTCGGGAAGGGGCTGGGGGAGCGCTATTTAAAGGCGGGCGCTTCCTGCCTTTTCTTGTTGGCAAAATCTTTGGTTTTAACGCTGTCCTAAGGAGTTTTGGCCCTCAGCACCACCTTTGAGGTTCCTAAGTGCCGAGCTCTTTCCCTGGGCCTACCCATTCGTGCTTCCAACACAATTGCTTTTGAGGTCTCGCCAGGCCGAGATTCAAGGATGCAATGAGCAGGGTGTGGCTGGCCAGCAAGATGGCCCCTCCACTTTAAGAACTGGACGGCAGCAGTCTGTCTGGCTTCCATGGTAATTGGCATCGCCAGAGCTTCGGTAACGTTCTGAGGTAATGCCTCGCTCCCCAACGTTAGTGCCTTAAGAGAGGTGTGTAGTGGCTGATTTAGCGCTCAAATCACCTCCAGGGGCGATAGCGGCAAATTTTGCAGTCGGAGGCGATAATTAGCGCTGGGCGCTAAACTTTGTGCCCGGCCGATATTAGCACCCCAAAATGGGCGATACCCAATTTTTCCCCCTGGAAGCACAAATGCAAACATCAGCTCAGACGTTACTGTATAATTTGGTGTACAAGTCACACCTTGAGGTACATTTTTAGGAGCTGAAAATCATGGATGTTTTGCAGCTGACATAAAATACACAAGTACAACATTTTGTGCTGGCGAAACCAATACACCAGGATTTTATGATGCCTATCGGGTAACCTTTTGTCGAAGCTCCACTCTCAGACAAAAGAGTAACGAGGAAGAGCCAGGATCATGTCCAGGCACGCTGGTGATGGCATTCCTTCCATTCACTGCATAGTACTTGCAGATTCACTGAAGGCAACCCTTTCTGATTGTGAAAGGTTACTTCAGGGTAGGTACAGATGGGCCTCTGAGGGTAGCTACTGCCTTCCAAAGACATGCTTAGGTGTTTTCTACCAGTCTTGTTAAAGGGCTCCGCACAAAGTGGCTCCTCAACCTCCTCCAAACAGCCCACCCTCTTTTTACATTGTAGCTTGCAGCTGGGGAGAGAAAATACTTTCTCGGGCAAACCACTTGATTCAATACTGGAAGCCCAAATTAAATGAGTACTGGTGCCAATAACATCTATATCACTGTAACAAGTCAAATATCTATACCACTGTAACAATGAAATATCTATACTACTGTAATCTATACCACTGTAACAAGTAAAATAAGTCTCCTGTGAAGCATAAACACTGGCATAGACCAGTTGGGCTGAATTCTGTGTAACTTTGTCCACAATTTTTATAATGCTACTAACAAGCGCCAATTAGCGCCTGAAAATTGCCTATGTAAAATCGCACATGTGGTGCAAAGTGCACCACCCTAGCTCATTTGCATAGGCACAAAGGGGCGATGATGCACAGTGGCACATAGCAATGACACAGTGCAGTGCAGCGCAGTACACAGGCTTGAGTTAGCACCAAAGTAGCACCCTGACGTTGCAGATGCAAGGCACCTTGATTGTTTCTGGGTAGTGCATAGTTACTCTTCCTTTTTAAAAAAAAAAGGCTTAAGTGAGTACAGTGCAGTAATAAAAAATCGATATCACGAGAAGAAGTTTTCACATTTTTTTCATAGGACACATTTTCAACAATCTTAAGCATTTTATATCTGTCATTATATAATGTTTGTTAATATTTGACATACTTGATTGTTTAATGCCTGGCATTCTCCGCACTGTAGAAATATGCCGTGTCACTGAAACAGAGCCTTCAATTTGTTATATAACTGAAGACGGCATATTAATTCACATCAACAATCATAAAACATACTATATTTCCCCAGTTGACTGTGGTAGTCTATTTAATTCTTTTTCTTGCATGTCATGGTTAATTTAAAGGGTAAATTAAATTAATCTGGGTTATGAAATGTAATCTTTTAAATCCTTTTCACACATACATCACTTAGCGAGAGAGAGAGGGAGGGGAAAAATACTCCCAGCACATTCATTTCTCTAACTTCATTTGTCTGGTTTTTTTTTGCAGATAGTATGTTGGCCACACTGCAATGACCAGGATGATAGTCGTGACCTGATCGGAAAGCAAAAAAAAAGGGAAAAAGCAGAATGGAAAATTGGAAATAGCAGCCTTATCATCTTTCGTTCATTTAGACTTGATTACTATGGGATTATAATGCAATCACAGCTACGTGTCAGGAGTTACCATGGGAACTCTGTTTAACTGTTTATCTAGCTCCAGATCTTAATTCAAGTTTGAACACTATGATTCATTTATATGTAAGAGACTGAGGAGACAAAATATAGAGGAAACAGATGCTCTCTTGTTCTTTGATTTTTATTTCACATGAAACCAGATAATTTGTCTTTCAGAGAGGAAATTTATTTTGACGACAATGAGGGCAAGTAATGAGCTAGGTGTTCCTAGCCGAGAAAAGTGGTGTGATTGTGCTGTGTGCAATATGTGATTTATTTATTTAAAAAAAAACTCATCCACAAATCTGAATTGCAATATTACAGGCACCATCTGTATGAAAATTGCTCTTGAGATCCCGAGCTGTTTACTGCTAAGCAGTATTTTTTTTTCGCAGATGGAGTTTGGCTTTACTCCTCCGGGTCTTCCAATAGGCTCCAGACTTTAAAAAAAAAACTTTTAACAATTTAGCCTTTGTGTTTTTTTTAATGAAAAGAGAATGCTATACTTACAGGGGATGGGGCGGATGCAATAAAAAGAGCCATTTAGCAAATGAAATAAACTACACACTGTTGCCATCAAGCAAATGGGGTGTTGAAGCTGTGAGACACCCAGCTGTCAGTCAAGACAGCTTCAGTTTAATGAGTATCATATTTGGCGAGCAAAGCAATATTTAGATAAAATCTTTCCTTTTTAATGCCAAAACTTTGGGTGCTTTCCACAATATCCAATTCATTTATAGCCTCTGTTCAGGTAAAAGTGTTTTTGCTACAAGCTTTTACGTAGAATCTACAGCATAGGAACCGAGCCTTTCGGCCCAACTGTCCGGTGCCGGTGTTTATACTCCACACGAGCCTCTTCCCACTCTAATTACACCTTGCCCCCAATGTTCCCTTTAAGCTGTGTGGCCGTGCAGTGCTCCAGGGAACCTGTGTAGCCGGCTTGCCAGCTTCTCAATGCAAAAGCCGCGCGTGCGTGGTATTTTGAATGGCCCGCACAGCGCCAAAGATAATTACAGGGAACATTGCTTCCCACCTTCACCCCCCCCTCATCCCTCTTATTCCCTTCTCTTTCAAGTAGGTATCAAGCCTTCCCCTTAAATATGTCAATGCTGTCTGCTTCAACCACTCAGCGATTTCCACATTCTCACCACTCTCTGTGTAAAGAAATTCCTCCTTAATTCTTTACTTGATCTGTTGGAGTCTACCTTGTATTTAACCCCCTTGCTGTGGACTCAGACACAACTTGCCCCACGTCCACTAAATCCAACCCCTTCGTAATTTTAAAGACCTCGATCAGCTCTCCTCGTAACCTCTTTAAATGCTATGTTTTAAAATTTGATTGCGGATAATTAAAAATATTTTATATTTTGCTATTATTTCTTGTTGCATGCATTTAACAAATGACAACAACTTGCTTTCCTATATCTGCTGCGACAGCAATGGAGGAAATTGGAAAAGTTACATTAGGAAACAGAGGAGCCATGCAACTCCTGACCGATTACCTTTGTCTGTAAGAATGTAGCACCCAGTGCCAATTCGCAAATGTCTTGAAAGAGGATGAGCAGGAAAGGGCCCTCTGGCAGGTCAGAGGAAATACCGAGTGAACATCAGGATCTATCAGAACCTCAAGTAGCAGGTGTAACACAACGGAGTGACCTACCTGAGCCTCACAGAGGATCGGTGCTTGAGGACACTCTGGCCCAGTAGGGAGGCTCTCATCTGATCGGACAAGAACCACTGCGTCCACTGCAAGAACATTTCTCTGGGTCAGCCAAAAGTTTTGTCAAATACGTAGGTTTTAAGGAAGTTCTCAAATGAGGGGGGAGCTGGAGAGTGGTGGACGGGTTTAGAGACGGAATCCAGAGTGAGGGACCGAGGTGGCTGAAAGCACGGTCACCAGTGATGGGGCAAAGGGAGGATGGTTGCACAAGCGGCAGGAGTCAGAGGAATGGATGGTTTGGGGAAGTTTGTAGGATTGTATGAGAGTACAGCGATGTGGAGGCAAGGCCATGGAAGGATTTGAACATAGGGATGAGAATTTTAATTTGAGGCATTAGGAGCCAATGTCGGTCAGCGAGGACAGGGGCCACTGGGAGTGGAGGAGGTGTGGGTTGGTGCTTGTGGTGGGGTCCCCGATCAGTACCCAGTTGGTGGGGTGGTCCGCACCCCTAGGGTCTACCCAACTTCCTTGTGCCACATTCCAGGGCCACGGCTACTTTGCCAGATTTTCCATGCTGCCCTCCCCCTCTGCTATTCTGCGGTAACCTTTTACACCTCCTCTGGACCCATCTTTTGGTTCTATACTTGTCCCCATTATCACCTCTTTTTTTGCCTTGCACCATCATCCCCTTTGTCATATAATTGCTCTTGCCCTCCACCCTATAAAAGAAAGAACTTGCATTTCTATAGCACCTTTCATGACCTCAGGACGTCCCATAGTGTTTTACAGCCAACAAAGTACTTTTGAAGTGTAGTCACTGTTGTAATGTAGGAAACACGGCAGCCAATTTGCGCACAGCAAGCTCCCGCAAACAGCAATGTGATAATGATCAGATAATCTGTTTTAGTGATGTTGACTGAGGGATAAATATTGGCCAGGACACCAGTGAGGGGGATCTGACGAAAGGTCAGTGACCTGAAACGTTAACTCTCTCTCTCTCTTCACAGATGCTGCCTGACCTGCTGAGTATCTTCAGCATTTTCTGTTTTTATTTCAGACTTCCAGCATCTGCAGTATTTTCTTTTTGTACCAGTGAGAATTCCTCTGCTCTTCTTCAAATAGTGGCCATGGGATCGTTTATGTCCACCTGAGAGAGCATCTCTTCTGAAAGACGGCACCTCCGACTGTGCAGCATTGAATTCCATACTGCTCTGTGGAATGTCAGCCCAGATTTTTGTGCTTAAGTTTCCATATCACAGACCTTTCCCTTTTTATTCTTTTCCTGTACCCCCACCCCCCCCACCCCCTCTCCCTTGTCCCTGCCCCTGTACTTGCTTAATAGCTGTTCATCTTCCAGTTCTAATGGAAGGTCATCGACCTGAAACATTGACTCTGTTTCTCTCAGATGCTGCCTGACCTGCTGAGTGTTCGCCAGCATTTTCTGTTTTTATGTCAGATCTCCAACATCCGCAGTGTCTTGCTTTTGTTTTGAAGAAGAATGGTTACTCGGGCAGGATACTAGAGGGCAGCAGGCACTTGAGGGACCTTATCCCAGCAGGAGTCAATGCCTTTGGGGAGGATGGAAGAAGGTAATTGGCAAATAAAAAAACCATTTAAAGGCAACTAATTGTGAATTGTGAACTATGACCCGTAGAGTGAAAGGTCGCCAAGCTTGTCATTATGCTTGATTCTGGTCTCTTTCTGTTATTGCGAAGCTGATGTTCAGGGCTGCACACCGCACACCTAGGTGCTTGAAAGCCTGTTCTTTGCAGTTAGAACTTCTATCTGACAGGTGGCTGAAGTTGCTGAGGACAGGAAGTTTCTGCTGCGAGGACTTCATGTGCCAGACAGGAAATCCTATAGTAACAATTTCCTCAGTTGTTATGAATAAACTATTCATAGATTCATGCATAAAATATGATTCAACGGTTTAAAAATACCTCTGTAGATGGGGGTTGACTAATCCAGTACAGAGAACACTTGTAGCAGAGACTTCCTGTTCACTGTATTATCCCCTCACTGTGACAACAGAGTCAATCTAACGCCCTCACGTTTTCCAATGATTAAACTGCTGCTCTATAAACACCAAGGAAATAAAGAATTGTGCTTATATAATAACGAGTCAGATTTCTCAGAAGCACTTCGCAATACATTGAATTACTTAAAGGGCAATGACTGTTGCTATGTAGGCAAAAGTGGCAGCTATTTTCTGCGCAGCAAGATCCCACAGACAGCAACAAGATGAATGATCATTGGTGTTATGGATTGAGAGAGGAATGTTGCCCAGACACTGCCAAAAGTCCCTGCTGTTCTTCAAATAGTGCCAAGGGATCTTTAACATCCACCTATTACATCCATAAGACAAAGGTCCTCTACCAACCTGCCCCCGCCACACAGTACTGCCCCCCGATTATCAAAATCCACGACAAGGCCTTGGACAACGTGGACCACTTTCCATACCTCAGGAGCCTACTGTCAACAAGGGCAGACGTCGACGACGAAGTCCAACACCGCCTTCAGTGTGCCAGTGCAGCCTTCGGTTGCCTGAGGAAGAGAGTGTTTGAAGACCAGGACCTCAAACCCGGCACTAAGCTCATGGTCTACAGAGCAGCAGTGATTCCCGCCCTGCTGTATGCCTCAGAGACATGGACCATGTACAGCAGGCACCTCAAAGCACTGGAGAGGTACCACCAACGCTGCCTCCGCAAGATCCTGCAAATCCATTGGCAGGATAGGCGCACCAACGTCAGTGCTCTTGCTCAGGCCAACATCCCCAGCATCGAAGCTTTGACTACGCTCGATCAGCTCCGATGGACGGGTCACATTGTCCGCATGCCCGATACGAGGCTCCCAAAACAAGCGCTCTACTCGGAGCTCCGGCACGACAAGAGAGCCCCAGGTGGGCAGAGGAAATGCTTCAAGGACACCCTCAAAGCCTCCTTGAAAAAGTATAACATCCCCACCGACACCTGGGAATCCCTGGCCCAAGACCGCACAAAGTGGAGGAGAAGCATCCGGGAAGGCACCGAACACCTCGAGTCTCTTCACCGGGAGCAAGCGGAAGCCAAGCGCAGGCAGCGCAAGGAGCGCACGTCAACCCAAGCACCCCACCCACACCCGCCCCTTCAACCACCATCTGCCCCACCTGTAACAGAGATTGTAGGTCCTGCATTGGACTCATCAGTCACCTGCGAACTCATTATTAATGTGGAAGTAAGTCATCCTCGGTTCCGAGAGACTGCAAGAAGAAGAAGAAGACTCCCCTGGAACTGGTAGACAGGAACACAGCTTAACATGTTATTCAAAGGGCATCGCCTCCAACAATGCAGCACTCCCTCAGTATGGCACTGAAGTGTCGGCCTAGATGATGTGCTTACATCCTGAAGTGGAGCTTGAACCCACAACCTTCAGACTCATTGAGGGTAACTTTCAACTTTGGTGGGGGTGGAAAACCGGCAGCATCAGATCGGCTACCCGTTATACACCCTGTCCGATTTCCCTTTCCATTGACTACAGTTAGTCCATGATGCACACTCACACAATCAATATATGCAACAAAGGAGCAGATGCTGAGAAAAAACTAAAACAGCAAATGTGGTAATCTGAAATAAAAACCAGAAAATTAAGAAGTACATAGCAAGCCCACCAGCATCTGGAAAGAGAACACGTTGGATTAGATCTTTCATCAGAACTGGAACCTGGAAGATAAGCGAATCCCTTCATAGATGGAAGTGGGCCCGCTTTTGTACTGTCTAGAAACATAGAAGATAGGAGCAGGAGTAGGCCATTCAGCCCCTCGAGCCTGTTCCGCCATTGAATGAGATTGTGGCTGATCATCCAAATTCAGTACCCTGTCCCTGCTTTCTCCATAGAAACATAGACGATAGGAGCAGGAGTAGGCCAAAAAAGTCTCCCGGCCAACTGTTTGTCGGCCTCTGGCTCCCATAGATTGGGCCACCCACGGGTGATGGCAACCTCAAGGTAACCCTGACCAGTGCCCAGGAAGACCCATTTCTCACTGGGTCACCCTGTTTGCCAAGACCAGAAACCACCTTTTGGACAGTAAACGCCTTTTGTTGGTGATGTCAGGAAGCTTCCTTTATCGAGCACTTTCCAGTTCTGATGAAGGATCATACCTGAAACAGTAGCCTGTTGTTTCTATATACAGATACTGATGCACCTGGTACACAAATTGGCTGCCGCGTTTCTTACATTATAACAGTGACTACATTTCAAAAGTATTTCATTGGCTGTATACGCTTTGGGACATCATGAGGTCATGCAAGGCCCTCTATAAATGGAAGACTTTCTTTCTCTCGCTTACTCTCTCTCACTTTATCTCTTTCTCTATATGTCTCTGTTTCTTTCCCTCTTTGCTTCTCTCTCACCACTTAGAATTGATAAGAATTTAATAGTTTGCATACAGTTGTTATTAGAAGTTGAAAACATATTAATGGCCCAGAAATTCGGGTCGGGGGCTTCACGCGGGTGCAAGTCCCCGATCTGCACTTACCTTGCGCGCCGGCCGTTGAGCTGAGGGCTCCCGTGGAATTCCGATCCGGGGCCTGCTCCAGCTGCCGGCGCGCAGTGCTTGCGTATCCCAGGGGCGCAGTTAGTTCGATGCGTCCCCTGGGATCACGTGGGCCATGGGCAGCCAATCGGAGCAGGGAATGCTCCACTCATAAGTCTGACAGGAAGTGCTGTCAAGACTTATAAATACTACAGCCCCAAAATAGCACTAAACCTTCAAATAAATTTAAAAAAACATCACATTTTTTAAATAAACTATAAATTATATGAAATAACTATTTTAAACAATAATTTAAATTTTTGAAAAAAATAATTTTATATTCTAACGGGGCTAAAAATAAACTTACCTTGCTTTAAAGTATTTAAAAATAATAAACCTGTGGAAAAAATGTTTTAATTTTAATTAATTCACCACTTACCTTGTAAAAAGCAGGCCTTACGCCTGCTTTTTATATTTCTAAATTCTGCAGGCTTACGTTCCCGGAGAAGCCTGTAAAAAAAAACTAAGTTTGATGCGCACACGCAGCCTCCCCCGCGCACGCGTCCGACCTCTGAACCTCTTCGTTCAGAGGAACGGAAGTGCCAGTTTCCCGCGCATGCGCAGTGCATGCAGGAAACCGGCACTTCCATCAGGCCTACGGGTGAGGACCCCATGCGTATTCACCCGTGGAGACCTGAATTTCTGGGCCAACATTGGCCCGGAATTTTCAGTCGGGATGACGATGAACTGGCAGCGTTGACCGTCATTCTGCCTTTGAAACTGACCGCAACTTCAAGATTTGATGCATGAAGTTGCAGCCTGTCAGTGACCGCTCCGAAACTGGCTGCGCTGTGCCCCCCCTACCCCCCACAGAACCAGCAATCAGAGAAATCTCGTAAATCATTAAAACCGACGTAAACTTCAGCTTTTCTGCGATAATTACGCTGTTAAATTCCCTACTAAAATTTAGACCCAAAGGGATTAGGTGCAACTGGGGTTTTACCAGCATATTGACTGCTAAAACAAAGGTTACGGGCCTGTAAAACGAATTTAAATTTTGTGCAGTGTGAAATTTGTCCATTTTTATTAAAACATTAAAATTTTTACGTAACTTTTCAAAAAATATATATTTTTTAAGTTTGTCCATCTTTATGTTAGGTTTGCCTTTTCCCCATGTAAGAGCCCCAATCTTTCTTATGCTCACTACCTATTTAAAAAAAGTTAGAATTTTAAGAGCTTACTCACTTCCTTGTTCGCTGTCTGTGAGAATTCTGCCTTGTGATTGGCTGCTGAGACAGCCTGTTGATGTCACAGCAGCTCGCGCAAGGGAATCCCCATTAGCTTCCATTGAATTGAATTGAAGATCGGAAAACCTGAACTTCTCGACACAGGGATCGCGAGAACCTTGTGCGGCGCGTAATACGGGGCCAGCAGCGAATGCCTTCACTTCGCCGCTGACCACAAATTCCTGGCCATTATGTTGCTGTTACCAGGGAACCCTCTTCAATTTAATTAAATTATCCAACCTGGAGGATTCCTTCAATGAAGCATAAGTGACTTTTCCCTTATAAGGTGCTTACACATTCATGCTTGTTTAGTTTGGATGGTGGGTTTACAATTCTACACTGGGATAAGGAACATAGCCCACGCTACACAGTACTGCCCCCCGATTATCAAAATCCACAACAAGGCCTTGGACAACATGGACCACTTTTCATACATCGGGAGCCTACTGTCAAGAAGGGCAGACATCGACGACGAAGTCTAACACCGCCTTCAGTGTGCCAGTGCAGCCTTCGGTCGCCTGAGGAAGAGAGTGTTTGAAGACCAGGACCTCAAAGCTGGCACTAAGCTCATGGTCTACAGAGCAGCAGTGATACCCACCCTGCTGTATGCCTCAGGGACATGGACCATGTACAGCAGGCACCTCAAAGCACTGGAGAGGTACCACCAATGCTGCCTCCGCAAGATCCTGCAAATCCATTGGCAGGATAGGCGCACCAACATCAGTGTTCTTGCTCAGGCCAACATCCACAGCATCGAAGCTTTGACCATGCTCGATCAGCTCCGACAGATGGGTCACATTGTCTGCATGCCCGATACGAGACTCCCAAAACAAGCGCTCTACTCGGAGCTCCGGCACGGCAAGAGAGCCCCAGGTGGGCAGAGGAAACGCTTCAAGGACACCCTCAAAGCCTCCTTGAAAAAGTGTAACATCTCCACCAACAGCTGGGAATTCCTGGCCCAAGACCGCACAAAGTGGAGGAGAAGCGTCCGGGAAGGCGCCGAACACCTCGAGTCTCTTTGCCGGGAGCAAGCGGAAGCCAAGCGCAGGCAGCGGAAGGAGCGCACATCAACCCAAGCACCCCACCCACCCACCCCTTCAACCACCGTCTGCCCCACCTGTGACAGAGACTGTAGGTCCCGCATTGGACTCATCAGTCACCTGAGAACTCATTTTTAATGTGGAAGCAAGTCATCCTCGGTTCCGAGGGACTGCCTAAGAAGAAGAAGACTGGGATAAGGAACGATGGCCTAGAAATTCAGTAAGGCGCTGCCAGCTTTGCAGCCAGTTACCGCCCAAAGAGGGCTTCTGCGCCAATAGAGGAGTTTGCGCTGATATTCAGCGCAGCGGCAATGGCGGCAGTAGCCGTTAGCGCTGCGCCGGCACCGATGACGTCATCGGTGTGCGCAGTGCCCCGGTTCCGCCCCGATACCGGCCCGACCCCCATATTTAGTTGCGGCCGCCTCTTCCGCAGCGGCCGCAAACAGCGATCAGAAAACGGGGCCGTACTGTAGCCTTAGTGGGGCGCTTTAAGGTGGAGGTGCGGCCGGCCGCTTTTTCGGCAGCCGCCTGCCCGCACCTCCTTCCCCGGCCTCCTCCACCCACCCCCCCGCGGCATTGCCGGCTGCTTTCCGCGAGGCCGGCACTTCTCCGTGGTGCTGGGCTCATTTGCCGGCACAATCCAGCGGCGATCTCCCCGTTGCAGGCACCTCCCCCTTAAGAGAAGGAGGAGGCCTGCAGTACCACAGCCCACCGCTCCGCAGCGGGTGGCGCAGCGGCGCCTACAGCGCTGAAATTCAGCTTCAGCGCCCCAAGCGGGGGCGGGCACACCCTGGAATAGCGCCCGGTTCCGACTTGGGCCGCAAAAACTGAATTTCTGACGGTCGCAACTGGCTCGCGCCCAGCGCTAACTTTTGGGCGCTAGCCAGCTGGCGGGGCCATAGTGAATTTCTAGGCCATAGTTTTACAATGGAAATACGGGGGAGCCAGTGCGCAATGTCCCTCAATCCAAACAAAACAGAGGACGCTGCATGGGGAGAGGCGGTTTTCATCTGCCTAATGCCACGTTCACGGTGAAAAAACGGGGCGGTAAGCAGAGGAACATTTTAAATTAAAACCTACCTCCCACTAGCTGTCCATTTCGAGGCTTGCCCGACTCAATTTTCCGAGAGGGCCTGAAAATGGGTGGCCAGCGCTTCTGCCTAAAATATTAAAATTGGGGATCTAAGCCGATTGTAGGACCCTCTGGCTTCTACTGGGTGGAGAGTGTGCTCCGTGCAACCGGCCCAGTGGAACTGTGCGCTGAGTGACCTAACCAGCGGCCCTTAAAGGGCGACTCCTAAACACGGAAAAGACAGCTGTAGCACTGAACTTTGTGAATGCTCCTTGTGCTCCCACAACAATTTGCCGGCCGGACTGCTGCTGGTCCCTCTGCCACCCCGCTCCCCCCTCCCCCTGCCCCCAACAATCAGGATTGCCGCCCCCCTGCTTTAAGCACTGACCTCTTGTTTCACCGCCTCCACCCCCGCAACCCCTCCCACCCCTCAATGATGGGCAAACTGCTTTATTGAGCACTGACCACTCATCTATCACATTCAAATGATGCCTGACCTTGAAAATGACTCGGGCCTGTAGCTAGTGTTGGTGGGTGAGATGTGTAATCACTCCGCCCACACCCACCCATTGGAACGTTATATTGGAAAATCAGCCAAAAGTGTGCTTTTTCCTGCATGCATCTCAGTCCAGAGACTTGAGCACAAAATCTAGGCTGACACTCCCAGTGAAGTATTGAGGGAGTGCTGCACTGTCGGAGGTGCCTCACAGGTGGACGTTAAAGGTCCCACGACCACTATATCGAAGAAGAGCAGGGGAGCTCTCCCCGGTGTCCTGGCCAATATTTATCCCTCAACCAATAGCCCTAAAAAAAACAGATTATCTGGTCATTATCTCATAGCTGTTTGTGGGAACTTGCTGTGCACAATGTGGCTGCTGCGTTTCCTACATTACAACAGTGACTACACTTCAAAAGTACTTCATTGGCTGTAAAGCGCTTCGGAACATCCTGAGGTCGTGAAAGGCGCTATATAAAGGCAAGTTTGTCTTTTATTCGATCTACCTTTATTCTTGGTTAATGTATTCTTAGTCTGTGTATTAAGCTTACTTGGCCTTGGCTTTTGATCGTTTAATGTTGCATTCAATCCCATACGATTGAACAGTCAATATAATGTACCCAGAATTCATTGGCTGCGTGGAGTGCATTTCCATTAAAGAGAATGGGTGGATAAAAGATATATTAAATAACGTGGCCCCAGGGGACTGGAGGAGCAGTGGGTTTGAAATCTTCCCTTTCACCCTTGCAGTTCAAATCCAGTGAAGGTTAAGAGGATGGGAGTCTTTTCCAGATGTAAGGGCCCTGGTGTGAAATGAGTTTGTTAGTTGCAACTCAGTTCCAAATAGGGTACATTTAGTCTTGATTAAGGCTGTATTGTGAGGGGTGTTTGTGCTGTTGGCTCTTGCCCACTGGGGACCCGCCAAAAATTTGGTTTCAGTTCGGAACATCGGTCTCGCGCAGGTCCCAGAGGTGAAAGGTCAGCGCTTTAACTCACTGCACCACCTGGTCTCTATCACTAATTATTTCCTATTGATCTCATTTGTTTTTCCTTTGCATGTGTGACAGAGGCGAGGAGCAGATTGAACTGAAAGGAACTGACAATACCAGCCGTGCGGACGGGACTGGCTGTATAAATATTTACACTTCCTCATATACAAATGAAGTTAATTAAAAACATTCTTCTCTTTATAACTTAAAAGTCGCAAATCCTAACTTTATGAAACTGGTTCAGCATGTTAATAGAACACATTGCCAGAGTATGGTCAATAGGCCTTATTTGCATAGACAAATCAAATCAATCAGAAAATAGGCTTGCTACAGCCCATTTTATAAATGTGCGTTACCAGTGCGGAGTGTCATCCACCAGCCTTGTAATTAATAGATGGAAAGTTCGTGGGCAGCACAGCTGCGATTTTTTAATATGCATAAAACTAGCCCCTTTAATCACTTATTAAACATGGCTGATAATATTTTATATTAGTAAAGGAGCAGATATGAATGAATCGTGTTGATTAGAACTGCATTCGCAGGTCAGGGTGATTACAAAGTAGATCTTTCTCGATTCATTTAAATAATGCAAATGTGTATTACACAAAGTCCCATGGCAAAGAAAGAAAGGAAGAAAGCAGTTGCATTTCTATAGCACCTTTCACACAGCTTCAGGACCTCCCAGAGTGCTTTCCAAGCAAAAGATTATTTTTGAAATGCAGTCACTGTTGTTTGTCACCAAACACAGCAGCCAATCTGCACACAGCAAGAGCCCACAAACATCAAGTGAATGCCCAGATAATCTGTTTGTTGGCGGTGTTGGTTGAAGGAGGAATGTTGTCCAGGCCACCTCCCCTGCTCTTCTCCCAATCGCACCATGGGCCCTTTGACATCCACCTGAGCAGGCTGACGGGGCCTCAGTTCAACAACTCATCTGAAAGCCAGCACCTCTGACACTGCAGCACTCCCTGCACTGAGAGTCAGGGCAGTTTCTGTGTTCAATCCTATAGTGGGGCTTGAAGCCACAACCTTCTCACTTCCAAGGCTAGAGTGCTAGCACTGAACCGAGTTGACACTTCTCTTACTGTCCCAGTTTACTGCCCTTCTCCCCTGAAGGCAATTATTCATACTTGGGTACGGTACTCAGGCACTGCAACACTCTGGTACCTTGTCTAAGTGGCTGTTCTTCACGGAAGAGCCTAGTCAGAGAGGGGCCAGAAATCCATGGGCTGGGGGGGAAGCGCATCCTGGCATAAGTGCCCAGATGCATCCACCCAATACTGACCCAGCCAATGGCTGTGGGGTCAGGGAGGTCTCCTGTTTCACATACAAATAGTAGGTGCCCATGCCACTAAGGGAGCATCTAGGACGTCCACTATAGGAAAAAGGCTAGATTCCAGGCCAGGCTGGTGTCAGGAATCCCACAAATATTAAAAAGCTTCTCCAGTGACCATCTTTGTAAATTTCTCTTTAGGAGCTTCAGGTTAAGATGCCCAGGTGGGTCCCCTTCCGCCCATGGTCGGCATGGTATATCCAGTCTCGCCAAGTGTATCTCTGCCACCCCTACACGGGGTCCCTCTCCAACCCGTCTTGGGTCAATGGCTTTGTACGGGCTGGGCGGAGGCTCCAACCCCCAACAGGCTGTCCCAGGTATGCTGGAATATCTGCGTCCTGGTCCAATTTCCGGTCTTGCCAAAATTACGGCAGATGTGAGCCAGAAGGGCAGCAGGTTGTCATCCCTCCCGAGTGCCAATGTGCCGTTCAACCATGAGGCTATCCGTACAGACATATTTTCGGGCAAGAGCAAGGACAGGGCGTGTGAAGTCAATTGTAGTGCCTTGGCTAGGTTCAGCTAACTCATCATAAATCGGAGATTGAACCGGGGCCCTTTCTAGTCTCTATGATGGATTTGCTATATATTTGAGGATGCTGGTTGTTTTTCTTAATTCGTTCTTGGTATATGGCATTGCTAGCATTTATTGCCCATCCCTATTTGCCCTTGAGAAGATGGTGGTGAACCTTCTTCTTGAACCGCTGCAGTCCGTGTGGTGAAGGTACTCCCACAGTGCTGTTATGGAGGGGGTTCCAGGGTTTTGACCCAGCGACGATGAAGGAACGGTGATATATTTCTAAGTCAGGGTGGTGTGTGATTTGGAGGGGAACTTGGAGGTGGTGGTGTTCCCATGCGCCTGCTGCCCTTGTCCTTCTAGGTGGTGGAGATCACGGGTTTGGGAGGTGCTGCCGAAGAAGCCTTGGCGAGTTGCTGCTGTGCATCTTGTAGACGGTGCACACTGCAGCCACGGTACGCCGGTGGTGGAGGGAGTGGATGTTCATGTCCAGTGTTATTATAAGTACAGAAATATTTCTTGCTTATACAAAATCACAAGATGGGTGAAGGAAGACATGCAACCCCATTTTAGTTCAACTGTCCAAAAAGACCCTACAATTCCCCATCGCAGCATTCAAGTGTTTGACCTCCACTACTCTGTCCGAAAGTCCATCCCATGTATTGCTCATTCTTCTTGTGAAGAACTGCTGACATCAGTTCTAACATTTGCAAACCATTCCATCTGTAAGTGTGGCAGCTGCTTTCTGAATGGGAAGAAATAAACTTCACTTGCGTAAAAATTGCAGGAAATGTCACTGCAGAAAGTGATTGCGCTTATAAAGTGTTTCTTTATGGATGTCTCTCTGAGGAGAACAACATCATATTAGAGAATGCATGTTGTTGTCACCTCCTGCTTATTACCACTTTTCTCGCTGGTAAATTGAAGGCGACAGTGACAGGAATCCAGTGGAGCAGTACTAAGTGTTCCAGCACGGGGGGAAAGGGGGCTTTTTACAGCAGTACTAGACAGTCACGTCACTTCTCTTCAGACTTTGTAACTACAAGATGACAAATCCATTTTGTGTTGTTCACTAGCAGAGCAGTCAACTGATCTACTTTAGCGGAAATACAGGACTCCCTTGAAGAGACACAGGGTGCGATACGCACGGAAGAGACCGGCCATGCACAGAATCAGAGAATCTTACAGCACAGAAGGAGGCCATTCGGTCCATCATGCCTGTGCCAGTTCTTTGACAAAGCTATCCAATTAGTCCCACTCCCCTGCTCCCTATAGTCCTGCACTTTTCTCTCCCCCACCCACAAGTATTTATCCAACTGCCTTTTGAAAGTTACTATTGAATCTGCTTCCACCACTCTTTCAGGCTGTGCATTCCAGATTATGATAACTCGCTGCGTAAAAAAAATTCTCCTCATCTCGCCCTCTGGCTCTTTTGCCAATGACCTTAAATCTGTGTCCTCTGGTTACCGACCCTTCTGCCAGCGGAAACAGTTTCTCCTTATTTTACTCTATCAAAACCCATGACATTGAAAAACGTCCGTCATTCTAGTTGGATAAGCCAATCTGCTGTTGCTGGAATGGAGCAAAGAGTGCAATCATTCTGTAACATTGACGCAAAGCACCCACCAATGTTGGTGGCACTCTTACCTCAGGACCTGACTACCTGGCACACTAAAGTCAAGAGGCAGAGTGACCACCTCCGGAAGACCGTATCGCATGCCAGTCTAAATTTGCACTGGCTGCAGTATAACTCCAGCCTGGTCCAAAGTAGCATTTTGAAAGTACTTTAAATCCTCCTCTTGTGGTTCTAGTTGGCCAGGGATCAGGGTTCTGCTCATGTATCCAAGCATGCCTGCTCCGAGCTCCTCTGTCAATGTCACAATATTCTGATTTTTTGAGTTAGATATTCAACCGGGTTCATCAACACCACTGACCCGTGAGTGGGCCCTACGTCTCCTACGATCCAGAATGTACCATTTATTGCCCAATATTTAGTCAACGATAACATGACCCGATGAACAAAACAGAGAATCCTTGCTCCGTCTACCGGTTACTGAAATATCTCTCTGTGCATTCTCCTTTCTTTAAGAGGTGCTAGCCATGGCTCAGTGGTAGTGCTGTTTGTTGCCTCTTCGTCAGAAGGTCGTGGGTTCAAGTCAAGGGCCTGCCAACATTCACTACATAAGCTCAGGCACAAAATAATAGCCTGGAGGACTACTGCTGCCCGTGGAACCGTACGCCACCTACCGAGAAGGTGGGGAGAAAATTCTTTAAAGGAAAATAAAACTCAATATTTTAACAATAAGGTTCTGTTTCCTTTGTGCTGCAAACTTTGTGAAGGGACTACACAGGGCAAAGTAAAAACAACAAATGCCTGTTCGTTTTTTATAATTCCCTGTGGAATTCAATCATTCTTGTAATGTCCCAGTCTGTGAGTGAACTGAAGAAAGTAATGTTAAATAACCGACGCAAATTTGCCCTGAAGTGACCTTCTGCACTGCCTCAGACATTGTGACCTTTCAGGTATTTGGTTTCAGGCTCAATCAGTCAACATGAGCACCAGCTCTGATTAACTTTTACTTAGCTCAAGCTTATTAAAATGATTGTAGAACTGAAAGGGGACTTTGCTGAGGCCTGCAGACGTATGTACTGTATTTCATTAAAAAGTTCAGTGTGGGTCAATTATAGAATATCAGATACCGGAGAGTGATCACAAAGTGGTTCAAGTGAGAGGTTCAAATGATATCGCGGGGTAGATTTCACTAATTGGCACTCCAGGCACAGAACTCCTGTGATAAGAGGGCATATTGGATATTCAGGCATGGGGGCAGCACATTCTCTCTCCTGGTCTTACAAAGCTCTGTGCTAGGAGCACCAATTCATCATACCTACCCCAATAAACTACGGGAGGAAAGATAAAACGATTTCAAACTCATCTGAAGCCCATTGATTAAGTCCTTCCAAGGCACCTGCTGCGTTTTAGCCAATGATCTGTTAATTTTAGAGGGTGGCTTTATATCTTTATATCGTTGCTGACAATAGCAACTCGCCAAGACTTCATAAGAAATAGGAGCAGGAATAGGCCACTTGGCCCCTCGAGCCTGCTCCGCCATTCAATAAGATCATGGCTGATCTTGGGCTCAAAGCCACTTCCCAGCCCGCTCCCTGTAACCCTTCACTCCCTTATCTTGCAAAACTTTGTCTATCTCCACTTTAAATGTATTTAATGAACCAGCCTCCACGGCTCTCTGGGGCAGAGAATTCCACAAATTAAGACTCTCTGAGAGAAAAAGTTCCTTCTCATCTCAGTTCTAAAAGGGCGACCCTTTATTCTGAGACTGTGCCCCCGAGTTCTAGATTTCCCCATGAGGGAAACATCCTCTCTGCATCTACCCTGTTGAGCCCCCTCAGTATAGAAACATAGAAATATAGAAGATAGGAGCAGGAGTAGGCCATTCGGCCCCTCGAGCCTGCTCCGCCATTCAATGCGATCATGGCTGATCATCCAAATTCAGTACCCTGTCCCTGCCTTCTCCCCATACCCCTTGATCCCTTTAGCCTTAAGAATGTGCTGATCAGCTGGCTGATGTCTTCACCGCCATCTTCAATCTGTCATTGGCCCAGGCAGTAGTCCCTACATGCTTCAAGACCGCTACCATTATTCCTGTGCCAAAGCAAACGGCTGTGACGTGCCTGAACGACTATCGACCTGTCGCACTCACACCCATCATAATGAAGTGTTTCGAGAGACTGGTCCTGGCTCACATCAAAGCCAGTGTTCCCGCTTCTCTTGACCAACACCAGTTTGCCTATCGTGCAAACAGATCAACGGAGGATGCAATCACAACTGCTCTACACTCTGCACTGAATCACTTAGACGGTAAAGAGACCTACATCAGAATGCTGTTCATAGACTACAGCTCAGCATTCAACACTATCGTCCCCAACAAGCTGGCCACCAAACTCCACACTCTTGGCCTGAACACTTCCCTCTGCAACTGGACCCTGGACTTCCTAACAAACAGACCCCAGTCTGTCAAATTAGGTAACCACACCTCCCCCCCCCTGACCCTGAACACGGGGGCCCCACAAGGCTGTGTGCTGAGCCCCCTCCTCTACTCCCTCTTCACCCACGACTGTGTGGCTGTTCATGGTTCCAACACCATCATCAAGTTTGCGGATGATACCACGGTAGTAGGCCAGATCACCAACAACGATGAGTCAGCCTACAGGGAGGAGGTCCAGCATCTCGTGAAGTGGTGCACCGATAACAACCTGGCCCTTAACATCAAGAAAACCAAAGAAATCATTGTGGACTTCAGGAAGTCTAAAGGCGGAAGTCACACCCCCATCCACATCCATGGGGCTGTGGTGGAAAGGGTGGACAACTTTAAGCTCCTCGGAGTCCACATCACAGAAGACCTCTCCTGGTCCCTCAATACCTCCTCTCTGGTGAAGAAGGCCCAGCAGCGCCTATATTTCCTAAGGAGGCTGAAGGGATGTAACCTGTCACCCCTGATCCTCTTTAACTTTTACCACTGCACAATAGAGAGCATCCCGATGAACTGTATCACAGTATGGTATGGCAGCTGTAGCTACTATGACCGGAAAGCCCTGCAGCGGGTAGTCAAAACTGCCCAACGCATTACCGGCACCCGGCTACCGACCATAGAGCACATATACCAGAAACGCTGTCTACGGAGGTCACGGACCATCATCAAAGACCCTACCCACCGCAGCCACAGTCTGTTTGCCCTCCTGCCATCTGGGAGACGCTACAGATGCATTCGCACCCGAACGACCAGATTTAGGAACAGCTTCTTTCCCAGGGCTGTCATCCTACTGAACTCTACAAATAAACTCTAAAGCCTGCACATCTGCCAATGCACTTTATTATGTTTATGTTTATGTTAATGTATTACAAGCCAAATGAATGTTGAATGTTTAAATGTCTTAATCTAAATGTACACTCTCGGGAGCCGCAAGCCTACATTTCGTTGTACTGCACTTGTGCACTAACAATGACAATAAAGTTGATTATGATTATGATTATGAACTCCTTCTTGAATATATTTAATGAATTGGCCTCCACTGCCTTCTGTGGTAGAGAATTCCACAGGTTCACCACTCTCTGGGTGAAGAAATTCCTCCTCATCTCAGTCCTAAATGGCTTACCCCTTACCCTTAGACTGTGACCCCTAGTTCTGGACTCCCCCGCCATCGGGCACATCCTTCCTGCATCTAGTCTGTCTAGTCCTGTTAGAATTTTATAAGTTTCAATGAGATCCCCTCTCATTCTTCTAAACTCCAGCGAATATAAGCCCAATCGACCCAATCTCTCCTCATACGTCATTCCTGCCGTCCCAGGTATCAGTCTGGTGAATCTTCGCTGCACTCCCTCCATGGCAAGAACATCCTTCCTCAGAAAAGACTGAAAAAAATGAATCCTTGTGCACAAATGTAAATAAAAATGGTGACACCACAGTACATTATTTTGCAAATCATGCTGACCACAATATGGATTTGGAAGTTTTTGTTAAGGTTTTTCAAATTGGAATCTACTTTGCCATCTGCCATGATGGTGACATCATTAAATTTACCCCCATGACCCTCTTCATAAGGTTCTGGACTCCCCCGCCATCGGGAACATCCTTCCTGCATCTAGTCTGTCCAGTCCTGTCAGAATTTTATGGGCTAGAAATTCAGTAGGCTTTGCGCCCAGTTTTCGCCCAAAGAGGATTTTGCGCCACTTGCTGAGCTTTCGCCGATATTCAGCGCTGCGGTAATAGCGGCGTTAGCCAGTAGCGCTGCGCCGCCACCGATGACGTCATTGGTGTGCGCAGTGCCTCACTACCGCCCCGCTACCGGCCCGACCGCCATATTGAGTTGCGGCCGCCTCTTCCGCAGCGGCCGCAAACAGCGATCAGAAAACGGGGCCGTACTGTAGCGTTAGTGGGGCGAGTTAAGGCGGAGGTGCGGCCGGCCGCTTTTTCGGCGGCCGCCTGCCCGCACCTCCTTCCCCGGCCTCCTCCACCCCCACCCCCCCCCCCGCGGCATTGCCGGCTGTTTTCCGGGAGCCCGGCACTTCTCCGTGGTGCCGGGCTCATTTGCCGGCACTTGCGAGCGGCGATCTCGCTGTTGCAGGCACCTCCCCCTTAAGAGAGGGAGGAAGGCCTGCAGTACCGCAGCCTGCCGCTCTGCAGCGGGTGGCGCTACGGCACCTAGCGCGCCGATATTCAGTTTCAACGCCCCAAGTGGGGGCGCAGAAACCCTTGAATAGCGGCCGGCTTCGACTTGGGGCGCTGAAACTGAATTTCCGGCGGGCGCAAGTGGCTCCACACGCAGCGGTACTTTCTGGGCGCGAGCGAGCTGGCCACCCCAAACTGAATTTCTAGGCCTATATGTTTCAATGAGATCCCCTCTCATTCTTTTAAATTCCTATGAGTATAGGCCCAGCCTGCTCAACCTTTCCTCATACGTCAACCCCCTCATCTCTGGAATTAACCTAGTGCATCGTCTCTGAACTGTCTCCAATGCAAGTATATCCTTCCTTAAATAAGGCGACCAAAACTGTACGCAGTACTCAAGGTGTGGTCTCGCCAATACCTTGTACAGCTGTAGCAGGACTTCCCTGCTTTTATACTCCAACCCCCTTAAAATAAAGGCCAACATTCCATTTGCCTTTTTGATTACTTGCTGTACCTGCATGCTAACTTTTTGTGTTTCATGCACAAGGACCCCCAGGTCCCTCTGAACTGCAGCATTTTGTAATCTCTCTCCATTTAAATAATAGTTTGCTTTTTTATTTTTCCTGCCAAAGTGGATAACCTCGCACTTTCCCAAATTATACTTCATCTGCCAAATGTTTGCCCACTCACTTAGCCTGTCTATATCCCTTTGCAGATTCTTTGAATCCTCTGCACAACTTGCTTTCCCACCCATCTTTGTATCACCCACAAACTTGGCTACATTACACTCGGTCCCTTCATCCAAGTCATTAATGTAGATTGTAAATAGTTGTGGTTCCAGCACTGATCCTTGTGGCACCCCACTAGTTACCATTTGCCAACCAGAAAATGACCCATTTATCCCGACTCTCTGCTTTCTGTTAGTTAGCCAATTCTCTATCCATGCTAATATATTACCCCCAACTCTGTGAGCTCTTATCTTATGCAGTAACCTTTTATGTGGCACCTTACTGAATGCCTTCTGGAAATCCAAATACACCACATCCACTGACTCATCCTTGTCCACCCTGCTTGTTAGATCCTCAAAGAACTCCAGCAACTTTGTTAAACATGATCCCTTTCCTAAAACCATGCTTCTTCGGCAGCACCTCCCAAACCCGCGACCTCTTCCACCTAGAAGGACAAGGGCAGCAGGTGCATGGGAACGCCACCACCTCCAAGATCCCCTCCAAGTCACACACCATCCTGACTTGGAAGTATATCACCGATCCTTCATCGTCGCTGGGTCAAAACCCTGGAACTCCCTCCCTAACAGCACTGTGGGAGTACCATCACCACATGGACTGCAGCGGTTCAAGAAGAAGGATCCCCACCACCTTCTCAAAGGGCAATTAGGGAAGGGCAATAAATGCTGGCATTGCCAGCGATGCCCTGATCCCATAAACAAATTAAAAAAAAGCTATTGCTGGTTCCTGATAAAAATTTACACCACAGGATTAATACCTGTGACACCATTGCTGTAAGTTTATTGAGAAATAGATTGCAGTTCTGCACCAAAACATTCTGAAGCCATTATATATTACAACAAAATGATATTCCCCCCTTGCCTCAGTAACAAAATATACAAAAAGTACAGTGCTGCAATGCTCAGTCCAGTAACTAAAGCACTAGAACAACTCTACTCCTGACTGGCAACTTTGAATCCCAGTCTCAACCAGAATCTCGAAATGGATAGACTGAAGTGCAGAAGGAAGAGGATCGAAGCGCTTGAATCCCTGGCCCTTCTGAATGAATGAGATAAAGAAAGAACTTGCATTTATATAGCGCCTTTCACGACCTCAGGACATCTCAAAGCGCTTTACAGCCAATGAAGTACTTTTGAAGTGTAGTCACTGTCGTGATGTAGAAAACACAGCAGCCAATTTGCGCACAGCAAGCTCCCACACACAGAAATGTGATAATGACCAGATAATCTGTTTTTTTAGTGATGTTGGTTGAGAAATAAAAAAATGGCCAGGAATTCAGGGAGAACTCCCCTGCTCTTCTTCAAAATAGTGGCCGCGGGATCTTTTACATCCACCTGAGAGGGCAGATGGGGCCTCGGTTTAAAGTCTCATCCGAAAGGCGGCACCTCCGACAATGCAGCACTCCCTCAGCACTGCACTGGAGTGTCAGCCTAGCTTTATGTGCTCAAATCCCTGGAGTGGAACCCACAACCTTCTGGCTCAGATGAGAGTGCTACCACTGAGGCACGGCTGACACCTAAAGGCAGCGTTGACAGGGGGTCGCAAAATAAACAGGAGAGAGCCAAAGGAACTGTCTTCTTCTCAAATGGAAGGGCTATGGGTTAGTAGATTTGTGTAAATTGTCATACAACCAATACCCAGCTCAGCTCCTCGGAATTATTCCAGCCTTTAGTGGAGCAAAAATGAGGGAAGTTATAAACAAGATTTCAAGTTTGGCGGACGACTCTTTTCTACGTTATGTTATGCATCCCATCGGACATAATAATACTTAGTTGTAATGAGAACTTTTTCCCCCTCCAAACAATCGTTTGATTCAGCTGTTTTGTATACTTGGGTCTCGAGAGGTTGTAAATATATTAAAAATTCAATCATAACACTCTTAGGTTTTTGTGCTGGTCTCCAAGTTGCTGTTTATCTTAAATCATGTCTAATGTTTTCAGATCAGCTGAATGTTACATACTGCAATTGTGCTGTAAACACATAAAGCGCTTTCACAATTGGGCTGCGTTCAACTGGTTTTAGGAGCCAGCCTGCGGCCAACGTAAGCTCACATGAAATAAATGCACCCTAATTTAAACAGACTGGTGGGACTGAACGGTTTTAAAGGGGTCAAACATGCCTAGGTGGTAGAAATTAAATGTGTTACTTCCCTCTCCTTAGAGCAAGAAATGTCATTATTACAAAGCAAGGGGCAACTATCAAGAGGAGTCTGTTCCCAGAATCGTGTTCAGTAATTCCATTGTAAGTGGAACTGGTCACATCCAGCTCCCACAAAGCTCTGGAAATCCATGCCAACACGCGAGGAGTGAATTGTGTGACAGCACCAAAGTTGTAGAGGGGGTCCGGAAACATGTTCCAAACAATGCGAAGAGCTAGCCAGAAAATAATTAGTTACAGAGGCTATCTGGAATGCTAGTTAATACATATTTTTTTGTTAGTAAATTAAACAGTTTTCAACATCACAATTGGCATCCATCAGCACTTAAGACTCACTGGCAAAACTTCCTCACGATCCGATGGGGTCCCAAGCTTGTCAAAGCAAGAAGAGGCCGAGAATGTGTGCACGCTGCAATTGCAGCCCCATCTCCCCACAAGGAACATCTCGATGAAGACTGTCATTAGGATGTTCCATTGGGTGTTGCATTTCATAGCTTAAGTGGTGAATGCCCCCACCCCCCAGCGTCCCTGCTCCCCACCACCCACTGTCTGAGGCTGAGCCAGAGTGTTCGCAAGCTCGCCGTCCTATTCGACCCTGAGCTAAGCTTCCGACCCCATACCCTTTCCATCACTAAGACAACCTGTTATAAATCTCATCATTCATCAAGAAACTACTCATGAAATAACGCTGGGCGGCCAGCTGGTGGCGCCGTCCAAGGAGTATAAACACTCGGGCGTGGGCCCAGCTTTCCAGGGACATTTTGTAAGACAAGGAACTAGTGAAGTACAACTAGACCTCCATGTTCTGAAACAAGTTGATTAAAGCCTTGCTTTATACTCAAACCAAAGGCGTAGTGAGTTTTATTAACTCACCACCTACTTCCAACTCTGTAATATTGCCAGTCTCTGCCCCTGCCTCAGCCCATGTGCTGCTGAAGCCCTCATCTATGACTTTGCTGCCGCCAGACTCGACTATTCCAATTCTCTCCTGGCCGGCCTGTCATCTTCCACCCTCCATAAATTTGAACTCATCCTAAACTCTACTGCCCATATCCTAACTCGCACCAATTCATGTTCACTTATTGCCCATGTGCTCGCTGACCTACATTGGCTCCCAGTCTGGCAATGCCTCAAATTAAAAATTCTCATGCTCCTGTTCAAATCCCTCCCTGGCCTCACCACTCCCTAACTCTGTAATCTCCCCTAGCCCTACAACCCTCCAAACTCTCCTCACCCCTCCTTATCTCTGTAACCTCCTCCAGTCCTACAACTCTCCGAGGACTCTGGCCTCTTGTGCATTTCCCACTTCCTTCACCCCACCATTGGCAGCATGCTTTCAGCCATCTAGACCCTAAGCTCTGAAATTCCCTCCCTAAACTTCTTTACCTCTCTCTCCTTTAAGACATTTCTGAAAACCTACCTCTTTGACCAAGCCTTTGCTCACCTGTCCTAATGTCTCCTTCTTTGGCTCAGTCAGTGTCAAATCTTATCTGATAACACTCCTGTGAAGCGCCTTGACGTCTGCCCTTGTTGACAGTAGGCTCCCGAGGTATGGAAAGTGGTCCACGTTGTCCAAGGCCTTGTCGTGGATTTTGATAATCGGGGGGCAGTACTGTGTGGCGGGGGCAGGTTGGTAGAGGGCCTTTGTCTTATGGATGTTTAATGTAAGGCCCATGCTCTCATACGCTTCGGTGAAGGTGTTGACGATGGTTTGGAGTTCCACCTCCGAGTGTGCGCAGATGCAAGCGTCGTCTGCATACTGTAATTCGACGACAGAGGATGTGGCAACCTTGGTCTGGACTGGAGGCAACGGAGGTTGAACAGTTTCCCGTTTGTTCTGTAAGTTAGCTCCACTCCAGCGGGGAGCTCACTGAGGGTGAGATGGAGCATTGCAGCATGGAAGATCGAGAAGAGCATTGGTGCGATGACACAGCCTTGCTTGACCCCGGTCCATACGTGAATTGGGTCTGTGGTGGAACCGTTGGTCAGGATCACGGCTTGCATGTCGTCGTGAAGCAGGCGGAGGATGGTGGCAAACTTTTAAGGGCAGCCGAATTTGAGGAGGACATTCCATAATCCCTCACAATTGACAGTGTCGAAGGCCTTTGTGAGATCAAAGAAGGCCATGTACAGCGGTTGGTGCTGTTCCCTGCATTTCTCTTGTAATTGACGTGAGGACAAGGGCAGATATCGATGACGAAGTCCAACACCGCCTTCAGTGTGCCAGTGCAGCCTTCAGTCGCTTGAGGAAGAGAGTATTTGAAGACCAGGACCTCAAACCCGGCACTAAGCTCATGGTCTACAGAGCAACAGTGATACCCACCCTGCTGTATGCCTTAGACACATGGACCATGTACAGCAGGCACCTCAAAGCACTGGAGAGGTACCACCAATGCTGCCTCCGCAAGATCCAGGATAGGCGCACCAACGTCAGTATTCTCGCTCACGCCAACATCCCCAGCATCGAAACTTTGACCACGCTCGATCAGCTCCGATGGACGGGCCACATTGTCTGCATGCCCGATACGAGACTCCCAAAACAAGCGCTCTACTCGGAGCTCCAGCACGGCAAGAGAGCCCCAGGTGGGCAGAGGAAACGCTTCAAGGACGCCCTCAAAGCCTCCTTGAAAAAGTGCAACATCCCCACCGACACCTGGGAATCCCTGGCCCAAGATCGCACAAAGTGGAGGAGAAGCATCTGGGAAGGCGCCGAACACCTTGAGTCTCTTCGCCGGGAGCAAGCGGAAGCCAAGCGCAAACAGCGGAAGGAGCGCACGTCAACCCAAGCACCCCACCCACCCGCCCCTTCAACCACCGTCTGCCCCACCTGTGACAGAGACTGTAGGTCCCGCATTGGACTCATCAGTCACCTGAGAATTCATTTTTAATGTGGAAGCAAGTCATCCTCGGTTCCGAGGGCCTGCCTAAGAAGAAGAAGAAGAAGCGCCTTGAGAAATTTTACTATGTTAAAGGCACGATATAAATACCATTTGTTGTTGTGGTGAGGTGGAGTGTGGTCGAGCTCCTGGATATCTCAGAGTCACACTTAATAATACAGAGGGCATCCTGTGAGTGGCAAAAAAAAGCAACGTTATATATCTGCCATTTCGTAATGTCTCCACTTGCCCACAAAGTGCATTCGCCCTGTTCAATGGCCAGGATCCCTGCTGTATTGTTGCTGTCTTGGTCGCTGTGGAAAGGTTTTGCTACAACCTCGGCTTTCCACGAGTGAAAGAACAGCTGGAACGCACCATCATTGGTTTATATTTTTGGATTGCAATTATTTTCAAACATTCTTGAGTAGAGCCACTAAATGGGCCCTCAGAGCTGAGATAACCTGTGTTTGCACAAGTGCTGATCTGATCAATTCAATTGGATAAACAGATGATGTCACACTCCAGCATGACACAAACAAATTATCGCCAGACATCATGACTGCTTCTCTTTTGTCTGACTACGATTATAAATCTGCCGCTGTTCAGGCACTCCAGAGCATTAGCAGTTTGAGCCGGCTGGAAGTGAATCAGTCAGAGCAGAATGCCTTCGTACAGCAGCTAATGGAGAGTTTGGCTGCCGTTTGAATCGGCTGTTTTTGAATTAAATCACAGAACTAAATACTCACATGGTCTCCGTAAGCTGCTCATGAGGTTAATATTGCCCAGTGACTTTAATACTTCTTCCCTCAGTGTCTGAACCATGCAAAAGAAAGAACTTGCATTTATATAGCACCTTTCATGACTTCCTGAATGTTGTTGTAATGTAGGAATCGTGGCAGCCAATTTGCGCACAGCAATGAGATAATGAGCAGCTAATCGGTTTTAATGATGTTGGTTGAGGGATAAATGTTGGCCAGAACATCGGGGAGAACTCCCTCTTTGAAAGAGCGCCGTGGGATCTTATACATCCACCTCAGAGAACAGATGGGGCCTTGGTTTAGCGCCTCATTCGACGGTGTAACGCTCCCTCAGTGCTGCACTGGACTGTCAGCCTGGATTATGTGCTCAAGTCTCTTGGAGTGGGACTCGGACCCGCAACCTTCTGACTCAGAGGCGAGAGTGCTGCCCACTGAGCCATGGCCGACACACAAGGTGGCCCAAGAGGCTCCCCAGCCGGGTGCAGCTGTAAGGCAGTACAATTGGTCTCAAGATCCTGGGCTAGGAAGGGGAAGTCAGAGAGGTTTCCTGCTCCCAATTACCGCTGGAAGTGCATATGTGCGGACACTGGGTAAAGACAGGATCAGGCCCGCTGACACTGTCTAGGCTCACACATGGAGAAAGGTAACCGATAATCCTCTGTCCATGAAAGCACAGTGCAGAAAAAGAATTACATAGAATTTCCAGCACAGAAACAGGCCATTCGGCCCAACATTCATTTGCCACTTACACAGCCATTAATGTCTTTTTATCTTTTGAAACAGCCCTCTTCAGAATTACCTATAACCCCACAATTTGTTGTCATCTGCAAATTTTGATATTGTGCTTCTGATTCCGGAGTCCAAATCATTTATGTAACTGGTGAACCACAGTTAAAAACGCCATATAAATGCAAGTTGTTGTTGTTGTTGTTGCTGTGGCATTGTCTGCATCTCTTTAAAAATCGCCTTTAATGTAGTAAAACGTCCCAAGGCTCTTCACAGGAGAGACATCAAACAAAATCTGACACATAGAAACATCGAAACATAGAAGATAGGAGCAGGAGTCGGCCATTCGGCCCCTCGAGCCTGCTCCGCCATTCAATGAGATCATGGCTGATCATCCAAACTCAGTACCCTGTCCCTGCTTTCTCCCCATACCTCTTGATCCCTTTAGCCTTAAGAAATATATCCAACTCCTTCTTGAATATATTTAATGAATTGGCCTCTACTGCCTTCTGTGGTAGAGAATTCCACAGGTTCACCACTTTCTGGGTGAAGAAATTCCTCCTCATTTCTGTCCTAAATGGCTTACCCCTTATCCTTAGACTGTGACCCCTGGTTCTGGACTCCCCGACCATCGGGAACATCCTTCCTGCATCTAGTCTGTCCAGTCCTGTTAGAATTTTATGTTTCAATGAGATCCCCTCTCATTCTTCTAAACTCCAGTGAGTATAAGCCCAATCGTCCCAATCTCTCCTCATACGTCATTCCTGCCATCCCAGGTATCAGCCTGGTGAATCTTCGCTGAACTCCCTCCATGGCAAGAACATCCTTCCTCAGATAAGGCGACCAAAACTGCACACAATACTCACCAAGGCCCTGTACAACTGCAGCAAGACATCCTTGTTCCTGTACTCAAACCCTCTCGCTACGAAAGCCAACATACCATTTGCCTTCTTAACCACCTGCTGCACCTGCATGCTTACCTTCAGCGACTGGTGCACAAGGATACCCAGGTCTCGTTGCACTTCCCCTTCTCCCAATCTATTGTCATTCAGATAATAATCTGCCTTCCTGTTTTTGCCACCAAAGTGGATAACCTCGCATTTACCGAGCCACATAAGGAGATATTAGGACAGGTGACCAAAAGCTTGCTCAAAGAGGTAGGTTTTAAGGAGCATCTTAAAGGAGGAGAGAGAGGTAGAGAGGCAGAGAGGTTTAGGAAGGAAATTCCAGAGCTTAGGGCCTAGGCAGCTAAAGCCATGGCCGTCAATGGTGGAGTGATTAAAATGAGAGGAGCGCAGATATCTCGGGGGGTTGTGGGGCTGGAGGAGGTTACAGAGATGGGGCGGGGGGGGGGGCGAGGCCATGGAGGGATTTGAAAATGAGGTTAAGGGATAATGGGTGAACAGGACTTGGTGTGAGTTAGGATACGGGCAACAAAGCTTTGGATGAGCTCAAGCTTACTGGGGGTGGAAGGTGGGAGGTTGGTCAGGAGATCATTGGAGTAAAAACAGAAAATGCTGGAAATACTCAGCAGGTCGGGCAGCATCTGTGAAGAGAGAAACAGAGTTAACGTTTCAGGTCGATGACCTTTCGTCAGAACTGGAAAAAAGCAGGAAATGGAACAGATTTTTAAGCAAGTGTAGGAGCTGGGAAATGGGGGAGGGGATGGGAGAACAAAAGGGAAGGCCTGTGATAGGATAGAAGGCAGGAGAAGTTAAGAGACATTAAGAGATATTCAAGGCAAGAGGGGGTGGTAATGGGACAGGTTAAGAAACAAAGGATGGCTCTAGATGAAGTGCAAATTGCGCTGGCAGAATGAAAGACAGCTGCCATGTGGGAGGGAAGAACAGAAGGCACAAACAAGAAGTGTGGATAAAAAATATATATGTGATAGGGGCCGAGGTTATGATCTGAAATTGTTGAACTCTATGTTGAATCCGGAAGTGCCTAATCGGAAGATGAGGTGCTGTTCCTCGAGCTTACGCTGAGCTTCCATGGAACAATGCAAGAGGCCGAGGATGGTGAGGTCTGAGTGGAGCGGTGAATTAAAGTGACAGGCCACCGGGAGCTCGGGGTCCCCCTTACGGACTGAACGGAGGTGTTCCGCAAAGCGATTGCCCAATCCGCGTTTGGTCTCCTTGGAATATTGGGCCCGAAAATGAGCCTAAGCAAGTTTGTCCCCCTTTGATTCCAGCTCATTCTCTGGCAGGACTTTAAAACTATGACACTCCTTACTGCCCTCAGACTTTCCTTCCTCCCACAATCTTCAGGCTTGTAAACCTCACCGGTGGTGTCACCTGATCCCTACTTTCTGATTTATGTCCTCTTTTACTCATTTCAGACTTGCTGGTGTCCTGTGTGCTTTGGGCCTTGGGCCTTCACCTTGGTTTATCGATTCAGGGAAAAAAAAAACAAGGTGATTTACACATTCAGAAGGTTTTGCTGAGTTACACGATGCTCCTCAAAATAAATAACATTTTAGTGCCTGAGCGAAAGAAACCACTCGCAGTATCCATTACGGCTCATGTTAAACATTAGTTATTAGATTCTGCCCAGTGCTGAGCATCCAGAACCGCAGGAAGAGGAAATCGAATCAAAAGAGTTTGCTTTTGGGCGGAAAAAAAATCTCCCCCCAAGTTAATAACAATGTTGCAATAAGGCAAAAGCCAAATTGTACTCGCTTGCTTCTTTTGATAAAATACTTAAGATAACAGTTTCAAACGGAACAAGTTGAAAAGGTTTCACATAATGAAAAACACATTGCTGTGCTTCAGGCTACAATAAATATTCTAAGTATAGTTAGTATGAGAACAGGTGCTAGTTCAGTGATGATTGACAGCCCAGTAACCCCATTTCCTGTCCAAACTACCTACTATAATTTTACAAACAACAATGTGAACCTTCTTCAGACTTCAGCACCCCGAAGGCCTTCACATCCTTTCTGGATCGCGTGGAAGTGAATTTAATTAGATTTTTGACCACAAACACGACGTTTTGACTTTCACTGACAAGGGGCTTCCATGAGTGTAATCTAGAAGGGAATTTGCCATTTAACATCTGTGCGCCGGAGGCACTTTGGAAACAAAAAGAGTTATTGCACACAGTTGTGAAAAGACTGCCTTGTACGGCTGTGCATTACTTCACGTCCTTGTTTTTACAGAAGTCACTTAACCACCTAATGGCAATTAGCAGAATGGCCTGGCCAAGACTGAAATGAATAAGGCTCTTTTTAAAAAAAAACTGTCTTTCAACAGTGGACTAGTCTGTGTTCAAACAAAGCCTCCAGCCTCGGTGCCTAGGCTCAACACTAGAAATTTATACACAGAATGATGTGATTTACATTCATTATCTTCTTTTATTATGTATTACACCTTCAAATCAGTGCTCCTCTGTCAGTTATTTATTGAATGGTACAAAAAAAACCCCGCATAGATAAATTCAACAACAACAACAACCTGTATTTGTATAGCATCTTTAACGTAGTAAAACGTCCCAAGGCGCTTCACAGGAGTATTAAAAGACAAAAAATTTGGCACTGAGCCACATAAGGAGAAATTAGGGCAGGTGACCAAAAGCTTGGTCAAAGAGGTAGGTTTTAAGGAGCGTCTTAAAGGAGGAAAGAGAGGTAGCGAGGCGGAGAGGTTTAGGCAGGGAATTCCAGAGCTTAGGGCCTAGGCAACAGAAGGCACAGCCACCAAAGGTTGAGCGATTATAATCAGGGATGCTCAAGAGGGCAGAATTAGAGGAGCGCAGATACAACGGGAGAAATTATACACGTTTGCAATCGCCTTGAACATTGCACTGCGCCAATCTGAGCTGCACAAATCAGCCCGCCGTGGTCTTTCTCCCCCCACCAGAAAGGACTATTTCAGTGTCCTCGACCAGCAGGATGGAATAAAATGTACTTTACACATTGCTTTCAATTAAAACATGCTTGCAGTGTCAGGGAGAACAGAAATGCTGTACAAGTTAAAGGATGATTGATGGACAGCAGGTAGAAAAAGTAACAAAAATGTAGTTTACAAGGGCAAACTTTTTTGTGTTATTTTTAATATTATCCGCAAACCTCGAAAACTAAACGTATTGGATTTCTTTTTTGAAGCATCATCTTATGCCGCACGTACACGATAGGCAATAGATTGTCAAACTGCGGGTCCGCAGAACCTCAGGGTCCATGGATCCCAGGAGGCCGACAACATCATCGGATTTCTCTCCATCTGGGGCCAAGAAATCTATTTTTTTCTGTATTTGTTGAATTCCTGGCACTTTATTTGCATTGCTGTACACTTAATTAAAAAAAACATTGCCCACCAATAGGGAACTGTTTTCCTTCGGACATAAGAACATAAGAAGTAGGAGCAGGAGCAGGCCAAACGGCCCCTCAGGCCTGCTCCGCCATTCAATAGGATCATGGCTGATCCGAATCTAGACTCACGTCCACTTCCCTGCCCTCTCCCCGTAACCCCTAATTCCCTTATCTGCTAGGAAACTGTCTATCTCCATTTTAAATTTATTTAATGTTGCAGCTTCCGCAGCTCTCTGGGGTAGCAAATTCCATAGATTTACTACCCTCTGAGTGAAGAAGTTTCTCCTCATCTCAGTTTTGAAAGGGCAGCCCCTTATTCTTAGATTATGCCCCCTAGTTCTAGTCTCACCCATCAGTGGAAACATCCTCACCGCATCCACCTGATCAAGCCCCCTCACAATCTTATATGTTTCGATAAGATCGCCTCTCATTCTTCTGAACTCCAATGAGTAGAGTCCCAACCTACTCAACCTTTCCTCATACGTCAACCCCCTCATCTCCGGAATCAACCGAGTGAACCTTCTCTGAACCGCCTCGAGAGCAAGTATATCTTTTCTTAAATATGGAAACCAAAACTGCACGCAGTATTCCAGGTGTGGCCTCACCAATACCCTGTATAACTACAGCAAGACTTCCCTGTTTTTATACTCCATCCCCCTCGCAATAAAAGCCAAGATTCCATTGGCCTTCCTGATCACCTGCTGCACCTGCATACTAACTTTTTGTGTTTCATGCACCAGGACCCCCAGATCCCTTTGTACTGTAGCACTTTGCAGTTTCTCTCCATTTAGATAATAACTTGCTCTTTGATTTTTTCTGAAAAAGTGCATAACCTCACACTTTCCAACATTATATTGCATCTGCCAAATCTCTGCCCACTCACTTAGCCTGTCTATGTCCTTTTGCAGGTTTTTTATGTTCTCCTCACTCACTGCTTTCCCTCCCACTTTGTATCGTCGGCAAACTTGGATATGTTGCACTCGGACCCTTCCTCCAAATCGTTAATATAGATTGTAAAGAGTTGGGGTCCCAGCACTGACCCCTGTGGAACACTGCCTTTCAGGAGTCAGGAAAAGGGCCTCCCTGAGAGAGTGTCACTGTTTGAAAGTGGTGCTGGGAGAGTGTCACAGTTCGAAAGGGGTCCATGGTTGCGTGTAAATTCTTGAATTGGGTGCCGGGGAATGTGTCGATATTTGAAAGGGGTCCGGGGAATGTGTCGATATCTGAAAGGGCTCCCGGGAACGTGTCAATATTTGAAAGGGGTCCCGGGAATGTGTCGATATTTGAAAGGGGTCCCGGGAATGTGTCGATATTTGAAAGGGGTCCCGGGAATGTGTCTATATTTGAAAGGGGTCCCGGGAATGTGTCGATATTTGAAAGGGGTCCCGGGAATGTGTCGTTATCTGAAAGGGGTCCGGGGAATGTGTCAAAATTTAAAAGGGGTCCTGGGATTGTGTCGATATATGAAAGGGGTCCCCGGGATTGTGTCGATATTAGAAAGGGGTCCCGGGAATGTCGATATTTGAAAGGGGTCCCGGGAATGTGTCGATATTTGAAAGGGGTCCTGGGGAATGTGTCGATATTTGAAAGGGATCGCAGGGAATGTGTCGATATTTGAAAGGGGTCCCGGGATTGTGTCAGTATTTAAAAGGTGTCCCGGGAATGATTCAATATTTCAAAGGGGTCCCGGGAATGTGTCGATATTTGAAAGGGGTCCCGGGAATGTGTCGATATTTGAAAGGGGTCCCCGAGAAAGTGTCGATATTTGAAAGGGGTCCCCGGGAATGTGGTGATATTTGAAAGGGGTCCCCGGGAATGTGCCGATATTTGAAAGGGGTCCCGGGAAGGTGTCGATATTTGAAAGGGGTCGTGGGGAATGTGTTGATATTTGCAGACGGGTCCCGGGAATGTGTCGATATTTGAAAGGGGTCCCCGGGAATGTGACGATATTTGAAAGGGGTCCCGGGAATGTGTAGATATTTGAAAGGGGTCCCGGGAAGGTGTCGATATTTGAACGGGGTCGCGGGGAATGTATCGATATTTGAAAGGGGCCCCGGGATTGTGTCAATATTTGAAAGGTGTCCTGGGAATGTGTGGATATTTGAAAGGGGTCCCGGGAATGTGTCAATATTTGAAAGGGGTCCCTTCGAATGTGTCGATGTTTCAAAGGGGTCCCGGGGAGTGTGTCGATATTTGAAAGGGGTCTCAGAATGTGTCGATATTCGAAAGGGGTCCCAGGACTGTGTCGATATTTGAAAGGGGTCACGGGGAATGTGTTGATATTTGCAGAAGGGTCCTGGGAATGTACCGATATTTGAAAGGGGTCCCGGGAATGTGTTGATATTTGAAAGGGGTCCCGGGCAATGTGATGATATTTGAAAGGGTTCCCGGGAATGTGTCGATATTTGAAAGGGGTCCCGGGAATGTGTCGATATTTGAAAGGGGTTCCCGGGAATGTGACGATATTTGAAAGGGGTCCCGGGAATGTGTCGATATTTGAAAGGGGTCCCGGGGAATGTGTCGATATTTGAAAGGGGTCCTGGGGAATGTGTCGATATTTGAAAGGGGTCCTGGGGAATGTGTCGATATTTGAAAGGGGTCCGCAGTAATGTGTCAATATTTGAAAGGGGACCCGGGAAATGTGTCGATATTTGAAAGGGGTCTCGGGGAATGTGTCGATATTTGAAAGTGGCCCCGGGAATGTGTCGATATTTGAAAGGGGTCCCAGGAATGTGTCGATATTTGAAAGGGGCCCCGGGAATGTGTCAATATTTGAAAGGTGCCCCGGGAATGTGTTGATATTTGAAAAGGGTCCCGGGAAAGTGTCGATATTTGAAAGGGGTCCCATCGAATGTGTCGATATTTTAAAGGTGTCCTGCAAATGTGTCGATATTTGAAAGGTGTCCCGGGAATGTGTCAATATTTGAAAGGTGTCGCGGGAATGTGTCGATATTTGAAAGGGGTCCTGGGAAATGTGGCGATATTTTAAAGGGTTCCTGGGAATGTGTCGATATTTGAAAGGGGTCCCCAGGAATGTGGTGATATTTGAAAGGGGTCCACGGGAATGTGCCGATTTTTGGAAGGGGTCCTGGGAATGTGTCAATATTTAAAGGAGTCCTAAGGAATGTGTCGATATTTGAAAGGGGTCCCAAGAATGTGTCGATATTTGAAAGGTGTCCCTTCGACTGTGTCAATATTTGAAAGGGGTTCCGGGAACGTGTCGATATTTGAAAGGGGTCCCGGGAATGTGTCGATATTTGAAAGGGGTCCCGGGAAGGTGTCGATATTTGAAAGGGATCCAGGGAATGTGTTGATATTTGAAAGGGGTCCCGGGGAATGTGTTGATATTTGCAGAGGGGTCCCAGGAATGTGTCGATATTTGAAAGCGGTCCTGAGGAATGTGTCGACATTTGGAAGGGGTTCTGGGACTCTGTCGATATTTGAAAGGTGTCCCGGGATTGTGTTGCTGTTTGAAAGGAGTCCTGGGCATGTGTCGATATTTGAAAGGGGTCCTGGGGAATGTGTCGATATTTGAAAGGGGTCCCGGGAATGTGTTGATATTTGCAGAGGGGTCCCAGGAATGTGTCGATATTTGAAAGCGGTCCTGGGGAATGTGTCGACATTTGAAAGGGGTTCTGGGAATCTGTCGATATTTGAACGGTGTCCCGGGAATGTGTCGATATTTGAAAGGAGTCCTGGGCATGAGTCGATATTTGAAAGGGGTCCTGGGGAATGTGTCGATATTTGAAAGGGGTCCCGGGAATGTGTCGATCTTTGAAAGGGGTCCCGAGAATGTGTCGATATTTGAAAGGGGTCCCCGGGAATGTGACGATATTTGAAAGGGGTCCCGGGAATGTGTCGATATTTGAAAGGGGTCCCGGAGAATGTGTCGATATTTGAAAGGGGTCCCGGGAATGTGTCGATATTTGAAAGGGATCCAGTGAATGTGTCGATATTTGAATGGGGTCTCGGGGAATGTGTCGATATTTGAAAGTGGTCCTGGGGAATGTGTCGATATTTGAAAGGGGTCCCGGGAATGTGTCGATATTTGAAAGGGGTCCTGGAGAATGTGTCGATATTTGAATGGGGTTTCGGGGAATGTGTCGATATTTGAAAGTGGTCCTGAGGAATGTGTCGATATTTGAAAGGTGTCCCTTCCAATGTGTTAATATTTCAAATGGGTCCCGGGAATGTGTCGATATTTGAAAGGGGTCCTGGGGAATGTGTCGATATTTGAACGGGGTCTCGGGGAATGTGTCGATATTTGAAAGTGGTCCTGGGGAATGTGTTGATATTTGAAAACGGTCCCGGGAATGTGTCGGTATTTGAAAGGGGTCCTGGGGAATGTGTCGACATTTGAAAGGGGTCCCGGGAATGTGTTGATATTTGAAAGGGGTCCTGGGGAATGTGTCGATATTTGAAAGGGGTCCTGGGGAATGTGTCAATATTTGAAAGGGGTCTCGGGGAAAGTGCCGTTATTTGAAAGTGGTCCCGGGAATGTGTCGATATTTGAAAGGGGTCCCAGGAATGTGTCGATATTTGAAAGGGGTCCCGGGAATGTGTCAATATTTGAAAGGTGTCCCGGGAATGTGTTGATATTTGAAAAGGGTCCCGGGAAAGTGTCGATATTTGAAAGGGGTGCCTTCGAATGTGTCGATATTTCAAAAGTGTCCTGCAAATGTGTCGATATTTGAAAGGGGTCCCGGGAACGTGTCGATATTTGAAAGGGGTCCCGGGAATGTGGCAATATTTGAAAGGTGTCCCGGGAATGTGTCGATATTTGAAAAGGGTCCTGGGAAGGTGTCGATATTTAAAGGGGTCGCTTGAAATGTGTCGATATTTGAAAGGGGTCCCGGGAATGTGTCGATATTTGAAAGGGGTTGCGGGGAATGTGTCGATATTTGAAAGGGGTCCCGAGAATGTGTCGATATTTGAAAGGGGTCCCGGGAATGTGTTGATGTTTGAAAGGGTTCCCGGGAAGGTGTCGATATTTGAAAGGGGTCGCGGGGAATGTATCGATATTTGAAAGGGGTCCCGGGAATGTGTCAATATTTGAAAGGGGTCCCGGGAATCTGTCGATATTTGAAAGGGGCCCCGGGGAATTTGTTGATATTTGAAAGGGGTCCTGGGAATGTGTCGATATTTGAAAGGGGTCCCGGGCATGTGTTGATATTTGAAAGGGGTCCCCGGGAATGTGACGATATTTGGAAGGGGTCCTGCGAATGTGTTGATATTTGAAAGGTGTCTTAGAGAATGTTTTGATATTTGAAAGGGTTCCCGGGAATGTGTCGATATTTGAAAGGTGTCCCTTCGAATGTGTCAAGATTTAAAAGCGGTCCCGGGAACGTGTCGATATTTGAAAGGGGTCCTGGGAATGTGTTGATATTTGAAAGGGGTCCCGGGAAGGTGTCGATATTTGAAACGGATCGAGGGAATGTGTCGATATTTGAAAGGGGTCCCGGGGAATGTGTTGATATATGCAGAGGGCGCCCAGGAATGTGTCGATATTTGAATGCGGTCCTGGGGAATGTGTCGACATTTGAAAGGGGTTCCGTCAATCTGTCGATATTTGAAAGGGGTCCCGGGGAATGTGTCGATATTTGAAAGGGATCCCGGGAATGTGTCGATCTTTGAAAAGGGTCCCGGTAATGTTTTGATATTTGAAAGGTGTCCCCGGGAATGTGTCGATATTTGAAAGGGGTCCCAGGAATGTGTTGATATTTGAAATGGGTCCCGGGAATGTGTCAATATTTGAAAGGTGTCCCGGGAATGTGTTGATATTTGAAAAGGGTCCCGGGAAGGTATCAATATTTGAAAGGGGTCCCTTCGAATATGTCGATATCTCAAAGGTGTCCTGCAAATGTGTCGATATTTGAAAGGGGTCCCGGGAAGGTGTCGATATTTGAAAGGGGTCCCGGGAATGTGTCAATACTTGAAAGGGGTCCTGGGAAATGTGTCGATATTTGAAAGGGGTCCCGGGAAGGTGTCGACATTTAAAGGGGTAGCTTGAAATGTGTCGATATTTGAAAGGGGTCCCGGGAATGTGTCGATATTTGAAAGGGGTCCTGGAGAATGTGTCGATATTTGAATGGGGTTTCGGGGAATGTGTCGATATTTGAAAGTGGTCCTGAGGAATGTATCGATATTTGAAAGGTGTCCCTTCCAATGTGTTAATATTTCAAATGGGTCCCGGGAATGTGTCGATATTTGAAAGGGGTCCTGGGGAATGTGTCGATATTTGAACGGGGTCTCGGGGAATGTGTCGATATTTGAAAGTGGTCCTGGGGAATGTGTTGATATTTGAAAACGGTCCCGGGAATGTGTCGGTATTTGAAAGGGGTCCTGGGGAATGTGTCAACATTTGAAAGGGGTCCCGGGAATGTGTTGATATTTGAAAGGGGTCCTGGGGAATGTGTCGATATTTGAAAGGGGTCCTGGGGAATGTGTCAATATTTGAAAGGGGTCTCGGGGAAAGTGCCGTTATTTGAAAGTGGTCCCGGGAATGTGTCGATATTTGAAAGGGGTCCCAGGAATGTGTCGATATTTGAAAGGGGTCCCGGGAATGTGTCAATATTTGAAAGGTGTCCCGGGAATGTGTTGATATTTGAAAAGGGTCCCGGGAAAGTGTTGATATTTGAAAGGGGTGCCTTCGAATGTGTCGATATTTCAAAAGTGTCCTGCAAATGTGTCGATATTTGAAAGGGGTCCTGGGAACGTGTCGATATTTGAAAGGGGTCCCGGGAATGTGGCAATATTTGAAAGGTGTCCCGGGAATGTGTCGATATTTGAAAGGGGTCCTGGGAAATGTATCGATATTTGAAAGGGTTCCCGGGAATGTGTCGATATTTGAAAGGGGTCCCGGGAAGGTGTCGATATTTAAAGGGGTCGCTTGAAATGTGTCGATATTTGAAAGGGGTCCCGGGAATGTGTCGATATTTGAAAGGGGTTGCGGGGAATGTGTCGATATTTGAAAGGGGTCCCGAGAATGTGTCGATATTTGAAAGGGGTCCCGGGAATGTGTTGATGTTTGAAAGGGTTCCCGGGAAGGTGTCGATATTTGAAAGGGGTCGCGGGGAATGTATCGATATTTGAAAGGGGTCCCGGGAATGTGTCAATATTTGAAAGGGGTCCCGGGAATCTGTCGATATTTGAAAGGGGCCCCGGGGAATTTGTTGATATTTGAAAGGGGTCCTGGGAATGTGTCGATATTTGAAAGGGGTCCCGGGCATGTGTTGATATTTGAAAGGGGTCCCCGGGAATGTGACGATATTTGAAAGGGGTCCCGGGAATGTGTCGATTTTTGGAAGGGGTCCTGCGAATGTGTTGATATTTGAAAGGTGTCTTAGGGAATGTTTTGATATTTGAAAGGGTTCCCGGGAATGTGTCGATATTTGAAAGGTGTCCCTTCGAATGTGTCAATATTTAAAAGCGGTCCCGGGAACGTGTCGATATTTGAAAGGGGTCCTGGGAATGTGTTGATATTTGAAAGGGGTCCCGGGAAGGTGTCGATATTTGAAACGGATCGAGGGAATGTGTCGATATTTGAAAGGGGTCCCGGGGAATGTGTTGATATATGCAGAGGGGGCCCAGGAATGTGTCGATATTTGAATGCGGTCCTGGGGAATGTGTCGACATTTGAAAGGGGATCCGTCAATCTGTCGATATTTGAAAGGGGTCCCGGGGAATGTGTCGATATTTGAAAGGGATCCCGGGAATGTGTCGATCTTTGAAAAGGGTCCCGGTAATGTTTTGATATTTGAAAGGTGTCCCCGGGAATGTGTCGATATTTGAAAGGGGTCCCAGGAATGTGTTGATATTTCAAATGGGTCCCGGGAATGTGTCAATATTTGAAAGGTGTCCCGGGAATGTGTTGATATTTGAAAAGGGTCCCGGGAAGGTATCAATATTTGAAAGGGTTCCCTTCGAATATGTCGATATCTCAAAGGTGTCCTGCAAATGTGTCGATATTTGAAAGGGGTCCCGGGAAGGTGTCGATATTTGAAAGGGGTCCCGGGAATGTGTCAATATTTGAAAGGGGTCCTGGGAAATGTGTCGATATTTGAAAGGGGTCCCGGGAAGGTGTCGACATTTAAAGGGGTAGCTTGAAATGTGTCGATATTTGAAAGGGGTCCCGGGAATGTGTCGATATTTGAAAGGGGTTGCGGGGAATGTGTCGACATTTGAAAGGGGTCCCGAGAATGTGTCGATATTTGAAAGGGGTCCCAGGAATGTGTCGATATTTGAAAGGGGTCCCCGGGAATGTGACGATATTTGAAAGGGGTCCCGGGAATGTGTCAATATTTGAAAGGGGTCCCGGGAATGTGTCGACATTTGAAAGGGGTCGCGGGCATGTTTCGATATTTGAAAGGGGTCCCCGGGAATGTGACGATATTTGAAAGGGGTCCCGGGAATGTGTCGATTTTTGTAAGGGGTCCTGGGAATGTGTCGATATATGAAAGGTGTCTTAGGGAATGTTTCGATATTTGAAAGGGGTCCCGGGAATGTGTCGATATTTGAAAGGTGGCCCTTCGAATGAGTCAATATATGAAAGCGGTCCCGGGAAGGTGTCGATATTTGAAAGGGGTCCTGGGAATGTGTCGATATTTGAATGGGGTCCCGGGAAGGTGTCGATATTTGAAAGGGATCCAGGGAATGTGTCGATATTTGAAAGGGGTCCCAGGGAATGTGTCGATATTTGAAAGGGGTCCCAGGAATGTGTTGATATTTGAAAGGAGTCCCGGGAATGTGTCGATATTTGAAAGGGGTCCCGGGGAAAGTGTCGATATTTGAAAGGGGTCCCGGGAATGTGTCGATCTTTGAAAGGGGTCCCGGGAATGTGTCGACATTTGAAAGAGTTCCCCGGGAATGTGACGATATTTGAAAGGGTTCCCTGGAATGTGTCGTTATTTGAAAGGGGTCCTGGGGAATGTGTCGATATTTGAAAGGGGTCCCGGGGAATGTGTCGATATTTGAAAGGGGTCCCGGGAATGTGTCGATCTTTGAAAGGGGTCCCGGGAATGTGTTGACATTTGAAAGGGATCCCCGGGAATGTGACGATATTTGAAAGGGGTCCCGGGAATGTGTCGTTATTTGAAAGGGGTCCTGGGGAATGTGTCGATATTTGAAAGGGGTCCTGGGGAATGTGTCGATATTTGAAAGGGGTCTCGGGGAATGTGTCGATATTTGAAAGTGGTCCCGGGAATGTTTCGATATTTGAAAGATGTCCCAGGAATGTGTCGATATTTCAAAGGGTTCCCGGGAATGTGTCAATATTTGAAAGGTGTCCCGGGAATGTGTTGATATTTGAAAAGGGCCCCGGGAAGGTATCAATATTTGAAAGGGGTCCCTTCGAATATGTCGATATCTCAAAGGTGTCCTGCAAATGTGTCGATATTTGAAAGGGGTCCCGGGAAGGTGTCGATATTTGAAAGGGGTCCTGGGAATGTGTCGATATTTGAAAGGGGTCCTGGGAAATGTGTCGATATTTGAAAGGGGTCCCGGGAAGGTGTCGACATTTAAAGGGGTAGCTTGAAATGTGTCGATATTTGAAAGGGGTCCCGGGAATGTGTCGATATTTGAAAGGGGTTGCGGGGAATGTGTCGACATTTGAAAGGGGTCCCGAGAATGTGTCGATATTTCAAAGGGGTCCCAGGAATGTGTCGATATTTGAAAGGGTTCCCGGGAAGGTGTCGATATATGAAAGTGGTCGCGGCAATGTGTCGATATTTGAAAGGGGTCCCGGGAATGTGTCAATATTTGAAAGGGGTCCCGGGAATGTGTCGATATTTGAAAGGGGTCGCGGGCATGTTTCGATATTTGAAAGGGGTCCCCGGGAATGTGACGATATTTGAAAGGGGTCCCGGGAATGTGTCGATTTTTGGAAGGGGTCCTGGGAATGTGTCGATATTTGAAAGGTGTCTTAGGGAATGTTTCGATATTTGAAAGGGGTCCCGGGAATGTGTCGATATTTGAAAGGTGTCCGTTCGAATGTGTCAATATATGAAAGCGGTCCCGGGAACGTGTCGATATTTGAAAGGGGTCCTGGGAATGTGTCGATATTTGAAAGGGGTCCCGGGAAGGTGTCGATATTTGAAAGGGATCCAGGGAATGTGTCGATATTTGAAAGGGGTCCTAGGGAATGTGTCGATATTTGAAAGGGGTCCCAGGAATGTGTCGTTATTTGAAAGGAGTCCCGGGAATGTGTCGATATTTGAAAGGGATGCAGGGAATGTGTCGATATTTTAAATGGGTCCCGGGAATGTGTCGATATTTGAAAGGGGTCCTGTGGAATGTGTCGATATTTGAAAGGGGTCCCGGGAATGTGTCAATATTTGAAAAGGGTCCTGGGGAAAGTGTCGATATTTGAAAGGGGTTCCGGTAATCTGTCGATATTTGAAGGGGGTCCCGGGAATGTGTCGTTATTTGAAAGGGGTCCTGGGGAATGTGTCGATATTTGAAAGGGGTCCTGGGGAATGTGTCGATATTTGAAAGGGGTCTCGGGGAATGTGTCGATATTTGAAAGTGGTCCCGGGAATGTGTCGATATTTGAAAGGGGTCTCGGGGAATGTGTCGATATTTGAAAGGGGTCCCGGGAATGTGTCAATATTTGAAAGGTGTCCCGGGAATGTGTTGATATTTGAAAAGGGTCCCGGGAAGGTGTCAATATTTGAAAGGGGTCCCTTCGAATATGTCGATATCTCAAAGGTGTCCTGCAAATGTGTCGATATTTGCAAGGGGTCCCGGGAAGGTGTCGATATTTGAAAGGGGTCCTGGGAATGTGTCGATATTTGAAAGGGGTCCTGGGAAATGTGTCGATATTTGAAAGGGGTCCCGGGAAGGTGTCGACATTTAAAGGGGTAGCTTGAAATGTGTCGATATTTGAAAGGGTTCCCGGGAATGTGTCGATATTTGAAAGGGGTTGCGGGGAATGTGTCGACATTTGAAAGGGGTCCCGAGAATGTGTTGATATTTGAAAGGGGTCCCGGGGATGTGTCAATATTTGAAAGGGGTCCCGGGAATGTGTCGATATTTGAAAGGGGTCGCGGGCATGTTTCGATATTTGAAAGGGGACCCCGGGAATGTGTCGATATTTGAAAGGGGTCCCGGGAATGTGTTGATATTTGCAGAGGGGTCCCAGGAATGTGTCGATATTTGAAAGCGGTCCTGGGGAATGTGTCGACATTTGAAAGGGGTTCTGGGAATCTGTCGATATTTGAACGGTGTCCCGGGAATGTGTCGATATTTGAAAGGAGTCCTGGGCATGAGTCGATATTTGAAAGGGGTCCTGGGGAATGTGTCGATATTTGAAAGGGGTCCCGGGAATGTGTCGATCTTTGAAAGGGGTCCCGAGAATGTGGCGATATTTGAAAGGGGTCCACGGGAATGTGACGATATTTGAAAGGGGTCCCGGGAATGTGTCGATATTTGAAAGGGGTCCCGGAGAATGTGTCGATATTTGAAAGGGGTCCCGGGAATGTGTCGATATTTGAAAGGGATCCAGTGAATGTGTCGATATTTGAATGGGGTCTCGGGGAATGTGTCGATATTTGAATGTGGTCCTGGGGAATGTGTCGATATTTGAAAGGGGTCCCGGGAATGTGTCGATATTTGAAAGGGGTCCTGGAGAATGTGTCGATATTTGAATGGGGTTTCGGGGAATGTGTCGATATTTGAAAGTGGTCCTGAGGAATGTGTCGATATTTGAAAGGTGTCCCTTCCAATGTGTTAATATTTCAAATGGGTCCCGGGAATGTGTCGATATTTGAAAGGGGTCCTGGGGAATGTGTCGATATTTGAACGGGGTCTCGGGGAATGTGTCGATATTTGAAAGTGGTCCTGGGGAATGTGTTGATATTTGAAAACGGTCCCGGGAATGTGTCGGTATTTGAAAGGGGTCCTGGGGAATGTGTCGACATTTGAAAGGGGTCCCGGGAATGTGTTGATATTTGAAAGGGGTCCTGGGGAATGTGTCGATATTTGAAAGGGGTCCTGGGGAATGTGTCAATATTTGAAAGGGGTCTCGGGGAAAGTGCCGTTATTTGAAAGTGGTCCCGGGAATGTGTCGATATTTGAAAGGTGTCCCTTCGAATGTGTCAAGATTTAAAAGCGGTCCCGGGAACGTGTCGATATTTGAAAGGGGTCCTGGGAATGTGTTGATATTTGAAAGGGGTCCCGGGAAGGTGTCGATATTTGAAACGGATCGAGGGAATGTGTCGATATTTGAAAGGGGTCCCGGGGAATGTGTTGATATATGCAGAGGGCGCCCAGGAATGTGTCGATATTTGAATGCGGTCCTGGGGAATGTGTCGACATTTGAAAGGGGTTCCGTCAATCTGTCGATATTTGAAAGGGGTCCCGGGGAATGTGTCGATATTTGAAAGGGATCCCGGGAATGTGTCGATCTTTGAAAAGGGTCCCGGTAATGTTTTGATATTTGAAAGGTGTCCCCGGGAATGTGTCGATATTTGAAAGGGGTCCCAGGAATGTGTTGATATTTGAAATGGGTCCCGGGAATGTGTCAATATTTGAAAGGTGTCCCGGGAATGTGTTGATATTTGAAAAGGGTCCCGGGAAGGTATCAATATTTGAAAGGGGTCCCTTCGAATATGTCGATATCTCAAAGGTGTCCTGCAAATGTGTCGATATTTGAAAGGGGTCCCGGGAAGGTGTCGATATTTGAAAGGGGTCCCGGGAATGTGTCAATACTTGAAAGGGGTCCTGGGAAATGTGTCGATATTTGAAAGGGGTCCCGGGAAGGTGTCGACATTTAAAGGGGTAGCTTGAAATGTGTCGATATTTGAAAGGGGTCCCGGGAATGTGTCGATATTTGAAAGGGGTCCTGGAGAATGTGTCGATATTTGAATGGGGTTTCGGGGAATGTGTCGATATTTGAAAGTGGTCCTGAGGAATGTATCGATATTTGAAAGGTGTCCCTTCCAATGTGTTAATATTTCAAATGGGTCCCGGGAATGTGTCGATATTTGAAAGGGGTCCTGGGGAATGTGTCGATATTTGAACGGGGTCTCGGGGAATGTGTCGATATTTGAAAGTGGTCCTGGGGAATGTGTTGATATTTGAAAACGGTCCCGGGAATGTGTCGGTATTTGAAAGGGGTCCTGGGGAATGTGTCAACATTTGAAAGGGGTCCCGGGAATGTGTTGATATTTGAAAGGGGTCCTGGGGAATGTGTCGATATTTGAAAGGGGTCCTGGGGAATGTGTCAATATTTGAAAGGGGTCTCGGGGAAAGTGCCGTTATTTGAAAGTGGTCCCGGGAATGTGTCGATATTTGAAAGGGGTCCCAGGAATGTGTCGATATTTGAAAGGGGTCCCGGGAATGTGTCAATATTTGAAAGGTGTCCCGGGAATGTGTTGATATTTGAAAAGGGTCCCGGGAAAGTGTTGATATTTGAAAGGGGTGCCTTCGAATGTGTCGATATTTCAAAAGTGTCCTGCAAATGTGTCGATATTTGAAAGGGGTCCTGGGAACGTGTCGATATTTGAAAGGGGTCCCGGGAATGTGGCAATATTTGAAAGGTGTCCCGGGAATGTGTCGATATTTGAAAGGGGTCCTGGGAAATGTATCGATATTTGAAAGGGTTCCCGGGAATGTGTCGATATTTGAAAGGGGTCCCGGGAAGGTGTCGATATTTAAAGGGGTCGCTTGAAATGTGTCGATATTTGAAAGGGGTCCCGGGAATGTGTCGATATTTGAAAGGGGTTGCGGGGAATGTGTCGATATTTGAAAGGGGTCCCGAGAATGTGTCGATATTTGAAAGGGGTCCCGGGAATGTGTTGATGTTTGAAAGGGTTCCCGGGAAGGTGTCGATATTTGAAAGGGGTCGCGGGGAATGTATCGATATTTGAAAGGGGTCCCGGGAATGTGTCAATATTTGAAAGGGGTCCCGGGAATCTGTCGATATTTGAAAGGGGCCCCGGGGAATTTGTTGATATTTGAAAGGGGTCCTGGGAATGTGTCGATATTTGAAAGGGGTCCCGGGCATGTGTTGATATTTGAAAGGGGTCCCCGGGAATGTGACGATATTTGAAAGGGGTCCCGGGAATGTGTCGATTTTTGGAAGGGGTCCTGCGAATGTGTTGATATTTGAAAGGTGTCTTAGGGAATGTTTTGATATTTGAAAGGGTTCCCGGGAATGTGTCGATATTTGAAAGGTGTCCCTTCGAATGTGTCAATATTTAAAAGCGGTCCCGGGAACGTGTCGATATTTGAAAGGGGTCCTGGGAATGTGTTGATATTTGAAAGGGGTCCCGGGAAGGTGTCGATATTTGAAACGGATCGAGGGAATGTGTCGATATTTGAAAGGGGTCCCGGGGAATGTGTTGATATATGCAGAGGGGGCCCAGGAATGTGTCGATATTTGAATGCGGTCCTGGGGAATGTGTCGACATTTGAAAGGGGATCCGTCAATCTGTCGATATTTGAAAGGGGTCCCGGGGAATGTGTCGATATTTGAAAGGGATCCCGGGAATGTGTCGATCTTTGAAAAGGGTCCCGGTAATGTTTTGATATTTGAAAGGTGTCCCCGGGAATGTGTCGATATTTGAAAGGGGTCCCAGGAATGTGTTGATATTTCAAATGGGTCCCGGGAATGTGTCAATATTTGAAAGGTGTCCCGGGAATGTGTTGATATTTGAAAAGGGTCCCGGGAAGGTATCAATATTTGAAAGGGTTCCCTTCGAATATGTCGATATCTCAAAGGTGTCCTGCAAATGTGTCGATATTTGAAAGGGGTCCCGGGAAGGTGTCGATATTTGAAAGGGGTCCCGGGAATGTGTCAATATTTGAAAGGGGTCCTGGGAAATGTGTCGATATTTGAAAGGGGTCCCGGGAAGGTGTCGACATTTAAAGGGGTAGCTTGAAATGTGTCGATATTTGAAAGGGGTCCCGGGAATGTGTCGATATTTGAAAGGGGTTGCGGGGAATGTGTCGACATTTGAAAGGGGTCCCGAGAATGTGTCGATATTTGAAAGGGGTCCCAGGAATGTGTCGATATTTGAAAGGGGTCCCCGGGAATGTGACGATATTTGAAAGGGGTCCCGGGAATGTGTCAATATTTGAAAGGGGTCCCGGGAATGTGTCGACATTTGAAAGGGGTCGCGGGCATGTTTCGATATTTGAAAGGGGTCCCCGGGAATGTGACGATATTTGAAAGGGGTCCCGGGAATGTGTCGATTTTTGTAAGGGGTCCTGGGAATGTGTCGATATATGAAAGGTGTCTTAGGGAATGTTTCGATATTTGAAAGGGGTCCCGGGAATGTGTCGATATTTGAAAGGTGGCCCTTCGAATGAGTCAATATATGAAAGCGGTCCCGGGAAGGTGTCGATATTTGAAAGGGGTCCTGGGAATGTGTCGATATTTGAATGGGGTCCCGGGAAGGTGTCGATATTTGAAAGGGATCCAGGGAATGTGTCGATATTTGAAAGGGGTCCCAGGGAATGTGTCGATATTTGAAAGGGGTCCCAGGAATGTGTTGATATTTGAAAGGAGTCCCGGGAATGTGTCGATATTTGAAAGGGGTCCCGGGGAAAGTGTCGATATTTGAAAGGGGTCCCGGGAATGTGTCGATCTTTGAAAGGGGTCCCGGGAATGTGTCGACATTTGAAAGAGTTCCCCGGGAATGTGACGATATTTGAAAGGGTTCCCTGGAATGTGTCGTTATTTGAAAGGGGTCCTGGGGAATGTGTCGATATTTGAAAGGGGTCCCGGGGAATGTGTCGATATTTGAAAGGGGTCCCGGGAATGTGTCGATCTTTGAAAGGGGTCCCGGGAATGTGTTGACATTTGAAAGGGATCCCCGGGAATGTGACGATATTTGAAAGGGGTCCCGGGAATGTGTCGTTATTTGAAAGGGGTCCTGGGGAATGTGTCGATATTTGAAAGGGGTCCTGGGGAATGTGTCGATATTTGAAAGGGGTCTCGGGGAATGTGTCGATATTTGAAAGTGGTCCCGGGAATGTTTCGATATTTGAAAGATGTCCCAGGAATGTGTCGATATTTCAAAGGGTTCCCGGGAATGTGTCAATATTTGAAAGGTGTCCCGGGAATGTGTTGATATTTGAAAAGGGCCCCGGGAAGGTATCAATATTTGAAAGGGGTCCCTTCGAATATGTCGATATCTCAAAGGTGTCCTGCAAATGTGTCGATATTTGAAAGGGGTCCCGGGAAGGTGTCGATATTTGAAAGGGGTCCTGGGAATGTGTCGATATTTGAAAGGGGTCCTGGGAAATGTGTCGATATTTGAAAGGGGTCCCGGGAAGGTGTCGACATTTAAAGGGGTAGCTTGAAATGTGTCGATATTTGAAAGGGGTCCCGGGAATGTGTCGATATTTGAAAGGGGTTGCGGGGAATGTGTCGACATTTGAAAGGGGTCCCGAGAATGTGTCGATATTTCAAAGGGGTCCCAGGAATGTGTCGATATTTGAAAGGGTTCCCGGGAAGGTGTCGATATATGAAAGTGGTCGCGGCAATGTGTCGATATTTGAAAGGGGTCCCGGGAATGTGTCAATATTTGAAAGGGGTCCCGGGAATGTGTCGATATTTGAAAGGGGTCGCGGGCATGTTTCGATATTTGAAAGGGGTCCCCGGGAATGTGACGATATTTGAAAGGGGTCCCGGGAATGTGTCGATTTTTGGAAGGGGTCCTGGGAATGTGTCGATATTTGAAAGGTGTCTTAGGGAATGTTTCGATATTTGAAAGGGGTCCCGGGAATGTGTCGATATTTGAAAGGTGTCCGTTCGAATGTGTCAATATATGAAAGCGGTCCCGGGAACGTGTCGATATTTGAAAGGGGTCCTGGGAATGTGTCGATATTTGAAAGGGGTCCCGGGAAGGTGTCGATATTTGAAAGGGATCCAGGGAATGTGTCGATATTTGAAAGGGGTCCTAGGGAATGTGTCGATATTTGAAAGGGGTCCCAGGAATGTGTCGTTATTTGAAAGGAGTCCCGGGAATGTGTCGATATTTGAAAGGGATGCAGGGAATGTGTCGATATTTTAAATGGGTCCCGGGAATGTGTCGATATTTGAAAGGGGTCCTGTGGAATGTGTCGATATTTGAAAGGGGTCCCGGGAATGTGTCAATATTTGAAAAGGGTCCTGGGGAAAGTGTCGATATTTGAAAGGGGTTCCGGTAATCTGTCGATATTTGAAGGGGGTCCCGGGAATGTGTCGTTATTTGAAAGGGGTCCTGGGGAATGTGTCGATATTTGAAAGGGGTCCTGGGGAATGTGTCGATATTTGAAAGGGGTCTCGGGGAATGTGTCGATATTTGAAAGTGGTCCCGGGAATGTGTCGATATTTGAAAGGGGTCTCGGGGAATGTGTCGATATTTGAAAGGGGTCCCGGGAATGTGTCAATATTTGAAAGGTGTCCCGGGAATGTGTTGATATTTGAAAAGGGTCCCGGGAAGGTGTCAATATTTGAAAGGGGTCCCTTCGAATATGTCGATATCTCAAAGGTGTCCTGCAAATGTGTCGATATTTGCAAGGGGTCCCGGGAAGGTGTCGATATTTGAAAGGGGTCCTGGGAATGTGTCGATATTTGAAAGGGGTCCTGGGAAATGTGTCGATATTTGAAAGGGGTCCCGGGAAGGTGTCGACATTTAAAGGGGTAGCTTGAAATGTGTCGATATTTGAAAGGGTTCCCGGGAATGTGTCGATATTTGAAAGGGGTTGCGGGGAATGTGTCGACATTTGAAAGGGGTCCCGAGAATGTGTTGATATTTGAAAGGGGTCCCGGGGATGTGTCAATATTTGAAAGGGGTCCCGGGAATGTGTCGATATTTGAAAGGGGTCGCGGGCATGTTTCGATATTTGAAAGGGGACCCCGGGAATGTGTCGATATTTGAAAGGGGTCCCGGGAATGTGTTGATATTTGCAGAGGGGTCCCAGGAATGTGTCGATATTTGAAAGCGGTCCTGGGGAATGTGTCGACATTTGAAAGGGGTTCTGGGAATCTGTCGATATTTGAACGGTGTCCCGGGAATGTGTCGATATTTGAAAGGAGTCCTGGGCATGAGTCGATATTTGAAAGGGGTCCTGGGGAATGTGTCGATATTTGAAAGGGGTCCCGGGAATGTGTCGATCTTTGAAAGGGGTCCCGAGAATGTGGCGATATTTGAAAGGGGTCCACGGGAATGTGACGATATTTGAAAGGGGTCCCGGGAATGTGTCGATATTTGAAAGGGGTCCCGGAGAATGTGTCGATATTTGAAAGGGGTCCCGGGAATGTGTCGATATTTGAAAGGGATCCAGTGAATGTGTCGATATTTGAATGGGGTCTCGGGGAATGTGTCGATATTTGAATGTGGTCCTGGGGAATGTGTCGATATTTGAAAGGGGTCCCGGGAATGTGTCGATATTTGAAAGGGGTCCTGGAGAATGTGTCGATATTTGAATGGGGTTTCGGGGAATGTGTCGATATTTGAAAGTGGTCCTGAGGAATGTGTCGATATTTGAAAGGTGTCCCTTCCAATGTGTTAATATTTCAAATGGGTCCCGGGAATGTGTCGATATTTGAAAGGGGTCCTGGGGAATGTGTCGATATTTGAACGGGGTCTCGGGGAATGTGTCGATATTTGAAAGTGGTCCTGGGGAATGTGTTGATATTTGAAAACGGTCCCGGGAATGTGTCGGTATTTGAAAGGGGTCCTGGGGAATGTGTCGACATTTGAAAGGGGTCCCGGGAATGTGTTGATATTTGAAAGGGGTCCTGGGGAATGTGTCGATATTTGAAAGGGGTCCTGGGGAATGTGTCAATATTTGAAAGGGGTCTCGGGGAAAGTGCCGTTATTTGAAAGTGGTCCCGGGAATGTGTCGATATTTGAAAGGGGTCCCAGGAATGTGTCGATATTTGAAAGGGGTCCCGGGAATGTGTCAATATTTGAAAGGTGTCCCGGGAATGTGTTGATATTTGAAAAGGGTCCCGGGAAAGTGTCGATATTTGAAAGGGGTGCCTTCGAATGTGTCGATATTTCAAAAGTGTCCTGCAAATGTGTCGATATTTGAAAGGGGTCCCGGGAACGTGTCGATATTTGAAAGGGGTCCCGGGAATGTGGCAATATTTGAAAGGTGTCCCGGGAATGTGTCGATATTTGAAAGGGGTCCTGGGAAGGTGTCGATATTTAAAGGGGTCGCTTGAAATGTGTCGATATTTGAAAGGGGTCCCGGGAATGTGTCGATATTTGAAAGGGGTTGCGGGGAATGTGTCGATATTTGAAAGGGGTCCCGAGAATGTGTCGATATTTGAAAGGGGTCCCGGGAATGTGTTGATGTTTGAAAGGGTTCCCGGGAAGGTGTCGATATTTGAAAGGGGTCGCGGGGAATGTATCGATATTTGAAAGGGGTCCCGGGAATGTGTCAATATTTGAAAGGGGTCCCGGGAATCTGTCGATATTTGAAAGGGGCCCCGGGGAATTTGTTGATATTTGAAAGGGGTCCTGGGAATGTGTCGATATTTGAAAGGGGTCCCGGGCATGTGTTGATATTTGAAAGGGGTCCCCGGGATTGTGACGATATTTGAAAGGGGTCCCGGGAATGTGTCGATTTTTGGAAGGGGTCCTGCGAATGTGTTGATATTTGAAAGGTGTCTTAGGGAATGTTTTGATATTTGAAAGGGTTCCCGGGAATGTGTCGATATTTGAAAGGTGTCCCTTCGAATGTGTCAATATTTAAAAGCGGTCCCGGGAACGTGTCGATATTTGAAAGGGGTCCTGGGAATGTGTTGATATTTGAAAGGGGTCCCGGGAAGGTGTCGATATTTGAAACGGATCGAGGGAATGTGTCGATATTTGAAAGGGGTCCCGGGGAATGTGTTGATATATGCAGAGGGCGCCCAGGAATGTGTCGATATTTGAATGCGGTCCTGGGGAATGTGTCGACATTTGAAAGGGGTTCCGTCAATCTGTCGATATTTGAAAGGGGTCCCGGGGAATGTGTCGATATTTGAAAGGGATCCCGGGAATGTGTCGATCTTTGAAAAGGGTCCCGGTAATGTTTTGATATTTGAAAGGTGTCCTCGGGAATGTGTCGATATTTGAAAGGGGTCCCAGGAATGTGTTGATATTTGAAATGGGTCCCGGGAATGTGTCAATATTTGAAAGGTGTCCCGGGAATGTGTTGATATTTGAAAAGGGTCCCGGGAAGGTATCAATATTTGAAAGGGGTCCCTTCGAATATGTCGATATCTCAAAGGTGTCCTGCAAATGTGTCGATATTTGAAAGGGGTCCCGGGAAGGTGTCGATATTTGAAAGGGGTCCCGGGAATGTGTCAATATTTGAAAGGGGTCCTGGGAAATGTGTCGATATTTGAAAGGGGTCCCGGGAAGGTGTCGACATTTAAAGGGGTAGCTTGAAATGTGTCGATATTTGAAAGGGGTCCTGGAGAATGTGTCGATATTTGAATGGGGTTTCGGGGAATGTGTCGATATTTGAAAGTGGTCCTGAGGAATGTATCGATATTTGAAAGGTGTCCCTTCCAATGTGTTAATATTTCAAATGGGTCCCGGGAATGTGTCGATATTTGAAAGGGGTCCTGGGGAATGTGTCGATATTTGAACGGGGTCTCGGGGAATGTGTCGATATTTGAAAGTGGTCCTGGGGAATGTGTTGATATTTGAAAACGGTCCCGGGAATGTGTCGGTATTTGAAAGGGGTCCTGGGGAATGTGTCAACATTTGAAAGGGGTCCCGGGAATGTGTTGATATTTGAAAGGGGTCCTGGGGAATGTGTCGATATTTGAAAGGGGTCCTGGGGAATGTGTCAATATTTGAAAGGGGTCTCGGGGAAAGTGCCGTTATTTGAAAGTGGTCCCGGGAATGTGTCAATATTTGAAAGGGGTCCCAGGAATGTGTCGATATTTGAAAGGGGTCCCGGGAATGTGTCAATATTTGAAAGGTGTCCCGGGAATGTGTTGATATTTGAAAAGGGTCCCGGGAAAGTGTTGATATTTGAAAGGGGTGCCTTCGAATGTGTCGATATTTCAAAAGTGTCCTGCAAATGTGTCGATATTTGAAAGGGGTCCTGGGAACGTGTCGATATTTGAAAGGGGTCCCGGGAATGTGGCAATATTTGAAAGGTGTCCCGGGAATGTGTCGATATTTGAAAGGGGTCCTGGGAAATGTATCGATATTTGAAAGGGTTCCCGGGAATGTGTCGATATTTGAAAGGGGTCCCGGGAAGGTGTCGATATTTAAAGGGGTCGCTTGAAATGTGTCGATATTTGAAAGGGGTCCCGGGAATGTGTCGATATTTGAAAGGGGTTGCGGGGAATGTGTCGATATTTGAAAGGGGTCCCGAGAATGTGTCGATATTTGAAAGGGGTCCCGGGAATGTGTTGATGTTTGAAAGGGTTCCCGGGAAGGTGTCGATATTTGAAAGGGGTCGCGGGGAATGTATCGATATTTGAAAGGGGTCCCGGGAATGTGTCAATATTTGAAAGGGGTCCCGGGAATCTGTCGATATTTGAAAGGGGCCCCGGGGAATTTGTTGATATTTGAAAGGGGTCCTGGGAATGTGTCGATATTTGAAAGGGGTCCCGGGCATGTGTTGATATTTGAAAGGGGTCCCCGGGAATGTGACGATATTTGAAAGGGGTCCCCGGGAATGTGACGATATTTGAAAGGGGTCCCGGGAATGTGTCAATATTTGAAAGGGGTCCCGGGAATGTGTCGACATTTGAAAGGGGTCGCGGGCATGTTTCGATATTTGAAAGGGGTCCCCGGGAATGTGACGATATTTGAAAGGGGTCCCGGGAATGTGTCGATTTTTGGAAGGGGTCCTGCGAATGTGTTGATATTTGAAAGGTGTCTTAGGGAATGTTTTGATATTTGAAAGGGTTCCCGGGAATGTGTCGATATTTGAAAGGTGTCCCTTCGAATGTGTCAATATTTAAAAGCGGTCCCGGGAACGTGTCGATATTTGAAAGGGGTCCTGGGAATGTGTTGATATTTGAAAGGGGTCCCGGGAAGGTGTCGATATTTGAAACGGATCGAGGGAATGTGTCGATATTTGAAAGGGGTCCCGGGGAATGTGTTGATATATGCAGAGGGGGCCCAGGAATGTGTCGATATTTGAATGCGGTCCTGGGGAATGTGTCGACATTTGAAAGGGGATCCGTCAATCTGTCGATATTTGAAAGGGGTCCCGGGGAATGTGTCGATATTTGAAAGGGATCCCGGGAATGTGTCGATCTTTGAAAAGGGTCCCGGTAATGTTTTGATATTTGAAAGGTGTCCCCGGGAATGTGTCGATATTTGAAAGGGGTCCCAGGAATGTGTTGATATTTCAAATGGGTCCCGGGAATGTGTCAATATTTGAAAGGTGTCCCGGGAATGTGTTGATATTTGAAAAGGGTCCCGGGAAGGTATCAATATTTGAAAGGGTTCCCTTCGAATATGTCGATATCTCAAAGGTGTCCTGCAAATGTGTCGATATTTGAAAGGGGTCCCGGGAAGGTGTCAATATTTGAAAGGGGTCCCGGGAATGTGTCAATATTTGAAAGGGGTCCTGGGAAATGTGTCGATATTTGAAAGGGGTCCCGGGAAGGTGTCGACATTTAAAGGGGTAGCTTGAAATGTGTCGATATTTGAAAGGGGTCCCGGGAATGTGTCGATATTTGAAAGGGGTTGCGGGGAATGTGTCGACATTTGAAAGGGGTCCCGAGAATGTGTCGATATTTGAAAGGGGTCCCAGGAATGTGTCGATATTTGAAAGGGGTCCCCGGGAATGTGACGATATTTGAAAGGGGTCCCGGGAATGTGTCAATATTTGAAAGGGGTCCCGGGAATGTGTCGACATTTGAAAGGGGTCGCGGGCATGTTTCGATATTTGAAAGGGGTCCCCGGGAATGTGACGATATTTGACAGGGGTCCCGGGAATGTGTCGATTTTTGTAAGGGGTCCTGGGAATGTGTCGATATATGAAAGGTGTCTTAGGGAATGTTTCGATATTTGAAAGGGGTCCCGGGAATGTGTCGATATTTGAAAGGTGGCCCTTCGAATGAGTCAATATATGAAAGCGGTCCCGGGAAGGTGTCGATATTTGAAAGGGGTCCTGGGAATGTGTCGATATTTGAATGGGGTCCCGGGAAGGTGTCGATATTTGAAAGGGATCCAGGGAATGTGTCGATATTTGAAAGGGGTCCCAGGGAATGTGTCGATATTTGAAAGGGGTCCCAGGAATGTGTTGATATTTGAAAGGAGTCCCGGGAATGTGTCGATATTTGAAAGGGGTCCCGGGGAAAGTGTCGATATTTGAAAGGGGTCCCGGGAATGTGTCGATCTTTGAAAGGGGTCCCGGGAATGTGTCGACATTTGAAAGAGTTCCCCGGGAATGTGACGATATTTGAAAGGGTTCCCTGGAATGTGTCGTTATTTGAAAGGGGTCCTGGGGAATGTGTCGATATTTGAAAGGGGTCCCGGGGAATGTGTCGATATTTGAAAGGGGTCCCGGGAATGTGTCGATCTTTGAAAGGGGTCCCGGGAATGTGTTGACATTTGAAAGGGATCCCCGGGAATGTGACGATATTTGAAAGGGGTCCCGGGAATGTGTCGTTATTTGAAAGGGGTCCTGGGGAATGTGTCGATATTTGAAAGGGGTCCTGGGGAATGTGTCGATATTTGAAAGGGGTCTCGGGGAATGTGTCGATATTTGAAAGTGGTCCCGGGAATGTTTCGATATTTGAAAGATGTCCCAGGAATGTGTCGATATTTCAAAGGGTTCCCGGGAATGTGTCAATATTTGAAAGGTGTCCCGGGAATGTGTTGATATTTGAAAAGGGCCCCGGGAAGGTATCAATATTTGAAAGGGGTCCCTTCGAATATGTCGATATCTCAAAGGTGTCCTGCAAATGTGTCGATATTTGAAAGGGGTCCCGGGAAGGTGTCGATATTTGAAAGGGGTCCTGGGAATGTGTCGATATTTGAAAGGGGTCCTGGGAAATGTGTCGATATTTGAAAGGGGTCCCGGGAAGGTGTCGACATTTAAAGGGGTAGCTTGAAATGTGTCGATATTTGAAAGGGGTCCCGGGAATGTGTCGATATTTGAAAGGGGTTGCGGGGAATGTGTCGACATTTGAAAGGGGTCCCGAGAATGTGTCGATATTTCAAAGGGGTCCCAGGAATGTGTCGATATTTGAAAGGGTTCCCGGGAAGGTGTCGATATATGAAAGTGGTCGCGGCAATGTGTCGATATTTGAAAGGGGTCCCGGGAATGTGTCAATATTTGAAAGGGGTCCCGGGAATGTGTCGATATTTGAAAGGGGTCGCGGGCATGTTTCGATATTTGAAAGGGGTCCCCGGGAATGTGACGATATTTGAAAGGGGTCCCGGGAATGTGTCGATTTTTGGAAGGGGTCCTGGGAATGTGTCGATATTTGAAAGGTGTCTTAGGGAATGTTTCGATATTTGAAAGGGGTCCCGGGAATGTGTCGATATTTGAAAGGTGTCCGTTCGAATGTGTCAATATATGAAAGCGGTCCCGGGAACGTGTCGATATTTGAAAGGGGTCCTGGGAATGTGTCGATATTTGAAAGGGGTCCCGGGAAGGTGTCGATATTTGAAAGGGATCCAGGGAATGTGTCGATATTTGAAAGGGGTCCTAGGGAATGTGTCGATATTTGAAAGGGGTCCCAGGAATGTGTCGTTATTTGAAAGGAGTCCCGGGAATGTGTCGATATTTGAAAGGGATGCAGGGAATGTGTCGATATTTTAAATGGGTCCCGGGAATGTGTCGATATTTGAAAGGGGTCCTGTGGAATGTGTCGATATTTGAAAGGGGTCCCGGGAATGTGTCAATATTTGAAAAGGGTCCTGGGGAAAGTGTCGATATTTGAAAGGGGTTCCGGTAATCTGTCGATATTTGAAGGGGGTCCCGGGAATGTGTCGTTATTTGAAAGGGGTCCTGGGGAATGTGTCGATATTTGAAAGGGGTCCTGGGGAATGTGTCGATATTTGAAAGGGGTCTCGGGGAATGTGTCGATATTTGAAAGTGGTCCCGGGAATGTGTCGATATTTGAAAGGGGTCTCGGGGAATGTGTCGATATTTGAAAGGGGTCCCGGGAATGTGTCAATATTTGAAAGGTGTCCCGGGAATGTGTTGATATTTGAAAAGGGTCCCGGGAAGGTGTCAATATTTGAAAGGGGTCCCTTCGAATATGTCGATATCTCAAAGGTGTCCTGCAAATGTGTCGATATTTGCAAGGGGTCCCGGGAAGGTGTCGATATTTGAAAGGGGTCCTGGGAATGTGTCGATATTTGAAAGGGGTCCTGGGAAATGTGTCGATATTTGAAAGGGGTCCCGGGAAGGTGTCGACATTTAAAGGGGTAGCTTGAAATGTGTCGATATTTGAAAGGGTTCCCGGGAATGTGTCGATATTTGAAAGGGGTTGCGGGGAATGTGTCGACATTTGAAAGGGGTCCCGAGAATGTGTTGATATTTGAAAGGGGTCCCGGGGATGTGTCAATATTTGAAAGGGGTCCCGGGAATGTGTCGATATTTGAAAGGGGTCGCGGGCATGTTTCGATATTTGAAAGGGGACCCCGGGAATGTGACGATATTTGAAAGGGGTCCCGGGAATGTGTCGATTTTTGGAAGGGGTCCTGGGAATGTGTCGATATTTGAAAGGTGTCTTAGGGAATGTTTCGATATTTGAAAGGGGTCCCGGGAATGTGTCGATATTTGAAAGGTGTCCATTCGAATGTGTCAATATATGAAAGCGGTCCCGGGAATGTGTCGATATTTGAAAGGGGTCCCGGGAAGGTGTCGATATTTGAAAGGGATCCAGGGAATGTGTCGATATTTGAAAGGGGTCCCAGGGAATGTGTCGATATTTGAAAGGGGTCCCGGGAATGTGTCAATATTTGAAAGGAGTCCCGGGAATGTGTCGATATTTGAAAGGGGTCCCGGGGAAAGTGTCGATATTTGAAAGGGGTCCCGGGAATGTGTCGACCTTTGAAAGGGGTCCTGGGAATGTGTCGACATTTGAAAGGGGTCCCCGGGAATGTGACGATACTTGAAAGGGGTCCCGGGAATGTGTCGATATTTGAAATGGATGCAGGGAATGTGTCGATATTTTAATTGGGTCCCGGGAATGTGTCGATATTTGAAAGTGGTCCTGTGGAATGTGTCGATATTTGAAACGGGTCTCGGGGAATGTGTCGATATTTGAAAGTGGTCCTGGGGAATGTGTCGATATTTGAAAGGGGTCCCGGGAATGTGTCAATATTAGAAGAGGGTCCTGGGGAAAGTGTCGATGTTTGAAAGGGGTCCCCGGGAATGTGTCGATATTTGAACGGCGTCCCGGGAATGTGTTGATATTTGAAAGGGGTCCTGGGGAATGTGTCGATATTTGAAAGGGGTCTCGGATAATGTGTCGATATTTCAAAGGGGTCCCAGGAATGTGTCAATATTTGAAACGGGTCGCGGGACTGTGTCAATATTTGAAAGGTGTCCCGGGAATGTGTTGATATTTGAAACGGGTCCCGGGAAAGTGTCGATATTTGAAAGGGGTCCCTTCGAATGTGTCGATATTTCAAATGTGTCCTGCATATGTGTCGATATTTGAAAGGGGCCCCGGGAATGTGTCGATATTTGAAACGGGTTGCGGGCAGTGTATCGATATTTGAAAGGGGCCCCGAGAATGTGTCGATATTTGAAAGGGGTCCTGGGAATGTGTCGATATTTGAAAGGGGTCCCGGGGAATGTGTCGATATTTGAAAGGGGCCCGCGGTAATGTGTCGATATTTGAAAGGGGTCCCAGGAATGTGTCGATATTTGAAAGGGGGTCCCGGGGAATGTGTCAATATTTGAAAGGGGTCCTGGGAATATGTTGATATTTGAAAGGGGTCCCGGGAAATGTGTCGATATTTAAAAGGAGTCCTGGGAATGTGTCGGTATATGAAACGGGTCGCCGGGATTGTGTAGCTATTAGCAAGGGTCCCGGGAATGTCGATATTGGAAAGGGGTCCAGGGAATGGGTCGATATTTGAAAGGGGTCCCAGGAATGTGTCGATATTTGAAAGGGGTCCCGGGAATGTGTCAGTATCTGAAAGGGGTCGCGGGGAATGTGTCGATATTTGAAAGTGGTCCCGGGATTGTGTCAGTATTGGAAATGTGTCCCGGGAATGTTTTGATATTTGAAAGGGGTCCCCGGGAATGTGTGGATATTTGAAAGTGGTCCCCGGGAATGTGGTGATATTTGAAAGGGGTCCCTGGGAATCTGCCGATTTTTGGACGGGGTCCTGGGAATGTGTCGATATTTGAAAGGTGTCCTTGGGAATGTGTCGATATTTGAAAGGGGTCCCAGGAATGTGTCGATATATGAAAGGTGTCCCTTCGAATGTGTCAATATTTGATAGGGGTTCCGGGAATGTGTCAATATTTGAAAGGGGTCCCGGGAATGTGTCGATATATGAAAGGGGTCCTGGGAAGGTGTCGATATTTGAAAGTGATCCAGCGAATGTGTTGATATTTTAAAGTGGTCCCGGGGAATGTGCTGATATTTGCAGAGGGTTCCCAGGAATGTGTCGAAATTTGAAAGCAGTCCTGGGGAATGTTTCGACATTTGAAAGGGGTTCCGGTAATCTGTTGATATTTGATAGGGGTCCCGGGAATGTGTCGATATTTGAAAGGAGTCCCGGGAACGTGTCGATATTTGAAAGGGGTCCCGGGGAATGTGTCGATATTTGAAAGCGGTCCCGGGAATGTGTCGATCTTTGAAAGGGGTCCCGGGAATGTGTCGACATTTGAAAGGGGTCCCCGGGAATGTGACGATATTTGAAAGGGGTCCCGGGAATGTGTCGTTATTTGAAAAGGGTCCTGGAGAATGTGTCGATATTTGAAAGGGGTCCTGGGGAATGTGTCGATATTTGAAAGGGGTGCTGGGAAATGTGTCGATATTTGAACGGGTTCCCGGGAATGTGTCGATATTTGAAAGGGGTCCCGGGAAGATGTCGATATTTAAAGGGGTCACTTGAAATGTGTCGATATTTGATAGGGGTCCCGGGAATGTGTCGATATTTGAAAGGGGTGGCGCGGAGTGTATCGATATTTGAAAGGGGTCCCGAGAATGTGTCGATATTTGAAAGGGGTCCTGGGAATGTGTCGATATTTGAAAGGGGTCCCGGAGAATGTGTTGATATTTGAAAGTGGTCCGCAGAAATGTGTGGATATTTGAAAGGGGTCCCGGGAATGTGTCGATATTTGAAAGGGGTCCCGGGGAATGTGTCAATATTTGAATGGGGTCCTGGGAATATGTCGATATTTGAAAGGGGTCCCAGGAATGTGTCGATATTTGAATGGGGTCCCGGGAATGTGTCAGTATCTGAAAGGGGTCGCGGGGAATGTGTGGATATTTGAAAGGGGTCCCGGGATTGTGTCGGTATTGGAAAGGTGTCCCGGGAATGTTTCGATATTTGAAAGGGGTCCCCGGGAATGTGTGGATATTTGAAAGTGGTCCCCGGGAATGTGGTGATATTTGAAAGGGGTCCCCGGGAATCTGCCGATTTTTGGACGGGGTCCTGGGAATGTGTCGATATTTGAAAGGTGTCCTAGGGAAATGTGTTGATATTTGAAAGGGGTCCCAGGAATGTGTCGATATTTGAAAGGGGTCCTGGGAAGGTGTCGATATTTGAAAGGGATCCAGCGAATGTGTTGATATTTTAAAGTGGTCCCGGGGAATGTGCTGATATTTGCAGAGGGTTCCCAGGAATGTGTCGAAATTTGAAAGCAGTCCTGGGGAATGTTTCGACATTTGAAAGGGGTTCCGGTAATCTGTCGATATTTGATAGGGGTCCCGGGAATGTGTCGATATTTGAAAGGAGTCCCGGGAATGTGTCGATATTTGAAAGGGGTCCCGGGGAATGTGTCGATATTTGAAAGGGGTCCCGGGAATGTGTCGATCTTTGAAAGGGGTCCCGGGAATGTGTCGACATTTGAAAGGGGTCCCCGGGAATGTGACGGTATTTGAAAGGGGTCCCGGGAATGTGTCGTTATTTGAAAAGGGTCCTGGGGAATGTGTCGATATTTGAAAGGGGTCCCGGGGAATGTGTCGATATTTAAAAGTGGTCCTGGGAATGTGTCGGTATAGGAAATGCGTCCCCGGGACTGTGTAGATATTAGCAAGGGTCCCGGGAATGTCGATATTGGAAAGGGGTCCAGGGAATGTGTCGCTATTTGAAAGGGGTCCCAGGAATGTGTCGATATTTGAAAGGGGTCCTGGGAATGTGTCAGTATTTGAAAGCGGTCGCGGGGAATGTGTTGATATTTGAAAGGGGTCCCGGGATTGTGTCAGTATTGGAAAGGTGTCCCGGGAATGTTTCGATATTTGAAATGGGTCCCCGGGAATCTGTGGATATTTGAAAGTGGTCCCCGGGAATGTGTCGATATTTGAAAGGGGTCCCGGGAATGTGTCGATATTTGAAAGGGGCCCTGGACATGTGTCGATATTTGAAAGGGGTCCCCGGGAATGTGACGATATTTGAAAGGGGTCCCGGGAATGTGTCGATTTTTGGAAGGGGTCCCGGGAATGTGTCGATATTTGAAAGGTGTCCCTTCGAATGTGTCAATATATGAAAGCGGTCCCGGGAACGTGTCGATATGTGACAGGGGTCCTGGGAAGGTGTCGATATTTGAAAGGGATCCACCGAATGTGTTGATATTTTAAAGTGGTCCCGGGGAATGTGCTGATATTTGCAGAGGGTTCCCAGGAATGTGTCGAAATTTGAAAGCAGTCCTGGGGAATGTTACCGACATTTGAAAGTGGTTCCGGTAATCTGTCGATATTTGAAAGGGGTCCTGGGAATGTGTCGATATTTGAAAGGAGTCCCGGGAATGTGTCGATATTTGAAAGGGGTCCCGGGGAATGTGTCGACATTTGAAAGGGGTCCCGGGAATGTGTCGATCTTTGAAAGGGGTCCCGGGAATGTGTCGACATTTGAAAGGGGTCCCCGGGAATGTGACGATATTTGAAAGTGGTCCCGGGAATGTGTCGTTATTTGAAAGGGGTCCTGGGGAATGTGTCGATATTTGAAAGGGGTCCTGGGGAATGTGTCGATATTTGAAAGGGGTCTCGGGGAATGTGTCGATATTTGAAAGTGGTCCCGGGAATGTGTCGATATTTAAAGGGGTCCCAGGAATGTGTCGATATTCGAAAGGGGTCCCGGGAATGTGTCAATATTTGAAAGGGGTCCCTTCGAATATGTCGATATCTCAAAGGTGTCCTGCAAATGTGTCGATATTTGAAAGGGGTCCCGGGAAGGTGTCGATATTTGAAAGGGGTCCCGGGAATGTGTCGATATTTGAAAGGGGTCCTGGGAAATGTGTCGATATTTGAAAGGGGTCCCGGGAAGGTGTTGACATTTAAAGGGGTAGCTTGAAATGTGTCGATATTTGAAAGTGGTCCCGGGAATGTGTCGATATTTGAAAGGGGTCCCAGGAATGTGTCGATATTTGAAAGGGTTCCCGGGAAGGTTTCGATATATGAAAGGGGTCGCGGCAATGTGTCGATATTTGAAAGGGGTCCCGGGAATGTATCAATATTTGAAAGGGGTCCCGGGAATGTGTCGATATTTGAAAGGGGTCGCGGGCATGTTTCGATATTTGAAAGCGGTCCCCGGGAATGTGACGACATTTGAAAGGGGTCCCGGGAATGTGTCGATTTTTGGAAGGGGTCCTGGGAATGTGTCGATATTTGAAAGGTGTCTTAGGGAATGTTTCGATATTTGAAAGGGGTCCCGGGAATGTGTCGATATTTGAAAGGTGTCCCTTCGAATGTGTCAATATATGAAAGCGGTCCCGGGAACGTGTCGATATTTGAAAGGGGTCCTGGGAATATGTCGATATTTGAAAGGGGTCCCGGGAAGGTGTCGATATTTGAAAGGGACACAGGGAATGTGTCGATATTTGAAAGGTGTCCCAGGGAATGTGTCGATATTTGAAAGGGGTCCCAGGAATGTGTCGATATTTGAAAGGAGTCCCGGGAATGTGTCGATATTTGAAAGGGGTCCCGGGGAAAGTGTTGATATTTGAAAGGGGTCCCGGGAATGTGTCGTTATTTGAAAGGGGTCCTGGGGAATGTGTCGATATTTGAAAGGGGTCCTGGGGAATGTGTCGATATTTGAAAGGGATGCAGGGAATGTGTCGATATTTGAAACGGGTCTCGGGGAATGTGTCGATATTTGAAAGTGGTCCTGGGGAATGTGTTGATATTTGAAAGGGGTCCCGGGAATGTGTCAATATTTGAAAAGGGTCCTGGGGAAAGTGTCGATATTTGAAAGGGGTCCCTGGGAATGTGTCGATATTTGAACGGGGTCCCGGGAATGTGTTGATATTTGAAAGGGGTCTCGGATAATGTGTCGGTATTTGAAAGTGGTCCCGGGAATGTGTCGATATTTCAAAGGGGTCCTGGGAATGTGTCGATATTTGAAAGGGGTCCCGGGGAATGTGTCGATATTTGAAAGGGGTCCGCGGTAATGTGTCGATATTTGAAAGGGGTCCCGGGAATGTGTCAATATTTGAAAGGGGTCCTGGGAATATGTCGATATTTGAACGGAGTCCCGGGAAATGTGTCGATTTTTGAAAGGTGTCCCGGGAATATGTCGATATTTGAAAGGGATCCCGGGGAATGTGTCGATATTTAAAAGGGGTCCTGGGAATGTGTCGGTATATGAAACGGGTCCCCGGGATTGTGTAGCTATTAGCAAGGGTCCCGGGAATGTCGATATTGGAAAGGGGTCCCGGGAATGTGTCAGTATCTGAAAGGGGTCGCGGGGAATGTGTGGTTATTTGAAAGGGGTCCTGGGATTGTGTCAGTATTGGAAAGGTGTCCCGGGAATGTTTCGATATTTGAAAGTGGTCCCCGGGAATGTGTGGATATTTGAAAGTGGTCCCCGAGAATGTGGTGATATTTGAAAGGGGTCCCCGGGAATCTGCCGATTTTTGGACGGGGTCCTGGGAATGTGTCGATATTTGAAAGGTGTCCTCGGGAATGTGTCGATATTTGAAAGGGGTCCCAGGAATGTGTCGATATATGAAAGGTGTCCCTTCGAATGTGTCAATATTTGATAGCGGTTCCGGGAATGTGTCAATATTTGAAAGGGGTCCCGGGAATGTATCGATATATGAAAGGGGTCCTGGGAAGGTGTCGATATTTGAAAGGGATCCAGCGAATGTGTTGATATTTTAAAGTGGTCCCGGGGAATGTGCTGATATTTGCAGAGGGTTCCCAGGAATGTGTCGAAATTTGAAAGCAGTCCTGGGGAAAGTTTCGACATTTGAAAGGGGTTCCGGTAAACTGTCGATATTTGATAGGGGTCCCGGGAATGTGTCGATATTTGAAAGGAGTCCCGGGAACGTGTCGATATTTGAAAGGGGTCCCGGGGAATGTGTCGATATTTGAAAGGGGTCCCGGGAATGTGTCGATCTTTGAAAGGGGTCCCGGGAATGTGTCAACATTTGAAAGGGGTCCCCGGGAATGTGACGATATTTGAAAGGGGTCCCGGGAATGTGTCGTTATTTGAAAAGGGTCCTGGAGAATGTGTCGATATTTGAAAGGGGTCCTGGGGAATGTGTCGATATTTGAAAGGGGTGCTGGGAAATGTGTCAATATTTGAAAGGGTTCCCGGGAATGTGTCGATATTTGAAAGGGGTCCCGGGAAGGTGTCGATATTTAAAGGGGTCACTTGAAATGTGTCGATATTTGATAGGGGTCCCGGGAATGTGTCGATATTTGCAACGGGTGGTGGGGAGTGTATCGATATTTGAAAGGGGTCCCGAGAATGTGTCGATATTTGAAAGGGGTCCTGGGAATGTGTCGATATTTGAAAGGGGTCCCGGAGAATGTGTTGATATTTGAAAGGGGTCCCGGGGAATGTGTCAATATTTGAAAGGGGTCCTGGGAATATGTCGATATTTGAAAGGGGTCTTGGGAAATGTGTCGATTTTTGAAAGGAGTCCCGGGAATATGTCGATATTTGAAAGGGGTCCCGGGGAATGTGTCGATATTTAAAAGGGGTCCTGGGAATGTGTCGGTATATGAAACGGGTCCCCGGGATTGTGTAGCTATTAGCAAGGGTCCCGGGAATGTTGATATTGGAAAGGGGTCCAGGGAATGTGTCGCTATTTGAAAGGGGTCCCAGGAATGTGTCGATATTTGAAAGGGGTCCCGGGAATGTGTCAGTATCTGAAAGGGGTCGCGGGGAATGTGTGGATATTTGAAAGGGGTCCCAGGAATGTGTCGATATTTGAAAGGGGTCCTGGGAAGGTGTCGATATTTGAAAGGGATCCAGCGAATGTGTTGATATTTTAAAGTGGTCCCGGGGAATGTGCTGATATTTGCAGAGGGTTCCCAGGAATGTGTCGAAATTTGAAAGCAGTCCTGGGGAATGTTTCGACATTTGAAAGAGGTTCCGGTAATCTGTCGATATTTGATAGGGGTCCCGGGAATGTGTCGATATTTGAAAGGAGTCCCGGGAACGTGTCGATATTTGAAATGGGTCCCGGGGAATGTGTCGATATTTGAAAGGGGTCCCGGGAATGTGTTGATCTTTGAAAGGGGTCCCGGGAATGTGTCGACATTTGAAAGGGGTCCCGGGGAATGTGTCGATATTTAAAAGGGGCCCTGGGAATGTGTCGGTATAGGAAACGCATCCCCTGGACTGTGTAGATATTAGCAAGGGTCCCGGGAATGTCGATATTGGAAAGGGGTCCAGGGAATGTGTCGCTATTTGAAAGGGGTCCCAGGAATGTGTCGATATTTGAAAGGGGTCCCAGGATTGTGTCAGTATTGGAAAGGTGTCCCGGGAATGTTTCGATATTTGAAATTGGTCCCCGGGAATCTGTGGATATTTGAAAGTGGTCCCCGGGAATGTGTCGATATTTGAAAGGGGTCCCGGGAATGTGTCGATATTTGAAAGGGGCCCCGGACATGTGTCGATATTTGCAAGGGGTCCCCGGGAATGTGACGATATTTGAAAGGGGTCCCGGGAATGTGTCGATTTTTGGAAGGGGTCCCGGAAATGTGTTGATATTTGAAAGGTGTCCCTTCGAATGTGTCAATATATGAAAGCGGTCCCGAGAACGTGTCGATATGTGACAGGGGTCCTGGGAAGGTGTCGATATTTGAAAGGGATCCAGCGAATGTGTTGATATTTTAAAGTGGTCCCGGGGAATGTGCTGATATTTGCAGAGGGTTCCCAGGAATGTGTCGAAATTTGAAAGCAGTCCTGGGGAATGTTACCGACATTTGAAAGGGGTTCCGGTAATCTGTCGATATTTGAAAGGGGTCCTGGGAATGTGTCGATATTTGAAAGGAGTCCCGGGAATGTGTCGATATTTGAAAGGGGTCCCGGGGAATGTGTCGATATTTGAAAGGGGTCCCGGGAATGTGTCGATCTTTGAAAGGGGTCCCGGGAATGTGTCGACATTTGAAAGGGGTCCCCGGGAATGTGACGATATTTGAAATTGGTCCCGGGAATGTGTCGTTATTTGAAAGGGGTCCTGGGGAATGTGTCGATATTTGAAAGGGGTCCTGGGGAATGTGTCGATATTTGAAAGGGCTCTCGGGGAATGTGTCGATATTTGAAAGTGGTCCCGGGAATGTGTCGATATTTGAAAGGGGTCCCAGGAATGTGTCGATATTTGAAAGGGGTCCCGGGAATGTGTCAATATTTGAAAGGTGTCCCGGGAATGTGTTGATATTTGAAAAGGGTCCCGGGAAGGTGTCAATATTTGAAAGGGGTCCCTTCGAATATGTCGATATCTCAAAGGTGTCCTGCAAATGTGTCGATATTTGAAAGGGGTCCCGGGAAGGTGTCGATATTTGAAAGGGGTTCCGGGAATGTGTCGATATTTGAAAGGGGTCCCGGGAAGGTGTCGATATTTAAAGGGGTCACTTGAAATGTGTCGATATTTGATAGGGGTCCCGGGAATGTGTCGATATTTGAAAGGGGTGGTGGGGAGTGTATCGATATTTGAAAGGGGTCCCGAGAATGTGTCGATATTTGAAAGGGGTCCTGGGAATGTGTCGATATTTGAAAGGGGTCCCGGAGAATGTGTTGATATTTGAAAGGGGTCCGCGGAAATGTGTGGATATTTGAAAGGGGTCCCGGGAATGTGTCGTTATTTGAAAGGGGTCCCGGGGAATGTGTCAATGTTTGAAAGGGGTCCTGGGAATATGTCGATATTTGAAAGGGGTCCCGGGAAATGTGTCGATTTTTGAAAGGAGTCCCGGGAATATGTCGATATTTGAAAGGGGTCCCGGGGAATGTGTCGATATTTAAAAGGGGTCCTGGGAATGTGTCGGTATATGAAACGGGTCCCCGGGATTGTGTAGCTATTAGCAAGGGTCCCGGGAATGTTGATATTGGAAAGGGGTCCAGGGAATGTGTCGCTATTTGAAAGGGGCCCCAGGAATGTGTCGATATTTGAAAGGGGTCCCGGGAATGTGTCAGTATCTGAAAGGGGTCGCAGGGAATGTGTGGATATTTGAAAGGGGTCCCAGGAATGTGTCGATATTTGAAAGGGGTCCTGGGAAGGTGTCGATATTTGAAAGGGATCCAGCGAATGTGTTGATATTTTAAAGTGGTCCCGGGGAATGTGCTGATATTTGCAGAGGGTTCCCAGGAATGTGTCGAAATTTGAAAGCAGTCCTGGGGAATGTTTCGACATTTGAAAGGGGTTCCGTTAATCTGTCGATATTTGATAGGTGTCCCGGGAATGTGTCGATATTTGAAAGGAGTCCCGGGAACCTGTCGATATTTGAAATGGGTCCCGGGGAATGTGTCGATATTTGAAAGCGGTCCCGGGAATGTGTCGACATTTGAAAGGGGTCCCCGGGAATGTGACGATATTTGAAAGGGGTCCCGGGAATGTGTCGTTATTTGAAAAGGGTCCTGGGGAATGTGTCGATATTTGAAAGGTGTCCCGGGGAATGTGTCGATATTTAAAAGGGGCTCTGGGAATGTGTCGGTATAGGAAACGCGTCCCCGGGACTGTGTAGATATTAGCAAGGGTCCCGGGAATGTCGATATTGGAAAGGGGTCCAGGGAATGTGTCGCTATTTGAAAGGGGTCCCAGGAATGTGTCGATATTTGAAAGGGGTCCCGGGAATGTGTCAGTATTTGAAAGCGGTCGCGGGGACTGTGTTGATATTTGAAAGGGGTCCCGGGATTGTGTCAGTATTGGAAAGGTGTCCCGGGAATGTTTCGATATTTGAAATGGGTCCCCGGGAATCTGTGGATATTTGAAAGTGGACCCCGGGAATGTGTCGATATTTGAAAGGGGTCCCAGGAATGTGTCGATATTTGAAAGGGGTCCCGGGAATGTGTCAATATTTGAAAGGTGTCCCGGGAATGTGTTGATATTTGAAAAGGGTCCCGGGAAGGTGTCAATATTTGAAAGGGGTCCCTTCGAATGTGTCGATATCTCAAAGGTGTCCTGCAAATGTGTCGATATTTGAAAGGGGTCCCGGGAAGGTGTCGATATTTGAAAGGGGTCCTGGGAATATGTCGATATTTGAAAGGGGGTCCCAGGGAATGTGTCAATATTTGAAAGGGGTCCTGGGAATCTGTCGATATTTGAAAGGGGTCCCGGGAAATGTGTCGATTTTTGAAAGGAGTCCCGGGAATATGTCGATATTTGAAAGGGGTCCCGGGGAATGTGTCGATATTTAAAAGGGGTCCTGGGAATGTGTCGGTGTAGGAAACGCACCCCCGGGATTGTGTAGATATTAGCAAGGGTCCCGGGAATGTCGATATTGGAAAGGGGTCCCGGGAATGTGTCGATATTTGAAAGGTGTCCCTTCAAATGTGTCAATATATGAAAGCGGTCCCGGGAACGTGTCGATATGTGACAGGGGTCCTGGGAAGGTGTCGATATTTGAAAGGGATCCAGCGAATGTGTTGATATTTTAAAGTGGTCCCGGGGAATGTGGTGATATTTGCAGAGGGTTCCCAGGAATGTGTCGAAATTTGAAAGCAGTCCTGGGGAATGTTACCGACATTTGAAAGGGGTTCCGGTAATCTGTCGATATTTGAAAGGGGTCCTGGGAATGTGTCGATATTTGAAAGGAGTCCCGGGAATGTGTCGATATTTGAAAGGGGTCCCGGAGAATGTGTTGATATTTGAAAGGGGTCCGCGGAAATGTGTGGATATTTGAAAGGGGTCCCGGGAATGTGTCGATATTTGAAAGGGGTCCCGGGGAATGTGTCAATATTTGAAAGGGGTCCTGGGAATATGTCGATATTTGAAAGGGGTCCCGGGAAATGTGTCGATTTTTGAAAGGAGTCCCGGGAATATGTCGATATTTGAAAGGGGTCCCGGGGAATGTGTCGATATTTAAAAGGGGTCCTGGGAATGTGTCGGTATATGAAACGGGTCCCCGGGATTGTGTAGCTATTAGCAAGGGTCCCGGGAATGTTGATATTGGAAAGGGGTCCAGGGAATGTGTCGCTATTTGAAAGGGGTCCCAGGAATGTGTCGATATTTGAAAGGGGTCCCGGGAATGTGTCAGTATCTGAAAGGGGTCGCGGGGAATGTGTGGATATTTGAAAGGGGTCCCAGGAATGTGTCGATATTTGAAAGGGGTCCTGGGAAGGTGTCGATATTTGAAAGGGATCCAGCGAATGTGTTGATATTTTAAAGTGGTCCCGGGGAATGTGCTGATATTTGCAGAGGGTTCCCAGGAATGTGTCGAAATTTGAAAGCAGTCCTGGGGAATGTTTCGACATTTGAAAGAGGTTCCGGTAATCTGTCGATATTTGATAGGGGTCCCGGGAATGTGTCGATATTTGAAAGGAGTCCCGGGAACGTGTCGATATTTGAAATGGGTCCCGGGGAATGTGTCGATATTTGAAAGGGGTCCCGGGAATGTGTTGATCTTTGAAAGGGGTCCCGGGAATGTGTCGACATTTGAAAGGGGTCCCGGGGAATGTGTCGATATTTAAAAGGGGCCCTGGGAATGTGTCGGTATAGGAAACGCATCCCCTGGACTGTGTAGATATTAGCAAGGGTCCCGGGAATGTCGATATTGGAAAGGGGTCCAGGGAATGTGTCGCTATTTGAAAGGGGTCCCAGGAATGTGTCGATATTTGAAAGGGGTCCCGGGAATGTGTCAGTATTTGAAAGCGGTCGCGGGGAATGTGTTGATATTTGAAAGGGGTCCCGGGATTGTGTCAGTATTGGAAAGGTGTCCCGGGAATGTTTCGATATTTGAAATTGGTCCCCGGGAATCTGTGGATATTTGAAAGTGGTCCCCGGGAATGTGTCGATATTTGAAAGGGGTCCCGGGAATGTGTCGATATTTGAAAGGGGCCCCGGACATGTGTCGATATTTGCAAGGGGTCCCCGGGAATGTGACGATATTTGAAAGGGGTCCCGGGAATGTGTCGATTTTTGGAAGGGGTCCCGGGAATGTGTTGATATTTGAAAGGTGTCCCTTCGAATGTGTCAATATATGAAAGCGGTCCCGAGAACGTGTCGATATGTGACAGGGGTCCTGGGAAGGTGTCGATATTTGAAAGGGATCCAGCGAATATGTTGATATTTTAAAGTGGTCCCGGGGAATGTGCTGATATTTGCAGAGGGTTCCCAGGAATGTGTCGAAATTTGAAAGCAGTCCTGGGGAATGTTACCGACATTTGAAAGGGGTTCCGGTAATCTGTCGATATTTGAAAGGGGTCCTGGGAATGTGTCGATATTTGAAAGGAGTCCCGGGAATGTGTCGATATTTGAAAGGGGTCCCGGGGAATGTGTCGATATTTGAAAGGGGTCGCGGGAATGTGTCGATCTTTGAAATGGGTCCCGGGAATGTGTCGACATTTGAAAGGGGTCCCCGGGAATGTGACGATATTTGAAAGTGGTCCCGGGAATGTGTCGTTATTTGAAAGGGGTCCTGGGGAATGTGTCGATATTTGAAAGGGGTCCTGGGGAATTTGTCGATATTTGAAAGGGCTCTCGGGGAATGTGTCGATATTTGAAAGTGGTCCCGGGAATGTGTCGATATTTGAAAGGGGTCCCAGGAATGTGTCGATATTTGAAAGGGGTCCCGGGAATGTGTCAATATTTGAAAGGTGTCCCGGGAATGTGTTGATATTTGAAAAGGGTCCCGGGAAGGTGTCAATATTTGAAAGGGGTCCCTTCGAATATGTCGATATCTCAAAGGTGTCCTGCAAATGTGTCGATATTTGAAAGGGGTCCCGGGAAGGTGTCGATATTTGAAAGGGGTTCCGGGAATGTGTCGATATTTGAAAGGGGTCCCGGGAAGGTGTCGATATTTAAAGGGGTCACTTGAAATGTGTCGATATTTGATAGGGGTCCCGGGAATGTGTCGATATTTGAAAGGGGTGGCGGAGAGTGTATCGATATTTGAAAGGGGTCCCGAGAATGTGTCGATATTTGAAAGGGGTCCTGGGAATGTGACGATATTTGAAAGGGGTCCCGGAGAATGTGTTGATATTTGAAAGGGGTCCGCGGAAATGTGTGGATATTTGAAAGGGGTCCCGGGAATGTGTCGTTATTTGAAAGGGGTCCCGGGGAATGTGTCAATGTTTGAAAGGGGTCCTGGGAATATGTCGATATTTGAAAGGGGTCCCGGGAAATGTGTCGATTTTTGAAAGGAGTCCCGGGAATATGTCGATATTTGAAAGGGGTCCCGGGGAATGTGTCGATATTTAAAAGGGGTCCTGGGAATGTGTCGGTATATGAAACGGGTCCCCGGGATTGTGTAGCTATTAGCAAGGGTCCCGGGAATGTTGATATTGGAAAGGGGTCCAGGGAATGTGTCGCTATTTGAAAGGGGTCCCAGGAATGTGTCGATATTTGAAAGGGGTCCCGGGAATGAGTCAGTATCTGAAAGGGGTCGCGGGGAATGTGTGGATATTTGAAAGGGGTCCCGGGATTGTGTCAGTATTGGAAAGGTGTCCCGGGAATGTTTCGATATTTGAAAGGGGTCCCCGGGAATGTGTGGATATTTGAAAGTGGTCCCAGGGAATGTGGTGATATTTGAAAGGGGTCCCTGGGAATCTGCCGATTTTTGGACGGGGTCCTGGGAATGTGTCGATATTTGAAAGGTGTCCTTGGGAATGTGTCGATATTTGAAAGGGGTCCCAGAAATGTGTCGATATATGAAAGGTGTCCCTTCGAATGTGTCAATATTTGATAGGGGTTCCGGGAATGTGTCAATATTTGAAAGGGGTCCCGGGAATGTGTCGATATATGAAAGGGGTCCTGGGAAGGTGTCGATATTTGAAAGCGATCCAGCGAATGTGTTGATATTTTAAAGTGGTCCCGGGGAATGTGCTGATATTTGCAGAGGGTTCCCAGGAATGTGTCGAAATTTGAAAGCAGTCCTGGGGAATGTTTCGACATTTGAAAGGGGTTCCGGTAATCTGTCGATATTTGATAGGGGTCCCGGGAATGTGTCGATATTTGAAAGGAGTCCCGGGAACGTGTCGATATTTGAAAGGGGTCCCGGGGAATGTGTCGATATTTGAAAGGGGTCCCGGGAATGTGTCGATCTTTGAAAGGGGTCCCGGGAATGTGTCGACATTTGAAAGGGGTCCCCGGGAATGTGACGATATTTGAAAGGGGTCCCGGGAATGTGTCGTTATTTGAAAAGGGTCCTGGAGAATGTGTCGATATTTGAAAGGGGTCCTGGGGAATGTGTCGATATTTGAAAGGGGTGCTGGGAAATGTGTCGATATTTGAAAGGGTTCCCGGGAATGTGTCGATATTTGAAAGGGGTCCCGGGAAGGTGTCGATATTTAAAGGGGTCACTTGAAATGTGTCGATATTTGATAGGGGTCCCGGGAATGTGTCGATATTTGAAAGGGGTGGCGCGGAGTGTATTGATATTTGAAAGGGGTCCCGAGAATGTGTCGATATTTGAAAGGGGTCCTGGGAATGTGTCGATATTTGAAAGGGGTCCCGGAGAATGTGTTGATATTTGAAAGGGGTCCGCAGAAATGTGTGGATATTTGAAAGGGGTCCCGGGAATGTGTCGATATTTGAAAGGGGTCCCGGGGAATGTGTCAATATTTGAATGGGGTCCTGGGAATATGTCGATATTTGAAAGGGGTCCCAGGAATGTGTCGATATTTGAATGGGGTCCCGGGATTGTGTCAGTATTGGAAAGGTGTCCCGGGAATGTTTCGATATTTGAAAGGGGTCCCCGGGAATGTGTGGATATTTGAAAGTGGTCCCCGGGAATGTGGTGATATTTGAAAGGGGTCCCCGGGAATCTGCCGATTTTTGGACGGGGTCCTGGGAATGTGTCGATATTTGAAAGGTGTCCTAGGGAAATGTGTTGATATTTGAAAGGGGTCCCAGGAATGTGTCGATATTTGAAAGGGGTCCTGGGAAGGTGTCGATATTTGAAAGGGATCCAGCGAATGTGTTGATATTTTAAAGTGGTCCCGGGGAATGTGCTGATATTTGCAGAGGGTTCCCAGGAATGTGTCGAAATTTGAAAGCAGTCCTGGGGAATGTTTCGACATTTGAAAGGGGTTCCGGTAATCTGTCGATATTTGATAGGGGTCCCGGGAATGTGTCGATATTTGAAAGGAGTCCCGGGAACGTGTCGATATTTGAAATGGGTCCCGGGGAATGTGTCGATATTTGAAAGGGGTCCCGGGAATGTGTCGATCTTTGAAAGGGGTCCCGGGAATGTGTCGACATTTGAAAGGGGTCCCCGGGAATGTGACGGTATTTGAAAGGGGTCCCAGGAATGTGTCGTTATTTGAAAAGGGTCCTGGGGAATGTGTCGATATTTGAAAGGGGTCCCGGGGTATGTGTCGATATTTAAAAGGGGTCCTGGGAATGTGTCAGTCTAGGAAACGCGTCCCCGGGACAGTGTAGATATTTGAAAGGGTCCCGGGAATGTCGATATTGGAAAGGGGTCCAGGGAATGTGTCGCTATTTGAAAGGGGTCCCAGGAATGTGTCGATATTTGAAAGGGGTCCCGGGATTGTGTCAGTATTGGAAAGGTGTCCCGGGAATGTTTCGATATTTGAAATGGGTCCCCGGGAATCTGTGGATATTTGAAAGTGGTCCCCGGGAATGTGTCGATATTTGAAAGGGGTCCCGGGAATGTGTCGATATTTGAAAGGGGCCCTGGACATGTGTCGATATTTGAAAGGGGTCCCCGGGAATGTGACGATATTTGAAAGGGGTCCCGGGAATGTGTCGATTTTTGGCAGGGGTCCCGGGAATGTGTCGATATTTGAAAGGTGTCCCTTCGAATGTGTCAATATATGAAAGCGGTCCCGGGAACGTGTCGATATGTGACGGGGTCCTGGGAAGGGATCCAGCGAATGTGTTGATATTTTAAAGTGGTCCCGGGGAATGTGCTGATATTTGCAGAGGGTTCCCAGGAATGTGTCGAAATTTGAAAGCAGTCCTGGGGAATGTTACCGACATTTTAAAGGGGTTCCGGTAACCTGTCGATATTTGAAAGGGGTCCCGGGAATGTGTCGATATTTGAAAGGAGTCCCGGGAATGTGTCGATATTTGAAAGGGGTTCCGGGGAATGTGTCGATATTTGAAAGGGGTCCCGGGAATGTGTCGATCTTTGAAAGGGGTCCCGGGAATGTGTCGACATTTGAAAGGGGTCCCCGGGAATGTGACGATATTTGAAAGTGGTCCCGGGAATGTGTCGTTATTTGAAAGGGGTCCTGGGGAATATGTCGATATTTGAAAGGGGTCCTGGGGAATGTGTCGATATTTTAAAGGGGTCTCGGGGAATGTGTCGATATTTGAAAGTGGTCCCGGGAATGTGTCGATATTTGAAAGATGTCCCAGGAATGTGTCGATATTTGAAAGGGGTCCCGGGAATGTGTCAATATTTGAAAGGTGTCCCGGGAATGTGTTGATATTTGAAAACGGTCCCGGGAAGGTGTCAATATTTGAAAGTGGTCCCTTCGAATATGTCGATATCTCAAAGGTGTCCTGCAAATGTGTCGATATTTGAAAGGGGTCCCGGGAAGGTGTCGATATTTGAAAGGGGTCCCGGGAATGTGTCGATATTTGAAAGGGGTCCTGGGAAATGTGTCGATATTTGAAAGGGGTCCCGGGAAGGTGTCGACATTTAAAGGGGTAGCTTGAAATGTGTCGATATTTGAAAGTGGTCCCGGGAATGTGTCGATATTTGAAAGGGTACCCAGGAATGTGTCGATATTTGAAAGGGTTCCCGGGAAGGTGTCGATATATGAAAGGGGTCGCGGCAATGTGTCGATATTTGAAAGGGGTCCCGGGAATGTGTCAATATTTGAAAGGGGTCCCGGGAATGTGTCGATATTTGAAAGGGGTCCCAGGAATGTGTCGATATATGAAAGGTGTCCCTTCGAATGTGTCAATATTTGATAGGGGTTCCGGGAATGTGTCAATATTTGAAAGGGGTCCCGGGAATGTGTCGATATATGAAAGGGGTCCTGGGAATGTGTCGATATTTGAAAGTGATCCAGCGAATGTGTTGATATTTTAAAGTGGTCCCGGGAAATGTGCTGATATTTGCAGAGGGTTCCCAGGAATGTGTCGAAATTTGAAAGCAGTCCTGGGGAATGTTTCGACATTTGAAAGGGGTTCTGGTAATCTGTCGATATTTGATAGGGGTCCCGGGAATGTGTCGATATTTGAAAGGAGTCCCGGGAACGTGTCGATATTTGAAAGGGGTCCCGGGGAATGTGTCGAAATTTGAAAGGGGTCCCGGGAATGTGTCGATCTTTGAAAGGGGTCCCGGGAATGTGTCGACATTTGAAAGGGGTCCCCGGGAATGTGACAATATTTGAAAGGGGTCCCGGGAATGTGTCGTTATTTGAAAAGGGTCCTGGAGAATGTGTCGATATTTGAAAGGGGTCCTGGGGAATGTGTCGATATTTGAAAGGGGTGCTGGGAAATGTGTCGATATTTGAAAGGGTTCCCGGGAATGTGTCGATATTTGAAAGGGGTCCCGGGAAGGTGTCGATATTTAAAGGGGTCACTTGAAATGTGTCGATATTAGTTGGGGTCCCGGGAATGTGTCGATATTTGAAAGGGGTGGCGGGGAGTGTATCGATATTTGAAAGGGGTCCCGAGAATGTGTCGATATTTGAAAGGGGTCCTGGGAATGTGTCGATATTTGAAAGGGGTCCCGGAGAATGTGTTGATATTTGAAAGGGGTCCGCAGAAATGTGTGGATATTTGAAAGGGGTCCCGGGAATGTGTCGATATTTGAAAGGGGTCCCGGGGAATGTGTCAATATTTGAATGGGGTCCTGGGAATATGTCGATATTTGAAAGGGGTCCCGGGAATATATCAGTATTTGAAAGGGGTCCCGGGGAATGTGTCGATATTTAAAAGGGGTCCTGGGAATGTGTCGGTATATGAAACGGGTCCCCGGGATTGTGTAGCTATTACCAAGGGTCCCGGGAATGTTGATATTGGAAAGGGGTCCAGGGAATGTGTCGCTATTTGAAAGGGGTCCCAGGAATGTGTCGATATTTGAATGGGGTCCCGGGAATGTGTCAGTATCTGAAAGGGGTCGCGGGGAATGTGTGGATATTTGAAAGGGGTCCCGGGATTGTGTCAGTATTGGAAAGGTGTCCCGGGAATGTTTCGATATTTGAAAGGGGTCCCCGGGAATGTGTGGATATTTGAAAGTGGTCCCCGGGAATGTGGTGATATTTGAAAGGGGTCCCCGGGAATCTGCCGATTTTTGGACGGGGTCCTGGGAATGTGTCGATATTTGAAAGGTGTCCTAGGGAAATGTGTTGATATTTGAAATGGGTCCCAGGAATGTGTTGATATTTGAAAGGGGTCCTGGGAAGGTGTCGATATTTGAAAGGGATCCAGCGAATGTGTTGATGTTTTAAAGTGGTCCCGGGGAATGTGCTGATATTTGCAGAGGGTTCCCAGGAATGTGTCGAAATTTGAAAGCAGTCCTGGGGAATGTTTCGACATTTGAAAGGGGTTCCGGTAATCTGTCGATATTTGAAAGGGGTCCCGGGAATGTGTCGATATTTGAAAGGAGTCCCGGGAATGTGTCGATATTTGAAAGGGGTCCCGGGGAATGTGTCGATATTTGAAAGGGGTCCCGGGAATGTGTCGATCTTTGAAAGGGGTCCCGGGAATGTGTCGACATTTGAAAGGGGTCCCCGGGAATGTGACGGTCTTTGAAAGGGGTCCCGGGAATGTGTCGTTATTTGAAAAGGGTCCTGGGGAATGTGTCGATATTTGAAAGGGGTCCCGGGGAATGTGTCGATATTTAAAAGTGGTCCTGGGAATGTGTCGGTATAGGAAACGCGTCCCCGGGACTGTGTAGATATTAGCAAGGGTCCCGGGAATGTCGATATTGGAAAGGGGTCCAGGGAATGTGTCGCTATTTGAAAGGGGTCCCAGGAATGTGTCGATATTTGAAAGGGGTCCTGGGAATGTGTCAGTATTTGAAAGCGGTCGCGGGGAATGTGTTGATATTTGAAAGGGGTCCCGGGATTGTGTCAGTATTGGAAAGGTGTCCCGGGAATGTTTCGATATTTGAAATGGGTCCCCGGGAATCTGTGGATATTTGAAAGTGGTCCCCGGGAATGTGTCGATATTTGAAAGGGGTCCCGGGAATGTGTCGATATTTGAAAGGGGCCCTGGACATGTGTCGATATTTGAAAGGGGTCCCCGGGAATGTGACGATATTTGAAAGGGGTCCCGGGAATGTGTCAATTTTTGGAAGGGGTCCCGGGAATGTGTCGATATTTGAAAGGTGTCCCTTCGAATGTGTCAATATATGAAAGCGGTCCCGGGAACGTGTCGATATGTGACAGGGGTCCTGGGAAGGTGTCGATATTTGAAAGGGATCCACCGAATGTGTTGATATTTTAAAGTGGTCCCGGGGAATGTGCTGATATTTGCAGAGGGTTCCCAGGAATGTGTCGAAATTTGAAAGCAGTCCTGGGGAATGTTACCGACATTTGAAAGTGGTTCCGTTAATCTGTCGATATTTGAAAGGGGTCCTGGGAATGTGTCGATATTTGAAAGGAGTCCCGGGAATGTGTCGATATTTGAAAGGGGTCCCGGGGAATGTGTCGATATTTGAAAGGGGTCCCGGGAATGTGTCGATCTTTGAAAGGGGTCCCGGGAATGTGTCGACATTTGAAAGGGGTCCCCGGGAATGTGATGTTATTTGAAAGTGGTCCCGGGAATGTGTCGTTATTTGAAAGTGGTCCTGGGGAATGTGTCGATATTTGATAGGGGTCCTGGGGAATGTGTCGATATTTGAAAGGGGTCTCGGGGAATGTGTCGATATTTGAAAGTGGTCCCGGGAATGTGTCGATATTTAAAGGGGTCCCAGGAATGTGTCGATATTTGAAAGGGGTCCCGGGAATGTGTCAATATTTGAAAGGGGTCCCTTCGAATATGTCGATATCGCAAAGGTGTCCTGCAAATGTGTCGATATTTGAAAGGGGTCCCGGGAAGGTGTCGATATTTGAAAGGGGTCCCTTCGAATATGTCGATATCTCAAAGGTGTCCTGCAAATGTGTCGATATTTGAAAGGGGTCCTGGGAAGGTGTCGATATTTGAAAGGGGTCCCGGGAATGTGTCGATATTTGAAAGGGGTCCTGGGAAATGTGTCGATATTTGAAAGGGGTCCCGGGAAGGTGTCGACATTTAAAGGGGTAGCTTGAAATGTGTCGATATTTGAAAGTGGTCCCGGGAATGTGTCGATATTTGAAAGGGGTCCCAGGAATGTGTCGATATTTGAAAGGGTTCCCGGGAAGGTGTCGATATATGAAAGGGGTCGCGGCAATGTGTCGATATTTGAAAGGGGTCCCGGGAATGTGTCAATATTTGAAAGGGGTCCCGGGAATGTGTCGATATTTGAAAGGGGTCGCGGGCATGTTTCGATATTTGAAAGGGGTCCCCGGGAATGTGACGACATTTGAAAGGGGTCCCGGGAATGTGTCGATTTTTGGAAGGGGTCCTGGGAATGTGTCGATATTTGAAAGGTGTCTTAGGGAATGTTTCGATATTTGAAAGGGGTCCCGGGAATGTGTCGATATTTGAAAGGTGTCCCTTCGAATGTGTCAATATATGAAAGCGGTCCCGGGAACGTGTCGATATTTGAAAGGGGTCCTGGGAATATGTCGATATTTGAAAGGGGTCCCGGGAAGGTGTCGATATTTGAAAGGGACCCAGGGAATGTGTCGATATTTGAAAGGGGTCCCAGGGAATGTGTCGATATTTGAAAGGGGTCCCAGGAATGTGTCGATATTTGAAAGGAGTCCCGGGAATGTGTCGATATTTGAAAGGGGTCCCGGGGAAAGTGTTGATATTTGAAAGGGGTCCTGGGAATGTGTCGTTATTTGAAAGGGGTCCTGGGGAATGTGTCGATATTTGAAAGGGGTCCTGGGGAATGTGTCGATATTTGAAAGGGATGCAGGGAATGTGTCGATATTTGAAACGGGTCTCGGGGAATGTGTCGATATTTGAAAGTGGTCCTGGGGAATGTGTTGATATTTGAAAGGGGTCCCGGGAATGTGTCAATATTTGAAAAGGGTCCTGGGGAAAGTGTCGATATTTGAAAGGGGTCCCTGGGAATGTGTCGATATTTGAACGGGGTCCCGGGAATGTGTTGATATTTGAAAGGGGTCCTGGGGAATGTGTCGATATTTGAAAGGGGTCTCGGATAATGTGTCGATATTTGAAAGTGGTCCCGGGAATGTGTCGATATTTCAAAGGGGTCCCAGGAATGTGTTAATATTTGAAACGGGTTGCGGGAATGTGTCAATATTTGTAAGGTGTCCCGGGAATGTGTTGATATTTGAAAAGGGTCCCGGGAAAGTGTCGATATTTGAAAGGGGTCCCTTCGAATGTGTCGATATTTCAAATGTGTCCTGCATATGTGTCGATATTTGAAAGGGGTCCCGGGAATGTGTCGATATTTGAAAGGGGTGGCGGGGAGTGTATCGATATTTGAAAGGGGTCCCGATAATGTGTCGATATTTGAAAGGGGTCCTGGGAATGTGTCGATATTTGAAAGGGGTCCCGGGGAATGTGTCGATATTTGAAAGGGGTCCGCGGTAATGTGTCGATATTTGAAAGGGGTCCCGGGAATGTGTCAATATTTGAAAGGGGGTCCCAGGGAATGTGTCAATATTTGAAAGGGGTCCTGGGAATATGTCGATATTTGAAAGGAGTCCCGGGAAATGTGTCGATTTTTGAAAGGAGTCCCGGGAATATGTCGATATTTGAAAGGGATCCCGGGGAATGTGTCGATATTTAAAAGGGGTCCTGGGAATGTGTCGGTATATGAAACGGGTCCCCGGGATTGTGTAGCTATTAGCAAGGGTCCCGGGAATGTCGATATTGGAAAGGGGTCCAGGGAATGTGTCGATATTTGAAAGGGGTCCCAGGAATGTGTCGATATTTGAAAGGGGTCCCGGGAATGTGTCAGTATCTGAAAGGGGTCGCGGGGAATGTGTGGTTATTTGAAAGGGGTCCTGGGATTGTGTCAGTATTGGAAAGGTGTCCCGGGAATGTTTCGATATTTGAAAGGGGTCCCCGGGAATGTGTGGATATTTGAAAGTGGTCCCCGAGAATGTGGTGATATTTGAAAGGGGTCCCCGGGAATCAGCCGATTTTTGGACGGGGTCCTGGGAATGTGTCGATATTTGAAAGGTGTCCTCGGGAATGTGTCGATATTTGAAAGGGGTCCCAGGAATGTGTCAATATATGAAAGGTGTCCCTTCGAATGTGTCAATATTTGATAGCGGTTCCGGGAATGTGTCAATATTTGAAAGGGGTCCCGGGAATGTATCGATATATGAAAGGGGTCCTGGGAAGGTGTCGATATTTGAAAGGGATCCAGCGAATGTGTTGATATTTTAAAGTGGTCCCGGGGAATGTGCTGATATTTGCAGAGGGTTCCCAGGAATGTGTCGAAATTTGAAAGCAGTCCTGGGGAAAGTTTTGACATTTGAAAGGGGTTCCGGTAAACTGTCGATATTTGATAGGGGTCCCGGGAATGTGTCGATATTTGAAAGGAGTCCCGGGAACGTGTCGATATTTGAAAGGGGTCCCGGGGAATGTGTCGATATTTGAAAGGGGTCCCGGGAATGTGTCGATCTTTGAAAGGGGTCCCGGGAATGTGTCAACATTTGAAAGGGGTCCCCGGGAATGTGACGATATTTGAAAGGGGTCCCGGGAATGTGTCGTTATTTGAAAAGGGTCCTGGAGAATGTGTCGATATTTGAAAGGGGTCCTGGGGAATGTGTCGATATTTGAAAGGGGTGCTGGGAAATGTGTCGATATTTGAAAGGGTTCCCGGGAATGTGTCGATATTTGAAAGGGGTCCCGGGAAGGTGTCGATATTTAAAGGGGTCACTTGAAATGTGTCGATATTTGATAGGGGTCCCGGGAATGTGTCGATATTTGAAACGGGTGGTGGGGAGTGTATCGATATTTGAAAGGGGTCCCGAGAATGTGTCGATATTTGAAAGGGGTCCTGGGAATGTGTCGATATTTGAAAGGGGTCCCGGAGAATGTGTTGATATTTGAAAGGGGTCCGCGGAAATGTGTGGATATTTGAAAGGGGTCCCGGGAATGTGTTGATATTTGAAAGGGGTCCCGGGGAATGTGTCAATATTTGAAAGGGGTCCTGGGAATATGTCGATATTTGAAAGGGGTCTTGGGAAATGTGTCGATTTTTGAAAGGAGTCCCGGGAATATGTCGATATTTGAAAGGGGTCCCGGGGAATGTGTCGATATTTAAAAGGGGTCCTGGGAATGTGTCGGTATATGAAACGGGTCCCCGGGATTGTGTAGCTATTAGCAAGGGTCCCGGGAATGTTGATATTGGAAAGGGGTCCAGGGAATGTGTCGCTATTTGAAAGGGGTCCCAGGAATGTGTCGATATTTGAAAGGGGTCCCGGGAATGTGTCAGTATCTGAAAGGGGTCGCGGGGAATGTGTGGATATTTGAAAGGGGTCCCAGGAATGTGTCGATATTTGAAAGGGGTCCTGGGAAGGTGTCGATATTTGAAAGGGATCCAGCGAATGTGTTGATATTTTAAAGTGGTCCCGGGGAATGTGCTGATATTTGCAGAGGGTTCCCAGGAATGTGTCAAAATTTGAAAGCAGTCCTGGGGAATGTTTCGACATTTGAAAGAGGTTCCGGTAATCTGTCGATATTTGATAGGGGTCCCGGGAATGTGTCGATATTTGAAAGGAGTCCCGGGAACGTGTCGATATTTGAAATGGGTCCCGGGGAATGTGTCGATATTTGAAAGGGGTCCCGGGAATGTGTTGATCTTTGAAAGGGGTCCCGGGAATGTGTCGACATTTGAAAGGGGTCCCGGGGAATGTGTCGATATTTAAAAGGGGCCCTGGGAATGTGTCGGTATAGGAAACGCATCCCCTGGACTGTGTAGATATTAGCAAGGGTCCCGGGAATGTCGATATTGGAAAGGGGTCCAGGGAATGTGTCGCTATTTGAAAGGGGTCCCAGGAATGTGTCGATATTTGAAAGGGGTCCCGGGAATGTGTCAGTATTTGAAAGCGGTCGCGGGGAATGTGTTGATATTTGAAAGGGGTCCCGGGATTGTGTCAGTATTGGAAAGGTGTCCCGGGAATGTTTCGATATTTGAAATTGGTCCCCGGGAATCTGTGGATATTTGAAAGTGGTCCCCGGGAATGTGTCGATATTTGAAAGGGGTCCCGGGAATGTGTCGATATTTCAAAGGGGCCCCGGACATGTGTCGATATTTGCATGGGGTCCCCGGGAATGTGACGATATTTGAAAGGGGTCCCGGGAATGTGTCGATTTTTGGAAGGGGTCCCGGGAATGTGTTGATACTTGAAAGGTGTCCCTTCGAATGTGTCAATATATGAAAGCGGTCCCGAGAACGTGTCGATATGTGACAGGGGTCCTGGGAAGGTGTCGATATTTGAAAGGGGTCCCGGGAATGTGTCGACATTTGAAAGGGGTCCCGGGAATGTGACGATATTTGAAAGGGGTCCCGGGGAATGTGTCGATATTTAAAAGGGGTCCTGGGAATGTGTCGGTGTAGGAAACGTGCCCCCGGGATTGTGTAGATATTAGCAAGGGTCCCGGGAATGTCGATATTGGAAAGGGGTCCCGGGAATGTGTCGATATTTGAAAGGTGTCCCTTCAAATGTGTCAATATATGAAAGCGGTCCCGGGAACGTGTCGATATGTGACAGGGGTCCCGGGAATGTGTCGATCTTTGAAAGGGGTCCCGGGAATGTGCCGACATTTGAAAGGGGTCCCGGGAATGTGACGATATTTGAAAGGGGTCCTGGGAATGTGTCGGTGTAGGAAACGCGCCCCCGGGATTGTGTAGATATTAGCAAGGGTCCCGGGAATGTCGATATTGGAAAGGGGTCCCGGGAATGTGTCGATATTTGAAAGGTGTCCCTTCAAATGTGTCAATATATGAAAGCGGTCCCGGGAACGTGTCGATATGTGACAGGGGTCCTGGGAAGGTGTCGATATTTGAAAGGGATCCAGCGAATGTGTTGATATTTTAAAGTGGTCCCGGGGAATGTGGTGATATTTGCAGAGGGTTCCCAGGAATGTGTCGAAATTTCAAAGCAGTCCTGGGGAATGTTACCGACATTTGAAAGGGGTTCCGGTAATCTGTCGATATTTGAAAGGGGTCCTGGGAATGTGTCGATATTTGAAAGGAGTCCCGGGAATGTGTCGATATTTGAAAGGGGTCCCGGGGAATGTGTCGATATTTGAAAGGGGTCCCGGGAATGTGTCGATCTTTGAAAGGGGTCCCGGGAATGTGTCGACATTTGAAAGGGGTCCCGGGAATGTGACGATATTTGAAAGGGGTCCTGGGGAATGTGTCGATATTTGAAAGCGGTCCTGGGGAATGTGTCGATATTTGAAAGGGGTCTCGGGGAATGTGTCGATATTTGAAAGTGGTCCCGGGAATGTGTCGATATTTGAAAGGGGTCCCAGGAATGTGTCGATATTTGAAAGGGGTCCCGGGAATGTGTCAATATTTGAAAGGTGTCCCGGGAATGTGTTGATATTTGAAAAGGGTCCCGGGAAGGTGTCAATATTTGAAAGGGGTCCCTTCGAATATGTCGATATCTCAAAGGTGTCCTGCAAATGTGTCGATATTTGAAAGGGGTCCCGGGAAGGTGTCGATATTTGAAAGGGGTCCCGGGAATGTGTCGATATTTGAAAGGGGTTCCGGGAAGGTGTCGATATTTAAAGGGGTCACTTGAAATGTGTCGATATTTGATAGGGGTCCCGGGAATGTGTCGATATTTGAAAGGGGTGGCGGGGAGTGTATCGATATTTGAAAGGGGTCCCGAGAATGTGTCGATATTTGAAAGGGGTCCTGGGAATGTGTCGATATTTGAAAGGGGTCCCGGAGAATGTGTTGATATTTGAAAGGGGTCCGCGGAAATGTGTGGATATTTGAAAGGGGTCCCGGGAATGTGTCGATATTTGAAAGGGGTCCCGGGGAATGTGTCAATATTTGAAAGGGGTCCTGGGAATATGTCGATATTTGAAAGGGGTCCCGGGAAATGTGTCGATTTTTGAAAGGAGTCCCGGGAATATGTCGATATTTGAAAGGGGTCCCGGGGAATGTGTCGATATTTAAAAGGGGTCCTGGGAATGTGTCGGTATATGAAACGGGTCCCCGGGATTGTGTAGCTATTAGCAAGGGTCCCGGGAATGTTGATATTGGAAAGGGGTCCAGGGAATGTGTCGCTATTTGAAAGGGGCCCCAGGAATGTGTCGATATTTGAAAGGGGTCCCGGGAATGTGTCAGTATCTGAAAGGGGTCGCAGGGAATGTGTGGATATTTGAAAGGGGTCCCAGGAATGTGTCGATATTTGAAAGGGGTCCTGGGAAGGTGTCGATATTTGAAAGGGATCCAGCAAATGTGTTGATATTTTAAAGTGGTCCCGGGGAATGTGCTGATATTTGCAGAGGGTTCCCAGGAATGTGTCGAAATTTGAAAGCAGTCCTGGGGAATGTTTCGACATTTGAAAGGGGTTCCGTTAATCTGTCGATATTTGATAGGGGTCCCGGGAATGTGTCGATATTTGAAAGGAGTCCCGGGAACCTGTTGATATTTGAAATGGGTCCCGGGGAATGTGTCGATATTTGAAAGGGGTCCCGGGAATGTGTCGATCTTTGAAAGGGGTCCCGGGAATGTTTCGACATTTGAAAGGGGTCCCCGGGAATGTGACGATATTTGAAAGGGGTCCCGGGAATGTGTCGTTATTTGAAAAGGGTCCTGGGGAATGTGTCGATATTTGAAAGGGGTCCCGGGGAATGTGTCGATATTTAAAAGGGGCCCTGGGAATGTGTCGGTATAGGAAACGCGTCCCCGGGACTGTGTAGATATTAGCAAGGGTCCCGGGAATGTCGATATTGGAAAGGGGTCCAGGGAATGTGTCGCTATTTGAAAGGGGTCCCAGGAATGTGTCGATATTTGAAAGGGGTCCCAGGAATGTGTCAGTATTTGAAAGCGGTCGCGGGGAATGTGTTGATATTTGAAAGGGGTCCCGGGATTGTGTCAGTATTGGAAAGGTGTCCCGGGAATGTTTCGATATTTGAAATGGGTCCCCGGGAATCTGTGGATATTTGAAAGTGGTCCCCGGGAATGTGTCGATATTTGAAAGGGGTCCCGGGAATGTGTCGATATTTGAAAGGGGCCCCGGACATGTGTCGATATTTGAAAGGGGTCCCCGGGAATGTGACGATATTTGAAAGGGGTCCCGGGAATGTGTCGATTTTTGGAAGGGGTCCCGGGAATGTGTTGATATTTGAAAGGTGTCCCTTCGAATGTGTCAATATATGAAAGCGGTCCCGGGAACGTGTCGATATGTGACAGGGGTCCTGGGAAGGTGTCGATATTTGAAAGGGATCCACCGAATGTGTTGATATTTTAAAGTGGTCCCGGGGAATGTGCTGATATTTGCAGAGGGTTCCCAGGAATGTGTCAAAATTTGAAAGCAGTCCTGGGGAATGTTAGCGACATTTGAAAGGTGTTCCGGTAATCTGTCGATATTTGAAAGGGGTCCCGGGAATGTGTCGATATTTGAAAGGAGTCCCGGGAATGTGTCGATATTTGAAAGGGGTCCCGGGGAATGTGTCGATATTTGAAAGGGGTCCCGGGAATGTGTCGATCTTTGAAAGGGGTCCCGGGAATGTGTCGACATTTGAAAGGGGTCCCCGGGAATGTGACGATATTTGAAAGTGGTCCCGGGAATGTGTCGTTATTTGAAAGGGGTCCTGGGGAATGTGTTGATATTTGAAAGGGGTCCTGGGGAATGTGTCGATATTTGAAAGGGGTCTCGGGGAATGTGTCGATATTTGAAAGTGGTCCCGGGAATGTGTCGATATTTGAAAGGGGTCCCAGGAATGTGTCGATATTTGAAAGGGGTCCCGGGAATGTGTCAATATTTGAAAGGTGTCCCGGGAATGTGTTGATATTTGAAAAGGGTCCCGGGAAGGTGTCAATATTTGAAAGGGGTCCCTTCGAATATGTCGATATCTCAAAGGTGTCCTGCAAATGTGTCGATATTTGAAAGGGGTCCCGGGAAGGTGTCGATATTTGAAAGGGGTCCTGGGAATATGTCGATATTTGAAAGGGGTCCCGGGAAGGTGTCGATATTTGAAAGGGGTCCTGGGAATATGTCGATATTTGAAAGGGGGTCCCGGGGAATGTGTCAATATTTGAAAGGGGTCCTGGGAATATGTCGATATTTGAAAGGGGTCCCGGGAAATGTGTCGATTTTTGAAAGGAGTCCCGGGAATATGTCGATATTTGAAAGGGGTCCCGGGGAATGTGTCGATATTTAAAAGGGGTCCTGGGAATGTGTCGGTATAGGAAACGCGTCCCCGGGATTGTGTAGATATTAGCAAGGGTCCCGGGAATGTCGATATTGGAAAGGGGTCCAGGGAATGTGTCGCTATTTGAAAGGGGTCCCAGGAATGTGTCGATATTTGAAAGGGGTCCCGGGAATGTGTCAGTATTTGAAAGCGGTCACGGGGAATGTGTGGATATTTGAAAGGGGTCCCGGGATTGTGTCAGTATTGGAAAGGTGTCCCGGGAATGCTTCGATATTTGAAAGGGGTCCCCGGGAATCTGTGGATATTTGAAAGTGGTCCCCGGGAATGTGGTGATATTTGAAAGGGGTCCCCGGGAATCTGCCGATTTTTGGACGGGGTCCTGGGAATGTGTCAATATTTGAAAGGTGTCCTAGGGAATGTGTCGATATTTGATAGGGGTCCCAGGAATGTGTCAATATTTGAAAGGTGTCCCTTCGAATGTGTCAATATTTGATAGGGGTTCCGGGAATGTGTCAATATTTGAAAGGGGCCCCGGGAATGTGTCGATATTGGAAAGGGGTCCTGGGAAGGTGTCGATATTTGAAAGGGATCCACCGAATGTGTTGATATTTTAAAGTGGTCCCGGGGAATGTGCTGATATTTGCAGAGGGTTCACAGGAATGTGTCGAAATTTGAAAGCAGTCCTGGGGAATGTATCGACATTTGAAAGGGGTTCCGGTAATCTGTCGATATTTGAAAGGGGTCCCGGGAATGTGTCGATATTTGAAAGGAGTCCCGGGAATGTGTCGATATTTGAAAGGGGTCCCGGGGAATGTGTCGATATTTGAAAGGGGTCCCGGGAATGTGTCGACATTTGAAAGGGGTCCCCGGGAATGTGACGATATTTGAAAGGGGTCCCGGGAATGTGTCGTTATTTGAAAGGGGTCCTGGGGAATGTGTCGATATTTGAAAGGGGTCCTGGGGAATGTGTCGATATTTGAAAGGGGTCTCGGGGAATGTGTCGATATTTGAAAGTGGTCCCGGGAATGTGTCGATATTTGAAAGTGGTCCCAGGAATGTGTCGATATTTGAAAGGGGTCCCGGGAATGTGTCAATATTTGAAAGGTGTCCCGGGAATGTGTTGATATTTGAAAAGGGTCCCGGGAAGGTGTCAATATTTGAAAGGGATCCCTTCGAATATGTTGATATCTCAAAGGTGTCCTGCAAATGTGTCGATATTTGAAAGGGGTCCCGGAAAGGTGTCGATATTTGAAAGGGGTCCCGGGAATGTGTCGATATTTGAAAGGGGTCCTGGGAAATGTGTCGATATTTGAAAGGGGTCCCGAGAATGTGTCGATATTTGAAAGGGGTCCCAGGAATGTGTCGATATTTGAAAGGGTTCCCGGGAAGGTGTCGATATATGAAAGGGGTCCCGGGAATGTGTCAATATTTGAAAGGGGTCCCGGGAATGTGTCGATATTTGAAAGGGGTCGCGGCAATGTTTCGATATTTGAAAGCGGACCCCGGGAATGTGACGATATTTGCAAGGGGTCCCGGGAAAGTGTCGATTTTTGGAAGGGGTCCTGGGAATGTGTCGATATTTGAAAGGTGTCTTAGGGAATGTTTCGATATTTGAAAGCAGTCCCGGGAACGTGTCGATATTTGAAAGGGGTCCTGGGAATGTGTCGATATTTGAAAGGGGTCCCGGGAAGGTGTCGATATTTGAAAGGGATCCAGGGAATGTGTCGATATTTGAAAGGGGTCCCGGGGAAAGTGTTGATATTTGAAAGGGGTCCCGGGAATGTGTCGATCTTTGAAAAGGGTCCCGGGAATCTGTCGACATTTGAAAGGGGTCCCCGGGAATGTGTCGATATTTGAAAGGGGTCCTGTGTAATGTGTCGATATTTGAAACGGGCCTCGGGGAATGTGTCGATATTTGAAAGTGGTCCTGGGGAATGTGTCGATATTTGAAAGGGGTCCCGGGAATGTGTCAATATTTGAAAAGGGTCCTGGGGAAAGTGTCGATATTTGAAAGGGGTCCCCGGGAATGTGTCGATATTTGAACGGGGTCCCGGGAATGTGTTGATATTTGAAAGGGGTCCCAGGAATGTGTCGATATTTGAAAGTGGTCTCGGGGAATGTGTCGATATTTGAAAGTGGTCCCGGGAATGTGTCGATATTTGAAAGGGGTCCCACGAATGTGTCGATATTTGAAAGGGGTCCGGGGAATGTGTCAATATTTGAAAGTTGTCCCGGGAATGTGTTGATATTTGTAAACGGTCCCGGGAAAGTGACAATATTTGAAAGTGGTCCCTTCGAATGTGTCGATATTTCAAAGGTGTCCTGCAAATGTGTCGATATTTGAAAGGGGTCCCGGGAAGGTGTCGATATTTGAAAGGGGTCCCGGGAATGTGTTGATATTTGAAAGTGGTCCTGGGAAATGTGTCGATATTTGAAAGGGGTCCCGGGAATGTGTCGAAATTTGAAAGGGATCCAGGGAATGTGTCGATATTTCAAATGGGTCCCGGTAATGTGTCGATATTTGAAAGGGGCCCTGTGGAATGTGTCAATATTTGAAAGGGGTCTCGGGGAATGTGTCGATATTTGAAAGTGGTCCTGGGGAATGTGTCGATATTTGAAAGGGGTCCCGGGAATGTGTCGATATTTGAAAAGGGTCCTGGGGAATGTGTCGATATTTGAAAGGGGTCCCCAGGAATGTATCGATATTTGAAAGGGGTCCCGGGGAATGTGTCGATATTTGAACGGGGTCCTGGGAATGTGTTGATATTTGAAAGGGGTCCTGGGGAATGTGTCGATACTTGAAAGGGGTCTCGGATAATGTGTCGATATTTGAAAGTGGTCCCGGGAATGTGTCGATATTTCAAAGGGGTCCCAGGAATGTGTCGATATTTGAAACGGGTCCCGGGAATGTGTCAATATTTGAAAGGTGTCCCGGGAATGTGTTGATATTTGAAAAGGGTCCCGGGAAAGTGTCGATATTTGAAAGGGGTCCCTTCGAATGTGTCGATATTTCAAATGTGTCCTGCAAATGTGTCGATATTTGAAAGGGGTTCTGGGAAAGTGTCGATATTCGAAAGGGGTGCTGGGAAATGTGTCGATATTTGAAAGGGTTCCCGGGAATGTGTCGATATTTGCAAGGGGTCTGGGAAGGTGTCGATATTTAAAGGGGTCGCTTGAAATGTGTCGATATTTGATAGGGGACCCGGGAATGTGTCGATATTTGAAAGGGGTCCGCGGTGATGTGTCGATATTTGAAAGTGGTCCCGGGAATGTGTCGATATTTGAAAGGGGTCCCGGGGAATGTGTCAATATTTGAAAGGGGTCCTGGGAATATGTCGATATTTGAAAGGGGTCCCGGGAAATGTGTCGATTTTTGAAAGGAGTCCCGGGAATATGTCGATATTTGAAAGGGGTCCCGGGGAATGTGTCGATATTTAAAAGGGGTCCTGGGAATGTGTCGGTATATGAAACGGGTCCCCGGGATTGTGCAGATATTAGCAAGGGTCCCGGGAATGTCAATATTGGAACGGGGTCCAGGGAATGTGTCGATATTTGAAAGGGGTCCCAGGAATGTGTCGATATTTGAAAGGGTTCCCGGGAATGTGTCAGTATTTGAAAGGGGTCGCGGGGAATGTGTTGATATTTGAAAGGGGTCCCAGGATTGTGTCAGTATTGGAAAGGTGTCCCGGGAATGTTTCGATATTTGAAAGGGGTCCCCGGGAATGTGTGGATATTTGAAATTGGTCCCCGGGAATCTGCCGATTTTTGGAGGGTCCTGGGAATGTGTCGATATTTGAAAGGTGTTCTAGGGAATGTGTCGATATTTGAAAGGGGTCCCAGGAATGTGTCGATATTTGAAAGGTGTCCCTTCGAATGTGTCAATATTTGATAGGGGTTCCGGGAATGTGTCAATATTTGAAAGGGGTCCCGGGAATGTGCCGATATTTGAAAGGGGTCCTGGGAAGGTGTCGATATTTGAAAGGCATCCAGCGAATGTGTTGATATTTTAAAGTGGTCCCGGGGAATGTGCTGATATTTGCAGAGGGTTCCCAGGAATGTGTCGAAATTTGAAAGCTGTCCTGGGGAATGTTTCGACATTTGAAAGGGGTTCCGGTAATCTGTCGATATTTGATAGGGGTCCAGGGAATGTGTCGATATTTGAAAGGAGTCCCGGGAACGTGTCAATTCTTGAAAGGGGTCCCGGGGAATGTGTCGATATTTGAAAGGGGTCCCGGGAATGTGTCGATCTTTGAAAGGGGTCCCGGGAATGTGTCGACATTTGAAAGGGGTCCCCGGGAATGTGACGATACTTGAAAGGGGTCCCGGGAATGTGTCGTTATTTGAAAAGGGTCTCGTGGAATGTGTCGATATTTGAAAGTGGTCCCAGGAATGTGTCGATATTTGAAAGGGGTCCCACGAATGTGTCGATATTTGAAAGGGGTCCGGGGAATGTGTCAATATTTGAAAGGTGTACCGGGAATGTGTTGATATTTGTAAAGGGTCCCGGGAAAGTGACAATATTTGAAAGGGGTCCCTTCGAATGTGTCGATATTTCAAAGGTGTCCTGCAAATGTGTGAATATTTGAAAGGGGTCCTGGGAAGGTGTCAATATTTTAAAGGGATCCCGGGAATGTGTTGATATTTGAAAGTGGTCCTGGGAAATGTGTCGATATTTGAAAGGGGTCCCGGGAATGTGTCGAAATTTGAAAGGGGTCCTGTGGAATGTGTCGATATTTGAAAGGGGTCTTGGGGAATGTGTCGATATTTCAAAGTGGTCCTGGGGAATGTGTCGATATTTGAAAGGGGTCCCGGGAATGTGTCGATATTTGAAAAGGGTCCTGGGGAATGTGTCGATATTTGAAAGGGGTCCCCAGGAATGTATCGATATTTGAAAGGGGTCCCGGGGAATGTGTCGTTATTTGAACGGGGTCCTGGGAATGTGTTGATATTTGAAAGGGGTCCTGGGGAATGTGTCGATACTTGAAAGGGGTCTCGGATAATGTGTCGATATTTGAAAGTGGTCCCGGGAATGTGTCGATATTTCAAAGGGGTCCCAGGAATGTGTCGATATTTGAAACGGGTCCCGGGAATGTGTCAATATTTGAAAGGTGTCCCGGGAATGTGTTGATATTTGAAAAGGGTCCCGGGAAAGTGTCGATATTTGAAAGGGGTCCCTTCGAATGTGTCGATATATCAAATGTGTCCTGCAAATGTGTCGATATTTGAAAGGGATTCTGGGAAAGTGTCGATATTTGAAAGGGGTGCTGGGAAATGTGTCGATATTTGAAAGGGTTACCGGGAATGTGTCGATATTTGCAAGGGGTCCCGGGAAGGTGTCGATATTTAAAGGGGTCGCTTGAAATGTGTCGATATTTGAAAGGGGTCTCGGGGAATGTGTCGATATTTGAAAGTGGTCCCGGGAAAGTGTCGATATTTGAAAGGGGTCCCACGAATGTGTCGATATTTGAAAGGGGTCGGGGAATTTGTCAATATTTGAAAGGTGTCCCGGGAATGTGTTGATATTTGTAAAGGGTCCCGGGAAAGTGACAATATTTGAAAGTGGTCCCTTCGAATGTGTCGATATTTCAAAGGTGTCCTGCAAATGTGTCGATATTTGAAAGGGGTCCCGGGAAGGTGTCGATATTTGAAAGGGGTCCCGGGAATGTGTTGATATTTGAAAGTGGTCCTGGGAAATGTGTCGATAATTGAAAGGGGTCCCGGGAATGTGTCGAAATTTGAAAGGGATCCAGGGAATGTGTCGATATTTGAAAGGGGTCCTGTGGAATGTGTCGATATTTGAAAGGGGTCTCGGGGAATGTGTCGATATTTGAAAGTGGTCCTGGGGAATGTGTCGATATTTGAAAGGGGTCCCGGGAATGTGTCGATATTTGAAAAGGGTCCTGGGGAATGTGTCGATATTTGAAAGGGGTCCCCAGGAATGTATCGATATTTGAAAGGGGTCCCGGGGAATGTGTCGATATTTGAAAGTGGTCCCGGGAATGTGTCGATATCTCAAAGGGGTCCCAGGAATGTGTCGATATTTGAAACGGGTCCCGGGAATGTGTCAATATTTGAAAGTTGTCCCGGGAATGTGTTGATATTTGAAAACGGTCCCGGGAAAGTGTCGATATTTGAAAGGGGTCCCTTCGAATGTGTCAATATTTCAAATGTGTCCTGCAAATGTGTCGATATTTGAAAGGGGTTCTGTGAAAGTGTCGATATTTGAAAGGGGTGCTGGGAAATGTGTCGATATTTGAAAGGGTGACCGGGAATGTGTCGATATTTGCAAGGGGTCCCGGGAAGGTGTCGATATTTAAAGGGGTCGCTTGAAATGTGTCGATATTTGAAAGGGGTCCTGGGGAATGTGTCGATATTTGAAAGGGGTCTCGGGGAAGGTGTCGATATTTGAAAGTGGTCCCGGGAATGTGTCGATATTTGAAAGGGGTCCCACGAATGTGTCGATATTTGAAAGGGGTCCGGGGAATGTGTCAATATTTGAAAGGTGTCCCGGGAATGTGTTGATATTTGTAAAGGGTCCCGGGAAAGTGACAATATTTGAAAGTGGTCCCTTCGAATGTGTCGATATTTCAAAGGTGTCCTGCAAATGTGTTGATATTTGAAAGTGGTCCTGGGAAATGTGTCGATATTTGATAGGGGTCCAGGGAATGTGTCGATATTTGAAAGAAGTCCCGGGAACGTGTCGATTCTTGAAAGGGGTCCCGGGGAATGTGTCGATATTTGAAAGGGGTCCCGGGAATGTGTCGATCTTTGAAAGGGGTCCCGGGAATGTGTCGACATTTGAAAGGGGTCCCCGGGAATGTGACGATATTTGAAAGGGGTCCCGGGAATGTGTCGTTATTTGAAAGGGGTCCTGGGGAATGTGTCGATATTTGAAAGGGGTCCTGGGGAATGTGTCGATATTTGAAAGGGGTCTCGGGGAATGTGTCGATATTTGAAAGTGGTCCCGGGAATGTGTCGATATTTGAAAGGGGTCCCAGGAATGTGTCGATATTTGAAAGGGGTCCCGGGAATGTGTCAATATTTGAAAGGTGTCCCAGGAATGTGTTGATATTTGAAAAGGGTCCCGGGAAAGTGTCAATATTTGAAAGGGGTCCCTTCGAATGTGTCGATATTTCAAAGGGTCCTGCAAATATGTCGATATTTGAAAGGGGTCCCGGGAAGGTGTCGGTATTTGAAAGGGGTCCCGGGAATGTGTCGATATTTGAAAGGGGTCCTGGGTAATGTGTCGATATTTGAAATGGGGCCCGGGAATGTGTCGATATTTGAAAGGGGTCCCGGGAATGTGTCGAAATTTGAAAGGGATCCAGGGAATGTGTCGATATTTGAAAGGGGTCCTGTGGAATGTGTCGATATTTGAATGGGGTCTCGGGGAATGTGTCGATATTTGAAAGTGGTCCTGGGGAATGTTTCGATATTTGAAAGGGGTCCCGGGAATGTGTCGATATTTGAAAAGGGTCCTGGGGAATGTGTCGATATTTGAAAGGGGTCCCCAGGAATGTATCGATATTTGAAAGGGGTCCCGGGGAATGTGTCGATATTTGAACGGGGTCCTGGGAATGTGTTGATATTTGAAAGGGGTCCTGGGGAATGTGTCGATACTTGAAAGGGGTCTCGGATAATGTGTCGATATTTGAAAGTGGTCCCGGGAATGTGTCGATATTTCAAAGGGGTCCCAGGAATGTGTCGATATTTGAAACGGGTCCCGGGAATGTGTCAATATTTGAAAGGTGTCCCGGGAATGTGTTGATATTTGAAAACGGTCCCGGGAAAGTGTCGATATTTGAAAGGGGTCCCTTCGAATGTGTCGATATTTCAAATGTGTCCTGCAAATGTGTCGATATTTGAAAGGGGTTCTGGGAAAGTGTCGATATTTGAAAGGGGTGCTGGGAAATGTGTCGATATTTGAAAGGGTTCCCGGGAATGTGTCGATATTTGCAAGGGGTCCCGGGAAGGTGTCGATATTTAAAGGGGTCGCATGAAATGTGTCGATATTTGATAGGGACACGGGAATGTGTCGATATTTGAAAGGGGTTGCGGGGAGTGTATCGATATTTGAAATGGGTCCCGAGAATGTGTCGATAATTGAAAGGGGTCCTGGGAATGTGTCGATATTTGAAAGGGGTCCCGGGGAATGTGTCGATATTTGAAAGGGGTCCGCGGTAATGTGTCGATATTTGAAAGGGGTCCCGGGAATGTGTTGATATTTGAAAGGGGTCCCGGGGAATGTGTCAATATTTGAAAGGGGTCCTGGGAATATGTCGATATTTGAAAGGGGTCCCGGGAAATGTGTCGATTTTTGAAAGGAGTCCCGGGAATATGTCGATATTTGAAAGGGGTCCCGGGGAATGTGTCGATATTTAAAAGGGGTCCTGGGAATGTGTCGGTATATGAAACGGGTCCCCGGGATTGTGTAGATATTAGCAAGGGTCCCGGGAATGTCAATATTGGAACGGGGTCCAGGGAATGTGTCGATATTTGAAAGGGGTCCCAGGAATGTGTCGATATTTGAAAGGGTTCCCGGGAATGTGTCAGTATTTGAAAGGGGTCGCGGGGAATGTGTTGATATTTGAAAGGGGTCCCGGGATTGTGTCAGTATTGGAAAGGTGTCCCGGGAATGTTTCGATATTTGAAAGGGGTCCCTGGGAATGTGTGGATATTTGAAATTGGTCCCCGGGAATCTGCCGATTTTTGGACGGGTCCTGGGAATGTGTCGATATTTGAAAGGTGTTCTGGGGAATGTGTCGATATTTGAAAGGGGTCCCAGGAATGTGTTGATATTTGAAAGGTGTCCCTTTGAATGTGTCAATATTTGACAGGGGTTCCGGGAATGTGTCAATATTTGAAAGGGGTCCCGGGAATGTGCCGATATTTGAAAGGGGTCCTGGGAAGGTGTCGATATTTGAAAGGCATCCAGCGAATGTGTTGATATTTTAAAGTGCTCCCGGGGAATGTGCTGATATTTGCAGAGGGTTCCCAGGAATGTGTCGAAATTTGAAAGCAGTCCTGGGGAATGTTTCGACATTTGAAAGGGGTTCCGGTAATCTGTCGATATTTGATAGGGGTCCAGGGAATGTGTCGATATTTGAAAGGAGTCCCGGGAACGTGTCGATTCTTGAAAGGGGTCCCGGGGAATGTGTCGATATTTGAAAGGGGTCCTGGGAATGTGTCGATCTTTGAAAGGGGTCCCGGGAATGTGTCGACATTTGAAAGGGGTCCCCGGGAATGTGACGGTATTTGAAAGGGGTCCCGGGAATGTGTCGTTATTTGAAAAGGGTCTCGGGGAATGTGTCGATATTTGAAAGTGGTCCCGGGAATGTGTCGATATTTGAAAGGGGTCCCACGAATGTGTCGATATTTGAAAGGGGTCCGGGGAATGTGTCAATATTTGAAAGGTGTCCCGGGAATGTGTTGATATTTGTAAAGGGTTCCGGGAAAGTGACAATATTTGAAAGGGGTCCCTTCGAATGTGTCGATATTTCAAAGGTGTCCTGCAAATGTGTCAATATTTGAAAGGGTTCCCGGGAAGGTGTCGGTATTTGAAAGGGGTCCCGGGAATGTGTTGATATTTGAAAGTGGTCCTGGGAAATGTGTCGATATTTGAAAGGGGTCCCGGGAATGTGTCGAAATTTGAAAGGGATCCAGGGAATGTGTCGATATTTCAAATGGGTCCCGGGAATGTGTCGATATTTGAAAGGGGTCCTGTGGAATGTGTCGATATTTGAAAGGGGTCTCGGGGAATGTGTCGATATTTGAAAGTGGTCCTGGGGAATGTGTCGATATTTGAAAGGGGTCCCGGGAATGTGTCGATATTTGAAAAGGGTCCTGGGGAATGTGTCGATATTTGAAAGGGGTCCCCAGGAATGTATCGATATTTGAAAGGGGTCCCGGGGAATGTGTCGATATTTGAACGGGGTCCTGGGAATGTGTTGATATTTGAAAGGGGTCCTGGGGAATGTGTCGATACTTGAAAGGGGTCTCGGATAATGTGTCGATATTTGAAAGTGGTCCCGGGAATGTGTCGATATTTCAAAGGGGTCCCAGGAATGTGTCGATATTTGAAAGGGGTTCTGGGAAAGTGTCGATATTTGAAAGGGGTGCTGGGAAAAGTGTCGATATTTGAAAGGGTTACCGGGAATGTGTCGATATTTGCAAGGGGTCCTGGGAAGGTGTCGATATTTAAAGGGGTCGCTTGAAATGTGTCGATATTTGATAGGGGTCCCGGGAATGTGTCGATATTTGAAAGGGGTTGCGGGGAGTGTATCGATATTTGAAATGGGTCCCGAGAATGTGTCGATAATTGAAAGGGGTCCTGGGAATGTGTCGATATTTGAAAGGGGTCCCGGGGAATGTGTCGATATTTGAAAGGGGTCCCGGGAAATGTGTCGATATTTGAAAGGGGTCCCGGGAATGTGTCGATCTTTGAAAGGGGTCCCGGGAATGTGTCGACATTTGAAAGGGGTCCCCGGGAATGTGACGATACTTGAAAGGGGTCCCGGGAATGTGTCGTTATTTCAAAAGGGTCTCGTGGAATGTGTCGATATTTGAAAGTGGTCCCGGGAATGTGTCGATATTTGAAAGGGGTCCCACGAATGTGTCGATATTTGAAAGGGGTCCGGGGAATGTGTCAATATTTGAAAGGTGTCCCGGGAATGTGTTGATATTTGAAAGTGGTCCTGGGAAATGTGTCGATATTTGAAAGGGGTCCCGGGAATGTGTCAATATTTGAAAGGGGTCCTGGGAATATGTCGATATTTGAAAGGGGTCCCGGGAAATGTGTCGATTTTTGAAAGGAGTCCCGGGAATATGTCGATATTTGAAAGGGGTCCCGGGGAATGTGTCGATATTTGAAAGGGGTCCCTTCGAATGTGTCGATATTTCAAAGGTGTCCTGCAAATGTGTCGATATTTGAAAGGGGTCCCGGGAAGGTGTCAATATTTGAAAGGGGTCCTGGGAATGTGTTGATATTTGAAAGTGGTCCTGGGAAATGTGTCGATATTTGAAAGGGTTCCCGGGAATGTGTCGAAATTTGAAAGGGATCCAGGGAATGTGTCGATATTTCAAATGGGTCCCGGGAATGTGTCGATATTTGAAAGGGGTCCTGTGGAATGTGTCGATATTTGAAAGGGGTCTCGGGGAATGTGTCGATATTTCAAAGTGGTCCTGGGGAATGTGTCGATATTTGAAAGGGGTCCCGGGAATGTGTCGATATTTGAAAAGGGTCCTGGGGAATGTGTCGATATTTGAAAGGGGTCCCCAGGAATGTATCGATATTTGAAAGGGGTCCCGGGGAATGTGTCGTTATTTGAACGGGCTCCTGGGAATGTGTTGATATTTGAAAGGGGTCCTGGGGAATGTGTCGATACTTGAAAGGGGTCTCGGATAATGTGTCGATATTTGAAAGTGGTCCCGGGAATGTGTCGATATTTCAAAGGGGTCCCAGGAATGTGTCGATATTTGAAACGGGTCCCGGGAATGTGTCAATATTTGAAAGGTGTCCCGGGAATGTGTTGATATTTGAAAAGGGTCCCGGGAAAGTGTCGATATTTGAAAGGGGTCCCTTCGAATGTGTCGATATTTCAAATGTGTCCTGCAAATGTGTCGATATTTGAAAGGGGTTCTGGGAAAGTGTCGATATTTGAAAGGGGTGCTGGGAAAAGTGTCGATATTTGAAAGGGTTACCGGGAATGTGTCGATATTTGCAAGGGGTCCCGGGAAGGTGTCGATATTTAAAGGGGTCGCTTGAAATGTGTCGATATTTGAAAGGGGTCTCGGGGAATGTGTCGATATTTGAAAGTGGTCCCGGGAATGTGTCGATATTTGAAAGGGGTCCCACGAATGTGTCGATATTTGAAAGGGGTCGGGGAATGTGTCAATATTTCAAAGGTGTCCCGGGAATGTGTTGATATTTGTAAAGGGTCCCGGGAAAGTGACAATATTTGAAAGTGGTCCCTTCGAATGTGTCGATATTTCAAAGGTGTCCTGCAAATGTGTCGATATTTGAAAGGGGTCCCGGGAAGGTGTCGATATTTGAAAGGGGTCCCGGGAATGTGTTGATATTTGAAAGTGGTCCTGGGAAATGTGTCGATAATTGAAAGGGGTCCCGGGAATGTGTCGAAATTTGAAAGGGATCCAGGGAATGTGTCGATATTTGAAAGGGGTCCTGTGGAATGTGTCGATATTTGAAAGGGGTCTCGGGGAATGTGTCGATATTTGAAAGTGGTCCTGGGGAATGTGTCGATATTTGAAAGGGGTCCCGGGAATGTGTCGATATTTGAAAAGGGTCCTGGGGAATGTGTCGATATTTGAACGGGGTCCTGGGAATGTGTTGATATTTGAAAGGGGTCCTGGGGAATGTGTCGATACTTGAAAGGGGTCTCGGATAATGTGTCGATATTTGAAAGTGGTCCCGGGAATGTGTCGATATTTCAAAGGGGTCCCAGGAATGTGTCGATATTTGAAACGGGTCCTGGGAATGTGTCAATATTTGAAAGGTGTCCCGGGAATGTGTTGATATTTGAAAAGGGTCCCGGGAAAGTGTCGATATTTGAAAGGGGTCCCTTCGAATGTGTCGATATTTCAAATGTGTCCTGCAAATGTGTCGATATTTGAAAGGGGTTCTGGGAAAGTGTCGATATTTGAAAGGGGTGCAGGGAAATGTGTCGATATTTGAAAGGGTTACCGGGAATGTGTCGATATTTGCAAGGGGTCCCGGGAATGTGTCAATATTTAAAGGGGTCGCTTGAAATGTGTCGATATTTGAAAGGGGTCCTGGGGAATGTGTCGATATTTGAAAGGGGTCTCGGGGAATGTGTCGATATTTGAAAGTGGTCCCGGGAATGTGTCGATATTTGAAAGGGGTCCCACGAATGTGTCGATATTTGAAAGGGGTCCGGGGAATGTGTCAATATTTGAAAGGTGTCCCGGGAATGTGTTGATATTTGTAAAGGGTCCTGGGAAAGTGACAATATTTGAAAGTGGTCCCTTCGAATGTGTCGATATTTCAAAGGTGTCCTGCAAATGTGTTGATATTTGAAAGTGGTCCTGGGAAATGTGTCGATATTTGAAAGGGGTCCCGGGAATGTGTCGAAATTTGAAAGGGATCCAGGGAATGTGTCGATATTTGAAAGGGGTCCTGTGGAATGTGTCGATATTTGAAAGGGGTCTCGGGGAATGTGTCGATATTTGAAAGTGGTCCTGGGGAATGTTTCGATATTTGAAAGGGGTCCCGGGAATGTGTCGATATTTGAAAAGGGTCCTGGGGAATGTGTCGATATTTGAAAGGGGTCCCCAGGAATGTATCGATATTTGAAAGGGGTCCCGGGGAATGTGTCGATATTTGAACGGGGTCCTGGGAATGTGTTGATATTTGAAAGTGGTCCCGGGAATGTGTCGATATTTCAAAGGGGTCCCAGGAATGTGTCGATATTTGAAACGGGTCCTGGGAATGTGTCAATATTTGAAAGGTGTCCCGGGAAAGTGTCGATATTTGAAAGGGGTCCCTTCGAATGTGTCGATATTTCAAATGTGTCCTGCAAATGTGTCGATATTTGAAAGGGGTTCTGGGAAAGTGTCGATATTTGAAAGGGGTGCTGGGAAATGTGTCGATATTTGAAAGGGTTCCCGGGAATGTGTCGATATTTGCAAGGGGTCCCGGGAAGGTGTCGATATTTAAAGGGGTCGCTTGAAATGTGTCGATATTTGATAGGGGACCCGGGAATGTGTCGATATTTGAAAGGGGTTGCGGGGAGTGTATCGATATTTGAAATGGGTCCCGAGAATGTGTCGATAATTGAAAGGGGTCCTGGGAATGTGTCGATATTTGAAAGGGGTCCCGGGGAATGTGTCGATATTTGAAAGGGGTCCGCGGTAATGTGTCGATATTTGAAAGGGGTCCCGGGAATGTGTTGATATTTGAAAGGGGTCCCGGGGAATGTGTCAATATTTGAAAGGGGTCCTGGGAATATGTCGATATTTGAAAGGGGTCCCGGGAAATGTGTCGATTGTTGAAAGGAGTCCCGGGAATATGTCGATATTTGAAAGGGGTCCCGGGGAATGTGTCGATATTTAAAAGGGGTCCTGGGAATGTGTCGGTATATGCAACGGGTCCCCGGGATTGTGTAGATATTAGCAAGGGTCCCGGGAATGTCAATATTGGAACGGGGTCCAGGGAATGTGTCGATATTTGAAAGGGGTCCCAGGAATGTGTCGATATTTGAAAGGGTTCCCGGGAATGTGTCAGTATTTGAAAGGGGTCGCGGGGAATGTGTTGATATTTGAAAGGGGTCCCGGGATTGTGTCAGTATTGGAAAGGTGTCCCGGGAATGTTTCGATATTTGAAAGGGGTCCCCGGGAATGTGTGGATATTTGAAATTGGTCCCCGGGAATCTGCCGATTTTTGGACGGGTCCTGGGAATGTGTCGATATTTGAAAGGTGTTCTAGGGAATGTGTCGATATTTGAAAGGGGTCCCAGGAATGTGTCGATATTTGAAAGGTGTCCCTTCGAATGTGTCAATATTTGATAGGGGTTCCGGGAATGTGTCAATATTTGAAAGGGGTCCCGGGAATGTGCCGATATTTGAAAGGGGTCCTGGGAAGGTGTCGATATTTGAAAGGCATCCAGCGAATGTGTTGATATTTTAAAGTGCTCCCGGGGAATGTGCTGATATTTGCAGAGGTTTCCCAGGAATGTGTCAAAATTTGAAAGCAGTCCTGGGGAATGTTTCGACATTTGAAAGGGGTTCCGGTAATCTGTCGATATTTGATAGGGGTCCAGGGAATGTGTCGATATTTGAAAGGAGTCCCGGGAATGTGTCGATTCTTGAAAGGGGTCCCGGGGAATGTGTCGATATTTGAAAGGGGTCCCGGGAATGTGTCGATCTTTGAAAGGGGTCCCGGGAATGTGTCGACATTTGAAAGGGGTCCCCGGGAATGTGACGGTATTTGAAAGGGGTCCCGGGAATGTGTCGTTATTTGAAAAGGGTCTCGGGGAATGTGTCGATATTTGAAAGTGGTCCCGGGAATGTGTCGATATTTGAAAGGGGTCCCACGAATGTGTCGATATTTGAAAGGGGTCCGGGGAATGTGTCAATATTTGAAAGGTGTCCCGGGAATGTGTTGATATTTGTAAAGTGTCCCGGGAAAGTGACAATATTTGAAAGGCGTCCCTTCGAATGTGTCGATATTTCAAAGGTGTCCTGCAAATGTGTCAATATTTGAAAGGGGTCCCGGGAAGGTGTCGGTATTTGAAAGGGGTCCCGGGAATGTGTTGATATTTGAAAGTGGTCCTGGGAAATGTGTCGATATTTGAAAGGGGTCCCGGGAATGTGTCGAAATTTGAAAGGGATCCAGGGAATGTGTCCATATTTCAAATGGGTCCCGGGAATGTGTCGATATTTGAAAGGGGTCCTGTGGAATGTGTCGATATTTGAAAGGGGTCTCGGGGAATGTGTCGATATTTGAAAGTGGTCCTGGGGAATGTGTCGATATTTGAAAGGGGTCCCGGGAATGTGTCGATATTTGAAAAGGGTCCTGGGGAATGTGTCGATATTTGAAAGGGGTCCCCAGGAATGTATCGATATTTGAAAGGGGTCCCGGGGAATGTGTCGATATTTGAACGGGGTCCTGGGAATGTGTTGATATTTGAAAGGGGTTCTGGGGAATGTGTCGATACTTGAAAGGGGTCTCGGATAATGTGTCGATATTTGAAAGTGGTCCCGGGAATGTGTCGATATTTCAAAGGGGTCCCAGGAATGTGTCGATATTTGAAACGGGTCCCGGGAATGTGTCAATATTTGAAAGGTGTCCCGGGAATGTGTTGATATTTGAAAAGGGTCCCGGGAAAGTGTCGATATTTGAAAGGGGTCCCTTCGAATGTGTCGATATTTCAAATGTGTCCTGCAAATGTGTCGATATTTGAAAGGGGTTCTGGGAAAGTGTCGATATTTGAAAGGGGTGCTGGGAAAAGTGTCGATATTTGAAAGGGTTACCGGGAATGTGTCGATATTTGCAAGGGGTCCCGGGAAGGTGTCGATATTTAAAGGGGTCGCTTGAAATGTGTCGATATTTGATAGGGGTCCCGGGAATGTGTCGATATTTGAAAGGGGTCCCGGGAATGTGTCGATCTTTGAAAGGGGTCCCGGGAATGTGTCGACATTTGAAAGGGGTCCCCGGGAATGTGACGGTATTTGAAAGGGGTCCCGGGAATGTGTCGTTATTTGAAAAGGGTCTCGGGGAATGTGTCGATATTTGAAAGTGGTCCCGGGAATGTGTCGATATTTGAAAGGGGTCCCACGAATGTGTCGATATTTGAAAGGGGTCCGGGGAATGTGTCGATATTTGAAAGGGGTCCCGGGAATGTGTTGATATTTGAAAGGGGTCCCGGGGAATGTGTCAATATTTGAAAGGGGTCCTGGGAATATGTCGATATTTGAAAGGGGTCCCGGGAAATGTGTCGATTGTTGAAAGGAGTCCCGGGAATATGTCGATATTTGAAAGGGGTCCCGGGGAATGTGTCGATATTTAAAAGGGGTCCTGGGAATGTGTCGGTATATGCAACGGGTCCCCGGGATTGTGTAGATATTAGCAAGGGTCCCGGGAATGTCAATATTGGAACGGGGTCCAGGGAATGTGTCGATATTTGAAAGGGGTCCCAGGAATGTGTCGATATTTGAAAGGGTTCCCGGGAATGTGTCAGTATTTGAAAGGGGTCGCGGGGAATGTGTTGATATTTGAAAGGGGTCCCGGGATTGTGTCAGTATTGGAAAGGTGTCCCGGGAATGTTTCGATATTTGAAAGGGGTCCCCGGGAATGTGTGGATATTTGAAATTGGTCCCCGGGAATCTGCCGATTTTTGGACGGGTCCTGGGAATGTGTCGATATTTGAAAGGTGTTCTAGGGAATGTGTCGATATTTGAAAGGGGTCCCAGGAATGTGTCGATATTTGAAAGGTGTCCCTTCGAATGTGTCAATATTTGATAGGGGTTCCGGGAATGTGTCAATATTTGAAAGGGGTCCCGGGAATGTGCCGATATTTGAAAGGGGTCCTGGGAAGGTGTCGATATTTGAAAGGCATCCAGCGAATGTGTTGATATTTTAAAGTGCTCCCGGGGAATGTGCTGATATTTGCAGAGGTTTCCCAGGAATGTGTCAAAATTTGAAAGCAGTCCTGGGGAATGTTTCGACATTTGAAAGGGGTTCCGGTAATCTGTCGATATTTGATAGGGGTCCAGGGAATGTGTCGATATTTGAAAGGAGTCCCGGGAATGTGTCGATTCTTGAAAGGGGTCCCGGGGAATGTGTCGATATTTGAAAGGGGTCCCGGGAATGTGTCGATCTTTGAAAGGGGTCCCGGGAATGTGTCGACATTTGAAAGGGGTCCCCGGGAATGTGACGGTATTTGAAAGGGGTCCCGGGAATGTGTCGTTATTTGAAAAGGGTCTCGGGGAATGTGTCGATATTTGAAAGTGGTCCCGGGAATGTGTCGATATTTGAAAGGGGTCCCACGAATGTGTCGATATTTGAAAGGGGTCCGGGGAATGTGTCAATATTTGAAAGGTGTCCCGGGAATGTGTTGATATTTGTAAAGTGTCCCGGGAAAGTGACAATATTTGAAAGGCGTCCCTTCGAATGTGTCGATATTTCAAAGGTGTCCTGCAAATGTGTCAATATTTGAAAGGGGTCCCGGGAAGGTGTCGGTATTTGAAAGGGGTCCCGGGAATGTGTTGATATTTGAAAGTGGTCCTGGGAAATGTGTCGATATTTGAAAGGGGTCCCGGGAATGTGTCGAAATTTGAAAGGGATCCAGGGAATGTGTCGATATTTCAAATGGGTCCCGGGAATGTGTCGATATTTGAAAGGGGTCCTGTGGAATGTGTCGATATTTGAAAGGGGTCTCGGGGAATGTGTCGATATTTGAAAGTGGTCCTGGGGAATGTGTCGATATTTGAAAGGGGTCCCGGGAATGTGTCGATATTTGAAAAGGGTCCTGGGGAATGTGTCGATATTTGAAAGGGGTCCCCAGGAATGTATCGATATTTGAAAGGGGTCCCGGGGAATGTGTCGATATTTGAACGGGGTCCTGGGAATGTGTTGATATTTGAAAGGGGTTCTGGGGAATGTGTCGATACTTGAAAGGGGTCTCGGATAATGTGTCGATATTTGAAAGTGGTCCCGGGAATGTGTCGATATTTCAAAGGGGTCCCAGGAATGTGTCGATATTTGAAACGGGTCCCGGGAATGTGTCAATATTTGAAAGGTGTCCCGGGAATGTGTTGATATTTGAAAAGGGTCCCGGGAAAGTGTCGATATTTGAAAGGGGTCCCTTCGAATGTGTCGATATTTCAAATGTGTCCTGCAAATGTGTCGATATTTGAAAGGGGTTCTGGGAAAGTGTCGATATTTGAAAGGGGTGCTGGGAAAAGTGTCGATATTTGAAAGGGTTACCGGGAATGTGTCGATATTTGCAAGGGGTCCCGGGAAGGTGTCGATATTTAAAGGGGTCGCTTGAAATGTGTCGATATTTGATAGGGGTCCCGGGAATGTGTCGATATTTGAAAGGGGTCCCGGGAATGTGTCGATCTTTGAAAGGGGTCCCGGGAATGTGTCGACATTTGAAAGGGGTCCCCGGGAATGTGACGGTATTTGAAAGGGGTCCCGGGAATGTGTCGTTATTTGAAAAGGGTCTCGGGGAATGTGTCGATATTTGAAAGTGGTCCCGGGAATGTGTCGATATTTGAAAGGGGTCCCACGAATGTGTCGATATTTGAAAGGGGTCCGGGGAATGTGTCAATATTTGAAAGGTGTCCCGGGAATGTGTTGATATTTGTAAAGGGTCCCGGGAAAGTGACAATATTTGAAAGGTGTCCCTTCGAATATGTCGATATTTCAAAGGTGTCCTGCAAATGTGTCAATATTTGAAAGGGGTCCCGGGAAGGTGTCGGTATTTGAAAGGGGTCCCGGGAATGTGTTGATATTTGAAAGTGGTCCTGGGAAATGTGTCGATATTTGAAAGGGGTCCCGGGAATGTGTCGAAATTTGAAAGGGATCCAGGGAATGTGTCGATATTTCAAATGGGTCCCGGGAATGTGTCGATATTTGAAAGGGGTCCTGTGGAATGTGTCGATATTTGAAAGGGGTCTCGGGGAATGTGTCGATATTTGAAAGTGGTCCTGGGGAATGTGTCGATATTTGAAAGGGGTCCCGGGAATGTGTCGATATTTGAAAATGGTCCTGGGGAATGTGTCGATATTTGAAAGGGGTCCCCAGGAATGTATCGATATTTGAAAGGGGTCCCGGGGAATGTGTCGATATTTGAACGGGGTCCTGGGAATGTGTTGATATTTGAAAGGGGTTCTGGGGAATGTGTCGATACTTGAAAGGGGTCTCTGATAATGTGTCGATATTTGAAAGTGGTCCCGGGAATGTGTCGATATTTCAAAGGGGTCCCAGGAATGTGTCGATATTTGAAACGGGTCCCGGGAATGTGTCAATATTTGAAAGGTGTCCCGGGAATGTGTTGATATTTGAAAAGGGTCCAGGGAAAGTGTCGATATTTGAAAGGGGTCCCTTCGAATGTGTCGATATTTCAAATGTGTCCTGCAAATGTGTCGATATTTGAAAGGGGTTCTGGGAAAGTGTCGATATTTGAAAGGGGTGCTGGGAAAAGTGTCGATATTTGAAAGGGTTACCGGGAATGTGTCGATATTTGCAAGGGGTCCCGGGAAGGTGTCGATATTTAAAGGGGTCGCTTGAAATGTGTCGATATTTGATAGGGGTCCCGGGAATGTGTCGATATTTGAAAGGGGTTGCGGGGAGTGTATCGATATTTGAAATGGGTCCCGAGAATGTGTCGATAATTGAAAGGGGTCCTGGGAATGTGTCGATATTTGAAAGGGGTCCCGGGGAATGTGTCGATATTTGAAAGTGGTCCGCGGTGATGTGTCGATATTTGAAAGTGGTCCCGGGAATGTGTCGATATTTGAAAGGGGTCCCGGGGAATGTGTCAATATTTGAAAGGGGTCCTGGGAATATGTCGATATTTGAAAGGGGTCCCGGGAAATGTGTCGATTTTTGAAAGGAGTCCCGGGAATATGTCGATATTTGAAAGGGGTCCCGGGGAATGTGTCGATATTTAAAAGGGGTCCTGGGAATGTGTCGGTATATGAAACGGGTCCCCGGGATTGTGTAGATATTACCAAGGGTCCCGGGAATGTCAATATTGGAACGGGGTCCAGGGAATGTGTCGATATTTGAAAGGGGTCCCAGGAATGTGTCGATATTTGAAAGGGTTCCCGGGAATGTGTCAGTATTTGAAAGGGGTCGCGGGGAATGTGTTGATATTTGAAAGGGGTCCCGGGATTGTGTCAGTATTGGAAAGGTGTCCCGGGAATGTTTCGATATTTGAAAGGGGTCCCCGGGAATGTGTGGATATTTGAAATTGGTCCCCGGGAATCTGCCGATTTTTGGACGGGTCCTGGGAATGTGTTGATATTTGAAAGGTGTTCAATGAATGTGTCGATATTTGAAAGGGGTCCCAGGAATGTGTCGATATTTGAAAGGTGTCCCTTCGAATGTGTCAATATTTGATAGGGGTTCCGGGAATGTGTCAATATTTGAAAGTGGTCCCGGGAATGTGTCGATATTTGAAAGGGGTCCTGGGAATGTGTCGATATTTGAAAGGCATCCAGCGAATGTGTTGATATTTTAAAGTGGTCCCGGGGAATGTGCTGATATTTGCAGAGGGTTCCCAGGAATGTGTCGAAATTTGAAAGCAGTCCTGGGGAATGTTTCGACATTTGAAAGGGGTTCCGGTAACCTCTCGATATTTGAAAGGGGTCCCGGGAATGTGTCGATATTTGAAAGGAGTCCCGGGAATGTGTCGATATTTGAAAGGGGTCCCGGGGAATGTGTCGATATTTGAAAGGGGTCCCGGGAATGTGTCGATCTTTGAAAGGGGTCCCGGGAATGTGGCGACATTTGAAAGGGGTCCCCGGGAATGTGACGATATTTGAAAGGGGTCCCGGGAATGTGTCGTTATTTGAAAGGGGTCCTGGGGAATGTGTCGATATTTGAAAGGGGTCCTGGGGAATGTGTCGATATTTGAAAGGGGTCTCGGGGAATGTGTCGATATTTGAAAGTGGTCCGGGGAATGTGTCGATATTTGAAAGGGGTCCCAGGAATGTGTCGATATTTGAAAGAGGTCCCGGGAATGTGTCAATATTTGAAAGGTGTCCCAGGAATGTGTTGATATTTGAAAAGGGTCCCGGGAAAGTGTCAACATTTGAAAGGGGTCCCTTCGAATATGTCGATATTTCAAAGGTGTCCTGCAAATATGTCGATATTTGAAAGGGGTCCCGGGAAGGTGTCGGTATTTGAAAGGGGTCCCGGGAATGTGTCGATATTTGAAAGGGGTCCTGGGTAATGTGTCGATATTTGAAAGGGGTCCCGGGAATGTGTCGATATTTGAAAGGGGTTGCGGGGAATGTGTCGATATTTGAAAGTTGTCCCGAGAATGTGTCGATATTTGAAAGGGGTCCCAGGAATGTGTCGATATTTGAAAGGGTTCCCGGGAAGGTGTCGATATATGAAAGGGGTCGCGGGGAATGTGTCAATATTTGAAAGGGGTCCTGGGAATGTGTCAATATTTGAAAGGGGTCCCGGGAATGTGTCGATATTTGAAAGGGGTCCCGGGCATGTGTCGATATTTGAAACGGGTCCCTGGGAATGTGACGATATTTGAAAGGGGTCCCGGGAATGTGTCGATTTTTGGAAGGGGTCCTGGGAATGTGTCGATATTTGAAAGGTGTCTTAGGGAATGTTTCGATATTTGAAAGGGGTCCCGGGAATGTGTCAATATTTGAAAGGGGTCCCTTCGAATGTGTCAATATAGGAAAGCGGTCCCGGGAACATGTCGATATTTGAAAGGGTTCCTGGGAATGTGTCGATATTTGAAAGGGGTCCCGGGAAGGTGTCGATATTTGAAAGGGGTCCTGGGAAATGAGTCGATATTTGAAAGGGTTCCCGGGAACGTGTCGATATTTGAAAGGTGTCCCGGGAAGGTGTCGACATTTAAAGGGGTCACTTGAAATGTGTCGATATTTGAAAGGGGTCCCGGGAATGTGTTGATATTTTAAAGGTGTTGCGGGGAATGTGTCGATATTTGAAAGGGGTCCCGAGAATGTCTCGATATTTGAAAGGGGTCCCGGGAATGTGTCGATATTTGAAAGGGGTCCCCGGGAATGTGACGATATTTGAAAGGGGTCCAGGGAATGTGTCGATATTTAAAAGGGGTCCAGGGAATGTGTCGATATTTGAAAGGGGTCCCGGGAATGTGTCGATATTTGAAAGGTGTCCCTTCGAATGTGTCAATATTTCAAATTGGTCCCGGGAATGTGTCGATATTTGAAAGGGGTCCTGTGGAATATGTCGATATTTGAAAGGGGTCTCGGGGAATGTGTCGATATTTGAAAGTGGTCCTAGCGAATGTGTCGATATTTGAAAGGGGTCCCGGGAAAGTGTCGTGATTTGAAAAGGGTCCTGGGGAATGTGTCGATATTTGAAAGGGGTCCCGGGAATGTGTCGATATTTGAAAGGGGTCCCGGGGAATGTGTCGATATTTGAAAGGGGCCCCGGGGAATGTGTCTATATTTGAACGGGGTCACGGGACTGTGTTGATATTTGAAAGGGGTCCTGGGGAATGTGTCGATATTTGAAAGGGGTCTCAGACAATGTGTCAATATTTGAGAGTGGTCCCGGGAATCTGTCGATATTTGAAAGGGGTCCCAGGAATGTGTCGATATTTGAAACGGGTCCCGGGAATGTGTCAATATTTGAAAGGTGTCCAGGGAATGTGTTGATATTTGAAAAGGGTCCCGGGAAAGTGTCGATATTTGAAAGGGGTCCCTTCGAATGTGTCGATATTTCAAAGGTGTCCTGCAAATGTGTCGATATTTGAAAGGGGTCCTGGGAAGGTGTCGATATTTGAAAGGGGTCCTGGGAATGTGTCCATATTTGAAAGGTGTCCCGGGAATGTGTCGATATTTGAAAGGGGTCCTGGGAAATGTGTCGATATTTGAAAGTGTTCCCGGGAATGTGTCGATATTTGAAAGGGGTCCCGGGAAGGTGTCGATATTTAAAGGGGTCGCTTGAAATGTATCGATATTTGATAGGGGTCCCAGGAATGTGTCGATATTTGAAAGGCGTTGCGGGGAGTGTATCGATATTTGAAAGGGGCCCCGAGAATGTGTCGATATTTGAAAGGGGTCCTGGGAATGTGTCAATATCTGAAAGGGGTCCCGGGGAATATGTCGATATTTGAAAGGGGTCCCCGGTAATGTGTCGATATTTGAAAGGGGTCCTGGGAATGTGTCGATATTTGAAAGGTGTCCCAGGGAATGTGTCAATATTTGAAAGGGGTCCCAGGAATGTGTCGATATTTGAAAGGTGTCCCTTCGAATGTGTCAATATTTGATAGGGGTTCCGGGAAAGTGTCGATATTTGAAAGGGGTCCCGGGAATGTGTCGATATTTGAAAGGGGTCCTGAGAAGGTGTCGATATTTCAAAGGCATCCAGCGAATGTGTTGAAATTTTAAAGGTGTCCCGGGGAATGTGCTGATATTTGCAGAGGGTTCCCAGGAATGTGTCGATATTTGAAAGCGGTCCTGGGGAATGTTTCGACATTTGAAAGGGGTTCTGGGAATCTGTCGATATTTGAAAGGGGTCCCAGGAATGTGTCGATATTTGAAAGGAGTCCCGGGAATGTGTCGATATTTGAAAGGGGTCCCGGGGAATGTGTCGATATTTGAAAGGGGTCCCGGGAATGTGTCGATCTTTGAAAGGGGTCCTGGGAGTGTGTCGATATTTGAAAGGGGTCCCCGGGAATGTGACGATATTTGAAAGGGGTCCCGGGAATGTGTCACTATTTGAAAGGGGTCCTGGGGAATGTGTCGATATTTGAAAGGGGTCCCCGGCAATGTGGTGATATTTGAAAGGGGTCCCCGGGAATCTGTCGATTTTTGGATGGGGTCCTGGGAATATGTCGATATTTGAAAGGTGTCCTAGGGAATGTGTCGATATTTGATAGGGGTTCCGGGAATGTGTCGATATTTGAAAGGGGTCCCGGGAATGTGTCGATATTTGAAAAGGGTCCTGGGAAGGTGTCGATATTTGAAACGGATCCAGCGAATGTGTTGATATTTTAAAGGGGTCCCGGGGAATGTGTTGATATTTGCAGAGTGTTCCCAGGAATGTGTCGATATTTGAAAGCGGTCCTGGGGAATGTTTCGACATTTGAAAGGGGTTCTGGGAATCTGTCGATATTTGAAAGGGGTCCCGGGAATGTGTCGATATTTGAAAGGAGTCCCGGGAATGTGTCGATATTTGAAAGGGGTCCCGGGGAATGTGTCGATATTTGAAAGGGGTCCCGGGAATGTGTCGATCTTTGAAAGGGGTCCCCGGGAATGTGTCGATATTTGAAAGGGGTCCCCGGGAATGTGACGATATTTGAAAGGGGTCCCAGGAATGTGTCGATATTTGAAAGGGGTCCTGGGGAATGTGTCGATATTTGAAAGGGGTCCTGGGGAATGTGTCGATATTTGAAAGGGGTCTCGGGGAATGTGTCCATATTTGAAAGTGGTCCCGGGAATGTGTCGATATTTGAAAGGGGTCCCAGGAATGTGTCGATATTTCAAAGGGGTCCCGGGAATGTGTCAATATTTGAAAGGTGTCCCGGGAATGTGTTGATATTTGAAAAGGGTCCCGGGAAAGTGTCAATATTTGAAAGGGGTCCCTTCGAATGTGTCGATATTTCAAAGGTGTCCTGCAAATGTGTCGATATTTGAAAGGGGTCCCGGGAAGGTGTCGATATTTGAAAGGGGTCCCGGGAATGTGTCGATATTTGAAAGGGGACCTGGGAAATGTGTCGATATTTGAAAGGGTTCCCGGGAACGTGTCGATATTTGAAAGGGGTCCCGGGAATGTGTCGACATTTAAAGGGGTCACTTGAAATGGGTCGATATTTGAAAGGGGTCCCAGGAATGTGTTGATATTTTCAAGGTGTTGCGGGGAATGTGTCGATATTTGAAAGGGGTCCCAAGAATGTCTCGATATTTGAAAGGGGTCCCGGGAATGTGTCGATATTTGAAAGGGGTCCCCGGGAATGTGACGATATTTGAAAGGGGTCCAGGGAATGTGTCAATATTTGAAAGGGGTCCAGGGAATGTGTCGATATTTGAAAGGGGTCCCGGGAATGTGTCGATATTTGAAAGGTGTCCCTTCGAATGTGTCATTATTTCAAATGGGTCCCGGGAATGTGTCGATATTTGAAAGGGGTCCTGTGGAATATGTCGATATTTGAAAGGAGTCTCGGGGAATGTGTAGATATTTGAAAGTGGTCCTAGCGAATGTGTCGATATTTGAAAGGGGTCCCGGGAAAGTGTCGCGATTTGAAAAGGGTCCTGGGGAATGTGTCGATATTTGAAAGGGGCCCCGGGAATGTGTCGATATTTGAAAGGGGCCCCGGGGAATGTGTCGATATTTGAAACGGGCCCCGGGGAATGTGTCTATATTTGAACGGGGTCCCGGGACTGTGTTGATATTTGAAAGGGGTCCTGTGGAATGTGTCAATATTTGAAAGGGGTCTCAGATAATGTGTCGATATTTGAAAGTGGTACCGGGAATGTGTCGATATTTGAAAGGGGTCCCAGGAATGTGTCGATATTTGAAACGGGTCCCGGGAATGTGACAATATTTGAAAGGTGTCCCGGGAATGTGTTGATATTTGAAAAGGGTCCCGGGAAAGTGTCGATATTTGAAAGGGGTCCCTTCGAATGTGTCGATATTTCAAAGGTGTCCTGCAAATGTGTCGATATTTGAAAGGGGTCCTGGGAAGGTGTCGATATTTGAAAGGGGTCCCGGGAATGTGTCAATATTTGAAAGGTGTCCCGGGAATGTGTCGATATTTGAAAGGGGTCCTGGGAAATGTGTCGATATTTGAAAGTGTTCCCGGGAATGTGTCGATATTTGAAAGGGGTCCCGGGAAGGTGTCGATATTTAAAGGGGTCGCGTGAAATGTGTCGATATTTGATAGGGGTCCCAGGAATGTGTCGAAAGTTGAAAGGCGTTGCGGGGAGTGTATCGATATTTGAAAGGGGCCCCGAGAATGTGTTAATATTTGAAAGGGGTCGTGGGAATGTGTCAATATCTGAAAGGGGTCCCGGGGAGTATGTCGATATTTGAAAGGGGACCGCGGTAATGTGTCGATATTTGAAAGGAGTCCTGGGAATGTGTCGATATTTGAAAGGTGTCCCAGGGAATGTGTCAATATTTGAAAGGGGTCCCAGGAATGTGTCGATATTTGAAAGGTGGCCCTTCGAATGTGTCAATATTTGATAGGGGTTCCGGGAAAGTGTCGATATTTGAAAGGGGTCCCGGGAATGTGTCGATATTTGAAAGGGGTCCTGAGAAGGTGTCGATATTTGAAAGGGATCCAGCGAATGTGTTGACATTTTAAAGGGGTCCCGGGGAATGTGCTGATATTTGCAGAGGGTTCCCAGGAATGTGTCGATATTTGAAAGCGGTCCTGGGGAATGTTTCGACATTTGAAAGGGGTTCTGGGAATCTGTCGATATTTGAAAGGGGTCCCAGGAATGTGTCGATATTTGAAAGGAGTCCCGGGAATGTGTTGATATTTGAAAGGGGTCCCGGGGAATGTGTCGATATTTGAAAGGGGTCCCGGGAATGTGTCGATCTTTGAAAGGGGTCCCGGGAATGTGTCACTATTTGAAAGGGGTCCTGGGGAATGTGTCGATATTTGTAAGCGTTCCTGGGGAATGTGTCGATATTTGAAAGGGGTCTCGGGGAATGTGTCGATATTTGAAAGTGGTCCCGGGAATGTGTCGATATTTGAAAGGGGTCCCAGGAATGTGTCGATATTTCAAAGGGGTCCCGGGAATGTGTCAATATTTGAAAGGTGTCCCGGGAATGCGTTGATATTTGGAAAGGGTCCCGGGAAAGTGTCAATGTTTGAAAGGGGTCCCTTCGAATGTGTCGATATTTCAAAAGTGTCCTGCAAATGTGTCGATATTTGAAAGGGGTCCCGGGAAGGTGTCGATATTTGAAAGGGGTCCTGGGAATGTGTCGATATTTGAAAGGGGTCCTGGGAGCTGTGTCGATATTTGAAAGGGTTCCCGAGAATGTGTTGATATTTGAAAGGGGTCCCGGGAAGGTGTCGACATTTAAATGGGTCTCTTGAAATGTGTCGATATTTGAAAGGGGTCCTGAGAATGTGTCGATATTTGAAAGGGGTCCTGGGAATGTGTCGATATTTGAAAGGGGTCCCGGGGAATGTGTCGATATTTGAAAGGGGTCCGCGGTAATGTGTCGATATTTGAAAAAGTTCCCGGGAATGTGTCGATATTTGAAAGGGGTTCCAGGAAATCTGTCAATATGTGAAAGGGGAGCTGTGAATGTTTTGATATTTGAAAGGGGTCCCGGGAAATATTTCGGTTTTTGAAAGGAGTCCCGGGAATATGTCGATATTTGAAAGGGGTTCCCGGGGAATGTGTCGATATTTAAAAGGGGTCCTGGGAATGTGTCGGTATATGAAACGGGCCCCCGGGATTGTGTAGGTATTAGCAAGGGTCCCGGGAATGTCAATATTGGAAAGGGGTCCAGGGAATGTGTCGATATTTGAAAGGGGTCACAGGAATGTATCGATATTTGAAAGGGTTCCCGGGAATGTGTCAGTATTTGAAAGGGGTCGCGGGAAATATGTTGATATTTGATAGGGGTCCCAGGATTGTGTCAGTATTGGAAAGGTGTCCCGGGAATGTTTCAATATTTGAAAGGGTCCCCGGGAATGTGTGGATATTTGAAAGGGGTGCCCGGGAATGTGGTGATATTTGAAAGGGGTCCCCGGGAATCTGCCGATTTTTGGATGGGGTCCTGGGAATATGTCGATATTTGAAATGTGTCCTAGGGAATGTGTCGATATTTGAAAGGGGTCCCAGGAATGTGTCGATATTTGAAAGGTGTCCCTTCGAATGTGTCAATATTTGATAGGGGTTCCGGGAATGTGTCGATATTTTAAAGGGGTCCCGGGAATGTGTCGATATTTGAAAGGGGTCCTGAGAAGGTGTCGATATTTGAAAGGGATCCAGCGAATGTGTTGAAATTTTAAAGGGGTCCCGGGGAATGTGCTGATATTTGCAGAGGGTTCCCAGGAATGTGTCGATATTTGAAAGCGGTCCTGGGGAATGTTTCGACATTTGAAAGGGGTTCTGGGAATCTGTTGATATTTGAAAGAGGTCCCAGGAATGTGTCGATATTTGAAAGGAGTCCCGGGAATGTGTCGATATTTGAAAGGGGTCCCCGGCAATGTGGTGATATTTGAAAGGGGTCCCCGGGAATCTGTCGATTTTTGGATGGGGTCCTGGGAATATGTCGATATTTGAAAGGTGTCCTAGGGAATGTGCCGATATTTGATAGGGGTTCCGGGAATGTGTCGATATTTGAAAGGGGTCCCGGGAATGTGTCGATATTTGAAAAGGGTCCTGGGAAGGTGTCGATATTTGAAACGGATCCAGCGAATGTGTTGATATATTAAAGGGGTCCCGGGGAATGTGTTGATATTTGCAGAGTGTTCCCAGGAATGTGTCGATATTTGAAAGCGGTCCTGGGGAATGTTTCGACATTTGAAAGGGGTTCTGGGAATCTGTCGATATTTGAAAGGGGTCCCGGGAATGTGTCGATATTTGAAAGGAGTCCCGGGAATGTGTCGATATTTGAAAGGGGTCCCGGGGAATGTGTCGATATTTGAAAGGGGTCCCGGGAATGTGTCGATCTTTGAAAGGGGTCCTGGGAATGTGTCGATATTTGAAAGGGGTCCCCGGGAATGTGACGATATTTGAAAGGGGTCCCAGGAATGTGTCGATATTTGAAAGGGGTCCTGGGGAATGTGTCGATATTTGAAAGGGGTCCTGGGGAATGTGTCGATATTTGAAAGGGGTCCCTTCGAATGTGTCGATATTTCAAAGGTGTCCTGCAAATGTGTCGATATTTGAAAGGGGTCCCGGGAAGGTGTCGATATTTGAAAGGGGTCCCGGGAATGTGTCGATATTTGAAAGGGGTCCTGGGAAATGTGTCGATATTTGAAAGGGTTCCCGGGAACGTGTCGATATTTGAAAGGGGTCCCGGGAATGTGTCGACATTTAAAGGGGTCACTTGAAATGGGTCGATATTTGAAAGGGGTCCCGGGAATGTGTTGATATTTTAAAGGTGTTGCGGGGAATGTGTCGATATTTGAAAGGGGTCCCAAGAATGTCTCGATATTTGAAAGGGGTCCCGGGAATGTGTCGATATTTGAAAGGGGTCCCCGGGAATGTGACGATATTTGAAAGGGGTCCAGGGAATGTGTCGATATTTGAAAGGGGTCCAGGGAATGTGTCGATATTTGAAAGGGGTCCCGGGAATGTGTCGATATTTGAAAGGTGTCCCTTCGAATGTGTCATTATTTCAAATGGGTCCCGGGAATGTGTCGATATTTGAAAGGGGTCCTGTGGAATATGTCGATATTTGAAAGGAGTCTCGGGGAATGTGTCGATATTTGAAAGTGGTCCTAGCGAATGTGTCGATATTTGAAAGGGGTCCCGGGAAAGTGTCGCGATTTGAAAAGGGTCCTGGGGAATGTGTCGATATTTGAAAGGGGTCCCGGGAATGTGTCGATATTTGAAAGGGGTCCCGGGGAATGTGTCGATATTTGAAACGGGCCCCGGGGAATGTGTCTATATTTGAACGGGGTCCCGGGACTGTGTTGATATTTGAAAGGGGTCCTGTGGAAAGTGTCAATATTTGAAAGGGGTCTCAGATAATGTGTCGATATTTGAAAGTGGTACCGGGAATGTGTCGATATTTGAAAGGGGTCCCGGGAATGTGACAATATTTGAAAGGTGTCCCGGGAATGTGTTGATATTTGAAAAGGGTCCCGGGAAAGTGTCGATATTTGAAAGGGGTCCCTTCGAATGTGTCGATATTTCAAAGGTGTCCTGCAAATGTGTCGATATTTGAAAGGGGTCCTGGGAAGGTGTCGATATTTGAAAGGGGTCCCGGGAATGTGTCAATATTTGAAAGGTGTCCCGGGAATGTGTCGATATTTGAAAGGGGTCCTGGGAAATGTGTCGATATTTGAAAGTGTTCCCGGGAATGTGTCGATATTTGAAAGGGGTCCCGGGAAGGTGTCGATATTTAAAGGGGTCGCTTGAAATGTGTCGCTATTTGATAGGGGTCCCAGGAATGTGTCGAAAGTTGAAAGGCGTTGCGGGGAGTGTATCGATATTTGAAAGGGGCCCCGAGAATGTGTCGATATTTGAAAGGGGTCCTGGGAATGTGTCAATATCTGAAAGGGGTCCCGGGGAGTATGTCGATATTTGAAAGGGGTCCGCGGTAATGTGTCGATATTTGAAAGGAGTCCTGGGAATGTGTCGATATTTGAAAGGTGTCCCAGGGAATGTGTCAATATTTGAAAGGGGTCCCAGGAATGTGTCGATATTTGAAAGGGGTCCCGGGAATGTGTCGATATTTGAAAGGGGTCCTGAGAAGGTGTCGATATTTGAAAGGGATCCAGCGAATGTGTTGACATTTTAAAGGGGTCCCGGGGAATGTGCTGATATTTGCAGAGGGTTCCCAGGAATGTGTCGATATTTGAAAGCGGTCCTGGGGAATGTTTCGACATTTGAAAGGGGTTCTGGGAATCTGTCGATATTTGAAAGGGGTCCCAGGAATGTGTCGATATTTGAAAGGAGTCCCGGGAATGTGTCGATATTTGAAAGGGGTCCCGGGGAATGTGTCGATATTTGAAAGGGGTCCCGGGAATGTGTCGATCTTTGAAAGGGGTCCCGGGAATGTGTCACTATTTGAAAGGGGTCCTGGGGAATGTGTCGATATTTGTAAGCGTTCCTGGGGAATGTGTCGATATTTGAAAGGGGTCTCGGGGAATGTGTCGATATTTGAAAGTGGTCCCGGGAATGTGTCGATATTTGAAAGGGGTCCCAGGAATGTGTCGATATTTCAAAGGGGTCCCGGGAATGTGTCAATATTTGAAAGGTGTCCCGGGAATGCGTTGATATTTGGAAAGGGTCCCGGGAAAGTGTCAATGTTTGAAAGGGGTCCCTTCGAATGTGTCGATATTTCAAAAGTGTCCTGCAAATGTGTCGATATTTGAAAGGGGTCCCGGGAAGGTGTCGATATTTGAAAGGGGTCCTGGGAATGTGTCGATATTTGAAAGGGGTCCTGGGAGATGTGTCAATATTTGAAAGGGTTCCCGAGAATGTGTTGATATTTGAAAGGGGTCCCGGGAAGGTGTCGACATTTAAAGGGGTCTCTTGAAATGTGTCGATATTTGAAAGGGGTCCTGAGAATGTGTCGATATTTGAAAGGGGTCCTGGGAATGTGTCGATATTTGAAAGGGGTCCCGGGGAATGTGTCGATATTTGAAAGGGGTCCGCGGTAATGTGTCGATATTTGAAAGAGTTCCCGGGAATGTGTCGATATTTGAAAGGGGTTCCAGGAAATCTGTCAATATGTGAAAGGGGAGCTGGGAATGTTTTGATATTTGAAAGGGGTCCCGGGAAATATTTCGGTTTTTGAAAGGAGTCCCGGGAATATGTCGATATTTGAAAGGGGTTCCCGGGGAATGTGTCGATATTTAAAAGGGGTCCTGGGAATGTGTCGGTATATGAAACGGGCCCCCGGGATTGTGTAGGTATTAGCAAGGGTCCCGGGAATGTCAATATTGGAAAGGGGTCCAGGGAATGTGTCGATATTTGAAAGGGGTCACAGGAATGTATCGATATTTGAAAGGGTTCCCGGGAATGTGTCAGTATTTGAAAGGGGTCGCGGGGAATATGTTGATATTTGATAGGGGTCCCAGGATTGTGTCAGTATTGGAAAGGTGTCCCGGGAATGTTTCAATATTTGAAAGGGTCCCCGGGAATGTGTGGATATTTGAAAGGGGTGCCCGGGAATGTGGTGATATTTGAAAGGGGTCCCCGGGAATCTGCCGATTTTTGGATGGGGTCCTGGGAATATGTCGATATTTGAAATGTGTCCTAGGGAATGTGTCGATATTTGAAAGGGGTCCCAGGAATGTGTCGATATTTGAAAGGTGTCCCTTCGAATGTGTCAATATTTGATAGGGGTTCCGGGAATGTGTCGATATTTGAAAGGGGTCCCGGGAATGTGTCGATATTTGAAAGGGGTCCTGGGAAGGTGTCGATATTTCAAAGGGATCCAGCGAATGTGTTGATATTTTAAAGGAGTCCCGGGGAATGTGCTGATATTTGCAGAGGGTTCCCAGGAATGTGTCGATATTTGAAAGCGGTCCTGGGGAATGTTTCGACATTTGAAAGGGGTTCTGGGAATCTGTCGATATTTGAAAGGGGTCCCGGGAATGTGTCGATATTTGAAAGGGGTCCCGGGAATGTGTCGATCTTTGAAAGGGGTCCTGGGAATGTGTCGATATTTGAAAGGGGTCCCCGGGAATGTGACGATATTTGAAAGGGGTCCCAGGAATGTGTCGATATTTGAAAGGGGTCCTGGGGAATGTGTCGATATTTGAAAGGGGTCCTGGGGAATGTGTCGATATTTGAAAGGGGTCTCGGGGAATGTGTCCATATTTGAAAGGGGTCCCGGGAATGTGGCGATATTTGAAAGGGGTCCCTTCGAATGTGTCGATATTTCAAAGGTGTCCTGCAAATGTGTCGATATTTGAAAGGGTTCCCGGGAATGTATCGATATTTGAAAGGGGTCCCGGGAAGGTGTCGACATTTAAAGGGGTCGCTTGAAGTGTGTCGATATTTGAAAGGGGTCCCGGGAATGTGTTGATATTTTAAAGGTGTTGCGGGGAATGTGTCGATATTTGAAAGGGGTCCCGATAATGTGTCGATATTTGAAAGGGGTCCCGGGAATGTGTCGATATTTGAAAGGGGTCCCCGGGAATGTGACGATATTTGAAAGGGGTCCCGGGAATGTGTCGATATTTGAAAGGGGTCCAGGGAATGTGTCAATATTTGAATGGGGTCCCGGGAAAGTGTCGATATTTGAAAGGTGTCCCTTCGAACGTGTCAATATTTCAAATGGGTCCCGGGAATGTGTCGATATTTGAAAGGGGTCCTGTGGAATATGTCGATATTTGAAAGGGGTCTCGGGGAATGTGTCGATATTGGAAAGGGGTCCCGGGAAAGTGTCGCTATTTGAAAAGGGTCCTGGGGAATGTGTCGGTATTTGAAAGGGGTCCCGGGAATGTGTCGTTATTTGAAAGGGGTCCCGGGGAATGTGTCGATATTTGAAAGGGGTCCCGGGGAATGTGTCTATATTTGAACGGGGTCCCGGGACTGTGTTGATATTTGAAAGGGGTCCTGGGGAATGTGTCGATATTTGAAAGGTGTCTCGGATAATGTGTCGATATTTGAAAGTGGTCCCGGGAATGTGTCGATATTTGAAAGGGGTCCCAGGAATTTGTCGATATTTGAAACGGGTCCCGGGAATGTGTCAATATTTGAAAGGTGTCCCGGGAATGTGTTGATATTTGAAAAGGGTCCCGGGAATGTGTCGATATTTCAAAGGTGTCCTGCAAATGTGTCGATATTTGAAAGGGGTCCTGGGAAGGTGTCGATATTTGAAAGGGGTCCCGGGAATGTGTCAATATTTGAAAGGTCTCCCGGGAATGTGTCGATATTTGAAAGGGGTCCTGGGAAATGTGTCGATATTTGAAAGTGTTCCCGGGAATGTGTCGATATTTGAAAGGGGTCCCGGGAAGGTGTCGACATTTAAAGGGGTCGCTTGAAGTGTGTCGATATTTGAAAGGGGTCCCGGGAATGTGTTGATATTTGAAAGGGGTCCCGATAATATGTCGATATTTGAAAGGGGTCCCGGAAATGTGTCGATATTTGAAAGGGTTCCCCGGGAATGTGACGATATTTCAAAGGGGTCCCGGGAATGTGTCGATATTTGAAAGGGGTCCAGGGAATGTGTCGATATTTGAATGGGGTCCCGGGAAAGTGTCGATATTTTAAAGGTGTCCCTTCGAACGTGTCAATATTTCAAATGGGTCCCGGGAATGTGTCGATATTTGAAAGGGGTCCTGTGGAATATGTCGATATTTGAAAGGGGTCTCGGGGAATGTGTCGATATTTGAAAGGGGTCCCGGGAAAGTGTCGCTATTTGAAAAGGGTCCTGGGGAATGTGTCGATATTTGAAAGGGGTCCCGGGAATGTGTCGATATTTGAAAGGGGTCCCGGGGAATGTGTCGATATTTGAAAGGGGTCCCGGGGAATGTGTCTATATTTGAATGGGGTCCCGGAACTGTGTTGATATTTGAAAGGGGTCCTGGGGAATGTGTCGATATTTGAAAGGGGTCTCGGATAATGTGTCGATATTTGAAAGTGGTCCCGGGAATGTGTCAATATTTGAAAGGTGTCCCGGGAATGTGTTGATATTTGAAAAGGGTCCCGGGAAATTGTCGATATTTGAAAGGGGTCCCTTCGAATGTGTCGATATTTCAAAGGTGTCCTGCAAATGTGTCGATATTTGAATGGGGTCCTGGGAAGGTGTCGATATTTGAAAGGGGTCCCGGGAATGTGTCAATATTTGAAAGGTGTCCCTGGAATGTGTCGATATTTGAAAGGGGTCCTGGTAAATGTGTCGATATTTGAACGTGTTCCCGGGAATGTGTCGATATTTGAAAGGGGTCCTGGGAAGGTGTCGATATTTAAAGGAGTCGCTTGAAATGTGTCGATATTTGATAGGGGTCCCAGGAATGTGTCGATATTTGAAAGGGGTTGCGGGGAGTGTATCGATATTTGAAATGGGTCCCGAGAATGTGTCGATATTTGAAAGGGGTCCTGGGAATGTGTCAATATTTGAAAGGGGTCCCGGGGAATATGTCGATATTTGAAAGGGGTCCGCGGTAATGTGTCGATATTTGAAAGGGGTCCAGGGAACGTGTCGATATTTGAAAGGGGTCCTGGGAAATGTGTCAATATGTGAAAGGGGTCCTGGGAATGTGTCGATATTTGAAAGGGGTCTCGGGAAATATGTCGATTTTTGAAAGGAGTCCTGGGAATATGTCGATATTTGAAAGGGGTCCCGGGGAATGTGTCGGTATTTAAAAGGGGTCCTGGGAATGTGTCTGTATATGAAACGGGTCCCCGGGATTGTGTAGATATTAGCAAGGGTCCCGGGAATGTCGATATTGGAAAGGAGTCCAGGGAATGTGTCGATATTTGAAAGGGGTCCCAGGAATGTGTCGATATTTGAAAGGGGTCCCGGGAATGTGTCAGTATTTGAAAGGGGTCGCGGGGAATTTGTTGATATTTGAAAGAGGTCCCGGGATTGTGTCAGTATTGGAAAGGTGTCCCGGGAATGTTTCGATATTTGAAAGGGTCCCCGGGAATGTGTGGATATTTGAAAGGGGTCCCCCGGAATGTGGTGACATTTGAAAGGGGTCCCCGGGAATCTGCTGATTTTTGGATGGGGTCCTGGGAATGTGTCGATATTTGAAAGGTGTCCTAGGGAATGTGTCGATATTTGAAAGGGGTCCCAGGAATGTGTCGATATTTGAAAGGAGTCCCTTCGAATGTGTCAATATTTGATAGGGGTTCCGGGAATGTGTCGATATTTGAAAGGGGTCCCGGGAATGTGTCGATATTTGAAAGGGGTCCTGAGAAGGTGTCGATATTTGAAAGGGATCCAGCGAATGTGTTGATATTTTACAGGGGTCACGGGGAATGTGCTGATATTTGCAGAGGGTTCCCAGGAATGTGTCGATATTTGAAAGCGGTCCTGGGGAATGTTTTGACATTTGAAAGGGGTTCTGGGAATCTGTCGATATTTGAAAGGGGTCCCAGGAATGTGTCAGTATTTGAAAGGAGTCCCGGGAATGTGTGGATATTTGAAAGGGGTCCCGGGGAATGTGTCGATATTTGAAAGGGGTCCCGGGAATGTGTCGATCTTTGAAAGGGGTCCTGGGAATGTGTTGATATTTGAAAGGGGTCCCCGGGAATGTGACGATATTTGAAAGGGGTCCCGGGAATGTATCGATATTTGAAAGTGGTCCCGGGAATGTGTTGATATTTGAAAGGGGTCCCAGGAATGTGTCGATATTTCAAAGGGGTCCCGGGAATGTGTCAATATTTGAAAGGTGTCCCGGGAATGTGTTGATATTTGGAAAGGGTCCCGGGAAAGTGTCAATGTTTGAAAGGGGTCCCTTCGAATGTGTCAATATTTCAAAAGTGTCCTGCAAATGTGTCGATATTTGAAAGGGGTCCCGGGAAGGTGTCGATATTTGAAAGGGGTCCTGGGAATGTGTCGATATTTGAAAGGGGTCCTGGGAAATGTGTCGATATTTGAAAGGGGTCCGCGGTAATGTGTCGATATTTGAAAGGGTTCCCGGGAATGTGTCGATATTTGAAAGGGGTTCCAGGGAATGTGTCAATATGTGAAAGGGGTCCTGGGAATGTGTCGATATTTGAAAGGAGTCCCGGGAATATGTCGATATTTGAAAGGGGTCCCGGGGAATGTGTCGATATTTAAAACGGGTCCTGGGAATGTGTCGGTATATGAAACGGGTCCCCGGGATTGTGTAGATATTAGCAAGGGTCCCGGGAATGTCGATATTGGAAAGGGGTCCAGGGAATGTGTCGATATTTGAATGGGGTCCCGGGAAAGTGTCGATATTTTAAAGGTGTCCCTTCGAACGTGTCAATATTTCAAATGGGTCCCGGGAATGTGTCGATATTTGAAAGGGGTCCTGTGGAATATGTCGATATTTGAAAGGGGTCTCGGGGAATGTGTCGATATTTGAAAGGGGTCCCGGGAAAGTGTCGCTATTTGAAAAGGGTCCTGGGGAATGTGTCGATATTTGAAAGGGGTCCCGGGAATGTGTCGATATTTGAAAGGGGTCCCGGGGAATGTGTCGATATTTGAAAGGGGTCCCGGGGAATGTGTCTATATTTGAATGGGGTCCCGGAACTGTGTTGATATTTGAAAGGGGTCCTGGGGAATGTGTCGATATTTGAAAGGGGTCTCGGATAATGTGTCGATATTTGAAAGTGGTCCCGGGAATGTGTCAATATTTGAAAGGTGTCCCGGGAATGTGTTGATATTTGAAAAGGGTCCCGGGAAATTGTCGATATTTGAAAGGGGTCCCTTCGAATGTGTCGATATTTCAAAGGTGTCCTGCAAATGTGTCGATATTTGAATGGGGTCCTGGGAAGGTGTCGATATTTGAAAGGGGTCCCGGGAATGTGTCAATATTTGAAAGGTGTCCCTGGAATGTGTCGATATTTGAAAGGGGTCCTGGTAAATGTGTCGATATTTGAACGTGTTCCCGGGAATGTGTCGATATTTGAAAGGGGTCCCGGGAAGGTGTCGATATTTAAAGGAGTCGCTTGAAATGTGTCGATATTTGATAGGGGTCCCAGGAATGTGTCGATATTTGAAAGGGGTTGCGGGGAGTGTATCGATATTTGAAATGGGTCCCGAGAATGTGTCGATATTTGAAAGGGGTCCTGGGAATGTGTCAATATTTGAAAGGGGTCCCGGGGAATATGTCGATATTTGAAAGGGGTCCGCGGTAATGTGTCGATATTTGAAAGGGGTCCAGGGAACGTGTCGATATTTGAAAGGGGTCCTGGGAAATGTGTCAATATGTGAAAGGGGTCCTGGGAATGTGTCGATATTTGAAAGGGGTCTCGGGAAATATGTCGATTTTTGAAAGGAGTCCTGGGAATATGTCGATATTTGAAAGGGGTCCCGGGGAATGTGTCGGTATTTAAAAGGGGTCCTGGGAATGTGTCTGTATATGAAACGGGTCCCCGGGATTGTGTAGATATTAGCAAGGGTCCCGGGAATGTCGATATTGGAAAGGAGTCCAGGGAATGTGTCGATATTTGAAAGGGGTCCCAGGAATGTGTCGATATTTGAAAGGGGTCCCGGGAATGTGTCAGTATTTGAAAGGGGTCGCGGGGAATTTGTTGATATTTGAAAGAGGTCCCGGGATTGTGTCAGTATTGGAAAGGTGTCCCGGGAATGTTTCGATATTTGAAAGGGTCCCCGGGAATGTGTGGATATTTGAAAGGGGTCCCCCGGAATGTGGTGACATTTGAAAGGGGTCCCCGGGAATCTGCTGATTTTTGGATGGGGTCCTGGGAATGTGTCGATATTTGAAAGGTGTCCTAGGGAATGTGTCGATATTTGAAAGGGGTCCCAGGAATGTGTCGATATTTGAAAGGAGTCCCTTCGAATGTGTCAATATTTGATAGGGGTTCCGGGAATGTGTCGATATTTGAAAGGGGTCCCGGGAATGTGTCGATATTTGAAAGGGGTCCTGAGAAGGTGTCGATATTTGAAAGGGATCCAGCGAATGTGTTGATATTTTACAGGGGTCACGGGGAATGTGCTGATATTTGCAGAGGGTTCCCAGGAATGTGTCGATATTTGAAAGCGGTCCTGGGGAATGTTTTGACATTTGAAAGGGGTTCTGGGAATCTGTCGATATTTGAAAGGGGTCCCAGGAATGTGTCAGTATTTGAAAGGAGTCCCGGGAATGTGTGGATATTTGAAAGGGGTCCCGGGGAATGTGTCGATATTTGAAAGGGGTCCCGGGAATGTGTCGATCTTTGAAAGGGGTCCTGGGAATGTGTTGATATTTGAAAGGGGTCCCCGGGAATGTGACGATATTTGAAAGGGGTCCCGGGAATGTATCGATATTTGAAAGTGGTCCCGGGAATGTGTTGATATTTGAAAGGGGTCCCAGGAATGTGTCGATATTTCAAAGGGGTCCCGGGAATGTGTCAATATTTGAAAGGTGTCCCGGGAATGTGTTGATATTTGGAAAGGGTCCCGGGAAAGTGTCAATGTTTGAAAGGGGTCCCTTCGAATGTGTCAATATTTCAAAAGTGTCCTGCAAATGTGTCGATATTTGAAAGGGGTCCCGGGAAGGTGTCGATATTTGAAAGGGGTCCTGGGAATGTGTCGATATTTGAAAGGGGTCCTGGGAAATGTGTCGATATTTGAAAGGGGTCCGCGGTAATGTGTCGATATTTGAAAGGGTTCCCGGGAATGTGTCGATATTTGAAAGGGGTTCCAGGGAATGTGTCAATATGTGAAAGGGGTCCTGGGAATGTGTCGATATTTGAAAGGAGTCCCGGGAATATGTCGATATTTGAAAGGGGTCCCGGGGAATGTGTCGATATTTAAAACGGGTCCTGGGAATGTGTCGGTATATGAAACGGGTCCCCGGGATTGTATAGATATTAGCAAGGGTCCCGGGAATGTCGATATTGGAAAGGGGTCCAGGGAATGTGTTGATATTTGAAAGGAGCCCCAGGAATGTGTCGATATTTGAAAGGGGTCCCGGGAATGTGTCAATATTTGAAAGGGGTCGCGGGGAATGTGTTGATATTTGAAAGGGGTCCCGGGATTGTGTCAGTATTGGATGTGTGTCCCGGGAATGTTTCGATATTTGAAAGGGTCCCCGGGAATCTGTTGATATTTGAACGGGGTCCCCGGGAATGTGGTGATATTTGAAAGGGGTACCCGGGAATCTGCTGATTTTTGGATGGGGTCCTGGGAATGTGTCGATATTTGAAAGGTGTCCTAGGGAATGTGTCGATATTTGAAAGGGGTCCCAGGAATGTGTCGATATTTGAAAGGTGTCCCTTCGAATGTGTCAATATTTGATAGGGGTTCCGGAAATGTGTCGATATTTGAAAGGGGTCCCGGGAATGTGTCGATACTTGAAAGGGGTCCTGAGAAGGTGTCGATATTTGAAAGGGATCCATCGAATGTGTTGATATTTTAAAGGGGTCCCGGGGAATGTGCTGATATTTGCAGAGGGTTCCCAGGAATGTGTCGATATTTGAAAGCGGTCCTGGGGAATATTTCGACATTTGAAAGGGGTTCCTGGAATCTGTCGATATTTGAAAGGGGTCCCGGGAATGTGTCGATATTTGAAAGGAGTCCCGGGAATGTGTCGATATTTGAAATGGTCCTGGGGAATGTGTCGATATCTGAAAGGGGTCCCGGGAATGTTTCGATCTTTGAAAGGGGTCCTGGGAATGTGTCGATATTTGAAAGGGGTCCCCGGGAATGTGACAATATTTGAAAGGGGTCCCGGGAATGTGTCGATATTTGAAAGGCGTCCTGGGGAATGTGTCGATATTTGAAAGATGTCCTGGGGAATGTGTCGATATCTGAAAGGGGTCCCGGGAATGTTTCGATCTTTGAAAGGGGTCCTGGGAATGTGTCGATATTTGAAAGGGGTCCCCGGGAATGTGACAATATTTGAAAGGGGTCCCGGGAATGTGTCGATATTTGAAAGGCGTCCTGGGGAATGTGTCGATATTTGAAAGATGTCCTGGGGAATGTGTCGATATTTGAAAGGGGTCTCGGGGAATGTGTCGATATTTGAAAGTGGTCCCGGGAATGTGTCGATATTTGAATGGGGTCCCAGGAATGTGTCGATATTTCAAAGGGGTCCTGGGAATGTGTCAATATTTGAAAGGTGTCCCGGGAATGTGTTGACATTTGAAAAGGGTCCCGGGAAAGTGTCAATATTTGAAAGGGGTCCCTTCGAATGTGTCGATATTTCAAAAGTGTCCTGCAAATGCGTCGATATTTGAAATGGGTCCCGGGAAGGTGTCGATATTTGAAAGGGGTCCCGGGAATGTGTCGATATTTGAAAGGGGTCCTGGGAAATGTGTCGATACCTGAAAGGGTTCCCGGGAATGTGTCGATATTTGAAAGGGGTCCCGGGAAGGTGTCGACATTTAAAGGGGTCGCTTGAAATGTGTCGATATTTGAAAGGTGTCCCGGGAATGTGTCGATATTTTAAAGGGGTTGTGGGGAATGTGTCGATATTTGAAAGGGGTCCCGAGAATGTGTCGATATTTGAAAGGGGTCCCGGGAATTTGTCAATATTTGAAAGGGATCCCGGGAAGGTGTCGATATTTGAAAGGGGTCGCGGGGAATGTGTCGATACTTGAATGGGGTCCCGGGAATGTGTCAATATTTGAAAGGGGTCCCGGGAATGTGTCGATATTTGAAAGGGGTCCCGGGCATGTGTCGATATTTGAACGGGGTCCCCGGGAATGTGTCGATATTTGAAATGTGTCTTAGGGAATGTTTCGATATTTAAAGGGGTCCCGGGAATGTGTCGATATTTGAAAGGTGTCCCTTCGAATGTGTCAATATTTGAAAGCGGTCCCGGGAACGTGTCGATATTTGAAAGGGGTCCTGGGAATGTGTCGATATTTGAAAGGGGTCCCGGGAAGGTGTCGATATTTGAAAGGGATCCAGGGAATGTGTCGATATTAGAAAGGGGTCCTGGGGAATGTGTTGATATTTGCAGAGGGGTCCCAGGAATGAGTCGATATTTGAAAACTGTCCTGGGGAATGTGTCGACATTTGAAAGGGGTTCCGGGAATCTGTCGATATTTGAAAGGTGTCCCGGGGAATGTGTCGATTTTTGAAAGGCGTCCCGGGAATGTGTTGATCTTTGAAAGGGGCCCCTGTAAAGCTTTGATATTTGAAAGGTGTCCCTGGGAATGTGACGAAATTTGAAAGGGGTCCCGGGAATGTGTCGCTATTGGAAAGGGGTCCCGGGGAATGTGTCGATATTTAAAAGGGTTCCTGGGCATGTGTTGAAAATTGAAAGGGATCCAGGGAATGTGTCGATAATTGAAAGGGGTCCCGGGAATGTGTCGATATTTGAAAGGGGTCCTGGGGAATGTGTCGATATTTGAAAGTGCTCCTGGGGAATGTGTCGATATTTGAAAGGGGTCTCGGGGAATGTGTCAATATTTGAAAGCGGTCCCGGGAATGTGTCGATATTTGAAAGGGGTCCCAGGAATTTGTCGATATTTGAAAGGGCTCCCGGGAATGTGTCAACATTTGAAAGGTGTCCTGGGAATGTGTTGATATTGGAAAAGGTTCCCGCGAAAGTGTCGATATTTGAAAGGGGTCCTGGGAAGGTGTCGATATTTGAAAGGTGTCCCAGGAATGTGTCAATATTTGAAAGGTGTGCTGGAAATGTGTCGATGTTTGAGCAGGTTCCCGGGAATGTGTCGATATTTGAAAGGGGTCCCGGGAAGGTGTCGATATTTGAAAGGGGTCCCGGGAAAGTGTCAATATTTGAACGGGGTCCCTTCGAATGTGTCGATATTTCAGAGGTGTCCTGCAAATGTGTCGATATTTGAAAGGGGTCCCGGGAAGGTACCGATATTTGAAAGGGACCCTGGGAATGTGTCGATATTTGAAAGGGGTCCTGGGAAATGTGTCGATATTTGAAAGGGATCCCGGGAATGTGTCGATATTTGAAAGTGGTCCTAGGGAATGTGTCGATATTTGAAAGGGGTCCCGGGAATGTGTCGATATTTGAAAAGGGTCCTGGGGAATGTGTCGATATTTGAAAGGAGTCCCGGGAATGTGTCGATATTTGAAAGGGGTCCTGGGAAATGTGTCGATATATGAAAGGGTTCCCGGGAAGGTGTCGAAATTTAAAGGGGTCACTTGAAATGTGTCGATATTTGAAAGGGGTCCCGGGAATGTGTTGATATTTTAAAGGTGTTGCGGGGAATGTGTCGATATTTGAAAGGGGTCCTGAGAATGTGTCGATATTTGAAACGGGTCCCGGGAATGTGTCGATATTTGAAAGGGGTCCCCGGGAATGTGACGATATTTGACAGGGGTCCCGGGAATGTGTCGATATTTGAAAGGTGTCCCTTCGAATGGGTCAATATTTCAAATGGGTCCCGGGAATGTGTCGATATTTGAAAGGGGTCCTGTGGAATGTGTCGATATTTGAAAGGGATCTCGGGGAATGTGTCGATATTTGAAAGTGGTCCTAGGGAAAGTGTCGATGTTTGAAAGGGGTCCCGGGAATGTGTCGATATTTGAAAAGGGTCCTGGGGAATGTGTCGATATTTGAAAGGGGTCCCGGGAATGTGTCGATATTTGAAAGGGGTCCCGGGGAATGTGTCGATATTTGAAAGGGGTCCCGGGGAATGTGTCTATATTTGAACGGGGTCCTGGGACTTTATTGATATTTGAAAGGGGTCCTGGGGAATGTGTCGATATTTGAAAGGGGTCTCGGATAATGTGTCGATATTTGAAAGTGGTCCCGGGAATGTGTCGATATTTGAAAGGGGTCCCAGGAATGTATCGATACTTGAAACGGGTCCCGGGAATGTGTCAATATTTGAAAGATGTCCCGGGAATGTGTTGATATTTGAAAAGGGTCCCGGGAAAGTGTCGATATTTGAAAGGGGTCCTGGGAAGGTGTCGATATTTGAAAGATGTCCCGGGAATGTGTTGATATTTGAAAAGTGTCCCGGGAATGTGTCAATATTTGAAAGGTGTGCTGGAAATGTGTCGATATTTGAGCAGGTTCCCGGGAATGTGTCGATATTTGAAAGGGGTCCCGGGAAGGTGTCGATATTTGAAAGGGGTCCCGGGAATGTGTTGATATTTGAAAGGGGTCCTGGGAAATGTGTCGATATTGAAAGGGTTCCCGGGAATGTGTCGATATTTGAAAGGGGTCCCGGGAAGGTGTCGACATTTAAAGGGGTCGCTTGAAATGTGTCGATATTTGAAAGGTGTCCCGGGAATGCGCTGATATTTTAAAGGTGTTGCGGGGAATGTGTCGATATTTGAAAGGGGTCCCGAGAATGTGTCGATATTTGAAAGGGGTCCCGGGAATGTGTCGATATTTGAAAGGGGTCCCCAGGAATGTGACGATATTTGACAGGGGTCCCGGGAATGTGTCGATATTTGAAAGTGATCCAGGGAATGTGTCGATATTTGAAAGGGGTCCCGGGAATGTGACGATATTTGAAAGGTGACCCTTCGAATGTGTCAATATTTCAAATGGGTCCCGGGAATGTGTCGAAATTTGAAAGGGGTCCCGGGAATGTGTCGATATTTGAAAGGGATCCAGGGAATGTGTCGATATTTGAAAGGGGTCCCGGGAAAGTGTCAATATTTGAACGGGGTCCCTTTGAATGTGTCGATATTTCAGAGGTGTCCTGCAAATGTGTCGATATTTGAAAGGGGTCCCGGGAAGGTACCGATATTTGAAAGGGACCCCGGGAATGTGTCGTTATTTGAAAGGCGTCCTGGGAAATGTGTCGATATTTGAAAGGGATCCCGGGAATGTGTCGATATTTGAAAGTGGTCCTAGGGAATGTGTCGATATTTGAAAGGGGTCCCGGGAATGTGTCGATATTTGAAAAGGGTCCTGGGGAATGTGTCGATATTTGAAAGGAGTCCCGGGAATGTGTCGATATTTGAAAGGGGTCCTGGGAAATGTGTCGATATTTGAAAGGGTTCCCGGGAAGGTGTCGAAATTTAAAGGGGTCACTTGAAATGTGTCGATATTTGAAAGGGGTCACGGGAATGTGTTGATATTTTAAAGGTGTTGCGGGGAATGTGTCGATATTTGAAAGGGGTCCCGAGAATGTGTCGATATTTGAAACGGGTCCCGGGAATGTGTCGATATTTGAAAGGGGTCCCCGGGAATGTGACGATATTTGACAGGGGTCCCGGGAATGTGTCGATATTTGAAAGGTGTCCCTTCGAATGGGTCAATATTTCAAATGGGTCCCGGGAATGTGTCGATATTTGAAAGGGGTCCTGTGGAATGTGTCGATATTTGAAAGGGATCTCGGGGAATGTGTCGATATTTGAAAGTGGTCCTAGGGAATGTGTCGATGTTTGAAAGGGGTCCCGGGAATGTGTCGATATTTGAAAAGGGTCCTGGGGAATGTGTCGATATTTGAAAGGGGTCCCGGGAATGTGTCGATATTTGAAAGGGGTCCCGGGGAATGTGTCGATATTTGAAAGGGGTCCCGGGGAATGTGTCTATATTTGAACGGGGCCCTGGGACTTTATTGATATTTGAAAGGGGTCCTGGGGAATGTGTCGATATTTGAAAGGGGTCTCGGATAATGTGTCAATATTTGAAAGTGGTCCCGGGAATGTGTCGATATTTGAAAGGGGTCCCAGGAATGTATCGATATTTGAAACGGGTCCCGGGAATGTGTCAATATTTGAAAGATGTCCCGGGAATGTGTTGATATTTGAAAAGGGTCCCGGGAAAGTGTCGATATTTGAAAGGGGTCCTGGGAAGGTGTCGATATTTGAAAGATGTCCCGGGAATGTGTTGATATTTGAAAAGTGTCCCGGGAATGTGTCAATATTTGAAAGGTGTGCTGGAAATGTGTCGATATTTGAGCAGGTTCCCGGGAATGTATCGATATTTGAAAGGGGTCCCGGGAAGGTGTCGATATTTGAAAGGGGTCCCGGGAATGTGTTGATATTTGAAAGGGGTCCTGGGAAATGTGTCGATATTGAAAGGGTTCCCGGGAATGTGTCGATATTTGAAAGGGGTCCCGGGAAGGTGTCGACATTTAAAGGGGTCGCTTGAAATGTGTCGATATTTGAAAGGGGTCCCGGGAATGTGCTGATATTTTAAAGGTGTTGCGGGGAATGTGTCGATATTTGAAAGGGGTCCCGAGAATGTGTCGATATTTGAAAGGGGTCCCGGGAATGTGTCGATATTTGAAAGGGGTCCCCAGGAATGTGACGATATTTGACAGGGGTCCCGGGAATGTGTCGATATTTGAAAGTGATCCAGGGAATGTGTCGATATTTGAAAGGGGTCCCGGGAATGTGACGATATTTGAAAGGTGACCCTTCGAATGTGTCAATATTTCAAATGGGTCCCGGGAATGTGTCGAAATTTGAATGGGGTCCCGGGAATGTGTCGATATTTGAAAGGGATCCAGGGAATGTGTCGATATTTGAAAGGGGTCCCGGGAATGTGTCGATATTTGAAAGGGGTCCCGGGAATGTGACGATATTTGAAAGGTGACCCTTCGAATGTGTCAATATTTCAAATGGGTCCCGGGAATGTGTCGAAATTTGAATGGGGTCCCGGGAATGTGTCGATATTTGAAAGGGATCCAGGGAATGTGTCGATATTTGAAAGGGGTCCCGGGAATGTGTCGATATTTGAAAGGTGTCCCTTCGAATGTGTCGATATTTGAAAGGGGTCCTGTGGAATGTGCCGATATTTGAAACGGGTCTCGGGGAATGTGTCGATATTTGAAAGTGGTCCTAGGGAATGTGTCGATATTTGAAAGGGGTCCCGGGAATGTGTCGATATTTGAAAAGGGTCCTGGGAATGTGTCGATATTTGAAAGGGGTCCCGGGAATGTGTCGATATTTGAAAGGGGTCCCCGGGAATGTGACGATATTTGAAAGGGGTCCCGGGAATGTGTGGATATTTGAAAGGGGTCCTGGGGAATGTGTCGATATTTGAAAGGTGTCCTGGGGAATGTGTCGATATTTGAAAGGGGTCTCGGGGAATGTGTCGATATTTGAAAGTGGTCCCGGGAATGTGTCGATATTTGAAAGGGGTCCCAGGAATGTGTCGATATTTCAAAGGGGTCCCGGAAATGTGTCAATATTTGAAAGGTGTCCCGGGAATGTGTTGACATTTGAAAAGGGTCCCGGGAAAGTGTCAATATTTGAAAGGGGTCCCTTCGAATGTGTCGATATTTCAAAAGTGTCCTGCAAATGCGTCGATATTTGAAAGGGGTCCCGGGAAGGTGTCGATATTTGAAAGGGGTCCCGGGACTGTGTCGATATTTGAAAGGGGTCCTGGGAAATGTGTCGATACTTGAAAGGGTTCCCGGGAATGTGTTGATATTTGAAAGGGGTCCCGGGAAGGTGTCGACATTTAAAGGGGTCGCTTGAAATGTGCCGATATTTGAAAGGGGTCCCGGGAATGTGTCGATATTTTAAAGGGGTTCTGGGGAATGTGTCGATATTTGAAAGAGGTCCCGAGAATGTGTCGATATTTGAAAGGGGTCTCGGGGAATGTGTCGATATTTGAAAGTGGTCCCGGCAATGTGTCGATATTTGAAAGGTGTCCCTTCGAATGTGTCGATATTTGAAAGGGGTCCTGTGGAATGTGCCGATATTTAAAGGGGTCGCTTGAAATGTGTCGATATTTGAAAGGGGTCCCGGGAATGTGCTGATATTTTAAAGGTGTTGCGGGGAATGTGTCGATATTTGAAAGGGGTCCCGAGAATGTGTCGATATTTGAAAGGGGTCCCGGGAATGTGTCGATATTTGAAAGGGGTCCCCAGGAATGTGACGATATTTGACAGGGGTCCCAGGAATGTGTCGATATTTGAAAGTGATCCAGGGAATGTGTCGATATTTGAAAGGGGTCCCGGGAATGTGACGATATTTGAAAGGTGACCCTTCGAATGTGTCAATATTTCAAATGGGTCCCGGGAATGTGTCGAAATTTGAAAGGGGTCCCGGGAATGTGTCGATATTTGAAAGGGATCCAGGGAATGTGTCGATATTTGAAAGGGGTCCCGGGAAAGTGTCAATATTTGAACGGGGTCCCTTTGAATGTGTCGATATTTCAGAGTTGTCCTGCAAATGTGTCGATATTTGAAAGGGGTCCCGGGAAGGTACCGATATTTGAAAGGGACCCCGGGAATGTGTCGATATTTGAAAGGGGTCCTGGGAAATGTGTCGATATTTGAAAGGGATCCCGGGAATGTGTCGATATTTGAAAGTGGTCCTAGGGAATGTGTCGATATTTGAAAGGGGTCCCGGGAATGTGTCGATATTTGAAAAGGGTCCTGGGGAATGAGTCGATATTTGAAAGGAGTCCCGGGAATGTGTCGATATTTGAAAGGGGTCCTGGGAAATGTGTCGATATTTGAAAGGGTTCCCGGGAAGGTGTCGAAATTTAAAGGGGTCACTTGAAATGTGTCGATATTTGAAAGGGGTCCCGGGAATGTGTTGATATTTTAAAGGTATTGCGGGGAATGTGTCGATATTTGAAAGGGGTCCCGAGAATGTGTCGATATTTGAAACGGGTCCCGGGAATGTGTCGATATTTGAAAGGGGTCCCCGGGAATGTGCTGATATTTGACAGGGGTCCCGGGAATGTGTCGATATTTGAAAGGTGTCCCTTCGAATGGGTCAATATTTCAAATGGGTCCCGGGAATGTGTCGATATTTGAAAGGGGTCCTGTGGAATGTGTCGATATTTGAAAGGGGTCCCGGGAATGTGTCGATATTTGAAAAGGGTCCTGGGGAATGTGTCGATATTTGAAAGGGGTCCCGGGAATGTGTCGATATTTGAAAGGGGTCCCGGGGAATGTGTCGATATTTGAAAGGGGTCCCGGGGAATGTGTCTATATTTGAACGGGGTCCTGGGACTTTATTGATATTTGAAAGGGGTCCTGGGGAATGTGTCAATATTTGAAAGGGGTCTCGGATAATGTGTCGATATTTGAAAGTGGTCCCGGGAATGTGTCGATATTTGAAAGGGGTCCCAGGAATGTATCGATATTTGAAACGGGTCCCGGGAATGTGTCAATATTTGAAAGATGTCCTGGGAATGTGTTGATATTTGAAAAGGGTCCCGGGAAAGTGTCGATATTTGAAAGGGGTCCTGGGAAGGTGTCGATATTTGAAAGATGTCCCGGGAATGTGTTGATATTTGAAAAGTGTCCCGGGAATGTGTCAATATTTGAAAGGTGTGCTGGAAATGTGTCGATATTTGAGCAGGTTCCCGGCAATGTGTCGATATTTGAAAGGGTTCCCGGGAATGTGTCGATATTTGAAAGGGGTCCCGGGAAGGTGTCGACATTTAAAGGGGTCGCTTGAAATGTGTCGATATTTGAAAGGGGTCCCGGGAATGTGCTGATATTTTAAAGGTGTTGCGGGGAATGTGTCGATATTTGAAAGGGGTCCCGGGAAGGTGTTGATATTTGAAAGGGGTCCTGGGAAATGTGTCGATATTGAAAGGGTTCCCGGGAATGTGTCGATATTTGAAAGGGGTCCCGGGAAGGTGTCGACATTTAAAGGGGTCGCTTGAAATGTGTCGATATTTGAAAGGGGTCCCGGGAATGTGCTGATATTTTAAAGGTGTTGCGGGGAATGTGTCGATATTTGAAAGGGGTCCCGAGAATGTGTCGATATTTGAAAGGGGTCCCGGGAATGTGTCGATATTTGAAAGGGGTCCCCAGGAATGTGACGATAATTGACAGGGGTCCCGGGAATGTGTCGATATTTGAAAGTGATCCAGGGAATGTGTCGATATTTGAAAGGGGTCCCGGGAATGTGACGATATTTGAAAGGTGACCCTTCGAATGTGTCAATATTTCAAATGGGTCCCGGGAATGTGTCGAAATTTGAATGGGGTCCCGGGAATGTGTCGATATTTGAAAGGGATCCAGGGAATGTGTCGATATTTGAAAGGGGTCCCGGGAATGTGTCGATATTTGAAAGGTGTCCCTTCGAATGTGTCGATATTTGAAAGGGGTCCTGTGGAATGTGCCGATATTTGAAACGGGTCTCGGGGAATGTGTCGATATTTGAAAGTGGTCCTAGGGAATGTGTCGATATTTGAAAGGGGTCCCGGGAATGTGTCGATATTTGAAAAGGGTCCTGGGGAATGTGTCGATATTTGAAAGGGGTCCCGGGAATGTGTCGATATTTGAAAGGGGTCCCGGGGAATGTGTCGATATTTGAAAGGGGTCCCGGGGAATGTGTCTATATTTGAACGGGGTCCTGGGACTTTATTGATATTTGAAAGGGGTCCTGGGGAATGTGTCAATATTTGAAAGGGGTCTCGGATAATGTGTCGATATTTGAAAGTGGTCCCGGGAATGTGTCGATATTTGAAAGGGGTCCCAGGAATGTATCGATATTTGAAACGGGTCCCGGGAATGTGTCAATATTTGAAAGATGTCCTGGGAATGTGTTGATATTTGAAAAGGGTCCCGGGAAAGTGTCGATATTTGAAAGGGGTCCTGGGAAGGTGTCGATATTTGAAAGATGTCCCGGGAATGTGTTGATATTTGAAAAGTGTCCCGGGAATGTGTCAATATTTGAAAGGTGTGCTGGAAATGTGTCGATATTTGAGCAGGTTCCCGGCAATGTGTCGATATTTGAAAGGGTTCCCGGGAATGTGTCGATATTTGAAAGGGGTCCCGGGAAGGTGTCGACATTTAAAGGGGTCGCTTGAAATGTGTCGATATTTGAAAGGGGTCCCGGGAATGTGCTGATATTTTAAAGGTGTTGCGGGGAATGTGTCGATATTTGAAAGGGGTCCCGGGAAGGTGTTGATATTTGAAAGGGGTCCTGGGAAATGTGTCGATATTGAAAGGGTTCCCGGGAATGTGTCGATATTTGAAAGGGGTCCCGGGAAGGTGTCGACATTTAAAGGGGTCGCTTGAAATGTGTCGATATTTGAAAGGGGTCCCGGGAATGTGCTGATATTTTAAAGGTGTTGCGGGGAATGTGTCGATATTTGAAAGGGGTCCCGAGAATGTGTCGATATTTGAAAGGGGTCCCGGGAATGTGTCGATATTTGAAAGGGGTCCCCAGGAATGTGACGATAATTGACAGGGGTCCCGGGAATGTGTCGATATTTGAAAGTGATCCAGGGAATGTGTCGATATTTGAAAGGGGTCCCGGGAATGTGACGATATTTGAAAGGTGACCCTTCGAATGTGTCAATATTTCAAATGGGTCCCGGGAATGTGTCGAAATTTGAATGGGGTCCCGGGAATGTGTCGATATTTGAAAGGGATCCAGGGAATGTGTCGATATTTGAAAGGGGTCCCGGGAATGTGTCGATATTTGAAAGGTGTCCCTTCGAATGTGTCGATATTTGAAAGGGGTCCTGTGGAATGTGCCGATATTTGAAACGGGTCTCGGGGAATGTGTCGATATTTGAAAGTGGTCCTAGGGAATGTGTCGATATTTGAAAGGGGTCCCGGGAATGTGTCGATATTTGAAAAGGGTCCTGGGAATGTGTCGATATTTGAAAGGGGTCCCGGGAATGTGTCGATATTTGAAAGGGGTCCCCGGGAATGTGACGATATTTGAAAGGGGTCCCGGGAATGTGTGGATATTTGAAAGGGGTCCTGGGGAATGTGTCGATATTTGAAAGGTGTCCTGGGGAATGTGTCGATATTTGAAAGGAGTCTCGGGGAATGTGTCGATATTTGAAAGTGGTCCCGGGAATGTGTCGATATTTGAAAGGGGTCCCAGGAATGTGTCGATATTTCAAAGGGGTCCCGGAAATGTGTCAATATTTGAAAGGTGTCCCGGGAATGTGTTGACATTTGAAAAGGGTCCTGGGAAAGTGTCAATATTTGAAAGGGGTCCCTTCGAATGTGTCGATATTTCAAAAGTGTCCTGCAAATGCGTCGATATTTGAAAGGGGTCCCGGGAAGGTGTCGATATTTGAAAGGGGTCCCGGGACTGTGTTGATATTTGAAAGGGGTCCTGGGAAATGTGTCGATACTTGAAAGGGTTCCCGGGAATGTGTTGATATTTGAAAGGGGTCCCGGGAAGGTGTCGACATTTAAAGGGGTCGCTTGAAATGTGCCGATATTTGAAAGGGGTCCCGGGAATGTGTCGATATTTTAAAGGGGTTCTGGGGAATGTGTCGATATTTGAAAGAGGTCCCGAGAATGTGTCGATATTTGAAAGGGGTCTCGGGGAATGTGTCGATATTTGAAAGTGGTCCCGGCAATGTGTCGATATTTGAAAGGTGTCCCTTCGAATGTGTCGATATTTGAAAGGGGTCCTGTGGAATGTGCCGATATTTAAAGGGGTCGCTTGAAATGTGTCGATATTTGAAAGGGGTCCCGGGAATGTGCTGATATTTTAAAGGTGTTGCGGGGAATGTGTCGATATTTGAAAGTGGTCCCGAGAATGTGTCGATATTTGAAAGGGGTCCCGGGAATGTGTCGATATTTGAAAGGGGTCCCCAGGAATGTGACGATATTTGACAGGGGTCCCAGGAATGTGTCGATATTTGAAAGTGATCCAGGGAATGTGTCGATATTTGAAAGGGGTCCCGGGAATGTGACGATATTTGAAAGGTGACCCTTCGAATGTGTCAATATTTCAAATGGGTCCCGGGAATGTGTCGAAATTTGAAAGGGGTCCCGGGAATGTGTCGATATTTGAAAGGGATCCAGGGAATGTGTCGATATTTGAAAGGGGTCCCGGGAAAGTGTCAATATTTGAACGGGGTCCCTTTGAATGTGTCGATATTTCAGAGTTGTCCTGCAAATGTGTCGATATTTGAAAGGGGTCCCGGGAAGGTACCGATATTTGAAAGGGACCCCGGGAATGTGTCGATATTTGAAAGGGGTCCTGGGAAATGTGTCGATATTTGAAAGGGATCCCGGGAATGTGTCGATATTTGAAAGTGGTCCTAGGGAATGTGTCGATATTTGAAAGGGGTCCCGGGAATGTGTCGATATTTGAAAAGGGTCCTGGGGAATGAGTCGATATTTGAAAGGAGTCCCGGGAATGTGTCGATATTTGAAAGGGGTCCTGGGAAATGTGTCGATATTTGAAAGGGTTCCCGGGAAGGTGTCGAAATTTAAAGGGGTCACTTGAAATGTGTCGATATTTGAAAGGGGTCCCGGGAATGTGTTGATATTTTAAAGGTATTGCGGGGAATGTGTCGATATTTGAAAGGGGTCCCGAGAATGTGTCGATATTTGAAACGGGTCCCGGGAATGTGTCGATATTTGAAAGGGGTCCCCGGGAATGTGACGATATTTGACAGGGGTCCCGGGAATGTGTCGATATTTGAAAGGTGTCCCTTCGAATGGGTCAATATTTCAAATGGGTCCCGGGAATGTGTCGATATTTGAAAGGGGTCCTGTGGAATGTGTCGATATTTGAAAGGGGTCCCGGGAATGTGTCGATATTTGAAAAGGGTCCTGGGGAATGTGTCGATATTTGAAAGGGGTCCCGGGAATGTGTCGATATTTGAAAGGGGTCCCGGGGAATGTGTCGATATTTGAAAGGGGTCCCGGGGAATGTGTCTATATTTGAACGGGGTCCTGGGACTTTATTGATATTTGAAAGGGGTCCTGGGGAATGTGTCAATATTTGAAAGGGGTCTCGGATAATGTGTCGATATTTGAAAGTGGTCCCGGGAATGTGTCGATATTTGAAAGGGGTCCCAGGAATGTATCGATATTTGAAACGGGTCCCGGGAATGTGTCAATATTTGAAAGATGTCCCGGGAATGTGTTGATATTTGAAAAGGGTCCCGGGAAAGTGTCGATATTTGAAAGGGGTCCTGGGAAGGTGTCGATATTTGAAAGATGTCCCGGGAATGTGTTGATATTTGAAAAGTGTCCCGGGAATGTGTCAATATTTGAAAGGTGTGCTGGAAATGTGTCGATATTTGAGCAGGTTCCCGGGAATGTGTCGATATTTGCAAGGGGTCCCGGGAAGGTGTCGATATTTGAAAGGGTTCCCGGGAATGTGTCGATATTTGAAAGGGGTCCCGGGAAGGTGTCGACATTTAAAGGGGTCGCTTGAAATGTGTCGATATTTGAAAGGGGTCCTGGGAATGTGCTGATATTTTAAAGGTGTTGCGGGGAATGTGTCGATATTTGAAAGGGGTCCCGGGAAGGTGTCGACATTTAAAGGGGTCGCTTGAAATGTGTCGATATTTGAAAGGGGTCCCGGGAATGTGCTGATATTTGAAAGGGGTCGCGGGGAATGTGTTGATATTTGAAAGGGGTCCCGGGATTGTGTCAGTATTGGATGTGTGTCCCGGGAATGTTTCGATATTTGAAAGGGTCCCCGGGAATCTGTTGATATTTGAACGGGGTCCCTGGGAATGTGGTGATATTTGAAAGGGGTCCCCGGGAATCTGCTGATTTTTGGATGGGGTCCTGGGAATGTGTCGATATTTGAAAGGTGTCCTAGGGAATGTGTCGATATTTGAAAGGGGTCCCAGGAATGTGTCGATATTTGAAAGGTGTCCCTTCGAATGTGTCAATATTTGATAGGGGTTCCGGAAATGTGTCGATATTTGAAAGGGGTCCCGGGAATGTGTCGATATTTGAAAGGGGTCCTGAGAAGGTGTCGATATTTGAAAGGGATCCATCGAATGTGTTGATATTTTAAAGGGGTCCCGGGGAATGTGCTGATATTTGCAGAGGGTTCCCAGGAATGTGTCGATATTTGAAAGCGGTCCTGGGGAATATTTCGACATTTGAAAGGGGTTCCTGGAATCTGTCGATATTTGAAAGGGGTCCCGGGAATGTGTCGATATTTGAAAGGAGTCCCGGGAATGTGTCGATATTTGAAATGGTCCTGGGGAATGTGTCGATATCTGAAAGGGGTCCCGGGAATGTTTTGATCTTTGAAAGGGGTCCTGGGAATGTGTCGATATTTGAAAGGGGTCCCCGGGAATGTGACAATATTTGAAAGGGGTCCCGGGAATGTGTCGATATTTGAAAGGCGTCCTGGGGAATGTGTCGATATTTGAAAGATGTCCTGGGGAATGTGTCGATATTTGAAAGGGGTCTCGGGGAATGTGTCGATATTTGAAAGTGGTCCCGGGAATGTGTCGATATTTGAATGGGGTCCCAGGAATGTGTCGATATTTCAAAGGGGTCCTGGGAATGTGTCAATATTTGAAAGGTGTCCCGGGAATGTGTTGACATTTGAAAAGGGTCCCGGGAAAGTGTCAATATTTGAAAGGGGTCCCTTCGAATGTGTCGATATTTCAAAAGTGTCCTGCAAATGCGTCGATATTTGAAATGGGTCCCGGGAAGGTGTCGATATTTGAAAGGGGTCCCGGGAATGTGTCAATATTTGAAAGGGGTCCTGGGAAATGTGTCGATACTTGAAAGGGTTCCCGGGAATGTGTCGATATTTGAAAGGGGTCCCGGGAAGGTGTCGACATTTAAAGGGGTCGCTTGAAATGTGTCGATATTTGAAAGGTGTCCCGGGAATGTGTCGATATTTTAAAGGGGTTGTGGGGAATGTGTCGATATTTGAAAGGGGTCCCGAGAATGTGTCGATATTTGAAAGGGGTCCCGGGAATGTGTCGATATTTGAAAGGGATCCCGGGAAGGTGTCGATATTTGAAAGGGGTCGCGGGGAATGTGTCGATACTTGAATGGGGTCCCGGGAATGTGTCGATATTTGAACGGGGTCCCCGGGAATGTGTCGATATTTGAAATGTGTCTTAGGGAATGTTTCGATATTTAAAGGGGTCCCGGGAATGTGTCGATATTTGAAAGGTGTCCCTTCGAATGTGTCAATATTTGAAAGCGGTCCCGGGAACGTGTCGATATTTGAAAGGGGTCCTGGGAATGTGTCGATATTTGAAAGGGGTCCCGGGAAGGTGTCAATATTTGAAAGGGATCCAGGGAATGTGTCGATATTAGAAAGGGGTCCTGGGGAATGTGTTGATATTTGCAGAGGGGTCCCAGGAATGAGTCGATATTTGAAAACTGTCCTGGGGAATGTGTCGACATTTGAAAGGGGTTCCGGGAATCTGTCGATATTTGAAAGGTGTCCCGGGGAATGTGTCGATTTTTGAAAGGGGTCCCGGGAATGTGTTGATCTTTGAAAGGGGCCCCTGTAAAGCTTTGATATTTGAAAGGTGTCCCTGGGAATGTGACGAAATTTGAAAGGGGTCCCGGGAATGTGTCGCTATTGGAAAGGTGTCCCGGGGAATGTGTCGATATTTAAAAGGGTTCCTGGGCATGTGTTGAAAATTGAAAGGGATCCAGGGAATGTGTCGATAATTGAAAGGGGTCCCGGGAATGTGTCGATATTTGAAAGGGGTCCTGGGGAATGTGTCGATATTTGAAAGTGCTCCTGGGGAATGTGTCGATATTTGAAAGGGGTCTCGGGGAATGTGTCAATATTTGAAAGCGGTCCCGGGAATGTGTCGATATTTGAAAGGGGTCCCAGGAATTTGTCGATATTTGAAAGGGCTCCCGGGAATGTGTCAACATTTGAAAGGTGTCCTGGGAATGTGTTGATATTGGAAAAGGTTCCCGCGAAAGTGTCGATATTTGAAAGGGGTCCTGGGAAGGTGTCGATATTGAAAGGTGTCCCAGGAATGTGTCAATATTTGAAAGGTGTGCTGGAAATGTGTCGATGTTTGAGCAGGTTCCCGGGAATGTGTCGATATTTGAAAGGGGTCCCGGGAAGGTGTCGATATTTGAAAGGGGTCCCGGGAAAGTGTCAATATTTGAACGGGGTCCCTTCGAATGTGTCGATATTTCAGAGGTGTCCTGCAAATGTGTCGATATTTGAAAGGGGTCCCGGGAAGGTACCGATATTTGAAAGGGACCCCGGGAATGTGTCAATATTTGAAAGGGGTCCTGGGAAATGTGTCGATATTTGAAAGGGATCCCGGGAATGTGTCGATATTTGAAAGTGGTCCTAGGGAATGTGTCGATATTTGAAAGGGGTCCCGGGAATGTGTCGATATTTGAAAAGGGTCCTGGGGAATGTGTCGATATTTGAAAGGAGTCCCGGGAATGTGTCGATATTTGAAAGGGGTCCTGGGAAATGTGTCGATATATGAAAGGGTTCCCGGGAAGGTGTCGAAATTTAAAGGGGTCACTTGAAATGTGTCGATATTTGAAAGGGGTCCCGGGAATGTGTTGATATTTTAAAGGTGTTGCGGGGAATGTGTCGATATTTGAAAGGGGTCCCGAGAATGTGTCGATATTTGAAACGGGTCCCGGGAATGTGTCGATATTTGAAAGGGGTCCCCGGGAATGTGACCATATTTGACAGGGGTCCCGGGAATGTGTCGATATTTGAAAGGTGTCCCTTCGAATGGGTCAATATTTCAAATGGGTCCCGGGAATGTGTCGATATTTGAAAGGGGTCCTGTGGAATGTGTCGATATTTGAAAGGGATCTCGGGGAATGTGTCGATATTTGAAAGTGGTCCTAGGGAAAGTGTCGATGTTTGAAAGGGGTCCCGGGAATGTGTCGATATTTGAAAAGGGTCCTGGGGAATGTGTCGATATTTGAAAGGGGTCCTGGGAATGTGTCGATATTTGAAAGGGGTCCCGGGGAATGTGTCGATATTTGAAAGGGGTCCCGGGGAATGTGTCTATATTTGAACGGGGTCCTGGGACTTTATTGATATTTGAAAGGGGCCCTGGGGAATGTGTCGATATTTGAAAGGGGTCTCGGATAATGTGTCGATATTTGAAAGTGGTCCCGGGAATGTGTCGATATTTGAAAGGGGTCCCAGGAATGTATCGATATTTGAAACGGGTCCCGGGAATGTGTCAATATTTGAAAGATGTCCCGGGAATGTGTTGATATTTGAAAAGGGTCCCGGGAAAGTGTCGATATTTGAAAGGGGTCCTGGGAAGGTGTCGATATTTGAAAGATGTCCCGGGAATGTGTTGATATTTGAAAAGTGTCCCGGGAATGTGTCAATATTTGAAAGGTGTGCTGGAAATGTGTCGATATTTGAGCAGGTTCCCGGGAATGTGTCGATATTTGAAAGGGGTCCCGGGAAGGTGTCGATATTTGAAAGGGGTCCCGGGAATGTGTTGATATTTGAAAGGGGTCCTGGGAAATGTGTCGATATTGAAAGGGTTCCCGGGAATGTGTCGATATTTGAAAGGGGTCCCGGGAAGGTGTCGACATTTAAAGGGGTCGCTTGAAATGTGTCGATATTTGAAAGGTGTCCCGGGAATGTGCTGATATTTTAAAGGTGTTGCGGGGAATGTGTCGATATTTGAAAGGGGTCCCGAGAATGTGTCGATATTTGAAAGGGGTCCCGGGAATGTGTCGATATTTGAAAGGGGTCCCCAGGAATGTGACGATATTTGAAAGGGGTCCCGGGAATGTGTGGATATTTGAAAGGGGTCCTGGGGAATGTGTCGATATTTGAAAGGTGTCCTGGGGAATGTGTCGATATTTGAAAGGGGTCTCGGGGAATGTGTCGATATTTGAAAGTGGTCCCGGGAATGTGTCGATATTTGAAAGGGGTCCCAGGAATGTGTCGATATTTCAAAGGGGTCCCGGAAATGTGTCAATATTTGAAAGGTGTCCCGGGAATGTGTTGACATTTGAAAAGGGTCCCGGGAAAGTGTCAATATTTGAAAGGGGTCCCTTCGAATGTGTCGATATTTCAAAAGTGTCCTGCAAATGCGTCGATATTTGAAAGGGGTCCCGGGAAGGTGTCGATATTTGAAAGGGGTCCCGGGAATGTGTCGATATTTGAAAGGGGTCCTGGGAAATGTGTCGATACTTGAAAGGGTTCCCGGGAAGGTGTTGATATTTGAAAGGGGTCCCGGGAAGGTGTCGACATTTAAAGGGGTCGCTTGAAATGTGCCGATATTTGAAAGGGGTCCCGGGAATGTGTCGATATTTTAAAGGGGTTCTGGGGAATGTGTCGATATTTGAAAGAGGTCCCGAGAATGTGTCGATATTTGAAAGGGGTCTCGGGGAATGTGTCGATATTTGAAAGTGGTCCCGGCAATGTGTCGATATTTGAAAGGTGTCCCTTCGAATGTGTCGATATTTGAAAGGGGTCCTGTGGAATGTGCCGATATTTAAAGGGGTCGCTTGAAATGTGTCGATATTTGAAAGGGGTCCCGGGAATGTGCTGATATTTTAAAGGTGTTGCGGGGAATGTGTCGATATTTGAAAGGGGTCCCGAGAATGTGTCGATATTTGAAAGGGGTCCCAGGAATGTGTCGATATTTGAAAGTGATCCAGGGAATGTGTCGATATTTGAAAGGGGTCCCGGGAATGTGACGATATTTGAAAGGTGACCCTTCGAATGTGTCAATATTTCAAACGGGTCCCGGGAATGTGTCGATATTTGAAAGGGGTCCCCGGGAATGTGACGATATTTGACAGGGGTCCCGGGAATGTGTCGATATTTGAAAGGTGTCCCTTCGAATGGGTCAATATTTCAAATGGGTCCCGGGAATGTGTCGATATTTGAAAGGGGTCCTGTGGAATGTGTCGATATTTGAAAGGGATCTCGGGGAATGTGTCGATATTTGAAAGTGGTCCTAGGGAATGTGTCGATGTTTGAAAGGGGTCCCGGGAATGTGTCGATATTTGAAAAGGGTCCTGGGGAATGTGTCGATATTTGAAAGGGGTCCCGGGAATGTGTCGATATTTGAAAGGGGTCCCGGGGAATGTGTCGATATTTGAAAGGGGTCCCGGGGAATGTGTCTATATTTGAACGGGGTCCTGGGACTTTATTGATATTTGAAAGGGGTCCTGGGGAATGTGTCAATATTTGAAAGGGGTCTCGGATAATGTGTCGATATTTGAAAGTGGTCCCGGGAATGTGTCGATATTTGAAAGGGGTCCCAGGAATGTATCGATATTTGAAACGGGTCCCGGGAATGTGTCAATATTTGAAAGATGTCCCGGGAATGTGTTGATATTTGAAAAGGGTCCCGGGAAAGTGTCGATATTTGAAAGGGGTCCTGGGAAGGTGTCGATATTTGAAAGATGTCCCGGGAATGTGTTGATATTTGAAAAGTGTCCCGGGAATGTGTCAATATTTGAAAGGTGTGCTGGAAATGTGTCGATATTTGAGCAGGTTCCCGGGAATGTGTCGATATTTGCAAGGGGTCCCGGGAAGGTGTCGATATTTGAAAGGGTTCCCGGGAATGTGTCGATATTTGAAAGGGGTCCCGGGAAGGTGTCGACATTTAAAGGGGTCGCTTGAAATGTGTCGATATTTGAAAGGGGTCCCGGGAATGTGCTGATATTTTAAAGGTGTTGCGGGGAATGTGTCGATATTTGAAAGGGGTCCCGAGAATGTGTCGATATTTGAAAGGGGTCCCGGGAATGTGTCGATATTTGAAAGGGGTCCCCAGGAATGTGACGATATTTGACAGGGGTCCCGGGAATGTGTCGATATTTGAAAGTGATCCAGGGAATGTGTCGATATTTGAAAGGGTTCCCGGGAATGTGACGATATTTGAAAGGTGACCCTTCGAATGTGTCAATATTTCAAATGGGTCCCGGGAATGTGTCGAAATTTGAAAGGGGTCCCGGGAATGTGTCGATATTTGAAAGGGATCCAGGGAATGTGTCGATATTTGAAAGGGGTCCCGGGAATGTGTCGATATTTGAAAGGTGTCCCTTCGAATGTGTCGATATTTGAAAGGGGTCCTGTGGAATGTGCCGATATTTGAAACGGGTCTCGGGGAATGTGTCGATATTTGAAAGTGGTCCTAGGGAATGTGTCGATATTTGAAAGGGGTCCCGGGAATGTGTCGATATTTGAAAAGGGTCCTGGGAATGTGTCGATATTTGAAAGGGGTCCCGGGAATGTGTCGATATTTGAAAGGGGTCCCCGGGAATGTGACGATATTTGAAAGGGGTCCCGGGAATGTGTGGATATTTGAAAGGGGTCCTGGGGAATGTGTCGATATTTGAAAGGTGTCCTGGGGAATGTGTCGATATTTGAAAGGGGTCTCGGGGAATGTGTCGATATTTGAAAGTGGTCCCGGGAATGTGTCGATATTTGAAAGGGGTCCCAGGAATGTGTCGATATTTCAAAGGGGTCCCGGAAATGTGTCAATATTTGAAAGGTGTCCCGGGAATGTGTTGACATTTGAAAAGGGTCCCGGGAAAGTGTCAATATTTGAAAGGGGTCCCTTCGAATGTGTCGATATTTCAAAAGTGTCCTGCAAATGCGTCGATATTTGAAAGGGGTCCCGGGAAGGTGTCGATATTTGAAAGGGGTCCCGGGAATGTGTCGATATTTGAAAGGGGTCCTGGGAAATGTGTCGATACTTGAAAGGGTTCCCGGGAATGTGTTGATATTTGAAAGGGGTCCCGGGAAGGTGTCGACATTTAATGGGGTCGCTTGAAATGTACCGATATTTGAAAGGGGTCCCGGGAATGTGTCGATATTTTAAAGGGGTTCTGGGGAATGTGTCGATATTTGAAAGAGGTCCCGAGAATGTGTCGATATTTGAAAGGGGTCTCGGGGAATGTGTCGATATTTGAAAGTGGTCCCGGCAATGTGTCGATATTTGAAAGGGGTCCCAGGAATGTGTTGATATTTCAAAGGGGTCCCGGGAATGTGTCAATATTTGAAAGGTGTCCCGGGAATGTGTTGACATTTGAAAAGGGTCCCGGGAAAGTGTCAATATTTGAAAGGGGTCGCGGGGAATTTGTTGATATTTGAAAGGGGTCCCGGGATTGTGTCAGTATTGGAAAGGTGTCCCGGGAATGTTTTGATATTTGAAAGGGTCCCCGGGAATGTGTGGATATTTGAAAGGGGTCCCCGGGAATGTGGTGATATTTGAAAGGGGTCCCCGGGAATCTGCTGATTTTTGGATGGGGTCCTGGGAATGTGTCGATATTTGAAAGGTGTCCTAGGGAATGTGTCGATATTTGAAAGGGGTCCCAGGAATGTGTCGATATTTGAAAGGTGTCCCTTCGAATGTGTCAATATTTGATAGGGGTTCCGGGAATGTGTCGATATTTGAAAGGGGTCCCGGGAATGTGTCGATATTTGAAAGGGGTCCTGAGAAGGTGTCGATATTTGAAAGGGATCAGCGAATGTGTTGATATTTTACAGGGGTCACGGGGAATGTGCTGATATTTGCAGAGGGTTCCCAGGAATGTGTCGATATTTGAAAGCGGTCCTGGGGAATGTTTCGGCATTTGAAAGGGGTTCTGGGAATCTATCAATATTTGAAAGGGGTCCCAGGAATGTGTCAATATTTGAAAGGAGTCCCGGGAATGTGTGGATATTTGAAAGGGGTTCCGGGGAATGTGTCGATATTTGAAAGGGGTCCCGGGAATGTGTCGATCTTTGAAAGGGGTCCTGGGAATGTGTCGATATTTGAAAGGGGTCCCCGGGAATGTGACGATATTTGAAAGGGGTCCCGGGAATGTGTCGATATTTGAAAGGGGTCCTGGGGAATGTGTCGATATTTGGAAGGGTTCCTGGGGAAAGTGTCGATATTTGAAAGGGGTCTCGGGGAATGTGTCGATATTTGAAAGTGGTCCTGGGAATGTGTTGATATTTGAAAGGGGTCCCAGGAATGTGTCGATATTTGAAAGGGGTCCGGGAAGGTGTCGACATTTAAAGGGGTCTCTTGAAATGTGTCGATATTTGAAATTGGTCCCGAGAATGTGTCGATATTTGAAAGGGGTCCTGGGAATGAGTCGATATTTGAAAGGGGTCCCGGGGAATGTGTCGATATTTGAAAAGGGTCCGCGGTAATGTTTTGATATTTGAAAGGGTTCCCGGGAATGTGTCGATATCTGAAAGGGGTTCCGGGGAATGTGTCAATATGTGAAAGGGGTCCTGGGAATGTGTCGATATTTGAAAGAGGTCCCGGGAAATATGTTGATTTTTGAAAGGTGTCCCGGGAATGTGTTGACATTTGAAAAGGGTCCCGGGAAAGTGTCAATATTTGAAAGGGGTCGCGGGGAATTTGTTGATATTTGAAAGGGGTCCCGGGATTGTGTCAGTATTGGAAAGGTGTCCCGGGAATGTTTTGATATTTGAAAGGGTCCCCGGGAATGTGTGGATATTTGAAAGGGGTCCCCGGGAATGTGGTGATATTTGAAAGGGGTCCCCGGGAATCTGCTGATTTTTGGATGGGGTCCTGGGAATGTGTCGATATTTGAAAGGTGTCCTAGGGAATGTGTCGATATTTGAAAGGGGTCCCAGGAATGTGTCGATATTTGAAAGGTGTCCCTTCGAATGTGTCAATATTTGATAGGGGTTCCGGGAATGTGTCGATATTTGAAAGGGGTCCCGGGAATGTGTCGATATTTGAAAGGGGTCCTGAGAAGGTGTCGATATTTGAAAGGGATCAGCGAATGTGTTGATATTTTACAGGGGTCACGGGGAATGTGCTGATATTTGCAGAGGGTTCCCAGGAATGTGTCGATATTTGAAAGCGGTCCTGGGGAATGTTTCGGCATTTGAAAGGGGTTCTGGGAATCTATCAATATTTGAAAGGGGTCCCAGGAATGTGTCAATATTTGAAAGGAGTCCCGGGAATGTGTGGATATTTGAAAGGGGTTCCGGGGAATGTGTCGATATTTGAAAGGGGTCCCGGGAATGTGTCGATCTTTGAAAGGGGTCCTGGGAATGTGTCGATATTTGAAAGGGGTCCCCGGGAATGTGACGATATTTGAAAGGGGTCCCGGGAATGTGTCGATATTTGAAAGGGGTCCTGGGGAATGTGTCGATATTTGGAAGGGTTCCTGGGGAAAGTGTCGATATTTGAAAGGGGTCTCGGGGAATGTGTCGATATTTGAAAGTGGTCCCGGGAATGTGTTGATATTTGAAAGGGGTCCCAGGAATGTGTCGATATTTGAAAGGGGTCCGGGAAGGTGTCGACATTTAAAGGGGTCTCTTGAAATGTGTCGATATTTGAAATTGGTCCCGAGAATGTGTCGATATTTGAAAGGGGTCCTGGGAATGAGTCGATATTTGAAAGGGGTCCCGGGGAATGTGTCGATATTTGAAAAGGGTCCGCGGTAATGTTTCGATATTTGAAAGGGTTCCCGGGAATGTGTCGATATCTGAAAGGGGTTCCGGGGAATGTGTCAATATGTGAAAGGGGTCCTGGGAATGTGTCGATATTTGAAAGAGGTCCCGGGAAATATGTTGATTTTTGAAAGGAGTCCCGGGAATATGTCGATATTTGAAAGGGGTCCCGGGGAATGTGTCGATATTTAAAAGGGGTCCTGGGAATGTGTCGGTATATGAAACGGGTCCCCAGGATTGTGTAGATATTAGCAAGGGTCCCGGGAATGTCGATATTGGAAAGGGGTCCAGGGAATGTGTTGATATTTGAAAGGGGTCCCAGGAATGTGTCGATATTTGAAAGGGGTCCCGGGAATGTGTCAATATTTGAAAGGGGTCGCGGGGAATGTGTTGATATTTGAAAGGGGTCCCGGGATTGTGTCAGTATTGGAAGTGTGTCCCGGGAACGTTTCAATATTTGAACGGGTCCCCGGGAATCTGTGGATATTTGAAAGGGGTCCCCGGGAATGTGGTGATATTTGAAAGGGGTCCCCGGGAATCTGCTGATTTTTGGATGGGGTCCTGGGAATGTGTCGATATTTGAAAGGTGTCAAAGGGAATGTGTCGATATTTGAAAGGGGTCCCAGGAATGTGTCGATATTTGAAAGGTGTCCCTTCGAATGTGTCAATATTTGATAGGGGTTCCGGAAATGTGTCGATATTTGAAAGGGGTCCCGGGAATGTGTCGATATTTGAAAGGGGTCCTGAGAAGGTGTCGATATTTGAAAGGGATCCATCGAATGTGTTGATATTTTAAAGGGGTCCCGGGGAATGTGCTGATATTTGCAGAGGGTTCCCAGGAAAGTGTCGATATTTGAAAGCGGTCCTGGGGAATGTTTCGACATTTGAAAGGGGTTCCTGGAATCTGTCGATATTTGAAAGGGGTCCCGGGAATGTGCCGATATTTGAAAGGAGCCCCGGGAATGTGTCGATATTTGAAATGGTCCTGGGGAATGTGTCGATATCTGAAAGGCGTCCCGGGCATGTTTCGATCTTTGAAAGGTGTCCTGGGAATGTGTCGATATTTCAAAGTGGTCCCCGGGAATGTGCCGATATTTGAAAGGGTTCCCAGGATTGTGTCAATATTTGAAAGGGGTCGTGTGGAATGTGTTGATATTTGCAGCGGGGTCCTAGGAATGTGTCGATATTTGAAAGGGGTCCCGGGAATGTGTCGATATTTGAAAGGGGTCCAGGCAATGTGTCGATATCTGAAAAGGGTCCCCGGGAATGTGGTGATATTTGAAAGTTGTCCCCTGGAATGTGCCGATATTTGAAAGGAGACCCAGGAAGATGTCGATAATTGAAAGGGGTCCCCGGGAATGTGTCGATATTTGAAAGGGGTCCCCGGGAATGTGTCGATATTTGAAAGGGGTCCCGGGAATGTGTCGATATTTGAAAGGGGTCCCCGGGAATGTGTCGATATTTGAAAGGCGTTTCGGGAACGTGTCGATATTTCAAAGTGGTCCCCGGGAATGTGCCGATATTTGAAAGAGGTCCCAGGAATGTGTCAATATTTGAAAGGTGTCGTGTGGAATGTGTTGATATTTGCAGAGGGGTCCTAGGAATGTGTCAATATTTGAAAGCGGTCCTGGGGAATGTGTCGATATTTGAAAGGGGTTCCTGGGAATGTGTCGATATTTGAAAGGGGTCCCGGGAAAGTGTCGATATTTGAAAGGGGTCCCAGGCAATGTGTCGATATTTGAAAAGGGTCCCCGGGAATGTGGTGATATTTGAAAGGGGTCCCCGGGAATGTGCTGATATTTGAAAGGAGTCCCAGGAAGATGTCGATATTTGAAAGGGGTCATGTGGAATGTGTTGATATTTGCAGAGGGGTCCTTGGAATGCGTCGATATTTGAATGCGGTCCTGGGGAATGTGTTGATATTTGAAAGGGGTCCCAGGAAGATGTCGATATTTGAAAGGGATCCCGGGGAATGTGTCGATATTTGAAAGGGGTCCTGGGAATGTGTCTTCATTTGAAAGGGTTCCCGGGAATGTGACAATATTTGAAAGGAGTCCCGGGAATGTGTTTATATTTGAATGGGGTCCCGGGGAATGTGTCGATATTTGAAAGGGGCCCCGGGAATGTGTCGATATTTGAAATGGATCCAGGGAATGTGTTGATATTTGAAAGGGGTCCCGCGAATGTGTCGATATTTGAAAGGGATCCAGGGAATGTGTTGATATTTGAAAGGGGTCCTGGGGAATGTGTCGATAATTGAAAGGGGTCCCGGGAATGTGTCGATATTTGAAATGTCTCCTAGGGAATGTGTCGATATTTGAAAGGGGTCCCGGGGAATGTGTCGATATTTAAAAGGAGTCCTGGGAATGTGTCAATACATGAAAGGGGTCCCCGGGATAGAGTCGATATTAGAAAGGGGTCCCGGGATTGTGTCGATATTTGAAAGGGGTCCAAGGAATGTGTCGATATATGAAAGGGGTCCCGGCAATGTCTCGATATTTGAAAGGGGTCCTCGGGAATGTGTCGATATTTGAAAGGGGTCTCGGGGGATGTGTCGATATTTAAAAGGTGTCCTGGGAATGTGTCGATATATGAGAGGGGTTCTCCGGGATTGTGTCGATATTAGAAAGGGATCCCGGGAATGTGTCTATATTTGAAAGGGGTCCCGGGAATGTGTCGATATTTGAAAGGGGTCCTGGGGAATGTGTCGATATTCGAAAGGGGTTGCGGGGAATGTGTCGATATTTGAAAGGAGTCCCGGGATTGTGTCAATATTTGAAAGGTGTCCCGGGAATGTGCCGATATTTGAAAGGGGCCCCGGGAATGTGTCAATATTTGAAAGGAGTCCCGGGATTGTGTCAGCATTTGAAAGGTGTCCCGGGAATGTGTCGATATTTGAAAAGGGTCCCCGGGAATGTGGTGATATTTGAAAGGGGTCCCCGGGAATGTGCCGATATTTGAAAGGAGTCCCAGGAAGATGTCGATATTTGAAAGGGGTCATGTGGAATGTGTTCATATTTGCAGAGGGGTCCTAGGAATGCGTCAATATTTGAAAGCGGTCCTGGGGAATGTGTTGATATTTGAAAGGGGTCCCAGGAAGATGTTGATATTTGAAAGGGATCCCGGGGAATGTGTCGATATTTGAAAGGGGTCCCGGGAATGTGTCTTCATTTGAAAGGGTTCCCAGGAATGTGACAATATTTGAAAGGCTTCCCGGAATGTGTTGATATTTGAAAGGGGTCCCGGGGAATGTGTCGATATTTGAAAGGGGTCCCGGGAATGTGTCGATATTTGAAAGGGATCCAGGGAATGTGTTCATATTTGAAAGGGGTCCCGCGAATGTGTCGATATTTGAAAGGGATCCAGGGAATGTGTTGATATTTGAATGGGGTCCTGGGGAATGTGTCGATAATTGAAAGGGGTCCCGGGAATGTGTCGATATTTGAAATGTGTCCTAGGGAATGTGTCGATATTTGAAAGGGGTCCCGGGGAATGTGTCGATATTTAAAAGGGGTCCTGGGAATGTGTCAATACATGAAAGGGGTCCCCGGGATAGAGTCGATATTAGAAAGGGGTCCCGGGACTGTGTCGATATTTGAAAGGGGTCCAAGGAATGTGTCGATATTTGAAAGGGGTCCTGGGGAATGTGTCGATATTTGAAAGGGGTCTCGGGGGATGTTTCGATATTTAAAAGATGTCCTGGGAATGTGTCGATATATGAGAGGGGTTCTCCGTGATTGTGTCGATATTAGAAAGGGATCCCGGGAATGTGTCGATATTTGAAAGGGGTCCCGGGAATGTGTCAATATTTGAAAGGGGACCTGGGGAATGTGTCGATATTCGAAAGGGGTCACGGGGAATGTGTCGATATTTGAAAGGAGTCCCAGGATTGTGTCAGTATTTGAAAGGTGTCCCGGGAATGTGCCGGTATTTGAAAGGGGCCCCGGGAATGTGTCGATATTTGAAAGGAGTCCCGGGACTGTGTCAGTATTTGAAAGGTGTCCCAGGAATATCTCGATACTTGAAAGGGGCCCCGAGAATGTGTTGATATTTGAAAGGGGTCCTGGGGAATGTGTTGATATTTGAAAGGGGTCATGGGATTGTCTCGATATTTGAAAGGTTTCCTAGGGAAAGTGTCGATATTTGAAAGGGGTCCCGGGGAATGTGTCGATATTTGAAAGGGGTCCCGCGAATGTGTCGATATTTGAAAGGGACCCAGGGAATGTGTTGATATTTGAATGGGGTCCCGGGGAATGTGTCGATATTTGAAAGGGGTCCCGGGAATGTGTCGGTATTTGAAAGGGATCCAGGGAATGTGTTGATATTTGAAAGGGGTACTGGGGAATGTGTTGATATTTGAAAGGGGTCACGGGATTGTCTCGATATTTGAAAGGTTTCCTAGGGAAAGTGTCGATATTTGAAAGGGGTCCCGGGGAATGTGTCGATATTTGAAAGGGGTCCCGCGAATGTGTCGATATTTGAAAGGGACCCAGGGAATGTGTTGATATTTGAAAGGGGTCCTGGGGAATGTGTCGATAATTGAAAGGCGTCCCGGGGAATGTGGCGATATTTGAAAGGGGTCCCGCGAATGTGTCGATATTTGAAAGGGACCCAGGGAATGTGTTGATATTTGAAAGGGGTCCTGGGGAATGTGTCGATAATTGAAAGGCGTCCCGGGGAATGTGTCGATATTTGAAAGGGGTCCCCGGGAATGCGTCGGTATTTGAAAGGAGTTCCGGGAATGTGTCGATATTTGAAAGGGATCCAGGGAATGTGTTGATATTTGAAAGGGGTCCCGGGGAATGGCCGATATTTGAAAGGGGTCCCGGGAATGTGTCTCATTTGAAAAGGGTCCCAGGAATGTGTCGATATTTCAAAGGGTTCCCCGGGAATGTGTCGATATTTTAAATGGGTCGCGGGGAATGTGTCGATATTTGAAAGGTGTCCCGGGATTCTATCGATATTTGAAAGGGGTCCCGGGAATGTGTCGATATTTGAAAGGGGTCCCCGGGAATGTATCGATATATTGAAAGGGGTCCCGGGAATGTGTCGATATTTGAAAGTGGTCCCTGGGAATGTGTCAATATTTGAAAGGGGTCCCTGGGAATGTGTCGATATTTGAAAGGAGTCCCGGGAACGTGTCGATATTTGAAAGGCATCCAGGGAATGTGTTGATATTTGAAAGGGGTCCTGGGGAATGTGTCGATATTTGAAAGGGGTCCCGGGGAATATGCCGATATTTCAAAGGGGTCCCGGGAATGTGTCGATATTTGAAAGGGGTCCCCGGGAATGTGTCGATATATTGAAAGGGGTCCCGGGAATGTGTCGATATTTGAAAGTGGTCCCTGGGAATGTGTCAATATTTGAAAGGGGTCCCTGGGAATGTGTCGATATTTGAAAGGAGTCCCGGGAACGTGTCGATATTTGAAAGGCATCCAGGGAATGTGTCGATATTTGAAAGGGGTCCTGGGGAATGTGTCGATATTTGAAAGGGGTCCCGGGGAATGTGCCGATATTTCAAAGGGGTCCCGGGAATGTGTCGATATTTGAAAGTGTTCCCAGGGAATGTGACGATATTTCAAAGGGGTGCCCAGGAATGTGTCGATATTTGAAAGGCGTTTCGGGAACGTGTCGATATTTCAAAGTGGTCCCCGGGAATGTGCCGATATTTGAAAGGGGTCCCAGGAATGTGTCAATATTTGAAAGGGGTCGTGTGGAATGTGTTGATATTTGCAGAGGGGTCCTAGGAATGTGTCAATATTTGAAAGCGGTCCTGGGGAATGTGTCGATATTTGAAAGGGTTCCCGGGAATGTGTCTTCATTTGAAAAGGGTCCCGTGAATGAGTCGATACTTGAAAGGGGTCGCCGGGAATGTGACGATATTTGAAAGGGGTCTTGGGAATGTGTCGATATTTGAACGGGGTCCCGGGAATGTGTCGATATTTGAAAGGGGTCCTGGGGAATGTGTCGATATTTGAAAGGGGTCCCGGGGAATGTGCTGATATTTCAAAGGGGTCCCGGGAATGTGTCAAAATTTGCAAGTGGTCCCAGGGAATGTGTCGATATTTCAATGGGGTCCCCGGGAATGTGTCGATATTTTAAATGGGCCGCGGGGAATGTATCGATATTTGAAAGGTGTCCCGGGAATCTATCGATATTTGAAAGGGGTCCCGGGCATGTGTCGATATTTGAAAGGGGTCCCCGGGAGTGTGTCGATATTTGAAAGGCGTTTGGGGAACGTGTCGATATTTAAAAGTGGTCCCAGGGAATGTGCCGATATTTGAAAGTGGTCCCAGGAAGGTGTCAATATTTGAAAGGGATCGTGTGGAATGTGTTGATATTTGCAGAGGGGTACTAGGAATGTGTCGATATTTGAAAGTGGTCCTGGGGAATGCGTCGATATTTGAAAGGGGTTCCTGGGAATGTGTCGATATTTGAAAGGGGTCCCGGGAACGTGTCGATATTTGAAAGGGGTCCCAGGCAATGTGTCGATATTTGAAAAGGTTCCCCGGGAATGTGGTGATATTTGAAAGGGGTCCCAGGGAATGTGCCGATATTTGAAAGGGGTCCCAGGAAGATGTCGATATTTGAAAGGGGTCGTGTGGAATGTGTTGATATTTGCAGAGGGGTCCTAGGAATGCGTCGATATTTGAAAGCGGTCCTCGGGAATGTGTTGATATTTGAAAGGGGTCCCAGGAAGAAGTCGATATTTGAAAGGGATCCCGGGGAATGTGTCAATATTTGAAAGGGGTCCCGGGAATGTGTCTTCATTTGAAACAGTTCCCGGGAATGTGACGATATTTGAAAGGAGTCCCGGGAATGTGTTGATATTTGAATGGGGTCCCGGGGAATGTGTCGATATTTGAAAGGGGTCCTGGGAATGTGTCGGTATTTGAAAGGGATCCAGGGAATGTGTTGATATTTGAAAGGGGTCCTGGGGAATGTGTTGATATTTGAAAGGGGTCACGGGATTGTCTCGATATTTGAAAGGTTTCCTAGGGAAAGTGTCGATATTTGAAAGGGGTCCCGGGGAATGTGTCGATAATTGAAAGGTGTCCCGCGAATGTGTCGACATTTGAAAGGGACCCAGGGAATGTGTTGATATTTGAATGGGGTCCTGGGGAATATGTCGATAATTGAAAGGCGTCCCGGGGAATGTGTCGATATTTGAAAGGGGACCCCAGGAATGTGTTGATATTTGAAAGGAGTTCCGGGAATGTGTCGATATTTGAAAGGGATCCAGGGAATGTGTTGATATTTGAAAGGGGTCCTGGGGAATGTGTCAATATTTGAAAGGGGTCCCGGGGAATGTGCCGATATTCCAAAGGGGTCCCGGGAATGTGTTGATATTTGAAAGTGTTCCCAGGAAATGTTTCGATATATCAAAGGGGTTCCCGGGAATGTGTCGATATTTTAAATGGGCCGTGGGGAATGTGTCGATATTTGAAAGGTGTCCCGGTAAACTATCGATATTTGAAAGCGATCTTGGGAATGTGTCGATATTTGAAAGGGGTCCCCGGAAATGTGTCGATATTTGAAAGGCGTTTCGGGAATGTGTCGATATTTCAAAGTGGTCCCTGGGAATGTGCCGATATTTGAAAAGGGTCCCAGGAATGTGTTGATATTTGAAAGGGGTCCCGGGAATGTGTCTCATTTGAAAATGTTCCCGGGAATGTGTCGATATTTGAAAGTGGTCCCAGGGAATGTGTCAATATTTCAAAGGGGTCCCCGGGAATGTGTCGATATTTTAAATGGGTCGTGGGGAATGTGTCGATATTTGAAAGGTGTCCCGGGAATCTATCGATATTTGAAAGGGGTCCCGGGAATGTGACGATATTTGAAAGGGGTCCCCGGGAATGTGTCAATATATTGAAAGGGGTCCTGGGAATGTGTCGATATTTGAAAGTGGTCCCTGGGAATGTGTTGATATTTGAAAGGGGTCCCCGGGAATGTGTCGATATTTGAAAGGAGTCCCGGGAATGTGTCGATATTTGAAAGGGATCCAGGGAATGTGTTGATATTTGAAAGGGGTCCTGGCGAATGTGTCGATATTTGAAAGGGGTCCCGGGGAATGTGCCGATATTTCAAAGGGGTCCCGGGAATGTGTCAATATTTGAAAGTGTTCCCAGGGAATGTGTCGATATTTCAAAGGGGTCCCGGGAATCTGTCGATATTTTAAATGGGCCGTGGGGAATGTGTCAATATTTGAAAGGTGTCCCGGTAATCTATCGATATTTGAAAGGGGTCCCAGGAATGTGTCGATATTTGAAAGTGGTCCCCGGGAATGTGTCGATATTTGAAAGGCGTTTCGGGAATGTGTCGATATTTCAAAGTGGTCCCCGGGAATGTGCCGATATTTGAAAGGGTTCCCAGGATTGAGTCAATATTTGAAAGGGGTCGTGTGGAATGTGTTGATATTTGCAGCGGGGTCCTAGGAATGTGTCGATATTTGAAAGGGGTCCCGGGAATGTGTCGATATTTGAAAGGGGTCCAGGCAATGTGTCGATATTTGAAAAGGGTCCCCGGGAATGTGGTGATATTTGAAAGGTGTCCCCGGGAATGTGCCGATATTTGAAAGGAGTCCCAGGAAGATGTCGATATTTGAAAGGGGTCATGTGGAATGTGTTGATATTTGCAGAGTGGTCCTAGGAATGCGTCGATATTTGTAAGCGGTCCTGGGGAATGTGTTGAAATTTGAAAGGGGTCCCAGGAAGATGTCGATATTTCAAAGGGATCCCGGGGAATGTGTCGATATTTGAAAGGGGTCCCGGGAATGTGTCTTCATTTGAAAGGGTTCCCGGGAATGTGACAATATTTGAAAGGAGTCTCGGGAATGTGTTGATCTTTGAAAGGGGTCCCGGGGAATGTGTCGATATTTGAAAGGGGTCCCGGGAATGTGTCTCATTTGAAAATTTTCCCGGGAATGTGTCGATATTTGAAAGTGGTCCCAGGGAATGTGTCAATATTTCAAAGGGGTCCCGGGAATGTGTCGATATTTGAAAGGGATCCAGGGAATGTGTTGATATTTGAAAGGGGTCCCGCGAATGTGTCGATATTTGATAGGGATCCAGGGAATGTGTCGATATTTGAAATGTGTCCTAGGGAATGTGTCGATATTTGAAAGGGGTCCCGGGGAATGTGTCGATATTTCAAAGGGGTTCCCGGGAATGTGTCGATATTTTAAATGGGCCGTGGGGAATGTGTCGATATTATAAAGGTGTCCCGGTAATCTATCAATATTTGAAAGGGGTCCCGGGAATGTGTCAATATTTGAAAGGGGTCCCCGGGAATGTGTCGATATTTGAAAGGCGTTTCGGGAACGTGTCGATATTTCAAAGTGGTCCCCGGGAATGTGCCGATATTTGAAAAGGGTCCCAGGAATGTGTCGATATTTGAAAGGGGTCCCGGGAATGTGTCTCATTTGAAAATGTTCCCGGGAATGTGTCGATATTTGAAAGTGGTCCCAGGGAATTTGTCAATATTTCAAAGGGTTCCCCGGGAATGTGTCGATATTTTAAATGGGTCGCGGGGAATGTGTCGATATTTGAAAGGTGTCCCGGGATTCTATCGATATTTGAAAGGGGTCCCGGGAATGTGTCGATATTTGAAAGGGGTCCCCGGGAATGTATCGATATATTGAAAGGGGTCCCGGGAATGTGTCGATATTTCAAAGTGGTCCCTGGGAATGTGTCAATATTTGAAAGGGGTCCCTGGGAATGTGTCGATATTTGAAAGGAGTCCCGGGAACGTGTCGATATTTGAAAGGCATCCAGGGAATGTGTTGATATTTGAAAGGGGTCCTGGGGAATGTGTCGATATTTGAAAGGGGTCCCGGGGAATATGCCGATATTTCAAAGGGGTCCCGGGAATGTGTCGATATTTGAAAGGGGTCCCCGGGAATGTGTCGATATATTGAAAGGGGTCCCGGGAATGGTTCGATATTTGAAAGTGGTCCCTGGGAATGTGTCAATATTTGAAAGGGGTCCCTGGGAATGTGTCGATATTTGAAAGGAGTCCCGGGAACGTGTCGATATTTGAAAGGCATCCAGGGAATGTGTCGATATTTGAAAGGGGTCCTGGGGAATGTGTCAATATTTGAAAGGGGTCCCGGGGAATGTGCCGATATTTCAAAGGGGTCCCGGGAATGTGTCGATATTTGAAAGTGTTCCCAGGGAATGTGACGATATTTCAAAGGGGTGCCCAGGAATGTGTCGATATTTGAAAGGCATTTCGGGAACGTGTCGATATTTCAAAGTGGTCCCCGGGAATGTGCCGATATTTGAAAGGGGTCCCAGGAATGTGTCAATATTTGAAAGGGGTCGTGTGGAATGTGTTGATATTTGCAGAGGGGTCCTAGGAATGTGTCAATATTTGAAAGCGGTCCTGGGGAATGTGTCGATATTTGAAAGGGTTCCCGGGAATGTGTCTTCATTTGAAAAGGGTCCCGTGAATGAGTCGATACTTGAAAGTGGTCGCCGGGAATGTGGCGATATTTGAAAGTGGTCTCGGGAATGTGTCGATATTTGAAAGGGATCCAGGGAATGTGTTGATGTTTGAAAGGGGTCCTGGGGAATGTGTCGATATTTGAAAGGGGTACCGGGGAATGTGTCGATATTTGAAAGGGTTCCCGGGAATGTGTCTTCATTTGAAAAGCGTCCCGTGAATGAGTCGATACTTGAAAGGGGTCACCGGGAATGTGACGATATTTGAAAGGGGTCTTGGGAATGTGTCGATATTTGAACGGGGTCCCGGGAATGTGTCGATATTTGAAAGGGGTCCTGGGGAATGTGTCGATATTTGAAAGGGGTCCCGGGGAATGTGCTGATATTTCAAAGGGGTCCCGGGAATGTGTCAAAATTTGCAAGTGGTCCCAGGGAATGTGTCGATATTTCAATGGGGTCCCCGGGAATGTGTCGATATTTTAAATGGGCCGCGGGGAATGTATCGATATTTTAAAGGTGTCCCGGGAATCTATCGATATTTGAAAGGGGTCCCGGGCATGTGTCGATATTTGAAAGGGGTCCCCGGGAGTGTGTCGATATTTGAAAGGCGTTTGGGGAACGTGTCGATATTTAAAAGTGGTCCCAGGGAATGTGCCGATATTTGAAAGGGGTCCCAGGAAGGTGTCAATATTTGAAAGGGATCGTGTGGAATGTGTTGATATTTGCAGAGGGGTACTAGGAATGTGTCGATATTTGAAAGTGGTCCTGGGGAATGCGTCGATATTTGAAAGGGGTTCCTGGGAATGTGTCGATATTTGAAAGGGGTCCCGGGAACGTGTCGATATTTGAAAGGGGTCCCAGGCAATGTGTCGATATTTGAAAAGGTTCCCCGGGAATGTGGTGATATTTGAAAGGGGTCCCAGGGAATGTGCCGATATTTGAAAGGGGTCCCAGGAAGATGTCGATATTTGAAAGGGGTCGTGTGGAATGTGTTGATATTTGCAGAGGGGTCCTAGGAATGCGTCGATATTTGAAAGCGGTCCTCGGGAATGTGTTGATATTTGAAAGGGGTCCCAGGAAGAAGTCGATATTTGAAAGGGATCCCGGGGAATGTGTCGATATTTGAAAGGGGTCCCGGGAATGTGTCTTCATTTGAAACAGTTCCCGGGAATGTGACGATATTTGAAAGGAGTCCCGGGAATGTGTTGATATTTGAATGGGGTCCCGGGGAATTTGTCGATATTTGAAAGGGGTCCCGGGAATGTGTCGGTATTTGAAAGGGATCCAGGGAATGTGTTGATATTTGAAAGGGGTCCTGGGGAATGTGTTGATATTTGAAAGGGGTCACGGGATTGTCTCGATATTTGAAAGGTTTCCTAGGGAAAGTGTCGATATTTGAAAGGGGTCCCGGGGAATGTGTCGATAATTGAAAGGTGTCCCGCGAATGTGTCGACATTTGAAAGGGACCCAGGGAATGTGTTGATATTTGAATGGGGTCCTGGGGAATATGTCGATAATTGAAAGGCGTCCCGGGGAATGTGTCGATATTTGAAAGGGGTCCCCAGGAATGTGTTGATATTTGAAAGGAGTTCCGGGAATGTGTCGATATTTGAAAGGGATCCAGGGAATGTGTTGATATTTGAAAGGGGTCCTGGGGAATGTGTCAATATTTGAAAGGGGTCCCGGGGAATGTGCCGATATTCCAAAGGGGTCCCGGGAATGTGTTGATATTTGAAAGTGTTCCCAGGAAATGTTTCGATATATCAAAGGGGTTCCCGGGAATGTGTCGATATTTTAAATGGGCCGTGGGGAATGTGTCGATATTTGAAAGGTGTCCCGGTAAACTATCGATATTTGAAAGCGATCTCGGGAATGTGTCGATATTTGAAAGGGGTCCCTGGGAATGTGCCGATATTTGAAAAGGGTCCCAGGAATGTGTCGATATTTGAAAGGGGTCCTGGGAATGTGTCTCATTTGAAAATGTTCCCGGGAATGTGTCGATATTTGAAAGTGGTCCCAGGGAATGTGTCAATATTTCAAAGGGGTCCCCGGGAATGTGTCGATATTTAAATGGGTCGTGGGGAATGTGTCGATATTTGAAAGGTGTCCCGGGAATCTATCGATATTTGAAAGGGGTCCCGGGAATGTGTCGATATTTGAAAGGGTCCCCGGGAATGTGTCGATATTTGAAAGGCGTTTCGGGAACGTGTCGATATTTCAAAGTGGTCCCCGGGAATGTGCCGATATTTGAAAGAGGTCCCAGGAATGTGTCAATAATTGAAAGGTGTCATGTGGAATTTGTTGATATTTGCAGAGGGGTCCTAGGAATGTGTCGATATTTGAAAGCGGTCCTGGGGAATGTGTCGATATTTGAAAGGGGTTCCTGGGAATGTGTCGATATTTGAAAGGGGTCCCGTGAAAGTGTCGATATTTGAAAGGGGTCCCAGGCAATGTGTCGATATTTGAAAAGGGTCCCCGGGAATGTGGTGATATTTGAAAGGGGTCCGCGGGAATGTGCCGATATTTGAAAGGAGTCCCAGGAAGATGTCGATATTTGAAAGGGGTCATGTGGAATGTGTTGATATTTGCAGAGGGGTCCTAGGAATGCGTCGATATTTGAATGCGATCCTGGGGAATGTGTTGATATTTGAAAAGGGGCCCAGGAAGATGTTGATATTTGAAAGGGATCCCGGGGAATGTGTCGATATTTGAAAGGGGTCCTGGGAATGTGTGTTCATTTGAAAGGGTTCCCGGGAATGTGACAATATTTGAAAGGAGTCCCGGGAATGTGTTTATATTTGAATGGGGTCCCGGGGAATGTGTCGATATTTGAAAGGGGTCCCGCGAATGTGTCGATATTTGAAAGGGATCCAGGGAATGTGTTGATATTTGAAAGGGGTCCTGGGGAATGTGTCGATATTTGAAAGGGGTCCCGGGGAATGTGTCGATATTTGAAAGGGGTCCCGGGGAATGTGTCAATATTTAAAAGGAGTCCTGGGAATGTGTCAATACATGAAAGGGGTCCCCGGGATAGAGTCGATATTAGAAAGGGGTCCCGGGATTGTGTCGATATTTGAAAGGGGTCCAAGGAATGTGTCGATATATGAAAGGGGTCCCGGCAATGGCTCGATATTTGAAAGGGGTCCTCGGGAATGTGTCGATATTTGAAAGGGGTCTCGGGGGATGTGTCGATATTTAAAAGGTGTCCTGGGAATGTGTCGATATATGAGAGGGGTTCTCCGGGATTGTGTCGATATTAGAAAGGGATCCCGGGAATGTGTCTATATTTGAAAGGGGTCCCGGGAATGTGTCGATATTTGAAAGGGGTCCTGGGGAATGTGTCGATATTCGAAAGGGGTCGCGGGGAATGTGTCGATATTTGAAAGGAGTCCCGGGATTGTGTCAGTATTTGAAAGGTGTCCCGGGAATGTGCCGATATTTGAAAGGGGCCCCGGGAATGTGTCAATATTTGAAAGGAGTCCCGGGATTGTGTCAGTATTTGAAAGGTGTCCCGGGAATGTGTCGATATTTGAAAAGGGTCCCCGGGAATGTGGTGATATTTGAAAGGGGTCCCCGGGAATGTGCCGATATTTGAAAGGAGTCCCAGGAAGATGTCGATATTTGAAAGGGGTCATGTGGAATGTGTTCATATTTGCAGAGGGGTCCTAGGAATGCGTCAATATTTGAAAGCGGTCCTGGGGAATGTGTTGATATTTGAAAGGGGTCCCAGGAAGATGTTGATATTTGAAAGGGATCCCGGGGAATGTGTCGATGTTTGAAAGGGGTCCCGGGAATGTGTCGATATTTGAAAGGGATCCAGGGAATGTGTTCATATTTGAAAGGGGTCCCGCGAATGTGTCGATATTTGAAAGGGATCCAGGGAATGTGTTGATATTTGAATGGGGTCCTGGGGAATGTGTCGATAATTGAAAGGGGTCCCGGGAATGTGTCGATATTTGAAATGTGTCCTAGGGAATGTGTCGATATTTGAAAGGGGTCCCGGGGAATGTGTCGATATTTAAAAGGGGTCCTGGGAATGTGTCAATTCATGAAAGGGGTCCCCGGGATAGAGTCGATATTAGAAAGGGCTCCCGGGACTGTGTCGATATTTGAAAGGGGCCCAAGGAATGTGTCGATATTTGAAAGGGGTCCTGGGGAATGTGTTAATATTTGAAAGGGGTCTCGGGGGATGTGTCGATATTTAAAAGATGTCCTGGGAATGTGTCGATATATGAGAGGGGTTCTCCGTGATTGTGTCGATATTAGAAAGGGATCCCGGGAATGTGTCGATATTTGAAAGGGGTCCCGGGAATGTGTCAATATTTGAAAGGGGACCTGGGGAATGTGTCGATATTCGAAAGGGGTCGCGGGGAATGTGTCGATATTTGAAAGGGGTCGCGGGGAATGTGTCGATATTTGAAAGGAGTCCCAGGATTGTGTCAGTATTTGAAAGGTGTCCCGGGAATGTGCCGGTATTTGAAAGGGGCCCCGGGAATGTGTCGATATTTGAAAGGAGTCCCGGGACTGTGTCAGTATTTGAAAGGTGTCCCAGGAATATCTCGATACTTGAAAGGGGCCCCGAGAATGTGTTGATATTTGAAAGGGGTCCTGGGGAATGTGTTGATATTTGAAAGGGGTCACGGGATTGTCTCGATATTTGAAAGGTTTCCTAGGGAAAGTGTCGATATTTGAAAGGGGTCCCGGGGAATGTGTCGATATTTGAAAAGGGTCCCGCGAATGTGTCGATATTTGAAAGGGACCCAGGGAATGTGTTGATATTTGAATGGGGTCCCGGGGAATGTGTCGATATTTGAAAGGGGTCCCGGGAATGTGTCGGTATTTGAAAGGGATCCAGGGAATGTGTTGATATTTGAAAGGGGTACTGGGGAATGTGTTGATATTTGAAAGGGGTCACGGGATTGTCTCGATATTTGAAAGGTTTCCTAGGGAAAGTGTCGATATTTGAAAGGGGTCCCGGGGAATGTGTCGATATTTGAAAGGGGTCCCGCGAATGTGTTGATATTTGAAAGGGACCCAGGGAATGTGTTGATATTTGAAAGGGGTCCTGGGGAATGTGTCGATAATTGAAAGGCATCCCGGGGAATGTGTCGATATTTGAAAGGAGTTCCGGGAATGTGTCGATATTTGAAAGGGATCCAGGGAATGTGTTGATATTTGAAAGGGGTCCTGGGGAATGTGTCGATATTTGAAAGGGGTCCCGGGGAATGTGCCGATGTTTCAAAGGGGTCCCGGGAATGTGTTGATATTTGAAAGTGTTCCCAGGAAATATTTCGATATATCAAAGGGGTTCCCGGGAATGTGTCGATATTTTAAATGGGCCGTGGGGAATGTGTCGATATTTGAAAGGTGTCCCGGTAAACAATCGATATTTGAAAGCGATCTCGGGAATGTGTCGATATTTGAAAGGGGTCCCCGGAAATGTGTCGATATTTGAAAGGCGTTTCGGGAATGTGTCGATATTTCAAAGTGGTCCCTGGGAATGTGCCGATATTTGAAAAGGGTCCCAGGAATGTGTTGATATTTGAAAGGGGTCCCGGGAATGTGTCTCATTTGAAAATGTTCCCGGGAATGTGTCGATATTTGAAAGTGGTCCCAGGGAATGTGTCAATATTTCAAAGGGGTCCCCGGGAATGTGTCGATATTTTAAATGGGTCGTGGGGAATGTGTCGATATTTGAAAGGTGTCCCGGGAATCTATCGATATTTGAAAGGGGTCCCGGGAATGTGACGATATTTGAAAGGGGTCCCCGGGAATGTGTCAATATATTGAAAGGGGTCCCGGGAATGTGTCGATATTTGAAAGTGGTCCCTGGGAATGTGTCGATATTTGAAAGGGGTCCCCGGGAATGTGTCGATATTTGAAAGGAGTCCCGGGAATGTGTCGATATTTGAAAGGGATCCAGGGAATGTGTTGATATTTGAAATGGGTCCTGGCGAATGTGTCGATATTTGAAAGGGGTCCCGGGGAATGTGCCGATATTTCAAAGGGTTCCCGGGAATGTGTCAATATTTGAAAGTGTTCCCAGGGAATGTGTCGATATTTCAAAGGGGTCCCCGGGAATCTGTCGATATTTTAAATGGGCCGTGGGGAATGTGTCAATATTTGAAAGGTGTCCCGGTAATCTATTGATATTTGAAAGGGGTCCCAGGAATGTGTCGATATTTGAAAGTGGTCCCCGGGAATGTGTCGATATTTGAAAGGCGTTTCGGGAATGTGTCGATATTTCAAAGTGGTCCCCGGGAATGTGCCGATATTTGAAAGGGTTCCCAGCATTGAGTCAATATTTGAAAGGGGTCGTGTGGAATGTGTTGATATTTGCAGCGGGGTCCTAGGAATGTGTCGATATTTGAAAGGGGTCCCGGGAATGTGTCGATATTTGAAAGGGGTCCAGGCAATGTGTCGATATTTGAAAAGGGTCCCCGGGAATGTGCTGATATTTGAAAGGTGTCCCCGGGAATGTGCCGATATTTGAAAGGAGTCCTAGGAAGATGTCAATATTTGAAAGGGGTCATGTGGAATGTGTTGATATTTGCAGAGGGGTCCTAGGAATGCGTCGATATTTGTAAGCGGTCCTGGGGAATGTGTTGAAATTTGAAAGGGGTCCCAGGAAGATGTCGATATTTGAAAGGGATCCCGGGGAATGTGTTGATATTTGAAAGGGGTCCCGGGAATGTGTCTTCATTTGAAAGGGTTCCCGGGAATGTGACAATATTTGAAAGGAGTCTCGGGAATGTGTTGATCTTTGAATGGGGTCCCGGGGAATGTGTCGATATTTGAAAGGGGTCCCGCGAATGTGTCGATATTTGATAGGGATCTAGGGAATGTGTCGATATTTGAAATGTGTCCTAGGGAATGTGTCGATATTTGAAAGGGGTCCCGGGGAATGTGTCGATATTTCAAAGGGGTTCCCGGGAATGTGTCGATATTTTAAATGGGCCGTGGGGAATGTGTCGATATTATAAAGGTGTCCCGGTAATCTATCAATATTTGAAAGGGTTCCCGGGAATGTGTCAATATTTGAAAGGGGTCCCCGGGAATGTGTCGATATTTGAAAGGCGTTTTGGGAACGTGTTGATATTTCAAAGTGGTCCCCGGGAATGTGCCTTTATTTGAAAAGGGTCCCAGGAATGTGTCGATATTTGAAAGGGGTCCCGGGAATGTGTCTCATTTGAAAATGTTCCCGGGAATGTGTCGATATTTGAAAGTGGTCCCAGGGAATGTGTCAATATTTCAAAGGGGTCCCCGGGAATGTGTCGATATTTAAATGGGTCGTGGGGAATGTGTCGATATTTGAAAGGTGTCCCGGGAATCTATCGATATTTGAAAGGGGTCCCGGGAATGTGTCGATATTTGAAAGGGGTCCCCGGGAATGTGTCGATATTTGAAAGGCGTTTCGGGAACGTGTCGATATTTCAAAGTGGTCCCCGGGAATGTGCCGATATTTGAAAGAGGTCCCAGGAATGTGTCAATAATTGAAAGGTGTCGTGTGGAATTTGTTGATATTTGCAGAGGGGTCCTAGGAATGTGTCGATATTTGAAAGCGGTCCTGGGGAATGTGTCGATATTTGAAAGGGGTTCCTGGGAATGTGTCGATATTTGAAAGGGGTCCCGGGAAAGTGTCGATATTTGAAAGGGGTCCCAGGCAATGTGTCGATATTTGAAAAGGGTCCCCGGGAATGTGGTGATATTTGAAAGGGGTCCGCGGGAATGTGCCGATATTTGAAAGGAGTCCCAGGAAGATGTCGATATTTGAAAGGGGTCATGTGGAATGTGTTGATATTTGCAGAGGGGTCCTAGGAATGCATCGATATTTGAATGCGATCCTGGGGAATGTGTTGATATTTGAAAGTGGTCCCAGGAAGATGTCGATATTTGAAAGGGATCCCGGGGAATGTGTCGATATTTGAAAGGGGTCCTGGGAATGTGTCTTCATTTGAAAGGGTTCCCGGGAATGTGACAATATTTGAAAGGAGTCCCGGGAATGTGTTTATATTTGAATGGGGTCCCGGGGAATGTGTCGATATTTGAAATTGATCCAGGGAATGTGTTGATATTTGAAAGGGGTCCCGCGAATGTGTCGATATTTGAAAGGGATCCAGGGAATGTGTTGATATTTGAAAGGGGTCCTGGGGAATGTGTCGATAATTGAAAGGGGTCCCGGGAATGTGTCGATATTTGAAATGTCTCCTAGGGAATGTGTCGATATTTGAAAGGGGTCCCGGGGAATGTGTCGATATTTAAAAGGAGTCCTGGGAATGTGTCAATACATGAAAGGGGTCCCCGGGATAGAGTCGATATTAGAAAGGGGTCCCGGGATTGTGTCGATATTTGAAAGGGGTCCAAGGAATGTGTCGATATATGAAAGGGGTCCCGGCAATGGCTCGATATTTGAAAGGGGTCCTCGGGAATGTGTCGATATTTGAAAGGGGTCTCGGGGGATGTGTCGATATTTAAAAGGTGTCCTGGGAATGTGTCGATATATGAGAGGGGTTCTCCGGGATTGTGTCGATATTAGAAAGGGATCCCGGGAATGTGTCTATATTTGAAAGGGGTCCCGGGAATGTGTCGATATTTGAAAGGGGTCCTGGGGAATGTGTCGATATTCGAAAGGGGTTGCGGGGAATGTGTCGATATTTGAAAGGAGGCCTGGGATTGTGCCAGTATTTGAAAGGGTTCCCGGGAATGTGTCGATATATGAAAGGGGTCCCGGGGAATGTCAATATTTGAAAGGTGTCCCGGGGCATGTGTTCATATTTGAAAGGGGTTCCGGGAATGTGTCGATATTTGAAAGGGTTCCTGGGGAACGTGTCGATATTAGAAAGGGCTCCCCGGGAATGTGTCGATATTTGAAAGGGGTCCGAGGAATGTGTCGATATTTGAAAGGGGTCCCAGGGAATGTGTCGATATTTGAAAGGGGTCCGAGGAATGTGTCGATATTTGAAAGGGGTCCCAGGGAATGTGTCGATATTTAAAAGGGATCATGGGAATGTGCCAATACATGAAAGGGGTTCCCTGGAATGTGTCGATATTTGAAAGGGGTCCCAGGGAATGTGTCGATATTTAAAAGGGGTCATGGAAATGTGCCAATACATGAAAGGGGTTCCCTGGAATGTGTCGATATTTGAAAGGGGTCCAGGGAATGTGTCGATATTTGAAAGATGTCCCGGCAATGTGTCGACATTTGAAAGGGGTCCTGCGGAATGTGTCAATACTTGAAAGGGATCCCGGGGAATGTGTTGATATTTAAAAGGGGCCCTGGGAATGTGTCGATATATGAAATGGGTTCTGGGAATATGTCAATTCTTGAAAGGGGACCAGGGAATGTGTCGATATTTGAAAGCGGTCCCGGGGAATGTGTCGATATTTAAAAGGGGTCCTGGGAATGTGTCGATATATGAAAGGGTTCCCCGGGATTGTGTCGATATTAGAAAGGGGTCCCGGGAATGTGTCAATGTTTGAAAGGGGCCTGGGAATATGTCAATATTTGAAAGTGGTCCCCGGCAATGTGTCGATATTTGAAAGGGGTCGCGCGGAATGTGTCGATATTTGAAAGGAGGCCTGGGATTGTGCCAGTATTTGAATGGTGTCCCGGGAATGTGTCGATATTTGAAAGGTATCACGGAATCTGTCGATATATGAAAGGTGTCCAGGGAATGTTTCGATATTTGAAAGGGGTCCCCGGGAATGTATCGATATTTGAAAGGGGTCCCGGGAATGTGTCGATATATGAAAGGGGTCCCGGGGAATGTCAATATTTGAAAGGTGTCCCGAGGCATGTGTTCATATTTGAAAGGGGTTCCGGGAATGTGTCGATATTTGAAAGGGTTCCTGGGGAACGTGTCGATATTAGAAAGGGCTCCCCGGGAATGTGTCGATATTTGAAAGGGGTCCCAGGAATGTGTTGATATTTGAAAGGGGTCCCAGGGAATGTGTCGATATTTAAAAGGGGTCATGGGAATGTGCCAATACATGAAAGGGGTTCCCTGGAATGTGTCGATATTTGAAAGGGGTCCCCGGCAATGTGTCGATATTTGAAAGGGGTCCCGGGAATGTGTCGATATTTGAAAGGGGTCCCGGGAATGTGTCGATATTTGAAAGGGGTCCTGGGGGATTTGTCAATATTAGAAAGTGGTAGCGGGGAATGTGTCAATATTTGAAAGGAGTCCTGGGATTGTGTCAGTATTTGAAAGGTGTCCCGGGTATGTGTCGCTATTTGAAAGGGACCCCGGGAATGTGTCGACATTTGAAAGGGGTCCCGGGAATGTGTCGATATTTGAAAGGGGTCCCCGGGAATGTGTCGATATTTGAAATGAGTCCCCGGGAATGTGGTGATTTTTGAAAGAGGTCCCCAGGAATATGCCGATATTTGAAAGGGGTCCTGGGAAGGTGTCGATATTTGAAAGGGGTCATGGGGAATGTGTTGATATTTGCAGAGGGGTCCCAGGAATGTGTCGATATTTGAAAGGGGTCCTGGAAATGTGTCGATATTTGAAAGGGTTCCCGGGGAATGTGTCGATATTAGAAAGGGGTCCCAGGAATGTGTCTTCATTTGAAAGGGGTCCCAGGAATGTGTCGATACTTGAAAGGGGTCCCCGGGAATGTGACGATATTTGAAAGGAATCCCGGGAATGTGTCGATATTTGAAAGGGATCCTGGGAATGTGTTGATATTTGAAAGGCATCCTGGGGAATGTGTCGATATTTGGAAGGGGCCCCGGGGAATGTGTCGATATTTGAAAGGCGTCCCGGGAATGTGTCTTCATTTGAAAGTGTTCCCGGGAATGTGTCGATATTTGAAAGTGGTCCCGCGGAATCTGTCGATATTTCAAAGGGTTCCCCTGGAATGTGTCGATATTTTAAATGGGTCGCGGGGAAAGTGTCGATATTTGAAAGGAGTCCCGGGAATCTATCGATATTTGAAAGGGGTCCCGGGAATGTGTCGATATTTGAAAGGGGTCCCCGGGAATGTGTCGATATTTGAAAGGGGTCCCGGGAACGTGTCGATATTTCAAAGTGGTCCCTGGGAATTTGTCGATATTTGAAAGCTCCCCGGGAACATGTCGATATTTGAAAGGGGTCCTGGGAATGTGTCGATATTTGAAAGGTATCACGGGAATCTGTCGATATATGAAAGGTGTCCAGGGAATGTGTCGATATTTGAAAGGGGTCCCCGGGAATGTGTCGATATTTGAAAGGGGGCCCGGGAATGTGTCAATATTTAAAGCGGTCCCGGGGAATGTGTCGATATTTGAAAGGGTTCCCGGGAATGTGTCAATATTTGAAAGGTATCACGGAATCTGTCGATATATGAAAGGTGTCCAGGGAATGTTTCGATATTTGAAAGGGGTCCCGGGAATGTGTCGATATTTGAAAGGGGTCCCCGGCAATGTGTCGATATTTGAAAAGGGTCCCCAGGAATATGGTGATATTTGAAAAGGGTCCCCGGGAATGTGCCGATATTTGAAAGGGGTCCCAGGAAGATGTCGATATTTGAAAGGGGTCGTGTGAAATGTGTTGATATTTGCAGGGGGGTCCTAGGAATGTGTCGATATTTGAAAGCGGACCTGGGGAATGTGTCGATATTTAAAAGGGGTTCCGGGAATGTGTCGATATTTGAAAGGGGTACTGGGAATGTGTCGATATTTGAAAGGTGTCCTAGGGAATGTGTCGATATTTGAATGGGGTCCCGGGGAATGTGTCGATATTTGAAAGGGGTCTCGGGAATGTGACTTCATTTGAAAGGGTACCCGGGAATGTGTCGATATTTGAAAGGGGTCGCAGGGAATGTGTCGATATTTGAACGGGGTCCCAGGAATGTGTCGATATTGGAAAGGGATCCAGGGAATGTGTTGATATTTGAAAGGGGTCCTGGGGAATGTGTCGATATTTAAAAGGTGTCCTGGGAATGTGCCAATATATGACAGGGGTTCTGGGAATGTGACGATATTTGAAAGGGGTCCCGGGAATGTGTCGATATTTCAAAGAGGTCCCGGGGAATGTGTCGATATTTGAAAGGGGTCCCGGGAATGTGTCGATATTTGAAAGGGATCCAGGGAATGTGTTGATATTTGAAAGGGGTCCTGGGAATGTGTCGATATATGAGAGGGGTTCTGGGAATGTGATGATATTTGAAAGGGGTCCAGGGAATATGTCGATATTTGAAAGGGGTCCCGGGGAATGTGTAGATATTTAAAAGGGGTCCTGGGAATGTGTCGATATATGATAAGGTTCCCCGGGATTGTGTCGATATTAGAAAGAGGTCCCGGGATTGTGTCGATATTTGAAAGGGGTCCAGGGAATGTGTCGATACTTGAAAGGGGTCCCCGGGAATGTGACGATATTTGAAAGGAGTCCCGGGAATGTGTCGATATTTGAAAGGGATCCTGGGAATGTGTTGATAATTGAAAGGCATCCTGGGGAATGTGTCGATATTTGAAAGGGGCCCCGGGGAATGTGTCGATATTTGAAAGGCGTCCCGGGAATGTGTCTTCATTTGAAAGTGTTCCCGGGAATGTGTCGATATTTGAAAGTGGTCCCACGGAATCTGTCGATATTTCAAAGGGTTCCCCTGGAATGTGTCGATATTTTAAATGGGTCGCGGGGAAAGTGTCGATATTTGAAAGGAGTCCTGGGAATCTATCGATATTTGAAAGGGGTCCCGGGAATGTGTCGATATTTGAAAGGGGTCCCCGGGAATGTGTCGATATTTGAAAGGGGTCCCGGGAATGTGTCGATATTTCAAAGTGGTCCCTGGGAATTTGTCGATATTTGAAAGCTCCCCGGTAACATGTCGATATTTGAAAGGGGTCCTGGGAATGTGTCGATATTTGAAAGTTATCACGGGAGTCTGTCGATATATGAAAGGTGTCCAGGGAATGTGTCGATATTTGAAAGGGGTCCCCGGGAATGTGTCGATATTTGAAAGGGGGCCCGGGAATGTGTCAATATTTAAAGCGGTCCCGGGGAATGTGTCGATATTTGAAAGGGTTCCCGGGAATGTGTCAATATTTGAAAGGTATCACGGAATCTGTCGATATATGAAAGGTGTCCAGGGAATGTTTCGATATTTGAAAGGGGTCCCGGGAATGTGTCGATATTTGAAAGGGGTCCCCGGCAATGTGTCGATATTTGAAAAGGGTCCCCAGGAATATGGTGATATTTGAAAAGGGTCCCCGGGAATGTGCCGATATTTGAAAGGGGTCCCAGGAAGATGTCGATATTTGAAAGGGGTCGTGTGGAATGTGTTGATATTTGCAGGGGGGTCCTAGGAATGTGTCGATATTTGAAAGCGGTCCTGGGGAATGTGTCGATATTTAAAAGGGGTTCCGGGAATGTGTCGATATTTGAAAGTGGTACTGGGAATGTGTCGATATTTGAAAGGAGTCCTAGGGAATGTGTCGATATTTGAATGGGGTCCCGGGGAATGTGTCGATATTTGAAAGGGGTCTCGGGAATGTGACTTCATTTGAAAGGGTACCCGGGAATGTGTCGATATTTGAAAGGGGTCGCAGGGAATGTGTCGATATTTGAACGGGGTCCCAGGAATGTGTCGATATTGGAACGGGATCCAGGGAATGTGTTGATATTTGAAAGGGGTCCTGGGGAATGTGTCGATATTTAAAAGGTGTCCTGGGAATGTGCCGATATATGACAGGGGTTCTGGGAATGTGACGATATTTGAAAGGGGTCCCGGGAATGTGTCGATATTTCAAAGAGGTCCCGGGGAATGTGTCGATATTTGAAAGGGGTCCCGGGAATGTGTCGATATTTGAAAGAGATCCAGGGAATGTGTTGATATTTGAAAGGGGTCCTGGGGAATGTGTCGATATTTAAAAGGGGTCCTGGGAATGTGTCGATATATGAGAGGGGTTCTGGGAATGTGATGATATTTGAAAGGGGTCCAGGGAATATGTCGATATTTGAAAGGGGTCCCGGGGAATGTGTAGATATTTAAAAGGGGTCCTGGGAATGTGTCGATATATGATAAGGTTCCCCGGGATTGTGTCGATATTTGAAAGGGGTCCAGGGAATGTGTCGATATCTGAAAGGGGTCCCGGGAATGTGTCGATATTTGAAAGGGGTCCTGGGGAATGTGTCGATATTTGAAAGGGGTCGCGGGGAATGTGTCGATATTTGAAAGGAGGCCCGGGATTGTGTCAGTATTTGAATGGTGTCCTGGGAATGTGTCGATATTTGAAAGGTATCACGGAATCTGTCGATATATGAAAGGTGTCCAGGGAATGTTTCGATATTTGAAAGGGGTCCCCGGGAATGTATCGATATTTGAAAGGGGTCCCGGGAATGTGTCGATATATGAAAGGGGTCCCGGGGAATGTCAATATTTGAAAGGTGTCCCGGGGAATGTGTTCATATTTGAAAGGGGTTCCGGGAATGTGTCGATATTTGAAAGGGGTCCCGGGAATGTGTCGATATTTGAAAGGGGTCCCGGGAATGTGTCGATATTTGAAAGAGATCCAGGGAATGTGTTGATATTTGAAAGGGGTCCTGGGGAATGTGATGATATTTGAAAGGGGTCCAGGGAATATGTCGATATTTGAAAGGGGTCCCGGGGAATGTGTAGATATTTAAAAGGGGTCCTGGGAATGTGTCGATATATGATAAGGTTCCCCGGGATTGTGTCGATATTAGAAAGAGGTCCCGGGATTGTGTCGATATTTGAAAGGGGTCCAGGGAATGTGTCGATATCTGAAAGGGGTCCCGGGAATGTGTCGATATTTGAAAGGGGTCCTGGGGAATGTGTCGATATTTGAAAGGGGTCGCGGGGAATGTGTCGATATTTGAAAGGAGGCCCGGGATTGTGTCAGTATTTGAATGGTGTCCTGGGAATGTGTCGATATTTGAAAGGTATCACGGAATCTGTCGATATATGAAAGGTGTCCAGGGAATGTTTCGATATTTGAAAGGGGTCCCCGGGAATGTATCGATATTTGAAAGGGGTCCCGGGAATGTGTCGATATATGAAAGGGGTCCCGGGGAATGTCAATATTTGAAAGGTGTCCCGGGGAATGTGTTCATATTTGAAAGGGGTTCCGGGAATGTGTCGATATTTGAAAGGGTTCCTGGGGAATGTGGCGATATTAGAAAGGGGTCCCCGGGAATGTGTCGATATTTGAAAGGGGTCCCAGGAATGTGTCGATATTTGAAAGGGGTCCCAGGGAATGTGTCGATATTTGAAAGGGGTCCTGGGAATGTGTCGATATTTGAAAGGGGTCCCGGGAAATGTGTCGATATTTGAAAGGGGTCCTGGGAATGTGTCGATATTTGAAAGGGGTCCTGGGGAATGTGTTGATATTTGAAAGAGGTCCCGGGGAATGTGTCGATATTTAAAAGGGGTCATGGGAATGTGCCAATACATGAAAGGGGTTCCCTGGAATGTGTCGATATTTGAAAGGGGTCCAGGGAATGTGTCGATATTTGAAGGATGTCCCGGCAATGTGTCGACATTTGAAAGGGGTCCTGGGGAATATGTCACAATTTGAAAGGGATCCCGGGGAATGTGTCGATATTTGAAAGGGGTCCTGGGAATGTGTCGATATTTGAAAGGGGTCCTGGGGAATGTGTTGATATTTGAAAGAGGTCCCGGGGAATGTGTCGATATTTAAAAGGGGTCATGGGAATGTGCCAATACATGAAAGGGGTTCCCTGGAATGTGTCGATATTTGAAAGGGGTCCAGGGAATGTGTCGATATTTGAAGGATGTCCGGGCAATGTGTCGACATTTGAAAGGGGTCCTGGGGAATATGTCACAATTTGAAAGGGATCCCGGGGAATGTGTCGATATTTAAATGGGGCCCTGGGAATGTGTCGATATATGAAATGGGTTCTGGGAATGTGTCAATACATGAAAGGGGTCCAGGGAATGTGTCGATATTTGAAAGCGGTCCCGGGGAATGTGTCGATATTTAAAAGGGGTCCTGGGAATGTGTCGATATATGAAAGGGTTCCCCGGGATTGTGTCGATATTAGAAAGCTGTCCCGGGAATGTGTCAATACTTGAAAGGGGTCCAGGGAATGTGTCGATATTTGAAAGGTGTCCCGGGAATGTGTCGATATTTGAAAGGGGTCCTGGGAATATGTCGATATTTGAAAGGGGTCCCCGGCAATGTGTCGATATTTGAAAAGGGTTCCCGGGAATGTGCTGATATTTGAAAGGGGTCCCTGGCAATGTGCCGATATTTGAAAGGGGTCCCAGGAAGGTGTCGATATTTGAAAGGGGTTTGTGCAATGTGTTGATATTTGCAGAGGGGCCCCGGGGATTGTGTCGATATTTGAAAGGGGTCTCGGGAATGTGACTTCATTTGAAAGGGTACCCGGGAATGTGTCAATATTTGAAAGGGGACCCCGGGAATGTGATGATATTTGTAAGGAGTCCCGGGAATGTGTCGATATTTGAAAGGGGTCCCGGGGAACGTATCGATATTTGAACGGGGTCCCAGGCATGTGTCGATATTGGAAAGTGATCCAGGGAATGTGTTGATATTTGAAAGGGGTCCTGGGGAATGTGTCGATATTTAAAAGGGGTCCTGGGAATGTGCCGATATATGAGAGGGGTTCTGGGAATGTGACGATATTTGAAAGGGGTCCCGGGAATGTGTCGATATTTGAAAGAGTTCCCGGGGAATGTGTCGATATTTGAAAGGGGTCCCGGGAATGTGTCGATATTTGAAAGGGATCCAGGGAATGTGTTGATATATGAGAGGGGTTCTGGGAATGTGATGATATTTGAAAGAGGTCCAGGGAATATGTCAATATTTGAAAGGGGTCCCGGGGAATGTGTAGATATTTAAAAGGGGTCCTGGGAATGTGTCGATATATGATAAGGTTCCCCGGGATTGTGTCGATATTAGAAAGTGGTCCCGGGATTGTGTCGATATTTGAAAGGGGTCCAGGGAATGTGTCGATATCTGAAAGGTGTCCCGGGAATGTGTCGATATTTGAAAGGGGTCCTGGGGAATGTGTCGATATTTGAAAGGGGTCGCGGGGAATGTGTCGATATTTGAAAGTAGGCCCGGGATTGTGTCAGTATTTGAATGGTGTCCCGGGAATGTGTCGATATTTGAAAGGGGCCCCGGGATTGTGTCGATATTTGAAAGGGGTCCAGGGAATGTGTCGATATCTGAAAGGTGTCCCGGGAATGTGTCGATATTTGAAAGGGGTCCTGGGGAATGTGTCGATATTTGAAAGGGGTCCCGGGAATGTGTCGATATTTGAAAGGGGTCCCCGGGAATGTGTTGATATTTGAAAAGAGTCTCTGGGAATGTGGTGATTTTTGAAAGAGGTCCCCAGGAATGTGCTGATATTTGAAAGGGGTCCCGGGATGGAGTCGATATTTGAAAGGGGTCGTGGGGAATGTGTTGATATTTGCAGAGTGTGGTAAACCACTGTTATTGTATCCTACTGTTATCGTTATTGCATATTGTTACCTCTGGTTGGCACTGGGTACCAATGCATGCCTCAGCTGGCTCCGCCCACATGACCAGGTATAAAGGTGGGTGTTTCGGCAACCCACTTCCTTCTTGGAACCAGTTGGCCACGAGAGGCATGCTCTGTTCTTTAGTTAATAAAAACCTCTTCATTACTTTCCTAATTCATCGCCTTTTATGGAGTAATTGGTAAGCGTATCACAGAGGGGTCCCAGGAATGTGTCGATATTTGAAAGGGGTCCCGGAAATGTGTTGATATTTGAAAGGGGTCCCGGGGAATGTGTCGATATTTGAAAGGGATCCCGGGAATGTGTCGATATTTGAAAGGGGCCCCGGGGAATGTGTCGATATTTGAAAGGGATCCCGGGAATGTGTCGATATTTGAAAGGGGTCCCGGAAATGTGTCGATATTTGAAAGGGGTCCCGGGAAATGTGTCGATATTTGAAAGGGATCCCGGGAATGTGTCGATATTTGAAAGGGGTCCCGGGGAATGTGTCGATATTTAAAAGGGGTCCTGGGAATGTGCCAATACATGAAAGGGGTCCCCAGGATTGTGTCGATATTAGAAAGGGGTCCCGGGAATGTGTCGATATTTGAAAGGGGTCCAGGGAATGTGTCGATATTTGAAAGGAGTCCTGGCAATGTGTCGATATTTGAAAGGGGTCCCAGGAATGTGTCGATATTTGAAAGGGGTCCCCGGCAATGTGTTGATATTTGAAAAGGGTCCCCGGGAATGTGGTGATATTTGAAAGGGGTCCCCGGGAATGTGCCGATATTTGAAAGGGGTCCCAGGAAGGTGTCGATATTTGAAAGGGGTTTGTGCAATGTGTTGATATTTGCAGAGGGGCCCCGGGGATTGTGTCGATATTTGAAAGGGGTCTCGGGAATGTGACTTCATTTGAAAGGGTACCCGGGAATGTGTCAATATTTGAAAGGGGACCCCGGGAATGTGATGATATTTGTAAGGAGTCCCGGGAATGTGTCGATATTTGAAAGGGGTCCCGGGGAACGTATCGATATTTGAACGGGGTCCCAGGCATGTGTCGATATTGGAAAGTGATCCAGGGAATGTGTTGATATTTGAAAGGGGTCCTGGGGAATGTGTCGATATTTAAAAGGGGTCCTGGGAATGTGCCGATATATGAGAGGGGTTCTGGGAATGTGACGATATTTGAAAGGGGTCCCGGGAATGTGTCGATATTTGAAAGAGTTCCCGGGGAATGTGTCGATATTTGAAAGGGGTCCCGGGAATGTGTCGATATTTGAAAGGGATCCAGGGAATGTGTTGATATATGAGAGGGGTTCTGGGAATGTGATGATATTTGAAAGAGGTCCAGGGAATATGTCAATATTTGAAAGGGGTCCCGGGGAATGTGTAGATATTTAAAAGGGGTCCTGGGAATGTGTCGATATATGATAAGGTTCCCCGGGATTGTGTCGATATTAGAAAGTGGTCCCGGGATTGTGTCGATATTTGAAAGGGGTCCAGGGAATGTGTCGATATCTGAAAGGTGTCCCGGGAATGTGTCGATATTTGAAAGGGGTCCTGGGGAATGTGTCGATATTTGAAAGGGGTCGCGGGGAATGTGTCGATATTTGAAAGTAGGCCCGGGATTGTGTCAGTATTTGAATGGTGTCCCGGGAATGTGTCGATATTTGAAAGGGGCCCCGGGATTGTGTCGATATTTGAAAGGGGTCCAGGGAATGTGTCGATATCTGAAAGGTGTCCCGGGAATGTGTCGATATTTGAAAGGGGTCCTGGGGAATGTGTCGATATTTGAAAGGGGTCCCGGGAATGTGTCGATATTTGAAAGGGGTCCCCGGGAATGTGTTGATATTTGAAAAGAGTCTCTGGGAATGTGGTGATTTTTGAAAGAGGTCCCCAGGAATGTGCTGATATTTGAAAGGGGTCCCGGGATGGAGTCGATATTTGAAAGGGGTCGTGGGGAATGTGTTGATATTTGCAGAGTGTGGTAAACCACTGTTATTGTATCCTACTGTTATCGTTATTGCATATTGTTACCTCTGGTTGGCACTGGGTACCAATGCATGCCTCAGCTGGCTCCGCCCACATGACCAGGTATAAAGGTGGGTGTTTCGGCAACCCACTTCCTTCTTGGAACCAGTTGGCCACGAGAGGCATGCTCTGTTCTTTAGTTAATAAAAACCTCTTCATTACTTTCCTAATTCATCGCCTTTTATGGAGTAATTGGTAAGCGTATCACAGAGGGGTCCCAGGAATGTGTCGATATTTGAAAGGGGTCCCGGAAATGTGTTGATATTTGAAAGGGGTCCCGGGGAATGTGTCGATATTTGAAAGGGATCCCGGGAATGTGTCGATATTTGAAAGGGGCCCCGGGGAATGTGTCGATATTTGAAAGGGATCCCGGGAATGTGTCGATATTTGAAAGGGGTCCCGGAAATGTGTCGATATTTGAAAGGGGTCCCGGGAAATGTGTCGATATTTGAAAGGGATCCCGGGAATGTGTCGATATTTGAAAGGGGTCCCGGGGAATGTGTCGATATTTAAAAGGGGTCCTGGGAATGTGCCAATACATGAAAGGGGTCCCCAGGATTGTGTCGATATTAGAAAGGGGTCCCGGGAATGTGTCGATATTTGAAAGGGGTCCAGGGAATGTGTCGATATTTGAAAGGAGTCCTGGCAATGTGTCGATATTTGAAAGGGGTCCCAGGAATGTGTCGATATTTGAAAGGGGTCCCCGGCAATGTGTTGATATTTGAAAAGGGTCCCCGGGAATGTGGTGATATTTGAAAGGGGTCCCCGGGAATGTGCCGATATTTGAAAGGGGTCCCAGGAAGGTGTCGATATTTGAAAGGGGTCGTGTGGAATGTGTTGATATTTGCAGAGGGGTCCTAGGAATGTGTCGATATTTGAAAGCGGTCCTGGGGAATGTGTCGATATTTGAAAGGGGTTCCGGGATTGTGTCGATATTTGAAATTGGGTCCCGGGAGTGTGTTGATATTTGAAAGGGGTCCCCGGCGATGGGTCGATATTTGAAAAGGGTCCCCAGGAATGTGGTGATATTTGAAAAGGGTCCCCGGGAATGTGCCGATATTTCAAAGGGGTCCCAGGAATATGTCGATATTTGAAAGGGGTCGTGTGGAATGTGTTGATATTTGCAGAGGGGTCCTAGGAATGTGTCGATATTTGAAAGCGGTCCTGGGGAATGTGTCGATATTTCAAAGGGGTTCCGGGAATGTGTCGATATTTGAAAGGGGTCCTGGGAATTTTGCCGATATTTGAAAGGTGTCCTAGGGAATGTGTCGATATTTGAAAGGGGTCCCGGGAATGTGTCTTCATTTGAAAGGGTTCCCGGGAATGTGACGATATTTGAAAGGGGTTTGTGCAATGTGTTGATATTTGCAGAGGGGCCCCGGGGATTGTGTCGATATTTGAAAGGGGTCTCGGGAATGTGACTTCATTTGAAAGGGTACCCGGGAATGTGTCAATATTTGAAAGGGGACCCCGGGAATGTGATGATATTTGTAAGGAGTCCCGGGAATGTGTCGATATTTGAAAGGGGTCCCGGGGAATGTGTCGATATTTGAACGGGGTCCCAGGCATGTGTCGATATTGGAAAGTGATCCAGGGAATGTGTTGATATTTGAAAGGGGTCCTGGGGAATGTGTCGATATTTAAAAGGGGTCCTGGGAATGTGCCGCTATATGAGAGGGGTTCTGGGAATGTGACGATATTTGAAAGGGGTCCCGGGAATGTGTCGATATTTGAAAGAGTTCCCGGGGAATGTGTCGATATTTGAAAGGGGTCCCGGGAATGTGTCGATGTTTGAAAGGGATCCAGGGAATGTGTTGATATATGAGAGGGGTTCTGGGAATGTGATGATATTTGAAAGGGGTCCAGGGAATATGTCGATATTTGAATGGGGTCCCGGGGAATGTGTCGATATTTGAAAGGGGTCTCGGGAATGTGACTTCATTTGAAAGGGTACCCGGGAATGTGTCGATATTTGAAAGGGGTCGCAGGGAATGTGTCGATATTTGAACGGGGTCCCAGGAATGTGTCGATATTGGAAAGGGATCCAGGGAATGTGTTGATATTTGAAAGGGGTCCTGGGGAATGTGTCGATATTTAAAAGGTGTCCTGGGAATGTGCCGATATATGACAGGGGTTCTGGGAATGTGACGATATTTGAAAGGGGTCCCGGGAATGTGTCGATATTTCAAACAGGTCCCGGGGAATGTGTCGATATTTGAAAGGGGTCCCGGGAATGTGTCGATATTTGAAAGAGATCCAGGGAATGTGTTGATATTTGAAAGGGGTCCTGGGGAATGTGATGATATTTGAAAGGGGTCCAGGGAATATGTCGATATTTGAAAGGGGTCCCGGGGAATGTGTAGATATTTAAAAGGGGTCCTGGGAATGTGTCGATATATGATAAGGTTCCCCGGGATTGTGTCGATATTAGAAAGAGGTCCCGGGATTGTGTCGATATTTGAAAGGGGTCCAGGGAATGTGTCGATATCTGAAAGGGGTCCCGGGAATGTGTCGATATTTGAAAGGGGTCCTGGGGAATGTGTCGATATTTGAAAGGGGTCGCGGGGAATGTGTCGATATTTGAAAGGAGGCCCGGGATTGTGTCAGTATTTGAATGGTGTCCTGGGAATGTGTCGATATTTGAAAGGTATCACGGAATCTGTCGATATATGAAAGGTGTCCAGGGAATGTTTCGATATTTGAAAGGGGTCCCCGGGAATGTATCGATATTTGAAAGGGGTCCCGGGAATGTGTCGATATATGAAAGGGGTCCCGGGGAATGTCAATATTTGAAAGGTGTCCCGGGGAATGTGTTCATATTTGAAAGGGGTTCCGGGAATGTGTCGATATTTGAAAGGGTTCCTGGGGAATGTGGCGATATTAGAAAGGGGTCCCCGGGAATGTGTCGATATTTGAAAGGGGTCCCAGGAATGTGTCGATATTTGAAAGGGGTCCCAGGGAATGTGTCGATATTTGAAAGGGGTCCTGGGAATGTGTCGATATTTGAAAGGGGTCCCGGGAAATGTGTCGATATTTGAAAGGGGTCCTGGGAATGTGTCGATATTTGAAAGGGGTCCTGGGGAATGTGTTGATATTTGAAAGAGGTCCCGGGGAATGTGTCGATATTTAAAAGGGGTCATGGGAATGTGCCAATACAAGAAAGGGGTTCCCTGGAATGTGTCGATATTTGAAAGGGGTCCAGGGAATGTGTCGATATTTGAAGGATGTCCCGGCAATGTGTCGACATTTGAAAGGGGTCCTGGGGAATATGTCACAATTTGAAAGGGATCCCGGGGAATGTGTCGATATTTGAAAGGGGTCCTGGGAATGTGTCGATATTTGAAAGGGGTCCTGGGGAATGTGTTGATATTTGAAAGAGGTCCCGGGGAATGTGTCGATATTTAAAAGGGGTCATGGGAATGTGCCAATACATGAAAGGGGTTCCCTGGAATGTGTCGATATTTGAAAGGGGTCCAGGGAATGTGTCGATATTTGAAGGATGTCCGGGCAATGTGTCGACATTTGAAAGGGGTCCTGGGGAATATGTCACAATTTGAAAGGGATCCCGGGGAATGTGTCGATATTTAAATGGGGCCCTGGGAATGTGTCGATATATGAAATGGGTTCTGGGAATGTGTCAATACATGAAAGGGGTCCAGGGAATGTGTCGATATTTGAAAGCGGTCCCGGGGAATGTGTCGATATTTAAAAGGGGTCCTGGGAATGTGTCGATATATGAAAGGGTTCCCCGGGATTGTGTCGATATTAGAAAGCTGTCCCGGGAATGTGTCAATACTTGAAAGGGGTCCAGGGAATGTGTCGATATTTGAAAGGTGTCCCGGGAATGTGTCGATATTTGAAAGGGGTCCTGGGAATATGTCGATATTTGAAAGGGGTCCCCGGCAATGTGTCGATATTTGAAAAGGGTTCCCGGGAATGTGCTGATATTTGAAAGGGGTCCCTGGCAATGTGCCGATATTTGAAAGGGGTCCCAGGAAGGTGTCGATATTTGAAAGGGGTTTGTGCAATGTGTTGATATTTGCAGAGGGGCCCCGGGGATTGTGTCGATATTTGAAAGGGGTCTCGGGAATGTGACTTCATTTGAAAGGGTACCCGGGAATGTGTCAATATTTGAAAGGGGACCCCGGGAATGTGATGATATTTGTAAGGAGTCCCGGGAATGTGTCGATATTTGAAAGGGGTCCCGGGGAACGTGTCGATATTTGAACGGGGTCCCAGGCATGTGTCGATATTGGAAAGTGATCCAGGGAATGTGTTGATATTTGAAAGGGGTCCTGGGGAATGTGTCGATATTTAAAAGGGGTCCTGGGAATGTGCCGATATATGAGAGGGGTTCTGGGAATGTGACGATATTTGAAAGGGGTCCCGGGAATGTGTCGATATTTGAAAGAGTTCCCGGGGAATGTGTCGATATTTGAAAGGGGTCCCGGGAATGTGTCGATATTTGAAAGGGATCCAGGGAATGTGTTGATATATGAGAGGGGTTCTGGGAATGTGATGATATTTGAAAGAGGTCCAGGGAATATGTCAATATTTGAAAGGGGTCCCGGGGAATGTGTAGATATTTAAAAGGGGTCCTGGGAATGTGTCGATATATGATAAGGTTCCCCGGGATTGTGTCGATATTAGAACGTGGTCCCGGGATTGTGTCGATATTTGAAAGGGGTCCAGGGAATGTGTCGATATCTGAAAGGTGTCCCGGGAATGTGTCGATATTTGAAAGGGGTCCTGGGGAATGTGTCGATATTTGAAAGGGGTCGCGGGGAATGTGTCGATATTTGAAAGTAGGCCCGGGATTGTGTCAGTATTTGAATGGTGTCCCGGGAATGTGTCGATATTTGAAAGGGGCCCCGGGCATGTGTCGATATTTGAAAGGGGTCCCGGGAATGTGTCGATATTTGAAAGGGGTCCCCAGGAATGTGTTGATATTTGAAAAGAGTCTCTGGGAATGTGGTGATTTTTGAAAGAGGTCCCCAGGAATGTGCTGATATTTGAAAGGGGTCCCGGGATGGAGTCGATATTTGAAAGGGGTCGTGGGGAATGTGTTGATATTTGCAGAGTGTGGTAAACCACTGTTATTGTATCCTACTGTTATCGTTATTGCATATTGTTACCTCTGGTTGGCACTGGGTACCAATGCATGCCTCAGCTGGCTCCGCCCACATGACCAGGTATAAAGGTGGGTGTTTCGGCAACCCACTTCCTTCTTGGAACCAGTTGGCCACGAGAGGCATGCTCTGTTCTTTAGTTAATAAAAACCTCTTCATTACTTTCCTAATTCATCGCCTTTTATGGAGTAATTGGTAAGCGTATCACAGAGGGGTCACAGGAATGTGTCGATATTTGAAAGGGGTCCCGGAAATGTGTTGATATTTGAAAGGGGTCCCGGGGAATGTGTCGATATTTGAAAGGGATCCCGGGAATGTGTCGATATTTGAAAGGGGCCCCGGGGAATGTTTCGATATTTGAAAGGGATCCCGGGAATGTGTCGATATTTGAAAGGGGTCCCGGAAATGTGTCGATATTTGAAAGGGGTCCCGGGAAATGTGTCGATATTTGAAAGGGATCCCGGGAATGTGTCGATATTTGAAAGGGGTCCCGGGGAATGTGTCGATATTTGAAAGGGGTCCCGGGGAATGTGTCGATATTTAAAAGGGGTCCTGGGAATGTGCCAATACATGAAAGGGGTCCCCAGGATTGTGTCGATATTAGAAAGGGGTCCCGGGAATGTGTCGATATTTGTAAGGGGTCCAGGGAATGTGTCGATATTTGAAAGGAGTCCTGGCAATGTGTCGATATTTGAAAGGGGTCCCAGGAATGTGTCGATATTTGAAAGGGGTCCCCGGCAATGTGTTGATATTTGAAAAGGGTCCCCGGGAATGTGGTGATATTTGAAAGGGGTCCCCGGGAATGTGCCGATATTTGAAAGGGGTCCCAGGAAGGTGTCGATATTTGAAAGGGGTCGTGTGGAATGTGTTGATATTTGCAGAGGGGTCCTAGGAATGTGTCGATATTTGAAAGCGGTCCTGGGGAATGTGTCGATATTTGAAAGGGGTTCCGGGATTGTGTCGATATTTGAAATTGGGTCCCGGGAGTGTGTTGATATTTGAAAGGGGTCCCCGGCGATGGGTCGATATTTGAAAAGGGTCCCCAGGAATGTGGTGATATTTGAAAAGGGTCCCCGGGAATGTGCCGATATTTCAAAGGGGTCCCAGGAATGTGTCGATATTTGAAAGCGGTCCTGGGGAATGTGTCGATATTTCAAAGGGGTTCCGGGAATGTGTCGATATTTGAAAGGGGTCCTGGGAATTTTGCCGATATTTGAAAGGTGTCCTAGGGAATGTGTCGATATTTGAAAGGGGTCCCGGGAATGTGTCTTCATTTGAAAGGGTTCCCGGGAATGTGTCAATATTTGAAAGGGGTCCCCGGGAATGTGACGATATTTGAAAGGAGTCCTGGGAATGTGTCGATATTTGAAAGGGGTCGCGGGGAATATGTCAATATTTGAAAGGGGTCCCGGGAATGTGTCGATATTTGAAAGGGATCCCGGGAATGTGTCGATATTTGAAAGGGGTCCCGGAAATGTGTTGATATTTGAAAGGGGTCCCGGGGAATGTTTCGATATTTGAAAGGGATCCCGGGAATGTGTCGATATTTGAAAGGGGTCCCGGAAATGTGTCGATATTTGAAAGGGGTCCCGGGAAATGTGTCGATATTTGAAAGGGATCCCGGGAATGTGTCGATATTTGAAAGGGGTCCCGGGGAATGTGTCGATATTTGAAAGGGGTCCCGGGGAATGTGTCGATATTTAAAAGGGGTCCTGGGAATGTGCCAATACATGAAAGGGGTCCCCAGGATTGTGTCGATATTAGAAAGGGGTCCCGGGAATGTGTCGATATTTGTAAGGGGTCCAGGGAATGTGTCGATATTTGAAAGGAGTCCTGGCAATGTGTCGATATTTGAAAGGGGTCCCAGGAATGTGTCGATATTTGAAAGGGGTCCCCGGCAATGTGTTGATATTTGAAAAGGGTCCCCGGGAATGTGGTGATATTTGAAAGGGGTCCCCGGGAATGTGCCGATATTTGAAAGGGGTCCCAGGAAGGTGTCGATATTTGAAAGGGGTCGTGTGGAATGTGTTGATATTTGCAGAGGGGTCCTAGGAATGTGTCGATATTTGAAAGCGGTCCTGGGGAATGTGTCAATATTTGAAAGGGGTTCCGGGATTGTGTCGATATTTGAAATTGGGTCCCGGGAGTGTGTTGATATTTGAAAGGGGTCCCCGGCGATGGGTCGATATTTGAAAAGGGTCCCCAGGAATGTGGTGATATTTGAAAAGGTTCCCCGGGAATGTGCCGATATTTCAAAGGGGTCCCAGGAATATGTCGATATTTGAAAGGGGTCGTGTGGAATGTGTTGATATTTGCAGAGGGGTCCTAGGAATGTGTCGATATTTGAAAGCGGTCCTGGGGAATGTGTCGATATTTCAAAGGGGTTCTGGGAATGTGTCGATATTTGAAAGGGGTCCTGGGAATTTTGCCGATATTTGAAAGGTGTCCTAGGGAATGTGTCGATATTTGAAAGGGGTCCCGGGAATGTGTCTTCATTTGAAAGGGTTCCCGGGAATGTGTCAATATTTGAAAGGGGTCCCCGGGAATGTGACGATATTTGAAAGGAGTCCTGGGAATGTGTCGATATTTGAAAGGGGTCGCGGGGAATATGTCAATATTTGAAAGGGGTCCCGGGAATGTGTCGATATTTGAAAGGGATCCAGGGAATGTGTTGATATTTGAAAGGGGTCCTGGGGAATGTGTCGATATTTGAAAGGGATCCAGGGAATGTGTTGATATTTGAAAGGTGTCCTGGGGAATGTGTCGATATTTAAAAGGGGTCCTGGGAATGTGTCGATATATGAGAGGGGTTCTGGGAATGTGTCGATATTTGAAAGGGGTCCAGGGAATGTGTCGATATTTGAAAGGGGCCCCGGGGAATGTGTAGATATTTGAAAGGGTTCCTGGGAATGTGTCGATATATAAGAACATAAGAACATAAGAAATAGGAGCAGGAGTAGGCCAATCGGCCCCTCGAGCCTGCTCCGCCATTCAATAAGATCATGGCTGAACTGATCCTAACCGCCAATCTACTATCACAGAACCATCTCCTGAATCTAACAGAATTAGACACACGAAATACGAGCAGGATCAGGCTACACGGCCCCTGGGCCCACTCTGCTACCCACAGGGCCATGACCGATCCGAACATAGACTCATGTCCAAATTCCTGCCCGCTCCCCGTAACCCTTAATTCCCTTTACTTCTAGGAAACTGTCTATTTCTGTTTTAAATTTATGTAATGATGTAGCTTCTACAGCTTTTTGGGGCAGCATATTCCATGGACCTACCACCCTCTGAGTGAAGTAGTTCCTCCTCATCTCAGTTTTGAAAGAGCAGCCCCTTATTCTAAGACTATGCCCCCTAGTTCTAGTTTCACCCATCATCGGGAACATTCTCCCCGCATCCACCCGATCCAACCCCTTCACAATTTTATATGCTTCAATAAGATCGCCTCGCATTCTTCTGAACTCCAATGAGTAGAGTCCCAATCTACTCAACCTCTCCTCATATGTCCATCCCCTCATCCCCGGGATTAACCGAGTGAACCTTCTTTGTACTGACTCGAGAGCAAGTATGTCTTTTCTTAAGTCTGGACACCAAAACTGTATGCAGTATTCCAGGTGCGGTCTCACCAATACCTTGTACAACTGAAGCAATACCTCCCTATTTTTATATTCTAACTCCCTAGCAATGAAAGCCAACATTCCATTGGCCTTCTTAATCACTTGCTGCACCTGTATACTAACCTTTTAAGTTTCGTGCACCAGGACCCCCAGATCCCTTTGTGCTTCAGTACTTTCCAGTTTCTTGCCATTAAGATAATAACTTGCTCTATGATTTTTCCTGCCAAAGTGCATAACCTCACACTTTCCAGTATTGTATTCCATCTGCCAAATCTCTGCCCACTTACTTAGCCTGTCTATGTCCCCTTGCAGGTTTTTTATGTCCTCCTCACTCACTACTTTCCCCCCCATCTTAGTATCATCTGCAAACTTTGATATGTTACACTCGGTCCCCTCCTCCAAATCGTTAATATAGATTGTAAAGAGTTGGGGACCCAGCACTGACCCCTGCGGAACACCACTAGTTACTGATTGCCAGTCCGAGAATGAACCATTTATCCCAACTCTCTGCCTTCTGTTAGATAGCCAATCCTCTATCCATGCCAGAATATTACCCCCAATCCCGTGATTTTTTATCTTAAACAATAATCTTTTGTGTGGCACCTTGTCAAATGCCTTTTGGAAGTCTAAATACACTACGTCCACTGGTTCCCCTTTATCCACCCTATATGTTACTTCCTCAAAGAACTCCAGCAAATTTGTCAAACATGACTTCCCCTTCATAAAACCATGCTGACTTTGTCCTATTAAATTATGATTATCCAAATGTCCTGTTACTGTCTCCTTAATAATGGACTCCAAAGTTTTACCTACCACAGATGTTAGGCTAACTGGTCTATAGTTTCCAGCCTTCTGTCTACTGCCCTTTTTAAATAAGGGTGTTACATTAGCAGTTTTCCAGTCTGCCGGGACCTTTGCCGAGTCCAGGGAATTTTTGAAAATTATTACCAATGCATCCACAATCCCTACCGTCACTTCCTTCAAGACCCTAGGATGTAAGCCATCCAGTCCAGATGATTTATCTGCCTTGAGTCCCATTATTTTACCGAGTACCACTTCCTTAGTGATTTTGATCGTGTTTAGCTCCTCCCCCCCTATAGCCCCCTGTTTGTCCAGTGTTGGGATATTCTTAGTGTCCTCTACTGTAAAGACTGATACAAAATATTCATTCAGTGTTTTTGCCATCTCCATATTTCCCACCATTAATTTCCGGTCTCATCCTCTAAGGGACCAACATTTACTTTAGCCACCCTTTTTCTTTTTATATAACTATAAAAACTCTTACTATCTGTTTTTATATTTTTTGCTAATTTACTTTCATAATCTATCTTCCCTTTCTTAATTAATCTTTTTGTTATTTTTTGCTGTCTTTTAAAGTTTTCCCAATCCTCTATCCTCCCACTAGATTTGGCTGCCTTATATGCCCTTGTTTTCAGTGGAATACTATCCTTAATTTCTTTACTTAGCCATGGATGGCTGTCTTTTCTTTTACATCCTCTTCTTCTCAGTGGAATATATATTTTTTGGAAGTTGTAAAATAACTCCTTAAATGTACACCACTGATCATGTATCGTCTTACGCTTTAATCTATTTTCCCAATCCACGCTACTCAATTCCGCTCTCATACCTTCATAGTCTCCTTTATTCAAGCTTAGCATGCTTGTTTGAGATCCAACCATCTCACCCTCTAATTGAATATGGAATTCAACCATGTTATGGTCACTCATTCCAAGGGGATCCTTTACTAGGACATTTTTAATTAATCCTGTCTCGTTGCACAGGACCAGATCTAAGGTTGCTTGCCCCCTGTCGGTTCAGTTACATACTGCTCAAGAAACCCATCCCTAATACACTCAATGAACTCATCCTCAAGGCAGCTCTGCCCAATTTGATTTGTCCAATTAATATGATAGTTAAAATCCCCCATAATTATAGATGTTCCCTTATTACAAGCCTCAACTATTTCCTGATTGATACTCCGTCCAACAGAGTTGCAACCGTTCAGAGGCCTATAGATTACGCCCACTAGTGTTTTTTTCCCCTTATTATTCCTTATCTCCACCCAAACTGTTTCATTATCCTGATCTTTTGACCCAATATCATTTCTCTGTATTACAGTGATTCCTTCCTTTATTAACATAGCCACCCCACCTCCCCTTCCTTCCTGCCTGTCCTTCCTGATCGTTAAATAACCTGGTATGTTTAATTCCCAGGCATTGTCACCCTGCAGCCATGTTTCTGTAATGGCCACAAGATCATACCCATATGGAGTTATTTGTGCCATTAACTCGTCTATTTCGTTACAAATGCTACGTGCATTCAGATAGAGAACTTTCAAATATGTTTTGTGACACTTAGTTCCTGCTTTGGCCCTTTTTATTACTTTTTATGATAGGGTTCCACGGGATTGTGTCGATATTAGAAAGGGGTCCCGGGAATGTGTCGATATTTGAAAGGGGTCCAGGGAATGTGTCGATATCTGAAAGGGGTCCCGGGAATGTGTTGATATTTGAAAGGGGTCCTGGGGAATGTGTCGATATTTGAAAGGGGTCGCGGGAAATGTGTCGATATTTGAATGGAGTCCCGGGATTGTGTCAGTATTTGAATGGTGTCCCGGGAATGTGTCGATATTTGAAAGGGACCCCGGGAATGTGTCGATATTTGAAAGGGGTCCCGGGAATGTGTCGATATTGAAAGGGGTCCCCGGGAATGTGTCGATATTTGAAAAGAGTCCCTGGGAATGTGCTGATTTTTGAAAGAGGTCCCCAGGAATGTGACGATATTTGAAAGGGGTCCCGGGAAGGTGTCGATATTTGAAAGGGGTCGTGGGGAATGTGTTGATATTTGCAGAGGGGTCCCAGGAATGTGTCGATATTTGAAAGGGGTCCCGGAAATGTGTCGATATTTGAAAGGGGTCTCGGGGAATGTGTCGATATTTAAAAGGGGTCCCGGGGAATGTGTCGATATTTGAAAGGGGTCCCGGGAATGTGTCGATATTTGAAAGTGTTCCCGGGAATGTGTCGATATTTGAAAGTGGTCCCGGGGAATGTGTTGATATTTCAAAGGGGTCCCTGGGAATGTGTTGATATTTTAAATGGGTCGCGGGGAATGTGCCGATATTTGAAAGGGGTCCCGGTAATGTGTCGCTATTTGAAAGGGGCCCCTGGGAATGTGTCGATATTTGAAAGGGGTCCCGGGAATGTGTCGATATTTGAAAGGGGTCCCGGGGAATGTGTCGATATTTGAAAGGGGTCCCGGGAATGTGTCGATATTTGAAAGGGGTCCTGGGGAATGTGTCGATATTTGAATGGGGTCCCCGGGAATGTGTCGATATTTCAAAGTGGTCCACGGGAATGTGTCGATATTTGAAAGGGGTCCCGGGAATGTGTCGATATTTGAAAGGGGCCCCGGAAATGTGTCGATATTTGAAAGGGGTAACGGGAATGTGTCAATATTTGAAAGGTATCACGGGAATCTGTCGATATATGAAAGGTGTCCACGGAATGTGTCGATATTTGAAAGGGGTCCACGGGAATGTGTCGATATTTCAAAGTGGTCCCCGGGAATGTGTCGATATTTGAAAGGGGTTCCGGGAATGTGTCGATATTTTAAAGGGGTCCTGGGAATGTGTCGATATTTGAAAGGGGTCCCGGGAATGTGTCAATATTTGAAAGGTATCACGGGAATCTGTCGATATATTAAAGGTGTCCAGGGAATGTGTCGATATTTGTAAGGGGTCCCGGGGAATGTGTCGATATTTGAAAGGGGTCCCGGGGAATGTGTTCATATTTGAAAGGGGCTCCGGGAATGTGTCGATATTTGAAAGGGGTCCTTGGGAACATGTCGATTATACAAAGGGGTCCCTGGGGATCTGTCGATATTTGAAAGGGGTCCCGGGGAATGTGTCGATATTAGAAAGGGGTCCCGGGGAATGTGTCGATATTAGAAAGGGGTCCCTGGGAATGTGTCGATATTAGAAAGGGGTCCCTGGGAATGTGTCGATATTTGAAAGTGGTCCCGGGGACTGTGTCGATATGTGAAAGGGGTCCTGGGACTGTGTTGTTATTTGAAAGGGGTCCCGGGAATGTGTCGATATTTGAAAGGGGTCCTGGGGAATGTGTTGATATTTGAAAGGGGTCCCGGGGAATGTGTCGATATTTAAAAGGGGTCCTGGGAATGTGCCAATACATGAAAGGGGTCACCGGGATTGTGTCGATATTAGAAAGGGGTCCCGGGAATGTGTCAATATTTGAAAGGGGTCCCGGGAATGTGTTGATATTTGAAAGGGGTCCCGGGAATGTGTCAATATTTGAAAGGTATCACGGGAATCTGTTGATATATTAAAGGTGTCCAGGGAATGTGTCGATATTTGTAAGGGGTCCCCGGGAATGTGTCGATATTTGAAAGGGGTCCCGGGAATGTGTCGATATTTGAAAGGGGTCCCGGGGAATGTGTCGATATTTGAAAGGGGTCCCGGGGAATGTGTTCATATTTGAAAGGGGTTCCGGGAATGTGTCAATATTTGAAATGGGTCCTGGGAATGTGTCGATATATGAAAGGGTTCCCCGGGATTGTGTCGATATTAGAAAGGGGTCCCGGGAATGTGTCAATATTTGAAAGGGGTGCAGGGAATGTGTCGATATTTGAAAGGGGTCCCGGGAATGTGTCAATATTTGAAAGGGGTCCCCTGGAATGTGTCAATATTTGAAAGGGGTCCAGGGAATGTGTCGATATTGGAAAAGGGTCCCCGGGAATGTGATGATATTTGAAAGGGGTCGCGGGGAATGTGTCATTATTTAAAAGGAGTCCCGGGATTGTGTCAGTATATGAAAGGTGTCCCGGGAATGTATCGATATTTGAAAGGGGCCCAGGGAATGTGTCGATATTTGAAAGGAGTCCCGGGATTGTGTCGATATTTGAAAGGGGTCCAGGGAATGTGTCGATATCTGAAAGGGGTCCCGGGAATGTGTTGATATTTGAAAGGGGTCCTGGGGAATGTGTCGATATTTGAAAGGGGTCGCGGGAAATGTGTCGATATTTGAATGGAGTCCCGGGATTGTGTCAGTATTTGAATGGTGTCCCGGGAATGTGTCGATATTTGAAAGGGACCCCGGGAATGTGTCGATATTTGAAAGGGGTCCCGGGAATGTGTCGATATTGAAAGGGGTCCCCGGGAATGTGTCGATATTTGAAAAGAGTCCCTGGGAATGTGCTGATTTTTGAAAGAGGTCCCCAGGAATGTGACGATATTTGAAAGGGGTCCCGGGAAGGTGTCGATATTTGAAAGGGGTCGTGGGGAATGTGTTGATATTTGCAGAGGGGTCCCAGGAATGTGTCGATATTTGAAAGGGGTCCCAGAAATGTGTCGATATTTGAAAGGGGTCTCGGGGAATGTGTCGATATTTAAAAGGGGTCCCGGGGAATGTGTCGATATTTGAAAGGGGTCCCGGGAATGTGTCGATATTTGAAAGTGTTCCCGGGAATGTGTCGATATTTGAAAGTGGTCCCGGGGAATGTGTTGATATTTCAAAGGGGTCCCTGGGAATGTGTTGATATTTTAAATGGGTCGCGGGGAATGTGCCGATATTTGAAAGGGGTCCCGGTAATGTGTCGCTATTTGAAAGGGGCCCCCGGGAATGTGTCGATATTTGAAAGGGGTCCCGGGAATGTGTCGATATTTGAAAGGGGTCCCGGGGAATGTGTCGATATTTGAAAGGGGTCCCGGGAATGTGTCGATATTTGAAAGGGGTCCTGGGGAATGTGTCGATATTTGAATGGGGTCCCCGGGAATGTGTCGATATTTCAAAGTGGTCCACGGGAATGTGTCGATATTTGAAAGGGGTCCCGGGAATGTGTCGATATTTGAAAGGGGCCCCGGAAATGTGTCGATATTTGAAAGGGGTAACGGGAATGTGTCAATATTTGAAAGGTATCACGGGAATCTGTCGATATATGAAAGGTGTCCACGGAATGTGTCGATATTTGAAAGGGGTCCACGGGAATGTGTCGATATTTCAAAGTGGTCCCCGGGAATGTGTCGATATTTGAAAGGGGTTCCGGGAATGTGTCGATATTTTAAAGGGGTCCCGGGAATGTGTCGATATTTGAAAGGGGTCCCGGGAATGTGTCAATATTTGAAAGGTATCACGGGAATCTGTCGATATATTAAAGGTGTCCAGGGAATGTGTCGATATTTGTAAGGGGTCCCGGGGAATGTGTCGATATTTGAAAGGGGTCCCGGGGAATGTGTTCATATTTGAAAGGGGCTCCGGGAATGTGTCGATATTTGAAAGGGGTCCTTGGGAACATGTCGATTATACAAAGGGGTCCCTGGGGATCTGTCGATATTTGAAAGGGGTCCCGGGGAATGTGTCGATATTAGAAAGGGGTCCCGGGGAATGTGTCGATATTAGAAAGGGGTCCCTGGGAATGTGTCGATATTAGAAAGGGGTCCCTGGGAATGTGTCGATATTTGAAAGTGGTCCCGGGGACTGTGTCGATATGTGAAAGGGGTCCTGGGACTGTGTTGTTATTTGAAAGGGGTCCCGGGAATGTGTCGATATTTGAAAGGGGTCCTGGGGAATGTGTTGATATTTGAAAGGGGTCCCGGGGAATGTGTCGATATTTAAAAGGGGTCCTGGGAATGTGCCAATACATGAAAGGGGTCACCGGGATTGTGTCGATATTAGAAAGGGGTCCCGGGAATGTGTCAATATTTGAAAGGGGTCCCGGGAATGTGTTGATATTTGAAAGGGGTCCCGGGAATGTGTCAATATTTGAAAGGTATCACGGGAATCTGTTGATATATTAAAGGTGTCCAGGGAATGTGTCGATATTTGTAAGGGGTCCCCGGGAATGTGTCGATATTTGAAAGGGGTCCCGGGAATGTGTCGATATTTGAAAGGGGTCCCGGGGAATGTGTCGATATTTGAAAGGGGTCCCGGGGAATGTGTTCATATTTGAAAGGGGTTCCGGGAATGTGTCAATATTTGAAATGGGTCCTGGGAATGTGTCGATATATGAAAGGGTTCCCCGGGATTGTGTCGATATTAGAAAGGGGTCCCGGGAATGTGTCAATATTTGAAAGGGGTGCAGGGAATGTGTCGATATTTGAAAGGGGTCCCGGGAATGTGTCAATATTTGAAAGGGGTCCCCTGGAATGTGTCAATATTTGAAAGGGGTCCAGGGAATGTGTCGATATTGGAAAAGGGTCCCCGGGAATGTGATGATATTTGAAAGGGGTCGCGGGGAATGTGTCATTATTTAAAAGGAGTCCCGGGATTGTGTCAGTATATGAAAGGTGTCCCGGGAATGTATCGATATTTGAAAGGGGCCCAGGGAATGTGTCGATATTTGAAAGGAGTCCCGGGATTGTGTCGATATTTGAAAGGTGTCCCGGGAATGTGTCAATATTTGAAAGGGGCCCCGGGAATGTGGCGATATTTGAAAGGGGTCCCGGGAATGTGTCGATATTTGAAAGGTGTCCCCGGGAGTGTGTCGATATTTGAAAAGGGTCCCCGGGATTGTGGTGATTTTTGAAAGAGGTCCCCAGGAATGTGCCGATGTTTGAAAGGGGTCCCGGGAAGGTGTCGATATTTGAAATGGGTCCCAGGAAGGTGTCGATATTTGAAATGGGTCATGGGGAATGTGTTGATATTTGCAGAGGGGTCCCAGGAATGTGTCGATATTTGAAAGGGGTCCTGGAAATGTGTCGATATTTGAAAGGGGTCTCGGGGAATGTGTCGATATTTAAAAGGGGTCCCGGGGAATGTGTCGATATTTCAAAGGGGTCCCGGGAATGTGTCGATATTTGAAAGTGTTCCCGGGAATGTGTCGATATTTGAAAGTGGTCCCGGGGAATGTGTTGATATTTCAAAGGGGTCCCTGGGAATGTGTTGACATTTTAAATGGGTCGCGGGGAATGTGCCGATATTTGAAAGGGGTCCCGGGAATGTGTCGATATTTGAAAGGGGCCCCCGGGAATGTGTCGATATTTGAAAAGGGTCCCGGGAATGTGTCGATATTTGAAAGGGGTCCCGGGGAATGTGTCGATATTTGAAAGGGGTCCCGGGAATGTGTCGATATTTGAAAGGGGTCCTCGGGAATGTGTCGATATTTGAAAGGGGTCCCCGGGAATGTGTCGATATTTCAAAGTGGTCCCCGGGAATGTGTCGATATTTGAAAGGGGCCCTGGGAATGTGTCGCTATTTGAAAGGGGTCCCGGGTATGTGTCAATATTTGAAAGGTATCACGGGAACCTGTCGATATATGAAAGGTGTCCAGGGAATGTGTCGATATTTGAAAGGGGTCCCCGGGAATGTGTCGCTATTTCAAAGTGGTCCCCGGGAATGTGTCGATATTTGAAAGGGGTCCTGGGAATGTGCCAATACATGAAAGGGGTCACCGAGATTGTGTTGATATTAGAAATGGGTCCCGGGAATGTGTTGATATTTTAAAGGGGTCCTGGGGAATGTGTCAATATTTGAAAGGGGTCGCGGGGAATGTGTCGATATTTGAAAGGATTCCCGGGATTGTGTCAGTATTTGAATGGTGTCCCGGGAATGTGTCGATATTTGAAGGGGGTCCCGGGAATGTGTCGATATTTGAAAGGGGTCCCAGGAATGTGTCGATTTTTGAAAGGGTCCCGGGAATGTGTCAATATTTGAAAGGGGTCCCAGGGAATGTGTCGATATTTGAAAGGGGTCCCAGGGAATGTGTTCATATTTGAAAGGGGTTCCGGGAATGTGTCGATATTTGAAAGGGGTCCTTGGGAACGTGTCGATTATAGAAAGGGGTCCCCGGGGATCTGTCGATATTTGAAAGGGGTCCAAGGGAATGTGTCGATATTTGAAAGGGCTTCTGAGAATGTGTCGATATTTGAAAGGTGTCCCGGGAATGTGTCGCTATTTCAAAGGGGTCCCGGGAATGTGTCGATATTTGAAAGGGGTCCCGGGAATGTGTCGATATTTGAAAGTGGTCCCGGGGACTGTGTCGATATTTGAAAGGGGTCCTGGGACGGTGTCGTTATTTGAAAGGGGTCCCGGGAATGTGTCGATATTTGAAAGGGGTCCCGGGGAATGTGTTGATATTTGAAAGGGATCCCGGGGAATGTGTCAATATTTAAAAGGGGTCCTGGGAATGTGCCAATACATGAAAGGGGTCACCGGGATTGTGTCGATATTAGAAAGGGGTCCCGGGAATGTGTCGATATTTGAAAGGGGTCCAGGAAATGTGTCGATATTTGAAAGGGATCCGGGGGAATGTGTCGATATGTAAAAGGGGCCCTGGGAATGTGTCGATATATGAAAGGGTTCCCCGGGATTGTGTCGATATTAGAAAGGGGTCCCGGGGAATGTGTCGATATTTAAAAGGGGTCTGGGAATGTGTCGATATTTGAAAGGGGTCCCGGGGAATGTGTCGATATTTAAAAGGGGTCCTGGGAATGTGTCGATATATGAAAGGGTTCCCCGGGATTGTTTCGATATTTGAAAGGGGTCCCGGGAATGTGTCAATATTTGAAAGGTATCACGGGAATCTGTCGATATATTAAAGGTGTCCAGGGAATGTGTCGATATTTGTAAGGGGTCCCGGGGAATGTGTCGATATTTGAAAGGGGTCCCGGGGAATGTGTTCATATTTGAAAGGGGCTCCGGGAATGTGTCGATATTTGAAAGGGGTCCTTGGGAACATGTCGATTATACAAAGGGGTCCCTGGGGATCTGTCGATATTTGAAAGGGGTCCCGGGGAATGTGTCGATATTAGAAAGGGGTCCCGGCGAATGTGTCGATATTAGAAAGGGGTCCCTGGGAATGTGTCGATATTAGAAAGGGGTCCCTGGGAATGTGTCGATATTTGAAAGTGGTCCCGGGGACTGTTTCGATATGTGAAAGGGGTCCTGGGACTGTGTTGTTATTTGAAAGGGGTCCCGGGAATGTGTCGATATTTGAAATGGGTCCCGGGGAATGTGTTGATATTTGAAAGGGGTCCCGGGGAATGTGTCGATATTTAAAAGGGGTCCTGGGAATGTGCCAATACATGAAAGGGGTCACCGGGATTGTGTCGATATTAGAAAGGGGTCCCGGGAATGTGTCAATATTTGAAAGGGGTCCCGGGAATGTGTTGATATTTGAAAGGGGTCCCGGGAATGTGTCAATATTTGAAAGGTATCACGGGAATCTGTTGATATATTAAAGGTGTCCAGGGAATGTGTCGATATTTGTAAGGGGTCCCGGGGAATGTGTCGATATTTGAAAGGGGTCCCGGGAATGTGTCGATATTTGAAAGGGGTCCCGGGGAATGTGTCGATATTTGAAAGGGGTCCCGGGGAATGTGTTCATAGTTGAAAGGGGTTCCGGGAATGTGTCAATATTTGAAAGGGGTCCTGGGAATGTGTCGATATATGAAAGGGTTCCCCGGGATTGTGTCGATATTAGAAAGGGGTCCCGGGAATGTGTCAATATTTGAAAGGGGTGCAGGGAATGTGTCGATATTTGAAAGGGGTCCCGGGAATGTGTCGATATTTGAAAGGGGTCCCCGGGAATGTGTCAATATTTGAAAGGGGTCCAGGGAATGTGTCGATATTGGAAAAGGGTCCCCGGGAATGTGATGATATTTGAAAGGGGTCGCGGGGAATGTGTCATTATTTAAAAGGAGTCCCGGGATTGTGTCAGTATATGAAAGGTGTCCCGGCAATGTATTGATATTTGAAAGGGGCCCAGGGAATGTGTCGATATTTGAAAGGAGTCCCGGGATTGTGTCGATATTTGAAAGGTGTCCCGGGAATGTGTCAATATTTGAAAGGGGCCCCGGGAATGTGGCGATATTTGAAAGGGGTCCCGGGAATGTGTCGATATTTGAAAGGTGTCCCCGGGAGTGTGTCGATATTTGAAAAGGGTCCCCGGGATTGTGGTGATTTTTGAAAGAGGTCCCCAGGAATGTGCCGATGTTTGAAAGGGGTCCCGGGAAGGTGTCGATATTTGAAATGGGTCCCAGGAAGGTGTCGATATTTGAAATGGGTCATGGGGAATGTGTTGATATTTGCAGAGGGGTCCCAGGAATGTGTCGATATTTGAAAGGGGTCCTGGAAATGTGTCGATATTTGAAAGGGGTCTCGGGGAATGTGTCGATATTTAAAAGGGGTCCCGGGGAATGTGTCGATATTTCAAAGGGGTCCCGGGAATGTGTCGATATTTGAAAGTGTTCCCGGGAATGTGTCGATATTTGAAAGTGGTCCCGGGGAATGTGTTGATATTTCAAAGGGGTCCCTGGGAATGTGTTGACATTTTAAATGGGTCGCGGGGAATGTGCCGATATTTGAAAGGGGTCCCGGGAATGTGTCGATATTTGAAAGGGGCCCCCGGGAATGTGTCGATATTTGAAAAGGGTCCCGGGAATGTGTCGATATTTGAAAGGGGTCCCGGGGAATGTGTCGATATTTGAAAGGGGTCCCGGGAATGTGTCGATATTTGAAAGGGGTCCTCGGGAATGTGTCGATATTTGAAAGGGGTCCCCGGGAATGTGTCGATATTTCAAAGTGGTCCCCGGGAATGTGTCGCTATTTGAAAGGGGTCCCGGGTATGTGTCAATATTTGAAAGGTATCACGGGAACCTGTCGATATATGAAAGGTGTCCAGGGAATGTGTCGATATTTGAAAGGGGTCCCCGGGAATGTGTCGCTATTTCAAAGTGGTCCCCGGGAATGTGTCGATATTTGAAAGGGGTCCTGGGAATGTGCCAATACATGAAAGGGGTCACCGAGATTGTGTTGATATTAGAAATGGGTCCCGGGAATGTGTTGATATTTTAAAGGGGTCCTGGGGAATGTGTCAATATTTGAAAGGGGTCGCGGGGAATGTGTCGATATTTGAAAGGATTCCCGGGATTGTGTCAGTATTTGAATGGTGTCCCGGGAATGTGTCGATATTTGAAAGGGGTCCCGGGAATGTGTCGATATTTGAAAGGGGTCCCAGGAATGTGTCGATTTTTGAAAGGGTCCCGGGGATGTGTCAATATTTGAAAGGGGTCCCAGGGAATGTGTCGATATTTGAAAGGGGTCCCGGGGAATGTGTTCATATTTGAAAGGGGTTCCGGGAATGTGTCGATATTTGAAAGGGGTCCTTGGGAACGTGTCGATTATACAAAGGGGTCCCCGGGGATGTGTCGATATTTGAAAGGGGTCCAAGGGAATGTGTCGATATTTGAAAGGGCTTCTGAGAATGTGTCGATATTTGAAAGGTGTCCCGGGAATGTGTCGATATTTCAAAGGGGTCCCGGGAATGTGTCGATATTTGAAAGGGGTCCCGGGAATGTGTCGATATTTGAAAGTGGTCCCGGGGAATGTGTCGATATTTGAAAGGGGTCCTGGGACGGTGTCGTTATTTGAAAGGGGTCCCGGGAATGTGTCGATATTTGAAAGGGGTCCCGGGGAATGTGTTGATATTTGAAAGGGGTCCCGGGGAATGTGTCAATATTTAAAAGGGGTCCTGGGAATGTGCCAATACATGAAAGGGGTCACCGGGATTGTGTCGATATTAGAAAGGGGTCCCGGGAATGTGTCGATATTTGAAAGGGGTCCAGGGAATGTGTCGATATTTGAAAGGGATCCGGGGGAATGTGTCGATATGTAAAAGGGGCCCTGGGAATGTGTCGATATATGAAAGGGTTCCCCGGGATTGTGTCGATATTAGAAAGGGGTCCCGGGGAATGTGTCGATATTTAAAAGGGGTCTGGGAATGTGTCGATATTTGAAAGGGGTCCCGGGGAATGTGTCGCTATTTAAAAGGGGTCCTGGGAATGTGTCGATATATGAAAGGGTTCCCCGGGATTGTGTCGATATTTGAAAGGGGTCCCGGGAATGTGTCAATATTTGAAAGGGGTCCAGGGAATGTGTCGATATTTGAAAGGAGTCCCGGGAATGTGTCAATATTTGAAACGGGTCCCGGGAATGTGTCGATATTTGAAAGGGGTCCCCGCCAATGTGTCGATATTGGAAAAGGGTCCCCGGGAATGTGATGATATTTGAAAGTGGTCACGGGGAATCTGTCATTATTTAAAAGGAGTCCCGGGATTGTGTCAGTATTTGAAAGGTGTCCCGGGAATGTATCGATATTTGAAACGGGCGCAGGGAATGTGTCGATATTTGAAAGGAGTCCCGGGATTGTGTCGATATTTGAAAGGTGTCCCGGGAATGTGTCAATATTTGAAAGGGGCCCCGGGAATGTGGTGATATTTGAAAGGGGTCCCGGGAATGTGTCGATATTTGAAAGGGGTCCTGGGGAATGTGTCGATATTTGAAAGGGGTCCCCGGGATTGTGTCGATATTTGAAAGGGGTCCCGGGAATGTGTCGATATTTGAAAGGGGTCCCGGGAATATGTCGATATTTGAAAGGAGTCCCGGGAATGTGTCAATATTTGAAAGCTATCACGGGAATCTGTCGATATATGAAAGGTGTCCAGGGAATGTGTCAATATTTGAAAGGGGTTCACGGGAATGTGTCGACATTTGAAAGGGGTCCCGGGAATGTGTCGATATTTGAAAGGGGTCCCGGGGAATATGTCGATATTTGAAAGGGGTCCCGGGGAATGTGTTCATATTTGAAAGGGGTTCCGGGAATGTGTCGATATTTGAAAGCGGTCCTTGGGAACGTGTCGATTATAGAAAGGGGTCCCTGGGAATATGTCGATATTTGAAAGGGGTCCCGGGGATTGTGTCGATATTAGAAAGGGGACCCCGGGATTGTGTCGATATTTGAAAGGGCTTCTGAGAATGTGTCGATATTTGAAAGGGGTCCCGGGAATATGTCGATATTTCAAAGGGGTCCCGGGAATGTGTCGATATTTGAAAGGGGTCCCGGGAATGTGTCGATATTTGAATGTGGTCCCGGGGACTGTGTCGATATTTGAAAGGGGTCCTGGGAATGTGTCGTTATTTGAAAGGGGTCCCGGGAATGTGTCGATATTTGAAAGGGGTCCCGGGGAATGTGTTGATATTTGAAAGGGATCCCGGGGAATGTGTCGATATTTAAAAGGGGTCCTGGGAATGTGCCAATACATGAAAGGGGTCCCCGGGATTGTGTCGATATTTGAAAGGGGTCCAGAGAATGTGTCGATATTTGAAAGGAGTCCCGGCAATGTGTCGATATTTGAAAGGGGTCCTGGGGAATGTGTCGCTATTTGAAAGGGATCCGGGGGAATGTGTCGATATTTAAAAGGCACCCTGGGAATGTGCCGATATATGAAATCGGTTCTGGGAATGTGTTGCTATTTGAAAGGTGTCTGGGAATGTATCGATATTTGAAAGGGGTCCCGGGGAATGTGTCGATATTTAAAAGGGGTCCTGGGAATGTGTCGATATATGAAAGGGTTCCCCGGGATTGTGTCGATATTAGAAAGGGGTCCCGGGAATGTGTCAATATTTGAAAGGGGTCCAGGGAATGTGTCGATATTTGTAAGGAGTCCCGGGAATGTGTCGATATTTAAAAGGGGTCCCGGGAATGTGTCGTTATTTGAAAGGGGTCCCCGGCAATGTGTCGATATTGGAAAAGGGTCCCCGGGAATGTGGTGATATTTGAAAGGGGTCACGGGGAATGTGTCATTATTTAAAAGGAGTCCCGGGATTGTGTCAGTATTTGAAAGGTGTCCCGGGAATGTGTCGATATTTGAAAGGGGCCCAGGGAATGTGTCGATATTTGAAAGGAGTCCCGGGATTGTGTCAGTATTTGAAATGCGTCCCGGGAATGTGTCAATATTTGAAAGGGGCCCCGGGAATGTGGCGATATTTGAAAGTGGTCCCGGGAATGTGTCGATATTTGAAAGGGGTCCCCGGGAATGTGTCGATATTTGAAAAGGGTCCCCGGGATTGTGGTGATTTTTGAAAGAGGTCCCCAGGAATGTGCCGATATTTGAAAGGGGTCCCGGGAAGGAGTCGATATTTGAAAGGGGTCCTGGGGAATGTGTCGATATTTGAAAGGGGTCCCCGGGAATGTGTCGATATTTGAAAGGGGTCCCGGGAATGTGTCGATATTTGAAAGGGGTCCCGGGAATATGTCGATATTTGAAAGGGGTCCCGGGAATGTGTCAATATTTGAAAGAGGTCCCGGGAATGTGTCGATATTTGAAAGGGGTCCTGGGGAATGTGTCGATATTTGAAAGGGGTCCCCGGGAATGTGTCGATATTTGAAAGGGGTCCCGGGAATGTGTCGATATTTGAAAGGGGTCCCGGGAATATGTCGATATTTGAAAGGGGTCCCGGGAATGTGTCAATATTTGAAAGCTATCACGGGAATCTGTCGATATATGAAAGGTGTCCAGGGAATGTGTCAATATTTGAAAGGGGTTCCCGGGAATGTGTCGACATTTGAAAGGGGTCCCGGGAATGTGTCGATATTTGAAAGGGGTCCCGGGGAATATGTCGATATTTGAAAGGGGTCCCGGGGAATGTGTTCATATTTGAAAGGGGTTCCGGGAATGTGTCGATATTTGAAAGGGGTCCTTGGGAACGTGTCGATTATAGAAAGGGGTCCCCGGGAATGTGTCGATATTTGAAAGGGGTCCCGGGGATTGTGTCGATATTAGAAAGGGGTCCCCGGGAATGTGTCGATATTTGAAAGGGCTTCTGAGAATGTGTCGATATTTGAAAGGGGTCCCGGGAATATGTCGATATTTCAAAGGGGTCCTGGGAATGTGTCGATATTTGAAAGGGGTCCCGGGAATGTGTCGATATTTGAATGTGGTCCCGGGGACTGTGTTGATATTTGAAAGGGGTCCTGGGAATGTGTCGTTATTTGAAAGGGGTCCCGGGAATGTGTCGATATTTGAAAGGGGTCCCGGGGAATGTGTCGATATTTAAAAGGGGTCCTGGGAATGTGCCAATACATGAAAGGGGTCCCCGGGATTGTGTCGATATTAGAAAGGGGTCCCGGGAATGTGTCGGTATTTGAAAGGGGTCCAGAGAATGTGTTGATATTTGAAAGGAGTCCCGGCAATGTGTCGATATTTGAAAGGGGTCCTGGGGAATGTGTCGCTATTTGAAAGGGATCCGGGGGAATGTGTCGATATTTAAAAGGCGCCCTGGGAATGTGCCGATATATGAAATCGGTTCTGGGAATGTGTTGCTATTTGAAAGGTGTCTGGGAATGTGTCGATATTTGAAAGGGGTCCCGGGGAATGTGTCGATATTTAAAAGGGGTCCTGGGAATGTGTCGATATATGAAAGGGTTCCCCGGGATTGTGTCGATATTTGAAAGGGGTCCCGGGAATGTGTCAATATTTGAAAGGGGTCCAGGGAATGTGTCGATATTTGAAAGGAGTCCCGGGAATGTGTCGATATTTGAAAGGGGTCCCGGGAATGTGTCGATATTTGAAAGGGGTCCCCGGCAATGTGTCGATATTGGAAAAGGGTCCCCGGGAATGTGATGATATTTGAAAGGGGTCGCGGGGAATCTGTCATTATTTAAAAGGAGTCCCGGGATTGTGTCAGTATTTGAAAGGTGTCCCGGGAATGTATCGATATTTGAAAGGGGCCCAGGGAATGTGTCGATATTTGAAAGGAGTCCCGGGATTGTGTCGATATTTGAAAGGTGTCCCGGGAATGTGCCAATACATGAAAGGGGTCCCCGGGATTGTGTCGATATTTGAAAGGGGTCCCGGGAATGTGTCGATATTTGAAAGGGGTCCTGGGGAATGTGTCGATATTTGAAAGGGGTCCCCGGGAATGTGTCGATATTTGAAAGGGGTCCCGGGAATGTGTCGATATTTGAAAGGGGTCCCGGGAATATGTCGATATTTGAAAGGGGTCCCGGGAATGTGTCAATATTTGAAAGCTATCACGGGAATCTGTCGATATATGAAAGGTGTCCAGGGAATGTGTCAATATTTGAAAGGGGTTCCCGGGAATGTGTCGACATTTGAAAGGGGTCCCGGGAATGTGTCGATATTTGAAAGGGGTCCCGGGGAATATGTCGATATTTGAAAGGGGTCCCGGGGAATGTGTTCATATTTGAAAGGGGTTCCGGGAATGTGTCGATATTTGAAAGCGGTCCTTGGGAACGTGTCGATTATAGAAAGGGGTCCCTGGGAATATGTCGATATTTGAAAGGGGTCCCGGGGATTGTGTCGATATTAGAAAGGGGTCCCCGGGATTGTGTCGATATTTGAAAGGGCTTCTGAGAATGTGTCGATATTTGAAAGGGGTCCCGGGAATATGTCGATATTTCAAAGGGGTCCCGGGAATGTGTCGATATTTGAAAGGGATCCCGGGAATGTGTCGATATTTGAATGTGGTCCCGGGGACTGTGTCGATATTTGAAAGGGGTCCTGGGAATGTGTCATTATTTGAAAGGGGTCCCGGGAATGTGTCGATATTTGAAAGGGGTCCCGGGGAATGTGTTGATATTTGAAAGGGATCCCGGGGAATTTGTCGATATTTAAAAGGGGTCCTGGGAATGTGCCAATACATGAAAGGGGTCCCCGGGATTGTGTCGATATTAGAAAGGGGTCCCGGGAATGTGTCGATATTTGAAAGGGGTCCAGAGAATGTGTCGATATTTGAAAGGAGTCCCGGCAATGTGTTGATATTTGAAAGGGGTCCTGGGGAATGTGTCGCTATTTGAAAGGGATCCGGGGGAATGTGTCGATATTTAAAAGGCGCCCTGGGAATGTGCCGATATATGAAATCGGTTCTGGGAATGCGTTGCTATTTGAAAGGTGTCTGGGAATGTATCGATATTTGAAAGGGGTCCCGGGGAATGTGTCGATATTTAAAAGGGGTCCTGGGAATGTGTCGATATATGAAAGGGTTCCCCGGGATTGTGTCGATATTAGAAAGGGGTCCCGGGAATGTGTCAATATTTGAAAGGGGTCCAGGGAATGTGTCAATATTTGTAAGGAGTCCCGGGAATGTGTCGATATTTAAAAGGGGTCCCGGGAATGTGTCGTTATTTGAAAGGGGTCCCCGGCAATGTGTCGATATTGGAAAAGGGTCCCCGGGAATGTGGTGATATTTGAAAGGGGTCGCGGGGAATGTGTCATTATTTAAAAGGATTCCCGGGATTGTGTCAGTATTTGAAAGGTGTCCCGGGAATGTGTCGATATTTGAAAGGGGCCCAGGGAATGTGTCGATATTTGAAAGGAGTCCCGGGATTGTGTCAGTATTTGAAATGCGTCCCGGGAATGTGTCAATATTTGAAAGGGGCCCCGGGAATGTGGCGATATTTGAAAGTGGTCCCGGGAATGTGTCGATATTTGAAAGGGGTCCCCGGGAATGTGTCGATATTTGAAAAGGGTCCCCGGGATTGTGGTGATTTTTGAAAGAGGTCCCCAGGAATGTGCCGATATTTGAAAGGGGTCCCGGGAAGGAGTCGATATTTGAAAGGGGTCCTGGGGAATGTGTCGATATTTGAAAGGTGTCCCCGGGAATGTGTCGATATTTGAAAGGGGTCCCGGGAATGTGTCGATATTTGAAAGGGGTCCCGGGAATATGTCGATATTTGAAAGGGGTCCCGGGAATGTGTCAATATTTGAAAGGGGTCCCGGGAATGTGTCGATATTTGAAAGGGGTCCTGGGGAATGTGTCGATATTTGAAAGGGGTCCCCGGGAATGTGTCGATATTTGAAAGGGGTCCCGGGAACGTGTCGATATTTGAAAGGGGTCCCGGGAATATGTCGATATTTGAAAGGGGTCCCGGGAATGTGTCATTATTTGAAAGCTATCACGGGAATCTGTCGACATATGAAAGGTGTCCAGGGAATGTGTCAATATTTGAAAGGGGTTCCCGGGAATGTGTCGACATTTGAAAGGGGTCCCGGGAATGTGTCGATATTTGAAAGGGGTCCCGGGGAATATGTTGATATTTGAAAGGGGTCCCGGGGAATGTGTTCATATTTGAAAGGGGTTCCGGGAATGTGTCGATATTTGAAAGGGGTCCTTGGGAACGTGTCGATTATAGAAAGGGGTCCCCGGGAATGTGTCGATATTTGAAAGGGGTCCCGGGGATTGTGTCGATATTAGAAAGGGGTCCCCGGGAATGTGTCGATATTTGAAAGGGCTTCTGAGAATGTGTCGATATTTGAAAGGGGTCCCGGGAATATGTCGATATTTCAAAGGGGTCCTGGGAATGTGTCGATATTTGAAAGGGGTCCCGGGAATGTGTCGATATTTGAATGTGGTCCCGGGGACTGTGTCGATATTTAAAAGGGGTCCTGGGAATGTGCCAATACATGAAAGGGGTCCCCGGGATTGTGTCGATATTAGAAAGGGGTCCCGGGAATGTGTCGATATTTGAAAGGGGTCCAGAGAATGTGTCGATATTTGAAAGGAGTCCCGGCAATGTGTCGATATTTGAAAGGGGTCCTGGGGAATGTGTCGCTATTTGAAAGGGATCCGGGGGAATGTGTCGATATTTAAAAGGCGCCCTGGGAATGTGCCGATATATGAAATCGGTTCTGGGAATGTGTTGCTATTTGAAAGGTGTCTGGGAATGTATCGATATTTGAAAGGGGTCCCGGGGAATGTGTCGATATTTAAAAGGGGTCCTGGGAATGTGTCGATATATGAAAGGGTTCCCCGGGATTGTGTCGATATTAGAAAGGGGTCCCGGGAATGTGTCAATATTTGAAAGGGGTCCAGGGAATGTGTCGATATTTGTAAGGAGTCCCGGGAATGTGTCGATATTTAAAAGGGGTCCCGGGAATGTGTCGTTATTTGAAAGGGGTCCCCGGCAATGTGTCGATATTGGAAAAGGGTCCCCGGGAATGTGGTGATATTTGAAAGGGGTCGCGGGGAATGTGTCATTATTTAAAAGGAGTCCCGGGATTGTGTCAGTATTTGAAATGCGTCCCGGGAATGTGTCAATATTTGAAAGGGGCCCCGGGAATGTGGCGATATTTGAAAGTGGTCCCGGGAATGTGTCGATATTTGAAAGGGGTCCCCAGGAATGTGTCGATATTTGAAAAGGGTCCCCGGGATTGTGGTGATTTTTGAAAGAGGTCCCCAGGAATGTGCCGATATTTGAAAGGGGTCCCGGGAAGGAGTCGATATTTGAAAGGGGTTGTGGGGAATGTGTTGATGTTTGCAGAGGGGTCCCAGGAATGTGTCGATATTTGAAAGGGGTCAAGGGAATGTGTCGATATTTGAAAGGGGTCCCGGGGAATGTGTCGATATTTGAAAGGGGTCCCGGGAATGTGTCTTCATTTGAAAGGGGTCCCGGGAATGTGTCGATACTTGAAAGGGGTCCCCGGGAATGTGACGATATTTGAAAGGAGTCAAAGGAATGTGTCGATATTTGAACGGGATCCAGGGAATGTGTCGATATTTGAAAGGTGTCATAGGGAATGTGTCGATATTTGAAAGCGTTCCCGGGGAAAGTGTCAATATTTAAAAGGGGTCCTGGGAAAGCGTCAATATATGAAAGGGGTCCTCAGGATTGTGTCGATATTAGAAAGGGGTCCTGGGAATGTGTCGATATTTGAAAGGGGTTCTGGGAATGTGTCGATATTTGAAAGGGGTCCCGGGGAATGTGTAGATATTTAAAAGGGGTCCTGGGAATGTGTCAATATATGAAAGGGTTCCCCGGGATTGTGTCGATATTAGAAAGGGGTCCCAGGAATGTGTCGATATTTGAAAGGGGTCCAGGGAATGTGTCGATATTTGAAAGGTGTCCCGGGAATGTGTCGATAAGTGAAAGGGTCCCCGGAAATGTGTCGATATTTGAAAGGGGCCCCGGGAATGTGTCGATATTTGAAAGGTGTCCCGGGAATATGTCGATATTTGAAAGGGGTCCCCGTGAATGTGTCGATATTTGAAAAGGGTCCCCGGGCATGCGGTGATTTTTGAAAGAGGTCCCCAGGAATGTGCCGATGTTTGGAAGGGGTCCTGGGAAGGTGTCGATATTTGAAAGGAGTCCCGGGAATGTGTTGATATTTGAAAGGTGTCCTAGGGAATGTGTCGATATTTGAAAGGGGTCCTGGGAAATGTGTCAATATTTGAAAGGGGTCCCGGGAATTTGTCGATATTTGAAAGGGGTCCCGGGGAAAGTGTCGATATTTGAACGGGGTCCCGGGAACGTGTCGATATTTGAAAGGGGTCCCGAGGAATGAGTCGATATTTAAAAGGTGTGAGGAATGGAACTTGCTGACGACGAAGAAAGTTCTGCACTAAATCGCGATCCAGGATGTTCCGGTCCAGGACCCAGGAGCGTTCCTCCGGACCATATCCCTCCCAGTCCACCAGGAACTGGAGGCCACCCACGAACCCGGCGAGAATCCATCAGGCGACGGACCGTGTAGGCAGGCTGGCCTTCGATGATGCGGGGAGCAGGAGGAGGCCTCGTGGCGGGCACCAGGGAACTGATGGCCACTGGCCGAAGCCGGGAGACATGGAAGGCAGGATAAACCCGCATGGAGCGGGGCAGCTGGAGACGGTAGGACACCGGGTTGACCTTCCTCAACACCGTGAAGGGACCAATGAAATGGGGCGCCAGCTTGCGGGACTCCACTCGCAGCGGGAGATCCTGCGTAGAAAGCCAGACCCTCTGACCAGGACGGAATGAAGGAGCCGGTCTGCGCCGCTTGTTGGCCTGGATCTGTCATTGCCGAGAAGCTCGTTGTAAGGCCAGCCGCGCTCTCCTCCAGGTCCGTCGACAGCGCTGGACAAATTTCTCCACGGAGGGAACCCCCCCCTCAAGCTCCTGCTCCTGGAACAGTGGAGGCTGAAAACCGAACTGACACTCGAAAAGCCACATTCCTGTGGGGGGGCAGCGCAAGGTGTTGTGCGCGTACTCAGCCCAGACGATGTGACGACTCCAAGTCGCAGGGTTAGCGGACACGAGGCACCTCAGGGTCGTCTCCAGGACTTGGTTGATCCGTTCTGTTTGACCGTTAGACTGAGGGTGGAAACCCGAGGAAAGGCTGACAGTAGCTCCAGTGAGCTTATAGAAAGCTCTCCAAAACCGGGAGGCGAATTGTGGACCACGGTCAGAGACGATGTCAAGAGGCAAACCGAACAACCTGAAAACATGCTGGACCATGAGCTCGGCTGTCTCTTGGGCTGAGGGAAGCTTGGGCAAGGGCAGAAAGCGACAGGCTTTGGAGAAGCGATCCACAATGACCAGAATGACAGTGTTGCCTTGAGATGGTGGAAGGCCTGTGATGAAATCCACAGCGAGGTGTGACCAGGGGCGCGTGGGAATGGGGAGAGGATGCAGCAAGCCCTGGGGGCGAGATCGAGGGTTCTTGTTTCGTGCACAAATAGCACAAGCTGCCACGAACGCCTTTACGTCCTTCTCCATGGTGGGCCACCAGAACCTTCTGCGAAGGAACTCCAGCGTCCTGGATGTGCCTGGATGACCGGTGAGTCGCGACGAATGCCCCCACTGCAGGACTTGTGAGCGTGCCGTGTTGGGAACAAAAAGGCGACCTGGTTGGCCATTGCCAGGGTCTGCCTCCCTCTGTTGTGCCTTTCTGACCAGCGTCTCGATCCCCCAGCGAACCGGTGCTACAATTCGAGAAGTTGAAAGAATATGTTCTGGTTGTCTCTCCCGCTCGGGTGGATCAAATTGCCTGGAGAGAGCCTCAGGCTTGAGATTCTTGGATCCTGGACGATATGACAGGACAAAGTCGAAACGATTGAAAAACAGTGCCCAGCGAGCTTGACGAGAGTTAAGCCGTTTGGCCTCCTGGATATAGGCCAGATTCTTATGGTCTGTCCAGACAATGAATGGGTGTTTAGACCCCTCCAACCAATGTCTCCACTCCTCCAGTGCCAACTTGACTGCTAGTAGTTCCCTGTTTCCAATATCGTAGTTTCGTTCTGCAGGAGTGAGTCAGCGAGAAAAGAAGGCGCAAGGGTGCAGTTTGTTGTCGTTAGACCGCTGGGACAAAACGGCACCCACTCCTATATCAGAGGCATCCACCTCGACAATGAAGGGGAGTGAGGGATCCGGAATCACGAGGACAGGAGCAGACGTGAAGTGTCGCTTGAGATCCTCGAAAGCCTGAGCAGCCTCAGCGGACCAACTGAACCGGGTGGAAGCGGTTTTGGTGAGGGCGTTGAGAGGGGCAGCAATGGTGCCGAAGTTCCTGATGAATCTCCGATAGAAATGAGCAAACCCCAAGAAACGTTGCACCTGTTTGAGAGAGGTGGGTGCTGGCCAATCTCGGACAGCTTGGGTCTTGCCAGGGTCCATTTGAATGTTGCCGCTAGAGATGATGAAGCCCAGGAATGAAACCATGGAAACGTGAAACTCGCACTTCTCCGCCTTGACAAACAAGAGGTTATTAAGCAGACGTTGCAGGACTTGCCTTACATGCTGGACATGATCGTGAAGAGTTTTGGAGAAAATGAGAATGTCGTCCAGGTAGACAAAGACAAAGTGATTCAGCATGTCTCGGAGGACGTCGTTGATGAGCGCCTGGAACACAGCAGGGGCGTTGGCCAATCCAAAAGGCATGACCAGATTCTCATAGTGCCCGGTAGGTGTGTTGAATGCCGTCTTCCACTCGTCCCCTTCGCGGACGCAGATGAGGTTGTAGGCATTGCGGAGATCCAATTTTGTGAAGACTGTGGCTCCCTGTAGTAGCTCGAAGGCCGTCGACATGAGCGGAAGAGGATAACGTTTTTTTATAGTAATCTTGTTAAGGCCACGGTAGTCGATGCAGGGGCGGAGACCTCCATCTTTCTTACTCACGAAGAAAAAACCGGCACCAGCAGGAGAGGTGGACGGACGGATGAAGCCAGCAGCAAGGGCGTCACGGATGTAATCCTCCATGGCGGCGGTCTCTGGAGCAGAAAGGGAGAAGATCCTACCCCTAGGTGGGCATGTCCCAGGCAGGAGGTCAATGGCACAGTCATATGGCCTATGAGGGGGAAGTGATGTGGCTCGAACCTTACTGAAGACCTCTTTTAAATCCTCATACTCAGGAGGCACTCGGGACAATTCAGAGTGCGATGGGGACTCCTGGGGCTGGGAAGGAGACTTGGAGCGAAGACAGGTGGTATGGCAGGCAGAGCCCCATTCCGTAAGCTGGCCGGCGGCCCAATCCATGCGTGGATTATGGCAGGCCAACCAAGGGTAACCCAGAACTAATGGAAACACGGGAGAGTGGATAAGGGAGAATTGGATGGTCTCGAAATGTTGTCCTTCCACGCCCAAACACAGGGGGGCAGTAAGATGGTGAATAGTTCCGGAGCCCAGGGGTCTTCCATCCAGGGCAACAACAGTGAGAGGGTGATCAGGATGGGTCAGGGGAATCTTGAGCTGTTTAGCTAAACCCAGATCCATGAAGTTACCATCGGATCCAGAATCCACCAGGGCCTTAAGATCATGTTGTTGATTGCCCCAGAAAAGGGAGGATGCCAGCAGGACCCTAGAAACAGTGGGGCCGGGAGGGATGGCTACGCTCATCTCAGGTCCCTCCGTCCTGGATGAGCCCTGGCTTTTCCCACCAACTTTGGGTAAGAAGAGCGAAAATGGCAAGATCCCTCTCTCATTCGGCGATCACGTTCAGGCTGCGAGAGATGAGTTACTCCCAACTGCATGGGCTCCTCTGGATCAGTCAAAGATGGACTCGGGATGGCTCAGAGGTTCTCGGATGGCTTCGAAGCAGGGAAGGCTTTTGTCTCCAGAAGCGGGGTGAAAAAGGAGTGGCGTTCTCTTCGCCTCTCACGGAGACGATTATCCACTCGAATGGATATATCAAAGAGAGACTCCAAATCACTCACCAGATCTCTGGAAGCCAGTTTGTCCTTGATTTCATTCGTGAGACCATGGCGAAAAGTGGCGATGAGCGCCTCCGAATTCCATTGGCACTCTGCAGTGAGAGTGCGAAACTCAATAGCGTAGTCCGCAACGCTACGAGCCCCCTGGCGAAGCCGAAGTAGTTTGTTAGACGACTCTCTCCCACTGACAGGATGATCAAAGGCCCTTCTCATTTCCTCAGAGAAAAGTTGGTAGTTTGAACATGCCGGAGTTTGCTGTTCCCAGACGGCCATAGCCCAGGTAAGTGCTTTGCCGGTGAGTAGCGAAATGATGTAGGCTACTCGGGAACGGTCACTGGGAAATAATGAACCTTGCAGTTGGAAAGCCAGGGAACACTGGGTTAGAAAGCCTCGACATCCTCCTGGGTTACCGCCGTAGTGCTCGGGTGCAGGTAATCGGGGTTCTTTCAGAGGGGGAGGCGAAACCGGAGGAGCGGGTAACGGTGCTGGAGTAGCTTGGGTCGCCTGACTCTGGCTCTGATGGAAAGCAATGACGAGGGCCTCCAGCTGTTTCTGGCTTCGGGAGAATGACGTGGCGAGGCACCGCAGTTCGTCCAAGACCAGTTGTAGCTGTTCAAAGACTTGTCGTAGCCATTGGTCCTTCCCTGCAGGGTCCATGTTTGGCTCAGGCTTGCTGTGAGGAATGAAACTTGGTGAACCCAACTGCAGGAAGGCAAACTGAGGTGGAGGTTCGGTTGCAAAAACAAAGATAGACTTTATTGAAATAAACAAAATAACAACAGCACAGATACAGGCTAGCAGGCCAGCAAGAGGAATCACAAGGCAGTGAAGCTCAAGACTGAGCAATGAACATAAACTAAGCACCACTTAAATAGTAGGCACAAAACCATGCACAGGTGAGTACAATTAAGAATAAAGAAGGAAACAATTAAGAGTTCATGGTGCCCTCTGGTGGCGAGGCAAGGCAGAGCCTGGGTCATTCCTGACAAAAGGGGTCCTGGGAATGTGTCGATATTGGAAAGGGGTCTCGGCAATGTGTCGATATTTGAAATGGGTCCTGGGGAATGTGTCGATATTTAAAAGGGGTCCTGGGAATGTGTCGATATATGAAAGGGGTTCTGGGAACGTGTCGATATTTGAAAGGGGTCCAGGGAATGTGTCGATATTTGAAAGGGGTCTCGGGGAATGTGTCGATATTTAAAAGGGGTCCTGGGAATGTGTCGATATATGAAAGGGGTCCCCGGGATTGTGTCGATATTAGAAAGGGGTCCCGGGAATGTGTCGATATTTGAAAGGGGCCCAGGGAATGTGTCGATATTTGAAAGGGGTCCTGGGAATGTGTCGATATTTGAAAGGGGTCCCGGGAATGTGTCGCTATTTGAAAGGGGTCCCGGGGAATGTGTCGATATTTGAAAGGGGTCGCGGGGAATGTGTCGATATTTGAAAGGAGTCCTGGGGTTGTGTCAGTATTTGAAAGGTGTCCCGGGAATGTGTCGATATTTGAAACAGGTCCCGGGAATGTGTCAATATTTGAAAGGGGTCCCGGGAATGTGTCGATATTTGAAACGGGTCCCCGGGAATGTGTCAATATTTGAAAAGGGTCCAGGGAATGTGTCGATATTTGAAAGGGGTCCCGGGAATGTGTCGATATTTGAAAGGGGTCCTGGGAATGTGTCGATATTTGAAAGGGGTCCCGGGAATGTGTCGCTATTTGAAAGGGGTCCCGGGGAATGTGTCGATATTTGAAAGGGGTCGCGGGGAATGTGTCGCTTTTTGAAAGGAGTCCTGGGGTTGTGTCAGTATTTGAAAGGTGTCCCGGGAATGTGTCGATATTTGAAACAGGTCCCGGGAATGTGTCAATATTTGAAAGGGGTCCCGGGAATGTGTCGATATTTGAAACAGGTCCCCGGGAATGTGTCAATATTTGAAAAGGGTCCAGGGAATGTGTCGATATTTGAAAGGGGTCCCGGGAATGTGTCGATATTTGAAAGGGGTCCTGGGAATGTGTCGATATTTGAAAGGGGTCGCAGGGAATGTGTCGATATTTGAAAGGAGTCCCGGGATTTTGTCAATATTTGAAAGGTATCCCGGGAATGTGTCAATATTTGAAAGGGGCCCTGGGAATGTGTCGATATTTGAAAGGGGTACCGGGAATGTGTCGATATTTGAAAGGGGTCCCCGACAATGTGTCGATATTTGAAAAGGGTCCCCGGGAATGTGGTGATATTTGAAAGGGGTCCCCGGGAATGTGCCGATATTTGAAAGGGTTCCCAGGAAGGTGTCGATATTTGAAAGGGGTCGTGTGGAATGTGTCGATGTTTGCAGAGGGGTCCTAGGAATGTGTCGATATTTGAAAGCGGTCCTGGGGAATGTGTCGATATTTGAAAGGGGTTCTGGGAATGTGTCGATATTTGAAAGGGGTCCCGGGAATGTGTCGATATTTAAAAGGGGTCCCCGGCAATGTGTCGATATTTGAAAAGGGTCCCCGGGAATGTGGTGATATTTGAAAGGGGTCCCGGGAATGTGCCGATATTTGAAAGGGGTCCCAGGAAGGTGTCGATATTTGAAAGGGGTCGTGTGGAATGTGTCGATATTAGTTATTCACACAGCACATGACGTCGGCAAGGATAAGTAGATATGAGATTAACCCACAGAACATGTAGGTGAACCAATACATGACTGTGTAACAAAAATTGAGACCCAAACAATAATCAGACCTGATTTAAAGGATTTGCCTTTGAATACCCCAGACCATGAGTACTTTGTGGATGGATCAGCCTCTAGATCAGATACAGGTGAAGGACAGATAGGATACGCAATTATAGAATCACCAAATGTGGTAGAATCAGGTAAACTTCCAAATCATTGGTCAGCATAGAAAGCAGAATTACACGCATTAGCAAGAGCATATGAATTATCAGAAGGGATGAAAGTAAATATTTATACGGGCTCGAGATATGCCTTCGGATTAGCGCATGATTTTGGAATAATATGGAAAAGGAGGGGTTTTCTGACCACATCTGGAACTCCCATATTGAACCAAGTACAGGTAGAAAGATTGACACAGGCAGTATTACTACCCGGGGAATTAGCCATGGTAAAATGCCAGGCACACACACGGTTACACACACAGGCTGCCGAGGGGAATAGATTGGCAGATGAAGCAGCAAAATATGCCGCTATGTATCAGGACCAAAAACAAATGCCCCAGTTGGAACAAAAGGAGGGAGGGAAGTATCCCTCTTGTACGCCATCGTTGGAAGATGTACAAAAGCACCAGGAGGACGCTCCTGAAAATGAAAAACAAAAGTGGATAAAAGAAAATTGTAAAAAGGATCCTTTGACACAACTATATGCCGACCCAAAGGGAAGGATAGTTGCTCCAAATTGGAAAATTCTTGGTACAACCCAAATTGGGAAAAAGTGGCACAGCAGACAATTGATCACTGTCTGATATGTCAGCAACACAACCCAGGAAAAGCCATACCAACAGTAACAGCAACAACTCCTATCCCAGACGGTCCCTTTTCAAATACTACAGTTAGATTTTGTACAATTAGAATCAGCTTATGGATATAAATATGTACTAGTTATCATTGATGTATTTAGTAAATGGATAGAAGCCTTCCCAACAAGGAACATTACCGCAAAGACTGTGTGCAAAATAATACTGAAAGATATTATGCCAAGGTTCGGAGTGCCAATACAATTGAGTTCCGACGACGGACCACATTTTGTTGCAGAAATTAATGCTGAACTTTGCAATGTTCTCAATATTAGACAGCATTTACATTGCCCGCTCCATCCACAATCAGCAGGACTGGTGGAAAGGGCTAATGGAGCCTTAAAACTAAAATTGGCCAAGCTTTGCATAGAAACCAAATTAAAATGGCCAGAAGTACAGGTAGACTACCTTTTATCCGAACTTCCGAAAACCGAAGCCCTCTAAAAACCAAAGGTTTTTTCGTTCAGCGTAAGTCGTGCGCACGACATGACCAGAGTGGCGCACGACTTACGCTGAGCAGAGGGTCAGCGTAAGTCGTGCGCACGACCCCGACCCCCGCGGACCCTGACTCCCGCTGACCCCCCCGCCGACCCCCCCGCGGACCCCCGCCAACCCCGACTCCCGCCGACCCCCCCGCCAACGACCCCCCCACCGACCCCGACTCCCGCCGACCCCCGCCGACCCACCCCCGACAAATTTCCCAGTCTTATAAAATACCATCCGAAATTTTCCGAAAACCGAAACACGGCTGGTCCCGAGGTTTTCGGATAAAGGATAGTCTACCTGTATTACCAATGAAAGACAGGATTATCACCAGCAGAAATTATCTTTGGAAAACCTTTAAGAACCCCGTTCTCGGCTCCAATCCAAGACGACAGACAAATAGATATTCATGTAATGGACAATCAGATGGGCCTAGAAATTCAGTCGCGTTTGCGCCCACTTATGGGCTATAGAGTGGTTTGCGCCGGAAGTTTTTTCGCGCCCGAAATTCAGTTGGTCCGTAACATCGACGTTAGCCGGTAGCGCTGCGCCGGCACCGATGACGTCATCGGTGTGCGCAGCGCCCCGGTTCCAATGCAATTCCGGTCCGACCGCCAAATTCAGTTGCGGCCGCCTCTCCCATGGCGGCCGCAAACAGCGTTTGCAAAACGGTGCCTTGCAGCTCCGAGAGGCCGGCGCATAAAGGTGGAGGGGCGGCCGGCCGCTTTCCCGGCGGCCGCCTGGCCGCACCTCCCTCCCCGGACTCCTGCACCACCCCCCCGCGGCATTGGTGTGTCACTCCCGCGAGCCCGGCACTTCTCCGTGGTGCCGGGCTCATTTGCCGGGGGAATCCAGCGGCGATCTCACGGCTGCAGGCAGCTCCTCCTTAAGAGAAGGAGGAGGCCTGCAGTACCCCAGCCTGCCGCACCGCATCGGGTGCCGCAGCGGCAGCTGGACGCCTGAAACTGACATTCTTCGCCCCAAACGAGGCAGCCAAACCCTCCAATAGCGCCCGCCTCCGTGTTGGGGCGGCGCAACTGAATTTCAGGCGGGCGCTACGGGAATCCGGCCGAGCGCTAAATTTCGGGCGCTAAAGACCTGGCGGGGCTATACCTAATTTCTAGGCCATGATGTCTTATTGTATGTCACTAACCTCTGCTTTAAAGTTGTCTCATCAACAGGTAACAGCTGTTACTAAACCAACACCAGAGGACGCCTGTCATTGACTCAAGCCGGGTGATTATGTTTTCGTAAAGAACTTCTACCGAAAAGGATTAGAACCCAGGTGGAAGGGACCCTATCAAGTACTGTTAACCACGCATACCGCAGTGAAGGTTGAAGGAAAGACAAAATTGATTCACGCTTCGCACTTCAAGTTGTCATCACCGCTCTTGTCATAATGGACATAACCTTAACAGCGACAGAGGGACAATGCATCAATCGCTGCTCCAAACAGCATGGGTTCACTGAATTTTCTTGCGGATGGGGATGTCGTGACAATTTTAATATTAACCGAGGGAACTGCACGAATGACTCTGCCAATGATGATAAAATTAAGGCATCCGCAATGTATTGTAAACAGGGACAGACTACATTGTGCACCTGTACCCAGAGACTTCCCACGGGACGCAAATGGTGCACCATAATTGACGAATGGTCAACCATCAGCACAAAAGCCAGTCTGATAGATAACACTCAGGAAAGGGGATACAACCAAGCAAAATATGAGTGCAGAGAAGGGTATAGAGCTAACGTACCAGGAATGGATAAAAACTGTGCTGATGTGAATGAATGTAAAAACATCACTAGATGCCCACTGGACCCCTTTCAGGTGGTGTTATCACATCAATTAAATTCTACAGGTCGGATGTGTGTAAATGTACGAACATACTGGTGTCTATGCAATTTTACCAAACACTCTTTAAATAGAACTGGAAACTACAAAGGCCAGTATGATAGCCAATGTAACATCACTGTACATAAACCAAGATGGAAAAATTCTTATAATTTCCCAGGATGGCAGAATATGTATGATCCCGGAAGAAATTGGTCCCATAAGGACGTATACGTTTATGGTCAGACCCACGTAAACGAGTGTTGTCATGGTCAGAATCGAGTACAGTTATCGGCACTAATAAATATAAATGGTTCCCTCATAAAAAGAGGAGGAAGGAAACTCCTGGCATCTCAAGGAGAAAATCTATACCAGAAGGATAGGGTGGGATATGTGTTGGTGTAGGGGTTACGGGGATCGGTGGGATATGTGTCGGTGCAGGCTCGATGGGCCGAAATGGCCTCTATCTGCACTGTGGGGTTTCTGTGATTCTTCTGTGATTCTGTGAAGTGGCTCGAGAGGATACAAAATATCTACAAAAAGGCACAAAATATAGAAAACCACCCATGGAAGAATAAATCAAAACTATGTACTCCAAGGCCAGTAGGAACGACGGGAGGTTTTCCATTGATGGCAGTCACATCTGACGGCTGTCTGATATGCGACTTAATGCATAAACAAGCCAAACTTACATATGCTTCCGATAAAGAGTGCAACTTGTCAAGGCACGAAATACAACCCTGGTCCAAAGAATATTGCACCGGAACCGATAACTGTAAAAAATGTACCAATGTAGAAGGTATATCTATAACAATCGTACCGCATTTCGAATGGTGCATGGAATCAAAAATTGGTGAAGTGGAGGTTGGGGCACTTTTCCTCACATTTTGTGACATCATCATCTCCATAAATGGTAAAAGAGAGGGACAACACAACGAAATTATGTGGCCTACCAAACCCCATGATAATTCAAAAGGACATACCAAATGTCTGCAAACTTCAGAATGGAATCTAGAGAACCTAGCCAGACGATCATACCAGTGTTCTCTGAGAGCACTTGAAGGGACTATGTGGGTGTGCAATCATACTGGATACCCATATTTACCAAATAATTTTAAAGGAAGATGTGCTATAGCATTTATTGTTCCAGCCTTTAGACTTGAAGATGAAATTCCGAGTGAAGACCCAACCTACAGTCAATGGAAAAAAAGAAATTATGGGACTAATTTCGCCATGCGCAAACTCTTGGGCTCAGATCCTTTCAAAACACACCACCAAAACTGGTGGAACCGACTCCTAGGAACTTTAATATCATCTTAAGGAGTAATGATGGCATTAGATGAAATAAGAAATTTGGCACAGGATGTGGAGGATATTGCCAGAGACATAGCCATGGCGTTGAAACTGATCAATAAGGAAATGGGCCAAATAAGAATGTTTGCCCTACAAAACAGGATGGCACTAGATTATGTTTTACATGCACAAGGAGGAGCATGCGCAGTTATCGGAGCAGAATGTTGTACGGACATTAGTGATTTCTCAAAGCAGATCCAAAACGAAACTGATGAAATTGAAAGAAAGGGAAAGGAGGCCGGAGACATTGATCACACAACAGGAAATTGTGGATGGGGACCATTGTGTCTATTAGATGGACTATTTGGAGGACTGTTTAGAACCATCTTGGAATGGGTCATTTGTCTGGTTGTTTTATATGTACTAGTCTCGGTGATAATCAACCGACTGATTAAGTGTGGATCAGGAGGTGAAAAGCAGATGGTTATAATCAATCAACCTCAAGGAAATGTCAATGTCAATGTCACACAGGGCAGCACGGTGGCATAGTGGTTAGCACTGTTGCCTCACAGCGCCAGGGACCCGGGTTCAAATCCGGCCTCGGGTGACTGTCTGTGTGGAGTTTGCACATTCTCCCCGTGTTTGCGTGGGTTTCCTCCGGGTGCTCCGGTTTCCTCCCACAGTCCAAAGATGTGCGGGTTAGGTTGATTGGCCATGATAAAAATTGGCCCTTAGTGTTAGGGGGGATTAAATATGTGGGGTTATGGGGATAGGGCTTGGGTGGGATGGCTGTCGGTGTAGGGGCCGGGTGCTAGGGTTTGGATGATCAGCCATGATCTCGTTGAATGGCGGAGCAAGCTCGAAGGGCCGAATGGCCTACTCCTGCTCCTAGTTTCTATGTTTCTATGATTGGACTAGGAGGAACATGAAAGAGCTGCAAGAATTAGAGGAAGATGATAGCATTTACGAAGATTCGGCATAATACTAAGATAAAATGGGACAAGAATGGACCCAACCTCTGGACATTGATAACGGGTTACCTTTGCTTGATTGCATGCTAAATTCGTCTTTCATATTGTATATTGCATTTAATTCCCAACTGAAGTAGGGCGACTGACTAGGATAACCATATATGCTGTACTAGCTGAAGTGCCCGGCGGTGCCGAGGCTTTTTCGAGGGCATGTTGTTGTTGGAAGAGAGAGAGAGAGCGACTGGGGGGGAAGAGAGAGAGCGACTGGGGGGAAGAGAGAGAGCGACTGGGGGGAAGAGAGAGAGCGACTGGGGGGGAAGAGAGAGAGCGGCGGGATGGGGGGAGGGGAGGAGGGTGGGGGGGAGGAGGAGAGAGGAGGGGGGAGGAGAAGGGGGAGAGTCCCCGAGCCCCCTGATCCCCTTCCCCCCCAAACTCCTGAGCCCCCGATCCCCACCCCCCGAACGCCCGAGGTTGGCCCCTCCGAGACTCGCCGCCCCCACCAACCAAGCACCGAACGCCGGAGGCGCGATCTTCCGAGCACCGGCCTCCCGAGCTGGCTTCAAGATTGCGGCTGTGCAAGACGGCCGGCGGGCCCGGTTGCCAGGGTAACCCTTGACGCTCACCAAGCCCCGCCCCCCGGCCGAGCCAGAGAGAGAGACGCCGCGTCTCAGCTGCTCCTGCTGCGCGCGCACCCTTTAGTAAGGTAGCGGCGCTGGGTTGAGGCCCGCCCCTCCAGCCTTCGAGTGGGGCCGGGAGGTGCCTAGCTCGGGTGTGGGTTCGGAGGAGAGGCCGAGGCTTCGAGGCCTACCTGGAAAAACGGGGAAAGGTAGGAAAATTAATGAGATTAGATAAGTTAATTACTTACTAAATCATTTTTTTTTAAAACAATATGGGCTAGATTTTCAGTTGCTTGCGCCAGCAGTTAGCGCCTTAAGAGAAGTGATTTTCGGGCGCTATGCGTGTAGCGGCCGGGCGCAGCGCAGTTTGCGCCCCGCCCCAAATTAAGTTGCCCGTTAGCGCCGGCGCAAAGTTTAGCGGCCGCCCGGATGCGCGCGCAGAAAATGACGTCACATCCTTGTGCAACGCCCTTTGGCCGCCCTGAATCCAAACTTCAGTTGGATCGCCCCATTGTGCGGCTGGCGTCCAGAGCGTTTGTAAAATGGAACGCAACACACCCTGGGGAGCGCAAATTAAAGGGCCCTCCTCCTGCTCTGTAGAAGGCAGTCTGCATGTGTTGTGTGGAAGGATCCAGTGTGTTGTTGTGAACGGTGTATTAATGTTTCCGGCCTCCTCCTCCTCCTCCTCCTCCTCCTCCTCCTCCTCCTCCTCCTCCTCCACCTCCTCCTCCACCTCCACCTCCTCCTCCTCCTCCTGCTTCCCCTCCGCCCCCCTCCTCCTCGTCTTCTTCTTTTCGCCCCCAGACTCTGCCTTTGGAAAAAAACACATGCACCCTTCCCCTTTAAGTGCTCACTGGCACCAGAGTGTCTGCCGTGCGCTGCACCCGAGCTCGGGTGTTGCGCTCTGCACCGCCGGCTTAGCGCCTAAAGATAGTAGTGGAACGCCTCTTTTAGCGCTCCACCAACCTCTTTGGGCAAAGCCACTGAATTTCCGGCAACGGGGCGCTACTTTGGGGCGGGCGCTAACTTCGGGCGGGCGCTAAGGTTAGCGCCCCAAAACTGTCTATACTGAAAATCTAGGCCTATGTGTTTTAAAAGCAACATTTTTTTTAAAGACGCAGAAAGCGGGAAAAAGAAAGGAAAAGTTTGGAATCAAGATGGCGGCGACTCACCTCGGTTCAGAACGATAAGGCCCGCCCACACACGCACCGATTGGCCCGGCGGTACACGCCAGCAACCCGGCGTACGATTGGTCGAGCTCGAGGTCACTCTGTCGCTAATGAGCGGATAATGAGATGCTAATGAGCGGAATGTTAAGGTTTTTCGGATACCGCGGGCGCGATTTTAGCCCGGCCGAAATGTAAATACGCTTAAAACCGTTTTGGAAAGGTAAGCTTTCTTTCGACGTAACGCACGCGTAGGTACGCCCTGTAACTTTCGAGCGCATAGCCCGACAGACGCACACGTGATGACAGACAGAAGGACAGAAGCATCGCTTTATATATATAGATAGGTTCAAAGGAAACTATGAATGATAAACGTATATATGGAATAAGTGACACCCTGTCCAGTATGTAGAAAAAGGTCGATGTTATCATGTAATGATAAAAGGAGGGAATGTTAAGCTGGATTAATCCCATACTGCCTTACCAATGATTCGCAAAGCATGATGGACTCCTTGACATGCAGTGAATAGTTTAAATGTAAAAAACTGATGCAGGACTGTGGGAATGCAGTACACATAGATAAGAAAGGACAGGAACAGAATGTTTACATAACTGTTGGAGACAGTCTCATGGTCGAATTTTGTTGAAAGCAAAAGTGAATTTTAAACAGAACTCTGTAAAAAGAAACAAATGACTTGTGCAGCGTGTGATCGCCTAGTTTTCTGTATTCTCATGATGACTTGCAATTTATGAAAATGTATAAATATTGTAGCCCCATGAGTCTAAGGGCGCACTCTTTGGGAGGCATACTTGTGTGCAAACAAAATTGGGTTTCTCAGGGTGAAGTCCAGTACCGGTTACCGGAATAAAACTTTACTTATTTTACAGTTTCTGACTTTCTGTATTACTGAGAAAGTGACAATAGTCTCCTAAAGCAGTGAACCTTGATTCCCCAAGTTTGGGGTTGATACAACTCACAGAAGCGAGGGGTTAACACCGGGAATGTGTCAATATTTGAAAGGGGTCCCGGGAATGTGTCGATATTTGAAAGGGATCCAGGGAATGTGTCGATATTTGAAAGGTGTCCTAGGGAATGTGTCGATATTTAAAAGGGGTCCCGGGGAATGTGTCGATATTTGAAAGGGGTCCCGGGAATGTGTCGATATTTGAAAGGGGTGCCCGGGAATGTGTCGATATTTGAAAGGGGTTCTGGGAATGTGTCGATATTTGAAAGGGGTCCCGGGGAATGTGTCGATATTTGAAAGGGGTACCGGGGAATGTGTTCATATTTGAAAGGGGTTCCGGGAATGTGTTGATATTTGAAAGGGGTCCTGGGGAATATGTCGATATTAGAAAGGGGTCCCCAGGAATGTGTCGATATTTGAAAGGGGTCCCCGGGAATTTGTCGATATTTGAAAGGGGTCCCCGGGAATGTGTCGATATTAGAAAGGGGTCCCCAGGAACGTGTCGATATTTGAAAGGGCTCCTGGGAATGTGTCGATATTTGAAAGGGGTCCCGGGAATGTCTTCATTTGAAAGGGGTTCCGGGAATGTGTCAATATTTGAAAGGGGTCCCCGGGAATGTGACGATATTTGAAAGGAGTCCAGAGAATGTGTCGATATTTGAATAGGGTACCGGGAATGTGTCGATATTTGAAAGGGATCCAGGAAATGTGTTGTTATTTGAAAGGGGTCCTGGGGAATGTGTCGATATTTGAAAGGGGTCCTAGGGAATGTGTCGATATTTCAAAGGGGTCCCGGGGAATTTGTCGATATTTAAAAGGGGTCCTGGGAATGTGTCAATACATCAAAGGGGTCCCCGGGATTGTGTCGATATTAGAAAGGGGTCCCGGGAATGTGTCGATATTTGAAAGCGGTCCCGGGGAATGTGTAGATATTTAAAAGGGGTCCAGCGAATGTGTCGATATATGAAAGGGATCCCCGGGATTGTGTCGATATTAGAAAGGGGTTCCGGGAATGTGTCGATATTTGAAAGGGGTCCAGGGAATGTGTCGATATTTGAAAGGGGTCCCGGGAATGTTTCGATATTTGAAAGGGGTCCCGGGGAATGTGTCGATATTTGAAAGGGGTCCTCGGATTGTGTCAGTATTTGAAAGGTGTCCCGGCAATGTGTCGATATTTGAAAGGGGCCCCGGAAATGTGTTGATATTTTAAAGGGGTCCCGGGAATGTGTCGATATTTGAAAGGGGTCCCCGAGAATGTGCCGATATTTGAAAGGGGTCCCGGAAAGGTGTCGATCTTTGAAAGGGATCGTGGGGAATGTGTTGATATTTGCAGAGGGGTCCCAGGAATGTGTCGATATTTGAAAGCGGTCCTGGGGAATGTGTCGATGTTTGAAAGGGGTTCCGGGAATGTGTCAATATTTGAAAGGGGTCCCGGGAATGTGTCGATATTTGAAAGAGGTCCCAGGAATGTGTCGATATTTGAAAGGGATCCAGGGAATGTGTCGATATTTGAAAGGGGTCCTGGGAATGTGTCAATACAACAAAGGGGTCCCCGGGTTGTGTCAATATTAGAAAGGGGTCCAGGGAATGTGGCGATATTTGAAAGGGGTCCCGGGAATGTGTCGATATTTGAAAGCGGTCCTGGGGAATGTGTCGATATTTGAATGGGGTCCCGGGAATGTGTCTTCATTTGAAAGGGGTCCCGGGAATGTGTCGATATTTGAAAGGGGTCCCTGGGAATGTGACGATATTGGAAAGGAGTCCCGGGAATGTGTCGATTTTAGAAAGGGATCCAGGGAATGTGTCGATATTTGAAAGGTGTCCTAGGGAATGTGTCGATATTTGAAAGGGGTCCCGGGGAATGTGTCGATATTTGAAAGGGGTCCCCGGGAATGTGTCGATATTTGAAAGGGGTCCCGGGGAATGTGTCGATATTTGAAATGGGTCCCGGGGAATGTGTTCATATTTGAAAGGGGTTCCGGGAATGTGTTGATATTTGAAAGGGGTCCTGGGGAACGTGTCGATATTAGAAAGGGTTTCCCAGGAATGTGTCGATTTTAGAAAGGGGTCCCCAGGAACGTGTCGATATTTGAAAGGGCTCCTGGGAATGTGTCGATATTTGAAAGGGGTCCCGGGAATGTATTCATTTGAAAGGGTTCCCGGGAATGTGTCAATATATGAAAGGGGTCCCCGGGAATGTGACGATATTTGAAAGGAGTCCAGAGAATGTGTCGATATTTGAAAGGGGTCCCGGGGAATGTGTCGATATTTGAAAAGGGTCCCGGGAATGTGTCGATATTTGAAAGGGATCCAGGAAATGTGTTGATATTTGAAAGGGGTCCCGGGGAATGTGTCGATATTTGAAAGGGGTGCCGGGGAATGTGTTCATATTTGAAAGAGGTTCCGGGAATGTGTTGATATTTGAAAGGGGTCCTGGGGAACGTGTCGATATTAGAAAGGGTTCCCCAGGAATGTGTCGATATTTGAAAGGGGTCCCCGGGAATGTGTCGATATTTGAAAGGGGTCCCCGGGAATGTGTCGATATTAGAAAGGGGTCCCCGGGAATGTGTCGATATTAGAAAGGGGTCCCCAGGAACGTGTCGATATTTGAAGGGGCTCCTGGGAATGTGTCGATATTTGAAAGGGGTCCCGGGAATGTCTTCATTTGAAAGGGTTCCCGGGAATGTGTCAATATATGAAAGGGGTCCCCGGGAATGTGACGATATTTGAAAGGGATCCCGGGGAATGTGTCGATATTTGAAAGGGGTCCCGGGAATGTGTCGATATTTGAAAGGGGTCCCCGGGAATGTGTCGATATTTGAAAGGGGTCCCTGGGAATGTGACGATATTGGAAAGGAGTCCCGGGAATGTGTCGATTTTAGAAAGGGATCCAGGGAATGTGTCGATATTTGAAAGGTGTCCTTGGGAATGTGTCGATATTTGGAAGGGGTCCCGGGGAATGTGTCGATATTTGAAAGGGGTCCCGGGAATGTGTCGATATTTGAAAGGGGTCCCCGGGAATGTGTCGATATTTGAAAGGGGTCCCGGGGAATGTGTCGATATTTGAAAGGGGTCCCGGGGAATGTGTTCATATTTGAAAGGGGTTCCGGGAATGTGTTGATATTTGAAAGGGGTCCTGGGGAACGTGTCGATATTAGAAAGGGTTTCCCAGGAATGTGTCGATATTTGAAAGGGGTCCCCGGGAATGTGTTGATATTTGAAAGGGGTCCCTGGGAATGTGTCGATATTAGAAAGGGGTCCCCAGGAACATGTTGATATTTGAAAGGGCTCCTGGGAATGTGTTGATATTTGAAAGGGGTCCCGGGAATGTCTTCATTTGAAAGGGTTCCCGGGAATGTGTCAATATATGAAAGGGGTCCCCGGGAATGTGACGATATTTGAAAGGAGTCCAGAGAATGTGTCGATATTTGAAAGGGGTCCCGGGGAATGTGTCGATATTTGAAAAGGGTCCTGGGAATGTGTCGATATTTGAAAGGGATCCAGGAAATGTGTTGATATTTGAAAGGGGTCCCGGGGAATGTGTCGATATTTGAAAGGGGTACCGGGGAATGTGTTCATATTTGAAAGGGGTTCCGGGAATGTGTTGATATTTGAAAGGGGTCCTGGGGAACATGTCGATATTAGAAAGGGGTCCCCAGGAATGTGTCGATATTTGAAAGGGGTCCCCGGGAATTTGTCGATATTTGAAAGGGGTCCCCGGGAATGTGTCGATATTAGAAAGGGGTCCCCAGGAACGTGTCGATATTTGAAAGGGCTCCTGGGAATGTGTCGATATTTGAAAGGGGTCCCGGGAATGTCTTCATTTGAAAGGGGTTCCGGGAATGTGTCAATATTTGAAAGGGGTCCCCGGGAATGTGACGATATTTGAAAGGAGTCCAGAGAATGTGTCGATATTTGAATAGGGTACCGGGAATGTGTCGATATTTGAAAGGGATCCAGGAAATGTGTTGTTATTTGAAAGGGGTCCTGGGGAATGTGTCGATATTTGAAAGGGGTCCTAGGGAATGTGTCGATATTTCAAAGGGGTCCCGGGGAATTTGTCGATATTTAAAAGGGGTCCTGGGAATGTGTCAATACATCAAAGGGGTCCCCGGGATTGTGTCGATATTAGAAAGGGGTCCCGGGAATGTGTCGATATTTGAAAGCGGTCCCGGGGAATGTGTAGATATTTAAAAGGGGTCCAGCGAATGTGTCGATATATGAAAGGGATCCCCGGGATTGTGTCGATATTAGAAAGGGGTTCCGGGAATGTGTCGATATTTGAAAGGGGTCCAGGGAATGTGTCGATATTTGAAAGGGGTCCCGGGAATGTTTCGATATTTGAAAGGGGTCCCGGGGAATGTGTCGATATTTGAAAGGGGTCCTCGGATTGTGTCAGTATTTGAAAGGTGTCCCGGCAATGTGTCGATATTTGAAAGGGGCCCCGGAAATGTGTTGATATTTTAAAGGGGTCCCGGGAATGTGTCGATATTTGAAAGGGGTCCCCGAGAATGTGCCGATATTTGAAAGGGGTCCCGGAAAGGTGTCGATCTTTGAAAGGGATCGTGGGGAATGTGTTGATATTTGCAGAGGGGTCCCAGGAATGTGTCGATATTTGAAAGCGGTCCTGGGGAATGTGTCGATGTTTGAAAGGGGTTCCGGGAATGTGTCAATATTTGAAAGGGGTCCCGGGAATGTGTCGATATTTGAAAGAGGTCCCAGGAATGTGTCGATATTTGAAAGGGATCCAGGGAATGTGTCGATATTTGAAAGGGGTCCTGGGAATGTGTCAATACAACAAAGGGGTCCCCGGGTTGTGTCAATATTAGAAAGGGGTCCAGGGAATGTGGCGATATTTGAAAGGGGTCCCGGGAATGTGTCGATATTTGAAAGCGGTCCTGGGGAATGTGTCGATATTTGAATGGGGTCCCGGGAATGTGTCTTCATTTGAAAGGGGTCCCGGGAATGTGTCGATATTTGAAAGGGGTCCCTGGGAATGTGACGATATTGGAAAGGAGTCCCGGGAATGTGTCGATTTTAGAAAGGGATCCAGGGAATGTGTCGATATTTGAAAGGTGTCCTAGGGAATGTGTCGATATTTGAAAGGGGTCCTGGGGAATGTGTCGATATTTGAAAGGGGTCCCCGGGAATGTGTCGATATTTGAAAGGGGTCCCGGGGAATGTGTCGATATTTGAAATGGGTCCCGGGGAATGTGTTCATATTTGAAAGGGGTTCCGGGAATGTGTTGATATTTGAAAGGGGTCCTGGGGAACGTGTCGATATTAGAAAGGGTTTCCCAGGAATGTGTCGATTTTAGAAAGGGGTCCCCAGGAACGTGTCGATATTTGAAAGGGCTCCTGGGAATGTGTCGATATTTGAAAGGGGTCCCGGGAATGTATTCATTTGAAAGGGTTCCCGGGAATGTGTCAATATATGAAAGGGGTCCCCGGGAATGTGACGATATTTGAAAGGAGTCCAGAGAATGTGTCGATATTTGAAAGGGGTCCCGGGGAATGTGTCGATATTTGAAAAGGGTCCCGGGAATGTGTCGATATTTGAAAGGGATCCAGGAAATGTGTTGATATTTGAAAGGGGTCCCGGGGAATGTGTCGATATTTGAAAGGGGTGCCGGGGAATGTGTTCATATTTGAAAGAGGTTCCGGGAATGTGTTGATATTTGAAAGGGGTCCTGGGGAACGTGTCGATATTAGAAAGGGTTCCCCAGGAATGTGTCGATATTTGAAAGGGGTCCCCGGGAATGTGTCGATATTTGAAAGGGGTCCCCGGGAATGTGTCGATATTAGAAAGGGGTCCCCGGGAATGTGTCGATATTAGAAAGGGGTCCCCAGGAACGTGTCGATATTTGAAGGGGCTCCTGGGAATGTGTCGATATTTGAAAGGGGTCCCGGGAATGTCTTCATTTGAAAGGGTTCCCGGGAATGTGTCAATATATGAAAGGGGTCCCCGGGAATGTGACGATATTTGAAAGGGATCCCGGGGAATGTGTCGATATTTGAAAGGGGTCCCGGGAATGTGTCGATATTTGAAAGGGGTCCCCGGGAATGTGTCGATATTTGAAAGGGGTCCCTGGGAATGTGACGATATTGGAAAGGAGTCCCGGGAATGTGTCGATTTTAGAAAGGGATCCAGGGAATGTGTCGATATTTGAAAGGTGTCCTTGGGAATGTGTCGATATTTGGAAGGGGTCCCGGGGAATGTGTCGATATTTGAAAGGGGTCCCGGGAATGTGTCGATATTTGAAAGGGGTCCCCGGGAATGTGTCGATATTTGAAAGGGGTCCCGGGGAATGTGTCGATATTTGAAAGGGGTCCCGGGGAATGTGTTCATATTTGAAAGGGGTTCCGGGAATGTGTTGATATTTGAAAGGGGTCCTGGGGAACGTGTCGATATTAGAAAGGGTTTCCCAGGAATGTGTCGATATTTGAAAGGGGTCCCCGGGAATGTGTTGATATTTGAAAGGGGTCCCTGGGAATGTGTCGATATTAGAAAGGGGTCCCCAGGAACATGTTGATATTTGAAAGGGCTCCTGGGAATGTGTTGATATTTGAAAGGGGTCCCGGGAATGTCTTCATTTGAAAGGGTTCCCGGGAATGTGTCAATATATGAAAGGGGTCCCCGGGAATGTGACGATATTTGAAAGGAGTCCAGAGAATGTGTCGATATTTGAAAGGGGTCCCGGGGAATGTGTCGATATTTGAAAAGGGTCCCGGGAATGTGTCGATATTTGAAAGGGATCCAGGAAATGTGTTGATATTTGAAAGGGGTCCCGGGGAATGTGTCGATATTTGAAAGGGGTGCCGGGGAATGTGTTCATATTTGAAAGAGGTTCCGGGAATGTGTTGATATTTGTAAGGGGTCCTGGGGAACGTGTCGATATTAGAAAGGGTTCCCCAGGAATGTGTTGATATTTGAAAGGGGTCCCCGGGAATGTGTCGATATTTGAAAGGGGTCCCCGGGAATGTGTCGATATTAGAAAGGGGTCCCCGGGAATGTGTCGATATTAGAAAGGGGTCCCCAGGAACGTGTCGATATTTGAAGGGGCTCCTGGGAATGTGTCGATATTTGAAAGGGGTCCCGGGAATGTCTTCATTTGAAAGGGTTCCCGGGAATGTGTCAATATATGAAAGGGGTCCCCGGGAATGTGACGATATTTGAAAGGGGTCCCCGGAATGTGTCGATATTTGAAAGGGGTTCCGGGAATGTGTCGATATTTGAAAGGGGTCCCGGGGAATGTGTCGATATTTGAAAGGGGTACCGGGTTATGTGTTCATATTTGAAAGGGGTTCCGGGAATGTGTTGATATTTGAAAGGGGTCCTGGGGAACGTGTCGATATTAGAAAGGGTTTCCCAGGAATGTGTCGATATTTGAAAGGGGTCCCCGGGAATGTGTCGATATTTGAAAGGGGTCCCTAGGAATGTGTCGATATTAGAAAGGGATCCCCAGGAACGTGTCGATATTTGAAAGGGCTCCTGGGAATGTGTCGATATTTGAAAGGGGTCCCGGGAATGTCTTCATTTGAAAGGGTTCCCGGGAATGTGTCAATATATGAAAGGGGTCCCCGGGAATGTGACGATATTTGAAAGGAGTCCAGAGAATGTGTCGATATTTGAAAGGGGTCCCGGGGAATGTGTCGATATTTGAAAAGGGTCCCGGGAATGTGTCGATATTTGAAAGGGATCCAGGAAATGTGTTGATATTTGAAAGGGGTCCCGGGGAATGTGTCGATATTTGAAAGGGGTGCCGGGGAATGTGTTCATATTTGAAAGAGGTTCCGGGAATGTGTTGATATTTGAAAGGGGTCCTGGGGAACGTGTCGATATTAGAAAGGGTTCCCCAGGAATGTGTCGATATTTGAAAGGGGTCCCCGGGAATGTGTCGATATTTGAAAGGGGTCCCCGGGAATGTGTCGATATTAGAAAGGGGTCCCCAGGAACGTGTCGATATTTGAAGGGGCTCCTGGGAATGTGTCGATATTTGAAAGGGGTCCCGGGAATGTCTTCATTTGAAAGGGTTCCCGGGAATGTGTCAATATATGAAAGGGGTCCCCGGGAATGTGACGATATTTGAAAGGAGTCCAGGGAATGTGTCGATATTTGAAAGGGGCCCCGGGGAATGTGTTGATATTTGAAAGGGGTTCCGGGAATGTGTCGATATTTGAAAGGGGTCCCCGGGAATGTGACGATATTTGAAAGGAGTCCAGAGAATGTGTCGATATTTGAAAGGGGTCCCGGGGAATGTGTCGATATTTGAAAAGGGTCCCGGGAATGTGTCGATATTTGAAAGGGATCCAGGAAATGTGTTGATATTTGAAAGGGGTCCTGGGGAATGTGTCGATATTTGAAAGGGGTCCCGGGAATGTGTCGATATTTGAAAGGTGTCCTAGGGAATGTGTCGATATTTGAAAGGGGTCCCGGGGAATTTGTCGATATTTAAAAGGGGTCCTGGGAATGTGTCAATACATCAAAGGGGTCCCCGGGATTGTGTCGATATTAGAAAGGCGTCCCGGTATTGTGTCGATATTTGAAAGGGGTCCCGGGGAATGTGTAGATATTTAAAAGGGGTCCAGCGAATGTGTCGATATATGAAAGGGATCCCCGGGAATGTGTCGATATTTGAAAGGGGTCCAGGGAATGTGTCGATATTTGAAAGGGGTCCCGGGAATGTTTCGATATTTGAAAGGGGCCCCGGAAATGTGTTGATATTTGAAAGGGGTCCCGGGAATGTGTCGATATTTGAAAGGGGTCCCCGGGAATGTGCCGATATTTGAAAGGGGTCCCGGAAAGGTGTCGATCTTTGAAAGGGGTCGTGGGGAATGTGTTGATATTTGCAGAGGGTTCCCAGGAATGTGTCGATATTTGAAAGCGGTCCTGGGGAATGTGTCGATGTTTGAAAGGGGTTCCGGGAATATGTCAATATTTGAAAGGGGTCCCGGGAATGTGTCGATATTTGAAAGAGGTCCCGGGAATGTGTCAATATTTGAAAGGGGTCCCTGGGAATGTGACGATATTTGAAAGGAGTCCCGGGAATGTGTCGATATTTGAAAGGGGTCCCCAGGAATGTGTCGATATTTGAAAGGGGTCCCCGGGAATTTGTCGATATTTGAAAGGGGTCCCCGGGAATGTGTCGATATTAGAAAGGGGTCCCCAGGAACGTGTCGATATTTGAAAGGGCTCCTGGGAATGTGTCGATATTTGAAAGGGGTCCCGGGAATGTCTTCATTTGAAAGGGGTTCCGGGAATGTGTCAATATTTGAAAGGGGTCCCCGGGAATGTGACGATATTTGAAAGGAGTCCAGAGAATGTGTCGATATTTGAATAGGGTACCGGGAATGTGTCGATATTTGAAAGGGATCCAGGAAATGTGTTGTTATTTGAAAGGGGTCCTGGGGAATGTGTCGATATTTGAAAGGGGTCCTAGGGAATGTGTCGATATTTCAAAGGGGTCCCGGGGAATTTGTCGATATTTAAAAGGGGTCCTGGGAATGTGTCAATACATCAAAGGGGTCCCCGGGATTGTGTCGATATTAGAAAGGGGTCCCGGGAATGTGTCGATATTTGAAAGCGGTCCCGGGGAATGTGTAGATATTTAAAAGGGGTCCAGCGAATGTGTCGATATATGAAAGGGATCCCCGGGATTGTGTCGATATTAGAAAGGGGTTCCGGGAATGTGTCGATATTTGAAAGGGGTCCAGGGAATGTGTCGATATTTGAAAGGGGTCCCGGGAATGTTTCGATATTTGAAAGGGGTCCCGGGGAATGTGTCGATATTTGAAAGGGGTCCTCGGATTGTGTCAGTATTTGAAAGGTGTCCCGGCAATGTGTCGATATTTGAAAGGGGCCCCGGAAATGTGTTGATATTTTAAAGGGGTCCTGGGAATGTGTCGATATTTGAAAGGGGTCCCCGAGAATGTGCCGATATTTGAAAGGGGTCCCGGAAAGGTGTCGATCTTTGAAAGGGATCGTGGGGAATGTGTTGATATTTGCAGAGGGGTCCCAGGAATGTGTCGATATTTGAAAGCGGTCCTGGGGAATGTGTCGATGTTTGAAAGGGGTTCCGGGAATGTGTCAATATTTGAAAGGGGTCCCGGGAATGTGTCGATATTTGAAAGAGGTCCCAGGAATGTGTCGATATTTGAAAGGGATCCAGGGAATGTGTCGATATTTGAAAGGGGTCCTGGGAATGTGTCAATACAACAAAGGGGTCCCCGGGTTGTGTCAATATTAGAAAGGGGTCCAGGGAATGTGGCGATATTTGAAAGGGGTCCCGGGAATGTGTCGATATTTGAAAGCGGTCCTGGGGAATGTGTCGATATTTGAATGGGGTCCCGGGAATGTGTCTTCATTTGAAAGGGGTCCCGGGAATGTGTCGATATTTGAAAGGGGTCCCTGGGAATGTGACGATATTGGAAAGGAGTCCCGGGAATGTGTCGATTTTAGAAAGGGATCCAGGGAATGTGTCGATATTTGAAAGGTGTCCTAGGGAATGTGTCGATATTTGAAAGGGGTCCCGGGGAATGTGTCGATATTTGAAAGGGGTCCCCGGGAATGTGTCGATATTTGAAAGGGGTCCCGGGGAATGTGTCGATATTTGAAATGGGTCCCGGGGAATGTGTTCATATTTGAAAGGGGTTCCGGGAATGTGTTGATATTTGAAAGGGGTCCTGGGGAACGTGTCGATATTAGAAAGGGTTTCCCAGGAATGTGTCGATTTTAGAAAGGGGTCCCCAGGAACGTGTCGATATTTGAAAGGGCTCCTGGGAATGTGTCGATATTTGAAAGGGGTCCCGGGAATGTATTCATTTGAAAGGGTTCCCGGGAATGTGTCAATATATGAAAGGGGTCCCCGGGAATGTGACGATATTTGAAAGGAGTCCAGAGAATGTGTCGATATTTGAAAGGGGTCCCGGGGAATGTGTCGATATTTGAAAAGGGTCCCGGGAATGTGTCGATATTTGAAAGGGATCCAGGAAATGTGTTGATATTTGAAAGGGGTCCCGGGGAATGTGTCGATATTTGAAAGGGGTGCCGGGGAATGTGTTCATATTTGAAAGAGGTTCCGGGAATGTGTTGATATTTGAAAGGGGTCCTGGGGAACGTGTCGATATTAGAAAGGGTTCCCCAGGAATGTGTCGATATTTGAAAGGGGTCCCCGGGAATGTGTCGATATTTGAAAGGGGTCCCCGGGAATGTGTCGATATTAGAAAGGGGTCCCCGGGAATGTGTCGATATTAGAAAGGGGTCCCCAGGAACGTGTCGATATTTGAAGGGGCTCCTGGGAATGTGTCGATATTTGAAAGGGGTCCCGGGAATGTCTTCATTTGAAAGGGTTCCCGGGAATGTGTCAATATATGAAAGGGGTCCCCGGGAATGTGACGATATTTGAAAGGGATCCCGGGGAATGTGTCGATATTTGAAAGGGGTCCCGGGAATGTGTCGATATTTGAAAGGGGTCCCCGGGAATGTGTCGATATTTGAAAGGGGTCCCTGGGAATGTGACGATATTGGAAAGGAGTCCCGGGAATGTGTCGATTTTAGAAAGGGATCCAGGGAATGTGTCGATATTTGAAAGGTGTCCTTGGGAATGTGTCGATATTTGGAAGGGGTCCCGGGGAATGTGTCGATATTTGAAAGGGGTCCCGGGAATGTGTCGATATTTGAAAGGGGTCCCCGGGAATGTGTCGATATTTGAAAGGGGTCCCGGGGAATGTGTCGATATTTGAAAGGGGTCCCGGGGAATGTGTTCATATTTGAAAGGGGTTCCGGGAATGTGTTGATATTTGAAAGGGGTCCTGGGGAACGTGTCGATATTAGAAAGGGTTTCCCAGGAATGTGTCGATATTTGAAAGGGGTCCCCGGGAATGTGTTGATATTTGAAAGGGGTCCCTGGGAATGTGTCGATATTAGAAAGGGGTCCCCAGGAACATGTTGATATTTGAAAGGGCTCCTGGGAATGTGTTGATATTTGAAAGGGGTCCCGGGAATGTCTTCATTTGAAAGGGTTCCCGGGAATGTGTCAATATATGAAAGGGGTCCCCGGGAATGTGACGATATTTGAAAGGAGTCCAGAGAATGTGTCGATATTTGAAAGGGGTCCCGGGGAATGTGTCGATATTTGAAAAGGGTCCCGGGAATGTGTCGATATTTGAAAGGGATCCAGGAAATGTGTTGATATTTGAAAGGGGTCCCGGGGAATGTGTCGATATTTGAAAGGGGTGCCGGGGAATGTGTTCATATTTGAAAGAGGTTCCGGGAATGTGTTGATATTTGTAAGGGGTCCTGGGGAACGTGTCGATATTAGAAAGGGTTCCCCAGGAATGTGTTGATATTTGAAAGGGGTCCCCGGGAATGTGTCGATATTTGAAAGGGGTCCCCGGGAATGTGTCGATATTAGAAAGGGGTCCCCGGGAATGTGTCGATATTAGAAAGGGGTCCCCAGGAACGTGTCGATATTTGAAGGGGCTCCTGGGAATGTGTCGATATTTGAAAGGGGTCCCGGGAATGTCTTCATTTGAAAGGGTTCCCGGGAATGTGTCAATATATGAAAGGGGTCCCCGGGAATGTGACGATATTTGAAAGGGGTCCCCGGGAATGTGTCGATATTTGAAAGGGGTTCCGGGAATGTGTCGATATTTGAAAGGGGTCCCGGGGAATGTGTCGATATTTGAAAGGGGTACCGGGTTATGTGTTCATATTTGAAAGGGGTTCCGGGAATGTGTTGATATTTGAAAGGGGTCCTGGGGAACGTGTCGATATTAGAAAGGGTTTCCCAGGAATGTGTCGATATTTGAAAGGGGTCCCCGGGAATGTGTCGATATTTGAAAGGGGTCCCTAGGAATGTGTCGATATTAGAAAGGGATCCCCAGGAACGTGTCGATATTTGAAAGGGCTCCTGGGAATGTGTCGATATTTGAAAGGGGTCCCGGGAATGTCTTCATTTGAAAGGGTTCCCGGGAATGTGTCAATATATGAAAGGGGTCCCCGGGAATGTGACGATATTTGAAAGGAGTCCAGAGAATGTGTCGATATTTGAAAGGGGTCCCGGGGAATGTGTCGATATTTGAAAAGGGTCCCGGGAATGTGTCGATATTTGAAAGGGATCCAGGAAATGTGTTGATATTTGAAAGGGGTCCCGGGGAATGTGTCGATATTTGAAAGGGGTGCCGGGGAATGTGTTCATATTTGAAAGAGGTTCCGGGAATGTGTTGATATTTGAAAGGGGTCCTGGGGAACGTGTCGATATTAGAAAGGGTTCCCCAGGAATGTGTCGATATTTGAAAGGGGTCCCCGGGAATGTGTCGATATTTGAAAGGGGTCCCCGGGAATGTGTCGATATTAGAAAGGGGTCCCCAGGAACGTGTCGATATTTGAAGGGGCTCCTGGGAATGTGTCGATATTTGAAAGGGGTCCCGGGAATGTCTTCATTTGAAAGGGTTCCCGGGAATGTGTCAATATATGAAAGGGGTCCCCGGGAATGTGACGATATTTGAAAGGAGTCCAGGGAATGTGTCGATATTTGAAAGGGGCCCCGGGGAATGTGTTGATATTTGAAAGGGGTTCCGGGAATGTGTCGATATTTGAAAGGGGTCCCCGGGAATGTGACGATATTTGAAAGGAGTCCAGAGAATGTGTCGATATTTGAAAGGGGTCCCGGGGAATGTGTCGATATTTGAAAAGGGTCCCGGGAATGTGTCGATATTTGAAAGGGATCCAGGAAATGTGTTGATATTTGAAAGGGGTCCTGGGGAATGTGTCGATATTTGAAAGGGGTCCCGGGAATGTGTCGATATTTGAAAGGTGTCCTAGGGAATGTGTCGATATTTGAAAGGGGTCCCGGGGAATTTGTCGATATTTAAAAGGGGTCCTGGGAATGTGTCAATACATCAAAGGGGTCCCCGGGATTGTGTCGATATTAGAAAGGCGTCCCGGTATTGTGTCGATATTTGAAAGGGGTCCCGGGGAATGTGTAGATATTTAAAAGGGGTCCAGCGAATGTGTCGATATATGAAAGGGATCCCCGGGAATGTGTCGATATTTGAAAGGGGTCCAGGGAATGTGTCGATATTTGAAAGGGGTCCCGGGAATGTTTCGATATTTGAAAGGGGCCCCGGAAATGTGTTGATATTTGAAAGGGGTCCCGGGAATGTGTCGATATTTGAAAGGGGTCCCCGGGAATGTGCCGATATTTGAAAGGGGTCCCGGAAAGGTGTCGATCTTTGAAAGGGGTCGTGGGGAATGTGTTGATATTTGCAGAGGGTTCCCAGGAATGTGTCGATATTTGAAAGCGGTCCTGGGGAATGTGTCGATGTTTGAAAGGGGTTCCGGGAATATGTCAATATTTGAAAGGGGTCCCGGGAATGTGTCGATATTTGAAAGAGGTCCCGGGAATGTGTCAATATTTGAAAGGGGTCCCTGGGAATGTGACGATATTTGAAAGGAGTCCCGGGAATGTGTCGATATTTGAAAGGGATCCAGGGAATGTGTCGATATTTGAAAGGGGTCCCCGGGAATGTGTCGATATTTGAAAGGGGTCCCGGGAAATGTGTTCATATTTGAAAGGGGTCCCTGGGAATGTGACGATATTTGAAAGGAGTCCCGGGAATGTGTCGATATTTGAAAGGGTTCCCGGGAATGTCGATATTTGAAAGGGGTCCCGGGAATGTGTCGATATTTGAAAGGGGTCCCCGGGAATGTGTCAATAATTGAAAAGTTTCCCCGTCAATGTGGTGATATTTGAAAGCGGTCATGGGGAATGTGTCGTTATTTGAAAGGGGTTCCGGGAATGTGTCGATATTTGAAAGTGGTCCCGGGAATGTGTCGATATTTGAAAGGGGTCCCGGGAATGTGCCGATATTTGAAAGGGGCCCCAGGAAATGTGTCGATATTTGTAAGGGGTCCCGGGAATGTGTCTTCATTTGAAAGGGGTCCCGGGAACGTGTCGATATTTGAAAGGGGTCCCCGGGAATGTGACGATATTGGAAAGGAGTCCCGGGAATGTGTCGACATTTAAAAGGGGTCCTGGGAATTTGTCGATAGATGAAATGGGTCCCCGGGATTGTGTCGATATTAGAAAGGGGTCCCAGGAATGTGTCGATATTTGAAAGGGGTCCCGGAGAATGTGTCGATATTTGAAAGGGGTCCCGGGAATGTGTCGATATTTGAAAGGGATCCAGGGAAAGTGTCGATATTTGAAATGGGTCCCGGGGAATGTGTCGATATTTGAAAGGGGTCCCGGGAATGTGTCGATATTTGAAACGTGTCCTAGGGAATGTGTCGATATTTGAAAGGTGTCCCTTCGAATGTGTCAATATTTCAAAGGGGTCCCGAGAATGTGTCGATATTTGAAAGGGGTCCCAGGGAATGAGTCGATATTTGAAAGGGGTCGCGGGGAATGTTTCGATATTTGATAGGGGTCCCTTGAATGTGTCAAAATTTGAAAGGGGTCCTGCGAATGTGTCGATATTTGAAAGGGGTCCCGGCAATCTTTCGATATTTGAAATGGGTCCTGGGAATGTGTCGATATTTGAAAGGGGTCCCGGCAATGTTTCAATATTTGAAATGGGTCCTGGGGAATGTTTCGATATTTAAAAGGGGTCCTGGGAATGTGTCGATATTTGAAAGGGGTCCAGGGAATGTGTTGATATTTGAAAGGGGTCCCGGGGAATGTGTCGACATTTAAAAGGGGTCCTGGGAATTTGTCGATAGATGAAATGGGTCCCCGGGATTGTGTCAATATTGGAAATGGGTCCCGGGAATGTGTCAATAATTGAAAGGGGTCCAGGGAATGTGTCGATATTTGAAAAGGGTCCCGGGAATGTGTCGATATTTGAAAGGGGTCCCGGGGTTGTGTCAGTATTTGAAAGGTGTCCCGGGAATGTGTCGATATTTGAAAGAGGTCCCGGGAATGTGTCGATATTTGAAAGGGGTCCCAGGAATGTGTCGTATTTGAAAGTTGTTAAGTCTGTGTGTTATAGTGATAATTACTACACAGACTACAAGAGTAAATTCAACAGGTCTTTACTGGTTGGAGGTCGGGACTATACTGAATACAATATTACTACACAGTGCTTATATACCGGTGTGGTCACCACCGGTATTACGTATACAGCAGCCAGAGAAAGTAGTACATCTCTTAAGGTGGAACAAGCTTAAGTTCTCTTAAGGTGGAACAGGTTACATACACCACAATCCTCCCTTTTTAGCTTAACAGTCATATCCCCATTTAACATAACATAATAACATATATACATATATAACTTCAGGTATAACAGTTCAAAGGTTCAGTCTCTCAGGAGGCTTTCTGATGCGGCTTGGATAACGCCTCTCAGTAGTCTCTGATTCTTGTTGTTGAGGTGCCTCATCAAGTACATTCCCTGCCGAGGTAGATGCTTCAGGTTCATTAACGTCTTCCACAGTTGTCTCTGTCACAACCATGGGTTCGACCCTTGCTCTCGACTCTACCAATTGATCCGCATGACGCCTTATCACATTATGACCAATATCTACTGTGTACATCAGAGGTCCTTGTCTGGCCCGAATTGTTCCGGACTGCCATTTTTCATTTCCATAGCCCCTTGCCAACACTGGTTGTCCTACGTCGAAAGTTTGAGTGGTCTTGTTGTTAATATGCCGAAACTGTTTGTTTTCCACTTCCCTCCGCACATTTGGTTTTAACAAGTCCAACTTGGACCGCAACCTCCTGTTATAAAACGTCATGGCAGGACTTTGGTTAGTCACTGCATGATCGGCGTTTCGATATGACATCAGGAACTTGTCGACCTTGTGTTGCAGCGGAATCTGATCATCGTTCATGGCCTTAATTGCCTTTTTGAATGTCTGGACAAATCTTTCAGCCAACCCGTTTGTCGCGGGATGATTTGGGGCAGAGGTATAATGTTTTACTCCATTCTGCTTTAAGAATTGTCGGAATTCTTCCGATACAAACTGTGGTCCGTTGTCCGAACAGATCTGTTCTGGCAATCCGTTCCTTGCGAATATTGTTCTTAACACCGCAATTGTCTTTTCTGAAGTAGTGGTATTCATCTTGATGACTTCTGGCCATTTGGAATGTGCGTCCACCGCGATTAGGAACATGGAGTCCATGAATGGACCAGCAAAGTCAATGTGTACGCGTTGCCATGGGGCTGAAGGCCATTCCCATGGGTGTAGCGGTGCTATCGGAGGTGCATTTTGCAATTTTTGGCACCCAGCGCAGCTTTTCGTTAACTCCTCAATCTGTTGGTCAATACCCGGCCACCATACATAAGCCCTAGCAAGACTTTTCATTTTAACTCCCCCCAGATGACCTTCATGCAGTTCGTTTAAAACTCTTTCCCTTAACTTGGGAGGAATAATCACTCTTGTCCCGTACATCAAGGTACCATGGCAGACGGACAGCTGGTCTCGCCTTGCCGAAAATGCCGGTAACAGAGGATCACCCCGTGTTGGCCATCCTTTCACTGTCACCTCGTAGACTCTGGACAGTGTCGGGTCGTTCCTGGTTTCTCTTTCAATACTTGCATTGGTGACTGGTAAACACTCGATGATGGTCGAATGAAATAACTCAACAGGGTCAACTTTCATCGTGTCTTCTTCTTCAGGTAGTGGCAGGTGCGACAGCCCATCAGCATTGCCATGCTGTTTCGTACCTTTGAATTCTATTTGATATTGATGTGCCCCTAGGAAAAGAGACCATCTCTGGAGACGCTGCGCTGTCATCACCGAAACACCCTTCTTAGGGTTAAAAATGGATACCAACGGTTGATGGTCTGTCAGAAGTGTGAATTTTTGGCCCTGCAGGTAATGATTAAACTTCTTCACTCCCCATACAAGGCTAAGAGCCTCCCTATCGATCTGCGCATAGTTGCGCTCAGCGGAGGTCAATGATCTGGATGCAAACGCGACTGGCCTTTCCGTGCCATTTGGCAACTTGTGTGAGAGTACTGCCCCAATACCATATGGAGAAGCATCACAAGCCAACCGAATAGGCAGTGTCGGGTTGAAGTGAGCCAACACTTCCTCTGAGGTGATCAATTCTTTGCTTTTGCGAAATGCCTTCTTACAGTTTTCGTCCCATTCCCATGGTACCCCTTTCTGTAAAAGAGCGTTTAACGGGTGCAGTACCGTGGATAGATTTGGCAGAAATTTATGGTAATAGTTAATTAATCCTAGAAACGACCTCAACTGAGAGACATTCTCCGGAGCGGGAGCCTTTACAACTGCCTCAATCTTGTCAGGAGACTTATGAAGCCCCTCCCGGTCAGTGACATGGCCACAGTACGAGATCCGCTTCTGGAAGAACTCACATTTCTGCCGATTTACTCTGAGTCCATACTCTTTCAGTCTGTTGAGCACCAGTTCCAAGTTTGCGAGATGTTGTTCATCACCATCACCTGTGATCAGAATACCATCCAGGTAACATTGTGTGCCTGGAATTCCCTGTAATACCTGCTCCATGGCCCTCTGCCAAATTGCTGGAGCCGATGCCACTCCAAAAACCAGCCTATTGTACCGGTACAACCCTCGATGCATGTTGATCGTGAGGTATTGGCGTGACTCTTCCTCAACCTCCATCTGCAAGTACGCCTGCGCCAGGTCTATCTTGGTGAAGTGTTTCCCGCCAGACAATGAAGCGAAAATATCCTCAATCTGTGGAAGCGGATACTGCACCGTGTGAAGCATCGGATTAACGGTGATTTTGAAATCTCCACAGATGCGAACCTTCCCTGGATCTCCTGGCTTGTTGCTCGCAGGACGTTTCATAACGGGAACAATGGGCGTAGCCCACTCACTCCAATCTACCTTAGACAGTACCCCTGAACGTTCTAGTGCTTCCAGTTCCGCTTCAACAGTAGGTCGTATTGCATAGGGTACCGGTCTGGCTTTAAAAAATTTTGGTTGTGCATGTTCATCAATCTTGAAGTTTGCCATAATTCCTCTCAGTGTTCCCAGTCCCTACTGGAACACCTCTTTAGCATCATCCAATATTCTGGACAATCGTTTAGGTTTGACATCTGTTTCCCCGGAATCTACCGTTAGTGCCTTCAAGGAGTGCCAGTCCATATTCATTTTCCTAATCCACTCCCATCCTAGTAGTGGTGGACCTCCTTCAGGTAGCACATATAAGTCCATTACTTGGCTTTCTTCGCTCTTGTGGACCACTTCTACCTCTATTTTTCCGATGGGGTACACTCTTTGCCCCGTGTATGTTTTCAATATAATCTCCGTATCCTGTAGGGGAGTATGTTGGAATAACCTTCTGTAATCTGTCTTATTCATGACCGTCAATGCCGATCCAGTGTCCAATTCCATTTTTACTTGGACTCCTGCTATCTGAAGAGTGACCCAAATTGTCTGGAGATCTGCATCCTTACCAACGTTGTGTACTCTTAAGCTATCCAGTTCATTACTGCTAGCGTCTGAATCTGACTTCTGTTCGGTCAAACTGTTCTTTGTCACCTTGTGTACCTTTGCGTATTTTCCTTGCTGTGACTTTTTGTTGCTGGTCTTCTTTCCTGACCGGCATACTTTAGCTATGTGGCCAAGCCTGCCACACGTTCTGCATTCTTGGTTTTTAAACCAACACTGGTTCTGATCGTGCGTTGTCTTTCCACAACGATAACATTTGACAGAACTCAAACCCAATTTGTTTGTACCGAGTTCCGGTGACCGTAGCTGCATTACTGCCGTGCCTCTCGCTGCGGCTTCGTGTGCTGCTGCCATAGTGACCGCCTTCTCAAGCGTCAGCTCATTCTCCTCGAGCAGTCGCTGTTGTGTATCCTGTTTAAATAAACCACACACAAATTTATCTCGTAGTGCCTCTGTCAGTCCCGTTCCAAACTGACAATATTTTGCTAGCTTACGTAATTCCATCAAATATTCAGCATTGCTTTCATTCTGCAGCTGCCTTCTGTCGTAAAATTTAAATCGTTCCGCTAGCATCAGCGGCGTGGGGTTTAGATGATTTTTCAGGACAGTAACAATCTCATTGAACGTCTTATCCGCCGGTTCATCTGGTGATAACAGGTGTTTCAATTGCCCGTATGTCTTCGCACCCATTAAATTTAATAATGTTAGTGCTTTATCTGCATCAGGAATGTTATTTGCCTTACAATAATTTTGTATGCGTTCTACATACATGGCCCAATCTTCGATGTCACTATCAAAGGTATTAATGTTCCCATGTTTAGGCATCGTTGCAATTTATTGTATTTTTATGTTATCCAAGATGGCGGCTTCCCGCCCTTGTCGTCGTCCTCCGCCCACAAAATGGTGGTTTTCCCGCGCTTGGCGGTCTTCAACCGTCCCCCGACGCTGTCTCCGCTTCACCGCGGCTCTCGCGCCTTCAGTTTCCCCAGACGCTGCGCCTTTTAGCCCGAATGCGGCCCTTATCTCCGGTCGCGATCGATGTCCCCACGCTGTGCCTCTCGCTCGAAAGCAGCCCGGCCCTTATCTCCGGTTGCGATCGATCTCACCGCCCTTATTCCTCCGTCTTCCCAGCCCCGTCTGTACAGCCAACGCGGTCGACTTTCTGTCGCGTCGCTGCCCGGCTTACCCACCACCGAGGTAAAAAGAAGAAAGCTGACAGTCGCTGATGGAGGCTTCGAGGTCAGGATGTCTTCTGCACTCCGGTTTCTCGATGCCTGCCGCTCGACGTGTCTTCCAGTAGGGTGATGAGGGTGGAAACCTCTCATCGACGTCCTGTCTGTGGACGAAGCCGCCGTGGAAATAACTGCCGCAGGGTAAGAATCGGACTCGTCGCCACTGTTAAGTCTGTGTGTTATAGTGATAATTACTACACAGACTACAAGAGTAAATTCAACAGGTCTTTACTGGTTGGAGGTCGGGACTATACTGAATACAATATCCCTACACAGTGCTTACATACCGGTGTGGTCACCACCGGTATTACGTATACAGCAGCCAGAGAAAGTAATACATCTCTTAAGGTGGAACAGGCTTAAGTTCTCTTAAGGTGGAACAGGTTACAAACACCACAAAAGTGGTCCCCGGGAATGTGTCAAAATTTGAAAAGGTTCCCCGGCAATGTGGTGATATTTGAAAGGGGTCCCCGGGAATCTGCCGATATTTGAAAGGGGTCCCGGGAAGGTGTCGATATTTGAATGGGGTCATGGGGAATGTGTTGATATTTGCAGAGCGGTCCCAGGAATGTGTCGATATTTGAAAGCGGTCCTGGGGAATGTGTCGTTATTTGAAAGGGGTTCCGGGAATGTGTCGATATTTGAAAGGGGTCCCGGGAATGTGTCGATATTTGAAAGGGGTCCCGGGAATGTGTAGATATTTGAAAGGGGCCCCAGGGAATGTGTCAATATTTGAAAGGGGTCCCGGGAATGTGTCGATATTTGAAAGGGGTCCCCGGGAATGTGACGATATTTGAAAGGAGTCCCAGGAATGTGTCGAAATTTGAAAGGGGTCCCGGAGAATGTGTCGATATTTGAAAGGGGTCCCGGGAATGTGTCGATATTTGAAAGGGATCCAGGGAAAGTGTCGATATTTGAAATGGGTCCCGGGGAATGTGTCGATATTTGAAAGGGGTCCCGGGAATGTGTCGATATTTGAAAGGTGTCCTAGGGAATGTGTCGATATTTTAAAGGGGTCCTGGGGAAAGTGTCGATATTTGAAAGGGGTCAAGGGAATGTGTCGATACTTGAAAGGGGTCAAGGGAATGTGTCGATACTTGAAAGGGTTCAAGGGAATGTGTCGATACTTGAAAGGGGACCCGGGGAACGTGTCGATATTTGAAAGGGTTCCTGGGAATGTTTTGATATTTGAATGGTGTCCCGGAAATGTGTCGATATTTGAAAGGGGTCCCGGGAATGTGTTGATATTTGAAAGGGGTCCCAGGAATGTGTCGATATTTGAAAGATGTCCCGGGAATGTATCCGTATTTGATGGGGTTCCCGGGAATGTGTCAATATTTGCAGAGCTGTCCCGGGAATGTGTCGATATTGGAAAGGGGTCCCGGGAATGTGTCAATACTTGAAAGGGGACCCGGGGAATTTGTCGATATTTGAAAGGGGTCCCGGCAGCATATCGATATTTGAAAGGGGTCCTGGGAATGTGTCGGTATTTGATGGGGTTCCCGGGAAAGTGTCGATATTTGAAAGGAGTCCCGGGAATGTGTCCATATTTGAAAGGGGTCAAGGGAATGTGGCGATATTTGAAAACATTCCCGGGGAAAGTGTCGATATTTGAAAGGGGTCCCGGGAATGAGTCGATATTTGAAAAGGTTCCTGGGAAAGTGTCGATATTTGAATGGGGTCTCGGGAATGTGTCGGTATTTGATGGGGTTCCCGGGAATGTGTCGATATTTGAAATGGGACCCCAGGAATGTGTCCATATTTGAAAGGGGTCCCGGGCATGTATCGATAGTTGGAAGGAGTCCCGGGAATGTGTCAATATTTGCAGAGGTGTCCCGGGAATGTGTTGATATTTCAAAGGGGTCCCGGGAATGTGTCGATATTTGACAGGGGTCCCGGGGAATGTGTTGATATTAGAAAGGTTTCCCGGGGAATGTGTTAATACTTGGAAGGGGTCCCAGGAATGTGTCAATATTTGAAAGGGGTCCCGGGGAATGTGTCATTATTTGAAACGGGTTCTGGGGAATGTGTTATTTGAAAGGGGTCCCGGGAATGTGTCAATATTTGAAAGGCATCCCGGGAATTTGTCGATATTTGAAAGTGGTCCCGGGAATGTGTCGATATTCCAAAGGGGTCCTGGGAATGTGCTGATATTTCGAAGGGGTCCCGGGAATGTATCGTTATTTGAAAGGGTTATTGGGTTGTGCCGATATTTGAAAGGGGTCCCGGGAATGTGTTGATATTTGAAAGGGGTCCCGGGAATGTGTCGTTATTTGAAAGGGGTCCCGGGAATGTGTCAGTATTTGAAAGGGGTCCCGGGAATGAGTCCACATTTAAAAGGGGTCCCGGGGAATGTGTCGATATTACAAAGCGATCCCAGGAATGTGTCGATATTTGAAAGGGGTCCCGGGAATGTGTCGATATTGGAAAGGGGTCCTGGGAATGTGTCGATATTAGAAAGGGGTCTCGGGAATCTGTTGACATTTGAAAGTTGTCCCGGGAATGTATCGATATTTGAAAGGGATCCCCCGGAATTTGTCGATATTTGAAAGGTGTCCCAGGAATGTGTCGATATTTGAAAGGGGTCCCGGGGAATGTTTCGATATTGAAAGTGGTCCCGGGAATGAGTCGATATTAGAAAGGTTTCCCGGGGAATGTGTTAATATTTGAAAGGTGTTCCGGGAATGTGTCCATATTTGAAAGGGGTCCCGGGGAATGTGTCGACATTTCAAAGGGGTCCTGTGAATGTGTCAACATTTGAAAGGGGTCCCAAAAATGTGTCGGTATTTGAAAGGGGGTCCCAGGAATGTTTCAATATTTGAAAGGGGTCCCAGGGAATGTGCCGATATTTGAAACGGGTTCTGGGGAATGTGTTGGTATTTGAAAGGGGTCCCGGGAATGTATTGATATTTGAAAGGGATCCTGGGAATGTGTCAATATTCCAAAGGGGTCCCAGGAATGTGCCGATACTTGAAAGGGGTCCCGGGAATGTATCATTATTTGAAAGGGGTCCCGGGAATGTGTCGATATTTGAAAGGGGTCCCGGGAATGTGTCGATGTTTGAAAGGCGTCCCGGGAATGTGTCGATATTTGAAAGGGATCCTGGGAATGTGTCGATATTTGAAAGAGCTCCTGGGGAATATGTCGATATTTGCACAGGGGACCCGGGAATGTGTCGATATTTGAAAGTGGTCCCGGGAATGTGTCGATATTCCAAAGGGATCCCGGGAATGTGCCGATATTTGAAAGGGATCCCGGGAATGTTGCATTATTTGAAAGGGGTCCCGGGAATGTGTCGTTATTTGAAAGGGGTCCCTGGAATGTGTCGATATTTGAAAGGGGCCCCCAGGAATGTGTCGTTATTTGAAAGGTGTTCCAGGAATGTGTCGGTATTTGCTGGGGTTCCCTGGAATGTGTCGATATTTGAAAAGGGTCCTGGGAACGTGTTGATATTTGAATGGTGTCCCGGGGAATGTGTCCATATTTGAAAGGCTCCCGGGGAATGTGTCCATATTTCAAAGTGATCCCGGGAATGTGTCGATATTTGAAAGGGGTCCCAGGAATGTGTCGATATTTGAAAGGGGTCCTAGGAATGTGTCGATATTTGAAAGGGGTCCTGGGGATTGTGTCGATATTTGAAAGGGGTACCGAGTTTGTGTCGATATTGGAAAGGGGTCCTGGGAATGTGTCGATGTTTGAAAGGGGCCCCAGGGAATGTGCCTATATTTGCACAGGGGTCCTGGGGAATGTGTCGATTTTTGAAAGTGGTCCTGGAAATGTGTCAATATTTGAAAGGGGTTCCAGGAATGTGTCGATATTTGAAAGCAGTCCCCGGGAATGTGTCGATATTTGAATAGGGTCCCGGGAATGAGTCGTTATTTGAAAGCGTTCCCGGGAATGTGTCAATATTTGAAAGTGGTCCCGGGAATGTGTTGATGTTTGTAAGGGGTCCCGGGAATGTGTCGATATTTGACAGGGGACCTGGGAATGTGTCGATATTAGAATGGGGTCCCGGGGAATGTTTCGATATTTGAAAGGAGTCCCAGGAATGTGTCGATATTTGAAAGGTGTGCCGGGGAATTTGTCGATATTTGAAAGGTGTCCCGGGAATGTGTCGATATTTGAAAATTGTGGTGTATGTACCTTTAAGAGGAACTATATTTTTTTGAAGCCCCTGTGTACTGTAGTACCGGTAGTGACCACTCGGGTATATAAGCCAGTATAGCGTCTTGTATAGTTAGTTCACCTCCAGACTTTGTTCAGTAAACACTTGTTAAATCAACTCCTGCTTTCCGTGTCTCCATTAACACATGGATACAACAGTGGCGACGAGTTAGAAACGAACTTACCTGCAATTCGGCAGCACCTCAAGGAGATCGATTCCTCAGACGAAGGTCGAAGAAAAAAAAAAGCTGTGGTTTCACCAGCTAAATGGGCTGGTGGCAGGTAGTGCGCTGATCCTTCCTGGGTGGTGGGCTGGTGCTCGATCGGGTAGCTCTGCAGCGGGGCCAGGCAGCGAGTCGGAAGGCAGGAGCAAACAGAGACAGAGGGTGGAGCACTCAGGAGACGGCCGGCGCTGCAAAGCAGGTCGGCGTTCGGACCAAGCAGAGGGAGGGGAAAGTCCCAGAGAGTCCGACGGGAACGATTCTCTAAGTGACGGAGAAACTGTTTTAAATATATGTGTAAAAAAAAAACGCGGAGAACAGCGTTGGCAGCAACGGCAGCGGCGGGAAAGCGCGGGAGGTGCCATCTTGACTCGGCAGGGAAGAAGGGAAAGCACGGGAGGCGCCATTTTTGATTTTCAGGATGCCTAAGACTGGCAACATTACTGCTTTCGATAGTGATATAGAGGATTGGACCACATATGTGGAAAGCATGGAGGTATATTGCAAGGCGAATGATGTAGCGGATGATAAAAAGGCATCGGTACTTCTAAATCTGATGGGCGCAAGGACATACGGGCTGTTACGAAACTTGATCACTCCAGCCTAACCGATGGACAAGAATTTTAAGGAGATTGTTGATACCCTACAGGAGCACTTAAACCCAACACCGCTGCTGATAGCGGAACAATTCAAATTCTTCAGGAGGAATCAGCACAAGAATGAAAGTAACGCTGATTACCTCACCGAATTACGAAAGCTGTCAAAGCACTGCCAATTCGGGGCAGGACTGGCAGATTCTCTACGAGACAAATTCATCTGTGATCTCCTAAGCGAAGGAACACAGAAAAGACTACTTTCTGAGAAAGATTTGACACTGGACAAGGCTTTCAGTGTGGCTGTATCATACGAAGCAGCAGCAAGAGGAGCTGCAGAGATACAGCAAAAGCCACAGGACTTCGGCACCCATGAAATGACACGGGGTTTCGAGAGATGTTATCGCTGCGGCAGATCCACCCATGACCAGAGGGACTGCTGGTTCAAGGACAAAGCATGCAGGCAATGCGGAAAGATGGGACACATTGCACGTGTATGCCGATCTGGAAAAAAATCTGCTGACAGTAAAAAGGTCAATAAGGAAAAGTACAGAAAGGTACAAATGATGACGGACAGTAGCTCCGAAGACCAGAAGAGTGATAGCGACTCCGGAAACAAGAGACTAAGCTGTCTCAAATTACATAATGTAATTGCCAAAGAAGATTACCAGACCATTTGGGTTACCCTCACGATAGCGGGGTCCCCAGTTAAAATGGAGCTAGATACAGGATCAGCTCTGACCGTCATAAGTCGGCGGGATTTCGAGCGGCTATTCCCGCATATACCTTTGAAAGACACATCCATTATCTTGAAGACATATACGGGGCAGAAAGTATACCCCAGAGGGAAAATAAGGGTGCCTGTTTTATACAATGGCAAGGAAATACAGAAGTTGTATTTATACATTCTGCAAGATGGTGGTCCACCATTGTTGGGACGTGAATGGATCAGAAAGATATGTTTAGACTGGCACTCCATTCAGGCACTGACGGTGACCAGTAAGAAAAAAAGTGATGATGACGTTTTACCTGGACGATTAAAAGAAATCTTGGCTAACGCCAAAGAAGTGTTTCAACAGGAACTAGGAACCCTGAAAGGCGCCACCGCCTCAATAAAAGTGGAAGATGCGGCAATTCCCAAGTTTTTTAAGGCAAGGCCGGTGCCATACGCAATTCATCCAGCAGTCGTGGCAGAGCTGGAGAATTTGGAAAAAGCAGGCGTGTTATCCAAGGTAGATTGGAGCGAGTGGGAAACACCCATCGTCCCGGTCATGAAGAAAACGTTGAATAATGATAAATCTGAAGAACAGAGAAAAATTCGCATCTGTGGGGACTTCAAGGTGACTGTAAACCCGGTTCTTCATACGGTACAGTATCCTCTTCCGAGGCTAGAAGATATTTTCGCCTCACTATCCGGAGGGAAACATTTCACCAAAATTGACTTGGCACAGGCATATCTACAGGTGGAGGTTGAGGAGGCCTCTAAAAGGTATCTCACAATAAACACACACAAAGGCCTGTACCAGTACAATCGACTGGTTTTCGGAGTAGCATCAGCTCCAGCTATCTGGCAAAGAGCTATGGAGCAAGTCCTGCAAGGGATTCTGGGGACTCAATGCTACCTAGACGACATCCTTGTAACAGGAGAAAATGACAACGAGCACCTTGCCAATTTGGAGCAGGTGCTCACGAGGCTGAGAGAACAGGGCCTACGAGCAAATCACGCCAAGTGCGAATTTTTCCAGAAACAAATATCATATTGTGGCCATGTCATTAATGAAGAAGGGTTGCATAAGTCACCTGAAAAAATTGAAGCGGTCGTAAAAGCCCCAGCGCCTGAAAATGTCTCACAATTAAGGTCGTTCCTGGGATTAATAAATTACTATCATAAATTTTTACCGAACTTGTCAACGGTTCTGCACCCTCTTAACGCACTGCTACAAACTGGAGTAATTTGGAAATGGAGCGAAGACTGTAAACGTGCCTTCCATAAATGCAAAGGCTTGATCACGTCCAAGGAGGTGTTGGCTCATTACAACCCATCACTGCCAATCAGACTGGCGTGCGATGCATCCCCTTACGGCGTGGGAGCGGTATTATCGCATAGATTCCCTGATGGCTCGGAGCGGCCGATAGCTTTTGCGTCACGCTCATTGAACTCAGCTGAGTGTAATTATGCCCAGATCGACAGGGAGGCACTCAGCCTGGTGTGGGGGTTGAAGAAATTCAACCATTACCTACACGGACAAAAATTTACCTTGTTAACTGACCATCAACCCCTCGTCTCCATATTCAACCCTAAAAAGGGCGTTCCCATTATGACAGCGCAAAGGCTACAGAGGTGGTCCCTTTTCCTAGGGGCACACCAATATGACATAGAATACAAAGGAACAAAACAGCATGGGAATGCTGACGGTTTATCGCGCCTACCGTTCCCAACGGTAGAAGAGGCACCTACAGTGGACCCAGTGGAGATGTTCCACTCGACCATAGTGGAATGTCTACCAGTGACAAATTCTTCCATTGAAAAGGAAACGAGAAATGACCCGACTCTCTCACAAGTCTACGATTTAACGGTGAAGGGATGGCCAGCACATGGCAAACCACTGTTGCCAGCATTCTCACAAAGAAGAGAACAGCTGTCAATGTGCCGAGGAACCTTGATGTGTGGATCCAGAGTGGTGATTCCACCCAAACTCCAGGATAAAGTGCTAAAGGAGCTTCACGAGGGGCATCTGGGTGGAGTGAAAATGAAGAACTTAGCCAGAGCATTCGTGTGGTGGCCAGGTATCGATGGAGACATCGAAGAAATGACCAAGAGCTGTCTAGGATGCCAGAAGGTCCAAAACGCCCCACCACAAGCCCCTCTACATCCATGGGAGTGGCCCTCATCTCCCTGGCAAAGGGTACATATCGACTTTGCTGGTCCATTTATGGACTCAATGTTCTTAATCGCGGCGGATGCACACTCCAAGTGGCCGGAGGTAATAAAGATGTCCTCCACCACCACGGAAAAAACCATCACAATATTAAGGACCATATTCACCAGGAATGGGCTGCCTGAACAGATCTGTTCTGATAATGGACCACAATTTGTATCCGAAGAATTCAGGAAGTTCTTAAAAAACAATGGGGTTAAGCACTACACGTCCGCCCCATACCATCCTGCCACCAATGGATTAGCTGAAAGGTTTGTCCAGACCTTCAAGAAGGCCATAAAGGCCATGGGTAATGAAGACATAAATCTACAACATAAGGTAGATAACTTCTTGTTTGCGTACAGGAATGCAACACGTGGTTACAAACCAAACCCCCACCATGATGTTTTTCAATAGAAGACTAAGATGCCGGCTGGATTTGATCAAGCCAAACATCAGAAGGGACGTAGAGAACCGGCAATTTCAAGGCATGAATGAAAGGCCAACTAGAACCTTCCAGATAGGTCAACAAGTTTTGGCCCGGACTACCGTACCGAGAAATGGCAGCCTGGAACTATTTGCACACGACTAGGACCACTGATGTATACCGTGGACATTGGAGAAAGCATAATAAGGCGCCATGCTGACCAGATCATAGAGTCATCCGAAAAGGGACAACCTACACCACAACTCTATACGCCTAATGATGAAGCAGAGATACCCATAGTATCTACCTCCGATCCGGTGATACTGGAACCAGATGAACCCGACACTGGCATTCAAGCCGAATCGACCTTGTCAAAAGAACCTACTACACCACCGAAACCTACTACACCACCGAGGCGCTATCCAGACCGAGTCAGGAAGCCTCCAGGGAGACTGAATTTGTAATTGATTAACTTCAGCAAATGTGTAGATTATTGTTCTTGTAAAAATGTTAATTAATGATTACTTAAAATGTTATGTACTATTTATCTAAAAGGGGAGGAATTGTGGTGTATGTACCTTTAAGAGGAACTATGTTTTTTTGAAGCCCCTGTGTACTGTAGTACCGGTAGTGACCACTCAGGTATATAAGCCTGTATAGCGTCTTGTATAGTTAGTTCACCTCCAGACTTTGTCAGTAAACACTTGTTAAATCAACTCCTGCTTTCCGTGTCTCCATTAACACACGGATACAACAAAAGCGATCCCCGGGAATCTGTCAATATTTCAAAGGGATCCTGGGAATGTGTCGATGTTTGAAAAGGGTCCCGGGAATGAGTCGTTATTTGAAAGGGTTCCCGGGAATCTGTCGATATTTGAAAGCGGTCCCCGGGAATCTGTCGATATTTGAAAGGGGTCCCAGGGAATGTGTCCATATTTGAAAAGGGTCCCGGGATTGAGTCGTTATTTCAAAGGGTTCCCGGGAATGTGTCGATATTTGAAAGGGGCATCGGGAATGTGTCGATATTTAAAAGCGGCCCCGGGGTATGTGTTGATATTTGAATTGGGCCCGGGGAATGTGTCAATATTTGAAAGGGGTCCCAGGAATGTGTCGATATTTGAAAGGGGTGCCGGGGAATTTGTCGATATTTGAAAGGTATCCCGGGAATGTGTCGATATTTGAAAGGGGTGCCGGGGAATCTGTCGAGATTTGAAAGCGGTCCCCGGGAATCTGTCAATATTTGAAAGGGGTCCCAGGGAATGTGTCCATATTTGAAAAGGGTCCCGGGAATGAGTCTTTATTTCAAAGGGTTCCCGGGAATGTGTCAATATTTGAAAGGTCCCGGGGTATGTGTTGATATTTGAATTGGGTCCCGGGGAATGTGTCGATATTTGAAAGGGGTCCCGGGAATGAGTCGATATTTGAAAGGGGTCCCGGGAATATGTCGATATTATAATGGGGTCCCGGGAATGAGTCGATATTTGAAAATGGTCCCGGGAATATGTCGATATTTGAAAGGTGTCCCAGGAATGTGTCGATATTTGAAAGCTGTCCCCAGGAATGTGTCAATATTTGAAAGGGGTCCCGGAGTTGTGTCGATATTTGAAAGTGGTCATAGGAATGTGTCGTTATTTGATGGGTTCCCTGGGAATGTGTCAGTATTCGCAGAGGGGCCCCGGGAATGTGTCGATATTTGATAGGGGTCCCGGGAATTTGTCGATACTTGAAAGGGGACCCGGGGAATTTGTCGATATTTGAAAGGGGTCCCGGCAGCGTGTCAATATTTGAACGGGGCCCCGGGGAAAGTGTTGATATTTGAAAGGGGTCCTGGGAATGTGTCGACATTTGAAAGGGGTCCCGGGAATGTGTCAATATTCGAAAGGGGTCCCGGGAATGTGTCGATATTTGAAACAGGTCCCCGGGAATGTGTCAATATTTGAAAAGGGTCCAGGGAATGTGTCGATATTTGAAAGGGGTCCCGGGAATGTGTCGATATTTGAAAGGGGTCCTGGGGGTGTGTCGATATTTGAAAGGGGTCGCAGGGAATGTGTCGATATTTGAAAGGAGTCCCGGGATTTTGTCAATATTTGAAAGGTATCCCGGGAATGTGTCAATATTTGAAAGGGGCCCTGGGAATGTGTCGATATTTGAAAGGGGTACCGGGAATGTGTCGATATTTGAAAGGGGTCCCCGACAATGTGTCGATATTTGAAAAGGGACCCCGGGAATGTGGTGATATTTGAAAGGGGTCCCCGGGAATGTGCCGATATTTGAAAGGGTTCCCAGGAAGGTGTCGATATTTGAAAGGGGTCGTGTGGATTGTGTCGATGTTTGCAGAGGGGTCCTAGGAATGTGTCGATATTTGAAAGCGGTCCTGGGGAATGTGTCGATATTTGAAAGGGGTTCTGGGAATGTGTCGATATTTGAAAGGGGTCCCGGGAATGTGTCGATATTTGAAAGGGGTCCCCGGCAATGTGTCGATATTTGAAAAGGGTCCCCGGGAATGTGGTGATATTTGAAAGGGGTCCCCGGAAATGTGCCGATATTTGAAAGGGGTCCCAGGAAGGTGTCGATATTTGAAAGGGGTCGTGTGGAATGTGTCGATATTAGTTATTCACACAGCACATGACGTCGGCAAGGATAAGTAGATGTGAGATTAACCCACAGAACATGTAGGTGAACCAATACATGACTGTGCAACAAAAATTGAGACCCAAACAATAATCAGACCTGATTTAAAGGACGTGCCTTTGAATACCCCAGACTATGAGTACTTTGTGGATGGATCAGCCTCTAGATCAGATACAGGTGAAGGACAGATAGGATACGCAATTATAGAATCACCAAATGTGGTAGAATCAGGTAAACTTCCAAATCATTGGTCAGCATAGAAAGCAGAATTACATGCATTAGCAAAAGCATATGAATTATCAGAAGGGATGAAAGTAAATATTTATACGGACTCGAGATATGCCTTCGGATTAGCGCATGATTTCGGAATAATATGGAAAAGGAAGGGTTTTCTGACCACATCTGGAACTCCCATATTGAACCAAGTACAGGTAGAAAGATTGACACAGGCAGTATTACTACCCGGGGAATTAGCCATAGTAAAATACCAGGCACACACACCGTTACATACACAGGTTGCCGAGGGGAATAGATTGGCAGATGAAGCAGCAAAATATGCCGCTATGTATCAGGACCAAAAACAAATGCCCCAGTTGGAACAAAAGGAGGGAGGGAAGTATCCCTCTTGTACGCCATCATTGGAAGATGTAAAAAAGCACCAGGAGGACGCTCCTGAAAATGAAAAACAAAAGTGGATAAAAGAAAATTGTAAAAAGGATCCTTTGACACAACTATATGCCGACCCAAAGGGAAGGATAGTTGCTCCAAATTGGAAAATTCTTGGTACAACCCAAATTGGGAAAAAGTGGCACAGCAGACAATTGATCACTGTCTGATATGTCAGCAACACAACCCAGGAAAAGCCATACCAACAGTAACAGCAACAACTCCTATCCCAGACGGTCCCTTTTCAAATACTACAGTTAGATTTTGTACAATTAGAATCAGCTTATGGATATAAATATGTACTAGTTATCATTGATGTATTTAGTAAATGGATAGAAGCCTTCCCAACAAGGAACATTACCGCAAAGACTGTGTGCAAAATAATACTGAAAGATATTATGCCAAGGTTCGGAGTGCCAATACAATTGAGTTCCGACGACGGACCACATTTTGTTGCAGAAATTAATGCTGAACTTTGCAATGTTCTCAATATTAGACAGCATTTACATTGCCCGCTCCATCCACAATCAGCAGGACTGGTGGAAAGGGCTAATGGAGCCTTAAAACTAAAATTGGCCAAGCTTTGCATAGAAACCAAATTAAAATGGCCAGAAGTACAGGTAGACTACCTTTTATCCGAACTTCCGAAAACCGAAGCCCTCTAAAAACCAAAGGTTTTTTCGTTCAGCGTAAGTCGTGCGCACGACATGACCAGAGTGGCGCACGACTTACGCTGAGCAGAGGGTCAGCGTAAGTCGTGCGCACGACCCCGACCCCCGCGGACCCTGACTCCCGCTGACCCCCCCGCCGACCCCCCCGCGGACCCCCGCCAACCCCGACTCCCGCCGACCCCCCCCGCCAACGACCCCCCCACCGACCCCGACTCCCGCCGACCCACCCCCGACAAATTTCCCAGTCTTATAAAATACCATCCGAAATTTTCCGAAAACCGAAACACGGCTGGTCCCGAGGTTTTCGGATAAAGGATAGTCTACCTGTATTACCAATGAAAGACAGGATTATCACCAGCAGAAATTATCTTTGGAAAACCTTTAAGAACCCCGTTCTCGGCTCCCATCCAAGACGACAGACAAATAGATATTCATGTAATGGACAATCAGATGGGCCTAGAAATTCAGTCGCGTTTGCGCCCACTTATGGGCTATAGAGTGGTTTGCGCCGGAAGTTTTTTCGCGCCCGAAATTCAGTTGGTCCGTAACATCGACGTTAGCCGGTAGCGCTGCGCCGGCACCAATGACGTCATCGGTGTGCGCAGCGCCCCGGTTCCAATGCAATTCCGGTCCGACCGCCAAATTCAGTTGCGGCCGCCTCTCCCATGGCGGCCGCAAACAGCGTTTGCAAAACGGTGCCTTGCAGCTCCGAGAGGCCGGCGCATAAAGGTGGAGGGGCGGCCGGCCGCTTTCCCGGCGGCCGCCTGGCCGCACCTCCCTCCCCGGACTCCTGCACCACCCCCCCGCGGCATTGGTGTGTCACTCCCGCGAGCCCGGCACTTCTCCGTGGTGCCGGGCTCATTTGCCGGGGGAATCCAGCGGCGATCTCACGGCTGCAGGCAGCTCCTCCTTAAGAGAAGGAGGAGGCCTGCAGTACCCCAGCCTGCCGCACCGCATCGGGTGCCGCAGCGGCAGCTGGACGCCTGAAACTGACATTCTTCGCCCCAAACGAGGCAGCCAAACCCTCCAATAGCGCCCGCCTCCGTGTTGGGGCGGCGCAACTGAATTTCAGGCGGGCGCTACGGGAATCCGGCCGAGCGCTAAATTTCGGGCGCTAAAGACCTGGCGGGGCTATACCTAATTTCTAGGCCATGATGTCTTATTGTATGTCACTAACCTCTGCTTTAAAGTTGTCTCATCAACAGGTAACAGCTGTTACTAAACCAACACCAGAGGACGCCTGTCATTGACTCAAACCGGGTGATTATGTTTTCGTAAAGAACTTCTACCGAAAAGGATTAGAACCCAGGTGGAAGGGACCCTATCAAGTACTGTTAACCACGCATACCGCAGTGAAGGTTGAAGGAAAGACAAAATGGATTCACGCTTCGCACTTCAAGTTGTCATCACCGCTCTTGTCATAATGGACATAACCTTAACAGCGACAGAGGGACAATGCATCAATCGCTGCTCCAAACAGCATGGGTTCACTGAATTTTCTTGCGGATGGGGATGTCGTGACAATTTTAATATTAACCGAGGGAACTGCACGAATGACTCTGCCAATGATGATAAAATTAAGGCATCCGCAATGTATTGTAAACAGGGACAGACTACATTGTGCACCTGTACCCAGAGACTTCCCACGGGACGCAAATGGTGCACCATAATTGACGAATGGTCAACCATCAGCACAAAAGCCAGTCTGATAGATAACACTCAGGAAAGGGGATACAACCAAGCAAAATATGAGTGCAGAGAAGGGTATAGAGCTAACGTACCAGGAATGGATAAAAACTGTGCTGATGTGAATGAATGTAAAAACATCACTAGATGCCCACTGGACCCCTTTCAGGTGGTGTTATCACATCAATTAAATTCTACAGGTCGGATGTGTGTAAATGTACGAACATACTGGTGTCTATGCAATTTTACCAAACACTCTTTAAATAGAACTGGAAACTACAAAGGCCAGTATGATAGCCAATGTAACATCACTGTACATAAACCAAGATGGAAAAATTCTTATAATTTCCCAGGATGGCAGAATATGTATGATCCCGGAAGAAATTGGTCCCATAAGGACGTATACGTTTATGGTCAGACCCACGTAAACGAGTGTTGTCATGGTCAGAATCGAGTACAGTTATCGGCACTAATAAATATAAATGGTTCCCTCATAAAAAGAGGAGGAAGGAAACTCCTGGCATCTCAAGGAGAAAATCTATACCAGAAGGATAGGGTGGGATATGTGTTGGTGTAGGGGTTACGGGGATCGGTGGGATATGTGTCGGTGCAGGCTCGATGGGCCGAAATGGCCTCTATCTGCACTGTGGGGTTTCTGTGATTCTTCTGTGATTCTGTGAAGTGGCTCGAGAGGATACAAAATATCTACAAAAAGGCACAAAATATAGAAAACCACCCATGGAAGAATAAATCAAAACTATGTACTCCAAGGCCAGTAGGAATGACGGGAGGTTTTCCATTGATGGCAGTCACATCTGACGGCTGTCTGATATGCGACTTAATGCATAAACAAGCCAAACTTACATATGCTTCCGATAAAGAGTGCAACTTGTCAAGGCACGAAATACAACCCTGGTCCAAAGAATATTGCACCGGAACCGATAACTGTAAAAAATGTACCAATGTAGAAGGTATATCTATAACAATCGTACCGCATTTCGAATGGTGCATGGAATCAAAAATTGGTGAAGTGGAGGTTGGGGCACTTTTCCTCACATTTTGTGACATCATCATCTCCATAAATGGTAAAAGAGAGGGACAACACAACGAAATTATGTGGCCTACCAAACCCCATGATAATTCAAAAGGACATACCAAATGTCTGCAAACTTCAGAATGGAATCTAGAGAACCTAGCCAGACGATCATACCAGTGTTCTCTGAGAGCACTTGAAGGGACTATGTGGGTGTGCAATCATACTGGATACCCATATTTACCAAATAATTTTAAAGGAAGATGTGCTATAGCATTTATTGTTCCAGCCTTTAGACTTGAAGATGAAATTCCGAGTGAAGACCCAACCTACAGTCAATGGAAAAAAAGAAATTATGGGACTAATTTCGCCATGCGCAAACTCTTGGGCTCAGATCCTTTCAAAACACACCACCAAAACTGGTGGAACCGACTCCTAGGAACTTTAATATCATCTTAAGGAGTAATGATGGCATTAGATGAAATAAGAAATTTGGCACAGGATGTGGAGGATATTGCCAGAGACATAGCCATGGCGTTGAAACTGATCAATAAGGAAATGGGCCAAATAAGAATGTTTGCCCTACAAAACAGGATGGCACTAGATTATGTTTTACATGCACAAGGAGGAGCATGCGCAGTTATCGGAGCAGAATGTTGTACGGACATTAGTGATTTCTCAAAGCAGATCCAAAACGAAACTGATGAAATTGAAAGAAAGGGAAAGGAGGCCGGAGACATTGATCACACAACAGGAAATTGTGGATGGGGACCGTTGTGTCTATTAGATGGACTATTTGGAGGACTGTTTAGAACCATCTTGGAATGGGTCATTTGTCTGGTTGTTTTATATGTACTAGTCTCGGTGATAATCAACCGACTGATTAAGTGTGGATCAGGAGGTGAAAAGCAGATGGTTATAATCAATCAACCTCAAGGAAATGTCAATGTCACACAGGGCAGCACGGTGGCATAGTGGTTAGCACTGTTGCCTCACAGCGCCAGGGACCCGGGTTCAAATCCGGCCTCGGGTGACTGTCTGTGTGGAGTTTGCACATTCTCCCCGTGTTTGCGTGGGTTTCCTCCGGGTGCTCCGGTTTCCTCCCACAGTCCAAAGATGTGCGGGTTAGGTTGATTGGCCATGATAAAAATTGGCCCTTAGTGTTAGGGGGGATTAAATATGTGGGGTTATGGGGATAGGGCTTGGGTGGGATGGCTGTCGGTGTAGGGGCCGGGTGCTAGGGTTTGGATGATCAGCCATGATCTCGTTGAATGGCGGAGCAAGCTCGAAGGGCTGAATGGCCTACTCCTGCTCCTAGTTTCTATGTTTCTATGATTGGACTAGGAGGAACATGAAAGAGCTGCAAGAATTAGAGGAAGATGATAGCATTTACGAAGATTCGGCATAATACTAAGATAAAATGGGACAAGAATGGACCCAACCTCTGGACATTGATAACGGGTTACCTTTGCTTGATTGCATGCTAAATTCGTCTTTCATATTGTATATTGCATTTAATTCCCAACTGAAGTAGGGCGACTGACTAGGATAACCATATATGCTGTACTAGCTGAAGTGCCCGGCGGTGCCGAGGCTTTTTCGAGGGCATGTTGTTGTTGGAAGAGAGAGAGAGAGCGACTGGGGGGGAAGAGAGAGAGCGACTGGGGGGAAGAGAGAGAGCGACTGGGGGGAAGAGAGAGAGCGACTGGGGGGGAAGAGAGAGAGCGGCGGGAGGGGATGGGGAGGGGAGGAGGGTGGGGGGGAGGAGGAGAGAGGAGGGGGGGAGGAGAAGGGGGAGAGTCCCCGAGCCCCCTGATCCCCTTCCCCCCCAAACTCCCGAGCCCCCGATCCCCACCCCCCGAACGCCCGAGGTTGGCCCCTCCGAGACTCGCCGCCCCCACCAACCAAGCACCGAACTCCGGAGGCGCGATCTTCCGAGCACCGGCCTCCCGAGCTGGCTTCAAGATTGCGGCTGTGCAAGACGGCCGGCGGGCCCGGTTGCCAGGGTAACCCTTGACGCTCACCAAGCCCCGCCCCCCGGCCGAGCCAGAGAGAGAGACGCCGCGTCTCAGCTGCTCCTGCTGCGCGCGCACCCTTTAGTAAGGTAGCGGCGCTGGGCTGAGGCCCGCCCCTCCAGCCTTCGAGTGGGGCCGGGAGGTGCCTAGCTCGGGTGTGGGTTCGGAGGAGAGGCCGAGGCTTCGAGGCCTACCTGGAAAAACGGGGAAAGGTAGGAAAATTAATGAGATTAGATAAGTTAATTACTTACTAAATCATTTTTTTTTTAAACAATATGGGCTAGATTTTCAGTTTAGGCAGTTTTGGGGCGCTAGCTTTAGCGCCCGCCCGAAGTTAGCGCCCGCCCCAAAGTAGCGCCCCGTTGCCGGGAATTCAGTGGCTTCGCCCTAAGAGGTTGGTGGAGCGCTAAAAGAGGCGTTCCACTACTCTCTTTAGGCGCTAAGCCGGCGGTCCAGAGGGATAGCGCCCAGGCGGGGCGCAGCACGGGTGCGGTCATTTTTGCACTGACAGCAGACCCCGTGGTGCCGACCAGCTCTTAAAGGGGGAAGGGACGAATTGGTCTGCTGCCACGCCCTGCACACTGCAGCCTTGCAAAGAGGCCTCAACACTACTGCTCAGCCCCAGGGAGTCATGGCAACGCCAGAGAAGGCCCGTCAGCGTGCCCTGCGCTTCTCAGAGGGTGATCTGGACATCATGCTCACAGCTCTGGAGGTAAGGCGCAAGATCTTGTTTCCAGACAGTGGGAGGAATCCAACCCACCACGACTACACCAAAGCCTGGAAGCAGATCGCCCAGAGGGTGACATTCACCGGCGAGGCCCCCAGGACCCACACACAATGCCGTAAGAAGTACAACGATCTGACCAGGATTGTGAGGGTGAGTAGCCTTTCCAGTCTCCTCCTCATTCTTGCATGTACACCTGACATGATGGGCAAAGGGACCTGAAAGTCCTTTTGGCCAGCCCTCAGCCAGCAGCATTGGGACAGTCATGAGCATCAAATGGCCATTCGGCACTCTACACTTTGGCCAAGCTATTCCACCATGGGAGGCAGTGCACACTACATCAGGGCTTCACTCTGTCCAAGCTATTCCACCATGGGAGGCAGTGCACACTACATCAGGGCTTCACTCTGTCCAAGCTATTCCACCATGGGAGGCAGTGCACACTACATCAGGGCTTCACTCTGTCCAAGCTATTCCACCATGGGAGGCAGTGCTCACTACATCAGGGCTTCACTCTGTCCAAGCTATTCCACCATGGGAGGCAGTGCACACTACATCAGGGCTTCACTGCGCACTTACAGCCCGTCCTTTCTCTTGCAGGCTAAAGTAGCGTTTAATCGCCAGGCCCGTGCCAGGGGTGGCCGCGCCAAGCTGCAGAAGCTCACTCGGCTGGAGGAGCGCGTGTGTGTGCTCATGGGAGCACGTGTGATTGTCCCCACAGCGTGCGGTGTATCCGACCCTCCACTGCCCGGCAATGGTAAGGACCTCGCCTTTTGGCCCTCTCGCGTCGCACTGGCCCATCCGAGCTACCTCCTTTGCCACTGTCCCACCAATGCGCTGAATCCCACCAGTCCTAACTCCCTCGCTGACGCCGTCTCCTCACTCTGAAGCTACTCTTGTGCATTCCTGCTTTCAGCTGGTGACGACCAGGACCCTGAGGCTGCCAGTGACAGCACCTCCAACCAGGAGGAGGAGGAGGAGCAAGCCGGACCTTCGGGGGAACAGTCACGTCCCGCAGGAGAGGAGGAAATGCTCGATACCTCCTCACTGGACGAGTGCCTGGAGGAACTGTCGCAGGGCAATGCAGCTTCTGGGACCAGTGGCGTCCAGCCACCCAGCAGCCGTGCGCGTGGCCCGCGGCCTTCCCCCCAAAGGGGGGAAGGATCAGAGGGGAGTGCTGCTGCTCGGCACACTCGCCGTCACCAACGCGGCAAGGGTCCCCTAGTTCGGCCCCCTCCTCCCCAGCGGGAGAGTCGCGACTCCAGTCCGGACACCTTCACTTCGGAGGAGGTGCGGAAGCTCGATCAGATGGCCGACGACTCGGACCGGCGCCACACGGAGCTCATGAGCGTGGTGGGGCGCATGCCTGAGGCCATCGAGTCGCTGGCGACCAGTGTGCGCGAGTTCGGGGCAGCAACTGCCGCGACTGGCCGCATGCTAACTGATGCCGTCAAGACCCTGGCGGATGTGATGCGCGCGCACACCAGGACCACAGGGCCACTCACTGCTGCCACACGCGCTGTCTCAGGCAGGCATCGCCAGGGCAGGCGCCGCGCTGGACCATCCCAGCAAGCCGGCCGTCGGCTGATTGCTGCGGATCCTGCAGTGCGGGCCCGGCCGAGTGCCACCGAGCCACAGCACCAGCCAGCGCATCCCAGACGCCAGCTGGCCCACATTGCACCATCCGTCGCCGCCATTCCCCCTCTGGGGCGTCAAGGGCAAGCGGCTGCAGCTGATGGTGGCCAGGCTCAGGCGCGCCACTCAGGAGACGGCCCCTCGAGGCCCAAACGCCGTGTAGGCCGCCCCCCAGCGGCATCTGGCGGAAGGGCATCTGAGCCTCAGGCGCCTTCCCCCAGCCTCGCAGCAGCCACTGGGCAGAGCTTGCGAAGGAGCAGCAGGCAGGGCAGGGGAGGCAAAATGCTGGCCAAGGTCTCGCCCTCGCGGGCCACTCAGTAGAGGGTGTGGCCAGCTTTCCTTTAATATGGCGGTGGCCATCTTTATTTTGCCCATGGTTGTGCTTTTGGAGGGCTTTTTTTTTGCGTTAGGCCGACGTTGAGGCCCGGTTTCAATAAAGGTGGAGTGGCTCCTCCCCAGTTTGTGGGAGTGAGTCGTTTGTTGGGCTTTTTGTGGGGCCCGTTTATTGTTTTTGGGGATTCATGTGGGAAGGGCTTTTCATTTTTGTTTAATAAAAAATTATCTTTATTCATGCAGTCTCCATGGTTGTTCTTCTTAGTGTTTGTTGGCTTCGCCGGCTGAGGGCTTGCGGAGCGGCTGCATTCATCTTCCCTCATGGCCCCTGGCCATTCCCTGACAGGGGGCTTAGAAGTACCGTGTAATAAGGTGGCGTCGTGCGGCCCTTGGCCCTGGTCGCTCCCTCCTGGGAACGTACTCCTGCTCCTCCTCCTCCTCCTCCTCCTCCTCCTCATGCTCCTCCTGCTCCTCCTCCTGAGGTGCTGGTCCAACGTCAGGTGGCAGTGCCTGAGTCCTGCGGATAGCCAGGTTGTGTAGCATGCAGCAAACCACCACAAATTGGGAGACCCGGTCCGGCGAATACTGGAGAGCTCCTCCGGAGCGATCAAGGCAGCGGAACCGCTGCTTGAGGACCCCAATAGTTAGCTCGATGATGTTGCGGGTGGTTTGATGGCTCTCGTTGTAGGCCTCTTCAGCAGCGGTCCTGGGCGCGCGGAGCGGGGTCATGAGCCAGGTGCACAAAGGATAGCCTTTGTCCCCGAGTAGCCATCCTCTTGGGGGAGGCTGTGCCTGGAACATGTCATGCACAGTACTCTGCCGCAGGATAAAGGCATCGTGGCTGCTGCCTGGGAAGCTGGCATTGACTGCCATGATGCGCTGCTTGTGGTCACAGACCAGCTGCACATTCAGAGAATGGTAGCCCTTCCTGTTGCGATACTGCTCGCCATGCTCCAGAGGGGCCCGCAAAGCCACATGCGTACAGTCAATGGCGCCCTGCACCAAGGGGAATTCCCCGAGTCTGGAAAATCCCAATGCGCGCTGATGCTGGCTCTCCAGGGCCATGGGGAAGGAGATGAATTGGCTTCTCCTTCTGAACAGTGCTTCGGTCACCTGGCGGATGCAGCGATGCGCGCCGTACTGGGAGATGTTTGCTATGTCCCCAGCAGCGTATTGGAAGGAGCCGGTGGCATAGAAGTTCAATGCCACTGTCACCTTCACTTCCACCGACAGAGACGTCCTGCACCTGAGCTTTGGCCGCAGATCTCGGCGAAGCAGGTGGCAGATCTCTGCAATCACCCCCTTCCGGAATCGGAGCCTTTTAACACATCGCGCGGCACTCATGTTTAGGTAGGAGCGCTGCTGGCGGTATAGCCTGACTGGGTAAGGCCTACGTGGCCGACGCCTGTAGCCCCCTCTGCCTCTAGCCAGGGCTGCCCCTCTCACAATACGTCTGCGAGCCCTACGGACATGGAGCTGCAGCTCCGCGTTGGCACCCCATGCAACCCCCATCAAATCCTGGCAAACACTCTAATTTCCAAATGGCCACTTGCAGCGCTGTTGCCTGAGTCCAAAAATACCTGGCTCTTGCTGCTTGAAACCAGTTAGCTATCCTCCTTGTTGTGTCTCCAGAAATGCGTGGCACAAGACTGTTTTCTGAAATAATGGATGGCCTTTATACTGGAGAGGACGTTCCCTTTAATTAGCGCCCCCCGGGGCCCGCGCTGGTTGTGTTGCGTTCCTTTTTCCAAACGCTCCAGCCGCCCGCCGCACAATGGGGCGGTCCGACTGAAGTTTGCAATCGGGGCGGCCAAAGGGCGTTGCACGAGGATGTGACGTCATTTTCTGCGCGCGCATCCGGGCGGGCGCTAAACTTTGCGCCGGCGCTAACGGGCAACTTAATTTGGGGCGGGGCGCAAACTGCGCTGCGCCCGGGCGCTACACGCATAGCGCCCGGAAATCACTTCTCTTAAGGCGCTAACTGCTGGCGCAAGCAACTGAAAATCTAGGCCTATGTGTTTTAAAAGCAACATTTTTTTTAAAGACGCAGAAAGCGGGAAAAAGAAAGGAAAAGTTTGGAATCAAGATGGCGGTGACTCACCTCGGTTCAGAACGATAAGGCCCGCCCACACACGCACCGATTGGCCCGGCGGTACATGCCAGCAACCCGGCGTACGATTGGTCGAGCTCGAGGTCACTCTGTCGCTAATGAGCGGATAATGAGATGCTAATGAGCGGAATGTTAAGGTTTTTCGGATACCGCGGGCGCGATTTTAGCCCGGCCGAAATGTAAATACGCTTAAAACCGTTTTGGAAAGGTAAGCTTTCTTTCGACGTAACGCACGCGTAGGTACGCCCTGTAACTTTCGAGCGCATAGCCCGACAGACGCACACGTGATGACAGACAGAAGGACAGACAGAAGGACAGACAGAAGGACAGAAGCATCGCTTTATATATATAGATAGGTTCAAAGGAAACTATGAATGATAAACGTATATATGGAATAAGTGACACCCTGTCCAGTATGTAGAAAAAGGTCGATGTTATCATGTAATGATAAAAGGAGGGAATGTTAAGCTGGATTAATCCCATACTGCCTTACCAATGATTCGCAAAGCATGATGGACTCCTTGACATGCAGTGAATAGTTTAAATGTAAAAAACTGATGCAGGACTGTGGGAATGCAGTACACATAGATAAGAAAGGACAGGAACAGAATGTTTACATAACTGTTGGAGACAGTCTCATGGTCGAATTTTGTTGAAAGCAAAAGTGAATTTTAAACAGAACTCTGTAAAAAGAAACAAATGACTTGTGCAGCGTGTGATCGCCTAGTTTTCTGTATTCTCATGATGACTTGCAATTTATGAAAATGTATAAATATTGTAGCCCCGTGAGTCTAAGGGCGCACTCTTTGGGAGGCATACTTGTGTGCAAACAAAATTGGGTTTCTCAGGGTGAAGTCCAGTACCGGTTACCGGAATAAAACTTTACTTATTTTACAGTTTCTGACTTTCTGTATTACTGAGAAAGTGACAATAGTCTCCTAAAGCAGTGAACCTTGATTCCCCAAGTTTGGGGTTGATACAACTCACAGAAGCGAGGGGTTAACACCGGGAATGTGTCGATATTTGAAAGGGGTCCTGGGAATGTGTCGATATTTGAAAGGGATCCAGGGAATGTGTCGATATTTGAAAGGTGTTCTAGGGAATGTGTCGATATTTAAAAGGGGTCCCGGGGAATGTGTCGATATTTGAAAGGGGTCCCGGGAATGTGTCGATATTTGAAAGGGGTGCCCGGGAATGTGTCGATATTTGAAAGGGGTTCTGGGAATGTGTCGATATTTGAAAGGGGTCCCGGGGAATGTGTCGATATTTGAAAGGGGTACCGGGGAATGTGTTCATATTTGAAAGGGGTTCCGGGAATGTGTTGATATTTGAAAGGGGTCCTGGGGAACATGTTGATATTAGAAAGGGGTCCCCAGGAATGTGTCGATATTTGAAAGGGGTCCCCGGGAATTTGTCGATATTTGAAAGGGGTCCCCGGGAATGTGTCGATATTAGAAAGGGGTCCCCAGGAACATGTCGATATTTGAAAGGGCTCCTGGGAATGTGTCGATATTTGAAAGGGGTCCCGGGAATGTCTTCATTTGAAAGGGGTTCCGGGAATGTGTCAATATTTGAAAGGGGTCCCCGGGAATGTGACGATATTTGAAAGGAGTCCAGAGAATGTGTCGATATTTGAATAGGGTACCGGGAATGTGTCGATATTTGAAAGGGATCCAGGAAATGTGTTGTTATTTGAAAGGGGTCCTGGGGAATGTGTCGATATTTGAAAGGGGTCCCGGGAATGTGTCGATATTTGAAAGGTGTCCTAGGGAATGTGTCGATATTTCAAAGGGGTCCCGGGGAATTTGTCGATATTTAAAAGGGGTCCTGGGAATGTGTCAATACATCAAAGGGGTCCCCGGGATTGTGTCGATATTAGAAAGGGGTCCCGGGAATGTGTCGATATTTGAAAGCGGTCCTGGGGAATGTGTAGATATTTAAAAGGGGTCCAGCGAATGTGTCGATATATGAAAGGGATCCCCGGGATTGTGTCGATATTAGAAAGGGGTTCCGGGAATGTGTCGATATTTGAAAGGGGTCCAGGGAATGTGTCGATATTTGAAAGGGGTCCCGGGAATGTTTCGATATTTGAAAGGGGTCCCGGGGAATGTGTCGATATTTGAAAGGGGTCCCCGAGAATGTGCCGATATTTGAAAGGGGTCCCGGAAAGGTGTCGATCTTTGAAAGGGATCGTGGGGAATGTGTTGATATTTGCAGAGGGGTCCCAGGAATGTGTCGATATTTGAAAGCGGTCCTGGGGAATGTGTCGATGTTTGAAAGGGGTCCCGGGAATGTGTCGATATTTGAAAGGGGTCCCTGGGAATGTGACGATATTTGAAAGGAGTCCCAGGAATGTGTCGATATTTGAAAGGGATCCAGGGAATGTGTCGATATTTGAAAGGGGTCCTGGGAATGTGTCAATACAACAAAGGGGTCCCCGGGTTGTGTCAATATTAGAAAGGGGTCCAGGGAATGTGGCGATATTTGAAAGGGGTCCCGGGAATGTGTCGATATTTGAAAGCGGTCCTGGGGAATGTGTCGATATTTGAATGGGGTCCCGGGAATGTGTCTTCATTTGAAAGGGGTCCCGGGAATGTGTCGATATTTGAAAGGGGTCCCTGGGAATGTGACGATATTGGAAAGGAGTCCCGGGAATGTGTCGATTTTAGAAAGGGATCCAGGGAATGTGTCGATATTTGAAAGGTGTCCTAGGGAATGTGTCGATATTTGAAAGGGGTCCCGGGGAATGTGTTGATATTTGAAAGGGGTCCCGGGAATGTGTCGATATTTGAAAGGGGTCCCCGGGAATGTGTCGATATTTGAAAGGGGTCCCGGGGAATGTGTCGATATTTGAAAGGGGTCCCGGGGAATGTGTTCATATTTGAAAGGGGTTCCGGGAATGTGTTGATATTTGAAAGGGGTCCTGGGGAACGTGTCGATATTAGAAAGGGTTTCCCAGGAATGTGTCGATTTTAGAAAGGGGTCCCCAGGAACGTGTCGATATTTGAAAGGGCTCCTGGGAATGTGTCGATATTTGAAAGGGGTCCCGGGAATGTCTTCATTTGAAAGGGTTCCCGGGAATGTGTCAATATATGAAAGGGGTCCCCGGGAATGTGACGATATTTGAAAGGAGTCCAGAGAATGTGTCGATATTTGAAAGGGGTCCCGGGGAATGTGTCGATATTTGAAAAGGGTCCCGGGAATGTGTCGATATTTGAAAGGGATCCAGGAAATGTGTTGATATTTGAAAGGGGTCCCGGGGAATGTGTCGATATTTGAAAGGGGTGCCGGGGAATGTGTTCATATTTGAAAGAGGTTCCGGGAATGTGTTGATATTTGAAAGGGGTCCTGGGGAACGTGTCGATATTAGAAAGGGTTCCCCAGGAATGTGTCGATATTTGAAAGGGGTCCCCGGGAATGTGTCGATATTTGAAAGGGGTCCCCGGGAATGTGTCGATATTAGAAAGGGGTCCCCGGGAATGTGTCGATATTAGAAAGGGGTCCCCAGGAACGTGTCGATATTTGAAGGGGCTCCTGGGAATGTGTCGATATTTGAAAGGGGTCCCGGGAATGTCTTCATTTGAAAGGGTTCCCGGGAATGTGTCAATATATGAAAGGGGTCCCCGGGAATGTGACGATATTTGAAAGGGGTCCCGGGGAATGTGTCGATATTTGAAAGGGGTCCCGGGAATGTGTCGATATTTGAAAGGGGTCCCCGGGAATGTGTCGATATTTGAAAGGGGTCCCTGGGAATGTGACGATATTGGAAAGGAGTCCCGGGAATGTGTCGATTTTAGAAAGGGATCCAGGGAATGTGTCGATATTTGAAAGGTGTCCTAGGGAATGTGTCGATATTTGGAAGGGGTCCCGGGGAATGTGTCGATATTTGAAAGGGGTCCCGGGAATGTGTCGATATTTGAAAGGGGTCCCCGGGAATGTGTCGATATTTGAAAGGGGTCCCGGGGAATGTGTCGATATTTGAAAGGGGTCCCGGGGAATGTGTTCATATTTGAAAGGGGTTCCGGGAATGTGTTGATATTTGAAAGGGGTCCTGGGGAACGTGTCGATATTAGAAAGGGTTCCCCAGGAATGTGTCGATATTTGAAAGGGGTCCCCGGGAATGTGTCGATATTTGAAAGGGGTCCCCGGGAATGTGTCGATATTAGAAAGGGGTCCCCGGGAATGTGTCGATATTAGAAAGGGGTCCCCAGGAACGTGTCGATATTTGAAGGGGCTCCTGGGAATGTGTCGATATTTGAAAGGGGTCCCGGGAATGTCTTCATTTGAAAGGGTTCCCGGGAATGTGTCAATATATGAAAGGGGTCCCCGGGAATGTGACGATATTTGAAAGGGGTCCCCGGGAATGTGTCGATATTTGAAAGGGGTTCCGGGAATGTGTCGATATTTGAAAGGGGTCCTGGGGAATGTGTCGATATTTGAAAGGGGTACCGGGTTATGTGTTCATATTTGAAAGGGGTTCCGGGAATGTGTTGATATTTGAAAGGGGTCCTGGGGAACGTGTCGATATTAGAAAGGGTTTCCCAGGAATGTGTCGATATTTGAAAGGGGTCCCCGGGAATGTGTCGATATTTCAAAGGGGTCCCTGGGAATGTGTCGATATTAGAAAGGGATCCCCAGGAACGTGTCGATATTTGAAAGGGCTCCTGGGAATGTGTCGATATTTGAAAGGGGTCCCGGGAATGTCTTCATTTGAAAGGGTTCTCGGGAATGTGTCAATATATGAAAGGGGTCCCCGGGAATGTGACGATATTTGAAAGGAGTCCAGAGAATGTGTCGATATTTGAAAGGGGTCCCGGGGAATGTGTCGTTATTTGAAAAGGGTCCCGGGAATGTGTTGATATTTGAAAGGGATCCAGGAAATGTGTTGATATTTGAAAGGGGTCCCGGGGAATGTGTCGATATTTGAAAGGGGTGCCGGGGAATGTGTTCATATTTGAAAGAGGTTCCGGGAATGTGTTGATATTTGAAAGGGGTCCTGGGGAACGTGTCGATATTAGAAAGGGTTCCCCAGGAATGTGTCGATATTTGAAAGGGGTCCCCGGGAATGTGTCGATATTTGAAAGGGGTCCCCGGGAATGTGTCGATATTAGAAAGGGGTCCCCAGGAACGTGTCGATATTTGAAGGGGCTCCTGGGAATGTGTCGATATTTGAAAGGGGTCCCGGGAATGTCTTCATTTGAAAGGGTTCCCGGGAATGTGTCAATATATGAAACGGGTCCCCGGGAATGTGACGATATTTGAAAGGAGTCCAGGGAATGTGTCGATATTTGAAAGGGGCCCCGGGGAATGTGTTGATATTTGAAAGGGGTTCCGGGAATGTGTCGATATTTGAAAGGGATCCCCGGGAATGTGACGATATTTGAAAGGAGTCCAGAGAATGTGTCGATATTTGAAAGGGGTCCCGGGGAATGTGTCGATATTTGAAAAGGGTCCCGGGAATGTGTCGATATTTGAAAGGGATCCAGGAAATGTGTTGATATTTGAAAGGGGTCCTGGGGAATGTGTCGATATTTGAAAGGGGTCCCGGGAATGTGTCGATATTTGAAAGGTGTCCTAGGGAATGTGTCGATATTTGAAAGGGGTCCCGGGGAATTTGTCGATATTTAAAAGGGGTCCTGGGAATGTGTCAATACATCAAAGGGGTCCCCGGGATTGTGTCGATATTAGAAAGGCGTCCCGGTATTGTGTCGATATTTGAAAGGGGTCCCGGGGAATGTGTAGATATTTAAAAGGGGTCCAGCGAATGTGTCGATATATGAAAGGGATCCCCGGGATTGTGTCGATATTAGAAAGGGGTTCCGGGAATGTGTCGATATTTGAAAGGGGTCCAGGGAATGTGTCGATATTTGAAAGGGGTCCCGGGAATGTTTCGATATTTGAAAGGGGCCCCGGAAATGTGTTGATATTTGAAAGGGGTCCCGGGAATGTGTCGATATTTGAAAGGGGTCCCCGGGAATGTGCCGATATTTGAAAGGGGTCCCGGAAAGGTGTCGACCTTTGAAAGGGGTCGTGGGGAATGTGTTGATATTTGCAGAGGGTTCCCAGGAATGTGTCGATATTTGAAAGCGGTCCTGGGGAATGTGTCGATGTTTGAAAGGGGTTCCGGGAATATGTCAATATTTGAAAGGGGTCCCGGGAACGTGTCGATATTTCAAAGAGGTCCCGGGAATGTGTCAATATTTGAAAGGGGTCCCTGGGAATGTGACGATATTTGAAAGGAGTCCCGGGAATGTGTCGATATTTGAAAGGGATCCAGGGAATGTGTCGATATTTGAAAGGGGTCCCCGGGAATGTGTCGATATTTGAAAGGGGTCCCGGGAAATGTGTTCATATTTGAAAGGGGTCCCTGGGAATGTGACGATATTTGAAAGGAGTCCCGGGAATGTGTCGATATTTGAAAGGGTTCCCGGGAATGTCGATATTTGAAAGGGGTCCCGGGAATGTGTCGATATTTGAAAGGGGTCCCCGGGAATGTGTCAATAATTGAAAAGTTTCCCCGTCAATGTGGTGATATTTGAAAGCGGTCATGGGGAATGTGTCGTTATTTGAAAGGGGTTCCGGGAATGTGTCGATATTTGAAAGTGGTCCCGGGAATGTGTCGATATTTGAAAGGGGTCCCGGGAATGTGCCGATATTTGAAAGGGGCCCCAGGAAATGTGTCGATATTTGTAAGGGGTCCCGGGAATGTGTCTTCATTTGAAAGGGGTCCTGGGAATGTGTCGATATTTGAAAGGGGTCCCCGGGAATGTGACGATATTGGAAAGGAGTCCCGGGAATGTGTCGACATTTAAAAGGGGTCCTGGGAATTTGTCGATAGATGAAATGGGTCCCCGGGATTGTGTCGATATTAGAAAGGGGTCCCAGGAATGTGTCGATATTTGAAAGGGGTCCCGGAGAATGTGTCGATATTTGAAAGGGGTCCCGGGAATGTGTCGATATTTGAAAGGGATCCAGGGAAAGTGTCGATATTTGAAATGGGTCCCGGGGAATGTGTCGATATTTGAAAGGGGTCCCGGGAATGTGTCGATATTTGAAACGTGTCCTAGGGAATGTGTCGATATTTGAAAGGTGTCCCTTCGAATGTGTCAATATTTCAAAGGGGTCCCGAGAATGTGTCGATATTTGAAAGGGGTCCCAGGGAATGAGTCGATATTTGAAAGGGGTCGCGGGGAATGTTTCGATATTTGATAGGGGTCCCTTGAATGTGTCAAAATTTGAAAGGGGTCCTGCGAATGTGTCGATATTTGAAAGGGGTCCCGGCAATCTTTCGATATTTGAAATGGGTCCTGGGAATGTGTCGATATTTGAAAGGGGTCCCGGCAATGTTTCAATATTTGAAATGGGTCCTGGGGAATGTTTCGATATTTAAAGGGGTCCTGGGAATGTGTCGATATTTGAAAGGGGTCCAGGGAATGTGTTGATATTTGAAAGGGGTCCCGGGGAATGTGTCGACATTTAAAAGGGGTCCTGGGAATTTGTCGATAGATGAAATGGGTCCCCGGGATTGTGTCAATATTAGAAATGGGTCCCGGGAATGTGTCAATAATTGAAAGGGGTCCAGGGAATGTGTCGATATTTGAAAAGGGTCCCGGGAATGTGTCGATATTTGAAAGGGGTCCCGGGGTTGTGTCAGTATTTGAAAGGTGTCCCGGGAATGTGTCGATATTTGAAAGAGGTCCCGGGAATGTGTCGATATTTGAAAGGGGTCCCAGGAATGTGTCGTATTTGAAAGTTGTTAAGTCTGTGTGTTATAGTGATAATTACTACACAGACTACAAGAGTAAATTCAACAGGTCTTTACTGGTTGGAGGTCGGGACTATACTGAATACAATATTACTACACAGTGCTTATATACCGGTGTGGTCACCACCGGTATTACGTATACAGCAGCCAGAGAAAGTAGTACATCTCTTAAGGTGGAACAAGCTTAAGTTCTCTTCAGGTGGAACAGGTTACATACACCACAATCCTCCCTTTTTAGCTTAACAGTCATATCCCCATTTAACATAACATAATAACATATATACATATATAACTTCAGGTATAACAGTTCAAAGGTTCAGTCTCTCAGGAGGCTTTCTGATGCGGCTTGGATAACGCCTCTCAGTAGTCTCTGATTCTTGTTGTTGAGGTGCCTCATCAAGTACATTCCCTGCCGAGGTAGATGCTTCAGGTTCATTAACGTCTTCCACAGTTGTCTCTGTCACAACCATGGGTTCGACCCTTGCTCTCGACTCTACCAATTGATCCGCATGACGCCTTATCACATTATGACCAATATCTACTGTGTACATCAGAGGTCCTTGTCTGGCCCAAATTGTTCCGGACTGCCATTTTTCGTTTCCATAGCCCCTTGCCAACACTGGTTGTCCTACGTCGAAAGTTTGAGTGGTCTTGTTGTTAATATGCCGAAACTGTTTGTTTTCCACTTCCCTCCGCACATTTGGTTTTAACAAGTCCAACTTGGACCGCAACCTCCTGTTATAAAACGTCATGGCAGGACTTTGGTTAGTCACTGCATGATCGGCGTTTCGATATGACATCAGGAACTTGTCGACCTTGTGTTGCAGCGGAATCTGATCATCGTTCATGGCCTTAATTGCCTTTTTGAATGTCTGGACAAATCTTTCAGCCAACCCGTTTGTCGCGGGATGATTTGGGGCAGAGGTATAATGTTTTACTCCATTCTGCTTTAAGAATTGTCGGAATTCTTCCGATACAAACTGTGGTCCGTTGTCCGAACAGATCTGTTCTGGCAATCCGTTCCTTGCGAATATTGTTCTTAACACCGCAATTGTCTTTTCTGAAGTAGTGGTATTCATCTTGATGACTTCTGGCCATTTGGAATGTGCGTCCACCGCGATTAGGAACATGGAGTCCATGAATGGACCAGCAAAGTCAATGTGTACGCGTTGCCATGGGGCTGAAGGCCATTCCCATGGGTGTAGCGGTGCTATCGGAGGTGCATTTTGCAATTTTTGGCACCCAGCGCAGCTTTTCGTTAACTCCTCAATCTGTTGGTCAATACCCGGCCACCATACATAAGCCCTAGCAAGACTTTTCATTTTAACTCCCCCCAGATGACCTTCATGCAGTTCGTTTAAAACTCTTTCCCTTAACTTGGGAGGAATAATCACTCTTGTCCCGTACATCAAGGTACCATGGCAGACGGACAGCTGGTCTCGCCTTGCCGAAAATGCCGGTAACAGAGGATCACCCCGTGTTGGCCATCCTTTCACTGTCACCTCGTAGACTCTGGACAGTGTCGGGTCGTTCCTGGTTTCTCTTTCAATACTTGCATTGGTGACTGGTAAACACTCGATGATGGTCGAATGAAATAACTCAACAGGGTCAACTTTCATCGTGTCTTCTTCTTCAGGTAGTGGCAGGTGCGACAGCCCATCAGCATTGCCATGCTGTTTCGTACCTTTGAATTCTATTTGATATTGATGTGCCCCTAGGAAAAGAGACCATCTCTGGAGACGCTGCGCTGTCATCACCGAAACACCCTTCTTAGGGTTAAAAATGGATACCAACAGTTGATGGTCTGTCAGAAGTGTGAATTTTTGGCCCTGCAGGTAATGATTAAACTTCTTCACTCCCCATACAAGGCTAAGAGCCTCCCTATCGATCTGCGCATAGTTGCGCTCAGCGGAGGTCAATGATCTGGATGCAAACGCGACTGGCCTTTCCGTGCCATTTGGCAACTTGTGTGAGAGTACTGCCCCAATACCATATGGAGAAGCATCACAAGCCAACCGAATAGGCAGTGTCGGGTTGAAGTGAGCCAACACTTCCTCTGAGGTGATCAATTCTTTGCTTTTGCGAAATGCCTTCTTACAGTTTTCGTCCCATTCCCATGGTACCCCTTTCTGTAAAAGAGCGTTTAACGGGTGCAGTACCGTGGATAGATTTGGCAGAAATTTATGGTAATAGTTAATTAATCCTAGAAACGACCTCAACTGAGAGACATTCTCCGGAGCGGGAGCCTTTACAACTGCCTCAATCTTGTCAGGAGACTTATGAAGCCCCTCCCGGTCAGTGACATGGGCACAGTACGAGATCCGCTTCTGGAAGAACTCACATTTCTGCCGATTTACTCTGAGTCCATACTCTTTCAGTCTGTTGAGCACCAGTTCCAAGTTTGCGAGATGTTGTTCATCACCATCACCTGTGATCAGAATACCGTCCAGGTAACATTGTGTGCCTGGAATTCCCTGTAATACCTGCTCCATGGCCCTCTGCCAAATTGCTGGAGCCGATGCCACTCCAAAAACCAGCCTATTGTACCGGTACAACCCTCGATGCGTGTTGATCGTGAGGTATTGGCGTGACTCTTCCTCAACCTCCATCTGCAAGTACGCCTGCGCCAGGTCTATCTTGGTGAAGTGTTTCCCGCCAGACAATGAAGCGAAAATATCCTCAATCTGTGGAAGCGGATACTGCACCGTGTGAAGCATCGGATTAACGGTGATTTTGAAATCTCCACAGATGCGAACCTTCCCTGGATCTCCTGGCTTGTTGCTCGCAGGACGTTTCATAACGGGAACAATGGGCATAGCCCACTCACTCCAATCTACCTTAGACAGTACCCCTGAATGTTCTAGTGCTTCCAGTTCCGCTTCAACAGTAGGTCGTATTGCATAGGGTACCGGTCTGGCTTTAAAAAATTTTGGTTGTGCATGTTCATCAATCTTGAAGTTTGCCATAATTCCTCTCAGTGTTCCCAGTCCCTGCTGGAACACCTCTTTAGCATCATCCAATATTCTGGACAATCGTTTAGGTTTGACATCTGTTTCCCCGGAATCTACCGTTAGTGCCTTCAAGGAGTGCCAGTCCATATTCATTTTCCTAATCCACTCCCATCCTAGTAGTGGTGGACCTCCTTCAGGTAGCACATATAAGTCCATTACTTGGCTTTCTTCGCTCTTGTGGACCACTTCTACCTCTATTTTTCCGATGGGGTACACTCTTTGCCCCGTGTATGTTTTCAATATAATCTCCGTATCCTGTAGGGGAGTATGTTGGAATAACCTTCTGTAATCTGTCTTATTCATGACCGTCAATGCCGATCCAGTGTCCAATTCCATTTTTACTTGGACTCCTGCTATCTGAAGAGTGACCCAAATTGTCTGGAGATCTGCATCCTTACCAACGTTGTGTACTCTTAAGCTATCCAGTTCATTACTGCTAGCGTCTGAATCTGGCTTCTGTTCAGTCAAACTGTTCTTTGTCACCTTGTGTACCTTTGCGTATTTTCCTTGCTGTGACTTTTTGTTGCTGGTCTTCTTTCCTGACCGGCATACTTTAGCTATGTGGCCAAGCCTGCCACACGTTCTGCATTCTTGGTTTTTAAACCAACACTGGTTCTGATCGTGCGTTGTCTTTCCACAACGATAACATTTGACAGAACTCAAACCCAATTTGTTTGTACCGAGTTCCGGTGACCGTAGCTGCATTACTGCCGTGCCTCTCGCTGCGGCTTCGTGTGCTGCTGCCATAGTGACCGCCTTCTCAAGCGTCAGCTCATTCTCCTCGAGCAGTCGCTGTTGTGTATCCTGTTTAAATAAACCACACACAAATTTATCTCGTAGTGCCTCTGTCAGTCCTGTTCCAAACTGACAATATTTTGCTAGCTTACGTAATTCCATCAAATATTCAGCATTGCTTTCATTCTGCAGCTGCCTTCTGTCGTAAAATTTAAATCATTCCGCTAGCATCAGCGGCGTGGGGTTTAGATGATTTTTCAGGACAGTAACAATCTCATCGAACGTCTTATCCGCCGGTTCATCTGGTGATAACAGGTGTTTCAATTGCCCGTATGTCTTCGCACCCATTAAATTTAATAATGTTAGTGCTTTATCTGCATCAGGAATTTTATTTGCCTTACAATAATTTTGTATGCGTTCTACATACATGGCCCAATCTTCGATGTCACTATCAAAGGTATTAATGTTCCCATGTTTAGGCATCGTTGCAATTTATTGTATTTTTATGTTATCCAAGATGGCGGCTTCCCGCCCTTGTCGTCGTCCTCCGCCCACAAAATGGTGGTTTTCCCGCGCTTGGCGGTCTTCAACCGTCCCCCGACGCTGTCTCCGCTTCACCGCGGCTCTCGCGCCTTCAGTTTCCCCAGACGCTGCGCCTTTTAGCCCGAATGCTGCCCTTATCTCCGGTCGCGATCGATGTCCCCGCGCTGTGCCTCTCGCTCGAAAGCAGCCCGGCCCTTATCTCCGGTTGCGATCGATCTCACCGCCCTTATTCCTCCGTCTTCCCAGCCCCGTCTGTACAGCCAACGCGGTCGACTTTCTGTCGCGTCGCTGCCCGGCTTACCCACCACCGAGGTAGAAAGAAGAAAGCTGACAGTCGCTGATGGAGGCTTCGAGGTCAGGATGTCTTCTGCACTCCGGTTTCTCGATGCCTGCCGCTCGACGTGTCTTCCAGTAGGGTGATGAGGGTGGAAACCTCTCTTCGACATCCTGTCTGTGGACGAAGCCGCCGTGGAAATAACTGCCGCAGGGTAAGAATCGGACTCGTCGCCACTGTTAAGTCTGTGTGTTATAGTGATAATTACTACACAGACTACAAGAGTAAATTCAACAGGTCTTTACTGGTTGGAGGTCGGGACTATACTGAATACAATATTCCTACACAGTGCTTACATACCGGTGTGTTCACCACCGGTATTACGTATACAGCAGCCAGAGAAAGTAGTACATCACTTAAGGTGGAACAGGCTTAAGTTCTCTTAAGGTGGAACAGGTTACATACACCACAAAAGTGGTCCCCGGGAATGTGTCAAAATTTGAAAAGGTTCCCCGGCAATGTGGTGATATTTGAAAGGGGACCCCGGGAATCTGCCGATATTTGAAAGGGGTCCCGGGAAGGTGTCGATATTTGAACGGGGTCATGGGGAATGTGTTGATATTTGCAGAGGGGTCCCAGGAATGTGTCGATATTTGAAAGCGGTCCTGGGGAATGTGTCGTTATTTGAAAGGGGTTCCGGGAATGTGTCGATATTTGAAAGGGGTCCCGGGAATGTGTCGATTTTTGAAAGGGGTCCCGGGAATGTGTAGATATTTGAAAGGGGCCCCAGGGAATGTGTCAATATTTGAAAGGGGTCCCGGGAATGTGTCGATATTTGAAAGGGGTCCCCGGGAATGTGACGATATTTGAAAGGAGTCCCAGGAATGTGTCGAAATTTGAAAGGGGTCCCGGAGAATGTGTCGATATTTGAAAGGGGTCCCGGGAATGTGTCGATATTTGAAAGGGATCCAGGGAAAGTGTCGATAATTGAAATGGGTCCCGGGGAATGTGTCGATATTTGAAAGGGGTCCCGGGAATGTGTCGATATTTGAAAGGTGTCCTAGGGAATGTGTCGATATTTGAAAGGGGTCCTGGGGAAAGTGTCGATATTTGAAAGGGGTCAAGGGAATGTGTCGATACTTGAAAGGGGTCAAGGGAATGTGTCGATACTTGAAAGGGTTCAAGGGAATGTGTCGATACTTGAAAGGGGACCCGGGGAACGTGTCGATATTTGAAAGGGTTCCTGGGAATGTTTTGATATTTGAATGGTGTCCCGGAAATGTGTCGATATTTGAAAGGGGTCCCGGGAATGTGTTGATATTTGAAAGGGGTCCCAGGAATGTGTCGATATTTGAAAGATGTCCCGGGAATGTATCGGTATTTGATGGGGTTCCCGGGAATGTGTCAATATTTGCAGAGCTGTCCCGGGAATGTGTCGATATTGGACAGGGGTCCCGGGAATGTGTCGATACTTGAAAGGGGACCCGGGGAATTTGTCGATATTTGAAAGGGATCCCGGCAGCATATCGATATTTGAAAGGGGTCCCGGGAATGTGTCAGTATTTGATGGGGTTCCCGGGAAAGTGTCGATATTTGAAAGGAGTCCCGGGAATGTGTCCATATTTGAAAGGGGTCAAGGGAATGTGGCGATATTTGAAAACATTCCCGGGGAAAGTGTCGATATTTGAAAGGGGTCCCGGGAATGAGTCGATATTTGAAAAGGTTCCTGGGAAAGTGTCGATATTTGAATGGGGTCTCGGGAATGTGTCGGTATTTGATGGGGTTCCCGGGAATGTGTCGATATTTGAAATGGGACCCCAGGAATGTGTCCATATTTGAAAGGGGTCCCGGGCATGTATCGATAGTTGGAAGGTGTCCCGGGAATGTGTCAATATTTGCAGAGGTGTCCCGGGAATGTGTCAATATTTGAAAGGGGTCCCGGGAATGTGTCGATATTTGATAGGGGTCCCGGGGAATGTGTTGATATTAGAAAGGTTTCCCGGGGAATGTGTTAATACTTGGAAGGGGTCCCAGGAATGTGTCAATATTTGAAAGGGGTCCCGGGGAATGTGTCATTATTTGAAACGGGTTCTGGGGAATGTGTTATTTGAAAGGGGTCCCGGGAATGTGTCAATATTTGAAAGGCATCCCGGGAATTTGTCGATATTTGAAAGTGGTCCCGGGAATGTGTCGATATTCCAAAGGGGTCCTGGGAATGTGCTGATATTTCGAAGGGGTCCCGGGAATGTATCGTTATTTGAAAGGGTTATTGGGTTGTGCCGATATTTGAAAGGGGTCCCGGGAATGTGTTGATATTTGAAAGGGGTCCCGGGAATGTGTCGTTATTTGAAAGGGGTCCCGGGAATGTGTCAGTATTTGAAAGGGGTCCCGGGAATGAGTCCACATTTAAAAGGGGTCCCGGGGAATGTGTCGATATTACAAAGCGATCCCAGGAATGTGTCGATATTTGAAAGGGGTCCCGGGAATGTGTCGATATTGGAAAGGGGTCCTGGGAATGTGTCGATATTAGAAAGGGGTCTCGGGAATCTGTTGACATTTGAAAGTTGTCCCGGGAATGTATCGATATTTGAAAGGGATCCCCCGGAATTTGTCGATATTTGAAAGGTGTCCCAGGAATGTGTCGATATTTGAAAGGGGTCCCGGGGAATGTTTCGATATTGAAAGTGGTCCCGGGAATGAGTCGATATTAGAAAGGTTTCCCGGGGAATGTGTTAATATTTGAAAGGTGTTCCGGGAATGTGTCCATATTTGAAAGGGGTCCCGGGGAATGTGTCGACATTTCAAAGGGGTCCTGTGAATGTGTCAACATTTGAAAGGGGTCCCAAAAATGTGTCGGTATTTGAAAGGGGGTCCCAGGAATGTTTCAATATTTGAAAGGGGTCCCAGGGAATGTGCCGATATTTGAAACGGGTTCTGGGGAATGTGTTGGTATTTGAAAGGGGTCCCGGGAATGTATTGATATTTGAAAGGGATCCTGGGAATGTGTCAATATTCCAAAGGGGTCCCAGGAATGTGCCGATACTTGAAAGGGGTCCCGGGAATGTATCATTATTTGAAAGGGGTCCCGGGAATGTGTCGATATTTGAAAGGGGTCCCGGGAATGTGTCGATGTTTGAAAGGCGTCCCGGGAATGTGTTGATATTTGAAAGGGATCCTGGGAATGTGTCGATATTTGAAAGAGCTCCTGGGGAATATGTCGATATTTGCACAGGGGACCCGGGAATGTGTCGATATTTGAAAGTGGTCCCGGGAATGTGTCGATATTCCAAAGGGATCCCGGGAATGTGCCGATATTTGAAAGGGATCCTGGGAATGTTGCATTATTTGAAAGGGGTCCCGGGAATGTGTCGTTATTTGAAAGGGGTCCCTGGAATGTGTCGATATTTGAAAGGGGCCCCCAGGAATGTGTCGTTATTTGAAAGGTGTTCCAGGAATGTGTCGGTATTTGCTGGGGTTCCCTGGAATGTGTCGATATTTGAAAAGGGTCCTGGGAACGTGTTGATATTTGAATGGTGTCCCGGGGAATGTGTCCATATTTGAAAGGCTCCCGGGGAATGTGTCCATATTTCAAAGTGATCCCGGGAATGTGTCGATATTTGAAAGGGGTCCCAGGAATGTGTCGATATTTGAAAGGGGTCCCAGGAATGTGTCGATATTTGAAAGGGGTCCTGGGGATTGTGTCGATATTTGAAAGGGGTACCGAGTTTGTGTCGATATTGGAAAGGGGTCCTGGGAATGTGTCGATGTTTGAAAGGGGCCCCAGGGAATGTGCCTATATTTGCACAGGGGTCCTGGGGAATGTGTCGATTTTTGAAAGTGGTCCTGGAAATGTGTCAATATTTGAAAGGGGTTCCAGGAATGTGTCGATATTTGAAAGCAGTCCCCGGGAATGTGTCGATATTTGAATAGGGTCCCGGGAATGAGTCGTTATTTGAAAGCGTTCCCGGGAATGTGTCAATATTTGAAAGTGGTCCCGGGAATGTGTTGATGTTTGTAAGGGGTCCCGGGAATGTGTCGATATTTGACAGGGGACCTGGGAATGTGTCGATATTAGAATGGGGTCCCGGGGAATGTTTCGATATTTGAAAGGAGTCCCAGGAATGTGTCGATATTTGAAAGGTGTGCCGGGGAATTTGTCGATATTTGAAAGGTGTCCCGGGAATGTGTCGATATTTGAAAATTGTGGTGTATGTACCTTTAAGAGGAACTTTATTTTTTTGAAGCCCCTGTGTACTGTAGTACCGGTAGTGACCACTCGGGTATATAAGCCAGTATAGCGTCTTGTATAGTTAGTTCACCTCCAGACTTTGTTCAGTAAACACTTGTTAAATCAACTCCTGCTTTCCGTGTCTCCATTAACACACGGATACAACAGTGGCGACGAGTTAGAAATGAACTTACCTGCAATTCGGCAGCACCTCAAGGAGATCGATTCCTCAGACGAAGGTCGAAGAAAAAAAAAAGCTGTGGTTTCACCAGCTAAATGGGCTGGTGGCAGGTAGTGCGCTGATCCTTCCTGGGTGGTGGGCTGGTGCTCGATCGGGTAGCTCTGCAGCGGGGCCAGGCAGCGAGTCGGAAGGCAGGAGCAAACAGAGACAGAGGGTGGAGCACTCAGGAGACGGCCGGCGCTGCAAAGCAGGTCGGCGTTCGGACCAAGCAGAGGGAGGGGAAAGTCCCAGAGAGTCCGACGGGAACGATTCTCTAAGTGACGGAGAAACTGTTTTAAATATATGTGTAAAAAAAAAACGCGGAGAACAGCGTTGGCAGCAACGGCAGCGGCGGGAAAGCGTGGGAGGTGCCATCTTGACTCGGCAGGGAAGAAGGGAAAGCACGGGAAGCGCCATTTTTGATTTTCAGGATGCCTAAGACTGGCAACATTACTGCTTTCGATAGTGATATCGAGGATTGGACCACATATGTGGAAAGCATGGAGGTATATTGCAAGGCGAATGATGTAGCGGATGATAAAAAGGCATCGGTACTTCTAAATCTGATGGGCGCAAGGACATACGGGCTGTTACGAAACTTGATCACTCCAGCCAAACCGATGGACAAGAATTTTAAGGAGATTGTTGATACCCTACAGGAGCACTTAAACCCAACACCGCTGCTGATAGCGGAACAATTCAAATTCTTCAGGAGGAATCAGCACAAGAATGAAAGTAACGCTGATTACCTCACCGAATTACGAAAGCTGTCAAAGCACTGCCAATTCGGGGCAGGACTGGCAGATTCTCTACGAGACAAATTCATCTGTGGTCTCCTAAGCGAAGGAACACAGAAAAGACTACTTTCTGAGAAAGATCTGACACTGGACAAGGCTTTCAGTGTGGCTGTATCATACGAAGCAGCAGCAAGAGGAGCTGCAGAGATACAGCAAAAGCCACAGGACTTCGGCACCCATGAAATGACACGGGGTTTCGAGAGATGTTATCGCTGCGGCAGATCCACCCATGACCAGAGGGACTGCTGGTTCAAGGACAAAGCATGCAGGCAATGCGGAAAGATGGGACACATTGCACGTGTATGCCGATCTGGAAAAAAATCTGCTGACAGTAAAAAGGTCAATAAGGAAAAGTACAGAAAGGTACAAATGATGACGGACAGTAGCTCCGAAGACCAGAAGAGTGATAGCGACTCCGGAAACAAGAGACTAAGCTGTCTCAAATTACATAATGTAATTGCCAAAGAAGATTACCAGACCATTTGGGTTACCCTCACGATAGCGGGGTCCCCAGTTAAAATGGAGCTAGATACAGGATCAGCTCTGACCGTCATAAGTCGGCGGGATTTTGAGCGGCTATTCCCGCATATACCTTTGAAAGACACATCCATTATCTTGAAGACATATACGGGGCAGAAAGTATACCCCAGAGGGAAAATAAGGGTGCCTGTTTTATACAATGGCAAGGAAATACAGAAGTTGTATTTATACATTCTGCAAGATGGTGGTCCACCATTGTTGGGACGTGAATGGATCAGAAAGATACGTTTAGACTGGCACTCCATTCAGGCACTGACGGTGACCAGTAAGAAAAAAAGTGATGATGACGTTTTACCTGGACGATTAAAAGAAATCTTGGCTAACGCCAAAGAAGTGTTTCAACAGGAACTAGGAACCCTGAAAGGCGCCACCGCCTCAATAAAAGTGGAAGATGCGGCAATTCCCAAGTTTTTTAAGGCAAGGCCGGTGCCATACGCAATTCATCCAGCAGTCGAGGCAGAGCTGGAGAATTTGGAAAAAGCAGGCGTGTTATCCAAGGTAGATTGGAGCGAGTGGGAAACACCCATCGTCCCGGTCATGAAGAAAACGTTGAATAATGATAAATCTGAAGAACAGAGAAAAATTCGCATCTGTGGGGACTTCAAGGTGACTGTAAACCCGGTTCTTCATACGGTACAGTATCCTCTTCCGAGGCTAGAAGATATTTTCGCCTCACTATCCGGAGGGAAACATTTCACCAAAATTGACTTGGCACAGGCATATCTACAGGTGGAGGTTGAGGAGGCCTCTAAAAGGTATCTCACAATAAACACACACAAAGGCCTGTACCAGTACAATCGACTGGTTTTCGGAGTAGCATCAGCTCCAGCTATCTGGCAAAGAGCTATGGAGCAAGTCCTGCAAGGGATTCTGGGGACTCAATGCTACCTAGACGACATCCTTGTAACAGGAGAAAATGACAACGAGCACCTTGCCAATTTGGAGCAGGTGCTCACGAGGCTGAGAGAACAGGGCCTACGAGCAAATCACGCCAAGTGCGAATTTTTCCAGAAACAAATATCATATTGTGGCCATGTCATTAATGAAGAAGGGTTGCATAAGTCACCTGAAAAAATTGAAGCGGTCGTAAAAGCCCCAGCACCTGAAAATGTCTCACAATTAAGGTCGTTCCTGGGATTAATAAATTACTATCATAAATTTTTACCGAACTTGTCAACGGTTCTGCACCCTCTTAACGCACTGCTACAAACTGGAGTAATTTGGAAATGGAGCGAAGACTGTAAACGTGCCTTCCATAAATGCAAAGGCTTGATCACGTCCAAGGAGGTGTTGGCTCATTACAACCCATCACTGCCAATCAGACTGGCGTGCGATGCATCCCCTTACGGCGTGGGAGCGGTATTATCGCATAGATTCCCTGATGGCTCGGAGCGGCCGATAGCTTTTGCGTCACGCTCATTGAACTCAGCTGAGTGTAATTATGCCCAGATTGACAGGGAGGCACTCAGCCTGGTGTGGGGGTTGAAGAAATTCAACCATTACCTACACGGACAAAAATTTACCTTGTTGACTGACCATCAACCCCTCATCTCCATATTCAACCCTAAAAAGGGCGTTCCCATTATGACAGCGCAAAGGCTACAGAGGTGGTCCCTTTTCCTAGGGGCACACCAATATGACATAGAATACAAAGGAACAAAACAGCATGGGAATGCTGACGGTTTATCGCGCCTACCGTTCCCAACGGTAGAAGAGGCACCTACAGTGGACCCAGTGGAGATGTTCCACTCGACCATAGTGGAATGTCTACCAGTGACAAATTCTTCCATTGAAAAGGAAACGAGAAATGACCCGACTCTCTCACAAGTCTACGATTTAACGGTGAAGGGATGGCCAGCACATGGCAAACCACTGTTGCCAGCATTCTCACAAAGAAGAGAACAGCTGTCAGTGTGCCGAGGAACCTTGATGTGTGGATCCAGAGTGGTGATTCCACCCAAACTCCAGGATAAAGTGCTAAAGGAGCTTCACGAGGGGCATCTGGGTGGAGTGAAAATGAAGAACTTAGCCAGAGCATTTGTGTGGTGGCCAGGTATCGATGGAGACATCGAAGAAATGACCAAGAGCTGTCTAGGATGCCAGAAGGTCCAAAACGCCCCACCACAAGCCCCTCTACATCCATGGGAGTGGCCCTCATCTCCCTGGCAAAGGGTACATATCGACTTTGCTGGTCCATTTATGGACTCAATGTTCTTAATCGCGGCGGATGCACACTCCAAGTGGCCGGAGGTAATAAAGATGTCCTCCACCACCACGGAAAAAACCATCACAATATTAAGGACCATATTCGCCAGGAATGGGCTGCCTGAACAGATCTGTTCTGATAATGGACCACAATTTGTATCCGAAGAATTCAGGAAGTTCTTAAAAAACAATGGGGTTAAGCACTACACGTCCGCCCCATACCATCCTGCCACCAATGGATTAGCTGAAAGGTTTGTCCAGACCTTCAAGAAGGCCATAAAGGCCATGGGTAATGAAGACATAAATCTACAACATAAGGTAGATAACTTCTTGTTTGCGTACAGGAATGCAACACGTGGTTACAAACCAAACCCCCACCATGATGTTTTTCAATAGAAGACTAAGATGCCGGCTGGATTTGATCAAGCCAAACATCAGAAGGGACGTAGAGAACCGGCAATTTCAAGGCATGAATGAAAGGCCAACTAGAACCTTCCAGATAGGTCAACAAGTTTTGGCCCGGACTACCGTACCGAGAAATGGCAGCCTGGAACTATTTGCACACGACTAGGACCACTGATGTATACCGTGGACATTGGAGAAAGCATAATAAGGCGCCATGCTGACCAGATCATAGAGTCATCCGAAAAGGGACAACCTACACCACAACTCTATACGCCTAATGATGAAGCAGAGATACCCATAGTATCTACCTCCGATCCGGTGATACTGGAACCAGATGAACCCGACACTGGCATTCAAGCCGAATCGACCTTGTCAAAAGAACCTACTACACCACCGAAACCTACTACACCACCGAGGCGCTATCCAGACCGAGTCAGGAAGCCTCCAGGGAGACTGAATTTGTAATTGATTAACTTCAGCAAATGTGTAGATTATTGTTCTTGTAAAAATGTTAATTAATGATTACTTAAAATGTTATGTACTATTTATCTAAAAGGGGAGGAATTGTGGTGTATGTACCTTTAAGAGGAACTATGTTTTTTTGAAGCCCCTGTGTACTGTAGTACCGGTAGTGACCACTCAGGTATATAAGCCTGTATAGCATCTTGTATAGTTAGTTCACCTCCAGACTTTGTCAGTAAACACTTGTTAAATCAACTCCTGCTTTCCGTGTCTCCATTAACACACGGATACAACAAAAGCGATCCCCGGGAATCTGTCAATATTTCAAAGGGATCCTGGGAATGTGTCGATGTTTGAAAAGGGTCCCGGGAATGAGTCGTTATTTGAAAGGGTTCCCGGGAATGTGTCAATATTTGAAAGTGGTCCCGGGAATGTGTTGATGTTTGTAAGGGGTCCCGGGAATGTGTCGATATTTGACAGGGGACCTGGGAATGTGTCGATATTAGAATGGGGTCCCGGGGAATGTTTCGATATTTGAAAGGAGTCCCAGGAATGTGTCGATATTTGAAAGGTGTGCCGGGGAATTTGTCGATATTTGAAAGGTGTCCCGGGAATGTGTCGATATTTGAAAATTGTGGTGTATGTACCTTTAAGAGGAACTTTATTTTTTTGAAGCCCCTGTGTACTGTAGTACCGGTAGTGACCACTCGGGTATATAAGCCAGTATAGCGTCTTGTATAGTTAGTTCACCTCCAGACTTTGTTCAGTAAACACTTGTTAAATCAACTCCTGCTTTCCGTGTCTCCATTAACACACGGATACAACAGTGGCGACGAGTTAGAAATGAACTTACCTGCAATTCGGCAGCACCTCAAGGAGATCGATTCCTCAGACGAAGGTCGAAGAAAAAAAAAAGCTGTGGTTTCACCAGCTAAATGGGCTGGTGGCAGGTAGTGCGCTGATCCTTCCTGGGTGGTGGGCTGGTGCTCGATCGGGTAGCTCTGCAGCGGGGCCAGGCAGCGAGTCGGAAGGCAGGAGCAAACAGAGACAGAGGGTGGAGCACTCAGGAGACGGCCGGCGCTGCAAAGCAGGTCGGCGTTCGGACCAAGCAGAGGGAGGGGAAAGTCCCAGAGAGTCCGACGGGAACGATTCTCTAAGTGACGGAGAAACTGTTTTAAATATATGTGTAAAAAAAAAACGCGGAGAACAGCGTTGGCAGCAACGGCAGTGGCGGGAAAGCGTGGGAGGTGCCATCTTGACTCGGCAGGGAAGAAGGGAAAGCACGGGAAGCGCCATTTTTGATTTTCAGGATGCCTAAGACTGGCAACATTACTGCTTTCGATAGTGATATCGAGGATTGGACCACATATGTGGAAAGCATGGAGGTATATTGCAAGGCGAATGATGTAGCGGATGATAAAAAGGCATCGGTACTTCTAAATCTGATGGGCGCAAGGACATACGGGCTGTTACGAAACTTGATCACTCCAGCCAAACCGATGGACAAGAATTTTAAGGAGATTGTTGATACCCTACAGGAGCACTTAAACCCAACACCGCTGCTGATAGCGGAACAATTCAAATTCTTCAGGAGGAATCAGCACAAGAATGAAAGTAACGCTGATTACCTCACCGAATTACGAAAGCTGTCAAAGCACTGCCAATTCGGGGCAGGACTGGCAGATTCTCTACGAGACAAATTCATCTGTGGTCTCCTAAGCGAAGGAACACAGAAAAGACTACTTTCTGAGAAAGATCTGACACTGGACAAGGCTTTCAGTGTGGCTGTATCATACGAAGCAGCAGCAAGAGGAGCTGCAGAGATACAGCAAAAGCCACAGGACTTCGGCACCCATGAAATGACACGGGGTTTCGAGAGATGTTATCGCTGCGGCAGATCCACCCATGACCAGAGGGACTGCTGGTTCAAGGACAAAGCATGCAGGCAATGCGGAAAGATGGGACACATTGCACGTGTATGCCGATCTGGAAAAAAATCTGCTGACAGTAAAAAGGTCAATAAGGAAAAGTACAGAAAGGTACAAATGATGACGGACAGTAGCTCCGAAGACCAGAAGAGTGATAGCGACTCCGGAAACAAGAGACTAAGCTGTCTCAAATTACATAATGTAATTGCCAAAGAAGATTACCAGACCATTTGGGTTACCCTCACGATAGCGGGGTCCCCAGTTAAAATGGAGCTAGATACAGGATCAGCTCTGACCGTCATAAGTCGGCGGGATTTTGAGCGGCTATTCCCGCATATACCTTTGAAAGACACATCCATTATCTTGAAGACATATACGGGGCAGAAAGTATACCCCAGAGGGAAAATAAGGGTGCCTGTTTTATACAATGGCAAGGAAATACAGAAGTTGTATTTATACATTCTGCAAGATGGTGGTCCACCATTGTTGGGACGTGAATGGATCAGAAAGATACGTTTAGACTGGCACTCCATTCAGGCACTGACGGTGACCAGTAAGAAAAAAAGTGATGATGACGTTTTACCTGGACGATTAAAAGAAATCTTGGCTAACGCCAAAGAAGTGTTTCAACAGGAACTAGGAACCCTGAAAGGCGCCACCGCCTCAATAAAAGTGGAAGATGCGGCAATTCCCAAGTTTTTTAAGGCAAGGCCGGTGCCATACGCAATTCATCCAGCAGTCGAGGCAGAGCTGGAGAATTTGGAAAAAGCAGGCGTGTTATCCAAGGTAGATTGGAGCGAGTGGGAAACACCCATCGTCCCGGTCATGAAGAAAACGTTGAATAATGATAAATCTGAAGAACAGAGAAAAATTCGCATCTGTGGGGACTTCAAGGTGACTGTAAACCCGGTTCTTCATACGGTACAGTATCCTCTTCCGAGGCTAGAAGATATTTTCGCCTCACTATCCGGAGGGAAACATTTCACCAAAATTGACTTGGCACAGGCATATCTACAGGTGGAGGTTGAGGAGGCCTCTAAAAGGTATCTCACAATAAACACACACAAAGGCCTGTACCAGTACAATCGACTGGTTTTCGGAGTAGCATCAGCTCCAGCTATCTGGCAAAGAGCTATGGAGCAAGTCCTGCAAGGGATTCTGGGGACTCAATGCTACCTAGACGACATCCTTGTAACAGGAGAAAATGACAACGAGCACCTTGCCAATTTGGAGCAGGTGCTCACGAGGCTGAGAGAACAGGGCCTACGAGCAAATCACGCCAAGTGCGAATTTTTCCAGAAACAAATATCATATTGTGGCCATGTCATTAATGAAGAAGGGTTGCATAAGTCACCTGAAAAAATTGAAGCGGTCGTAAAAGCCCCAGCGCCTGAAAATGTCTCACAATTAAGGTCGTTCCTGGGATTAATAAATTACTATCATAAATTTTTACCGAACTTGTCAACGGTTCTGCACCCTCTTAACGCACTGCTACAAACTGGAGTAATTTGGAAATGGAGCGAAGACTGTAAACGTGCCTTCCATAAATGCAAAGGCTTGATCACGTCCAAGGAGGTGTTGGCTCATTACAACCCATCACTGCCAATCAGACTGGCGTGCGATGCATCCCCTTACGGCGTGGGAGCGGTATTATCGCATAGATTCCCTGATGGCTCGGAGCGGCCGATAGCTTTTGCGTCACGCTCATTGAACTCAGCTGAGTGTAATTATGCCCAGATTGACAGGGAGGCACTCAGCCTGGTGTGGGGGTTGAAGAAATTCAACCATTACCTACACGGACAAAAATTTACCTTGTTGACTGACCATCAACCCCTCGTCTCCATATTCAACCCTAAAAAGGGCGTTCCCATTATGACAGCGCAAAGGCTACAGAGGTGGTCCCTTTTCCTAGGGGCACACCAATATGACATAGAATACAAAGGAACAAAACAGCATGGGAATGCTGACGGTTTATCGCGCCTACCGTTCCCAACGGTAGAAGAGGCACCTACAGTGGACCCAGTGGAGATGTTCCACTCGACCATAGTGGAATGTCTACCAGTGACAAATTCTTCCATTGAAAAGGAAACGAGAAATGACCCGACTCTCTCACAAGTCTACGATTTAACGGTGAAGGGATGGCCAGCACATGGCAAACCACTGTTGCCAGCATTCTCACAAAGAAGAGAACAGCTGTCAGTGTGCCGAGGAACCTTGATGTGTGGATCCAGAGTGGTGATTCCACCCAAACTCCAGGATAAAGTGCTAAAGGAGCTTCACGAGGGGCATCTGGGTGGAGTGAAAATGAAGAACTTAGCCAGAGCATTTGTGTGGTGGCCAGGTATCGATGGAGACATCGAAGAAATGACCAAGAGCTGTCTAGGATGCCAGAAGGTCCAAAACGCCCCACCACAAGCCCCTCTACATCCATGGGAGTGGCCCTCATCTCCCTGGCAAAGGGTACATATCGACTTTGCTGGTCCATTTATGGACTCAATGTTCTTAATCGCGGCGGATGCACACTCCAAGTGGCCGGAGGTAATAAAGATGTCCTCCACCACCACGGAAAAAACCATCACAATATTAAGGACCATATTCGCCAGGAATGGGCTGCCTGAACAGATCTGTTCTGATAATGGACCACAATTTGTATCCGAAGAATTCAGGAAGTTCTTAAAAAACAATGGGGTTAAGCACTACACGTCCGCCCCATACCATCCTGCCACCAATGGATTAGCTGAAAGGTTTGTCCAGACCTTCAAGAAGGCCATAAAGGCCATGGGTAATGAAGACATAAATCTACAACATAAGGTAGATAACTTCTTGTTTGCGTACAGGAATGCAACACGTGGTTACAAACCAAACCCCCACCATGATGTTTTTCAATAGAAGACTAAGATGCCGGCTGGATTTGATCAAGCCAAACATCAGAAGGGACGTAGAGAACCGGCAATTTCAAGGCATGAATGAAAGGCCAACTAGAACCTTCCAGATAGGTCAACAAGTTTTGGCCCGGACTACCGTACCGAGAAATGGCAGCCTGGAACTATTTGCACACGACTAGGACCACTGATGTATACCGTGGACATTGGAGAAAGCATAATAAGGCGCCATGCTGACCAGATCATAGAGTCATCCGAAAAGGGACAACCTACACCACAACTCTATACGCCTAATGATGAAGCAGAGATACCCATAGTATCTACCTCCGATCCGGTGATACTGGAACCAGATGAACCCGACACTGGCATTCAAGCCGAATCGACCTTGTCAAAAGAACCTACTACACCACCGAAACCTACTACACCACCGAGGCGCTATCCAGACCGAGTCAGGAAGCCTCCAGGGAGACTGAATTTGTAATTGATTAACTTCAGCAAATGTGTAGATTATTGTTCTTGTAAAAATGTTAATTAATGATTACTTAAAATGTTATGTACTATTTATCTAAAAGGGGAGGAATTGTGGTGTATGTACCTTTAAGAGGAACTATGTTTTTTTGAAGCCCCTGTGTACTGTAGTACCGGTAGTGACCACTCAGGTATATAAGCCTGTATAGCATCTTGTATAGTTAGTTCACCTCCAGACTTTGTCAGTAAACACTTGTTAAATCAACTCCTGCTTTCCGTGTCTCCATTAACACACGGATACAACAAAAGCGATCCCCGGGAATCTGTCAATATTTCAAAGGGATCCTGGGAATGTGTCGATGTTTGAAAAGGGTCCCGGGAATGAGTCGTTATTTGAAAGGGTTCCCGGGAATCTGTCGATATTTGAAAGCGGTCCCCGGGAATCTGTCGATATTTGAAAGGGGTCCCAGGGAATGTGTCCATATTTGAAAAGGGTCCCGGGATTGAGTCGTTATTTCAAAGGGTTCCCGGGAATGTGTCGATATTTGAAAGGGGCATCGGGAATGTGTCGATATTTAAAAGCGGCCCCGGGGTATGTGTTGATATTTGAATTGGGCCCGGGGAATGTGTCGATATTTGAAAGGGGTCCCAGGAATGTGTCGATATTTGAAAGGGGTGCCGGGGAATTTGTCGATATTTGAAAGGTATCCCGGGAATGTGTCGATATTTGAAAGGGGTGCCGGGGAATCTGTCGAGATTTGAAAGCGGTCCCCGGGAATCTGTCAATATTTGAAAGGGGTCCCAGGGAATGTGTCCATATTTGAAAAGGGTCCCGGGAATGAGTCTTTATTTCAAAGGGTTCCCGGGAATGTGTCAATATTTGAAAGGTCCCGGGGTATGTGTTGATATTTGAATTGGGTCCCGGGGAATGTGTCGATATTTGAAAGGGGTCCCGGGAATGAGTCGATATTTGAAAGGGGTCCCGGGAATATGTCGATATTATAATGGGGTCCCGGGAATGAGTCGATATTTGAAAGTGGTCCCGGGAATATGTCGATATTTGAAAGGTGTCCCAGGAATGTGTCGATATTTGAAAGCTGTCCCCAGGAATGTGTCAATATTTGAAAGGGGTCCCGGAGTTGTGTCGATATTTGAAAGTGGTCATAGGAATGTGTCGTTATTTGATGGGTTCCCTGGGAATGTGTCAGTATTCGCAGAGGGGCCCCGGGAATGTGTCGATATTTGATAGGGGTCCCGGGAATTTGTCGATACTTGAAAGGGGACCCGGGGAATTTGTCGATATTTGAAAGGGGTCCCGGCAGCGTGTCAATATTTGAACGGGGCCCCGGGGAAAGTGTTGATATTTGAAAGGGGTCCTGGGAATGTGTCGACATTTGAAAGGGGTCCAGGGAATGTGTCAATATTCGAAAGGGGTCCCAGGAATGTATCGTTATTTGCAAGGTGTCCTGGGAATGTGTCGATATTTGAATGGGGTCCCGGGAATGTGTCGATATTTGAAAGGGGTCCCGGGAATGTGTCGGTATTTGATGAGCTCCCCGGGAATGTGTCGATATTTGAAATGAGGCCCCAGGCATGTGTCGATATTTGAAAGGGTTCCTGGGAATGTGTCGATACTTGAAAGGGGTCCCGGGAATGTGTCAATATTTGAAAGGTGTCCCGGCAATGTGTCGATATTTGAAAGGGGTCCCGGGGAATGTGTCGACATTTGAAACGGGTTCTGGGGAATGTGTTGGTATTTGAAAGGGGTCCCGGGAATGTGTCGATATTTGAAAGGGATCCGGGAATGTGTCAATATTTGAAAGGGCTCCTGGGGAATATGTCGATATTTGCACAGGGGACCCGGGAATGTGTTATTATTTGAAAGTGGTCCTGGGAATGTGTCGATATTCCAAAGGGGTCCCAGGAATGTGTCGATATTTGAAAGGGGCCCCGGGAATGTGTCGGTATTTGATGGGGTTCCCGGGAATGTGTCGATATTTGAAAGGGCTCCTGGGGAATATGTCGATATTTGCACAGGGGACCCGGGAATGTGTTATTATTTGAAAGTGGTCCTGGGAATGTGTCGATATTCCAAAGGGGTCCCGGGAATGTGTCGATATTTGAAAGGGGTCCCGGGAATGTGTCGGTATTTGATGGGGTTCCCGGGAATGTGTCGATATTTGAAAGGGGACCCCGGGAATGTGTCCATATTTGAAAGGGGTCCCCAGGCATGTGTTGATATTTGAAAGGAGTCCCGGGATAGTGTCGATATTTGCAGAGGGGTCCCGGGAATGTGTCGATGCTTGAAAGGTTTCCCGGGGAATGTGTTAATATTTGAAAGGGGTCCCGGGGAATGTGTCGACATTTGAAAGGGGCCCTGTGAATGTGTCGAAATTTGAAAGGTGTCCCAGGAATGTGTCAATCTTTGAAAGGGGTCCCGGGGAATGTGTCGATATTTGAAAGGGGTCCCCAGGAATGTGTCATTATTTGAAAGGGGTTCCAGGAATGTGTTGATATATGAACAGGGTCCTGGGAATGTATTGATCTCTGAAAGGGGTCCCGGGAATGTGTCGATATTTGAAAGGGGTCCCAGGAATGTGTCAATATTTGAAAGGGGTCCGGGAATGTGTCGATATTTGAAAGGCATCCCGGGAAGTGCAATATTTGAAAGGGGTCCCAGGAATGTGTCGTTATTTGAAGGGGGTCCCGGGAATGTGTCGGTATTTGACAGGGGTCCCGGGAATGAGTCAATATTTGTAAGTTGTCCCGGGAATGTGTCGATATTTGAAAGGGGTCCCCGGGAATGTGTCGTTATTTGAAAGGGGTCTCAGGAATGTGTCGATATTTGAAAGGGGTCCCCGGGAATGTGTCATTATTTGAAAGGGATCCCAGGAACGTGTCGATATTTGAAAGTGGTCCCCGGGAATGTGTCGTTATTTGAAAGGGGTTCCAGGAATGTGTTGATATATGAACAGGGTCCCGGGAATGTGTCGACATTTGAAAGGGGTCCCTTTCAGACGCAATAGATATAAAGGAGTCCATGGCTCACAAATCTTTTAAAACATGCTAATGTAATCATGAGAACATTGTTAAGCAGGCAGCACACCTTAGGATGCTGTCTACAGCCAGTTCATTTTGTCAAATTTTGTCAAGTTTTAAAGGGAAATAATTTGCATTTATACATCGCCTTTCATGACCCCAGGATGTCTCAAAGCGCTTTACAACTAATTAAATATTTTTGAAGTTTTGTCACTGTTGTAATGTATTGGACTCGTCAGTCACCTGAGAACTCATTTTTAACGTGGAAGTAAGTCATCCTCGGTTCCGAGGGACTACCTAAGAAGAAGAAGAAGAAGTCGGGAAACACAGCAACCAATCTGCGCACAGCAAGCCCCCACAAACAATGAGATAAATCACCAGATAATCTGTTTTTAGTGGTGTTGATTGAGAGCTAAATGTAGGTGAGGACACTAGGACATCTCTCCTGTTCTTCAATTAGTGCCACGGGATCTTTTATGTCCACCTGTGAGGGCGACTGGGCCTGGGTTTAATGTCTCATCCCAACATTTACTCCTTGCCCTGTTCTTCTCCATTATATAAGATTTAGAGACTATGGGGGGAGGGGGAGACTTTCCTGGCTACCCGTTTCTCGCAGATCAGGTGACCATCAGTTGACAATCTGGTGGAATCCTTTGAGCCCATAGATGCCAAGTTTCAGACGGATCTTTAAATGAGCGCCCAGTAACTCCCACCCAAAAACAGATGGAAAGTCATTTAAATATGAAAGTCGAGGTCCTGCACCTGTTGTAGGGCGTCGATTGGAACTTGCCATGACAAATGGGCACAGTGCATGCCAGTCCCACTTTCCCCAGACATTGAGAGGCCTAATCAATGATCTTTAAAGGAACCACTGTAGGCCTCTCCTTTGGGTAGGGTTGCCAACTCTGGTCGGATGTATTCCTGGGTGTTTCGTCACATGACCTCCTGCCCCCCCATCCTCCCCTCCCCCACCACCCAGTCAAACAATCATTTTCCCCCATCTCCAAAATTTTTATACCTAATAAACAAAAGTATTCCAAAAGAAAGAAAAACTTTCTTTTTTTTAGTGCCCCTATGATATGGCCCCTGGGTTGCTTGGAGCAGTGTCCAGGGGATTAATCTTTCATTCCTAGAGCTTCCAGGACATAGAAACATAGAAGATAGGAGCAGGAATAGGCCATTCGGCCCCTCGAGCTTGTTCCGCCATTTAATGAGATCATGGCTGATCATCCAAGTTCCCTGTACCCTGTCCCTGCTTTCTCTCCATATCCCTTGATCCCTTTAGCCTTAAGAAATATACCTAACTCCTTCTTGAATATGCTTAATGAATTGGCCTCAACTGCCTTCTGTGGTAGAGAATTCCACAGGTTCACCACTCTCTGGGTGAAGAAATTCCTCCTCATCTCTGTCCTAAATGGCTTACCCCTTATCCTTAAACTGTGACCCCTGGTTCTGGACTCCCCCGCCATTGGGAACATCCTTCCTGCATCTAGTTTGTCTAGTCCTGTTAGAATTTTATAAGTTTCAATGAGATCCCCTCTCATTCTTCTAAACTCTAGTGAATATAAGCCTAATCGACCCAATCTCTCCTCGTACGTCATTCCTGCCATCCCAGGTATCAGCCTGGTGAATCTTCGCTGCAATCTCTCCATGGCAAGAACATCCTTCCTCAGATAAGGCGACCAAAACTGCACACAATACTCAAGGGCCTAGAAATTGGGTTCTGGCGTAGGCAGGGCTTTAGCGCCGGAGGTTAGTGCCGGCGCTAAGTCCCGCTGCGCGCGCCAAAAATTCAGTAGTGCCACGCCCAAACGGCTGCCGGCGCTACTGAAGGGTCTTTGCGGCGGTACATCGGCGCTAACTGCCGTTTCGCGCCGCAATTCCGGCGCTGCGGCACCCGATGCGGTGCGGCAGGCTGGGGACGTGCAGGCCTCCTCCTCCCGTTAAGGAGGAGCTGCCTGCACCCGGCCGCGGCCCGCGCAAATCAGCTTAAAAATGAGCCCGGCACCTCGGACAAGTGCCGGGCTTGAATCTGTTCCGGGGGTGGGGGGGGAGAAGTCCGGGGAGGGAGCTGCGGGCAGGCGGCCGGCGGGAAAGTGGCCGGCCGCCGCGGGGCCTTTAATGCGCCGGCGCAAACTGGAGTAAGGCACCTCTGACAGAACGTTGCTTGCGGCTGCCACGGGCGAGGCGGCCGCAACTCAATTTCGGAGTTCGGGCGGGTTACCACGGCAACCGGGACGCTGCGCACACCGATGACGTCATCGGTGCCGGCGCAGCGCTACCGGTGCAACGCCGATTTAGGGCCCCAGGGAATTTTTAAACTGGCCATAACTCTGGCGCTAGTCCCTCTAGCGCCTCAAAAGCGGCGCTAAGGCAACTGAATTTCTAGGCCAAGGTGTGGTCTCACCAAGGCCATGTATAACTGCAGCAAGACATCCTTGCTCCTGTACTCGAATCCTCTCGCTATGAAGGCCAACATACCATTTGCCTTCTTAACCGCCTGCTGCACCTGCATGCTTACCTTCAGCGACTGGTGCACAAGGACACTCAGGTCTCGTTGCATTTCCCCTTTTCCCAATCTATTGCCGTTCAGATAATAATCTGTCTTCCTGTTTTTACCACCAAAGTGGATAACCTCGCATTTATCCACATTATACTGCATCTGCCATGCATCTGCCCAATTACCCAACCTGTCCAAATCATACTGGAGTTTCTCTGCATCCTCCTCACAGCACACACGCCCACCCAGCTTTGTGTCATCTGCAAACTTGGAGATTTTACATCTAGTTTCCTTGTCTAGATCATTAATATATATTGTGAATAGCTGGGGTCCTAGCACCGATCCCTGTGGTACCCCACTAGTCACTGCCTGCCACTCGGAAAAAGACCTGTTTATTCCAACTCTTTGCTTCCTGTCTGCCAACCAGTTCTCTATCCAAGTCAGTACCTTACCCCCAATCCCATGTGCTTTAACTTTGCACGCTAATCTCTTATGAAGAAACCTCATCGAAAGCCTTCTGAAAATCCAAATACACCACATCCACTGGTTTTCCCTTATCTATTCTACCAGTTACATCCTCAAAAAATTCCAGTAGATTCGTCAAGCACGATTTACCTTTTGTAAATCCATGTTGACTTTGACCGATCCTGTCACTGTTTTCCAAGTACTCTGCTATTACATCTTTTATAATGGACTCCAGCATTTTCCCCACTACCGATTTCAGGCTTACTGGTCTATAATTTCCCGTTTTCTCTCTACCACCTTTTTTAAATAGTGGGGTTACATTAGCTACCCTCCAATCCATGGGAACTGTTCCAGTCTATAGAATTTTGGAAGATGACCAGCAATGCATCTAGGACAATCCTAGAGGGTTGGCAAAAATAAATTTGGGCCCCACAAAAATCTTCCGGCCTGCTGCCGCATTGTCGCCTTTCGCCCCCGCCCCATTACCCCCCCACCTCCCCCCCACCCCCTTCTCAAGCAGGCGTTACATGCTGGCCAGTGGATCAGGACGTCCCACTGCCGCATTGGGCGGGCGCCGCGAGCAAACAACTGATATCACTCCCAAACCAAAAGTCTCCTCCCTATGGAGAGCTTTCCTTTCCATATCCCTTTAGTTTCATCAAATAATCCAACTAAAAGTTGCACAGGTTGCGGTAAAGATTGCATTGCTCTCCTTTTGACATGCAACAGCACACAGGGTAGTTTCTGTTGTGGTGCAGAGCAGCATGTGGTAGATGTAATTTAAAATTTCATAATTCTCATCCTTGTTTCCAAATCCCTCCATGGCCTCGCTTCCTATTCCTGTCTCTGTAATCTCCTCCAGCCCTACAACCCTCCGAGATCTCTGTGCTCCTTCAATTCTGGTCTCTTGCACACCCCCAACTTCCATCGCTCCACCATTGGCAGCCGTGCCTTCAGTTGCCTGGGACTGAAGGTTTGTGGAACTTGCTTCATGCCAACACAGCAGAGGCTCAATGGATCAGCTGGTCTTTTGCTGGCCTTGGGACATTTTACTATGTTAAAGGCACTGTATCTGAGCCAGAAGGTCGTGGGCACAAGTCCCACTCCATAGACCTGAGCTCAAAAATCTAGGCTGACACTCCAGTGCAGTGCTGAGGGAGTGCTGCACTGTCGGAGGTGCCATCTTTCGGATGAGACATTAAACCGAGGCCCTCTCAGGTGGACGTAAAAGATCCCATAGCAGTATTTGAATAAGAGCAAGGGAGTTCTCCCCGGTGTCCTGGCCAATATTTATCCCTCGACCAACATCACTAAAACAGATTATCTGGTCATTATCACACTGCTGTTTGTGAGAGTTTGCTGTGCGCAAATTGGCTGCCGCGTTTCCAACATTACAACAGTGATTACACTTCAAAAGGGACTTAATTGACTGTAAAACAATTTGGGATGTCCTGAGGTCATCAAAGGCGCTATATAAATGCAAGACTTTATTTTTTATATAAATGCAAGTTGTTGTTGTTTATTGTTCTGTACAAAACAAAGGTTGGTTGTAACTGGAATAATATGTGTAGTTTTGAGGTGCTCACTACAGGAGGGATATCATAGCCTTGGAGAGACAGCAGTGCAGGTTTACTAGGATGATGCCAAAGATGAGTTATGAGATAAGGCTGGAGCCACTCACGCTGCATTCTCTCCAACTTAGCAGACTGGAAGGGGGATTTGACAGAAGTATTCAAAATGATAAAAGGGGCAGACAAGGTAAACATAGATAAATTATTTCCAATGGCAGATAAATGAGACATGAGGCCATGTTTACAAGATAAGCACTGAAAGGGGAAGAATCATAAGAAACTTGTTTGTGTAAGGAGTTGTCAGAAGATGGAATGCTTTGCCACAAGTAGTAATTATGCTTAATGGATTACAACATTTAAGAAGAAACTGGATAACTATTTAAAGAAGATAAATATTAAAGGGAAATGGGGAGAAAACGAGAAAATGCGACTGTGTAAAATCAGCTCCTGATATGGGCCTAAATTCAGCACAGGCAAATATCTCTCTGTTTTTATGATTAGACCCAACTAATTAAAACAAATTATGGCTAAAATGATCCTGTCTGTAGTCGAGTCAGGAAAGGTTAAACTGAGAGAAAACTTGAAACGTTACTTGAACTTGAACTTTGAAGTGGAGCATCACTACAACTACAGGTCAGCCTCAGAGAGGAGAGTCATCAGTTACCATGACGCTCGCACTGTACTAACAATCCTGCCAGACAGGCCATCGGGAGGCTTCAAGGAGGTCTGAGTGCTGGCATCCCTGAGCTACGCAGGGGTGGAATGGAGACATGCGTATTAACCAGATGGTGCGACTTGTTCAGCTACTGTGTCAGACCGTCTTGTATCATGTGCTGCAAAGATGTAACGTTACTACAGGAAACTCTCGATTTACCGGCACCTAAATAACCGGAAATCTCTCTTAACCGGCAAAATTCAGGAGTAGGTTCAGGTAAATTTTATTTCATATTAGTGGCCGTGTAATCGGGGTTCTTGGATCTGTGGCCGTGTAACCGGGGCTCCTGCACCTGTTGCCATGCAACAGGGACTCCTGGATCGGTGGCCGTGTAACCGGGACTCCTGCACCTGTTGCTATGCAACAGGGACTCCTGGATCTGTGGCCGTGTACGGGGCTCTCGTACCTCAGTAAGTATACCTCTCTGTAATCCGGACTTTTTGATCAACCGGCACCACGCCGGTCCCGTCGGTGCCGGATAAAAAAGAGTTTCCTGTATGTAGCTCTTTGAAGTCAGACTGCACCGCATCAAACGTGGTTTGGATACCCTGAACCCGAGACACTCCCTGTTGCCTGCTATCTGGAGGTGTTGAGAGAAGAGTTTATGAGTGATTCCTGACCCCTGTGACTGATATATTCCCGATGCAAGAAATGCGAGGCCCCTTCCTTTCGTGAGCTGGCCCGACAAAGGACCCTACAAACCCCCTTTTTAATTCTCATCCTTGTTTTCCAATCCCGCCACGGCCTCACCCCTCCCTGTCTATGCAACCTCCTCCAGCCTCTCTGTGCTCCTCCAATTCTGGCCTCTTGCGTCCCTCCATTGGCGGCCATGCCTTCAGCTGCCTCGGCCCTAAGCTCTGGAATTCATTCCCACCTCGCTGCCTCTCTGTCCTCCTTTAAGACGCTCCTTAAAACCGACCTCTTTGACCAAACATTTGGTCACCTGTCCTAATAGCGCCTTATGTGGCTCGGTGTCAAATTTCGAAGCACCTTGGGACGTTTTACGATGTTAAAGGTGCTATGTAAATGCAAGTCGCTGTTGTTGTTGTTGCGACCTGCCACAGCGCTCAGTGTGTGGTCAACCTCATAAAAAAGGCAGCTTTTGTTTTTTGTTGCGAAGCTGTTGGCTTGCATGAACACATCACAAAATTCAGCATGAACAGCTTTAACATTAGTGCAGCCTTTCTAGCAAGAGTGACGAATACCATTGGGACAGGGAAACATTTACAAAACGGGCACTCGAATCCCACTCAGTATTTTCAACTCAGTGCTAATAAAAACTAACGATCCCAGCTCACCAATGCTTGGCTTTGAACTGCTCATGAAACCCTTAATTGGTGAAATATTAAACGTGACACAAGTAATGCGTTTAAAATCCTTAACAATGATTTATTAGAGGTAGCGCAGATTTTTATTCAAACAGTGACATCTACAATTTATGAGAAGCTTTTTTATTTACATTGTTACGTAAAAGTATAAGGTTGCTGTCTGTTTTGCCGTGTCATATATGTTCTGAATTCGTTAGGTAATATAAATGTTGGGTTAATTTGCCACTCACAGAAGACTGAGCCAATAAACTCCTGAAAATTGCAGTGCCCTATTAATATTTTACTTTTGATATGAAATATTAGTAATCTATTAAAACTTGCTCTTCCACATGGTTTTTCTCCAGCTATTTTCAGCTGCAGGTTACATGCCTCCAGTGCTTGGCATTTGATTGGCTCAGGGAATATTTTAGAAACTGTAAGGTGCTCCTGTCAATCATGATGACATCACTAGCATTCTGAGGCCATTGGGGGTCATTTTAATTCTTATCGCCAGGCGATAAATGGTCAAATTACCCCCCATTGTCTTTCTTTCGCCCTCGGGTTTGTGGACAGGGACCAGGAGAAGAACTAGTGATCCGATGAAGTGACGTAAGTCAGGGTTTGGCCCTCACTATTTTAGCTTTGGAACAAAGGGACCCTCCTAAATCATTATATAGATTTTTAAAGCACCTTTTGAGGAAAAAAATGAGATCTGATATTTTTAGAGTGCCATCTATAAATATCCCAAAATATCATCCGTTACGATTGCGAACTTAAGTAAATGAGACTCGCTCAGACTCGATATTTTCTCCCCTCTGGATTTGTGAAAACGGAATCATTCCCCAGTTGTCTATTACTTTGGTAATGCGGCCATTTTTAGATTCAATGTTGCTAATTCTCAGATTGTGATCTATCAAGATAAAAAAAGAAAGAAAATGGAACAGCCAAAATCGCACACAGGAAGGGTCCACAAGCAGCAATGAGAGGAATGGCCAGTTCGGGATCGTGGGGGCGGAGGCTTAAGGGGATCAGGTCTGGGGATGGGAGGTTGGGTGAGGAGGTCGGGAGAGGTGGCAATAGTCGAGGGTTGGGGGAAGAGCCGGGAGCGGTGGTGAGCCTTCATTAAATGTGGGGTTCGGAAAGAGCACTCCTGTTCCTCCGGGCTCCACGTTCTGGTCTGGTTTCCCTGAGTGCAGTTAGCACTGATGCTGGCACGTGCTGCCTCAAGGCAAGCCAGTCTTGAAGAGGGGGCCTCAAACAGCCGTCGGGCCCTTTATTTGCATATGCAAATGGCCTATCGCATGCTTCAGGCTTGGGTAAAGGATGCCTATTTTATTGCCTTTCCCAAAACGGCGGTCAGCTTCTGGTTCAGAAATGTGCGCGCACTTCCTGCCCGCCAGGATGGGGGCTTAGGAGCTGTAACATTTGCATATTGAATTATCATTGGCCCGCAGGCATCTGTAAGGAATACCTATTATATTCACATGTGATCACATGCTGAGTTGTCATTGGCCTGCAGGCAGCTGTAAGGACTGCTATTGTTTGAAGACCCAGGGCTAGGGGTCCTAACTCCATCTTGTCCCCACTGTGCTGTATGATTGAGATCACAGACCTGATGCTTCATAAAATAGTTTAAACTGTAATACTCCGTTGTCCTGCAATTTATTATTTTTGTACAAAGTGTGCAAAACAAGACATGGTGTCAGAACAGGGATTTGAAATGGACATCGTTGGAGCTCCCTTACCTCGAATGAATTGGGAATCTTTGAACTTACATAGAGAATGGCGCAAGTTCAAGCAACACGTGCAGTTGATATTCTTGGGTCCGTTGAAAAGCAAAGGGGAGGAAGAAAGATGCAGCTACCTACTCCTGTGGATCGGAGAAAAAGGGAGAGACATTTTTAACACATGGTCTCTCACCGCGGAGGAAGCAAAGGTGCTGAAAAGTTATTTGGACCATTTTGAATCATATGTGATGCCCAAGACAAATACGATATTCGCTAGGTACAAGTTTCAGGAAAAAGTACAAGGAGCAATGAGTCGTTTGAACAGTTCGTGACTGAGTTAAACCTGCTGGTAAATGACTGTGAATATGCAGATAGAGACGAGATGGTCAGAGACTGCATCGTGTTCGGAATACATTCAGCTAAAGTGAGAGAGAAACTTCTGAATGTTGGGTCCGGGCTAACGCTGGACAAAGCTATGGACATAGCTAGATCGCACGAGATAGCCCAAGCACATTTGAAAACCATAACCAGTGCCACAAGCAGCTCGCGTGAACAGACAGTGCATGCAGTTAATAGACACACACCAAAGAACACCGCCCAGAGAGCGTGTTTCAGAACAGAAAGAACACAGAGAGTTCTAAAAATGAGCGACACAGACATAAAACGCTTCAAAAACTGTGGATATTGTGGAAAAAAGCTGCACGGGGAAAAGGTGCACTGCCCTGCCAAAGGAAGGCAATGTGCTAAATGTGGTAAACGGAACTGTTAAGTCTGTGTGTTCTAGTTGTATGTAAGATTAATTACTGACACAGACTACAAGAATAACGTTTCAACAGGTCTTTAGTAGTTGGAGGTCAGGGCTATACTAACAGCAATATCACTACACGGTACTTATATACCGGTGGTCACCACCGGTATTACGTATACAGCAGCCAGAGAAAGTAGTACATCTCTTAAGGTGGAACAGGCTTAAGTTCTCTTAAGGTGGAACAGGTTACATACACCACAATCCTCCCTTTTTAGCTTAACAGTCATATCCCCATTTAACATAACATAATAACATATATACATATATAACTTCAGGTATAAACAGTTCAAAGGTTCAGTCTCTCAGGAGGCCTTCTGATTCGGGTTGGATAACGCCTTTCAGCAGTCTCTGATTCTTGTTGCCGAGGTGACTCCTCTAGTTGGTTTCCTATGTATTGGACGTCATCATCAGGTACATTCCCTGCCGAGGTAGATGTTTCAGGTTCATTAATGTCTTCCACAGTTGTCTCTGTCGCAACCATGAGTTCGACCCTTGCTCTCGATTCGACCAGTTGATCCGCATGACGCCTTATCACATTGTTACCAATATCTACTGTGTACATCAGAGGTCCTTGTCTGGCCCGAATTGTTCCGGACTGCCATTTTTCGTTTCCATAGTCCCTTGCCAACACTGGTTGTCCTACGTCGAAACTTCGAGTGGTCTTGTTATTAATATGCCGGAACTGTTTGTTTTCCACTTCCCTCCGCACATTTGGTTTTAACAAGTCCAACCTGGACCGCAACCTCCTGTTATAAAACATCATGGCAGGACTTTGGTTAGTCACTGCATGAGCGGCGTTTCGATATGCCATTAGGAAATTGTCCACCTTGTGTTGTAGCGGAATCTGATCATCGTTCATGGCCTTTATTGCCTTTTTGAATGTTTGGACAAATCTCTCGGCCAACCCGTTTGTCGCCGGATGATATGGGGCAGAGGTATAATGTTTCACCCCATTCTTCTTTAAGAATTTTTGGAATTCTTCCGACACGAACTGTGGTCCGTTGTCCGAACATATCTGTTCTGGCAATCCGTTCCTTGCGAATATTGTTCTTAACACCGCAATTGTCTTTTCTGAAGTAGTGGTATTCATCTTGATCACTTCTGGCCATTTGGAATGTGCGTCCACCGCAATTAGGAACATGGAGTCCATGAATGGACCAGCAAAGTCAATATGTACGCGTTGCCATGGGGCTGAAGGCCATTCCCATGGGTGTAGCGGTGCGATCGGAGGTGCATTTTGCACTTTTTGGCACCCAGCGCAGCTTTTCGTCAACTCCTCTATCTGTTGGTCAATACCCGGCCACCATACATAAGCCCTAGCAAGACTTTTCATCTTAACTCCCCCCAGATGACCTTCATGCAGTTCCTTTAGAACTCTTTCCCTTAACTTGGGAGGAATAATCACTCTTGTCCCGTACATCAAAGTACCATGGCAGACGGACAGCTGGTCTCGCCTTGCCGAGAATGTCGGTAACAGAGGATCACCATGTGTTGGCCATCCCTTCACTGTCACCTCGTAGACTCGGGACAGTGTCGGGTCGTTCCTGGTTTCTCTTTCAATACTTGCATTGGTGACTGGTAAACACTCGATGATGGTCGAATGAAATAACTCAACAGGGTCAACTTTCGTCGTCTCTTCTTCTTCAGGTAGTGGCAGGCGCGACAGCCCATCAGCATTGCCATGCTGCTTTGTACCTTTGAATTCTATTTGATATTGATGTGCCCCTAGGAAAAGGGACCATCTCTGGAGTCTCTGTGCTGTCATCACCGAAACACCCTTCTTAGGGTTAAAAATGGATACCAACGGCTGATGGTCTGTCAGAAGTGTGAATTTTTGGCCCTGCAGGTAATGATTAAACTTCTTCACTCCCCATACAAGGCTGAGAGCCTCCCTATCGATCTGCACATAGTTGCGCTCAGCGGAGGTCAATGATCTGGATGCAAACGTGACTGGCCTTTCCGTGCCATTTGGCAACTTGTGTGAGAGTACTGCCCCAATACCATATGGAGAAGCATCACAAGCCAACCGAATAGGCAGTGTCGGGTTGAAGTGAGCCAACACTTCCTCTGAGGTGATCAATTCTTTGCTTTTGCAAAATGCCTTCTTACAGTTTTCGCTCCATTCCCATGGTACCCCCTTCTGTAAAAGAGCGTTCAGCGGGTGCAGTACCGTGGATAGATTCGGTAGAAACTTATGGTAATAGTTAATCAATCCTAGAAACGACCTCAACTGAGAGACATTATCCGGAGCGGGAGCCTTTACAACTGCCTCTATCTTGTCAGGAGACTTATGAAGCCCCTCCCGGTCAATGACATGACCACAGTACGAGATCCGCTTCTGAAAGAACTCACATTTCTGCCGATTAACTCGAAGTCCATACTCTTTCAGTCTGTTGAGCACCAGTTCCAAGTTTGCGAGGTGTTCTTCATCACCATCTCCTGTAATCAGAATATTGTCCAGGTAACATTGTGTGCCTGGAATTCCCTGTAATACCTGCTCCATGGCCCTCTGCCAAATTGCTGGAGCCGATGCCACTCCAAAAACCAGCCTATTATACCGGTACAAACCTCTATGCGTGTTGATCGTGAGGTACTGGCGTGACTCTTCTTCAACCTCCATCTGCAAGTACGCCTGCGCCAGGTCTATCTTGGTGAAGTGTTTCCCGCCAGACAACGAAGCAAAAATATCCTCAATCCGCGGAAGCGGATACTGCACCGTGTGAAGCACCGGATTAACGGTGATCTTGAAGTCTCCACAGATGCGAACCTTCCCTGGTTCTCCTGGCTTGTTGCTCGAAGGACGTTTCATAACGGGAACAATGGGCGTAGCCCACTCACTCCAATCTACCTTAGACAGTACACCTGAACATTCTAGCGCTTCCAGTTCCGCTTCTACAGCAGGTCGTATTGCATAGGGTGTGCATGTTCATCAATCTTGATGTTTGCCGTAATTCCTCTCAGTGTTCCCAGTCCCTGCTGGAACACCTCTTTAGCATCATCCAATATTCTGGACAATTGTTTAGGTTTGACATCTGTTTCCCCGGAATCTACCGTTAGTGCCTTTAAGGAGTGCCAGTCCATATTCATTTTCCTAATCCACTCCCGTCCCAGTAGTGGTGGACCTCCTTCAGGTAGCACATATAAGTCCATTACTTGGCTTTCTTTGCCCTTGTGGACCACTTTTACCTCTATCTTTCCGATGGGGTACACTCTTTGCCCCGTGTATGTTTTCAATATAATCTCCGTATCCCGTAGGGGAATATGTTGGAATAACCTTTTGTAATCTTTCTTATTCATGACCGTCAATGCCGATCCAGTGTCCAATTCCATCTTTACTTGGACTCCTGCTATCTGAAGAGTGACCCAAATTGTCTGGAGATCTGCATCCTTACCAACGTTGTGTACTCTTAAGCTACACAGTTCATTACTGCTGGCATCTGAATCTGACTTCTGTTCGTTCGAACTGTTCTTTGTCACCTTGTGTACCTTTATGTATTTTCCTTGCGGTGACTTTTTGTTGCTGGTCTTCTTTCCTGACCGGCATACTTTAGCTATGTGGCCAAGCCTGCCACACGTTCTGCATTCTTGGTTTTTAAACCAACACTGGTTCTGATCGTGCGTTGTCTTTCCACAACGATAACATTTTACAGTACTCAAAACCAATTGATTTGTACTGAGTTCCAGTGACCGTAGCTGCATTACTGCCGTGCCTCTCGCTGCGGCTTCGTGTGATGCTGCCATAGTGACCGCTTTCTCAAGCGTCAGCTCATTCTCCTCGAGCAGTCGCTTTTGTGTATCTTCTTTTAATAATCCACACACAAATTTACCTCGTAGCGCATCTGTTAGTCCCGTTCCAAACTGACAGTACTTTGCTAGCTTACGCAATTCCATTAAATATTCAGCATTGCTTTCATCTTTCAGCTGCTTTCTGCTGTAAAATTTAAATCGTTCTGCTAACATCAGCGGCGTGGGGTTTAGATGATTTCTCAGGACAGTAACAATCTCCTCGAACGTCTTCTCCGCCGGTTCATCTGGTGATAAAAGGTGTTTCAATTGCCCGTATGTCTTCACACCCATTAAGTTTAATAAAGTTAGTGCTTTCTCATCATCTGGGATTTTATTTGCTTTACAATAATTTTGTATGCGTTCTACATACGTGGCCCAATCTTCGATGTCGCTATCAAAGGTATTAATGTTCCCATGTTTAGGCATCGTTGCAATTTTTTTTTTAGTGATTTCCCTTTTTCCAAGATGGCGGCTTCCCGCTCTTGTCTTTGTCCTCCGCCTACAAAATGGCGGTTTCCCGCGCTTGGCGGTCTTTCCCGCGCTCGCCTTCTTCACCCGCTGGCTGCAATGGCATTTGGCGTGCTGCTGCTGCTCCCCTTTCCCAGCGGTTAGTCACTCCCCCGACGCTGTCTCCGCTTCACCGCGGCTCCCTCGGGCATTTGCGCTTCCCCGATGTCGCGCCTCGCAGCCCCTCTTGCAGCCCGGTTATTAGCACCGGCTGCGTTCGCCTTCACCGTGGCTCTCGCGCCTTCAGTCGCCCCAGACGCTGTGCCTTTCTGGCCCGAATGCGGCCCGGCCCGTATCACCAGCCACGATCGATGTCCCCGCGCTACACCTTTTGGCCCGAATGCGGCCCGGCCCTTATCTCCGGTCGCGATCGATCTCACCGCCCTTATTCCTCCGTCTTCCCTCCCCGTCTGTACAGCCAACGCGGCCGACTTTCTGCTCGCGTCGCTGACCGGCTTACCCACCACCGAGGTAGAAGGAAGATAGCTGACTGCCGCTGATGGAGGCTTCGAGTTCAGCATATCTTCTGCACTCCGGGTTCTCAATGCCTGCCGCGCCTTCCAGCAGGGTGATGAGGGTGGATGCCTCTCTTCGACGCCCGTTCTGTGGACGAAGCCGCCGTGGATATAAACTGCCGCAGGGTAAGAATCGGACTCGTCGCCACTGTTAAGTCTCTGTGTTCTAGTTGTATGTAAGATTAATTACTGACACAGACTACAAGAATAACGTTTCAACAGGTCTTTACTAGTTGGAGGCCAGGGCTATACTAACAGCAATATCACTACACGGTACTTATATACCGGTGGTCACCACCGGTATTACGTATACAGCAGCCAGAGAAAGTAGTACATCTCTTAAGGTGGAGCAGGCTTAAGTTCTCTTAAGGTGGAACAGGTTACATACACCACAGGAACCACTTTGCTAAAGTTTGCAGGACTGTTTTTGGAAAGCAGTACACACTGTGAGTGACAGCCAAATGCCAGATAGAGAGCCAAATGCAGAGGAACTGTTTATTGATTCTGTGTCACAGAAAAAACAGATTTCAGAGACTGAGCAAGCCTTTGCCGATATTGAGATAGGAAAACAGGGCACAGAGCTTAGGTTTAAACTAGACACTGGAGCTCAGGTTAACGTAATTTTTCTGAGTGAGTATCACAGCTTGAAGGATGAGTGTGAGCTACAGCCTACCTCATGCAGACTGACCAGCTATGGGGGTGAGCAGCTCATTGTAAAAGGCACATGCGTGATGAAATGCAAGTACAAAGAAAGCGACATGATGTTGGACTTTTACATTGTTGACACTCGAGCACCTCCAGTGCTAGGTCTAAAGTCATGTTTAGACATGGACCTCATCAAGCTAGTGCTATCATTGACAGCACCAGTTGAGAAGCAGACAGTCATGGAGGAGTTTGCTGACATTTTCAAAGGAATCGGACTATTCCCAGGTGAATGCACTATTCACCTTGACCCAGCAGCAACCCCTGTGGTTTGCCCACTGAGAAGGATACCTCTTGCTCTATGTAGTCACCTGAAGGAGGAGCTGCAGAGCATGGAGAATACAGAAATCATCGTCCGGGAAACAAAACCGACAGAGTGTGTCAACGCATTAGTAGTGGTTGAGAAACCACGTACAGCCAAGCTCAGAGTCTGTCTCGACCCCAGAGATTTGAACAAGGCTATCAAACGCCCTCACTACCCTCTACCAATGCTAGATGACATCACACCCAAGCTAGTGGGAGCATGCTACTTCAGTGTAATGGACGCACGATCAGGATACTGGACTATCAAGCTCACGGAAGAGTCATCTAAGCTAACAACGTTCAACACACCATTTGGATGCTACTGATTTCTGCGTTTACCACTTGGTCTTATCTCAGCTCAGGATGAATTCCAGCGGAAGATCGACAAAACCTATGAAGGCCTCGACGGAGTAGTCGGAATCGTAGATGACATCCTCATCTATGGCAGGAATAGAGAGGAACATGACAGGAACCTCTGTGCGATGCTACAAAGATCACGGGAGAAAGGTATCCAGCTCAATCCCGAGAAAAGCATAATTGGATCCACCGAGATCAGTTATTTCGGGCATCGCCTCTCAACTGATGGCATTAAGCCGGATCCAGAGAAAATCTCCACCATCAAGAAGATGGCGCCGCCGAAGAACCGCGCAGAGCTAGAGACAGTACTAGGCATGGTTAACTACTTAGCCAAGTTTGCCCCGAGCCTCTCCGAAATCAACGCACCCATGCGTCAGTTGCTCAAACAATCCAATGAGTTCCTGTGGGACAAACAACATGACACAGCATTTCAAAAAATGAAAGACCTAATCACCAGAGAACCAAGACCAGTTCTTGCCTACTTCGACCCCAACAAAGAGCTCAGACTACAAGTGGACACGTCAAAGTACGGACTAGGTGCAGTATTACTGCAAGAAGGAAAGCCCATCGGCTACGCTTCCAGATCTCTCTCAGACAGTGAAATCAACTATGCTCAAATCGAGAAAGAGCTGTATGCAATTCTGTTTGGATGTAAGCGTTTCCACCAGTACGTCTATGGCTGACAAGTCATTGTGGAATCCGACCACAAGCCCCTCGAGTCAATTATGAGGAAACCACTAGCCGCAGCCCCACCAAAGCTACAGAGAATGATCCTTCAGCTACAGAAGTACAACTTCACAATCATTCACCATCCAGGCAAAGACATTCCTGTCGCAGACAGGCTCTCCAGAAAGTCTCTTAGCTACCAGGACAGCAGCCTCAGTGAAGGCATGGATGTGCAGGTGCACATGGTGTACAACAGCTTACCTGTGAGTGACTCAAAACTGAAGGAGATCCGAGCAGGAACAAAGAAAGATGCACAACTCACACTGCTGAGCAAAGTCATACATGAAGGATGGCCTGAGGAAAGGAGGAAATGCCCTCAGAGCATATCTGAATTCTGGAACCACAGAGACGAACTGTCACAAATCAACGGAATCGTCTTCAAAGGGGAGAAAATCATCATTCCTACCAGTCTCAGAGAAGAGATGTTGACAAAAATTCATGCTGGACATATGGGCATGGAAAAATGCAAACAAAGAGCACATGACATTATGTTTTGGCCCGGAATGTGCAAACACATTGAGGACATTGTCGGAAAATGTTCCATTTGTCAAGAACGCCACCCATCAAATGTCAAAGAACCCATGATACCTCACCATATCCCAGACAGGCCCTGGCAGGTCGTGGCAATGGATCTGTTCACATGGAACAACGAGGACTACATAGTGACTGCTGATTACTACAGCAGATTTTTTGAATTGGACAAGCTTCACAGCACCACATCTGCAGCTGTGATCCACAAGCTAAAGGCAGCCTTTGCCAGGCATGGCATGGTAGAGACTTTAGTCTCAGACAATGGCCCCCAATACAAATCAAAAGAGTTGGAGCCGTTTGCCAAGGCATGGGATTTCACACATGTCACATCAAGCCCACATTACCCTCAAAGTAATGGCCTGTCCAGATTGCAAAAACACTCATGGACAAAGCCAAAGTGGACAAAAGAGACCCCTACATCAGTCTCCTTGAGTACCGCAACACTCCGGTTGACAACTTCAAGTCACCAGCACAGCTGTTGATGAGCCGCAGACTTCGCTCAATCCTTCCAAGCATCAACCAGCAGCTGCAGCCAGAGGTCGTCAGCTGCAAGCAAGTGCATGCAAAATGTGTACAGAGACAGCAACACCAAAAGAGATACTATGACTGGTCAGCTAGACTACTGCCGCTGCTGCACATTGGAGAATCTGTCAGAATCCAGGAGCATGACTACTGGAAGCCAGCAGTCATCATCCAACCAGCTGACACTGAGCGATCGTATCACGTCCGCACCCCAGAAGGACAGGTGTACCGCCACAATCGCAGGCACCTCCTGAACACCAAGGAACAACACCGTCATTCCGGCGAGAGGATCAGTTCAACAGAGTGTGATGAACAGAGCAATACACAAAACACATCATACTTACCTGAACCTAAACCTGAAGCTGATTTGTTGACCGATTCGGGAGCATGCTCGGTTCCATACCACACAAGGTCGGGATGAGAGGTCAAGCCTAGAGTTATCTTTGACTTGTGAACTGTCAAAGGGTGTAGGCGGATCGTTGCCCTAAAAAAAACTGTACATCGTTACTGAAACGTTGAGATGTTTTCAGTGCTAGTTAAATGCTGAGTTTACTTATATGTTTATGCTACCGAGAACATTATGTAGAAGAAAGGTTTAAAAGTAATGCATAACATTTTTCTTTTAAAAGAAAGGGGATGTAACATTTGCATATTGAATTATCATTGGCCCGCAGGCATCTGTAAGGAATACCTATTATATTCACATGTGATCACATGCTGAGTTGTCATTGGCCTGCAGGCAGCTGTAAGGACTGCTATTGTTTGAAGACCCAGGGCTAGGGGTCCTAACTCCATCTTGTCCCCACTGTGCTGTATGATTGAGATCACAGACCTGATGCTTCATAAAAGAGTTTAAACTGTAATACTCCGTTGTCCTGCAATTTATTATTTTTGTACAAAATGTGCAAAACAAGACAGGAGCCAGGTGAGCGCCGGAAAAATGGGTGCTGCACATCCAAATTATTAGGCCTATTTTCGTACGCCAGTCAGTTTGTGATTGTGGTTCCAGTATAGGCAGATCAAGCAGAGATCCTATCCTCTGCCGATCTATGGCCATACCTGAGTTCAATAAGCACAGTGTCTGCTTTCAACCAAACTCTGTATGAATGTGGAAGACTGTGCTACCAACACCTGTACTATAACCAGTCAAGCTATCAACATCTCACAGATCGCTTCTGTCATTCAGAACAAGCCAAGCTCAGGTGTAGCTGAACAATAATGAACTTGGCAAATGCCAAGAAACAGGATGACTAGGTAGACCACTGACTGTAGTCCCTCCATTTCCTTGAAGTGGAGGTGCAGGAAACTCTTTTTTATCCAGCACCAACGGGACCAGCGTGGTGCTGGTTTATCAAAAAGTCCGGATTACAGAGAGGTATAGTAAAAGGTACGAGAGCTCCGTACACAGCAACAAATCCAGGCTTCCCTGTTGCTTAGCAACAGGTGCCGGAACTCCGACCACAAGATCCAAGCATCCCTGTTGCTTAGCAACAGGTGCAGGAACCCGGCCACAGATCCAGGAACAGGCCACTAATATGAAGTAAAACCTACCTGAACCTACTCCTGAATTTTGCCGGTTAACAGAGATTTCCGGTGCCGGATAAAAAAGAGTTTCCTGTTATATGTTGCAGAATTCACTTATCCAGCTGAAACCATTTCACATCAATTAGCCATAAGAGTACCCAATGTTCCTAGACACTTTGTCTGATTGGTACTATTTTCGGTTTTATCAGTGGTTAACTTACCTCATTACTTAATCAAATTAATTTGGCTCTGTTTCTAAGTGTTACTTTCAGTGGGTTGCCTGTGGAAAATAGCTTCCTTTAAGAGGTGCCACCATAGGACACAGGTGGAGGAGCAACAGCTGGTGAAAGTTGGGAGGTGGGGGCTGCAATTGGCCTCAGTCCCACCCGCAATGCCCCTGGGTCAGGGAGGAGGAAATTGACCAGTCTTCCTGTTCTTGATCACTCATGACTCTGTTGCACGAGTGTGTGCAGGAATAAGCTTGGCTGTGGTGTCCTCTTGCGGCCAGATAGCCTGCTGGGATCATTGGCATGCCTCACGTGTGAATAATGGTCACTTGGGTGAGGTACCAGACAGCACATGGCACTCCTAACACCACAGCCAAAAGATTTTGGGAATCAACGCCTACACATAAAGAAACGGTTGACACGGTTAGAAATGTGTTGATAGTTCAGCTGCAGTATGATGTAGAGATTCTCCCTTAAAGATGCAGAGTGTGTGCTGCAAAGGTTCCCCAGGAAGATACCAGGAATGGGGAACTGCAGTTCTGAGGGGAGACTTGAAGTTGTGGAACTATTTCTATGGAAGCAGAGAAGGTTAAGAGGAGATTTAATAGAGGTTTTTAAACTTAGGAAGAATTTCGCTAGAGTCAATAGGGAATGACAGTGATGCAGGGTCACAGTTTAAAATCATCACCGAGAATGAGGGGAGAAGTTAAGGAAAATTTCTCTACTCAAAGGGTGGTTGCAGCATGGGATGTCTTACTACAGTTTTTTTATTTTTCTTACCAAAGTGGATAACCTCACAGACCATTGCATCTTTTAAAGGAAAACTGAATAAATATTTGAAGCAGAGGAAGATTCACGGCTACGTGGAGAGCGCAAGGTACATAAGAACAGAAGAAATAGGAGCAGGAAAAGGCCACTTGGCCCCTCGAGCCTGCTCCACCATTTAATGAGATCATGGCTGATCTGATCTTGCGCTCAGCTCCATTTCCCTGCCCGCTCCCCATAACCCATCGCTCCCTTATTGTTCAAAAATCTGTCTATCTCCACCTTGAATATATTCAATGGCTCAGCCTCCACAGCTCTCTGAGGCAGAGAATTCCACAGATTTACGACCCTCTGAGAGAAGAAATTCCTACTCATCTCAGTTTTAAATGGGTGACCCCTTATTCTGAAACTATACCCACATTTCTAGATTCCCCCATGAGGGGAAACATCCTCTCTGCATCTACCCTGTCAATCCCCCTCAGAATCTTATATGTTTCAATAAGATCACCTCTCATTCTTCTAAACTCCAATGAGTATAGGCCCAATCTGCTCAACCTTTCTTCATAAGACAACCCCTTCATCTCAGGAATCAACCTCGTGAACCTTCTCTGAACTGCCTCCAATGCAAGTATATCCCTCCTTAAATAAGGAGATCAAAACTGTACGCAGTACTCCAGGTGTGGCCTCACCAATACCCTGTAAAGTTGTGGCAGGACTTCCCTGCTTTTATACTCCAGGCCCCTTGCAATAAAGGCCAACATTCCATTTGCCTTCCTGATTACTTGCTGTACCTGCATGCTAACGTTTTGTGTTTCATGCTCAAGGACTCCAGGTCCCTCTGTACTGCAGCATTTTGTAATCTCTCTCCATTTAAATAATAATTTGCTTTTTTATTTTTCTTACCAAAGTGAATAACCTTACACTTTCCCACATTATACTGCATCTGTCAAATGTTTGTCCACTCACTTAGACTGTCTATATCCCTTTGCAGATTCTTTGGGCAGGATTTTCATTGGGCCGTGGAGTTGGGTTTGGAGGCATGGGGGGGGGGGGTTAAAATCCCGAAATCAGGGGTCCCGACCCCATCCCGCACCCAAACCCGCCTCCATGCCAGTTTCAAAGGAGGCGGGTACCCGCCCCGCACTGGGACCCGCCTACCCGAGGCGGGAAGGGATTAGTGCCAATTAACTGCCTGTTAACAGGTAGTTAACAGGCAGTTTTTAGCCTAATCCCTATTTTTAAGGTTGAAGTGTGGGATTCCCGATAGCTCCAAACCACGCCAAGTTAGAGGAGGTGGGCCGTCGGGTTGAAGGACTTGGAGTGGTCGAAATGTCGGTGTTCAGGTGAATGATGTGTGCATGAGTGCAAAGGTAAGTGTGTTTGGTGTGTCTAAAGTGATTAAAGAAGTTTAAATTACCTTTTCTTACCTTTACAGCCTTCCTTCCTTTAGGTCTCGGGAGTCCCTCATCTCACCGGCACAGAAAGCAGAATCGCTGTGAACTGTCACAAGTGACAGCCTTTAGCTTTCTGTTCTGGAGTGATTTCTAACTGAGTCTGTGGAGAAGGGCACAGGTTAGAAGTAAGACTGTCAGTGTTTGACAGCTTCAAAGAGCTGTCAAACACTGATATTTCATCTGTCAAAACCTCTTGACAGATGAAATTTCAGTCTGTGACATCACTTGTTGCCGGGTGGCCCTTAATTGGCCTGCTGAGCCCGCTGGGCGGGCTCAACAAGGTCAATCAAGTTAAAATCGCATGGATTGGCTACAACTCGATGGAGGCGGGACTACAACCCCGAAAGTTGTAGTCCCGCCTCCTACCCGACTCCTGAATGAAAATCCAGCCCCTGTGTCCTCTTCACAACTTGCTTTCCCAAATCTCTTTGTATCATCAGCAAATTTGGCTACATTACACTCGGTCACTTCATCCAAGTCATTAATAGAGATTGTAAATAGTTGAGGCCCCAGCACTGATCCCTGTGGCACCCCACTAGTTACCATTTGCCAACCGGAAAATTACCCACTTATCCCATATCTCTGTTTTCTGTTAGTTAGCCAACCCTCTATCCATGCTAATATATTACCCCCAACTCCGTGAGCACTCATCTTGTGCAGTTACCTTTTATGTGGCACCTTATCGAATGCCTTCTGGAAATCCAAATACACCACACCCACTGGTTCCCCTTTATCCACCCTGCTCGTTACATCCTCAAAGAACTCCAGCAAATTTGTCAAACATGATTTCCCTTTCATAAAACCATGCTGACTCTGCTTGACTGTATTATGATTTTCTAAAGGTAGTGGGATTAGTTTTGCATTGTATTAGCAAGGAGCTAGCACAGGTACTTTGGGTCAAATGGTCACCTTCCCTGCTGTAAGCTTCTTTGGTTCTATAGTAACATATTTATCTATCTATATCTGAATGAATATATAAAGGTATCTGAACACAGCAATTTATTACAAAGGAATGATTAGAGGAATTTGATGGAAAGGGAACTAAACTATGAAGTCCATTATAAAGGGATTGAACAATGATATTTGATACAGAGGCACTTGAACAGAAGGCTTACATGCAAAGCGAGCCAAACAAATGGATTAAGTACAACATGACCTGAACAGTAATATTGTTGTTAATTTAATCTGTTTGTCTGATAGAGAGGATGTTAAGGGAATGATAGAGCAATAGTTGAGGTCTGAGGATTTTATAATGTATGTACGTCAAGGCAATCCAGCAAAAGCCTATTTTGTTGTGTGTGTCTTTTTTTCCAATTTTCTGCCCTTGCCTTTTGACTGTTGCTGGAGTTCGTGCACCAGCTGCTTACTGAAACTTTGTCCAACTGGCATTCCTTCTTGTGAAAGGCTGCAGGCTATTACATCACAGTCGAGCTTGATCCTGTCCACACATGCACGTTCCCAACAGCGGTCATCAGGAGTGGGAACTTTGACCAATTTCCTCTATAATCCGGGGGCCACTGAAGCCCTCTGCTTCCATCTTGGCTAGGACCAGCAAACTGAACTCAAGTCTCGAACCTGTTCTGCAGGTTCCAATTCCATGAACGTAAAGGTCAGGGACAAAAAAGGGGTGGAGACACATGCAGGGCAGTAAACTGGCAGGGAGGACCAGTTATAGAACTTGCCTGATTTTCATTTTTATTTTAAATTTGCATTACGGGATGTGGTTGTTGCTGGCAAGGCCAGCATTTATTGCCCATCCCTAATTGCCCTCGGGAAGATGGTGGTGAGCCGCCTTCTTGAACCACTGCAGCCCGTGCGGTGAAGGTACTCCCACAGTGCTGTTAGGTAGGGAGTTCCAGTATTTTGACCCAGCGACGATGAAGGATTGGCGATATATTTCTAAGTCAGGATGGTGTGTGACTTGGAGGAGATCTTGGAGGTGGTGGTGTTCCCATGCGCCTGCTGCCCTTGTCCTTCTAGGTGGAAGAGGTCGCAGGTTTGGGAGGTGCTGCCGAAGAAGCCTTGGCGAGTTGCTGCAGTGCGGGTTCTATAACAGACAGGCAAACCGCTCCACTGGTTTACCGCCCAAACAGTGAAGGTGAACATTGACCATATTATGACAGACCGCTGCCACGTCTACATTGCCCCAGGACTCCCCGGGCTTCCCCTAAGGGTTTCAAGGGCCTGCACCTACGGGTGACCTTGCACCAGTGAGCACCTCAGATCAATGGGATTGAGGGGGCCAGGCAGCACCCTAGCACTGAACAGGTACGGTGCACCCCAGACGGGCTGCAACCAACTGGATCAAGCTGCAGCTGAATTAGGCCAGAAGGCAGGTGACCCATTAAAAAAAAAATTTTACAGGACCTGGTTGCTTTTGGGGCCTTAAAGTCTTCTGGCTACTGCTGTCCAACAACAGCTGGAAAGTCCCGAAGTCGGCAGCTCCTGTTTGGATCCATTTGCCAATGCTAGGCCTTACTGGGGGGGGGGGGGGTCAGGCCTGCGCGGGGCTGCAACCTGGCCTCATTCAGCTGCAGCTTGATCCAGATGGATGCAGAACATCTGGGGGTGCACCGCACCTGTTCAGTGCTAGGGTGGGAGGAGGAAAGGAATCAAGAAAATTGGCCCCAATTTAGATGTCATTATATTTTGCTTATTATATTGCTTTATCTGTATTTTTTCATTGGATCATAACTTTTGTTGCGCTGCAAGACTTTTATTCCTAACTTTTTTTTTAAAGCACTCTTGTTTCCAGTTGAGTTTTTATTTCAGCATCCAAAGCAGACAGGATGCCAATTCCTTTGGCAGTTCTTGAAGGGTCAAGAAAGGCAAGTGCAACTACACATCAGATACTTTCCTGCCTTCACTCCAGGACTCGCATTTACTGACCTGGCTAGTTCTTCCTGGACATGGAAATTTGTCTTTGGCTTGCCCGCTTCACAAGGGAGGCTGCCATTGCCTGGAGGCCAACCTGCAGGCAATTTCCTGTGGGTCTGAAGGTCACAACTCTATTAAACTTTTGTAACTGGATCCTTCCAAAACAACAGCAACAACCTGCATTTATATAGTGTCATTAATGTAGTAATACATCCCAAGGGGACTTCACAGGAGCGTTTTCAAACAAAATTTGACACCAAGCCACATAAGGAGATATTAGGGCAGATGACCAAAAGCTTGATCAAAGAGGTAGGTTTTAAGGAGCATTTTAAAAGGAGGAAAGAGAGGCGGAGAGGTTTAGGGAGGGAATTCCAGAGATTTGGGCCTAGGCAGCTGAAGGCAGGGCCGCCAATGGTGGAGCGATTAAAATTGGGGATGCGCAAGAGGCCAGAATTGGAGGAGCGCAGAGATCTCAGAGGGTTGCAGGGCTAGAGGAGGTTACAGAGATAGGGAGGGGCGAGGCCATGGAAGGATTTGAAAACAAGGATGAGAATTTTAAAATCGAGGCGTTGCTTAACCGAGAACCAATGTAGGTCAGCGAGCACAGGGTTGACGGGTGAACAGGGCTTCCACCAGCAACACATGCCAAATCAGTTCTGTCCACAGATGCATCAGAAATGTAACAGAGGCCTTGTTTGCCAGGGTCAATATGTTTATCACTTTCCCTGTGGAAAGGAGGCAGTGACTCATCAGAGTACAGACTCTCCTGGGTGGTAGGGTCCCAAGAGTACAGAGCATTGCAGATGGCTCGCAAGTGATCAACGTGTGCAACCACCAACCACACTGACAGAGTTGTATTTTTATTATTTTTATGGAGCAGGGAATGGCAGGAAGTTAATATATCTCACTACGAAAACTGTATTCTGGTCATTCATGTATATGATGCAAGATAAACCACAAGACAGGAGAAATGCACATGGCATCAGGTGCAAGATTACAGCAGCCAGTCCACACAGCGAGGATTCTATGTTACAGCCTCCTTTTTGTGCTATTATTTAACTGGGTATTGAGTAATAAAGGTACACTCTGGATCGTAAGGGATGCAAGGTCCACTTATGGGAGTGACCAAAGACACTGGAACCGAGAGAGTACCTCATGCAAATACCCCAAATCTGTAAAGAGAGTGATGGGATCAAAATACGTTACTCGTGGAGAAAAACATCAGCACAGACTTGATGGGCTTGTTTCTAGTCTGTAATATGATCCTATGATTGTAAGATTGTGTGGTTTCCCCCTCCCCCCCCCCCCCCACCCCATTAGTCAAGCTTCCTGTGCAACCAACAAGTGGTGAAGGGAAAAATATTAAAATGAGAATCCCAAGTTGGGCTCCCAATACCCAATAAGCCCAATTCTTTATTCCACACAATGTGGAGGTCTTAGACTGGGATCACAAGTTCTGCCCTGTAATATAACAATTTACCATTTGAAACATGATGGATTTCTGTTTCCATCACAAAGGAGTTGAGCCTGGGGGTAACAAATGCATGGATGAGCGTTTCTCTGGGAGTGGAGGTGAAGTGAGGCGGGGGGAGTCAATGTTGCAGAGGTAGAAGTAGGTGGTGTTAGTGATGGACAGGATCTGAGGCTTGAACTTCAGCTCAAGGTGAAACGGTGAACCTAGGTTGCGAACCTCTAGCTAATCAAAGGCTGTGATGCTGAGTTATTAGCAGAAGCCAAGCAGGATAGCTTCAGTTGTGCCAATGTTTAATTTGAAAATGTTCTGGCTCATTCAAGACTTGATTTTTTTTTTATTCGTTCATGGGATGTGGGCGTCGCTGGCAAGACCAGCATTTATCGGCCATCACTAATTGCCCTTGAGAAGGTGGTGGTGAGCCACCTTCTTGAACCGCTACAGTCCGTGTGGTGAATGTACTCCCATAGTTAGGGAGGGAGTTTTGGGATTTGGCGGAATGACGATATATTTCCAAGTCAGGATGGTGTGTGACTTGGAGGGGAATTTGGAGGTGATGGTGTTCCCATGCGCCTGCTGCCCTTGTTCTTCTAGGTGGTAGAGGTCGTGGGTTTGGGAGGTGCTGTCAAAAAAGCCTTGGCCAGTTGCTGCAGTGCATCCTGTAGAGGGTACACACTGCAGCCACGGTATGCCAGTGGTGGAAGGAGTGAATGTTTAAGGTAGTGGATGGGGTGCCAATCAAGCAGGCTGCTTTGTCCTGGATGGTGTCGCGTTTCTTAAGTGTTGTTGGAACTGCACTCAACCAGGCAAGTGGAGAATATTCCATCACACTCCTGACTTGTGCCTTGTAGATGGTGGAAAGGCTTTGGGGAGTCAAGAGGTGAGATACATGCCACAGAATACCCAGCATCTGACCTGTTCTTGTAGCCACAGTATTTATGTGGCTGGTCCAGTTAAGTTTCTGGTCAATGGTGACCCCTGGGACGTTGATGGTGGGGGATTCGGCGATGATAATGCCATTACATGTCAAGGGGAAGTGGTTAGACTCTTGCTTGTTGGAGATAGATAGTCATTGCCTGGCACTTGTGTGGTGTGAATGTTAATTGCCTCTTATCAGCCCAGGAGATCGTGGCGGTAGTGTTTAGCGCCAGCTCAAAACGACTGGCCAACTTCACGAGCGGTACTAAAATCGTCGCGCTCGTGAACGGGAGGCACTAACCGATTGAATTTTTCCCCCATTACTTCTAAATAGACAAGAGGCTAGGAAACTGGGTTAGAACTAATTCACTTCAACCATGAAAATATTTCAACAAAATTTACAAGGACGAGGAACAGCAGTAAGTGGCGAATGCCACATTACAAATACACCACAGGGCCAGTGCTCTAAACTCACTGCTATATCAGCAATAAGTGCTAACGAACTATTCAATCATGTTTTGCACTGCTCTGAAATATACTGCTATTCAACATTGGTTAATAAAAGTTAACAAAAAGGGAGAGAAACTATGAGAATTTTACTTGTTCAGAATTCCACAAGATGAGAGATTATGGTAGTGGAGAGACGAGTTAGGGATCTTTGCTTATACGGATGTTCTGCTCGTCAAGTTGAGGGATATTTGTGATGGAGAATGGAATGCTATCTATTTTATGTACCCAATGCCAGCTTCAAACACTTCCAGGCCAGGTATCGCATCATAAAGTGAATCTGTCTCTGCCCTGTCCTAATAATGTGCATGAACCATGAACCCAACCCTCAGAAGAGTGACCTCTATTGTAGGAATGTCCAACCATGCAGAGCAGCTCTTTGTGACACAACTAAAGAGTGGGCCACGTTTGATTAAATCACTATTGAATCAAGCAGAATTATGATAAAACACTACATCCAACTCCCGAACAAGTGCATTGGTTTTGGTCGTCCTTGGAATATGCCTTTTACCCCCTTTACTTCTGTCCTCTCTCTCTCTTCCTCAACTCCTTCACTTCTATTTATCTGTGTCAAATAAGTGAGGTGAGAACTTTTCATGCATAGCATGCATCTCGCTTATCTCTGGCTCTCTATGAGAGGGATCAGCTAAAAGATGGAGCTTCACAGTCAGATAAAATTGAGACTGATTTGGTCCATCAGTTGGAGCTGGGCATCTCTTCCAGCACCAGTGTGACATTTCTCCATTTCCCACATCAGAACATAAGAACATAAGAAACAGGAGCAGGAGTAGGCCAATCGGCCTCTCGAGCCTGCTCCGCCATTCAATAAGATCATGGCTGATCCAATCTTGGCCTCAACACCACTTTCCCGCTCTCTCCCCATACCCCTGGACTCCCTTGTAGTTCAAATGTCTGTCTATCTCCGCCTTGAATATATTCAGTGACTCCGCCTCCACAGCTCTCCGGTGTAGAGAATTCCAAAGATTCATGACTCTCTGAGAGAAGAAATTCCTCCTCACCTCCGTCTTAAATGGGAGACCCCTTATTCTGAAACTATGCCCCCTGTGATAAATCCATGTAGTGAGACAAGGACTCAAAGAGGCGATATCGTAGAATTAGCACGAGTACTTTATTAACAAACAGAGTAACAAACATCATGCCTGCATCCTGGCATTTCACCTTTGCTGACCTTGACAGGAAGCAAACCTCTGACCTTAGCAGCAGCATTGGCTACAGCACCACCTGGTGGATAACCTTAACCATAACATCCCAGATTACTATATCCCTCCCCCCTTAAGATTTCAGTATGAATTCCTTAACAAACAACCATTCCTGAGGGTCACATAAGGCATCTCCATTCATCATGTTCCATACTTGACGAATCTAACAGTTCAGTATCAATCTCTCTGGTGGCTTGCGAGCCCTTTGTGAATGTCTAACAGTAAAGTCCCTGCTTGTTTGTGGTGAAGCCACCAGCTGCTCCTGAGCAGTGCTCAGAGTATCTGACTCTGCAACGATGGTTTCCTCTTGACGAATAGGTTCCTGTGGAATTGGCTCTGTCCCTGGTGGTGGCACCACAGATGCACTTGGATAACTGGGGGCAACCCTGTCTTCAGTCATTGCATCTGGAACCTTCATTTCAATTTCCCCTTGTCTGGGAAGTATCTGATCTACATGTCTGCATACTACCCTACCATCACCCAACATGACCTTGTATGATACTGGACCTGTCATTGAGTCTATGAAGCCAGGAATCCACTTTGGTCCATAACTGAAATTCCTGGTAAGGATCGCATCTCCTTCTCCAAAACTTCGGCTCTTTGTTCCTTTGTCATGGTTTTCTTTTTGTTTGTTTTGTCTGTTTTCCATTTTCCTTTTTAGGTCTGGGTGGACAAGGTCAAGAGTGGAACGTAGTCTATGACCTACTAACATCTCAGCAGGAGAGAGTCCTGTGGTGGATTGAGGTGTTATACTGTAGCTGAACAGAACCCGTGACACTTCGGCTGCTAAACTCCCTTCTGCACTTTTTTTCATCATCTCCTTAAATGTTTGTACGGTTCTCTCCGCAAGTCCATTCGAGGACGGATGATATGGAGCCGAGGTCACCTGCACTATGCCATTTTTTCTCAAGAACTCTTTTGTCTCTGGACTCACAAAACAAGTGGCATTGTCACTCACCACGATCTCCGGTAGCCCTTGATTACTGAAGCTCCGACGCAGGCAGTCTATAGTCGTAGTGGCGGAAGCAGAATTTACAGGATAAACATCCATCCATTTGGAATGTGCATCAATGATTATGAGGAACATCTTCCCCATGAATAGACCCGCATAATCTAAGTGCAATCTTCTCCATGGTTTATCCGGCCACTCCCAGGGGTGGAGAGGAGCCGCTGCTGGTGCCTTCCGGTGTTCCTGACGAGTGCTGCATGTCTTGACTAGATTTTCTATCTCCTCATCTAGCTTTGGCCACCACAAGTAAGTCCTAGCCAAGGCTTTCATACGCGAGACCCCAGGATGACACTGATGTAGTTGCTCTAGGATAGACTGTCGTGCTGGCTGTGGAATAATCACTCGTGCTCCCCACAACACGCAACCATCCTGCACACTCAGCTCTGTTTTCCTGACACTGTAGGGTGTGAAGTCAGCCCCTTCCGGATGCTGTGGCCATCCCCTCACCACATATTCTCGAACTCTAGACAGTACTGGATCTTTACCTGTCCATGTTCTTACTTGCTCTGCAGTCACAAGTGCCGTGTCAGTGTCCTCCAACATCAAAACTCTGTCCTCTGGAGCTGCACGGATAGGTGTGCCTGGCAGTGGAAGACGGCTCAAGGCATCTGCGTTCCCATGGTACTTGCCTGCCTTGTAGACGATGACATACTCATATGCCCTCAACGTCACTGCCCACCTCTGGATCCGGGGTGACACCATCTGTGGAACTGCTTTCATTTAATTGAAAAGAGAGAGAAGAGGTTTATGATCAGTGCATATGGTGAACTTCCTGCCATATATGTACTTGTGGAACCTCTGTAACCCAAACATTACTGCTAACCCCTTTTTGTCTAACTGGGAATAGTTTTTTCCGCTGGTGTTAGAGTTCGGGACATAAACCCTATTGGTCTTTCAGTTCCATCTTCCATATAGTGTGAAAGAACTGCCCCCACCCCATAATGTGAAGCATCACAAGAGAGAATGATGTCTTTCTCTGCATTGTAGTGAACCAGCACATCCGACGACAGCATCAGTTTCTTGGACTGTTCAAATGAAACCCCCTGCTCCTCTCCCCACTGCCACTGTGTCTCCTTGTGCAGTAGTTTGTGAAGAGGTGTTAACACAGTTGACAAGTTTGGTAAAAACCTGTTATAATAGTTCAGCAGTCCCAGGTAAGCTTTTAACTCAGCCACATTTGTAGGAGCAGGGGCGTCCTGCAGTGCTTGTACCTTCTCCTTGAGTGGATGGAGCCCGGTGGCGTCCACTCTGTGTCCCAGGAACACTGCCTCATTCCCCAGGAAATTGCACTTACTCCTCTTGAGCCGGAACCCTGCCCTCTCCAATCTCTGTTACCTCTCTCAGAGTGCTCAGATGCTCCTGGTCGGTTCTTCCCGTCACCAGAATATCATCCAGATAGATGGAAACATGTGGAATCCCTTGCAGTACACCTTCAATTGTCCTCTGGAAGATAGCTGGACTAGATGAGACACCAAACGGTAAGCAGTTATATGTAAACAAGCCCTTGTGTGTATTTATGGTGACATACTTCTTTGATTCGTCATCCAGTGTAATCTGCAAGTAGGCATGACTCATATCCAACTTTGTGAATTTCTTTCCTCCAGCCAGGTTTGCAAAGAGATCCTCTGTTTTGGGAATCGGATACTGCTCTAGTTTGGACACCCGATTGACTGTCAATTTATAGCCTCCACAGAGTCTTACCAAATTGTCCAGTTTTAAAACAGATACTATGGGAGCTGCCCATTCCGAACATTTCACTGGCTCCAGTATGCTCTCTCTCAATAGACGGTCAAGCTCAGCCTCTACCTTTGGCTTCATGGCATAAGGCACAGGTCGTTGTTTAAAAAACCTTGGCGGTGCCTCCTTGTCTACATAAATCTTAGCTGGGGGGCCATTAAATGTGCCAAGTTCCTCCTTGAACACATTCTCATGTTCACTCAATACTTCTTGCAAAGTCAACTGTTTGCCCGCATCCATTTGATGTACTGCTCCCCAGTCTAATTTAAGTTCTTTTATCCAGCCCCGACCTAACAGGTTTGGTCTGGTACCCGATACTATAACTACAGGTAGCTGTTCCACTGTGTCCCTGTGTTGCACAGTTACATTAGCTGTACCTAATGTCGCTACTCGTTCACCTGTATATGTTTTAAGATGCAGGGAGCAAGGCTTTAACTCTGGAACTTTTGCACGGTTCCACTATTTTGAGTACTCTGCCTTGTTCACTATGGTCACGCCGCACCCTGTATCCACTTCAAAGTTCACCTTAGAGTCATTTACTGTCAGTTGCAATGTGATAGGAGCCACTTTTGGAATGTTCTCTAACATGCTATACATTATGAACATGTCCTCTTCTTCCTCAGCTTCCCCGCTAATGTGGTGTGCTCCATGTTTTTTCACTTCTCTCCCTTGGTTTTGCTGTCCTCCCCCTTTTGGTTTGGATTCCTCCACAGGTGATTTCGCCCTGCAAGCTCGTTTTATGTGTCCTTGTTTCCTACACTTGTTGCACTTTTCCTCCAGAAACCGGCATTCACTTGCCAGGTGATCGCCCTTGCGTCTATAACATGCCTTCATATGCTCACGTTGTGGTTTCTGATGCATGTTCAACTTGTGCACAACAACCTGACCTGCAACTTGCGTAGCATTAGCTCTGTCTGAACCCTGTATTTCTTTTACATCTCGGTTCGCTGTCTCTATGGCTTGAGCAAGTTCCAATGCTTTTCATAAGTAAGCCCAGTCTCAGATAATAATCTACGCTGCATTCGGTCGTCCATAATTCTGCAAACTAGCCTATCTCGCAGCATTTCCTTCAGGTTGTTCCCATAATTGCAATCTTGTGCTAATTTACGCAACACCACTACATAGTCCATTACGCTCTCTTCCTCTTTCCTGTTCCTTGAATTAAACTTGAACTGCTGTACAATCTCACTAGGCTTAGGGTTGAAATGTTCTTTTAGCAAAGCCACTAATTCAACAAATGATTTGTCTCCAGGCTTTTCAGGACTGAGCAGATTCTTCATCAAACTGTAGGTTTGGCTTCCCACTGAACTAAGCAGAATGGCTTTCCTTTTTCCGGCATCATTTATTTCATTTGCTTCGAAAAAATAAGCCAACACTTCACAGTAATCCTCCCATGTTTGTGCTTGACTATCAAAAGCGGAAACCGTTCCTACCGTGGCAGCCATAAGAACATAAGAACATAAGAAGTAGGAGCAGGAGTAGGCCATACGGCCCCTCAGGCCTGCTCCGCCATTCAATAGGATCATGGCTGATCTGAATCTAGACTCACGTCCACTTCCCTGCCCTTTCCCCGTAACCCCTAATTCCCTTATCTGCTAGGAAACTGTCTATCTCCATTTTAAATTTATTTAATGTTGCAGCTTCCACAGCTCTCTGGGGTAGCAAATTCCATAGATTTACTACCCTCTGAGTGAAGAAGTTTCTCCTCATCTCAGTTTTGAAAGGGCAGCCCCTTATTCTAAGATTATGCCCCCTAGTTCTAGTCTCACCCATCAGTGGAAGCATCCTCACCGCATCCACCCGATCAAGCCCCCTCACAATCTTATATGTTTCGATAAGATCGCCTCTCATTCTTCTGAACTCCAATGAGTAGAGTCCCAACCTACTCAACCTTTCCTCATACGTCAACCCCCTCATCTCCGGAATCAACTGAGTGAACCTTCTCTGAACCGCCTCGAGAGCAAGTATATCTTTTCTTAAATATGGAAACCAAAACTGCACGCAGTATTCCAGGTGTGGCCTCACCAATACCCTGTATAACTGAAGCAAGACTTCCCTGTTTTTATACTCCATCCCCTTTGCAATAAAAACCAAGATTCCATTGGCCTTCCTGATCACCTGCTGCACCTACATACTAACTTTTTGTGTTTCATGCACCAGGACCCCCAGATCCCTTTGTACTGTAGCACTTTGCAGTTTCTCTCCATTTAGATAATAACTTGCTCTTTGATTTTTTCTGCCAAAGTGCATAACCTCACACTTTCCAACATTATATTCCATCTGCCAAATCTCTGCCCACTCACTTAGCCTGTCTATGTCCTCCTCACTCACTGCTTTCCCTCCCATCTTTGTATCGTCGGCAAACTTGGATATGTTGCACTCGGTCCCTTCCTCCAAATATTTAATATAGATTGTAAAGAGTTGGGGTCCCAGCACTGACCCCTGCAGAACACCACTAGTTACTGATTGCCAGCCCGAGAATGAACCATTTATCCCAACTCTTTGTTTTCTGTTAGATAGCCAATCTTCCACCCATGCCAGTATATTACCCCCAATCCCGTGATTTTTTATCTTGATCAGTAATCTTTTGTGTGGAACCTTGTCAAATGCCTTTTGGAAGTCCAAATACACTACATCCACTGGTTCCCCTTTATCCACCCTGTATGTTACGTCCTCAAAGAATTCGAGCAAATTTGTCAAACATGACTTCCCCTTCATAAAACCATGCTGACTCTGTCCTATTAAATTATGTTTATCCAAATGCTCTGTTACTGTTTCCTTAATAATGGACTCCAACATTTTGCCAACCACAGATGTTAGGCTAACTGGTCTATAGTTTCCGGCTTTTTGTCTACTTCCCTTCTTAAATAAGGGTGTTACATTAGCAGTTTTCCAATCTGCCGGGACCTTTCCTGAGTCCAGGGAGTTTTGGAAAATAATCGCCAATGCATCCACAATCCCTACCGCCACTTCTCTCAAGACCCTAGGATGTAGGCCATCAGGTCCGGGGGATTTATTCGCCTTAAGTCCCATTATTTTACCGAGTACCATCTCCTTAGTGATTTTAATCATGTTTAGCTCCTCCCCGCCCCCCCCATTGCCCCCTGTTTGTCCAGTGTTGGGATATTTTTAGTGTCCTCTACTGTAAAGGCTGATACAAAATATTTGTTCAGTGTCTTTGCCATCTCCATGTTCCCCACCACTAGTTTCCCGGTCCCATCCTCTAAGGGACCAACGTTCACTTTAGCCACCCTTTTTCTTTTTATATAGCTGTAGAAACTCTTGCTATCTGTTTTTATATTTTTTGCTAGTTTACTTTCATAATCTATCTTCCCTTTCTTAATTAATCTTTTAGTTATTGTTTGCTGGCTTTTAAATGCTTCCCAATCTTCTATCCTCCCACTAGATTTGGCTACTTTATATGCCCTTGTTTTCAGTCGGATACTATCCTTTATTACTTTACTAAGCCACGGATGGCTGTCTTTTCTTTTACTCCCCTTTTTCCTCAGTGGAATATATTTATCTTGAAAGATGTGAAATATCTCCTTGAATGTAGACCACTGCTCTTGTACCGTCTTACACTTTAATCTGTTTTCCCGGTCCACTTTAGTCAATTCTACTCTCATACCTTCATAGTCTCCTTTATTTAAGCTCAGTACGCTGGTTTGAGATCCAACTCTCTCACCCTCAAACTGAATTTGGAATTCAACCATATTATGGTGACTCATTCCAAGGGGATCCTTTACTAGGACATTTTTTATTAATCCTGTCTCATTACACAGGACCAGATCTAAGATTGCCTGCCCCCTGATTGGTTCAGTTACATACTGCTCAAGGAACCCATCCCTAATACACTCTATGAACTCTTCCTCAAGGCTGCCATGCCCAATTTGATTACTCCAGTCAATATGAAAGTTAAAATCCCCCATGATTATAGCTGTTCCCTTATTACAAGCCCCAACTATTTCCTGATTTATACACCGACCAACAGAGTTGCAACTGTTAGGAGGCCTATAGACTACGCCAACTAGTGACTTTTTCCCCTTATTATTCCTTATCTCCACCCAAACTGTTTCACTATCCTGATCCTTTGACCCAATATCATTTCTCACTGTTGCAGTGATTCCATCCTTGATTAACATAGCAACCCCACCTCCCTTTCCTTCCTGTCTGTCCTTCCTAATTGTCAAATACCCTTGTATGTTTAGTTCCCAGTCATGATCATCTTGCAGCCATATTTCCGTAATGGCCACCAGATCATACCCATGTGTAGTTATTTGTACCGTTAACTCGTCTATTTTGTTACGAATGCTGCGTGCATTCAGATAAAGAACTTTCAAATATGTTTTCTGACAATTTATTCCTGCTTTTACCCCCTTTACTACTTTACCATTATACATTCTGTCCCTTCCTGACACGCTCTGGTTTTTAATTCCCCCACTGCTACCTTGCTCTATTGCCTTCTCCACTGTCATTTTTATTTTTCGCTCTCTTAAAACCTCCCCCCCCACTAATTAGTTTAAAGCCCTCTCTACAGCCCTAGTTATTCGATTCGCCAGGACTCTAGTCCCAGCACTGGCCAAGTGAAGTCCGTCCCAACGGAACAGCTCTCTCCTGTCCCAGTACTGATGCCAGTGTCCCAAGAAGCAAAACCCATTTCTCCCACACCAGTCTTTGAGCCACGCATTTAACTCTCTAATTTTATTTACCCTAGCCAAATTTGCACGTGGCACAGGTAGTAATCCAGAGATTATTACCCTTGTGGTTCTGCTTTTTAATTTGGCCCCTAGCTGCTCAAACTCCCTCAGCAGAACCTCTTTGCTTGTCCTATCTATGTCGTTGGTACCAACATGGACCACAACAACTGGATCCTCCCCCTCCCACTCCAAGTTTCTCTCCAGCCCAGAGGAGATGTCCTTAACCCTGGCACCGGGCAGGCAACACAGTCTTCGGGACTCTCGCTCTCGGCTGCAAAGAACCCTATCTATCCTAACGATACTATCCCCTACCACTACAACATTTCTTTTAACTCCCCCCACTTGAATGGCCCCCCGCTCCACGGTGCTGTGGCCAGGTTGCTCATCCTCCCCGCAGTCCCCGTTCTCATCCTCACAGGGATGGAGAGCCTCAAACCTGTTGGACAAGGGCAAGGGCTGCGGCTCCTCCAACACTACCTCCTGGGTCCCCGTACCTGCCTCACTTCTAGTCACACCATCCTGACCCTGGCCACGGACTACATCTGAATTAATTAATCTAATTGGTGTGACTACTTCCTGGAACACAGAGTCCAGGTAACTCTCCCCCTCCCTGATGTGTCTCAGTGTTTGAAGCTCGGACTCCAGCTCATCAACACGGAGCCGGAATTCCTCGAGCAGCCAACACTTACTGCAAATGTGATCACCGTGATCATCAATGGTGTCCACCAGCTCCCACATATTGCAGCAGCAACACATCACCTGATCTCCCATTCTATGTAATTAATTAAATTTATTAATATTATTTTTAAATACCCACTGCCCCGATTCTAGATGATGAATATCGCACCTTAGAAACTATAAACCAGAGTTTAAGCTTAAAAAGAGAGAAATACTCACCAACCAATCACTTACCTGCATTCTGGTGACGTCACACTTCGATTTCTTTTTACCTCTCTCCTTCCCTTTGAGTTCTGAGTTCGGAGACTGGTAAGCCTTACCTGGGTCTCGGGAGCCTTTTATAGCCCCGCTCTGCCGCTGAAACACCCGCCAACGCTCTGAGGCCTTACCTGGGTCTCGGGAGCCTTTTATAGCCCCGCTCTGCCGCTGAAACACCCACCGATGCTCTGAGGCCTGACCTGGGTCTCGGGGGCCTTTTATAGCCCCGCTCTGCCGCTGAAACACCCGCCGACGCTCTGAGGCCTTACCAGGGTCTCGGGAGCCTTTAATAGCCCCGCTCTGCCGCTGAAACACCCACCGACGCTCTGAGGCCTTACCTGGGTCTCAGGAGCCTTTTATAGCCCTGCTCTGCCGCTGAAACACCCGCCGACGCTCTGAGGCCTTACCTGGGTCTCGGGAGCCTTTTATAGCCCCGCTCTGCCGCTGAAACACCCGCCGACGCTCTGAGGCCTTACCTGGGTCTCTGGAGCCTTTTGTAGCCCCGCTCTGCCGCTGAAACACCCGCCGGCGCTCTGAGGCCTTACCTGGGTCTCGGGAGCCTTTTGTAGCCCCGCTCTGCCGCTGAAACACCCGCCGACGCTCTGAGGCCTTACCTGGGTCTCGGGAGCCTTTTATAGCCCCGCTCTGCCGCTGAAACACCCGCCGACGCTCTGACAGGGAGTTGGGAATTGACTTTTATTGTGTGACTATATAAAGTTGTATCACTGTCAGAGTAAATACGGTAACACCGCAGGGAACTGAAGGAGGATTTGATGGGCCAACCGGGGCTGATCCACCCACAGAAATATCAGCCCAGCAGTTTAAATCAGGAAGCGCTGAAACTCATCCTGGCTTCCAGACACGAGGCGGGGAGTTTCATTGAGGATTGAAATTGTCCCGTTTGTCTTGATTTCTTCACCGATCCAGTTATACTGGAGTGCGGGCACAACTTGTGCCGCGCCTGTGTCACCCGGCCTCGCGAACACCAGGAGGCGACAAACTCCTGGCCAGAATGTAGAGAGGAATTTGCAGACAGAAACCTCCAGGTCAATCAGGCTCTCTTCCAGCTGGTAGCTAACCGTAGCTCGTAATTTTGTTGTTTAAACATCCTGGCAGACTTTTCTTCTTTATCCAGGGTCCGTTAGTTACCTCGTTACCAAATGTGATAAATCCATGTAGTGAGACAAGGACTCGAAGAGGCGATATCGTAGAATTAGCATGAGTACTTTATTAACAGAGTAACAAACATCATGCCTGCATCCTGGCATTTCACCTTTGCTGACCTTGACAGGAAGAAAACCTCTGACCTTAACAGGAAGCAAACCTCTGACCTTAGCAGCAGCATTGGCTACAGCACCACCTGGTGGATAACCTTAATCATAACATCCCAGATTACTATACCCCTAGTTCTAGATTCCCCCACTAAGGGAAACATCCTCTCAGCATCCACCCTGTCAATCCCCCTCAGAATCTTATATGTTTCAATAAGATCACTTCTCATTCTTCTAAGCTCCAATGAGTATAGGCTCAACCTGCTCAACCTTTTGCCATACGTCAACCCCTTCATCCCAGGAATCAACTTAGTGAACCTTCTCTGCACTGCCTCCAATGCAAGTATATCCTTCCTTAAATATGGAGGCCAAAACTGTCCGCAGTACTCCAGGTGCAGTCTCACCAACGCCCTGTAAAGTTGCATCAAAACTTCCCTACTTTTATAACCCATACCCCTTGCAATAAAGGCCAACATTCCATCAGCTATCCTGGGATTGCCATTTTAGTGCTGAATTAGAAGCAGTTCTGTGTGGGCCCATACCTAAGAATTGGGTCGAAGCTGCCCAACCTCCTTTTGTAGAGGCCCCTTACAGCCATCAGATAGGGGAGGCTTTCATCTTATCAATTTTAGTTCGATATGAATCCAGGTCCAACTGATAAAAGGCCAGTACCTAAAGAAATGCCCAATTCCAGACACAAACTCTAAGATTATGAGGTATCACCACAGAAGTGAATAGTACAATCATTGTCTGCTGCCCCACAGTGTGTATAGCAGCCACTGGCAGGTACCTCACCTAACGCAGCAGTAAGGTGAGGGTGGCCTGGGAGCACAGCAGGTAATTTCAACCCCCACAAATGGTGGGTTTGGGTCGGGTGGGAAGTTAAGATGTTAAAAATCTGAAAAGGGACCCAACCTACCTTGAATCCGTCCACTTGCGGTTTGAACAGAGGCGGGACAAGGGACAGGCGACCAATCCACTCTCAGGAGGCAGATCAGTCGTTGAAACTTTTTAAGGAGGCTGCGGGGCTCCATTTTAATAAGGTTTCTATTTTTAACCACAGTCGGCTGGGTTTCTCGGGAAACCTGGCAGGTAAAAGGAGGCGAGAAGGGCTCCATCAGGTAAGTGCCTTTACAGCACTGCTTATGGGCCAGGAGGACCAGGAGTGTTCCCTCCCAGCCCAACAATCTAACCTGTAAACATCCCCTCACCTCCACGATCTCCCCCCTGTAATGATCAGTAACATGTCATTCTAGAATGGTACACTAGGTGGAGCTGTATGTTTAGTAGTGGGCTACCCACAAGGCAGTAGTCAAGATGGATGCTGTACACTAGTCCACATGGCTGAATAAATGACTAGCTCAAGCTAGCTGTTCATAATGAAAACGTCTATTTATTTATGAACATAACATGGTACCAGGATTGGTAACATCTGCTGAATATTGTGAAACGCGACATGGAGAATTTGAAGCCACCGGAGGGTTTGAAACTCACGGGGAATGTTGACTGCAATTGGCGGACTTTCAAACAACAATTCGAACTCTACATTGCTGCCATCGGGTTCGGTACGATGCCAGATGCAAGGAAAATAGCATTACTGCTCATGCTTGCAGGCCCGCAGGCAATAGAGGTATTTGCATTTGATCAAGAGGAGGACAGAAAAAAAATGGACGATGTGCTAAAGAAGTTTGATACACATTGTTCTCCCAAAAAGAACGAGACCTATGAGAGGTATGTGTTCCATTCACGGACGCAGCAGCAAAATGAGACTGAAAGCACAGACATGTAATTTCTCTGAACTGAAATCACCCATGATTCATGACCAGATTGTGTTTGGTATTCATGATAAAAAAGGTCAGGGAACATTTATTGAGAGAAACTGAACTAACATTGGAGAAAGCTGTGAAAATATGCCATGCCAGTGAGCTAGCTCAACAGCACACAAAGACTTTCAGTGAAATTAATAATAATGCGACTGTAGTAAGTGATAGTGCTGCTGTCGGTGCTGTGTCCTACAAGGGGAAGAAACGTGGGCAGAACAGAAATGCAAAGCAATCGGAGGATGGAATTTTTAATTGTTAATGCTGTGGTTACCAGCACCAGTCAAGACAATGCCCAGCGTTTGGAAAAATGTGCACAAAATGTAATGGAAAGAATCACTTTGCCAAACAATGCTTTTCAAAAGTAAAAACAAAGAAAGGGCAACAAGTCAATGTGATTGAGGACACTGATTTAAGTGAGACATTTTTTGTAGGAATGGTGTCATGTGACAATATAGAAAAGGATACAGAAAATGTGCAGCCCTCAGGAATGGACAATGCTGAACATAAAGTTAATGCAGTAAAAGAGGACAAATGGATGATGCCACTGCAGGTAAATGGAGCATTAGTTACATTGAAACTAGACACTGGGGCAAAAGCAAATTTAATCAGTATGAGTGACATTAAACATATGAAAGAAAAGCCCAAAATACAGAAAAAGTCAGTACTACTGAAGAACTATAATGGACAGAAAATAGATAGCTTAGGTGTGTGCAGACTTAAAGTGACAGTCAAAGACAAAGTGCATCATCTCATGTTTTCTGTTGTGGCTGAAGGACTTGATTCACTACTAGGTGACAAAGCTTGTGAGGACTTAGAACTGGTCAAGAGAGTCTACTGTATAAACTGTGCCATAAGCAGACCAGATGACTCCGTGGATTCTGTAGTGAGTAATTTCCAGGATGTGTTCAAAGGATTTGGAGTTCTACCATTCACTTACAAGATCCAGCTAAAGCAGGATGCTCAGCCAGTGGTACATGCACCATGGAGAGTTCCAGCACCCCTGCGTGACCGGCTCAAGAAAGATTTGGACAGAATGACCACACTAGGAGTCATCAGGAAAGTCGAAGAGCCAACAGACTGGGTTAACTCCATGGTAAGTGTAAAGAAAAAGAGCAATGATCTAAGAGTATGCATGGATCCAAAGGACTTAAATGCAAACATAAAACGTGAACACTACCAGATTCCCAAGCGAGAAGAAATCACCAGTGAAATGTCAGGTGCCAAATACTTCACAAAGCTCGATGCCTCACAAGGATTTTGGCAACTAAAACTGGATGAAGAGAGCACCAAATACTGTACCTTCAACACACCATTTGGCAGGTATTGTTTCCTCAGAATGCCTTTCGGGATAATATCTGCATCTGAAATCTTTCATAGAGCGATGGAACACATAATTGAAGGTCTGGAAGGAGTGCGGGTCTATGTTGATGACATCATCATCTGGGGCTCCACACTGAAAAAACACAATGAGAGACTGACTAAAGTGCTACAGAACATACGCCGGAATGGACTGAAGCTCAACAAAGCCAAGTGTCAATTTGGCGTCCAGGAAGTCACTTTCCTAGGAGATAATCTATCTGGTAAAGGAATAGAGCCAGATATGGAAAAAGTAAACGCCATACTCAACATGGCCCGACCCACTGACAAAAAAGGAGTGCTATGCATCATGGGGATGATAAACTTCATTGGAAAGTTCATTCCTAACTTGTCAGCCAAGACAGCCTGTCTGTGAGACCTGCTACATAAAACAAATGAGTTCGCATGGACAGAAAGACATGAACAAGAGTGGATGAACCTTAAAACAGTGCTGACAACCACACCTGTACTCACCTTCTTTGACCCAACAAAGAGAATCAAACTGTCAACGGATGTATCAAAAGATGGCCTAGGCGCGGTCTTGCTACAAGCAGAGGGTGAAGATTGGAAGCCTGTTGCCTATGCCTCCAGGTCTATGACTGATTCTGAGTGTCGATACGCCCAGATTGAAAAGGAATGTCTAGGCTTGGTAGTTGGACTAGAAAAGTTCCATGGCTACATATATGGACTTCCCACCTTCACAGTTGAGACAGACCACTGCCCACTGGTTGCCATCATAAAAAAATATCTGAATGCGATGTCTCCAAGGATTCAACGACTCATGATGAAGCTGCAAAGATATGACTTTGAACTGATCTACACACCAGGCAAACACATAGTGTTAGCAGATGCACTATCCCGAGCACCCACAATGAGTCATGTGAGCTCTACTGAGGAAGACATGGATGTTCATGTGAGTATGGTCACTGCGGCACTGCCCATGTCAGACACAAAATCAAAGCAAATAGCAGAAGAAACAGTAAAAGATACAGTGTTACAAACAGTAATAGAGAACATTCATCATGGTTGGCCAAAAGGTTCCTGTCCAAAGTACTATCACATCTAGTCAGAGTTAAGTGTCGCAAGTGGACTATTACTAAAACAGAACAGAATAGTCATTCCACAGGCTCTACGTCAAGACATGCTCAAAAGGATTCATGAGGGACACCTCGGAATTGAAAAATGCAAAAGGAGAGCAAGAGACACTGTTTATTGGCCTGGCATAAATAAGGACATTGAGAACATGATAGGCATATGTGAGACATGTCAGAAACACCAAAACAAACAAGCAAAGGAACCAATGATAGTAGCTGACTTACCAACAGCACCATGGCAAAAGGTTGGTATGGACCTCTTTCATTGTCTGCTGCCCAACAGTGTGTATAGCAGCCACTGGCAGGTACCTCACCTAATGCAGCAGTAAGGTGAGGGTAGCCTGGGAACACAGCGGGTAATTTCAACCCCCACAAATGGTGGGTTTGGGTCGGGTGGGAAGTTAAGATGTTAAAAATCTGAAAAGGGACCCAACCCACCTCGAACCCATCCACTTGCGGTTTTAACAGAGACAAGGGACAGGCGACCAATACACTCTCAGGAGGCAGATCAGTCATTGAAACTTTTTAAGGAGGCTGCGGGGCTCCATTTTAACAAGGTTTCTATTTTTAACCACAGTCGGCCGGGTTTCTCGGGAAACCTGGCAGGTAAAAGGAGGCGAGAAGGGCTCCATCAGGTAAGTGCCTTTACAACACTGCTTATGGGCCAGGAGGAGCAGGAGTGTTCCCTCCCAGCCCAACAAGCTAACCTGTAAACACCCCCTCACCTCCACGATCTCCCCCCTGTAATGATCAGTAACATGTCATTCTAGAATGGTACACTAGGTGGAGCTGTATGTTTAGTAGTGGGCTACCCACAAGGCAGTAGTCAAGATGGATGCTGTACACTAGTCCACATGGCTGAATAAATGACTAGCTCAAGCTAGCTGTTCATAATGAAAACGTCTATTTATTTATGAACATAACACCCCCAACATCCCCCCCATCACCAAACACCCTGTGATCACAACCCCCCCTATCTGACTGAAGAAGGCCACGGGGTTTCCCAACAGATACTCCATAGACTAAGGCAAGAAGAAGGCAGGAAGGGGGTGATTCCAAAGGCTAGACGAGCTGGAGGAGAAAATGGTGAAGCACTGCTTTAAAAGAAAACAAGAGAGAATAAACCTGACCCATTTCTGCCTCTGCAACCAGCTGAATTCCTTCTCCGAGTTTCTGTTTATGTGATTGTAGAACTACTAAACATCCAGCTGGGTCAGCTCTTCATTCTGCCTCTGCACCCAGATGAAGTTTTGTTTGTTTACCTCCATAACTTGCTCAATCTGTCCTCCCTTGCTGCCTCTGTAACCAGCCACGCCAGCCAGGAATCATCAGAATGGAATTGTCCAGTACTGTTTCAGACCACTAACAAAAATGTACATTGAACAATAAAAATTAATTAATTGCAAGTCATTTTCGATTCACAAACTGCTTTAAATCCATACAGCAGAGCACAAGGAAATGGACAGCAAAAGTATCTTAGGCCTTGAAAGGAAAGTAAGTCAATGAGAACACCGATTACTGGATTGGTTTGTGCTGTGGTTCTATACATAGACAAGCACACACATACACACACAACAACAACTTGCATTTATATCATAGGATTACATTACAGAGAATATACGGCACAGAAACAGGCCATTCGGCCCAACCAGTCCATGCTGGCATTTATGCTCCACTCGAGCCTCCTCCCGTCTTTCCTCATCTAACTCTATCAGCATAACCCTCTATTCCCTTCTCCCTCGTATGCTTATCTAACCACCCCTTAAATACATCTATACTTTTCGCTTCAACCACTCCCTGTGGTAGCGAGTTCCACATTCTCACCACTCTCTGGGTAAAGAAGTTTCTTCTGAATTCCCTATTTGATTTCTTGGTGACTATCTTATATTGATGGCCTCTAGTTATGTTCTTCCCCACAAGTGGAAACACTCTCTCTGTATCTACTCTATCAAAACCTTTCATAATTTTAAAGACCTCTATTAGGTCGCCCCTCAGCCTTCTTTTTTCAAGCGAACAGAGACCCAGCCTGTTCATCCTTTCCTGATGGGTATACCCTCACATTTCTGGTATCATCCTTGTAAATCTTCTCTGCACCTTCTCCAGTGCCTCTATATCCTTTTTATAATATGGCGACCAGACCTGTACACAGTACTCTAAATGTGGTCTAACCAAGGTTCGAGGTTCGATACAGGTTTAGAATAAGTTCCCTACTTTTCAATTCTATACCTCTAGAAATAAACCCTAGTGCTTGGTTTGCTTTTTTTTATGGCCTTGCTAACCTGCGTCACAACTTTTAGTGATTGTGTATTTGTACTCCAAGATCCCTTTGTTCCTCTACCCCACCCAGACTTGTACCCTCCGAGTGATAAGTGACCTCCCTATTCCTCCTCCCAAAATGTAATACCTCACATTTATCTGTGTTGAACTTCATTTGCCAATTATATGCCCATTCTGCAAGTTTATTAATGTCCTCCTGTAATTTGTTGCAGTCCTCCTCAGTATTGACTATCCTCCCCCAATTTGGTGTCATCTGCAAATTTAGAAATTGTGTTTTTGATTCCAAAGTCTAAATCGTTAATATAATAATCGTGCCTTTAATGTAGTACAATACAATACAATACAAATCGCTTTATTGGCATGATAAGGTACATCTTATGTTGCCAAAGCATCAAAATACATTTATGGTTGAACACATAAACGCGGTTCCATTCATACAGTGTATAAACAGGTATATCCCTGAGTTTATAAATATACATTCGCCTTGTTTATATATACTCTTGTCTTAGTTTACTGGTTGTCCCTCTGTTCATGGCAAGCTGTAACATAGTGTGCCGCCAGTGTTACACAGCTTCTCTCCTCCCCCAGTAGGAATGGGAGTTTTTGGTTGTCAGTCAGATTTCTGAATCTCAAGATGCTTCACAAGAGGGTTATCAATATAAATTTGACACCGAGCCACATAAGGAGATATTAGGTCAGGTGACCAAAAAGCTTGGTCAAAGAGGTAGGTTTTAAGGAGCATCTTAACGAAGGAGAGAGAGAGAGGCGGAGAGGTGAAGAGACAGAGAGGCAGAGAGGCAGAGAGGAGGAGGTGGAGATGTGGAGAGATGGAGAGGTGGAGAGGTGGAGAGGCGGAGAGGCGGAGAGGTTTAGGGAGGGAATGCTAGCGCTTGGGGCCAAGGCAGTTGAAAGCACGGCCACCAATGGTGGCGTGATTAAAATCGGGGATACGCAATATGCCAGAATTGGAGGAGCGCAGAGATCTCAAAGGCTTGTAAGGCTGGAGAAGACTACAGAGATTGGGAGGGGTGAGGCCAATGGAGGGATTTGAAAACAAGAATGAGGATTTTAAAATTGCGGCGTTGCCGGACCAGGAGCCAGTGTAGGTCAGCGAGCACTGGGGTGGTGGGTGAACAGGACTTGGTGCGAGTTAAGATACGGGCAGCAGAGTTTTGGATGAGCGCAAGTTTACATGGGGGGGGGGGGGGAAGATGGGGGGCCAGCCAGGACAGCGGTGGAATAGTGAAGTCTAGAGGTAACAAAGGCATGGATCAGGGGTTCAGCAGCAGATTAGCTGAGGCAGGGAGTTATTGAGGTGGAAATAGGCACACACACACACACACACACACACACACACACACACACACAAAGTACATACAATATAAATATATATATATGTACAAGTGTGTGTATATGTACACATACATATATATATACACACACACATATATAGAGAGAATTGTGTCTTAAAAGTATAATGCTGCACCATTATCTATGCTGTTGTGCTAGGAAAAGGCCAACCGCAATTCCACTTCAGTAGTCACAGCAATAAACAGCGCTGCACTATTTATTTATGTGTGACAGAGTTCTCCTTTTTCCACCTCACTTCAAAAGACAGAAAACGCTGACAATGTGTCTCCAGTTAGTGGCCTTTGTTTCATTGCGCATTACACATGCTTTTATCCCACGCACATGCCTTCGTGTATTACTGATTCCAATCGCCTGATTTCACTGTAAGGCTAATCCAGGGGGATGCTATTTCTACACATGTGGTCCGAGTCTTGCTCGGGACTCATTGGAAACAGCTGCAGCATCCGGCGCTGGGGGGGGCAGCTCGCAGTAGAGGAGACGTAGGCCCCAGTCTGCAGAAGTCCAGCTCGTGGTTTAAAAAAAACCTGCCGTTACCATGGCAGTGCAACATGAGTCCAGCCTGTGGCACAAGTACCTGGAGACTGCCCATGACTTGATCAAGAGTCCATTATGTCTTTAGCAGAGAGAGAGAGAGAGAAACAATGGCCTTGGTCCCTCAGATTTGGAGCAGCTAACTATTAGTTGCAGATGTTTCAATAATAAACTACTTGAAATACAACCTTGCTGAATTAATAAAATTTGTAATAGTGCGAGACTTATGATCTCAGATAATTTTTATTGTGCAGGCTGCTGTTATGAGAGGATATTGCACCCTGCATGAAACAACAGCTGAGGAATGTAAATCATTTGGAGCCCTTGGTATATTAAAATTAAATTTAAAAATCTGCCAGCGTATGATTAGTCCTAATGTATAGACTGATTCCGGCAACAAATCATAATCCATTAGCAATATTAGATTGGGAGATGTTTTGTTTTATTCAGTACAAAAGCTGTAACATGTGCATTAAAATGGCTCGATGCAGCCCTTTTTAAAAAAAAATACATTTGGTGATGAATAAATCTCTGTCCTAGAAGAACAAATATCACTGTCAAAATGTATAGTGATTCCAGACATCAGTTCTTTAATGCCTTATAAATGAAGTATCATTATATAGAGCCATGATTAATTTCCTTGATGCGACTGACTAGGAGATGTGCATTGCTGGACTATGTATCACATCTTAGAAAGAAATGTAATCAGTTTTATTCATAAATTGATCTTTGTCAGCATGAGGCATTATGTAGTATTAATAATTAAACGGAAAGCATGCTTTAAAGGTGAGTAATGTATTTGGAGATTAGCACAAGCACTCGACGAGACTGAGGTGCATTAGTTACTGATGGTACGTACACTGCGCTTCATTATTGCACAGCAACCACCAAGTGCGAGTCTAGTGGTGGTAATAATATCCGTAAATCCTAACACCCAAGATATTTTGTGGCATATTTTCCTTCCCCTTGGATTTTCTCTCGGTCAAATATTTCCAGTGTAAAAATAATCATTATTATAACACGGTTAAAGCAGCCTGTTTCTCTGGAAACTTTGGAATTTGTAACAAAGTAGGTCAGATGGCCTACTTCATGACTGGTGGTCTATTTAGTTCTGTTCCCAGTAGTTGCTGCTCCTCTTCTTTTCAGAGGCTTTGGCACTTTTGATAGATACAGCTTCCATAGGTGTGGCCACCCTCCAATACTTCGTCCAAGTGGGTGTTATTGGGAGGCTACACGGGGTGTGTTGTAAGACTATTTGACCATCATAAAAAAAAGCCCCGTTCTCTTCTCACCTCAACGGCCAATGCACACTAGGGCAGATTTTCCTGACCCTTGTCCCTGCAAAACACCCTGGTGCAAAGGTCAGGAAAAGCGGGCAGAGAAAATTCCATTGCCTCAGATTCTCCGGGGGAGTGGAGCACAGCCTGTGCTTTTGCGCCTCGTATTTCCATTGCTGAAAGGCAAATGAGGTGGGAGAGGTCATTCCCGGCCTACTGCCAGGTTTTCCTGAAGGAACCTCCACGGGGCACTCCAGCGCAGGAGCTCCCGGTGAAACGTGGTGCTATGGCTGTCTCGGGATCCCAGCCACCCAGAGGGTCGGGATCCAGACCAGGGGCATGGGCCACTGAAAATGAGGGTTTATTTTAGTACTAGCGGCCCCCTTGCAATCAGGGTTACAGGAGCTCACGGATTTTGTATTAAGGGCGAGGGTGGTGGGGGCAGCAACCTGCCCTAGGCAGCCACTCACGCCCCACTATGAGGCCACTTCTGCTGGAGGCGTGCCTCAGATATGCCCCCCAAGCACCAAAGACCCACTTTCCATGGCCCCCACACCCCTGACCCTACCGATCCAGGTCCATTATATGTTGGAAACAGTTGAAAATGATTGTTGCTGACAAGATTTTAATCCTGTATATACTCACAAGTTCATTGAAGCGAAGGGGCATCTGTGCTGACGCTCTTTATAAATATTTCACTCCATTCCTTTCCGTCAGATTCCAACAGTTCCAGTCTCACCGCCAGAGCTGTTGAACAATAGGTTGCTGCGTCACTGAAATATGGAAGTAACACAGACTCCTGAAAATGCTTCCTTGGATAGCTACTAACTTCAGAGGGCTGAAGTAAAGAAGAAATTAAATGGTGCTAGCAATTGCAAAAAGACTTACTTAAGAACATAAAGGAATTTTTCTGGAACCATAAATTCAAGCTGGCGATATGTAAGGATGCTTAAATGTTATGTTTGGTGAACTGTATTGTACCGATATGAAAACTGGAGCTTGAAGACCAAAGCAGGAAGACTGGAGGCATTTGAGTTATGGTGCTACAGACATTTGCTGACAATTAGTTGAAGAAGAATATGACAAATAAGGTGGTCCTGGAACTAGGGCAAGAAAGGGATAAGTGATTGAGGCTGGTTATGATGAAAAGGATATCCAGGAGTTATAAGGAACGTTATTGGGGCTACTGTTATCTGGGAACGTTGCTGGTAATAGATCAAGAGGCAGGCAAAATGAACGTGATTAGACGATGTGATACAGTGGGCACAGGTACATCATCGGGCCAGATAGGGTCTACCTGTACAGAGACCAGCAAGTATGGAGTGCAGAGGTTGTCAACCTATGGAGCGGAGAAAGCACATAGGCCAGCCACTTCTTTGGGGCTGCTTCCACTCCACCGCCGTAACTTTGCTGGAATCTCGATGCAAATGGTTTCTGGCGTGTAAACTGGGTTTCTGGTGATGATGAGGAGAAAATTCTTGACTCAGAGGGTGGTGACTCTTTGGAATTCTCTACCCCAGGGGGCTGTGGAGGGTCATTGAGTATATTCAAGGCAGAGATCAATAGATTTTTGAATATTAAGGGATCAAGGGATATGGGGATAGTGCAGGAAAGTGGAGTTGAGGTCAGCCATGATCTTATTGAATGGCAGAGCAGGCTCGAGGGGCCAAATGGCCGACTCCTGCTCCTATTTATTATGTTCTTAAATAGGGTTTTTGGCATGTAAGCGAGGTTTCTGGCATGTAAGCGGGGTTTCTGCTGTGTAAACATGTCCTGCTGTACTTCCGGCGAAGTTACAGCATTGGAGTGGAAGCGGCTCCGAGGAAATTCCCGGCCTATAGCGAGAAAGAGAGAGAAATTGAAGCATTGCAAAGTTCCCTCCATTATCTGTCACGGCCTATCCAATTCCATACAAAGGGGGCCAGGTGCTACAGTTAGCTCAACTCCTCACAGTTAGCACTACCCAGCACCAAACATCTCGGTCCTACACGCTCAGCTCAGTGAACTGCAGCCACTGCTGTTGCATGTTTCCAGCCCGATTGCACGGAACCAGCCTCCAGCCCAGAGAGAGGGAGCAGAATGGTCAAGCAGGTTTCAGACAAATGTAAGAAGTCACACAACACCAGGTTATAGTCCAACAGCTTTATTTGAAATCACAAGCTTTCGGAGCGCTGCTCCTTCGTCAGGTGAAGTGGAGAAATGTATAAAGACACAGCTTATATAGTCAGAGAATCATGTCAGATGTTTACAGGTAATGTTTCCAACTGCCATTTATCACACCTCGGCAGAGAGATAATCACAGCAATCAAAGGTGTGAATGGTGTCCAAACAGGTCAGTCAGGAAAACATTACATCAAAGAACAATGAGGTGGGGTCACAAGGGGTCAAATATTGCAGATGCTGGGGTCTGTATGAAAAACAAAAAAACAGACAAAAAACATTTTTTTTTTTTGCTGGAAATCACAGCAGGTCCGGCCGCATCTGTGTAGAGAGAACAAGCCAACGACGACACGAGTCTGGATGACATGAACCCAAGATCTCGGTTGAGGCCGTCCTCATGGGTGTGGAACTTGGCTATCAGTTTCTGCTCGACGATTTTGTGTTGTCATGTGTCTCGAAGGCCGCCTTGGAGAATGCTTACCTGAAGATCGGAGGCTGAATGTCCTTGACTGCTGAAGTGTTCCCCGACTGGGAGGGAACACTCCTGCCTGGTGATTGTTGCGCGGTGTCCGTTCATCCGAGATCTTGGGTTCATGTCACGCTACATGTAACCCCACCTGACGCAGGGTCATCCAGACTCGAGTCGACATTGGCTTGTTCTCTCTACACAGATGCGGCCGGACCTGCTGTGATTTCCAGCAAAAAAAAATGTTTTCTGTCTGTTTTTTTGTTTTTCATACAGACCCCAGCATCTGCAATATTTGACCCCTTGTGACCCCACCTCATTGTTATTTGATGTAATGTTTTCCTGACTGACCTGTTTGGACACCATTCACACCTTTGATTGCTGTGATTATCTCTCTGCCGAGGTGTGATAAATGGCAGTTAGAAAGATTACCTGTAAACATCTGACATGATTCTCTGACTATATAAGCTGTGTCTTTATGCATTTCTCCACTTCACCTGACGAAGGAGCAGCGCTCCGAAAGCTTGTGATTTCAAATAAAGCTGTTGGACTATAACCTGGTGTTGTGTGACTTCTCACATTTATCCACCCCAGTCCAACTCCGGCATCTCCACACCCCGGTTTCAGACAGGCTGCAGTGGTTCCCATCCTCTTCTGTCTGGAGTGGTGGTTTTGATATAACTGGATATGCTCACAGTCAACAAGTATGCACTATCGAAAAGTGGCCCAGGACACACAAAATATATTTTCCAATGAAAAATGTCCTGCTCCACGCACCTTTAGACTGGCTGGGAAATGATCTGATTTCTGTCAACACTACCAGAGTGTGCATGATAATGAATTAATCTTTGGATTTCCTCTTGTACTGGGGAAGTGTCTGGCCTTTATGCAGTGTCTGCTTCTCTTTGTAAGCTAAATCACAGGCAGGTCTCTGTATCCTGCCATTCTATGTCGCTGAAATCACAGTACGCAAGACTGGTCAAACTTTGACCCTTGTCAGACTGTTGGTCCAATCCTGGAGTTGATCCAGCTGCACATGGCAAGAGTTTACACTACACAGGAAATTATTTCAATTATTAAAGAATAGAGGGGAAAAAATAGAGGCAATACTGGCTGGAGAAAATGTCACATTCTTCTTTCTTCCTCCATCTTTAATGAATTATCTCACCTCCTTGAGCTATGCACAGTAATGCTCTTATTTTGAGCTTGGTTCGGCTTCTCATAATTCAAGATGGAACAAAAATGGGCTAACCTTATTACAGTTTTAAAACACCATTATTTACAGCAGCAGTTCAGCTTTTGCTATCAGGACTCCATCTTCAGTCCTGGTTGGGGCAGTGTGCCTCAAACCAATTGTTTAATTCATACATTGTTTGATACTGATTGTTGAGGTAATGTCTCTAAGTTACATACTCAAACTGATATGAAACGTTGACACTTTCTGAAATAAAGGAACATCTGTGGCGACACGCCACCACTGGACACAATCCGCTCACGGCGGTACGGACAGTTTAAGCAGACGCCCCCAACCGGGGGCCCTTTCCTCCAGCAACTTGTTTCCCACAGGGACAGGCTGCCAGGAGCACTTCCTGTCTGGGGAGTATTTAAGTCAGGCGCGGGCTCTTCCAGTTCCTGTTTTGCCATGAGGCTGAAATAAAAAGCTGTTCTGTTTTACTAGCTCTGGTCTCGACTCCCACATTTGCCGCGGTATCTCAACACTGGTGACCCCGATGCTCAGGACGAATCCTAAGCTAGCATGGCGGATACAAACGCAGTCACGGTTAAATTACCAGACTTTTGGGAAAACTTGGCCGAAGCCTGGTTCATTCAAGCCGAGTCCAGATTCCGGCTGAAAGGCATCACAGGCGACACCACGAAGTACGACTACCTCGTCTCCTCGCTCACGTACGCTACCGTCCCCAAAGTTTGGGCAGCGCTGCAGGACCCACCACAGACTTGCATGTACGAACATCTGAAGGCTGCGCTCCTTAAAAAATTTCAAGCGTCCTCTTACCAGCGCCACTGCCAACTCCTTGACCTCCCCGGCCTCGGTGACGCTTCACCATCAGACCTGCTTTCCCACATGCTGTCCCTCGCGGACGACAAGCCCCCCGGCGCCCTCTTTCGCACGCTTTTCATTCGGCAGCTTCCCGCCAGCATCCGCCCGCTCATTGTGGAGTCCGGCTCCACGGACCTGAATGACATAGCAGAAAAGGCCGACCGGCTGCTCTCTGCACAGTCCACGCGCGACATCACGCCCGACCTCGCGGCAATGACCACGCGGTCTCCCCGGCCCACCAGGCCCGCCCGCCCTACCACTCCGGGCCACTGTTACTACCACACCCGTTTTGGCACTAAGGCCCAATGCTGCACGCCACCGTGTACCTTCAATTCCCCCCCCGCACCGGCCCCCGCGATGGCCGTGGGGCAAAAGGGGCCTCTACTGTACGTCACTGACGACAGAACCAACCGCCGATTTCTGTGCGACACAGGGGCCCAGCACAGCATCACCCCCGCCTCCGCCCTCGAAATCCAACGCGGCACACGAGGTATCACGCTGGCTGCCGGCAATGGCTCGGACATCCGCACATATGGCACCCGCATGGTCACGCTTGACCTCACGGGCCGCCGCTACCGCTGGGAGTTCCTCACCGCCGAGGTCCTCTGCCCACTCATCGGCGCCGGCTTCCTACGCGCCCACGGCCTCCTTGTCGACATTCCGAGGCACCGCCTCGTCGACGCCAACACTATGGCCACCATCCCCGGCGCCTTTACCCTGGACCGTTCGGCCGGCCTGACGACCTACTGCCTCGCCAGGGCCGTGGACAACTACTCGGCACTCCTAGCCGAGTTTCCCGCCCTCACCAACCCGACCTTTTCGGCCAAAGCCGCCAAACACGGGGTGGAGCACTATATCCCCACCACCGGCCCTCCAGTTTCTGCCCACGCCCGCAGGCTCAACCCGGCCAAGCTGGAAATCGCGCGGGCTGAGTTCACCACCATGGAACAACTCGGCATCATCCGCCGCTCCAGCAGCCCCTGGGCCTCACCCCGCCACATCGCCCCTAAGCCCGGCGGAGGCTGGCGCCCTTGTGGGGACTACCGCCGCCTTAACGACGCCACCACCCCCGACCGATACCCGGTGCCTCACATCCAGGACTTCCCGGCCCGACTGGCCGGATGAACCGTCTTTTCCAAAGTCGACCTGGTGCACGGTTACCACCAAGTCCCCGTACACCCCGCGGACATCCCCAAAACGGCCGTCATCACCCCATTCGGCCTGTTCGAGTTCCTGAGGATGCCCTTCGGCCTCAAGAATGCAGCCCAGGCTTTCCAGCACCTTATGGACTCGGTCCTGCGGGACCTGAACTTCCTATTCGTCTATCTAGATGACATTCTCGTGGCCAGCTGCTCCAAACAGGAACACCTCGAACACCTTCGCGTCCTGTTCGGGCGCCTAGCCCAACACGGGCTCATCCTCAGCCCGGCGAAGTGCCAATTCGGCCTAACCGAGATTGATTTTCTCGGTCACCACATCACCCCTGCTGGGGCCGTCCCCCTGCCCAACAAGGTGCAGGCCGTCCAGCAGCTCCCCCGCCCCACAACCATCAAGGGCCTCCAGGAGTTCCTCGGGATGGTGAACTTCTACAACAGGTTCATCCCCAGAGCTGCAGCCCTCATGAAGCCCCTATACGACTCCCTCCAAGGTAAATCCGGCAAGATGGCCGTAGCCTGGACCACTGACACGTCAGCCGCCTTCGATGCCACCAAAAACACGCTCGCCGACGCCACTCTGCTCGCGCACCCGAGGGCCGATGCCCGGGTCGCGCGCACCACCGACGCCTCCGACCACGCGGTCGGGGCCGTGTTCGAGCAGTGGGTTAATGGCGCGTGGCAGCCACTTGCCTTCTACAGCCGCCAACTGCGCCCCCCGGAGGTCAAATACTCCACTTTCGACCGCGAGCTTCTCGCGCTCCACCTGTCGGTCCGCCATTTCAGGTTCCTCCTGGAAGGCCACCCCTTCACCGCGTACGTGGACCACAAGCCACTCACATACGCGATGGCCAAGCACACCGAACCCTGGTCCGCTCGGCAGCAACGCCAGCTCGCGGCTGTGTCCGAGTTTACCACAGACATCCAGCACATCTCCGGTAGAGACAACGTTGTCGCCGACTGCCTTTCCCGTCCCGCCATCTGCGCGAATCACCTCGCGGTCGACTACGCGCAACTAGCAGTGGCCCAGCTCATGGACCCAGACCTCCTCTCGGCGGCTACCAGCCTGCCAGGGCTACGCCTAGCCAAGGTCGCGCACGGGCCCGAAGCCACGGCAGTTACTTGCGACATCACACTCAGCCAACCCAGGCCAGTCGTCCCTGAAACCTGGTGCCGCCGCGTCTTCGACGCGCTCCACGGGCTCTCCCACCCGGGTTCCCGCGCGTCCGTCAAACTCCTCTCCCAGCGTTTCGTCTGGCGCGGCCTCAGCAGAGATGTTCAGACTTGGGCCACCTCCTGCCTCGCCTGCCAACGGGCTAAGGTACAACGGCATACAAAAGCACCCCTGGGAGACTTCGAGGTACCCAGCCACCGCTTCAACCACGTACACGTCGACATCGTCGGGCCCCTGCCGCCATCGCAAGGCCAGACTTATCTCCTCACGATGGTCGACCGCTACACATGCTGGCCTGAGGCAGTGCCGCTGACCTCCACCACCACAGCCGACATCGCCAGGGCGTTCGTTAACACCTGGGTAGCGAGGTTCGGCGTACCGGCCGACATAACCTCCGACAGAGGCGCCCAGTTCACCTCCGAACTCTGGACGGCCACAGCACGCAACCTCGGTGTGACGCTCCACCGAACCACGGCGTACCACCCGCAGGCCAACGGGCTTTGTGAACGCTTCCACCGGTCACTCAAGGCCTCACTCCGCGCCAGCCTGCAGGACAGTACCTGGACTGACCGCCTACCGTGGGTACTACTAGGCCTACGCACCGCGGTCAAAGAAGACCTCCAGTCCTCGGCAGCGGAGTTAGTCTACGGACAACCGCTGCGCATCCCAGGCGAATTCCTCCCGGAGGCTACCATGCCTTGGTCGGCCGACCAGCAGCGGCTCAACTTTTTCTCTTCCGCTCAGCAGTTCGCCCCACTTCCGGTCAACCGACACAGCGAACTCGCACCTCACGTTCCGCCAAATTTACAGCTGGCGCGCTTCATCTTCGTGCGACACGACGCGCACCGTGGACCCCTGCAACCCCCGTACGACGGACCGTACGAAGTACTACAAACCGGGGACAAGGTCTTCAAGCTGCGACTCGGTGACAGGGTCGAGACAGTCTCCATCGACTGGCTCAAACCAGCACACACAGAACCAGGGGAACAGGTCCCCGTGGCCCGGCCTCCAACTAGAGGCCGTCCCGCCAGCAAGCCAGCACAGCCGGCGGCGAACCACCAGGCCCCGCCAACTAGACCGGCGATCACGCAGAGCCGCTGCGGCAGAACAATCAGACCACCGTCACGACTCGTCCACTCCTCCTAAGCGGATTCTGGGGGGAACTCTGTGGCGACACGCCACCACTGGACACAATCCGCTCACGGCGGTACGGACAGTTTAAGCAGACGCCCCCAACCGGGGGCCCTTTCCTCCAGCAACTTGTTTCCCACAGGGACAGGCTGCCGGGAGCACTTCCTGTCTGGGGAGTATTTAAGTCAGGCGCGGGCTCTTCCAGTTCCTGTTTTGCCATGAGGCTGAAATAAAAAGCTGTTCTGTTTTACTAGCTCTGGTCTCGACTCCCACGTTTGCCGCGGTATCTCAACACATCCATAAATGGTAATGTTGTATCATTACGTGCCCCATGTCCGATCCCGGATGAGAGCTGCTCCCAGTCTTTAGTCAATGCCTAAAAGTTGGCTTTCTCTCTGGTTTTCCTTTTTTCTGCCTTGCCTGTATTTGGAATATCCCTAATGTCAACATTAAGATCAGCCATTAAACGTGTGGGAAAACACAAAAGTTAAACCTGCTCCCTGCCATAGCATGTGGTCCATATTGTACTGCACCATCTATGATTGGGATGAACTGTTTATAACCTCGTGGAGTTAATAAATTATCTTCACAGCATTAAAAGAAACTCACATTGCACAGTTCGCCATTCAATATTCTCTTGTTGGCACGTATGTTATGTGCAGGCTGCCAGCTCTCCTGTTTTCGGCAGGGTGCTCACCTCTGAGATTACAATCTCATGCCTCCATTGTGCTAGTTAACCCCAGGTTTGCAGTCTCTCTAGTTGTCTGTTACTGACAAACATAAGAAAGCAAGAAACCATTGTGGCACTGATGCTTTCCCTGCATCCACAGCAGTTGTAACAGCCCTTGTTTAAAACTACACACCTTGTAATTTTAATAGAGGGCTGCCATTGCCATTATGAATGGTGGGATAGCCCCACCTCCATAACATCCTCTTGCTTTCTGCGTCATTCTCCACTGAAGAGATGGACTGGAGAGCCAGACTACAGCACTCTCAACCACAGCTAGGTGGGATGTGAAGAGACAAACAGAAATGAGATAAAAACAATAAAAATCCAAACGTAAATCGTGCCGTTCCATTTTATAATAATACCACCAGACACCTTGGGGGGAATTTTCCCAGCCCTGGGGAGGTGGGTATGGAGGGGGGACTGCCGGAAAAATGGCAGAAACTGGAAGCGGGTACCGAACTCGCTCCCAACCCGCCTCCGTGCATTCTTCCCAGGAAGCGGGTCCCCGACTCACGTAAGGACCTGTCTCCTCGAAGTGGGAAGGGGATTACAGCCATTTAACTGCCTGTTAACAGGCAGTTCAGAGGCTTATCCCCATTTTACCCCTGCAAGTGTGGGCTTCCCGGCGGCTGCAAACTTCACCAGGGTCAGCGAGGTGAGCGGTGGGTCTGCGGGGGTGAGAGGGGTCGAAAAGTACACTGCGGAGGTCAGTGATGGGTGCAAGTGTGGAGAGATAAGTATGAGAGGTGAGTGTAAAGTGTTTGAAAAAGTTTACTTACCTTTGTTTCTTCCTGCAGGCTTCAACCCTTGGGGATCCGGAGGTGCCTCATCTCAATAGCAGAGATGACAGAATGGCTGCTGCGTTCCCAGATGCAGCAGCCATCTGATTTCTGTTGAGGAAAGAGGTTTGGTGAGTCTTCAGTGCAAGGGTCCACCTTAGAACAGAGATTGTCAGTGTTTGACAGCTTCTCAAAGCTGACAATTCATCTGTTAAAAATTTTTGACAGATGAAACGTCATACGTTGACGTCTTCTGTCACCGGCTTTCCCTTAATTGGTCGGCTAAGCCCACAGGGCAGGCTTAACAAGGTCAATCAAGGGAAAATAGCATGGGTTGGCTGGACGTCGTTGGGGGCGGGACTAAAACCCGAAAACCAGCGGTCCCGCCCCCAACGCGCCCCCATTGACAAAATCCAGTCCCTTATTTCCAGGTCTGATCTACAATCTCTGCCACGTTAATTGGTCTCAGCCAGGGCACCAATAGGCCAACTGGAGCCATTTATATGAAGCTTCTCTTCGTTAAATGTATTTTTTGACGTTCTCAACAACAGTGAAGAAGAGCCCATGAGTAGTTAGTGTTATTGGATTGCAGAAAGAACTGAAAACGGATGAAAAGTCCGCACTATTTTTTTAAATGCCGCTTGCGGCCTCAGAAAGCACTTTTACATCATCTGAACATAAGAACATAAGAATTAGGAGCAGGAGTCGGTCACACGGCCCCTCGAGCCTGCTCCACCATACGGCCCCTCGAGCCTGCTCCGCCATATGGCCCCTCGAACCTGCTCCACCACACGGCTCCTCGAGCCTGCTCCGTCATACGGCCCCTCAAGCCTGCTCTGTCATACGACCCCTCGAACCTGCTCCACCATACGGCCCACGAGCCTGCTCTACCATGCGGCCCCTCGAGCCTGCTCTGTCCTCCGGCCCCTCGAGCCTGCTCCATCATACGGCCCCTCGAGCCTGCTCCACCATACGGCCCCTCGAGCCATTCGACCTCAACTCCACTTTCCCACCCGATCCCCACAGTCCAAAAATCTATCTATCTCAGCCTTGAATATACTCAATGATTCAGCATCCACAGCCTTTTGGGGTAGAGAATTTCAAAGATTCACAACCCCCTGAGTGAAGAAATTCCTCCTCATCTCAGTCTTAAATGGCTGACCCCTTATCCTGAGACTATGACCCCTAGTTCTAGACACTCCAGCCAGAGGAAACAACCTCTCAGCATCTACCCTGTCAACCCCCTTCAGAATTTTATATGTTTACATAGAAACATAGAAGATAGGAGCAGGAGTAGGCCATTCGGCCCCTCGAGCCTGCTCCGTCATTCAATGAGATCATGGCTGATCATCCAAACTCAGTATCCTGTCCCTGCCTTCTCCCCATATCCCTTGATCCCTTTAGCCTTAAGAAATATATCTAATTCCTTCTTGAATATATTTAATGAATTGGCCTCAACTGCCTTCTGTGGTAGAGAATTCCAGAGGTTCACCACCCTCTGGGTGAAGAAATTCCTCCTCATCTCTGTCCTAACTGGCTTACCCCTTATCTTTAGACTGTGACCCCTGGTTCTGGACTCCCCCGCCATCGGGAACATCCTTCCTGCATCTAGTCTGTCTAGGCCTGTTAGAATTTTATAAGTTACAATGAGATCCCCTCTCATTCTTCTAAACTCCAGCGATTATAAGCCCAATCAACCCAATCTCTCCTCATACGTCATTCCTGCCATCCCAGGTATCAGTCTGGTGAATCTTCGCTGCACTCCCTCCATGGCAAGAACATCCTTCCTCAGATAAGGCGACCAAAACTGCACACATTACTCAAGGTGTGGTCTCACCAAGGCCCTGTACAACTGCAGCAAGACATCCTTGTTCCTGTACTCGAACTCTCTCGCTACGAAGGCCAACATACCATTTGCCTTCTTAACTGCCTGCTGCACCTGCATGCTTACCTTCAGCGACTGGTGCACAAGGACACCCAGGTCTCGTTGCACTTCCCCTTCTCCCAATCTATTGCCATTCAGATAATAATCTGCCTTCCTGTTTTTGCCACCAAAGTTTAATGAGAGTATAGACCGAATCTATTCAATCTGGATCAGTCCCAGGAGAGCAGTGTTGAAGCGGAGACCCGAGACCTCCAGCGATTGCTCCCCTGCCTTTACTTTGAGTGGTGCTGCCAGTCCAATAAAGCCCCGCGAGGAAGCTGGAAGATCTGTGTAAAGTCCGCGCCTCAATAATACACGGACTTCGGGAGAACAGTTTAACAGGTACTTTACTGAACAGGAGGCAATGTCAGACTGAAATACAGAAGCCTGCTAGGGCCTTTTATACAGGGGTGGTCACTGCCGGTACTGCAGTCTAAAACCAGTTATTCCCTTAAAGGTGCATACACAACAATTCCTCTCCTTTTAGATAAACAGTACATAACATTCATTTAACAACTAAATAATAACTAATTACAATTACAATTTTCTCGGTACCATATACATCAACTGAAATAATCATTTATAAGTTCAGTCTTTGAGGAGGCTTCCTGATCCTGACTGGATAGCGCCTTTCTCGAGTATCCTGTTCTTGCGGTGGAGTTGATTCAGGCTCATTGTCATTGGTTGGTTCGTCAGCTTCCAATACCACTGCTTCTGAGGTAGACGAAATCTGTACTTCGGGCTCATTACCAGGTGCACATGCTTGTGGTATAGATTTGGCTTGTTCCTGTGACTCTAGAATCTGGTCAGCATGGCGTCTCACGATGCTCTCTCCAACGTCCACTGTGTACATTAGTGGTCCCTGCTGTATGCATATCGTTCCTGGCTGCCATTTTTCTGTTCAGTAGTCGCGGGCCAAGACTGGTTGCCCTATCTTGAAGCTCCTGGTTGGCTTCTCATTTATGTGCTGGAACTGCTTATCCTCAACATTTCGTCTTATGTTTGGTTTGAGCAAATCCAAGCGACATCTTAGCCTTCGGTTGAAAAACAGTACGGCTGGAGTTTGGTTGGTTACTGCATGTGTCGCATTCCGGTAAGCAAACAAGAAATTACCCACCTTGTGTTGTACTGGTATGTCGTCATTATACATTGCCTTTATGGCCTTTTTAAAGGTCTGAACAAACCTCTCAGCCAATCCATTTGTGGCTGGATGATATGGGGCAGATGTGTAATGTTTCACCCCATTATTCTTCAGGAACCTCCGGAAATCCTCAGACACAAACTGTGGCCATTGTCGGAGCAAATCTGTTCTGGCAACCCATTCCTGGCGAAGATGGTCCTTAGGACTGCAATAGTTTTCTCCGTGGTGGTGGAGGACATTTTAATGACCTCTGGCCATTTCGAATGGGCGTCCACAGCGATTAGAAACATTGAGTCCATAAATGGACCAGCAAAATCAATGTGTACCCGTTGCCATGGAGATGAGGGCCACTCCCATGGATGTAGCGGGGCCTGTGGTGGAGCGTTTTGGACCTTCTGGCATCGTGTGCATCTCTTGGTCATATCCTCGATTTCTTCATCGATTCCCAGCCACCACACAAACGCCCTGGCTAGGCTTTTCATTTTTACCCCTCCCAGATGACCCTCATGAAGCTCATTGAGCACTCTATCTCTCAACTTGGGTGGAATTACCACTCGGGATCCACACATCAAGGTCCCCCAGCACACTGACAGTTCTCTCCTTGGCGAGAATGCTGGCAACAGTGAGTCGCCATATGCTGGCCATCCCTTCACCGTCAAATCATAGACCCGAGAGAGTGTCGGGTCATTTTGGGTTTCCTTCTCAATACTTGCGTTTGTAACAGGCAAACATTCGACTATGGTCGCATGGAATATCTCCACAGGGTCCACTGCAGGTGCTTCTTCTGCCGTAGGCAACGGTAGGCGTGACGCCATCAGCGTTCCCATGCTGTTTCGTACCCTTGTACTCTATGTCGTACTGATGTGCCCCTAGGAAAAGTGACCATCTTTGCAGCCGTTGCGCCGTCATCACCGGAACGCCCTTCTTTGGGTTAAAAATGGAGACCAGGGGCTGATGATCAGTCAGTAGGGTGAATTTCTGCCCGTGCAGATAGTGGTTGAACTTCTTCACCCCCCACACCAGGCTGAGGGCCTCCCTGACAATCTGGGCGTAGTTACGCTCGGCTGAGGTTAGCGAGCGCGATGCAAAGGCTATTGGCCTCTCTGAACCGTCACGGAATTTGTGTGACAGCACCGCTCCAATGCAGTAAGGTGACGCATCACATGCCAACCGAATCGGTAGTGTTGGGTTGTAGTGGGCCAATACTTCTTTTGAAGTGATTAGGCATTTACATTCCTGAAAGGCACGCTTACACTCATCACTCCATTTCCATGTTACTCCAGTTTGAAGCAGGGCGTTCAGTGGGTGCAGAATTGTAGATAAATTCGGCAAGAACTTATTGTAGTAGTTCACCAACCCGAGGAACGACCTCAGTTGCGACACATTTTCCGGTGCTGGAGCCTTGACTACAGCCTCAATCTTGTCCGGCGATTTATGCAACCCTTCCTCATCAATCATGTGGCCACAATACGAGGTTTGTCTCCTGAAGAACTCGCATTTGGGGTGGTTGGCTCGTAGACCATATTCCTGCAATCTCATGAGCACCTGCTCCAGGTTGGCAAGGTGTTCATTGTCATCTTTGCCCGTAACCAGGATGTCGTCCAAATAACACTGGGTCCCCGGGATCCCTTGCAGGACTTGTTCCATTGCCCTCTGCCAAATAGCCGGGGCCGATGCTACCCCGAATACCAGTCGATTGTACTGGTAAAGGCCTTTGTGAGTGTTTATCGTGAGGTATTTCCTAGATGCTTCTTCCACCTCCATCTGTAGATACGCTTGAGCCAGTTCAATCTTTGTAAAACATTTCCCTCCAGATAGTGAGGCGAAAATATCTTCTATCCGCGGAAGTGGATAATGTACTGTGTGCAGGACTGGGTTCACAGTCACCTTGAAGTCCCCACAGATGCGAACCTTCCTTGGCTCCCCAGGCGTGCTGCTCAATGCTTTCTTCATTACAGGAACGATGGGTGTGGCCCACTCACTCCAGTCCACCTTGGACAGCACACCCGAACGCTCCAGACTCTCCAGTTCAGCTTCAACGGCTGGGCGGATCGCGTATGGCACCGGTCTTGCCTTGAAAAATTTTGGGTTTGCGTTATCCTCAATCTTTATGGTTCCCTTTACTCCTTTTAGAGTCCCAAGTCCTTGTTGGAACACCTCTTCCACGTCAGATAGAATTTGTGACAGACGTTCAGGTGCGACGTCATCATCTTTTTTGTCAGTCACAGTTAGCGCCAGAATGGAATGCCAATCCAATTGTAGTCTTCGGATCCATTCATGTCCCAATAATGGTGGTCCTCCATCTCGTAGTATATACATGTATAGTTTCTGTGTTTCCTTGCTGTTATATTTAACTGGCACCCTTATTTTTCCTCTGGGTTAGACCTTTTGCCCCGTGTATGTCTTCAATACAATGGACGTGTCCTTTAAGGGTATGTGTGAGAATAGCCGCTCATAGTCTCATCGATTCATGACAGTTAGGGCTGATCCTGTGTCCAATTCCATCTTTACTGGGGACCCTGTTATCATGAGAATGACCCAAATGGTTCAGTGATCTTCCTTTGCGATCACGTTGTGTAACTTTAAACAACTTAGTCTCCTGCTCCCGGAGTCCTTATCACTCTCCTGATTTTCCGAACTACTGTCGGTCAGTTTCTTTACTTTCCTGTACTGTTCCTTAATAGTTCTTGTCATGTTGGTTTTCTTTCCCGACCTGCAGACTCTTGCTATATGTCCCATTTTTCCGCATTGCCTGCATACTTTGTCTTTAAACCAGCAGTCCTTCTGCTCATGGGTTGTTCTGCCGCAGCGATAGCACTTTTCTGCTCCATACGCCATTTCTTTAGCGCTGTATTCTTGTGGTTTCTGTTGTATTTCCGCAGCTCCCCGTGCTGCTGCTTCGTAGGATACTGCCACGCTGAAAGCCTGTTCTAGCGTCAGGTCCTTTTTTGAAAGTAGTCGTTTCTGGGTTCCTTCACTCTGGAGCCCGCAGACAAACTTATCCCGTAAGGTGTCTGCCAGTCCTGCTCCGAACTGGCAGTGCTTCGATAACTTGCGTAGTTCCGTAAGATAGTCAGCATTGCTCTCATCTTTGTGCTGGTTTCTTTTATGGAACTTGAATCTTTCTGCTATCAGCAGTGGTGTAGGGCTTAGGTGTTCCTGTAAGATATGAACAATCTCCTCAAAACTTTTCTTCATTGGTTTAGCTGGGGTAATTAAATTCCGCAATAGGCCGTATGTACTCGCACCCATCAGATTTAATAATAGCGATGCCCTCTTTCCATCGGCCACCTCATTTGCCTTGCAGTACACTTCAATTCTTTCCACATACGTGGTCCAGTCTTCTACCTCGTTGTTGAAAGCAGTGATACTGCCACTTTTCGGCATCTTGGGTGATTTAAAATGGCGCCTCCCGCGCTTTTGCTTCTTCCCCAATGGAATAAAATGGCGCCTCCCGCGCTTTTGCTTCTTCCCCAATGGGATAAAATGGCGCCTCCCGCGCTTTTGCTTCTTCCCCTTGCTGCCACGCTGCTCCTAGCGTTCTACAGGGTAATGGCGGTGACCCGCAGCTTCGGCGCGTCTCGCTTTCCTTCCCCCCATTTATTTTCTCTCCGCTGCCCTGTTCTTGAGCACCGATCGCGCCCTGTGCGCTCCACCCTCTCTCTCTCTTGTTTTCTTTTCCTGGCGACGCTACGCGGCCCGTTTTGTAGAGCCGCTCGATCGAGCTTGAGCCCGCCGCAGTCCGGAAGGGTCAGCGCGCTACCTGCTACCAGCACGATTTGCTGGAACACCTTAACTGGGGAGCCAAGCACAGCTCTCCACAGTCTCTCCCGCAATTCTCTGAGCATCGATGAATTCTTTGGGCGGTTGCCTTCGGTCGACGCCCATTGCTCAGACTACGACCTCCAAGAACCCTCCTCTCAGGGCGAGATCCCCGTGAGATGATGCCACACTGCAGGTGAGTTCGAACTTACTCGTCGCCACTGTAAAGTCCGCGCCTCAATAATACACGGACTTCGGGAGAACAGTTTAACAGGTACTTTACTGAACAGGAGGCAACGTCAGACTGAAATACAGAAGCCTGCTAGGGCCTTTTATACAGGGGTGGTCACTGCCGGTACTGCAGCCTAAAACCAGTTATTCCCTTAAAGGTACATACACAACAATCTGAGACTCCTGTAGCTAAAAGGGAGGGAATCTGGCTCTGCCGGTTTATACTTAAGTAGAGGCCCAGCAGCAGATCACAACACCCAAGGAAACGTGGATCCCCAACACCAATAGGCCTCCTGAGTTCCCCACTTTATATTACATGTATGGAGCACAAGGAGAACTACATCTGATGTGAGCTTTTTTGGTGATTGACAGCACTTACCTGTCATAAAAAATACCTGGAGATCAATTGTATAGCTCAGACCTGGTTTGGGGATTAAACAGGCACAACAGTTTCTGCCATCGCAGATTGGTCCCTTGAGCTTTGGAGAGGGTAGAGAAGAGATTTACTAGAATGGTTCCAGGGATGAGGGATTACAGTTACGTGGATAGGCTGGAGAAGCTGGGGTTGTTTTCCTTAGAGTAGGGAAGGCTAAGAGGAGATTTGATAGAGGTGTTTAAAATCATGAAGTGTTTAGATAGAGTAAATAAAGTGAAACTGTTTCCAATGGCTGAAGGGTCGATAACCAGAGGGCACAGATTTAAGTTGATTGACAAAAAGAATCAGAGGCTTTTTTACTCAATGAGTGTTCAGGATTTGTAATGCACTGCCTGATAGGGAGCCGGATACAGATTCAATAGTAGCCTTCAAAAGGGATAAATACTTCAAGGAGCAAAAATTGCCGGGATATGGGGAAAGAGCAGGGGAGAGGGACAAACTGGATTGTTCTTCGAAAGAGCCGGGGCAGACTCAATGGGCCGAAGGGCCTTCTTCTGTGCTGTACTATTCTATGATTCTATGATAATTGTGGGCAATAAACTGGGCAACACACCAACACAAGATTGGGCTTTCCAGCTTGGAAAAGAGGAATTTGAGAGTTGATCTTATAGAGGTAAATAAGATAGTAAATGGTATGGCAAAAGTTCATCTGGAATATTACTTTAAATTAAACTGTGAGAGTAGGACATTGGGACACACGCTCAAACTCAGGAGGGTCTTCTTCATGCAAAGAGTGATCGACACTTGGAATAGATGTCCAGGTGGAGTGTTGTAGGTCAAAACATTGCAATCATTTAAGAAACAACTAGGTGCAACAATGGAGGGAAGTGTAGGATCTTCCTGGACAAATGAATTACGATGGGCCAAATGGATAGCTCTTTGTTGGCTGGCGCGGGCACGATGGGCCGAAATGGCCTCCTTCCGTGCTGTAACTTTCTATGATTCTATGATTCATCCACAAATATCTAATGATTTTGTGGTATTTAGGTTATATTGACCTCTTCATGTAGATAGAACGGTTCTTCCAGCCATCTGAAAGTTCTCTGTCTGGTAGGGATCTATTGTGAAGGAGTTTTTTTTTTAGCCTATTTGTGTCCTTTTATCAGATAATCTGGTTTAGTCTTTATTCAGCACTGTCCATCAGTGCAGTTGTATTTTTTTTTGCTCATTGTGAATTTTGTGCTCATTAAGATGGGGTGGGGGAACAGGACGGGGTGGTGATTATAGTGGTGAAGAATGACATTTTTATTTTTGGGCGCTCAGTGTCAGTAAGCACTCTCTCCAGGTCAGATCAGATATTGTATGATTAGATGCAAAATAAAGCTCCCTCTTCTCTGCTGAACAAGCCTTAATCCCAGCCTTGGACTAACACCCCGACTGCACCAGTTTCACATTTCTTCACTTCCCACACACCAACTATATTATGGCCTGCCAGCATGAGATTACCAATTTAAGAGCAGTTTTGTGTTGTGGGGATATGCCCACTCGGAACTCAATTTAGACTGCTCATTTCCATAGGACCCTTACATCTGGCAGACAAAGGAAACTTCTACCTAATTAGTCTGGGCTGAGTTGGGACTTGGTTCCAGAGGTCAAACACAATGTCTAAACCACTGTACTGCAAAATGCCCTTTAATGCCGACGTTTAACCTTTGATCTGATATATCGGTTCCACTTGTTCCCTAAACATCTTTTGCTCATTGGAACTAATGAGGCACTTTGTCTCAAAGCTCTGAAGGCACCGCAACTGTCTCGGGTCACACTTCAACTTTCTGTGTGTGGTACACTATAGAGAGCTGTCATAAATCAACCATGTTCACTTACAGGGCTTCCTGTTATTCTTAAATTTTAAAAAATGCTGAAAATGTACAGCAGGTTAATCTGTGTCTGAAAGAGAAAGATAGTTCAGGTGTGACCTTGCAACAGAACTGGCCAACGTGCATAAACAGGATAATGCACACTTGCTGACTAGATGTGATTCAGATGGATTGGCCAGGTCTGATGAAGGGTCAAAGTTGAAACATTATGCGATATTTATCCTTTAGAAGCAGGTCCAGCATTTTTTTGGTTCTATTTCAGACTTCCAGCATTTACAGTGTTCTTTTTGCCTCTCAACCTCATTGCATTGAATAAAGCCTTCAGGGCACATTCTTGTTGGCAACATTAAGAAGTAGCCTAAGAGCGGGGAGGTCCGTCATGGTGGATCTCTGTGCAGGAAGAGGGAAGGGTTTAAAGATTTGATATTCAAAAACAGATTGGTTTAATATTTCATTTTTTTCCCACATTCCCTATGCGAAAGGATTTTGATTGACTAAAACAGAATTAAGGTTTTAAATAAACATTTAGTATGAATGTTTTTAGTATCTTGTCATCTTCAAGAAAGGTGACAAGTCCGATTGCGATAATTACAGAGGAGTTTCCCTGCTGTCTGCCACAGGGAAAGTCATAGCAAGAATCCTCCTCAATTGCCTTCCCACAGTGGCCGAAGAGCTCCTCCCATTTGCAATGCGGATTCCGCCCACTAAGGGGCACAATGGACATGATCTTCACCGCACGTCAATTACAAGAGAAATGCAGGGAACAGCACCAACCACTGTACATGGCCTTCTTTGATCTCACAAAGGCCTTCGACACTGTCAACCATGAGGGATTATGGAGTGTCCTCCTCAAATTCGGCTGCTCTCAAAAGTTTGTCACCATCCTCCGCCTGCTTCATGACGACATGCAAGCCGTGATCCTAACCAACGGTTCCACCACAGACCCAATTCACGTACGGACCGGGGTCAAGCAAGGCTGTGTCATCGCACCAACGCTCTTCTCGATCTTCCTTGCTGCAATGCTCCATCTCACCCTCAGTAAGCTCTCCACTGGAGTGGAGCTAATTTACAGAACAAACGGGAAACTGTTCAACCTCCGTCGCCTCCAGTCCAGATCCAAGGTCGTCCCATCCTCTGTCGCTGAATTACAGTATGCAGACGACGCTTACGTCTGCGCTTACTCGGAGGTCGAACTCCAAACCATCATCAACACCTTCACCGAAGCGTACAAGAGCATGGGCCTTACACTAAACATCCGTAAGACAAAGGTCCTCTACCAACCTACCCCCGCTACACAGTACTGCCCCCCGATTATCAAAATCCACAACAAGGCCTTGGACAATGTGGACCACATTCCATACCTCGGGAGCCTACTGTCAACAAGGACAGACGTTGATGACGAAGTCCAACACCACCTTCAGTGTGCCAGTGCAGCCTTCGGTCACCTGAGGAAGAGAGTGTTTGAAGACCAGGACCTCAAACCCGGTACTGAGCTCATGGTCTACAGAGCAGCAGTGATACCCGCCCTGCTGTATGCCTCAGAGACATGGACCATGTACAGCAGGCACCTCAAAGCACTGGAGAGGTACCACCAATGCTGCCTCCGCAAGATCCTGCAAATCCATTGGCAGGATAGGCGCACCAACGTCAGTGTTCTCGCTCAGGCCAACATCCCTAGCATCGAAGCTTTGACCACGCTCGATCAGCTCCGATGGACAGGTCACATCGTCCGCATGCCCGATACGAGACTCCCAAAACAAGCGCTCTACTCGGAGCTCCGGCACAGCAAGAGAGCCCCAGGTGGGCAGAGGAAATGCTTCAAGGACACCCTCAAAGCCTCCTTGAAAAAGTGCAACATCCCCACTGACACCTGGGAATCCCTGGCCCAAGACCGCTCAAAGTGGAGGAGAAGCATCCGGGAAGGCACCGAACACCTCGAATCTCTTTGCCGGGAGCAAGTGGAAGCCAAGCGCAGGCAGCGCAAGGAGCGCACGTCAACCCAAGAACCCCACCCACCCGCCCCTTCAACCACCGTCTGCCCCACCTGTGACCGAGACTGTAGGTCCCACATTGGACTCATCAGTCACCTGAGAACTCATTTTTAATGTGGAAGCAAATCATCCTCGGTTCCGAGGGATTGCCTAAGAAGAAGAAGCTGCCCTTGTCCTTCTAGGTGGAAGAGGTCGCGGGTTTGGGAGGTGCTGCCAGCGAGTTGCTGCAGTGCATCTTGTAGATGGTGCACTCTGCAGCCACGGTATGCCGGTGGTGGAGGGAGTGAATGTTTAAGGTGGTGGATGCGATGTCAATCAAACGGGCTGCTGTGTCCTAATAGGACAGGAACTGCTGCAGGCCCACAGCAGCCAAGAACAGCTTCAGGAAAATCTTTGTCCCACCGGTGACGGCGGGGACAGCTCGGGCCAAGAAAGAATCAGGCAGGAAATCAAGCTGGACACAGATCAAGTGCACCGCTCCTCACTAGCGCCCTGGCGGCTGTGCGGGAATGTGATCACACTGGCATCCCTGCACCTGGTCTGATGGACCACTGTGAAAGGGACTTAAATATCAAACACTCCTGCTGCACAAGTGTAATGGTTTGAAACAAAAGACCCATTCAATAAACTTCGAGGTGGCTCCTTTGATGATTGAGTTCCTCTCCAGTGACTGAGACCCTGCTAAAGGAAACAGGTGCTCTTAATTATAACACTCTGGAGCCGCTTTCTTACCGAGGAAGAAATGCCGGAGCGTGGGGGAGGGAGGGAGGGGATATTATGGACATATTTCAAGAAGCACGGCAACATAATGTACTTTCTCTTCACACCAAGTTTGTTCAAGGAAGGGGAAGGTGCTGAAAGCTGATTTCTCCATTCTAATCGGAGTACTTATAGTTGTTGCATTCATTCCTTCACTTCTGTCTGTGACCCAATCTCGCCCCTCATAATGCGTGTTATTTGGGAAAAATCTTTGGCAGGCACAAAGCGACTTACTAAAGGTAGGATTCATACTTCGAAATGTCGTTCTATTTTCAGTGACAGAGCACTTTCCCACCATCGCCCGCCCCCACCCTCCTGGAGCCAAGTGAATCGTGAAACTGTAGGAGAAAACAGACCGAAAGGACAGACCCTTTCAACTCTTCGGAAAATAAACGCTTCAGGATATGTTTGATGCTCCCTTTTATTATTATATAATGGCTCCTATTTTATTAAAGTTTGTATAATCCTCGCTGCGTTGAAATCAAGACTGGTTGCACAGTTTTATGCAGCGGCCGACTCACATTCATTCTTTCCCAGGAGCTCACGACTATGGAACTCCTCACCTCCCGCCGCCTTTCCTTCCTCCAACAACCAACAGGCTTTAAAACCCAAGGTTTACATCTCCCAGCTGTAATGATCAGTAACATGTCATCAACATAGATAACTGTTGTGAAGATGTTTATGTCGTAATGATTGATTGATATTGATTTGATACTGATTTTGTTTAACCTCAAAGAAAGGGGGATGTAATGATCAGTAACATGTCATCCTAGTATGGTACACTAGGTGGAGCTGTATGTATATAAGAGTGGGCTACCCACAATGCACTAGGTTACCCACAAGGCAGCAGTCAAGATGGATGCCTGCACACGAAGTCCACATGGCCGAATAAAGTGACTAGCTCAAGCTAGCTGTTCATAATGATAATGTCTATTTATTTATGAACATAACACCAGCTTCTTGATTTACCTCATCTTCTCTTTACCTCTTTTCAACCTCAGTGGTGTCCTGGGCTATGGGCTTTGGTGCATGTCCTTGGTTTCTCAATTTAAAACAATTTTGGCTTCAATATTTTTATTTGTTTTTGTAAAAGTAAAAAGGAGGAAACTAATTCATTTATCACCAGCAGCCTACTTAATCACTAAAAGTCCATTTGCTTTATACAGTAGTAGAGGTCTGTCTAGGTTACTATATGTACTCCTGATGTGAACCAAAAAAAAATTCCCCCCAAAAGATCCCAAAAATTCATATATAAGACAAGGATCAACATTACTAAGGGGAAGCCAATCCAATCCAGTCACTTTCCCGTTGGGTGGGTTAGGTCAAAATTACCCCTTAAGTTTCTGTCCGGCAAAATTCTCACCTTTGTGTTGAATGGTGCCCACACATATACTTCTCTTAGCTCCTTCTCATTTCAACCAGCACCTTTCTAACTGCTGCTGTTCCTTTGGAGCAGGAATACTGAAAGGGAAACTTCCCCTCCCAACTTCAGTCCAGCCTCTCTCCCTGCATCGACCCCAATCCAGCCTCTCTCCCTGCATCGACCCCAATCCAGTCTCTCTCGCCCTGCATCGACCCAGTCCAGCCTCTCTCTCCCTGCATCGACCCAGTCCAGCCTCTCTCTCCCTGCATCGACCCAGTCCAGCCTCCCTCTCCCTGCATCAACCCAGTCCAGCCTCGCTCTCCCTGCATCGACCCAGTCCAGCCTCTCTCGCCCTGCATCAACCCAGTCCAGCCTCTCTCTCCCTGCATTGACCCATTCCAGCCTCTCTCTCCCTGCATTGACCCATTCCAGCCTCTCTCTCCCTGCATCGACCCAGTCCAGCCTCTCTCTCCCTGCATTGACCCATTCCAGCCTCTCTCTCCCTGCATCGACCCAGTCCAGCCTCTCTCTCCCTGCATCGAACCAGTCCAGCCTCTCTCTCCCTGCATCGACCCAGTCCAGCTCTCTCTCCCTGCATTGACCCAGTCCAGCCTCTCTCTCCCTGCATCGACCCAGTCCAGCCTCTCTCTCCCTGCATCGAACCAGTCCAGCCTCTCTCTCCCTGCATCGACCCAGTCCAGCCTCTCTCTCCCTGCATCGACCCAGTCCAGCCTCTCTCTCCCTGCATCGACCCAGTCCAGCCTCTCTCTCCCTGCATCGACCCAGTCCAGCCTCTCTCTCCCTGCATCGACCCAGTCCAGCCTCTCTCTCCCTGCATCGACCCAGTCCAGCCTCTCTCTCCCTGCATCGACCCAGTCCAGCCTCTCTCTTCCTGCATTGACCCAGTCCAGCCTCTCTCTCCCTGCATTGACCCAGTCCAGCCTTTCTCTCCCTGCATCGACCCAGTCCAGCCTCTCTCTCCCTGCATCGACCCAGTCCAGCCTCTCTCTCCCTGCATTGACCCATTCCAGCATCTCTCTCCCTGCATTGACCCAGTCCAGCCTCTCTCTCCCTGCATCGACCCAGTCCAGCCTCTCTCTCCCTGCATCGACCCAGTCCAGGCTCACTCTCCCTGCATCGACCCAGTCCAGCCTCTCTCTCCCTGCATCGACCCAGTCCAGCCTCTCTCTCCCTGCATCGACCCAGTCCAGCCTCTCCCTCCCTGCATCGACCCAGTCCAGCCTCTCTCCCCCTGCATCTGTGGTTGTGTTCAAATGAGTTTCTGTGTAATGTCTTTATAAGACGTCAATGTGGCAGAGGTCTCAGTTGGAAGTTGCAGTTTGAATATGTGTGCTGAAGGAGTATGGATATGCCTGACAAGCAATGAAAAGGTTACAAGGCTGACTTAGGGCTTGGCATGGGCCAGCAGTATGTGTGTAGCATGTCAACAGGCAAAACTTTGTAGCACAAGTACTTGGGCCATCAATCTGGTAAAGAGACAATCTTTAACCTACAGCAGAGTGATTATTTGCAAGGGGTCTTCTGTGCATGCACACTGCATGGGGGGGCGGGGGGGAGGGCGGGCAGGGCCTAAACACCGTCCCACTCCCACCGGAACCGCATATGTGCGCCAGAGGTTCCAAACGTACATGTGTCTAACCGCAGGCCTCAACCACTCCTTCCTCCCTGTGGAGAAGGCCAGGGGATTGGAGAGGGGAGAGGAGAGGGAATCTATTTTTTTAATCAAATGCCATATACTGTATCTGACATGCTGCATTTGTTGGAAATGTCTCAATGTTCCCTTACATGTTGTTCATTCATTCCATGTTGATCATACGGCCTCTTAGAAGGATACTCAACCCTAGGCTTCTTTAATTTTGTTCCTGTCCATGTTAAGGTCTTTATTTAAAATATAGCTTTCAACAAAGGAAGCAGTTCAAGAATTACCTTCAATTTGCTGCAGTTTAGGTGACACAATGGGTTTGGAGGGGGGAGGGGAGAGGAGAGAGGATCAGAGGGGGAGAGGAGGGGAGCTCGGAGGGGGAGAGGGGAGGAGCTCAGGGGGAGAGGGGTGGAGCTCAGGGAGGAGAGTGGAGGAGCTCAGGGGGCAGAGGAGGAGCTCAGGGGGGAGAGAGGAGGAGCTCAGGGGGAGAGGGGTGGAGCTCAGGGAGGAGAGTGGAGGAGCTCAGGGGGCAGAGGAGCTCAGGGGGGAGAGAGGAGGAGCTCAGGGGGGAGAGGGGAGGAGCTCAGGGGGTGAGTGGAGGAGCTCAGGGGGAGGGGGAGGAGCTCAGGGGGAGAGGGGAAGAGCTCAGGGGAGAGAGGGGAGGAGCTCAGGGGGAGAGGGGAGGAGCTCAGGGGAGAGAGGGGAGGAGCTCAGGGGGTAAGGGGAGGAGCTCAGGGGGAGGAGATCAGGGGGGAGAGGGAAGGAGCTCAGGGGGAGGGGGAGGAGCTCAGGGGGAGGGGGAGGAGCTCAGGGGGGAGAGGGGAGGAGCTCGGGGGAGAGAGGGGAGGAGCTCGGAGGGAGGGGGAGGAGCTCAGGGGGAGAGGGGAGGAGCTCGGGGGGAGGGGGAGGAGATCAGGGGGAGAGGGAAGAAGCTATGGGGGGAGAGGGGGAGGAGCTCAGGGGGAGAGGGGAGGAGCTCAGGGGAGGGGGAGGAGCTCAGGGGGGAGAGGGGAGGAGCTCATGGGGAGAGGGGAGGAGCTTGGGGAGAGGGAGGAGCTTGGGGGAGGGGGAGGAGCTCAGGGGGGAGAGGGGAGGAGCTCATGGGGAGAGGGGAGGAGCTCATGGGGAGAGGGGAGGAACTCAGGGGGAGGGGAGGAGCTCGGGGGAGGGGGAGGAGCTCAGGGGGAGAGGGGAGGAGCTTGTGGGGGAGAGGGGAGGAGCTCAGGGGGGAGAGGGGAGGAGCTCAGGGGGTGAGGGGAGGAGCTCAGGGGGAGAGAGGAGGAGCTCATGGGGAGAGGGGAGGAGCTCAGGGGGTGAGGGGAGGAGCTCAGGGGGAGAGAGGAGGAGCTCATGGGGAGAGGGGAGGAGCTCAGGGGGTGAGGGGAGGAGCTCAGGGGGAGAGAGGAGGAGCTCATGGGGAGAGGGGAGGAGCTCAGGGGAGAGGGGTGGAGCTCGGAGGAGGGAGAGTAGATCAAGAAATCGTGGGGGTAGAGTAGGATAGCAACTCGGGGGGGGTGGTCACAAATTCAGGGGAGGTCAGGAATTCGGGGGGGAGGGAGAAGGTCAGGAATTTGGGGAGGGGAGAGAAGGTCAGGAACTTGGCGGGGGGAGGTGGTCAGGAACTCGGGGGGGGAGAAGGTCAGGAACTCGAAGGGGGGAGAAGGTCAGGAACTCGGGGGGGGGAAGAAAGTCAGGAACTCGAGGGAGGGAGAAGGTCAGGAACTGGGGACGGGGGAGAAGGTCAGGAACTCAGTGGGAGGAGGTGGTTAGAGCACAGAGTGAACAGTGAGGATGGGGGAAGAATGTGATCCAGGTCTAAAGGTGGGGTGGTATGAGAGCGAGAACATGATCCAGATGGGAAGATGGATCATGTTTTCCACCCCACACCCCCTCTTTTAGACATGGATCACGTTCTTCCAACCGGATGAATTAGTGAATCCCTTCCCACACACGGAGGAGGTGAACGGCCTCTCCCCAGTGTGAACTCACTGGTGTATCAGTAGGTTGGATGACTGAGTGAATCCCTCCCTACACACAGAGCAGGTGAACAGCCTCTCCCCAGTGTTAACTCACTGGTGTATCAATAGGTTGGATGACTGAGTGAATCCTTTCCTACACACGGAGCAGGTGAATGGCTTCTCCTCAGTGTGAACTCACTGGTGTGCCAGAAGTTTGGATATACATGCCTGCACTAATTTGTTTATTGACTGGCAAATCTTTACTAGCTTCCTGCTATCGTAGCACCACCTGAGAGCTGGAGGCCATTGAGTATTTGCACTTCTTGTTTTCCATTTCCTATTTTAATGAGCGTTTCTTAAATTGGTCCCTTCATTCTGAATTAAAGAATTTTTAGCACTTTCATAAGGAAAAAAAACTAACCCAATAATTAGAATATAAAGTCTTTTATTTTACCAGCAAGGACAACTATAATTACAATTGCAGAACACTAGATAACAGAGGATCTTCACAAAGCTAGCTACAGTTCCACTTTCTGTAGGCTGCCTGACAAGACTGGATCAAATTACACATTTCAGGGTTGTCTACAGCAGGGAGGATCAAATTACACATTCCAGACAAACTGTTGGGTGTACAAAAGCAAAATATTGCAGATGCTGAAAATCTGAAATAAAAACAGAAAATGCTGGAAATACTCAGCCGGTCAGGCAGCATCTGTGAAGAGAGAAAAAGAGTTAACATTTCTAGTCGATGACCTTTCATCAGAACAAAACAGTTGGATGTGTTTTGTCCTCCAAATCTGGTCCCAACCCACTAGTGTTGCAAATAAACACAACCATCTTACAGTGGCTGCTTTTTAAGGTCTGCAATATTCTTTTGCTCACCCATGGATAATGGGACATTGGAACCGGTTCTGGGGGAGGTGGGACCAGTACAAACTGGATGGTTTGCACCTGGGCGGGACTGGGATCGATGTCCTAGGGGGAGTGTTTGCTAGTGCTGTTGGGGAGGATTTAAACTAAAATGGCAGGGGTTTGGGAACCTGTGCAGGGAGACAGAGGAAAGGGAAGCAAGGATAGAAACAAAAGACAGGAAGGAGAAAAGCAAAAGTGGAAGGCAGAGAAATCAAGGGTGTAAATCAAAGAGGGCTCAGGTAAATAATAATTCTAAAAGGACTAAGAGTGTTAAAAAAACAAGACTGAAGGTTTGTGTCTTAATGCGAGGAGCATTCGTAAAAAGGTGGATGAATTAGCTGCGCAAATAGATGTAAATGGATATGATGTAATTGGAATTATGGAGACATGGCTCCAGGGTGGCTAAGGCTGGAATTCAACATCCAGGGGTATTCAATATTCCGGAAGGACAGGCAAAAAGGAAAATGAGGTGGGGTAGCATTGCTGGTTAAAGAGGAGATTAACACAATAGTAAGGAAGGATATTAGCTCTGATGATGTGGAATCTGTATGGGTGGAGCTGAGAAATACCAAGGGGCAGAAAACATTAGTGGGAGTTGTATACAGACCCCCAAACAGTAATGCTGAGGTTGGGGATGGCATTAAATGGGAAATTAGAGATGCGTGCAATAAGGGCACAGCAATTATCATGGGTAACTTTAATCCACATATAGATTGGGCTAACCAAATTAGTAACAATACTGTGCAGGAGGAATTCCTAGAGTGTATACGGGATGGTTTCCTGGACCAATATGTCGAGGAACCAACTAGTGATCAGGCCATCTTAGACTGGGTATTATGTAATGAGAAAGGATTAATTAGCAATCCTGTTGTGCGAGGCCCCTTGGGGAGGAGCGATCATAATATGATAGAATTCTTCATTACGATGGAGAGTGAAGTAGTTAACTCAAAGACTAGGGTCATGAATTTAAATAAAGGAAACTATGATGGTATGAGGCGCGAGTTGGCTAGGATGGATTGGGGAAGATTACTTAAAGGGTTGATGGTGGATAGGCAATGGCAAACATTTAAAGATCGCATGGATGAACTACAGAATTTGTTCATCCCTGTTTGGCATACAAATAAAACAAAAAAGGTGACTCAACCATGGCTAACAAGAGAAATTAGGGATAGCATAAGATCCAAGGAGAGGACATATAAATTGGCCAGAAAAAGCAGCAAACCTGAGGATTGGGAGCAGTTTAGGATTCAGCAAAGGAGGACAAAGGGATTAATTAAGAGGGGGAAAATAGAATATGAGAGTAAGCTTGCAGGGAACATAAAACGGACTGTAAAAGCTTCTATAGATATCTGAAGAGAAAAAGATTGGTGAAGTCAAGCGTAGGTCATTTGCAGGCAGAATCAGGGGAATTTATAATGGGGAACAAAGAAATGGCAGACCAATTAAATACATACTTTGGTTCTGTCTTCACAAAGGAGGACACAAATAACCTCCCAGAGACGTCGGGGAACATAATAGGGTCTAATGAGAGGGAGGAATTGAATTAAATCAGTATATGTAGGGAAATGGTGTTGGGGAAATTGACGGAATTGAAGGCCAATAAATCCCTAGGGCCTGATAATCTAGATCCTAGGGTACTTAAGGAAGTGGCCTAGAAATAGTAGATGCATTGCTGGTCATCTTCCAAAATTCTATAGACTCTGAAATAGTTCCCATGGATTGGATGGTAGCTAATGTAACCTCACTATTTAAAAAAGGTGGTAGAGAGTAAACGGGGAATTATAGACCGGTAAGCCTGACATCGGTAGCGGGGAAAATGCTAGAGTCCATTGTAAAAGATGTAATAGCAGAGCACTTGGAAAACAGTGACAGGATCGGACAAAGTCAACATGGATTTACAAAAGGTAAATCATGCTTGACTAATCTGGAATTTTTTGAGGATATAACTGGTAGAATAGATAAGGGAGAACCAGGGGATGTGGTGTATTTGGACTTTCAGAAGGCTTTCGATAAGGACCCGCATAAGAGATTGGTTTTCAAGGTTAAAGCACATGGGATTGGGGGTAAGGTACTGACTTCGATAGAGAGCTGGTTGGCAGACTGGAAGCAAAGAGTTGGAATAAATGGGTCTTTTTCCGAGTGGCAAGCAGTGACTAGTGGGGTACCGCAGGGATCGGTGCTAGGACCCCAGCTATTCACAATATATATAAATGATCTAGACGAGGGAGCTAGATGTAATATCTCCAAGTTTGCAGACGACACAAAGCTGGGTGGGCGTGTGTGTTGTGAGGAGGATGCAGAGAAACTCCAGTATGATTTGGACAGGTTGGGTGATTGGGGAGATGCATGGTGTTGTGTATGTACCTTTAAGAGAATAACTGGTCTCAGACTGCAGTACCGGCAGTGACCACCCCTGTATAAAAGGCGCTAGAGAGCCTCTGTTGGTTAGTTTCGTTTATGCCTTTCACCAGTAAAGACTTGTTTGTTTCTCTCCTGCTAGTCCGTGTCTCAATCATTCACGGACTTAACACTGGTGACGAGTTAGAAACGAACTTACCTGCAACTCAGCAGCAGCTCCGACGACGTGTTGAAGGTCGGAGCCAGAAAAAAAAAAAATAGGCCATTGAAACTCGAGAAACGGGCGTCGACCGTCAATCATCGATTTCAAAACTTGCAGGAGAGACTGTCCAGAGCCAGGCTGGGTTCCTAGGTCCGTGGTTTCCCAGCTAATCGGGCTGGTGGCAGGTAGTGCTCTGATCCTTCCTGGGCTGCGGCGGGCTGAAGCTCGATCAGGTGGCCTTTCAACGGGGCCGGGCAGCGAGTCGGGAAGCAAGAGAGAGAGAGAGGGTGGAGCACACAGGGCGCAGCCGGTGTTTCGAAGCTGGGCAGCGTTCGGACCTCAGAAGAGGGAGGGAAGTGTTCCAGAGGGTCCGCTCCATGACGGGAAACTAATAAAAGAAAAAATACGCGCAAGAAACCGTGGAAAGCAGCGCTAACAACAGCAGGGAAGAAGGAAAAGCGTGGGAGGCGCCATTTTGTTAAATCGGAGAAGAAGGCAAAGCGCAGGAGGCGCCATTTTAGATTTGCAAGATGCCGAAGACTGGCTGTATCACTGCTTTTGATAATACATTAGAGGACTGGACCACGTATGTGGAAAGAGTCGAGGTATATTTCGAGGCAAATGAAATAGCGGAGGGGAAAAAGGCATCAATATTGCTAAACGTAATGGGCGCTAGAACGTACGGCCTATTGCGGGATCTGATTACTCCAGCCAAACCGAAGGCGAAGAGTTTTAACGAAATTGTTGCTGTTCTACAGGAGCACTTAAACCCTGCACCGCTGTTGATAGCAGAAAGATTTAAATTCCACAGGAGAACTCAGCACAAAGATGAGAGCAATGCTGAGTATCTTACGGAACTACGCAAGCTATCAAATCACTGCCAGTTCAGAGCAGGACTGGCAGATACCCTACGGGACAAATTTGTCTGTGGACTCCTGAGTGAAGGAACACAGAAGAAGTTACTCGCAGAAAAAGAGCTGACGCTAGATAAGGCTTTCAGCGTGGCAGTATCATATGAAGCAGCAGCCAGGGGAGCTGCAGAAATTCAACAAAAACCACAGGAATACGGCACCCACGAAATGACACGGGGATTTGCAAAATGTTATCGCTGCGGCAGAACTAACCATGACCAGAAGGACTGCTGGTCCAAAGACAAAATATGCAGACAATGCGGGAAGATTGGACACATTGCACGAGTTTGTAGGTCTGGGAAGAAGACCAGCGACAACAAAAAGGCTACTAAGGAACCGTACAAGAAAGTACAAAAGATGAGCGATAGTGAATCCGAGAACAGGAGATTAAGCTGTCTCAAACTTCACAATGTAATCGCAAAAGAGGATCACCGAACCATTTGGGTCACCCTCACGATAGCAGGGTCCCAAGTTAAAATGGAATTGGATACAGGATCAGCGCTAACCGTCATGAATCGACGAGACTATGAGCGGCTATTTTCACACATACCCTTGGGAGAGACATCCATCGTCTTGACGACGTATACGGGGCAAAAAGTATACCCCAGAGGAAAAATAAGGGTGCCTGTCGAATACAATGGCAAGAAAATACAGAAATTGTATCTCTACATACTGCCAAATGGTGGACCACCGTTATTGGGATGGGAATGGATCAGGAAGATAAACTTAGATTGGCATTCCATTCATGCAATGACGGTGGACGGTAAAAAAGATGAAGACGTCACTCCTGGACGATTGTCAACAATCTTAGCTAACGCCAAAGAGGTACTTCAACAAGAACTGGGCACGCTTAAAGGCGTAACCGCCTTGTTAAAAATAGAAGAGAATGCAGTTCCCAAGTTTTTCAAAGCGAGACCGGTACCATATGCAATTCGTCCAGCCGTCGAGGCAGAGCTGGAGAATCTGGAGAAGGCAGGCGTGTTGTCTAAGGTCGACTGGAGCGAGTAGGCGACACCCATCGTTCCTGTCATGAAGAAAACGTTAAGCAATAAGTCCGGAGAGCCAAGGAAGATTCGCATCTGTGGCGATTTCAAGGTGACGGTGAACCCTGTCCTTCACACAGTACAATATCCTCTTCCAAGGATAGAAGACATCTTCGCCTCACTGTCTGGAGGGAAGCGTTTTACAAAAATTGACCTAGCACAAGCATATTTGCAGATGGAGGTTGAAGAGTCCTCTAGGAAGTATCTCACGATAAACACTCACAAAGGTCTTTACCAGTATCATCGATTGGTATTCGGAGTAGCATCGGCTCTGGCGATATGGCAAAGAGCGATGGAACAAGTCCTGCAAGGGATTCCGGGGACTCAATGTTACTTGGACGACATCCTTGTAACAGGTGAAGATGACAGTGAACACCTTAACAACCTAGAACAGGTGCTCACTAGACTACGGGAATATGGGCTGCGAGCCAACCGCCCCAAGTGCGAATTTTTTAAGAAACAGATATCGTATTGTGGCCACGTGATTGATGAAGAGGGGTTACATAAGTCCCCTGACAAAATTGAAGCGGTTGTTAAGGCCCCAGCGCCTGAAAATGTGTCGCAACTGAGGTCATTCCTCGGGTTGGTGAATTACTATCATAAGTTTTTGCCGAATTTGTCGACAATTCTGCATCCACTGAACGCCCTGCTACGAACGGGGGTAGCATGGAAATGGAGCAATGATTGTAAACGTGCTTTTCAGAAGAATAAGGACTTAATCACTTCGAAGGAAGTATTGGCTCACTACAACCCAGCACTGCCAATCAGGCTGGTGTGTGATGCGTCTCCCTACGGCATTGGGGCGGTACTGTCACATAAATTCCTTGATGGTTTGGAGAGGCCGATAGCTTTTGCATCACGCTCGTTAACTTCTGCCGAGCGTAACTACGCCCAGATTGACAGAGAGGCCCTCAGCCTAGTGTGGGGGGTGAAGAAGTTCAATCACTATCTGCACGGTCAAAAATTTACTCTACTAACCGATCATCAACCTCTTGTCTCCATTTTCAACCCTCAGAAGGGCGTACCGATAATGACAGCACAACGGCTGCAGAGATGGTCCCTTTTCCTAGGGGCACACCAATATGACATCGAGTACAGGGGAATTAAACAGCATGGAAATGCTGATGGATTGTCACGTCTACCGTTGCCGACGGTGGAAGAAGAAGACCTTGCAGTGGATCCAATGGAGCTATTCCACTCGACCATAGTCGAATGTCTCCCTGTGACGAATGCAAACATAGAAAAGGAAACACGGAATGACCCGACACTATCACGGGTCTATGATTTAACGGTGAAGGGATGGCCAGCACATGGCGAACCACTGCTGCCAGCATTTTCGCCAAGAAGAGAACAGCTGTCAGTGTGTAGAGGAACCTTGATGTGTGGATCCAGAGTAGTAATTCCACCTAAGTTGATGGATAGAGTGCTCAATGAGCTTCATGAGGGTCATCTGGGTGGGGTAAAAATGAAGAGCTTAGCCAGAGCGTTTGTGTGGTGGCCAGGAATCGATAGAGAAATCGAAGAGATGACCAAGAGCTGTGCAGGATGCCAGAAGGTCCAAAACGCCCCACCACAAGCTCCTCTGCATCCATGGGAGTGGCCCTCATCTCCATGGCAAAGGGTGCACATTGATTTTGCTGGTCCCTTCATGGACTCGATGTTTTTAATTGCGGTGGATGCACATTCAAAGTGGCCAGAGGTAATAAAAATGTCCTCAACCACCACGGAAAAAACTATCGCAGTTTTACGAACCATATTCACCAGGAATGGGCTGCCTGAACAGATTTGCTCTGACAATGGACCACAGTTTGTGTCTGAAGAGTTCCGGAGGTTCTTAAAGAACAATGGTGTTAAGCATTACACATCTGCCCCATATCATCCAGCCACTAATGGATTGGCTGAGAGGTTTGTCCAAACATTCAAGAAGGCTATCAAGGCAATGTGTAATGAAGATATACCCCTACAACACAAGGTGGACAACTTCTTGTTTGCCTACCGGAATGCGACACATGCGGTTACCAACCAAACTCCAGCCATGATGTTCTTCAATCGAAGACTACGATGCCGCTTGGATTTGGTTAAGCCAAACGTCCGAAGAGATGTGGAGAACAGGCAGTTTCAGAATATGAATGAAAGGCCGACCAGGAGTTTTAAGATAGGTCAACCAGTTTTGGCCCGGGACTACCGCACTGAGAAATGGCAGCCAGGAATGATTTGTACACGACAAGGACCTCTCATGTATACCGTGGACGTTGGGGAGAGCATTGTAAGACGCCATGCTGACCAGATTCTAGAGTCACTGGAAAACGTCAACTCCACACCACGATCTGATACACCTGGTAATGAAATCGACGTTCCAATTGCAGCTACCGCAGAACCGGTAATATTGGAAGCAGATGAACCAAACAACGACATTGATTCCGACTCAGCATTGCCAGAAGAACCTGATACTCCAAAGAGGCGTTATCCAGACAGAATCAGGAAGCCCCCTCAAAGACTGAACTTATAATTGCTTAAACTTAACCAATGTATCTAGCAACAGTAATTGTGATTGTAATTCGTTATCATTAGTTGTTAAATGAATGTTATGTACTGTTTATCTAAAAGGGGAGGAATTGTTGTGTATGTACCTTTAAGAGAATAACTGGTCTCAGACTGCAGTACCGGCAGTGACCACCCCTGTATAAAAGGCGCTAGAGAGCCTCTGTTGGTTAGTTTCGTTTATGCCTTTCACCAGTAAAGACTTGTTTGTTTCTCTCCTGCTAGTCCGTGTCTCAATCATTCACGGACTTAACACATGGCAGATGCAATATAATGTGGATAAATGTGAGGTTATCCACTTTGGTGGAAAAACAGGAAGACAGATTATTATCTGAACTGCAATAGATTGGGAAAAGGGGAACTGCAACGAGACCTGGGTGTCCTTGTGCACCAGTCGCTGAAGGTAAGCATGCAGGTGCAGCAAGCGGTTAAGAAGGCAAATGGTATGTTGGCCTTCTTAGCGAGAGGATTCAAGTACAGGAACAAGGATGTCTTGCTGCAGTTGTACAGGGCCTTGGTGAGACCACACCTTGAGTTTTGTGTGCAGTTTTGGTCGCCTTATCTGAGGAAGGATGTTCTTGCCATGGAGGGAGTGAAGCGAAGATTCACCAGACTGATACCTGGGATGGCAGGAATGACGTATGAAGAGAGATTGGGTCGATTAGGTTTATATTCACTAGTGTTTAGAAGAATGAGAGGGGATCTCATTGAAACGTATAAAATTCTAACAGGACTAGACAGACTAGATGCAGGGAGGATGTTCCCGATGGCGGGGGAGTCCAGAACCAGGGGTCAAAGTCTAAGGATAAGGGGTAAGCCATTTAGGACTGAGATGAGGAGGAATTTCTTCACCCAGAGAATGGTGAACCTGTGGAATTCTCTACTACAGAAGGCAGTTGAGGCCAATTCATTAAATATATTCAAGAAGGAGTTAGACATATTTCTTAAGGCTAAAGGGATCAAGGGATATGGGGAGAAAGCAGGGACAGGGTGACATGAATCTTGTCATTCATGTGGAAATGACTTATGAAATGATACTGGGCGGCCTGCTGGTGGCGCTGTCCAGGGAGAGTATAAATACTCGGGCATCAGCTCAGCTTGCTCAGGACGTTCTTTAACAGGAACTAGTGAAGGACACAACTAGATCTCCATGTTGAAAAACAGTTGATTAAAGCTTTGTTTAACGCTTAGACCAAGTGCCTAGTAGTTTTCTTACGTCACAGGGTACTGAATTTGGATGATCAGCCATGATCTCATTAAATGGCGGAACAGGCTCGAGGGGCCGAATGTTCTATTCCTGCTCCTATCTTCTATACTTCTATGTAACACAGAGTTGACCCTGCCTGCTACCTCTTGCGCTGCACTGCTGTCCTCTGGCGACGGTGGCCTGAAGTGCTAAATGGGCAACTATCCTAACAACCAACTGCACTTCATCAGCAATAAATAAGGGAGCTTGTGAGCTGCACCACACTGTCACTTGCCCCCAGACCCCATTTCCTGCCTCCACTGATGGTTTGAAATGCACTGGTATTTGCCAATCATTTCTTCTGCACCACACAACCTTTGCAAAGGCCACCAGGAGAGAAGATGTGGGAGGGCCTAGTGAGGCCAAGAGGTTGATGAGCAAAGGACTAAGGACTACCTCATCCTTGTTTTCAAATCCCTCCATGGCCTCAACCCCTTACCATCTCTGTAACGTTCTCCAGCCCTTCAACCCTCCAAGATCATCTGCGCTCCTCCAATTCTGGCCTCTTGCGCATCCCTGCTTTCTTTCGCTCCACTGTGCCTTCAACTGCCTGGGCCCTAAGCTCTGGAATTCCCTCCCTAAACCTCTCTGCCTCTCTACCTCTCTCTCCTCCTTTGAGACGCTACTTTAAACCTTCCTCTTTCCTTTCCTAATATCTGCTTGTGCGGCTTGGTGTCAAATTTTGCCTGAAAACATTCCTGTGAAGCACCTTGGGACGTTTTACTACATTAAAGGCACTTTATAAATGCATGTTGTTGTTGTTATGTAGATAACAATTCTACAAAAAGATGCGGTTGTCACTAATGGTTGAGGTAGGATGACATCACTTTAGGAATGAGGATCCCTAATTGGGCTAAATCGTAAGTAATTGTATTCCTGAGACCATCAAATATGCCAATATGAATCCTGGATGTTGATGGAGGTCACAAGTCATCCCATTTCTGAAAGGTTTTTACAAAATGATGATGCAAGAAAAAAAGTACTTCCAGTAATATAGGCATTAGCACATGCTCAGCCAGTCCCAAAGTGCTTCACAACCATAGAATTACCGTTGAAGTGCTGTCACTTGGCACACAGCAAGATCCCATAAACAGCTAGCCTTGGTGGTGCTGGAAGAAGTTTGGTCAGGACATCAGAAGAACTCCCTGTTCTTCAAGTTGTACATCCACCTGAGCAGGGAGAGGATGCCTTTGTTTAACGTCTCACCCTCACTCTCTTGTTCCTGCATTGAAGTGTAAGCCTAGATTATGTGCTCAAATTGTGGTGTGGAGTTGGAATCAGGGGAAAGAGTACGACCAACTGAACCAAAGGATAATATGCGTCCCAATTGGGCGGGGGGGGGCGTGGGGAGTTGATCGTGCTGCTGAATTCCCAATCTCAGCCATGCTAATTTGGGGAGACAACAAACAAATGTTAGGCACTTACCCATAGGAAGAGGGACAATCATAGGGAGACTTCTTTTGGGCATCTGCTGCACTGCCTCTCAGTGTCCGGCTGAAGAGCAGCACTGATGTATATCTAAGAGCAGTTTATCTACCTGCTCTCTTAACAATAGGTGATACACAACCTGGGATAAGCCACACAAGGTGAAAAAGGCAGATGTGGAAAGAGATTTTATACGCCCTCAATGAATAATAATTACAAAGAACACTTTCATGTTTTGAAAGTGCGGCTTTCTCCTTCTAACATTTCTGTGGTTACGTCATCAGTTTTGACATCAAATCCCAGGCAATTCTACCCAGATGTTCCTGAAAAGCGTAAGGTGGCATTCAGGCTTCAGTAAGACGGCTGGAATATTTGTAGTCCATCAGGTTTGTATACATGCCGAATGTTCTTTGTTCCGCCTTGCCTGAAGGCGCTGTCTCCTTGCTGACATATGATTCCATGGGCGTCTGGTACTCTACTCACCTCACTCGAGTTTTTTTTTCTTTATTTCTTTACGGGATGTGGGTGTCGCTGGCAAGGCCAGCATTTATTGCCCATCCCTAATTGCCCTTGAGAAGATGGTGGTGAGCCGCCTTCTTGAACTGCTGCAGTAGCGGTTTGGTACAACTGAGTGGCTTGCTAGGCCATTTCAGAGGGCAGTTAAGAGTCAACCACATTGCTGTGGGTCTGGAGTCACAGATAGGCCAGACCGGGTGAGGACGGCAGATTTCCTTCCCTAAAGGACATCAGTGAACCAGATGGGTTTTTACGACAATCCGATAGTTTCATGGTCACCATTACTGATATTAGATTTTTATTCCAGATTTATTTATTTAACTGAATTTAAATTCCCCGGTTGCCGTGGTGGGATTTGAACTCGTGTCTCCCGATCATTAGTCCAGGCCTCTGGATTGCTGAAATAAAAACAGAAAATGCTGGAAACACTCAGCAGGTCAGGCAGCATCTGTGGAGAGAGAAACAGAGTGAACGTTTCAGGTCGATGACCCTTCGTCAGAACTGGAAAAAGTTGGAGATGTAACAGGTTTTTAAGCAAGTGTAGGGGCAGGAAGAGGGAGGAGGGGAGGAAAGAACAAAAGGGAAGGTCTGCGATAGGATGGAAGGCAGGAGAGATTAAGAGACAAAAGGAATGATGGTGCAAGGCAAAAGGAGATGGTAATGGGACAAGTTTAAGCAACAAAAGATGACTCTAGATGAGGTGTAAATGGCAATGGCAGATGATCAACAGCTGCCATGTGAGAGAGAGAATAAAAAATAATAGGGGCAGTGGTTATTGTCTGAAATTGTTGAACTCGATGTTGAGTCCAGAAGACTGTAAAGTGCCTAATCGAAAGATGAGGTGCTGTTCCTCGAGCTTACGTTGAGCTTCATTGAAACAGTGTAAGAGGCCGAGGATGGAGAGGTCAGAGTGGGAGTGGAGCAGAGAATTAAAGTGACTCTGGATTATGTTATGTATTGTGTGTTCTATTGTGTGTTCTCCTCCCACCTGTGGTGGCGCTGTCACAGGAGATAAATGGTGGGGTATTCTCTCGGTTAAGTTTAGCTCTCTTTGTTCGGAACTTGCCAGAACTTCCTTTCCTTCCAATAAAGCACTTCATGTTTGCATCTCTGAGTTCTGAGTCCTAAATTGTGTCGAGGTAGAAAGGTACCGACACAACAAGTGGCAACGAGGAGCGGATGAATCTGCGTACGTTACGGGTGCAGTGAGTAAACAGAAAATTTAATTTGAAACGTGAGATGGCTACTATATTAGGAAACATCGGTGATTTTTATGAAAATGTGGAGCAATGGAGCGCATATACGGAACGTTTTGACTATTTTGTATTGGCGAGTGCAGTGGCAAATGAAAAGGTCGTGCCTACCTTTTTGAGTGTAATCGGGCCGAAGACTTTCAATTTACTTCGCAGCCTCGTGCAGCCAGATAAGCCAGGAACTAAAACATATAAGCAACTAGTGGAAATTCTTGGAGCACATTTTTCACCAAAACCTCTGGTTATTGCTGAGAGATTTAGATTTCACAAACGGAATCAAGAGGAGGGGGAATCAGTGACGATGTTTATTGCTGCTTTAAAAAGGTTGTCGGAACACTGCCAGTTCAAGGAGGTGCTGAATGATACCATTAGAGACAGACTTGTGTGTGGTCTGCAAAATGCAGCCACACTGAAGCGCCTTCTTACTGAGGTCAACCTTACTCTTGAAAAGGCCATTGAAGTTAGTGTCTCCATGGAGATGGCGGAAAAGGAGACTCACCAGTTGAGTTCAACAGGGAGAGTTCACAAGGTGCCGTCTGAGCCTAAAGGTGCGCGGAACGGCACATGTTACCGTTGTGGGAAAACGGGCCATCACGCTAATGACTGCTGGTGTACGGAGCTGGAATGCCGAAATTGTGGCAAAAAGGGTCACATTAAACGCGCCTGTAGAGGTAAAAAAAAGAACAGAAAGAGCTGGGAAGCATGGAAGCAAAATGTCTGTATTTGGACAAGAGAGGAAAAAGAGTGTTCATTCAGTGCAGTATGACGGAACAAGTAAAACAGAGGGGAGCGGCACCTCTGAGGAGGAAGAGGTGCACATACTGACGGTTGCAGGTGGTTCAAATGGCTACTGGGTGTCACCACTGGTGGAGGGACAATCAGTGCGGATGGAGGTGGACACAGGCGCGGCTGTGTCCCTTGTTTCAGACACTGTCTACAACAAAATGCTAAAGCATCTTACCCTTCAGCCAACAAACATTGTGCTAAAGACGTATACTGGCGAACCTGTGGCCATGAGAGGCGTCATTGAGGTGACAGTTAAATTGAACGGACAGACTGCAAAACTGCCACTATATGTGGTAAAGGGAAATTACCCATCGTTACTGGGACGTGCGTGGCTAGAGAAAATCACGCTGGACTGGCCTGCAGTCTGCATGATGTCAAAAGGGGAGTCAGGTCTGACTGCAGTGTTAAACAAACATGCAGAACTCTTCAATGGGGAACTTGGTAGCATGAAAAAGATCAGCGTGAGACTGGACATTAAACCTGACAGCAAGCCGAAGTTTCACAAAGCCCGACCTGTACCCTATGCAATTAGGCCAAAAGTTGAGGCTAACTTGGAGGCCTTAGTCGAGAATGGAGTCCTGGAGCCTGTGAGCGTGAGCAACTGGGCCGCACCCATTGTTCCTGTCCTGAAAAAGGATGGATCTGTTCGAATCTGCGGGGATTTTAAAGTGACTATTAACCCGGTGCTGTCTGTGGAACAGTACCTTCTTCCCCTCATTGATGATCTTTTTACGGGCCTAGCCGGAGGGCAAAAGTTCAGCAAAATAGACTTATGCCAGGCTTATCTACAAATGCATGTCGATGACAAATCAAAGGAGCTGCTGACAATTGTGACACACAAGGGGCTATACAGGTATTGCCGCCTTCCGTTTGGAATTACGTCGGCCCCTGCTCTATTCCAAAGGGCAATGGATCAGATTTTGAGTGGACTGCCAGGGGTCCAGTGCTACCTGGACGACATCCTTGTCACTGGGACAAATGAGGAGGATCATCTTCTGAACTTGGATGCGACACTACAACGACTGAAAGAGTACGGACTCAGAGTTCGTAAAGACAAATGTGAATTCTTTCAGTCTTCAGTTGAGTACCTGGGGCATGTGATTGACGCTACTGGCCTGCATAAGGCGCCGCCAAAGATCAAGGCGATCGTAGAGGCCCCAGCACCCCAGAATGTGAGCCAGTTACGTTCATTTCTGGGGCTACTTAACTACTATGGGAAGTTTATTCCAGACTTAGCAACATTGCTGAAGCCGTTACATCAGTTGCTATGTCCAGGCAAAACATGGAAATGGACTGAACTGTGCAACGAAGCTTTCGCCCAAGCAAAGAAAGCATTGCTGAATTCGGAGGTCCTGACACACTTCGACCCAAAGCTACCCGTGCAGCTAGCATGTGATGCATCACCATATGGTGTGGGAGTAGTCATATCCCACATCATGCCTTCAGGTGAAGAGAAACCTATCGCCTTCGCATCACGCACCTTGAACAAGGCCGAGAGTAACTATCCGCAGATCGAGCGCGAGGCCTTGGGAATCGTTTTTGGAATTCGAAAATTTCATCAGTACCTGTTTGGGAGAAGGTTCACACTCCTGACAGACCACCGTCCATTGACTTCAATCTTTGGGCCCCACACCAGAATTCCATCTCTCGCTGCAAACAGGATGCAAAGGTGGGCTTTACTGTTGTCAGGACACACATATGACATCAAATATCGCAAATCAGACTTGCACGGCAACGCAGACGGTCTCTCGAGGCTACCCTTGCCTGTTACTCCCCCAGAGCCTCGTCAGATAGACATCTTCTACTTTAGACAAGTGGAGGGAGCACCTGTCACTGCAGTTCAGGTGCGAAGGTACACCCGCAACGATCCAGTCCTGTCTGAGGTAATGGACGATGTCATTCGAGGGAGAGCACTAGGAGATTCTCCTAGTTTGAAACCTTACGTTTCAAAAAGAAATGAGCTCTCCGTCCAGGCAGGTTGTCTTCTTTGGGGACGCCGTGTCATCATTCCGCCACCTCTGAGGGAACCTATACTGCAACAACTTCATACAGGCCACAGTGGGATGGTTCAGATGAAGGAAATGGCAAGAAGCTACTTCTGGTGGCCAGGTCTCGATGGGAATATTGAGGAGAAAGCCAAAACATGTTCCCCATGTCAAAGGGTCCGGAATGTTCCACAGCTGGCAACCCTACACCCCTGGGATTGGCCTGCAGAAGTGTGGCAGCGAGTACATGTGGACTTCAACGGTCCTTTCGAAGGGAAGATGTTTATGGTGGTTGTGGACGCTCGTAGCAAGTGGCCAGAGGTCGCTGTGATGAGGTCTACCACGGCAGAGAAAACAATTGAGAAACTTGGTGAGATGTTCAGCCGTTATGGCTCACCGGAACAACTCGTAAGTGACAATGGTCCACAATTTGTATCACAGGAGTTTGCAACCTTCCTGCATGTGAATGGTGTTCAACACATCAGGTCTGCGCCCTGTCATCCCTCTACTAACGGCCAGGCAGAAAGGTTCGTGCAAACTTTGAAGCACGCCTTGAAGGCATCGCAAGGTCAGGGCTCAATCCACCAATGTCTGAACAGCTTCCTGTTGTCCTACAGGAACGAGCCGCATGCCACAACCAAAACTTCCCCCGCTTCGCTCATGATGAAGAGGCAGTTGCGGACAAGTTCTGACTTACTCAAACCTCCAAGGGCAGAGCAGGTTGTCCGTCGTCAACAACAAGCTCAAGTTGAAAAGAGAGAGAAAAGAGCCAAGGAGAGACGGTTTCATCCGGGAGAGCACGTCCTAGCTCGAAACTACAACACTGGACCGAAATGGGTTCCTGCTACGGTGATCGCGCAGACGGGCCCTGTGTCTTACACGGTTGAGACTGCTGAGGATGTCGTCTGGAGAAGACACACAGATCAACTGTTGCTAGGAGCAGAGACAGCCACAGAGGCTCCAACGGCTGGTTGGCCTGAACTGTTTCCGAATGATACCGCAAACCAGCATCCTTTGCCACAGTGCTCTTCTCCAGCACAGGAAGTCAAAGAGACTGTTCCACCTGTGCAAACTCCTGACTTTCAACTGACACAGGCACCTTCTCCATCCAGGCCTGTGTCAATGCCTACTGCTGTGGAAGCCAGCGATGACCGCCGGTATCCTGTCAGAGAGCGGCGGCCTCCAAGACGCTTGGATCTGTAGGCTTAGTGACTTACCCACAAGACTGGAGCAGAATAAACCCCAGGGTAAAGTCAGGGTTTGAGGCAGTCTACCTCTACCCTAGGTTAGTTGAGTGCATTGAAAGTAACTTACCTATTGAGGAATAATGTGGACCTTCCATTTAAGAGGGGAGGAAATGTTATGTATTGTGTGTTCTATTGTGTGTTCTCCTCCCACCTGTGGTGGCACTGTCACAGGAGATAAATGGTGGGGTATTCTCTCGGTTAAGTTTAGCTCTCTTTGTTCGGAATTTGCCAGAACTTCCTTTCACAGAATCACAGAATCACAGAATCTACAGTGCAGATAGAGGCCATTTCGGCCCATCGAGCCTGCACCGACACATATCCCACCCTATCCCTGTAACCCCATGTATTTAATCCCCTAACACTAAGGGTCAATTTATCATAGCCAAATCAACCTAATCTGCACATCTTTGGACTGTGGGAGGAAACCGGAGCACCCGGAGGAAACCCACGCAGACACAGGGAGAATGTGCAAACTCCACACAGACAGTCGCCCGAGGCCAGATTTGAACCCGGGTCTGTTAAGTCTGTGGGTTGTATTATAAATAATCACAGACTCCACTGTTAACAGAATAAAACACGTCTTTACTATTCAGCGGCTCGGGCGATTCTGCCCTAGTTAACGTATCACAACCCTTATATACTGGTGTGGTCACTATCGGTATTACAGTATACATGAGCCAATAGATAGTGCCACCCTAAAGTAGTGCTCTTAAAGGCGAACGGTTACATTCTATAGTTCCCTTAAAGGTAAACGGTTACATACACAACACTCCTCCCTTCCTAGCTTATTACTTACAGAATCCCGTTAAACATACAATCTTCAACTTTATATAAACAGTTTGCAGATATACTCTCGATGGAGTCAACGTCATATAACAATTTACAGATATACTCTCAATGGAGTCAACGTCATATAACAGTTTACAAACATACTCTCAGTGGAATCAGTTTACAGGTTCAGTCTCTGTGGGAACAGTTCATAAATTCAGTCTCTGGTATTAATTCGTTCCAGACAGCATCCTCCATAGCTTTTTTTTTTTTAACAGCTTGTACTTTCGTCCTGTTGAACCAGCAGTGCGGACTTATACAACCCATTGGCTGTCTTGATAATGTCCCTGGATTTTTTTTACAAATTTAGCACCTTTCGTAGTGTTCGGACTGAGGTAGTAGAAGTAATAATATTTTAAACAGTTATTATTTTCTGCTTCTTCTTTTTCTTTTCTGCCTTTTTGAAACTCTCCGAGCTCTTTTCCCGGCTGCCATCTGTAGCGCCACCAACTCTCTATGTTCCTTAGACCTTAAGTGCTTCCTCAGGATTTCAGCACTTTGGGAGTTCCCATCACAATTTGGGCAGACCACATCCTCATAACATTCGGTGTCACTCAACAGGTCAAAACCCTTCTTCAAGCAATCATATTCATCCTGCTCTTCCTCGGATGTCTGCCCTTCCTTCCCTCCTGGCCTCATTTGTGCGTTCAATCCTTTCCCTTCCTTCAGGGATTTCGTTATCAGGCTATTTAATCCTTCTACTGAAGTAGCTGTTTCCCCATTCTCCTGTTCCCCTGGACGTAATTCAGCGTACTCCTCCATTTCATCCATCATTTTCTCCAATGCTTTCATCTTCTCTTCCTCTTGTACTTTGGCTTCCAGTGCTTGGAGAAGTTGCGCCTCGATGCTCTCTAGCTCATGTTCAACCTTTAGTTGCTCATATACTTCCAACGAAACTAGCTTTTCGGAGGTTGCTGAGTTAACCCCCTCCAGAATTGTAGTCTGGGCCTGTTCATACTGTTTTTTTAACTTCTCGCACTCTGCTTGTAAGGAGTCGTAGAGAAGAACTGGAATAAAATCCTGGCTTCCTGAAGATTCCTCTTCATTTGTTTCTTTCGCAATTTCCTGTTGGAGTTCAGCCAAGGCTGCTATGCTATCTGCCTCTCGAAGTCTCACTGCCATCAACTCTTCTTTATTCTTGCAGTCCATCTCAGCCATTTCCCGTTTACTTTCATTTAACTGAGTGAGTAGTCCCTTATTTTGGGCTGAGAGATATTGCACCTTCTCATGTAGACCCTTGCACTCCTTCTCTGCTTGACATAGCTGATTACCGCTGATTTGGTTCTGCGTTTCAAGTTCCAACATCCTTTGCTTAGCTTCTTTCAGTTTCGCCCCTATAAGCTCCTCTTGCAACATGGCCACATTATTCTCATCAGGTAAAGAAGCGTTTCTCTTTTCCATGTCCAAGATTTGTTTCTGCATCTCCTTAAGAGCACCCTGTGATTCAACTTCTCTTAACTTTGCCTGCACTAGCTCCGTCTCTAATTGCAGAACAAAATCCTCAGTGCAGCGTGATTTGCCCTTCTGCTGTATCTCTAGATCATGCAAATATTCTAACCCCTGAACATCATCAGGGAGATGTGATCGGTAATTGGTCACGATGGCTCTATGGTCGCTCTCTGCTTGAGCCAGTAGGTTCTGTTGTCTTTCCAGACTCTCCCATTCGGTGTCATAGAACTTTTTCATTGTTTTCATCTCTTGTACGAGGCGGTAACTTAATTGTTCTAATTGTTGTTGTACTTTGAAATAGCGTTGAGTTCGAGCCCGGTGTTCCTCCGTAATGCATATGTCTGTAGCTTGTCGGTAGTGCCATTCCATGTCTATTTTCTTGATCCACTCCCGTCCTAGAAGTGGTGGTCCTCCCTCAGGTAGTACGTACAAATTCATTCTTGGGTGTACTTTACCCCTATCTCTCACCTTGACTCTTATCTTCCCCATGGGGTATACGCGATGCCCCGTGTATGTCTGTAATACGAACTTGGTATTTCTTAAGGGTATGTGAGAGAATAGTCGGTGGTAGTCCTTTTGGTTGATGACTGATACAGCTGATCCCGTGTCCAGCTCCATTCGTACTTGGACTCCAGCTATTTTTAGTGTGACCCAGATCGTCTGTAGATCAGTTACTTTACCCACATTGTGGATTCTCAGACTATCCAACTCCTGGCTGTTTGGGTCTGAGTCTGAATTTTGTTCGTCTGAACTCTTTTCAGCCACCTGATGCACCTTGTTGTACTTTTCTTGTGGTGGTGGCTTCCTTTGTTTGTTGGTCTTCTTTCTGGACCTGCATACCTTCGCGATGTGACCCAGTTTGCCACATTTCCTGCACTCTTGATTCTTAAACCAGCACTGATTCTGGTCGTGCGTTGTCTTTCCACAACGGTAGCATTTGGAAATGCTTGCAGTCATTTGGTCCACCCCGAGTGCCGCCGCCTTTAGCTGCATTTCCGCCGTCCCTTTCGCTGCGGCTTCGTGCGATGAAGCTATGAGGACAGCCCTGTCCAGTGTGAGGTCGTTTTCTTCCAGAAGTCGCTTCTGCGTTCCTTCTTTGGCCAAGCCGCATACGAACTTGTCCCGCAGCGCCTCTGTCAAATTCCCTCCAAACTGGCAGTATTTCGCTAGCTTACGCAATTCGACTAAGTATTCCGCATTGCTTTCATCTTGCCTCTGGGTTCTGGCGTAAAATTTAAATCGTTCAGCCAGTATCAACGGTGCGGGGTTCAAGTGATCCTTCAGCACTGCTACGCTCTCTTCGAAGGTCTGGTCCACTGGTTTAACTGGTGCTATTAGATGTTTCAAGAGCCCGTATGTTTTTGCTCCCATCGAATTTAACAAAGTTATTGCCTTGGCGTATATGGCTACGCAATATATTCCTATGCGTTCCCCATACGTGGCCCTGTCTTCTATTTCAGCATTAAAATCATTAATATTTCCTCGCTTAGGCATCTTCTTCTCTTTCCGAGAACAGCACAAGTATTTCTTTACTTATTATTAATTTTCTTCTCTTCTTGAGAACACCACCAGTATTGCTTTACTTATTTCTTGTTTCTGAAAATTCTAATTAATTTTCTTCTCTCTTCTTGAGAACACCACAAGTATTGCTTTACTTATTTCTTGTTTCTGAAAATTCTAATTAATTTTCTTCTCTCTTCTTGAGAACACCACAAGTATTGCTGTACTTATACTTATTTTCCCCTCTCTTCTTGAGAACACTTAAAGGTAAACGGTTACATACACAACAGGGTCCCTGGCGCTGTGAGGCAACAGTGCTAACCACTATGCCACCGTGCCTTCCAATAAAGCACTTCATGTTTGAATCTCTGAGTTCTGAGTCCTAAATTGTGTCGAGGTAGAAAGGTACCGACACAACAGATTACTGGTTCAGTAACATAACCACAATGCTACCGTACTCGAGTGACCATTCTTCACCTGGCGTCTTGGCAGGCTGTACAACTACAAGGGGAGTCACAGCTGAGCCTGATCTTATCCTACCCCAATGTCCAAACACGTGCAATTCCAGCAAAAATCATCCTTCCTCACAAAGAATGGAGGTAAAATCAGACAGCGAGTCACTGAACCATTAATGAATGCTTGCTAGCTGCTAGTTAGGAGACAAAAGGACAACAAAAATTGAGGTCGGACAGGGAAGAACTCAGTTTTGTAGGGAAGCCCCGGGCCTTGGAAAAGCCAAAAAAGATTATATGCCTATCGGCAATTGGTGCGAGTGTGTGTCTATGCATGTGTGTCAATGCACATGTGTCTCTGTATGTGTGTCGATGCACGTGTGTCGATGTATGTGTGTCGATGTATGTGTGCCCCTGTATGTGTGTCTCTGTATGCGTGTCTCTGTATGTGTGTCTCTGTATGTATGTCAATGTATGTGTGTCAATGTATGTGTGTCACTGTATGTGTGTTGAGCTGTGTCAATGTATGTGTGTCACTCTATGTGTGTCTCTGTATGTGTGTCTCTGTATGCGTGTCTCTGTATGTGTGTCTCTGTATGTGTGTCTCTGTCTGTGTGTCACTGTATGTGTGCCTCTGTATGCGTGTCTCTGTATGTGTGTCTCTGTATGCATGTCACTGTGTGTCTCTATGCGTGTCTCTGTATGCGTGTCTCTGTATGCGTGTCTCTGTATGTGTGTCTCTGTATGCGTGTCACTGTATGTGTGTCTCTGTATGTGTGTCACTGTATGTGTGTCTCTGTATGTGTGTCACTGTATGTGTGTCTCTGTATGCGTGTCTCTGTATGTGTGTCACTGTATGTGTGTCTCTGTATGTGTGTCGATGTATGTGTGTCACTGTATGTGTGTCAATGTATGTGTGTCACTGTATGTGTGTCTCTGTATGTGTGTCTCTGTATGTGTGTCTCTGTATGCGTGTCTCTGTATGTGTGTCTCTGTATGTGTGTCTCTGTATGGATGTCTCTGTATATGTGTCTCTGTATGTGTCCCTCTGTATGCGTGTCTCTGTATGTTTATCTCTGTATGTGTGTCTCTGTATGTGTGTCGATGTATGTGTGTCACTGTATGCGTGTCAATGTATGTGTGTCACTGTATGTGTGTCTCTGTATGTGTGTCTCTGTATGTGTGTCTCTGTATGGATGTCTCTGTATATGTGTCTCTGTATGTGTGCCTCTGTATGCGTGTCTCTGTATGCATGTCTCTGTATGTTTATCTCTGTATGTGTGTCTCTGTATGTGTGTCTCTGTATGCGTGTCTCTGTATGCGTGTCTCTGTATGTGTGTCTCTGTATGCGTGTCTCTGTATGCGTGTCTCTGTATGTGTGCCCCTGTATGCGTGTCTCTGTATGCATGTCTCTGTATGTTTATCTCTGTATGTGTGTCTCTGTATGTGTGTCTCTGTATGCGTGTCTCTGTATGCGTGTCTCTGTATGTGTGTCTCTGTATGCGTGTCTCTGTATGCGTGTCTCTGTATGTGTGTCGATGTATGTGTGTCGATGTATGTGTGTCTCTGTATGTGTGTCTCTGTATGTGTGTCTCTGTATGCGTGTCTCTGTATGTGTGTCTCTCTATGCGTGTCTCTGTATGTGTGTCTCTGTATGCGTGTCTCTGTATGCATGTCTCTGTATGCGTGTCTCTGTATGCGTATCTCTGTATATGTGTCTCTGTATGTGTGTCACTGTATGTGTGTCTCTGTATGTGTGTCACTGTATGTGTGTCTCTGTATGTGTGTCACTGTATGTGTGTCTCTGTATGCATGTCTCTGTATGCGTGTCTCTGTATGTGTGTCTCTGTACATGTGTCTCTGTACATGTGTCTCTGTATGTGTGTCTCTGTATGTGTGTCTCTGTATGTGTGTCGATGTATGTGTGTCACTGTATGCGTGTCGATGTATGTGTGTCTCTGTATGCGTGTCTCTGTATGCGTGTCTCTGTATGCGTGTCTCTGTATGTGTGTCTCTGTATGTGTGTCTCTGTATATGTAAAGTCTGTGGGTTGTGCAGTTAATAAATACACAGACTTCAGAAGTAACAAACAAACAGGTCTTTACTATTCGAAGGTCCGGGCGAATCTGCCCCAGCAATCCTGCTACAACACTTATATACTGGTGTGGTCACTATCGGTATTACAGTATACAGAAGCCAAACAAATAGTGCCACACCTAAAGTAGTTCCCTTAAAGGTGAACGGTTACATTCAATAGTTCCCTTAAAGATAGACGGGTACATACACTACAATCCTCCTTTTTTAGCTTATTACTTACAGAGTCCCCGTTAAACATACATATCTTCAACTTCCTATAAAACAAATTACAGATATAATCTCGGTGGAGTCAATGTCATATAAAACAATTTACAAATATAATCTCGGTGGAAACAGTTCACAGGTTCAGTCTCTGCGGAAACAGTTCATAGATTCAGTCTCTGATCTTGACTCGTTCCGAACAACATTTCTTTGGTGTAGCCGGTTCACCTGGCTAGCGTGACTCCTCCATAGCCTTTTTCTTGACGTAACAGCTTGAACTTTCGTCCTGTTGAACCAGCAGTGCGGACTTTTACAACCAACTGGCTGTCTTGACATTTTCCAGTTTTCCAACTGATTTAGCTCCTTTCGTAATGTCCCGCCTGGAATGGTAGAAGTGCTAATATTTTAGACAGTTATTATCTTCTGCTTCTTCTTTTTCTTTTCTGCCTTTTTGAAACTCTCGGAGCTCCTTTCTCGGCTGCCAGCTGTAGCGCCACCAATTCTCTATGTTCCTTAGACCTTAAGTGCTTCATCCGGATTTCAGCACTTTGAGAGTTTTCATCACAAGCTGGGCAGACCACATCCTCGTAATATTCAGTGTCACTCAACAGGTCATGGTAATATTCGGGTTCGTCCTGAGTTAGGCCAGCTAGAGAGACTTCTTCTTCCTCCTCACCCGTCTGGACGTTAGCTGACGGTGGTTCCTTCCCTAAACATCTTTCTTGAAAAGCCTTCTTCATGCATTCATATTCATCCCGCTCTTCCTGGGTTATCTGCCATTCCTTCACGACGGACCTCATTTGTGAGTTCAATACCTTCCTTTCCATCGGTAATTGCGTTATCAGGCTATTTAACCCTTCTACTGAAGTAACGGTTTCCACATTCTTCTGTTCACCTTGACGTGATTCAACGTACTTTTGGCATCCTTGTAAAATTTGTGTTGCCACCTCAGCTATCTCCGTGACTTTTGAGAGCTCCGAACTCGTTCCCCCTGAAGATTGAAGCTCGTGTTCAGATTGTTCCCCTTGCAGAGTCTTGTCCTGCAGCATATGAAGGAGTTGACTGACCGTTAACTCTTCCCTGGGAACACGGTGGATCAGAGTCTTCTCCATTTCATCCACCTCTTTCTCCAATACTTCCACCTTACGTTCCTCTTGAACTTTGGCTTTCAGCACTCGGAAAAGTTGCGCCCTGATGCTCTCTAGTTCATGTTCAGGGACCATTCTTACAGTGTCCTGTTCTTCCACTGAAAGGATTCCCAGTTGAATCTGTTCTTCAAGTTGTTGAACCTCGGTCATTGCCGCCTCATATTTGTCTTGGGTGTCCTTCAATGTTTTTATAAGTTCTTGGACATCCTGTCTTTCATGCTCTGCCATGATTTTCACCTCTAATTTCTCATCTATGGATGGAGCTTCTATCGATGAGTCTGTCTTGGCCTTGAGCTCATCAAGAATTTCCTGCAGCCTTTGGACTTCTTGCTCATGTTCAACCTTTAGTTGTTCATAAGCTTCTACTGAAACTAGCTTTTCGGAGGCTGCCGAGTTAACCCCCTCCAGAATTGTAGCCTGGGCCTGTTCATACTGTTCTTTCAACTTCTCACACTCTGCTTGTAAGGAGTCATAGAGAAGAACTGGAATAAAATCCTGACTCCCTGAAGATTCCTCTTCCTTTGGTTCATTCTGTAAATATTCTAGTTCCTGAACAGCATCAGGGGAATGTGATTGGTATTTGACCACGATGGCTCTATGGTCGCTCTCTGCTTGAGCTAGCTGTCTCTGTAGTCTTTCCAGGTTCTCCCATTCGGTGTCCCAGAACTTTTCCATATTTTTCATCTCTTGTACGAAACGGTCACTCAACTGCTCTAATTGTTGTCGTACTTTGACATAAGTTTGCGTCCGAGCTCGGTGTTCTTCCGTCCTGGATGAATCCTTTGCTTGAACAGGCTCAGAATTCTCTGTCAACCTGGAGTTCTGCTCTGCAGCTTTATTCTTCTTGGTACCATAAGTCCTTCTGCATGTCTTCGTTTTCTTTCCCATCGTCGGCAAGTCCCTTTTAGCCTTGTCTTCCATATTCGACTTGGTCTTATCATCATCCATTTCAGAATCTGAGCTAATAGCTTGCACCGTTCCATGTCTATTTTCTTAATCCACTCCCGTCCTAGAAGTGGTGGTCCTCCCTCAGGTAATACGTACAAGTTCATTCTTGGGTGTTCTTTACCCCTATCTCTCACCTTGACTCTTATTTTCCCCACGGGGTATACGTTATGCCCCGTGTATGTCTGTAATACAAACTTGGTATTTCTTAAAGGTATGTGAGAGAATAGCCGGTGGTAGTCCCTTCGGTTGATGACTGATAGAGCTGATCCAGTGTCCAGCTCCATTCTTACTTGGACTCCAGCTATTTTTAGTATGACCCAGATGGCCTGTAGATCCGTTTCTTTACCCACATTGTGGATTCTCAGACTACCCAGCTCCTGGTTGTTTGGGTCTGAGTCTGAATTCTGTTCGTCTGAACTCTTCTCAGCCACCTTGTGTACCTTGTTGTACTTTTCTTGTGGTGGCTTCCTTTGATTATTGGTCTTTTTCCCGGACCGGCATACCTTCGCGATGTGACCCAGTTTGCCACATTTCCTACACTCTTGGTTCTTAAACCAGCATTGATTCTGGTCATGCGTTGTCTTCCCACAACGGTAGCATTTTGTTGTGCTTGAAGTAATTTGGTCCACCCCGAGTGCCGCCGCCTTTAGTTGCATTTCCGCCGTTCCTTTCGCTGCGGCTTCGTGCGATGCAGCTATAAGGACAGCCCTGTCCAGTGTGAGGTCGTTCTCTTCCAGTAGTCGCTTCTGCGTCCCTTCTTTGGACAATCCGCATACGAACTTGTCCCGCAGCGCTTCTGTCAGATTCCCTCCGAACTGGCAGTATTTCGCTAGCCTACGCAGTTCGACCAAGTATTCCGCATTGCTTTCGTCTTTCTTCTGCGTTCTTGCGTAGAATTTGAATCGTTCAGCCAGCATCAGCGGTGTGGGGTTCAAGTGATCCTTCAGCACAGCCACAATCTCTTCGAAGGTCTGATCCGCTGGTTTATTTGGTGCTATTAGATGCTTCAAGAGCCCGTATGTTTTTGCCCCCATCGAGTTTAGCAATGTTATCGCCTTGTCGTCTTCCTCTATTTTGTTGGCTTCGCAATAGATCTCTATGCGTTCCACGTACGTGGCCCAGTCTTCTATTTCAGAATTAAAGTCGTTAATATTCCCTCGCTTAGGCATCTTTCTTCCCTTGGGAGCAGCACCAGTATTTCTTTAAGTATTCTTATTTACTTGTTTGTTTCTAAGATGGCGGTTTTCCCGCGAAATCGGCGGTTTCCCGCTCTTTCCTTCTCTCCCCGCCCACTTCAATGGCAGTATGTCAATCAAGATGGCGGTTTTCCCGCAAAAATGGCGGTTTCCCGCTCTTCCTTTCTCGCCCCGCCCACTTCAATGGCGGTTTCCCGCTTCTGGCATCTTCTCCGCCTAATGGCGGCTTCCCGCGTTTCTTCCCGGTGGAAGGGGTACGCTTCCCCCACAGCGGACAGGTTCAGCCGCTGGCTGGCTACCGCACAGCTCCCCTTACTCGGCTATGTCTTTTCCTCCCGCCCGCACGGCTCTACCGGCGCTGGGTACACCCCGTTAACGGAGGACAGTTCAGCCGCTGGACTGGCTCTCGCGCAGTCTCTCTCTCCGTACCCGGCTCTGTCGCTCTCTCACCCGCACGTTCGGTGTTACTGGCCCTGGGTACCCCGTTGGTGGAGAACAGCTCAGCCGCTGGACTGGCTCTCGCGCAGTCTCTCACCCCGTTTTCGGCTGTGTCTCTCACCCACTCCCGCACGTTCGGTTTTGCCGGCTCTGAGTACCCCGTTGGTGGAGAACAGCTCAGCCGCTGGACTGGCTCCTCGCAGTCTCTCTCTCCGCACCCGGCTCTCACCCGCACGGTTCCCGTTCGCCTCCCCAGCCCTCTCGCAGACCGATGTTTCCCTCCCCGGCTGCGGCTGGGTTTCTCTTCCCGCGCCTACTCGCAGGCTCAGCGCTTCGTGGCTGCGGTCGCTGCCCGGATTTTTCCCGCCGATCGCGGTCCGGCTGTCACCCGACGCCGTTGGACCCGACTTTTGGCTGGCACAGCTCCCCCTCGACCGAGGTCGAGTGCTCTGCCCTTATCCTCCGGATACTTCTACACCTTCCCCTACTCACAGTCTCTTCGGCCGCCTTGTTTCTTGCTGGTCGGCTCACTCCGCACCGTGGCAGAAGGGTAGTCAGTGCCTGTTGCTGATACAGCTTTTGTTGTTAGTCTTCCTGCTTTCTGTTGTTGCAGCCTCGTGTTTTCTTTTGGTAGCACGACGAGGGCGGTTGTCTCTCTTCGACGCTCTTCGTTGCTTTTGGTAATCTTGCCGCAGGGTACGATCGGACTCGTCACCACTGTAAAGTCTGTGGGTTGTGCAGTTAATAAATACACAGACTTCAGAAGTAACAAACAAACAGGTCTTTACTATTCGAAGGTCCGGGCGAATCTGCCCCAGCAATCCTGCTACAACTCTTATATACTGGTGTGGTCACTATCGGTATTACAGTATACAGAAGCCAAACAAATAGTGCCACACCTAAAGTAGTTCCCTTAAAGGTGAACGGTTACATTCAATAGTTCCCTTAAAGATAGACAGGTACATACACTACAGTATATGTGTCTCTGTATGTGTGCCTCTGTATGCGTGTCTCTGTATGTGTGTCTCTGTATGTTTATCTCTGTATGTGTGTCTCTGTATGCATGTCTCTGTATGCGTGTCTCTGTATGCGTGTCTCTGTATGTGTGTCGATGTAAGCGTGTCTCTGTATGTGTGTCTCTGTATGTGTGTCTCTGTATGTGTGTCTCTGTATGTTTGTCTCTGTATGTGTGTCTCTGTATGTGTGTCTGTATGTTTGTCAATGTATGCGTGTCTCTGTATGTGTGTCTATCTATGTGTGTCTCTGTATGCGTGTCTCTGTATGCGTGTCTCTGTATGTGTGTCTCTGTATGTGTGTCACTGTATGTGTGTCTCTGTATGCATGTCTCTGTATGTGTGTCTCTGTATGCGTGTCACTGTATGTGTGTCTCTGTATATGTGTCACTGTATGTGTGTCTCTGTATGTGTGTCTCTATGTGTGTCTCTGTATGCGTGTCACTGTATGTGTGTCTCTGTATGTGTGTCACTGTATGTGTGTCTCTGTATGTGTCCCTATGTGTCTCTCTGTATGCATGGCTCTGTATGTGTGTCTCTGTATGTGTGTCTCTGTACATGTGTCTCTGTATGTGTGTCTCTGTATGTGTGTCTCTGTATGTGTGTCGATGTATGTGTGTCACTGTATGCGTGTCGATGTATGTGTGTCTCTGTATGCGTGTCTCTGTATGCGTGTCTCTGTATGTGTGTCTCTGTATGTGTGTCTCTGTATATGTGTCTCTGTATGTGTGCCTCTGTATGCGTGTCTCTGTATGTGTGTCTCTGTATGGTTATCTCTGTATGTGTGTCTCTGTATGTGTGTCTCTGTATGCGTGTCTCTGTATGCGTGTCTCTGTATGCGTGTCTCTGTATGTGTGTCTCTGTATGTGTGTCGATGTAAGCGTGTCTCTGTATGTGTATCTCTGTATGCGTGTCTCTGTATGTGTGTCTATGTATGTGTGTCTCTGTATGTTTGTCTCTGTATGTGTGTCTCTGTATGTGTCTGTATGTTTGTCGACGTATGCGTGTCTCTGTATGTGTGTCTCTGTATGTTTGTCTCTGTATGTGTGTCTCTGTATGTGTGTCTGTATGTTTGTCGACGTATGCGTGTCTCTGTATGTGTGTCTATCTATGTGTGTCTCTGTATGCGTGTCTCTGTATGCGTGTCTCTGTATGCGTGTCTCTGTATGTGTGTCTCTGTATGTGTGCCTCTGTATGTGTGTCTCTGTATGCGTGTCTCTGTATGCGTGTCTCTGTATGTGTGTCGATGTAAGCGTGTCTCTGTATGTGTATCTCTGTATGCGTGTCTCTGTATGTGTGTCTCTGTATGTGTGTCTCTGTATGTGTGTCTCTGTATGTGTGTCTCTCTATGCGTGTCTCTGTATGCGTTTCTCTGTATGTGTGTCTCTGTATGTGTGTCTCTGTATGTGTGTCTTTGTATGTGTACAGCACAAGATACCAATTATCCAGGAGGCTTGCAGTTTGTTTATTCACTCGAGGGGCAGGTTCACCTTGTCCAGAAAGAGTTAATGTAGCTGCGCCTTAAAGCAGTGATGGCTTCATTCGTGTAAATGTAATCTGTTTAATCTTATTAATCAGTGCTGTCACTTCTGTGTCCCCAAGGTGACCTGTGGACTAGATTCTGCAGTTGTTTACTGAACTTTGCGATTTATTCATTACTCTGAATAGATTTAGAACAAACAAAAAGGACCTCTCTTTAGAGAGTAACGCATGCCAGTTGGTATTTAGAAAGGATGGACTTAGTCCGCATGTATTGGCTACAAGGCGGCAACTTGAAGCTATTAATTGGGAAATTAAATCATTCTCTGCCACATCCATGAAGCAGAGCATCCATCGACATCCTTTTAAAGACTGTACATTGAGAAACAATTGGTGCCTGAGTGAAATTCTTCAACAAGGGAATGTCTGTATATCTGTATGAACCAAATCTCATTAACACATCCCATCAAGCACAATAGGGAATGTCAGTGTAAGCCCATTACTAGAGGGCAAGACAATGACTGGGGGGATCTGCCAATCAGACTGTCGTTAATCCACAAGCCTTTTGTTCCTGTATTTGGAGGTTGAATCGGACCCCAAAACCTCTAAAAGTGACCTTGGTCTTACCACTTTGTTGCAGTAATTAACAAGTCCCAGCTTCAAGTAAACCCACTTCTGGGATGCAAATTCATGCTGGAACCAATTCATAGGTCAAGCAGTCTAAATAGTTGCAGAATTTACAGCTGTATCTCATCCATTCCAGCCTCCTCATCAGAGTTTGGTCTGAGAATGAGCCGTTCTTCATCAACAACCTCTAATCTAATGCCAAGTCCTGTGGGGGAAGAAAAAACAGGCAGGAAGAAACTCCCAATATAAAAATAATAGGGGTGAATTTCCTTGCCATTTCCAGGGTACTTAAAGAGCAGCGTAGGATTTTTTTATTTTGTAACAAAATTTGGGTGGAAGCCGTATCCTCCCAATTTCCACCTTAAAATGGCTTCCCCGAGTTTCCTGGCGCTTCTGGAGCACTCCCGCCATCTGCTCACCGAGTTTAAATACAGCGACGCCAGAGCTGGTGGCCCAGCAGCTGCGAATTCCCTGGGTTTGGACTGCTGTTGCACGCGGGCTAAGTTACACTGAGATCTGTGCGGGGAGGCAGCTTCCAGGATCAGCTGATCAAGGCGATAGCGAGGAGTGCCTGACACAGAAGGTCTCCGCATACTGATTTCTGCAGGTGAAAAAACGCTCGGGGGGTCTTTTTCTTGTTGCATTCTTCCTACAGACACCTGCACTTGATTCTGACTGCTTCTCACAGGATCAGACCACCGACAGATTTTCAGAGCCCCCCCCCCAACCCCGACACAGTGAGGGCGTCGCAGGAGCAGGTGTGGCATTCCATACGGGCATGATCTTGTACGCCATCATCACGGCGAGGGAACAGTACTGCAGGAGGGAGCAAAGAAGGCTCGGGCAGCATTTACGGCAAGAGGCATCGCAGCAAGCCCTCATCACTGAAGCCTTCTCTTCTGCGGAACGAAGTCGACCGTCGACAGCGCAGCCTGACTTTCTTCAGTCCCTCGAACCACTACCCCTCCTCCCACAAAACGACACATCAGTGTGATAAGCTGTTTTTAAAAAATGCATCCGGGATCCTGGGTTTTATAAATAGAGGTATCGGGGGCGATTTTCTCAGCCTCGAGGAGGCGGGTATGGAGGCGGGACTGCCGGGAATATGGCAGAATTTGGGGGCGGATGGCAAACCCGCCCCCAACCGGCCTCCGTGCCATCTTCCCAGGAGGCGGGTAGCCGTCCCGCGCCGGGTCCTGTCTCCTTGGAGGCGGGAAGGGATTAAAGCCTTTTTGCCCTCACAATTGCGTGCTTCCCGAAGGCTCCAAAACCCGCCAGGGTCACCGAGGCGAGTACTGGGTCTGCGGGGGTCGGGGGGGTGCAAAAGTGTGGTGTGAAGGTAAGTGATGGGCGCAAGAGCGTAGAGGTGAGTATCTGAGGTAAGTCCTAAGTGTTTTTAAAAGTGTACTTACCTTTGTTTCTTCCTGCAGGCTTCAGTCGGTTTCTATATGGAGAGTCTCACACCTCCGTGTTGCAGATGAGAGATGCCCGTTTCATTCTCAGATGCAACAAACATCTCAATTCTGTAAAAGAAAGAAGGTTTTAAAAATAAAAAACTGCAGAGATTGTCGCTGTTTGACAGCTTCACAGAGCTGTCAAACGATGACAATTCATCTGTCAAAAATTTATGACAGATGACACGTCATACGTTGACGTGCTCTGCAACCGACTTTCCCTTAATTGGGCTGCTAAGCCCACTGGCCACAACTCGATGGAGGCGGGACTGAAACCCGACAAGCATCAGTCCCGCCTCCAACTCACCTCCATTCACAAAATCGCCCCCATAGAGTACAAAAGCAAGGAAGTTATTTACAAATCACTGGTTAGGCCTTCATTGGAGTATTGTGTCCAGTTCTGGGTACCACACTTTAGGAAAGTTGTGAAGGCCTTGGAGAGGGTGCAGAGGAGATTTACTAGAATGGTACCAGGGATGAGGGACTTCAGTTACACAGGATTACATTACATAGGATATACGGCACAGAAACAAGCCATTCGGCCCAACCAGTCCATGCCGGCGTTTATGCTCCACTCGAGCCTCCTCCTGTCTTTCCTCATCTAAATTGATCAGTATAACCCTCTATTCCCTTCTTCCTCATATGTTTGTCCAGCCCCCCCTTAAATACATCTATACTATTTGCTTCAACCACTCCCTGAGGTAGCGAGTTCCACATTCTCACCACTCTTTGGGTAAAGAAGTTTCTTCTGAATTTCCTATTTGATTTCTTGGTGACTATCTTATATTGTTGACCTCTAGTTATGTTCTTCCCCACAAATGGAAACACTCTCTCTGAATCCACTCTATCAAAACCTTTCATAATTTTAAAGACCTCTACTAGGTCACCCCTCAGCCTTCTTTTTTCAAGTAAAAAGAGACCCAGCCTGTTCATCGTTTCCTGATATGTATACCCTCGCATTTCTGGTATCATCCTTGTAAATCTTCTCTGCACCCTCGCCAGTGCCTCTGTATCCTTTTTATAATATGGCGACCAGAACTGTACACAGTACTCTAAGTGTGGTCTAGTCAAGATTCGATATAGGTTTAGCATAACTTCCCTACTTTTCAATTCTATCGCTCTAGAAGTAAACCCTAGTGCTTGGTTTGCATTTTTAATGGCCTTGATAACCTGTGTCGCAACTTTTAGTGATTTTGTTAGATCCGTGGTTCAGTGGATAAATAATCACACGGATGCTGTACATTAACAAATAACAGGTCTTTACTGGAGGAGGGTAATCTCTAGACTGGGGTACAGAGGCATGCGCACAGCCGGTACTACAGTATACAGGAGCTGTAAAAAGTAGTTCTGACTTAAAGGCACATACACTACAATTCCTCCCTTTTTAGATTAATAATACCCCCTTAATATTCAAATAACAATTACATTTTTACATGTACATTCAATAAAAAAAGTCCATTTATAGATTCAGTCTTTGGGGCGGCTTCCTGACCCTTTCGGGATAGCGCCTTTCCAGAGGTTCTTGTTCTTGGTGCAGAGGAAATTCTGACCCCTTTTCATCGGGTAGTTCATCGGGTTCCACTGCCACTGGGTCTGAAGTAGATGCTACCGGTATGTCGGGTTCATCCCCAGGTACTCGAGACATGGGGTTGACGCATTCCTGTGATGCTAAGATCTGATCGACGTGGCGTCTCACAATGTTCTCCCCGACATCCACTGTGTACATTAATGGCCCCTGCCTTGTACATATCGTTCCGGGTTGCCACTTCTCTGTTCGATAGTCCCGGGCCAAGACTGGTTGCCCTACATTGAAGCTCCTTGTCGGCTTCTCGTTGATGTGCTGTAATTGTTTGTCCTCAACATTTCTTCGCACATTTGGTCTGAGCAAGTCCAGACGAGATCTCAACCTTCGGTTAAAGAACATGATGGCCGGGGTCTGGTTGGTACCTGCATGTGTCGCATTTCGGTAGGCTAATAAGAAATTGTCCAGCTTATGCTGTAGTGGAATTTCCTCATCGCACATGGCCTTTATCGCCTTCTTAAAGGTTTGTACGAACCTCTCAGCCAATCCATTGGTGGCTGGATGATACAGGGCGGATGTGTAATGCCTTACCCCATTCCTTTTCATGAATTTTTGGAACTCGTCGGACACAAACTGTGGTCCATTATCAGAGCAGATCTGCTCTGGCAAACCGTTTCTGGCAAATATGGTCCGTAGGACTGCAATCGTTTTCTCTGTAGTGGTTGAAGACATCTTTACTCCCCATACTAGGCTGAGGGCCTCCCTGTCAATCTGGGCGTAGTTGCGCTCGGCTGAGGTTAGTGACCGAGACGCAAAGGCTACTGGCCTCTCCAACCCGTCTGGGAATTTGTGCGACAGCACCGCTCCAATGCCGTAGGGTGATGCATCACATGCCAAACGAATTGGTAGTGCTGGGTTGAAATGGGCCAACACCTCTTTTGATGTGATCAATTCTTTACACTTCTGGAAAGCTCGTCTACGTTCGTCATCCCACTTCCATGGTACCCCTGTTTGCAGTAGGGTGTTCAGCGGGTGTAATACCGTAGACAAATTTGGTAAGAACTTGTGGTAATAGTTTACCAGCCCGAGGAACGACCTCAGTTGTGACACATTTTCCGGTGCTGGAGCCTTGACTACTGCCTCAATCTTGTCAGGGGACTTATGTAACCCCTCTTCATCGATGACGTGGCCGCAATACGAGATCTGTTTCTGGAAAAACTCGCACTTGTGGCGATTAGCTCGTAGCCCATATTCCTTTAATCTGGCGAGCACCTTCTCCAAGTTAGTGAGGTGATCACCGTCATTTTCGCCCGTGACCAAGATGTCGTCCAAATAACACTGGGTCCCTGGAATCCCTTGCAGGACCTGATCCATTGCCCTTTGCCAGATAGCCGGAGCCGAGGCTATTCCAAACACCAGCCGGTTGTATTGATAGAGACCTTTATGGGTGTTGATCGTAAGGTAATGTTTCGAAGCTTCTTCTACCTCCATTTGCAAGTACGCCTGGGCTAGATCAATTTTAGTGAAGCGTTTACCACCAGATAGCGAGGCGAAAATATCCTCAATTCGTGGAAGCGGATATTGCACCGTGTGAAGGACTGGGTTCACTGTCACCTTAAAATCCCCACAGATGCGGACCCTCTTTGGTTCCCCAGGCATATTACTCAATGACCTCTTCATTACAGGAACGATGGGTGTAGCCCACTCGCTCCAGTCCACTTTGGACAGTACTCCTGAACGTTCCAACCCTTCCAGCTCTGCTTCAACCGCTGGTCTGATCACATAAGGCACTGGTCTGGCCTTCAGAAACTTTGGGCTTGCATTTTCCTCTATTTTAATTGTTGTTGTTATTCCTTTTAGTGTTCCTAGTCCCTCCTGGAACACTTCTTTTGCGTCAGTTAGCATTTTTGACAGTCGTCCAGGTGTGACGTCGTCATCCTTTTTGGCCTCAACCTTCAGTGCCTGTATGGAATGCCAATCTAATTGTATCTTTTGGATCCATTCACGTCCTAGCAGTGGTGGTCCTCCATTTGGCAATACATATATATCCATTTTAGGTATTTCCTGACCTTTATATGTCACTTTTACCCTTATTTTCCCTTTGGGGTAGACTCTTTGCCCCGTATACGTCTTCAAGACAATCGCTGTAGCTTTCAAGGGTATGTGTGAAAATAGCCGCTTGTAGTCTCTTTGATTTATGACTGTTAGAGCTGACCCTGTGTCCAATTCCATTTCCACTTGGACTCCGTCTATCTTGAGTGTAACCCAGATAGTCTGGTGATCCTCCATTTCGGTTACATTATGTAGTTTCAGACAACCTAGCTCCTTGCTTCCGGAGTCTGTGTCACTTTTCTGTTCATCTGAACCACTGTCCATCACCTGGTGTACCTTTTTGTACTTCTCCTGTGGAGGTTTCTTACTGTTGGTTTTCTTCCCAGACCTGCAGACTCTTGCTATGTGTCCTGCTTTCCCACACTGTCTACACACTTGGTCCTTGAACCAACAATCTTTCTGGTCATGTGTTGTTCTGCCGCAGCGATAGCACTTCCCTGTTCCATAGGTCATTTCGTTGGTGCCATATTCTTGCGGTCTCCATTGTATCTCTGCAGCGCCCCTTGCGGCTGCTTCGTGTGATACTGCCATACTGAAAGCTTTGTCCAGCGTAAGGTCCTTTTCTGATAGAAGCCGTTTCTGGGTTCCTTCACTTTGTAGCCCACACACAAACTTGTCCCTTAACGTGTCTGCTAGTCCCGCTCCAAACTGGCAGTATTTTGATAGCTTGCGCAGTTCCGTTAGGTACTCAGCATTGCTTTCGTCTTGGTGTTGGTTCCTTTTATGGAACTTAAATCGTTCTGCTATCAGCAGCGGTGTGGGGTTTAAGTGGTCCTGTAGGATTTCTACTATGCTTTCATAATTCTTGTTTACCGACTTCTCTGAGGTTATTAGATTTCGCAGTAACCCATAAGTTTTTGCACCCATGGAATTTAACAGAACCAGTGCTTTATTAGCATCTGGCACTTCATTCGCCCTGCAGTACACCTCAATACATTCCACATATGTCGCCCAATCTTCGACTTCATTGTCGAACGTAGAGATACTGCCACTCTTCAGCATCCTTGGTTGTGCGTTAACTATCACCAATGGCGCCTCCCGCGCTTCCCCTTCTTCTCCGCTGGCACAAAATGGCGTCTCCCGCGCTTTCCCTGCTTCTCCGCGGCTCAATGGCGTCTCCCCTTGCTTCGCCCCACAGACCCTGCTCAGCCCGTGATCCCTGGCTGTGCTCTGCGCGTTCTTCTCTTGATATTTGTCAACGCCGCTCAGTCTAGAACCCGGCTGTTTCGTACCCTCTCTCTCTCCGGTTTGCAGTATTTTTCCTCGACGCCGCTCGGTGATCAACCTCCGGCTGCGCCCTGCTCTCTTCACCCTATTTCTTACCCCGTCGACGCTGCTCGGCTCTCTCTCTGCCGTCGGTCGGCTCCAGCCGCCGCTGTTCAGGAAGGGTCTGCTCTGGACCTGTCGTCGGTCTCTTACTGCTCGTTGTGGCTGGGGAACCAAGCCCGGCTCTCCACAGCCTCCCCAGCGAAGTTGGATCTCTGCCTGACTGCTGGGCGGTTGCTCGCGGTCGACGCCCGTGTTCCTGGACTCGACTATTTTTTTTTTTATGTTGCAGGTAGATTCGAATCGACACTCGTCGCCACTGTTAGATCCGTGGTTCAGTGGATAAATAATTACACGGATGCTGTACATTAACAAACAACAGGTCTTTACTGGAGGAGGGTAATCTCTAGACTGGGGTACAGAGGCATGCGCACAGCTTATATACCGGTGTGGTCACTGCCGGTACTACAGTATACAGGAGCTGTAAAAAGTAGTTCTGACTTAAAGGCACATACACTACAGATTTGTGTATTTATACTCTGAGGTCCCTTTGTTCCTCTATCCCACCTAGACTCCGACCCTCCAAGTGATAAGTGACCTCCCTATTCTTCCTACCAAAATGTAATACCTTACATTTGTCTGTGTTGAACTTCATTTGCCAATTATTTGCCCATTCTGCAAGTTTATTACTGTCCTCCTGCAATTTGTTGTAGTCCTCCTCAGCATTGACTATCCCCCCAATTTGGTATCATCTGCAAATTTAGAAAAGTTCAATAGGGTTGGTCAAGCAAGATTTTCCCTTTTGAAATTCATGCTGACTATTCATTATTATACTTTTCATTTCTAGATGTTCTTCTATTCTCTCCTTTAGTAGGGATTCCATTATTTTTTCTACCACCTTCTTCTTAGGCAGTCCCTCGGAACCGAGGATGACTTGCTTCCACATTAAAAATGAGTTCGCAGGTGACTGATGAGTCCAATGCGGGACCTACAGTCTCTGTCACAGGTGGGGCAGACGGTGGTTGAAGGGGCGGGTGGGTGGGGTGCTTGGGTTGACGTGCGCTCCTTGCGCTGCCTGCACTTGGCTTCCGCTTGCTCCCGGCAAAGAGACTCGAGGTGTTCGGCGCCTTCCCGGATGCTTCTCCTCCACTTTGTGCGGTCTTGGGCCAGGGATTCCCAGGTGTCGGTGGGGATGTTACACTTTTTCAAGGAGGCTTTGAGGGTGTCCTTGAAGCATTTCCCCTGCCCACCTGGGGCTCTCTTGCCGTGCCGGAGCTCCAAATAGAGCGCTTGTTTTGGGAGTCTCGTATCGGGCATGTGGACAATGTGACCCGTCCAATGTTAAGCTGACTGGTCTATAATTCCCTGGACATGTTCTATCTCCCTTCGTAAATATAGGTATTACGTTAGCTATCGGCCAGTCCTCTGGCACTACACCTTTTTCTAATGAATTATTAAATATGTGTTATGTGGAGAGATTAGAGAAGCTGGGATTGTTCTCCTTAGAGCAGAGAAGCTAATGGGGAGATTTACTAGAGATCAATATGATAAGGGGTTTTGATAAGAGTACATAGGAAGAAGCTGTTTCTACCGGCAGAAGTGTCAGTAACCAGAGGACTGTTTAAGATAATTGGCAAAATAGCCAGGGGGGAGATGAGGAGAATTATTTTTACACAGTGAGTTGTTATGATCTGGAATGCACTGCCTGAAAGAATGGTGGAAGCAGATTCAACAGTAACTTTCAAAAGTGATTTGAATTTAAATTGAAAATAAATAAATTGCAGGGCGATGGGGGAAGAGCAGGAGAATGGGGCTAATTGGACAGATGGGCCGAACAGCCTGCTTCTGTGCTGTATAATTCTATGATTAGTGCTCTTTTCCCCTTCAGGACTAGACAGACTAGATGCAGGAAGGATGTTCCCGATGGCCGGGGAGTCCAGAACCAGGGGACACAGTCTAAGGATAAGGGGTAAGTCATTTAGGACAGAAATGAGGAGGAATTTCTTCACCCAGAGAGTGGTGAACCTGTGGAATTCTCTACCACAGAAGGCAGTAGAGGCCAATTCATTAAATATATTCAAGAAGGAGTTGGATATATTTCTTAAGGCTAAAGGGATCAAGGGGTGTGGGGAGAAAGCAGGGACCGGGTACTGAATTTGGATGATCAGCCATGATCGCATTGAATGGCGGAGCAGGCTCGAGGGGCCGAATGGCCTACTCCTGCTCCTATCTTCTATGTTTCTATTACCACACCAAACATCATGATCTGAGTGAAGACTTCAGCACCACATTAGTGCACCTTTTTCTGTATGAATCTAACCTCCATCAATAACAAAGTGCCATGTCAGTACACGTTCTGTTTTATGACAGTGAATTCCAAAGTGCACACAATCAGCCTCTTTCTTTGGATCGTGCTTCCCCTGGATACCTTTTAAAGGCTGTACTCTAATTTCCATTTCCAGATTACTCTCACTTTTACCATATATTACACCAATCACATCTCCAGTGGTGACCCAGGAAACTCTCCTGTAAATACCTCTTCAAACCATCGCACGCGCACATCTTCTCCCGTTGGCGTAAAGTGGTGCAACTTACTGCGTGAACATTTGGGGGAATTATATAAAGTGCGGTCAGGTTGCCAAACCAACAACAGGTGGTGGGAAAAGAGCTGGGGAGTGGGACTAATTGGATTGCTCTTTCAAAGAAGCGAATGAAGGGACGAATGGCCTCCTTTTGTGCTGAATGATTCTAGGTGGGCAGAAAGATAGGCAGACAGAGGGAGCAATATAGTGACAGTAAAACAAGCAGGCAGATAAATAGGCAAGGAGGGAAACAGGTGGGCAGAAAGGCAGATGGACAGACAGATAGGCAAAGGGACAGACAGGTGGCCAGACGGGCAGATCGACAGTAAGACAGGCAGAAACATGGGCAGAGCGACAGTGAGACAGAGAGAGAGAGACACGGGCAGAACGACAGAGAGAGAGAGAGACAGAGAGACAGGCAGAGCAACAGAGAGAGACACAGACAGAGCAACAGAGAGAGACACAGACAGAGCGACAGAGAGAGACAGAGACACAGACAGAGCGACAGAGAGAGACAGAGACACAGACAGAGCGACAGAGACGCAGGCAGAGCGACAGAGAGAGAGAGAGACAGAGAGACAGGCAGAGCAACAGAGAGAGACACAGACAGAGCAACAGAGAGAGATACAGACAGAGCGACAGAGAGAGACAGAGACACAGACAGAGCGACAGAGAGAGACAGAGACACAGACAGAGTGACAGAGAGACAGAGATGCAGGCAGAGCGACAGAGAGAGACACAGACAGAGCGACAGAGAGAGACAGAGACACAGGCAGAGCGACAGAGAGACACAGACAGAGCGACAGAGAGACAGGCAGAGCGACAGAGAGAGACACAGACAGAGCGACAGAGAGAGACACAGACAGAGCGACAGAGAGAGACAGAGACACAGGCAAAGCGACAGAGAGACACAGACAGAGCGACAGAGAGACAGGCAGAGCGACAGAGAGAGACACAGACAGAGCAACAGAGAGAGACACGGACAGAGCGACAGAGAGAGACAGAGACACAGACAGAGCGACAGAGAGACACAGACAGAAAGACAGAGAGACAGAGACACAGGCAGAGCGACAGAGAGACAGAGTGACAGGCAGAGCGACAGAGAGAGAGACACACAGGCAGAGCGACAGAGAGACAGAGACACAGACAGAGCGACAGAGAGACAGAGACACAGACAGAGCGACAGAGAGACAGAGACACAGACAGAGCGACAGAGAGACAGAGACACAGACAGAGCGACAGAGAGAGAGACACACAGGCAGAGCGACAGAGAGACAGAGACACAAACAGAGCGACAGAGAGAGACAGAGACACAGACAGAGCGACAGAGAGACAGAGACACAGACAGAGCGACAGAGAGACAGAGACACAGACAGAGGGACAGAGACAGGGCGACACAGACAGAGCGACAGAGAGACAGAGACAGAGCAACACAGACAGAGCAACAGAGAGACAGAGACAGAGCGACACAGACAGAGCGACAGAGAGACAGAGCGACACAGACAGAGCGACAGAGAGACAGAGAGACACAGACAGAGCGACAGAGAGACAGAGGGAAACAGACAGAGCGACAGAGAGACAGAGAGACACAGGCAGAGCGACAGAGAGACAGAGAGACACAGACAGAGCGACAGAGAGACAGAGACACAGACAGAGCGACAGAGAGACAGACACAGACAGAGCGACAAAGAGACAGAGAGACACAGACAGAACGACAGAGAGACACAGACACAGACAGAGCGACAGAGAGACAGAGACACAGACAGAGCGACAGAGAGACAGAGAGACACAGACAGAGCGACAGAGAGACAGAGAGACACAGACAGAGCGACAGAGAGACAGAGAGACACAGACAGAGCGACAGAGAGACAGAGAGACACAGACAGAGCGACAGAGAGAGAGAGAGACAGAGACACGGGCAGAGCGACAGAGAGACAGAGACACAGACAGAGCGACAGACACAGACAGAGCGACAGAGTAACAGAGACACAGGCAGAGCGACAGAGAGACAGAGAGACAGGCAGAGCGACGGAGAGACAGAGAGAGAGAGAGACACAGACAGGGCGACAGAGAGACAGAGAGACATGGGCAGAGTAACAGAGACACAGACAGAGAGACAGACACAGACAGAGAGACAGACACAGACAGAGCGACAGAGTAACAGAAACACAGGCAGAGCGACAGAGAGACAGAGAGACAGGCAGAGCGACGGAGAGACAGAGAGAGAGAGAGACACAGACAGAGCGACAGAGAGACAGAGACACAGACAGAGCGACAGAGAGAGAGACACAGAGCGACAGAGAGACAGAGGCACAGACAGAGCGACAGAGAGACAGAGAGAGAGAGACACAGACAGAGCGACAGAGAGACAGAGAGACATGGGCAGAGTAACAGAGACACAGACAGAGAGACAGACACAGACAGAGAGACAGACACAGACAGAGCGACAGAGTAACAGAGACACAGGCAGAGCGACAAAGAGACAGGCAGAGCGACGGAGAGACAGAGAGAGAGAGACACACAGGCAGAGTGACAGAGAGACAGAGAGACATGGGCAGAGTAACAGAGACACAGACAGAGAGACAGACACAGACAGAGAGACAGACACAGACAGAGCGACAGAGTAACAGAGACACAGACAGAGCGACAGAGAGACAGAGAGACATGGGCAGAGTAACAGAGACACAGACAGAGAGACAGACACAGACAGAGAGACAGACACAGACAGAGCGACAGACAAAGACAGAGCGACAGAGAGACAGAGAGACATGGGCAGAGTAACAGAGACACAGACAGAGCGACAGAGAGACAGAGACACAGACAGAGAGACAGAGAGAGAGACACACAGACAGAGCGACAGAGAGACAGAGAGGCATGGGCAGAGTAACAGAGACACAGACAGAGAGACAGACACAGACAGAGAGACAGACACAGACAGAGTGACAGACACAGACAGAGAGACAGACACAGACAGAGTGACAGACACAGACAGAGAGACAGACACAGACAGAGTGACAGACACAGACAGAGAGACAGACACAGACAGAGAGACAGACACAGACAGAGTGACAGACACAGACAGAGTGACAGACACAGACAGAGTGACAGACACAGACAGAGTGACAGACACAGACAGAGAGACAGACACAGACAGAGTGACAGACACAGACAGAGTGACAGACACAGACAGAGAGACAGACACAGACAGAGCGACAGAGAGACAGAGAGACATGGGCAGAGTAACAGAGACACAGGCAGAGCGACAGAGAGATGGGCAGAGCGACGGAGAGACAGAGAGAGAGAGAGAGACACAGACAGAGCGACAGAGAGACAGAGAGACATGGGCAGAGTAACAGAGACACAGACAGAGAGACAGACACAGACAGAGAGACAGACACAGACAGAGCGACAGAGTAACAGAGACACAGGCAGAGCGACAGAGAGACAGAGAGAGAGAGAGACACAGACAGAGCGACAGAGAGACAGAGAGACATGGGCAGAGTAACAGAGACACAGACAGAGAGACAGACACAGACAGAGAGACAGACACAGACAGAGCGACAGACACAGACAGAGCAACAGAGAGACAGAGAGACATGGGCAGAGTAACAGAGATACAGACAGAGTGACAGAGAGACAGAGACACAGACAGAGCGACAGAGAGACAGAGAGAGAGACACACAGACAGAGCGACAGAGAGACAGAGAGGCATGGGCAGAGTAACAGAGACACAGACAGAGAGACAGACACAGACAGAGAGACAGACACAGACAGAGTGACAGACACAGACAGAGAGACAGACACAGACAGAGTGACAGACACAGGCAGAGAGACAGACACAGACAGAGAGACAGACACAGACAGAGCGACAGAGAGACAGAGAGACATGGGCAGAGTAACAGAGACACAGATAGAGAGACAGACACAGACAGAGAGACAGACACAGACAGAGCGACAGAGTAACAGAGACACAGGCAGAGCGACAGAGAGACAGAGAGACAGGCAGAGCGACGGAGAGACAGAGAGAGAGAGACACACAGACAGAGCGACAGAGAGACAGAGAGACATGGGCAGAGTAACAGAGACACAGACAGAGAGCCAGACACAGACAGAGAGACAGACACAGACAGAGCGACAGAGTAACAGAGACACAGGCAGAGCGACATAGAGATAGAGAGACAGGCAGAGCGACGGAGAGACAGAGAGAGAGAGAGACACAGACAGAGCGACAGAGAGACAGAGACACAGACAGAGCGACAGAGAGAGAGACACAGAGCGACAGAGAGACAGAGGCACAGAAAGAGCGACAGAGAGACAGAGAGAGAGAGACACAGACAGAGCGACAGAGAGACAGAGAGACATGGGCAGAGTAACAGAGACACAGACAGAGAGACAGACACAGACAGAGAGACAGACACAGACAGAGCGACAGAGTAACAGAGACACAGGCAGAGCGACAAAGAGACAGGCAGAGCGACGGAGAGACAGAGAGAGAGAGACACACAGGCAGAGTGACAGAGAGACAGAGAGACATGGGCAGAGTAACAGTGACACAGACAGAGAGACAGACACAGACAGAGAGACAGACACAGACAGAGCGACAGAGTAACAGAGACACAGGCAGAGCGACAGAGAGACACAGAGAGAGAGAGGCACAGACAGAGCGACAGAGAGACAGAGAGACATGGGCAGAGTAACAGAGACACAGACAGAGAGACAGACACAGACAGAGAGACAGACACAGACAGAGCGACAGACACAGACAGAGCGACAGAGAGACAGAGAGACATGGGCAGAGTAACAGAGACACAGACAGAGCGACAGAGAGACAGAGACACAGACAGAGAGACAGAGAGAGAGACACACAGACAGAGCGACAGAGAGACAGAGAGGCATGGGCAGAGTAACAGAGACACAGACAGAGAGACAGACACAGACAGAGAGACAGACACAGACAGAGTGACAGACACAGACAGAGTGACAGACACAGACAGAGTGACAGACACAGACAGAGAGACAGACACAGACAGAGTGACAGACACAGACAGAGAGACAGACACAGACAGAGAGACAGACACAGACAGAGTGACAGACACAGACAGAGTGACAGACACAGACAGAGAGACAGACACAGACAGAGTGACAGACACAGACAGAGTGACAGACACAGACAGAGAGACAGACACAGACAGAGCGACAGAGAGACAGAGAGACATGGGCAGAGTAACAGAGACACAGGCAGAGCGACAGAGAGATGGGCAGAGCGACGGAGAGACAGAGAGAGAGAGAGACACACAGACAGAGCGACAGAGAGACAGAGAGACATGGGCAGAGTAACAGAGACACAGACAGAGAGACAGACACAGACAGAGAGACAGACACAGACAGAGCGACAGAGTAACAGAGACACAGGCAGAGCGACAGAGAGACAGAGAGACAGGCAGAGCGACGGAGAGACAGAGAGAGAGAGAGACACAGACAGAGCGACAGAGAGACAGAGAGAGAGACACAGACAGAGCGACAGAGAGACAGAGAGACATGGGCAGAGTAACAAAGACACAGACAGAGAGACAGACACAGACAGAGAGACAGACACAGACAGAGCGACAGACACAGACAGAGCGACAGAGAGACAGAGAGACATGGGCAGAGTAACAGAGATACAGACAGAGTGACAGAGAGACAGAGACACAGACAGAGCGATAGAGAGACAGAGAGAGAGACACACAGACAGAGCGACAGAGAGACAGAGAGGCATGGGCAGAGTAACAGAGACACAGACAGAGAGACAGACACAGACAGAGAGACAGACACAGACAGAGTGACAGACACAGACAGAGAGACAGACACAGACAGAGTGACAGACACAGGCAGAGAGACAGACACAGACAGAGAGACAGACACAGACAGAGCGACAGAGAGACAGAGAGACATGGGCAGAGTAACAGAGACACAGATAGAGAGACAGACACAGACAGAGAGACAGACACAGACAGAGCGACAGAGTAACAGAGACACAGGCAGAGCGACAGAGAGACAGAGAGACAGGCAGAGCGACGGAGAGACAGAGAGAGAGAGACACACAGACAGAGCGACAGAGAGACAGAGAGACATGGGCAGAGTAACAGAGACACAGACAGAGAGACAGACACAGACAGAGAGACAGACACACACAGAGCGACAGAGTAACAGAGACACAGGCAGAGCGACAGAGAGACAGAGAGAGAGAGAGACACAGACAGAGCGACAGAGAGACAGAGAGACATGGGCAGAGTAACAGAGACACAGACAGAGAGACAGACACAGACAGAGAGACAGACACAGACAGAGCGACAGACACAGACAGAGCGACAGAGAGACAGAGAGACATGGGCAGAGTAACAGAGACACAGACAGAGCGACAGAGAGACAGAGACACAGACAGAGAGACAGAGAGAGAGACACACAGACAGAGCGACAGAGAGACAGAGAGGCATGGGCAGAGTAACAGAGACACAGACAGAGAGACAGACACAGACAGAGAGACAGACACAGACAGAGTGACAGACACAGACAGAGAGACAGACAGAGACAGAATGACAGACACAGACAGAGAGACAGACACAGACAGAGTGACAGACACAGACAGAGAGACAGACACAGACAGAGAGACAGACACAGACAGAGTGACAGACACAGACAGAGTGACAGACACAGACAGAGAGACAGACACAGACAGAGTGACAGACACAGACAGAGTGACAGACACAGACAGAGAGACAGACACAGACAGAGCGACAGAGAGACAGAGAGACATGGGCAGAGTAACAGAGACACAGGCAGAGCGACAGAGAGATGGGCAGAGCGACGGAGAGACAGAGAGAGAGAGAGAGACACAGACAGAGCGACAGAGAGACAGAGAGACATGGGCAGAGTAACAGAGACACAGACAGAGAGACAGACACAGACAGAGAGACAGACACAGACAGAGCGACAGAGTAACAGAGACACAGGCAGAGCGACAGAGAGACAGAGAGACAGGCAGAGCGACGGAGAGACAGAGAGAGAGAGAGACACAGACAGAGCGACAGAGAGACAGAGAGAGAGAGAGACACAGACAGAGCGACAGAGAGACAGAGAGACATGGGCAGAGTAACAAAGACACAGACAGAGAGACAGACACAGACAGAGAGACAGACACAGACAGAGCGACAGACACAGACAGAGCGACAGAGAGACAGAGAGACATGGGCAGAGTAACAGAGATACAGACAGAGTGACAGAGAGACAGAGACACAGACAGAGCGACAGAGAGACAGAGAGAGAGACACACAGACAGAGCGACAGAGAGGCATGGGCAGAGTAACAGAGACACAGACAGAGAGACAGACACAGACAGAGAGACAGACACAGACAGAGTGACAGACACAGACAGAGAGACAGACACAGACAGAGTGACAGACACAGGCAGAGAGACAGACACAGACAGAGAGACAGACACAGACAGAGCGACAGAGAGACAGAGAGACATGGGCAGAGTAACAGAGACACAGATAGAGAGACAGACACAGACAGAGAGACAGACACAGACAGAGCGACAGAGTAACAGAGACACAGGCAGAGCGACAGAGAGACAGAGAGACAGGCAGAGCGACGGAGAGACAGAGAGAGAGACACACACAGACAGAGCGACAGAGAGACAGAGAGACATGGGCAGAGTAACAGAGACACAGACAGAGAGACAGACACAGACAGAGAGACAGACACACACAGAGCGACAGAGTAACAGAGACACAGGCAGAGCGACAGAGAGACAGAGAGAGAGAGAGACACAGACAGAGCGACAGAGAGACAGAGAGACATGGGCAGAGTAACAGAGACACAGACAGAGAGACAGACACAGACAGAGAGACAGACACAGACAGAGCGACAGACACAGACAGAGCGACAGAGAGACAGAGAGACATGGGCAGAGTAACAGAGACACAGACAGAGCGACAGAGAGACAGAGACACAGACAGAGCGACAGAGAGACAGAGAGAGAGACACACAGACAGAGCGACAGAGAGACAGAGAGGCATGGGCAGAGTAACAGAGACACAGACAGAGAGACAGACACAGACAGAGAGACAGACACAGACAGAGTGACAGACACAGACAGAGAGACAGACACAGACAGAGTGACAGACACAGACAGAGAGACAGACACAGACAGAGTGACAGACACAGACAGAGAGACAGACACAGACAGAGAGACAGACACAGACAGAGTGACAGACACAGACAGAGAGACAGACACAGACAGAGTGACAGACACAGACAGAGAGACAGACACAGACAGAGAGACAGACACAGACAGAGCGACAGAGTAACAGAGACACAGGCAGAGCGACAGAGAGACAGAGAGAGAGAGAGACACAGACAGAGCGACAGAGAGACAGAGAGACATGGGCAGAGTAACAGAGACACAGAGAGACAGACACAGACAGAGAGACAGACACAGACAGAGCGACAGACACAGACAGAGTGACAGAGAGACAGAGAGACATGGGCAGAGTAACAGAGACACAGACAGAGCGACAGAGAGACAGAGACACAGACAGAGCGACAGAGAGACAGAGAGAGAGACACACAGACAGAGCGACAGAGAAACAGAGAGGCATGGGCAGAGTAACAGAGACACAGACAGAGAGACAGACACAGAGACAGACACAGACAGAGTGACAGACACAGACAGAGTGACAGACACAGACAGAGTGACAGACACAGACAGAGCGACAGAGAGACAGAGAGACATGGGCAGAGTAACAGAGACACAGATAGAGAGACAGACACAGACAGAGCGACAGACACAGACAGAGCGACAGAGTAACAGAGACACAGGCAGAGCGACAGAGAGACAGAGAGACAGGCAGAGCGACGGAGAGACAGAGAGAGAGAGAGACACAGACAGAGCGACAGAGAGACAGAGAGACATGGGCAGAGTAACAGAGACACAGACAGAGAGACAGACACAGACAGAGAGACAGACACAGACAGAGCGACAGAGTAACAGAGACACAGGCAGAGCGACAGAGAGACAGAGAGACAGGCAGAGCGATGGAGAGACAGAGAGAGAGAGAGACACAGACAGAGCGACAGAGAGACAGAGAGACAGAGACACAGACAGAGCGACAGAGAGAGAGACACAGAGCGACAGAGAGAGAGACACACAGACAGAGCGACAGAGAGACAGAGAGACATGGGCAGAGTAACAGAGACACAGACAGAGAGACAGACACAGACAGAGAGACAGACACAGACAGAGCGACAGAGTAACAGAGACACAGGCAGAGCGACAGAGAGACAGAGAGACAGGCAGAGCGACGGAGAGACAGAGAGAGAGAGACACACAGAGTGACAGAGAGACAGAGAGACATGGGCAGAGTAACAGAGATACAGACAGAGAGACAGACACAGACAGAGAGACAGACACAGGCAGAGCGACAGAGAGACACAGAGAGAGAGAGACACAGACAGAGCGACAGAGAGACAGAGAGACATGGGCAGAGTAACAGAGACACAGACAGAGAGACAGACACAGACAGAGAGACAGACACAGACAGAGCGACAGACACAGACAGAGCGACAGAGAGACAGAGAGACATGGGCAGAGTAACAGAGACACAGACAGAGCGACAGAGAGACAGAGACACAGACAGCGAGACAGAGGGAGAGACACACAGACAGAGCGACAGAGAGACAGAGAGGCATGGGCAGAGTAACAGAGACACAGACAGAGAGACAGACACAGACAGAGAGACAGACACAGACAGAGTGACAGACACAGACAGAGTGACAGACACAGACAGAGAGACAGACACAGACAGAGCGACAGAGAGACAGAGAGACATGGGCAGAGTAACAGAGACACAGGCAGAGAGACAGACACAGGCACAGACAGAGAGACAGACACAGACAGAGCGACAGAGTAACAGAGACACAGGCAGAGCGACAGAGAGATGGGCAGAGCGACGGAGAGACAGAGAGAGAGAGAGAGGCACAGACAGAGCGACAGAGAGACAGAGAGACATGGGCAGAGTAACAGAGACACAGACAGAGAGACAGACACAGACACAGACAGAGCGACAGAGTAACAGAGACACAGGCAGAGCGACAGAGAGACAGAGAGAGAGAGAGACACAGACAGAGCGACAGAGAGACAGAGAGACATGGGCAGAGTAACAGAGACACAGACAGAGAGACAGACACAGACAGAGAGACAGACACAGACAGAGCGACAGACACAGACAGAGCGACAGAGAGACAGAGAGACATGGGCAGAGTAACAGAGACACAGACAGAGCGACAGAGAGACAGAGACACAGACAGAGCGACAGAGAGACAGAGAGGCATGGGCAGAGTAACAGAGACACAGACAGAGAGACAGACACAGACAGAGAGACAGACACAGACAGAGTGACAGACACAGACAGAGAGACAGACACAGACAGAGTGACAGACACAGACAGAGTGACAGACACAGACAGAGAGACAGACACAGACAGAGCGACAGAGAGACAGAGAGACATGGGCAGAGTAACAGAGACACAGATAGAGAGACAGACACAGACAGAGAGACAGACACAGACAGAGCGACAGAGTAACAGAGACACAGGCAGAGCGACAGAGAGACAGAGAGACAGGCAGAGCAACGGAGAGACAGAGAGAGAGAGACACACAGACAGAGCGACAGAGAGACAGAGAGACATGGGCAGAGTAACAGAGACACAGACAGAGAGACAGACACAGACAGAGAGACAGACACAGACAGAGCGACAGAGTAACAGAGACACAGGCAGAGCAACAGAGAGACAGAGAGAGAGAGAGACACAGACAGAGCGACAGAGAGACAGAGAGACATGGGCAGAGTAACAGAGACACAGACAGAGAGACAGACACAGACAGAGAGACAGACACAGACAGAGCGACAGACACAGACAGAGCGACAGAGGGACAGAGAGACATGGGCAGAGTAACAGAGACACAGACAGAGCGACAGAGAGACAGAGACACAGACAGAGCGACAGAGAGACAGAGAGAGAGACACACAGACAGAGCGACAGAGAGACAGAGAGGCATGGGCAGAGTAACAGAGACACAGACAGAGAGACAGACACAGACAGAGAGACAGACACAGACAGAGTGACAGACACAGACAGAGAGACAGACACAGACAGAGTGACAGACACAGACAGAGAGACAGACACAGACAGAGTGACAGACACAGACAGAGAGACAGACACAGACAGAGTGACAGACACAGACAGAGAGACAGACACAGACAGAGTGACAGATACTGACAGAGAGACAGACACAGACAGAGTGACAGACACAGACAGAGAGACAGACACAGACAGAGAGACAGACACAGACAGAGCGACAGAGTAACAGAGACACAGGCAGAGCGACAGAGAGACAGAGAGAGAGAGAGACACAGACAGAGCGACAGAGAGACAGATAGACATGGGCAGAGTAACAGAGACACAGACAGAGAGACAGACACAGACAGAGAGACAGACACAGACAGAGCGACAGACACAGACAGGGCGGCAGAGAGACAGAGAGACATGGGCAGAGTAACAGAGACACAGACAGAGCGACAGAGAGACAGAGAGAGATACACACAGACAGAGCAACAGAGAGACAGAGAGGCATGGGCAGAGTAACAGAGACACAGACAGAGAGACAGACACAGACAGAGAGACAGACACAGACAGAGTGACAGACACAGACAGAGTGACAGACACAGACAGAGTGACAGACACAGACAGAGCGACAGAGAGACAGAGAGACATGGGCAGAGTAACAGAGACACAGATAGAGAGACAGACACAGACAGAGCGACAGACACAGACAGAGCGACAGAGTAACAGAGACACAGGCAGAGCGACAGAGAGACAGAGAGACAGGCAGAGCGACGGAGAGACAGAGAGAGAGAGACACACAGACAGAGCGACAGAGAGACATGGGCAGAGTAACAGAGACACAGACAGAGAGACAGACACAGACAGAGAGACAGACACAGACAGAGCGACAGACACAGACAGAGCGACAGAGAGACAGAGAGACATGGGCAGAGTAACAGAGACACAGACAGAGCGACAGAGAGAGAGACACACAGACAGAGCGACAGAGAGACATAGTGGCATGGGCAGAGTAACAGAGACACAGACAGAGAGACAGACACAGACAGAGAGACAGACACAGACAGAGTGACAGACACAGACAGAGAGACAGACACAGACAGAGTGACAGACACAGACAGAGAGACAGACACAGACAGAGTGACAGACACAGACAGAGAGACAGACACAGACAGAGTGACAGACACAGACAGAGAGACAGACACAGACAGACAGACACAGACAGAGAGACAGACACAGACAGAGAGACAGATACAGACAGAGTGACAGACACAGACAGAGAGACAGACACAGACAGAGAGACAGACACAGACAGAGAGACAGACACAGACAGAGTGACAGACACAGACAGAGAGACAGACGCAGACAGAGTAACAGATACAGACAGAGAGACAGACACAGAGTGACAGACACAGACAGAGAGACAGACACAGACAGAGAGACAGACACAGACAGAGAGACAGACACAGACAGAGTGACAGACACAGACACAGACAGAGCGACAGACACAGACAGAGAGACAGACACAGACAGAGAGACAGACACAGACAGAGTGACAGACACAGACAGAGAGACAGACACAGACAGAGAGACAGACACAGACAGAGTGACAGACACAGACAGAGAGACAGACACAGAGAGTGACAGACACAGACAGACACAGACAGAGCGACAGAGTAACAGAGACACAGACAAAGAGACAGACACAGACAGAGAGACACAGACAGAGCGACAGACACAGACACAGACAGAGAGACAGACACAGACAGAGAGACAGACACAGACAGAGAGACAGACACAGACAGAGTGACAGACACAGACAGAGAGACAGACACAGACAGAGTGACAGACACAGACAGACACAGACAGAGCGACAGAGTAACAGAGACACAGACAGAGAGACAGACACAGACAGAGACAGACACAGACGGAGCGACAGACACAGACAGAGCGACAGAGAGAGAGACACAGACAGGCAGATGGGGGAAAGTTTGGCAAACAGAGAGAGACAGAAAGGGTGATCAAAAATAAGACAGGCAGGCGACAGGGACAGAGGTAGATAGACAGGCAGAAAACATGGAGGCTAATAGTCAAAGACACAGACAGAAAAGCAGGCAGACAAATAGGTAAGGAGACGAAGAAGTGAACAGATAGAGAGGCAGAAAGGCAAAGAGAGAGAAAGATTGGTAATACATACAGTTAGGCTGGGAGAGAGGCAGGTAAACAAACAGACAGGGAGACAGACAGTATTAATGTAAACATATAGGCCTAGAAATTCACTAGCCTTCGCGCCGCTTTTGAGGCGCTAGAGGGACTAGCGCCAGAGTTATGGCCAGTTTAAAAATTCCCTGGGGCCCTAAATCGGCGTTGCACCGGTAGCGCTGCGCCGGCACCGATGACGTCATCGGTGTGCGCAGCGTCCCGGTTGCCGTGGTAACCCGCCCGAACTCCGAAATTGAGTTGCGGCCGCCTCGCCCGTGGCAGCCGCAAGCAACGTTCTGGCAGAGGTGCCTTACTCCAGTTTGCGCCGGCGCATTAAAGGCCCCGCGGCGGCCGGCCACTTTCCCGCCGGCCGCCTGCCCGCAGCTCCCTCCCCGGACTTCTCCCCGCCCCCCCCCCCGGAACAGATGCAAGCCCGGCACTTGTCCGAGGTGCCGGGCTCATTTTTAAGCTGATTTGCGCGGGCCGCGGCCGGGTGCAGGCAGCTCCTCCTTAACGGGAGGAGGAGGCCTGCACGTCCCCAGCCTGCCGCACCGCATCGGGTGCCGCAGCGCCGGAATTGCGGCGCGAAACGGCAGTTAGCGCCGATGTACCGCCGCAAAGACCCTTCAGTAGCGCCGGCAGCCGTTTGGGCGCGGCGCCACTGAATTTTTGGCGCGCGCAGGGGACTCAGCGCCGGCACTAACTTCCGGCGCTAAAGCCCTGGCTAAGCCAAAACCCAATTTCTAGGCCATAGCTTTTAAAAACGCTATCCATGTTTGATAAAAGATATTACAAAGAACCATGTGTGTATTAGAGGTCACCTTACGGGAACAGGTAGAAGATTGTATTTTTGTCTGACTACGCTCCTGTGAAGCACCTTGGGACGTTTTACTATATTAAAGGTGCTATATAAATACAAGTTGTTGTTACATAGAATTTTACAGCACAGAAACAGGCCATTTGGCCCAACAGGTCTATGCCGCTATTTACGCTCCACTCCTCCCACCTTACTTCATCGTACCCTATCAACATGTACTTGTCGAGCTTCCTCTCGAATGCATCTGTGCCAATCGCCTCAACCATTCCATGTGACATTCGCGCCACTCTGAGTAAAGAAGCTGTTGTTATTGTTAACGTCAGCCAAATAGAAAAACACGAGGCTGCTTGCCTGCATTAAAATCCATTAGAAATCTGTAAGTCAGTCCAATTATTTTTACGCGCACTCAGAATATGAAAAGCCACCTCATGGGAATAGAGAGAAGAGTTTTGTACCTTTTACAGAAAGGACACAATAGAAAATGAAAGCTGCTTAATATTGCACACAATAAACCCATTAACAATGCGCAGGTACGTTTTAGTCAAAGACGGCTCGCAAACATGCTCCCTGCTGTCAGCTGAATAACAATTCAGAACCATTTCCTTTGGACAAGTTTGTCATTAATAACTAATACAGAAGATAGCACTGAACACACAGGACATCTACATGTGCAGAATGTCGTGATTTTTTAAAATGTGTATTCAAACTGTTTATAAGAATCCACTGTAGTAAGCTGACTAACCGAAGCAGGCCATCCAGAAGGTTGCAAGTATACCTATGTGCTTAGCACACTTTATTGTGCGTTAATGTAGTTACAGGAACCACAAACACAGAAGCTGACACATCCGCTAGGACATTAAAGTCACACTGAGCTGACCTGACACGAAATGTACACACTGCATGCAAGCACACTGACAGAGATCATATTAGCAGGCAATGTTACGGTGCATTCACGAACAACTGTACGATTGATGCAAAGCGCTTTTGATTCACACCAACACTGCAGTTCCAGTGTAAATGCAGCCTGAATGCAGAGTCTGGGGCTTACCCGAGACCGGAGTGAAATGGAGTGAGATTCCTTGGAAGAGGGAGTCCCACTCTGCTTTACTTCAGTGCAGTGCTGAGGGAGCGCTGCACTGTCGGAGGCGCCGTCTTTTGGCTGAGACATTAAACCGAGGCCCCGTCTGCCCTCTCAGGTGGACGTAAAAGATCTCATGGCACTATTCCGAAGGAGAGCAGGGGAGTTCTCCCCGATGTCCTTGCCAACATTTATCCCTCAAATCAACACCACTAAAAATAGATTATCTGCTCATTATCTCATTGCTGTTTGGGGGAGCTGGCTGTGCGTAAATTGGCTGCCGCGTTTCCTACATTACAACAGTGCCTGCACTTCAAAAGTACTTCATTGGCTGTAAAGCGCTTTGGGACGTCCTGAGGCCGTGAAAGGCGCTATAGAGATGCAAGTCTTTCTTTCACTTTGGAGTCAGTTCAGGCCTTCCCGCTTGATTTACACTACACAAGTTTAGTGTTGATGTGAGACCACTTTGTACTGACACCATCAATGTGCACATGAACTCTGCTTTGCATCTAGAGAAATCTCCAGGAATCCTTTAAATCAATATAAAAGATGGAAAGTGTAACCGTATTAAAATCTCCTCGGATGGATAGTCCTAAGACCTACACGTTCCTGGGCTCCCCAGAAAGCACCATGTGTTAGGGAGGGTAAAATCAGCTCGGGTTCCCACTACCCGACTGCTGTCTGTTGATTCCTGCTGGCAGAGCATGTGTGTGGATAGCAGATGAAACAGAAATGGGCTCGGCTGCTGACACGCACGCATGAATAATGACTACTTGGGTGAGGTATCAGAGGCCGCCCAGCCATCTTGGAAGAGCAAAGAGTCAGTGCCTTCGGGAAAGGGCTTGCGGGGGACAGATAAGGCATAGGTGAGGAAAATTGGAGTCAAAGGAAGTAAAAGAAAAAAGAACTTGTACTTATAAAGCACCTTTCACAACCTCAGGACATCCTGCAGTGTAGTCGCTGTAGTAACGTAGGAAACGCGGCAGCCAATTTGCGCACAGCAAGCTCCCAGAAATAACAAGACGATAATGACCAGTGTGTTTTGTCTCACCTGGTCATGGGTGCAGTCAACTCCAAGATGAAATGGTCTGATGGCCAATGCCTCTGATGGTGGAAGTTGGCGATGAAAACAAATGGAATCTATAAATAACACTTCAAATAAAGGAGTCAATGTGATCCAGAGAAACCTACCTACATCGAATGGATTCTAGTTTAATTTGGACTACTTAGCCAATACACTCCGATATCTGCCGGACAATCGGGACGGGCCCTCTTGAGGTGCCCTTGGAGATGTGAGGCGATGTCCCTGCCTTGTTCATGGAAATGAGCCAGAGCTCCCAAATATGGGACAGGATCTGCAGCTTCACCAGCAGCTGGATGGAAGTTCTGCCCCGCCGCATGTACGAAGGCAAAATGGTCCCCATCCAATTTGAGAGCCCGAGTAAATAAAACTGGAAAACAATCAGTTAAACGTTAAGATGAAGTGCCATTGAAGCACAACAGCAAAACATGTTGTAATAAGAGATCCTGAGGAAAGGGTCAAGGGCCTTTGGTGTCAATTAGTTGCCACCTGGAGATTAGTTTCAATGTTCGCTTCAATGAGTTGCGAGAGTTCTGTGGCATTGGATTTATAAATACAGGATGAAGTGGGAGATTACCGGATTTCCTTAGAAATATTAAATGTTCTGTAATTAAAATTGGAAATGCTTTCTCCCGGTTCGTTGTTGAAGACAGTCAACCTTGCTGTGACCCAGATATTCTGACGCAAGCCAAATTAGTTTAGCAGGCTACTTCAAGCAGTTAGGAATTGAGCCAAAAATAAAATAGAAATTAAAAGTCACAAAGAATGTGGCTAACACAGAAAGACTCACATTAAATGCCCCAAAATTGCAAGACTTTGCAAGGTGGTGCAGGTTGGGACTTTGGGCATGATCCCAAAGTCACTGCACATTGCCACTTGTGGCAAGGGGAAAAAAATGGCGGAATGAAGGGAGGTTGTTCTGCCAGCCAGTGCCAGCCTCCTTGTGAAGAAGGAGTTATGTCAAGGAGGCCTCAGGTCAAAACCCGTGTTATTTAGTTGAGCTCCATCCCTGGAGCTCCCTGCGCCTATATAAAATGGGCAAAGTAGTCAGCCACTGGCCTGGTGTGGTGCAGTAGCTACCTTTCCATTCTTAAATAAACGTTGAAAAGTTATGTTTGTCTTGGTGGAAGCAGAGATACTTAGTGAATTTCTCCTCCCTAGCCCAAGGGAAGCTGAAGCCAAACGATAGCATCACTTCTGGCTACCCTGGCTGAGATCGGCATAACCAGGCTTCAAACCTGAGATCCCCCCGGTCAACATGACATGACTCAGTTACACAATGGCGTTACCAGCTGGCCCAATCAAGAGTGTCAGTCCATCACTCTTGAGCGCTATTCAAAATGCATTATTCATGAACTTAAAAGGGAACATTTTAACTTCAGCACCAAATACCATTTTTTAATCAGCGGCGAAGGCAAATGGAGAATTTATCAGAAGGGATTTTCTGGCTTTAGTTAACTGGTGAATGTAAATCTCTGTTAATTATAAATACTGCAGAGCCTTTTAAGATTGAATCTTATCTGGCAGTGGGGAAAAAATGTTATCTTAAGGAGATAGATATCTATAATCAAATAACAGCTAATGTAGAACAGGGGGAATTTTCCAACTTTGCACTCCTGGCAGGAATCCTTGCTGAATCAGAAATTCAGGCACATACTGCACAAATGGTAGGTGTGACACACAAAAAAAGCAGCTCTGCCTTGTCTTAATTCTGTACAGATTCCATTAATTCAGCTACAACAACAACAACAGCAAAACACTGCGGAGGCTGGAACTCTGAAATAAAAACAGAAAATGCTGGAAATACTCAGCTGGTCAGGCAGCATCTGTGGAGAAAGAAACAAGAGTTAAAGTTTCAGGTCGACGACCTTTCATCAGAACTGAAAGGTCGAACTGAAAGGTCATCGACCTGACTCAGAGGTGAGAGTGCTACCACTGGTTGATGCCAAGCTCTTATATGAAGTTAGATATGCGGAATGAAATCTGTTTAAGGAGATAGCCTCAAACTACACAACAACTGTAGAGTAACTGCACTTGTGCAAAATGAAGTTAAAAAGTTCCTATATGTTTTTTAAAAAGATATTTGTAACCTTTCCAAAGAATCACCTGTCCATTGGCTCCTTGCTAAAATTAAAGCAACAACCTTAATTTGGATGCCAGTGATTGGAAAATAACAGTTGGGGGAATCTATCATCAGGGATAGAGTGACTGAGCACTTGGACAAGTATAACCTGATCAAACAGCACCTCATCTTCCGATTAGGCACTCTGCAGCCTTCCGGACTCAATATCGAGTTCAACAATTTCAGATCATAACCTCGGCCCCTATTTCATTTTTTCTTGTAATTTTTCCACTCCTTCCCTGCCCCCCCCCCTTTCCTTTTGTTTCTCTCTCACACCTGGCAGCTATCTCTTGCCCTGCCAGCACACTTCACACCTAATCTCAGCCTATTACCATCTCGTCTAGCTCTTTTACTTCTTTTGTTTCTTTCACTTCTTTTGTCCGATCGCAGCCCTGCCTTCGATCTATTTTCTTTTCTTTCCAGTTTTGAAGAAGGGTTCGACCCGAAACGTCAACTCGAATTTCTCTCCACGGATGTTGCCTGACCTGCTGAGTTTTTCCAGCATTTTCTGTTGTTATGTCAGCATGAATATGTTCGACTTTATAAATTACTGGTTAGGCCTCAGCTGGAGTATTGTGGAAAATTCTGGGCACCACACTTCAGGAAAGATGTAAAGGAAAGATGTAAAGGCCTTGGAAAGGGTCCCGAGGAGGTTTCCCAGGATGTTACCAGGGATGAAGGACGTCAGTTATGACGAGAGTTTGGAAAAGTTAGGACTGTCCTCCTTGGAACAGAGAAGGTCAAAAGGTGACCTAATCGAGGTTTTCCGGATGATGAGAGGTTTTGATGGAGTAGATCGAGAAAAACGATTCCCTCTGGCGAGTGGGTCAAGAGTCAGAGGTCACAGGTTTAAAATCATTGGCAAACGATTGATAGAGGGGAGAGGAGTAGAAATTTTTTTCACTCCGACTTGTCAGGATCTGGTACGCTTTATCTGAATAGATGGTGGAAGTTGATTCCGTAAATAATTTTCAAAGGGAGTTGGACAGGTACTTGGGGATGAGGAACTTCCAGGGTTATGGACAAGAAGCGAGGGTGTGGGACTAAGCAAGACTGCTCTTCCAAAGAGCCAGCACAGCCACAACAGGCTGAATGGCCTCCTTCTGTTCTGTAATTTTCTATGATTCTATGTGAAAGGTTAGGTCATGTTGAACTAATCTGGTTAATTTTTTACATGGTGGATAGGGCAGTGTCCGAAGAGATTATTAGCAAAAATGAAAGGTGTACAGAATTGAAGGTAACCTTGTGACATGGGTTAGAAAAATAGAACAATAGGAGCAGGAGTAGGCCATTCGGCCCTTCGAGCCTGCTCCGCCATTCAATATGATCATGGCTGATCCTCTATCTCAATACCATATTCCCGCTCTCTCCCCATACCCCTTGATGCCTTTTGTGTCTAGAAATCTATCTATCTCCTTCTTAAATATATTCAGTGACTTGGCCTCCACAGCCTTCTGTGGTAGAGAATTCCACAGGTTCACCACCCTCTGAGTGAAGAAATTTCTCCTCATCTCAGTCCTAACTGGTAATTGATTGGGAGGTAAGAGACAGAGAGTAGGGATAAAGGGAATCTATTTTGATTGGTGTAATGTGACAAGTGCTCTCCCCCAGGGATCGGAACTGGGACCTCATCTTTTCACCATATATATCAATGACTTGGATCGAGGAATAGCAAGTTGTTTATTCAAGTTTGCAGATGGCACCAAGTTAGTTGTGTAGATGGGAGCAGGAAATTGCAAAGGGCCGTAGACAAATTAAGTGAGTGGATGAACAACGGGAATTAGGTGTCCATGTGCACAAGTCACTAAAAGCTAATTCATAAGTACAAAAAGTAATCAACAAGGCAAATGGAATGCTAGCCTTTATCGCAACGGGGTTGGAGTTCAAAAGCTTCAGTTCTGCAGAGCCTTGGTCAGACACTAATACAATAGCAAAATACTGCAGATGCTGGAAATCTGAAACAACAACAGAAAATGCTGGAAACATGTAATGATATCAGCAAATAGTGATGATATTTGTCTGTGTTTGATTACTTATGCCTTACAGCATATTTGTCTGTGTTTTTGATTACTTGTGCCTGACCAGCAGAGGTCATGTGAGAGACAAGCAGTCCAGAGGAGTTTTACTTTCAGTTTCATTCTAGATGCATCACAGCATAGTGTGTTCTGTAAAAAGCTGTAGAAAGTCTTGAACAAGACTTTAGATTAAACAACATTCTCTTTCAGAAATGAGTCTTTATTGAACCCAAAAAGAAATCAAAACATGGTGTCAGAAGTGGGATGAAAGAGAAAAAATCTGAAGTTAGCAACTTGATGGGACACTGAAAGCAGTTGTGGCAAGTAAGCGAAATCAGCTCTCCACATATTAGCAAGCCAGAAGAGAACATCGTTGCTTACCATTAGAAACTAGCTAACGAAGTGAAAAAATGGAAGGTTTACTCCCACCGGCGACGCTTCAATTGACAGGTAATGTGGCTGAAAATTGGAGAAGGTTCAAACAACGTTTAGAGTTGTATTTAGCGGCAATCGGAGCTGACGAGAAAAGTGATAAACAAAAATCGTCCGTGTTCTTACATGTCGTGGGTGATGCAGCGCTGGAGGTATATAATAATTTCATATTTGCTGTTGATGGAGACAAAATGAAGCTAGATAAAATAATGGAACAGTTTGAGGCCTACTGCATACCTAAACGCAACGTGACCTTTGAGAGGCACAAATTTTTCACGTGTACAGAAAATCGGCGAGACTATTGATCAGTATGTGACTGAACTGAGAAACTGGAGCAAATCGTGTGAATTTGGGGGACTCACAGACTCGCTGATAAAAGACAGACTGGTGTGTGGTATTCCAGATAATGGTCTAAGGGAAAGGCTGCTAAGAGAGCAAGATCTAGACCTGGGAAAAGCCATAGCATTGTGTAGGGCTACAGAGACTGTGAAGTTGCAGGCAAAGGAGCTGTTCAGTGACAGTAGCTGCAACGTGGATGCAGTGAGAAAGAACGGATACAAACCGTTTAACAAAGAGAGCGCCAATGTGAAAAAAGAGACGTGGCCAGCAAACGAAAATGAAAGAGACAATCGGAAGTCATGTAGTCGATGCGGTACACAGCATCCACCAAGAAAGTGTCCAGCATATGGTAAAACATGCAATAGATGCAACAAAAACAACCATTATGCCCGTTGCTGTAAGAACCAAGCACAACAAAGCAAGGTCCATACAGTAGATGAAAGCGAGATAGAGGAATTCAATGTAGATGTTGTGTCTGAAAACAAAAAAGAAAGAGACTGGATGTTGACACTAAAAGTGAATGACATACACATTCCATTTAAATTGGATACTGGAGCACAAGTTAATGTGATATCAGAGACCGATTTTAAGAGAATTAGACCCAGACCAAAGTTACATGGAATACAAGTGAAAGTGACCGGAAACTCAGGTACTGATATACCAGTGAAAGGAAAATGCATTGTCAAAGTAACACACAAGGACAGAGAGCACACGCTAGCATTAATCGTGGTGCCAAAGGATGTGCAAGCCATACTAGGGTTAAAAGCCTGTGAGAGACTGAACCTGGTAAAGAGAGTCCTCGTTGTGGAAAGCGAAGGAGAGACAGTCTATGATGAACTCATGAAAGAGTACAAAGACCTATTTAAGGGTCTAGGCTGCATTCCAGGAGAACACACGATCAGAGTAGATAAAAGTATGACACCGGTCATACATCCATGCAGAAAAGTTCCGTTTGCTCTTCAAAAGCAACTGAAGGCAGAGTTGGACAGGATGGAAAGCCTGAACATGATTCAGAAGATAGATGAGCCAACTGAGTGGGTGAGTTCCCTCATCGTAGTGGACAAAAAGAATGGAAAGCTCAGAATTTGCCTGGATCCAAGAGATCTAAACAGAGCAATAAAGAGAGAGCACTTCAAGCTTCCTACACGTGAGGAAATCATGGCACAGTTTGCAAATGCAAAATATTTCAGCAAGTTAGATGCGTCCTCAGGATTTTGGCAGATGAAGCTGGACGAAGCAAGTTCAAGACTGTGCACGTTCAACACTCCATTTGGCAGATACAGATTCCTAAGGTTACCATTTGGCATTGCCTCAGCTCCTGAAGTGTATCACAAGACTATCCATATGATCTATGAGCACCTGGAGGGAGTTGATACATCAATGGATGACATCATAGTATGGGGAACCACGAGAACTGAGCAGGTCAAGAGACTGATACTGGTGAACAACCTGATCACACAGCTGAGAACCAATCATCTGAGGCAACAACTCAGATTCAAGAACAATCAATCAGAAAATCCTCAAGACACGTGAAGCCTCCTGAGAGACTCATTGAGCAAATTTAAGGACTATTGTTAAAGAAGGAAGTAATGTTATCTTATTCTTTCTTCAAGTTCTAGTGTATTGACATATTTCATGTGAACACACAAAGGAAGGGTAAAAAACCTTGATCATGATAATGATAATGTAAGTTCATTAAATGTTGTTAGTTAAAAGTAAAATACTTTTGTTTTAAGAAAGGGAGATGTAATGATATCAGCAAATAGTGATGATATTTGTCTGTGTTTGATTACTTATGCCTTACAGCATATTTGTCTGTGTTTTTGATTACTTGTGCCTGACCAGCAGAGGTCATGTGAGAGACAAGCAGTCCAGAGGAGTTTTACTTTCAGTTTCATTCTAGATGCATCACAGCATAGTGTGTTCTGTAAAAAGCTGTAGAAAGTCTTGAACAAGACTTTAGATTAAACAACTTTCTCTTTCAGAAATGAGTCTTTATTGAACCCAAAAAGAAATCAAAACAGAAACACTCAGCAGGTCAGGCAGCATCCGTGGAGAGAGAAACAGAGTCAATGTTTCAGGTCGATGCCCCTTCATCAGAACTGGAAAAAGTTGGAGAAGTAACTGATTTTTAAGCAAGTGTGGGGCAGGGAAAGGGAGGAGGGGGGGTGACGTGAATCTTGTCATTCATGTGGAAATGACTTATGAAATAATACTGGGCGGCCTGCTGGTGGCGCTGTCCAGGGAGAGTATAAATACTCGGGCATGGGCCCAGCTTGCTCAGGACATTCTTTAACAGGAACTAGTGAAGGACACAACTAGATCTCCATGTTGAAAAACAGTTGATTAAAGCTTTGTTTAACATTTAGACCAAGTGCCTAGTACAGGTAGTTTTCTTACGTCAGGGAGGAAAGAACAATGAAAAGGTCTGTGATAGGATGGAAGGCAGGAGAGATTAAAAGACAAAAAGGATGACAGTGCAAGGCAAAAGGAGATGGTAATGGGACAAGTTTAAGCAACAAAAGATGACTTTAGATGAGGTGTAAATGGCAATGGCAGAATGATCGACAGCTGCCATGTGAGAGAAAAAAAAACACAGGGGCCGAGGTTATAGTCTGAAGTTGTTGAACTCAATGTTGAGTCCAGAAGGCTGTAAAGTGCCTAATCGAAAGATGAGGTGCTGTTCCTCGAGCTTACATTCAGCTTCGTTGGAACAGTGTAGGAGGCCGAGGACGGAGAGATCAGAGTGGGAGTGGAGCGGAGAATTAAAGTGACAGGCGATCTAGCTGGACAGACACTACCTGGAGTACTGCGTTCAGTTTTGGGCACTGACACCAAGGGAAGGTGTATTGGTCTGGGAAGGGTTGCAGCACAGTTTGACCCGAATGATACCAAGCTTTAAAGGGTTATATTACGAGGACAGGTTGCATAAACCTGGTTTGTATTCCTTTGAGGTTAGAAGGTTGAAGGATGAGCTAATCAAGGTCTTTAAAATTATAAAGTGATTCAATAGGATAGAGAGAGAGAGAGAAATAATTTGACCTGGTGGGGGAATCTAAGAAGCTTAAAATAAGAGCTAGACCATTTAGGAGTGAAATCAGGAAGCCCCTTTTTCACACAAAACATAGTGGAAATCTGGAACTCTCGCCTCCAGAAGGCTGTGAAATCAGGGTGAATTGAAATTTTCAAGATTGCGATCAATAGATTTTTGTTAGGTGAGGGTATCAAAGGATTACAGAGCAAAGGTGGGTGAATGGAGTTGAGGTACGGATCAGCCATGATTGAATTGAATGGTGCAACAGGCTCGAGGGCCTGCATGGCCTCCTCCTGTCCCTATGTGTAGGCAGTAGTGTAACATGGGTCTGCCCACCTCTTGTTGCTCTAAGCAAATACCTGCAGCATAAAAGCCCTTTAAACAAAGAAGTCAATTTCAAAGACCACGCCTATGAGATACGTGGCCTTACATACCCTTATCCTCCTGAAATTGTTCTCTCTGCAGTTTGTGACCTCTGACACAGTGGTTATGCAAAAATTGCATTTGCCAGAGTAAACAACAATACTTCAAAAAGAAAAAAAAATACTCTCTATAATGAATTCAACTTGAAGTGCTTTTGTACTTGTGAACCCTGTTACAAGTACTTCATAATGTCAGGCACGCTGCGGTTTATTTGAAAACTAATCACGCTCAAAAATTAATCATCAAGCCACAAAGAATTACAATGGGACAATGGTAAGTAAGGGACACACTTTGACTACAACATTATTATTCAAATGAAAACAAGTTCATTGTGAGACCGATTTTTTTTAATTAGTGGATACTGTTGCTGATCGTGGAAAAGTAAAACCTCGGTTTTCCGGTCGTTTTCAAGTGTGGCTCGTGAGCTGACAGCAGGTCCACTTATTGATTAAAATCACGATAAAAACAAAGGCAAAAATAAAACTGCAAATGCTGTAGCTTACACTTCGGGCCAGGTCCGTAGCTCACCCACAAACTGGCCGATTATGGAGCCCCTCATTAGGGAGAAGCTCCAAAGTTTTCAGCTGATTTGCAATTTGTAAAAATTTCTATTTCTGTCCTAACTTTTTTTGCTAATAGTTTTTTCGATTAGGGTGTGTAGGCAATGAAGGTGAAATTTAGTAAAAGTAGCTGTAGTGTTCGGGTCATCTTGATAATGTTTATAAGGAACTATACAAGTGTAAGACCTTTCCTTAAGAGTTTTGATAGTAAATAAAAAGATTTTTTTGTCCACTGACGAGAGGGTTGGTAACCAGAGGACACGGATGGAAGATAATTGGCAACAGAACCAGAGGGGAGATGATGAGAATTATATTTTACGAATTGTTCTGGAATGCACTGCCTGAAAGGTGGTACAAGCAGATTCAATAGGGACTTGCTGAAGGGAATTAAATATGCATTTCAAAAGGAAACATTTGCAGGGCTATGGGGAAAGAGTGCGACTAATTGGGTAGCTGTTTCAAAAAGCTGGCACAATGGGCTGAATGGCCTCCTTCTGTACTGTATGATTCTAACCAAATGTTCCCATTAAAGTTTAACTGATATCTGTTTGGCCCTTCCTTTCCCTATTCGGTATAAGCCCTGTAATAGATGTAAGCAAATCTATTTCCACAGGCTTTGAAATCTGAATTAGGATCAAATATAAAAGAATCTGAATCGAAAATCTTTGAGATCAGACCGATTTTACTCAACCGTCGTCTTCACACACGGTTCTTGCAGGTGATCTCTGTATTTCCAATAACATGTAGGTGTAAACCCCATTGTGGTCACAGAGCGATGACCACCTCCCTTCATCTCCATTCAAATTACCATCAATATGATATATGACCGTGAAGAAAAAATCCACACCCAAGTGCAAATTACTTTCTATTCAGTTCTTATCGTTGTATACAAGAAGCCTTTACTTTCAATAAAAGGGTCCCATTGCAAAAGAGCGCCGAAGTTATTGCTTTATGTATTTTTTCTTTCAGAGCAACTTAACATGTGACTCTTGCATCCCAGTTTAATTATTTTCCGAACTTTGATATGTTTCTCCCTGCTGGCCAGCTTCCCACCTTGCACCCTCTGTAAACTGGAGCTCATCCAAAACTCTGCTGTCCATGTCTTAACTCGCACCAAGTCCTGTTCTCCCATCACCCAGTCCCGTTCTCCCATCACCCCATGTGTACATCAACCTACATTGGTTCCTGGTACAGCAACACCTCGATTTTAAAATTCTCATCCTTGTTTTCAAATCCCTCCATGGCCTCGCCCCTCCCTATCTCTGCAATCTCCTCCAGCCCCACAACCCCCCGAGATCTCTGCACTCTTCCAATTCTGGCCTTTTGTACATCCCCAATTTTCATCATTCCACCATTGGTAGTCGTGCCTACAGTTGCCTAGGCCCCAAGCTCTGGAATTCTCTCCCTAAATCTCCCCGCCTTTCTACCTCTCTCTTTTCCTTTAAGACACTCCTTAAAACCTACCTTTTTGATCAAGGTTTTGATCACCTGTCCTGATATCTCTTTATGTGGCTCAGTCTTGTTTGATGACGCCTCTATGAAGTGCCTTGGGGTGTTTTACTACGTTAAAGGTGCTATATAAATGCAAGATGTTGCTCTCCACGACAAATGACTACCTTTCAATAAGGACATAGACAGACAACCTTTTTCCGCTGCTCTCTCAGTGCTGATCTTCAAGCAATGGCTCATAGGGAACAGTGGATTTTCGATCCCTTTGGAAACACCTCATCTCAGCACAACATGTTCCTGCAATCAGCCTGACTGAAATAAGGGAGTTGCTGTGCATGCAACCATGCAGGAGATGCTGTGTCTACAGCACAAGGCCAAGGACACCAAGGCACTCCACCAGCACTCTGCTTTCCCAATCATTTAAAAAGAGGGGCATCTTACTATCAACAAAGTGAGGAAGCCAGTGCCGGGGAAGGGACCACTTTTCCAAATTTGAACCTCAACATCACACACTTCAAGGGCAGGTATTTTTAAAAATATTTGTTTTCATGATGTGGGCCTTGTTGCATTGCATTGATTGCCATCTCTATGGTACGGACAGATGCAGAGTAAAACTCTCTACTCTACCTCAGCAATGTGCATTAACCCTCACCTGCATCAGCACATTTTCCACACCAACCACTTTATGGCCATGTTTGAAAGACACGTCTAACTTCGACATTCATACCAATCTCGAAAAACGTGCCACGGGTTCTGATAACAGCAGCGACGTTATCCAAGGCCGGAACCTCACTGTCTTTAGTTGGACTTTATACAAGGATGACCGACAGGTGCTTGTGGTGGAGTTGAAAGCGAGCAGTCAGGCATCATCTGTTGCTGGTGTGCCACAGACTGCATGCAAAGTATATGAAGATACGATGACACACCTGCCAACTCGCCAAGGATTGCAGAGCCTCGCCTGGATGTTCGCCTCGTCAGGTCCAGTGAGTTTCAACAATCCCTTGACTTGGATCCCTTTTAAAATATATTTTACTTTGCTGTTCCATGCTGCATCAAGTCATGGATGAGACGCAACTTCCTCCAACTTAGCACTGGGAAGGCAGACGCCACTGAGTTCAGCCACTTACTCATGCTGAACTGGACTGTGCAAAACCTTGGCATTCTGTTTGACCCTGAACTGAATTTTAAACCTCGTACCCTATCCATCACTTATTTCCACCTGCACAACATAACTCGACTTTGCCCTGACCTCTGCCCTTCCACTGCCGAAATCCTTATCCATGCTTTTGTCACTTCTAGGCACAGATATTTCAATGTTCTTTTTATGGAGGCATTCCATCCACTGTAAACTCCAATTCGTCCAAAACTGACCTACACTGGCTCCCTGACCCCAACTTTTAACACTGAAGCATGTTTTCACATCCTTCCACTGCTTTGCCCCACACTATCTCTGCAACCTCCTCCAGCCTTATATCCTCTCTCAGACGCTTTGGTTTTCTGACTTTGGCCACCTGTATGTTGTCGGCCATAGAGCACATATACCAGAAACGCTGTTTACGGAGGTCATGGTCCATCATCAAAGACCCTACCCACCCCAGCCACAGTCTGTTTGCCCTCCTGCCATCTGGAAGACGCTACAGATGCATTCGCACCCGTACGACCAGATTTAGGAACAGCTTCTTTCCCAGGGCTGTCATCCTACTGAACTCCACAAATAAACTCTAAAGCCTGCACATCTGCCAATGCACTTTATTATGGTTATGTTTATGTTAATGTATTACAAACCAAATGTATGTTGAATGTTTAAATGTCTTAATCTAAATGTACACTCTCGGGAGCCGCAAGCCTACATTTCGTTGTACTGCACTTGTGCACTAACAATGACAATAAAGTTGATTTGATTTGATTCACTCCACCGATTACAGTAGCACCACCAGCCAACTTGCCCCGCGCCCTCTGGACCTTCCTCCCGAAATCTCGCTGCCTTTTCATTCTTGTCTCTTTTAAAAGCCTAATCAAAACCCGTCTTTTCAACTACGCTTCCAGCCTCCATTCTAAACTCTCCCTTCATGGCTCAGCATCCGTTTCCCAGTCTATTTCCACTTGCAAAGTGCCTTGGGTTATTTTTTTAACATTAAAGCTGCTATACAAATGCAAGTTGGTGTTGTTGCCGTAGAAACATATCCTGCATATTTCCTACAGTTCTGTTGTTAAATCCCAACAACATACAAATACAACAGACCTTTCCACTCCCCGTTTGTCCTGTTGCTTTAATAATAACTTATTAGCTAGAATGTGTTGGCAGTTTGGAAGTTAATTAGCATGTATTAAAAAAAATTCAAACAAAGGAGTCTGACTCTTGGGCTTTGTGCAGACATGTGATAGTGCGATACAGCACTTTTAAACTGCTAGAAAGGCTTAGCCAGGGGACAAATTCGGGGCTCCACGAGAATGAGGTAATGCAATCGTGGCGATATAAAATTACTTCATTTTCCACAGGATATTATAACACAACATCTGTAGAAGATAACAAAAACGATGTCGTAGTCTCCTATTGGGTCTCTGAACAATTTCAGCAACCTACATCTTCAACAATGGTCATCTGGCTGGAGTTTCTGGGCATATGTGGTACACACACCATGCGAATGGGAATTAGAAATGTAACAAAGTTGCCAAGGTTTCTGTCACCTGTACAGTAACCTACATGCAGCAAACCTGGGAGAGATTTGTGAAAAGAAAATTCATTAATAAGCATAACCTTCTAATCCTCCTGGGCTTTATACTCAATTTATTCCACACCCAAGATGTTTATTTATCAGGCTGAAAAATGCCATCGACAGTTTGATCGAGCTAAATGCAGGGACAGATAGGGTCGACGCACAGCTTTTCCTCAAAACGGGAAGATTTCTATTTGGCAGGCAAAACCCTGTTTTTGGTTTTCACTGTACTGAAGTATGGGTCAGTTTTGGAGTGGGGGGCAGGGGGTGGCGGGGGGCAAGAATGAGCGTTTTCACGTGCAGGAATCTTGCCTGCACCCTGGGTTTACACACGCAATAAAAATCAACTGTTGAAAAATCACGTCGGCTGTATTGAAATACTGAGCGGTCGCACAGCACTTTGGTGCCTGGGATGTCGAGTTATCAGCGCATATAACAGTGAGCGATTCATTTTGTTTTTGTTCTTTATACAGATTCAAGGCCAGACCAATTTCTGTGGGCCTAATTTGTATGTTTATTGGGCCAAAAGAATCAAGTCAGTTTTAGCCTCTCTCATAAATTGTGTTTACCCACACAGCACTCCTGAAGGTGAACACCTGGTGCATCTTCATAGTCAGCTGATCACTTGGAATTAAGGAGCTCCCACGGATGATGTTTCCAAATAAGCTTTTGTCTAAATGGATTATTGTGTACTGCTCCCATTTTAATGAACAAATTATAATTGTCAAGGTCTATAGCAGTAATTTAATGATAATGGCAGCCAGTGATCTGCTTTTATGCTGCTCAAGGAGCCTTTACGGAATACTTCAATTCAACGATTCATAATATTTTTCGATACAGGGGGGCTGAAGAATGCAAGACAAGATGCAAAAATGTTTACAAAAACGCAATTTTGAATTGTATTCTTTTGCAATAAAATAGGCTCCTCCCACAATTTATCAAATATCAATTATTTTAATGCCTATTCACACATTGATGTAGAGGCATTGGCAAAGGTACAAAAAAAGATTCACAAGGAGGATACCAGAACTGAGAGGTTATAACTATCAGGGAAGACTGAAGGCTGAGGGGGTGACCTCAGATCTTTGAGATTATGAAAGGGTTTGATGGGGTTGATGTGGAGAAAATGTTTCCACTTGTGGGGGTGGGGGTGGGGGGGGGGCGGCGGGTGGAGACCTAAACTAGGGGTCATAAATATAAGATAGTCACTAATAAATCCAATCGGGAATTCAGGAGAAACTCCTTTACCCAGAGAGTGGCGAGAATGTGGAACACTCTACCACAAAGAGTAATTGAGGCAAATAGCTCGTGCGGAGCATAAGCACCGGCACAGACCAGTTGGGCCGAATGGCCTGTTTCTGTGCTGTAGACTCGATGGGGGTTAAATGGGATAACCCCCGAAAATGGGCGTGGGGATCGCAGTACGCAATTAACCCGCACCAGCTCATTGCATTGCGGGCAAGCCCATTAAGATTGGTGCTGCCTGCTGTTTCACATGATTGCTGTGTGCAGCCACACTCCCCGTGCTGTTCATTGACTGCAGGCATCGGCAGTGGGCCCCGCTATCACGGGTGGCTAGTGCTACTTAAAGGCAGCCCGCACCTCTTAAGGAGGAAGGTGCATTGTGGCTGCAAGTGGTGAGAGTCCTTTGTGAACCGAATCTGTGCTGTAATATATTGAAGAATGGCTGAACATGCAAAAGAGCCAATTAGGGGAAACCTCCAAAAACCTGTACAATTGGACCAGCAGCCAGAAGAAATGATCCAGCAACCAACCTGTAAGTACTTCATGATCACTTTAAATAGCGCTGGGGGCAGGTCTTTCATTCCGCTTAACGTCATGTTCAACTGTGCAAGGTTAAGGCAGGGCGTTTGCTGAAGTTTGGAGTTGAAAAATGTCAGTGGTGGCTTCAAATCAGTGTTGCTGCTCTGCATGCTGCCAGCAGCTGTTAGGCGCGCGTGCGCGCGCACCCCTTTACCAAGATGGCATCCTGCGCATTACCCATCGGAAGTGTACGCACGCATCTCGGACCCCATTTTCGAGTCTTAGTTGGCCGCATAGCATCTAAAAAACGGGCATTACACGGGCCAATTTAGCTCCCGACATAACTCGATGTGACAGAATTTTAACAAAGTATTTAGACTGTGACACTAGAAACAAGTCCCATGAGGGTAGCCGCAGATATATGTGTCTATTTTACTGCTGAGATGTTTGTCAGTGTGTGCGTTTAGTGGGCTGACAGTTATTTATAAATAGGCTTTTAATTGATACTGTAGCAGTTAATCCTTTGACTATTCAGTATTTCCACAGCTTTTAGAACCCTCACTTTTCCCAGTATATCTACCCATCCGCTTTCTAATCGAATATCAGAAGATTCCATTAGTGAAGCATTTCCTAATTTAGAAAATGAAGACACACAGCATGGCATAAAGCCTGGGTGGTACAATGAGTTAACACACTGCCCTGTCGCCCCAGGTTCAAGTCCAGCTTACACTGATGGGATAAGTCTTCACTGTGCTGACTGGAGGGTTTCGATGTGGCATGAGCTTCCTCAGTCTTAGCGACTACATGCCCACACAGCACAAAAATGTTGGCACAATGACTAGCTGTAAAGGCTCACTTATAATTCTTTGTTGGGGTACAGCTACGCAGGCACCCTCTAAGTGGCCACCCTTTGTGCGCGAGAGTGTTAGCCGACTATTCTTCTCGGCGGAGGAGGTAGTCACAGCTGAGCCCAATCATGCGCTCACATGATATTGACCCTTGCCAACATTCAGTAGGGGGTCATTGAATAACCAGAAGTGGTTATTAGGCAGTTTTCAAGGCCCAACCATCTTCAGCTGCTTCATCAATGACCTTCCCTCTAACATAAGGTCAGAAATGGGGATGACTGCACAGTGTTCAGCGCCATTCACAACTCCTCAGATAATGAAGCAGTCCACGCCCGCATGCAACAAGACCTGAACGACATTCAGGCTTGGGCTGATAAGTGGCTGGTAAGGTTCACACCACACAAGTGCCAGGCAATGACTATCTCCAACAAGCGAGTGTCTAACCACTGCCCCTTGGCATTCAACGGCATTACCATCGCCGAATCCCCCACCATCAACATCCTGGGGGTCACCATTGACTAGAAATTTAACTGGACCAGCCACATAAATATTGTGGCAACAACAGCAGGTCAGAGGCTGGGTATTCTGCTGCGAGTGTCTCACCTCCTGACTCCCCATAGCCTTTCCACCATCTACAAGGCACAAGTAAGGAGTGTAATGGAATACTTCCCACTTGCCTGGATAAGTGCTGCTCCAGCAACACTCAAGAAGCTCGACAACATCCAGGACAAAGCAGCCCGCTTGATTGGCACCCCATCCACCACCTTAAACATTCACTCCCTCCACCACCAGCGCACCGTGGCTGCAGTGTGTACCGTCTACAAGATGCACTGCAACAACTCACCAAGGCTTCTTCGGCAGCACCTCCCAAACCCGCGACCTCTTCCACCTAGAAGGACAAGGGCAGCAGGTGCATGGGAACACCACCACCTCCAAGTTCTCCTCCACGTCACACACCATCGTGACTTAGAAGTATATCGCCATTCCTTCATCGTCACTGAGTCAAAATCCTGGAACTCCCTCCCTAACAGCACTGTGGGACACCTTCACCACATGGGCTGCAGTGGTTGAAGAAGGCGGCTCACCACCACCTTCTCAAGGGCAATTACGGATAGGCAATAAATGCTGGCCTTGCCAGCAACGTCCACATCTCATAAACAAATTTTTTTTTTAAGTGGAATCCTGGATGCTCCCATACCATATCCTTGGCCACCCTGTCAACCTAGATGTACTTTGCGGCCTCTCTTTAACCCAAGAGTTTGATCAGTAACAAGGTAATCTCTGACCACCACTTCTCTTCCAGCCCCCACCCCCATACTGTCCTTCAATTCCACTTTTCCACAACCCTCCACAATTCCCTCCTTAAACTCCTCAAATCCTCTACTTTCACCTCAAACACCCAAGTGTGAGGAGCTCATGGACTTCTTTATCTCCAAGAATTGAGACCAACCATGCAGTTGTCCTTACTGCTGCCTCCTGCACCCAGCTTCTCACCCACTTAAAGGCTGGAATTTTCTCCAGGTAGATGAGTTGGGGGCTTCCGAGGTGGGCGGGGAAACCCGGGAGGCCAGCGCATCGGCAAGAGGGGAGAGAGGGTCGGGGCCAGGCACTGGAGGATTGTGGCTGCCCTCAGCATCATCGGTGGGGTGGGAGGGGAGGCCCCATGGTGGGGATCGGAGGCCGCGTGAGGGGGGGGAGGTGTCTCAGATCACGGGGGGCGGGTTAGGCAGGAACCCTGGATCCAGGAGGTAGGTATAAAGTCACTTACCTCTTGGGTCCAGCGGCCCCCACCTCTGTTTAACTGCCAGGTTTCATGAATTGTGTGAAACCTGTTCACATGCAGGAAAATTCAAAATGGAGGTTAAAAAAAGAGGCCTCCAGCCTCATTATAATATTTAAATTGAAGTAACGCTCCCTGGGTTGGTCCCCCCCCCACCCCTCCATTAAAACCGGAAGAGGGCGGGTTGGAGGCGGGAAGCCCATTTTTAATAATTTAACTGCCCCCACGCTCCAAACCCACCTGTTTTTTAGGGGAAAATTCCAGCCAAAGTCCTGGAACTCCCTACCTAACCGCACTGAGAGCACGTTCACTGCTGACTGCAGTGGTTCAAGAAGAAAGCTCACCACCAACTTCTTCAGGGTAACTGGGGATGGGCAATAAATGCCGGCTCTGCCAGATACGTCACGTTAGAAACATAGGCCTAGCAATTCAGTTGGGCGCTGCAAGCTTTGCGCCCAGTTGGCGCCTAAAGAGGGTTTATGCGCCAGTATAAGAGGTTGCGCTGATATTCAGCGCTGCGGTAATGGCGGCGGTAGCCGGTAGCGCTGCGCCGACACCGATGACGTCATCGGTGTGCGCAGTGCCCCGGTACCACCCCGCTTCCGGCCCAAACCCCATATTTAGTTGCAGCCGCCTCTTCTGCAGCGGCCGCAAACAACGTTCGTGAAACGGGGCCGTACTGCTGCGCTACTGGGGCGCTTTAAGGTGGAGGTGCGGCCGGCCGCTTTTTCGGCGGCCGCCTGCCCGCACCTCCCTCCCCGGCCTCCTCCACCACCCCCCCCCCCCCCCCGCGGCATTGGTGGCTGATTCCCGTGAGTCCGGCACTTCTCCGTGGTGCTGGGCTCATTTGCTGGCAGAATCCAGCGGCGATCTCACGGCTGCAGGCAGCTCCTCCTTAAGAGAAGGAGGAGGCCTGCAGTACCCCAGCCTGCCGCACCGCATCGGGTGGCGCAGCGGCAGCTGGAGCGCTGAAATTCACTTTCAGCGCCCCAAGCGGAGGCGGGCACACCCTGGAACAGCGCCCGGTTCCGAATTGGGGCGCTAAAAGTGAATTTCTGGCGGTCGCAACGGGCTCCGCGCGCAGCGCTAACTTTTGGGCGTTAGCCTACTGGCGGGCCTCAACTGAATTTCTAGGCCATAGAATCATAGAAGATAGGAGCAGGAGTAGGCCATTCGGCCCCTCGAGCCTGCTCCGCCATTCAATGCGATCATGGCTGATCATCCAAATTCAGTACCCTGTCCCTGCTTTCTCCCCATACCCCTTGATCCCTTTAGCCTTAAGAAATATATCCAACTCCTTCTTGAATATATTTAATGAATTGGCCTCTACTGCCTTCTGTGGTAGAGAATTCCATAGGTTCACCACTCTCTGGGTGAAGAAATTCCTCCTCATTTCTGCCCTAAACGTTGCAAGAATGAATTTTAAAAATATTGTTGCTTCCCAGCTCTACCACTCTTTCCCAAAACCGTTTGAATCCTCAGTCTAGCTTCTACTCTTCTCACAGCACCAAAATGGCCCTAGCCAGTCACCAATGATATCCTCGGTGATTGTGATGCATTATCACCACTTCTCCTTTCTGCACGGTCAACCCAGTCATTCTCTTCCAATACCTCCTCTCTGCCATCCAGCTCCATTCGACTCTCATGGCGTGGTTCCAATCGCAAGCAGTGCATTTCCAGCAATGGCTTTTCTTTCTTTGGCAACATCATCCGCAGGCATAGCGTCAGTTTTCACAATTATACTGCTGCCACCCAACTCTATCTCTCCACCACTTGACCCCCTCCGTGCTGTTGGTCTGCTTGGTGGACATCCATTGCTAGAAACTTTTTTAATCCAACTTTTTTAATCTCAACAATGGAAGGACTGAAGCCATTGTCTTGGGCCCTCACCACAACGTTTAGTCCATTGCCACTGACTTTATTCCTCGCCTAGCCACTCTCTCAGGCTGAACCAGACTGTTTGCAATTTTGGTGTCCTGTTTGACTCTGAACGGAGCTTCAAATCCCACATCCTATCTATTGCCCTGGTCGCTTATTTCGGCTTCTGCAACTTTGTCCATCTTTGCTCCTATCTCAGCCCCTCCACTGTTGAAACCTTTATACATGCCTTTGTCACTTCCAGACTTGACTACCCCAATGCTCTGCTTACTGGACTCCCTTCATCCACACTCAATAAACCCCAGCTTTGCCTTAAACTCTGCTGTACACATCCTTTCCACACGCAGCGTTGCTCACCCATCACCTCTGTACTACCTCGGCTCCTCATCCCCCAACACTTTCAATTCACAATCCTTGTCCTAGTTTAAAAATCTTTCCTTGTTCCACCCTATCTCTGCAATCTCCTCTGTTCCCTCCTGAACGCTCAGTTTCTCTGACTCAAGCCTTCTGTGCTCCCCCCTCTGCCTTCAACCCACCACTGGCTTTCAGCTGCTTCAGTCCTACTGTTTGGAATTCCCTCCCTAAATTTTTCCAACCCTGCATCTCTTGCTATACCTTTAAAAGCTTCCTCAAAACCCATCTCTTCGACCTATAGCCTATTGTTATCCTTCTTAAGCTTTTCTTTCTAGGCTTGCCATTTGTTTCCATTACGCCTTTAAACTGTGAAGCACTCTGTGACTTTTTTTTACATTGAAGATGTTATACAAGTAAAAGTTGTTGTCACTTGGGGTTTAGGCTGAGCCTTTTCACCATCACTGCTCAAGTTTGGGGGCAACTGATGCCAAGAATGTCTGAGTAAAAAGAGAGTAATTGGAGTGACAACATCTGGAAAACATCAGTAGAAGCAACACTTCTCAAAAGAATTACCAGCTGTTGTCATTTTGCTTCAAATACAAGGCTTTGATAGCAATCAAGGCCTTTTTCTTTTTGGAAAAATGTGCATTTGCATGACATTTTCATGTCCTCAGGGTGTCACAGCCAATGTGCAATCACTGCTATTAGTGTGGGAAAACATGGTCCCGTAAACAGCAATCAGATAAATGACTAGTTAGGTTTTTTATTGCTTGTGTTGGTTGAGGGATAAGTGCCTGCCAAGACACCGGGAGAATTCCCCGAGTCTTAATTAAATAGTGCCTTTTGCCCTTTTAATGTTTTTAAACGCCTCATCCAAAAGATGGCCCCTCTGACAGTGCAGCACTCCCTCAGTGCCGCACTGGAGTGTCAGCCTAGATTATGTGCTCAAGTGGGACGTGAACCCACAACCTTCTGACTCAGAAGTGAGAGTGATACCACTAAGTGAAGTTGACACTTCAAATTTTTAATTTGCACTGAATAAATCAATGAGGCCACCAGTCTCGATTAGATACCAAGACGGCGTGGGAGAAACACTTACTTGCAGTGACACCAGCGAAGGCGGTGCTTCAATCAGGAGAAAGCTGACCGCAGTTGCAGCACCTTTCCCCATAATTCTTTGCGGGAAAACGGAGTGACGGCATCAGAGGCTGTGAGCTACCTGCAGCTGTATTGAGGAACCCTAACCTACAATAAAAAAAAACAAGCATACCAATCAAACTAATGAAAAGAGCTAGATTTGCTCTCCATTCACTAATCAATGTGATGTCACACACTACATGTTAGCAATGGGCATTTTGATATTCCTATGATGCCATCTAGTGACCACTTCATAATAAAACTTGCTGTGGTTTTATTCTTCACATGCTATTTGCAGAGAACATACTAAACTAAGAATTTTTCGGTATGGCGGAGTTTAATTGATCTCAAAACTCCAGCATTTGCATGAATTGCTGAAATAACAGGCCAAACAGTGGAAGCACCGGCTTTTAAAATGAAACCCATTTTCATAGCCCCTTTTTTCAGCAATTTATCATCAGGCTCGAATGATGTAATCAGACTATAAAACCATTTTAAAGTGGACAGGTTCTTCTATTTGATTTACTGGACTTCAAGAATGCCTGATGACTGTTCTTCATGACAGTTGTGACAGCTTCCCATGCTCTTACACCGCTTTTAAGCTGTTGGCAAATGCCGTTCAGCATCTCTAACTGATTTGTTCAACCTAGCGAAAAGGGATATAAATCTCCTGAGAAACCTCAACAGTTGCACGGGCTACTTATACAAATTGATCAAAAGCACACACTATTATGAGTTTGGATAAAGTTCAGGAAAAGCGGAGATTTGAACTCAGCAAATATCAAAACGGATATATTTGTTACATTCAGCTTAGTAGAATTAAAATCAGCACTTCCTTTTCAGACCGGTCGTCATTCTCCATTCTTAAGGACTTATTGAGGAGAGGTGTTTTTTTTTGAGGTGGCGAAGAGATCGCAAAGTCTCTGTTTGAAGAATGGACTCAGTCGAGAATATTTTTGTGGACTTTGACATGAATCAATTGAGCAGCCTGCGGGTGGCGCTGTCCAGGGAGAGTATAAATACTCGGGCAAGGGCCCAGCTTGCGCAGGACATTCTTAACAGGAACTAGTGAAGGACACAACTAGACCTCCATGTTGTAAAACAGTTGATTAAAGCTTTGTTTAACATTTAGACCAAGTGCCTAGTAGTTTTCTTATGTCAGACTTTATGGGCTGAGGGTGTTTTCCCTGTGGTGGATTGCTCTGTGCAGATATGTGGGGGACTGGTTTGTTAAAACTCCAGAGAACGCATGGCAGTTGGCTGTGACAAAAGAACTGTCAGTCATCCAGAATGTCTGGGTTCACCCGACAGTCCTGGAAAAAGGAAGGGGGCCATTGAACTTGAACTTATTAGAAAGCCACTCTAATATGCAAAAGCACTTCTCACCTCCATCTCAGAAGAGAAGCAGAACAATGAACCCACTAGTCTAGCCAGCCGAAGAGGAGCCAGTTTTTCCCAACACAAAGACTGAAAGATATGTCCCAGGCTTAGGGCCATTAATCCAATCACGGAATACTCATGGGTCCGATGATGACCCATCACTGATTAAGCACCGGAGAAGCAATTGATGGGGAAAAGGAGTTCTTTTTGGAGGTAGCTGCCACAGGTGATAGTTTGAGCACAGTGCTGCTCCAGGAGCGGCATGGCAAGCTGAGGCCTGTGGTATACCCATCAAGGATCCTCATAGATGTAGAGAAGGGGTACTCCAATTGTGAGAGACACCTGCTTGCCACACATTGGGCCATGAGGAGATCACAAATCTTCATGGGGGCGTCCCCGATAACTCTCTTAACCCTTTATATGCCCACTCAGATGCTTCTGGGTGGGAGGATAAAGGACGGCACGGTGAGCAGTGCACACATTGCTCGCTGGACTTTATTGCTCTCTCAGATGAATTTGAGTGTGAAAGGCCTCTGTGAACCCAAGCTCGCTGCAAATTTGATCTACCCAGGGGTGGCCCACAAATGTTCTGTTGAAGGGGTATGGGACGTAGACATAGGGTTTCGGGCTGGGATCCATCCCGCAGGCCGCGAGATCTATGTAGATGGGTCCAGTACAGTGGTGGCCGGGGAGCGACTCACTGGATGCAGGATTTTTGACCCAAAGGCAGGCATTGCCAAGGCCATTAAACTCCCGAGCACCATGAGCGCCCAGCACACTGAACTGTCGGCGGTGGTGTATGTGGTTATCGACCCCGAAGAGTTCCCTACACCCTACATGATTTGCTCGGACAGCATGTTCACTTGCAATTTGTGTACAGAATATTTAGCCATTTGGTCTCGTCGCGGGTTCACATCTGCAGACGGGAAACCCCTAGCAACCAAGCCATTGTTGCAACAGATCATAACATCGATAGGAACCCAGGGGGATTTCTATATCCACAAAGTCAAGGCCCATTCTAAGACAGAACCTCGTGCGGAAGGCAATCAGCAGGCCGACGTGCTGGCCAAAGAGGGTGCTCGAACGGACACGTTTTGGGATCCATATGGGTTGAGTCTGGTAGCAGCGATCAGAGACAGAGGTGGGACCCAAGGGAGTGCAGGGGTAGCATTGGCCCCGGACCTAAAGATGGTCCAGGCATGGGATCCCACCCTAAAGACTGTTCTGGAGATGCTGGCTAAGGGAGATAAGGTAGAGGGTCCATACGGAGTGACAGGTATTACGGTAAAGGAAGAAGCCTTCCTGTAATGTATGTACCTTTAAGGGGGGAACTACTTTTTACAGCTCATGTATACTGTAGTACCGGCAGTGACCACACCTGTATATAACGCGGAGTAGTAATCTGTACAGATCAGTTGCAGTCTGAGCCACGTTGAGTAAACACCTATTGTACCGTTCTTCGCAGTCTGTGTCTTCTTATACACGGACGTAACACTTCCCATGCCGAACAGCCACAGCTTTGGGGACCGCAAGGATTCTAATGAGAGAAGTGTTCTCTAGGTGGGGGCTACCACAGTATGTGGAGTCCGATCAGGGGAGTCACTTCACAGGGGCAGTCATGCAGACTCTGAAGATGCTAGGTGTAGAGGGTAAATGGCATGTCGCACACAACCCGCAGTCATCGGGGATTGTGGAGCGAATGAATAGGACCATCAAGGAAAGGTTATGGAAGGAGACGGGAGACTCGCCTAGAAAATGGGCGGAGGTCTTGCCGTTAGTTCTGATGGGGGTCTGAGCCAGCCCGTCTAGAAGCACAGGGTATTCCCCGCATGAGCTCGTGACTGGCAGGGTCATGAGAACGCCCAGCCATGTACTGGCCCCGGTTCTCACGGAAGGTCAGTTAAGAGAGGTGAACCGGGACAGGTTTGTTAAGAATTTGCTTGAGCATCTCAGACAGATCCATTGGCAGGCTGCCAGTAACATGGGGAAGCAACATCGTAGAAATCGATTATTGCTTGAGCCTCAGAGGCACCACGAGTGGAAGGTCAGCGATCAAGTAATGGTTAGAAACTTCGCCAGGGTAGGGACTTTTGAACCGCTATACATGGGACTGTACAGTATCGTGGATAGGGCAAGTCCAATGGTATATGCGGTCAAAATGCCCCAACACACTAAGTAGTTCCATATCAATCAGTGCAAGCTCTTCAACCCTGGGGAAAGAGCTGATAAGAGGAGGAAACAGTAGGGAGTGGTGAGCTGCACTACAGGTGTGGGTCTGCAGCCCATAATCTGGGACTGTGAGGAGCCCACAGAGGGATCAGTCATTCCGCCTGTGGGGGCAAGAGTGAGAAGGAGTGTTGTTCTGGACATTATGTGACATTCTGGACATTTTTACATGCAGTAGCACCCTCTGGTGGTGATTATTGTGTTAGCAGTGTGTTTGTATGAAGCAGAGGTCATTTGACCTTTGTTCCTTTCTTCCTGTGTGAGGTCATTTGACCTTTGTTCCTTTCTTCCTGTGTGAGGTCATTTGACCTTTGTTCCTTTCTTCCTGTGTGAGGTCATTTGACCTTTGTTCCTTTCTTCCTGTGTGAGGTCATTTGACCTTTGTTCCTTTCTTCCTGTGAGGGGTCATTTGACCTTCGTACCTTTCTTCCTGTGCAACACAGGAAGTAGAATTTCAGGAAGAACCTGGCAGTAATGGAGGATTCCATAAGTGTTTCACAATCCAATGTAATCTGATTTCATATGTTAGGCCAAGCGCAATATTTGTGAGTATCTTTGTTTCTTAGCATAATAGCAACGTTGTCAGGGTAGTATTTTGATAACACTATGGCTTAGAAATTGGGTTGGGGCACCAAAGTGGCGCAAAGGTCGGCTGAGCGCAGGATTTAGCGCAGCGATCGGAGTGATACCGATCGCCAGAAATTCAGTTTCAGTGCCCCTCAAGGGAGATGGGGCAAGGCTCGAGGCGCTCCACGTCCATCTTAGGGTGCTGAAACTGATTATCGCAGTGCAACGTGCCGCAGCTCCACATGCTGCGGCACGGCACGCTGCGGTACTGCAGGCCTTCCTCCCACTGTTAAGGGGGAGGTGCCTGCAACAGCGCGATCCCCGATCGCGAGTGCCGGCAAATGAGCCCGGCACCAAGGAGAAGTGCCGGGCTCTCGGGAAACAGCCGGCAATGCCACGGGGGGGGTTAGGAGGCCGGGGACGGAGGTGCTGGCAGGCGGCCGTCGAAAAAGCGGCCGCCCCACACCTCCACCTTAACTTGCGCCACTGCCAGCACAGTAAAGCCCCGTGAACCGTGCGCGGGTAGCGAGCGGCGCAACTGCGGCGTTCGCTACCAAATATCGCGAACGGGGCACGAATGGGGTGCTGTGCACACCAATTACGTCATTGGTGGCGGCGCAGCGCAAATGCCTAACGCCACCATTAGCGCCCCTACTGAATATCGCCGGAGACGCAGCCAGTGGCGCTACAGCCACTGACTGCCTCTTTAGGCGCTAACAGGTGGCGCTACTCGCCCAATTTCTCCCCCTATGTTTATAAAAGGTTAATATTTGATAGTTATAGAAGTTAGTCCAAATGTTAGTTAGTTATACAATTAGTCTATTCTACTGTTGTAAATATGTTTATATCTTATGTAATATCGAATGTATAGTACTCAGTTTATGTACAAAACATACTTTATCTTTGTTTACAGTTTCACAAATTTGTTCAAGTAAAGCTTCAAAACTGCAAACGGCTTCACGAAGAATTATTTTTGAATAAGTGTTTAACTTGCTGGATAACTAGATAGGAGCACGTCTAGCGCGGCCAGTACAGTGAAAAGATAGCAATACGGCTAGCTGTGAAGAGCGGAGCAGGAGGAACCCAGAGTAAGCCTTAACCTCGTAGAGCACATCTACCTCACATCAACATGTCAGAAGATAATAACGAAAATGCTTTGCAGCAAGTAGAAGACCTTAAACAGGCAGACGAAACTGTAGAACGTGACAATCGGTCTATAAGCTCCGGTTACTACAGATCGCAAGTTGGTACACGGTCATCGGGTGGTTCTAGAGTAAGCATAGCCATCACCAAAGCACGGGCTAAGCTAGTAGCAGCTCAAGCCAGAGCTGCGCATGCGGTCAGTGAAATAGAAATAAAAGTAAGACAGGCCCGTCTCCAAGCTGAATCACAAGCCGAACAGGCCCGACACCAAGCTGACCTGGCCCGTCACCAGGTTGAACGACAAGCTGACCTGGCCCGTCACCAGGTTGAACGACAAGCTGAACAGGCCCGTCTCCAAGCCACATTAGACGCTCTGCAGCAACAAAAAGAGATAGATGCTGCATTAGCCGAGACACAAGTATTCGAGGCAATTTTGGAGGGAGCTGTTCCCGAGACAGCTTACAAACCTTTAATTCCCGTTTCGTGGCAGAGTCCACGACAGCGCACCATAGATTACGTGAGCGACCATGCCGACATACAGTTTACAGGAGAAAGGGATGGAGGCCCGCACATCTCTACAGACGCAAGCACTTCGTATAACATGCCACAAGTTGCCAACCAAGGTCAAAGCAGACGGCGTGCCTCAAGCCGCAGAGTCTCCCCCAGCAGAAAGGAAGACACGGTGCAGAGGAATAGGACACTGAATAGAGAAAGTCAGAGGCAAATCCCCTCTCGGTTCCTTGAGACCCCCAACAGAGCCCCTAGCCAAGGCAACCCTGGCACAGGTCCCAGCACCTACGACCTCGCCAAATACCTTGCACGCACCCAGCTGGTGACTTCGGGGTTAATTAAGTTTGATGACAAGCCGGCGAATTATCGGGCTTGGAAGTCCTGCTTCCACGATGCATATCGGGCTTAGACCTGTCAGCAGGAGAAGAGCTCGGCCTCCTTATCAAATGGCTCGGCCCAGAGTCCGCCGGACAGGCCTGCAGGATAAAAGCGGCCAATGTGGGACAGCTGCCAGAGGGGTTGAAGAAGGCTTGGGCGAGGCTGGAAGAAAGCTACGGCTCGCCCGAAGCCATTGAAAGGGCTCTCTTTGACAGGTTGGAGAACTTTCCGAGGTTGACGAGTAAGGAACCCCAGAAGCTCCGCGACCTTGGAGATCTGCTGTCGGAACTCGAAGCCGCAAAGCAGGACGGCTACCTACCCGGTCTATCATACTTAGACACTTCCAGAGGGGTAAGTCCCATCATTGAGAAGCTTCCATTTAACCTGCAGGAGAAGTGGATAACGTTTGGATCAAAGTTCAAGCTAAAGCACAACGTGGCGTTCCCACCATTCTCTGCGTTCGTTAAATTCATCCGTAAAGAAGCCAAAGCCAGGAACGACCCCAGCTTCAACTTCTTCTCCGCCCACCCAGCACTTGCCAGAAGAGACAAGTTCAACAGACATGGAAAGACACCAATATCTGTCCACAAAATGCAAGTGTCCTCAACTGAGCACACCACAAAATGCAAGTGTCCTCAACTGAGCACACAAAGATTCAGAAGAAACCTGAGGATATGAGCAAACAATGCCCTATCCACAACAAGCCTCATCCTTTAAAGAATTGCAGAGGCTTCAGGGAGATGTCCCTGGAAGATCAGAAACAATATCTTAAAGAGAACTCTATATGTTTCAAGTGCTGCTCTTCCACGAGCCATCTCGCCAAGAACTGCAAGGTAGATGCAAAATGCACTGAATGTGAAAGCGATCGGCACGTTTCAGCACTACACCCAGGCCCAGCTCCTTGGAAGTCAGAGACGCCTCCTCCCGCTTCAGAGCACGGCGGGGAGAGAGAGGGAGCTGCTGGTCCGGAGATTACATCCAGGTGCACCGAGGTGTGTGGAGAAGGAGTGAGCGCAAGAGCATGCTCCAAGATATGCCTAGTTAATGTGTACCCTGTAGGATGTCGCCAGGAATCTGAAAAGATGTATGCCATACTAGATGAACAAAGCAATCGTTCTCTAGCAAGATCCGAGTTCTTCAACATCTTCAAGGTCAAAGGAAGTCCGTCGCCTTACACGCTGAAGACGTGTGCTGGACTTTCAGAGACAGCCGGCAGGAGGGCCTGCGGTTACGTTGTTGAGTCAGCCGACGGGAAGATTAGTCTCCCCCTTCCTACACTCATCGAATGTAATCAAGTCCCCGACAACCGTTCTGAGATTCCCACTCCGAATGCAGCTCGTCATCACCGTCATCTGAGACGCATTGCAGACGAGATCCCACCTCTTGATCCAGATGCAAGCATACTTCTGTTGTTGGGAAGAGACATCCTGAGGGTACATAAGGGAACAGATCAATGGTCCACATGACGCCCCTTTCGCCTAAAGGCTAGACCTCGGCTGGGTCGTTGTTGGAGATGTGTGCCTCAAGGGCGCTCACAAGCCATCTCAGGTGAGCACACTCAAGACTTCCATCTTGGAGAATGGTCGTCCAAGCTACCTTACCCCATGCAGTAGTCAGATCCGAGTGACAGAGAAGTTCAGTCATACGGCTCAGCCTCAGAAAACCCCAGCGCTGATCTCCACAGACAGCACACAGATGATGCTCACTGGAGAGAACCCGGGTCAGTCAGTCTTCTGTCGCACCGCCAACGACCACAAACTTGCTCCATCGATCGACGACATGAGGTTCCTCCAGATTATGGACAATGAGGTCTCTCGTGACAGCTCTAACAGCTGGGTTGCACCCTTACCCTTCTGGAACCCCAGACGACGGCTGCCGAACAACAGGGGGTATGCCTATAATCGTCTTAACTCACTCCGTCGCACACTAGAGAAGAAGCCAGAGATGAAAGCACACTTCCTAGAATTTGTCAAGAAAATGCTTGTCAATGATCATGCAGAGATAGCTCCTCCACTCCAGGAAGGCCAAGAGTGTTGGTACCTCCCTTCCTTTGGAGTCTACCACCCCAAAAAGCCGGAACAGATCCGCGTGGTGTTTGACTCCAGTGCACCATATCAGGGCGTCTCTCTCAATGACGTACTCTTCACAGGGCCCGATCTTAACAACAGCCTCTTGGGAGTGCTCATGAGATTCAGGAAAGAGCCCATCGCCATCACTGCCGATATCCAGCACATGTTTTATTGCTTCGTGGTGAGAGAAGACCACAGAGACTTCCTCCGCTTCCTGTGGTATCGGGACAATGACCCCAATAGAGACATTGTGGACTACAGAATGCGTGTCCATATCTTTGGGAATAGCCCATCCCCTGCTGTCGCCATATACGGACTAAGGAGGGCTGCCAAGGAAGAAGACGACGACTTTGGCAGTGATGTGAGAGGGTTCATCGAACGAGAGTTCTATGTCGACGACGCACTGAAGTCATTCCCGACCGAAGCAGAGGCCATCAGTACCCTCGGACGAGCCCAGGAACTACTTGCACTATCCAACCTCAGGCTGCACAAGATAGCCTCTAACAGACCAGCAGTGATGGAGGCATTCCCCCCTGAAGATCGTGCTAAGGACGTCAAAGACCTAGACCTCTTCACTGATGACCTCCCCCTACAGCGTAGCCTAGGGGTGTCGTGGAACATAGCAACAGACACGTTCACGTTCCAAGTCTTAGATGCCAAGAAACCCTTCACACGAAGAGGAGCTCAAGAGAGCCACAATCCTTGTGATAAAGAGTGTCCAACACGAGTGTCATTCAGAAGAGTTGAAGTGCATAGCAGCAGAACACAACCTACCCCCTCACAGCAGTCTACGGAAGCTGCATCCCATCGTCGACACCGACGGCCTTCTCAGAGTTGGGGGACGCATATCGCAGTCTCAACTAGGAACGAATGCAACCAACCCCATCCTCATTCCAGGTCGTCATCATCTGGCCATTCTGCTTGTGCGTTATCATCATGAGGCCGTGAAGCACCAAGGCAGACATTTCACCGAGGGTGCCATCAGAGCAGACGGCCTCTGGTTGGTTGGAGCTAAGAGATGTATCAGCGGCACGCTTTTCAAATGTGTCACCTGCAAAAAACTCCGTGGGAAGACGGAGCACCAACAGATGGCAGAACTGCCAGCCGAGCAGCTACAAGTAGCAGCACCTTTCACCTACGTAGGCGTAGATGTCTTCGGACCATGGGACGTGGTCTCACGCCGCACCAGAGGAGGGCACGCCAATAGCAAGAGGTGGGCGGTGATGTTCTCATGTATGTCCACAAGAGCTGTACACATCAAAGTCATAGAAACAATGAACGCCTCCAGCTTCATAAACGCTCTGAGACGGTTTTTCTCAATTAGAGGCCCGGCACAAACTTTGTTGGTGCCTGCAGAGAGCTGAAGATGGATGGATCTAGTTCCAGCTCTCAGAGTGTGGCGACGTATCTCCAAGAGCAGAAATGCACCTGGGTATTCAACCCACCTCACTCATCCCACATGGGCGGCGCATGGGAGCGTATGATCGGCATTGCCCACCGTATCCTCGACTGCATGCTTCTCCAAGGTAGATCGTCGTGCCTCACACATGAGGTCTTGACCACACTGATGGCTGAGGTCACCGCCGTGATGAATGCAAGGCCCCTCATTCCTGTATCTTCAGACCCAGAATCGCCCCTCATCCTCACTCCGGCCATGTTTTTGACCCAGAAGACAGGTGTTCCCCCTTGTCCTCCACGAGAGTTTGGGGAAAGAGAACTCTTCAAGGAAGAATGGAAACGAGTCCAGAGTCTGGCAGACACGTTTTGGAACAGGTGGCGAAGGGAGTACCTCAACACACTACAGAGCCGACGCAAGTGGCAGGACAAGAGGCCGGATCTCAAAGAAGATGTTGTCTTGATGAGGGACAATCAGGTAAAAAGGAATGAGTGGCCTATGGCTATCATCGTGAACTCCCATCCCAGCCAGGATGGGAGAGTGAGAAAGGTGGACTTGAGAGTCATCAAAGAAGGAACAGTGAAGGTCTTCTCTTGGCCCGTCTCTGAGGTGGTTCTTCTTTTGTCGCCAGAGGACTCCAGTGACAAGTAGAGCTCGGACTATGTGGAGTCGTTAATGACCCCAGACGGGGAGTGTTCTGGACATTGTGACATTCTGGACATTTTAACATGCAGTAGCACCCTCTCGTGGTGGTTATTGTGTTAGCAGTGTGTTTGTATGAAGCAGAGGTCATTTGACCTTTGTTCCTTTCTTCCTGTGTGAGGTCATTTGACCTTTGTTCCTTTCTTCCTGTGAGGGGTCATTTGACCTTCGTACCTTTCTTCCTGTGTAACACAGGAAGTAGAATTCCAGGAAGAACCTGGCAGTAATGGAGGATTCCATAAGGGTTTCACAATCCAATGTAATCTGATTTCATATGTTAGGCCAAGCGCAATATCTGTGAGTATCTTTGTTTCTTAGCATAATAGCAACGTTGTCAGAGTAGTATTTTGATAACACTATGTTTATAAAAGGTTAATATTTGATAGTTATAGAAGTTAGTCCAAATGTTAGTTAGTTATACAATTAGTCTATTCTACTGTTGTAAATATGTTTATATCTTATGTAATATCGAATGTATAGTACTCAATTTATGTACAAAACATACTTTATCTTTGTTTACAGTTTCGCAAATTTGTTCAAGTAAAGCTTCAAAACTGCAAACGGCTTCACGAAGAATTATTTTTGAATAAGTGTTTAACTTGCTGGATAACTAGATAGGAGCATGTCTAGCGCGGCCAGTACAAGTGCCAGGATCCCATGGCCGAGGGTGTCGTGGACACCTCCTACACGCCGGTGAACGAAGGAAGCCGGAGTTGTAAGAGGCCCAGGGTCGAGGAGACCTAGTGTGGCCACCCGGAGATGGGTGGTGCTGTACATAACTTATTTTTCTCCTGTCTGTTGCTTTAGCTTGTCTGTATAGTTTGGATTTACATGTATGCTGTGGATACCAAATGTAATCATGTGTAGCTGCATCTGGAAAGGTGAAGCATCACCCAAGGACAACGTTGCATTCTGTGCGTTTTCAGGGAACGCCTAAGAACATGATTGAAGCCAGTACGAGTCACAGGGGCGACACCGAGGAATCGGTTGTCTTCGGCTGCACCGGCGGAGATGGACCGACTGTGACCACTGGAGGTGGCTCGAAGGATGGAGCGAGCGTCTATTTCCACGAGGGAAGATGGTCTGGATGGCTGGGGTCGAATTCCACCCGGTATTTCAGCCATGACAAGTTCACCTATGGTGAAGCGTCCATCCCATTGCCCGAGAATAGGGGTTACCACCTCCCGGGTTAGGGTAACAGAGGGTAAATGGGCGTGCCTTAGCTGTAGGGGACACATTCCACTGGGAAGGTGGTGGTGGCTCAGGAAACTGAGCGTGGATACAGGGGACCAGACAGCTGACTGGGAAAGACTAAGTAATGACACGTACCAGTCGATCACAGGTTCTCAGGGAGGAGTGCATGTGTGTCGGGATAAGTGGTGGGAATCCGAGGAAGGGATTTATGTGTGTATGTGGGGGTTGGAAAAGATCTGCCCAGCGGGTGTGTCGATCGTGTTTAGCAGGCGATGGCAGGACGCCGGGGGTGGGATCAGTTGGGATCCGAGTGTGGACTCCTGTGTGATCCCAAAACCCCCGAACACCATCAACACCACAGAGCTCATCTCATACACCAGGAAGCCCCCGCCCAGAGCCCCGACGGTACAGACGACTGTAGATGGGTGTCCCACCACCACCAGGGGTCCAGGGAATGGGTTGGTGTTAATCCCTACTGACAAAGTGTTGTTTCAGAACGTGCACTACACCGTGGCATCTGTGATCCTGAACCTGACTGAAGTCCATCTGCCTGTGTGGTGTCCAAGGAAGACGGAGAAGCTTTATGAAGCTCTGTTAAAAGCGATGTTTCAGGAATTTTATGAACTGGACTATGGAAATGTAGAGAAAGAACAGCTTTATAATCTGAATGTTGGGGATAGTGTGGTGTCTGGGAAGCAGAGAAGAGGAACTGGTATTGTTAATAGTATGGATGGTGCACAACTCCAGATGCAGATCACTGGGTTAAAGAACCAACTGCGTAAGATTCTAGGGGAAGAGAATACAGAGCTTCATGAGGACCAGGCAATGACCGTTCATTTAAAGGAGGTCATTGCGGAGCTGGAGAGGCACGCTAAAACTGTCAATAATTTGATACGGGAGGACAGGCACGCCTCGGAGCAGGCTGCACGGAATGAGGTGTGTGTGTTGTATGGAGCATGGTTGCTGGGCGAGGGCCGCGGTAACCTGGAGGACCTGAGGCAAGGTCGCGTCCCTTCATGGTTAAGAAACAAGCATCTCGCCGCGCTGCACCCGTAGAGCAATTCGTTGAGCCCGTGCCAGCTTCGTTTAGCCTCTGAAGCCTACCCTGTCCCTGTAGATTGCGGGCGGTCCAACCATACAGTGATGGGAATTGTAGTAATGATGCCGGTAATGGGCGGGTCATCCCAGCCGGCACCGGTATACAGGGTTGAGAATATCAGGGTCATTCGTGGAGGAGTACATGTTTGTTTTAAAGCGGTCCCGCTGTATGTCATAAAGTGGGAGCATGCTATGACAGGCACTGACCTCTCCGGATGCCAGAGCCGGGGTGCACACATAATACTGTGTCCCCAGCACTTGAATGCTTTTGCGCAACCAGAATGTGGGTTTGCTTCTGCAGGCGTGGAACCTGTCAATTGCACCATGGAAGTGATGGCACCAGATCACGTACCTCCACAGGTAGCATACGTAGGGAGTGGGACATACTGTGTCACCACAAGTGCGCTCTGCTACCGGTACAGCCGGTACATGTGGTGTCCAGTGAGCGAGAGCAGTTTTTGCTTCAAACCCAAGGCTGAGGTTCAAGTGGCACAAGAGTGAATTACTCTCATCCCCGAACCCTCGACCATTCACCTCACTGTGAACACCTTCATGCGTCTCCAGGACTATGTGGAGCATTTCGGGTACCCGATTCCTTTTCTGCCGGAACACCTCACTGAGTTAATAAAGACCGTTGAGCTCTCCCAGAAACATTTTTACACTTTAGAGCAAAAGACAGTAGAAGTGGGGGAGGAGATCAAAGGGATTGTCTCGCCACCATGGTGGGACATCGGTCTGAGTATAGAGATTCCTCCCTGGATCCGCATCTGTTCCCATGCATTAGTTATCATACAATTGTTGCTTGTAAGCTACTTATTTTACACCAGCTGCAGGTGACAGAGACAGATGCTCCAAGCGCGGTGGCAAGGGGTGTTCGATCGATCCAGAAAGGTCTAATTCGATTTGTGTTGATGGTTTCTCCCTGCCAAAACTTGTAATGTACCAAAGTTCGGTAAGCAAGTGTATTGTATTCTGGTTATGGTTTTACACTCTGTATTGCGCGATGTGCGCTGTTCCATTTTTGTGATGTGTTAAAAATAAATCAAAAAAGGTGACTCAACTGTGGCTAACAAGGGAAATTAGGGATAACATAAGATCCAAAGAGAGGGCATATAAATTGGCCAGAAAAAGCAGCAAACCTGAGGATTGGGAGCAGTTTAGGATTCAACAAAGGAGGACAAAGGGATTAATTAAGAGGGGGAAAATAGATTATGAAAGTAAGCTTTCAGGGAACATAAAAACTGACTGTAAAAGCTTTTATAGATATGTGAAGAGAAAAAGATTGGTGAAGTCAAGCGTAGGTCCCTTAGTCAGAATCAGGGGAATTTATAATGGGGAACAAAGAAATGGCAGACCAATTAAATACATATTTTGGTTCTGTCTTCACAAAGGAGGACACAAATAACCTCCCAGAGATGTGGGGGAACATAGGGACTAATGAGAGGGAGGAACTGAAAGAAATCAGTATTTGTAGGGAAATGGTGTTGGGGAAGTTGACGGGATTGAAGGCCGATAAATCCCCAGGGCCTGATAATCTACATCCTAGGGTACTTAAGGAAGTGGCCCTGGAGATAGTAGATGCATTGCTGGTCATCTTCCAGATTTTGATAGGCTCTGGAACAGTACCCATGGATTGGAGGGTAGCTAATGTTACCCCACTATTCAAAAAAGGTGGTAGAGAAAAAGCGGGGAATTATAGACCGGTAAGCCTGACATCGGTAGTGGGGAAAATGCTAGAGTCCATTATAAAAGATGTAATAGCAGAGCACTTGGAAAGCAGTGACAGGATCGGACAAAGTCAACATGGATTTACAAAAGGTAAATCGTGCTTGACTAATCGACTGGAATTTTTTGAGGATGTAACTGGTAAAATAGATAAGGGAGAACCAGTGGATGTGGTGTATTTGGACTTTCAGAAGGCTTTCGATAAGGTCCCACATAAGAGATTAGCGTGCAAAATTAAGGCACATGGGATTGGGGGCAAGGTATTGACTTGGATAGAGAACTGGTTGGCAGATAGAAAGCAAAGAGTTGGAATAAATGGGTCGTTTTCTGAGTGGCAGGCAGTGACTAGTGGGGTACCGCAAGGATCGGTCCTAGGACCCCAGCTGTTCACAATATATATTAATGATCTGGACGAGGGAATTGGATGTAATATCTCCAAATTTGCAGACGACACAAAGCTGGATGGGAGGGTATGCTGTGAGGAGGATGTCGTGAAACTCCAGTACGATTTGGACAGGTTGGGTGATTGGGCAGAAACATGGCAAATGCACTTTAATGTGGATAAATGTGAGGTTATCCACTTTGGTGGCAAAAACAGGAAGGCAGATTATTATTTGAATGGCAATAGATTGGGAGAAGGGGAAGTGCAAAGAGACCTGGGTGTTCTGGTGCACCAGTCGCTGAAGGTAAGCATGCAGGTGCAGCAGGTGGTTAAGAAGGCAAATGGTATGTTGGCCTTCGTAGCAAGAGGGTTCGAGTACAGGAACAAGGATGTCTTGCTGCAGTTGTACAGGGCCTTGGTGAGACCGCACCTTGAGTATTGTGTGTAGTTTTGGTCACCTTATCTGAGGAAGGATGTTCTTGCCATGGAAGGCGTGCAGCGAAGATTCACCAGGCTAATACCTGGGATGGCAGGAATGACGTATGAGGAGAGAGTGTGTCGATTGGGCTTATACTCACTGGAGTTTAGAAGATTGAGAGGGGATCTCATCGAAACCTATAAAATTCTGTCAGGCCTGGACAGACTAGATGCAGGAAGGATGTTTCCGATGGCTGGGGAGTCCAGAACCAGGGGTCATAGTCTAAGGATAAGGGGTAAGCCATTTAGGACTGAGATGAGGAGGAATTTCTTCACCCAGAGAGTGGTGAACCTGTGGAATTCTCTACCACAGAGGGCGGTGGAGGCCAGTTCATTCAATATATTCAAGAAGGAGTTGGATATATTTCTTAAGGCGAAAGGGATCAAGGGATATGGGGAGAAGGCAGGGACAGGGTACTGAATTTGGATGATCAGCCATGATCTCATTGAATGGCGGAGCAGGCTTGAAGGGCTGAATGGCCTACTCCTGCTCCTATCTTCTATGTTTCTACCACCTGTCAATGCTGTACTGTGTGATGTGCGCGGTGACATTTTAGTAACGTACTGTGGATCTTATTAATGTTCTGTATTTTGACTTGAAGTTTGTCGGTGGGAATTGGAACCCAGCCGTTTGAACGTGTTAAGAAGCTGTTTCGCTGATGTTTTGACTTGGTAGAAGGGAACTATGACTCGCAGTAAGGGGTACAGTTCTGGGGTTTAAAACGTAAAAACAGGAAAACAGCTTCACTTGTGGGAGACTTTGGCCTTTGTTCTCTCGTCGAGTGATGCTTTGTGGAAAGAAAAGCATCAAACGGGGGACTGACGAGATCGCAAAGTCTCTGTTTGAAGAATGGACTCAGTCGAGAATATTTCTGTGGACTTTATGGGCTGAGGATGTTTTCCCTGTGGTGGGATCGCCCTGTGCAGATATGTGGGGGACTGGGTTGTTAAAACTCCAGAGAACGCATGGCAGTTGGCTGTGACAAAAGAACTGTCAGTCATCCAGAATGTATGGGTTCGCCCGACAGTCCTGGAAAAAGGAAGGGGGCCATTGAACTTGAACTTATTAGAAAGCCACTCTAATATGCAAAAGAACTTCTCACCTCCATCTCAGAAGAGAAGCAGAACAATGAACCCACTAGCCTCTGCCAGCCGAAGAAGAGCCAGTTTTTCCCAACACAAAGACCGAAAGACATGTCCCAGACTTAGGGCCATTAATCCAATCATGGAATACTCATGGGTCCGATGATGACCCATCACTGATTAAGCACCGGAGTGCTTAGAAACAAAAGGATTTTAAAGATTGGCGGGAAAGATAGGGGTAGCCAGACTCCTATAAAGATAGATTCTTTTCCACCATTCTCTCTCTCTCTCTCGCTCCCGCTCCAACAAGATCAACCTAACAAGAAGTACCAGAGAAGCCACCGAGCGGAGCGATCAAAACCGATCGCGTGTGGGGGTAAGCATAGTCTCGAGTATCCCAAGCCGGTAACCCGATATCCCAGGCGAGCTGGGTGAGCTATAAGTGCTCTCAGAAGTGAAGTTTTTGGGCTATTCAGAGGGTGGGAGCTTCGTTTGGTTCAGCCAGGCGAAGGGGTTTACGCGACTGGGTAATTCGTTGGTAGGGGTGGAGTTAGAGTCCACCATAGCAACAAGGGAATTACTGCTTGTTATAGTCCCCAGTTTTGTACTGTATGTATGTTGTTTGTAACCTGGATTTTATTCTCCACAGAGACAGTGATTTCGTTTAGTAGTGCATGTTTTAGCCAGTGTATGTTAGACCAAATAAATATAAGTTTGATTTTTCACCGAAGCATTCCTGTCCGTAACTTATTTCATTTACACTCTGAATAATAATTCCTGGGTATAGAACTTTCGTAAGGCGGGGGCGATTCGAACCGTCCGTCTAGCAATTGGGCTAGGATCAAAAACCGCTTACAGTGGGGACAGGGGATGTTGTTTTACTGGAATATGCAATTGGACTCTCAAGAATTTTGATTACCAGGTGATAATGCTGTTAATGATTGATGCCATTTTAATATCAAGAGGGTCAAAACACAGAGCACAGCTAATTTTTGGTGAGGTTGCTGATGGCCAAGAAACCTCACGCAAGAGCAGGAAAGCAGCTGGACAGACGAGCAAGACCTCGGCTGAGATAATCGTCAGTTAATAAAAAAAAAGCGACATCTGTGAAGACAGAAAAATTTCAATTAAAAAAAACAGCATTATATAGCAATAGAAATTATTCGCACGCACAAAGGATATTCATCATCAGTAGCCTCACAGGATTGCAGATATTATAATCATAAACAGTAAAATGCTTCAAATGCACAGAACAATAGTTCTCAAGAAAAGCTCCAGCCAAAACATTAATCTGTCTTCTCTCTCAGTTGCCGTGCATTTTCCAACATTTTTTGGTTTCCCACATCGGCAATGTTTTAGAATCATACTCTAGTTTATTGGGAGGGTGTCTTCTTTAATCATCAGAGGAAGAGGAGTGCTTCGAGGCTGTTCCGCCATTCAATCATAGAATGGTCATGGCACAGAAGGCCATTCGGCCCGTCGAGCCCGTGCCAGCTCTCTGCAAGAGCACTTCAGCTAGTCCCACTCCCCCGTCCTTTCCCCGTAGCCCTGCAAATTTTTTGCTTTCAGGCACTTTCCAATTCCCTATTGAAAGCCACAATTGAATCTGCCTCCACCACCCTTTCAGGCAGTGAATTCCAGATCCTATGGTGGTAGGGCAGGTTGAGAAAGCAGCTAAAAAAGCTTATGGGATCATGAATAGACGTATAGAGTATAAAAGCGTGGAAATTATGATAAACCTGTATAAAACACTGGTTCGGCCTCAACTGGAGTATTGTGTCCAATTCTGGGCACCAGACTTTAGGTAGGATGAGAAGGCCTCGGAGAGGGTGGAGAGAAGATTTATGAGAATGATTCCAGGGATGAGGGACTTCAGTTACGTGGATAGACTGGAGAAGCTGGGGTTGTTCTCTTTAGAGCAGAGAAGGTTGAGAGGAGATTTGATAGAGGTATTCAAAATCATGAGGGGTCTGGACAGAGTAGATAGAAACTGTTCCCATTGGCAGAAGGGTCACGAACCAGAGGACACAGATTTAACGTGATTGGCAGAAGAACCAAAGGCGACATAAGGAAAAACTTTTTTATGCAGCGAGTGGTTGGGATCTGGAATGCACTGCCTGAAAGGGTGCTGGAGGCAGATTCAATCACGGCTTTCAAAAGGGAGTTGGATAAGTACCTGAAGGAAAAGAATTTGCAAGGGGAAAGGGCGGGGGAGTGGGACTAGCTGAAGTGCTCTTGCAGAGAGCCAGAATGGGTTCGACGGGCCAAATGGCCTCCTTCTGTGCTGTAACAATTCTATGATTCTACTCTGTCTAGACCGCCTCATGATTTTGAACACCTCTATCAAATCTCCTCTCAACCGTCTCTGCTCTAAGGAGAACAACCCCAGATTCGCCAGTCTATCCACGTAACTGAAGTCTTTCATTCCTAGAACCATTCTTGTAAATCTTTTCTGCACCCTCTCTAGCGGCTTCACATCCTTCCTAAAGTGCAGTGTCCAGAATTAGACACAATGGGGGGAATTTTGCTGGCGCTCAGGGGACGGGTTTGGAGGCGGGACTGCTAGCAAAATTGCAGATTGACAGCGGGTCCCGAACCCGTTGTGAACCCACCTCCATACAATCTTCCCAAGTGTCGGGTCCCCGATTTGCGCAAGGACCCGACACCTAGCGGCGGGAAGAGGATTATAGGCACTTAACTGCCTGTTAACAGGTAGTTAAGAGGCTTTTTTCAATTTTGCCAGGTCGACTGCGGGCTTCCCGACGTCCGGACACCACGTCAGGGTAAGTGTGGCGTGCTGTGGGTCTACTGTAAGGTTTGTGCATTGATGACAGCTGCAGAAGTGGTGTGAACTGGTGAGTTTCAGAGGTAAGAAAATGTTGGGGAAATCATTTTTAATGTATTTAGACTTTTCTGTAGGTAATAAGGTTTGAAGTGTTTGTGTAGCCCCACCTCATTGGGAGAACCTCTCTCACCAGTGACAGATCGCTTCTGTAACCTCACCTGCTATCTGTTTTATCCTAAGGTGTCTCTGGAGAGCCTGGGTGCAAGAGCTCACCTTTGTACGGTGATTGTCAGTGTTTGCAGCACCTCAATGCTGTCAAACACTGAAAAACCATGTCAAAAAAAGAGCATGTCTCCTTTAAGAAAACCGGCAGATGACGCGTCATCAACTGACGTCATCCGACACTGGCTTTCTCTTAATTGGCCGGCAAGCCCGCAGAGTGGGCTTAACAAGGCCAATTGACGTAAAATTACATCTGTGCATCGGGCATCGGTGGGGGGGGGGGGGGGGGAAAGAGTGGGATCGGAACCCGCAAGTCAGCTGACCCACTCCCAACTCGCACCGAAAGGTAAGATCGTGCCCATAATATTTACATCAGATCCATTAAACTGACAGCCGCTGTTCAACAGATTCAAGTCATTCTTCATCCCCATTCAATCCGTTTTAACTGCTACACTCATATTCGTTCCATCAGATTATTGATTCAAAGTTGGTCATCAAACATGGAAGTGTAGCCTGTACAGCAGAAGGATTCAAAGGGTTTACATCATTCAAGGCACAGCCATTTTTGTCACACTGACAAATTTGATAAGTCGGCAGGCAGCCCAGCTGATCATTTTGTATCCCAGTAGTGATTTAGTGAACATAACCTGGCGATCGAAAAAGGTAGACACAGACAGACCCGGCTACCAAGAGAGGACAGGATATGCTCTCACTACAGTCAGGGAGTGGTGGAGACAGAGATGCACTTCCTCACAGCTTGTAGAAAATATCAGGGCATAAGGGAGAATTTCTACCCAAAATTCACAAAAATATGCCAGGAATTCAGAAATTTGAATGACGACCAAAAACTCCCATACCTACTAGGGGAAGAGAGAAATTGCGTAACACTAGCGGCACACTATGTTACAGCTTGCCATAAACAGAGGGACAACCACTAAATATAAGAAAAGAGTATATATAAATTATATGAAAGTATATTTATACACTCAGGGATATATCTGTTCATACACTGTATGGATAGATCTGTATTTTTGTGAACAAACATGAATGTTTTCCAATGCTTTGGCAACATAAGATGTAACTTGTCATGCCAATAAAGCGATTTGAATTGAATTGAATTGATTCCCATCCCTGCGTCGATAGTTTCCTTTTGTTCAAGCAACGTGACTTCATCAGTTTTAGACTATACTCCCTCGGACTGCTGATTAGGTTAGCCCATATTCTATACAAAACAAACAGTAGATTGTTTTTATTCTCACGGCAGGTAGATCTTCTGTAATACTGCTCTCATGGCTTATCCCCTCAGCCTGCTGTTTCTCAGCTATCTTTATACTGAAAAATTGTATCAGCAAGAGGAAAGAATGTATGAAACGCTCTACATAATGCTGGCTTTATGAGTCGCTCCAAACGGGTTTTAACGGCTTGCAGTATCTTCTTAGTGAAGTAATGTAATAGATTTCACACCAGGACTGGTGGTAAGCTAACCGAAATTTTGCTTCAATCTGAAAGCCAGGCCCAAAACAAGTAGTACAATGTTATCTCATTTTTCACATGGTCACCCGTATGCTGCAATCTTATTTTATACAATTCACTGAGACCACAGTAAGCTCAATGCAGGATTTTAGCTAGGATTCTTTCACTCCATGACAGTGAGGGGAAACCACGTGGTCACCTTCCAGGCCTTCTTGGCTTCTCATCTTTCAGCACCAGGGTATGGTTGTGTTGTGGCTACAGCATTTTCTTTTTTGCAGAGAGGAACCTCGAGTACATTTTCTTGCATGGTCCTAATGCAGAATACTGCATTTCCTTTTGGATGCAATGGGAAAGACAACACACAGAGAATGTACAATAGCATCATGCTTTTCGTGAATGTTGCCTACTCTTGAAGATTTTAGAACTGTAGTCAGGTTTGACTGTACGCTTTCTTCTATCTGCAGTTTGACTGACTTGATCCCTTCAGAGATTTATTTGTCTCATTTATTTCCATCAAGACAAAAGATGCTCAATAATGGTACACAGGTTTCACTGTTCATGTAGAGTATAAAGCTCTTTAAAATTTGATTTTACACAGAAAAGTAAGTGAAATTATTGAAGGGTCTTAGGCCCACCTATATAAAGGTTATTTCTATTTAAATATTGTTGCAGTACAGTATAAGAATAACCTACAGGTTCATGAAATCTGAGTTAAGAATATATTTTATATTATTGGAGAAGAACCTGGGATGTCATTCATGCAGTAAAAAAAAACATGACATTCAATGACTGACATTGTTGAAATTAGACTCTAGCGTTAAGGGCATTAAACAAAAAGGACCATTTATACAACACCCCATCGTCGCTCTCAGAAATTCTAACACTTCACATACAATAAATCATTTTGAAGCACAGCAATTGTTATGTAGGCAAATACAGGAGACATTTTGCACACGATATGAAATAGTAATGAAATAATCAGCCAGTTTATCAGTTTTGGGTGGCAGTGGTTGAGGGAGAAGATGGCAAGGAAACCAAAAGAATTAACAACTAGGGAGGGATGAGGCCATGAAGAAATTTAAACAGAATGATGAGAATTTTAAATTTATGGGGTTGAGGGACTGGGAGCCAATGTAGACCAGTGAGCACAGGAATGACAGATAAGCAAGACTTGATGCAGGATAGGGTACAGGCATCAGAATTTTGGATGATTTCGCGGAGGGTGGGAGACCGGCTCGGAGGGCATTGGAATGGTTAAGTCTGGAGGTGACAAAGACATAGATGAGGGTTTCAGCAGATGAACTGAGGTAGGGATGGAGGTGGGTGATGTCACAGAGGTGGGTCGTAGTTGGCCTTTGTGATGGAGTGGATATGGGGTCAGAAGCTCAGCTCAGGATGCCGGGGATGCGAACAATCTGGTTCAGCATGAGACAATGGCTGGGGAGGAGGCTGGAATTTGAGGCAAGGATACGGAGTTTGTGGTGTGAGCCAACGATTATCAGTTCAGTCTTCCCAATATTTAACTGGAGGAAATTGCAACTCTGGATGTCACAATAGAGAGGCGGTGGAGGGTCAAGAGAGGTGGTGAAGAGGTAGAGCTGGGTTTGGCCAGTGTACATGTGGAAGCAAATTCATGTCGATGAGGAAGAGGTGGAGGCCAAGAACAGGTCATTGGGAAGAGTCTAGAGGCAATGTTAGAGAGAGGAAAGAAAGGCCATTACTGGAGATGCTCTGACTACAATTGAATAGATAAGAGTGGAACTAAGAAAAACTGATGATCAGGAAAAGGCCACCTAGTCCATCAAGTTTGCCCCACCTAGCCATGAGGCCTGAAGCATTATAATTAGTCACTTAAAAAAAATAGAATAAGAACACGAAACCAAATAGTGAAAATAAGTCTGGAAAATTGATCTCAGAATCCCTTATACAATCAAAACTAGCCCAGAACACATGGACTATATACTTATAAAAGGTAGGAGTAATACAAGTTGAGATCTCCACCCCAGCCAGGAACAGGTCCAAGTCTCTTTTGAATATATGCAGTCAGCACTCACTGCATAAGCCTAAGTGGAGAGATTCAAACGTGGAGTTGAAGGAGAGATGTGCATGGAGTTGGGAGGTTACATGTTTAAAGGACTGGAGAGGATTGAGATCAGGCTTGGCCAGAGGGGTCAAGGATGGTTTTTTGACGAGGGCATGTAGCGGTTTTGAAAGTGGGGGGGGGGGGGGCACAGTAGCCGAAGAGAGGTAATATCAGCTAGCGTGGGAGCCAGGAAGGGAAGGTAGCTGGTCAGCAGGTTAGTGGGAATACAGTCAAGAGACCAGGAGGTGGGTCCAATGGTCAAGACGAGATACGAGAAGGCATGAAGGGATTTAGGAGAGAAGCTCGAGAAAGAAGCGGATAGAGGAGTACGTTTGGCTTAGTGGGCAAAGGGGAGGGGGAAGCAGCAGAGGCAGCTAAATGGATGGTCTTGATCATATCGACAAAAAGCCCATGAGCTCCTCGCATTTGTTGTCGCAAGTGAGGTGGAGGAGGCAGAGGAGAAAAATTTGAGAGGGTTGGTGGCGGATGAAAAATTCGGGGGTTATATCTTTGCTTTCCAGGATGATCCTGGAGTAGTGGCCAGTTATGGCAGAAGAGAGCAAGGCCAGATAGTGGTGGTGATGGAGATGGAAGGCTAAACCAGCTGTGTGTCAAATATGTTCAAGTCAGCACTCCCTTGGACATGAGGGAGTGAAGATGGAGGCCATGCCAGGGGCACTCCCCGCCCTTCCTGAAATATTGCTATAGGATTTTTAACATTCACCTGAATCACCAAAATGGACAGAAAGGACCTCTGTTTAATGTTTCAAAGGACAGTACTTCTGAGAAAGCAGCACTTCCTCAATACTACACTAGATTTGGACTCAAGTCCTGCAGCAAAAAGACTTGCATTTCTATAGCGTCTTTCATGACCTCAGGACGTCCCAAAGCACTTTACAGCCAATGAAGTACTTTTGAAGTGTAGTCACTGTTATAATGTAAGAAATCACATATGGATTTTTGTGCAGTACTGCACAGTCATTTTCAATTATGTGCGTCAGCTTTGGCTCAGTGGCAGCACTCTCGCCACAGGGTCAGAAGGCTGTGAGTTCAAGTCCCACACCCGAGGCTGGAGCACAAAATCTAGGCTGGCGCTCCAGTGCAGTACTGAGGGAGTGCTGCACTGCTGGAGGTGCCGTCTTTGAGATGAGATGTTAAACCGAGGCCCCGTCTTCTCTCAGGTGGATGTAATTCTCTCAGGTGGATGTATAAGATCCCAAGGCACTATTTCGAAGAGGAGCAGGGAAGTTCTGACCAATATTTATCCCTTACGCATTATCACTAAAAGATGATCCGGTCATTATCACATTGCTGTCTGTGGGACCTTGCTGTGCGCAAATTATCTGCCGTGTTTCCTACAATACAACAGTGACTATACTTCAAAAGTGCTTCATTGGCTATAAAGCACTTTGGGACGTGCCGAGGTCGTGAAAGGCACTGTATAAATGCAAGTCTACATAGGACAGCATACTCGCTGTAATAGTTTCACAGAAGTTCAAGAAACAACTCTGTAGATACTCTTCCAAATTGTCTTTGGAAGCCATCTCTGAAGCAGGCTATGGGTGACTTGACTACGGTGCATACAGATTACAATGCAAATGTTTTGTACAGGTTTATTTATTTGAGAGCATTTGCATCAGGAAAACTGAAAAGCTACAAACAAAAAAAAACCTTACTAAGGAGAAAACAGAACAATCATCTCTAACTGATTCTACACAAAGTGTCAAGACATTGGTGTTGTTTACAATGCACAAATGAATTCAAAATGTACACTTTTTACAACATGGATTGTGATGAGGAAGGCACTATTCAGCTGCTTGTGTTTTAAACAGTTATATAGAGCACAATCCATGTTTTCCCAGTATTTACATTCTGTACCTTATCTATTCATGCCTTCAGTGCCAACACTATGCTCCTTGCATGATGCGAAACAATGCTGGGAATAACACCAATCATACACTGGAACATAAATTTAACTCCACCTCTAAATATACAGCAAACATCTAAAAGCTTAAAAATCTTCTAACACCAAATATTGAGAATCCCCAAACCAGATATGCAATAAATTTATGAAACTTATTTTATAGTGGTTAATGCTGAATGCCCCACCCCTCCCCATTGCTGTTAGTGTGCAGGGATTACAGCTCCTTATAGGTCATCAGCAGTTCCATATCAGAGAGAGAATACAAAAAGGACTATGAAGTTCAACACTTGACCCTTAGCTGAATGCACAGGAGAGCCTTCTCAGCAATGAAAGAGTATTTTAAGTACAAGATCTTGGGAGTATGGAAAGTAAAATTTTGTTGCCCCCACCCCAACCTCCAAAAGATGTTAAATGTCAGCCCAATGCAGGAAACTTTGGTTTATCCGGAGGTTATATGTCCGGAATACTTGATCTAACGGCAAAAATCAGGAGCCGTTTTCTATGTTTTTTTAGTTCTTGTTGCTTTTTTTTCCCCCCAGTCAAGCACTGCAAGGTCTGTAGCTATAGCAACAGCTTCAGCTACAGACGCTTGCAGCTGCAGCCGACTGTTTTGAAGCTGTTGCTAAGCAACAGGGTTTGTTGATTCACACGGAGCTTCTCAGTTCCGTATGTTTAAACATTAACTCTGGTATGTCCGGCACTTTTGATGTTGCGGCACCAGCTCAGTCCCATCAGTGCCGGAGATCAGAAAGTTTCCTGTATATCCTAATAATCCATTTCCCTTATCTACACCTACTTACCCTACTGATTAGGTGAATATCGGACAGTCACTTGCTTATACTTTTCATGCCTTGCAATTTAATGGGTGGATTTCTTTCCAGCAAATTGTTGCAGCAGGGATATTGAGGTGGGAGGTCTACCGCCGATTCCACGCCCTTAAATTGGGCCCGATATTTTCATCCTTTCTGCGCGACATGTATCTCAGCTTCTCAGCCACTTAAATGATGGCATGAAACGGGGCTAAAGAAACGGGCCAATTTCCCTGCCTTTGTCCTGCTGACCCACAGCAAGAACATGGGTGACAGTACTCAGCCTACAGCGGCAAAACCAACACCAAGGTCACTGGAGGAGGGAGAGGACGTGACCTCATTAAGGGCCATTTTAATGAAATTGTACTTCAATCTGTGCTGTAAGATTCTATGATATCTTCGGGAGCTTCTGTCCCCTTTAATTATTGCTGCTCCTCTTTCTGGTGCTGCAGTGAGTGTCCCACTGCTGCACTACATGATTTTCTGGCTTACAGTGGTAAACTCCTGCCGTAGTGTAGTGATATCACCGCGAGCCCACTTTGCATATATAATAGGCCCCAACCGAGAAAAACGGGTTAGTTCACAGCAGGGCTGGATAGTGAGTGGATGTCTCACCCTCACAACCTCCGATGGCTTTACCGCCCAGCGGAAAATCCAGCCCAATAGTCCCATGGACAGTATTAGCTGCAGGTTCTTTTTTTAATCGGCTGATTTATCTTGGAGGCTGGCAGGTTTTCAATAGGGACAAAACAAAATGCAGAGGAACCAGTGAAGTATCAGCAAAAAAGCTCCTCCATCACAGATCTCACCAGGTGCAGGGGTTGGAGGAGGATTGACAACTGGTAGCATGCAGTTGAAAGACTGAATACAAGGAAATCTCTCCTGTGTGAAATTCAGCAGTGCAATGCCCTCATTGAAAACATAGCAAGCCTATAGGATAAATCATTTCTTTGAGAGAAAAGCACATTTAAAAAATATTTAGAAATGCAACACACTCCCCTAAATAACTTTTTAAACTGGGGTTGGAAATAACAATGGAAACCTACTAACACTGACTCAACCAGAAGGGAAATTAGCCACTGACAAGGTTAATTAACATTCTGAATATCACTCTCCAGTGGGCAAACACCTTTATTTGTTTAAAAATGTTCCTTTCTAACTGCAAGTCTGTGCAGCCAAAAGCGCTACGCAGTACATTCTCCAAGATGGCTTCCCTGTAACTTCCAGGTCTCTGTAGTGCACGTTTGCCCTTTGTTATATTATTCACTATGATACAAACAACTGAGGAAATTTTAGTCTACAAATCTAAATTGACAAAGTACCTAGCAAAAGGATGTACAGCATGTTGGATGTGATGTTTTCAATTACACCACCTGTAACAAAACTGGTGCAAAATAAATACTTCAAACTTTCTTTTGTAACCTTTTTGGTCCAAACACATAAAATGTGCAATATGTACAGCATTTTGTCTTTTTTCTTACTCTGAAATTACAATACTTTGAAACACTTTAGAAAGCACCCTAGTAAAAATAGTTCTACAGGTAAAAGTTTACAAGACACAGGAATCCCTAAAACATACCACAATCTGATTAGTAATAATGACAGAATGCCATCTACACAATTGGTGCATGGCTTGTGTAAATGGATTTGCTTGCTCATTTGTCCATTAATACATCGAATTCTTGGCCCTAAATTCTTTACAGATGAAAGTGGCTCACAGCAGATTTGATACAAACTGCAGACCAAGATTCCTTTTCTGCTTTTATTGGAAAACAAAACATTGGACTGTTCAAGGTTGCAACTGATTCAGCAGAAAGACATCTTTTTGATGCAGTTCTTCAGGTCAGTATAGTGAAAACTGTTCTTAGTTTGTTTTAGGATAGATTTTTTCATAGAAAAAGTTCTGGCTAAGGAGGTAAAGTTCGCCATCCTTTTCTCTCACTGCGTGAGCTCTAATAAACTGAAACTGTTCCAGAGCAAACTCGTAGAACTCGTTTTCCATTTTCCAGATCTCAGACAGCTGCAGTCTAGCAATGGTTTCTTTAGTAGGCAGTTTCTTCTCTGTTGTTTTTCTAAGATGAGATTTCTTTCCTGTTTGCATGTGAAGGGGGAAGCCAGAAACAAAGGGCAGCATAAGTTTTTAGTTTTCAATGTGCATCTACACAGATAAACTCTGGAGGTTACAGTGGCTTTCGCTTCAGTTGGAAAAACATAATTGATACAGATTAGTTGAAGTAGAAAACATTACTAATGAAGGAATATTACTAAGGTTTTGTGAGTTTCCTTACAGATAAAAGAGCAGCTTAAATCTTATAGAAAATGGATGTATGTCAATTTTTTTCTCCTCTGGTTTTCCCTTTGAATTTGCCCCCTTTTCAGGAGAAGGCACATGTTGGAAAAAACATCCACAGGAAGTGGCCTAGCAGCATCTCACTCAATTGGCCATTTTTGAGATATGCAACCTGTCACGTTTAAATCTGGATAACCTCACAATAAACACTGATCCTGTCCTCACTTGACACATACACTTCCAGCAGGTCTCAATGAATAGTGATCAATGGGCGCCCTGGCTCATTTTATCCACACCCGCAGCCTGAGGGCACTGAGGCCAATTATGCACCCCCACCCCTCAACTGCCATTTAAAAGATTGGCCGGGAATATTTTAACAGCAATAGAAATGGAGTAACATTTCTGAATATTTTAAGGGTTAGCTCAGATTATATTATATAAAGTGGTTGAGAGTACAAGTTGCCAAGAAGATTACATCTGTTACAAAAGCAAGGGGGAGAAATCCGGTATCGCCCCGTTTGGGGCGCAATTATCAGCCGGGCACAAAGTTTAGCGCCTGGCGCTAATTATTGGCTCCGACTGCAAACTTGGCTTCTATCGCCCCTGGAGGGGATTGGAGCGCTAAATCAGGCGCTACACACCTCTCAAGGCGCTAACGCCGAGGAGCGAAGCACTACCTCAGAGCGCTGGCGAAGCTCATGTGATGTCAGTCAGCAATGGAACACAGACACACTGGCGCCGGCCAGTTCTTAAAGGGGAGGGTCGATCTTGCTCTCCATCCACACCCTGCTCATTGCAGCCTTGAATCTCGGCCTGGAGAGACCTGTACATCAAATCTGCTGGAAAGAACAATGGAGGGGCCCAGGGAAAGAGCTCAGAGTGCAGCCCCCATAGTCTCTTCTAAATCGATGCAAGGAAGGTCAAATCAAACTGAACCTGCAAAGTGCTGCTCAGTACCCAAAACTCCTTCACACAGCATTGAAACTATCCAGAAGTCTCCCTCTCTCAGAATGCGTGGTGCAAAAATGTCGCCGACAAAAAAAGGCAGGAAGCGGCCGCCTTTAAATAGCGCTCCCCCAGTCCCTTCCCGACTGCAAAATGTTCCCCTCTACCTGTCGTTGCCAGCAGCAGGCGGAAAGGCAGGGGGCGCCACTCAATATCTGGTCCGGGGCGCTACACGCTCGACTGGCGTCACAATCTGCGGGCACAGGAGATTGTGGCGGTAGCGTTTAGCGTCGCCGCAAAATGTCTGGTCAATTTCGCGAGCGGCGCAAACATTGCCGCGCCCGGGCGCTGGTTGCTTTGCGCTCAACAGGAGGCGCAAAGCAATCGAATTCCCCCCACCCCCCCCAAATGTTTTTTTTTTAATGGATGGGAGTGGTTTTTACCAGTAACTTGCCTTTGGTCTCTTTGGAGAACATAACCACTGCTGATGTGGAACTGCCATGAGAAGGCACTTCACACAGCATGGTGATCGCTTTCCCTCTGGTTTCCCTCCTCTGCGGAAGGGGTCTGGCTTGTACCCGGACTTAGCACTTCCTCGCAGTGATGTCACTGGCTGTAAACTCATTGGAGTGGGAGCATCAAGCCTGTGGATCTCCACTCATTAGTACTGCACCAGCATGCTGCCCATGTACAACCTTTATCTATTAACTTTAGTTATAGCTGCTTCAACCTACAGTATCACTTGGGTTCTCAAGGAGGATCCAGTTCAAATTCAGCTAGAGAAAAGTGCCTCAGAAATAAAATGTTGATTAGCATAGTGGTTAGCACTGTTGCCTCACAGCACCAGGGACGCGGGTTCAAATCCGGCCTCGGGTGACTGTCTGTGTGGAGTTTGCACATTCTCCCCGTGTTTGCGTGGGTTTTCTCCTGTTTCCTCCCACAGTCCAAAGATGTGCGGGTTAGGTTGATTGGCCATGATAAAAATTGGCCCTTAGTGTTAGGGGGGGTTAAATACGTGGGGTTACGGGGATAGGGCTTGGGTGGGATGGCTGTCGGTGTAGGGACCGGGTGCTAGGGTTTGGATGATCAGCCATGATCGCGTTGAATGGCGGAGCAGGCTCGAAGGGCCAAATGGCCCACTCCTGCTCCTATCTTCTATGTTTCTATTAAAATTGGTGGCTTCATTTCATACCTGATTTTTTTTTTATATACCACAAGCTTCCAAAAAGCCCCATATCCCTAATGGCAACACTCTGTGCAAATTGAATTTAACCCAAGGTCTCCGAATGATATTGATACTCAAAAGCCGTTTTTCTAAATTCTAGAACTAAAATGCAGGATAGTTTATAATACTAAGAGATTATCAGTACATTTCCAAGTACGTGTCATTTTCCAACTGACCTGTACGGTACAGTTCTGTTGCTCCTCTAAAGAAGCGTGGCAAGGCTGCCTCCAGGAGCATTATAAAGTCTTCCAATTCCTCGGTTACCCCGACGAGGAGATACTCGTTAACCAGGTTGTATTTGGCTTGCTCCAAAGCCCATTTGCTTCCAACATTCCTATAATGACAAAGAGTAATGATGGTGGGCAGACTACAGACAGAAAAAGGATTTGCACAGATCCTTACCCACTTTAATTGCAACTAGAATAGGACAAGTAATTAATCTCTTTCTTTGCTGTCACAGTGTTACAATCTTATTAAAAACAGTGGTGTTTAGGAAATAGGTCACAGGTGCCACTCTTTTCAGCAAGACGAACAATCAGTTTTATTTGCAACCTTGGACCTTCAAGCCAGCTAAGTTCACTGACACTCTGGCAAATGCTGTTACTGATCACTGGGCAGCCTGCATTTTGTACTGTTCACAGCCAGCTAGTCATTAGCAGGGTCAGTGGAAAACCACAGGCATATTCTGCACATTTACGTTTAACATATATCCCATTGAGTGCTGCAATTCCTATGCTTTCAAATAAAATGCAATTTACATCAGAATAGACTTTGGAGTTGCATCTAATTACATCATAGTTTTACAATACCTGGTCAAACTAAAAATGTGATTATTGGCCAACAGCATAATGTCATTAAAAAAAAAATCTCTCAATGTGGACATTTCTATAAAACAACACTGACACAAAAGTCCCAGTTGCTGCTACTGTTGCTGTGATCAGCCTGCGATACTCCCGTGGACCTCTTCTGACCGGCATTCTGGATATCCTAAACTTCTGGCTGAAGTGAAATCCCACACTGCTACAGTCCATTTTAACAATTCTTCAAAAAGTCAATGATCAGTGAAGTACGATCACTCCAGAATATAACCAAGAGGTTTTGTTTTAAAGTTGAAGTTTAATGATGGCCACTAGCAATTTACTGTCATGCTGGGCTGCAATTTCTGCGTGGATTAGACCGTGAAGCATGTTTCAGCCTTTATTTTCTTAAAACTTAAAGGCCTAGAAATTCAGTTGTTTGCGCCAGCCGCTAGCGCCTTAGGAGGAGGAGATGTTGGGCGCTAGGCGGCTAGGCACAGCGCGATCTGCGCCTCTCCCCAACTTCAGTAAAGATTTAGCGGCGGCGCAAAGCCTTTGCGCGCGCTCAGCTGCGCGCGCAGATCCTGACGTCATTTCATCGTGCAACGCCCTTTGTTCGCCCCAAACCGGAAATTCAGTGGCGCCGGCCTATTGTGCGCCTGGCGCCCCTAGCGACTGGTAGAGGGGAACGGTTCTCAGTCGCTGCGGGGCGCGGGGGGCGCAAATTAAAGGGCACTCCTCCTGCAGTAGAAAAGGCAGCCATTTTGCAACACTCCTTCTTTGTGAGAGACGGATCTTTGCAGCGAGACAAAGGTAGAGAGCTTTCTGGTTTGGCTCAACACTCGCACAGGTACTTGTGGCTTCAGGCCACAGCTTTCCACTTGTCTTTAACTTCAGAGCCATATCATTGATTGCAAACATATAATGGGGGCTGCAATGGGTGCAAACGTTGGCCTTCTCCATTGCATTCAAAGGGCTCACAGACGCCGTGAGAGAGTGGCAGTCATACAAATCCACCCTCCCCCTTTAAGAGCTGACCGGCGCCAGAGTGTCTGCCGTCAATCAGCAACTCGCCGCACCTGCGCTGCGCCCGCCCTCGGGGGTATCGCCCCGGGCCGCCGGCTTAGCGCCTAATGATAGTCGTGCATCGCCTGTTTTAGCGCAGCAGCAACCTCTTGGGGCGATGCCACTGAATATCGGCGAAGGTGGCGCGAAGTTGCGCCGGGCGCAAACTTTAGCGGCCGCCCGGCTGTAGCGCCCCAAACGTGGCTATACTGAATTTCTAGGCCAAAGTTTCTACAGGATGAAATATTATACGAACACCCACATTATTTCACTGTAGGATAAGGCTGATCAGAATCTATGTATAAATTAAATTAGAGGCAATATCTGCATCCTATAAGTAAAGTGATCTGACACCAAGTAAATTATTCAGATCCTCTCTACCCCCATTAATAAACATTGAAACACTGCAGCTTGTAAAAAAGTTCAGCCTCTGCACTATATACACAACACCCCAGCACTTCAATGTTAAACAACCTCCACTCAGGAAGAGGATTTGGAGAACCATATTGATCTCCGAGCAAAGCTCGTCTAAATCACTATTTTCTCCCCAACCATCATGTCTCCACAAATCATAAAATGCGTACGCAGGCACAAGATGGCTTGCCCTCCTTTTAGGAAACTATTTGGATTCTACCAAGGATCTCCCCTTGATGGCAAATCAGATCATGATTTTGCCACAAGTGAAACTGCTGGTGTGAACACAGGCCCTACCAAACTTTTATAAAGTGCTGTACGACATTATACTCCAACATGTTATAATCGGATCCGAGACACAATTGCCGCCAAACTAGGCAGCTTTGTGATGTGAGCCTGTACGCAAGAGTGGCCAAACCTATTTTAAGTATGGCAGCTTACAGAGTGAGGGACTTTCAACCGCTCAGATTGGACTGAATTCAAAACCGAAATCTTAACGGCAGATATCAACATACTAACATAATAACCTTTTGGGCAGGAGAAAATCATTGGTCCTTCTAGCTTACATTTCCAAGCTTCCCATCAGGGTCCTTACTGTGATTCTGGAACTAATTGCCCTATACCCCCTTTCCGAACACAAATTCACCTAGTCCTTCTTTTAAAATTGCATGTGATTTTCTGTTCCACCATCCTTGCTAATAATTTGATCCACAATTCATCATCCTCTTTCTAAAAAATGTTTTTGCCTATATTTCCTATTTTCTTTCCACATTAAACTGTGCCCCACAGTCCTTAAATCTTGCACCGAACAGAGGAACTATTGACATGATCTGCCAAATAAAACATACAATATATAGCAAGTAGGTATTTTATTAAGGAAAGATAATTAACATTCATTACTAGCTTTTATGAACTACTTTATTTTTTTCCATTGTACCTACCAACATTCTGAGCTGTGGCCACAAAAGAAAGGAATCTGAAGCCAAAGTTTCTCTGGAGCACAGTCTGACCCACCAGCTGCAACACATTCATCAAATGTCTGGAGTGGGGGGGGGCGGGTGGAAAGAAAGAAAAGAGATTGCTGCAAGCCAAGAGTAAATCAGTACAAGCAGAAATAAGTGCTACCAGTCAATTCAGACTTTCAAACCAATGCTTCAGAAACCTCACGATGTCAAAGTCAGTATTGTAATTCTAAGACACTCTACATGATCTTTAACACAATTAATTTTGAACATGCTGCAACAAACCACACATCAACCAAACCACTGCAATAAATGCTTATGGTGCCTTAAGTCTTACTTGGCACAGAATTCCAAATTTTCCACAAATTTAAGTAAACAAAAATAGTGAAATGCTGGTTGGAAATGTTTCACTAACCTGCCACTCCTTCAATACTACAACACCAGCTGTGCTGGATCATTTTATTAGATTAAAACCAATAAAATTTAGTTTGTGAAACAGTGTATATTCACCAAATGTCCAGTTTACCAGTATAAATTGTTAGTGTGTTAGAAGATAGATTGTCGATTTTTGCTTTTTTTTCGTTTAGATTACTACTATAGATGATATGAAAGTCTTGAATGTAAAAGTTGAATTTAATTCTGGAATGAAGACCATACCTAATAGGTAATTAACATGCTTATTCATTCAATCTCCATAAATAGAAGCATACCAAAGTAAAAACCAGAATAGTTCTATACACTTGCTGAAAGCTCTGTAGCACTGCTACTCATTCGGATGGGAAAGCACACTAACTGCCTGTTGATAGCTACCTTAAGAGATAGCTTTCACGAGGAACCTTTTGTATACTGGCCACTGAAGAGAGTAGTAGGAGCTCAGACCTTCTCTGGTAGATCTGGGTCTGCCAGGGAGCAAAACAAGGCGGCACACTCCACTTTATTAACCTTGGTTTAGTAATGAACTCACCCAAATGAGCTGACCCAAAACTTGGAAGTAGTGAACAGTGAGGAAGATAGCGATAGACTTTAAAAAAAAAAAATAGTTCGTGGGATGTGGGCGTTGCTGGAAAATCCAGCATTTATTGCCCATCCCTAATTGCCCTCGAGGTGGTGGTAGTGGTGTGCCGCCTTCTTGAACCGCTGCAGTCCGTTTGGTGAAGGTACTCCCAGAGTGCTGTTAGGTAGGGAGTTCCAGGATTTTGACCCAGCGACGACGAAGGGACAGCAATATACTTCCAAGTCAGGATAGTGTGTGACTTGGAGGTGGTGGTGTTCCCATGTGCCTGCTGCCCTTGTCCTTCTAGGTGGTAGAGGTTGTGAGTTTGGGAGGTGCTGCCGAAGAAGTCTTGGCGAGTTGCTGCAGTGCAACTTGTAGATGGTACACACTGCAGCCACGGTGCCCCAGTGGTGGAGGGAGTGAATGTTTAAGGTGGTGGATGGGGTGCCAATCAAGCGGGCTGCTTTGTCCTGGATGATGTCGAGTTTCTTGTGGTGTTGGAGCTGCACTCATCCAGGCAAGTAGCGTGTATCATAGACAGACTGGTGGAATGGGCGGACACGTGGCAGATGAAATTTAACGCAGAAAAGTGCGAAGTGATATATTTTGGTAGAAAGAACAAGGAGAGGCAATATAAACTAAAGGGTACAATTCTAAAGGGGGTGCATGAACAGAGAAACCTAGGGGTATATGTGCCCAAATCGTTGAAGGTGGCAGGGCAGGTTGAGAAAGCAGCTAAAAAAGCATATAGGATCATGGGCTCCATAAATAGAGGCATAGAGTACAAAAGCAAGGAAGCTATGATGAATCTTTATAAAACACAGGTCTGGCCTCAACTGGAATAGTGTGTCCAATTCTGGGCACTGCACTTTAAGAAGGACGTGAAGGCCTTAGAGAGGGTGCAGAAAAGATTTACAAGAATGGTTCCAGGGATGAGGGACTTCAGTTCCGTGGATAGACTGGAGAAGCTGTCGTTGTTCTCCTTAGCCATGATGTGGAGATGCCGGTGTTGGACTGGGGTGGACAAATGTAGGAAGTCACACACCAGGTTATAGTCCAACAGCTTTAAAGCTGTTGGACTATAACCTGGTGTTGTGTGACTTCCTACATTTGTTCTCCTTAGAGCAGAGAAGGTTGAGAGGAGATTTGATAGGTGTTCAAAATCATGAGGGGTCTAGACAGAGTAGACAGAGAGAAACTGTTCATTGGTGGAAGGGTCGAGGGCACAGATTTAACGTGATTGGCAGAAGAACCAAAGGCGGCATGAGGAAAAAAAAATTATGCAGCGAGTGGTTAGGATCTGGAATGCTCTGACTGAAAGGGTGGTAGAGGCAGATTCAATTGTGGCTTTCAATAGGGAATTGGATAAGTACCTGAATGAAAAATAAATTGCAGGGCTACGGGGAAAGGGCAGGGGAGTGGGACTAGCTGAAGTGCTCTTGCAGAGAGCCAGCATGGGCTCGACAGGCTGAATGGTTACAGGACAGAAGGAGGCCATTCTATAATCTTATTTTCACATGAAATTCATGGAGTGTGTGGACCAGCATAAATCTTTGGTTTGACCTACAACAAAGTGAAACTCTTGAGCATCAGTGAAGTGATACCTCCTTTCAATGCAATAATTGAAGGTGGCAGAGAAAACTCTGGCAACATGATTTCTCAAGACAAGTGAAACATGGATGCAATTTTCTGCATAAGCAAACTAAATTGAGAAGTACCCTACTTTTGTACCAAATAAGATACAATGGCTGTACCACTAACCAGTGTAAACTTATCAAAATGATATACTCTTCTACTCTTTCTAGTGGCTGGTTAGAGTATCATAGACAGATCCCTGGGAACAGGTTACCTGATTTGGGCTCTCAACTTGGAATGAGGTGCAATGAGGATTGAGGGAGGGGAGAGGGGGGAAAAAGCAACAGCAAAAGTGCATGGGAAAATAAATCTAAAGCATTCAAACATATCTACCTTTTTTCTCCACATTGACAGTTAGTTTTACAGTGAATGATGTCCAGTTATTTAGAATATTGCTTAGTAAATCAAGATCACATAATCTCATGATTTTCTTTTAACTTTTGGGTCTTTTAAAATAACATATCCAGCTGAAGGAAGAAAGGAAGAATTAAAACCAATATATAACATACTAAAAATGTTCCTCTAACCAGCCACAGATTTTTCTAATCCTTCAAGCAATTCATGCTTGTGATCATAAGCTCTTGCAAACACCACACAGCAAAGAAATGTAGCACACAGATCAATAGAAGGGAGGGAGCTCAAGGCTGCAATCTCACCTTGAGGTTCAACTCAGTTATAAACAACTTGTGCTTTGCCCTTGTGATTTGCTGTCATGTGACCCCCCTTTTGATTATATTATATTCTGGTAACTCACTTCTAGTGATGTTATTCTCCATTTACAATTTGCAGTTATACGTCTGACATTTGTGGAACAGAGTGATACCTTTAAGGTCCAACAAGAGTTACACGGGTGAATTGAATTCAAATTTTTCTCCACCAATTTTCTCCTTCCTTTCCTGGAGACCCCCGACTAAGTGCCAGCCTTGGTTCAGGAGCAGTACTCTTGCCTCGAAGCGAGATGGTCATGGGTTCAAGCCCCAGTCCAGAAACTTGAGCACAGTATCTCGGCTGACAATTTTGTGTCGTACTGAGGGAGTGCTGCACTGTTGGAAGCGCCATCTTTTGGATAAGAAATCAAACCAAACTCCTGTCTGCCATCTCAGGTGGATGTAAAAGATCCCGTGGCCCTATATAAACACTAGGGGAGTTCTCCTGGTGTTCCAGCCAACATTTATCATTCAACCATCACCGCCAAAAGCAGATCATCTGGTCATTATATTATTAGTCTATTATACCTGGCTGTGTGCAAATAGGCTGCCATGTTTCCCTACATGACAACAGTGATTACACTTCAAAAATATTTCCTTAGCAGTGAAGTGCTTTGGCACGTCCTGAGGTTATGAAAGGCACTATATAAATGGAAGCCGTTTCTTTTTTTTCCTTTCTGGCAATTGATGTCATGGGTGCTCCGATACCAGCATACACGTCTAAGCTTAACAAATGAGCATCAGCGGGCTATTTGACTTGGGTGGGAACAACAGATGAACCTAATCCTGTCCTCAACCAACATTCATCCACAGACTTCCTGTAGGGGAGGGTTACCGTGGCACTTTTTCCCCATCTGTAACTCAGTGCCTGGAGGCAAACAGCAGCATCTCTACTGCTGCCTTAGCGGAGATGAGTTAACTCCAAGTAGGCAGAGATTGAGTTTGGAACCTTCTGGTCTACATGACTCAGCTGCTCACGGGATAAAGTCACTTGAGCTATTGGGCGAATCTGAATTTAATTTAGTTAATTTGTAGCAATTCTCAATGGAGATATAAATGTGATCAAAGTATTAAATTAAACAAAATATGAATAAAATCATGCTTGGATATCCCATCTCAGAACTCCTGAGTTATGAATACAGTTTAGTGGGGAAATTACAGCACGCTGTGATAGACAGCTGTGTGGAGCAGATTACTCTGTAATCACCTTTACTTGTAATCATAACCAGTTACATGATTAATGCCATCTGTGTTAAAACGCTGAAGAAATGATTTCCATTCTATACAGCTCACTGAAACAATGTCGAAGCACTTTCCAGGATGAACATCAATGTTATCTTGGCAACAACCAGGCAGAAAGTTGGATAGTATGAAGTTTGTCCTCCCCTCACAAAGATGCTACATCCAGAAGAATGGAATGAGTGTTACATCCATCTTCAGCCAACTAAATGAGCAAATTAAAACAGCCCTGGGAATCAAACATCAAAAAAAGTTGGAGTAGCTGCAGCATTCATTGATGCTGTCTTTGTGTCTTTTTAAATAATATTCCAACTACCCTTGTGCCTTGTGTATATTACCTGCTCTGCTGTAAATTCATTTACCTTTTTATCTCCCTGTTTTCTTCTCTTTAGTCCAGGCCTGTAGTCATCACCAAAGCGCAGAAAATAGTAGTATGATACCAGTCGCTCAATTGGATCTCGAATTACATTTACGTAGATGGGTTTCTTCTTCGCACCGTATCTGCAGTAATGGGAAGAGGAAACATTTATTGGTTATTTCAGTGTTCAATGTGAGGTAAAGCTGTTTTCAATATTGCTTTGAGAGTAACCTTCAATAGTTCTGAGAATGATTTGATATTTTCTAAATTTACAGTTATACCGTTCCTATGCTCTTATGTTCCTACTTTCCCAGTAGTTTCTAATGCAATCAAGCTGGTACTGTATCATGTTTACAATGACAAAGAAAAAGAAACATGGACCAGCTCCGTCCTATAAAGCTTTGAGGCAGCCACCAAAACTGTTGCTATGTCTGTAACTCTAGTATTGCAACTAACCAAATAAAATCAGTAATGTATGTACAGTATAAACATATGCCATTTATTTACTACATCCATACTTAGATTTTTCTCATTTTTGTGTAGTTATGCAAAGTAGTATCTACTAGTTTTAACTAAGTTTCTATGTAGTTATTGTTAAGTCTGTGTGTTCTAGTTGTATTTAAGATTAATTACTGACACAGACTACAAGAATAACGTTTCAACAGGTCTTTACTAGTTGGAGGTCAGGGCTATACTAACAGCAATATCACTACACGGTACTTATATACCGGTGGTCACCACCGGTATTACGTATACAGCAGCCAGAGAAAGTAGTACATCTCTTAAGGTGGAACAGGTTACATACACCACAATCCTCCCTTTTTAGCTTAACAGTCATATCCCCATTTAACATAACATAATAATATATATACATATATATAACTTCAGGTATAAACAGTTCAAAGGTTCAGTCTCTCAGGAGGCCTTCTGATTCGGGTTGGATAACGCCTTTCAGTGGTCTCTGATTCTTGTTGCCGAGGTGACTCCTCTAGTTGGTTTCCTATGTATTGGACGTCATCATCAGGTACATTCTCTGCCGAGGTAGATGCTTCAGGTTCATTAACGTCTTCCACAGTTGTCTCTGTCGCAACCATGGGTTCGACCCTTGCTCTCGATTCTACCAGTTGATCCGCATGACGCCTTATCACATTGTTAGCAATATCTACTGTGTACATCAGAGGTCCTTGTCTGGCCCGAATTGTTCCGGACTGCCATTTTTCGTTTCCATAGTCCCTTGCCAACACTGGTTGTCCTACGTCGAAACTTCGAGTGGTCTTGTTGTTAATATGCCGGAACTGTTTGTTTTCCACTTCCCTCCGCACATTTGGTTTTAACAAGTCCAACCTGGACCGCAACCTCCTGTTATAAAACATCATGGCAGGACTTTGGTTAGTCACTGCATGAGCAGCATTTCGATATGCCATTAGGAAATTGTCCACCTTGTGTTGTAGCGGAATCTGATCATCGTTCATGGCCTTTATTGCCTTTTTGAATGATTGGACAAATCTCTCGGCCAACCCGTTTGTCGCCGGATGATATGGGGCAGAGGTATAATGTTTCACCCCATTCTTCTTTAAGAATTTTTGGAATTCTTCCGACACGAACTGTGGTCCGTTGTCCAAACATATCTGTTCTGGCAATCCGTTCCTTGCGAATATTGTTCTTAACACCGCAATTGTCTTTTCTGAAGTAGTGGTATTCATCTTGATCACTTCTGGCCATTTGGAATGTGCGTCCACCGCAATTAGGAACATGGAGTCCATGAATGGACCAGCAAAGTCAATATGTACGCGTTGCCATGGGGCTGAAGGCCATTCCCATGGGTGTAGCGGTGCGATCGGAGGTGCATTTTGCACTTTTTGGCACCCAGCGCAGCTTTTCGTCAACTCCTCTATCTGTTGGTCAATACCCGGCCACCATACATAAGCCCTAGCAAGACTTTTCATCTTAACTCCCCCCAGATGACCTTCATGCAGTTCCTTTAGAACTCTTTCCCTTAACTTGGGAGGAATAATCACTCTTGTCCTGTACATCAAAGTACCATGGCAGACGGACAGCTGGTCTCGCCTTGCCGAGAATGCTGGTAACAGAGGATCACCATGTGTTGGCCATCCCTTCACTGTCACCTCGTAGACTCGGGACAGTGTCGGGTCGTTCCTGGTTTCTCTTTCAATACTTGCATTGGTGACTGGTAAACACTCGATGATGGTCGAATGAAATAACTCAACAGGGTCAACTTTCGTCGTCTCTTCTTCTTCAGGTAGTGGCAGGCGCGACAGCCCATCAGCATTGCCATGCTGCTTTGTACCTTTGAATTCTATTTGATATTGATGTGCCCCTAGGAAAAGGGACCATCTCTGGAGTCTCTGTGCTGTCATCACCGGAACACCCTTCTTAGGGTTAAAAATGGATACCAACGGCTGATGGTCTGTCAGAAGTGTGAATTTTTGGCCCTGCAGGTAATGATTAAACTTCTTCACTCCCCATACAAGGCTGAGAGCCTCCCTATCGATCTGCGCATAGTTGCGCTCAGCGGAGGTCAATGATCTGGATGCAAACGTGACTGGCCTTTCCGTGCCATTTGGCAACTTGTGTGAGAGTACTGCCCCAATACCATATGGAGAAGCATCACAAGCCAACCGAATAGGCAGTGTCGGGTTGAAGTGAGCCAACACTTCCTCTGAGGTGATCAATTCTTTGCTTTTGCGAAATGCCTTCTTACAGTTTTCGCTTCATTCCCATGGTACCCCTTTCTGTAAAAGAGCGTTCAGCGGGTGCAGTACCATGGATAGATTCGGTAGAAACTTATGGTAATAGTTAATCAATCCTAGAAACGACCTCAACTGAGAGACATTATCCGGAGCGGGAGCCTTTACAACTGCCTCTATCTTGTCAGGAGACTTATGAAGCCCCTCCCGGTCAATGACATGACCACAGTACGAGATCCGCTTCTGAAAGAACTCACATTTCTGCCGATTAACTCGAAGTCCATACTCTTTCAGTCTGTTGAGCACCAGTTCCAAGTTTGCGAGGTGTTCTTCATCACCATCTCCTGTAATCAGAATATTGTCCAGGTAACATTGTGTGCCTGGAATTCCCTGTAATACCTGCTCCATGGCCCTCTGCCAAATTGCTGGAGCCGATGCCACTCCAAAAACCAGCCTATTATACCGGTACAAACCTCTATGCGTGTTGATCGTGAGGTACTGGCGTGACTCTTCTTCAACCTCCATCTGCAAGTACGCCTGCGCCAGGTCTATCTTGGTGAAGTGTTTCCCGCCAGACAACGAAGCAAAAATATCCTCAATCCGCGGAAGCGGATACTGCACCGTGTGAAGCACCGGATTAACGGTGATCTTGAAGTCTCCACAGATGCGAACCTTCCCTGGTTCTCCTGGCTTGTTGCTCGAAGGACGTTTCATAACGGGAACAATGGGCGTAGCCCACTCACTCCAATCTACCTTAGACAGTACACCTGAACATTCTAGCGCTTCCAGTTCCGCTTCTACAGCAGGTCGTATTGCATAGGGTACCGGTCTGGCTTTGAAAAATTTTGGGTGTGCATGTTCATCAATCTTGATGTTTGCCGTAATTCCTCTGTGTTCCCAGTCCCTGCTGGAACACCTCTTTAGCATCATCCAATATTCTGGACAATTGTTTAGGTTTGACATCTGTTTCCCCGGAATCTACCGTTAGTGCCTTTAAGGAGTGCCAGTCCATATTCATTTTCCTAATCCACTCCCGTCCCAGTAGTGGTGGGCCTCCTTCAGGTAGCACATATAAGTCCATTACTTGGCTTTCTTTGCCCTTGTGGACCACTTTTACCTCTATCTTTCCGATGGGGTACACTCTTTGCCCCGTGTATGTTTTCAATATAATCTCCGTATCCCGTAGGGGAATATGTTGGAATAACCTTTTGTAATCTTTCTTATTCATGACCGTCAATGCTGATCCAGTGTCCAATTCCATCTTTACTTGGACTCCTGCTATCTGAAGAGTGACCCAAATTGTCTGGAGATCTGCATCCTTACCAACGTTGTGTACTCTTAAGCTACACAGTTCATTACTGCTGGCGTCTGAATCTGACTTCTGTTCGTTCGAACTGTTCTTTGTCACCTTGTGTACCTTTATGTATTTTCCTTGCGGTGACTTTTTGTTGCTGGTCTTCTTTCCTGACCGGCATACTTTAGCTATGTGGCCAAGCCTGCCACACGTTCTGCATTCTTGGTTTTTAAACCAACACTGGTTCTGATCGTGCGTTGTCTTTCCACAACGATAACATTTTACAGTACTCAAAACCAATTGATTTGTACTGAGTTCCAGTGACCGTAGCTGCATTACTGCCGTGCCTCTCGCTGCGGCTTCGTGTGATGCTGCCATAGTGACCGCTTTCTCAAGCGTCAGCTCATTCTCCTCGAGCAGTCGCTTTTGTGTATCTTCTTTTAATAATCCACACACAAATTTATCTCTTAGCGCATCTGTTAGTCCCGTTCCAAACTGACAGTACTTTGCTAGCTTACGCAATTCCATTAAATATTCAGCATTGCTTTCATCTTTCAGCTGCTTTCTGCTGTAAAATTTAAATCGTACCGCTAGCATCAGCGGCGTGGGGTTTAGATGATTTCTCAGGACAGTAACAATCTCCTCGAACGTCTTCTCCGCCGGTTCATCTGGTGATAAAAGGTGTTTCAATTGCCCGTATGTCTTCGCACCCATTAAGTTTAATAAAGTTAGTGCTTTCTCATCATCTGGGATTTTATTTGCTTTACAATAATTTTGTATGCGTTCTACATACGTGGCCCAATCTTCGATGTCGCTATCAAAGGTATTAATGTTCCCATGTTTAGGCATCGTTGCAATTTTTTTTTCCCAAGATGGCGGCTTCCCGCTCTTGTCTTCGTCCTCCGCCTACAAAATGGCGGTTTTCCGCGCTTGGCGGTCTTTCCCGCGCTCGCCTTCTTCACCCGCTGGCTGTAATGGCGTTTGGCGTGCCGCTGCTGCTCCCCTTTCCCAGCGGTTAGTAACTCCCCCGACGCTGTCTCCGCTTCACCGCGGCTCCCTCGGGCATTCGCGCTTCCCCGATGTCGCGCCTCGCAGCCCTTCTTGCAGCCCGGTTATTAGCACCGGCTGCGTTCGCCTTCACCGCGGCTCTCGCGCCTTCAGTCGCCCCAGACGCTGCGCCTTTTTGGCCCGAATGCGGCCCGGCCCTTATCACCAGCTGCGATCGATCTCACCGCCTTTATTCCTCCGTCTTCCCTCCCCGTCTGTACAGCCAACGCGGCCGACTTTCTGCTCGCGTCGCTGACCGGCTTACCCACCACCGAGGTAGAAGGAAGATAGCTGACTGCCGCTGATGGAGGCTTCGAGTTCAGGATATCTTCTGCACTCCGGGTTCTCGATGCCTGCCGCGCGACGTGTCTTCCAGCAGGGTGATGAGGGTGGATGCCTCTCTTCGACGCCCATTCTGTGGACGAAGCCGCCGTGGATATAAACTGCCGCAGGGTAAGAATCGGACTCGTCGCCACTGTTAAGTCTGTGTGTTCTAGTTGTATTTAAGATTAATTACTGACACAGACTACAAGAATAACGTTTCAACAGGTCTTTACTAGTTGGAGGTCAGGGCTATACTAACAGCAATATCACTACACGGTACTTATATACCGGTGGTCACCACCGGTATTACGTATACAGCAGCCAGAGAAAGTAGTACATCTCTTAAGGTGGAACAGGCTTAAGTTCTCTTAAGGTGGAACAGGTTACATACACCACAGTTATGTTTGCAGGTAAATTATTGTACAGATCTTTACTTGTGACGACTGAGTTTAAATGTTACTGCATACATTGCAAACCAAAACCAAACCTGTACTTTAAAAGATTGAAGAAGTACTCAGTGCCAAATCCTTAACCCCTTTTATATATTCCAGGAGAACTTTATTTAAATAAAAGAATCTTTATTTCCCAAGAAATCAGTAGGGGAATGGTGCCTTCAGGGAGCATAGAATACATCTCTTCATTAATGAAAGTGATAAGAGCACATTCCAGTGACATTAGCTAAGGGAGTCCCCGCTAAGCACATCTGCTCTGCTGCTGGTTCTTTGGTCTGCTCCCAGACAGGGAGCAGCCTATTTTTATCACCAGTCCCTTCTGAGTTACAGCAAAACAGCCTTGAGGGAGAAGAAAAAGTGCAGCCACAGCTCCTCTGATGGCTCAGTGGTTTTATCCTGTGAGCAGCTGAGCCATACGGCCCCAAAATGTCCCAGGTTCGATCTCCGCTCTGTGCTGAATTAGCTGGTGTTTGCTGCAGCGGCAGTACTACAACTGACCCCAGATCCCGAGTGGAATGTTGTGGCAAAATAAAGTTAAAAGATGCATAATCACTCATCAGCATCTCAAACAGCACAAAAATACTTTACAGCAAATCCAAAGCCAGCACAGCCACTGAAGGCAACAGCTTTGAATTTCAAGATACTGCGCATCACCAAGACCTGTTCTGAAGCATTCAACAAATCAGTGCTGTATGCTCCGTTATACTGTGGATTGCCACTGTACTCAAGGCCCTTTGAATTCAGAGTTTTGGTTGAACTACCAAAATAATTTTCTGCAGCCATTCAGAAACCCCCCCCCAATTTTAACGGATTAAAGATTTTATGAACTGAAGTCAAAACCCAAAGTTGAGTGAAAAAGCTATAAAAATAAATTAAATACATGACTCCCTTTTGGTAATAGTATATAGCAGAAAATCTCAAAAGTATGTGGCACAGACCATTTCCAATGAATCAGAGAAACTATAAAATATCTGATACTCATATCTGCTGTACCATCCAATCAGCTTTTGTAACCAGTATGTCAATTACAGAAATGGAAAGACATTTACAACTTGTCAAGATGTCTAATAAAAATCGCTAAAATGCTGCTCAGAGAATTTCAATTTGTTGCCTCAACATTTTCAAGGCCTTAGGTACTTTTTCGCCACTGCACACCCTGGTCTCAGGAAAAGACAGTCAGCTTATTGGTGATACTCGCCAAGTAGGAAGCACTGAAATAGTTTTGAAGAAGGGATAAAAATTACCAAAGCTGTGCAAGTCCAAGAAAAAGAACGGCTTGCATGGATAACAATGGCCCGGATTTTCCGGTCGGAGGCATCTGCCCGCAGGAAGCCTCCGATCTGGAAAAAATCTGCGAATTTACCTGCTGGCTCCGTAGGTCCCGACACTTCCGCTCCTGGGTTTCTCCTGGTCCGCACGCGCAGAGGCCCAGGTATCCCGGGGCGCAGGCAGTTTGCAAGCGTCCCTGGGATCACGTGGGCCATGGGGAACCAATCAAAGAAGGGAATCCCCCTTCACACTTTTGACAGGTCTCTCCGCGTAGACAGGTCAAAAGTGTGAATGGGGATCATTCAAAAAATGCACTAAAACATTAAATAAATTTTTAAAAATCACATTTAAAATTAGTTAAAATTACATTAAATTAAATATTTTAAACAAAATTTTTTGAAAAAAAGTTTTTTTACGGGGTTAAAAATAAACTTACCTTTTTAAAAAAAAGTATTTTTAAATTACAAATGAGTGAAAACATTTTTAAAACTTTTTTAAAAACTCTTATGCTGGTAAAAGCAGGCCTTATGCACGCTTTTACCAGGCGTAAGATTTTTAAAGGTTTTCAGCGGGCGGAGGTTCTGCAGAAAGCGGAACTCTCCACCCACAGAGGCCCTTCTCCACGGCAGGCGGAGGATCTGTCAAGAGGATTCTTGACAGATCAGAAGTGTCGGTTTTCAGCGCATGCCTGAAACTGGCACTTGCGAGGCCCCTACAGGTGCATACACACCTCGTACGCACCCATGGGGGTCGGAAAATATGGGCCTATGTTTTTATTTTCCACCCCCCATCACCGTACACTAATCCCCAGCTGAGCTAGGCAGGAAGACACCATGACGTAGGCTCCTGTTGAAAGTGTTCTACAATCATTTGCTAGGAAGTACACAAAAATGATTGACGCTCTATTTTTTTTTCTTCCTTACCATTTGGAAAATGTCTTCCTCTGTTTCACGGCACCTACTGCTAATGTAATACTAGCAATCTTTTGTAACAGAAAGAGCCGAGCGACCAGCTCAGAGGTATGCAGCAGTTCTGCATCATCCTCAAACTTGTTAGGTCGATATTAACTCATACGGTTTTCAAATAATAAATGTACTTCGAATAAAAGGCAGGTTATTTCATTTACAGGGAATTAACCAATTCTGGAAAGAAAAGTGATGTTACTATTAGGTTGAAAGTCCATTTTTGATTATAAAGTAAAATTGATCAATATTCCAATTAAAATGGAAGCCCAAGATATGAGGTACAAATGTATCAGGTTTGCAGAAGCACTTTGATCAAGTCAAAGGTGAACCACACAACTGGAAGATTCAGAGATATTATTTTCCTACACTAACGTGGAAAGAATATCTACAGTAAGGAGCATCACAAAATACAATGCACTTGAAATTAATTTCAAATCTTAATTATACTTATAAAGACCATTTAGAGCAAGTTCAGCAATAGCTTGAAGAAAATACATTTGCATGCTTTTGTGGCAGATAGCTTAAATACTCTAATGTGGCACCAATGTGAGGTAATCAAATGAAGTACAGACTACAGTGGCGACATGATTCAACAGTCATCAAACATTCTAATTATGCTTTCAGTCCCTTTCCTATAAAATCAATGTCATACTTCCCCAGCTGTGATCAGGTCAGATCTGATGAAGTACCCTCCAGATTGCCAAGACATACTTTAATTTCCTTGCTGTATCAACTTAACATTGACTAAGCTAAGGAGATGGGACGGCTTTTCCAACCAAAGTGAAGTCAGGCTTCTCAAATAATGCAATGTAATCCTATTTATTTTCTTGAGTGATTTAAAAGCCACCTACATAATCAATAATTGGTAAGAATTTTGGGGGAAGCCCTCGCTATCTCTGCATCAAGGACCTTCTACTTCGAGCAGTTTTATTTTTGGGTGAAAACTGGTCATTTAAAAATTATTATAAGCCTTGAAATTTTACATGCTGAAAAATGGCATCCAAATTAGAAGCAAATTTGTTTATTTTGAGAAACTGGTCCTAATCAATAATTACCAACTGAAAAATAGTAGCCTATCTTGTAGTGAAATGACAAAATAATGGAACCTAAAATCATTTTTGCATTCTTGAGTGAAAGAAGCTACCAAGTTAACTAGACAGAGTTAGTCTCAGCAGCTTTATAGCCATATACAGGGACAGTATTGATCAACTTCCACTTGGCTTGCTTGTGAATTACTCCATCTGGAATGAAGCCAGACATTTACAAGCAGACTGAATTTAAACTGTTGCTGACCCAGAATGTGTTTCAGCGGCCAGGTGGATTGCACTACAATTCACACTGACTGTTTTAAAAAAAAATTACATTCCTTTACTGAGACTTTTATAGGCAAATAATGTTACTGAGCATCACCAGCAAGGCCACCACTTATTTCCCATCCTTAGTTGCCCTTGAGAAGGTGGTGTGGTTTGATACAACTGAGTGGCGGTTAAGAGTCAACCATGCTGGTGTGGGACTGGAATCATGTATAGGAGGAGGACAGCAGGTTTGCTTCCCTAAAGAATATTAGTGAACCAGAAAAACAGAAAACGTTAGGAGTACTTAACATGCACTTTGCAAAAGTGTTTAAAAAAAGGATATCAGGGTGGAAGCAAATCCTCAATTGGTTAAAAACAAGATGAACGATATTATCAAAGAAAAGTATTTGAGAAGTTAGTTCACAAAAATGTCAGAACCCGCAGGAAAACATCCAAGGAGCCTGAGGAAAATGGGAGAAGAAATAGCAGAGGCCTTAGAAATGATGGGGGCAATTTTAACCTAACCCACCCATCGGGAAGCTGACAGGATCGGGTGCAATGCTGATTTTACACCCTGCCTGATTTTACACTCCATTGAAGTCAACGGAGAGTAATATTGGGTGGGGTGTAAAACAGGTGTGCCACCCAATCCCATGAGTTTCACACTCAGCAAGTTAAGTTAAAATTACCCTCTGTATCTCAGGGTTTCACAGAGTGAAGGCATGCAGAAGCACTGGAGAGTGGCCAAGTTAATAACTCTTTCAAAAAGACAGCTAACCCAGATTAGTTTAACATTCATTGGATGGAACATATTGGCATCTTTAAAAATGAAATTACTATAGATGAAGAAGAAATAATTAGAAACAGCCAACACAGATTTCAGGAAGAGTTCTTTGACAAGGTGACAGATATGGTGGATGAGGGAAATGCAGTGGATGTGGTGTACATGGATTATCAGAAAGCCTTTGACAAGGTACCACATTAGGCTATTGGAGAAGATTATGGGGTAGGAAATTAGGGAACAGGTAGCAAATTGGATTAAAAACTTCAGAAAGGAGGAAACAGAGTAGGATTTAAGCACAGTTAAAGGGCAGTTTCTCAAAATGGATGGAAGTGGTTCGTCTTTTCCAAAGGATTCGGTTCCGTTCACGGTGTAAGTCAATGATTTAGATATAGGGCTAAACGGAATGGTGTCAACATTTGTAGATGGCACTAAAATACGAGTCTTAGTAAATAATTCTGAAAAGCAAAGGACACTGGAATGGGTAAAAAAAAAATTGATCATGGAATTCGAAGTTACGAAGTGTGAGGTGATACATTTTGGTTTAAATAAAAGAGCAATAATTATACTTACAATAGGGGAAGGTTGGATGATGTGGAAAAAGAGGGATTTAGGAGTCCAGTTTCACAAGACATTAAAAGCAGCACCTTAAGTGGGTAAGTGTCAGCCTTCAGTGTTAGTGCAATCATGCAGTATGAGACTAAAGTCACATATAAGGCAGATCAAGTAGCAATGGCAGGTCCCTTCCCTGAAGGACGTTAATGAACAATGTTCCCTCTAATTTTTTGGGGGTCGCGTGGCTCCTTTAATGGGTTGCACAGCCCATTCAAAAATCTGCGCATGCATGATTTTAGCATTTAAGAGCCCGTGAGCCGGTTGAGCGGGAGCTCCAGAGCGTTGTGCAGCTGCACGGCTTAAAGGGAACATCATTAGTGAATCAGTTGGTTCTTTACAACAATCTGTCAGCTTTCATGATCAGCCCATAAATTACCAGATATATTAAACCACAATTTCACGACTTCTGGGATGCTAATCCAGGACCATAACCACTACGTTACCATACCGGGTTTTGTGTTAAGAGCTACAGAAAATAAATGTCAATGGGTCATGGTGAATCGATATAATAGCTTAGTAAAACCACCGTTCGAGTAACGCGTACAGTTTTGGACTCCAAACTATGGGAAGAATGTTGACGCAATAGAGAGGACGCAGCACAGATTCACTAGGATGCAGCCTGGTATTAGGAAATAAATAAGACTTAAAAAACTGGGGTTGTTTTTGTTCAAACAGAGGTGATTATAGGCTGATTTGTTAGAGGTGTTAAAAATTATGAAGGAATGGGACAGGGTAGACAGAAATAGATTGTTTCCGGTGATCAAGAGTAAATAGATACAGGATTAAATGCAAGGGATTTAGAACAGAGAGCAGGAACAAGTTATTTTTACAGACATCTGTGGAATGCACTACTGGAGTTAGTGATTGAAGCAGAGAGTAAATTAGATAGGCGGTTGATGAAAAGAAGGTTAAAGGAATATGGGCACATGAGATTAGCATTAGAGTGCATTGGGGATAAACACCAAAACATGCCGGTTTAGCTAAATAGCCTGCTTCCATGTTTTAACTTCTGTGTCTTTCCCTCCAACTCCCCTTCCCCCAGGCCTGTCCTCTGGTCCTGGCAGCTACTCCGCTCCACCATATTCAGCAGTGAATAACATGACTAAAATGTTGAGGTATAAAGTTTTATCAGCCCACAGCAGCAGAAAGCCATCATTAATCTTATTAAAAAAAATCCACTTCTGGAATTGGAAGTGAGGCAGATGGTGTGGGATGGGCTCGAAGAAACAGGAACATACAAAAATGACGAACATGCTCCATTCAGTCTGTCCCATACAATTGTGATACCTTGTGCATCACATTGGGGGGGGGGGGGAAAGCAAAAAAACTGGAAAATTCCTCTCTGACCCCCATAGGCAATCAGAACTAGTCCAGGAGATCACATTGGCCACAATTTGTTACAGGATACCTACCTATTGTACGAGGTGCTCTCCGCCCCAGCCAGGAACAGGTCCAGCTCTCCCTTGCAGGAATACAGCGAATCACCATTCACCGCATGAGCCACCAACCTGTTCCACAGGTTCACTATTTTCTGGGAAAAGAACTACCTAACATCCAACTTAGTTCTGCCCTTACACAACTTGTAACTGCAACCCCACATTCTCCAACCTATTGAGTTGCAATAATTGATCTACATAAACACAATCTAGTCCCTTCATTATTTTATAAATCTCGATCAAATCACCCTTAAGTCTACGTCTCACTAAAGTATTGAGATCTAGCTTGTTGAACCTATCTGGGTAACTAAGGTGTTTTAAACTGGGAATTAATCTTGTGGCCCTCCTCTGCACCCTTTTTAAAGCCTCAATATTCCCCACCATGAGACCAAAACTGGGCACAGTATTCTTAGTGAGGCCTAACTGGGGTCCTATTAAAGGACAAATGGTGTGCTTTGTTTTATAGTGAACACACCAGAGAACCCTGTGCACTTCAGCTATAGCTTCACGACACTGGTCATGGACCTTTAGAGATTGATGCACTAAAACATCAAGAGCTCTTTCTTTCATAATCATAATCATAATCAACTTTTATTGTCATTGTTAGTGCACAAGTGCAGTACAACGAAATGTAGGCTTGCGGCTCCCGAGATTGTACATTTAGATTAAGACATTTAAACATTCAGCATACATTTGGCTTGTAATACATTAACATAAACATAACCAAAATAAAGTGCATTGGCAGATGTGCAGGCTTTAGAGTTTATTTGTGGAGTTCAGTAGGATGACAGCCCTGGGAAAGAAGCTGTTCCTAAATCTGGTCGTACGGGTGCGAATGCATCTGTAGCGTCTCCCAGATGGCAGGAGGGCAAACAGACTGTGGCTGGGGTGGGTAGGGACTTTGATGATGGTCCGTGACCTCCGTAAACAGCGTTTCTGGTATATGTGCTCTATGGTCGGTAGCCGGGTGCCGGTAACTGGTTTTAACTCTTTCCTTGTAAGGTGTATGTATGTTTAGCATTTGACTTGCCCACGTGCACGACACTACAATTTTCTAAGATAAAAAATAATTTGTCAAACACCGGCCCAATCCCCAGCACATCTAGATCTGCTTGTCGTATTCAAGCAGCCCCGACAGTCCTAGCTCGCGCACATACTTTGGTATTGCGGATTATTCTCCCAACAACTATGTCTAGATCATTAATGAAAGTAGTAAATAACAAGGATCGTAACACCAATCCCTGCAGGACACCACTGGTAACCGGTCTCCAACCAGATCCAAATCCATTGACAATTACTTTCTGCCAGTGGGCATTCAGCCAATTCTCAATCCACTGCAGCAGATTACCACTAATTTCACAAGATTCTATCTTGTAGAAAAGTCTATGAGGTACCTTATCAAAAGCTATCTGAAAGTCCAGGTAGACAATGTCTACCTCATCCACTAATCTGGGAACTTCCACAAAAAATTCAATCAAATTGTAAGCTACAATCTTCTTTTCCAAAAGTAGTGTTGGGTGTCCCTGATATGGCCTTCTCTGTGTAAGTGGACATATATTGCATTCCTAATGGTTCCCTCGTGCATGTTCCCTATGACTGACATCAAGCTAATGGGCCTACAGTTACCTGGTTCTGCTTTACCCCACCTTTTACAAATTCGAACTGCATTCGTTTCCTTACACTCTAAGGGAACAGTCCCTGACACCAGCGAGCTTTAAAGATATGGGCAAGGAACTTGCATGGCGCCTGTCCCATCTCTTTAAAGATACTTGGGTGGATATTATTTCAAGGTTATTTATTTTTTCTAAAACAATATCCTTACCTATTTTAATATTAACTTTTATTGTTAACAGTACCATTTAATGCTGTCAGTTGTGCATCATCTTCAAGAGTGAAGGAAAACCATTTGCTTTCCAAACTGCCCATCCTCCATCAACAGAGGGACTCACCTTCCAAATAAAGGAGTTGCAGATAAAATTTTATATCAGCGCATTTCAGGAAGTAGGACTTCAAAGGGCATGCCCCAGGCCATTGTCAAACCTTATCCCTCCCGTTCATGAACGCTCACAGTAATGACCCTCCTCCCCAAACACTGTCAGGCCCTAAACATCTGCTCCTATAATATCGGATACTAAAAATTATTTTCGGATTTCAAAGTGATTGATGCCTGTGGCAATAAAAGTACATATGAAGGACATTCTACAGAGACACAAGAGTTCTTGCTTCAGTTTAAAAAAAATCAAAACCCTTTATGGATATCTCTCTCAAAACATTTCATTACTCTGCAATCCACAGCATACAGTTGCAACAGAATGTATTGGCAAAATAAATGGCTTCCATTAAATTACAGAGCTAGTTTTCTTTATGAAACTTCTTGTAATTGAGGTTCATTAATAAAATCATTGTGCATTTTTTTGTCCACCTTATCTCAGTGGCCAGACTCTCACCTGAGTCAGAAGGTCATGGGATCAAGCCCCACTCCAGACTTGAGCACATAATCTAGGCTGACACTTCAGTGCAATACTGAGGGAGGTGCCATCTTTCAGATGGGGTGTTAAACCAAGGCCCCATCTGCCCTCTCAGGTGGCATGTTAAAGATCCCATGGCACCATTCAAAGAAGAGAAAGGGAGTTCTAATCAATGATCTAATCATTTATCTCATTGCTGTTTGAGACCTAGACTGATGTGTTTCCCTATATTACAAAAGTGACCACACTTCAAAAATGTGAAGCTCTTTGGATGTCCATAGTTTGTCAAAGGCGCTATATAAATACAAACTATTTATTTCCTAAGCGCTGCCAGTCCCTCATCCCCAAATCCTTCCATGTACTAGCTACAGATTTCCCCCCTCCAAAACTTCCGCCTAAGCCCAGAGCTTGTACTCCCTCCCAATCCTTTAACGCCTCTGCACATTCCATCCAAATGCCAGGCTCCACGATCTCTTCTGGTCGCAGTCCGAATATCCCAGGTTAATCCTCACCAGCTCATGATACACCAGCTCCTGGACAGCCAGCCCCCACTCAATCCCAGTCACCTTACTACCCTGCAGCAACGAGTCAACACTTCTTCAGCAGCACCTCCCAAATTCACGATCTCTACCACCTACGATAGGAGCAGCAGCTGCTTAGGAACACCATCACCTCCAAATCACACACCATTCTGACTTGGACAATGTCGTCATTCCTTCATTGTTGTTGGCTCAAAATCCTGGCACTCCCCACCAAACAGCATGGTGGTAGCATCTTCGCCACACAGACTGCAGCAGTTCAAGAAGGCAGCCCACCACCACCTTCTCAGGGCAACTAGGAATGGGTAATATTTGCCAGCCTTGCCAGTGACGCCCACATCCTGAGATTTTTCTTTAAACTTACTGTTCTCAGTCCCATGACAGTCAACATGGTTGCCATCCTGCTGTGTGTGCCAATCTTTAACAAACGAAAAATACAGAAGTATTGGCCCTGAAATTTACAGGGATGGGGTATGGGAGCAGGGGAGGAGTTATGGTCAGAAAATACAGAAATGCAGGTTTCCCAGAACGGCGTGGAGTTTTAACTTCAGGGTGTATGTGATTTTCGTCCCCTCAGGTGCCCCGCCCGAAAGCCAGCCTGATTGACAGTCTGCCAAGCCTGTCAGGCAGGGAAGGTTGCGGCACAAAGCTGCAGCCGAGGATCAGGCAAGTTTAGTGGTGGGGGCGGGGTGGATAGAGTGTGGTCTGGAGACGGGTAGGGTAGGTGGGTTTACAGGGTTAGCTCGTTATGCTGGGAGGAAACAATCCTGGCCCAAAAGCAGTGCTGTAAAGGCACTTCCCTTCTTGTGTCCTTTTACCTGCTGGGTTTCCCGAGGCCAGGGCAACCCAGCCAAAACAAGTTAAAAATGGAGGCACGCAGCCTCCTTAAAAGATTTCAATGCCCGACTTGCCCCTGAAAGTGGATTAGTCACGTGTCCCTCGCCCCACCTCTGTTAAAACTGGCAGTGGCCGGGTTCGAGGCATGTTGGGGTCGTGTTTGAAATTTTTACTTCCCACCCGAACCAAACCCACCCATTTTGGGGGGGTTAAAGTTACCCTCATTGTGTCCAATCCTGGGCACCACACTTCAGGAAGGATGTCAAGGCCTTAGCGATGGAGCAGAGATCTTCTATAATGGTAATAGGGATGCATGACTTCAGTTACGTGAAGCTGGGATTGTGCTACTTAGAGCAGAGAAGGTTAAGGGGAGATTTAACAGAGGTGTTCAAAATCATGAAGGGCACTGATAGAGTAAATAAGGGGAAACTGCTTCCAGTGGCAGAAGGGTCGGTAATCAAAGGACACAGGTTGAAGGTAATTGGGAAAAGAACCAGAGGCAAGGTGAGGAGGAATTTTATTACACAGCAGTTGTCGTGATCTGGAATGCACTGCCTGAAAGAGTCATGGATGCAGATGCAACAGTGACATTCAAAGGGGAATTGGATAAATACTCAAAGGGGAAAAATTTGCAGGGCTATGGGGAAAGAGAAGGGGAATGGAACTAATCAGATACAGTGTTAGTATATTTTGCATATGCGCTGTCACTGAAATATGTTCGAAAGGCATGAAGCTTTTAGATTGAAGGTATTAAAATACAAGCTTGCACTAACACATTGTTGTACTATTTAAACCTAGTGCCATGAGCCTTAAAGTTTTAAGATTTATGCTGCATTGACATTTATATTGCTTTCATCAATTTTGCAAGGCTCTTGATCTAGTGCCTCAGGTGATTCTCCTGAAGCAGCTGCAAGATACATAGCCAAATTTTGTATTTTATCCGGCAATCAAGGATAGGTGAGAGACTTATTAAACCTATTCCCCTTGGAAGAGGATTGAGGCAAGGTTATTCACCGTCACCCATCCCATTAGATACCGTCATCAAGGATTTGTTGGGTAGCGTAGTAACGGACGGCCTTGGAGTGTGCATCAGGCTGAAAGAGCTGCATTGGTATGGTGTTGTTGACTGACTCACTGGGGGACCTGTGCACTCTACTCACCATCTTGAACAATGGGCTAACCAGAGGGATATAGTGCTAGCTAGGTACCTCAAAGTGCAGTACTATAGCTCTACATTGGCTCAAGATATCAACGGTATTAATTAGACAATACAAGTGACATCTCTTACTGCTGATTCATACTGGTACCTAGGGATCTTGGTGGGTGCAAACTTTAGGCTGGACAGTCCTTCAGGACCACATGGAAACATAGAAACATAGAAGATAGGGGCAGGAGTAGGCCATTCGGCCCCTCGAGCCTGCTCCGCCATTCAATGCGATCATGGCTGATCATCCAAATTCAGTACCCGGTCCCTGCTTTCTCCCCATATCCCTTGATCCCTTTAGCCTTGAGAAATATATCCAACTCCTTCTTGAATATATTTAATGAATTGGCCTCTACTGCCTTCTGTGGTAGAGAATTCCACAGGTTCACCACTCTCTGGGTGAAGAAATTCCTCCTCATTTCTGTCCTAAATGGCTTACCCCTTATCCTTAGACTGTGACCCCTGGTTCTGGACTCCCCGCCATCAGGAACATCCTTCCAGCATCTAGTCTGTGGAGGAGTGGAGGAAGGTACTCTCTTGTTTTGGGATCTTTTGATCATTTATCCATTGAAAGAAGTTGAAATGCGAGTTATTTTAATTGTATTTTAAAAGCATATTGCAAACATGCAAGTTAAAAAGAAATGAGGTCTGAGACACCAGGTGGTTAATATGCAAATTAGCTAGTTTTCATGTTGTTTCCTCAAAGTGCAAATAATAAGCAATTTATTAGACTGTCCCAGTAATCAATAAACACCTCACACCCGCTCGGTTAAAGTGCTTGGTAAGTGGTCTGGCAGGCTTTTCCTTCCTAGCTGTGAAAAGCGAGAAATAAAACATATAGACACAGTCAGTCAAGCAGAGTTTTTATTTCAAACAGAATGCTGTGAGCCAGTCAGGCAGCAAATGGCTGCCAGAAGAATAAAACGCAGGAAAGAGGAGTTAGAACTTGCTTTGTTTAAGTCAAGTCAGATAGCCCGCTGATGTGGGGAAGCATAGCCCATTCATTATTTTGTGTTACTGTGCAAAGTCAAGTTGAACTGATTGAACCCAAAACGAATTTGATCATAACAGTTACTCTATTATGTTCGCTCACTGGTGAAATAAAGCAGCTTAACAATTTGTACATGACCTTCTCACCAAGTGTTTGTTTGGTCCCCCTTCAGAGATTGAAGATGTACATCTGCGAAAGGCCACAAGGGGATACTACTGTTACACACCCCTGGGTCATACTATCCTGCAAGTAGATATAGGGTAATGTGAATCAACTCAAATCGCTTATGGGAGTGACTGACACCACCGATTCTGACAAGGTATTGACTGCAGACCCAAATTTATAACCGTACTTTCGTCTTGCTTCAATGACAGTGAAGTCCCACTACAGGTTAAGTTATGCTGTATAAGATACATGTCCAAACAGTTCTGCTTCACAATTCAGAACTCCAAAGCATAAAACTGAAGGGTTTCTTAAGTGCATGCAAGAGATACAGCACCAAGCTATCAGGCAATTTGTGGCAAAAAGAGGAAAGGTTTGCAGGGAGAAAGGGTTCAGTCGTCGATAGTGCCCGGACTATAATGACTCTCATCAGAGTACTCTGCAAGGGGATTCAGTCTTATCGCAGGCATTTTTTTTTTGCCAAAGCCCTTCACTTGAAGACTTAATTAAGCAATTGGTGAAGAGTAACCATTAGATGCAGCACTGGACTTGAACATTTAGAATGTCAAAATAGGTGCATATCAATTAAGGAGGAGGAGTGTGAAATATTAGATGGGATAAACAGAGAGAGAGGAAGTATTAAGAGGTTTAACATCTTTGAAAGTAGATAAATCACTAGGCCCAGATGAAATGTATCCCAGGCTGTTAAGAGAGGCAAAGGAGGAAATAGCAGAGACTCTGACCATCATGTTCTAATCCTCTCTGGCTCCAGGTATGGTGCCGGAGGACTGCTAACTGTGCCATTGTTTAAAAAGGGAGAAAGGGATAGACCGATTAATTATAGGCCAGTCAGCCTATAAACTCGGTGGTGGGAAAATTAATGGAAAAAATTCTGAGGGACAGTATAAACCATCATTTAGAAAGTCATGGATTAATCAAGGACGGTCAGCATGGATTTGTTATGGGAAGGTCATGTCTGACTAACTTGACTGAATTTTTTGAGGAGGTAACAAGGAGTCGATGAGGGTGGGGCATTTGATTTGGTCGACATGGATTTTAGCAAGGCCTTTGGCAAAGTCCCATATGGCAGGTTGGTCAAAAAAATAAAAGCCAATGGGATCCAAGGGAAAGTGGCAAGTTGGATCCAAAATTGGCTCAGTGGCAGGAAGCAAAGGGCAACGGTCAATGGGTGTTTCTGTGACTGGAAAGCGGTTTCCAGTGCGATTCCGCAGGGCTCAGTACTAGGTCACTTGCTTTTTGTGGTATATATCAATGACTTAGACTTCATTGTAGGAGCTATGATTTAGAAGTTTGCAGATGATACAAAAATTGGCCGTGTAATTGATAGTGAGGAAGAAAGCTGTAGACTACAGGAAGATATCAATGGACTGGTCAGGTGGGCAGAAAAGTAACAAATGGAATTCAATCCGGATAAGTGTGAGGTAATGCATTTGGGGAGGGCTAACAATGCAAGGGAATACACAATAAATGATAGGATACTGAGAAATGTAGAGGAACAGAGGGACCTTGGAGTGCATGTCCACAGATTCCTGAAGGTAGCAGGACAGGTAGATAAGGCGGTTAAGAAGGCATACGGGGTACTTTCCTTTATTAGTCGAGGCACAGAATACAAGAACAGGAAGGTTATGCTTGAACTATATAAAACACTAGTTAGGCCACAGCTAGAGTACGGTGTACAATTCTGGTCACCACATTATAAGAAAGATGTGATAGCACTAGAGAAGGTACAGAGGAGATTTACAAGGATGTTGCCAGGGCTGGAGAATTTTAGCTATGAGGAAAGATTGGATAGGCTGGGGTTGTTTTCTTTGGAACAGAGGAGGCGGAGGGGAGATTTTATTGAGGTGTATAAAATTATGAGGGGCCTAGATAGAGTGGATAGGAAGCACCTATTTCCATTAGCAGAGAGGTCAATAGCCAGAGGGCAAAGATTTAAAGTAATTGGTAGAAGGGTTAGAGGGGAGTTGAGGAGAACTTTTTTCCCCCAGAGGACAGTGGGGGGTCTGGAACTCACTGCCTGAAAAGGTGGTCGAGGCAGAAACCGTCATCGTTTAAAAAGTACTTGGATATGCACTTGAGGTGACATAAACTGCAAGGCTATGGACCAAGAGCTGGACAGTGGGATTAGGCTGGAGAGCTCTTTTTCGACCAGTGCAGACACGATGGGCCAAATGGCCTCCTTCTGTGCCATGCAATGTCTATGATTCGATGATCACAAACTATCCTGCATTGGTCCCTTCACCGTGCTGAAAGCAGCTCTAATACAGTTAAAGAAGAAACGGAGTTGGGACCAGAGCAGCTTAAAGGCATTTTCTGAAAGTTGGATCTGGGGACTCATGCTTGCATATCCAGGGTTCGGTATCCATCATAATTTGGTTGCAGAGGTCAGCAGATGCTGCTAAAGCTCTACGGCCTAGAAATTCGGTGGGCTGCGCCACCAGTTAGCACCTAAAGAGGGCACTCAGTGGCTTTAGCGCCACTGGCCACGCCTCCCGCAATATTTAGCGGGGCGCTAATGGCGGCGTTAGCCTGTAGCGCTGCGCCACCACCGATGATGTCATCGGTGTGCGCAGCACTCCGCTAGCACCCCGAGCGCAATATTGGGTCGCGCCACCCCCCCCCCCCGTAGCGCCGGTCGCAAATCGCGACCGGTTCACGGGGCCTACCTGTGGCGGTACTGGCGCAAATTAAGGTGGAGGTGCGGGGCGGCCATTTTTTCCAGTGGCCGGCTGCCAGCACCTCCTCGCGCCGGCCTCCTGATCCCCCACCCCACCCCCCGCCCCGCCCGGGCAGTGCCGGCTGTGTCCCGAGAGCCCGGCACTTCTCCTCGGTGCCGGGCTCTTTTGCCGGCACTCGCGATCGGTGATCGTGCTGGTGCAGGCCCCTCCCCCTTAAGAAGGGGAGGAAGGCCTGCAGTACCGCAGCGCGCCGTGCCGCAGCATGTGGCGCTGCGGCACGTAGCGCTGCGATATTCAGTTTGAGCGCCCCAAGCGGGACGTGGGGAGCCTCGAGCAGCGCCCCGAGTCCCTCTTGGGGCGCTCCAACTGAATATCGGGAAGGCGCAAGCGGCTCCGCCCGGAGCGCAAATTCCAGCGCCCAGGCGAGCTTGGCGCCCCAAACGCGGCGCCACCGAATTTTTAGCCCTACATCTCTAGTGAGTGGCACCACTCATCAATAACAACAACTTGTATTTATATGGCGCCTTTAACGTAGTAAAACGTCCCAAGGCGCTTCACAGGAGTGTTATAAGACAAAAAATGTGACACCGAGCCACATAAGGAGAAATTAGGGCAGGTGACCAAAAGCTTGGTCAAAGAGGTAGGTTTTAAGGAGTGTCTTAAAGGAGGAAAGAGGGGTAGAGAAGCGGAGAGGTTTAGGTAGGGAATTCCAGAGCTTAGGGCCTAGGCAACAGAAGGCACGGCCACCAAAGGTTGAGCGATTATAATCAGGGATGCTCAAGAGGGCAGAATTAGAGGAGCGCAGATATCTCGGGGGGTTGTGGGGCTGAAGGAGATTACAGAGATAGGGAGGGGCGAGGCCATGGAAGGATTTGAAAACAAGGCTGAGAAATTTGAAATAGAGGCATTGCTTAACCAGGAGCCAATGTAGGTCAGCGAGCACAGGGGTGATGGGTGAGAGGGACTTGGTGCGAGTTAGGACACGACAGCCGAGTTTTGGATGACCTCAAGTTTACGTAGGGTAGAATGTGGGAGGCCAGCCAGGAGTGCATTGGAATAGTCAAGTCTAGAGGTAACAAAGGCATGAATGAGGGTTTCAGCAGTGGAGGCAAGGGCTGAGACGGGCGATATTACGTAAGTGGAAATAGGCGGTCTTAGTTATGGCGCAGATGTGTTGTCGGAAGCTCATTTCAGGATCAAATATGACACCAAGGTTGCGAACAGTGCGGTTCAGCCTCAGACAGAGGTTAGGGAGAGGGATGGGGTCAGTGGCTAGGGAACGGAGTTTGTGGCGGGGACCGAAACAATCGCTTCGGTCTTCGCAGTATTTAATTGGAGAAAATTTCTGCTTGTCGTTCAAGCAGTCTGACAATTGAGACTGTGGACGGGTCGAGAGAAGTGGTGTTGAGGTAGAGCTGGGTGTCATCAGCATACATGTGGAAACTGATGCTGCGTTTTCAGATGATGTCGCCAAGGAGCAGCATGTAAATGAGAAATAGGAGGGGGACAAGGATAGATCCTTGGGGGACACCTGAGGTAACGATGCGGGAGCGGGAAGAGAAGCCGTTGCAGGTGATTCTCTGGCTACGATTAGATAGATAAGAATGGAACCAAGCGAGTGCAGTCCCAGACAATGGTGGAGATGCGTTGGAGAATGATGGAGTGGTCAACTGTGTCAAAGGCTGCAGACAAGTCAAGAAGGACATGGAGGGATAGTTTACTTCGTCATAGTCACAAAGGATGTCATTTGTGACTTTGACGAGAGCCGTTTCAGTACTGTGGCAGAGCGGAAACCCGATTGGTGGGATTCAAACATGGAGTTGCTTTGGTGTGTGTGCCTGGTTAGAAATATGGTGGCAATGCATTTGTACATTTTATGGTTAGTTCTGCTACTCCCAAAGAGCTCCTACCATCTGATGTCAGCCGAGCAAGGGCATTTCTCAGTTGTCTCTTGACCAACGAACAAAAATCCTGCAAGGAGAAAGTAACCTAAAGAGAAGTCTCTTTGGGGCCAAGGTGGCTCCAAGATGACAGACCTGATGATGGAAGGTCAGAATCAAGTCAAGCATCTCCAGCCGGCTAAGCTAATGCCTGAGCCAGGCAGGTTCACAGTGCTCCAGGGATGACTTTTTAAAAACAAATTTATTCTCAGTATGTGGGCATCGCTGGCAAGGTCAGCATTTGTTGCCCATCCCTAGTTGATCTCGAGAAGGTGGTGGTGGTCCTTCTTTTGAACTGCTGCACGCCATCTGGTGAAGGTGCTCCCGCAATGCTGTAGGGAATTCCAGAAACTTGACCCAGCGACGATGAAGGAACAGTGATATATGACCAAGTTAGAATGGTGTGTGATTTGGAGGGGAACCTGGAGGCATTGGTGTTTCCATGCACCTGCTTCATTTGCCCTTCTCGGTGGGTTTGGGAGGTACTGCCAACACCTTGGTGAGTTGCTGCAATGCATTATGTAGATAGCACACACTGCAGCCACGGTACATCGATGTTTAGGCTAGTGGCAGTGCCATAACCTACAGGGCTACAGACCGAGAGCTGGAAAGTGAGATTAGGCTGGATAGCTCTTTTTTGGCCGGCACAGACAAGAGGGGCCTAATGCCCTCCCCCTGTGCCGTACATTTCTATGATTCTATGCTGAAGTGCCAATCAATCAAGCAGGATGGCGTTGAGCATTTTGAGTGTGGTTGCAGCTGTAGAATACTCGGCCTCTGACCTGTTCTAATAGCCACAGCAATTAGGCCCAGTTCAGTTTCTGGTCAATGGTGCCCCCAGTATGGGGGACTCGGTGATGGTAATGCCATTGAATGTCATAGGGAGATGGCTAGACTCTTTCTTGTTGGAGATGCTCACTACCTGGCACTTATCTGGCAAGTAACATTTACGCCGCACATCAGCCCAAGTCTGGATGCTATCCAGATCTTGCTGCATGTGGGCCTCGATTACTTTGTTACCTGCAGAATTGCGAATGGAGCTGAACACTTGCAATCATCAGTGGACAGCCCCACTTCAGACTTTAGGATGGAGGGAAGGTCATTGATGAAGCAGCTGAAGATAGTTGGGCCTAGGATTCTGCCCCGAGGAACTCCTGCAGCGATGACCTGGGACCAAGATATTTGGTCTCCATCTTCCTTTGGGCCAGGTACAACTCCAGTCACTGGAGATATTTCGCCGATCCCCACTGACTTCAGTTTTACTAGGGCTCTCCTCTGTGCCACATTCGGTCGAAGGCTGCCTTGATGTGAAGGGCAGTCACTCTCACCTCACTTCTGGAATTCAGTTCTTGTCAGAGTTGAGTGTGGGGACCACAGGAGGAGGCCAAGAAGAATCTCCCACGCAGCGCTTCCAGCTGAAGATGGCTGCAAACGCTTCAGCCCTCTCTCACGTGCTGGGCACCACCATCGTTGTGGATGAGGATTGCAGCATAGGGCATACTATAATAGGTTACTATCTCGGCTAAGGTAAAGGCATTACGGATGGTTAGCATAGAGGGCTACAGTAAACGAAGTGCAGAAAAATATATTGAGCATGATTCGCTAGAAGATTTAGAATGTATGGTGTGAAATATGGAAAATAGCTTAATAACGCAGGAGTCAGTACTAATATCTGTATATTATGAATTTGTGATATAGGCTAACACATGGTTTAGGTTAGGTTGTTGTCATTCTGTAGGCCAAAGCAAAGTAAGCAAGATGTGTTGTCGGTTTAACGCAAATTAAGAAGCATCAAAGGATCTGTTTAAATAATTATTGTTAGTCTGCAGACAACATGTAAGTTAAGGTGGTATTATCCTGGAAAGAGTGTGAATGTTTAAAACCATGCAAAATTATCTTATTGATTACCTCAAGTTATCTTATTGATAAGAAATGAAGTTTTTACATTCCAGCCACAATTAAGTATATGTGGTGCAACATTGCCACCTGCTGATGCAGTTGTATAGATCGCATGACAATAAGCTTCGATAAGGTCCCGCATAAGAGATTAGCATGTAAAGTTAAAGCACATGGGATTGGGGGTAAGGTACTGTCTTGGACAGAGAACTGGTTGGCAGACAGGAAGCAAAGAGTTGGAATAAACGGGTCTTTTTCCGAGTGGCAGGCAGTGACTAGTGGGGTGCCGCAGGGATCAGTCCTTGGACCCCAGCTATTCACAATATATATTAATGATCTAGACGAGGGAACTAGATGTAATATCTCCAAGTTTGCAGACGACACAAAGCTGGGTAGGCGTGTGTGCTGTGAGGAGGATGCCGAGAAACTCCAGTATGATTTGGACAGGTTGGGCGATTGGGCAGATGCATGGCAGATGCAGTATAATGAGGATAAATGCGAGGTTATCCACTTTGGCGGCAAAAACAGGAAGGCAGATTATTATCTGAACGGCAATATATTGGGAGAAGGGGAAGTGCAACGAGACCTGGGTGTCCTTGTGCACCAGTCGCTGAAGGTGCAGCAGGCGGTTAAGAAGGCAAATGGTATGTTGGCCTTCGTAGTGAGAGGGTTCGAGTACAGGAACAAGGATGTCTTGCTGCAGTTGTACAGGGCCTTGGTGAGACCACATCTTGAGTATTGTGTGCCGTTTTGGTCACCTTATCTGAGGAAGGATGTTCTTGCCATGGAGAGAGTGCAGCGAAGATTCACCAGACTGATACCTGGGATGGCAGGAATGACGTATGAGGAGAGATTGGGTCGATTGGGCTTATACTCGCTGGAGTTTAGAAGAATGAGGGGGGATCTCATTGAAATTTATAAAATTCTAACAGGACTAGGCAGACTTGATGCAGGAAGGATGTTCCCGATGGCCGTGGAGTCTAGAATCGGGGTCACAGTCTAAAGATAAGGGGTAAGCCATTTAGGACAGAGATGAGGAGGAAGTTCTTCACCCAAAGAGTGGTGAACCTGTGGAATTCTCTACCACAGAAGGCAGTTGAGGCCAATTCATTAAATATATACAAGAAGGAGTTAGATATATTTCTTAAGGCTAAAGGGATCAAGTGATATGGGGAGAAGGCAGGGACAGGGTACTGAATTTGGATGATCAGCCATGATCTCATTGAATGGCGGAGCAGGCTCGAGGGGCCGAATGGCCTATTCCTGCTCCTATCTTCTATGTTTCTATGTATGTTTCTATAAGCTTCGAATTGAAAGGTTGAGAGCAAGTCATCTGATGATGCTTAGCAACTGTTCAAGATGTATACCCAGTATCATTTTTAGTAGTTCTTTGATATTCCAGACTGAGTTAGTAGTTCGGATTCCCCTCGGGATATCCTACTTGTAAGTATATAGATTTATACTCACTTGTACTTTCTGGCGATATTAATAAAACAAGCTGATTTATCTCTAGCATCCGAACCTATAGAATTTGGATTAATCTGCTCCATTAATCTAACGAGAAGGAGGCGCCATAAACATCCCCTAGTTAGTTGCTTAATTGTCTACCCCCATTCACGACTGGATGTGGCAGGGCTACAGAGCTCTGATCTGATAGTTATGGAATTGCTTAGCTCAGTCTACGGCATACTGCTTTTGCCATTTAGCATGCATGCAGTCCTGTGTTGTAGCTTCATCAGGTTGCACAACCAGAAGCTTACCAGCTGTGTGGACTATTCAGTAGCTCAGTTTGTAGACTGGGAAATATTGTAAGGAACATCTGCATGTATCAGACATCCAGACGATCAATGAAAAGATTTTTTGGCATGCTAATACTAAGAATTGGGATAGAATATTGCTTCCATGGGCTAAGATTTGAGCAGACAAGATCACTTTCAAGAGGCGGTCTTACTAGGTTTTACTTGGTACTAGCTGCAATATTACTGAACGTATCCAAGAAAGTTTGTACCACATAGTATGCGATCAATGAAAAAGAAATAGAGTACAGTTAGGATGCATCAACACCATGCGTAAAGATCTGCATTGTCTGCAAATCAAATGCCTCGAGCATAAACTCCAATCATTGGCATGGAGGGCTGGCACATTAACATAAATTAGACTTAGCTAGAACCAAAATAAGCACCCATGAGCAACAGGAGCTCCCAGTCGAGGCTGCTACATTCACTACTTACGGGTCGTTCGGTTACATCGGTTTCCATGCATGTCAGCTCTCATCCTGTGGCTCTAAGTACCTTCTTGTAAACAGCAGCCCTTATATTGTCACAAAGCAGACTACCACCTAAACCAGTCGCGAGTGGCTGGTAGCAAACCCCACCAAGAAACGAAGTGTCTGTTCCCTAAAGCTAGAAGACTACAGCTGCAGACTTCACAAATTAGACAGCACCTATCTGCTAATTTGCATGACGAGAATCACACTGCAGAATGGCATTATGGAATGCACTCTGGACATTAATCCAGTCACAGAGAAATCAGTGAGCTTTCACTGAGCCAGACCCTCTTAAATCTTTTTAAGTTTCTTACATCAATAGATCAAAATGCGTCAGATATAGCAGTTTTGGAGCAACAGTAACCCAACATAAATCTTTTCAATTGTGGTACAATATTCAACAGTAGGAGTTGGAAGCCTTTTTCAGTAATGGAGTCGAGTTGAAAATCCTCTGTGGTACAAGTGACCCCGATCTCTGGTCACTCAGTGTTGCACTATAGTAGTGACATGGCTTAGCAAAAAGGGGAGTAACTAAGCAGCTTTTTAGGATCATACTACTCATCCTACACAGGAAAGGAAATAGAAAAACTGCCCTAAACACAGTCCTTTTTTTCTCTCAAGCTAGTTAGCATACCACAGGCAATAGGTTATTCTGAATTAAGTGATGTTCAAAGGTCCAACCACCACTCACCATTGCCACATGGAACATATGGATACCTCTGGGCATGCAACTGTAAACCATCATCTACAGCACAGCACATCTTCATTTCAAGAGAACTAGCATGCTACAACAACTTGCAAAAAAACCAATCCAAGGCACTCACAGAAGCATAAACAGACAAAAATCAACATCAAGCCGAGATTAGGAAGGGTGACTAAAGGCTTTGACATAGAAGTGGGTTTTAAATTCATCTCAAAAGGTGGAAAGGGAGGTAGGTCAGTGAGCACAAGGTTGATGGGCGAGCAGGAATTGGCATGAGATAGGATACAGGAAGCAGAGTTTTGGATGAGCTGACATCTATGGTGAGTCGAGGGGAGGGGGCCTTCCCAGGAGAGCATTGGAATAGTGGAGTCTGGGAGGTGACAAAAGCATGGATGAGGGTTTTGGCATCAGATATGCTGAGGCAGGGGCAAAGACAGACAATGTTACAGAGGTGAATGTAGCTGGTCTTTGTGATGGAGCGGATACGAGGTCGGAAATTCAGATCAGGGTTAAAAAGGAAACCAAGGTTGCAAACCATTTGGTTCAATCAGAGACAGTGATTGGGGAGGGGGATGGAATCGGTGGCGAGTTTGTGGTAGGGGCTGAAGTTGATGGCTTCGGTCTTCCCAATGTTTAACTGGAGGAAATTGCAGCTCATCCAAGACTGGATATTGAACAAGCAGTCTGACAACAGAGACATTGGAAGGGTAGAGATAGATGGTGGAGAGGTCATCGGCATACATGTGGAACCTGACCTTATGCCTTCAGATGATGCTGCAAAGGGGCTGTACGTGGATGAGGAAGGAGGAGGGGGCCGAGCATAGATCGTTGGGTGACTCCAGAGTGCAGGGTAGGAAGAGCAGTCATTGCTGGAGATGCTCTGGCCATGATTGGATAGGTAAGAGCAGAACCAAGCAAGGGCAGTCCCATTAAACTGGACAACAGAGATTGACAATGCAGCTTTGAGCGAGAGCAGATGCAACTAAATGAAATCAAGATTGGCTACACATTCCTCTCAATTGCCAAGTCTGCAATCGAAGATTTGGTTCTTCCATTCACTTCAACTTGGCCAATCTACTTGAAAGTCTCCTAAAAAGTACAGCTATCTAATGACTATGGAAATACCTCAAGTGGCAGTATGCATATGATGACTGCATTATCAGTATGATGATCTGAGACAAACATGATTCAATGAATGTGACACCGTGATCCAGGCACTCAGACAAGAAGCATACCACATGGTCCCATTAGCTTAAAGTCCAATTAATTGCTCAGGAAAAAAAAATCTGCCATGCCACATCCTGTACACCTATGCAGACTAAACTCAAAAGGTGCAAGACGTCTGGGATGAGAAAGCAAGACCAGCATGATGCTCAGAGTTCTTTTTTTTTTTTACAATGCACTGGCAATTTTCTATAGTTCTGTCAACGCTGGAATGGCAAGCATGCCAATGGCCAATCCATGACCAGAAATAAAAATGATATAATCAACTACCCTGTAATGGGTTGAACATTTCAGCAAACTTTTCTCAGTTGGTTCAAGCTACTTTACCAAAGGCATAGGAATAAAATTAAGCTAATTTAAGCTTTTTTTGGGAGGGTAGGGGTTGGGGAATGCAGGGACAAAAGAATCAACATCCTTGAAAATATCCAAGAAACATAAACAGTACTAAAAGCATAAAAATAATTGAAGTTCTTCATCAATATTACATTCTAAAATAGACTTCTAATGATGTACTGTAAATAACCCAACAACTGTGTGAAATATTGTACACATGTGCTACACACTGTCTGAGCTGCTACTGTGCACTATAGATTAGTACAGATACCTACAAGTGCTTGGATTACTCTGTGCTAAATTGCTAAAGAATGAATTCTAAATATGGCCTGGCCTCCTATTAACCAGAACTCCAAATTTGATTTGCAGTACTTATAATTTGGGGGGGGGGGGGGGGGGACACTCATCAAGCATGTTTTTATATTGTTTATAAATATCATTGCAGCCAAGATTACTACATTTTTACACTGACTGTTGTTGCAGGAAAACAAAACCATTTACAGATAGAATGCACACAAACTCATAACTGATCTTCAAATATTAGCATCCAGAGACAGTATTCAGAAGCTGAGTTGTGAGCAAGGTGAATATAATATTACCCACCAGAGGGCAACTGGCACATATATATTCTCTCTTCTATTCGGGCTACTGCACAGAATAATGCTTATATGTGCTCATGCATTTTTGTTATCAAGTTGTCATTCTTACAGCATTAATGAGCAGGGTATCTTTCTGGAAAACAAAGATGCTGACCAGGTTCCGTAACTCTTTCCTTTGATAAATTTACAGTAATTTCTGCAGTGTAGCAAAACAAAACACAGCTCTATTCAGTGTAAACAATTAGCTCGCATTGTATTTTATTATGCCAGTGTTTAGTCACAGGACAACTGCAACATTGAATTTATAGATAATGTAGTGCCCCTGGCCCAAAGAACCAAGTCCGGTGAAGTGAGTCACTTACTTTGTGAAGTCCAGATACGCTACATGCCCATGATAAAATCCTGGCTTCATTTCTTTCCATGTAGTAACATTTTTTACAAATCTTGCCTGAAACAACACAAGATTATACTTTTATGAATTAGGTTATACATGTAAATCATACTTGTTCTGAATGTAAAGCTTTTCCAATCAATCTTAATTCTTTATTGGGTTGATGGGGACACTGGTAAAGAAAAAAATACATAAAATGCAATAAGAAATCATAATGAAGTGAATGTGGTATATATAGCTGGGAATTTAAAATCCTGACTGTAGCTCATTCCTAGACTACTAATCAGATTGTCAAATAGAGGTAGATGTACTAGGTTGTATCAATTTACAGCCAGGCTTTTTTGGCAGAGGTGGAGTGCATACCTCTCTTATGTAAAATCGAGATGAATTGCTCTCATTTGTCTTGTATCGGATTACAACTCTTGCTTTCAATTGACTGCTACTAACACTTAGACTGGCACCAAAATTGGCGAGAGAGTAATAGTCTAAGTATCACAACTGCAGCCCTTGCCTATGTCCCAATTTTTAAATAATTATTAATGCAAATGAAAAATTAACTTGTAGATGTTAATGAGAGCTGTCAATTTTTGCACTGGCCAATCCTCAATTCCGATTAACTTAGTTGTGAAGTAGACAAAGTGAAATGCAGTACTGTACAATGTGACATTTTCCAGATGATAAACAGTTGTGTGGTCCTGTCCCATAATCAGTTAAAATATAATGGCCCAGAAATTCGGGTCTCCACGGGTGAGTACGCACGGGGTACTCACCCGTAGGCCCGATGGAAGTGCCGGTTTCCTGCGTAAGGCCTGCTTTTTACAAGGTAAGTGGTGAATTAATTAAAATTAAAAAATGTTTTCCACAGGTTTATTATTTTTAAATACTTTAAAGCAAGGTAAGTTTATTTTTAGCCCAGTTAGAATATAAAATTATTTTTTTCAAAAATTTAAATTATTGTTTAAAAGTTATTTCATGTAATTTATAGTTTATTTAAAAAATGTGATTTAAATTTTTTTTTTATTTGAATGTTTAGTGCTATTTTGGGGCCGTAGTATTTATAAGTCTTGACAGCTCTTCCTGTCAGACTTATGAATGGGCTTTTCCCTGCTCCGATTGGCTGCCCATGGCCCACATGATCCCAGGGGATGCTTCGAACTAACTGCGCCCCTGGGATACGCAAGCACTGCGCGCCGGCAGCTGGACCAGGCCCCGGATCAGAATTCCACGGGGCCCGACAGCTCAACTGCCGGCGCACAAGGTAAGTGCAGGTCGGGGGCTTGCACCCGCGGGAAGCCCCCGACCCGAATTTCTGGGCCAATAAAATCTCTATACACCATCTTTTGGGAAAGACTTTATGGAACCGTCACTCCAAGGTACGTAGTTTCATACACCTTTATGAATAAGTAACCAAAATATAGGTTTCATTCTAGATATACTCCTAAAATAAGAATGAATGCAATACACATTTAGCAAGAGAAATAGGACTTACTTGATCTTGCAAAGACATCACAGGGTTATTTTTGGTTGTGTTGATATGCAGGACATGGTACTTGTTTTTTGCACACAGGTCGTAAGCAATGTTTGTGAAAGAAGTGCTGGCAGTTTTAGGTACACGATTGTAAAGGATGATTATGTCATCCACCTCATCCCCTCCTTGGTCCTGCCTTGGGTTGTCCATTGTGTGGCGCTGTTCAATTTCTCTGACTTCATGCCTTGCAATTGCTCTCTCTGGAAAAGAAAAACCCAGGACTTGAAGGCACACCAGCAATACTATAGCGGTGACATCTTAAGACTTCTGTACAAAAAACTATGGTAAAGCAGAAGGTATAATCAGTAAACTTTTTGAACAGCTACTTTGGAAACACGATTTCTTTTTCCAACTGAATTGTGCATTCCCCAGATTCTTATCTACACTTTACCGTTGATTCAAAGACATTTTGCTAGAAAATTTCAATATCCAGTCATTCAAATTAAATAAACACCAGCAATGACCTGTTGGCTGAATTGTTGTGTCTGTGTATAAGACACAGACTGCAGGAGAACGGTACAACAGGTGTTTACTCAACGTGGCTCACGCTGGAACTGATCTGTACAGATTACTACTCAGTGTTATATACAGGTGTGGTCACTGCCGGTACTGCAGTACACATGAGCTGTAAAAGATAGTTCCCCCCTTAAAGGTATATACATTACAATTCCTCCCCTTTTAGATTAACAGTACCATAACACTCATTTAACAATTAAATATCATACTAATTACAATTAACACTTTTAACATGCAACATTAGCTGAAAATAGTCTATTTATATATTCAGTCTTTGGGGAGGCTTCCTGATCCTTTCTGGATAGCGCCTTTCCCGAGTGTCTTGCTCTTGGTGCAGAGGCGATTCTGGCCCCCTGTCGTCGGTTGGTTCATCAGCTTCCGATGCTACTGTTTCTGGGGTAGATGCGGCCTGTACGTCGGGTTCATCACCAGGTACGTATGGGCGAGGCATGGGGTTGACTTGTTCCTGTGACTCTAGGATCTGGTCAGCATGGCGTCTCACGATGCTCTCCCCAATGTCCACTGTGTACATTAGTGGGCCCTGCCGTGTGCATATCGTTCCTGGCTGCCATTTTTCTGTTCGGTAGTCGCGGGCCAAGACTGGTTGCCCTACATTGAAGCTCCTTGTTGGCTTCTCATGGATGTACTGGAATTGCTTACTCAACATCTCTTCGTACATTTGGTCTGAGCAAATCCAGGCGAGATCTTAACCTTCGGTTAAAGAACATCATGGCCGGGGCCTGGTTGGTGACTGCATGTGTCGCATTCCGGTAGGCGAACAGGAAATTGTCCACCTTGTGCTGCAGCGGAATGTTGTCATTATACATAGCCTTTATTGCCTTCTTAAAGATTTGTACGAACCTCTCAGCCAATCCATTTGTGGCTGGATGATACGGGGCGGATGTGTAATGCCTTACCCCATTCTTTTTCAAGAACCTCCGGAACTCTTTGGACACAAACTGTGGTCCGTTGTCGGAGCAAATCTGTTCTGGCAAGCCATTCCTGGCAAAAATGGTCCGTAGGACTGCAATAGTTTTCTCCGTGGTGGTGGAGGACATTTTGATGACCTCAGGCCATTTCGAGTGCGCATCCACAGCTATTAAAAACATTGAGTCCATGAATGGACCAGCAAAATCAATATGCACCCGTTGCCATGGAGATGAGGGCCACTCCCATGGGTGTAGAGGGGCCTGTGGTGGTGCATTTTGGACTTTCTGGCATCCTGAGCAGCTCTTGGTCACGTCCTCGATTTGTTTATCGATTCCCGGCCACCACACATAAGCCCTGGCTAGGCTTTTCATTTTTACCCCTCCCAGATGACCCTCATGAAGCTCATTGAGCACTCTATCCCTTAACTTGGGTGGAATTACCACTCGGGATCCACACATCAAGGTCCCCCGGCACACTGACAGCTGTTCTCTCCTTGTCGAGAATGCTGGCAACAGTGAGTCGCCATGTGCTGGCCATCCCTTCACCGTCAAATCATATACCCGAGTCAGTGTCGGGTCATTTCGGGTTTCCTTTTCGATACAAGTGTTAGTTACCGGTAGGTATTCAACTATAGTCGAATGGAATATTTCGACAGGATCCACTGCTGGTGCTTCCGCCGCAGTAGGCAGTGGCAGGCGTGATAGCCCATCAGCATTTCCATGCTGTTTCGTGCCCTTATATTCAATCTCATAGTGGTGCGCCCCTACAAAAAGTAACCATCTTTGTAGTCATAGAAACATAGAAACATAGAGATAGGAACAGGAGTAGGCCATTCGGCCCTTCGAGCCTGCTCCGCCATTCAATGAGATCATGGCTGATCTTCGTCTGAGATCATAGCTGATCTTACCAGTTCAGTACCCCGTCCCCGCCTTTTCTCCGTAACCCTTAATCCCCTTAGCCTTCAGAAATATATCCAATTCTCTCTTGAAAATATTTATTGAATTAGCCTTCACAGCCCTCTGTGGCAGGGAATTCCACAGGCTATGAAGAAATTCTTCCTCATCTCTGTTTTAAATGATTTGCCCGCTATTTTTAGACTGTGGCCCCTGGTTCTGTGCTCCCCGGCCATTGGAAACATTCTCTCTGAATTCAGCCTGTCCAGGCCTGCCATAATTTTATATGTTTCGATGAGATCCCCTCTCAATCTTCTAAACTCCAGTGAGTACAAGCCCAAACTATTTAATCTCTCTTCGTAGGTCATTCCCGCCATTCCAGGTATCAGCCTGGTGAATCGCCGTTGCACTCTTTCCATGGCAAGAACATCCTTCCACAGATGGGGCGACCAAAACTGTACACAATACTCCAGATGCGGTCTCACCAGCACCTTGTACAGCTGTAGTAAGGTATCCCTATTCCTATACTCGAACCCCCTTGATATGAAGGCCAACATACCATTTGCCTTCTTAATCGCCTGTTGCACCTGCATGCTCTCCTTCAGTGACTGGTGCACAAGAACACCCAGGTCCCTCTGCACTTCCCCATCTCCCAATCTATTGCCATTTAGATAATAATCTACCCTCCTGTTTTTACCCCCAAAGTGGATAACCTCGCATTTATCCACATTATAGTGCATCTGCCACGTATCCGCCCATTCCCCCAACCTGTCCAAATCGCACTGTAGCCTCCTGACATCCTCATCAGAGCCCACCCCTCCTCCTAGTTTAGTGTCGTCAGCGAATTTGGAAATATTGCATCCAATTCCCTGATCCAGATCATTTATATATATTGTGAACAGCTGGGGTCCCAGGACAGATCCTTGCGGCACCCCGCTGGTCACTGCCTGCCACTCCGAAAACGAGCCGTTTATTCCAACTCTCTGTTTTCTATCCGCCAGCCAGTTCTCTATCCACGTTAATACTTTGCCCCCAATCCCATGAGCCTTAATTTTGCATGATAATCTTTTGTGTGGAACCTTATCGAAGGCTTTCTGGAAGTCAAGGTACACCACATCCACTGGCTCTCCCCCATCTATTTTACCAGTTACTTCCTCAAAAAATTCCAGCAGATTAGTCAAACACGATTTACCCTTTGTAAATCCATGTTGACTCTGTCCGATCCTTTCCCCATTTGTCAAGTGCTCCGCTATTTTATCCTTAATAATGGACTGTAGCATTTTGCCCACAACCGATGTAAGGCTTACTGGTCTATAATTCCCTGCTTTCTCTCTAGTTGCGCAGTCATCACCAGAACGCCCTTCTTCGGATTAAAAATGGAGACAAGAGGCTGGTGATCAGTCAGCAAGGTGAATTTCTGCCCGTGCAGATAGTGATTGAACTTTTTCACTCCCCACACTAGGCTGAGGGCCTCCCTGTCAATCTGGGCGTAGTTACGCTCGGCTGAGGTTAGTGATCATGACGCAAAGGCTATTGGCCTCTCTGAGCCATCCGAGAATTTGTGCGACAGCACCGCTCCAATGCCATAGGGTGACGCATCACATGCCAACCAAATTGGTAATGCCGGGTTGTAATGGGCCAATACCTCTTTCGATGTGATTAGTGTTTTGCTCTTCTGGAAAGCTTGTCTACATTAGTCACTCCACTTCCATGGCACCCCAGTTTGCAGTAGGGTGTTCAGTGGGTGTAGTATTGTAGACAAATTCGGCAAGAACTTATGGTAGTAGTTTACCAGCCCGAGGAACGACCTCAGTTGTGACACATTTTCCGGTGCTGGAGCCTTGACTACTGCCTCAATCTTCTCTGGGGACTTATGTAACCCCTCTTTATCGATAACGTGGCCACAATACGAGATCTGTTTTCTAAAAAACTCGCATTTGGGGCGGTTAGCTTGGAGCCCATATTCCTGCAATCTAGTGAGCACCTGCTCCAGGTTGGCAAGGTGATCACTGTCATTTTCACCAGTGACCAGGATGTCGTCCAAATAACACTGGGCCCCTGGGATCCCTTGCAGGACTTGTTCCATTGCCCTCTGCCAAATAGCTGGAGCTGATGCTACCCCGAATACCAGCCGGTTGTATTGGTAGAGACCTTTATGGGTGTTGATTGTGAGGTATTTTTTTGATGCTTCTTCTACCTCCATCTGCAGATACGCCTGGGCCAGATCAATCTTAGTGAAGCATTTCCCTCCAGATAGTGAGGCGAAAATATCTTCAATCCGCGGAAGTGGATATTGTACGGTGTGAAGGACCGGGTTCACTGTTACCTTAAAGTCCCCACAGATGCGAACCTTCCTTGGTTCCCCAGGCGTGCTGCTCAACGACTTTTTCATCACAGGGACAATGGGTGTAGCCCACTCGCTCCAGTCTACCTTAGACAGCACACCTGAACGTTCCAGACTCTCCAGCTCTGCTTCGATGGCTGGGCGGATCGCATAAGGCCTTAAAAAATTTTGGGCTTGCGTTTTCTTCAATTTTAATCGTCGCTGTCATGCCTTTTAGTGTTCCGAGTCCTTGCTGGAACACTTCTTTCGCGTCAGTTAGGATCTTTGACAGTCGCCCAGGTGTGACGTCGTCATCCTTTTTGTCAGCCACAGTCAGTGCCTGTATGGAATGCCAATCCAGTTGTATTTTCCGGATCCATTCACGTCCCAGTAATGGTGGTCCTCCATCTTGCAATACATACAGGTCTAGTTTTGGTGTTTCCTTACCGTTATATAGAACGGTCACCCTTATTTTTCCTTTGGGGTAGACTTTTTTGGCCCGTGTACGTCTTCAAAATAATTTTTGTGTCCCTCAAGGGTATGTGCGAATATAGCCGCTCGTAGTCCCGTCGGTTTATGACTGTTAGGACTGATCCTGTGTCCAATTCCATCTTTACCTGGACTCCTGCTATCTTGAGAGTGACCCAAATGGTTCGGTGATCCTCCGTTGTGATCACATTATGTAGTTTCAGACAACTCAGTTCCCTGCTTTCGGAGTCGTTATCACTCTTTTGTTCATCTGAGCTATTCTCTGTCATCTTATGTACCTTCTTGTACTTTTCTTTGGTAGGTTTCTTATTGCTGGTTTTCTTTCCCGACCTGCAGACTCGTGCTATGTGTCCTACTTTTCCACACTGTCTGCACACTTTGTCTTTGAACCAGCAATCATTCTGGTCGTGTGTTGTTCTGCCGCAGCGATAGCACTTCTCTGTTCCATATGACATTTCGTTTGTGCCATATTCTTGCGGTCTCTGTTGTATCTCTGCAGCGCCCCGTGCTGCTGCTTCATATGATAGTGCAATGCTGAAAGCCTTTTCCCGCATAAGGTCCTTTTCAGATAAAAGCCATTTTTGGGTTCCTTCACTTTGAAGCCCACACACAAACTTGTCCCTTAAGGTATCTGCCAGTCCCGCTCCAAACTGGCAGTGTTTCGATAGTTTGCGCAGTTCTGTTAAATAATCAGCATTGCTTTCATCCTTATGCTGGTTCCGTTTGTGAAACTTGAATCTTTCTGCTATCAGCAGCGGTATGGGGTTTAAATGTTCCTGTAATATCGTTACTATGTCTTCAAAACTCTTTTCCATTGGCTTCGTTGGGGTTACTAGATTTCGTAATTTAATGGGTGCAAAGACGTATGGTTTAACAATACCGACGCTTTCTTGTCATCTGACACCTCATTTGCCTTGCAGTATACCTCTATTCGTTCGACATATGTAGTCCAATCTTCGACTTCATTGTCAAATGCGGTGATACTGCCACTCTTCGGCATTTTGGGTGTGGTTTAAAATGGCGTCTCCCAATGGCTTAAAATGGCATCTCCCGCGTTTTCCTTCATCCCCGCTGCTGCCAACGCCGCTCCCGGCGGTTCTCGTGGCAATGGTGGCGCCCTGTAGGTTTCGCGCGCTTCTCCTGCGCTGCTGCCAATGCCGCTCTTGGCGGTCCTCGTGGCAATGGCGGCACCTCGCGGGTTTCTGCGCGTCTCTCTCTCCCTCTCTTCGACGCTGCTCGGCCCCTGAACACTGGCTGCGCCCTGTGCACTCTGCCCTCTCTCTCTCTCTCCCCCGTCGACGCTGCTCGGCCCTTTGCTGTGCCGCTCGGTCGGGCTCTAGCCCGCCGCTGTCTGGGAAGGGTCTGCGCACTACCTGTTGCCAGCCCGTTTCGCTGGACCACCTCGACTGGAAAGCCAAGCCTGGCTCTCGACAGCCTCCCCCGCAATTCTCGAGTCTCTGCTGGATGATTGGGCGGTTGCCCGTGGTCGACGCCCGAGTCTCTGGCCTTGACCTCCAATCCACTGATCTCCAGGAACGAATCCCCGGGAGGTGATGCAGAGTTGCAGGTAGGTTCGAACTTGCCTTGTCGCCAATGTTGTGTCTGTGTATAATAAGACACAGACTGCAGGAGAACGGCACAACAGGTGTTTACTCAACGTGGCTCACGCTGGAACTGATCTGTACAGATTACTACTCAGTGTTATATACAGGTGTGGTCACTGCCGGTACTGCAGTATACATGAGCTGTAAAAGATAGTTCCCCCCTTAAAAGGTATATACATTACATGAATGGCTGTTTCTGTGCTGAAAATACTACACAATACTATGAAACAGTACTGTGCAACAAAAACATCAAAGCAGCCATTGAAATATAAATGATCAAAAACTGAGCACCTTACAAGCTGGGCAATGCATAGTTCAGTAAGTTTTCAGAAGAAGTCAGATTGTGGTTTGCTTCCAACTGACTGCACAATTGTTCATAAAATATTGTGTAGAGAAAAGTTCCATCAGAATGTCTTGCATAGCAGGCAGCCACTTTCTGAGCAAACAGAATTGGACACTATGGGCTGGATTTTGTCAATGGGGACGTGATGGAGGCGGGACTCCCACTTTTTGGGTTGTAGTCCCGCCTCCATCGATTTGTGGCCAACCCACGCGATTTTCCCTTGATTGACCTTGTTGAGCCCGCCCAACGGGCTCAGCAGGCCAATTAAGGGACACCCGGTTACAGGTGACGACAGATGAAATGTCAATCCCTGACAAGAGCTTTTGACAGATTAAATATCAGCGTTTGACAGCTCTGTGAAGCTGTCAAACACTGACAATCTGACTTCTAACTTGAGTCCTTCTCCACAGACTCAGTTAGAAATCTCTCCAGAACAGAAAGCAGAATGCTGCAACTTTTGACAGCTCGCGGCCGTTCTGCTTTCTGTGCCGGTGAGATGAGGGACTTCCGAGACCTGAAGGAAGGAAGCCTGCATTAGTAAGTAAAGGTAAGTAAAACTTATTTAAAACACTTTACACACACCAAACACACTTACCTCTGCACTCATGCACCCATCACTCACCTGAACCCCGGACATCTCGAACCCTCCAAGCCCTTCAGCCCGACGGTCCGCCTCGCTAACTTGGCGTGGTATGGAGCCATCGGGCAGCCCACTTCAGGGCTAAAAAGAGAGATTAGGCCAAAAACTGCCTGTTCACTACCTGTCAACAGGCAATTAATTGGCACTAATCCCTTTCCCGCCTCAGGGAGGCGGCTCCCAGCAGAGGTCGGGTACCCGCCTCCTGGGAAACGGGCATGGAGGCGGGTTGGGGGCGGAAAGGGTTTGTGCCCCCTGATTCTGCAATTTCCCCCCCACTCCCGCCTCCACGGGGCTTGGAAATTCGAGCCCTATAGCCTGGTTCCTCTAACTCCATCTGCTCATTGAATCCACTCACTTGAGCCTCTTCCTAACTCTAACTTCCCCCCTCTAGAAATAGTAACTCCCAAAGAATGTCAGCAATTTTTGTCAGTCAGCAATCCAGACCGCAAGTTTTCCTTATCAACACAGACGGTGGAATCAAACTCCATAACACGTGGTAATCGCAAGAGAATTCGTACTCCTTCAGAGTCAGCCTTTCGTAGCTTGTGTAAGATCCATAGCAACAACTTATGCTAAAAGCATTTAGCAATGGATTTAGGAGTCCCGTCACATGAGCCCCATAGCTGTCAACTAACAAGGTTACTTTTCTGATAGCAAAATACAGCGGATGCTGGAAATCCGAAATAACAGGAAATGCTGGAAAAACTCAGCAGGCCAGGCAGCATCGGCGGAGAGAGAAACAGAGTCAACGCTTCAGGTCGATGACCTTTCGTCAGAACTGGAAAAAAAGCAGGAAATGGAAAGCAAGTTTGAGGGCTGGGAAAAGGGGGAGGGGATGAAAGAACAAAAGGGAAGGTCAGTGATAGGATAGAAAGCAGGAGAGATTAAGAGACGTTGAGGGACATTAAGAGATATTCAAGGCAAGGGGAGGTGGAAATGGGACAGGTTAAGGAATAAAGGATGGCTCGAGATGGGGTATGAATTGTGCTGGCAGAATGAAGGACAGCTGAAGGGAGGGAAGAAAAAACAAAAAGTGTGGATAAAAAGAAAATATATATATGTGATAGGGGCCGAGGTTATGATCTGAAATTGTTGAACTCTATGTTGAGTCCAGAGGGCTGTAGAGTGTAGTGTTACTTTTCTGTCTTGCGACGCCATGCTTCAGGTAATTTTTTATAAAACCTCCAACACTAATTAACTTCTGAAGGAATGAGGCTCTACACTTGTAAAATTAAATTTTCAGGGCCAGAGAGGTTGTTTGGCAGTAATTTTCACTTATCATGCCGTGAAAAATTCACTTACGCCTGAATGTACCAGCCCTAACTTTTCCTGGCGTGTTTAGTGGGTAACTAGTAGGTAAGTACCACAAATTCACACCATTGCATGTAGTTCAATGCTGAGTCTATCGAGGAGGTTCTGTTATAGTGCAGCCTGTGGAGGGGCAGGGTAATTAAGACTGCAACTTCTGGATTTCCGTGTTTAACTGCACACGTGCTTTCTCTGGAAGTTGCCGTCCGCTTTATTCCATAAAGTATGGTGAAAGCCGACAGTCTCACCGTTATTACCAACACAAAATCCAGGCCAATAGTTTTTGAGACAGCTGATCCACAATGCAAAATCAGGATGGGTTCCAAATTCTTCAACAAATTCATTCAGCAAGATTAAGTTGTTCACCCCAGGAAGGTTAACTGCTCTGGCCTAGTTGAACCAGACTGAATTCAAATTAAGCAGTAGTTTTTAAACTGGTCAGGACCCATTAGCAATTAGAATTCAAATAAACCAATAATTTAAATTAAAAGATTTGAATGAACAAATTTTCAATGCATTTTCAATGGGAGGTGTTTTTTTGTACAATTTCAATTTGAATTAAAACATTAAAATCAAACAACTTTGAATTAAGGCGACGACTGTACATGAAACGAGACCACGGTATGCAAGATGCACACATACCCGTAGCAATTCTAATCTCTGAAACGGAAGCCATCACCCAAGGATTTGCTTCTTGATTACTTTAACTCAAATGCACGCTATAATTTATGTTAGCACATTTAAACTTGAAGATCTTGTAAAAATATTAAAAACTGATCTTGCATTCTTGCCAATTTGCAACGTCACATTTTTGATTAGCTCACACACGTGCTTAAACTCAGATTTTCAAAAATGTTATTTGTTCTCAACATCCATGTTATGCACCATTTTAAACTGCAATGTCTGCTATTTTACAGAATGGAAAATAGGCTCAGGGATTTCTTTATGAAATAATTTGTTTCAATAAATCAGGGCTTCACGGTGCTGGCACAGGTGTTTCAAATGATCACCCACATGGCCTCCCCAATCAGGGATTCTTACAGATTTTAACTAAAACGAATTGTTAGCATAACCACAAACCATCCTATAACTTGTTAGCGATTTCTGAACCACTGTAATGAATATGTGTACGGTATTAACTTTGTCTAAATGCAAGACTTTTGAAGCGTGCATTCTAATTAGGAATGATGGTGAGGTTTTAAGCAAATGCGATAAGAAGCTTTGTACAGCTTCACTGAACATCTAAGCTTTTAAAGTAGCAAAAATCATCATTCTGCAGTCACAATTACCTACTTTCTAAATCCTAAATTGCTGATGCTATGAATTTGAATCCAGCTCATGCAAATACAGTAGGATTAAAGTTAAAAACTGAGAGGTCTGGGCAGGCTAAATGCTATCCCAGCTCTCCACAATTTGGAACTAACTGGAGAGTTCACTTAAAAGCCACCCAAGTGCTTCTTGGAATTGTCTTAATATAGCAGGGTTGGTGCACGGTTGTGGGTTTTGTGTTATACAAGGCAAATTCCCATATGCAGTGATTGAGAGGCATTTCCACCTGAATGCAGGCCAGAAGAGCCGGTTTTTTTTTATTCGTTCCTGGGATGTGGGCGTCGCTGGCAAGGTCAGCATTTATTGCCCATCCCTAATATCCTGGAGAAGGTGGTGGCAAGCCACCTTCTTAAAGCGCTGCCTCCACGTGTTGAAGGTACTCCCAGTGCTGTTAGGGAGGACGTTCCAGGATTTTGACCCAGTGACTATGAAGAAACGGTGATATATTTCCAATCGGGATGGTGTGCGACATGGAAATGATGTGTTCCCATGCACCTGCTGCCCTTGTCCTTCTAGGTGGTAGAGGTCGCAGGTTTGGGAGGTGCTGTCGAAGAAGCCTTGGCGAATTGCTGCAGTGCATCTTGTAGATGGTACACACTGCAGCCACAGTGCACCGGTGGGGGAGGGAGTGAATGTTTAAGGTGGTGGATAGGATGCCAATCAAGCGGGCTGATTTGTCCTGGATGGTGTCGAGCTTCTTGAGTTGCACTCATCCAAGCAAGCGGAGAGTATTCCATCACACTCCTGACTTGTGCCTTGTAGATGGTGGAAAGGCTTTGGGGAGTCAGGAGGCGAGACACTCGCCGCAGAATACCCAGCCTCTGACCTGCTCTTGTAGCCACAGTATTCATGTGGCTGGTCCAGTTAAAGTTTCTGGTCAATGGTGGCCCCCCCAGGACGTTGATGGTGGGGTTTTGGCAATGATACTGCTGTTGAATGCCAAGGGGCGATGGTTAGACTCTCTTGTTGGAGATAATCATTGCCTGGCACTTAAAAAATAAAAAAAATTCATTCACAAGATGTAAACGTCACTGGCAAGGCCAGCATTTATTGCCCTCGAGAACGTGGTGGTGAGCCGCTTTCTTGAATACAACCGAGTGGCTTACTAGGACATTTCAGAGGGCAGTTAAGAGTCAAGCACATTGCTATGGGTCTGGAGTCACATATAGGCCAGACCGTGTAAGGACAGCACATTTTCTTCCCTAAACTTGTGTGGCGCGAATGTTGCTTGCCACTTATCAGCCCAAGCCTGAATGTCATCCAGGTCTTGCTGCATGCGGGCATGAACTGCTTCATTAGTTGAGGGGTTGTGAATGGAAATGAACACTGCAATCATCAGCAAGTGTCCCCACTTCTGACCTTAAGATGGAGGGAAAGTCATTGATGAAGCAACTGAAGATGGTTGGGCCTTGGACACTGCCCTGAGGAACTCCTGCAGCGATGTCCTGGGGCTGAAATGATCGGCCTCCAACAAACATAACCATCTTCCTTTGTGTTTGGTATGACTCCAGCCAGTGGAGAGTTACCCCCCACCCGCCCAATGACTTCAATTTTACTAGTGGGCAATTTAACCCACGTCCCACCAATGCTGTTCAACCCCTGAATTCTCTAAAAACAAAAACGTATTTTTCAGATCTGCATTACTGTGAAGTACACAAATATAATTTTATCTTCAATGGGTAACAGCTTAACATAGCCTAAAAGTGCAGTCATCTGCACCTGCTATAACAAGATATGGTATTAATTTTCTTTGACGTTCTGAATTCCAGTATTGACCACAAATAACGAACAATATAGCTGGCAGCTATTATAATTGCAGTACCACAAAATGTGTGGTTCAATGTGAAATAGTTTCATGCAATAATCAAGAACTCCAGCCTACAGATTTAGAAAAATAAATTTAAAATTTCACCCCCATTAGTTACATCCAAAAACAGTACACCAAGAACACTGGAGAGCATCTTCACTACAATTCTCTCAGCTACTATTCAGAAATAGGAAGGGTTTAGATTCTTGCTTGAGGTATTATTAAGGTATCTTATGGAGATATTAGGGCAGATGATCAAAAGCTTGGTCAAAGGAGGGAGGTTTTAAGGAGCATCTTAAAGGAAGATAGGTCGAGAGGCGTAGAGGTAAAGGGAGGGACCTCGGCAGCTGAACGCACGCCAGCCAATGGTGGAGCGATTAAAATCAGTGATGTGCAAGAGACCAGAAATGGAGGCGCGCAGAGATCTCAGAGGGTTGTAGGGCTAGAGGAGGTTACAGATATAGGGAGTTGCGAGGCCATGGAGGGATTTGCAAAGATGAGAATTTTAAAATGAAGGCATTGCTCAACCAGGAGTCAATGTAGGTCAGCGAGCACAGGGGTGATGGGTGAATAGGACATAGTGCCAGTTTAAAAAAAAATTAATTCATGGGATGTGGGCATCGCTGGCAAGGCCAGCATTTATTGCCCATCCCTAGTTGCCCTTGAGAAGGTGGTGGTGACCCGCCGCCTTGAACCGCTGCAGTCCTTGTTGTGAAGGTACTCCCACAGTGCTGTTAGGGAGAGAGTTCCAGGGTTTTGACCCAGCGACGATGAAGGAACGGCGATATACTTCCAAGTCAGGATAGTGTGTGACTTGGGAGGCGGTGGTACTCCCATGCGCCTGCTGCCATGTTCTTCTAGGTGGTAGAGTTGCGGGTTTCGGAGGTGCTGCCGAAAAACGCTTAGCGAGTTGCTACAATGCAACTTGTAGATGGTACACACTGCAGCCACGGTACACCGGTGGTGGAGGGAGTGAATGCTTAAAGTGGTGGATGGGGTGCCAATCAAGCGGGCTGCTTTGTCTTGGATGGTGTCGAGCTTCTTGGGTGCTGTTGGAGCTGCACTCATCCAGGCAAGTGGAGAGTATTCCATCACACTCCTGACTTGTGCCTTGTAGATGGAAAGGCTTTGGGGAATCAGGAGGTGACACACTCGCTGCAGAATACCCAGCCTCTGACCTGCTCTTGTTGCCACAGTATTTATGTAGCTGGTCCAGTTAAGTTTCTGGTCAATGGTGACCCCCCCCCAGATTTTGATGGTGGGGATTCGGCGATGGTAATGCCGTTGATTATCAAGGGGTGGTTGTTAGACACTCGCTTGTTGCAGACAATCATTGCCTAGCACTTGAAGCACGAATGTTACCAGCCACTTATCAGCCCAAGCCTGAATGTCATCCAGGTCTTGCTGCATGCGGGCATAGACTGCTTCATTATCTGAGGAGTTGCGAATGGCACTGACCACTGTGCAGTCATCAGCGAACATCCCGACTTTGGACCTTATGATGGAGGGGAGGTCATTGATGAAGCAGCTGAAGCTGGTTGGGCCGAGGACACTGCCCTGAGTAACTCCTGCAGCGATGTCCTGGGGGTGAGATGATTGACCTCCAACCACCACAACCATCTTCCTTTGAGCTAGGTATAACTCCAGCCAGTGAAGAGTTCCCCCCCCCCTGCCGACTTCAATTTTATTAGAGCTCCTTGATGCCACACTCAGTCAAATGCTGCCTTGATGTCAAGGGCAGTCACTCTCTGCTCACCTCTGGAATTCAGCTCTTTTGTCCATGTTTGGACTAAGGCTGTAATGAGGTCTCGAGCGAAGTGGTCCTGGTGGAACCCGAACTGGGCATCAGTGAGCAGGTTATTGGTAAGTGCTGCTTGACAGCACGGTCAACGACAGCTTCCATCACTTTGTTGATGATTAAGAGTAGACTAATTGACATTAGACTGATTGGCCGGATTGGATTTGTCCTGCTTTTTGTGGCAGGACATACCTGGGCAGTTTTCCAGATTGGCGGCTAGATGGCAGTGTTATAGGTGTACTGGAACAGTTAGGATACAGGCAGCAGTTTTGGATGAGCATAGGTTTATGGAGGGCGAAAGATGGGAGTTCGAGCAGCAGTGTATTGGAATAGTCAAGTCTAGAGGTAACAAAGGCATGGACGATAGTTTCAGCAACAGACGAACTGAGGCAGGGGAAGAGTCGGATGGTTACGGAGGTGGAAGTAGGCGGTCTTAGTGATGGAGTGGATGTATGGTCGTAAGCTCATCTCTGAATCAAATACAACACCAAGGTTGCGAAGAGTCTGGTTCAGCCTCAAATATTTGCTACGAAGATGGATGGAGTTGGTAGCTAGGGAACGAAGTTCGTGGTGTGGAGAGAAGATAATGGCAATACCTAAAGTTTAACCAACTAAACCCAACACCGAGCACTGGCAAGCCTCCTAAATCCTTGTCCAATCAGGACCTGGATTGTCTGGAACTGAACAGCAAGAATCGCAGCCTAGACTGACAGGTCTACGCCTTCAGACTCCAATATTGAACCAGACGGAATGGTCAATCATCATTAGTGCCTTGTTTGTTTAACAATTTGACTGTAGCCTAAAGGGCTATGTATACAGACTGTAAAATAAGATGATACGTAACTTTATAAAGGACAGAAAAGATACAATTTAATGTACGATGCATTATTGTACAGGTAGGGTAGACCTGTGTCCCTTTTAAGGTCATAAGATCTAATTTGTTAAATAAAAATAAATTTGAAAATTAGAATGTACTGGTCAGTTTCAGGCTTCAACTCAGAAGCACACATCATTAAGATTGCCCTGCACCTTCAGAAAGAAAAAGCTTGCATTTATATAGCACCTTTGTGCACAGTAACATCGCAAATGACAAAGCAATAAATGACCAGTTAATATGTACCAAAGCAAAAGCTGCATGTACTAGACTAGATATATATGTACTAATATATGCTGGGCTGAAAAAATGTTGCGGATGCATTGGTCAGATTCTGGGATCTCCCTTCAGCTAACCAATTTACAACTCTAGGGGAAAGTATCAAGTCCAAGGCCGAGAGCCCCAGTGGGTTTTTACAACAACTTGTATTTATATAGCGCCTTTAACGTAGTAAAACGTCCCAAGGCGCTGCACAGGATTATTTTAAGACAACAAATTTGATACCAATCCACATAAGGATAAATTAGGGCAGGTAAGCAAAAGCTTGGTCAAAGAGGTAGGTTTTAAAGGAGCGTCTTAAAAGGAGAAAAGAGGTAGAGAAGCGGAGAGGTTAAGGGAGGGAATTCCAGATCTTAGGGCCTAGGCAACAGAAGGCACGACCACCAAAGGTTGAGCAATTATAATCAGGGATGCTCAAGAGGCCAGAATTAGAGGAGCGCAGATATCTCGGGGGGGGGGCGGGGCGGGGGGGGGGGGTTTGTGATGCTGAAGGAGATTACAGAGATAGGAAGGTGCGAGGCCATAGAGGGATTTGAAAACAAGGATGAGAATTTTGAAATAAAGGCGCTGCTTAACTGGGAGCCAATGTAGGTCAGCGAGCACAGGGGTGATGGGCGAATGGGACTTGGTGCGGGTTAGGACACAGGCAGCCGAGTTTTGAATGACCTCAAGTCCCATTCCCCAGGTTTGTTTTTCAGTCCAACTCTCAATAGTGCTTTTCTTTTTTAAATAAGCAAGGCTCTGGTGTGCTCCTTACTGCCAATGCAGTAGTGGTCATGATAAATAAAGATTCAAACAAACTTTGAGACAGAACACAGCATCTCATTTCAAAAGAAGTGATTAAGTGTTTGTCCCTTTTGAAGTTTGCTCAGGATACATTAAAAGATGTTTCTAGTTCAGAGGATGAACCATTGTTAATTGGATTCTCAAGAAAATATGCACATGGCAGGTTTGAAACTTCTAGCTCTTGGGACATTTAAAAGGATTAGAAGAATAAAAATGAAATTTCAACAGGCACAGGAACACAAGAGTAGGCCATTTATCCCCTCAAGCCTGTTCTGCTTCAATTAATTCATGTCTAATCTGTGTCTCAACTCCACTTACCCGCTTTTGCTCTATATCCCTTAATGCCCTTTCCGAACAATAATTTATCAATCTGTCTGGAAAATTTCAACTGACCCAGCATCCACAGCCTTATGGGGGAAAGAGAGTTCCCGATTTCCACGACTGGAGGAATATGCTAGATGTTAGGCAGTTCTTTTCCCAGAGAGTCGTGAACCTTTGGAATAGGTTGCTGGCTTATCCTGACTCTCTGCCCGCCTTCAAATGGGTGCTGGGACTGGTTCTTAGCCGAGGGTCAACCTTGATTGAGTTTCAATCGCCTGAGGGGGTTGGAGAGGAATTTTTCCAGATTGTTTTCCCCTTTCTGGCCCTGGGTTTCTTTTTCTGTATTTTTTTGCCTCTCCCATGAGATTACATGGCTCCTGGGAGGTAGCAAGAGCGTAGTCATGATGCTGCATGCATCACAAGTGTGCAACAGGCTTGATGGTCTTTTGCTGCCCGTCATTTTCATATGGAAAAGTGCTGCCTAATTTCAATTCTAAATCACCTAGTTCCAATTTTAAAATTATGCTCCATTATTTTGGACTCCGCACCAGAGGAGATAATTTGTATCTACCCTATCAAATGATTACTTCCAAAACAGCCAATTTCACAAAACATTTATAGAGATAATAAAAATATTTGCCAAAGAAATTCCTTACATTATAACTTAAACATTTCCAGCAGACACTTGAAATTTCCCCCTATCACATCAGTCATTATATGACAATGAACTGTAGAATAATCTGCAAGTCTTTTGTCTTCAACTTGATTTTCATTTTTTTATTTCTTCCACCATTTTCATTGAACTCTTCTAACTTTTGAAAATACTTTGAGGTACAAAGTCTTCAACCATTTGGAGCAGACTGAAATGTAAACTGTCACCTTTCAGGATTTCTTGGTCATTTTTCCAGACAAGATTGGGGGAAAAAATGAATTACATTTGATGTTGGGTTATTAAAAGCATAGCACATCCAGACAAGTTTTTTCCTAAAGGCTGAGCCAATAAGTAGATAAAGATGCTAATGAACTAACTGTGATGCTGTTCCCGCAGACTGTAAATAATGTCAGCTTATTTCAGCAATTGCAAACACTTCACACCAATGTTCCCTTTAAGCTGCTTGGCCGCGCTGCACCCTGCGCAGCGGGTGAGACGGCTTTTAAACAGAAAAAATGCGCATGTGCAGAATTTTGAATGGCCTGCGCAACCCGCTAAAGGGGCCGTGCGGGACAAAAAAAATTAGAGGGAACATTGTTCACAGCCAAAAATAAAATGGGTGTGAACAAAGATACTGCGTGCTGCGTATGCAGTCAGGTTTTGAAAGTAAAAACTGCGAGGGTTTTTGTTGCAACCAAGAGGTCAGAAATGCTAGGGGAACAGTTAGACATTATCTTGTTCAAGTTAAGAGAGATGACCCATTGATGACGTGTTCTTTATTTTGTATCATTACGTGAAGTCAAGTTGAAATGTTTGAATTAAGTGAGTCCGATCATAACTGCCATTGTGTTTGTTCAGCTTACTGTGAAAAGCAACTTATCGATTTGTTGGCTTTATTTGGTTGGTTTGCCTGTGGAGAGACGGAAGCCGTACACATTTTAAAGACACGAATATCTGGTTCAAGTCACAAAGGAGTCATATTGTTATGCCTCTTGGGTTACGCTGGCGTACAAGTAACTGCCCAGACTTTGTGGTGGGTAATGACCGTGAACTATCAGCGTTCGTAGTCATTACCCCTCTGAAGTGGACCGTAACTTCAGCATTTAGCAAAACGTGGCAATGCTGAAGTTGCAATCAGTCATTCACTGCTCCAACACAGGATGCACGATGGACCCCCTCCCATAGCCAACAATCAGTGAAATCAGTTGAACTGACAAAAACCTTGAGCTTTTCCACGCCAATATCGCAGTTAAATACCCCATTAAATGTTAAGCCTTGCTGGAATAGGTATAACTGGGGGTTTTAACAGCATATCGACTACTAAACAACCACTCTGGCCCCGAAAAACTAATTTATGTTTGTGGAATGGAAAATTTCTCCATGATGATAAAAATTACTAGATTTAAATTTGTTCCTATTTCAGCTTCTACCATAACCCTATGTGTATGACCCATCTTTATTTTGCTCTCTAACATTTTTTAAAAGTGCAGATAATCAGTGTTCTCCATTTCCTGGTTTGCTGTCTGTGAAAATTCTTCAATGTGATTGGCTGCTTAGCCAGCTTGAGGACATCACGCGGCTGCATCGCACTAGGAATCCCCTATTGACAGCGCTCCAATCAATTACACGTCGACAAACTTCAAGTTTTCAGAGATTGTGAGCTCTCTGTGGGCAGCTTGTTTTCGAGGTCAGATCTCAGTTGCATTGCTGCTGATCGCAAATTACTGGCCATTGTGCAGTGAGTTAACAGACTGCTTGTGGGAATGGCTGACGCCACTGAACCACAGCAATTATTTACGGCAGACCTGAATTTGTAAGGCTGAACTTTCTCAAATCATTTTAACTTCATTTACCAGTACCAGATGGGTTTTCTATCAGTGCTTTAATGATTTTCTATGAAACCACAATAATGAACGAGGTACATAAAGAACAGAAATTACACAACACATGAATATTTCACATCATTAGCTTGCTGTTAGTTACATTTTCATTGCCTGTGAAGGCAATGGCCAACCACAGTGAAATGTTTTAATTGCAGTTGATGAGCACTTTAATCTGTATCAAAGTGAACATTACAATGCATACATGTTTTAAAACGATATAAAAGTGAAAATCACACACTGATGATGAGTATGTAAGATCTTTTGTTTATGTCCTAAATTAAAGTAACCCGTTTCGCATTTCTTCGGATCGGTGAAAAAACTCCGAGTGTGACAGTTTACAGCACATATTCATGAAACATTCGCAAGGAAATCAAAAGTCAGGGCATTTTTTTTCCTCCATGGTGCATCAATATTCTTGCAGCCTTCATAAGGTTAAAGCTGATCAGCAGTTCGTGTGAAACTACCCTGACTGCATGTGCCAGCTTTCACTGCAATGAACAGGAGTGCAACCACTTAACTTGTAATCACAGGAAGAACCCCCGCATGCAAATGGCAGGTATTGACACAACTCGAACAACATTTCTCAATGCTCCTCTTTATAAAAAAAAAAAAAAAAAAAAAAAAAAATCTATGGGGGTGGTGACGGCTGGGACAAAAACCGAGAAAGGGTATAAAGACAAAGTTTAAAATATTTTAAGTCATCAAATTGGAACAGGAAAACAAAAACAGGTCTAGAATCTACTGGGATTATAGTACAGTAACCTCTTGTTTAAACGGCACTTTAATCATCTGGAATACTTTAATAGCCGGCAAAATAGATATAGCTCAGTACAAAACAACACCTCAATAACCGGTAATCTTGCCAATTCTACCATACATTTAACAGAACATTCTGTAGGCAAGTACCCAATTATACAGTACATTTCTTGATTTATTTTTTGTTTGTGTTAAAAATTGCCTTGGTAGGTATACCTCTCGGTTATCCAGAATTTTTCATCAACCGGCACCGTCCTGGCCCCATAGGTGCCGGATAAGAAAGAGTTTACTGTATTATGAAAAAAAAAAAAAAAAAAATTTTTAATGATTGCTAATGGCCAATATTACATACACATGTTTTTCTGGTTGTGCAATCATTGATCCATTAAAGCTTCAAATCTAATTAAGAAAACCATTATGCTAATTAAACAGATGGTACCAATTTTGTAAAATGTACTTAAATAAAAAGTTTCAGAAATAATTACCAAATGTATAAGTTACTACTTTTTATGTTCACAATACACTATTGTTAGAGTAAAACATATGGACGGATGCTTGAATGATGTGGCGACTGAGTGGTGCAGCAATAGCTGAAGAGAAAACCAAACTTCCCTCGGTTTACAAAGGGAGTTTTCTCCCCATTATTGACTACAAGCAGGAACCTTTTGCAACATTTCCACAAAAGAATCTATGGCCCCGATTTTCTGCCAGCCGTCAGGCGGGTTTTCAGGCAGGCAGGGGCCGAAAATCACAGAAATAGGGGGTCGCGACCACCCCTCACCCGCCTGATTCCCCGCCCGACTTTCGGACCACCGTTTCTCCGCGACCCGAATCAGTCCCGCCCGCCGCTGGTGGGAACTGGCTGTCGGAACACTAAATCAGCAATTATTACCATCTTTAAACCCATTTTCAGGGGCCGATGCGATTTGGTGGGGTTCCCCACGCTAAACACGCCTGCGGGGAACCCCGCTGATGAAACCTGGCATGAAGCTTGCCGGCTTGCTTGCAATTTAAACGGGGAGCATTTGTATGGTGAAGGACCTTGTTGCTGCAGGCTTGGGGCTACTTCTTCAAGGCTTAGGCACAGCTGTGGAAGGTTGGAGCCTCATACACTTTTCCAATGTGATCTCCTGGGAAGCCCCTCTCGCCACCCTCACTCAGCAGAGGCATCTACGAGAAGCATGGGATGCATTTTTTTCCTTCCCTTCTTGCCATTAGAGGATCTCCAGCAGCAGAGGTGGCAGCAGCAGAACCAGGAACAGCAGGATGAGCACCAGGCTGCTGCTCACTCACCTGAAGCTGCACAGGCCAGAAGGGGCCAGCGCTTGGAAGTGGCTTGAGAGCACCTTGCTGCGCTTTAGGGGGCAATGGGGACCCGTTTCTGCACTGGCAGTCCTACTCAGAAGGACTTCCATGAAGGTCTGCTTTCTCTGTTCAATAGATGGCCAACGCTCCTCAAGAGATGTCATTCTCTTATGAGCACTCACCATGTTTTCCGTACCCTGGCGAGTTATCTCCTCCATGGAGGTTGCCAACCTTTCCATGGTGATGCGTTCATGCGCCAATGACTCCACAAAGGCTCTGCTCATGGTCGCTATGGACTCCTCCATTCGCTCCACACTCGCAGTGACCCTGGAGACAAAACCTGCCAGAGACTCCTGCATCTGTGCATGGCGATCCATCACCTCTTCTCTTGCGGATGGACCCAGAGGCAGAGGATCGACATGCAGCGCAGCTGAGCTGGCAGAGTCCTGCGCCCTCCGACGAGGACTCTCCACTGCTGTCCCCGTCTCCAGAATCTGCTGAGGCTCACTTGTGAGCTGTGAAACACCAGGTGACAACACTACTCTATGTCCCGAAGGTCCCCCTGAGGTGTGAGTGTCTGCGCTGGTGCTGGGTGCGCTTACTTCTGCTGACGCTGCACCCTCAGAGGTTGCAGCTTCCTCTGAGGAGCCTGGCTGCACAGCCTCTTCCTCCTCCACAGTGGGGACGGGGGCTCTGGATGGTCCTGTGGGGGAGTAGAGGAAGGAGTTAGAGATGTGATGCCAAGGTTACATGCACATTAGAGTTGACATCTGCTACACCTGCATCCATGCAGCCTTGGTCTCAGTGGGAGGCCTCTTCCTGCCTGACCTAGGGACGAGGACCTCCCTGTGGGCCCTAACCCCATCCAATAATGCCTGCAGTGAAGCTTCGTCGAATTTGGAGGCAGCTCGGGGTCTGGCACTGGCCACAGCTGCTGCAGGCTCCTCTGCCATCCTGTATGGTTCGTTTGGAAGCCAACAGAGGAAGCAATGCTTGCTGTGGACCTTGCAAGCACCACGAATGACGACATCATACTGCGGGACTTTCTGACTAGAAATGGACAATTAGCAAGGCTGTCCACACGCTGGAAATTAATTGGCCACGAGGGAAAATTGCGTGCAGCTGGCTGACTTTTTTGTGTGTGTCAGAACCCCACATTCGGGGAATCCGACCATTTCCCACACAATCCACAAAATCGGGCCCTATGACTTCATACCTGAGCCTATTGTGCTCTTTTTAAAAAAAAAAACATCTTAGTTCAAGTAAACAATGAAATGCTCTTACAAAAGAAAGCTAGATCCCCAGTGCAGTACTACACTTACTAGAATATTGTTCTGCATGTACTATTTTGCAAAGAGGAAACATCAGTAAATGAGTCCAAAATGGAAAAGCAGCCACATGTAACTAATGATGATCTAGCACTCTGCCTGCAACTGTGCAATAACTGTATGGCAGATCTCTAACGGCTACATACTGTATTAGCACTTCAATTACTTCCCTTCTAGTATCACTAGACCATGCTTTTAAAATTCCGATACTTGAAGCATAACCTATATTGAATTGAAGGCTTAAATTTTCTAAAATTATATTCTTCACCTCTTTTTAAATGAGCTCAATAGAATGATCGGAATAATGTAACATAGAAACAAACCATTTGGCCCATGAAATTTGTGGCAATGTTTTTCTAGGTGAGCCGCCTATCCCCTTTACTACTCTGCTTTTTTTTTAAACAACTCGACAAATACTTTTTTAAAAACGATTTTTGGTCTCTGCTTCAATGACAGTTTGTAGCAGAGAATTCTACAGTCTAATCATCCTCTAAAGAATTTTGTTACTAACTTTCCATTTAATTCTTTGCATGATCGCAAGTTTGTGTCCTGGCATTACCATCTCACTGGCCAGTGGAAACAAATCACTAACATACCATTAGCCTTTATAATCTTAACTCAACATTCTCAGCCCCATTACAAAAAGCCCCAACTGATAAGTGTCAGTTGGGAAGAAAACCACATGAAGAAAGCCAAGACTATGTACAGGAAGTCCATTGGGCAGAGAGCTTTGGAAACTGACAGAAGAGCGCGCTCAACAATTCGGTTTTGAAATGCCAATTGCCAGTATGATGACCGACCAAGTTTATTCTCATTCTGGGTCACAAACTTCTGAGAGAATACTGGGAAAGTCTCCACTTCACATTCACTTACTAACTAACCTGAAATATAATCAATTCATACTATTAATTGCAGATTAAAGATTTCATTATGTAATTGTTGCACTTATAATCATACTTGTAAACCTAATGCGAAATGTCCTGGGCGGCCCTGGTTTAGGAGGTAAGATGGGAGGAAAATTAAAGGCTCATGGCTCCATCTTGCACAAAATTTTAAAAGGCCATTTCAGCATTTTCTCATAAAATAGCTGCCTGTAAAACAACAAGGCCAGCTTGGCAAGATTCCAGAGACCCTGATAAGGAACAAAAGCGAAGTCATAGCGAAGCCATAACAAAATCATAATTGTTCACTTCCCAGGCACGATAAATGAAGGACAAGGACTTCATGTCTTGTTTGAATTAGACATTGTTAAGGAGTGAAACACAGATGGTGTCAGAAGGAGGGGTTCATGGGGGTGATGGCCTGGCCTAGACAGGCGGGATCAGCAAGTACATGGCATCCCTGTAATTGGGTAGTGAAATTCAGGTGCAAGTCCATGATTGGGTTAACTGGTCACCATAGACTTTGCTGCGAAGAAGGGGGTCTCTTAGAAACAAGGACTGTGGAGGTAGTCGGCTGAAAGCTTGGGGCCATCCAACAGACGGGCCATGAAGGGAGGGGCTGGAGGAGGAACCACACGTGTCTCATCAGGCAGACGAGAAGCCAAGACCGACAGGGGTGGACTCATGGAGATTGCAACATTTCTACCCAGGGCACCTTGTTAACTACTGCTCAGATACTGCAATGTATCAAATCTTGCTTACACTGAATAAAGTATAATCACCGTCACCAATATGGGTCAAATCGAATCTTTTGGAACTTGAGTGAAAGGGTTAATTGGCACAGACCCAGAAACTCAACACGTTAAAAAAAAAAGTTTGAATATAAACTGGCAAAAAATTTATAGGCTCTGGTCACTAATTTAAATTTTCATCTAGGGAAATCTTGTGCTCATTGAGGTGAAGGATGGCAGAACTATGGAATATATGACTTGCTTATTTCAGACACAACAGTCTCAGCCATTAGCCACCTACTCTACACCAGTGGTTCTCAAACTGTTTTGGTTGAAGGATGTGGTTGTGGGTGATATTGAGGCTTGAGAGGATGCAGAGGAGGGTCACTAGACTAATTCCAAGTTTAAAGCATCTAAGTCTTCAAGATAGGCTAAAAGAGTTGCGACTCTACACTTTAGAGAAGCATAGACTTAGAGGTGATCTGATTGAGGTTTAAGATAATGAAGGGAATAGATTGTGTCCCAGTTGACAGTTTGTTCCAATTAAATAGGTTAGGGAGGACCTAATTTAATTTGTATAAGACTAGATCTAGGTTAGGTGTGAGGTGATACAGGTAGACTATCCTTTATCCGAAAACCTCGGGACCAGCCGTGTTTCGGTTTTCGGAAAATTTCGGAAGGTATTTTATAAGACTGGGAAATTTGTCGGGGGTGGGTCGGCGGGAGTCGGGGTCGGCGGCGGGGGTCGGGGTCGTGCGCACGACTTATGCTGACCCTCTGCTCAGCGCAAGTCGTGCGCCACTCTGGTCATGTCGTGCGCACGACTTACGCTGAACGAAAAAACCTTCGGTTTTTAGAGGATTTCGGTTTTCGGAAGTTCGGATAAAAGGTAGTCTACCTGTACTTCTTCCCCCCCCCCCCCCCCCAAGAGAACAGTGGACCTCGAACAGGCAGCTGCCTCGTGCAGTGGATGCGGATTTGCTGAATTCCTTCAAGCGAGAGCTGGACCTGTTTCTGGCCGGGGCGGAGATCACCTCTTACAAAAGGTAGGCACTGCAGGGAATTCAGGGCCAGAGCGATCTCCTGGACTACTTTTGTTCACCCAGATGGGTGAGAGGAATTTCCCAGATTTTTTCCCCCAAATTGGCCTGGGCTTTTTATCCGATTTTTTGCCTCTCCCAGGAGATCACATGGTTTCGGGTGGGGTGGAGTGTATATTTTGTGATACACAAGGTATCACAAGTGTGTGAGACAGGCTCAATGGACCAGTGGGTCTTTACCTGCCTGTCATTGTTCGTATGTTCGACCCCTTCTCAAATGGATTAGTAATCACGGACCCCCCATCTAAATTATTACCCCCTTGTAATGATACTGTTCCAGGATCTTCTGATGATAAATTGCAATATAGCTATAGTAACATTTACAAAGCAGGAATTTGTTAAGCATGTATGAATAAAATGAGTGATTTTAAAGCATTGATTTTTTTAAACTACAAATGCATTGGTTATTCAGTGTATTCAAGCGCTGCCCAGATTATGATGTCAGATTTGCTCCGTGGCCAGCCCTTGACCGTAGACAGACAGATCTAATGTAACGTATGTCCAACTTACAGGGCCTGTTTTTTTGGGCCATATCCCAACGCTGCTGCAGTCGCGGGTAGCCAGGACATGATCTTTATTTACAGATGGTCAGTTCCTCTACGAGCAGCTGGCCCTGCGCTTTTCCACCTCCGACTCCTGTTGCTGGCAGTGGCATTGTGGCCGCTGCTGCCCTGCAATCTTTTTCCCACCCACCTTCTCCTCTTCTTCCTGCAGTGCACTGCTGCCGCCATGGTAAGCATTCACTGCCCCATTCAGCAGCACCCAGCCGTTCCGCATCGGCTCGCTCTCCATCACCAATTGGGGTTTTTTTTGCGGACCCCCTGGAAAGTCTCTACAGGCCCCAGTTTGAGAACCACTGCTCTACACAATGTGTCTTTAGTTTCAACTCCAGTATAAAGATCTGTTACAGGCATTTTATGAGAGCATTTCCATTTCCCACACAGGTCTTCCTTAAAGCCTGGCAGAGTGAAATAGTCAGTTTAGTACAGGAAATTCTCGTTTAAACGGCACCTAAATATCCGGAATTCTCTATTAACCGGCAAAATTAATACTCTGAAAACACCTCAATAACCGGAAATGTTGCCGAGTCCGAGTCTCCCGCGGTGGCTGAGTTAGTCAGTGGGGGTAGTTCTCCAAACTGCCACTACTCGGCTTCTTGGCGCCGTCGGAAGTCCGAACACCTCAATAACAGGAGTCTGACTCTTTGTTTGTTAAAAATAGCCTCGGTAGATAACCCTCTCCGTCATCCGGAATGTTTAATCAACCGGCACTCCCGGTCCCGTCGGTGCCAGATACCGGAGAGTTTCCTGTATCAGATCATGGGTAAGTCTGTGCTGTGCACCTGTAGCCACCAGGAACTGTACTTAATTCAAGTCGTGAAAGCTCACAAGATCAACCTATAGCATCACTTTTCATCTCAATTAAAAAAAATCAGGGATCATGTGTGGTGCTATTTGTTCACAACATCTGTGTAAATGAAAAAAGTGAAAACCTTTTGGGCTTTCTGAATTATTTCCAAAAGGTACATTTGTCAAAACAAATAAATGCTCACTTTACTTGCATTCAAAAGTTAAATGCAATATGTACAAAAAACATAATGAAGGCGTCTTCAGCTATTCTCCATTTTGTTCTTCCGTTTTCTGGTGTGCAGTCATATATTCTACAGTTAATGATCTATTGCGGATTCTTCAAGATTTTCTACAGTAAGGCCTGCAGACAAAGGTTTACCCAACCTTCATTCTGAGGAAGGCATCTCTCATTTTACCAAAATGGAACCTACAGCACAAGTTTTGCATTACTGTCACTGAACAGTGTTAAAAATGGCGCAAATTATGAAAAGTAAAACAGTACAAATTATCGTCAGATAGCAAAATACTGCAGATGCTGGAAATCCAAAATAACAACAGAAAATGCTGGAAAAACTCAGCAGGCCAGGCAACATCCGTGGAGAGAAATTAGAGTCAACGTTTCGGGTCAAAACCCTTTATCAAGACTAAAGAGGCACAGGGAATGAAATAGATTAAGAGGCCAGGCTGGGAGAGAACAAAAGAGAAGAGACATTAAGAGGTATTCAAAACGAGGCGAGATGGTGATAGGACTAGTGGAGACAAAAGACGGCTCTAGGTTAGGTGTGAAATGTGCTGGCAGAGTGGGAGACAGCTGCCATGTGGGAGAGAGGGAAAAAGGAAAGGGGGGGGGGGCCAAAACAAAGGTGTGGATAAAAAAATATAAGTAAAAATGTAATAGGGGCCGAGGTTATGATCTGAAATTGTTGAACTCAATATTGAGTCCGGAAGGCTGTAAAGTGCCTAATCGGAAGATGAGGTGCTGTTCCTCGAGTTTACATTGAGCTTCCGTGGAACAATGCAACAGGCCAAGGAATTTCCCTGTTGAGGGGAGGAAGATTGGAGAAAAATAAAAATGCTTCACTCTACTACCACTCAGGCTTTTTGTAAACTAAATCAAAATGGTACATTATCAGTTGCAGCACTTCTGAAGAGCTGCACACAAGGACGTATTTGGTGTACATCACATCCCTACTTTACTGCTGGTTATTTTTAGTACAAATTCTTTAAGTTTCAATCCCTAAATTTAGAGGACATACATGTACAAAAGTGCAACTTACAGATCAAATTCAGAAGCACTTCCTTGTGTCCAAGTGCTTTTGAGATGTTGATGTGATACGCTGTTATATCAATGCATATTGTACGATTTGCAGTTTCTTCACAAATACCACAAAAATCAATGGGACAGTGAAAACTAATAGCATTAATACATTGTTTGAACTGTAGATAGGTTTGTCACCAGTGTTAATGGGAACAAGCAATTGCTCAGCTGATCTGGTTTGACTCTCACAATGCTAGTGGCACAAACACAAGATCAATATTGCACATATTAAGTATCCTTTTAAAGGTTTGAGTTTGAGACCATTTAGAATCTGCATGCTTGCAGGAGACAGTCAGACTGCTTTTTCTTTGGACAAATATCAGCCCTAAAACCGTGGCAGGTATTTGAGAACTGTAACTGATCAAAAGCTATCTATCTTTTTTTCTAAAAAGTAATGTATTAACTTAATTATAAATTTTCTTGTTCTTAATTACGGTGTCAGGAAATAACAGTTACAGGAACATTACTGGCTGTTCTGTAAGCAATAAAATCAATCATTCACAATAATCAGCTAGACGTTAAAAAAAAAACAACAGACCGTAGCATTAAGCGTCTGGTATAACAGCCAAGATGTTAAAAAACTTAGTGGGTAGTGTGGAAACTGGGCTGTGCACTGGATTAGGTCACGGGAATGGTAGCATAGTGGTAATGTCACTGGGCTAGTAATCCAGAGGCCTGGGCTAATGATCCAGAGACGTTAGTTCAAATCATACCACGGCAGCTGGGGAATTTAAATTCAGTTAATTAAATAAATCTGGAATAATTACTAGCATCAGTAATGTTAACCATGAACCTATCGGATTGTCATAAAAACCCATCTGGTTCACTGATGTCCTTTAAATCAACCGCCCTTACCTGGTCTCGCCTGTATGTGACTCCAGACCCACAACAAAGTGGTTGACTCTCAACTGCCCTCTGAAATGGCCTAGCAAGCCACTCAGTTGTACGAAAAACAATAAAAAGAATGAAACCGGACGGACCACCCGGCATCAACCTCGGCACCAGCTACCATCTGGGGACCTGTGCCAAAATTGGGAGAGCTGTCCCACAGACTAGTCAAGCAACAGCCTGACAGTCATACTCACAGAATCATATCTTTCAGCTAATGTCCCAAACTCCTCCCACCGGCAGGACAGACCCACCAGGGGTGGCAGCACAGTGGTATAGTCAGGAAGGAGTAGCCCTGGGAGTCCTCAACATTGACTCCAGACCCCATGAAACCTCCTGTGATTACCACCTCCCTCAGCTGACGAATCAGTACTCCATGTTGCACACCACTTGGAAGAAGCACTGAGCTAGGGCACAGAATGTACTCTGGGTGGGAGACTTCAAGTCCACCACCAAAAGTGACTCGGTAGCACCACTACTGACCGAGCTGGCCGAGTCCTGAAGGACATAACTGCCAGTCTGGGTCTGCGACAGTTGGTGAGAACACCAACACGAGGGAACAACCTACTTGACCTCGTCCTCACCAATCTACCTGTCGCAGATGCATCTGTCCATTGGTAGCAGTGGAGACGAAGTCCCGTCTTCAGACTGAGGACACCCTCCATCGTGTCGTGCAACACTACCACCGTGCTAAATGGGATAGATTCAGAACAGATCTAGCAGCTCTAAACTGGGCATTCATGAGGCGCTGTGGGCCATCAGCAGCAGAATTGTATTCCACCACAATCTGTAACCTCATGGCCCAGCATGTCCCTCACTCTACCATTACCATCATGCCAAGGGACCAACACTGGTTCAATAAGGAGTGTAGAAGAGCATGCCAGGAGCAGCACCAGGCACACATAAAAATGAGGTACCAACCTGGGGAAGCTGCAACACAGGACTACATGCATACTAACAAGAGGAAGCGGCATACTATAGACAGGGCTAAATGATCCCACAATCAACGGATCAGATCAAAGCTCTGCAGTCCTGCCACATCCAGTCGTGAATGGTGGTGGACCATTAAACAACTAACGGGAGGAGGCTACTCCATGAATATCCCCATCCTCAATGATGGTGGAGCCCAGCATGTGAGTGCAAAAGACAAGGCTGAAGAGTTTGCAACCATCTTCAGCCAGAAGTGCCGAGTGGATGATCCATATCAGCCAAATCCTGAGGTCGCAACCATCACAGAAGCCAGTCTTCAGCCAATTCGATTCACTCCACATGATATCAAGAAACAGCTGAGCTCACTGGATACAGCAAAGGCTATGGGCCCCGACAACATCCCGGCTATCGTGCTGAAGACCTGTGCTCCAGAACTAGCCGCACCTCTAGCCAAGCTGTTCCAGTACGGCTACAACACTGGCATCTATCCGACAATGTAGAAAACTGCCCAGGTATGTCCTGTCCACAAAAAGCAGGACGAATCCAACCTGGCCAAATACCGCCCCATCAGTCTCTCAATCATCAGCAAAGTGATGGAAGGTGTCATTGAAAGTACCATCAAGCAGCACTTACTCACCAATAACCTGCTCACAGATGCCCAGTTTGGGTTCCGCCAGGACCACTCAGCTCCAGACCTCGTTACAGCCTTGGACAAAAGAGTTGAACTCCAGAGGTGAGGCGAGAGTGACTGCCCTTGACATCAAGGCAGCATCTGACCAAGTGTGGCATCAAGGAGCCCTAGTAAAACTGAAGTCAATGGGAATCGGGGTGAAAACGCTCCACTGGCTGGAGTCATACCTAGCACAAAGGAAGATGGTTGTGGTGGTTGAAGGTCAATCATCACAGCCCCAGGACATCGCTGCAGGAGTTCCTCAGGGCAGTGTCCGAGGCCCAACTATCTTCAGCTGCTTCATCAATGACCATCCCTCCAAAGTAAGGTCAGAAATGGGGATGTTCGCTGATGACAGCGCCATTCACAACTCCTCGGATAATGAAGCAGTCCACGCCCGCATGCAACAAGACCTGGACAACATTCAGGCTTGGGCTGATAAGCGTCAGGTAACATTCGCGCCACAGAAGTGCCAGGTAATGACCATCTCCAACAAGCGAGGGTCTAACCACCTCCCCTTGACATTCAACGGTATTACCATCGCCAAATCCCCCACCATCAACATGCTGGGGGATCACCATTGACCAGAAACTTAACTGGACCAGCCACAAATACTGTGGCAACAAGACCAGGTCAGAGGCTGGACCAGCCACAAATACTGTGGCAACAAGACCAGGTCAGAGGCTAAGTATTCTGCGGCGAGTGTCTCACCTCCTGACTCCCCAAAGCCTTTCCACCATCTACAAGGCACAAGTAAGGAGTGTGATGGAATACTCTCCACTTGCCTGGATGAGTGCAGCTCCAACAACACTCAAGAAGCTTGACACCATCCAGGACAAAGCAGCCCGCTTGATTGGCACCCCATCCACCACCTTAAACATTCACTCCCTCCACCACCGGCGTACCGTGGCTGCACTATATACCATATCAGGGTGTGCCATGTACACCCTCAAAGTCTCCTTGAAAAAGTGCTACATCCCCTCCAACACCTGGGAATCCCTGGCCCAAGACCGCTCAAAGCGGAGGAGAAGCTACCGGGAATGCGCCAAACACCGAGTCTCTTCACCGGGAGCAAGCGCAAGCAGCGCACGTCAACCCAAGCACCCCACCCGCCCACCCCTTCAACCACCGTCTGTCCCACCTGTGACAGAGACTGCAGGTCCCGCATTGGACTCATCAGTCACCTGAGAATTCATTTTTAGCATGGAAGCAAGTCATCCTCGGTTCTGAGTGACTGCCTAAGAGAGCGAGAGAGAGAGAGATGTACCATCTACAAGATGCACTGCAGCAACTCGCAAAGGCTTCTTCGGCAGCACCTCCCAAACCCTGATCTCTTCCACCTAGAAGGACAAGGGCAGCAGGCGCATGGGAACACCACCACCTCCAAGTTCCCCTCCAAGTCACACACCATCTGACATGGAAGTACATCGCCAATCCTTCATCGTCGCTGGGTCAAAATTCTGGAACTCCCTCCATAACAGCACTGTGGGAGTACCATCACCACACGGACTGCAGCGGTTCAAGGCAGCGGCTCACCACTACCTTCTCAAGGGCAATAAATGCTGGCCTTGCCAGTGACACCCACATCCCATAAACGATTTAAAAAAAACTGGCTTTTTACCTTTGGGACCTACATTCAAATCCAGCCCAGATTGATGGGATGAAATTTTCTTCCATCTGCAAGCCTCCTGAGCAAAAAGGCTAAATTAGGGCCATAAGATGGCTGGTGTGGGAAATGGAACAAATGTCTCACTTGCACGGTAGGGGTTTTCTTCTGAGGTTGGGGCTGAAGTAAACTGTTGGAATGGAGAGATTTTTACTCTGGGTTTGGCTGTGCTATATATACTTGAGATCTGGGAGAGCTCAATACTAACAAAGTGTGCCTGAAATAGGAGGAGTACATTTTCCAGCACTAGCATTTTTATTATGCATTAAAAAATGTTTTTTTTTAAATTAAACGGGATCCTATAGTTGCTCTCCAGCTGAAGCTGGGCCCCTGAAGATTTACACCACCTATTTGTTCACACGCAGTTTCTTCCTACCAAGCAATGTTCCCTTTAATTTTTTTTGCGGACCATTCAAACTACCACGCCTTTTTCCAGGGTTCAGCAAGCTCCTTTGTCTTAGGGCCTATAAAAACAGGCTTTGCAATGTGATTTTGCACTAAGAGTGGTTTAAACAGAGTGCTGCGAGTTGGGTGAGGAGAGCAAGGAGGAGCTCCCTTGCTTTGCCTTTCCTAACTTTTCACCCTGTAGGAATTGGTTCTTACTTTACACCAAGGAAAAGTCCGAAAGTGGGAGCAGTCCAACAACAACAACTACGAAACCGCTAAAGTGACGTCACAACTAGGGAAGGAGCCGATTGGTAAGTAGGACCTGGTGAGTATTTCTACAGTCCAGTTGTTAAAGTAAAAGTAAGGTCTCTAGTTTAGAGTAAGTAGTGTTTAAAGGGATGTAAGGTCCCTAGGGTATTTAATATTCTTTAATTTAAAGGGAGTAAATTAAGGGTTGGATATGGCAGGGCAACTCGGCAGCGTGGAATGCTCCTCCTGTGCTATGTGGGAAGTCAGGGACACTTTCGTCCAGGGCGAACACATGTGCAGGGAGTGTCTCCAGCTGCAGCTACTCGAAAACTACGTTTCGGAGCTGGAGCTGTGGCTGGAGTCACTGTGGAGCATCCGCGAAGCTGAGATCTTTGTGGATAGCACGTTTAACGAGGTGGTCACACCGCAGGTAAAAAGTGCACAGGCAGACAGGAAATGGGTGACTGCCAGACAGAGTAAAAGAACTAGGAAGGTAGTGCATGAGTCCCCTGGGTCCATCTCCCTCCAACAGATTTTCCATTTTGGATACTGCTGGGGAGATGGTTTCTCAGGGGAATACAGCAAGAGCCAAGTCTGTGGCACTACAAGTGGCTCAGCTACACAGGAGGGGTGGAAAGAGAGTGAGAGAGCAATAGTGATAGGGGATTCTACTGTAAAGGGAACAGATGTTTCTGTGGCTGCAAACGTGACTCCAGGATGATATGTTGCCTCCCTGGTGTCAGGGTCAAGGATGTCACTGAACAGCTGCAGGGCATTCTGAAGGGGGAGGGTGAACAGTCAGAGGTCATGGTTCACATTGGTGCCAATGACATGGGTAGAAAGAGGGATGAGGTCCTGCAACAAGAATTTAGGGAGCTAGGTAGCAGATTAAAAAGCAGGACCTCAAAGGTTGTAATCTCTGGATTACTCCCGGTGCCACGTGCTAGTGAGTATAGAAATAGGAGGATAGAACAGATGAATGCGTGGCTAAAGAGTTGGTGCAGGAGGGAGGGCTTTAGTTTCCTGGATCACTAGGTCTGCTTCTGGGGAAGGTGGGACCTGTACAAATCGGACGGGTTGCACCGGAACCGGACCAACATCCTTGCGGGGCGGTTTGCTAGTACGGCGGTGGGGGGGGGTTTAAAACTAACTTGGCAGGGGGATGGGATACGGAGTGGAGCTATAGTAGGTGGTGATGCACAGCCAAATATAGAGGAAAAAACAAGTCAGCCTGGAAAGCAACGACACAAGGGAGTATGGATAGGCTGGATGGAGTCAATTACTGCTGTAAGGAGGGATGATATCTTAGCAGGTTCCTCTAATGCGGCCATAGGGGTAGAACTTAAAAACAAGAAGGGGGCAAGCACTTTGCTGGGAGTGTACTAAAGGCCCCCAAACAGTCAGGGGGTGCTAGAGGAACAGGTATGTAGGCAAATCTCAGAAGTATAGAAATAATAGAGTAATAATAGTAGGGGATTTCAACTTCCCCAATATTAACTGGGATAGTCAGAGTGTGAAAGGCTTAGAGGGTGTGGAATTCATCCAGGAGAGCTTTTTGAGCCAGCATGTAGAAAGTCCTACAAGAGAGGGGGGGCGGTGCTGGACCTAATTCTAGGGAATGTACCCGGTCAAGTGGTAGAAGTGTCAGTAGGAGAGCATATTGGTGACAGTGACCATAATTTGGTGAGATTTAAGGTCGTCATGGAAAAGGACAAAGATGGACCGGAAATAAAGATTCTAAATTGGGGGAAGGCTGATTTTTAATATGAGGAGGCAGGATCGGGCCAAAGTGGACTGGGGTCAGCTACTTGCAGGAAAATCCACATCAGAGCAGTGGGAGTCTTTCAGAAAGGAAAGAGAGAGAGTACAACGCCAACATGTTCCCATAAAGGTCAAGGGTGGAACCAACAAGCCCAGTGAATCCTAGATGTCAAGGGATATACAAGAATGGATTAGGAAAAAAAGGGAGGCTTTTGGCAGATACAAAGGACTAAAAACAGTGGAAGCCCTAGAGGAGTATAGAAAGTGCAGGGGGGTACTTAAAAAATAAATTAGGAGAGCGAAGAGGGGGCATGAAAAAACACTGGCGGGCAAAATAAAGTAAAATCCCAAGGTGTTTTATAAGTATATTAAGGGCAAGAGGATAACCAGGGAAAGAGTAGGGCCCAAAGTGGCAATGTGTGTAGAGCCAGATGATGTAGGTGAGGTTTTAAATGAATATTTTGCATCTGTATTCACTATGGAGAAGGGTGATTTAGGCATAGAAATCAGGCAGGGGGATTGTGATATACTTGAACAAATTAGTATTGAGGGGGAGGAGGTACTAGCGGTTTTAGCAGGCTTAAAAGTGGATAAATCCCCAGGCCCAGACGAGATGTATCCCAGGCTGCTGTGTGAGGCAAAGGACGAGATTGCAGGGGCTCTGACACAAATTTTCAGAACCTCTCTGGCCACGGGGAGGTGCCAGAGGACTGGAGAACAGCTAATGTAGTACCATTATTCAAGAAGGGTAGTAGGGATAAACCAGGGAATTACAGGCCAGTGAGCCTAACAGCAGTAGGGAAATTATTGGAAAAAATTCTGAGGGACAGAATTAGTCTCCACTTGGATGGGCAAGGATAGTCAGCATAGCTTTGTCAGGGGGAGATCATGTCTGACCAATTTGATTGAAGTTTGAGGGGGTGACTAGGTGTGTGGATGAGGGTAGTGCAGTTGATGGACTTCAGTAAGGCTTTTGACAAAGTCCCACATGGGAGACTGGTAAGAGCACATTGGATCCAAAATTGGCTTAGTAGCAGGAGGCAGAGGGTGATGGTTGAAGGTTGTTTTGTGACTGACTGGAAGCCTGTGTCCCGTGGTGTACTGCAGGGATCGGTACTGGGTCCTTTGCGGTTTGCATTAATGATTCAGATATGAATGTAGGAGGTATGATCAGTAAGTTTGCAGATGACACAAAAATTGGTGAGTGGTAAATAGCGAGGAGGGAAGCCTCAGGCTACAGGAAGATATAGACGGGTTGGTTAGATGGGCAGAACAGTGGCAAGTGAAATTTAACCCTGAAAAGTGTGAGGTGATGCATTTTGGGAGGACGAAAGGCAAAGGAATACACAATGAATGGTAGGACCCTAGGAAGGACAGAGGATCAGAGGGACCTTGGTGTGCAAGTACATAGATCCCTGAAGGCAGCAGAACAGGTAGAGGTGGTGGTTAAAACTGCATATGGGATACTTGCCTTTATTAGCTGAGGCATAGAATATAAGAGCAGGGAGGTTATAATGGAGCTGTACAAAACGCTAGTTAGGCCACAGCTGGAATACTGTGTGCAGTTCTAGTCGCCACACTATAGGAAGGATGTGATTGCATTGGAGAGGGTGCAGAGGAGATTCACCAGGATGTTACCTGGGCTGGAGCGCTTCAGCTATGAAGAGAGACTGGACAGGCTGGGGTTGTTTTCCTTAGAGCAGAGAAGGCTGAGGGGGGACCTGATTGAGGTGTACAAAATTATGAGGGGCATAGATAGGGTAGATAGCAAGGAACTTTTCCCCTTAGTAGCGGGGTCAATAACCAGGGAGCAAAGTTTCACGGTAAGGGGCAGGAGGTTTAGAGGGGATTTGAGGAAAAACTTTTTCACCCAGAGTGTGGTTGGAATCTGGAACTCACTGCCTGAAAGGGTGGTAGAGGCAGGAACCCTCAACATTCAAGAAGCATTTAGATGAGCACTTGAAACGCCATAGCATACAAGGCTACAGACCAAGTGCTGGAAAATGGGATTAGAATAGATAGGGCTTGATGGCCGGTGCGGACACGATGGGCCAAAGGGCCTCTTTCTGTGCTGTATAACTCTGACTCAAAGCTGGTTCACCGGCTGTGTGGGAGCAGTAGAGTGCTGTGCAGTTGTGCAGCTTAAAGGGAAGCTGCTACCAAGCTCTATGATCAGTCAACGATGGCTATAAAAAGCATCAGTGTTCCAGGTTCTCATTTCTCGCCTCCACAGCACTCCTGTTCCAATTCCAATAAAAATCACTCAAAGCTGAATAAGGGTTTTCCAAGCCAGTGAGTTAGAGGAGTAGATTCATAACAGTTGGCACTCTATGGTGCATAATCACAGGCTTAGAAACTGTTTGTAACCAAGACTTATCCTGGGTTGGCACTAATATATTGCTGGAAGCTGAAAGGCAAGGTAGTTTGCAACAGCAATTCTGCTCGATATATTTCATGCAGAATTCTGATGGAAAGCCATATCTGCTATTACTCCACTTAAGTTCTCATGGGTGCCCATTGATAATGGCACTAGCATAGTGCATTTGTGTGATATTGGTGTCAAGATTAACAGACCTAGAAGCTGAATATGCTCACTTCAAAAGGGAGTATTTGTTCCAAGAAAAATGAACTCTTCATATTCAGGTATGAACATCTCTTCTTTCCTCATGTCCCTCTTTGCTTTATCTGCTAGCAAATTGCAGAGTGCCAAGGTATCTAGATTACAAGGCTTACTGCATGAACAGCCTGAAAAATCCATTATATGCATGAGGCAGTGTGCTGGCATCTTTCTGCTCAGACTATATAGGGCTCAAGTAATTTTGTGTTGTGTAGAAGAGTAAAATTAGACCTCATTGTTTGCCAAGTTACAGAATTTAAACATCTCACAATTCAGCTATTAAGTGGAAGCAATAGCAATGTGATGTGTACCAAATTCCACAACATATTAAAAGTAATTTTACGAGAGCATCTAGTTTACTATTTTAGGGATTCTAGCACTTGTACTGCAAAGAGATTTGAGATGAGGTGTAACTGCACAACAGTAATGCAGGGCGTGTAAAAGATTACCTACCAGGTAGGTTCATCGTCATTCCAGAAATGATATGCATTCATCACACCATATAACCTAGCTTAATAGGTTCTGCTGAGCACATTAATGTAATATTATGACAATGTAGATAGGCAGAACCACACATACATGGGAGTTACAACATGGAAACAGGCTATTCGGCCCAGCCTATCCGTGTCAGCGTTTACACTCTAAGTGAGCAAATAGTTCTGATCATATTTACCCACCCGGTTCCGAAATCCCTTGAACCCCTGTCCTTCGTCCTCCTATCTAATCTTCAATGCTGACGTAGATTCTGCCTCAACCATGAACCCTGGATGTGAATTCCACAGCCTCACAATTCTGTGAAGTTTTTTCCTGCCCTCGGTTCTAAACTTCTTGCAGTTAAGCTTGTATGTATCGCCTCTCATTTTTGACCCTTCAATTACTGGAAAGTCTGCATCTATCTACCTTTGTCCCATCCTTTCATAATTGGTGTTACTCTAATGAAAAGAGACCCAATTTTAAGTCTTCCTTTGTATTTCCTCATACCAGGCAGATGTGGTCTCCTACTGCTACATCATAAAGTCTGAATGTGGCACTGCAGTAGCTGGTTTGGGCCTGAAGATGAACTGAAATGAACTAACCACTTATCAATAAACTGCCCCCCACTCCACACCAACTAACTATACCCCCTGTTGGGCCACAGGGAAGAATGGTGGGAGCCTGGTGTATGGAAGAATGAATTTGAGCCTAAATAATCTATTTTTCTTCCTCATTTGGCATCCTCCAAACACTATTTTAACATATCAAAGTAGTGCAATTTAACAGTGGGAAACCCCCTGTATAATAGACAGAATATCAGCCATCAGGATGAATCAGTTATGTACTGCAGGTAAAAATGATAGTACTTACAGCACAGAAACAAGCCAGATGGCCCAACTGGTCCATGCCAGTGTTTATGCTCCACACGAGTCTCCTCCCATCCCTCTTCATCTAACCCCATCAGCATTACCTCATCCCTTTCTCCCCTATGTGCTTATCAAGTTTCCTCTTAAATGAATCTATGTTATTCGCCTCAACCACTCCTGGTGATAGCAAGTTTCATATTCTAATCACTCTCTGGGTAAAGAAGTTTATCCTGAATTTCTTATTGGATTTATTAGTGACTATCTTATGTTTTTGGCCCCTAGTTTTGGTTTCTCCCACGGGATGTATCTTCTCTACGTTTACCCGATCAAACCTTTCATAATTTTAAAGACCTCTATCAGGTCACCCCTCAGCCTTCTCTTTTCTAGAGAAAAGAGCCCCAGCCTGTTCATTCTTTCCTGGTGGATATAACCTCTCAGTTCTGGTATCAGCCTTAAAAATCTTTTTGTTGCTCCTTCCCCAGTGCCTCCATCCTTTTTATAATATGGACACAAACTGTGAAGTAACCAAGGTTCTATACAAGTTTAACATAAATTTCCTGCTTTTCTATTCTATTGCTCTAGAATGAACCCCAGTGCTTGGTTTGCTTTTTAAAAAAAGCCTTATTAACCTGCACCGCTGCTTTGTGATTTATGCATCTGCACCACTAGATCCCTTTGCTCCTTTATATGTATGATGATGATCTACAAAAAGGACTCAGTTCACTAATTCCGAGCCAAAATTAGGCAGCTTTCCATACAAGAAAAAACAAATTCAGAGGTTCAGTCTGCAATTGGATCAGGAGCAATAGTGACCCCCTTCCTGATGTTTTAAACTCGTATCTGGATCGGTTTTAATCTCTTCCCCCTCTTCAATCTTTCTGCTGTTGGAAGATCAGATCAGTGAGGGTTTCAGAGCAGTTAGAAAAATCCTACCAATTTTAGTGTAAAGAACAAACTGTTGTGCAGCGACAGTCCCGATACATGAACTGCCTGAAATAAATGGAGCACTGAAGACACTATAACTGGCAACTTTGAAATTGACACTAGTGCAAATGGATAATGGTTGTCGCTTTTTGGCTAACATAAGCGACTGCCCATTTTATGGCCCGTATTTTCCAATCCCTACATGTGTACACAAGCTGTGCTGGTTTCAGGCATGCTAAGTAAAAACCGGCACCTCCGATCTGTCAAGAATCCTCTCGACAGATCCTCCGTCTGCCCTGGAGAAGGGCCTCTGCGGGTGGAGAGTTCCGCTTTCTGCAGAACCTCCGCCTGCTGAAATCCCTTAATCTTACACCTGGTAAAAGCAGGCGTAAGGCCTGCTTTTACCAGCATAAGAGTTTTAAAAAGTTTTTTTTTTTTTTTTAAACTTAAAGGTAAGTTTATTTTTAGCCCTGCAAAAAAACTAACTTTCTTTTTCTAAATTTAATTTGTTTAAAATTTTTTGATGTAATTTTAACTAATTTTACAAACGTGATTTTAAAAAAATGTATTTAATGTTTTGTCTTTTTGGAGTGATCTCCATTCATACTTTTGACATGTCTAAGCTGTCAAAAGTAGGAAGGGAGATTCCCTTCTACCATTGTTTCCCCATGGCCCACGTGATCCCGGGGATGCTTGCGAACCGCATGCTACCCTGGGATACGTGGGCCTTGCGCATTTCGTCGTGGAGAGGCCCAGGAGCGGAAATGGCCGGACCTCTGGAGTGCTCAGTTAAGGGCGTAGATTTTTTTTTCCAGATCAGAGGCCTCCGCTCGCAGGAAGCCTCCGATCAGAAAAGACAGGTCTATATGTGGACGTTTTAAGTGGTGAGGACTGTACAAAAGCCAGCCCCATAGGGAAACTTTGTTACTCCATGTAATGTAGTGAGACTGTGTGTAAATGATTTGAGGAGTATGCCCTGAGCAAACAAAGATCTGTTTATTGGGTTTGGATTTATGCTTAGAATTTCCACTACATGCCGACATCACTTCAAAATTAATATCAGTCATGCCAGACACATTTGCAACAGAGTGGACTACAAATAAGTTAATTCGTAGAGTTGTCATTTTTAATAGCAATAGCGAGTTAGAATCACAGGAGGGGGCCATTTGGTCTGTTATGCCTGTGCCGGCTCTTTGAAAGAGCTGTCCAATTTAGTGCCACATCCCAGCTTTCTCCCCACAATCCTGCAAATGAGTCCTCTTGAAGTACATGTCCAATTGAGTTTTGAAATTTCCTATGGAATCTGCTTCCACCACTCTTTCAGATCATGCGTTCCAGATCTTAACAATCCTCAGTGTGAAAAAAATTCTCATTTCCCCTCTAGTTTTTTTGTCAATTATTTTAAATCCATGACCTCTGGTTACTGACCCACTTCCCAGAGGAAATAGTTTCTCCCTACTTGCTCATTCAAAACCCCTCATAATTTTAAGTGCTCTATTGGGTCTCTCCTAACCGTCTCTGCTCGATGGAGAACAATCCCAGCTTCTCCAATCTCTCCACACAACTGAATTCTCTCATTCCTGGTAACCCTCCTCTACCCTCTCCAAGGCCTTGTCAGCCTTTCTATAGTGTGGTGCCCAGAACTGAACACAATACTCCAGCTGAGGCCAATGGAGTGATTTGTAAAGGTTTGGCATGATTTCCTTATTTTTGTATCATAGGTCCCTATTTACAAAGCCAAGTATCCCATATGCTTGCTTAAGCAGCTTATCAACTTGCCCTGCCACCTTCAAAGATTTGTGAATATGCACCCCCAGGTCCCTCTGCTCTTGCAACCTGCCTTCAAAATAGTACCATTTAGATTATACTGCCTCTCCATGTTGTTCCTCGTGCATCACTGCACACTTATCCACATTAAATTTCATCTGCTAGGTGTTGTGTATGTACCTTTAAGGGAAGAACTGGTTTTAGACTGCAGTACCGGCAGTGACCACCCCTGTATAAAAGGCCCTAGCAGGCTTCTGTATTTCAGTCTGACGTTGCCCTCCTGTTCAGTAAAGTACCGGTTAAACTGTTCTCCCGAAGTCCGTGTATTATTGAGGCGCGGACTTTACACTATGTGTCTGCCCATTTCACCAGTCTAAGTCCTCTTGAAGTCTGCTACTATCCTACTTACTGCATGGTCACATTTCGTATCACCTGCAAACATGTTGAAGAAGTTAGGGCAAATAATACAACAGCTTTGAACAAGCTCATGAAAGGGTTAAACAGGACAACCTGTCCATTGAGGTCCTTCGATTAGAGTTCTGTGCCGATCCTTTTTAAAAAAATGAACGTACCTCTTGGGACAAAGGGTAGTTAGCCACCTATCCTTATTAGCTGCAATTTTTCTTGAAATTACATAAATGTGTTACCAATGGAGGGGCCTCCTCCCTCTGCGCCTACTGCAGCTGGGTCAAAACCTTTCACTGTTACATTAAAAGTGTTCGATTCTTACATCTATAAAAAAATGTCTCTCAAATTGACCTCCTGAAAGACAATTCTACGTGTCAGAGGCACTTGAATTTTTCATTTTATTAATTCCTGGGATTTGGGCATTGCTGGCAAGGCCAGCATTTATTGCCTATCCCTAATTTCCCTCGAAGGTGGTGGTGAGCCGCCGCCTTGAACCTTGTGGTGAAGGTACTCCCATGGGGCTGTTAGGGAGGGAGTTCCAAGATTTTGACCCAGCGACGATGAAGGAATGGCGATATATTTCCAAGTCAGCATGGTGAGAGATTTGGAGGGGAACTTGGAGGTGATGGCGTTCCCATGTGTTTGCTGCCCTTGTCCTTCTAGGTGGTAGAGGTCGTGGATTTGGGAGGTGCTGTCGAAGAAGCCTTGGCGAGTTGCTGCAGTGCATTTTGTAGATGGTACACATTGCAGCCACGGTGCGCCGGTGGTGGAGGGAGTGAATGTTTAAGCGTTTCTTCTGACCACCTGGGGCTTTCTTGCCATGCTGGAGCTCAGTAGAGCGCTTGTTTTGGGAGTCTCTTATTGGGCATGCGGACGATGTGACCCATCCATCGGAGCTGATTGAGCATAGTCAAAGCTTTGATGCTGGCCTGAGCGAGAACACTGACGTTGGTTTGCCTATCCTGCCAATGGATTTGCAGGATCTTGTGGAGGCAGCGTTGGTGGTACCTCTCTGGTGCTTTGAGGTGCCTGTTGTACATGGTCCATGTCTCAGACATACAGCAGGGCGGGTATCACTGCTGCTCTGTAGACCATGAGCTTAGTGCCGGGTTTGAGGTCCTGGTCTTCAAACACACTCTTCCTCAGGCAACCGAAGGCTGTGCTGCACTGGCACACTGAAGGCGGTGTTGGACTTAGTCATCGACGTCTGCCCTTGACATTCAACAGCATTACCATCGCCAAATTCCCCCACCATTCCCGTGGGAGGAAATGCTTCAAGGACACCCTCAAAGCCTCCTTGAAAAAGTGCAACATCACCACTGACACCTGGGAATCCCTGGCCCAAGACCGCACAAAGTGGAGGAGAAGCATCCGAGAAGGCGCCGAACACCTCGAGTCTCTTCGCCGGGAGCATGCGGAAGCCAAGCGCAAGGAGCACACCCACCCACCCCTTCAACCACCCTCTGCCCCACCTGTGACAGTTTGTAGGTCCCACATTGGACTCATCAACCACCTGAGAACTCACTTTTAATGTGGAAGCGAGTCATCCTCTATTCCGAGGGACTGCTGAAGAAGAAGCATATTTAAGGTGGTGGAAGGGGTACTAATCAATTGGGCTGCTATGTCCTGGATGGTGTCGAGCTTCTTGAGTGGTGTTGGAGCTGCACTCATCCAGGCAAGTGGAGTGTATTCCATCACACTCCTGACTTGTGCCTTGTAGATGTTGGAAAGGCTTTGGGAAGTCAGATGGGGAGATACCAGCCTCTGACCTGCTCTTGTAGCCACAGTATTTATGCGGCTGGTCCAGTTAAGATTCTGGTCAATGGTGACCCCTCAGGATGTTGATGGTAGGGGATTCGGGGATGGTAATGCTGTTGAATGTCAAGGGGCGGTGGTGAGAAGCTCGCTTGTTGGAGATAGTCATTGCCTGGCACTTCTGTGGCGCAAATGTTACTTGCCACTTATCAGCACAAGTTTGAAAGTCGTCCAGGTCTTCCTGATTGAGGGCATAGACTGCTTCATTATCTGAGGAGTTGCAAATGGAACTGAACATTGTGCAATCATCAGCGAACATCCCCACTTCAGACCTTATGATGGAACCCAAACTGAGCATCGGTGAGCAGGTTAGTGGTGAGTCAGTGCCATGATAGCACTGTCACACACCTTCCAACACTTTGCTGATGGAGAGTAGACTGATGGGGCGGTAATTGGTCAGATTGGATTTGTCCTGTTTTTTTGTGGACAGGACATACCTGGGCAGTTTTTCACATTGTCGAGTAGATGCCAGCGTTTTAGCTATACTGAACAGCTTGGCTAGAGGCGCGGCTAGTTCTGGAGCACAAGTCTTCAGCATGACGGCCAGGATATTGTCGGGGCCCATAGCCGTTGCTATATCCAGTGCATTCAGTCGTTTCCTGATATCACGTGGCATGAATTGAATTGGCTGAAGACTGACTTCTGTGATGGTGGGGATCTAAGGAGGAGGCAGATGTGCACCATCGACTCAGCACTTCTGGCTGAAGACGGTTGCAAACGCTTCAGCCTTGTCTTCTGCACTCGTGTGTTGGGCTCCGCCATCATTGAGGATGGGGATGTTCATGGAGTCTCCTCCTGTCAGTTGTTTAATGCTCCACCACCATTCACGACTGGATGTGGCAGGACTGCAGAGTTTTGATCTGATCAGTTGGCTGTGGGAACGTTTAGCTGTCTACAGCATGCTGCTTCCATTGTTTAACATGCATGTAGTCCTGTGTTGCAGCTTCCCCAGGTTGGCACCTCATTTTTAGCTACGTCTCAATGAATAATGGACAATAAACTTAAACACACATACAATCGCATGCTACCTGTTGTGTTTGACCACTGTGATCTGTTAGGGCTATTTTGATTTGATGATGTCATGAATTAATATCCCACTGATGCACATTAAACTGCAACATCTGGGTGGACTCTAAGTCTTCTCATTTGCATAGGTGAATAAAACATCATTCTACCTGTCTAGAGTTCAAAGTTATCCTCTTGCCGGTGAGCCAGAGAATGCAAACATTCCAAATGGTCAGCCATTGCACGCAGATGCAGCCAAATGTTCTAGTGGCTACAATACTTGCTAGTAATGTAATCCTATAAATAAACATTAAAACAGAATTTCAAACATGACTGATCTCCAGACCATTACAATACATTTAGAATTTTGATATTCAATTTCAGACATGGGATATGGCATGAGGAATCCCATGAAAATAGTAGGTGCAAGATCGAAGACTCCTAGAGCCAGTTTTGAGTTTTAGATCACACTCGCTTCATCACTACCCTCCTTCGCATGAGGGTATCCTGGTCCCAATTGCCTGTGGCAAGGTAGTGTTTGTTGCCAATCCCTATTTGCCCCAAGGGTATTAAGAGTCAACCACAGTGCGCGAACGGAATCATCTGTAGGCCAGATCATGTAGGGGTGGCAGTTGGGGTTTTAATGAGAATCCAGGGATTTTCATGGTCATTTTCTCCTGCTAAACCACAATCATCCAGATTTATTGAATTAAATTTCACAACACGGAGAGATTTGAACACATGACCTCTGGGTTGCTAACTCCGTACTAGAGCCACTAGGCTACCATATCCATGGGGACATTCTAAAGAGAGCCCTTGAATTGCTGTTGGTTGTGGGATTCAGTTACCATTATGGATGGAATTTTAGGTCCTTCCTCTTGGGAAAAGGGATTCAAGGAAAGAGAAATAACTGCTATTCTTCCTCAAATAATATTGCAGGGAATCAAAGAGCCTACCACATGACTGGACGTGGCAAATGGCTACAAAAAACACATTCACCTCTGCTCCTTTTAACAAAAAAAGGTAAAAACCTTCACCTTAAGTACAATTTCTATCAACTGAAACTGTTCTAAAATGATACTCATCTGTACTACTTGTCAATTTAAGACTGGTATGTAAACACATACTTAGTCGGACTGTCAACGTTTAAAAGAATACTTCTGTAGTTAATAAACTAGAATTCCAAGTTTTTCAAAAACTCAATTAAAAGTAAAAACATATACAAATCAATCATTCATTTATCAATACCTCTGAAAGATTGCTGCTCAATAATGCACAAAAAATAACAATCTTACAATAGTACAATAAAATACTTCTAAACCATTATATGGAGATTATGCAAGAAAAAAGACTTGCCTTCATGACCTCAGGATGCCCCAAAGTGCTTTACAGCCAATTAAGTACTTTTGAAGCGTAGTCGGTGTGGTAATGAAGGAAACGTGGTAGCTAATTTGTGCACAGCAAGGTCCCACAAACAGCAATGTGATAATGATCAGATTATCTGTTTTTAGTGATGTTGGTTGAGGGATAAATATTGGCCAGGAGACCATGGAAACCTCCCTAGCTCTTCGAATAGTGTCAGGGGATCTTTTACATCCACCAGAGTGCACAGACGGGGCCTTGGTTTAACGTCCCATCCAAAAGACAGCACCTCTGACAATGCTGCACTGCCTCAGTACTACTCAAGTTCCCACCTAGATTTTGCACTCAAGTCTCTGGAGTGGGACTTGTCCCCACAACCTTCTGACTCCGAGACGAGAGAGTGTTACCACTGAGCCGTGCTTGTCAACTGTTAAACACTCCATTAAAAGTTAAGCCTTGTTGGAATAGATGTAACTGGGGTTTTAATCACGTATTGAGTGCTGAACAACCGTTCTGGCCCTGAAAAACAAATTTTACATTTCTGGAATGTGAAATTTCTCCTTATGATAGAAAATTGAGATTTTTATAATTGTAAAAAAAAATTCTTTTTCGAGTTTATATTTCAGCTTCTCCCTTAATCCCTTGCGTAAGTCCCAATCTTTTTCACGATGTAAAATGTTTAAAAAGTGAACTGAATCAGTGCTTTTTATTTCCTGGTTTGCTGTCTGCATGAGTTCTTAAATATGATTTGGCTGCTTAGACAGCTTGATGACATCACTGCTACACTAGACTGGAAATCCCCTTTTGACAGTGCTACAATCCATTTAATGTCGAGAAACCTAAAGTTTTCGCCACAGAGATTGAGATTTTTGTGGGCAGCTTTCTTAGAGGTCAGCAGCGATTGCTGTTGCTTCACCACTGACCACAAATTCCAGGCCAATGCCATTCCGGCTGCCTTTTATGGTTTGTTAAATTGCACCAAAGGAAAACAATCACCCATCCCATACTCATTCCACATTGTAAAAAAAAAAGGAATTTTCAAAGGTTTTGTTGCAACAATAGTTGAGAGAAAAATTTGGATTTTTTTCCTCAAACTAAAGTCCATGCACATTTCAAGTACTGCCACAAAAGACAGTTATAATTTCATATGCCTCATTTCATTCCTTTCTCTACTTAATGCACACAGGTTTTATGGCTTATTGAAGTAAAAGAAAAACACAAACTTTTCAGAATTCTAATTGCACAGATAAACCTGGCAAATAATTTTCTAGAGGCCAAATGTAACTCTGATAATATGACTGAAATTGAACAGAGCAATGAAAAACTGAATCCCATTGAAGATGAGAGTTACCACAACTTTAGAATGGCAAAATCCAATGGCCAAAACCTATCCTTTAGGTTCTCAGGAGGATATCATTGCAACTGGTATTACAGGTATTGAAGTATTGTTAAAAGATCACTTCTCTTTTGACTGAATTTGAATGCAATGGCAGTGCTAGTATTTTCACTTGCACATACAGTAGGTCACACTTACTATCATTTTTATTGCTTTGTTTGAAGTCCCAATTTCAATACAAGTAGATTCCAATAGAGTTTTGAGCGGAGTCATTTTTTTCGCTTCTGTATAAACAAGTAATCTTCGAGATAATGGTGTACAATTGATAATTTTCCAGTCTTGCCAGCACAGTTAGATCAATTTTTCACAGCTCCCACTGGAACAGAGTGAACAAAATCTTCACAGAACTGCAGTGACAGTAACTTAAACATCTCATCTTAAATGCTTCTTTGAGAAACGCAATATCACATCGGAACAAAGTGCTAATACTGCCACAGTGACTTGCAAATTGGGGGGGGGGAAATTAACAACCAAAAGGTACTGCAACTTTGCTCCATAATAATTAAGGGAAAAAAACAATGGATGAATTGAAAACGCAACAACAGCTTGTTAATTTCTGTACAAATTAGATCGTCAGGGCTGAGTGAGTTTGGTAAATCAATGTAGGGCACTTAAAAAAAAACTCGAATGAGCTCAGAGGCTTGGGCTCATCAATCCTCACCCAAGAGTTGCACGCCATGCCTCATATACCCATACACTTGCATAATGCTTTAATTTGCTAAGCACTAATTAGGTTTGCTACAGACCTATTCTCAGTATTCATATCAAAATCAGCTACACTAGGGTAATCTTCTTCACTGATATTTTTGTTAAATAACGCGTGATTTAATTCAAGGAACCAATTTGGAGGAATGAGGCAGCAAACCTACGCCTTCTCATTTGTGCTAACAATCAATTTAAAAAAAGATACTCTTCAAGTCTAAAAAACATGTTCTAAGGGAGCTGATTTATATTCTGAAGGAGGTTTCTACCCAAAATATTAATCTGTCTTTTACTTCTTCAGATGCAAAGTGATCAGCATTTACTGTTTTTGTTTCAGCTTTGCATTTTTTTTTAAACTTGTACTGCACTTGCATAATGCCTTGATTTGCAAAATTGGCTCACAAGCACAATACTAATTTTCATTACAGATAGTGTTTTATTCATGGTCATCAACAACAGCTTACACTTTTGTAGCATTTGTGTAAAGAAAATGTCAGTGCTTCACAGGGCAAACGGGTACCTGAGGGGGCAGACGGGTTTAATGTCGCCTCCAAAAGCTGGGACCTCTGACAGTGTAGCACTGCCTCAGTACTGCACTGAAGTGTCCACTTAGACTTTGTGCTCAAGTCTGTGGAGCGGGACTTAAACTGACAACCTTCCGACTCGAAGGCGAGAGTGCGACCAACCGAGCCACCGCTGACACAATGAGAAGAAAAATTAATGAGCATTTAAGGAACAGTCAGAGAGAAATTTTTAAGGAGACTTTTGAAGGTAGGTTGGGCGTGTTTAACAGATTTTGGGAGAGGGAGTTCGAGAGCAGGCACAGTGGCTAGAATAGGCATTGATAATGGAGGGGTAAGGAACAAAGGAGGAATCTAGCATCAGAGGAAGAGAGGGTATGTTTAGGGAGGTACAGCTAGAGGAGGTTGCTCAAATAAAGTGGTGTGGAGATGCCGGTGTTGGACTGGGGTGGACAAATGTAAGAAATCACACCAATAAAGTGGAGTGAGGGATTGGAGAAATCTGAAACCAATTCACTGGGGCAGAGAGCCAACAGAACACAAACTTTGGATTAGTGGGAATGCAGGGCCGTGTAGGGAGAGAATGTGAGCCTTGGAGTTTTGGGGAAAGTTGGAGTTTGTAGAGGGGAGAAATACATCAAATCAAGTGCTTTAAAAAATATCCATCTACTGTACTATAAAAAATTTTGATCTTTTTAAATAAAGTTGATTAACACAGTAACATCACATAGCTAAGCATACAAAGGACTACACTTACAGCTATCAGGGTATTCCTGTACTCCAAAATATCATTACCATTAAGGGAAAAATAAATGCATCTCTTGTTGCCATATGTAAAACAGGATGCTGGATATAGTGCTGCTTTGACTGGGAACAATGTAATTTATAGTTTGAAGCTCAATGGTCCCGCACGGCCATACCAATGGGACTCTCACAAAGGCTATCTCGAAGCATCTGACTCGGGGATTGGAGAACACAAAGCATTGCAAGAAAAGTAACTTCGCTCCATGTTTGTAAACGTGTGGATTTTTCAGATGGCTCAAAGTTAGCAGATTGCATCTTTACCATTAAGAAGCAGTGAAAAACAAGAGCAAATTTAAATTAAAGGTGTGCAAGTCTTTTGGTTTTGTTTCTTCACCACCCCCTCACGCCTACTACCCGCCCCCCGCACCCCTCCTGCCCAAACAAAACAAAAAAACTGGAACCCGTGCCAGTGAAATACTGAAGGCATCAAAATGAACATATGGTAAAGTTCAAAATATACTGGAAAATTCAACAAATAAATCATCAGGTAGCACATCAAGTATGTTCGGTATTAAGTTTTTTTTTTCCAGGGACTGACGTGAGAAAGAAAAATTAAATTTATGGAACTCTCAGATTTCAATACGACATTATTCTGCACCAAGTTGGAGCAAGTACTTTATTTTTTATTTTAAGGCTCTAATGGTTATCTGCAATTAAAACAAGCGTTAAATTTACAATCCACTGCCTGTGAAATAAATCCAATGTTTACTGTCTAATGTGGGGTACTACTGCAGCAAAGGACGACATGGCCAATTTTTGATGCGGTAACAGGGTTGATGAGGGCAATGCGGTGTACATGGACTTCCAAAAGGCGTTTGATAAAGTGCCACATAATAGGCTTGCCAGCAAAGTTGAAGCCCATGGAATAAAAGGGACAGTGGCAGCATGGATATGAAATTGGCTAAGCGACAGGAAACAGTAGTGGTGAACGACTGTTTTTGAACTGGAGGAAGGTGTTGTGTCCATGTGTTAATAGAGACACTGAAAGCAGGAGTTGGTTTCACAGGTGTTTACTGAACAAAGTCTGGAGGTGAACTAACTGATACAACACAATAGACAGGCTTATATAGCCCGAGTGGCCATTACCAGCATTACAGTACACAGGGGGCTCTTAAAGGCACATACACTACAATTCCTCCCCTTTTAGCCAACCAGTCCATAATATTTTAAGTAATCATTAATTACACATTACAAGAACAATAATCTACACATTGCTGCAGTTAATCAATTATAAGTCAGTCTCTCTGGAGGCTTCCTGACTCGGTCCGGATAACGCCTCGGTGGTGTAGTAGTTTCTGGTGGTGTAGTAGGTTCTTTTGGCAAGGCTGATTCGGCTTGAATGCCAGTGTCGGGTTCATCTGGTTCCAGTATCACCGGATCGGAGGTAGATAATATGGGTATCTCTGCTTCATCATTAGGCGTATAGAGTTGTGGTGTAGGTTGTCCCTTTTCGGATGACTCTATGATTTGGTCAGCATGGCGCCTTATTATGCTTTCTCCGATGTCCACGGTATACATCAGCGGTCCTAGTCGTGTGCAGATAGTTCCAGGCTGCCATTTCTCGGTACGGTAGTCCCGGGCCAAAACTTGTTGACCTATCTGGAAGGTTCTAGTTGGCCTTTCATTCATGCCTTGAAATTGCCGGTTCTCCACGTCCCTTCTGATGTTTGGCTTGATCAAATCCAGCCGGCATCTTAGGCTTCTATTGAAGAACATCATGGCGGGAGTTTGGTTTGTAACCATACGTGTTGCATTCCTGTATGCAAACAAGAAGTTATCCACCTTATGCTGAAGTTTTATGTCTTCATTACCCATGGCCTTTATGGCCTTCTTGAAGGTCTGGACAAACCTTTCAGCCAATCCATTGGTGGCGGGATGGTATGGGGCGGACGTGTAGTGCTCAACCCCGTTGTTTTTTTTAAGAACTTCCTGAATTCTTCGGACACAAATTGCGGTCCATTATCAGAACAGATCTGTTCAGGCAGCCCATTCCTGGCAAATATGGTCCTTAATACTGTGATGGTTTTTTCCGTGGTGGTGGAGGACATCTTTATTACCTCCGGCCACTTGGAGTGTGCATCAACCGCGATTAAGAACATTGAGTCCATAAATGGAGCAGCAAAGTCGATGTGTACCCTTTGCCATGGAGATGAGGGCCACTCCCATGGATGTAGAGGGGCTTGTGGTGGAGCGTTTTGGACCTTCTGGCATCCTAGGCAGCTCTTGGTCATTTCTTCGATGTCTCCATCGATACCTGGCCATCATACAAACGCCCTGGCTAGGTTCTTCATTTTCACTCCACCCAGATGTCCCTCGTGAAGCTCCTTTAGCACTTTATCCTGGAGTTTGGGTGGAATCACCACTCTGGATCCACACATCAAGGTTCCTTGGCACACTGACAGCTGTTCTCTTCTTTGCGAGAATGCTGGCAACAGTGGTTCGCCATGTGCTGGCCATCCCTTCACTGTTAAATCGTAGACTCGAGAGAGAGAGAGAGAGAGAGAGAGAGAGAGTCGGGTCATTTCTCGTTTCCCTTTCAATGGCAGAATTTGTTACTGGTAGACATTCGACTATGGTAGAGGGGAACATCTCCACTGGGTCTACGGTAGGTGCTTCTTCTACCGTTGGCAACGGTAGGCGCAATAAACCGTCAGCATTCCCATGCTGTTTTGATCCTTTGTATTCTATGTTATATTGGTGTGCCCCTAGAAAAAGGAACCACCTCTGTAGCCTTTGCGCTGTCATAATGGGAACACCCTTTTTAGAGTTGAATATGGAGATGAGGGGTTGATGGTCAGTCAGCAAGGTAAATTTTTGTCTGTGTAGGTAATGGTTGAATTTCTTCACTCCCCATACCAGGCTGTGTGCTTCCCTGTCGAATTGGGCATAGTTACGCTCAGCTGAGTTCAATGAGCGTGACGCAAAAGCTATCGGCCGTTCCGAGCCATCAGGGAATCTATGCGATAATACCGCTCCTACGCCGTAAGGGGATGCATCGCACGCCAGTCTGATTGGCAGTGATGGGTTGTAATGAGCCAAAACTTCCTTGGACGTGATTAAGTCTTTGCATTTATGGAAGGCACGTTTACAGTCTTCGCTCCATTTCCAAATTACTCCTGTTTGTAGCAGTTCATTAAGAGGGTGCAGAAGAGTTGATAAGTTCGGTAAAAATTTATGGTAGTAATTCATTAATCCCAGGAACGACCTTAATTGTGAAACATTTTCAGGTGCTGGGGCTTTTATGACCGCTTCAATTTTTTCAGGTGACTTATGCAACCCTTCCTTATTAATTATGTGGCCACAATATGATATTTGATTCTGGAAAAATTCGCACTTGGGGCGATTTGCTCGTAGGCCCCGTTCTCAGCCTAGTGAGCACCTGCTCCAAATTGGCAAGGTGCTCGTTGTCATTTTCTCCTGTTACAAGGATGTCGTCTAGGTAGCATTGAGTCCCCGGAATCCCTTGCAGGACTTGCTCCATAGCTCTTTGCCAGTCGATTGTACTGGTACAGGCCTTTGTGTGTGTTTATCGTGAGATACTTTTTAGAGGCCTCCTCAACCTCCATCTGTAGATATGCCTGTGCCAAGTCAATTTTGGTGAAACGTTTCCCTCCAGATAGTGAGGTGAAAATATCTTCTATCCTCGGAGGGTACCGTACCATGTGAAGGACTGGGTTTACAGTCACCTTGAAGTCTCCACAGATGCGAATTTTTCTCTGTTCTTCAGATTTATCATTATTCAACATTTTCTTCATGACCGGGACAATGGGTGTTGCCCACTCGCTCCAATCTATCTTGGATAATACGGCTGCCTTTTCCAAATTCTCCAGCTCTGCCTCGACTGCTGGACGAATTGCGTATGGCACCGGCCTTGCCTTTAAAAATTTGGGAATTGCTGCATCTTCCACTTTTATTGAGGCGGTGATGCCTTTCAAGGTTCCTAGTTTCTCTTGAAACACTTCCCTGGCGTTGGCCAAGATGTCTTTTAATCGTTCAGGTATGACGTCATCATTTTTTTCCTTACCGGTCACCGTCAGTGCCTGAATGGAGTGCCAGTCTAAACGTATCTTCCTGATCCATTCACGTCCCAACAGCGGTGGACCACCATCTTGTAAAACGTATAAATACAACTTCTGTATTTCCTTGCCATTGTATACAACAGGCACCCTTATTTTTCCTTTGGGGTATACTTTCTGCCCCGTATATGTTTTCAAGATAATGGATGTGTCTTTTAAAGGTATATGCGGAAATAGCCGCCCGTAATCCCGTCGATTTATGACGGTCAGAGCTGATCCTGTATCTAGCTCCATTTTAACTGGGGACCCTGCTATCGTGAGGGTAACCCAAATGGTCTGGTAATCTTCTTTGGCAATTACATTATGTAATTTGAGACAGCTTAGTCTCTTGTTTCCGGAGTCGCTATCGCTCTTCTGGTCTTCGGAGCTACTGTCCATCATCATTTGTACCTTTCTGTACTTTTCTTTATTGATTTTTTTTTTCCTGTCCATGGATTTTTTTTGTCCAGATCGGCATACCCGTGCAATGTGTCCAATCTTTCCGCATTGCCTGCATGCTTTGTCCTTGAACCAGCAGTCCCTCTGGTCATGGGTGGATCTGCCGCAGCGATAACATCTCTCGAAACCCTGTGTCATTTCATGGGTGCCAAAGTCCTGTGTCTTTTGCTGTATCTCTGCAGCTCCTCTTGCGGCTGCTTCGTATGATACAGCCATACTGAAAGCCTTGTCCAGTGTCAAATCTTTCTCAGAAAGCAGCCTTTTCTGTGTTCCTTCACTTAGGAGACCGCAGACGAATTTGTCTCGAAGATAGTCTGCCAGTCCTGCCCCGAATTGGCAGTGCTTTGATAGCTTTCTTAATTCGGTGAGGTAATCAGCGTTACTTTCATTCTTGTGTTGATTCCTCTTGAAGAATTTGAATCGTTCCGCTATCAGCAGCGGTGTTGGGTTTAAGTGCTCCTGTAGGGTATCAACAATTTCCTTAAAATTCTTGTCCTTTGGTTTGGCTGGAGTGATTAACTTTCGTAACAGCCCGTATGTCTTTGTGCCCATTAGATTTAGAAGTACTGACGCCTTTTTATCATTTTCTATTCCATTTGCGGTGCAATATACCTCCACTCTTTCCACATATGTGGTCCAATCCTCTATATCTTTATCAAAAGCATCAATATTGCCAGCGTTAGGCATACTGGAAAAAAGTGGCGCTTCCCGCGCTTTTCTTTCTTTCCTGCAGAAAAGATATGGCACTTCCCGTGCTTTCCCGTCGATGACAACGCTGTTTTCCGCGTTTTTTTTTAAAATTTATTTAAAGGTGGAAACTCGTTCCCGCCGGACTCTCTCTGCTAGGTCCGAACGCCGACCTGCTTGCAGCGCCGGCCGTCTCCCGAGTGCTCCCCCCCCCCCCCCCGTCTGTTACTGCTTGCCTCCGCCTTCGCTGCTTGGCCTCGCTGCAGAGCCAGCCGATGGAGCCCCAGCCCGCCGCCCAGGAAGGATTATTGCAGTACCTGCCACCAGCTCGGCTAGCTGGTGAAACCACAGCTTTTTTTTTTTCTTCTTGCTTTTCTTCGGCTTTGGACGTCTGAGGAATCGATGTCCTTGAGGTGCTGCCGAATTGCAGGTAAGTCCGTTTCCAATTCGTCGCCACTGTTGTGTCCGTGTGTTAATAGAGACACCGAAGGCAGGAGTTGGTTTCATAGGTGTTTACTGAACAAAGTCTGGAGGTGAACTAACTGATACAACACAATATACAGGCTTATATAGCCCGAGTGGCCATTACCAGCATTACAGTACACAGGGCTCTTAAAGGCACATACACTACAGAAGGTACACAATGGTGTTCTCCAGGGGTCGGTACCAGGACCGCTGCTTTTCTAGATATATATTAATGACTTGGACTTGGGTGTACAGGGCACAATTTCAAAATTTGCAGCAGACACACAACTTGGAAGTATAGTGAACAGTGAGGAGGATAGTGATAGACTTCAAGAGGAAATAGACAGGCTGGTGGAATGGGCAGACACATGGCAGATGAAATTTAAAGCAGAAAAGTGCAACGCGATACATTTTGGTAGGAAGAACGAGGAGAGGCAATACAAACTAAAGGGTAACATTCTAAAGTGGGTGCATGAACAGAGAGACCTGGGGGTATATGTACATAAATCGTTGAAGGTGGCAGGGCAGGTTAAGAAAGCTGTTAGAAAAGTATATGGGGTCCTGGGCTTCATAAATAGAGGCATAGAGTACAAAAGCAAGGAAGTTATGATGAACCTTTATAAAACACTGGTTCAGCCTCAACTGGAGTATTGTGTCCAATTCTGAGAACCGCACTTTAGGAAGGATGTGAAGGCCTTAGAGAGGGTGCAGAAAAGATTTACAAGAATGGTTCCATGAATGAGGGGCTTCTGTTACGTGGATAGACTGGAGAAGCTGGGGTAGTTCGCCATGGAGCAGAGAAGGCTGACAGGAGATTTGGCAGAGGTATTCAAAATCATAAGGTCGAGACAGAGTAGATAGAGAAACTGTTCCCATTGGCAGAAGGGTCGAGAACCAGAGGACACAGAATTAAGGTGACTGGCAGAAGAACCAAAAGCGACAGGAGGAAAAACTTTTTACGCAGCGAGTGGTTAGGATCTGCAATGTACTGCCTGAAAGGGTGATGGAGGCAGATTCAATCGTGGCTTTCAAAAGGGAATTGGTTAAGTACCTGAAGGAAAAAAATTTGCAAGGCTGCGGGGAGTGGGACTAGCTGAAGTGCTCTTGCAGCGAACCGGCACGGGCCGAATGGCCGCCTCCTATGCTGTAACCATTCTATGATTCTAATTAGTAGCATATTATGCTTACAACTTGGTCCATGAAATCAAAGCAGCATGTGTGGGCTTAATTTCTATATTGTAGCTCACCTTCAAGTTGAAGCTTTGATATTATTAGTCATGGCGTATACTATTGAGAGGTCAAGCCAAACAGCAATGTTATCTTCACATCTGAATAATTTTGTTACTGTACAAATATGGATTTTTGCAGTTTCTGGAGCAAATGTGTGGAACTATGTAAAAATTACAATGTAAAATATAATTTATACAAGAATGGATATTTTATACATTTATGGACAAAGTATGTAATGCATGGTTCAACAGGTGGACATTTGTTCACCTTTATCCAACTTCCATTAAATCACATTAAATTGCCCACAAATAGCAGCTACTAAATAGACCATAACCAATTTAAAGTGTTCAATTTCAATTACCAGGTATTGTACTATGATCTCTACAATTAGGATGTAGTTATTTGAAAGAAAATAAAACTTTGCACGTTGTGCTTAGCAACTCTGCAGAAATGTCTGAAATCCATTTGCTTCAATACTTTTCAGCTATGAACTAGGAGACTTAGGTAGGACAAGATTGAGTTTTCCTCTCGGGAATAACCCTTCTTCCATGTAGTAGTTTAGTTAAGAACTGACAACTCACTCACTTGGGGCCCAAATCTAACGATGGTGCAAAGTGGTTTTGACTTTGAATTGACATTAGACACGTTTAGTTTCGATGCGGTTGGTGGAGGCTAAATGCAACTCTGGAGTGAAGCAGAGCGAGACTCTATCCTTCAGAGAGACTCCCTCAGAAGTCTCTCCACCATCCGCTGGCATGAAACCAGGTCCCACCTGTGGATTCAGCTGCATTTACACTATAACTGCAGTATCAGTGCGAAGAAAAACAGCTTCGCACTTGTCGTGTCAATGCACTGTTAAGAAGCAAGTTTAAGTAGACACCAGTGTTCAGTCTCAAACTAACAATTTTCGATTACAAATTAGATATTCAGCTGTTAAGATTGCCAGTTTGCAAATTTAAGGCACCGATCACAAAACAAATAATTTCCTTAAATAGGTACAGCCAACTCTTCATTTTATTTCTGGTCTTAACATAAAGGCCTTTCCATAGAAAATCAGATAGCTTCTAAAACTGTTGATGGCTGATAAGGAAACAAATCCATCCTACTTAAATAGCTGACCTGGAGACATCTCAAGTATCAAAGATAGGGTTTCTATAGGCTATAAATGTAATACTTCAGAAACAACTTTATATTTAGGATTTTCCTCATGCATTAGTTAAAATTCAAAAGTACTGCTTCCAGTGACCAGCTTTATGCAGCCACAGAAATTAGCCTAGTGAGATTTATTCCTCACGAGACCAAACTGTGCAATACAACTGTAGCAATAAAAGAGGCCTGGGAACTCAAATTAGAGAGACCCCTGCTGCCACTGCCCATCAATATTTTGCTTCCACTGGTAAACAAATGAATATCAGCTTTTACAATTAAAACAGACAGATATTCCACTGAATGATCACAAGATGACCATAATCAATTTTGTATTTGCACAGGATGTGAACCTACTGAGCATTAGCAGATTGGAAACCAGAATATCCAAAATAGTCAAATGTTTGTATTAACATGACTGAGTGGGGGGGGTGTGGTAGTGGAAGAGAGAAAAGGAACTAGAGTGAACCACCTCACAGTTTCTAAGAAAATTCTACATTGAGTGGATAGGTGATCCACTCTTTTCTCCTGTATGCAACATTTTATACTGGATCATGGTTTCAGTTTTAAGTCTGGAGGAGGATGTACTGAAAAGGACAAAATGCTTCCATTTAGCATTGCAAACTTTCAAAGTAGAGGCTTTCATGGAAGTTCACAGCTTTGCCATAACTGAATTGGAGCTTGGCTCCTTTAAAGATAGTCCTTTAGCGATCCATGCCATCTATCAGAAGCTCAGGGGCTACTATGTTGCATCTAAACATTCATCTGGGTCGGACAATATTTCCTGTAGAGAATCCAGTTAACCTAGGGGAAACCGGTTACATAAAAAGATAAGAAATAGGAGCAAGAGTAGGTCATACGACCCCTGACGCCTGCTCCATTCAATATCATAGCTGATCATCTTCCTCAACTTCACATTCCCACCCTATCTCCATATCCTTCGATTCCCTTAGTGCCCAAAAATCCATCTATCGCTGTCTTGAATACACTCGAGGACTGAGCATCTACAGCCCTCTGGAGTAAAGAATTCCAAAGATTCACAACTCTTCGAGTGAAGAAATTTCTCATTCCACTCCTAAATGGCTGACCCCTTAACCTGAGACTATGCTCCCTAGTTCTAGACTCTCCAGCCAGGGGAAGCAGCCTCTCAGCATCTACCCTGTCAAGCCCCTTAAGAATTTTATATGTTTCAATGAGATCACTTCTCATTCTTCTAAACTCCAGAGAATGTAGACTCAATCTCTCCTCATAGGACAACTGTTATTTCATCCACTCAAATCTTACAAATGTCTGTGCCGTAATGAAGATAAAAAAAGGAGGCATGCAGAAACATTTCCCCATCAGAGAACTGGCAGATCATGTGGAACTGCTGTCTCATTTCACAATGTGCAACAGGACTCTGGTAGTCTTAGGAGCTGGAATATGATCACAAGTTGTACCTCTGGATAGCTCCATTTTTCAAAAATCAAATCTATTTTCTGAGTAAAGGGTCCGTTCTTGTAGCTAGATTTCCTCTCTCCTAAGATGATCAGTCAGTCATTCACCTTTGGTAGGCTGATCAATGTACATAATTCAACCTCATTCAAGAGGGGGTTTAGATACAGAATAGCATTCCAGCATCGTTGTATAACAGACCAGCAAAAATATATACAAGGGAGAGTGTGGGTTAATGACCCAAATATTTTTTTTTTTTTTTTTTTTTTTTTTTTTTTTTTTTTGAGGGGGTGGTTGGTGTGGTTTTCCTAAAGGGACACTGTCCCTCAATTTGCTCTCCCCCACCCGCTGTCGCATAATATTATCGTAATATTCTGTTCTTATGTGGAGGTTGAACTGATGGGGAAAACTGTTCTGTAGCATATTGGCTCCTGTTCAATAATTGGAAATGGATTGAAAGGCTGAAAACAATTTGATCAAAGCAGCGCAGCCAGAGATAAGAAAACATCAGAAGCTATTCAAGTGATGCAATTCCAGTTAAGATGCAAAAGGCAAGACAAAATTCCCAAGTACGGTATTTAAAGGTTTACTGTGTGAACTGCATAAACATTTTACTTAACAGTGCACACTGCTTAATCTGAAGTAAATTGATAGGATTTCTTTGTGTCACCTCTATTAGCTTCTGTGGAAAATTACTACAAAACCTTCAATAATATTCATTAAATCCAAGCTGAGTGACACCACAATTTTGCATTTAAGATAAGTAATCATTAAGATAATGAACTTTAAAAAAATTAGTACATTTCAGGTTTGAGCATCAATTTTAAAATTATGAATCTTAAAAAACGTAACTGCATTTTTGTTTGCAGTTGAGTATCTGTCCTGACCAAATAAAGAATGCCTAGTTTCACAATGGACATAGAATGAAAGAACTGAGCAAGGTGACCAAATATGAGATCACGAAACCAGTGCTTCCTGTACGTAAAGCAGAGAGAACTAGTTTTTTTTTGCCTTGGGTTATAGCAAGCATTAATAAGAAATATTTATTCAAAACAGAAATAGCTTCTCTATATTTTAAAAAGGAATATTCCTAAAGTAAAAAAGCAATACTATGGCTTTGAAGCCATAGGGTTATTTTTATTCCAGGGAATTATGTTTTTCTACTGAGATATATTGTTTTAACATTTCAATTTTAAACCCATCACCATAGATACTGCTCTCCACCAGTCCCACATAGGATTGACTTTCCAACCTGTCCAATGCAGAACTGGAAGGACAGACACATAACATGGGATTTCTCCTCGTATTTGGGAGGTTGCTTTTTTTCCATGAGCCTTGCCCACCATATACAGAGGGGTTCCTATTCCCAATAGACAGGACCACTGATTTACAGAGACTGATTGAAACAAATTCCATTTTTATTACAAAAGATGTCAGGAGTTTTTAAACCAGTGTTTATATTCTGCAATTCTATGTTTTTCTGTGAACCAAGGGCAATAGTCATGAGAATTAAAGCTCCAAGTTTTACAATTGAACATGGAAATGTGACAAGATTAGGGAAGCTGACAGTGTTAGTTCACTGGTTCTCACTTGCAGGGTGAATTCTATATTCAAATGCTAAAGCGTAGCATTTTTCCATTCAGCACTGCAGAGAATCCTCCCATTATAGAGGCAAAACTACGCACTTGCGTTCAGTGAAGAGAGTAAAGCTTAGGTAGATTTCAACAAGGACTTCCATGCAATTTAAATGTCAACTTCTCATCAATCTTAGGCACTGATTGAAGAGAAGTGCTGATTTTATACTTGGTCCATCTTAGGTGTTCTAACATAAAATGAACTAAACCTGTCAAAGACATTTGTCTCCATCACCATTCCATACAATTTCAGTGCATTCATCCCCATACTTCCCATCTGTTAATATGATCTATAGTAGTTCTTCTTGTGCCTGTCAACTGCATCTGAATAACTAGGCTTACAGTTCCATCAGCCAATTTAATCAACTGAGTGCTGCAATGTACAGTTTTTAATCATTTGTCATCACTGAACAGAACTGCAGTCCATATACAGTTCCTTGTGGCAACCTTAAGTGCATCAGGAATAATAGTGAAATTGTAGTTTGGTTCTGTTTTTATAATTCCCTGGCAAATAGTAATGAACTTTCAGATTTCCTCTTCAGAATTTTATGCAGGATAACTGGAGATTGAGCCACAAGATTGGAAGAAATATTTGGGTTGGGAGGAAAGTGGGTGCAGCTAAGAGCTAATGCAAATTGGTTGAATCAGAAAGCAAAAAAAGAGTACTTGTACATGGAGCTGCATCAGTTTGGAAGAAAGTGATGAATGTGGTCCTGGCTGGCCTCCCACATTCTACCCTCCATAAACTTGAAGTCATTCAAAAATCTGCTGCCCATGTCCTACCTCACACCAAGTCTCGTTCACCCATGTGCTCGCTGACCTACAGTGACTCCCGGTTAAGCAGCGCCTCGATTTCAAAATTCTCAGCCTTGTTATCAAATCCCTCCATGGCCTCGCCCCTCCCTATCTCTGTAATGGCCTTCAGCCCCACAACCGCGCACCCCCCCACCCCCCCCGACCCCAGCCAAGATATCTGCACTCCTCTAATTCTGCCCTCGAGCATCCCGGATTATAATTGCTCAACCACTGGTGGCCGTGCCTTCTGTTGCCTCGGCCCGAAGCTCTGGAATTCCCTGCCTAAACCTCACCGCCTCGCTACTTCTCTTTCCTCCTTTAAGATGCTCCTCAGAAGGTTGTGGGTTCAAGTCCCACTCCACTTGAGCACATAAAGCTAGGCTGACACTCAGAGTAGCACTCCCTCAGCACTGCACTGTCAGAGGTGCCGTCAAACCGAGGCCCCATCTGCTCTCTCAGGTGGACGTAAAAGATCCCATGGTACTATTTTGAAGAAGAGCAGGGGAGTTCTCCCCAGTGTCCTGGCCAATACTTATCCTTCAACCAACATAACAAAAACAGATGATCACATTGCTGTTTGTGAGAGCTTGCTATGTGCAAATTGGCTGTCGCGTTACCCACATTACAACAGTGACTCCACTTCAAAAAGTACTTCATTGGCTGTAAAACAGAGACATCCGGTGGTCATTAAAGGCGCTATATAAATACAAGTTGTTATTAATAATTGTGGAAATCGAGAAGTTGCTGTCGGAGCTGCGCCTGTCGTTAGTGTCGATAAAATGGCATCTCACTGCATGGCTCCCCGTTCAAATGCATTGAGTGACTTGAAGTTCCTGGACTTACACTGTAGATACGAAGTAAACGCGGCACAAAGTTAAAAATCAAGTAATTCCAAGCCTAAGTACCCTTTTAATGATGTGATAAGTGTTAATTACTGTCAGTCAACCCCTTTGACACTGAAAATTAGCTATTACAAGTGTGGAGTCTCATTCCTTCAAGTTTTAATTGTTGTTGGGAGATTTTCTTTTTTAAATTGTAATTTTTAAAAAAACTTTTCGTGTCCATTTTTTCCACTCTTAATCCCATCTTTCCTCTCCATTTTGCTTTCAGGGCCTGATTTGACATTGAATTCACCATTCTAAATGACACTTCCTTGTTCAGGCCTTGCACTGTTAATTTCAGAATACTTTAATGTGATTGGTTGTTAAGGAGATACACAGTTGCTTGTCCTGTACACTCAGGTCCCCAATGCCCTGTAGAGAGTGCCGCGCCATTTCCATCTCACTCCCAGCAACTTATCACGCAAAATATCACGGCGATTAAATGGGTGCAGGCAAGTCTAACTAACGGCAGGTACTGTTCATTGACCTGTTACAGGGATTTTTGGGCCAATATGTATTGCTCTGTACAATAAGTATGAACTACATTAAGTTACAATATAAATAGATTAATGAGGCAGTGGTTAGATGAATTTCCGTAAAGGCTGTCGACCAATATTTACTTCAAGCCCACTGACTCCCACAGCTACCTGGACTACACTTCCTCCCACCCCGCTTCCTGTAAGGACTCTATTCCATTCTCCCAGTTTCTCCGTCTCTGCCGTATCTGCTCCGACAATGCCACCTTCCACACCAGTGCTTCAGACATGTCTTCCTTTTTCCGCAACCGCGGATTCCCCTCTACCGTGGTTGACACTGTCCTCGACCGTGTCAGTTCTATCTCCCGCACTTCTGCCCTCACCCCTGCCCCTCCCTTCCGGAACCACGATAGGGTTCCCCTTGTCCTCACCTTTCACCCCAGCAGCCTCCACATTCAACGGATCATCCTCCGGCATTTAAGCTACCTCCAAAGTGATCCCACCACCAAACGTATCTTCCCCGCCCCTTTCAGCATTCCGTAGGGACTGCTCCCTCCGAGACACCCTAGTCCGCTCCTCTATCACCCTAAACAGCCCTTCCCCTTCGCCTGGCACCTTCCCGTGCAAGCGGAGATGTAACACCTGCCCCTATACCTCCCCCCTTCCCACTGTCCAGGGCCCCAAACACCCCTTCCAGGTGAAACAGTGATTTACTTGTACTTCTTGCAATCTAGTATACTGTATTCGCTGCTCACGATGCGGTCTCCTCTACATTGGGGAGACCAAATGCAGATTGGGTGACCGCTTTGCGGAACACCTCCGTTCAGTCTGTAAGGGTGACCCGAGCTTCCGGTCGCCTGTCATTTTAATTCACCGCTCCATTCCCACTCGGACCTCACCGTCCTTGGCCTCTTGTATTGTTCCACGGAAGCTCAACGTAAACTCTAGGAACAGCACCTCATCTTCCGATTAGGCACGCTGCAGCCTTCCGGACTCAATATTGAGTTCAACAATTTCAGATCATAACCTCGGCCCCATTACACATTTTTTCTTGTAATTTTTCCACTCCTTTCCCCCCCCCCCCTTTCCTTTTGTTTCTCTCTCACACCTGGCAGCTGTCTCTTGCCCTGCCAGTACACTGTACACCTAATCTCAGCCTATTACCATCTCGTCTAGCTCTTTCACTTCTTTTGTCCGATCGCAGCCCTGCCTTCGATCTAGTTTCTTTTCTTTCCAGTTTTGAAGAAGGGTTCCACCCGAAATGTCAACTCAAATTTCTCTCCACGGATGTTGTCTGACCTGCTGAGTTTTTCCAGCATTTTCTGTTATTTCGGATTTCCAACATCTGCAGTATTTTGCTATCGTACTAGTAAATGATGGTTCATCTGTGGAAAACAAAATGTCTTGTTGGATCTTGGGGCCTTTTCCCAAAAATTCTTATATGCTTACCAGATTAGCTGAAGTCAAATCACAAATAACTGCTGTATTTTTTTTTCCATTAGAATTTTAGCTGACACGTTAATAAAGTAATTAGCCCCTTGGAACTTGTTTCTACTCCCAAGATTAATTTCATTGTTAACTAATTGGATGGCACAGCTAGATTCCCCATGTATTTTGGCTACTTTTGCTTATAGTGGAATAATTAAAAGTGCTCTAGTTCCCCAATAATCAATTAGCTTGCTGATTACTTTTTTTTGTCTTTAAAAATTCTATTAAAAAATTGTTAAGACTATGAAATAACTCATTTAGCATTCAGTTTCTTCCAGCCATGGATGATGCTTTCATTGCAAATGACTCATTAATACTCCAGTGTGATTTTGAAATTTTACAGATTTAAAAAAATAAATTGATGCTTTTACAACACTAGTCGAGGCATCCAAAAACCCGAATAGGCACTTAAAGGAATGGAAGTGCTGCATGGCACCAAGTACAGGAAACTCTATTATCCGGCACCAACGGGACCGGCGTGGTGCCGGTTTATCAAAAAGTCCGGATTACAGAGAGGTACAGTTAAAAGGTACAAGAGCTCCGTACACAGCAACACATCCAGGCTTCCCTGTTGCTTAGCAGCATGTGCAGGAACTCCGGCCACAGACCAAGCGTCCCTGTTGCTTAGCAACAAGTGCACGAACCCCAGTTACACAGCCACAGATCCAGGAACTGCCACTAATATGAAGTTAAACTTACCTGAACCTACTCCTGCATTTTGCTGGTTAACAGAGATTTCCGGTTATTTAGGTGCCGGTTAAGAGTGTTTCCTGTACTTGTATTATAGTGTTCAACAAGCGTTATAAACTGATCAATCACTAGGACATTGGCATTCATTACGCCTTTGATGCAAACAAAACAATCGTGAAATATTGTGTCACCTAGAAAAAATATATTGCTCTATGTCAAAAGTCTCTCTCATGGAGTTGAAGTATTTAAAATCAAGCATTTATTTTTTTTAAAAACAGCAATTTCTCAATGGCAGCAATTTGAAGCAATGAAAATCTAATGGCCATTCATCCTACACCACTCATGCACACATCCTTACAGACAGATCACATCCTTACAGACAGATAAAATGCAGAGGAGACACCTGCAGCAGGTGGTCTATCAAAGGATGTGGGGCCAAGTTTATTGCCTATTCTTAGTCAATGGGCACAAAATCTAGCCAACTGGGTCTAACATTAATAAGGTGTGGTCAAATCATAGGAATATACTTCTGCGCATGCTGCAGCAGAACAAAGGTTTCCAATTCTCCTGTATAGTGCACACTGGGGTCAAAGCCATTCAGACTGTGAAGCCATTTGTCCTGTGTTTCAACTTCAAGATGTCCTTCACAATACACATGCATTTTAGCACTGCATAGAGCTGACGAATTTAATTGAGATTTCTGGCAATGTTTTGCCATATTATCAAATTCACTCACTTAATGTAAGTCACTCTGTACAAGAAACTGCCGATAGTATTAAATTACAAAGTGCATTACATTTGCCTTGGAGGTGGGAGCAGTGAAGTGCAAGGTAATGCATCAAACTGTCTGACTAGGATATTTTCAAATCAAATGTAAAAGAATATCCAATCACCAGTGTCAGACAAGCAAGATCAACATACCAAAAACAGAAATAAATTGATTTTTAAATTATATATTAGCTCTGTGAATTACTGTCCAATCCGAAAGAAAGACGATTCTTAAAAAGAAAGAAATCTACCGAGAAAGTTTGATAACTAGGTATGAAGCACTCGTTTTCCCCTGGGGTGGGGTGGGGGGGGGGGGGGGGGGGGGGGGGAAAGCAAGAGAGAAGAAACAGTAGGCAATGCCTGCAGAGTGGATGTCATTTTGGAGTTTAAATAAGACGGATTTGTAGACTTTTTATTGCCTACACGTCCAGTGTTGTAGTAATTAAAGATGGTAGAAAACATTCCACGGTGCTTTGGGTGGGGGGAGGACAGAAGGGGTTGAAGATAAAACAAAACAGAAATAGGCACAGAGTCAGAGTCATAGTAAGAGAATTCGAAGAGGTGTCCAAAAGATTGACTGAAAGGATGAGCTTTGAGAAGGTTTTAAAAGGTGGCGATAAGTAAAGGCAGATGGGTTTAGGGAGGAAGTTCCAAAGAGAAGGGCCGAGACAACTGATGGCTCTGCCCCAATAATTGGGTGCAGGGAGGGCTAGAAGCAGGAGTGGCTAGATTTGGAGAATGAAGGGTGTGGGAAGAGTTATCAAACTGTTGGAAGTTGCAGAGATAGGGTGGGGTGAGGTTGTGGACAGATTTGAGGATGAGGATTTAAAATTCAAGGCTTTGAGGCAACAGCAAGCCTATGTAGGTCAGCGGGGGTGATTGGAGTTTATGGAGCACAGGAGACTGGCAAAGAGGGCATTGGAGAAATTGAGTCGAAAGGTGACAAAAGTATGGAGAAGGGAATCAGCAGCAGCCGAGGGGTTAAGACAGGTAATGCTGGGATGAGTGGAAGTTAGCAGTCTTGATGACTTCATATTAGTGGCAGTTCCTGGATCTGTGGCTGTGTAACTGGGGTTCGTGCACTTGTTGCTAAGCAACAGGGACGCTTGGTCTGTGGCCGGAGTTCCTGCACATGTTGCTAAGCAACAGGGAAGCCTGGATTTGTTGCTGTGTATGGAGCTCTCCTACCTTTTAACTATATCTCTCTGTAATCCGGACTTTTTGATAAACCGGCACCACGCCGGTGCCGGATACCAAAGAATTTCGTGTACTTGATGTAGTTTGAAGCAAACAGGACCTCAAGGTTGCGCACAGTCTGATTCAGCACAGAAGTGATCACTGAGGAAGATGGAATCAATGATAAGGGAGCAGATTTCATGGTTGGGCCAAAAGCAATGGTTTCAGTCTTCCCAACAATCAATTCGAAGAAACTTTGACTCACCAGGACTTGATGTCAGAGAGGCAGTTCGACACCAGAGAGGTTGTTGTGGGGGTCAAACAAAATGGCAGAGGGGTAGAGCTGGCTACAAGTAGCAATATGTACTAAAGGTAACGTCCCGCCTTCAAATGATGCCACCAAGAGGCAGCAAGTAGTTGAGAGATGAGGAAGAGAAAGGAGCCAAGGATAACTCAATTGGGGTTCTCAAAGTGACTAAGGGAGAGAAGCTATTGCTGGAGATAGGCTGGTTGTGCTTTCATAGATAGGAACAGAACTATGGGATAGCAGTCCTGTAGAGCTGGGAAACGGAAAGAAAGGCAAAGAGGAGGATTGCGTGGTCAACCGTAGCAAATACTGCAGAGAGGCCAAGGAGGAATAATGCAACATGATCACAGACACAATGGATGCTATTCGTGAATTCAGCCAGAGGAGTCTCAGTGCAGTGAGAAGGGTGGATGGGATTTGAACAGGAAATTTGGGAAGAAAAAAAAAGGGGGGGGGGTGGTGGAGAAAGCAAGAGCGCTTTTATATACAGGAAACTTTGTGCTATCCGGCACCGACGGGACCGAACTGTTGCCGTTCCCTCAAAACTGCCGGACACACCAGCGTTAATGTTGAAGCATACAGAGCTTTTCATCTCCGTATCTGACAACAAACACCGTTGCTTAGCAACAGCTTCTAAACAGTCGGCCTGTACCTTGGAAGCGTCTCTCTGAAGCTGTTGCTAAGCTACAGAGACTTTGCAGAGCCTGACTGTTGAAAAAAAAAGCCACGAGAAGCCAAAAAACCTAACAAAACGGCTCCTGATTTTTGCTGGTGGCTCGAGCTTGCCGGACATTTAGCCTCCGGATAACACAGTTTCCTGTAGTGTGTTTCACAAGATCTCAAAACATTTTACAATCAATGAAAATGTTTTGAAAGTCATCCAAAAGTCAGATGAGAAAGATGAGCACAGGCTGAGGAGCAAAAACACCTTTTGGAAATTAGAAGGAAAGGGAAGGTAAAGATGGGTAGTAGTTTGAAAGGGCAGATGGATTGAGGAAGGTGTTTTGAAGAGGAGAACAATAAGCAAAGGGAGGCATTTACAATGCTGGCTAGCATGTGAACCAGGAGGGATTACATAGGATATACGGTACAGAAACAGGCCATTCAGTCCAAACAGTCCATGCTGGACCTATGCTCCACTCGAGCCTCCTCCAGTCTTTCCTCATCTAACTATCAGCATAACCCTCTATTTCCTTCTCCCTCATATGCATCTCTACTATTTGCTTCAACCACTCCCTGTGGTAGCAAGTTCCACATTCTCACCACTCTTTGGGTAAAGAGGTTTCTTCTGAATTCCCTATTTGAATTCTTGGTGACTATCTTATATTGATGGCCTCTTGTTATGCTCTTCCCCACAAGTGGAAACACTCTCTCGATATCCACTTTATCAAAACCTTTCATAATTTTAAAGAGCTCTATTAGATCACCCTCAGCCTTCTCTTTCAGAAGAGACCCAGCCTGTGCATCCTTTCCTGATGGAGGATACCAGAAACACGAGGGTATACCTTTGTAAATCTTCTCTGCACCCTCTCCAGTGCCTCTATATCCTTTTTATAATATGGCGACCAGAATTGTACACAGTACTCCAAGTGTGGTCTAACCAGGTTTTGATACATATTTAACAATTTCACTACTTTTCAATTCAATCCCTCTAGAAATAAACCCTAATGCTTGGTTTGGTTTTTTTATGGCCTTGCTAACCTGTGTCGCTACTTTTAGTGATTGCGTATTTGTACTTCTAGATTCCTTTGCTCCTCTACCCCACCCAGAGACTCGCCCTCAAAGTAACGTGACCTCCCTATTCTTCCTAACAAAATGTAATACCTCACATTTATCTATATTGAAATTCATTTGCCAATTATATGCTCGTTCTGCAAGTTTATAAATGTTCTCCTGTAATTTGTTGCAGTCCTCCTCAGTATTGACTAACCCCCCCTCCCCCCCCGCCACCCCCCAAAATTTGGCATCATCTGCAAATTTAGAAATTGTGTTTTTGATTCCAAAGTCTATATCATTAATATAAATTGTGAACAACAATGGTCCCAGCACTGATCGTTGTGGAACACCACTACTCACCTTCTGCAAATGTGAATGGCTACCCCTACTCTCTGCTTTCTGCCTTGAAGCCAGCTAGCTATCCAATCTGCTACTTGTCCCCTGACTCGACATTGTCTGACATTCATTAGTCTATTATGTGGTACCTTATCAAAGGCCTTGTGAAAAGCTAGATAAATTACATCTACTGCACTACCCTTGTCTACTCCCTCTGTTAACTCTTCAAAAACTTCAATGAGGTTGGTCAAGCAAGACTTTTCCTTTTGAAATCCATGCTGACTATTCATTATCATATTTTTGGCTTCCAGATGTTCTTCTATTTTCTCCTTTAGTAGGGATTTGATTATTTTTCCGACCACCGATGTTAAGCTGACTGGTCTATAGTTCCCTGGGCATGTTCTATCTTCCTTCTTAAATATAGATATTATGTTAGCTATCTACCAGTCCTCTGGCATGACACCTTTTTCTAATGAATTATTATATGTGTAGTAATGCCCCTGCTATCTCTTCCCTAGATTATTTTAAAATGTGGGATATTTGAGTGGCCAGGAAAAGGGGATCAAGGGGCAGTGTGTCTCATCATAAAATTATAAAAACATTTATATAGCACCTTTCACATTCTCAGGACATCCCAAAGCCCTTTACAGCCAATAAAGTACTTTTTGAAGTGTAATCATTATTGTAATGGATCCAAACACAGCAGCCAATTTGCACACAGCAAAGTCGCACAAACAGCAACAGTAATGCTTCATCCAAAAGACGGCATCTCTGACAGTGCAGAACTCCATCAGGATTGCACTGGTGTCAGCCTAGATTATGTGCTCAAGTCGCTGTAGGACTTCAATCATGACCTTCTGACTTAGAGGCGGAAATGCTACCAGAGTCAAGGCTGACACCTTGGAACAGATAAGTTTAGTAAGTTGCTGTAAATGAGACTTATAGCAACAGATGGTATTTAATCCCAAAATTATCATCCAAATCTTGTTCAATATGGAACATTAACAAGAAATCCTTTTTAGCTCAGCTAGTGTCTCCTTCTGAAAGATTTTAAATTATTTGAATTCTGAATATGCAATCGGAATACAGCTAACTAAATCTTGCATACTACAATTTCCTTTCACAGCAAATTTTCTTTTCAGTAGCTGTTTGGATTTTTTTTTAATTCTTTGAAGAAAAACTAGAGGGTAAATTTCAACTGCTTTATTTGGTTACGGTTTACTAGAGTGGTTATTTATTTATTTTCATGAGGAGAGAGAGAGAGAGAGAGAGAGAGAGAGAGAGAGAGAAACAATGAGGCTTCAAATATGATTACACACCTTGCCAGCTTTGTAAATGTTGAAATTCCAATCTATTAGTGGAATTAAAATTCTGTCTTTATGCACTACAGTATTTCAGTTCATGTTTATTTGAAAAGTGATGAATACAAACTGGATAGTAAATTTAAGATGTTCAACTCAATTTTTACACAAAAATCAATTTACTTTATTTTTTTAACGTCAGAAAGCATATCAAGCTAAGAGAAAGAGAGGGCACAGAATGAAAGACAGACACATATCACATGGGAAGAGAACCAGTCATGAGGGACAGAAGAGATCTACTAGTTTATAAAATAAAGGACAATCATGGAATTCAAAATCCAAAACATCAGCAAAAATCACAGAACACCATTCAATAATACTGGAATTTATCTTAATCAGTGGTCTGGATATTACCCCTTACATAACACCCCTATTTTTCTATTAGTAGAATGAAAGATTACACAGGAAACTCTCGATTTACCGGCACCTAAATAACCTGAAATCTCTGGTAACCGGCAAAATTCAGGAGTAGGTTCGGGTAAGTTTTACTTCATATTAGTGGCCGTTCCTGGATCTGTGGCTGTGTAACCGGGGTTCCTGCACTTGTTGCTATGCAACAGGGACGCCTGGATCTGTGGCAGTGTATGGGGCTCTCGTACCTTTCACTATACCTCTCTGTAATCCGGACTTTTTGGTAAACCGGCACTGGATAAAAAAAGTTTCCTGTAAGTTGGTGCACTGCTGATATATAGGCATTAACACTAGTAAATACTGGTGATGCATGCTAAGGAAATCCAGGTGCACATTAAGCTGCTGTTTAACTCCATCAAGTTAGACAAGCAAGTCTGTACAGAGTGCCAGTAGATCAGAGACACAAAGTTCGATGTACATTTTCCAAGTATATTTTGGACCTTCAGCAGAATTAAAATAGCAAAAACAACATTGCTCATAATTTATGCTATAAAATATTTACTAACAATTAGTATTTATCATTTGCACAAATACATTATAGTAGGTAGACAACACATTTGACAGCACAAAATCTTTTACTAGCCAATAGGAAAGGACTATATTGCAAAATAACACAGTCATAAACAAACAATTGTTTTTAATCAAAGCAGTTAAAACTACAGCCATCTGTATCTGTCCATAATGGATCGTATTCATTTAGCAAAATACCATTTAGTAAAAATTTTCCATTAATAATGTTTAAACAGTCACTGAAGTGTGCCCTTGTTATCCATTGTTTATGAGATACATATTGCAGGTTTGATATGGAAGCCATCAAACCTCAATGAAGACAAATGATTTTCCAGGGTCTTTACTGCTTAATATGAGCTGGTCTATGGCAGGACCCTGACCTTCACTGCTCATTTCACAAATCATAGATTACAGAGTAAGCCAATAAAAAAATTACAAATCAAAATATAGGTTGTGCACCTACTCCGTGTACTGCAGAAGCTGGTCTAAGTAAGGGAGGCCTGCCATTGCTTTCAAAATATGGATAGGTGGCTGGAAGGGAGTTAAAATATAGAGACGTAATACAGGTTGAACCCCGGTAATCCGGCACCTTCAGCGGTCCGGCACGAGGAAGGTCCTGCTGTCACATTTCCCTCCCTGGGATGGGTCCGGCTCGGGTCCCGGGACCGCCGCCGGGTCAGGATCAGCGCCTGGACCGCGCAGCATCACCAACGGCTCGGCGGAGCGATGGAGCCCGAGCAGCGGCACAGGGAGGGCAGCAGCAGGAAGAGGAGGAGCAGGTGGTGGCGGTGTTTGTGGTGACTTTCGACACCTTTAGTGGTTTGGAATTTTCAATGGTCCGGCACCCGAGGGTGCCAGATTACCGGGGTCCAACCTGTAATAGAAAATAACCTATTCTTATATATAAGGATTAGGTTTAATCATGATTAAGTTTTTGTTTTATTTTTACTTATAGATAGCTTGTAGATTTGTACTATAGATAGAAATAATGAAGTGGTTAAAGTTGTTCATTCCCAGGATGCTTTACGGTTTAATGTGTCAGGGTACAATTTAGCCGACTGTGCAGTTTAGTTTCTGCTGAGGTGCAGGATGTAGATTGCAGGATGTGTAATTCATGCCTGTTGACTTATTTTTGTCACCACATTGTGAAACGAGATGGCCAAGACAGTCTTGAGATAGGAGGTAAGACAGTCTTGAGATAGGAGGTGGGACAACAGGCCAGGATGGTAAACAAGTTGGCATCTGGTGTTTTGTAGGAACTCTCTCCTTTCTGGGAGTCTTGATCACAACAACACTTGTCATGACAATGAATCAGCAAGGGCCGTGTGTGAGACTAGGGTCCTATAAAGAGCTTGAGCTTTCCATAATAATTTGGAGAGCGAGTCGAGATCAAAAGGATCGACGAAGGTTACGTCTCGTCCCAGGGGAAAAACTGGGTAGTAGTTTATTTCTTTGTATGTCTACTGCTTACAGACAGGACGTGTGTCAAAGACTTGGTCAAACACAATTAAAGGATTACGCGCAGCCATATTTGATTTGTCATAGTCGAATTGTCTTGCACATCCAAAAGGTGCTCATAAGCTTTACCCTTTGATCTGAAATTCCCTCCGACCTTTCCCAAGTCCACAAAGGGTGGCAAAATTGAAGCTTTTAATCATTATGCTCCATTAAAGAAGTAGAGCATAGGAGAAAAAGGTTGCAATCGTGAACCTGAAAGTTGACAAATATATGAAAACAGTTTACAGATTTGCAACAGCTTGCATTTATATAGCACCTTTAACATAACAAAACATCCCCAGGCACTTCACAGAAGCTTAATCAGACAGGTAAATCTCCACCCACTACCTCACTCCCCAATATCTTCCAAAAGGTTAAAGAGTTTGGCCAACTCTCAACATACTTGCTTTAACTTCTCCAAAAGAGAGAGTATGCCCCCTCATAGAATGTCACCCAATGATATTCATGAGACCTTTGGGGCAGGACAGGCAAATCCAATCCCGCCCTGTCCTCACCAGACATTCATAGCCACAGACTTCCTGCTGGAGTAACAAGAATCCTGGCCAATTTCCCATTCCTAACCCAGGGGTACGGAGGACAATTGCACACCACAGACCAAGAATTGAACTAACTTAATTACCAGGGGAATCTTCCATCATTATGCTTTTGAGCATTTAATGAGCGCCACACACCACATCGTTCATATAATGTCTGGAGCACATTTCCTGAGAAAGGGGAAAGGTACGAGACTAATTTTGTGATGCCGTATAGGTGTTAAATCGCTCTCATTTCCAAAAATACAACAATGAAGTCGTTATTCAACAACGTGGTTTATGATGTTTACAAGAGCAATTGAACAATGAAATAAGAACATAAGAAATAGGAGCAGGAGTAGGGCATTTGGCTCTTTGAGCCCACTCTGCCATTCAGTAAGATCGTGGCTGATCTTCGACCTCATCTCCACTTTCCTGCACTATCCCCATGTCCCTTGATTCCCTTAATATCCAAAAATCTATCGATCTCACTCTTGAATATACTCAACGACTCAGCATCCACAGGCCTTTGGGGTAGAGAATTCTAAAGATTCAAGAGTGAAGAAATTTCTCCTCATCTCAGTCCTAAATGGCCCCTTATTCTGAAAAAATAAAACTCAAACCACTATTAAGCTATGGAGAATATTTCCTACATTACAACAGTGACTACATTTGAAAAGTACTTCATTGGCTATAAAGCGCTTTGGGATGTCCCAAGATCGTGAAAGGTACAGGTTGAGCGTCCCAAATCCGGAGTTCTGGAACCCAGAATGTCCCGGAATCCTTACTGATTGGTGGCAGGGGTCCAGAATCTGTAAAATGCTCCGGAATCCGTACACCCTGAGGGAGGCTTACCAAAAACCGGAAATAGCGCAACCTGGGCCCAGGCATTTCTGGACTCAGCACGTGTTTCTGATGTCCGAAGTCCAGAAATATCGCAACCTGGGCTCGGGCGTTTCCGGACTTCGGACATCAGAAACACGTCCCGAAGTCCGGAAAAACCCAAAAACCAGCTCAGCCCCGGCCCCAAGGTTGCCGGATTCAGGACGCTCAACCTGTACTATATAAATGCAAGTCTTTATAAATAAAAGTCTTAATAAAAAAAATTGTATCCAGCTATGTATACTCCATCTCAGAATTCAACTGCTTTAAAAAAAAAAGTGCGCACATTATTTAGCTCCAAATAAAATTTGAGCCTGCAGCAGTAGGATTTACCAGTTGCCTATTCTGTGCTGAGCTTGCAGCATCATATTACTTGATTTTTCCCACAGCTGTCCTTCTCTTTCCATCTAATCCAACTTCTTTCCTTCTACTTCTGAAGATGTCAACCTAAGCTGGGATACAATTCAACAGTCGCTAACTACCAGATGGTATCTCACCCAAGTGATCATTCTTCGTGTGTGGGCCTAGATAGTGAATGTTGGCTTGCTGCACGATTGTCCGGCATTGCAGCCAATCCTGGTCCTGTCCTCACCAAGACCTACATATTCACATAACACAGCAAGAATTATTGGGTACTTTAAGCAAGATTCTCCAGCAGATTTTATCCCCCCTCCACTGGTCCAAGAAGACAGGGTACAATTCCAGTTTCTCCACCACAATTCCTGCCGAGATCAGCCAGCTCAGTAGGTTAACAATTGGTTCAACCTAAATAATTAACCCCATCATCATCTCTCCAGAAATGCTACCTGACCTGCTGAGATGTTTCCAGTATTTTCGGTTTTTATTTCAGACCAGGAACCTAGGGCCTTCCTAATCCGTACAGTTTGCTACTACTCCAGATGGAGCTCCATCAACATTCAGTTGGTAAATATTTAAATTTAACTTGTGGATAAAAGCATGCAATCATTTATGGGCCCATAAGTATCTAACTTAAAAGGTGTCAGCATACCCAGTATAGAAGTTGAAAAAAAATTCTGGGATGTGTACACCACCTTACGGACATCTACATTGTTGTGCTACAATTTCTATCTGAATGTGATATAGGCTTTCTTAAATTACACTCCAGAATATCAAGGGGGCACTTGAAATTACTCTATTATTCTCCTACATTACAACAGTGACTACACTTCACAAAAGTACTTCATTGGCTGTAAAGCGCTTTGGGATAGCCGGTGGTCGTGAAAGGCGCTATATAAATGCAGGTCTTTCTTCTTTCTTTCTATTAATGTCTTCCCTAGTTTGAAAATTAACCTTTTAAATACACAGCTTGGATAAGGAATTGGCTTAAGGACAGAAAACACCAAGTTGTGGTAAATGGCTGTTTTTCAGACTGGAGGATGATAGACAGTGGTGTTCCCCATATATCCTGGATATTGGAATATAGAGTAGAATTTCTAAATTTGCCGATGACACCAAACTTGGAGATTTGGCAAACAGTGAGGATGATACCAATCGACTGCAACAGGACATAGAAAGGCTAAGAGAATGGGCAGATGGAATTTAATAGAGAAGTGAGAGGTAATGCATTTTGGCGGAAGGAACTGGGTGAGGCAATATACACTTACTGGCACAGTGGGACCTGGGAGTTAATGTGCATAGGTCCCTGAAGGTGGCAGGACATATCGAGAGTGGTTAGCAATGCATAAGGGATCTTGGGCTTCATAAATAGAGGTATGGACTACAAAAGTAGAGAAGTTATGCTGAACCTTTATAAAGCGCACAGTATTGCGTCCAGTTCTGGTCACCACACTTTGGGAAGGATGTGAAGGCCCTCGAGAGAGAGTGCAGAGGGGATTTACCAGAATAGTTCTGGGGATGGGGGATCTTGGCTACAGGGATAGGTTGGAGAAGCTGATTTGTTTTCATTAGAGCAAAGGAGGTTGAGGGGCGACTTGATAGAGGTGTACAAGGTTATGACAGGTTTGGCTAGGCTGTTCCCACTAGTTGATGGTACAAGGACGAGGGGACACAGATGTAAGATTTTGGGTACAAGGCCTAGGGGGGACAGATTTAAGGTTTTGGGCAAGAGATACAGGGGGGGGGAGAAATGTGAGGAAAAACTTTTTTACGCAGTGAGTGGCAAGGACCTGGAACTCGCTGCAGACAGAAGTGGCAGAAGCGGAGACACTCAATGTTTTCAAGGGGTGACTGGATAGGTACTTGAGGGAAATAAACTTGCAGGGCTACGGTGATAGAGCGGGGGGAACGGGACGGACTGGATTACTCTACAGAGAGCCGGCACGGACTCAATAGGCTGAATGGCCTCCTTCTGTGCCGTATGACTATGACTACATCACAAGTCAATTCATAACATTCTGATAATAGCGGCACATGCCATGCTTTTTGGGGGTGCAAGGAGAATGGCAAATAGAAAAACATTATTCAAACACATTTTTAAGCAGTTTTAGCTAAAAAGATATTTTAAGTACTGAATGGCCTGTGCATCCCTTTAAAAAGGCATGTTTTCGGTTTTAATATTGGCAACCCGATTTTCAAAGCAGAATTACAAAAAAATTATAACTATTTTCTGCTTAAAAGAAAACAAACCCGTACTTCCTGCAGGATACAACTCCAAGTCGATTAAAATAGTCTCCATCAAGCAGCAGAACAGTATATAAAACCTGGCTACAAATCCAATTGGTTTTTTCATTGCAACTTTCTGTATTGCATGGCTCAGTAACTTGTTTCTGTGAACAGTGGCCTAGTTTCAGCCTTCCAAGACAATGAATAAAATTCATTAGCTGCATGGTCATACATCATTGCATTTGGAAAGCTCAATGAAGGTTGAAGGCAAGCTATTTCTCTGTCCTCCACTAGGTTGCTACTAAACTAAAAACACACTGCTTTGAATGCACTGCAAGGTCTTTTATGAAAGAAAAGTCAGTACACATCACATTTTTGCTGTTGCCAATATTGTACTGTATAAATCTGCGAATCTTGTACATTATATTGTGAAATATCTACAAATTATTTTGTCATCAACAGCATTAGCAAATTAATTCTACTAAATGATGAATGGAGGACAAAAGTATGGCAGGGGAGGCAGTGTTTCCACTCGATTACTAACCACGGATGGCTGTTGGAAGCATGTGTGGAGATGGTAGATTCAGGCATGGTTGCGATGGCCTTACTAACGTACAATTGGAAACTTTGGCAATGAGATACCCAAGGCCTGCGACTATTCATGGAACCATAAACCAGTATAGGAAAACGGGTAAATGGACAAAATGAAAGGTTATGGGGCAGAGAGATGGTTACCAAACTGTGGGTGCAGTAGCAAGTTTCATACATAACTCAAATTCAATATTTTCTTTAAAAAAAGGTTGTTCAGTGATATTAAGGGGCATGCTCTAGAGCTACTGTCTGTATTCAGTAGAAATATGATCAACTGATCCTTCTGACAACTCAAATAGCCAACAACCTTGTATTAATCACTCAGAAGGACCTGACTGGAGAACTGTTAGATTATCAGCTTCTTTGCTGTAATGAATGACATCAGTCGCTGAGGAGCACTCATCTGTCTGTGCTGATCAGCCCTGGAGGGCAGATCTAATTCACACATTTACTTCAATATCTTTTCACCTGTTCCATTGGGTGTCAAATTACAGCGTTAACAATCTCACAGCTTAATTGCTATGAATGGATCTTGGTTAGGTACAAATTACATAAAAGAAAATAGGGGCAAAAATTGCTTAATCAATAATTATACCTTCATGTATAAACTTTCAGAAGTCGCTGCAGTTAAAAATGTGATCTGTTAACACAGGAATATTCTTAAAAAATGGAGCTTATAAAACCGGTAAGTTGTCGACAGATGTGCTTTCCCCTTCCTCCGCTTCCCATCGCAATCATACATCAACTTCTTAGTCACCACCATTTTAAATTTTAGTGGTGTTAGAGGTGTATTAAATGCTCCCAAAAGGGAAAATAATTTACAGTTGACATTAGATCTTTGTGCAAACACAGTAATAATTACAATTAATAATGATAAAGCAAATCCAACAGAACAATCAACAATTCTTCATAATTAATTTAGCCTATTTTAACTGGACCATCAGAGGTGGCACTGGGAACCCCAATGTCACCAGACAGCAATCAGTACCACAAGTGTCTGCTGCTAGAAGGGCACCACTAATAAAATAATCAAACTCAAGGTCCAATCATACTGAAAGAAGGGTAAGTGAAATTAAATCAGTATTTCGTTATTGTGGCAGGTTCTTGACTTTGTGGCACCTTATTTTTTTTTATATAAGAGTATGCTTGCTTTTTTTTTTTAAAAAGAGCATTGTATTGAGGGTATACCAACTTTTCATTTTTGGAGGCTAAGGTATAAAAGGAGGATCAAGCAATATCGAGTCCTCATCAACATAGATATATACTCATCTACCTCATATGTTTAAGCCATATTGAGTCATTATCCCCTCATGTGTATAATGCACAATTATATGGAATCCTCATTACCAATACAAACTATGCTTAATCCTCATACATTTCATAATTTCACGACTAAATTTTCCCCATCGTGAATTTAGAAGCATTATTAATGCAGATTGATGAGTAATCCCATTCCTCTATTAAATGGATAATTATAAATGGTTTGTGGTGCAGAAACTGATCTATTCCAACCTATTACTCAAACCTAGCATCTGATGAATGACTTGCATCTCATCCTTGACCATATCACCTTCCTTCCATATCATCCTACAATACATGGCTCTCATTTAATATTTTTTCGGATGAAACTGCATAGTGCTTCATGAACTCTCATTCACTTTTAATTTGTTAGGTTTTAATGAAGGGGAAGAATTATGACACAGAAAAATTACAACAGAACAGCAGTCATTGTCTCAAACATGGCAAGGCTTGTATTATGAACCTGAACAAACCGTCTCATCCTTTGTGGGATCCAGAAGTACATCGGATCCTGGCTCCAAAACCACAAAGAACATAAGAAACAGGAGTCGGCCAACCGGCCCCTCGAGCCTACTCCGCCATTCAATAAGATCATGGCTGATCCAATCTTGTCCTCAACACCACTTTCCCGCTCTCTCCCCATACCCCTGGACTCCCCTGTAGTTCAAATGTCTGTCAATCTCCACCTTGAATATATTCAGTGACTCCGCAGCTCTCCGGGGTAGAGAATTCCAAAGATTCACGACCCTCAGAAGAAATTCCTCCTCATCTCCGTCTTAAATGGGCGCCCCCTTATTCTGAAACTATGCCCCCTAGTTCTAGATACCCCCCACTAGGGGAAACATCCTCTCAGCATCCACCCTTTCGATCCCCCTCAGAATCTTATGTTTCAATAAGATCACCTCTCATTCTTCTAAACTCCAATGAGTATAGGCCCAACCTGCTCAACTTTGTCATAGGTCAACCCCTTCATCCCAGGAATCAACCTAGTGAACCTTCTCTGCGCTGCCTCCAATGCAAGTACAGGAAACTTTGTGCTATCTGGAGGTGAGCTATCCGGCAATCTGGAGCCACCGGCAAAAATCAGCAGCCGTTTTTTATTCTTTGTTTTTTTTTTTGCTTTGTTTGAACAGTCAAGCTGTGCAAGGTCTGCAGCTATAGCAACAGCTTCAGCTACAGAGCTTTAGGGCCACACCCGAGTGTTTAGAAGCTGTTGCTAAGCAACAGTGTTTGTTGTCAAATACGGAGATAAGAATCTCCGTATCTCTCAACATTAACTCTGGAGAGTACGGCACTTTTTAGGCAACGGCAGCAGCTCGGTCCCGTGGGTGCCGGATAGCACAAAGTTTCCTGTATATCCTTCCTTAAATATGGAGACCACAACTGTACGCAGTACTCCAGGTGCGGTTTCGCCAGTAAAGTTGCATCAAAACTTCCCTACTTTTATACTCCATACCCCTTGCAATAAAGGCCAGCATTCCATTAGCCTTCCTAATTACTTGCTGTACCTGCATGCTAAGTTTTTGTGTTTCATGTACTAGGACCCCCAGATCCCTTTGTACCGCAGCATTTTGTACTCTCACTCCATTGAAATAATTATTTGCTTTTTCATTCTTCCTTCCAAAGTGGATAACCTCACATTTTCCCACATTGTACTCCATCTGCCAAATTTTTGCCCACTCACTTAACCTATCTATATCCCTTTTCAGACTCTGTGTCCTCCTCACAACTTGCTGACCTATCTTTGTATCAGCAGCAAATTTGGCAACAGTACACTCGGTCCCTTCATCCAAGTCATTAATATAGATTGTAAATAGTTGAGGCCCCAGCACTGACCCTGTGGCACCCCACTAGTTACTGGCTGCCAATCGGAAAATGACCCATTTATCCCGACTCTGTTTTCTGTTAGTTAGCCAATCCCCTATCCATGCCAAAATATTACCCCCAACCCCGTGCGCTCTTATCTTGTGCAGTAACCTTTTATGTGGCACCTTATCGAATGCCTTCTGGAAAGCCAAATACACCACATCCACTGGTTCCCCTTTATCCACCCTGTTTGTTACATCCTCAGAATTCTAGCAGATTTGTCAAACACGGTTTCCTTTTCATAAAACCATGCTGACTCTGCTTGATTGTCTTATGATTTTCTAAATGTCCTGCTATTACCTCCTTAATAATGGATTCCAGCATTTTCCCAATGACAGATGTTAGGTTTACTGGTCTATAGTTTCCTGCTTTCTGGCTCCCTCCTTTCTTGAATAGTGGCGTTACATTTGCGGTTTTCCAATCCGCTGGGACCTCTCCAGAAGCCAGGGAATTTTGGTAGATTACAACCAACACATCCACTATCTCTGCAGCTACTTCTTTTAAGACCCTAGGATGCAGGCCATCAGGTCCAGGGGACTTGTCGGCCTTTAGCCCCATTAGTTTGTCTAGTAAAACAATCTCTATCACTAGAGAAAAAGTAAGTTCCTCCCTCCTTATAGCCCCTTGATTATCTATTATTATTGGGATGTTTTTAGTGTCTTCCAACGTGAAGACCGATCCAAAATAATTGTTTAGAGTCTCTGCCATTTCTCGATTTCCCATTATTAATTCCCCAGTCTCATCCTCTAAGGGACCAACGTTTACTTTAGCTACTCTCTTCCTTTTTATATACCTGAAGCAGCTCTTACTGTCTGTTTTTATATTATTTGCTAATTTACTCTCATACTCTATCTTCTCCCTCTTTGTAATTTGTGTCATCCTTTGCTGGTTTCTAAAAATTTCCCAATCCTCTGGCCTACCACTAATCTTCGTAACATTGTATGCCTTTTCTTTCAATTTGATAGAAACATAGAAGATAGGAGCAGGAGTAGGCCATTCGGCCCTGCTCCGCCATTCAATGAGATCATGGCTGATCATCCAAATTCAGTACCCTGTCCCTGCCTTCTCCCCAGATCCCTTGATCCCTTTAGCCTCAAGAAATATATCCAACTCTTTCTTGAATATATTTAATGAACTGGCCTCCACCACCCTCTGTGGCAGTGAATTCCACAGGTTCACCACTCTCTGGGTGAAGAAATTCCTCCTCATTTCAGTCCTAAATGGCTTACCCCTTATCCTTAGGCTATGACCCCTGGTTCTGGACTCCCAGCCATCAGAAACATCCTTTCTGCATCTAGTCTGTCTAGGCCTGACAGAATTTTATAGGTTTCGATGAGATCCCCTCTCATTCTTCTAAACTCCAGTGAGTATAAGCCCAATTGACACAATCTCTCCCCGTACGTCATTCCTGCCATCCCAGGTATCAGCCTGGTGAATCTTCGCTGCACTCCCTCCATGGCAAGAACGTCCTTCCTCAGGTAAGGCGACCAAAACTGCACACAATACTCAAGGTGTGGTCTCACCAAGGCCCTGTACAACTGCAGCAAGACATCCTTGTTCTTGTACTCGAACCCTCTTGCTACGAAGGCCAACATACCATTTGCCTTCTTAACCGCCTGTTGCACCTGCATGCTTACCTTCAGCAACTGATGCACAAGAACACCCAGGTCTCTCTGCACTTCCCCTTCTCCCAATCTATTGCCATTCAAATAATAATCTGTAATGATACCATCCTTAACTTCCTTAGTTAGCCATGGATGGTGCATCCTTCCCGTAGAGCCTTTCTTTCTCACTGGAATACACCTTTGCTGAGATTTATGAAATATCTCCTTAAATGTCTGCCACTGCTGATCTACCGTCTTACCCTTTAATCCATTTTCCCAGTCTACTTTAGCCAACTCTGTCCTCATACCCTTGTAATTGCCTTTATTTAAGTTTAGGACACTAGTTTCAGACCCAAGTTTCCTCACCCTGAAACTAAATTTGAAATTCTACCATGCTATGATCACTCTTTCCTAGGGGATTCTTTACTGAGATCATGAATTAATCCTATCTCATTACCAGATCTAAAATAGCTTGTTCCCTGGTTGGTTCCTCAACGTATTACTCTAAGAAACCATCCCAAATACACACTATGAACTCATCCTCAAGGCTATCCTTGCCAATTTGATTTGTCCAATCTATATGATGATTAAAATTGCCCATGACAACAAATGACAAGATCACGGTGATCTGAGCAATCATCTTCTGTGACAGTTACTTTAGTCAAGAATTATTTTTATTCATGTAAATTATCAGTGATTCGTGGAGGCTTTAGCCTAGAAATTACTGTTGGTGGTAATAAGAGTGAACACATAATATATCTGCATGACATTCTTTTACCGAATATTTTGATAGAGATGTTAACCAGTTTAAAATAATTGGGTTAATGCAAGTGTTAAAACAGTGAACAAAAGAATACCATACACTCACTCAGTGTTTGCTTGCTAACATTGCCAATGGTAATTTCTAGGCTCAAAAATGTTTAGTGGTATAGCATGAAACAACCTGACATAAGGAGGTTAATTTGTTGTTAAATTACTACAAAATACATAATTCAGTGTTAACGTAATTTTCTGTCCACTTCAGTCGGATATATACTCAATGTAGTAAACATGTTAAAATATTTACACTGGATTAAAATATTAAATTATTAATGGATTGCTCTTCGAAAGAGCCGGCGCAGACTCGATGGGCCAAATGGCCTCCTTCTGTGCTGTACTATTATATGATTCTACGATAAAGCGAGGAATCAAAATGTTCTGGGTTAGCAGTCCCCCAGAGCCTCTCAGAAAATAAATCCCATGTACAGTATGCACGCTTCCAAAATTAGCACATCACTGTTGATATTGAAAAATATCTAAGACCACAAAACACATTTTAATGGTCCCACGTCTATTCATCAACAGATTGAATAAGTAAGCAAGAATGCAAATATATTAACAGTACTACTGCTGAAACCCTCCAAGCACGCCTTGTTACCTCTAGAGTCGACTATTCCAATGTTCTCCTGGCTGACTTCACACCTTGCACCCTCCGGAAACTTGAACTCATCCAAAACTTGCTGCCCGTATCCTAACTTGCACCAAGTCTCATTCGCCTATTACACCAGTGCTCACTGACCTACCTTGGCTCCAGCAACACCTCAATTTTAAAATTCTCATCCTGGTTTTCAAATCCCTCCATGACCTCGCTCTTCTCCATCTCTGAAATCTCCTCCAGCCCTAGAATCCTCCGAGGTATTTTAAATGAAAATAAGGAAATGGCAGACATGTTGAATAATTACTTTGCATCAGTGTTTACAGTAGAGGAAAACACGCCAGACATCCCAAGGAAACTAATATTGAATCAGGGACAGGGATTCACCAAAATTGACACAAGCAAAATAACAATGAAGAAAATAAGAGTGACCAAGCCCCAGGACCAAATGGTTTTCATCCCTGGGTTTATAGGAAGTAGGTGAAAACATTGGAAGATTATAGTTACGGCATCTGCAAAGTTCTCTCGATTCAGGAACCATTCCTTTATATTGGAAAACTGTGCATGTCACTCCACTATTTAAGAAAGGTGAGAGGGGGAAACCAGGGAATTATAGACCAGTTAGTCTAATATCTGTTGTCGAGAATTACTAGAGTCTGTAATTAAGGAGAGTGTGACAAAACACCTTGAACATTTTCAGCTGATCAGAGAGCCAGTATGGATTTGTAAAGGGTAGGCCATGCCAGACGAAACTGATTGAACTTTTTGAAGAGGTGACTAAAGTAGCGGACAGAGGAATGTCTATGGATGCTATTTATATGGACTTCCAGAAGGCATGATATAAAGTCCCTCATAAGAGACTGTTAGCTAAAGTTGAAGCCCATGAAATTGAAGGCAATGCTTGACCTGGTTAGGAAGTTGGCTGAGTGGCAAGAAACAGAGAGAGTAGGGATAATGGGCAGGTACTCTAATTGGCAGGATGTGACCTAGTAGGGTCCCACAGGGATCTGCGTTGGGGCCTCAACTATTCACCGTATTTATTAAAGACTTAGATGATGGCATAGAAAGCCACATATCCAAATTTGCCAACGACACAAAGATAGGCAGCATTGTAAGCAGTGTAAATGGAAACATAAAATTACAAAAAGAGAGCTATTAATAGATTAAGCAAATGGGCAAAACCGTGGCAAATGGATTTCAATGTAGGCAAATGTGAGGTCATCCACTTTGGACTTATAAAAGATAGAACAGAATACTTTCTAAATGGTGAAAAGCTAGAAACAGTGGAGGTCCAAAGAGACTTGGGGGTCCATGTACATAGATCATTAAAATGTCACGAACAGGTACAGAGAATAATCAAAAAGGCCAATGGAATGCTGGCCTTTATATCTAGCGGACTAGAATACAAGGGGGTAGAAGTTATGCTGCAGCTATACAAAACCCTGGTTAGACCACACCTGGAGCACTGTGAGCAGTTCTGGGCACCACACCTTAGGAAGGATATATTGGCCTTGGGGAGGGAGTGCAGCATAGGTTTACCAGAATGATACCTGGACTCCAAGGGTTAAATTACGAGGAGTGATTCCACAAACGAGGGTTGTAAGATTAAGGGATGACTTGATTGAAGTTTTCAAGGGAACCGAGAGGGTAGATAGAGAGAAACTATTTCCGCTGGTTGGAGAGTCTTGGACTAGGGGGAAGAGTCTAAAATTTAGAGCCAGGCCTTTCAGGAGTAAAGTTACGAAACACTTCTACACACAAAAGGGTGGCAGAAGTTTGGAACTCTCTTCTACAAACGACAATTGATGCTAAGTCAACTGTTAATTTTAAACCGTAGACTGATAGATTTTTATTAACCAAAGCTATTAAGGGATATGGGGCAAAGGTGGGTAATATGGAGCTAGGTCACAGATCAGCCATGAGCTCATTGAATGGCAAAACAGGCTCGAGGGGCTAAATGGCCTACTCCTGTTGCTATGTTCCTATCTCTGCGCTCTTCCAATTTTTGCCTCTTGTGCATCCCTGATTTTCTTTGCACTACCTTTGGCAGCTGCCTTGGCTCGAAGCTCTGGAATTCACACCCACCCACCACCGCCCCCACCCCCGCAAACCTCCCCTTCCGCCTTTTAGACTGTCCTTAAAATTTTGCTCTTTGACCAAGCTTTTGGTCTCTTATATGGCTCGATATTAAATTTTCTTTGATAATCGCTCCCATGAAGCACCTTGGGGACGTTTTACTACAAAGCAAATGTAGCAGCGCAACACTAAATCCTTGCATTCGAGTAGATAAACTACTTAGAAGAGCCATTTCAAGTTTGAGACTAATCTTATATCATCAGTTAAAAACAGAGTTTAAGTTAAGGAGATTGATTCGTAATCATGGATTTACAGAAGAATGACAAATCTTTCCCAGCCAGGAATAGGAGCAATCAATTTGCTGCTAAAATGTCTTGACAAAAGGTTTGCCCCGAAACGTTGACTATTTCTCTTGCCACAGATGTTGCCTGGCCTGCTGAGTTTTTCCAGCATTTTCTGTTGCTATTGCTTCTAAAATGTGCCTTAGTTTTATCAGAACACCCTTACTTTCACTCTGTTGTGGCAAATTACTGTGCACAAATGTATTTTTCCTTCAGCCAGTGGAAGCGATACAACACCTCAAACAGACAGCTTACTAGGTACTTAAAATAAATTGTAGCTGAGCAAGGGGCACCAGAAAAGGATATCCAGTAGTAAAAAAAAAACCCAAAAGTATAATTTCAATGGTATGACCATCGACAAAAAATGTTCATTGTTGAATAAAGTGAAATGTGGTTTTACTAACAATGTTCAATGTATATAATGAAAAGGATTTGGATATGGAATCTGATGAAAGTGACTGCAATCAGAACAAAAAAGCGGAGGGAGAAAAGAGAAATCAGAACATTACTGGTGGCAACCATCCAATTGTATAGTTTCACAATTAAGATTTTTATCCAAATAAGTCACAGCTAGGTGAAAAGAAATGGATTTAATTCAGTTTGTTTCTCCAGCATAGAACTCACTTTTATAGGTGGCACAGGATGTCAATTTATCTTTTAAATTTAGGTACAGAACTTATTTCTCGAGTTACAAAGTTGTAGAATGCTTCTGATTTAAGGATTTAGAATTTTCTCTTCAGTCACAGAAGAAGATTTGAACAAGGTGAAATTTGGTCACCTTAACTTGATCTTATTTCTAGTATCAAATGCCAACCAGCAGAGAGCTTGCCTCTTGTCATGCAGTAAATACATATCACAAAACTAAACCTAAATGTTCTCCTCATACACTGCGTAACTGCATTACAACACATAATAGGATATATATTCAAATGAACCCTGGGATGCAACCTATCCTGTCTAATTGCACATGATGGAATCTTACAATCACAGCAGATTGCTGGAGAGGCTATAACAGGAGAGCACAAGCACAGCAGTACACGTCTAGTTCATTGTCCTGCTCGAGAATCAGTCTCGAGTCGCCTATAGCTGCAGTATCATCCACTCACTACCACAATGTACCGTTTTTACTGCGTTGTGTACACTGTATACTACGAATGTAATATATCAAATGTGTTACATAAACAAGAACTTGCATTTATATAGTACCTTTAACGCAGAAAAATGTCACGGCACTTCAGGAAGTGTAACCAGCCAAAACTGGACGCCGTTCTTTCATCGTTGCTGGGTCAATATCCCTCCCTAACAGCACTGTGGGAGTACCTTCACCACACGGACTGCAGCGGTTCAAGGCGGCGGCTCACCACCACCTTCTCGAGGGCAACTAGGGATGGACAATAAATGCTGGCCTAGTCAGCGATGCCCACATCCCAGGAACGAATTTAAAAAAAGCTAATATGGCAGAATGACCAGAGCCAAGGTTTCTCGTAATATTTTGTTCTGTATTCATAGCAAAAAAGCGGTTTCCACAAGCAAACCAAGTTTCCTATGAATTAGGACCTATACTCTTAAGCATGTAGTGAATGGGATAGCTTAGCCCAGATTATGATATTGGCCACTGGAAATCATGTGGAACACCCAACATGTTGTTCGTTCTTCTTCACAAGGTGACAAATACCAAGCCATAAAGACTAACTTTACAGGCTAAAACTAACAGATTTATTTACAAGTAGAATACAAAAAAAATAAACCACAGCAAGTTACTAAAAGTGCAATAGTTAAACAGGAAAGACAGAATTAATCCACAAAGGGTTACATACCTTATTTCTTATGTAGCTCAATAAATAACAGGCATTTTGAATGAAGCAATCTTTCATCGACCATCACAATTGTATGTGGACGACAATATTATAATCTATCAAGTTCAGGTCTTCAAACACAACTAATATGATTTTATACACATGATTTTATATAGAATTACATAGAAACTATAACATGGAAGCAGGTCATTTGACCCAGCCTTTCCACATTGGTGTTTATCCTTGACATGATTTATGCTATGAAAATTCTTTCAAGTTACAACCATGCCTTTGAAGTCCAATCTCACACTTTCAGATGGGACTTGAATGTCCAGATATTAGTCTTCCTGTAAAACTCTTGCTTGAATAGTTCAGCAATCTAAGTAATTGAAATTGTTAATTCCACAATCTGTTAACCCACATATATTACCACTTCAAAAGCCAGTCCTACCCATTTAGCAACTTTTGTCTTCATTTCTGAACAGCAGTACGAACACAAGTAAATGTCAAGCAGGACAGGCATACCCTAGTCTGATTAGCAGCCAGTTACAATATTGGTCACTAATGCCACAGAAACAATGGGCTTAGTCCAGACATGCAGTTGACTCGAAGACAAATTTTAATATCACATTTACTCTATCGAAAGTCATAAAATAGAATTTAAAAATCCCCATTTTGTTCATATGCACTTTTCTAAATCTTGCTATTTTCACCACAGACTGCAGTGGCTCAAGAAGGCAGCTCACGACCACCTTCTCAACAGCAATTAGGGATGGGCAATAAATGCTGGCCTTGGCGGTGAAGCCCACATCCCATGAATAATTTTTTTTTTAAGCCTTTATATCTGTACACAGCTGTGGAACTAGAGTACTTTAGGTAACCTTATTATCTTTCAACTTAGTTGCTTTCGGATTCAACATTATTTGCATAATTAAACTTTTCATGCTTAATAACACACCTTACCAGTTGCCAACTTGAGGGGAGGGGACCATAACTACATGATTTTAGAATATGATTCAATAATATTATGTTCAGTATTACTTCAGCAAATGCATTTTATAAGAACATAAGAAATAGGAGCAGGAGTAGGCCAATCGGCCCCTCGAGCCTGCTCCACCATTCAATGAGGTCATGGCTGATCTGATCCTAACCTCAAATCTTCTATCACTCTCCATCCACCCGAACCCATGTGATCTCCCGGGAGAGGCGAAAAACCAGATAAAAAACCCAATGGCCAATTTGGGAGAAAAAATCTGGGAAATTCCTCTCTGACCCATCTAGGCGATCGAAACTCGTCCAGATCACCCTGTCCCTATATTTTCTACAGTACTTACCTTCTGTAAAGGCAATCCCCACCCCAGCCAGGAACAGGAATAAAACCATCTCCTGAAATCTAACACAGAATTAGAACACAAGAAGTAGGAGCAGAACCAGGCTACACGGCCCCTGGGCCCGCTCCACTACCCACAGGGCCATGACCATTCCGAACCTAGACTCATGTCCAATTTCCTGCCCGCTCCCCGTAACCCTTAATTCCCTTTACTTCTAGGAAACTATCTTTCTGTTTTAAATTTATTTAATGATGTAGCTTCCACAGCTTTCTGGGGCAGCAAATTCCACAAACCTACCACCCTCTGAGTGAAGAAGTTTCTCCTCATCTCAGTTTTGAAAGAGCAGCCCCTTATTCTAAGATTATGCCCCCTAGTTCTAGTTTCACCCATCATTGGGAACATCCTCCCCGCATCCACCCGATCCAACCCCTTCACAATCTTATATGTTTCAATAAGATCGCCTCTCATTCTTCTGAACTCCAATGAGTAGAGTCCCAATCTACTCAACCTCCCCTCATATGACCACCCCCTCATCCCCGGGATTAACCGAGTGAACCTTCTTTGTACTGACTCGAGAGCAAGTATGTCTTTTCTTAAGTATGGACACCAAAACTGTATGCAGTATTCCAGGTGCGGTCTCACCAATACCTTGTACAACTGCAGCAATAACTCCGTGTTTATACTCTATCCCCCTAGCAATAAAAGCCAACATTCCATTGGCCTTCTTGATCACTTGCTGCATCTGCATACTAACTTTGAGTTTCGTGCACCAGGGCCCCCAGATCCCTTTGTACTACAGTACTTTCCAGTTTCTTGCCATTAAGATAATAACTTGCTCTACGATTTTTCCTGCCAAAGTGCATAACCTCACACTTTCCAGTATTGTATTCCATCTGCCAAATCTCTGCCCACTTACTTAGCCTGCCTATGTCCCTTTGCAGGTTTTTTATGTCCTCCTCACTCACTACTTTCCCTCCCATCTTTGTATCATCTGCAAACTTTGATATGTTACACTCGGTCCCCTCCTCCAAATCGTTAATATAGATTGTAAAGAGTTGGGGACTCAGCAATGACCCCTGCGGAACACCACTAGTTACTGATTGCCAGTCTGAGAACGAACCATTTATCCCTACTCTCTGCTTTCTGTAAGAGAGCCAATCCTCCACCCACGCCAGAATATTACCCCCAATCCCGTGATTTTTTATCTTGAGCAATAATCTTTTGTGTGGCACTTTGTCAAGTGCCTTTTGGAAGTCTAAATACACTACGTCCACTGGTTCCCCTTTATCCACCCTGTATTTTACTTCCTCAAAGAACTCAAGCAAATTTGTCATGAAACCATGCTGAGTTTGTCCTATTAAATTATCTTTATCCAAATGTCCCGTTACTGTCTCCTTAATAATGGACTCTAACATTTTACCAACCACAGATGTTAGGCTAACAGGTCTATAGTTTCCAGCCTTCTGCCTACTGCCCTTTTTAAATAAGGGTTGTTACATTAGCAGTTTTCCAATCTGCCGGGACCTTTGCCGAGTCCAGGGAGTTTTGGAACATTATTACCAATGCATCCACAATCCCTAACGCCACTTCCCTCAAGATCCTAGGATGTAAGCCATCCAGTCCAGGGGATTTATCCGCCTTGAGTCCCATTATTTTACCAAGTACCACTTCCTTAGTGATTTTAATCGTATTTAGCTCCTCCCCCCCAGAGCCCCCTGTTTGTCCAGTGTTGGGATATTCTTAGTGTCCTCTACCGTAAAGATTGATACAAAATATTTGTTCAGCGTTTTTGCCATCTCCATGTTTCCCACCATTAATTTCCCGGTCTCATCCTCTAAGGGACCAACATTTACTTTAGCCACCCTTTTTCTTTTTATATAACTATATAAACTTTTGCTATCTGTTTTTATATTTTTTTGCTAATTTACTTTCATAATCTATCTTCCCTTTCTTAATCAATCTTTTTGTTATTTTTTGCTGTCTTTTAAAGACTTCCCAATCTTCTATCCTCCCACTAGATTTGGCTACCTTATATGCCCTTGTTTTTAGTCGGATACTATCCTTAATTACTTTACTTAGACACGGATGGCTGTCTTTTCTTTTACACCCTTTTCTTCTCAGTGGAATATATATTTTTTGGAAGTTGTAAAATAACTCCTTAAATGTACACCACTGATCATGTACCGTCTTACCCTTTAATCTATTTTCCCAGTCCACACTACTCAATTCCGCTCTCATACCTTCATAGTCTCCTTTATTCAAGCTCAGCACGCTTGTTTGAGATCCAACCGTCTCACCCTCTAATTGAATATGGAATTCAACCATGTTATGGTCACTCATTCCAAGGGGATCCTTTACTAGGACATTTTTAATTAATCCTGTCTCGTTACACAGGACCAAATCTAAGGTTGCTTGCCCCCTGGTCGGTTCAGTTACATACTGCTCAAGAAACCCATCCCTAATACACTCAATGAACTCGTCCTCAAGGCTGCTCTGCCCAATTTGATTTGTCCAGTCAATATGATAGTTAAAATCCCCCATAATTATAGCTGTTCCCTTATTACAAGCCTCAACTATTTCCTGATTAATACTCCGTCCAACAGAGTTGCAACTGTTCGGAGGCCTTTAGACTACGCCCACTAGTGTTTTTTTCCCCTTATTATTCCTTATCTCCACCCAAACTGTTTCACTATCCTGCTCCTTTGACCCAATATCATTTCTCTGTATTATAGTGATTCCTTCCTTTATTAACATAGCCACCCCACCTCCCCTCCCTTCCTGATTGTTAAATAACCTGGTATGTTTAATTCCCAGTCATGGTCACCTTGCAGCCATGTTTCTGTAATGGCCACAAGATCATACCCATATGTAGTTATTTGTGCCGTTAACTCATTCATTTTGTTACGAATGCTACGTGCATTCAGATAAAGAACTTTCCAATATGTTTTGTGACTTTAGTTCCTGTTTTTTCCCCTTTTAGTACTTTACCTTTTACTCCATACCTTCTGTCCCTTCCTGACACATTCTGTTTTTTAATTCTCCCACTGCTACCTAAGTCTATGACCTTCTCCGTTGTCATTTCTATTATTTGCTCTCTAGAAACCTCCCCCCCACTAATTAGTTTAAAGCCCTCTCTACAGCCCTAGTTATATGATTCGCCAGGACTCTAGTCCCAGCACTTGCCAAGTGGAGTCCGTCCCAACGGAACAGTTCCCTCCTGTCCCAGTACTGGTGCCAGTGTCCCAAGAAGCAAAACCCATTTCTCTCACACCAGTCTTTGAGCCACGCATTTAAATCTTTAATTTTATTTATCCTAGCCAAATTCACTCGTCGCTCAGGTAATAACCCAGAGATTATTACCCTTGAGGTTCTGTTTTTTAATTTGACCCCTAGCTGCTCATACTCCTTTAACAGAACCGTCTTCCTTGTCCTATCTACGTCGTTTGTACCAACATGGACCACAACAACTGGATCCTCCCCCTCCCACTCCAAGTTTCTTTCCAGCCCAGAAGAGATGTCCTTAACCCTGGCACCGGGCAGGCAATACAGCCTTTGGGACTCCTGCTCTTGACTGCAGAGAACCCTATCTATCCCCCTAATGATACTATCCCCTACCACTACAACATTTCTTTTTACTCCCTCCACTTGAATGGCCCCCTGTACCACAGTGCTGTGGCCAGGTTGCTCATCCTCCCTGCAGTCCCCGCTCCCGCCTTCACAGGGAGTAAGAACCTCGATCCTGCTTGACAAGAGCAAGGGCTGCGGCTCCTTCAACACTACCTCCTGGATCCCTGTACCTGCCTCGCTCGTAGTCACACCGTCCTGTCCCTGACCACGGACTACATCTGCATTAATTAATTTCACAGGTGTGGCCGCCTCCTGAAACAGAGTGTCCAGGAACTTCTCCCCCTCCCTGATGTGTCGCAGTGTCTGAAGCTCAGTCTCAAGCTCTTCAACATGGAGCTCGAGTTCCTCTAGCAGCAAACACTTATCGCAAATGTAATCACCGTGAGCCTCAATGGGGTCCACCAGCTCCCACATTTCGCAACAGTGACACATCACCTGTTCACCCATATCTATGTAATTAATTACATTTCTTATTAGTTATGAAAACCCTCTGCCCCGATATAGATGATAATATTACACCACTATTCAATAGGCCTTACCAACTTAAAGGTATAAAAGAGAAGGAAGAAAACCAACCAACCAGCTGATCACCAAACTGTGAAATCCAAATGCACCCACTGTTCCAATTTTATTTTATTTTATTTTTTATTTTTTTATTTTTTAAGTGAAGCATGCATGAAAACATTTCCATACAATTTATTATTCTGTTGCCGTTCTTAGAAGACAGTTTCTGCGACTAATGTTTTTCACTACCTGTAACTGCATTCGATATGAATTAATAAAATATACAAAAATTCTAACAGAGAGCCTTATGCTAATACCGGCTATCAGTTTAATTAAAACCCAATTTCATTTTGTCAGTGTGCACTTTTCTACATTTTTGAGTGGTATAAAATCTTTAACTTTCAACATTCACACAAGAAACATTTCCAATTCAGAAGATTTAGAGAAATAAATGGACTTGCAGAACATATTTCTTGATTCACAAGGACTGGGCTACGTACAAAATTGCATACGCTCATTACACGTCACTGAAATCCTAGTACACCATGGCGGTAGATTTTCAACTTCACTGCCTGGGCGGAGTGCAGAATAGAAAATGTGGTGAAGAGGTTTGCACACCCCTAATAGAACCTAGTGGATTCTCCTTCCATTGTAATTAATGGGTGGTTCGGAAGGTAAAATGCAATAGCAAGATTTTGGGCTTTGTCACTTGAACACAGGCTGGGTTATTGCCTGGATCATTTGACAGACAGTTTATTTTTAAATATATGAAAAGGGATTTCCTTTTTGAGATCATAGATTAGTGCTAAAATCAAATAAGGCATGAACGAATACCCAGCTGTGAAGGACGCAAGCCATTTTCAATCATGAAATAAACAATTCAGTTCACATAATAAAAGGGTGCTTCTGGTGGTCATATTCTAAGTTACATACTAGGCTGCCTTGAGAAACTCAAAATCTGAGTTCACTGAAGATTCCCTTCTGAAAGATGCAGATACAGAAGGCTGTATAAATTATTCAAAAAGCAGTCAATGTCAGAAGTGCACAGATGCTACAGGAAACAAAAAAGGGAAAATGCCTCATCACAGGTGATAGTAGATGAATATGCCACAATGACAAAGCATAAGCAATTTGCTCTGGGAGAGTCTGCATTTCAAGACTATCTGAGACCCCCTATGATCTAGGCAATAAATGTTGATTCCTGGATCAGGTGGCCAGGGACCACAATGCTGTGTAAGCTCCACTACCTTATTCAACAACAAACCTACTAGCATCAATTATCACTGACGCAAGGCATCACTAAATGTAGTGTGCTCCAGTTAGATCAAATCCATTTTAAGTCTGGAGCTCGGTGTCAAGATTGACCCCAGGACTAGATTAATCTGTGTTAGAAGATCATGACAAACTTTAGAATCATAGATTTTTTACAACACAATGAGAGGCTATATGGCCCAACACACCTGTGCCAGTCCTTTCCAAAGAGCTATCCACAGTCCAATTCTTCAACATTTTTAATTTAATATTTAACCCACTTCCCATTTAAAATCTATAATGGATTCTGCTTCCACCACTGTTTTGGGTAGGGAATTTCATGTCTTAAGAATCTTTTGAGTAAAACAGTTTCTCCCAACCTCTTCCTTTGATGCAATATGGTGCTTCCCCTACAGTCAGCCACATTTGATCCTGCCTGAAACAACAAAGGTTGATTGTGCATGTGCACATGATTAGATATATTTAGTTCACTAAGGATCAAGAATTTTCAACATAAATGACGTTTTGCTCATTAACAAAAGTACAAAAGAAATCTCTGATGCTCTTTCATAGTATAGGAAAATCATGTGGTTCCAGCTCGAAAGACCAGTGCCAACCTTTCGCCCTCAACCATGTCTTCCTTTCCCTGATTGAATCTACCTACACTATAGGAAAGTACAACAAATTGAAAGATTCTGTATTTAACAAAAAAAAACTACAATTTAAAAACTCTACGTGACCTTAAAAAGAATACTAACTAGTACATTATATTTTATCCGCCGACGTGTTAAAAACCATGCAATTACCTCTATTTGACAGCACTGGAGTCTGCTGTCACGAGCAATCCTTATTAAAACACAAAAACCAGGATAGCACATAATAACATTCTAAAACTGATAGTCCCGAAAGATTGACCATGTTCAGAGAATCGTACAGCACAGAGGGCGGTCATTCGTCCCATCGTGCCCTTTGAAAGAGATAGCTAATTAAAACGTTCTTCAAATCAAAGAGCTAAGATGGCCATCTCAGGATTCCTGGTAGGTCAATAAGGAATTAATACAAGACTGCACTGTTAAATTACCCTTTGCTGTTGTGTACAGCAAAAGAATGAAACCAAGGTATCAATTCTAGAAACAGATTACACCAGCTAAAGCAAGTTTTTAACAACTACCAGAAGGAAAACATTGCAGCACTGCCACACAAAGCAAGATAGATATCGATCTATCAAAATACACATTTCAATTAAACTGACTTGTCTTCAACAAGTCAATCAGAAGAGATTGAAACATAGAAAAATAGGAGCAGGAATCGGCCATTCAGCCCTTCGAGCCTGCTCCGCCATTCAATATGATCATGGCTGATTGGTTTTAGATGTTATATTTCATTCACGTTTAGGTTGTTTTTCTTAGTAGCTATAAATGATTGCCGTTAAATCTTCATCCCAGATTTTTCCTGAATTACAGTATCAAGAATTTCAAGAGCTCCACATAGTTCCCAATTCAAACAATTTGATCACCATAAACAGCATGTTCTTTTGGCATTCACTCAAGTTTCTGCCTTTTCATCCAAATTAAGTATTATTCTGCATTTTCCTTTGTTTTTGCACCTTCTCATTGTCCTTTGGGTTCCTCCTCTGAATTTCACTCCACACCCCCTTCCCCATTTATTAAAGCTTTTTTGAGGATTTTCTCCTTTGCTTGACATTTTTCTTTGACTTTTTGTTCAACCTCACTCTTAGAAATTTCCTCTCCTCAAAAAACCAACCCTCATCAAAGTCACAAACTACATCCTATGTCACGGTGATAAACTTAAACTATCTCTCCTCATCCTTCTCGACCTGTCTGCTGCCTTCGACGTGGTTCACCACTCCATCCTTCTCCAACGCTTTGCCACCGTCATCCAGCTGGGTGGGACTGCACTCGCCTGGTTCCATTCTTATCTATCTAATTGTAGTCAGAGAATTACCTGCAATGGCTTCTCTTTCCGCTCCAGCGCCGTTACTTCTGGTGTCCCCCAAGGATCTATCCTTGGCCCCCTGCTATTTCTCATCTACATGCTGCCCCTTGGCGACATCATCCGAAAACACTGTCAGTTTCCGCATGTATGCCGACAACACCCAGCTCTACCTCAACACCACTTCTCTCGACCTCTCCACTGTCTATAAATTGTCAGACTGCTTGCCCGATATCCAGTACTGGACGAGCAGAAATTTCCTCCAATTAAATATTGGGAAGACCAAAGTCATTGTCTTTGGTCTCCACCACAAACTCAGCTCCCGAGCCACTGACTCATCACTCTCCCCGGCAACTTTGAGGCTGAACCAGACTGTTCGCAACCTTGGTGTCACATTTGACCCCGGAATGAGCTTCCGACCACATATCTGCATCATCTCCAAGACTGCCTATTTCCAAATCCGGAACATCGCCCAACTCCGCCCCTGCCTCAGCTCATCTGCTGCTGAAACACTCACCAATGCCTTTAAGAACATAAGTAGTAAGAGCTGGAATAGGCCATACGGCCCCTTGAGCCTGCTCCGCCATTCAATAAGATCATGGCTGATTATTGATCTCAACTCCACTTTCCCGCCTGATCCCCATATCCCTGGATTCCACTGGAGTCCAAAAATCTATATCTATCTCAGCCTTGAATATACTCAAACACTCAGCATTCACAGCCCTCTGGGGCAGAGAATTCCAAAGATTCACAACCCTCAGTGAAGAAATTCCTCCACATCTCAGTCTTAAATGACCTACCCCTTATCCTGAGACTATGCCCCCTTGTTCTAGACACTAGACTTGACTATTCCAATGCACTCCTGGCCGGCCTCCGACGTTCTACCTTCCATAAACTTGAGGTTATCCAAAACTCTGCTGTCCGTGTCTTAACTTGTCCCGTTCATCCTGTGCTCGCTGACCTATATTGGCTCACTGTTAAGCAACGCCTCAATTTAAAAATTCTTATCCTTGTTTTCAAATCCCTCCATGGCCTCGCACCTCCCTATCCCTATAATCTCCTGCAGCCCCACAACCCTCAGAAATACCTGCGCTCCTCTAATTCTGGCCTCTTGAGCATCCCTGATTTTAATCACTCCACTATTGGTGGCCATGCCTTCAGCTGCCAAGGCCAAAAGCTCTGGAATTCCCTCCCTAAACCCCTCTACCCTCCTTTACGACACTCCTTAAAACCTACCTCTGTCTGCCCTAATATCTCCTTGTGACTCGGTGTCAAATTTTGTTTTATAACACTCCTGTGATGCGCCTTAAGTTTTACTACGGTCAAGACGCTATATAAATATAAGTTGTTGTTGCTTTCCTCCCAATCCCAATATTTTACCAACATTCTCAGTTTTTCTTTATCTGCTGGGATAAATAATTAATTCTTAGAGGTAAATAACATCACTGAACATTAGTTTCCCTGATCAAAGAGCCTCCACACTTCGAAAAGGATCAATAGGCACTTTACATTAATTCAGGAGTTCTTTAATAAAGGCGAGATGGACCATGGAAAGCAAGAAGTGAAAAAGGAGCACAAGCAACTGCAGGGAGAAAAAAAAATTGATTAGGGAATCTTGTAAGTTTCACACTTTGCAAAAACTGCATAAATTTATATTTTAAATTATATATTCAACTTTTTATTAGTGAGTGAATCAGATAGGAGCAAAGCATGCTCATTGTGGTTATGGTTTGAAAAAGCTCCATCATAAGAACTGGAGTTCTTCACCACACAACAGGTACTTCATTTAGGACATAAGGAAATAGAGTCAAGTAAAATACTAATAGACAAAAAGCTGTCAGTTTGCAAAGGAATCGGAACTTTATTCAATCAGATTGTTCCTTGATCAAAAAAGGTGGACACCTAGGCTAATACACTTTCTACACTCTAATCCAGTGCATCAATTACTATACACCAATATTCTAGCTTTGATCCTGGCGAATGGGAAACATACAGAGAACAGCAAAGGTGACAAAACAAACAGTAAGAGCTACAAAAACGAGTATGAAAAGAAACTTGCAAGGGATATCAAAATCAATACAAAAATGTTTACAATTATATTTGGTAAAAGAGGGTGGTCAGGAGCAATATTGGCCCCTTGAAAACTGCTATCAGTGATATTGTCAATGATAATAAGGAAATGGCAGACATGTTGAATAATTACTCTGCGTCAGTATTTACAGTAGAGGAAGAGGATAACATACCAGAAATCCCAAGGAAACTAATATTGAATCAGGGACAGGGTCTCAACAAAATTAACATAAGCAAAATAATAGTAATGAAGAAAATAATGGCACTAAAGAGTGACAAATCCCCAGGACCAGGTGGTTTCCATCCCAGGGTTTTAAAGGAAATAGGTGAGAACATTGCAGATGCCCTAAATATAATCTTGCAAAGTTCTCTCTATTCAGGAACTGTTCCTTTAGATTGGAAAATTGCGCAAGTCATTCTGCTATTTAAGAATGGTGAGGGGGGAAAACCAAGGAATTATAGACCAGTTAGCCTAACATCTGTTGTCGGGAAATTACTCGAGTCTGTAATTGAGGACAGGGTGACTGAACGCCTTGAAAATTTTCAGTTGATCAGAGAGAGCCAGCATGGATTTGTAAAAGGTAGAGCAAGCCTGACAAACTCGATTGAATTTTTTGAAGAGGTGAGTAAAGTAGTGGTCAAGGGAATGTCTATGGATGTTATTTATATGGACTTCCAGAAGGCATTTGATAATTAACAGTCTCTTATTTGGGACTTTAAGGTTGAAGTCCATGGAATTGAAGGCAAATTACTGGCCTGGTTAGGAAATTGGCTGAGCAGCAGGAAACAGAGCAGGGATAATGGGCAGGTACTCTAATTGGCAAGATGTGACTAGTGGTGTCCTGCAGGGATCGGTGTTGGAGCCTCAACTATTCACTATTTATTAACGACTTAATGTTGACATAGAAAGTCACCTATCCAAATCTGCCGATGACAAAGATAAGCGGCAGTGTAGATGAAAGCATAAAATTACAAAGAGATATTAATAGATTAAGTGAATGGGCAAAACTGTGGCAAATGGATTTCAATGTAAGCAAATGCCAAAAAATGAATATGCAGGCAAATAGATAGGTTTAATAGCAGATAAAAAGGATAGCAACTTATACTGCCATAGAAACAAGTTTTAACATTAAAAACAGAAAATACACTATTTAAATACAAACACACTGTTGGGCATCTGCCATAAATGTTATCCATTGATAAGTGCTACCACAAGAGCAACAAATGTGAAATATGTAGCAATTCAATAGTCAAGCAGAAACCTGATCTTCAAAAGCATTACTCAAACTGAAACATCAAAAACTGTTCAGAAGAGGTAAAAATGATCAAAAAGGCAAAAAAGAGAAAACAAGGTATATTTCCATCATAACAACAGAAAATGCTGGAAAAACTCAGCAGGTCAGGCAACATCCGTGGAGAGAAACTTGAGTTGACGTTTCGGGTTTGACCCTTCTTCAAAACTGGAGAGAAAAGGAACGAGATCGAAGGCAGGGCTGCGATCGGACAAAAGAATAAAAGAACCAAAAGAAGTAAAAGAGATTAGAAGCTAGACGAGATGGTAATATGCTGGGATTAGGTGTAAAGTGTACTGGCAGGGCAAAAGATAGCTGCCAGGTGTGAGAGAGAAACAAAAGGAAAGGGGGGGGGGGGGGGGGGGGGGGAGGAAAGGAGTGGAAAAATATAAGTAAAAATGAAATAGGGGCCGAGGTTATGATCTGAAATTGTTGAACTCGATATTGAGACCGGAAGGCTGCAGAGTGTTGCTAAGTCATATTAAAAAGGAATATTTTCATACAAGCTTCTTACAAAGCTTTAGCTAAATTTCAAAGCTTCATCTTGGTTTTGGAATAATGCAACAGGATAGGAGGTAAGCCGAAGTCAGTAGTAAAAGTATTATATGACCGATAGCCAGAAAGTAGTGGTGAATGAACTCGAAATTTGAAAATAGTCTGCTGGAATGCTACTTGCGGTAGCCCTTTTTTGCTCCAAACTGCACCTCAAATATTCAACCAAAACATAACATGCTCTGCACTTTGACTCTGTTCATATTTGCAACGGTAATGGCACAACAATAACCTAAGTCTATGGCATAATTATTTAGTCTCTAGGTTGTATTAACTGTTGTTAATGTTCAATTGGACGGAGCTTAAAACAAAAGCAATGACTTGGAAAGTACGGTTAGGTGCTTATGAGCAGCATGTTATTTATGAACAGCCAATCTAGCTTTCAAAATCATAGAAATTGGAACAATCAGATAATAATTTAGATCAGTTAATCATTTGCCTTAGGTAACAGTCCTAAAGTTTTGATTTACATTCTAATTTTTTGTACAAAAAATATTTCATTGCCTCATTCTTTTCCACTATGCTGCATAGGGGTTGAACTTACAATCAACAGGTACTGGCACAAAGGCTCACCCTGAAGTAAAAATTACAAAATTGGTAATGGACTGTAAACAAAGAAAAACCTCATTTCATTCACTAGTTGGTTTTCAAATTATTTGGAAAAACATAAACTCAAATTCTGTTACAGCAGGAGGGAAGAGTTTCTTCAGATTATGCACAAAGAATCTTACTGGTGCTTCCTGGAAAATTCTCCACACCGAAGATGCTTAGACTGCAGCACACTGGGAACTGCAAACACAGGTATAATTGGTAATTCCCTTCGGCGAACAAGAGTGATTGTTCTAGGGAAAATATCAAATGCAAGCCCGGGATTTTGGAAGACCCCTACGTCTACAAGTAAAAAGATTATTGTAAAGTGTATATTTTTTTGTTAGAAAGCACAGTCAACAGGCTGAGGGGGGATATGGCAACAAAAACATTTTCAAAAAAGTATTTTAAGCTATTTGATTGGTTTGCCTTTTCCTTGTTTATTGGTAATTTTCTCAATTGGCCATTTAGGATTGGTTGTTTATATGACTATCCAGTAGTTTATTCAGCTGTTTCCCATTGCTTTGGTACATTCATTCTCTACTTCTCAGTTGTGATTTGTCACTGTTTTATTTAGAGTCAATCAACAAAACATAAAGCAGTGTAGCAGACAGAAAATGCACAGTGTTCAATAACAGAAATTGTGGTAGTGGGAGAGTGGAGAAGATGAGATAGAAAAAAAAAGTACCAGAAAAGAGACCACTTCATCAACAGAAAGAGGCATATACACACAATCACAGGACAAATGCTCATCAGAATTTCAGTAAAACTTATTGATAGACTTATGAATTGTATAGCTACAGGTTTTTTCAGTAACATTTTCACATGTAATGTTGCGTGGTAATCAATTTCCAAAGCCTACCTACTTCAACTTTGGAAAAAAAAAACTCCCCACAGTACAAATATAATTTTGAGCTGTATAACATTGGGGCCAAGTGCTGGTGGTTATTTGTCTCTTTTTTGAGGTTATGAATGAAGAGCATCACAGAAGGAACATACATACAGCAAAACACTGGCGTCAGTGTATTCTCTATTCGCCACCCGACTCCCCATCCCATCCATAGTTACAGATCATTAGGATCAGTTTTAACAATTGCCACTGATAATTCCTCAATTTTTTGGGGGGTTGGTGAATAAGTAATGACTGATTTGAGGAAGAAAAAACACATTTCCCAATCCTCCTTCTGAAAATGAAGTCCAGAAATACATGTAAATTACATCTACAAATGTCAGGTTGCACACTGATGGGCCTTGATGACTGCAGCTAGGTTATTAATAAAATGGCTACACTGTATATAATCATTGCAATATACCATTCATAGATTATGGTGTAAAGTTAAATTCTTACATTAACTATTTCATACTTCCAATTAGACCTTAAAAATGTTGTTTTTTTAAAATTCGTTCCTGGGATGTGGGTGTCGCTGGCAAGGTCAGCATTTATTGCCCATCCCTCATTGCCCTGGTGGTGGTGGGCCGCCTTCTTGAAGCACTGCAGTCCGCGTGGTGAGGGTACTCCCACAGTGCTGTTAGGGAGGGAGTTCTAGGATTTTGACCCATCAACGATGAAGGAACAGCGATATACTTCCAAGTCAGGATAGTGAGACGTGGATGGGAACTTGCAGGTGATGGGGTTCCCATGCGCCTGCTGCCCTTGTCCTTCTCGGTGGTAGAGGTCATGAGTTTGGGAGTTGCTGTTGAAGAAGCCTTGGCGAGTTGCTGCAGTGCATCTTGTAGATGATGCACCGGTGGTGGAGGGAGTGAATGTTGAAGGTAGTGGATGGGGTGCCAATCAAGTGGGCTGCTTTATCCTGGATAGTGTCAAGCTTCTTGAGTGCTGTTGGTGCTGCAGTCACCCAGGAAGCTGAGTATTCCTTCTCACTCTGGACTTGTGCCTTGTAGATGGTGAAAAGGCTTTGGGGAGTCAGGAGGGGAGACACCGCAGAATACCCAGTTTCTGACCTGCACTTATAGCCACAATATTTATGCGGCTGGTCCAGTTACGTTTCTGGTCAACGGTGACCACCCCAAGATATTGATGGTAGTGGATCCGGCGATGGTAATGCCATTGAATGTCAAGGGGTGGTCATTGCCTGGCACAAATGTTAATTGCCACTTATCAGCCCAAACCTGAATGTTGTCCAGGTCTTGGTGCATGCAGGCACGAACTGCTTCATTATCTGAGAAGTTGCAAATGGAACTGAATACTGAGCAGTGAACATCCCCACGCCTAACCTTATGATGGAGGGAAGGTCATTGATGAAGCAGCTGAAGAAGGTTGGGCCTAGGATATAGGGGGTGGCGTGTGCCCAGTCAGTTATGCCCCTGACTGCCTGTGAGCTGTTCGAATCGCTCCCACACCCCTGGGTTCTAGACACTGGACTTAGGTACAGGCAGCGATACAGAAAATCGAGTAGACAAGTGGTTTGGTGTAAGAAAACCAAGATTTTATTGAAACAGAATAAAAGTCTTACGAGAAGTTACTGGTATAAAATACAGGCATAAACAAAATTATACTTATACAGGGAATGGGGAACACACGGCACATCGAGAGAAAAACAACATTAACAATCCCCTTATCCTTATCCCACCCACTATACCCAACTAGATTAAGCTATGAGGGGCCAGGAATTCATGCTCACCAATCTAAAACCTGTTGCTTTAACGTTGTGAATTTTGAGGTTTGGTCTTCTGTCCTTTGGGGTACTCCGTCACCGCGTGGTCTCCGGGCGCGGTGCTGGAGTTGTTGCTGCGACACACCTTCCCTCTCCTCAGCCACCGTTGTCGTCTCGTCGCAATGGGTTCTCTTCTCCCTCGGGTGGTCGTCGGCGGTAACGTTGCGGTTGTGGGGCGGTTGGCAGTTTTTATGCTTGTTTGATTTTACTACCCAAGCGTCAAACGCCAGCATATTCGCAGTGTTCAAACACCAACTAATTCTCACTGTCCATACATATACTTTCTTCCCCAAGCGCCAGCTTATAACTAGGCGTTTGGTTTTTACCAATGCGTCTTCTGCTGCCCTTCTCTGCTCTTGTCGGGTTTTACCTTCTTATTCGTCTCGTCTCGTCTGCCCCTTTTTGTGGCCTGTGTGTCCTGTATGACTTTGAACTCGGATCTCGTTCTCTTCCCGCGTTTGGTATGGATGTCCTTGGTTGTTACACAATGCGGGGAGTGAGAAGAGAACCCGCCACGAGTACGAGCGGCAGCAGCCCAAGACCAAACAAGAGGTCAGAGTCAAGAGAGCAGAGCGAAGAGCGATTGCTGCTGATGGGCCTACAATTATACCCGTTCTTCCACTCCTTATCTGCGCGCCAAATCAGGTCAGTCCATTGTCCAATTTAGGCGGGCTTGTTTAATGTAATTATACCAATCTAAGTTAACTGGCTTTAGATGGCTGTTTATCGCACCTGATGGCCCCGATGTCCGGGTTGTATTGTCATTAATGCATTTTAATTGGCCTGTCCAGCCTTGGTGGCTCCCTTGAGCTGTTCCCGATTATTTATGCGGACAAAACTAATGGCCTTATGCTTAGGCCTAACTGGGCTCTGTTTCGAACTGACGCAATGCATATTCAGTGTTTGCCTAGCTGTCTGGCTTTTCAAACACAAAGTCCTTTTCACAGAAATGCATTTTAAGTTTCGATTTCCCAAAGCTGCCTGCTTGTGCTGCAGAGTCCAAGCCTTTAAAATCTTACAGGCTTTTGGTCACGAGGTGCGGATGCCATCTTTTTGGGTAGCCTTTTTAAATTGTCCATACAAGGTCCCTTTTATTAATAACCTTGGGGGAAATGTGGGAATTTTGAGAACCTTACAAGGACACTGCCCTGAGGAACTCCTGCAGTGATGTCTTGGGGCTGAGATGATTGATCTCCAACAACCACAACCATCTTCCTTTGTGCTAGGTATGACTCCAGCCAGTTGAGTTTCCCCCCCCCACCCCCTCTCCCGATTCCCAGACTTCAGTTTTACTAGGGCTCCTTAATGCCACACTCAGTCAAATGCTGCCTTGATGTCAAGGGCAGTCATTCTCACCTCACCTCTGCAATTCACCTCTTTTGTCCATGTTTGGACTAAGGCTGCAATCAGTCTGGAGCTGAGTGGTCTGTGCAGAACACAAACTGAGCATCGGAGAGCAGGTTATTGGTAAGTGGCGCTTGATAGCATTGTCAATGACACCTTCCACCACTTTGCTGATGATTGAAAGTAGACTGATGGGGCAGTAATTGGCTGGATTGGATTTGCCCTGCTTTTTGTGGGCAGTTTTCCACATTGTCAGGTAGATGCCAGTGTTGTAGCTGTACTGGAACAGCTTGGCTAGAGGCACAGCTAGTTCTGGAGCACAAGTCTTCAGCACGATGGCCGGGATGTTGTCAGGGCCCATAGCCTTTACTGTATCCAGTGAGCTCAGCCGTTTCTAAATATCACAGACTGAATCGAATTGGCTGAAGGCTGGCTTCTGTGATGGTGGGAACCTCAGGAGGAAGCTTCATAAACTTTAATTTTAAATATGAAGTTGGTATTGCAGTCATTTTGGCATTTGGTTGCTTAAGCACAGAGTAGTGATTTTTTTAAATTTTAACATTGGAAAAAGCAACAAAGAGAGGTGTTTTTATTTACTTTGTAACCTTAGAAGATGAAGTGAATCTATGATCAATTTTTTCAAAGAATGCAGCAATCCACTGGTCAGCACATAAGGTTTAGAGATCTTCTTCATGTTGAAACACAACAGCCCTCATATATGTTGGAAACTTGATGCACTTCATTTTCTGTACCTAGTTTCTAAACTTCCTAAAGGAATGTAGCAACTTGGCGTCATTACACAGCTCCAACTGTTCAAGCATTACTTTAGGGTTTGTTCAACAGTGTTAACATCTGCTATTGGAGCTGAAAGCAACACCACAGTCATATGATATGGTACAGCAAATATAAAAAAAGAACTGCACAGATAGCAAAAACTCTGCAAGCAGTGTCCAAGTTTGTTGCGCTGAACAACAAACTTACATTTATACAAAGACTTCAACTCTGAAAAATAACGGCACTTCAGAGAGGAGAAGGTGAACACTAAGCACAGCTGGGGAGCTGGAAAAGTCATGGCCAAATAGGTAGATTTTAAACAATGTGTTAAAGCAAGGAGAGAGGAAGAAATAAGGCAAAAAAAAGAGCAAAGAGAGAACAACTTGCAGAGCATAACAGACAGCTGAAAGCTCTGCCACCGATGGTGGAACAGAAAGAAAGGGAATGCACAGGAGGCCAGAACTGGAGGAACTTCGAGTAGGGAATAAGGGTGGAGATGGTTATAGAGCATGGGCAAGCAAAGTGATTTGTCGACGAGAATCTTGAGGTGTATTTCTTGGAAGATAGAAAGCCAGTGCAGGTTGGTACGGTTGGAGTGATGGGCAAGCAGGACTTCGTATGGGGCAGGATGTGAGTGGTAGAATTTTGGCAAATTGCAATGTTACGGGTTAGTGTTGGAAGGCTGGTGAAAGGGGTGTCAGTAGGTGACAAAAACATGGGTAAGGGTTTTGTCTGCAGTGGGAGTGAGGCGACGGCAGAAGAAGGCAATGTGGAAGTGAAAATAAGTAGTCTTGAATTGGAAGAAACTCTAGCTTATACACAACTTCAATGTAAAGCAAGCAGTCCAACAGAAGTAGTAGTTGTGGAATTAAGAGGTGGTGGTGGAGGGTTAGAGCCTAGTGTCGGCAGAGCCTGTAAATGTAGAAATCACTCGAGGGCAACTTTCTTTTAGAAGGCGAATCCGTCCTGCAATTAGTCAGAATGAATTAAGCTACAAACCAAGGCAATACCAAGCAAGGCAGCAACAGTGCACAGCACTTATTCCTAGGGGAGGTGTAGCATAGGCTAACTACAGAATAAAGCTCCTTCCCTCTGCACACCCGCCCCTCCCCCCCACCAAATCACTAGACAATCACCCCCCGACTGCACCAGCATGCAATATTCCATTTCCCACATCAGTCAACCATTCTTGTAGCTTCTCCGAGTAAGGCTAACAATGTACAGGAAACTCTGGTATCCGGCACCGGCATGTTGCCGGTTGATCAAAAATTCCGGATGACGGAGAGGGTTATCTACCGAGGCTATTTTTAACAAAGAAAAATAAAAAAAATCAAGAAATGTGCAGTATACAGTAATTGGGTACTCACCTACAGAATGTTGTGTTAAATGGATGGTGGAAGATGCTTGATTAAGTACAGTACTGCCAGTTGAGGGTAATGCAATGCAATGACTACCAGCAGCGTGGGAGACACACAGTACCCTGGTAAAATGGCAGATCAGGAGAGACTACCGGCAGCGCAGGAGAGTCAGACTCCTGTTACAGGGGTATTGAGGTGTTCCGACTTCCGACAGTGCCAAGAAGCCGAGTAGTGGCAGTTTGGAGAACTACCCCCACTGACTAACTCGACCACCACGGGAGACTCGGTCTCGGCAACATTGCCGGTTATTGAGGTGTTGTTTTCAGTGAAAATTTTGCCGGTTAATAGAGAATTCTGGATATTTAGGTACCGTTTAAACAAGAGTTTCCTGTAGTGTGAATTACTGCTTCTCCCACTCCACTGCCAAGTCCTTTTATGACCCTCAACTTCTATGAATCGCCTACAACCTCCCTCCCATCCTCTGCTCTGATGCCAAGGAAAACTGATAGGGTAATGAGAGAGGAACTATTTCCGCTGGTTGGGGAGTCTAGGTCTAGGGGCAGAGACTAAAAATGAGAGCCAGGCCTTTCAGGAGTGAAGTTAGGAAACACTTCTACACACAAAAAGAGTGGTAGAAGTTTGGAACTCACTTCTGCAAATGGCAATTGATGCTGGGTCAATTGTTAATTTTAAATCTGAGATTAATAGATTTTTGTTAACCAAAAGGTATTAAGGAATATGGGGCAAAGGCGGGTATATGGAGTTAGTTCACAGATCAGCCATGATCTCATTGAATGGCGCAGCAGGCTCGAGGGGCGACATGGCCTACGCCTGTTCCTATGTTCCTAAGTGCAGGGGAAATAATGATCTCCAATAGAAAATATCTGTTCAGTTGCCCCAACCTGATCTCAAAATACACAACACCTCTCTCAGCCTTCATCAAATGTGTCTTCTCCCTCAACTAACTCTCAGCCCAATGCTTACCGACATTGCCATCCCTTTCCTCCATCCCTTCAGCACCTGTTCCTGTTTCAGAGAAAGATGCTGCAGCGGATTGACCTGATTTTCCCTGTTTGCATGTGGAGAAGCACCTGGTTTCTACTTTCACTTCCTTGCAGTGAGATCTCTGGCACAACATGCTGACGCCGCAATACATCTGCCACCTCATAAGGGTTTTAAAATTAAGCGCAAGCACACAAACACATCAACACATGGGTGACACATAGCTTCAATCAGTGAACAATTTTATCTCAAAAAGAACCTTTACATTCCATTGAAGAAACTCTCACTTGATCCTGGTCTGTATAATCCATGCACCATAGTTAATGATTTGAGACCAATATTGGTATTTATACATCCTCAGGCTGCTGAACTTGGCTGGCTTCTAAGAACGACAGTAAGCAAGATTCTCAATCATGCTGGGAAGCAGTAGTGTACAAAGTTGCAGATTTTACAAAACCATCAATGCATGAATCGCTATTAGGGCTGTGATATGAAAATATGCATCTTCATGTAATTCAGTAATATATTTAAAAAACCCTTTCGGATTTAGGAAGCGTTTAAGAAACTATGAACCCGATATTACCATATTCATGTGTTTCCAAATCACTCAAATCAGTTCACCAAGAAAAACTGCCCCCATCATCCAGATCAATCAATGCAATATTTTCAAGTTATTAAAACAAAACTTGCATTCCTTACACCATCTCCCAGAAACACCTCAAAGCATATTCACACAAAACAAACGGCTGAAGTGGAGCTTATATAGGCAAATGTTGCTGCCATTTTAGGCACAGCAAAATCCAAACAGAAGCAAGCGATTGACTGACCACTTAATGACCCTGAAATTACGGGCCTTCAGATTAGCCCCGCAAGTTCCGTGTTTCCGCATGCGTGAAGACCTGGAACTTGTAATCTGTCACGTTTCGCTTGGACAGATCCACTGCATCTGCTACAAATTCACTTTCGCTGGCGCAGAGTTGGGCTATTTGCCCAACTACTGCCCACCAAACCCTTACACCTGGTAAAAGCAGGTGCAAGGCCTTCTTTTACCAGCGTTAAGGGTTAGAATAAACATTAAAATAAACTTTTTTAAATGATTTAAACATACATTTAAAATGAGTTTAGATACATTTTGTCCCTTTTAAAATGTTTAAATTTATTTTTCAAAAAATAAAATTTTAAATATTTAAAGGGTCTTAATTAATTTTGAACGTGATCATTTATTTCTATTTAAGTGGTGTGAAATTTTATTTATTAAGTGATTTCTATCATACTCATGGGGATTCCGTACATAAATGGAATCCCCATAAGCATCATAGGAATCCCCCCTTTTTGATTGGTTGGCATGGCCCACGTGATCAGAGGGACGCTTGCGAACCGCATGTGCCCCTGGGAGCCGTGAGCCTTTACGCAGGCGTACACCTGCAGGCCCAGGGCCAAAGACGCCAGCTAAGTTTGTATTTTTCTTTCAGTTCGGAGGCGTACGCCGGCGGCAAGCCTCCAACCGCAATTTCCAGACCAATCTATTTTTGGTGGTATTGGTTGCGGGAGGCATGGTGGCATTAATATCTTTAACATTTTTAACAATGGGATCAGAACTGCTAGAAAATGCAGACTGGGCCTCAGTTTACCATCTTGTCCCAGCATCCTCAGTACTGCACTGGATTATCAGCATATAGGTTATGTGCTTAACTTCTGAACTGCAGCTTGACCCCACAACCCTCTGATGCAGGTGAGAAACCCGTCAACTGAGCCAAACTGACACCATGATCGTATGTTAATATATTTAGCACAACTGAAACTTGCACTGGCTGTCAGTTACTTACCAGTTAAGACAAAAGAAAACACTTTCTTTAAAATGCAACAATATCCTTACATGTGTTAATTCTTTGTAGATCTTGATGGAGAATGCAAAAATGAATCTGATGATACCATGGAATAACCCAGCTGCTTTTCAGGATTGTGAGAGACATACTTCCCGATATCCCTCAAGATTTACTTTATTTAAAAACAAACCGAGTAGTAACTTAAGTCAATTTGACTAGTTACTAGGAATGAAGATATGTGGAACAATGGGAGTCACTTTGCTTAATCGCATTCAAAATGATGCTATGGCATGTGTAAAAGCCAAGCGATTTGTCTTCTAGACTGGTTGCTTGTAGCATTAGATTAATATCTGAAAAAGCTTACTCCCCACCCCGCCCCCTAATTTTACAGTGACTCTTGCACCAAACAGCAGTGAACTGAGAAAGGAGATTTTACATAAAAAGTACTGCAGAGCAAACCAACATCTATTTCACTGTTCTTTGCTATAATCAACACCAAGTTCTGGAAGCAACGTTCCGGTTATAATCCCCCAAAATATTTTCTCCTTCAATCACCTACTGGAATAGTTTACTGAGTGCTGTAAAGTCTATTGGCATCATCGCCAGTTTCAATCAACATTTGGAAATGGATACGATAGAGTGTGTTGCATAGCTGTAATTCAATCAGAGTGCTCTGATGAGGTCAAACTCAGAGCGCACAACAATTTAAGAATGCCAGGAGAACGGAGATTGGATTTCAGGCTTGTAACTCAACATAGCAGCTTTTATAGAAAATCAAACCTACAATTTTGAACTTCGAGAATTAAAATATGCAACACTATTATAATCCCACTGCAGAAGTGATCAACTTCTGTGAGGAGAAAGTTAATGGCTGTTAGAAATATTAGGAGATTGTTAATAGAGCCTAAAAATCACATTGGCTTAACCCTTTTGAGTTGCAGAGTGATTTACTTGTAGTCAACTAGTACAATGTGTAATAGCTAGATCGAGCTCGATTATAATGAAAACGTACTTTGTGCGGTCATCAAACTACAATACAAATTAGCTGCCCCACTTGATCCAGTAATTAAAATACATGTATATACACCTATTAATTGATATTAATACATCTAGTAATACATTAAAAGTCTCCACTCTAGTGTGCACTTCCTGTTTATCACACATACTTCCTACTGTTACAAACATCAAAAGACCAAAAGTGAAGAGGTAGGAAATGTATTAATCAATAGCAAGAAAAACAGTTGTAAAACTCAAGATACTACAAAGAACTAATGAAAACAACCATTCCCAAATATAACACATAAGAAGTAGGGGCAGGAGTAAGCCATACGGCCCCCTCAGGCCTGCTCCGCCATTCAATAGGATCATGGCTGATCCAAACCTAGACTCACGTCCACTTCCCTGCCCGCTCCCCGTAACCCCTAATTCCCTTATCAGCTAGGAAACTGTATCTCCGTTTTAAATTTAGTTAATGTCGCAGCTTCCACAGCTCTGAGGTAGCAAATTCCATAGATTTACTACCCTCTGAGTGAAGAAGTTTCTCCTCATCTCAGTTTTGAAAGGGCAGCCCCTTATTCTAAGATTATGCCCCCTAGTTCTAGTCTCACCCATCAGTTGAAACATCCTCCCCGCGTCCACCCGATCAAGCCCCCTCACAATCTTATACTTTTCGATAAGATCGCCTCTCATTCTTCTGAATGCCAATGAGTAGAGGCCCAACCTACTCAACCTTCCCTCATATGTCAACCCCCTCATCTCCGGAATCAACCGAGTGAACCTTCTCTGAACTGCCTTGAGAGCAAGTATATATTTTCTTAAATATGGAAACCAAAACTGTACGCAGTAATCCAGGTGTGGCCTCACCAGTACCCTGTATAACTGGCAAGACTTCCCTGCTTTTATACTCCATCCCCCTTGCAATAAAAGCCAAGATTCCATTGGCCTTCCTGATCACCTGCTGTACCTGCATACTAACCTTCTGTGTTTCATGCACCAGGACCCCCAGATCCCTTTGTACTGTAGCACTTTCTCTCCATTTAGATAATAACTTGCTCTTTGATTTTTTCTGCCAAAGTGCATAACCTCACACTTTCCAACATTATATTCCATCTGCCAAATTTCTGCCCACTCACTTAGCCTGTCTATGTCCTTTTGCAGGTTTTTTATGTCCTTCTCACTCACCGCTTTCCCTTCCATCTTTGTATCGTCGTCAAACTTGGATATGTTGCACTTGGTCCCCGCCTCCAAATCGTTAATATAGATTGTAAAGTGTTAGGGTCCCAGCACTGACCCCTGCGGAACACCACTAGTTACTGATTGCCATCCCAACTCTCTGTTTTCTGTTAGATAGCCAATCTTCCACCCATGCCAGTATATTACCCCCGTCCCGTGATTTTTTAATCTTGTGCAGTAATCTTGTGTGGCACCTTGTCAAATGCCTTTTGGAAGTCCAAATACACCACATCCACTGGTTCCCCTTTATCCACCCTGTTTGTTACGTCCTCAAAGAATTCGAGCAAATTTGTCAAACATGACTTCCCCTTCATAAAACCATGCTGACTCTGTCCGATTAAATTATGCTTATCCAAATGTCCTGTTACTGCTTCCTTAATAATGGACTCCAACATGTTACCAACCACAGATGTTAGGCTAACTGGTCTATAGTTTCCAGCCTTTTGTCTACCTCCCTTTTTAAATAAGGGTGTTACATTAGCAGTTTTCCAATCTGCTGGGACCTTTCCTGAATCCAGGAATGACTAGACAAGTAGCCTATCAATAATAAATGAACTAATGAAATCAATTAAAATGCTTTTTATTTTTGTTAAGTATGTGTATTGTATTGAACAATTAACACAAAGACTTAAACGTATAACTCAAACAGGCCTTTACTGGTTGGAGGTAGGGACTGCACATAGGTCTTTACTTCATGCCCACAGGCGGGAACTGAGGGGGATCAGTACCCACAGTACTATTTATACCCCTATGGCCAGGAGTGGTACTGCGTATCACTACGCCCAACAAGTAGTGCAGTCCTGTCCATAGGTTCAAAGTAGCACACATATTACATACACAACAATTTTAAAAAAGTCTTCCACTTTTCTTCAGTAACTAAATTTCCACATGTCCAAAATAAGGTTTTAAACAAAATAAAAATATCAATTTCACTACTGCATAATTAACTTTACATATTTTAATAACTCCATTGAATTTCTTAAAGGACTAAGTCTGCTAAGTCTGGGATTTTACTTGATATTTTTGCCCAGAGCTGTAATTCTTCTAGCTAACAATAGATTGTTTAGTCTAAGCAGGAGAGAGTGCACAATTTCCCAGGATACGTCAACAGTGTAAGCCTAACCAATACAGCCTTTCTAAAAATATCTGGTTGTTGGTTAAAATTATTTGAAGAAAAGTTAAAAGGCAAATTTGAAAAGTTTTATTCCAGTCAAGTTTATACTGAGTGTTGTTTTATAGAAACATGGAATGGAATGCATTTGAAAAAGGAGGCATAAATATGGAGGCTCATTTTAAATCCGATAGACTGAACTGATTAATCATCCATTATGGATTTTCTTTAATTTTGAACCAAATACCATTTTCCTGGTTGCAAATATTACTTTATATCTCTACATATAGCAATATTTCAGTTTGCATATTAAAAATCATCTCAATGCAAACTAGGAGTTTGAATAGGTTTGCAGCTAATGAAAGCTATATTTCTACTTCAAGAAACACATCAAGCTGGCAGAGGGGGAGGGAAGGAACAGGAGTGAAGAAAGAAAGGGAGGAGAGTAGAGAGGGAGAAAAGAGACAAAGAGAAAGACAGAGAAACAAGCGCTGTCAGACATTTCAGAGTCATGCAAAAAACAGAAAACGACAGAATTTTTAATTATTGTGCAACATGTAGTCCATTCATACATAAAGACCATTGGGATATTTTAGTCTAACATTTTAAAAAAGGGACATACGTACATTTGTGAGCGTGCAGAGAAAAGCAACCATGAGTTATTAAAAACAATTATACAATCTAGAGAGGGACAGTTAAGAGAGAGGTATACAAAGTGTTTAACTGAACATATAAGGGTGGCCCGCAATATTACTTCACTGAATAGGACAAGCAGCACAAATTTAAATGAGTTAAAATGTGTTTTAAAACAGACCGTAGAAAAACAACATCTTGATTAATTTACCGGATAAGGCAGGGGGGCCAGAGATGGTGGAGTTTCAAAGTGCAGTTCGATACTATGCTTAATCAATCAAGATAGGAGGGGGACAATCTTGATAGGCCAAATGGCATTTTCTCATCCTTGACTCGGTGTTCTAAACACAATGGTGTAAAACACAACAAACCACCTAACTTCTATTCCAACACTGCTAATTATTCAGGCCTGGATAACAAAAGAATAATCTCACTATTCTTCACTGTTCCTGGTCTAAACCAAGCTATTAAGAGTTGCACAGCATGGAGGCTAGACACGTTCCCACTGGATAAAGAAAATTTGAGGGAACCCCCCTCAAGCTACTTCTACAGGCTTCCTAGTACAGGAAACTGTGTTATATCCGGTACCGACGGGACCGAGCTGTTGCCGATCTATCAAAACTGCCGGACATACCAGCGTTAATGTTGAAGCATACGGAGGTTCTCATCTCCGTATCTGACAACAAACACTGTTGCTTAGCAACAGCTTGTAAACAGTTGGCCCGTACCTTGGAAGCGTCTATGTAGCTTAGCAACAGCTTCAGAGAGACTTTCCAGAGCCTGACTGTTGGAAGAAAAAAAAGCCACGAGAAGGAAAAAAAAACGAACAAAACGGCTCCTGATTTCTGCCGGTAGATCGAGGTTTCCGGACAAACCAAAGTCTCCTGTAGCAGGTTACATAGCAGTGTTGGTGAACCCTTCGAGCAGAATCCTGCACTCTCTTTACTGGGAAATGATACAGGGGTGAGGCGCCTAGGAGAAGCAAGAAAGCCACTTAAAAGTTTAAACTTCAAATTACTCAAGATTTTAGACTGGTCTCACTTTTTGGTGAAATTAATTATTTCTTTGATTGAGTTTCTGAATTAATATTTCAATAGTTTGCAGTATTGGTTATTTTCATCTCCCATTAATAGAAATTTTACAAATCTACTTAATATCTCCATAAAAAGAGCTGATCACTTCAAATATTAAAAGATATGAGACGCAGTCATCTGGCCATTGTTACTGATACTGGCACAGTATTTTTGTTGTTGAACTGTGCTCAAAGTCATGCAGCAGAAGAATGCAAATAAGCAATGCTTCATCAGCTCGGGCCCATCGGTGTTTTCATTAGGAGAGAGTGGACAACTCCAGTAGCTTCAGGGTACTTTGAATAAATCTATGGATACAGTGTCACTGCTAATATTATTTATTTTTTTACACAGGAAAGCATCTGCATGCAACAAAAATGGTCCCGAGGGCCTCTACTGCCCCATTTAATCTTTTTCCTCCATTAGAAATGTTACTGAACTCCTCAAAATTCAGCAATCAAACTTTTGCTTGATTAGACTTTCAAAGAAAACATGAAGGAAAGATGTAGGCTTGTCATTTTTATGTCAATTGATATAAAGTGCAAGTGACACTGTTGATAAATATAGCCTTTGTCATTTGCTGGTTGGGTCAAATCTACGAACGGTTTTTAGACAAACCTTTCAAACTACATTTAAGTCTCAGGAAGGCAACTGCACTGGATTAATCCATTACTGTATGTTTATGTGACAATAGTTGGAAAGCTCAAAATGCATGTACACGATCTGACCTTATCAAGCAGTCCATCCAATAATCTTTAAGACAGGTATAATTGTTTGCTTACAGCCTCAGTGGAAATCCTGTTACAATCATGGTCAACAGCTACTGGCAAGACAAATTCTACCCTCCAAGATCATACACTATTTGTATCAGATCTACAAATGCATACAGAAAAAAGTTCATAAAATATTTTGCAGAAATATTTTTTTTCTGGCACAATTTTCACCGATATACTTTGAGTACTATATTAATAGCACAATTGAATTTGGGCAAACATGGAACTAGATCCCCAAGAAATGTTATAGTCAGAATTTCAACTTTTTTTTTTTAAAACAATTAAATTACTCATCTTGCTCATCTAGGTAATGGACAAAAAGAAAACTGCACTGCAGGGATTAAACTTCAAACACCCTGCTTTCCAAGTGAAATTCAATGCTGGATTGACGACATTTATATCAGTTATTCTTAGACGCTGTGCATTCATTTAGGCTCAGTATAACAAATCCACTTAGACCAATTTGGGGGCGTCTCCATTTTTACTAAATGATTTCAGCAAAGCAGCTTGGTTAACTGTTGCTATGGTTGCACTCCCCTTCTAATGTCAGCTACAAAGCCATCAACATATGTTCAGCAAGAGGAAGCCATTCTCGAGATAGCTACGCAACTCCTTATTGAAGGAGTTAAACACAAATGGTCTGCGCAAAACTGCTTTCATTGGGAATCTGTTCCACATACTCATTAGGCTGTTGGGAAATAATTTATAATCTCTGGTTACACTTGAGGCTTGTTAATTTGCCAGCGCATTTCACACCTAACCTAGAGCCGTCTTTTGTCTCCCCACTAGTCCTATCACCATCCCGTCTGGTTTTGAATACCTCTTAATGTCTCTTCACTTCTCTTTTGTTCTCTCATCCCCATTTCCCAGCCCCCAAACTGGCCTTTTAATCGGTTTCATTTCCTGTGTTTTTTCTCAGTCCCGACGACGGGTTTTGACCTGAAACGTTGACTCTAATTTCTCTCCACAGATGTTGCCTGGCCTGCTGAGTTTTTCCAGCATTTTCTGTTGTTATTTTGGATTTCCAGCATCCGCAGTATTTTGCTATCGTAATTTGAAAATGTGTTGTCCAGTTCTGTGCTCATAGCGCAGGTCAAGTAGCCAGCTTCTAATTACATTATCGACAGCTCTCAGCATTTTTAAAGTCTGATTTACATCTTCCCTCAATTTTCAATTTTTTTCCTCCAATGAAACAAAGTATAACTGACACAGAGGGGCCAATCTACTGCAAGATAATGCTGGTGTCGGAATTTGGTTTATTTAATGCTGCTTTCAATTCAACAATATTTTACCTAAATTTGCAACTGTTCAATTACAATGTGGTATGTTACTTTCAGGGTACATAGCATACACGAAAAAGGTGGTGTACAATTAAAAATAAGTTAGGCGAGACTACCACAATCACTCCGAATTTATTCAGTTAGTAGCCGAGGTAGAGATAAAGAAAGTGCCAGGTTGGATTCCTGGGGGTGGGGGGGATTTTAACTCCAAAAAACAGGTGGGTTGGGGTCAGGTGGGAGGTTAAAAAGTATTAAAAATGTGAATCCCGACCCCAAACCCATTCCAACCTGCCCACTTCCGGTTTTAATGGAGACGGGATGAGGGTCGAGCAGCCAATCCGCTTCCAGGAGGCAGGTTGGCACTTTAAATATTATAGTGAGGCTGGAAGTCTCAGAATTGTGGCCGGTCGGGGATCCCAGGCCTTGGGATTCCCGGCAGCTGCAGTGAAACGAGGTCAGGCAGACTGACATCCGGGCGGGCAACCTGCCCGTGACGTCATACGCACGCTGTGGAATGTGGTCCACCAGCAACTCCACCCCGTACCCCATCTCCGCTACAATGGTGGTAAAGGCACTGTGGCTCCAATTCTCTGGATTAGTGGCCAGGGTTTCCATGACTGATTGCGAGCCTGTAATATATTCGGAAGCACATGTGTGGATGTCAGGTGAGGATAGGACACTGTCCCAATGGCTGAGCAGCCCATCAACAAGAACGTCAAGGTTCACATATGAATAATGGCTACTTGAGGGAGTAACAAAAGAAATACCAACTTCCATGGAATGGCAAAACATCAAGGAGTCAATGGCCCATAATTTCCGATAGGAGGCTTCCTGCGTGCGCATGCCTCCTATCGGAAAAAAAATCTACGCACTTACCTGAGGGCTCCCGAGGTCCGGACACTTCCGCTCCTGGGCCTCTCCACAGTCGAAATGCTCAGGGCCCACATATCCCAAGCATCCCTGGGATCATGTGGGCTAGGCAAGCCAATGAAAGAAGGGAATTTCCCTTCATACTTTTGACAGATAGACCTGTCAAAAGTATGAATGGAGATCACCCCAAAAAGACACTAAAGCATTAAATAAAAAAATTTTAAATCACGTTTTTAAAATAAGTTAAAATTACATTAAATTAATTTTTTGAAAAAAATAACGTTTTTTACGGGGATAAAAATAAACTTACCTGTTTTAAAAAGTATTTTGAAATTATAAAATGAGAAAAACACTTTTTTTTGACTTTTTTAAACTCTTATGCTGGTAAAAGCAGGCCTTACGCACGCTTTTACCAGGTGTAAGATTTTTAAGGGTTTTCAGCGAGCGGAGGTTCTGCAGAAAGCGGAACTCTCCCCCCGCAGAGGCCCTTCTCCAGGGCAGGCGTTCGATCTGTCAAGAGCATCCTTGACAGATTGGAAATGCCAGTTTTCAGCACATGTGCTTCGCATGCCTGAAACCGGCATTTCCAATGTCCCTATGGGTGTGTACACAGCTCGTACACACCCGTAGGCATCGGAAAATACAGGCCAAAGTCTTCAGGACTAGAGGTGACCAAGAACAGAATAGCTTTAATTTACAACAAAAAAACTCTTTGGCACCAAACCTGCAATTTTTTTTTAGTTTTAGTGTTGATGCTACATTGTAAATTAAGCTTGAAGATTATACTGTCCCGTGACAGTAAAGCTTCAAGACACATTAGAATAAACCCTACCACACAGCTCTTAAGTGAATTATGCTTAAGGGCAGGGATGACTGAGCTGAGGAACAGAACTTTATTTTATTATTTAGAACCAATGACCAGAAGATTTACAGGGAGAAATGTATTTCTCATGATGACTGCCAAAGTGTTTTGTAGCCCAAATCATATTATCATAACTGCACAAGATATTCAGGTCCATCTGCTCCCAGGATATACTGCTGTAACCAGTGATCCAGGCATGACAAATTCAAGCTATTCACCATATGGAAATCAACAAACATTGCCCACAAAATGGGCAATAAGCTTTGGTTTATGACACTATTAGCCAACTTCACCCCAGCTGGGTTCAAAACATTATTTGCATTTGCAAATATTAACATAATAAAGACTGAATAGAAAGTCAATTTTTATTTAAGTGAAAGCAACATTCTAACCTTGCCCCAGTAATTGGAGACAAGAATGGGCCGAATGGCCTCCTTCTGTGCCGTAAACTTCTATGATTCAGTTACAACAGTGACTGCACTTCAAAAAGTACTTCATTGGCTGTAAAGCGCTTTGGGACGTCTGGTGGTCGTGAAAGGTGCTATATAAATGCAAGTCTTTCTTTCTATGAAGAGTTCCGGTCTCTGAATACTGGTTTGACATCCAGCAGGGTGCTTGCATCCAGTAGGAGTGGAGTGGCGACACCTTGCCCTCCCCTCACACAGCCAATTCCCCCTGGTCAGGGTAACGACCGGTTTACAAAAAATGAGGTCTTGGTTACAGAAACAACCCAGAGCATGATCTGCTGGATGTTAAGCAGTGGAAGAAATGGGTTGCCTTATGTGCTGCTAGGCACAGAAATGAAGATGACTCTAAACTTATCTAGCTCATCTTTATAAATTAAGCCAATTTTCAGCCTATATTTTATGGGGGGAAAATTGCATACACACTGCAAAGAATCAAGTTTGTTAGCCCCCAAATTCATGACTTGAACTTGAGTATTCATTTTGTGCATAGCAGCTATTTCTCAGTTAAAACTGACAGTTCATTTGAAAGAGTGTTATTGACAGTGAGGGGCTGTTAATGTTGAGCATCGCTGATTGACAGCACATATTTAGTGCAAAGCAGATTGTGCAGTCAGCATGACAGGTGTGAAAAACACAATAATGAAAACTGAAGAAATTAAAGAACAGGCCTTACAAATTATCACAAAGCAGGCAAAGCAAGAAAAAGCAATTTAGTACTATATTGGGATTGCGACTGGTTTGCTATTTATGTTTTGCACAACGGCACCACTCAAGCAAACAAAATTAATTCATCCTAAAACCTCATTTTGTGCACGTTAATGTATGGCACGGCATTGGTTTAATATCCAAGCCTGATCTTGTTCCCAGACATGCATTTTCCAGTAGCGCTATTGGAAAGTGATCAGGAGCAGGATTTCTACCTAATAATCAAAGTGCATAATCAAGGTGTCCAGCTCAATCCTGATCTCGGGTTTCTTCACCAGCACCGACTATCATCAAGACTACTTTCTTTCACCCAACACTTCTCCATACCTTTGCTGCCAAAACTATGCCTTCATCACCTTAGAGGCCGAATTTCTCTAATGCGCTCCAGAAACGTCACATGCTGATTCACATACTTGCAATCCCCAGTCTTGCCAGGGTCCGCCATCACCTTATGACCCATTAAATCTACTAAGATTCCTATTCTCCCTTGAAGTTGCTTAGAGGTAATTCCTCCCAATCTCTACAGTCTCCTCCAGCGATACATCCCTGTGCACACCCTCCACTCCTCCAACTCTTCTTCTTCGGCAGTCCCTCGGAACCGAGGATGACTTGCTTCCACATTAAAAATTAGTTTGCAGGTGACTGATGAGTCCAATGCAGGACCTACAGTCTCGGTCACAGGTGTGGCAGACGGTGGTTGAAGGGGCGGGTGGGTGGGGTGCTTGGGTTGAAGTGCGCTCCTTGCGCTTGCTCCCGGCGAACAGACTCGAGGTGTTCGGCGCCTTCCCGGATGCTTCTCCTCCACTTTGTGCGGTCTTGGGCCAGGGATACCCAGATGTCGGTGGGGGTGTTACACTTTTTCAAGGCGGCTTTGAGGGTGTCCTTGAAGCGTTTCCTCTGTCTACCTGGGGCTCTCTTGCCGTGCCGGAGCTCAGAGTAGAGCGCTTGTTTTGGGAGTCTCGTATCGGGCATGCGGACAATGTGACCCATCCATTGGAGCTGATCGAGTGTGGTCAAAGCTTCGATGCTGGGGATGTTGACCTGAGCGAGAACACTGACGTTGGTGCACCTATCCTGCTAATGGATTTGCAGGATCTTGCAGAGGCAGCGTTGGTGGTACCTCTCCAGTGCTTAGAGGTGCCTGCTGTACATGGTCCATGTCTCTGAGGCATACAGCAGGGCGGGAATCACTGCTGCTCTGTAGACCATGAGTTTAGTGCCAGGTTTGAGGTCCTCAGGCGACCGAAGGCTGCACTGAAGGCGGTGTTGGACTTCGTCGTCGACGTCTGTCCTTGTTGACAGTAGGCTCCCAAGGTATGGAAAGTGGTCCACGTTGTCCAAGGCCTTGTCGTGGATTTTGATAATCGGGGGGGGGGGGCAGTACTGTGTGGTGGGGGCAGGTTGGCAGGTTTGTCTTACGAATGTTTAGTGCAAGGCCCATGCTCTCATACGCTTCGGTGAAGGTGTTGACGATGGTTTGGAGTTCCACCTCCGAGTGAGCGCAGACGCAAGCGTCGTCTGCATACTGTAATTCGACAACAGAGGATGGGACGACCTTGGATCTGGACTGGAGGCAACCAAGGTTGAACAGTTTCCTGTTTGTTCTGTAAATTAGCTCCACTCCAGTGGGGAGCTTACTCAGGGCAAGATGGAGCATTGCAGCAAGGAAGATTGAGAAGAGCGTTGGTGCGATGACACAGCCTTGCTTGACCCCAGTTCGTACGTGATTTGGATCTGTGGTGGGACCGTTGGTCAGGATCACGGCTTGCATGTCGTCGTGAAGCAGACGGAGGATGGTGACAAAATTTTGAGGGCAGCCGAATTTGAGGAGGACGCTCCATAATCCCTCATGGTTGACAGTGTCGAAGGCCTTTGTGGAATCCAACTCTAGTCTACTTCTCATTCCCTCCCTCAACCATCAGAAACTGCTCTTTTACCCACTAAGCCCTCACCTTCAACATCCCAATCTTGTCATCTTACAACTGTTGGTGGACTTCCTCTCTTCTCTGGCTGTGAATTGCAGTTCGTGACAAAGTTCTGTCAGATCTGAATTTGGTAAAGATGATCAAATCTATCTCTGGAAATTTGACAAAGGAGAAAAGCCATTTCACGTCATTCATTAACTCTGATGAATCTCCCAAGACTCAGCAGGCCACAACTGAGCATTCTCAGAAAATAACTAATGGCTTGGATTGAATAATGTCAATTGGTCCGAAAGGACAAAGAGGAACTATAACCAAATTGCAATGGGGCAAGATTCTCTGCACACGTTACATGTAACAACACCTTAGTCTGGTTTATAAAGAATGAGGTTATGATTTTGCTTCAAAAAGTGCACAGAGGAACTCTTTCCCTAATACGATAGCAAAATACTGCAGATGCTGGAAATCCAAAATAACAACAGAAAATGCTGGAAAAACTCAGCAGGCCAGGCAACATCCGTGGAGAGAAAAGAGAGTCGACGTTTCAGGTCTAACCCCTTTTTCAAAACTGGAAAGGAAATTAAATAGGTCGAAAGGCAGGGCTGGGAGAGAACAAAAGAAGTGAAGAGACATTAAGAGGTATTCAAAACGAGACGAGATGGTGATAGGACTAGTGGAGACAAAAGACGGCTCTAGATTAGGTGTGAAGTGCGCTGGCAGAGTGGGAGACAGCTGCCATGTGGGAGAGAAAAAAAATGGGGGAGGGAAAAGGGCCAAAACAAAGATGTGGATAAAATATAAGCAAAAATGTAACGGGGGCCGAGGTTATGATCTGAAATTGTTGAACTCGATGTTGAGTCCGGAAGGCTGTAAAGTGCCTAATCGGAAGATGAGGTGCTGTTCCTCGAGTTTACGTTGCGCTTCCGTGGAACAATGCAAGAGCCCGAGGATGGAGAGGTCTGAGTGGGAATGGGGCGGTGAATTAAAGTGACAGGCGACCGGAAGCTCGGGGTCCCCCTTACGGACTGAACGGAGCTGTTCCGCAAAGCGGTCACCCAATCTGCGTTTGGTCTCCCCAATGTAGAGGAGACCGCATCGTGAGCAGCGAATACAGTATACTAGATTGCAAGAAGTACAAGTAAATCGCTGTTTCACCCGGAAGGGGTGTTTGGGGCCCTGGACAGTGGGAAGGTATAAGGGCAGGTGTTGCATCTCCTGCGCTTGCACAGGAAGGTGCCGGGGTGCTGGGCATGATAGAGGAGTGGACTAGGGTGTCTGAGAGAGCGGTCCCTACGGAATGCTGAAAGGGGAGGGGAGGGGAAGATACGTTTGGTGGTGGGATCACTTTGGAGGTAGCGGAAATGCCGGAGGATGATCCGTTGAATGTGGAGGCTGGTGGGGTGAAAGGTGAGGACAGGGGGAACCCTATCGTGGTTCCGGGAGGGAGGGGCAGGGGTGAGGGCAGAAGTGCGGGAGATAGAGCGGACCCAATCGAGGGCTGTGTCAACCACAGTAGAGGGGAATCCTCGGTTGCGGAAAAAGGAAGACATGTCGGAAGCACTGGTGTGGAAGGTGGCATCGTCGGAGCAGATGCGGCGGAGACGGAGAAACTGGGAGAATGGAATAGAGCCCTTACAGGAGGCACATTGGGAGGAAGTGTAGTCCAGGTAGCTGTGGGAGTCAGTGGGCTTGTAGTGAATGTTGGTCAATAACCTATCCCCAGAGATGGAGACGGAGAAGTCGAGGAAGGGAAGGGAGGGGTCGGAGATGGACCATGTGAAGGTGAGGGAAGGGTGGAAATTGGAGGCAAAGTGAATGAAATTGTCTCGTTCAGGGCGAGAGCAGGAAATGGCACCGATACAGTCATCAATGTATCGGAAAAAGAGGTGAGGGAGGGGACCCGAGTAGGACTGGAACAAAGTGTGTTCAACATATCCCACAAAAAGGCAGGCATAGCGAGGACCCATGCGGTACCCATGGCAACACCTTTGATTTGGAGGAAATGAGTGGAGTCAAAGGAGAAGTTGTTCAATGTGAGAACAAGTTCAGCCAGGCGGAGGAGGGTGGTGGTGGATGGGGACTGGTTGGGCCTCTGTTCAAGGAAGAAGCAGAGCGCCCTCAGGCCATCCTGGCGGGGGATGGAGGTGTAGAGGGATTGTACGTCCATAGTGAAAAGGAGGCGGTTGGGGCCAGGAAACTGGAAACTGTTAAAGTGGCGGAGGGCGTCCGAGGAGTTGCGGATGTAGGTGGGAAGAGACTGGACAAGGGGAGAAAAGATAGAGTCGAGATAGGAAGAGATAAGTTCGGTGGGGCAAGAACAGGCTGAAACGATGGGTCTACTAGGGCAGTCCTGTTTGTGGATCTTGGGAAGGAGGTAGAAGCGGGCTGTGCGGGGTTGGGGAACTATGAGGTTGGTGGCCGCGGGGGGAAGTTCTCCAGAGGAGATGAGGTCAGTGACAGTCTTGGAAATGGTGGTTTGATGTTCGGTAGTGGGGTCATGGTCCAGGTGGAGGTAGGAGGTGGTGTCGGAGAGTTGGCGTTCAGCTTCCGCTAGGTAGTGGTCGGTGCGCCAAACAACAACGGCACCACCCTTATCAGCAGGTTTAATGATAATGTTAGGGTTGGATCGGAGAGAATGGAGTGCTGCAAGTTCAGAGGGAGGTAGGTTGGAGTGAGTGAGGGGAGCAGAGAAATGGAGACGGCCGATGTCACGGCGGCAGTTAGCGATGAAAAGATCTAGAGCGGGTAAGAGGCCAGGGGGAGGGGTCCAGGTAGAACAGGAATTCTGAAAGCGGGAGAAAGGGTCTTTCCCTGATATGTACATCAGCTGCTTATTTAATTCTGTGCATGTGCCAAGACTCCAGGAGCTGTAGTGTTTTTTTTTCCTCCCAATTTCCTCTTTGTTAAAGATCCCTTGTAATACTAGAACCCCCACAATCACCCACATCTACAACTAAATTCCTTTACAGGTGGTATAATGGGCAACTTTAAGAAAAAGAGCATGATTTTGTGCAATTGTACAAAAAAAGCAACCACTATTGTTGGTTAAAACGCACAGCTGGCATTAATTTCAAAATTCATATTTCAAAATGTCCTGGCCAACATTTATCTCTCAATTATCATTAAAAAGAAACAGATGATCTGGTCATTAGCATACTGCTGTTTGTGGGACCTTGCTGTGCGCAAATTGGCTGTCGTGTTTCCTACATTACAACAGTGACTCCACTTCAAAAGTACTTCATTGGCTGTAAAGTGCTTTGGGACGTCCTGAGGTCATGAAAGGCGCTATATAAATGAAAGTCTCTCTCTCTCTGCATTCACCACTTCCTAATCTCTTTCTTCCCCTTCTCTTCTGCTTGGTGGCCGCTTCCCTGTGAAGCACTTCAGATATTGCTCAGCCATGATCTCATTGAATGGCGGAGCAGGCTCGAAGGGCCTACTCCTGTTCCTATCTCTATGTTATCTATGTTATAATGATTTGTGATGATGAATGATAGAATTAATATTTACCCTCTGGGCTGGGATCTGGGCGTCATGTCATATCCCTACCCAGCTGTGATCAACTAACTCAGCACACTGCAGCGATCAAAAGCTGCTATTATGTAGCCTTAGTGCCCTATGACTCCATCACAGCCCCAGGGCATCGCTGTCAGAGTTCCTCAGGGCAGTGTCCTCGGCCCAACCATCTACAGCTGCTTCATCAATGACCTTCCCTCCAACATAAGGTCAGAAGTGGGGATGTTTGCTGATGACTGCACAGTGTTCAGTGCCATTCACAACTCCTCAGATAATGAAGCAGTCCATGCCAGCATGCAACAAGACCTAAATGACGTTCAGGCTTGGGCTGATAAGTGGCAGGTAACATTCACGCCACACAAGTGCCAGGCAATGACTATCTCCAACAAGCGAGAGTCTAACCACCACCCCTTGACATTCAATGGCATTACCATCACCAAATCCCCCACCATCAACATCCTGGGAGGTCACCATTAACCAGAAACTTAACTGAACCAGCAACATAAATACTGTGGCAACAAGAGCACGTCAGAGGCTGGGTATTCTGCGGCGAGTGTCTCACCTCCTGACTCCCCAAAGCCTTTCCACCATCTACAAGGCACAAGTAAGGAGTGTGATGGAATACTCTCCACTTGCCTGGATGAGTGCAGCTCCAACAACACTCAAGCAGCTCAACACCATCCAGGGCAAAGCAGCCTGCTTGACTGGCACCCCCCCCCGCCTGCCACCAACCACCTTAAACATCCACTCCCTCCACCATCGGCATACCGTGGCTACAGTGTGTACCATCTACAAGATGCACTGCAGCAACTCGCCACGGCTTCTTTGGCAGCACCTCCCAATCCTGCGACCTCTTCCACCTAGAAGGACGAGGGCAACAGATGCATAGGACCACCACCACCTCCAAGTTCCCCTCCAAGTTACACATCATCTTGGCTTAGAAGTATATCGCCGATCCTTTAGCGTCGCTGGGTCAAAATCCTGGAACTCCCTACCTAACAGCACTGTGGGAGTACCTTCACCACATGGACTGTAGCAGTTCAAGGCGGTGGCTCACCACCACCTTCTCGAGGGCAATTAGGGATGGGCAATAAATGCTGGCTTTGCCAGCGACGCCCACATCCCATAAAAACAAACTTTTAAAAACCCACATAACACATACACATGCAGCGAGTTTTTAAAAAAGTATTTCCTGCAGTGAGTCCAGCAAGTTTATTTTGGGAATGCCACGGGCAGAGCAAGCAGCCCTAACATGCCCCTCAACCCAATATAAAAGCAGCTAAACCTGGGTTTGTCCTGAACACTATAGGTATTATGCAACAGTTACCCATAAAATCATCAGAGCAGCTCACCCTCCCACAATTTTTATTTACTGCTCAATTAGAAGTTCACCAGAGCCCCTTTTGGAATGGCAAAAACTTCAATTTCACTTTCCCCGAACAGAAATCAACCATTTATAATCAACCATTCACACTCATATCTCTTAACAGTGATTGTTGATGTAATGGTTTCAGTCAAGAAAGTCCACTATTGACTGTCTTCCCTTATAACATGGACAGTCAAGTTTCAATTCACTTAGAGGGAACAATTAGAATGATGCTTGCATTTACACAGCGCTTCACGTCAATACATATCAAGTTAAGTCATACGGTTATGAGCTGCAGTGACTGTTATGAAGCCAGTTATTTTACTTTTTAAAAAAAAACTGTGTTTCCTTCCCTTAAAGAATTGCAGCACTGTGCAATTTTACTAAGATTTCATTTTGAGTAAGAGAGAACTGGCAGCTCTGTGACGCAACATGGCGATTTACTGTTCAGCAACAATGCGAGGGAAAAAAACAAGCTCATGAATCAAGGGAAGTGGAGAGAGCCGAGGTGAACGGTTTAAAAAAAAATCAGCTCACTGTTCCAAGGGGGACACCAAGCACATGCAGATTTTAAGAAAGAATATTGCACTGTATGGTCAAGAAAGGTCATATTTTCTATCCACAACTATGCTCCCGTACAATACCATATTTTAGTAAGTTAAGTCCATTCATCACTGTGCTGCATGGCTAATATTAAGATTTATTCCTCTAGGAATGATTAATAATAGAGATGCACTAAAGCAGGACAATTAAACAGTTGAGCATAAATCATGGCAAGATGTAAAATTTACAGGATCCAGATAATCAATATGTAAAAAATTAGGCCTTCCATAGTTTTGGCAAACTATAAGAAAAGGGGCACATGGAAAGCTTAAACCATAAAACAGCAGAACAAGTTTGCATACAGCAACAAGGTGCTTTACTATCTGCCATTTCCCTGTCACATTAAACGGCTGCAGAAATAAATTGCACCAATTATCTAGGAATACTGTTGAGTACACATGCTCCAGTTCTTTGGCATATATTCAAACCAAGTACGTTTGGAGCCATTCAATCATATACATTGCTACAAAGAGAAATTTCAAAATCATCTTTTCAGTATGCCAAGTTGCCCATTCCCCTCGTTCAAACCCACGTCACTATCTAACTGAAAGGGTAGGTGGGCGGTTCAGTCTTTTCTCAGATTCGGGTTTTAAAATGCCATCTTTCATCCAATATCAAAACAGATGGTATTTTGCATGGTCAAGAAGACTTTTCTTAGATCTCATCTGAGCAGTGGGAAAGACAGGGGTGAGGGGGTGCAGGCACAGGGGGAGGAAATTAGAGAGAAACTTCTGAGTGGCCCCATATTTATTTTTAATAGTTTCAACTCCATTTTTTTGTTTGAAAAGTTGAATTATCACATTTAACTTTTAATAATCTTTTGAACCCTAAAGAAGCAACTTGATGGTGAAGTGGGATAGAACATAATGCTCCTTTCATGCTTGGAATGCGAGTTGAATTAACAAGGAGTCTTGGTTCTCATGAAACTGTATGGCTCCCAATATAGAATTTGGGCCAGTCTTAGTTCCTAGCAGGCACAAGAATAGCTGAGTTAAGAGAAGGAAATGGAAATATCATACTGGAAATATAGGAGTACTCTGCTGGAGTTAACGCTGGGTCAGAGAAGAGGTGATTTAATTCTCTCAAATTCTTGTTATATTTTCCCTGGCTTGTAGTTTAACTTACCTACCAAAAGTCCAAAAATATTCCACTTTCAGCATCGACAACCACCCCCTTCAATTTTTTTTTTTTTAATTCGTTCATGGGATGTGGGCGTCGCTGGCAAGGCCAGCACTTATTGCCCGTCCCTAGTTGCCTTTGAGAAGGTGGTGGTGAGCCGCCTTCTTGAACCACTGCAGTCCGTGTGGTGAAGGTACTCCCACAGTGCTGTTAGGGAGGGAGTTCCAGGATTTTGACCCAGTGACGATGAAGGAACAGCGATATACTTCCAAGTCAGGATGGAGTGTGACTTGGAGGGGAACTTGGAGGTGGTGGTGTTCCCTTGCGCCTGCTGCCCTTGTCCTTCTAGTAGAGGTCGCGGGTTTGGGAGGTGCTTTCTAAGAAGCCTTGGCGAGTTGCTGCAGTGCAGCTTGTAGATGGTACACATTGCAGCCACGGTACGCCGGTGGTGGAGGAAGCAAATGTTTAAGGTGGTGGATGGGGTGCCAATCAAGTGGGCTGCTTTGTCTTGGATGGCGTCCCCAGGATGTTCATGGTGGGGGATTCGGCGATAGTAATGCCGTTGAATGTCATGGGGAGGTGGTTAGGCACTTGCTTGTTGGAGATGGTCATTGCCTGGCACTTAAGTGGCAGGTAACAGTCGCGTCACACATCAGCCCAAGCCTGAATGTCGTCCAGGTCTTGGTGCATTATCTGAGAAGTTGCAAATGGCGCTGGAAACTGCAATCATCAGCGAACATCCCCACTTCTGACCTTATGATGGAGGGAAGGTCATTTCTGACCTTACTTTGGAGGGATGGTCATTGATGAAGCAGCTGAAGATGGTTGGGCCTAGGACACTGCCCTAAGGAACTCCTGCAGTGATGTCCTGGGGCTGTGATGATTGACCTCCAACCACCACAACCACCTTCCTTTGCGATAGGTATGACTCCAGCCAGTGGAGAGTTTTCCCCCCGCCGATACCCAATGACTTCAGTTTTACTAGGGCTCCTTGATGCCAGACTCGGTCAAATGCTGCCTTGAAGTCAAGGGTAGTCACTCTCACCTCACCTCGAATCCAGCTCTTTTGTCCACGTTTGGACCAAGGCTCTAATGAGGTCTGGAGCCAAGTGGTCCTGGCGGAACCCAAACTGGGCACCAGTGAGCAGGTTATTGCTGAGTAAGTGCTGCTTGATAGCACTGTAGATGACACCTTCCATCACTTTGCTGATGACTTGAGAGTAGACTGATGGGATGGTAATTGTGACCGGACTGGATTTGTCCTGCTTTTTGTGGGCAGGGCACACCTGGGCAGTTTTCCACATTGTCGGATAGATGCCAATGTTATAGCTGTACAGGAACAGCTTAGCTAGCGGCACAGCTAGTTGTGAAGCACAAGTCTTCAGCACGACAGCCGGGATGTTGTCAGGACCCACAGCCTTTGCTGTATCCCGTGCGCTCAGACATTTCTTGATATCACGTGGAGTGAATCGAATTGGCTGAAGGCTGGCTTCTGTGATGGTGGGGACCTCAGGAGGCCGCCGATATGGATCATCCACTCGGCACTTCTGGCTGAAGATGGTTGAAAACGCTTCAGCTTTGTCTTTTGCACTCGCGTGCTGGGCTCCACCATAATGGAGGATGGGGATATTCATGGAGCCTCTTCCTCCCGTTAGTTGTTTAATGGTCCACCACCATTCACGACTGGCTGTGGCAGGACTGCAGAGCTTTGATCTGATCTATTGGTTGGGGGATTACTTAGCTCTGCCTATAGCATACTGCTTCCGTTGTTTAGTAGCTTTGTAGCTTCACCAATTTGGCACTTCATTTTGAGGTACGCCTGGTGCTACCCCTGGTATGCTCTTCTAAACTTCTCATTGCACCGTGGTTGGTTGCCTAGCTTGATGTTAATGGTAGAGTGAGCGATATGCCAGGCCCTGGGGTTACAGATTAGAGTCATAGAGTTATACAGCACAGAATGAGGCCCTTCGGCCCATCGTGTACGCGCCAGCCATCAATCCCTGTCTATTCTAATCCCATTTTCCAGCACTTGGTCCGTAGGGAAAATCGTTTGGAATTAACTGTTGTGCTTGAAGCGGTGTGGATTATATTTGCAATGATTGCTGCTGGAATTTTGTGGCGATTTTCATTACATTGCCCATTTAGAGAGAGCAGTGAACACTTTTGTTTGACTGGCATGACAAGTAAATGAAGTATGTATAGGGCAGTTTTGTGAAACGAGGGAGGAACTGAAAATGAGCTGGACTTGTGCCAATGAATAGTGAGGCCTGCCACTTAGCTCTATTTAAATGCAGTTTCTGTGCTGGTCACTTTGCTTAATATTCTCTCAAGGCCCTTTAGTTCTCTCAAACCTATCGGCTTGCATAAACAAGGAAAATACAGAACTGCAATTTCAATTGCAGTCCTGTGCCATTGTCTACATTTAATGCCCACGGCTGCAGCCACTGGCCTGCGGCTACTATTCTTAGATTAACAACTTTGATTCCCCTATCAAAACGAAAGGAAAAGGCTTGCATTTATATAGAGTCAGAGTTATACAGCAAGAAAGGGGCCCTTCAGCCCATCGTGTCCGCGCCGGCCATCAAGCCGTCTATTCTAATCCCATTTTCCAGTACTTGGTCCGTAGCCTTGTATGCTATGGCGTTTCAAGTGCTCATCTAAATGCTTCTTGAATGTTGTGAGGGTTCCTGCCTCTACCACCCTTTCAGGCAGTGAGTTCCAGATTCCAACCACCCTCTGGGTGAAAAAGTTTTTCCTCAAATCCCCTCTACACCCCCTGCCCCTTACCTTGAAACTATGCCCCCTGGTTATTGACCCCTCTACTAAAGGGGAAAAGTTCCTTGTTATCTACCCTACCCTAATTTTGTACACATCAATTAGGTCCCCCCCCCCCCCCACCCAAAGTCTTCTCTGCTCTAAGGAAAACAACCCCAGCCTGTCCAGTCTCTCTTCATAGCTGAAGCGCTCCAGCCCAGGTAACATCCTGGTGAATCTCCTCTGCACCCTCTCCAATGCAATCACATCCCTCCTATAGCGTGGCACCCAGAACTGCACACAGTATTCCAGCTGTGGCCTAACTAGCATTTTGTACAGCTCCATCATAACCTCCCTGCTCTTATATTCTATGCCTCGGCTAATGAAGGCAAGTATCCCATATGCCTTTTTAACCACCTTATCTACCTGCCCTGCTGCCTTCAGGGATCTATGTACATGCACACCAAGGTCCCTCTGATCCTCTGTCCTTCCTAGGATCCTACCATTCATTATGTATTCCCTTGCCTTGTTAGTCCTCCCAAAATGCATCACCTCACACTTTTCAGGGTTAAATTCCATTTGCCACTGTTCTGCCCATCTAACCATCCCGTCTATATCGTCCTGTAGCCTGAGGCTTCCCTCCTCGCTATTTACCACTCCACCAATTTTCATGTCATCTGCGAACTTACTGATCATACCTCCTACATTCATATCTAAAATCATTAATGTACTCTACAAACAGCAAAGGACCCAGCACCGATCCCTGCGGTACACCACTGGACACAGGCTTCCAGTCACAAAAACAACCTTCAACCATCACCCTCTGCTTCCTGCCACTGAGCCAATTTTGGATCCAATGTGCCAAATTGCCCTGGATCCCATGGGCTCTTACCTTCTTGACCAGTTTCCCATGTGGGACTTTGTCAAAAGCCTTACTGAAATCCATGTATACCACATCCACTGCACTACCCTCATCCACACACCTAGTCACCCCCTCCCAAAATTCAATCAAATTGGTCAGACATGATCTTCCCTTGACAAAGCCATGCTGACTATCCCGGATTAATCCTTGCCTCTCCAAGTGGAGACTAATTCTGTCCCTCAGAATTTTTTCCAATAATTTCCTTACCACTGATGTTAGGCTCACTGGCCTGTAATTCCCTGGTTTATCCCTACTACCCTTCTTGAATAATGGTACTGTACTACATTAGCTGTCCTCCAGTCCTCTGGCACCACCCCTGTGGCAAGAGAGGTTCTGAAAATTTGTGTCAAAGCCCCTGCAATCTCCTCCCTTGCCTCACACAGCAGCCTGGGATACATCTCGTCTGGGCCTGGGGATTTATCCACTTTTAAGCCTGCTAAAACCGCTAGTACCTCCTCCCTCTCAATACTAATTTGTTCAAGTATATTACAATCCCCCTGCCTGATTTCTATGCCTACATATTCCTTCTCCATAGTGAACACAGATGCAAAATATTCATTTAAAACCTCACGTACATCTTCCGGCTCTACACACAGATTGCCACTTTGGTCCCTCATGGGCCCTACTCTTTCCCTGGTTATCCTCTTGCCCTTAATATACTTATAACACACCTTGGGATTTTCCTTTATTTTGCCTGCCAGAGGTTTTTTAAGGCCCTTCTTCGCTCTCCTAATTTATTTTTTAAGTACCCCCCTGCATTTTCTATATTTCTCTAGGGCTTCCACTGTTTTAGTCCTTTGTATCTGCCAAACGCCTCCCTTTTTTTCCTAATCCATTCTTGTATATCCCTTGACATCCAGGGTTCCGTGGGCTTGTTGGTCCCACCTTTGACCTTTACGGGAACATGTTGGCGTTGTACTCTCTCTCTTTCCTTTCTGAAAGACTCCCATTGCTCTGATGTGGATTTTCCTACAAGTAGCTGATCCCAGTCCACTTTGGCCAGATCCTGCCTTTTCATATTAAAATCGGCCTTCCCCCAATTTAGAACCTTTATTTCCGGTCCATCTTTGTCCTTTTCCATGACTACCTTAAATCTCACCAAATTATGGTCACCGTCACCAAAATGCTCTCCTACTGACACTTCTACCACTTGCCCGGCTACATTCCCTAGAATTAGGTCCAGTACCACCCCCTCTCTTGTAGGACTTTCTACATGCTGGCTCAAAAAGCTCTCCTGGATGAATTCCACACCCTCTAAGCCTTTCACACTCTGACTATCCCAGTTATTATTGGGGAAGTTGAAAGCCCCTATTATTTCTGCACTTGAGATTTGCCTACATATCTGTTCCTCTATCTCCCCGACTGTTTGGAGGCCTATAGTACACACCCAGCAAAGTGCTTGCCCCTTTTTTGTTTTTAAGTTCTACCCATATGGCCTCATTAGAGGAACCTGCTAAGATATCATCACTCCTTACAGCAGTAATTGACTCGATTAATATTGCGACACCCCCTCCTCTTTTACACCCCCCTCTGTCTCGCCTGAAGATTCTATATCCCGGAATATTGAGCTGCCAGTCCTGCCCCTCCCCTCAACCATGTCTCTGACAGCAACAATATCATACTCCCATGTGTTCATCAACACCTTCAATTCATCTGCCTTACTCGCAAGACTCCGTGCATTAAAATAAATGCCATCCAGCCTTGCCATACTCCCTTGTGCCGTTACATTATTTGCTCTGCCTTCTAGGCTGACTTGTTTTTTCCTCTATATTTGGCTGTGCATCACCCCCTACTATAGCTCCACTCCATATCCCATCCCCCTGCCAAGTTAGTTTGTGGTGGTGTACAATTCTGCTGCTGCTGATAGCCCACAGCGCCTCATGGATGCCCAGTTTTGAGCTGCTAGATCTGTTCTGAATCTATCCCATTTAGTATGGTGGTAGTGCCACACAACACGTTAGAGGGTGTCCTCAATGTGAAGACGGGACTTCATCTCCACAATGGCTGTGTGGTGGTCACTGCTACCATTGCTGTCATGGACAGATGCATTTGTGACAGGTAGATTGGGGAGGACGAGGTAAAGTAGGTTTTTCCCTCATGTTGGTTCTCTCACCACCTGTCACAGGCCCAGACTGGCAGCTATGTCCTCCAGGACTCGGCCAGCTCGGTCAGTAGTGGTGCTACCGAGCCACTCGGTGATGGACATTGAAGTCCCCCACCCAGAGTACATTCTGTGCCTTTGCTACTCTCGGTGCTTCTTCCAAGTGGTGTTCAACATGGAAGAATACGGATTCATCAGCTGAGGGAGGGCAGTAGGTGGTAATCAGCAGGAGGTTTCTTTGCCCATGCTTGACCTGAAGCCATGAGACTTCATGGGGTCCAGAGTCAATGTTGAGGGCTCCAAGGGCCAATCCTTCCCAACTGTATACCACTGTGCTGCCACCCCTGGTGGGTCTGTCCTGCCGGTGGGACATGACATACCCAGGGATGGTGCTGGTGGAGTTTGGGACATTGGCTGAAAGGTATGATTCTGTGAGTATGACTATGTCAGGCTGTTGCTTGACTAGTCTGTGGGACAGCTCTCCAAATTTTGGCACAAGTCCCCAGATGTTGGTGAGGAGGACTTTGCAGGGTCGACTGGGCTGGGTGTGCCGTTGTCATGTCCGTAGCCGGTGCAGAGGTCAATGTCGGGTGGTCCGCCCGGTTTTATTCTTATTGTTTTACGTAGCAGTTTTTTTACAACTGAGTGGCTTGCAAGGCCATTGCAGAGGGCAGTTAAGAGTCAACCACACTGCTGTGGGTCTGGAGTCACATATAGACCAGACCAGGTAAGGATGGCAGATTTCCTTCCCTAAAGGGCATTAGTAAACCAGATGTGCAGAAAAAGTGTTTCAAATAAATTGGTGTTTTCATTGGTTTCGTTCTATTATTACCTACAAAAATGCTAGGGCATGTTGAATAAAATATAGTTGATATTCCGCATCTCTAACTTTTCCATTTGCTTACGATCCCGACCTCTTTTCCTTCCCCCCCAAAAAGTGTTTGCATTCATCAAATTGAAGGATCAGTATAAACGATGGAACTTTTTTGGCACCAAGCATCAAAATCAGGTACTCCCAAATCAAGCATGATGTGTGGGATGGATGTTAAGCAGAGGACTTTCTCTTCTGCCTCAACAATGTGCCTTTACTTCAATCTCACAAGAGCTGTGTTATGTTGAATCTGCTATTCTCCATATCAGTCCTCCTGGGCAACAATGCCAAAAGATGAACAATTGTACACTTCAGACAACTGCTCACTAAGAACATGTCCACTGGAGTGCAAAACCACACATTTCACCTGGAACACTTAAACAGCAGGAGGATTCATTTTTTTAGTCTGGCTGCATTGAAACATCGGTCCCAGAGGCAAAAATCAGTATTCCAACTCGTTTTGTGGATTAAGTTATTTTGTTAAGTTACTGTGAAGTATGGGTATACATACATCTGCTGGCCAGGTTTATCCATTGTTTGAAGTCAATATTGTGTTCACAACTTATGGAAACTTCAATTGATTTTGCCTCCTTACTTTGAAGGTACGACGTTTCTTGACATAAAATAGAAAATTAACTTCTAGCAGCCTAAATAGCCCAAAGCACAGAAGCTAAGAAACATCATTCTTTTAGATAGCATCCAGTTGAAGAATTTGGAAATGACACTTCAGTTTTCAAGGAGCTGACATTTAGGGTGTGCTGGTGGAGCACATGTTGACATTTCTCAAATTATGATTATTGCAATTTATTGAAATTCTTAGATAAACCACAAGTGCTTAGATACATAAATATATCCTAATGAGCCTCATTTCAGAAGATCATGAAATGAGTTTCCTATCCAATAAGAACTCAATATACTGCTATGCAGGGATTTCATTTGCTAGTATTTCAACCACAATAACCAATCTCAGTGAACTTCTGAACTATAAAGACCAGAACAATCATTACTACTGAAGATGCCAGAATTCGATGAATGGATGGTGATTGTTATCTTTGGAAAGGACATTACCTAAATAAAAATTGCATATACCTGAATAGATTTTTCCCCCCCAAAAGTGATTGTTGTGTAAAACATACATAGAACAACAGAATGTACAGCACAGAATCAGGCCATTTGGCCCAAATGGTCCATGCCAGTGTTTATGCTTCACACAAGCCTCCCCCATCCTTCTTCATCTAACCCCATCAGCATAACTTCCTATTCCTTTCTACCTACCTCTTAAATACATCTATACTATTCACCTCAACTACTCCTTGTGATAGCAAGTTCCACATTCTAACCACTCTGGGTAAAGAAGTTTCTCCTGAATTCCCTATTGGATTTATTAGTGATTATCTTATATTTATGGCCTCCCCCACAAGTGGAAACATCTTCTCCAAATCTACCCTATCAAACCCTTCCATAATCTGGAAGGCCTCGATCAGGTCACCCCACAGTCTTCTCTTTTCTAGTTGCAGCAGTGTATCTTGTAGCTGGCATGCACTGCAAACAGTGCGCTGGTGGAGGGAGTGACTGTTTAAAGTGGTGGATGGGGAGCTAATCAAGCAAGTTGCTTTATCCTGGATGGTGTGGAGCTTCTTCAGTGTTGTTGGAGCTGCATTCATCCAGCCGAGTGGAGAGCATTCCATTCCACTCCCAACTTGTGCCTTGTAGATGGTGGAAAGGCTTTGGGGAGTCTCTCGCCACAGAATACCCAGTCTCTGACCTGCTCTTGTAGCCACAGTATTTATGTAGCTGGTCCAGTTAATTGTCTGGTCAATGGTGACACCCCCCCACCCATGGATGTTGATCGTCAGGGATTCGACGATGGTAATGACATTGAATGTCAAGGGGAGGTGGTTCGGCTTTCTCTTGTTCGAGATGGTCATTGCCTGGCACTTGTGTGGCGTGAATGTTATTTGCCACTTATCAGCCCGAACCTGAATGTTGTCCAGGTCTTGCTGCATGTGGGCACAGATTGCTTCATTTTCTGAAGTTGCGAATGGAACTGAACGCTGTGCAATCATCAGAAAACATACCCATGTCTGACCGTATGATGGCGGGAAGGGCATTGATGAAGCAACTGAAGATGGTTGGGCCTAGGACACTGCCCTGAGGAACTTCTGCAGCGACGTCCTGGGGCTGAGATGATAGGCCTCTAACAACGACAACCATCTTCCTTTGCGCAAGGTGTGACTCCAGCCAGTGGTAAGTTTTCCCCACGATTCCCATTGACTTCAGTTTTACTAGGGCTCCTTGATGCCACACTCAGTCAAATGCTGCCTTGATGTCAAGGGCAGTCACTCTCACATCCCCTCTGAAATTCAGCTCTTTTGTCCATGTTTGGACCAAGGCTAGTGAGATCGGGAGCAGAGTGGTCCTGGCGGAACCCAATCTGAGCATCGGTGAGCAGGTTATTGGTGAGTAAGTGCCAGTTGACGACACCTTCCATCATTTTGCTGATAATTGAGAGTAGACTGATGGGGCAGTAATTGGCTGGATTGGATTTGTCCTACTTTTTGTGAATAGGACATACCTGGGCAATTTTCCACTTTGTCAGGTAGATGCCAGTGTTATAGTTATACTGGAACACCTTGGCTAAAGGCGTGGCTAACTCTGGAGCACAAGTATCGAGCTTGACAGCCGGGACATAGTCGCGAGGCCAGAGCCTTTGCTATATCCAGTGCGCGCAGGCGTTTCTTGATATCACGTGGAGTGAATCGAATTACCTGAAGACTGGCTTCTGTAATGGGAGGGGGGGATCTCAGGAGGAGGTTGAGATGGATCATCCAATTTGCACTTCTACCTGAAGAGCTTCTTTCAAGTGGTGTTTAACATGGAGGAGTACTGATTCATCAGCTAAGAGAGGGCAGTAGGTGGCAATCAGCAGGAGCTTTCCTTGCCCATGTTTAACCTCATTCCATGAAATTCAGCAGTCGCGGCACTAAGCTCTGGAATTCCCTCCTTCAACCTCTTCACCTCACCCTCCCTCCATTAAGATACTCCTTAAAACCTCCCCTTTTGACCAAGCTTTTAGTCACCTGTCCTAATATCTCCGCTTTGGGTCAACATCAATTTTATCCGATTGCGCACCTGTGTGCCTTGGCATGTTTTACTCCATTAAAGGCGCTATATAAATACAAGTTGAGGTTCTCAGTTTATGGATAATGCCATATTTATTGACTGCTCCTAGTTGCCGAGAAGTTGCTGGCGACTTTCTCTTTGAACCGCTGCAGCACTTGTGCTGATAGAGTATTCCTGGATATTCCTGGATATTCACCATGCAGCGATGAAGGAATGGTATTAAAATGATCATGTCAGGATGGTGCGAGACTCAAGGGAAACTTGAAGGTGATGACGTTCCCATGACATTCCTGCTCTTGTCCTTGGTGACAGAGGTCGCAGCGGAGAGAGGTACAGTTGAAATAAACTTGTTGAGCTCCTGCAGTTCAACCTGTAGATTGTGCCCTTTGGTACTGGAGGGGTTAGATATTGGGTCCAGTGACAGGGTCCCAATCAAGCGATCATTTCTGTTCTGGACAGTGTTGAGCTCCCCAAAGTATTATTCCGGCTGCACCCATCAAGGTAAGTGGCAAAGTAATCCACCACAATCCTGACTTGAACCTTGTAGATGGTAGAGAAGCTTTGAGTGGTCAAAAGGTGAGCCACTTGTCAGAGTATCCAGCCTTTACCTGCTCTTGCAACCACAGTGGCCAGTCACGATAACCAATATTGTTTTGAAAATCAGAAAGTTTAGCAAGGTTTTAAGTATCATTATGAATATTGGCTATTAACCTGAACCAGGACCGGGATGGGACCCTTGTCCTAGCAGAAAGGGTAAAAAGGGAGGTGGTAAAGGCTTTAAACTAATAAGATGGGGAGAGGGATCAACAAGAAATGAAACCAGCCTAAATATAAACAAAACAGGAAAGCAGAGCATAGGAAAGAATAAAGTAAGGGAGGATATTGATGCCCAAGAAATAAGAGTTATAGAACAGGAATGTAATAAGATGGTTAACAATACAGAGAGGAACTGCTGTTAAAAGAGAGTGTTAAACTGTCTGTACAGCAATGCACCGTAATAAAACTGGGGAACTGGAGGCAATAATACGTTGCGAGGAACCAGACATAGTAGGGATTACTGAGACATGGCTACAGAAAAATCAGGACTAGGAATTAAACATTGCAGGGTATAACATATTTAGAAAAGAGGGAAAAAGGGGAGGTGAAGTAGCTGTACTTATTAGGGATAACAATGGCAGTAGGAAAAAAGTGATGCAGCTATCAGCAAAACAAAAATAGAATCCATGTGGATAGAGATAAAAGATAATCGAGGATCAATCACGCGAATAGGGGTAAGTCTACAGACCACCGAATAGTGGAAGGGAGGTGGAGGAAGAAATATGCAAACAAATTAGGGAAAGGATTAAAAACATAGAATAATGATAATAAGGGATTTCAACGACCCAGATATTAATTGGCCAGAAGTGGTAGGTAAAGGGGATAAGGGGATGGAGAGCCTACAATGTGTACAGGACTCCTTTCTAACCCAATATGTAAAAAGCCCAGCAAGGGAGGATTCACTATTGGATCTAGTAATGGGGAATGAACCACAGCAGGTAAAAGATGGGGAACATCTAGGCAATCGTGACATCATACAATCCGCTTTAAGACAATATAATTGCGAAGGACAGAAGTATGACAAAGACCAAGGTAACAGATTGAAGAAAAGCCGATTTTGCGAGGCTAAGAATAGAACTTGGGAAAATAAAATGAACATCAATATTGGTAAACAATGATGCAGAACAGCAATGGGAAATATTTAAAACAGTGTTCAAGAGTCCAGGAAAAATATATTCTGCTAAAAAACAAGAGCAAGCTAAACACTAATGAGACACCATAGATCAACAAACACACAAGGGAAAATTGAGGGTGGGGAAAGAGGCATACACTAAGTACATGGACAGTAGGGGAGAGCATGACAAGAGAGAAGACAAAGAGATTAGGAGAGAAGTAAAAAAAAATTAGAATGGCAAAAAGGAACTATGAAATTAAATTATTAAGGAACATAAAACAAAATAGTAAAATATTTTACAGGCACATAAATAAAGAAAAGAAACTCGATATGGGAATAGGGCCACTAAGGGATGGACATGATAATATCACAGGTAGCCATAGAGAGATGGCAGAAACATTAAATAATTACTTGGCTTCAGTATATACCAGGGAGTCAGAACAGGTGGACATGACACCGGATGGCGAGATTAGAAATGAGATAACTGCATTTAAAATGAGAAATATTTAATAAACTAACCAAACTCAGGATAAAACCCCTGGTCTGGACAGATTACATCCACACATTTTAAAAGAATCTAAGGGAGATTGCAGAGGCATTACTACACACATTTAATAATTCATTAGAATAGTTAACATAATATCTATATTTCAGAAGGGAGATAGAACATGTCCAGGGAACTATAGACCACTCAGCTTATCAGTGGTAGGAAAAATAATGGAATCCCTAATAAAAGGAGAAAATAGAAGAACATCTAGAAACCAAAAATGTAATAATGAATCGTCAGCATGGATTTCTAAAGGGAAAGTCTTGCTTGACTATTCTCATTAAAAAAAAAATTCAAAGAGTTAAGAGAGAGTAGACAAGGGTAATGCAGTAGATGTAATTTATCTAGATTTTCAAAAGGCCTTCAATAAGGTACCACATAATAGAATAAGGTCAGAACATGTGGAGTCAGGGGACAAGTAGCAGAATGGATAGCTAGCTGGCTTCAAGACAGAAAGCACAGAGATGGTAAACAGTAGCTATTCAAAGTGGCAGAATATGGGAAGTAGTGTTCCACAAGGATGACTGCTGTTCACAATTTATATTCATGATTTAGACCTTGGATTCAAAAAACACAATTTCTAAATTTGCAGAGGACACCAATTTTTTTTTTTTTTTTTTTTGCGGGGGGGGGGGGGGGGAGAGAGAGAGAGTCAATACCAAGGAGGACTGCAACAAATTACAAGACAACATTAATAAACTTGAAGAATGGCCATATAATTGGCAAATGAAATTCAACATAGATAAATGTAATGTATTACATTTTGGTAGGTTAAAATAGGGAGGTCACATTACTTGGAAAATATGAATCTAAGCAAGGTAGAAGTGAAAAGGGATCTCGGAGTAGAAATACACAAATCACTAAAAGTAGCGACACAAGGCCTTAAAAAGGCAAACCAAGCACTAGGGTTTATTTCCAGAGGGACAGAATTGAAAAGTAGAGAAGTTATACCAAACTTGTATTGAACCTTGGTTAGACCACACCTGGAGTACTGCGTACAATTCTGGTCGCCATATTATAAAAAGGATATAGGAGGCACTGGAGAGGGTGCAGAGAAGATTTACATGGATGATACCGGAAATGCGAGGGTATACCCATCAGGAAAGGGTGAACAGGCTGGGTCGCTTCGCTTGACAAGGGAAGGCTGAGGAGTGGTCTAATAGAGCTCTTTAAAATGATGAACGGTTTTGATAGCGTAGGTAGAGACCGTTTCCACTTATGGGGAAGAGCATAACTGGTGGGCCATCAATATAAGAGAGTCACCAAGAAATCAAATAGGTAGGTCAGAAGAAACTTCTTTACCCAGAGAGTGGTGAGAATGTGGAACTTAGTACCACAGGGAGTGGTTTAAGCAAATAGCAGAGATGCATTTAAGGGGCGGTTAGATAAGCATATGAGGGAGAAGGGAATAGAGGGTTATGCTGATAGAGTTAGATGAGGAAAGACGGGAGGAAGCTTGAGTGGCGCATAAACTGCGGCATGGACTGGTTGGGCCGAATGGCCTGTTTCTGTGCCATATATCCTATATATGTAAAACAAATGAATATACCACAATTCATTTAAAAATGTAAAATATCTGTAGGTTTTAACTCAAGACATGGTTGAAATGAAGGACACATTGGTAATTTTGCTTTCATGGAACATGCAGGCTGTGAATTTATTGCAATAAAATTTAGAACTCCTGAGGCTTTCCTTCTTCCAGAGAAATTGAGAGATAAGAAACACATGATACAAGAGCCAAGGATTTCCTGGAGGCGCTGTGTGTCACTTCTCAACCTGTCAGTGTTAGCTCTTGTCTGCCACCAGAACCAGTGTATCATGATTGATAATGAAGGATGGTGAAATGATAAAACAATCAATGGCAAGCTATTTCAATAGTGCTTTTGTAAATTAAAGGGCAAATGAATCCTATTAATTGCCTGGAATTTGAGGGAGAATTGATTTAATACTGGGACAATGTATTTACTAATGATAGAAGGTCCATGATGTTCGAGACTGGGAAACCAATGCAACTTAGCCAGAGTGAATTTGTTCATGCTAGCCAAACAGAAACTTGCAACAGCTTAAACACAGATTTAAACTACCGCTAAAGGCTTTGTGCAAAACTGCAATTAGTGAATGAACCACTGATGTTCTGGAGTACAACTGACCAGGAATATAAAATGAGTCAGTCATAAAGCTAATGCACAAAAATAATCTATCAGTTTAAAGTAACTAGGTCATAAATAGGCATACCCAACTACTTAATGAGTGTATATCTCCAAATGTGTCCCCCACACTAGTATATGTAACACAAGCCACTTAAGACGAAGTTTAATCCCCTATTCAGTATGAAAGCTGACAGTGTTAGCATGTAAATCTGACACTATTATTTTACCAGTTCTGTAAACTACTCGAGTATAGACGTGGAATGGAAAGTTGTCAGGCAATGCCACCACTCTAAAGTGGCTTTCCCCCTCTGCACCTTCCTGTTCAATTTATCTTGCCTGCTGAGTGGAAATCTGCTGTACGGAGAGATCTTCTGTAGAAATTTGGAACTGTGCAGATATTTAATTTAATTTTTACCCCCTTCACTCCAGATATCTTCAGTTGGACATCATGCAGCTTTAGCATCTACGGCCTCGGAGTGAGACTGTTAATGATGGAAAGTGTAAGTGAGCCCACACTCACCAAGAATGGAACTGACATTTCATTGGGACCTTTTCAACAAACACCAGCTAAATCACCCAACATTAAAATCTATCCAGGACCCAGAAGTGAAAGGATAATGTACAGTAAAGCACCCAGTCTATTAGATCTTTGAGAAGTAACAAAAGCACTCATAAATCCTATGTACACATATTCAAAAGCCCCAAAGACTGGCTTCTCAGACACTTCAAAGATTTTTTTTCTAAAAATTTGAATATATTAAAAGGATATCACTCTTAATCTGGAATTATTTTGATGAGGAACGAAATGGCACCTCAACAGCAAGTATCCTGTTGCTTTTCCTGAAAAGTTAGTATGTTGCCTCATATACCACACATTGTCCCATTCCCCTTCCGCTCTCACCCACACCTTGCCCCATCAATCATTCTTTGTTGCTCACCTGTACATTGGCAATTTCCCAATACCTCTCACTCTCCTCCCATCCACTTTCTCCTGTTAGCTCCTCAATGTTTCCCCATCCACAATGCCCTCTCACACACTCTCTCTCTTCACTCCCTGTTGCTCTTTAACCTGATGAGCGTGCCCCAAATAATTTTGCAAACCTACCTCTACTCTCCCACCATGCTCTCAGGCCTGCTTCGTCATCCTCACCAGTTTCCCAGCAGTGGGAAACCAGCACTGTTGGAAGTCCCCATAATGTATTTACCACAAAATATATTACAAGTGTTATAAGCTAAGAAACTGGCAAAAATGACAAAATAAGCTAAGCAGGGTCCAGGCGGGTGGGAATGGAGGACGTAGCCTTGGGCCAGATGGCCCGAGGCCCTTGATGCTGGGAGCATGATGGAACACGAAGAACAGCAGAAGCGGGGCTAGGTACAAGTGGGGCTCCCTTGCTCCGTCAGGACCTGCCTTGGGCAACGACAATGCTACAATTGTGACTACACTTTAATAGTAGTTCGCAGGCTATGAAGTGCTTTGGGACACATTATGGATTTGAAACGTGCAATATAAATGCAAGTTCTTTCTTTGATTACTGTAGGTCCTGACTGAAGGAGGAAGACACAAGTGCTGCTGGAATGGCAAGTTGCATGTTAATCCATTGCATTCCTGCTGACAGAGCCAGAGATGCTGTCTGCCATTTTTTTCTTTATTTCCACAAACTCATTAACAGACCAGCTGTTTCTACCATCAGCGCTCACTTTACCTCACTTATTGTGGCTTAGTTGTAGCGCTACAAGGAATCACCCATTACTTGTTCAAACAAAATTCACAAAAGTTGGGGGGGGGGCAGGAAAGAGACTTGCTGCAGACAGATGTGGCAAGTTTCATATTTCTTTGCTCACTGTCCACCCTTTGTATGTATCAGTGTCCATTCTTCTTTCACACGAGAATTAGAAGGTCACAGAACAGACATTCCTTGATTAATGACCCAGCTTATCATAACCTTACATTGCAACAGCATTAACAATGAGACCCCAATGAGATCTGTAAAGCAAAGATTTAAGGACAGCATTTCACTAATTTCACAACAACTATCCCAAATTCCTTGACAAAAACTTACCGTTAAGACAGTTTATACAGTAATTTTCAAATTTTAGTGGAAACATGACATATCATTTGATTTTATATACATATTGATCACAGTAAAACCTACTGACATAAAATGCCTAGTTCAGGGTGTGCTAATCATGCCTGTAAAAAAAAGTACAGTATGCTAGATTTAATGTGACTTGCTCTCTGCGTTCCTAAAAAAATTCTTGGGTGCATATTTTGTTTTGCCTTCACTCTCTTTCTTATGGGGACCCAGCTTATTTTATATTACAAGAATCCTTAATTGTATCACCCTTCTCCAAAAAGGGACTGTATTGCTTATTATAAAATCTATTTCATATAGAAACAATTCAACTTCTCGCTACATTATCACTAGGTTGGCTACAATGACAGAAAACAGTGGCAGTCTGTAGCAATTACATAGAAACATAGAAGATAGGAGCAGGAGTAGGCCATTCGGCCCTTCGAGCCTGCTCCGCCATTCAACGAGATCATGGCTGATCATCCAAACCCTAGCACCCGGTCCCTACACCGACAGCCATCCCACCCAAGCCCTATCCCCGTAACCCCGTGTATTTAATCCCCCCTAACACTAAGGGCCAATTTTTATCATGGCCAATCAACCTCACCCACACATCTTTGGACTGTGGGAGGAAACCGGAGCACCCGGAGGAAACCCACGCAAACACGGGGAGAATGTGCAAACTCCACACAGTCACCCGAGGCCGGATTTGAACCCGGGTCCCTGGCGCTGTGAGGAAACAGTGCTAACCACTATGCCACCGTGCTGCAAATTGTTGAGAATTCCTCATTTCCAAATCACTCCATGGCCTCGCCCCCCCTCCCTATCTCTGTCACCTCCTCCAGCACTACAACCCTCGAGATCTCTGCACTCTTCAAATGTTTGCCTGTTGCGCTTCCCTGATTTTTATAGCTCCACCATTGGCAGCCATGCCTTCAAGCAGCTTAGATCCCATGCTCTGGAATTCCCATTCCTAAACCTCTCCATCTCTCTCTCCCCTCTTTTAAGATGCTCCTTAAAACCTACCTCTTTGACCAAGGTTTTGGTTACCTGTCCCAATATCTCCTTATGTGGCTCAGTGTCAAATTTTACTAAGTATTTACAGCACAGAAACAGGCCATTCGGCCCAACAGGTGCATGACTGTGTTTATGCTCCACACGAACCTCCTCCAACCCTTCTTCACCCCATCAACATATCCTCCAATTCCTTTCTCCCTCATGTGTTTATCTAGCGAGTCAAAAGGTTGTAGGGTCTAGTCCCACTCCAGAGACTTGAGCACAAAAGATCAAGGCTGACATTCCAGTGCAGTGCTGAGGGAGTGCTGCGCTGTCGGGGTGCCATCTTTCGGATGAGACGTTAAACCGAGGCCCCATCTGCCCTCTCTTCCCTGGTGCTATTTCAAAGAAGAGCCGGGGAGTTATCCCCGATGTCCTGGCAAATATTTATCCCTCAACCAACATAACAAAAAACTGATTATCTGGTCATTATCACATTGCTGTTTGTGGGAGCCGTGCACAAATTGCCTGCTGCGTTTCCTACATTACAACCGTGACTACACTTCAGAAGTACTTCATTGGCTGCAAAACACTTTCATGACCACTGGATGTCCCAAAGGTGCTATATAAATGCAAGTCTGTCTTTCTTCTAGCTTCCCCTTAAATGCATCTATGCTATTTGCCTCAACTACTTCTTGCGGTAGCAAGTCCCACTTTCTCGCCCCTCTACGGGAAAACAGTTTCTCCTGAATTGTTTATTGGTGATTATCTTATAATTATGGGCCCTAGTTCTGGTCTCGCCAGCAAGTGTAAGCATCTTCTCTACATCTACCCTATCAAACTCTTTCATAAACTTAAAGACCTCGATTAGATCACCCCTCAGTCGTCTCTTTTCTAGAGAAAAGAGCGCCAGCGTGTTCAATCGTTCCCGATAGGTAGAACCTCTCAGTTCTGGTATAATTCGAGTAAATCTTTTTTGCAACTTCTCCAGTGCCTCTCTATTGTTCTTATAATATGGAGACCAGAACTGTTCACAATACTCCAAGTGTGGTCTAACCAAGGTCTATACAAGTTTAACATAACTTCTGTTTTTCAATTCGATCCCTATAGAAATGAATCCAGGTGCTTTCTTGAAATGGCCTTATTAACCTGCGCCACTACTTTCGGTGATTTGTGTATCCAGATCGCTCTGTTCCACTATCAACATTTAGACACTTCTTTTCCAAGGAGTATGTGGCCTTATTCTTCCGGCCAAATTTTGTTCGATAGCACTCCTATGAAGCACCTTAGGTCGTTTACCACGTTAAAGGCACTATAAAAATGCAAGTTGTTGTTGCCAGATCAGTAGCCAATGTAGGCCAGAGACCACGGGGCAATGGGACTTGGTGCGAGTTAGGATACGGGCAGCAGAGTTTTGGGTGAGCTCAAGTTTACGGAGGGTGCCAGGTGGAAGGCCAGCCAGAACAGCACTGGAATAGTCCAGTCAAAGGCACGGATGACAGTTTCTGCAGCAGATGCGCTAAGGCAGTGCTGGAGACGAGCAATGTTACAGAGCTGGAAGTAGGCGTTCTTGGAGATGGAGAGGACATGGGGCCGGAAACTCCGCTCAGGGTCAAACAGGACGCCAAGGTTGCAAACAGTCTGGTTTATGTTCAGTAACTGTTTCTTCAAGATTATGGTTGGGCACATTATTAAAAGCTAAAATTTCAATACTTAGGATACAAAATTATTAAAAGGAACAGCATTTTTTTTTTTTTAAATCAAAGTACATTTGTACCCAAATGCTGGCAGAAAATTCAACGTCTTTGCAATACCAATAATCCAAATCAATGAGAATAATGTACTCCTTATTCAACTGAAATCATCCTGAACATGTGCATGGGAAGCACCAGGTAAAATTAAATTGGCACCAAAATCTTCATTCATTTGTTGAATTTGCTGGAAATACTTCAACAAATTAATATACATCATTGCTCCTTCCAAGTGTAAACTCTGTTTCTTTAAAAATGAAATACTAAGCCTCTTTCCATTGTGTACAAATTGACAGAACTTTGCTAGAGATTGCAAAAATATTCTAACAGCAAATATATATCCTCATCAGTGCTGTCACAGGCTTATTAATATAATAGAGGTATTGATACACTTTTTGGAAAAAAATCACTTAGGTAAATATCTTCTGTTACATCCTTAATTCAGCAGCTCACATTACTTGCACCATGACTGCGACCAATAATATACCATGACTGCCAGTATTTTACCATAGAACCTTACAGCACAGGAGGCCATTCAACCCACTGTGCCTGCTCTTTGAATGAGCGCTCCCACTCTTCCCCCATAACCCTGCAATTTGTTTCCTTTTGAAAGTTACTATTGAATCTGCTTCCACTAGCCTTTCAGGCAGTGCATTACAGTTCCGGGTCTAACCAGTGATTTATAAAGGTTTAGCATAACTTCCTTGCTTGTGTACTCTATTTATAAAGCCACGGATTCCATATGCTTTTTTAACAGCATTATTCATTTGTCCTGCCACCTTCAACTCAAAATGTTATCGCCAGATACAATTGAAGTTTGTTTGGGCAAAAATCTATATTTATACTGCTCTGTTTCTGACATTCAAGTAGGCATGAATTGAAAATTTCACTATTAGACTTTGTGGAAATCCTAGTATCACAGCCTTTACTGTAAAACTGCTGGACTTCATTGCTGAATATCATTGCTGAATATCAAAGGGTTTCTCTAGAATTTCCATCATTTAATTCTGTACACAAATTTAACCATCTCACATTGAAGATGTAAAGTCATTCAGAAGGTAACTGGCAAGTGCTAGGTAACATGCACATCTATATACTGGATATTGGAATCGATTTAGATACAAATTAAAATCATAGAATCATAGAAAGTTACAGCACGGAAGGAGGCCATTTCGGCCCATCGTGTCCGCACTGGCCAACAAAGAGCTATCCAGCCTAATCCCACTTCCCAGCTCTTGGTCCGTAGTCCTGCTGGTTAGAGCATCCCAAGTGTACATCCAAGTACTTTTTAAATGTGGTTAGAGTTTCTGCCTCTGCCACCCTTTCAGGCAGTGAGTTCCAGACCCCCACAACCCTCTGGGTGAAGACATTTTCCCTCAAATCCCCTCTAAACTTTCCACCAATTACTTTAAATCTGTGCCCCCTGGTCTTTGACCCCTCTGCGAAGGGAAATAGGTCCTTTCTATCCAATTTATCTAGGCCCCTCATAATTTTATACACCTCAATAAAGGTCTCCCCTCAGCCTCCTCCGTTCCAAGGAAAACAGACCCAGCCTATCCAGTCTTTCCTCATAGCTAAGATTCTCTACTCCCAGCAACATCCTTGTAAATCTCCTCTGTACCCTCTCTAGTGCAATCACATCTTTCCTGTAATGTGGTGACCAGAACTGCACGCAGTACTCTAGCTGAGGCCTAACTAGTGTTTTATACAGTTGAAGCATAACTCCCCTGCTCTTGTATTCTATGCCACAGCTAATAAAGGCAAGCATTCCGTATGCCTTCTTAACCACCTTATCTATCTGGCCTGCTACCTTCAGGGATCTGTGGACATGCACTCCAAGGTCTCTTTGTTCCTCTATGCTACTCAGTGTCCTACCATTTAATGTGTATTCCCTTTCCTTGTTAGCCCTCCCCAAATGCATTACCTCACACTTCTCCGGATTGAATTCCATTTGCCACTATTCTGCCCACCTGACCAATTTATTGATATCTTCCTGCAGTCTACAGCTTCCTTCTTCAGTATCAACTACACAGCTGATTTTAGTATCATCTGCAAACTTCTTAATCATACCCCTATATTCAAGTCTAATCATTGATATATACCACAAAAAGCAAGGGACCTAGTACTGAGCCCTGCGGAACCCCACTGGACACAGCCTTCCAGTCACAAAAATACCCATCAACCATTACCCTCTGCTTCCTGTCTCCGAGCCAGTTTTGAATCCAACTTGACACTTTGCACTGGATCCCATGGGCTTTTAACTTCATGACCAGTCTGCCATGTGGAACCTTATCAAAAGCCTGGCTAAAGTCCATATACACTACATCAAACGCACTACTCTCATCTACCCTCCTTGTTACCTCCTCAAAAAATTCAATCAAGTTTGTCAGACACGACCTTCCCTTAACAAATCCGCGCTAACTATCCTTGATTAATCTGTGTCTTTCTAAATGAAGATTTATCCTGTCCTTCAGAATTCTTTCCAATAATTTTCCCACCACCGAGGTTAGGCTGACTGGCCTGTAATTACTCGGTTTATCCTTTTTAAACAAGGGTACCACATTAGCAGTCCTCCGACACCACACCTGAAGCCAGAGAGAATTGAAAAATGATGGTCAGGGCCTCTATTTCCTCTTTTGCTTCGCTTAACAGTCTGGGATACATTTCATCCAGGCCTGGGGATTTATCCACTTTTAAAGCTGATAAACCCCTTAATACTTCCTCTCTCACTATGGTTATTTCATCTAATATTTTACACTCCTCCCCGATAGCAATCTCTGCTTCGCCCTCTCCTTTGTGAAAACAGACGCAAAGTATTCATTAAGAACCCTACCGACGTCTCCTGCCTCCACACACAGATTACCCTCAGGATCTCCGATAGGCCCTACCCTTTCTTTAGTTATCCTCTTACTCTTAATATATTTATAAAACATCTTTGGGTTTTCCTTGATTTTACTTGCCAAGAATTTTTCATGCTCTCTCTTTGCTTTCCTAATATCCTTTTTAATTACACCCCTGCAATTTCTGTACTCCTCTAAAGATTCTGGAGTATTTAGCCCTCGGTATCTGTCATACGCCTCCCTTTTTTTCCTTTATCCTACCCTGCATGTCCCTAGACATCCAGGGGGCTCTAGATTTGTTAGTCCCACTTTTTTTCTTTAAGGGCACATATTTGGTCAAACAATTTGCATGCAGAGCAAAAAAGATAAAACTGAGGAATATGTTTCTTTAGAAAGGGAAAACTGACAAAATAAAGTATGATGTAAATAAAAGCCATAAGGTCCATCAAGTCTACACTACCCAATGGACCATGCTCAATTTGCCTCGTCATGGATAGACCCCAATTTATTTAGTTATTCCTTGCTAAAGGTTATATTATACATGATAGCTGAACAGCACAGCTGGCCTTTGAGATTTTTTATATAAAACATCTGCCTGCTTCAAGGAGGCCCTTGGGAAAAGATTTGCAAAAGAATATAAAATAAACCAAGACTAATTTGTAATAATGAACAAGGGCATCAATATTTTATTATTTGCCTGGTAACTGGGGGAATCAAAGTTGTAACTAAAATATAACTGAGCAGAAAAATAGTAGTTTATACAGGCTGGGTAAATACTCATCAGAAATAGTTAGTTAATCCTTCTCCCAGCAAAATCCCAGATTTAAGTTCAAACAAAATGAACTCCAGATGACATTAACCTAGATTCCTGTTCATATTGTACGATAGCAAAATACTGCGGATGCTGGAAATCCGAAATAACAGAAAATGCTGGAAAAACTCAGCAGGCCAGGCAACATCCGTGGAGAGAGAAATAGAGTCAACGTTTCGAGTCAAACTCTGTGTCTTGACAAAGAGTTTGACTCGAAACGTTGACTATTTCTCTCTCCACGGATGTTGTCTGGCCTGCTGAGTTTTTCCAGCATTTTCTGTTGTTATTCCTGTTCATATTGTTGGATTCATATTTATGAACTTTCTGAATTAAATGTCTTTTTAAAAAATTTAATTAAAATGTCCAGTAATTAAGAGAGAGAGAGAAAATTCAGAAACACCATTACAAAAGCAGCAGGATTGTCTGTAAAGGTTAAGGCTATGAGAAACTACCTAGAAAAAACAGATTTAAACACAAATATATTTAGCTAACTTAGCTATAATTAAATTTTATTCCCTAGATAAACAGAATTAGCTAAAGTTTTTATTGTTGGAAAATATGAAAATAATTAGCAATTGAACTACAGCAATATTCAAAGCAAATGTTACCTGAAGTATTGGAGGATTGGGTTTTGAAGGTGGTGCATTCCTTATTAATAATGGAAATGATTCATCATTTGCACTATTCTATAGAATTTTAATTAAGGCCACTTTAAAAGGAAACAGTAGAGTGTTGCAGCAAAGAAGCATGCACAACATTGTTTCGTCCACCCTTCGACATCGAAGACAACAGCCAAAATATCATCTAATTTTCTGCAGTCAGTTTTTTGATGACTGATGTGACCATTTTTTGCTAGGAATGAGAGTCCAGAGTGAACAGTGGATCCAGGACACACCAGTAGATACTTTATGCGCAAAATAAAAGATTACACAACGACCATATAGAAAACTGAAAATGCCACTTACTTGAAACAAGCATTATTTGCATTGCTGTTTGCATCAGAAAGAATTTTTTTTTTATTTTTTTTTTTTATAAATGCAACTCCTGCGAGGGACAAAGATTATGAAAGGTAATTTAATGCATTTGGTCAATTGTTCTAGCCACTAAACCATAAAAAGGATGCAGAAAGCAAAAGCAACCTTATAGCAAAGGGCTGAAGTGCAGCAAAAATAACAAGCCATTTACTGAAGCAACTCAGTATCATTTATTAAACTGAACCTTTCACGTCACAATTCTTTGAAAACAGAAATGAAACGCTTTAAAAGCCAGTAGCAAGAAATGGCAAAATTCATAGTAATGAATGTGTAGCGTACATGACTAGGATACCAGGCAGCAATTTAGCCCAATTCAAAGGTTCAGATTAAGAACAAAGCTCAGGCAAATTACAAGGTCGTATGAACCCAGAGATCTAGTTACAGGAGTCTTAAACTCATTTCCTGATGCTCATTATTAGCAGTTTCTACCACGTATAGGTTTTTCACTGAAATTAGTTATAACGAATTTTTATTAAAAACTTAGGATTCCTTGCTTTCTCCCCCCATCCCATATGATTCCTGCCTCAGTATTTTGAGAATGCCATTCAAACAGGCACAATATTAGCTTGAGACACTACGAGGTTTATTGGAAAAGCTGCTGATCACAGGAAAATTCCACATTCAGCATAGAGAATGGACAATAGCATATATTAACCTAAATTAGCTTTAGGGCTATTACCATTCTTGTGCCTTGTTTAGATATCATAATTAAAGTTTCGAGTAGGAAGCAATTCTTCATTCAACTCATTCCCCAAACTATGCGTAATCCACACACCAAAGCATGAAGAATTTAAATTAAAACAAGATAGCTATACATATGACGACGCAATCCCCTTTGCCCTGCATTCTCCGCTCAAGTAATTTTCTCCTTCCTCCTTATACAATACAATACAAATCGCTTTATTGGCATGATAAGGTACATCTTATGTTGCCAAAGCATCAAAATACATTTATGGTTGAACACATAAACGCGGTTCCATTCATACAGTGTATAAACAGGTATATCCCTGAGTTTATAAATATATTTTCGCCTTGTTTATATATACTCTTGTCTTAGTTTACTGGTTGTCCCTCTGTTCATGGCAAGCTGTAACATAGTGTGCCGCCAGTGTTACACAGCTTCTCTCCTCCCCCAGTAGGAATGGGAGTTTATACTCTAGGCACTGCTTCTAGTCCAAAACGGTGTGTAGATGACTGATTCTCACACCTCTGCTCTTCCCACTCTTAAACTGGCTGTTGTAAGGGAAGGGGTGTAAAGCGCGCAGCCCTTTTGAATCACGGCTTCTAGTCTCTGCAACCTGCTTCCCCAAGATGGGCCAACTGGTGCTAGTACAGTATTGATCAATGTTGGTGGCCTGTGTCGCAAGTCACAAAATATTTAAACTGCACTGATTTGCCAGGACAATGACAACTCACGTTTTAATGTATGTAGATGATTATCTGCACTTATCAATAAACAGGTTTTACACTAAATCCAGAAGCTAAAACAATTCATATGCATTAATGGCAGTAGCCCCCTCAACATTTGCCATGACAATACTTCTAATTGTTCAGTCTTTCAAATAGTACACCTAAAAATTAGTTATCTTTATTTACATTATAAACAATTTTCTATACTATCTCAATTTTTTAAATAACCACTATTTTCCTTTAGCTCCCCTTCATCCAAGCAACAATTTTTTTTCTAAACTTGACTGCTGTCCTCCAGTCTTTCCCTTTCTTGGGCTGAGATTCTCTTTTCTCCACACTCCAACTGACTAGAGACATCTCACATAATTATGTCTTGACAAAGAGTTTGACTCGAAACATTGACTATTTCTCTCTCCACGGATGTTGCCTGGCCTGCTGAGTTTTTCCAGCATTTTCTGTTGTTATCTCACATAATTATCCTTCTAATTTGCATGTTTTTTGTACCTTAAGCAATATTTTTTTTTATGCATATATATATATATATATATATATATATATATATTGTATAAATAAATATGGTACTGGACACAATTCCAATTCCCAATGGTACAGCAGACAGTAACTCAATTGCAACTTTCCCACTCTCGTAAATTCACTCATTGAATTACAAAATCATAATATACATATACAATATCTGCATTAAGGATTTAGTTTAACACAATTGCTGTGCAACTGAATTGTAACAAGCCCTGTCTTGACCAGTGTCTTTCCACTCAAATGGCACATGCATTCACCGACTCCAAAGACACTTTTCCAAATTTTGGGCTTTCGTGCAATGGCTGTAACCATCCAGCACAGGCCTAGCCCTTGCCAGCTGCTGCTTTACGAACAACATAAATATACAAATTTCACCAACAAGGACAAGATTTGTTAAGTGCTGCTGCTTTACTGATAATCCCAGACCATCCCCTTGGTGGTGCAATGGAAGAGTTCTTTTTAAATATATATATATTTTTTAAATAGATGCATATAAAATTAAAATTACCAGGTTCCAGTCTGTATTGCTACAAAGCTTTGGGTGCAGAATGGGGTTTCAATCCCACAAACGCTAACAATGTCCTTACTTACCCAGCTTTCCCCGAGATTCCTCCAGCTTCTGGATCTGGTTCTCCAGGAACAGCACCGCGATCACAAATGCCACAACCGCTAGAAGCTGCAATTTGGGCGGCATGATAATTCTTAGAAGCCCCATGAAATTATCAAGACATAACGCAAGTGAGGGGGGGAAAAAAAAAAATAAATAAAAAGAAAATCGAAGAGCGGAGAAAAGGTGGTGGTGGTGGTGGTGGTGGGCGGAGAGAAAGAGTGAATTCACACACTCGCGGGGTGGCGGAACTAAGGAGCAATCAGAAGCGCGAAGAAAACATGGACACACGGAGAATTTGTCCAACTGATTTGACGCGCATAATCACTAGAGGAAGCAAGAGATGAAGCTTTTTTAAAAAAAAGTCACGGTCTGTCTCTGTGTGCACCGCCGGGCAAAGACTGGGCGTCGTGTCTCCTTCCCTCGCCCGCCCTCCAGGGTCTCCCTCCGCGCGCGCTGCGTCCAAACACCAACCGCCAGCCCTGCCTCGCGCACGGACCCGCTCCGCTCTCCACTCCACACTACAACCCAGAGCCCCGCCTCTGCCTCGCTCTCATTGGACGGCTATCCCTTGATCGACAGGGCACCTGGGCCGCCGCTGGTCCGGACTCCGCTTCCCATTGCTCCAGCATCATGTCAATCATCTACCCCCACCCCGCCCCCTTTCCCAACAAGATTTCGAGCCATTCCCGATAACCATACCAAAGAGGACAATGCATTCTAGGTAGTCGTCTGCTTCATTTGCCCGTAAAAAAAATATATAAAGATAACGATGCTAAAACCGCACCAGATGACTCACTTGTTAAATCAATGAATTTAGACTATCTCATACCTAGGTTAAATACCATGTGATCATTTATCTTCAGGCGGTAAGATGTGGCCAGCCAGGGGACTTTGGCGAATCAAGATGGCCGCCGAGGTGTACCTGTTCTGGCTGTTCCCCCTGTTAAATGCGGTAACTATTCAACAGTTTCATATTCAGGCTCCGTCTCTTTCTTTTCTCTCTCTCTCTGATTGTAGATTTACGTTAATTTAATGCCCGACGGTTATTTCGATCCTGGGCAGGATTTCACAACACTCTAATGAATTAGGCCTTACTGGAAGAAACGCAGCTCAGTCCGGATATGGTTTGGTGACGTGGTCAGTAACCATGTCCTTCACTATTGTAGTAAGAGTTAGCCGATTATAATTCCTGTATAAGTTGCTTTATTTCAGTTGCTGTTTGATCATGGTGAGATTCTCGTCAAAAAAGTGGAGATATGCTACACGGTATACTTGAAAACTAACTTAATGATTGATCCCAAAAGGACAACTATCTGCTGTAATAGTTTGTAAATTCATTGCATTGTGAATGTATCTGTTAAATTTCAGTTTGTGCATTTGTTGAGAAGCTAAGTGAGGGACCAAGACACAATGCAGGACATCATCATCATCATCTTGGGCAGTCCCTCGGAACCGAGGATGACTTGCTTCCACATTAAAAATGAGTTCGCAGGTGACTGATGAGTCCAATGCGGGACCTACAGTCTCTGTCACAGGTGGGGCAGACGGCGGGTGGGTGGGGTGCTTGGGTTGACGTGCGCTCCTTCCGCTGTTTGTGCTTGGCTTCCGCTTGCTCCCAGCGAAGAGACTCGAGGTGTTCGGCGCCTTCCCGGATGCTTCTCCTCCACTTTGTGCGGTCTTGGGCCAGGGATTCCCAGGTGTCAATGGGGATGTTACACTTTTTCAAGAAGACTTTGAGGGTGTCCTTGAAGCATTTCCTCTGCCCACCTGGGGCTCTCTTGCCGTGATGGCGCTCTGAGTAGAGCGCTTGTTTTGGGAGTCTCGTATCGGTCATAGAGTTATACAGCACAGAAAGAGGCCCATCGCGTCAGCGCCGGCCATCAAGCCCTGTCTAATCTAATCCCATTTTCCAGCATTTGGTCCGTAGCCTTGTATGCTATGGCACTTCAAGTGCTCATCCAAATGCTTCTTTAATGTTGTGAGGGTTCCTGCCTCTACCACCCTTTCAGGCAGTGAGTTCCAGATTCCAACCACCCTCTGGGTGAAAAAGTTGTTCCTCAAATCCCCTCTAAACCTCCTGCCCCTTACCTTGAATCTATGCCCCCTTGTTATTGACCCCTCTACTAAGGGAAAAAGTTCCTTTCTATCTACCCTATCTATGCCCCTCATAATTTTGTACACCTTAATCAGGTCCCCCCCCTCAGCCTTCTCTGCTCCAAGGAAAACAACCCCAGCCTGTCCAGTCTTTCTTCATAGTTGAAGCGCTCCAGCCCAGGTAACATCCTGGTGAATCTCCTCTGCACCCTCTCTAAAGCAATCACATCCTTCCTATAGTGTGGCGACCAGAACTGCACACAGTGTTCCAGCTGTGGCCTAACCAGCGTTTTGTACAGCTCCATCATAACCTCCCTGCTCTTCTATTCTATGCCTCGGCTAATGAAGGCAAGTATCCCATATGCCTTTTTAACCACGTTATCCACCTTGTTCTGCTGCCTTCAGGGATCTATGTACATGCACACCAAGGTCCCTCTGATCCTCTGTCTTTCCTAGGGTCTTACCATTCATTGTGTATTCCCTTGCCTTGTTAGTCCCTCCAAAATGCATCACCTCACACTTTTTTCAGGGTTAAATTCCATTTGCCACTGTTCTGACCAACCCATCTATATCGTCCTGCAGACTGAGGCTACCCTCCTCGTTATTTACCACCCCACCAATTTTCGTGTCATCTGCGAACTTACTGATCATACTTTTTACATTCACATCCAAATCATTAATGTAGACCACAAACAGCAAGGGACCCAGCACCGATCCCTGCGGTACCCCACTGGACACAGGCTTCCAGTCACAAAAACAACCTTCGACCATCACACTCTGCCTTCTGCCACTAAGCCAGTTTTGGATCCAATGTGCCAAGGCACCCTGGATCCCATGCCCTTTTACCTTCTTGACCAGTCTCCTATGCGGGACTTTATCGAAAGTCTTACTGAAATCCATGTATACCACATCCACTGCACTACCCTCATCCACACACCTCGTCACCCCCTCGAAAAATGCAATCAAATTGGTCAGACATGATCTTCCCTTGACAAAGCCATGCTGACTATCCCTGATTAATCCTTGCCTCTCCAAGTGGAGACTAATTCTGTTCCTCAGAATTTTTTCCAACAATTTCCCTACCACTGATGTTCGGCTCACTGGCCTGTAATTCCCTGGTTTATCCCTACTACCCTTCTTGAATGATGGTACTACGTTAGCTGTTCTCCAGTCCTCCGGCACATCCCCTGTGGCATGGGGACAATGTGACCTGTCCATCGGAGCTGATTGAGCGTGGTAAAAGCTTCGATGCTGGGGATGTTGGCCTGAGCAAGAACACTGATGTTGGTGCATCTATCCTGCCCATGGATTTGCAGGATCTTGCAGAGGTTGGTGGTACCTCTCCAGTGCTTTGAGGTCCCTGCTGTACATGGTCCATGTCTCTGAGGCATACAGCAGGGCGGGTATCACTGCTGCTCTGTAGACCATGAGCTTGGTGCCGGGTTTGAGGTCCTGGTCTGCAAACACTCTCTTGCTCAGGGGACCGAAGGCTGCACTGGCACACTGGAGGTGGTGTTGGACCTCGTCGTCGACGTCTGCCCTTATTGACAGTAGGCTCCCGAGGTATGGAAAGTGGTCCACGTTGTCCAAGGCCTTGTCGTGGATTTTGATAATCGGGGGGCAGTACTGTGTGGCGGGGGCAGGTTGGTAGAGGACCTTTGTCTAACGGGTGCTTAGTGTAAGGCCCGTGCTCTCATACGCTTCGGTGAAGGTGTTGGCGGTGGTTTGGAGTTCAACCTCCGAGTGAGCACAGACGCAAGCATCGTCTGCATCGCAGAAAAGAGTATCAAGAAGTAATGATTAGTGCACTGAGGTTGAGCTTTCAAAGTCTCAAGGTTGCAGAAGAAATAAAAGATTGAGAAGTGAGGGCATCTGCAGTTTAGCAATCTTGAGAAAGTGTTAAATTTCGAGACTAAGTGATGAGTCTTGGTTTCAACACAATGAGGATGCAGGGACCACTAAAAGCAGGTTGGTTTATTTGGAGGAAGTAAACCTGCATATTATTATACAAAGGCAAAATACTGAGGATGCTGAAAATCTGAAACAAAAACAGAAAATGCTGGATATACTCAGCAGGTCAGGCAGCATCTATGGAGAGAGAAACAGAGTTAACGTTTCAGGTTGATGACCCTTCGTCGGAACTGGGGAAGGAGATAGAGGAGGAAATTTGCAGGCAAATTACAGAATGATGCAAGAACTACAGTAGTGATAATGGACTTCAATTTTCCTAATTTAGACTGGGATAGTAGTAGTGTAAAGGGCAGAGAAGGGAGGAATTCCTGAAATATGTACGAGAACCTTCTTGGTCAGTGTGTTTCCAGCCCAACGAGGAAGGAAGTGGATATAGTTCTGGGGAATGAAGTGGGCAAGTACTATCATCAAGTTTAGAAGAGTTATGGAAAAGGACAAGGAACAATCAAGTGTAAAAGTACTTAATTGGAGATGGGCTAACTTCAGTGAGTTGAAAAGGGATCTGGCCCAGGTGGATTGGAATCAAAAATTGGTAGGCAAAACAGTAATTGAATAATGGGAGGCCTTCAAAGAGGAGATGGTTCAGGTACAGAATAGACACGTTCCCATGAGGGGGAAAGGAAGGGCATCCAAAGCTAGAGCTCCTTGGATGACTAAAAATATAGAGGTGGAAATTGAAACAGAAAAAGGAGGCTTAAGACAATTGTACGGCTCATAATACAGTAGAGAACCAAGCTGAATATAGAAAATAGAGGAGATCTCAAAAAGGGAATACAAGGGGCAAAGAGAATATGAGAATAGATTACAAAAGCAATACTGCGGATGCTGGAAATCTGAAATAAAAACAAAATGCTGGAAATACTCAGCAGATCAGGCAGCATCTGTGGAGAGAGAAACAGTTAATGTTTCAGGTCGATTACCTTTCGTCAGAACTGGAAAAAGTTAGAGATGTAACAGATTTTAAGCAAGTGCAGGGAAAGCGGGGAGGGGTGGAAAGAACAAATAGGGTGATAGGGTGGAAGGCAGGAGAGATTAAATGATAAAAGGTATGATTGTACAAATCAAAAAGAGATGATAATGGGACAAGTAAAGTAACAAAAGATGAGTCTAGAGGAAGTGTAAATGGAAATAGCAGAATCATCAACAGCTGCCGCGTGGGGGGAAAAATAGGGGCAGAGGTTATGGTCTGAAATTGTTGAACTCGATGTCGAGTCCAGACGGCTGTAAAGTGCCTAATTGATAGAGGAGGTGCTGTTCCTCGAGCTTACGTTGAGCTTTGTTGGAATAGTGCAAGAGGCCATGGTCAGAGTGGAGCGGAGAATTAAAGTGACGGGCACGACCGGAGGCTCGGGGTCACGCTTACAGACTGAATGGAGGTGTTCGCAAAGCACAGAAACAGACCATTCGGCCCAACAGGTCTATGCCAGTGTTTATGCTCCACACAAGCATCCTCGCGCCGCCTTCATCTAATCCTATCAACATATCCTTCCATTCCTTTCTTCTTTGTGTTCATCTAGCTTCCCGTTAAATGCATCTATGCTGGTCGCCTCAACCAATCCTTGTGGTAGCGAGTTCCACATTCTAACCACTCTCTGGGTAAAGGAGTTTCTCCTGAATTCTTTATTGGATTTATTTGTGACTATCTTGTATCTATGGCCCCTAGTTCGGGTCTCCCCTACAAGTGGAAACATTTTCTCTATGTCTACACTTTCAAACCCTTTCATAATCTTAAATACCTTAATCAGGTCACTCCTCGGTCTTCTCTTTTTCTAGAGAAAAGAGCTCCGCCTGTTCAGTCTTTCCTGGTGGTACTAACCTCTCAGTCTGGTATTCATCTTAGTAAATCTTTTCTGCACCTTCTCCAGTTCCTCTATCCTTGTTATAATATGGAGACCAAAACTGTTCACAGTACTCCAAGTGTCGTCTGACCAAGGTTCTATACAAGTTTAACAGAATGTTGCTGCTTTTCAATTCTATCCCTCCAGAAATGACCCTCGGTGCTTTGTTTGATTTTTTTAATGACCTTATTAACCTCCTTGTAGTGATTTGTGTATCTGTACCCCCGGATCCCTCTTCTCCTCTACCCCATTTAGACTCTCACTTTCCAAGGAGTATGTGGCCTCCTTTATTCTTTCTACCAAAATGTACCACCTCACACTTGGCTATATTGAAGTTCATTTGCCAATTACATGCTCGTTCTGCAAGTTTATTGATGTCTTCCTGTATTTTCTCGCAGTCCTCTTTTATTAACTATACCCCCCAATTTGGTGTCGTGCTCCAATTTTGAAACTGTACTTCCGATTCCCGAGTCCAAATTGTTTATACTCTGCTAGACACGCATTGCACCCGAGATATTGGTCTGAGACTGCTATCTGTAGTATAATGGAAACTTTCCTCTTTTTCATCAGTTTTCCCAATTTGGCGTTGGGGTTTTTTTGTTCCCTTTTTTATATATTTTAAAAAAAGTCTACTCGTTGATGTCTCCAACAATGCTCTGCAACAGTAATGGGGAGCACAAGTTCCATTTTTGCCCACTCTGCTAGTTCTATGGCAGGTGCTGAAGAGAAGTCACTGTCTTGTAGTGAGAGGAGGAAACATCAGAGGCAAAGTTATTTCCTAGACCTCTAGCCAACAGGTTCAAAGCAGCAACAGCGATGGGATACACAACAGGAATTCGTAGTCATAAGACCAAACTGTGTGCTCCATTTTTACCTACTTCCTATGTAGTTTCTTACAGTAACGGTGACTGCATTTCAAAAGTAATTAATTTGCTGTGATAACGCTGCTGTGGAGCACCTTGGGATGTTTTATTACGTTAATGGTGCTATATAAATGCAAGTTTTTGTTAAGTACTTTCAGACATCCTGAGGACATAATGAAGAGTTATAAATGCAAGTTCTTTGTTTTTATATTGATTACTTAAGAACAGGTTGTCTGTCAGTTTGGCAGGGAATGATGTATGGGATTGGCTGCCTTTTAAAAGACTGTTGCCCCAGTCGCCCATTACTTAAAGGATTAAGTATGAGTGCATTCATACTCCATAAATTTAGTGTTGGTGTGAAGCTGAAGCTGCTTCAGTCCAATGCTAAACCTCGAATATAAATTGGATGTGTTGGTGCCAACAGACTCTGAAGCAGAGTGCGACTCCCTCCTTCAGGGAGTCTTGGTCTGCCTTGTTTTATTGTTGGCAAAACCATTTTGCACTAACATCACAACATCTCTAAAAATAACAACAGAAAACGCTGGAAAAACTCAGCGGGCCAGGCAGCATCCGTGGAGAGAGAAACAGAGTTAACGTTTCCGGTCGAAGACCTTTCGTCAGAACTGGAAAAAAACAGGAAAGGGGATAGATTTTAAAGCAAGCAGGGGCTGGGGAAAAGGGGGAGGGGATGGAAGAACAAAAGGGAAGGTCAGCGACAGGATAGAAAGCAGGAGAGATTAAGAGACATTTAAGAGATATTCAAGGAACAAAGGCTGGCTCTGGATGAAGTGTGAATGGTGCTGGCAGAATGAAGGACAGCTGCCATGATCACAACATCTCTGCTTCAGTTCCTGGTCTGTGCTGAGTTAACAATTCTTCGCCAGTGTGCTAGGGCACTACATTTGATTTTCAGCATCCCTGGCCAAGAAGGGTGGGGCACTCGGCCAGCATTCCCATTCCTGGTAACTACAGGAAACTTTCTGGTATCCGGCACGGACGGGACCGACGTGGTGCCGGTTCAGCAACAACTCCGGATAACCGAACGCTCCGTATGAAGCAACAAATCCTGTTGCTTAGCAACAGCTTCAGAACAACGTCCACAAGTTGCAAGCGTCTCTGTAGCTTAGCAACAGCTGCAGCCAAACCCTTGCCTTCCTCAATTTGTTGCTGTGCAAGTAATAAAAGGTACAAAAGTTAGCTGAAACCGACTCCTGAATTTTGCCGGTTAACCGACATTTCCGGTTATTTAGGGGCCGGTTAATCAAAAGTTTCCTGTATCCACTAAATCCCGTTGGAACGTTTGCACATGTGGATGCTGAGTGAGAGCAGCATCCTGCTCCATTTTGATGAAGTTTACAAACAAGTAAGTGGCCTGTTGGCACGACTGTCTGGACTCCCACTCCTGAATAGACGATTAGGTGAACTGTTGGGAATTCTACTGGTGCCTATGCGACTGTACTGAAGTTAGAAAGGGGTGGGGGTGCAGCATGTTCCTATTTCTTTGGAAGTTTGCCATTGAGAAGTTGAAGCTGACTGTTGTACCCCAATTTGATTCATGTTACATTAAAGGGAAAATCGTTTGGAGTTAACTGTTGTGCTTTAAGCTGTGTGGATTATATTTGCAATGATTGCTGCTGGAATTTTGTGGCGATTTTCATTACATTGCCCATTTAGAGAGAGCAGTGAACACTTCTGTTTGACTGGCATGACCAGTAAACGAAGTATGTATAGGGCAGTTTTGTGAAACGAGGGAGGGACTGAAAATGAGCTGGACTTCTGCCAATGAATAGTGAGGCCTGCCACTTAGCTCTATTTAAATGCAGTTTCTGTGCTGGTCACTTTGCTTAATATTCTCTCAAAGCCCTTTAGTTCTCTCAAACCTATAGGCTTGCATAAACAAGGAAAATACAGAACTGCAATTTCAATTGCAGTCCTGTGCCATTGTCTACATTTAATGCCCATGGCTGCAGCCACTGGCCTGCGGCTACTATTCTTAGATTAATAACTTTGATTCTCCTATCAAAACGAAAGGAAAAGGCTTGCATTTATAGAGTCATAGAGTTATACAGCAAGGGGCCCTTCGGCCTATCGTGCCCGCGCCGGCCATCGAGCCCTGTCTCTTCTAATCCCATTTTCCAGCACTTGCTCCGTAGCCTTGTATGCTATGCTTCTTGAATGTTGTGAGGGTTCCTGCCTCTACCACCCTTTCAGGCAGTGAGCTCCAGATTCCAACCACCCTCTGGGTGAAAAAGTTTTTCCTCAAATCCCCGCTAAACCTCCTGCCCCTTACCTTGAAACTATGCCCCCTGGTTATTGACCCCTCTACTAAGGGGAAAAGTTCCTTGCTATCTACCCTATCTATGCCCCTCATAATTTTGTACACCTCAATCAGGTCCCCCCTCAGTCTTCTCTGCTCTAAGGAAAACAACCCCAGCCTGTCCAGTCTCTCTTCATAGCTGAAGCGCTCCAGCCCAGGTAACATCCTGGTGAATCCCCTCTGCACCCTCTCCAATGCAATCACATCCTTCCTATAGTGTGGCGACCAGAACTGCACACAGTATTCCAGCTGTGGCCTAACTAACGTTTTGTACAGCTCCATCACAACCTCCCTGCTCCTATATTCTATGCCTCGGCTAATGAAGGCAAGTATCCCATATGCCTTTTTAACCACCTTCTCTAATTGTCCTGCTGTCTTCAGGGATCTATGTCCATGCACACCAAGGTCCCTCTGATCCTCTGTCCTTCCTAGGATCCTACCATTCATTATGTATTCCCTTGCCTTGTTAGTCCTCCCAAAATGCATCACCTCACACTTTTCAGGGTTAAATTTCATTTGCCACTGTTCTGCCCATCTAACCAACCTGTCTATCGTCCTATAGCCTGAGGCTTCCCTCCTCACTATTTACCACTCCACCAATTTTTGTGTCATCTGCAAACTTACTGATCATACCTCCTACATTCATATCTAAATCATTAATGCACACTACAAACAGCAAAGGACCCAGCACCAATCCCTGCAGTACACCACTGGACACAGGCTTCCAGTCACAAAAACAACCTTCGACCATCACCCTCTGCCTCCTGCTACTAAGCCAATTTTGGATCCAATGTGCCAAATTGCCCTGGATCCCATGGGCTCTTACCTTCTTGACCAGAAGTCTCCCATGTGGGACTTTGTCAAAAGCCTTACTGAAATCTATGTATACCACATCAACTGCACTACCCTCATCCACACACCTAGTCATCCCCTCAAAATTCAGTCAAATTGGTCAGACATGATCTCCCCCTGACAAAGCCATACTGACTATCCCTGATTAATCCCTGCCTCTCCAAGTGGAGACTAATTTTGTCCCTCAGAATTTTTTCCAATAATTTCCCTACCACTGATGTTAGGCTCACTGGCCTGTAATTCCCTGGTTTATCCCTACTACCCTTCTTGACCAATGGTACTACGTTAGCTATCCTCCAGTCCTCTGGCACCTCCCCTGTGGCCAGAGAGGTTCTGAAAATTTGTGTCAGAGCCCCTGCAATCTCCTCCCTTGCCTCACAGCAGCCTGGGATACATCCCGTCAGGGCCTGGGGATTTATCCACTTTTAAGCCCGCTAAAACCGTGAGTATCTCCTCCCTCTCAATACTAATTTGTTCAATTATATCTCAATCCCCCTCCTGATTTCTATGCCTACATCACCCTTCTCCATAGTGAACACAGATGCAAAATATTCATTTAAAACCTCACCTACATCTTCCAGCTCTGCACACACATTGCCACTTTGGTCCCTAATGGGCCTTTAATATACTTATAAAACACCTTGGGATTTTCCTTTATTTTGCCCACCAGTGTTTTTGCATGTCCCCTCTTCGCTCTCCTAATTTCTTTTTTAAGTACCCTCCTGCACTTTCTATACTCCTAGGGCTTCCACTGTTTTTAGTCCTTTGTATCTGCCAAAAGCCTCCCTTTTTTTCCTAATCCATTCTTGTATATCCCTTGACATCCAGGGTTCCGTGGGCTTGTTGGTCCCACCTTTGACCTGTACGGGAGCATGTTGGCATTGTACTCTTTCTATTTCCTTTCTGAAAGACTCCCTTTGCTCTGATATGGATTTTCCTACAAGTAGCTGATCCCAGTCCATTTTGGCCAGATCCTGCCTTATCATATTAAAATCGGCCTTCCCCCAATTTAGAAACTTTATTTCCGGTCCATCTTTGTCTTTTTCCATGACTACCTTAAATCTCACTGCCTTTATAGTGCCTTTCATGACCTCAAGATGTCCCAAACTGCTTTACAGCCAATGAAACACTGATGTATGTGTATGTTCATATGAAGTTGAAAAACTTCTTCCTTTTTAAATATGTTCATGAGTACAGAACTGCTCAATTAAATATATTATTTGGATTATCTCTGTGAAGAATTATTTTAGTATTCTAGTTTTTAAAACCCTTATAGTCTCGGTTACATAGAGGCAGACAGGGGCAGCTCGATCCTTTTGAGACCTTTTACCAATGGTAAGAAATTGTGATCTGCTGATAGGGAAACTAAAAGTCACAATAGCTGGAACTCCCGCCATTTATAATAAGCTGCCAACTGTCACTCCTTTGGAACAGCACACGTTTATAATGGATTTTTTTTTAAAAATCAAACCTCCTTGTACAACAGTATTAAAATAAAATATATTTTAACGTGCTTCCAATCGGTGTCACTCTTGTTGATCATAAATCTCTCTGCTTTCTCCAACAATGACAGTTCTGAAAATGTATTTCTTACCCGGTGACCCAGTCACTTCTAATTGGGTTTGCCACAGAACTGTCAGCTGTTACAAACTGAAGTGTAGCATGCAAACGGTGGGAATCTGGTTGCTCCTCTCCAGAATACAAAATGTGCATCTTACATGGCTGGTTTTAACCTGTTTGCAAATATATAATATTGGATGAACCATCGAGTTTTAATCCTTGCAAGCTTTTTTGCTTGTCCTGTGAAAACCTATTGCATGTCAACTAATTCTGTGCTATTAGGACAAAGCACAATGGCCCAGAAATTAGGCTCGGGGGCTTGCCGCGCATGCAAGCCCCCGATGAGCACTTACCCGGCGCACCTGCCGTTCGGCTCCCGGGACGCTTGCAATTCCTGTTTTCAGTTGATTACTCCCGGGCAGCGTCTGACGTCACGCCGCCCAGGAGTGCAGCCAGCGCGAAGCCTCGAGCGCGGAGTCTAAGTTTGACACGCCCCTTGAGGTCTCCTTAACATAGGCCACGCCCCCAATTTTTAACACAAGCTGCAAAGCAATTCCACATGCAGAGCAGCATTTTAAAGACATTTTTTGTATTTTTATTAATCTTTAGGTAACTTTTATAAAGTTTTAAATACTTTTAAATTATTTTGAAGAATGTAAAGTAGTTTTAAACAGAATTAAAGCATAGTTATTTTGATGAGCCGGCTGGGATCACGTGGGCACTGGGCAACCAATGGGAGGTTGCAAAAGTTCATTCATGAGTTTGATAGTAAGAACTGTCAAACTCATGAAAACTCAGGGCGCCCAAAACAGCACTTAAACTACAAATAAAAGTTAAAAAAAACCCACTAAATAAATGAACTATGAATAACTGTAAAAAAAAAACTATTTTAAACAATTAATCAAATTTAAAAAAAAAAAAAATTTTAACAAATAGGGTCTAAAAATACACTTACCTTACTGTAAATTCTTTAAAAATAATAAACCTGTGGAAAAAATTGTAATTCTAAATTGTATTAATAGACCACTTACCTGTAAAACTAAATACTTACGTCTGGTATTTTCAAGCGTAAAAACTGGAGGCCTTTGCACACGGGCAACTCTTTACAAAAAATGGAATATTCAGCACGCACGCGCTGCCTGATACGTCGTACGCGTTCTGCCTCTTAACCCCTTGGGTCAGAGGAGAGGAAATGCCGGTTTTCCCCGCATGCGCTGTGCATGCTGAAAACCGGCAATTCCTCCGGGCCCACGCGCGAGTACCCCGTCCGTACTCACGCGTTGGGACAGAAATTACTGGGCCAGTATAAATTTGGGAAGACACCAGTCTTGGTATAGGGGATAAAGCACCATAAGAATTTTGAATGATGCTAGTTGTGTAAACATGTCCTTGATCACTTGTGATGAGTTGGAGCGAATATTCCTTCCTTCCAACCTGCACGCTATGCCAGATTTTTGAAGCTACATATTCTGGTTTTCAGCTTGCATACAATGTTCTTTTGATTGGAGATTGGATGTAACTCCTTTTTGATATACCGAAGGACTTCATTCTAAGCTACAAGCAATAGCTTTATGCTTAAATCTGTTCATTGACTTATGGTATTGCCTGTGCAATAAACAAGCTGACATAGTTCACAAGATGTACAGCTTCCTTTTGCAATCGCAAGATAATTGCGAATGAAGAAGCCCATTTGGCCCTCCTGTTTCACCATCCAGAAACAAGCTGGCTGGATGTTTAAGATGGTGGATGGAGTGCCAATCAAGCGACTGTTTTGTCCTGGATGGTAATGCATTTATTGAGTGATGCTTTAGCTGCACGCATCCAGGCAAGTGGAGAGCATTCAATCACATTCTTGACTTGAGCCTTATAGGTAGTGGAGAGCCTTTGGGGAATCAAGAGGTGAGCCACTCGCCATAGAATATCCAACCTCTGACCTGCTGTAGTAGCCACAGTATTTATGTGGCTGGTTCAGCTGAGCTTTTGGTTAATGATGACCCCCCAGGATGTTGATGGTGGACAGCTTTGGCGATGATAATGCCATTGAATTATCATTATCAATCACTGTGTGCTCCAAGATGGCTCTTGGGCTGGTAGCTCCTTTCTGAGCTGCTCTTTCCTTCAACTGGATCCATGGTCATCCATTGCCCTTTCTTCCCCCAATCTCCTCTCCTCTCCTCCTTTGCTTAAGATACGCTGCCTCTGATAGTGAAGGCATTTCAGCCCAAACTACAAGTTTTACAGCTGACCTCTACCTAGCGGAAGCTGAACGCCAACTCTCCGACACCACCTCCGACCTCCACCTGGACCATGACCCCACTACCGAACATCAAACCACCGTTTCCAAGACTGTCACTGACCTCATCTCCTCTGGAGATCTTCCCCCCCCCCGCGGCCACCAACCTCATAGTTCCCCAACCCCGCACAGCCCGCTTCTACCTCCTCCCCAAGATCCACAAACAGGACTGCCCTGGTAGACCCATCGTTTCAGCCTGTTCTTGCCCCACCGAACTTATCTCTTCCTATCTCGACTCTATCTTTTCTCCCCTTGTCCAGTCTCTTCCCACCTACACCCGCGACTCTTCGGACGCCCTCTGCCACTTTAACAGTTTCCAGTTTCCTGGCCCCAACCGCTTCCTTTTCACCATGGACGTACAATCCCTCTACACCTCCATCCCCCACCAGGATGGCCTGAGGGCGCTCCGCTTCTTCCTTGTACAGAAGCCCGACCAGTCCCCATCCACCACCACCCTCCTCCGCCTGGCTGAACTTGTTCTCACATTGAACAACTTCTCCTTTAACTCCACTCATTTCCTCCAAATCAAAGGTGTTGCTATGGGTACCGCATGGGTCCTAGCTAGGCCTGCCTTTTCGTGGGATATGTGGAACACTCTTTGTTCCAGTCCTACTCAAGTCCCCTCCCTCGCCTCTTTTTCCGATACATTGATGACTGTATCGGTGCCATTTCCTGCTCTCGCCCTGAACTAGACAGTTTCATTCACTTTGCCTCCAATTTCCACCCTTCCCTCACCTTCACATGGTCCATCTCTGACTCTTCCCTTCCTCGACTTCTCCGTCTCCATCTCTGGGGATAGGTTATTGACCAACATTCACTACAAGCCCACTGACTCCCACAGCTACCTGGACTACACTTCCTCCCACCCCGCCTCCTGTAAGGACTCTATTCCATTCTCCCAGTTTCTCCATCTCCGCCGCATCTGCTCCGACGATGCCCCCTTCCACACCAGTGCTTCCGACATGTCTTCCTTTTTCCTCAACCGAGGATTCCCCTCTACCGTGGTTGACACGGCCCTCGACCGTGTCCGTTCTATCTCCCGCACTTCTGCCCTCACCCCTGCCCCTCCCTTCCGGAACCACGATAGGGTTCCCCTTGTCCTCACCTTTCACCCCACCAGCCTCCACATTCAACGGATCATCCTCTGCCATTTCCGCTACCTCCAAAATGATGCCACTACCAAATGCATCTTCCCCTCCCCTTTCAGCATTCCGTAGGGACCGCTCCCTCCGAGACACCCTAGTCCACTCCTCTATCACCCCCAGCACCCCTTCCCCTTTGCCTGGCACCTTCCCGTGCAAGCGCAGGAGATGTAACAGCTGCCCCTATACCTCCCCCTTTCCCACTGTCCAGGGCCCCAAACACCCCTTCCAGGTGAAACAGCGATTTACTTGTACTTCTTGCAATCTAGTATACTGTATTCGCTGCTCACGATGCGGTCTCCTCTACATTGGGGAGACCAAACGCAGATTGGGTGACCGCTTTGCGGAACACCTCCGTTCAGTCCGTAAGGGTGATCCCGAGCTTCCTGTCACTTTAATTCTCCGCTTCACTCCCACTCGGACCTCACCGTCCTTGGCCTCTTGCATTGTTCCACGGAATCTCAACGTAAACTCGAGGAACAGCACCTCATCTTCCGATTAGGCACTTTGCAGCCTTCCGGACTCAATATCGAGTTCAACAATTTCAGATCATAACCTTGGCCCCTATTACATTTTTACTTTTATTTTTCCCCACCCCTTTGTTTTGGGTTTTCCCTCCCCCCCCCCCCCCCCCTTTTTTTTACATGGCAGCTGTCTCTCATTCTGCCAGTACATTTCACACCTAATCTGAGCCGTCTTTTGTCTCTTTACGAGTCCTATCACCATCTCGTCTCGTTTTGAATACCTCTTAATGTCTATTCGCTTCTTTTGCTCCCTCCCCAGCCCTCCTTTCGATCTATTTCCTTTCCTTTCCAGTTTTGAAGAAGGGTTTCGACCCGAAACATCGACTCTTTAATTTCTCTCCACGGATGTTGCCTGGCCTGCTGAGTTTTTCCAGCATTTTCTGTTGTTATTTCGGATTTCCAGCATCTGCAGTATTTTGCTATCCTACAAGTTTAAAGCTCCCCTTGCAGAGTCCACTGCCCATCCCCTGACATTTCTTTGTTCTCACTGAGCTCTTTCAACTGCCGGAACTCTGCTGAAACTTGACCTTCGTCACTGGATTCCTCGCGAACAGGACTTTGTTGACTACACTAGTACGATAGCAAAATACTGCAGATGTTGGAAATCCGAAATAACAACAGAAAATGCTGGAAAAACTCAGCAGGTCAGGCAACGTCCGTTTTTCTCTCTCACACCTGGCAGCTATCTCTTGCCCTGCCAGTACACTTTACACCTAATCCCAGCCTATTGCCATCTCGTCTAGCTTCTAATCTCTTTTACTTTTGTTTCTTTTATTCTTTTGTCCGATCGCAGCCCTGCCTTCGATCTAGTTTCTTTTCTTTCCAGTTTTGAAGAAGGGTCCAACCCGAAACGTCAACTCAAATTTCTCTCCACAGATGTTGCCTGACCTGCTGAGTTTTTCCAGCATTTTCTGTTGTTATGTTGACTACACTGTTTGACTCAGCAACTGCAGCGTTGCTCTGCTTTTCAGTCACTTCAAGTCTTGTGCTGCGGAATTCTTTTGTCAAATTGGTTTCCGACCTCCTGGACTTCTCCAGACATCTACACTACGTTTCTGCTTTGAACTACACTGGATTTGCACTACGTTTCTGCACTGGACTATACTGGATTATACTAAGACTTGCCTGTTACGTCTCTATCTCTGCAGCTAAAAGATTTTTTATCTTTAAATGCGGCTGTATCTCTGCTAAACTGGTTCTACTGGTTTTTCAGCTCTGCTGGCTTGTAGGTAGCGGCTGTTGTTTTCTCTTGCTGTCCGATGATCCCTTCTACTGGTTTTCAGCTTTGCAGGTCGCTGGCTTGTGGTCTTATTTTTTCTCCACCGCTTTGATCTACGGTGACTTCCAACTTGGGTCAATTTAGCCGTCATCTTTCTGCACCGCTACCGACTCTCATTCCTACAGCAACAACCTCCATCCTCAAACTCTACCCTTCAAATAGTTTCTGGACTTCACTCGCCTGCTTTGGACAGTGGTTCACGTATGCTCCGTACCGGCCCCATCCTGCTTACGTCGGCTTTGTCCTTCCATGGGACCTCTAACTTTGACCCTGGTCTCCCTACTATTGTCCCCGACCTTTTCCCTGCTGCCAGGAAATATGTATTCCATTAATTATTACATTTAAACAGGCCTATGTAACCTGAGCTTTTCCCATGTCCATTCGCGTGCGCACTTGGCTGCCGCTCTGGACCTGAGCCTTGCAATACTTTTCCACTTTTTCCCCCTCTTTTCCTTTCTCTCTATCCCTCCCTGACCGCTCTCCCCTGTCGTCGTGCCTCCTTTCATCTCTCCTCTCTGATACTCAGCCCTTCCAAATGCCTACCCCAATGCTTCATTACTCTTCGACCTTCCTACTCTCCTGCCGCCGTCCCAGGCTTGGATAAGCCCACAGCTTCCCTCTGTGCCGCCCTTGGCATCCTACAAAGGGCCCATCGAGGCACTTGTCGCTGCCTTACGAGCAGCAACCCCAACTGTCCCATCCTGCTCTCTTCGGCGACCTTCCCACCCAGCGTGCCCACTGGGGGCAAATCTTGCCAGTCTCCTCCCCGTCCAACTCATCTCCCCCCACCCCCAGCGCTGACCCTGTGGACGCTGGCAGTGGGGCAGCCATCACCAACCCTCTCTGCATCTCCCTTCCGAATGTCCGTTCACTTGTGAACAAGGCCCTTATCGTGGATGATCACATCGACATCGTGGCCCTGACAGAAACTTGGTTGAAGGGTGATGACACCTTACCCTTAAATGAAGCCTCCCCGCCTGGCTATACCTTCCACCACTTGCCCGGCTCAGACCGCAGGGGTGGTGGTGTGGCTTTCATCACCAAATCACAGCTTGGTCTGTCCCTCTACTCCTCCGGCACTTTCTCCTCCTTTGAGCAGCTCCCCTTATTCCACTCCTCTCGCCTCTCGTTTAAAATTCTCGTTCTCTACCGCCCACCCAAGTACCATCAAATTTTTATTACCGAGATATCTTCACTGTTCTCCTCCCTCAACCTCGGCACCGAACAACTTTTCATTCTCGGTGATTTCAACCTCCATCTCAATTCATCATGCTCTCTCTCCTCTGAGTTCACTAGTCTCCTATCCTCCCTTAATCTCTCCCTCCATGTAAAGTCCCCAACCCACATTCACGGCCACCCCCTCGACCTTGCCATGTCTCGTGGCCTCACTACTCCCATCGTGTCAATCGCAGATAAGGCCATCTCTGACCACTTCCTCGTATCGCTTTCCACCCCCAACCCTACTTCCTTTTGTGTCCGTCCCTGGAAAAAACTCTCTCCCATTTCTCCTACAACTGCACTTATGAAATCCCAACTATCCAGCCTTTGGTCCTCCATTCACCATGACATTTCTGCAGCTACCGATCTGCTCAACCACACCCCCATCACCACCTTTGATAGCCTAGTCCCTATTAAAACAATTACACTCTCTCTCACCCTGGCCGCTCCCCCTGGTACGGCCCTCATCTGTGCTCCATTGAGTCCAAGGGACGCAGACTTGAACGGATATGGCGGACAACTGGTTTAGCCATTCACCGCCAGATCTGGCTGGACCACATAAAGCACTATCGGGTCCTGCTCTCGTCTGCCAAAATTACTTACTATTCCAGAATCATTTTGGAATGCAAAGATAAACCCTGCCTCCTATTCTCTACTACTAATCGTCTTCTTAAACCCCTCTCCCCTTTCTCCTCCACCCTCACCTCCGAGCTCCTCAAGTGTGAGGAGCTCATGGACTTCTTTGCTTCTAAGATTGAGAACATCCGTTCAGCTGCCTCTGCCACTTCCCTTCCTTCCCCTAGCCCACCGGGCCAAACTTCCTCTAAGGTTCCCCCCTGCCCTCGCCCTGAACTCACATCTTTCTCCAGTTTCTCTCCGATCTCCCCTCATGACCTCTCCGTGCTCACCTTGTCCATGAGACTCACTTCCTGCTCCCTCTACCCTATTCCCACCAAACCGCTGACCACCCAACTTCCTTTTCTGGCTCCCATGTTATCTGACATTGTTAATGGTTCTCTCTCCTCAGGTACTGTCCCCTTCTCCCTCAAATCTGCCATCATCACCCCTCTCCTCAAAAAAACAAACCTTGATCCCTCCGTCCTTGCAAACTGCCGCCCCATCTCCAACCTCCCTTTCCTCTCGAGTGTTTGGACATGTCACCTCCCAAATCCGTGCCCATCTTTCCCCCAATTTCATGTTTGAATCCTTCCAATCAGGTTTCCGCCCCTGCCACAGTACCAAAACAGCTCTCATCAAAGTCACAAATGACATCCTTTGTGACTGTGACAAAGGTAAACTATCCCTCCTCGTCATTCTTGACTTGTCTGCAGCCTTTGACACAGTTCACCACTCCATCCTTCTCCAACACACCTCCACCGTCATCCAGCTGGGTGGGACTGCACTCGCCTGGTTCCATTCTTATCGATCTAATCGTAGCCAGAGAGTCACCTGCAACGGCTTCTCTTCCCGCTCCCGCATCGTTACCTGTGGTGTCCCCAAGGATCTATCCTTGGGCCCCCTCCTATTTCTCATCGTACGCTGACAACACCCAGCTCTACCTCACTACCACTTCTCTCAAACCCTCCACAGTCTCTAAATTGTCTGACTGCTTGTCTGACATCGAGTTCTGGATGAGCAGAAATTTTCTCCAATTAAATATTGGGAAGACCGAAGCCATTGTCTTTGGTCCCCGCCACAAACTCCATTCCCATCCCTCTCCCTAACATCTGTCTGAGTCTGAACCACACTGTTCGCAACCTTGGTGTCATATTTGACCCTGAAATGAGCTTCCGACCAGATATCCGCAGCATAACAAAGACCACTTATTTCCACCTCTGTAACATCGCCCGTCTCCGCCCTTGTCTCTGCTCACCCGCTGCTGAAACCCTCATCCATGGCTTTGTTACCTCTAGACTTGACTATTCCAACGCACTCCTGGCTGGCCTCCCACATTCTACCCTACGTAAACTTGAGGTCATTCAAAACTCGCACCAAGTCCCGTTCACCCATCACCCCTGTGCTCGCTGACCTACATTGGCTCCCGGTTAAGCAACGCGTCGAATTCAAAATTCTCATCCTTGTTTTCAAATCCCTCCATGGCCTCACCCCTCCCTATCTCTAATCTCCTTCAGCCCCACAACCCACCGAGATGCCTGCGCTAATCTAATTCTGCCCCCTTGAGCATCCCTGATTATAATCGCTCAACCATTGGTGGCCGTGCCTTCTGTTGCCTAGGCCCTAAGCTCTGGAATTGCCTGCCTAAACCTCTCCGCCTCGCTACCTCTCTTTCCTCCTTTTAAGACGCTCCTTAAAACCTACCTCTTTGACCAAGCTTTTGGTCACCTACCCTAATTTCTCCTTATGTGGCTCGGTGTCAAATGTTTTTGTCTTTTAATACTCCTGTGAAGCGCCTTGGGACGTTTTACTACGTTAGAGGTGCTATATTAATACAAGTTGTTGTTGTTGAATGTTGAGTAGCGATGGTTCGGCTCTCTTGTTTGGGGTGGTCATTGCTTGGCACTTATCGGGCCAAGCCTGAATGTTGCCCAGGTTCGCTTTTTATGAATATAATTTATACAGACTGTTGATGTAGTTTTGTAGATCAATAGCAGAAATGCGTTTTTCAGTGTGGCTCTTTAGTTTTATCACTTTAATTCCGGTGTGTAATCTAGTATGTTTTTACCTCACTAACACACAGTGCATTTTCCATTTCCAGTTGATTGACAATATAGCCATATGTCCTTGTTTTCTGTTTTCAGATAGCTGTGTGTGGTGCAGATCTCTCATCCGAAGCCTGTCGAGAACTTGGCTTTTCCAGTAACTTGCTCTGCAGTTCTTGTGACCTTCTTGGTCAGTTCAGTCTCAACCAGCTGGACCCATACTGCAGACAATGTTGCCAAGAGGAGGCCCAGCTAGAAACTAAAAAGGTATTGCTTTTTTTTTAATCAAGTACTATTATAAACAGGCTAATCGAAATTCTTTAGTAGTGTTGGACGCGATCAGCATTTCAACTTTTTAAACAAACTTTACGTACTTATATATTCAAGAAGGAGTTAGATATATTTCTTAAGGCTAAAGGGATCAAGGGATATGGGGAGAAGGCAGGGACCGGGTACTGAATTTGGATGATCCGCCATGATCTCATTAAATGGCGGAGCAGGCTCGAGGGGCCGAATGGCCTACTCCTGCTCCGATGTTCTATGTTTCTATGTACAGTGAATTTGAAAGTGATTTGTGATGTATTTTGCAAACCATTAGTGGTGAAAGTGCCATGATGACACATTGGATGCTTTGTTGAGATAAACTATTGAAAGACCCACAAAGTAAATAGGAAATTAGTGTATGCATTCTGAAATATTTATATCTGACACCAAGTACTATTTATGGTGATGGATATGTCAGCAGGATATGTTCTTCGGTATTGGTGCATCATTTTGCGGTTTTCCATTGTTAAGCTCTAAGCACAGTGAAGATTCCAGCTCATCGCTGAGAATGAATGTCAAATTTGTTGTTTACACGGAGATCATTTCCACTTAAAAAAAATATATATATAATCACAGGGTGGGGGGAATGAGCGGGAATGAATGAGTCATTAACAATGTAGCTTTTGTGTTGGGCGTAATTTAAAGTCCAGTGAATAAGTCCACCTTCTTGACATTATCAGGTTTGAACCCTGTAAAGTTGGTGTATTATCTATAAAATGAAACAGAACATTTTTGTTTAAGGAGCTTGATTAAAATCTGGTGATTTGGTGCGTTGTCTGAGTGGTGGAGTTTCACATTCTATATTTTTGGTCACAGTTGCATCTATAGGGTGGTGCCGGATGGAGGGAGTGCTAACTGCCAGCTTCTTATCTCCACTATCAACCGTCTGCTTAAACCCCTCTCTTCTGCCCCCTCAGATTGCTTGTCGGATATCCAGTCTTGGATGAGCTGAAATTTCCTCCGGAGGACTGCAGCCGTTGTCTTCACAATGGCTTCACAAACTCCGTTCCCGAGCCACCGATTCCATCCCTTTCCTCAGCCACTGTCTCAGGCTGAACCAGAATGTTCGCAATCTCCGTGTCCTATTTGACCCTGAGTTGAGCTTCTGACCCCATATCCTCACCATCACAAAGACCACCTATTTCCACCTCCGTAATATATATTTTTAAAAATTCATTCACGGGATGTGGGCGTTGCTGGCAAGGCCATCATTAATTGCCCTTGAGAAGGTGTTGGTGAGCCGCCTTCTAGAGCCACTGCAGTCTGTCTGGTGAAGGTGCTCCCACAGTGCTGTTAGGGAGGGAGTTCCAAGATTTCTGACCCACTGACGATGAAGGAATGGCAATATATTTCCAAGTCAGGATGGTGTGTGACTTGGAGGTGCCCCCATGCCCTTGTCCTTCTAGGTGATAGAGGTCGCGGGTTTTGGAGTTGCTATCGAAGAAGCCTTGGCGAGTTGCTGCAGTTCATCTTGTAGATGGTACACACTGCAGACGCGCTGGTGGAGGGAGTGAATGTTTAAGATATTACCCGTCTCCGCCCAGCCTCAGCCCATCTGCTGCTGAGAAACCCTCATCCATGCTTTAGTTACCTCCAGACTCAACTATTCCAGTGCTCTCCTGGTCGGCTTTCCATCTTCCACCATCCATAAACGTAACCTCATCCAAAACTCTACTGCGTGTATCCTAACTTGCACCAAGTCCCATTCACCCATCACCCCTGTGCTCACTTACCTACACTGGCTGCCGGTCCACCACCGCCTTGATTTTAAAATTCCCCTCCTCGTGTTCAAATCCCTGCATAGACTCGACCCTCCCTATCTCTGTGAACTCCTCCAGCCCTACAATCCTCCAACTCTGGTTGTGGTGCATCCCAACATGAGCAGCGGTGCCTTCAGCTGCCTAGGCCCTGACCTTTGGCATTCCTTTTCTGACCCTCTGCTGCTCCACTACTCTCTTTAAAATGTTTTTTAAAACTTGTCTCTTTGACCAAGCTTTTGGTCACCGGTCCTAATGTCTCCTTTGACTCGGTGTCAATTTATGTTTGATAATGCTCCTTTGAAGCATCTTGGGACGTTTGACTGCAGTAATGGCGCTATATAAATGCAAATGTTAAAAGGCATTCTTCTGTAGTTGGTGAAGGATGTGTGATCAGAAGAAAAATGGGAAGGGAAATAAATTTTACTGGTCTCGCTCCTCTCCCCGTCTCCCAAAAAAAATGTCCCCTCTTTTTATATTGTCCCCTCAGTAGTATCTTTACCTTCCACCCTGTTTTATCCTTCCATACACCACTGCCTGTTAATGAGCAGGTGCCTGCTTTTGGCTTCTGACTTGTGGAACCCTGTACCCACTTACATTGAGTGCTGTTGACTGCAGACACTCTGTTCTCATGCCGTCAAAGCATTCACCAGTATAAACAACCTGGTCTCCATACTGCCAATGGCAAGTACACCTGTAGGAATGTCTAGTTCCTATCAAAAGACTGAGGTCCACTCAGGTGATCAAATAAACGAGGTTTAATCAAAACTAACAGAGTTTAACGGATAATTACAGGAGAACGTCGAATATAGGTCTAGTCAGTTCGGAGGCTCCACGAGGACTGCTTGGGCAGTCCCATGGCTGACGTCATCACGTTTTTCCCGCCGGTGGGGGATCACGTGATGAACGGCGTGACGTCATCGCGTTTACCCGCGCTATTAAAGTGATCGCGCTCTGTACGTGTAAACAGTGAAAGCAAAGATACAGACTCCGGCTGTAGCTAACATTATTAAAAGGAATTATATACAATTGATCGGAGTCCCTTTAGTGGCTCCGCCACACACCCACCTTTTTGTGGCTCTACTTGACTTCCCTAGGCATGAATCCTCTGGCCCATTAACGTGCTTAATTGTGTATGTTGTCATTTGCTTGTACTCTCGTGTCGGCCTGTTGGAATTTGATTTCCATTGCAGGGACCTAGGTGTTCATTTCTGAATTGGCTTCCAAAAGGCCTGCTGGAGAGTGGAGGCAAACAACACTATAAACGCAAGAGAATATTGCACATGGGTAATTTTGTATTTGCCTTTCCACAATCCATTGTAAAAGCACCTTAACAGGAGCATAGGTTCAATTGTTCCTTTTTGTTCTTAGTCACTGAGGTAATTTTCTCTGCTCAGAGTCGGCCTGCTGCAATGAGAAGTCATTCTGCACCCCCAACAGTGCAGCACTCCCTCAGAACTGCACTCGAGAGTCAGTTTAGATTATATACTCGAGTCTCTTATGGGGCTCAAACCCACGACTTCTGACAGAAAGGCAGAGTATTATTTAAATGGTGATAGATTGGGAAATGTTGATGTACAAAGGGACCTGGGTGTCCTTGTACACCAGTCACTGAAAGCAAACATGCAGGTGCAGCAAGCAGTTAGGAAGGCAAATGGTATGTTGCCCTTCATTGCAAGAGGATTTGAGTACAGGAGCAAGGATGTCTTACAACAGTTATACTGGGCCTTGGTGAGACCACACCTGGAGTACTGTGTCCAGTTTTGGTCTCCTTACCTAAGAGAGGATATACTTGCCATAGAGGGAGTGCAGCGAAGATTCACCAGACTGATTCCTGGGATGGCACGATTGTCGTATGAGGAAAGATTGGGTCGACTAGGCCTGTATTCACCGGAGTTTAGAAGAATGTGAGGGGATCTCATTGAAACGTATAAAATTCTGACAGGGCGAGACAGACTGGCTGCAGGGAGGATGTTTCCCCTGGCTGGGGGGTCTAGAACAAGGGGCCACAGTCTCAGGATATGGGGTAGGACATTTAGGACTGAGATGAGAAATTTCTTCACTCAGAGGGTGGTGAACCTGTGGAATTCTCTACCACAGAAGGATGTGGAGGTCATAGAGTTACACAGCACAGAAAGAGGCCCATCGTGTCCACGCCGGCCATCAAGCCCTATCTATTCTAATCCCATTTTCCAGCACTTGGTCCATAGCCTTGTATGCTATGGCGTTTCAAGTGCTCATCTAAATGCTTCTTGAATGTTGAGGGTTCCTGCCTCTACCACCCTTTCAGGCAGTGAGTTCCAGATTCCAACCACCCTCTGGGTGAAAAAGTTTTTCCTCAAATCCCCTCTAAACCTCCTGCCCCTTACCTTGAAACTATGCCCCCTGGTTATTGACCCCTCTACTAAGGGGAAAAGTTCCTTTCTATCTACCCTATCTATGCCCCTCAAAATTTTGTACACCTCAATCAGGTCCCCCCTCAGCCTTCTCTGCTCTAAGGAAAACAACCCCAGCCTGCCCAGTCTCTCTTCATAGCTGAAGCGCTCCAGCCCAGGTAACATCCTGATGAATCTCCTCTGCACCCTCTCCAATGTAATCACATCCTTCCTATAGTGTGGTGACCAGAACTGCACACAGTATTGCAGCTGTGGCCTAACTAGCGTTTCGTACAGCTCCATCATAACCTCCCTGCTCTTATATTGAAGGCAAGTATCCCATATGCCTTTTTAACCACCTTATCTACCTGTCCTGCAGCCTTCAGGGATCTATGTACATGCACACCAAGGTCCCTCTGATCCTCTGTCCTTCCTAGGGTCCTGCCATTCATTGTGTATTCCCTTGCCTTGTTAGTCCTCCCAAAATGCATCACCTCCCACTTTTCGGGGTTAAATTCCATTTGCCACTGTTCTGCCCATCTGACCAACCCGTCTAGGCCAAGTCACTGAATATATTTAAGAATGAGATAGATAGATTTCTGGACACAAAAGGCATCAAGGGGTATGGGGAGAGAGGGGGAATATGGTATTGAGATAGAGGATCAGCCATTATCTTATTGAATGGGGGAGCAGGCTCGAAGGGCCGAATGGCCTACTCCTGCTCCTATTTTTTCTATGTTTCTATGAGAGTGCTACCACTGAACCAAGGCTGGCAAGTTCCAGGCACCAAACAACTTTAATTTACTCGATGCGGCCTCTGATCTAGCTGTTTACATTGCTTCACCTCTCATTTCCATCCACACCTCCTTTGAACTTTGCTTTCCACCTGCAGAAAGCAACCGTTTGCTATCAAAGGATCATTACTCGCCTTTGGGTCCATTTTTTTGCACTTTCTCTGCTGGTTTAAATTATGTAATTATCTGGTAGTCCTGTAGTTCCTGCATTTACATTGCTGATTTGCTGTCAATGGGGCTTCACTATTGGATGGCAACATTAAAGATAAAGTGTCTCGCTGTCTGATGCTGTCACATCTTGTTTGTCTGCGAGCAGGCTAAGCAATTAAAGTTGAGGTTTTTGTTATCGCTGACCTGTGCAGACCTTCCCAGGGCTGTTGAGGGGGAGGGGAGGGAGAGAGCGAATACAGCTGCCAGCTAAAACATTGAGAATAGCAACATGAAATAACTGTCTTGGCACAGCTGTTTTTTCTATAGAAACTACTTGGGAATATATAAACCACTGCAGTGCAACGCTGTTACTGGCTGCCAGTGTTGCTGAATCCTTCAGGAAATGGTTCTGCCATCTAAATACTGAAAGAAATAATTGTACTGCAGCAAGTTACAGGGTAGCCATTAACGTAGATAAAATTATTTTTACTTTTTGGAAACTTTCCTAATTTTAGGGGGATACTTCCTGTATCGATAGCTTTCCCATTCATATCTTTTAAGAGGATCATTTGGTAATGGGGTCAATTATGTTTTAATGGTAGTCAATTGATGCTCTTGGTAAATGGGAAATATTCACTTTGATGTTTGCTTTCATTTTAAAGATGTTGTTTGAGTATTACTGGTAGAAATTTCCTTTTAAATGTTACTACGGATTTATAATTAAATAGTACATTTATCTTGGAGGGAGAAAAGAAAATAAGCTGGCGATTGGTTTATTGAGGAATTGCCCCGGACATTTTTTTAAAAATATATATATATATTTAATTAGTTAGAGTACATCATGTTTATTCATAGCATGTTTTTATTTCTTCCTGTAATACTCGCCATAATGAGAGAAATTCTGTATAATGACTAATGGTATTGCTGCCTTAACTTCTCTTTTGGAAAGAAAAGGAGTAATTTTTAACAGTATCCATCACCAATCCCTTTACTTTTGTACCATAGAAACAGTTGATTGCTAAAGTGATGAAGTGCTAAAAAGTGATGAAAGGCAGGCTAGCAGAATTCATGCACATGCTGTTCTCTTTGCCCCCAATTCCCTAACACTGTTCAAAGAGCGAGAATACAATTTGAGATTTGCTAGTTACTTTGCAATTCATTACTTTGCAATTTGTGCCCGAGGTCAGTCAGGAAAAGTACAGAACAGCCAGGTGCTATCCTTGATAGTTTTAAAATATGGTAAGTGCTCCACTGATAAATTTCAGAATAATTGCATTTTTCAGTTGTTACCATTTTTAGTTTCATATCTAGCATTTGACATTAAAGATTTGTTGAGTGCGACTTAGAAGGAAACAATCAAATTCTGGTTAATAACCTGTTACTTAATTCTGTAGAATGCTGAGTGAATAATTCTGCCTTGCTATATTCATAGGCTGCTTTTACAAATAGTTTAGGGATAGGGAAGTTCCTCCACAATGTCCCCAAATGTGGCACTTTTGGTGCTTTTTCAAATAAATGTAGAAGTCAACCTCTAATGGATAAAGTGCTGCTAGACTTTTAAAAGTTTAATAGTTTTCCAGCAATGTTTAAATGAATGAGTATTTGTTCAAGATTAAATATATATTGCAATTTATAAGTGCCTTCTTAGGCAGTCCCTCGGAACCGAGGATGACTTGCTTCCACATTAAAAATGAGTTCTCAGGTGACTGATAAGTCCAATGCGGGACCTACAGTCTCTATCACAGGTGGGGCAGATGCTGGTTGAAGGGGCGGGTGGGTGGGGTGCTTGGGTTGACGTGCGCTGCCTGCGCTTGGCTTCCGCTTGCTCCTGGCGAAGAGACTCGAGGTGTTCGGCGCCTTCCCGGATGCTTCTCCTCCACTTTGTGCGGTCTTGGGCCAGGGATTCCCAGGTGTCGGTGGGGATGTTACACTTTTTCAAGGAGGCTTTGAGAGTGTCCTTGAAGCGTTTCCTCTGCCCACCTGGGGCTCTCTTGCCATGCGGGAGCTCCGAGTAGAGCGCTTGTTTTGGGAGTCTCGTATCGGGCATGCGGACGATGTGACCCATCCATCGGAGCTGATTGAGCGTGGTCAAAGCTTCGATGCTTGGGATGTTGGCCTGAGCGAGAACACTGACGTTGGTACGCCTATCCTGCCAATGGATTTGCAGGATCTTGCAGAGGCAGCGTTGGTGGTACCTCTCCAGTGCTTTGAGGTGCCTGCTGTACATGGTCCAAATGTAATGCAGTAATAACTGCCAAACTGCAAAAATTTTATTGCACCTGTTTCCTTTAATCTCACTTATGTTAAGTGTACATTGTGTGGGTTGTTCTGCAGACTGTGCAGCATAACTTGTTCTAGACGGAAGAATAAATTGAGTAGATTAATTATAAACAACGGTTGCATGCGGTTTGATGGAAATCCCCTTTTTTTTAATAGTCTATATGCCATATCCCTTAACATTTGTTTCAAGTGTGTTTCGAACTGGTATATTTGCTTCATGAAAGTGGTAAGTTGTAAGAATTTAAGCATCAACATTTAAAAGTACTAAATCACAGTTCCTGTAGAAAGAGGTGGTTGTAATAATTTGCTCCTGGTCGGTGCACGGCTTGAATTGTAGATATTTGTCAGCCTGACCATGAGAAAAATCGAGTGCTGATTTTAATGGTCCTTGTGACTTTTTAATGTCATTTCACTTTCAAAGAGAAAGCCCCTGTGGGCCACTACTCTGATATGATTGGGTGGAGTGGAGTGAATATTCCAAGTTACTAGCGTTCTTGCCGCTGAGTCAGTTCTTGCCATGGATTCAAGCCCCACTCCAGAGACTTGAGCATATAGCCTGGGCTGGCATTCCCATGCGGTACTGAGGAAGTGCTGCACTGTCAGGTGCTGTCTTTCAGATGAGATATTAAACCAAAGCGCCCTCTGCCCTGTTAGACGTAAAAGATCCCATGGCACTATTTGGGAAGGAAAAGGGAAGTTTTGGAGTCCTAGCCAACATTTATCCATAAACCAACATCACTAAAACAGATTATCTGGTTATTTATCTCAAAAACTACTACAGGAAACTATTATCCGGGACCGGCGTGGTGCCGGTTTATCAAAAAGTCCGGATTACAGAGAAGTATAGTTTAAAAGGTACGAGAGCTCCGTACACAGCAACAAATCCAGGCTTCCCTGTTGCTTAGCAACATGTGCAGGAACTCCGGCCACAGACCAAGTGTCTCTGTTGCTTAGCAACAAGTGCACGAACCCCAGTTACACAGCCACAGATCCAGGAACGGCCACTAATATGAAGTAAAACTTCTTTCCCAGGGCTGTCATCCTACTGAACTCCACAAATAAACTCTAAAGCCTGCACATCTGCCAATGCACTTTATTATGGTTATGTTTATGTTAATGTATTACAAGCCAAATGTATGTTGAATGTTTAAATGTCTTAATCTAAATGTACACTCTCGGGAGCCGCAAGCCTACATTTCGTTGTACTGCACTTGTGCACTAACAATGACAATAAAAGTTGATTTGATTTTGATCCTGAATTTTGCCGGTTAAGAGATTTCCGGTTATTTAGGTGCCGGTTAAAAGAGAGTTTCCTGTACTTGCATTTATATAGCACCTTTTTAACGTAAACGCTCCAAGGCACTTCACAGGAGCGTTGCGAGCCACATGAGAGATTAGGACAGGTGACCAAAAGCTTGGTCAAAAAGGTAGGTTTTAAGGAGCATCTTAAAGGAGGATAGAGAGGCGGAGAGGTTTCTGGAGGGAATTCCAGAGTTTGGGGCCTAGGCAGCTGAAGGCACGGCCGCCAATGGAAGAGCGATGAAAATCGGTAATGCGCAAGAGGCCAAAATTGGAGGAGCACAGAGATTTTGAGCGGGTTGGGGTGGGTGTAGGGCTGGAGGAGGTTAAAGATAGAATGGGCACGGTCATGGAAGGATTTGAAAACAAGGATGAGAATTTTAAAAATCGAGGTGTTGCCAGATCAGGAGCCAATGTAGGTCAGCGAGCACATGGGTGATGGGTGAACGGGACTTGTGCAAGTTAGGAAAGGGACAGCAGAGCTTTGGATGAACTCAAGTTTATGGAGGGTGGCCAGGAGAGCATTGGAATAGTCAAGTCTGGAGACAACAAAGGCATGGATGAGGGTTTCAGCAGCAAATAAACTGAGGCGGGGCTGGAGACTGGCAATGTTACGGAGGTGAAAGTAGGTAGTCTTGGTGATGGAGCTGATATGGGGTTGGACGCTCATCTTATTGCGGTTTGTGGGACCTTGCTGTGTGCAAAACGGATGCTGTGTTTCCCTACATTACAACAGTGACTACACTTTTCAAAAGTGCTTCATTAGCTGTGAATCACTTTGGGAATTCCTGTGGTTTGGAAAGGTGCTAGATAAGTGCAAGTTTGTTTATTCATTCCTTTTCTGTTTTCTTCTGTCATTTAGTATGCAAATAAAATCAAATGAAACTTGGCCTTAATTTTTAATATCCATAAAAGTTTAAGTAAGCTAGGCAGAACTACATTTTATGGAAGAAATTGTTCCTATACATAGAATGTACAGCACAGAAGCAGGCCGTTCGGCCTAACGGGTTTATGCTCCAGAGGAGCCTCCCCTCATGCTGAGGGGAGACTTAATTGAGGTGTATAAAATTATGAGGGGCCTAGATAGAGTGGATAGGAAGGACCTATTTCCCTTAGCAGAGAGGTCAATCACCAGGGGGCATAGATTTAAAGTGATTGTTAGAAGGATTAGAGGGGAGTTGAGAACTGTTTTCACCCACAGGGTGGTGGGGGTCTGGAACTCGCTGCCTGGTACAGGCAGAAACCCTCAATGCATTTAAAAAGTACTTGGATTTGCACTTGAAGTGCTGTAACCTACGGGGCTGCGGACCAAAAGCTGGAAAGTGGGATTAGGCTGGATAGCTCTTTTTTGGCTGGCACAGACGCGATGGGCCGAATGGCCTCCTTCTGTGCTGTAAATTTTTATTATTCTAACCCTTTCAGCATAGCCTATTCCTTTACCTAGCTTCCCCTTAAATGCATCTATGTTTCTATCTGTATCTATGCTTCATTTTTGTGAGTAACAGTTTACAAATAATTCCACAAGAATTATTGAAATTTCACTATCTGTCTCATTCCAGGAACAGGCAGTATTTTCCTCATGAAGAATGCGTGGCACTGATTGTGGCTCTGTATATGGTTGCAGAACAAAGACTAAAGTGCCCTGCCTACCTTCTTTTGATCGGGGTCTTTTTTCTTTCGGCGTCTTTCAGCATAGTGCTTCATGCTGTTGAATCTGAAAGCTATTGGAGTGCAAAGCTAGATTCTGGATTCCATCCAGCTTTTCTTGGCTGCAGATGCACTGTTGTATCTCAAGCAGGATAGGACTTCTGGCCACTAATGACTCATTTCCCTTATCCTTTTTCTGTTTCCAGGGTAATTGCATGCATCCAGTGGGTGCCCGCGCTGTTCATATAGCAACTAAGGTGTACGCCTTGTACCTTGGTTGCGTGGGTGGGGGGGGGAAACATTGCTTCAGCGCCTTGGTTGTGCAACGATACAATTTTAGAAAAAAATTATTTCATAAGCTCTGCAATCAATTTGAAATGGGGAAACCCTAGCCTTTCCAATGTTAACTGCCTCTGATGCCCTATCACTGCTGGTGCCAAGGGCGTCATTCCAGCCAGAAATTCCCACTAGCAGAAAAAGGGGCAGGGACCTGTTGTAATCCTTTCTGCCCTCGCCCACCCCAAATTCGACATGATTACACTGAAGATGTACCAGGAAATTTGGGTCCATGTACTCCAGCTGCAAGTATTAGGGTGGAGGTTCACTGAATCTACTCATCAAAAAAAAAAGTGAGGCAATATTGTGGTGGATGGCACTGTAAAGGACCACCTGAGTGTCTGTACAGGAAACTTTGTGATATCCGGCACCGACGGGACCGAACTGTTGCCGTCCCATCAAAACTGCCGGACAAACCAGCGCTAATGTTGAAACATACGGATCTGGCAACAAACCCTGTTGCTTAGCAACAGCTTCTAAACAGTTGGCCGTACCTTGCAAGCGTCTCTGTAGCTTAGCAACAGCTTCAGCGAGACCTTGCAGAGCCTGACTGGTGGAAAAAAAAGCAACGAGAAGAAAAAAAACCTAACGAAACAGCTCCTGATTTTTGCCGGTGGATCGAGCCGGTGGACAGTTAACCTCCGGATAAACCAAAGTTTCCTGTGCTAGGTTTTTTGCAGCACTATTTTTTGTAACGGATATGTTGCTGATGGAATCACCTAGGAACCTTAATCCCTCTTGAACAATGGGTTAACCATTGGGATATGGTAGTGGGTGCCCCAAAAAGCATTAGTATAGCCTTGCATGGCTTTACAGGGGGCCTGAAAGCATTGATTTGAAAATACATTCGGCACCTGTCTCAATTGTTGACTTATTTTCGTATCTATGGGTCCTGGTGGGTACCAAGCTCAGCCTGGACAAAAGTCTTTGATCGATCTTTCTCCCCCCACCACCCCCAAACAAAACCCCGATACAAGCTAAGCTTTTGAAGTAGAGGATGTGTGTCCAAATAGTTCTCCTTCATGGTTCAGAACTGCTCGGCATGTATCGTAAGAGCTTCCTCCTCAGCGTAAGCCCAAGATCCAGTACCAAGCTGTCAGGTGGATTTGTGGCAAGAAGGAGCAGTGGCTTCAAGGAGGGAGGGTTTCAGCCTCTTACCCCCTGTCCCAGTTCTCTCTCTCTCCGCCACCCCGTCACTAATTATCCTGGTGGGGAGTCAGCCTTTACCTAAGCTCCTCCCACAAGAATATGAATTAAACATTTGGTGGTGATGACTTGAGTAAACCTGGTACATGGCATTTGACTTGGATATCTTGGAACATAAGAGCAGGAGTAGGCGATAAGGCCGCTCGAGCATGCTTCGCCATTCAGTAAGATCATGGCTGAAGTTCTACATCAACTCCACTTTCTCGCCCCATCCCCATATTCCTTTAGTGCCCAAAAACCTATCAATCTCCGTCTTGAATATATTCATCGACTGAGCATCCACAGTCTTCTGGGGTAGAAAATTCCAAAGGTTCAAAGAAGAAATTTCTCCTCATCTCAGTCCTAAATAGCTGACCCGTTATCATGAGGAGACAACCACTAGTTCCAGACTCTTCAGCCAGGGGAACAGCCTCTGAGCATTTACCCTGTCAAGCCCTCTAAGAATTTTATGTGTTTCAATGAGATCACCTCTCATTCTTCTAAACTCATGGGGAATATAGGCCTAGTGTATTCAATCTCTGCTCATGGGACAGCCATCCCTCCTCATTGGACAGCCCTCTCATCCCAGGAATCAGTCTAGTGAACCTTTGTTGCACCCCCTCTAAGGGAAGTATATCCTTCCTTGGGTAAGAAGTCCAAAACTGTACACAGTACTCCAGGTGCAATGTTCCTCCTAAGGTTCGCAGCCGCGCACCAATCGGGAGGTCCCGCACAGGCTGCTCACCAGCTGCTGATGCTGGAAAAGATACTGCACATGCATGGCCGCACAGTAAATTTAAAGGGACCATGCAGCAAAAAAAAAATTAGAGGGAACATTGTCTCGGTGTGGTCTCACCAAAGCCCTATATAATTGCAGCAAGACATCCTTACTCTTGTACTCGAACCCCCTTGCAATAAAGGCTAGCACACCATTTGGCTTCCTAATTGCGTGCTGTACCTACATGTTAACTTACTGTGATTTGTGTACAAGGACACCCAAATCCCACTGAATATCAGTATCTACTAGTCTATTTTTAAAAAAATATTCTGCTTTTCCATTCTTCCTACCAAAGTGGATAATTTCACACTTCCCCACATTATAATCCATCTGCCACCTTCTTGCCCAATTACCTAACTGGTCTATATCCCTTTGCAGCCTCTTTGTGTCCTCTTCGCAACTTACTTTCCCACCTACCTTTGTATCATCAGCAACCTTGGATATATTACACTGGTCCCCTTATCTAAATTGTTGATATAGACTGTAAATAGCTGAGGACCAAGCACTGATCTTGCGGCACTCCACTAGTTACACCCTGCAAACCTGAAAATTACCCGATTATTCCTACTCTCTGTTTTCTGTCTGTTAGCCAATCCTCAATCCATGCTGATATATTACTCCCAATCACGTGACCCCTAATCTTGTGTAATAACCTCTTGATGATAACCTTATCGAATGCCTTCTGAAAATCTAAATATACTACATCCAGTGGTTCCCCCTTATCTACCCTGCTAGTTACACCCTCAAAAAAACTTTAATTGATTTGGCAAACCCGATTTCCCTTTCATGAAACTGTGTTGACTCTATCTAATCATTGTGATTTTCCAAGTGCCCTGTTACCACGCCCTTAATAATAGATTCCAGCATTTTCCCTACTAATGTCAGGCTAACTGGCCTACAGTTCCCTGTTTTCTCTCTCCCTTCTTTCTTGAACAACGGGGTTAAATTTGTTATTTTCCAATTCATGGGGACCGTTCTGGAATCTAGGCAATTCTGGGAGATTAAAATCAATGCATCCACTATCTCTGCACCCACCTGTTTTAAAACCCTAGGCCATCCGGTCCTGGGGATCTGTCAGCTTTTAGTCCCATTAATTTCTCCAGTACTATTTCTTTACTAATATTAATAACTTTAAGTTCCTCACTCTCATTAGACCCTTGGTTCCCCACAATTTCCAGTATATTCTTTGTGTCGTCTTCTATGAAGACAGATTATTTGTTCAACATCTCAGCCATTTCCTAATACCCCATTATAATTTCTCTTATCTCCACCTTTAAGGGTTTAATTTTGCTAATCTCTTCCTTTTAAATACTTGTAAAAGCTCGTGCAATCTGTTTTTATATTTCTTGCTAGTTTACTTTCATATTCTATTTTCTCCCTCTCATTAATTTCTTGGTCATCCTTTGCTGATTTTTAAAACCCTCCCAATCCTCAGTCTTGCTACTCTTTTTGGCAACATTTTAAGCCTCTTTTAATCTAATACTATCCCTAACTTCTCTATGTAAGAAGTCACACAACACCAGGTTATAGTCCAACAGCTTTATTTGAAGTCACAAGCTTTCGGAGCGCTGCTCCTTCGTCAGGTGAAGTGGAGAGATGCATAAAGACACAGCTTATATAGTCAGAGAATAATGTCAGATGTTTACAGGTAATCTTTTTAACTGCCATTTATCACACCTCGGCAGAGAGATAATCACAGCAATCAAAGGTGTGAATGGTGTCCAAACAGGTCAGTCAGGAAAACATTACATCAAAGAACAATGAGGTGGGGTCACAAGGGGTCAAATGTTGCAGTTGCTGGGGTCTGAAAAACAAAAAAACAGACAAAACATTTTTTTTTGCTGGAAATCACAGCAGGTCCGGCAACAATCGCCAGGCAGGAGTGTTCCCTCCCAGTCAGGGAACACTTCAGCAGTCAAGGACATTCAGCCTCCGATTTTCGGGTAAGCATTCTCCAAGGCGGCCTTCGAGACACACGACAACGCAAAATCGTCGAGCAGAAACTGATAGCCAAGTTCCGCACCCATGAGGACGGCCTGAACCGGGATCTTGGGTTCATGTCACGCTACATGTAACCCCACCTGACGTAGGGTCACCCAGACTCGAGTTGTCGTTGGCTTGTTCTCTCTACACAGATGCGGCCGGACCTGCTGTGATTTCCAGCAAAAAAAAATGTTTTTTGTCTTTTTTTGTTTTTCATACAGACCCCAGCATCTGCAACATTTGACCCCTTGTGACCCCACCTCATTGTTCTTTGATGTAATGTTTTCCTGACTGACCTGCTTGGACACCATTCACACCTTTGATTGCTGTGATTATCTCTCTGCCGAGTTGTGATAAATGGCAGTTAGAAAGATTACCTGTAAACATTTGACATTATTCTCTGACTATATAAGCTGTGTCTTTATGCATCTCTCCACTTCACCTGACGAAGGAGCAGCGCTCCGAAAGCTTGTGACTTCAAATAAAACTGTTGGACTATAACCTGGTGTTGTGTGACTTCTTACATTTGTCCACCCCAGTCCAACTCCAGCATCTCCACACCATGGCTAACTTCTCTAGTTAGCCATGGTCCTACCACTTTTCCAGTGGAGTTTTTATTCTTCAAGGGTATGTATATTCAGAGAATTATGAATTATTTCTTTAAATGTTTGCCTTTGCTTATCTACTGCCATATCTTTTAATCTAATTTCCCACTCTACCTTGGTTAACTCACCCCTCATACCTCCGTATTTGGCTTAGTTTAAATTGAAGACCCTTGGACATTAAGGTAGGTGCCATGACAAGCTGCTCCGTGTACATCCTTTCACCATGCTGAAAGCAGATAGCCAATGAGGAGACTCTGAAATTGGGCAACAGCTGCTGCAAGGCATTCTGTGGAGACCCAGAATGAGACTATGTGCTCGTCCACCAGGCTCAGTGCCAACCATGATTGGGTTACAGATGGGCAAGCAGCTACTGCTAGAACTCTGTACCTCCACCTAGTGGAACCACAAGTCAATGGTTATGGTCTGTACTTGTGCTTTGGAGGATGTTCTTAATTAACTCGTACATCTGATGGCATTGTACTGCTTGCCACGCTGTTACAGAGGAGCTGCTTGTACCTGTTAGCAACCTAGTGAGAACTCAACCCAATGCTTTGTTACATGACTGGTTACCAACTAGTGACTACAGCCCTTGGAGCTGAGCAGAGTCTCTTTGGATTGAGGTGGCTCAACAATACTACCCTGGAACCAAGTCAACCCTCTATTGTAGATCCAACATTCCGATATCTAAAGAAGGTAGGTCTGTAGTGCTCCTGCGCACAGTAGAACATAAGAAATAAGAGCAGGAGTGGGCCTGCTCCACCACTCAAGACCATGGCCGATCTTCAACCTCAACCCCACTTTCTCACCCGATCCCCATATCCCTTGACTCACTTGGAGTCCAAAAATCTGTAGATCTCAGCCTTGAATATACTCAACGACTGAGCATCCACAGTCCTCTGGGGTAGAGAATTCCAAAGATTCACAACCCTCTGAGCGAGGAAGTTTCTCCTCTTTGTCCTAAATGGCCGGCCCCTTATCCTGAGACTGTGCCCAGCCACCCTTGCTCACTGAAGGAACCTGGAGGGGTAGGCTTGTCATTGTGGCCTGCAATTTTTCCACCTCTACTCCAGTCAATCTTGTAAGTCATTGCACTCGCTGGTGGGCAGTATTTCTCGTGACCTATCAGAGTAAATTGTGTGTATTTAGCTGGTTAAACTCCTGAGGGCCTTGGGCCTTCGCTCTGCCAGCCTGCACTTAACAGCTCTGGATTTGGAAAAGATAGCATGTGCTGCTACATGGGAATGTGTGTGGGTAAACAGAACCCCTACAGTGGGTGTAGATTTCTCAGTAGCTTGTTTTGGAGACTCTTTGGTGATGGTTTTCTGCACATAGCATGTTGTTGTCGTGGCCAACATAGTAAATAATAAAGTACAGGAAATTCTTTATTATCCGGCACCAACGGGACCGGCGTGGTGCCAGTTTATTAAAAAGTCCGGATTACAGAGAGGTATAGTTAAAAGATACGAGAGCTCCGTACACAGCAACAAATCCAGGCTTCCCCGTTGCTTAGCAACATGTGCAGGAACTCCGGCCACAGACCAAGCGTCCCTGTTGCTTTAGCAACAAGTGCATGAACCCCAGTTACACAGCCACAGATCCAGGAACTGCCACTAATATGAAGTAAAACTTACCTGAACCTACTCCTGCATTTTGCCGGTTAACAGAGATTTCCGGTTATTTAGGTGTCGGTAAATCGAGAGTTTCCTGTACAGTGAAGGTGCCTTCTATATCCAGTAACCTACGCAATTGCCGTCAACTACAACTCTTCACTTGGATGGATTGTATTTTTATAAATCAGCAGTTTAAATATTTTAATAGTAATAATATAAATATTTAATTTGAATCTCTAAGTTGACTTTCTCTGGAGTGAAGTACAGATTTGTAATATCAGTGTTTGCTGTGTGTGTGTTTTTGTGAACATAAAAGATACATTATGTAGAGTGTATCTCAGTGCCTTGCAAATTACCATCTACTGCTTAATTCAAATAGCACTAAATTCCTACTTTGCTGTGTTGGTGATACTTAAGAATTTAAATGACCCAATTATTTGAATTTTTAGCACAAAAGTGATTTCAAACTGTCAGGAGTAGATGGTAATGGCTAATTACATGCAGTTCTAAAGGGGTATAAGGAAGTAGAGAATACAATGGTATTATGAAGGACAAAAGCGAAATACTGCGGATGCTGGAAATCTGAAATAAAAACAGAAAATGCTGGAAATACTCAGCAGGTCAGGCAGCATCTGTGGAGAAAGAGAAACAGAGTTAACGTTTCAGGTCGATGACCCTTCGTCAGAACTGCTGGTATTTATGAAGGAACCTGCTTCCAACCAAAACTCATTATCCACCCTTTTACTACCTAGAAATGTACACTTCATAATTTTGAGGGGGTAGTATTTACACGTTCTTTTACGCCACTCTCTTTTTGCATTTGTAGCTTAGTGAAAGACTTCATGTTAATTTTGGTGTAAATCTGACACCAATAAGACTTTCCCACCTTCCAATACGGAGGAGATGCAACAGGAGAGCATAACAACTGCAGTGCCACAACATGGATGAAGTAGTCTACTTCATCACTAGTTTAAGTCTTGCTCCAGTAATTTGTCTTAACCTTAATCTTGGACCAGCTGATGCAACTTCTCTGCAGCCGCTATCTACAGGAAACTTTTTTTTTATCCGGGACCGGCGTGGTGCCCGTTTATCAAGAAGTCCGGATTACAGAGAGGTATAGTTAAAAGGTACGAGAGCTCCGTACACAGCAACAAATCCAAGCTTCCCTGTTGCTTAGCAACAGGTGCAAGAAGCCTGGCCACAGACCAAGCGTCCCTGTTGCTTAGCAACAAGTGCAGGAACCCCAGTTACACAGCCAAGAATCAAGAAACGGCCACTAATATGAAGAAAAACTTAACTGAACCTACTCCTGAATTTTGCCGGTTAACCAAGATTTTCGGTTGTTTGGGTGCCGGTAAATCGAGAGTTTCCTGTATACTGCCTCTGAATAAGGCTGGCGCTTGAGCAATGTAGGAAAAGTTTTCACACCCATTTCAGACCTGGATTGATTTGAAGTAATTTTAACTTATTACTGCTGCTGGTTGAATTCAAGCTTTGGTCCCTGATATCAAGAAGCAGTAACTTCTTTAAGCCACTGTCCTGTCCAGTTCCTTTGACCTGTTCAAATTGAATGCAGTGTTTCATGTGATGAGAGCAATTTCAATGGTGGAATTGAATCTGTGTAATGTACTTATGACTCTGCACTCAGTTATCAGCAGAAAAGCGGCCCATCATCCTATCATCTTCTCTTCTTAGACAGTCCCTCGGAACCGAGGATGACTTGCTTCCACGTTAAAAATGAATTCTCGGGTGACTGATGAGTCCAATGCAGGACCTACAGTCTCGGTCACAGGTGGGGCAGACGGTGGTTGAAGGGGCGGGTGGGTGGGGTGCTTGGGTTGACGTGCGCTCCTTCCGCTGTTTGCACTTGGCTTCCGCTTGCTCCCGGCGAAGAGACTCGAGGTGTTCACCGGAGATGCTTCTCCTCCACTTTGTGCGGTCTTGGGCCAGGGATTCCCAGGTACCAGTGGGGATGTTACACTTTTTCAAGGAGGCTTTGAGGGTGTCCTTGAAGCGTTTCCTCTGCCCACCTGGTGCTCTCTTGCCGTGTCGGAGCTCTGAGTAGAGCGCTTGTTTTGGGAGTCTCTTATCGGGCATGCGGATGATTTGGCCAGTCCATCGGAGCTGATCGAGCGTGGTCAAAGCTTCGATGCTGGGGATGTTGACCTGAGCGAGAACACTGATGTTGGTGCGCCTATCCTGCCAATGGATTTGCAGGATCCTACGGAGGCAGCGTTGGTGGTACCACTCCAGTGCTTTGAGGTGCCTGCTGTACATGGTCCAGCCTATCATGCCTATGCCTGCTCCGCTTAGTCCCATTCCCATGCCCTAAATTCTCCTTTTTAAACTATTTATCTACTTTCCTTTTATGATTCTGCTTTCACCATTTTTTTTCTGGTAGGGCGTTCTATGTCCTGTAACCCCTCCTTTCATTCTTCCACTAGTCAGCTGCCTCGGCCCTAAGCTCTGGAGTTCCATCTCTAAACCCCTCACCTCCTTCATGATGCTCCTTAAAACCTACCTCTCACCTGTCCTAATATTGCCATATGTGGCTCGGTGTCAATTTTTTTTTGATAACGCTCCTGTGAAGCATGTTGTGAAGTTTTACTATGTTAAAGGCACTATATAAGTGCAAGTTGTTGTTGTAGTTGCCAATTCACCAGCCAATGGCAAGAATCTTTCTCTTTACCTCATCAAAGCTCTTCATAATTTTGATTAGATCTGTCCGCTCTCCTCTTGTACCCTCTCCGTGCTCTGGGAATATGCCCCAATTTCTCTCGAGCCGCTCATTCCTTCTCAATTTAGTAAATCTCTCATAGCCTTGACATCCTTCCTAAAGTGGGATGTCAAAAACTTGAGTTATTCTAACCATGCATACCTCTTTGCTTGTGTATCCTGTCTCTCTTTATATTACTTGGGATGCCATATGGCTTTTATCAATTTATAAGTATTTGCTCTTTTTTTAAAGATTTGTGTATCTGAATCCATAAGTCTCTCCTGCTCTTACCCTTTTAAAGTGTTACCGTCAGTTTCAGTTCAATCATAGTTAAAGTCATCTTGTAAAGAACCCAGTGCTACTTCTCAGTATTGGTGTAGTACTTCCCAAGTTGGCTCTAGTTTCCTATGCTGGTACCATTTCTTTGACCATAAAATCTTATGAAAACTATCCTTGAAATTTTGGAATTGCCCAAATCAAAACACGAACACCAGTGTGAATAGTTTTAACGACAACTTGAAATCTCGGCTATATCACAAATTTACATGTGAATTGTGCGGAGATTTGCAGAGTCCTACAGCTGGATTGTAGATTAGTAATCCTAAACACTTCTGAAGGTGACGGACAAGTGGTTTGAACTCACCTGTGAAAAGACCAATGTCTCCCAGAATTATTTGGGATACGAGTAGCTTGGGAAAGTGATCAGCCACCCAAACAGCAAAATGAGATCACATTCCAGCCATTAACTTGTGCTTGTGTCTGCTGAACAACCCTGACGTTTAAAGCCTGAAAGCGAGTGTCTGCCACATAAGACTTGCAGCGGAGTATTATGATTTATGACAACTGGCTATGATGGGCAAAGTGATAAATTTTTACGACAAAATTTGATGCATTACCCTAAGCAACAAGTGATGCAGTTTTACGTACCAGGACACTTGGCACTGTTTTTAGGTCTTGGCGCTGTGATTGCTTAACAAAATGCTGATGGGGACAAGCGCACAATGGTCCTTCCGAAAGACAAGTCACGTTTATTGAAAATGTTTTTTTGTATTTGGGAATCCTTCTTGTACAAACAAGATTTGGAAATGTTGTCTGCAGAAGTAATCAACCATGCAGCAATAACAGCAGGCTGTTCTCACCAGCTGTACTCTCCCACATCCATAGTAAACCATTATATAGGTAACTTCAGGTAATACATCAATGGGTTCCAGTAGTCTCTCCTTTAATTCGGTGGGTAAACATTGCTGGCACTATATTTTCAAAGTTGAGTTGTGAATTGTTGATTTGAGAATGATGGCAATTTTTTTCCTTTTAACTACTATTTAATTGTGGTTTATGTTTACACATGTTTTACCTTGGCGGTCTGGGGAAATCCCAGTTGCCCTAGCCTGTTTGAGTACGTACATAGAAACATAGAAGATAGGAGCAGGAGTAAGGCCATTCGGCCCCTCGAGCCTGCGCTGCCATTCAATGCGATCATGGCTGATCATCCAAATTCAGTACCCGGTCCCTGCCTTCTCCCCATATCCCTTGATCCCTTTAGCCTTAAGAAATATATCCAACTCCTTCTTGAATATATTTAATGAATTGGCCTCAACTGCCTTCTGTGGTAGAGAATTCCACAGGTTCACCACTCTCTGGGTGAAGAAATTCCTCCTCATCTCAGTCCTAAATGGCTTACCCCTTATCCTTAGACTGTGACCCCTGGTTCTGGACTCCCCGACCATCGGGAACATCCTTCCTGCATCTAGTCTGTCTAGCCCTGTTAGAATTTTATATGTTTCAATGAGATCCCCTCTCATTCTTCTAAACTCCAGCGAGTATAAGCCCAGCGAGTACATGTTTTATGTTTTCAGCTAGCACATTATGATGCTGAAATTAATAATGTAATAAACGTCAAATTTAGCTGGTACTGTAATTTTAATCCTGTACAACTAAAACACAAAATAGTTCTTTCTTTCCATCGTTTCATAGCTCCTGTCTTTTCCCCCTTCAACCCCATCATCTATTTTTCCTTACTTTCCTTCTGCTATTTTCTGAATCTCTCTCTTTACATTTTGCAAGACCTGGGTTTTAATTGGCTAAATCTGACTCAGATTTTTGTTCTTCCCTTCCTCTCGCCCTCAGTGACCAGGTCTCTTTTGTTAATGTGTAAACAAAAAAATTCAGCCAAACAGGATAAGTGAACTATCAGCAGGCCACTTTTTTTATATATGTCCAGTCAAATAAATTTTCTCTCAGAGCATCAAGATGTGTGATGTCTTAACTAAAATAGTATATACAGGTAGTACCAAAGAAAACTGATGATCCTAATGCTTACTGTATTGATGAATCTTGGCTCAGCAATTCAGGAACATTTATTCAGCCTCGAATTTTAAATGGGTTGACTTTGGAACGTAGTGAAAAATAGCTCCTTCAGTCAGCTCTCGTGAACTCATTCGGTGAACCATATACTGTAGTAGAATGTTGTACTGCTGCACGGGCGGGGTACTTGGATATATGTTGCAACTTACCACAACTCATCTCAAATTGCTTCCAAGAATAATGAATGTGTCTCATTAATGAAGATTCAGCATTGGGCTATTTTCCATTTCAGTAATCAACAGTAATAAATATAATCTTGGCTTCATAGCAATTAATTCAATAAATCATTTGAGAAAATACACAACTGTCCACCTTTAGTTGAAATGTGACTGTGGAGTATAGTTCAGTGTACAGTATTGGGGAGCAAAACCATACAAGCTAATATTTATGACCTCCTCAATACACTTTTTTATCAAGACATTACAGCCCATCAAATCTGGATGCACAGTATTTGCTACAACAAATGTTTTGAACTGAAGTCTGCCAAATGTCCCAATCAGCAAAACAAAGAGGGATGAGCTGGGAGTGAGCCTAACTACGCATGAAATTGCAGAAGAAATTGTCTAGATATTTGCAGGTGCAGAAAATATCCTGCATTTTGTGCATCACCATAACATGTTATCATTGCACATTTTGGAGCATTTGCTATATATGTACTTGACTAAGTGTGGAGGGAGTTATGCTGTATGGCTAAAATCGTGCTGCTGGATACCGCAGCAGTTTATTTCCTGCTTTCTCTTTTAACTCGACAACAGCCTCCCAGTCTGCAGTCCAAGAACAGACCAAATTCTAATGACAGTGCCAACGAAATGGCTAATGTTTACACCGCTGTCTGAAAACGTTGGCTGTCCACTCGGGGGGATTTCAGAAGTGCTCACTGAATTGGTGTGTTTGTAATGGTGGCTAATACATTCTAGTGGCAGTGTCAGCAGTTGAGTTTGACCAATACGAGGTTTTTTTTTTGTTTGGCGTTTCAATATATACAAGAATTTTTCATAGGCAATTACATGGTATAATCGGAGTGTGCTTACATAATGCTTCTGCCCTGTTAGAGTTTCTGCAGTGGGGAAAGAGTTAAACTGACATCGCTGGCAGTTTCACTGAATGGTGTAATAAAGACCATATTTTGCAGTAGTAAGCTTTTTCTAAGTAGAGATAACATAGCCGGACATGGAACCATAAGAGGCCTAAGAGGATGCAAGTTCTGTTCTGGCAGGAAAGTAAAACAATGAGCTGGAAGTAAAAGAGGCCTAGAGAGGCAGGAAAGGAGGACAATGAGTCAGAAGTATGAGACCCATTTGGCATAAACGGAGGTCATAGGTGCAACAACAGCTTGAGCCAATAATAAAGGCGGTACTTTAATGTAACATGACATAGGCAACCAATCAGTGAAGATGCATGCGGGCCAAGGTCCAATCAGGTGGCAGGAATGAATTTTGACATGTGTATTGTAATGTATAAAAATGTAGTGTTTGCTGTACCAATTTGGAAAGGTCTGGCTAAGACAGCAGACTGTTTCCCCACCAGTGCAATAAAGACGACTTGACTATCGATCTAAAACCTTGTGTCGAGTGTTGGTTTAAAATGCTCCACAACAGTTTCCCTCTCAAGAATTAAGTTCTAGATTTAGCTGCCTCTAAATGTACTTGCCTGGAAAAGGAAATTGCAGATTTCTTTTCAATAACTGGTGGTAAATATGTTACTGTTATTCTTCCGATTGGATGCAGAAATCATAATTTGCGAAACCTAGACCTTTTTTTGTCATGGGTTCTGTTCATTTGTGTCTAGCAACAAGAGAGTTGTATGCACAGAGCTGGGAGAACATGATCAATGGAATCATCAACAACAGCTGCCGTCTGACAAAAGGAGGGCAGAGGTTATGATCTGCAATTGTTGAACTCAGTGTTGAGTCCGGAAGGCTATAAACTGCCTAATCGAAAGATGAGGTGCTGTTCCTCAAGCTTACGTAGAATTTATTGGGGCAGTGTGGGAGGCCAAGTGGGAGTGGAGCCGAGAATTAAAATGACAGGCAACCGGAAGCTCGGGGTCGTGCTTGTGGAACGGCGATGTTCCGCAAAGTGGTCACCCAATCTGCGTTTGGTTTCTGCAATGAAGAGGCGATAGCATCGAGACACAACACCTGCCCTTTTACCTCCTCCCTTCCCACCATCCAGGGCCCCAAACACTCCTTCCAGGTGAAACAGCGATTTACTTGTACTTCAATTTAGTATACTGTGTTCACTGCTCATGATGCGTAGGCAAAACAGTAATTGAACAATGGGAGGCCTTCATAAGAAATAGGAGCAAGAGTAGGCCATTCAGTCAGAATCACAGAAACCCCACAGTGCAGATAGAGGCCATTTCGGCCCATCGAGCCTGCACCGACACATATCCCACCCGATCCCCGTAACCCCTACACCAACACATATCCCACCCTATCCCCGTAACCCCACGTATTTAATCCCCCTAACACTAAGGGTCAATTTATCATAGCCAATCAACCTAACTCGCACATCTTTGGACTGTGGGAGGAAACCGGAGCACCCGGAGGAAACCCACGCAAACACTGGGAGAATGTGCAAACTCCACACAGACAGTCGCCCGAGGCCGGATTCGAACCCGGGTCCCTGGCGCTGTGAGGCAACAGTGCTAACCACTATGCCACCGTGCTGTCCTTCGAGCTTGCTCCGCCATTCAATAAGATGAATATTGTCTAGGTCTTGTTGCATGTGGACATGGACTGCTTCATTATCTCTGGAGTTGTGACTGGAACTGAACACTGTGCAGTCATCAGCAAGCATCCCTACTTCTGACCTTATGATGAAGGGAAGGTCATTGATGAAGCAGCTGAAGATGGTTGGGCTTCAGACACTGCTCCGAGGAACTCCTGTAGTGATGCCCTGGGGCTGAGATGATTGACCTCCAACACCACCTTCCTTTGTGCTCAGAGATTTACTAAAATGGTACCAGGGATGAGGAACTTCAGTTATGTGGAGAGACTGGAGAAGCTAGGGTTGTCCCCCCTTGGAGCAGAGAAGGTTAAGGTGTTCAAAATCATGAATGGTTTTGACGGTAAATAAGGAGAAACTGTTTCCAGTGGCAGAATGGTTGGCGACCATAGGACACCAGTTTAAGGGTGATTGGCAAAAGAACCAGAAGCGACATGAGGAAACTTTTTTTTCCCCACAGCGAGTTGTTGTGATCTGGAATGCACTGCTTGAAAGGGTAGTGGAGCAGATTAATAACATTCAAAAGAGAATTGGATAAATACTTGAAGGTTAAAAAAAAATTACTGGGCTATGGGGGAGGGAGTGGGATTAATTGAATAGCTCTACCAAAGAGCCGGCACAGGCACAATGGGCCGAATGGCCTCCTTCTGTGCTGTATCATTCTATGAACTGTCCATATTGTCTCAACCAAAAAATGTCACCTGTGTTGTACCCAATTCTTTGCATACCATAAAATAACTAGCTTTATTCTGTAAATAGTCCAAGATTATTTATTAGTGCTCATGTGTAATGCAAATTAAACACCAGTGGAGATGGCAATTTAATCCCGCGACTATATTGCAGAACCACTTCCACTTAAACTGGTTCCATAGTGTGTGTTTGCTCTCAGTGCTTTGGAATCGATGCTTGTACAGTTGTTCGAAAGCTACAATTGTGATTTTAATTTCTGGCCATAGACTCTGTCTAAAGAGGTGGGTGGGAGAGAGTTTGACTGGCGGCCAGTGATGCAAAAATTATTGCTGGGCAGTAAGCTCGCCATGGCTGAAGATGGTGGCAGTTTCCAGTACTTCTGGTGGAGCAGGAGATGGATGGATTTGTGTGCCAGCAGAGGCTCTGACACCATCTTATAATTTTGCTGCCTACACCATTTTCGTGTAGCAGCAGGCAAACATGGCAAAATGCAGCAAAGATGCGAATGTTACACCCTTTAAGTTGCATTTGTGAATTAGTCTTGTGCACGACGCACTGACTTTGTATACTGCCAGTCAGTAGTGTAGGTGAAATCTACAGGGGCAAGGGTGAAGATGTAGGACAAAGTTATCCACTTTGCATCTGCAATGTTTAGCTTCCTTTGTGTCCGCTTAGCTCCTTCATCAATCGGTTGTGATTGCACAGAAGTTCTCCATACAGCATTAAGTTCTGTTACCTGTTTTTACTAGTTTTATTTGGCATTTATTGACCACTACATTTGTAATTGAATTCATATTTGTTACGTATATGGATATAAAGGTGTATTGGCTGCTTTTTTTTTTAATGCTGCAGTGTCTTCAGAAAGTCATCGGAGATTAATGTCTATCCAGAATCCGTTTCATTTATTGGGGTTAAAGTTGAGCAGCTGGCTGCTTTGTACTGCCATTGTACCATTGTGCTTCTAGCCCAGAGAGCATTTAAAACAGCAATTCACAACTGGTGCGTTGTTTCTGAATACGCTAACCGGCCAGTCAGCTCCACAAATGTCCCTCTTATGCACAGTAAGAAATGCAGCTGATTAAATTGGTGACTTGTATTTCAAATCTAAGGAGCACATGAACAGCTGTGTGTCATCGCAGCGTGAATTCAAACTTTTCTGTTCCAACACAGTTGGGCTTTAATTGGGAGGTATAACAGTAACAATTCATACTCGCGAGTTGGAAAGACATGTTGCATTTGCTCGAAGCTGGTTGCTAATCTTTAATGTTGGTATAGAATTTTGGCACGTGACAAATTTCACATAGTGGAATTGGAATGTCTTTTTAAATGCTGCTGTACATTTCTATGACAGTAAATGACCATCAAACGCTGATTAACAGTCATTTACAGCCATAGAAGTGTACTGCAGCATTAAACCAATCTGTTGCCTATTCTAGTAATGTCTTAAGCTTAACAGGCCAGAACACCTTGCGGTCTTTGTAATACTGCTTTTGTAGTTAAGTAACTGACTGGTAGTCCCCTTTTGTTGACGTCCGTGGCATGTATTTCCCTAGTAAAAGAATTGTCCTTTTATTCTTGGGATTTCATTATTCATACACTTATGATTTGTTGGCCTTTGCAGAGTGTTGGCTTGAAGGGCTAGATGATGAACAGTGGCTACTTGTTTTGTAGCCAACACATGAATTGTTAGTCAACCACAAATAGTTGAGAATAAAAGTTTTATTGTTGGAATTGAATTGTCTGCAATTTTAATATGTTATATTATGTGCTCTACTCTATGGTGCTTTCTTCCTTGTTTATTTTTGTATTAAATCTGATATAAATCCCTGTAAAGATCAATTTTCTTTGTCTGGTATAATTGGATTTTTGTCTGCTTAGTGGCTTAGTTGATCTCCATAGCTGAGCACAGTCATTGATGAGCAAGGGAGATGTCACTGGGATATGAAGGTACCAACTTAAACAAAAAACAAATTGACAAAATGCATGTCGTTGCACATTACCTGCATTATCTAATTGCTTCCAGCTGCAGCTAGGAAATCACTGTTCAATGCCCATGTACTGTAGTAAAATACGTTGCAGTATAATTGGATGCTAGACAATAAATCCTTTATCTCATGCCCCTGGGTGCTACATTCCTCAGAGATGAAATGCATCAATGTGATACAGTATTCTTTTCAGGAACATGGCGAGATTTCCATATTTATATTGCCTTGTCATAGATTGTACTCTTCAAAGATGCATGTGGCACATTCATCTTTCGAAATTGCATCTCAGAAAATCTTCGGATCATCATCATGGTGGTTACAGATCTGTGGGTTACTAAGCCGGAGTGTACACTCTGTCTTTTGTGGGCCATTTAGGTGTATAAGCACCAAATTCAATGCTCACATTAATTTGCATGTATCTCAAGCTATTGATACTTTGGTGATCTGATTTAAGATCTATCCAATAAGACAGCAGCTGTAGGTGGCCCTTTCCAAACCTCTAAGCCCACGAAACGCAAACGTGACAAACTAGCGAGAATGAAATTTAAGTAAGCATTGCCTGAGCTCCATGGGTAAGCTAGCCAGAACTCACGGGTTAGATAAAGCCCACAGGCCATAGTGTGGCCATCCCTGCTGTAGACAATGAAAGCTGTGCGGGTTAGGTTGATTGGCTATGATAAATTGACCCTTAGTGTTAGGGGGATTAAATACGTGGGGTTACGGGGATAGGGTGGGATATGTGTTGGTGCAGGGGTTACGGGGATCGGGTGGGATATGTCTCGGTGCAGGCTTGATGGGCCGAAATGGCCTCTATCTGCACTGTGGGGTTTCTGTGATTGATTCTGTGAAGCTGCAGGTACTGATTCCAAAGATCAAAGCAATTACAGGAAACTTTTTTATCCGGGACCGGCGTGGTGCCCGTTTATCAAAAAGTCCGTATTACAGAGAGGTATAGTTAAAAGGTACCGAGAGCTCCGTACTCAGCAACAAATCCAAGCTTCCCTGTTGCTTAGCAACAGGTGCAAGAAGCCTGGCCACAGACCAAGCGTCCCTGTTGCTTAGCAACAAGTGCAGGAACCCCCGATTACACAGCCAAGAATCAAGAAACGGCCACTAATATGAAGAAAAACTTAACTGAACCTACTCCTGAATTTTGGCGGTTAACCGAGATTTCCGGTTGTTTGGGTGCCGGTAAATCGAGAGTTTCCTGTAACAGGAAAAACACGTTTTGCTTAAAAATATAGCTTTCCACCCCCACCTCACTTGTTTCCCCCGTCATAAATTCAGAAGTTTTGTTTTTCCATTTCTTTGAGAGCAGACAGCTAGCCATAATAAGCTAAATAAAAGATGGGCTTTGCGGTGTGCTGTCGGGTTCTATCGTTCAGATTATGCCTTTGATCAGTTGCTAAAGTTTCTTGCCTTGAATCTAAATAACACCTCTGTACCTTTGACAGAAAAGATGTCTCTGTAAAAGCCTTTCAGTTTTAGAAACTCGATGTTTACACTGCTCTCCTGCTTCTGCATTTGGACTGGTTAGTTGGGCATACTGGGACCTCATTTTATACAGAGCCTCAGAAAAAAGGTGCTGGAACACCTCTCCATCTGTGTTACTAAGACTGGCTCCATTATCCCAATAGTGGAATCGTAGATCTGCAATACCATTTGACAAGGGAACCAGGCTTGCTTCCACTGTGAAATACAGCTGTCACAGCTTACTGGTGTGACACTGCAGTCATTGCATTCTTAAAGGATGACTCGTACACTGATAGCATTCTGAATAATACAAAATATGAAGTGATTAAAATATTTGCAAAATCTTGTGTTTATCATACTGACTAACAGAGGCTTGATGCCTTTATGTAATACATTTGTTTTTTTGATGCCTACTGCTTTGTTTTTCCATCAGCTGTATGCTGGAGCTGTCCTTGAAGTATGTGGATGAAAATTGGGAAGGTTCCCCCAAGTCCAGGGTAAGTGAATAAATCCACATATTGTATATATTTCTGAACAATTAATTATCTTTTTAGTATGTGTATTCAACAAAACATCACTGGATTTTGCTAACTAAAGATCAACAGTATGTATAAATTTTAACTTTGTTGGACAGAAATCCTTCATTGGTCTGGTAGCTTACACGCTATGTAGGAATTTTTGAAACTGTTGCTATGTCACCTTGGTTCAGCAGTAGCAGTCTCGCCTCCGAGTTGGAAGATTGTGGGTTGAAGTCCCACTCCAGCACCTGAGCACAGAAATCTAGGCAGACAATTCTCCCAGTGTCCAAGGCAACATTCGTCCCTCCACCAACACCGCCAAAACTGATTATTCCTCTCGTTGCGGTTTGTAGGACTTGCTGTGTGTAAATTGGCTAATGCGCTTGTCTACAAAGAACACACTGACTGCACTTCAAAAGTAATTCATTGGTTGTGATGCACTTTGTGGTGTAATGAAGATATGAAAGGCTCTGCATACAAATTCAAGTTCCTGCCTTCCTTTCTTCCTCATAGCATTTAATGGACAGCATTAAGAATCAGAGTGGCTAAACATAGGTTTTTAAAAAGGAAGGAATGCTCTGCATTGCAACAATTAGGAAACACAAACCTAAGCCCTAAAATCAAGCACTTTCCATTCCCAATTCTTTTGAGCAAAATGGCTGAAAATGTAGTTGAAAAGTGGGGCCTTAAAGTAGGTTTTTGAAGAGGGCAGTGATTTGTCATGGCAGAATGTTCTTTCCACCACTACGATTGTCCTCGTGTCATGTCTGGGTTTGTTGTAAACTAGTTGATAGAGGTTGATTGCCACGATTAGTCAACAACTCCATTATCATCGTGTTACACAACTATCGGGATGGTAGAAGATGGACTAGATGGATCTCGATCTTGTTTCCTCTAGTAATTTCTATGTTCCTATATGCTAGATGGAGAAAGTGCACTAGTTGTGGTACAGATGGATTTTGAGAGCCTTTGACAAAGTACCACACAGGACACTATTGGAGATGGTTAATGAGCATGGAATTGTGGGAAGGTTAGCGAAATTGAATTTAAAAACTGTTTAGAAGGGAGGAAATGTACAGTAGAAGTTAAGGGTGGTTTCTGAGTGGTTGGAAGTGAGTAACAGTGTCCCACAGGGTTCTGTTCACTCTGTACATCAGTGATTTTGATAAAGGGCTAGAGGGGGTTGTGTTCAGATTTACAGATTATACTAAATAGGAGCCATAGTAAATAATTCTGAGGCAAAGGAAATTGCAAGGAGATATTGATAGGATTGTGGAATTGGCAAAAAAAAGTGGCGGAAGGAATTTAGTGTCAGCAAATGTGATGTATGACATTTTTTTTTTCTTGGAGATAATTATGCTTTGGCGGAAGCCTGGGCGATATGAAAGAGCAAATGATTTTGGGGGTTCGGGACGGGAGCTAAAAAGCTCATCGAATACTGAGTTTTAATGCTAAGAGATGTAGAATATAAAAATCAAGATGTGATGATGAAATAATCACCATCCTAGGGTACTTAAGGAAGTGGCCCTAGAAATAGTAGATGCATTGCTGATCATCTTCCAACATGCGATAGAATCTGGAACAGTACCCATGGATTGGAGGGTAGCTAATGTTACCCCACTATTCAAAAAAGGTGGTAGAGAGAAAACGGGGAATTACAGACCGGTAAGCCTGACATCGGTAGTGGGGAAAATGCTAGAGTCCATTATAAAAGATGTAATAGCAGAGCACTTGGAAAACAGTGACAGGATCGGATAAAGTCAACATGGATTCACAAAAGGTAAATCGTGCTTGACTAATCCACTGGAATTTTTTGAGGATGTAACTTGTAGAATAGATAAGGGAGAACCAGTAGATGTGGTGTATTTGGACTTTCAGAAGGCTTTCGATAAGGTCCCGCATAAGAGATTAGCGTGTAAAGTTAAGGCACATGGGATTGGGGGCAAGGTATTGACTTGGATAAAGAACTGGTTGGCAGACAGGAAGCAAAGAGTTGGCATAAACGTCTCTTTTTCCGAGTGGCAGGCAGTGACTAGTGGGGTACCACGGGGATCAGTCCTAGGACCCCAGCTATTCACAATATATATAAATGATCTAGACGTGGGAACTAGATGTAATATCTCCAAGTTTGCAGACAATACAAAGCTGGGTGGGCATGTGTGCTGTGAGGAGGATGCCGAGAAACTCCTGTATGATTTGGACAGCTTGGGTGATTGGGCAGAAGCATGGCAGATGCAGTATAATGTGGATAAATGCGAGGTTATCCACTTTGGTGGCAAAAACAGGAAGGCAGATTATTATCTGAACGGCAATAGATTGGGAGAAGGGGAAGTGCAATGAGACCTGGGTGTCCTTATGCACCAGTCGCTGAAGGTAAGCATGCAGGTGCAGCAGGCGGTTAAGAAGGCAAATGGTATGTTGGCCTTTGTAGCGAGAGGATTCGAGTACAAGAACAAGGATGTCTTGCTGCAGTTGTACAGGGCCTTGGTGAGACCACACCTTGAGTATTGTGTGCAGTTTTGGTCACCTTATCTGAGGAAGGATGTTCTTGCCATGGAGGGAGTGCAGCGAAGATTCACCAGACTGATACCTGGGATGGCAGGAATGACGTATGAGGAAAGATTGGGTTGATTGGGCTTATACTTGCTGGAGTTTAGAAGAATGAGAGGGGATCTCATTGAAACTTATAAAATTCTAACGGGACTAGACAGACTGGATGCAGGAAGGATGTTCCCGATGGCCGGGGAGTCCAGAACCAGGGGTCACAGCCTAAGGATAAGGGGTAAGCCATTTAGGACAGAGATGAGGAGGAATTTCTTCACCCAGAGAGTGGTGAACCTGTGGAATTCTCTACCACAGAAGGCAGTGGAGGCCAATTCATTAAATATATTCAAGAAGGAGTTGGATATATTTCTTAAGGCTAAAGGGATATGGGGAGAAGGCAGGGACGGGGTATTGAATTTGGATGATCAGCCATGATCTCATTAAATGGCAGAGCAGGCTCGAGGGGCTGAATGGCCTACTTCTGCTCCTATCTTCTATGTTTCTATGCAAGTTATGTCTCAACATTCACTGGAACTCAGTAAGACACTTCTCAAGGTGCGCACAGACCTGTCTCAAGTGCCTACCCTTGTGTGTTGTTAGTTGGTATGCTTGCAGTAGGATGAGGGTGAGTGTGAAGGGTGGCTAGTGAGATGGGAAAGTGATAATGTAGATAGAGAGGGATGGGTGGAGGTGCAAGGTAAGTTGGTGTGAGTAAGGATGTGCAGGAGAAGGGTATGGAAGGCAGAGTGATGGGGATGTGTTGAGTGGCACAGCAGGGTGAGTTTGAGTGTGGCTTTGCAGTAACGTGATCCACTGAGATCATTGAAAGGTTGGCGTCACTGCAGCCAGGGACCCCTGACTACATCCCTGCTTTTGCCCTCCTGTGCAATGCGCAACCAGGCTGCGTTGGTGTCCTGGGGAGGTCTCTTCCGCCCTTGGAAGGGAAGAAAACCTCCCTGCGTGCTGTGACTCCCTCCATAAACATATGGAGGGAGTCATTGGAGAGCCTGGGTGCAAGCTTCCACCTTTGTGCAGTGCTTGTCAGTGTTTGCAGCACCTCAATGCTGTTAAACACTGACAGAACAACTGTCAAACTCTATGTGGACGTGGTCCCTTTAAGGAAACCAGCTGATGGTGCGTCATCAAATGATGCCATCAGACCTGCTTCCTGTTAATTGGCCGGGAAGCCCACAGGGTAGGCTTAACAAGACCAATCAAGGGAAAATCCCTTTGACAGAGCGGCTGCAGCTGGGATCGGGACCGGAATCCGGAAACCTGTTGTCCCGCAGAAAGCAGGGACAGGGTACTGAATTTGGATGATCAGCCATGATCTCATTGAATGGCGGAGCAGGCTCGAGGGGCCGAATGACCTACTCCTGTTCCTATTTTCTATGTTTCTATGTAATATAAAAACCTTAGTAAGACCACAGTTGGAGTAAGAATGTTTTCATTCGAACAGAAGAGATTAATAGGTGATTTTGATGGGTGTTTAATATACTCAAGGGATGCAAATGGAATGCAAGCAATGTAGGACAGAGTAGGAAAAAAACTTTTGGTAACCTTTTCTGTGTTTGAGGTGTAGTGCAGATATTCCTGGGCTAAACTCTGATCTTCTTTGGACCAAATGCCTGACTTGTTTATACTGCGAGAAAGTGAGATCATCTTAAGGTCAAAGGAAACCACAGCTTCTGAAGTGGTATTTTTAGGCTGTATTGAACTGTGTAACTCTGCCATCAGTGATTCTTTCAGCATACATCTTAATTGTGATTTGCTTTCAGTATCTGATGACTACCACTAGTTATTGTTTCCTGTAGCGTACGCACAGAATCAGAACATTGGTGTCAGGATGTTAGCATAATGGAGATTACATTGTTAGCTTTTGTAACTGACCTTGAAACCTTTTGTTTTCTCACTACAGGAAACTCGTTAAACAGCACCTAAATATTTGGAATTCTCTATTAATCAGCAAAATTCATACTCCGAAAACAACACCTCAATAACTGGAAATGTGTCCGAGTCTCCCGCGGTGGGCGAGTTAGTCAGTGGGGGTAGTTCTCCAAACTGCCACTACTCGGCTTCTTGGCGCTGTCAGAAGTCCGAACACCTCAATAACAGGAGTCTGACTCTCCCGCGCTGCCGGTAGTCTCTTCCGATCCGCCAATTACTGTATACTGCACATTTCTTGATTTTTTTTAAATTTTTGTTTGTTAAAGATAGCCTCAGTAGATAACCCTCTCCGTCATCCGGAATTTTTAATCAACCGGCACCATCCCGGTCCCGTCAGTGCCGGATACCAAAGAGCTTCCTGTACATAGTATTAATCAATTTTTGTCTTTGTTGCCTTCAAACAATTTTATCTGCAGTAAAATGAAACTTGAGTTTGTGAATTGTGACCGTGCAGCAACATCAGCATTCCAGGTAGCCATCCAAATAATGTGGAGAAACACTGATCAGTTTTACCATATACAGATCAAATTTGGGTTGGTTTGATTGTGAGAACTTCAAATAACTAATCTTGTCTTTTTAAGAAAGAAAATTGTAAATTAAACTCAAAGTTCCTTTGTTGTAAATTTTGTTTTTGGATTGATTCAATCCCTTTTTTGTAGCAAAGTATTGTTATAAGCTTTTGTCTTAAGATGCAGTGCAAGTATTCCTCATATCATACTTTGTCCATCCTAACACTTCCAGCCCAATGGAGCTGAGCATTGATTATCATCGCCTCAATGCTGATGGTGTCAGCACATTCCAGTACTTTGTTATTAGTGATCTTGTCCTGTCACCAAATACAAAGTAAGGTGCAAAGGTGTCTTTGGTGAGACCTTTCCTGCTGTTGAGTGTGCCTTCTATACTGTGTCCATGTTTCACATTCATACAGGAGATTGATGAGGACAACCGCCTTATAAACCTTCAATTTAGTGGCAACCTTGATGACTCGCTGATTCCAAACATGCTTGGGCAGTCTTTTCAAAGGGCAAGTCTGCTTTCTGTATGCGAGCCATCACTTCCTTATCGATCTTTCTATCATCAGATAGTACACTTACAAGATAAGTAAACTGACCACATTCAATTGGGTTTTGTCAATAGTGATCAGTGGCCTAACGTGCATTCCAGGAGCTGGTTGATACATTACTTCAATCTTCTTCAGACTAATAGTAAGCCCGTAGCTACTAGCGGAAGCTGCAAATCTATCAATCATTAGCTGAGGGTCCTCTTTGGAATGTGCCTCAAAGGTGCAGTCATAAGCTTACAAAAGTTCTTGTATAACTTGTTTGGCAACTTTATTCAATGCTCACAGTCTCAATAGATTGAATAATTTCCACATTGTGCGGATTTGTATCCCAACTCCTACCTGAAGGTCCCTCCTGCATCATCCAGCTTAACCACAAGAGTGTGAATAGAGCAGAGCCCAGTACACATCCTTGCTTCACACCATTCGAAACCGAGAGCTGTTCGCACCGAGTACCAGCAATACGCACTCTGCCACGCATTCCCATTGTTTCGGAACCGACAAGAACTTCTCTGAGCAACCCAATTTCCTCATAATTCTCCAGTAGCTGGGCCGACTTACTGTCGAAAGCTTTGGTTAAGTTAACAAATGCCATATATAGCTATTGATTTTGCTGCCTGCACTTCTGAGTTTGCTGAGCACCGCAGATCATATCCGTGGTCGCTCAGCTAGCCCATATGCTACATTGTGATTCCGAAAGTGTCATGTCCACTATATTCGGGAGCGAGCAATAAAGAAGATTCCAACTCTGAATCTTGTCAGTTATAGCTGGAAGCAAGATGCCCCGATAGTTACCGCAGTCAGACTTCTCTCATTTGTACTTAATATATTGCATCCTTTCGGTCCTGTGGGACCTTTTCCTCTCTCCAAATTAGGCAGATCAGCTCGTGCATGCACTCAGTAAGAGCTCTACATACAATCTTTGAAATCTCTCCAGGAGTGGCATTGGGTCCTTTTTGCCAGTCTCATAGACCTTGTGACGGTCGTTTCCCCCCCTCCCCCCCCCCCCCACCCAGATGATTGGTGGAGCATCTAAGATGCAACATTGGCATCTTCCAGGATGTGGTTCAATACTTTCTCAGCAATAGATAGATGCCAGTGTTGAGCAACTCCTGCTCCTATTTCTTATGTTCTTATTAACTACTCAATGTTCTGATGAAAGGCCATCAACCTGAAATGTTAACTCTGTTTCTCTCTCCACAGATGCTGCCTGACCTGCTGAGTATTTCCAGCATTTTCTGTTTTTATTTCAGATTTCCAGCATCCACAGTATTTTGCTTTTGCTCAAAATGCTTCTACCTATTGTTGGCATACTAGCTCTTGATCCGTTATCAGTGATCCACCATCTCTGCTCTTTACTGATACCATCGTGATGCGGACCTTTTAATTCTGCGCAGAACTGCCTCGTGATGCCTATTAGCAACTGCTCTGCCTTGACGTCCCACTATTGACCTTACATTTGCCATAGTTTGATCTGAACTTCATGGCAAAGCTTTCTGTAACCTTGTTGGTCATCGAACCAGGGTCAACAAGTAGATTTTCATGTGCGCTCCTCTTCTTATCAAACATGAGTCAGATGGGTTCATCATTCTCATTAAACCAATCATCTTGTACCAAGATTGTAACATTTTAATAAAATAGTTTGACTCGTATCAAAGCATTATAATGAGAGCACGTAGTGTCCAGGACGTAGTGGATGTAACTTTTTTTCCCACTTTAGATTTCTGAAATTCCTTTCTTTGATAATCGGGTGTTGAATTTTATCTTGGTCATTGCCAAATCTGTTCTATGAAGTAGGAGGAGGCAGAACAGGCAAATAGTTCTATGTTCATGGTGTACTATTTTGGTGTACCTTTACCATTATTTATTTTGAGTTGCTTTCATGTCTGAAATATATGTACAGTGAAAAACAATTCAAATTAATCTATATTATGAAGAAAATCCACTCCTTGAACATGCTATTAGAAATGAGAGAATGATTCCATTAATTTGAGAGGAAAACTCCATTTCCATTGATCATACCTTAAAGAAATTGCAACATTTAGTGCAATAATGTACGCTTGGAAAGATTTGCTGCGGTAGAAGTGTGGAACTTATTATGTCCGTGTATGATTGAGACGCGGACAGCAGGAGTTGAACAAAACAAGTCTTTACTGAATGGAGACAAGTGGGAAACTGAAACTACAGAAGATCGCTAGCGCCTTTTATACAGGGGTGGTCACTGCCGGTACTGCAGTCTGAGACCAGTTATTCCCTTAAAGGTACATACACAACAATTCCTCCCCTTTTAGATAAACAGTACATAACATTCATTTAACAACTAAATGATAACTAATTACAATCACAATTACGGTTGTTAGATACATTGGTTGAGGTTAAGCAATTATAAGCTCAGTCTTTGAGGAGACTTCCTGATTCTGTCTGGATAACGCCTCTTTGGCGTATCCGGTTCTTCTGGCAAGATTGAGTCTGAATCAATGTCGTTATTTGGTTCATCTGCTTCCAAGATCACCGATTCTGCGGTAGCTGCAATTGGTACGTCGGTTTCATCGCCAGGTGTATCAGATCGTGGTGTGGGGTTGACGTTTTCCAGTGACTCTAGAATCTGGTCAGCATGGCGTCTTACAATGCTCTCTCCAATGTCCACGGTATACATGAGAGGTCCTTGCTGTGTACAAATCGTTCCTGGCTGCCATTTCTCTGTGCGGTAGTCCCGGGCCAAAACTGGTTGACCTATCTTAAAACTCCTGGTCGGCCTTTCATTCATATTCTGAAACTGCCTGTTCTCCACATCTCTTCGGACGTTTGGCTTAACCAATCCAAGCGGCATCGTAGTCTTCGATTGAAGAACATCATGGCTGGAGTTTGGTTGGTGACCGCATGTGTCGCATTCCGGTAGGCAAACAAGAAGTTGTCCACCTTGTGTTGTAGGGGTATCTCTTCATTACACATTGCCTTGATAGCCTTCTTGAATGTTTGAACAAACCTCTCGGCCAATCCATTAGTGGCTGGATGATATGGGGCAGATGTGTAATGCTTAACACCATTGTTCTTTAAGAACCTCCGGAACTCTTCAGACACAAACTGTGGTCCATTGTCAGAGCAAATCTGTTCAGGCAGCCCATTTCTGGCGAATATGGTTCGTAAGACTGTGATGGTTTTTTCTGTGGTGGTTGAGGACATTTTTATTACCTCTGGCCACTTTGAATGGGCATCCACCGCAATTAAAAACACCGAGTCCATAAAGGGACCAGCAAAATCAATGTGCACCCTTTGCCATGGAGATGAGGGCCACTCCCATGGATGTAGAGGAGCTTGTGGTGGGGCGTTTTGGACCTTCTGGTATCCTGTACAGCTCTTGGTCATCTCTTCGATTTCTCTATCGATTCCCGGCCACCACACAAATGCTCTGGCTAAGTTCTTCATTTTTACCCCACCCAGATGACCCTCATGAAGCTCATTGAGCACTCTATCCGTCAACTTAGGTGGAATTACTACTCTGGACCCACACATCAAGGTTCCTCTGCACACTGACAGCTGTTCTCTTCTCGGCGAGAATGCTGGCAGCAGCGGTTCGCCATGTGCTGGCCATCCCTTCACCGTTAAATCATAGACCCGGGATAGTGTCGGGTCATTCTGTGTTTCCTTTTCTATGCTTGCATTCGTCACGGGGAGACATTCGACTATGGTCGAGTGGAATATATCCATCGGATCCACTGCAGGTGCTTCTTCCACCGTCGGCAACGGTAGGCGCGACAATCCATCAGCATTCCCATGCTGCTTAGTTCCTTTGTACTCGATGTCATATTGGTGTGCCCCTAGGAAAAGGGACCACCTCTGCAGCTGTTGTGCTGTCATTATCGGTACGCCCTTCTGAGGGTTGAAAATGGAGACGAGGTCGATGATCAGTTAGTAGAGTAAATTTTTGACCGTGCAAGTAGTGATTGAACTTCTTCACCCCCCCCCCCCCCCCCCCCCACACTAGGCTGAGGGCCTCTCTGTCAATCTGGGCGTAGTTACGCTCGGCCGAAGTTAACGAACGTGAAGCAAAAGCTATCGGCCTCTCTAACCCATCAAGGAATTTGTGACAGTACCGCCCCAATGCCGTAGGGAGACGCATCACATGCCAGTCTTATCGGCAGTGATGGGTTATAGTGAGCCAATACTTCCCCTGAAGTGATTAAGTCCTTACTCTTCTGAAAGGCCCGCTTACAGTCATTGCTCCATTTCCATGCCATTCCCGTTCGTAATAGGGCGTTCAGTGGGTGCAGAATTGTGGACAAATTCAGTAAAAACTTTGGTAGTAATTCACCAATCCGAGGAATGACCTCGGTTGCGACACATTTTCAGGCGCTGGGGCCTTAACAACCGCTTCAATTTTGTCCGGGGACTTATGTAACCCCTTTTCATCAATCACGTGGCCACAATACGATATCTGTTTCTTAAAAAAAACTCGCACTTGGGGCTGTTGGCTCGTAGCCCATGTTCCCGTAGTCTAGTGAGCACCTTGTTAAGGTGTTCACTGTCATCTTCACCTGTCACTAGGATGTCGTCCAAGTAACACTGAGTCACCGGAATCCCTTGCAGGACTTGTTCCATCGCTCTTTGCCATATCGCCGGAGCTGATGCTACTCCGAATACCAGTCAATTATACTGGTAAAGACCTTTGAGTGTTTATCGTGAGATACTTCCTAGAGGATTCTTCAACCTCCATCTGCAAATATGCTTGTGCTAAGTCAATTTTAGTAAAACGCTTCCCTCCAGATAGCGAGGCGAAGATATCTTCTATCCTTGGAAGAGGATATTGTACTGTGTGAAGGACAGGGTTCACCATCACCTTGAAGTCCCCACAAATGCGAACCTTCCTTGGCTCCTCAGACTTATTGTTTAACGTTTTCTTCATGACAGGAACAATGGGTGTCGCCCACTCGCTCCAGTCTACCTTCGATAACACGCCTGCCGTCTCCAAATTCTCTAGCTCTGCCTCGACGGCTGGGCGAATTGCATATGGTACCGGTCTTGCTTTGAAAAACTTGGGAATTGCATTCTCCTCTTTTTATCGAGGCAGTTACGCCTTTAAGTGTGCCCAGTTCTTGTTGAAAAACCTCTGGCGTCAGCTAAGATTGTTGACAATCGTCCAGGAGTGACGTCGTCATCCTTTTTACCAGCCACCGTCAGTGCCTGAATGGAGTGCCAGTCTAAACTTATCTTTCTGATCCATTCACGTCCCAATAACGGTGGTCCACCATCTTGCAGAATGTAGAGATACAATTTCCGTATTTTCTTGCCGTTGTATTCGACAGGTACCCTTATTTTCCCTCTGGGGTATACTTTTTGCCCCGTATACGTCCTCAAGACAATGGATGTCTCTCTCAAGGGTATGTGTGAGAATAGTCGCTCATAGTCTCGTCGATTCATGACGGTTAGGGCTGATCCTGTATCCAATTCCATTTTGACTTGAGACCCTGCTATCGTGAGGGTGACCCAAATGGTTCGGTGATCCTCTTTTGCGATTACGTTGTGAATTTTGAGACAGCTTAGTCTCTTGTTCCCGGATTCACTATCGCTCATCTGGTCTTCGGAACTACTGTCCGTCAGCTTTTGTACTTTCCTGTACGGTTCCTTAGTAGCCTTTTTGTTGTCGTTGGTCTTCTTCCCAGACCTGCAAACTCATGCAATGTGTCCCATCTTTCCGCATTGCCTGCATATTTTGTCCTTGGACCAGCAGTCCTTCTGGTCATGGTTAGTTCTGCCGCAGCGATAACATTTTGCAAATTCCCGTGTCATTTCGTGGGTGCCGTATTCCTGTGGCTTTTGTTGTATTTCCGCAGCTCCCCTGGCTGCTGCTTCGTACGATACTGCCACACTGAAAGCCTTATCTAGCGTCAGCTCTTTCTCTGAGAGTAACCTCTTCTGGGTTCCTTCACTCAGGAGTCCACAGACAAATTTGTCCCGTAGTGTATCGGCCAGTCCTGCTCCGAACTGGCAGTGCTTTGCTAGCTTGCGTAATTCCGTAAGGTACTCAGCATTGCTCTCATATTTACGCTGAGTTCTCCTGTGGAATTTAAATCTTTCTGCTATCAGCAGCGGTGCAGGGTTTAGGTGTTCCTGTAGGATAGCAACAATGTCGTTAAAACTCTTCGCCTTCGGTTTGGCTGGAGCAATCAGGTCCCGCAATAGGCCGTACGTTCTTGCGCCCATTAAATTTAGCAGTACCGATGCCTTTTTCTCCTCGGCTATTTCGTTTGCCTCGCAATATACCTTGACTCTTTCCACATACGTGGTCCAGTCCTCTATTGCATTATCAAAGGCAGTGATACAGCTAGTCTTCGGCATCTTGAAAATCTAAAATGGCGCCTCCCGCGTTTTGCCTCCTTCCCCGCTGGATTAAGATGGCGCCTCCCACGCTTGCCGCCTTCCCCGCTGTTGCTAGCGCTGCTTTCCGCGGTTTCCGTTGCAACCTGCAGCCCCTCGCGGCTTCCTGCGCGTTTTTTATATATAGGGGTGGTCACTGCCGGTACTGTAGTCTGAGACCAGTTATTCCCTTAAGGGTACATACACAACAGAACTCTCTCCCACAAAAAGCAGTAGGTGCTAGCTCAATTAATAATTTCAAATCTGAGAGTGGTAGATTTTTGTTGGGTAAGAGTATTAAAGAATATGGAGCCAAGGCGGGCAAATGGAGTTAAGATAGAGATCAGCCATGATCTCATTGAATGGTGCAACAAGCTCGAGGGGCTGAATGGCCTGCTCCTGTCCTATGTTACTATATGTTGTTTTCATACACAGGCCTATTTATGTGTTACATTTTGAATGGCATTATGCACTGGTTTACAGTGCATACTTGGTCGTCTTGGATTATAGAACAGTATTGCTATCATTCTGCTTCAATGTGGAAAGTATATTCTGCATAAATTCAGATCATTTAGGCTTTATTCCTTAATTAATCTAATTCGGTTTACTAGTAAATGGATTTGTAAATGCCAATATTATGATTTCTTCCCTCCATCCTGCCCTACATTGCTTATTTTTCTCCCTCCCCCCACCCCCCAATTTATATTGCAGTGCCAGATACTAGCTCCCACGCCCTGCAGAAACTTTCCAATTTTTATTGTGGAATGATTTCTATAGCAACTGGTGCCAGCAATTTGTTAATACTTAGCTGGTGCTGCTCCTTTCCCATTGACTGGGAAGTCAGTGGTTATGAGCCACCTCATTGATCTGCACAGAGCAAGCCCGAGTGCTTGAACTGCCCCCCGCCCAAAGATAACCAAAACGCAAGACTACGTCTGTCAGCAACCCCTTTTGGTGTTTGTTGCATCCTCAGAAAATTCCAGTAACTTCGTTAGGAGAGACCTGCCTTTTGTAAACCCATGCTGGCTTGAATTAACTCACATAGTTTTATTTGAAGCGTTTGAGTTGCATTCTTCCATAGACTCCAGGGAGAGATAGATTGTAATGGGGGATTAGCCTCATGCCTCTTCACTACCCTGCCTTCAACGCATGAATGTCTCCCATAAGAAGCCTTGTAATTTAGTCATGCTTCCAAACTGTAAGGATAAACATCGGGACTTCCAACAGGCCCGACATTTGGATTTTAGTTGAGTTTAAATGTCGCTGCTGGACCAATATGTACTCTTATCTTAAATTGCCAGAATATTGACACAATCCCCCCCCCCGAACATTTCTCGCTCAATATAGGAAACTCTCTGGTATCCGGGACCGGGATGGTGCCGGTTGATTAAAAATTCTGGATGACAGAGAGGGTTTTCTACCGAGGCTATTTTTTAACAAACAAAGAGTCAGACTCCTGTTATTGAGGTGTTCGGACTTCCGACAGCATCAAGAAGCCAAGTAGTGGCAGTTTGGAGAACTACCCCCACTGACTAACTCAGCCACCGCGGGAGACTCGGACTCTGACTTGGCAACATTTCCGGTTATTGAGGTGTTTTCGGAGTATGAATTTTGCTGGTTAATAAGAGAATTCCGGAAATTTAGGTGCCGTTTAAACGAGAGTTTCCTGTACTTACTTACCTTTTGTGTTGTGACTCAAGATGCTGCTTGCCAATGCAATGCCAGGAACATTATGCCTTTGAATGTGAACACCAGTTAAAACGATGAATGCTTCTAAATTTGAAGTGTCCCCAACTGGAGTAAATGTCTGACTGGTTCACTGGTATTCTCTGCTCATTGGTTTATTGACCTGATGCATGTGATTTGTGAGTACGCATGTGAAATTAGGCTTTTTGCATTCTGCAAGCGACCTAAACCATCCACCCATTAATTAGATTATCACAATTGAATTATATTGCAACACTGTACTGCCTAGAGAAAGAAAATGGCCCAAACTACTTAATATGGAACGAATTGTATTGTGCAGCTGCTGTTGTATGCTATTTGGACATGGAGCTACATGTTACTGACTTGCAATAAGATAATTAAACATTTTGATTTTATATAATATAGTAAACTGACTGAGCAAAAAAACATTTTGTAGACAAAAGTTCACTGAATGCTATGCTGAATTTTTAAAAATTCTTTTCCAGCTTTTGTCAGGAGTGATAAGCCCAAGATGTTCAAGGGTTTGCAGATCAAGGTAATTTTATTTTTAAATTGAAAATTGTGTAAATACGACAGTTTATCCTTTAAGCATGGCTCACTTTTTATAAAGATATAATTGCCGTAGGTTGCCACAGCAGAATGTTCAGTTTTAACATTTATCAGCCAAAAAGTCTGTTTCCAGCCTATCCTTAAAGTAGGATGAATGCCCATCCATCTTAAACTCGGGGGCGCAGTTCCTGTAAACAGGAGCCATTCATTTGCACAGGACTTCTGTTAACTTTTTGGCTAGTACCTAATTAGCAAGTGGAGACAGGACTGGGTAAACATGATTAACAAACAGGGGACTTGAGAGCTGCCAGTGAGTGTCATTGTGGGGCTCTCCTTCAACTTGCTAATACTGTATAATTACTGTTCGTGTGTTTTGATTCCTAACAATGAATTGTTTGTTTTCCGTTGCCAATTCTTGGTGATGGTTGCAAATGTAACAGTTTTTGGAGAAAGTCACGAATAAACAGCTGTGCAAAAGGAATATTTTAATTTTCTAACATTGCTTTGTGGTGACAGCAGCAAACCATAATTAAAATCTGTTTAACCTGTTGCATAAATGTAACATTTGAAAACATTTATTAGAATGCCAAATGTATACATGTGTACATTTTAACAGATCAATCAAATCAACTTTTATTGTCATTGTTAGTGCACAAGTGCAGTACAACGAAATGTAGGCTTGCGGCTCCCGAGAGTGTACAATTTGGATTAGGACACTTAAACATTTCAACATACATTTGTACATATATATTAGCATAAATATGACCATAATAAAGTGCATCGGCAGATGTGCAGGCTTTAGTGTTTATTTGTGGAGTTCAGTAGGATGACAGCCCTGGGAAAGAAGCTGTTCCTAAATCTGGTCGTACGGGTGCGAATGCATCTGTAGCGTCTTCCAGATGGTAGGAGGGCGAACAGACTGTGGCTGGGGTGGGTAGGGTCTTTGATGATGGACCGTGCCCTCCGTAGGCAGCGTTTCTGATATATATGTTCTATGGTCGGTAGCCGGGTGCCGGTAATGCGTTGGGCAGTTTTGACTACCCGCTGCAGGGCTTTCCGGTCATGGGAGCTACAGCTGCCGTACCATACCGTGATGCAGTTTGTCAGGATGCTCTCTATAGTGCAGCGGTAGAAGTTAGAGAGGATCGGGGGTGACAGATTACATCCCTTCAGCCTCCTCAAGAAATATAGGCGCTGCTGGGCCTTCTTCACCAGAGAGGAGGTGTTGAGGGACCAGGAGAGGTCTTCCGTGATGTGGACTCCGAGGAACTTAAAGCTGGCCACCCTTACCACCTCCGCCCCATTGATGTGGATGGGGGTGTGACTTCCGCCTTTGGACTTCCTGAAGTCCACGATTATTTCCTTTGTTTTCTTGGTGTTAAGGGCCAGGTTGTTGTCGGCGCACCACTTCACAAGATGCTGGACCTCCTCCCTGTAGGCTGACTCATCGTTGTTGGTGATCTGGCCTACTACCGTGGTGTCATCTGCAAACTTGATGATGGTGTTGGAACCATTAACAGCCACACAGTCGTGGGTGAAGAGGGAGTAGAGGAGGGGGCTCAGCACACATCCTTGTGGGGCCCCCGTGTTCAGGGTCGGGGGGGGGGGAGGGGAAGGTGTGGTTGCCTAATTTGACAGACTGGGGTCTGTTTGTTAGGAAGTCCAGGGTCCAGTTGCAGAGGGAAGTGTTCAGGCCAAGAGTTTGGAGTTTGGTGGCCAGCTTGTTGGGGACGATAGTGTTGAATGCTGAGCTGTAGTCTATAAACAACATTCTGATGTAGGTCTCCTTACCATCTAGGTGATTCAGTGCCGAGTGTAGAGCAGTTGTGATTGCATCCTCCGTTGATCTGTTTGCCCGATAGGCAAACTGGTGTTGGTCAAGGGAGGCAGGAACACTGGCTTTGATGTGGGCTAAGACCAGTCTCTCGAAACACTTCATTATGATGGGTGTGAGTGCGACAGGTCGATAGTCGTTCAGACACGTCACAGCCGCTTGTTTAGGCACAGGAATGATGGTGGCGGTCTTGAAGCATGTAGGGTCTACTGCCTGGGCCAATGACAGGTTGAAGATGGCGGTGAAGACATCAGCCAGCTGATCACATTCCTTGAGTACCCGTCCAGGGATGCTATCCGGTCCAGTAGCCTTTCGTGTGTTCACTCTGCGTAGAGCGCCCCTTACGTCGGAGGTCGACAGAGTGAGCACCTGGTCTTCCGGGGGTGGCAAGGCTTTGGTAGCCGGCTCCTTGTTGTCCCTGTCGAAGCGAGCGTAGAAGTTGTTAAGCTCCTCCGGAAGGGAGGCGTCGCTGACCGGGGGACTGGTGTTTTTGCCCTTGTAGTCAGTGATGGACTGGATGCCTTGCCACATGCGCCGGGGGTCCGAGTTGTTGCGGAAGTGATCCTCTATCCGCAGTGTCTGTTTCCATTTGGCAGTCCTGATACCCTTTTTTAGGTTGGTCCTAGCTGCTCTGTAAACCGCCGCGTCGTCCGATTTTAAATGCTGCGTCGCGTGCTTTCAACAGTGAGCGGACCTCTCCGTTCATCCAGGGTTTCTGGTTGGGGTATGACCTGATATTTTTGTGGGTCATGACGACCTCGACGCAGCTGTTGATGTAGAATAGCACTGTGGATGCGTATTCCTCGATGTCATTGTGGGCAAACATGCCCCAATCAGTGCGTTCGAAGCAATCCTGAAGCTCCGATACTGCCCCCTCTGGCCATACTTTCACTGTTCTCTCTCTTTTGATGAGCGGTTTGTATGCCGGGGCTAGAAACAGGGAGAGGTGGTCAGACTTCCCAAGATGTGAAGAGGACAGATAGGAATATGTGCAAATGACCGCTTTATGCTTTGCAATTACTGCTTCTCTGCAGAAACCCTAACCTTGAGTCTCGATGGTCAAGCGCTTTGAACTGTGACTCAGAATCATACAGCACAGAAGGAGACCATTCAGCCTCTTTGAAAGAGCTATCCAATTAGTCCCACTCTTTTGGATGATCAGCCATGATCACATTGAATGGCGGAGCAGGCTTGAGGGGCCGAATGGCCTATTCCTGCACCTATCTTCTATGTTTCACTCCTCTGTTCTTTCCCCATAACCCTGCAATTTTTTCCTTTTCACGTATATATCCAATTCCCTTTTGAAAGTTATTATTGAATCTGTTTCTACCATCCTTTCAGGCAGTGTATTCCAGATCATCATAACTCGCTGTGGTTTTTATATTCAAAAATGTAATTCTCTTCATCTCCACCTAGCTTTTTTGCCAATTATAGTAAATCTTTGTGCTTTGGTTACTGACCTTCCTGCCAGTGGAAACAGTTTCTCCCTATCCACTCTATCAAAGCCCCTCAATTGTGAACACCTCTATTTAATTCCCCCTTAACCTCCTCTGCTCTAAGGAGAACAATCACAGCTTCTCCAGTCTCTCCATATAACTGAAGTCCCTCATCCCTGAACCATTCTGGTAAATCTCCTTTGCACCCTCTCCAAGGCTTTGACATCCTTCTTTCTTTCTTTTGATGGCCTCAGATTTGTACTCTGCTCATTTAGCAATATAGCCAGTCATTCATTTTTGTTCTGTTAATTGCTGCTCAGCAATAACTGGACATGGTCAATGTTGAGTCGATCTCTTTCAGCCTCATCCCTAGCTGGATCAATAATTGTATTTACCTGTATTGAATTTTATCTGCTGTAGTTCGGTCCACTCGCAAATATTGTATTTGCTCTTCTATAATTCCACAGCTGCTCCAACAGACTCTACCTCCTCCTCCCCACCGCCTCCGACAGCATTTAGTATCATCTGCAAATATCCTTCCTTCCTTCCCCCTCTCTCTCTCTCTCTCTTTCTCTCTTTCTTTCTCTCTCTCTCTCTCTCTCTCCCTTCCTCCTTTCCCTCCCCTCTCTCACTCTCTCTACCTTCCTTCTTTCCCTCCCCTCACTCACTCTCTCTACCTTCCTTCTTTCCCTCCCCTCACTCACTCTCTCTACCTTCCTTCCTCTCTCTGTCTACCTTCCTCTCTCTACCTTCCATCCTTCCTCTCTCTCTCACTCTCTCTCTCTCTCTCTCTCTCTCTCCCCCCCCTCCCCCCCTCTCTCTCCTACCTTCCTTCCTTCCTACCTTCCTTTCTCTTTCTCTCTCTACAAAGAAGGTTCACTCGGTTAATCCCGGGGATGAGGGGATGGACATATGAGGAGAGGTTGAGTAGATTGGGACTCTACTCATTGGAGTTCAGAAGAATGAGAGGCGATCTTATTGAAACATATAAGATTGTGAAGGGGTTGGATCGGGTGGATGCGGGGAGGATGTTCCCGATGATGGGTGAAACTAGAACTAGGGGGCATAGTCTTAGAATAAGGGGCTGCTCTTTCAAAACTGAGATGAGGAGGAACTACTTCACTCAGAGGGTGGTAGGTCCATGGAATATGCTGCCCCAAAAAGCTGTAGAAGCTACATCATTACATAAATTTAAAACAGAAATAGACAGTTTCCTAGAAGTAAAGGGAATTAAGGGTTACGGGGAGCGGGCAGGAATTTGGACATGAGTCTAGGTTCGGATCGGTCATGGCCCTGTGGGTAGCGGAGCGGGCCCAGGGGCCGTGTAGCCTGATCCTGCTCCTATTTCGTGTGTCTAATTCTGTTAGATTCAGGAGATGGTTCTGTGATAGTAGATTGGCGGTTAGGATCAGATCAGCCATGATCTTATTGAATGGCGGAGCAGGCTCGAGGGGCCGATTGGCCTACTCCTCCTATTTCTTATGTTCTTCCTTCCTTCCTTCCCCCTCTCTCCTTCCTTCCCCCTTCCAGTTTTATGTAGGACACCCACTGCCTTACACAAGTGAAAATTTATCAAAGGCTTTTTCAAGTTTACATATATTGTATCATAAGGCTTTCCACTTGGAATGTCGCTTCCTCAAAAAACACAAGTACCTTAGCCTGGCAACATAGAAACATAGAAGATAGGAGCAGGAGTAGGCCATTCGGCCCCTCGAGCCTGCTCCGCCATTAAGTGAGATCATGGCTGATCATCCAAATTCAGTACCCTGTTCCTGCCTTCTCTCCATATCCCTTGATCCCTTTAGCCTTAAGAAATATATCCAACTCCTTCTTGGAATATATTTAATGAATTGGCCTCTACTGCCGCCTTTGGTAGAGAATTCCACAGGTTCACCACTCTCTGGGTGAAGAAATTCCTCCTCATCTCTGTCCTAAATGGCTTATCCCTTAGACTGTGACCCCTGGTTCTGGACTCCCCGACCATCGGGAACATCCTTCCTGCATCTAGTCTGTCTAGTCCTGTTAGAATTTTATAAGTTTCAATGAGATCCCCTCTCATTCTTCTAAACTCCAGCGAGTACAAGCCCAATCGACCCAATCTCTCCTCATACGTCATTCCTGCCATCCCAGGTATCAGCCTGGTGAATCTTCGCTGCACTCCTTCCATGGCAAGAACATCCTTCCGCAGATAAGGTGACCAAAACTGCACACAATACTCAAGGTGTGGTCTCGCCAAGGTCCTGTACAACTGCAGCAAGACATCCTTGTTCCTGTACTCAAACCCTCTCACTACGAAGGCCAACATACCATTTGCCTTCTTAACCGCCTGCTGCACCTGCATGCTTACCTTCAGCGACTGGTGCACAAGGACATCCAGTTCTCGTTGCACTTCCCCCTTCTCCCAATCTATTGCCATTCAGATAATAATCTGCCTTCCTGTTTTTGACACCAAAGTGGATAACCTCGCATTTATCCACGTTATATTGCATCTGCCATGCTTCTGCCCAATCACCCAACCTGTCCAAATCATCCTGTAGTTTCTCGGCATCCTCCTCACAGCACACACACCCACCCAGCTTTGTGTCGTCTGCAAACTTGGAGATATTACATCTAGTTCCCTCGTCCAGATCATTAATATATATTGTGAATAGCTGGGGTCCAAGGACGGATCCCTGCGGTACCCCACTAGTCACTGCCTGCCACGCGGGGAAAAAGACCCGTTTATTCCAACTCTTTGCTTTCTGTCTGCCAACCAGTTCTCTATCCAAGTCAATATCTTGCCCCCAATCACTTTATACGCTAATCTCTTATGCGGGACCTTATCGAAAGCCACTTGAAAGTCCAAATACACCACATCCACTGGTTCTCCCTTATCTATTTTACCAGTTACATCCTCAAAAAATTCCAGTAGATTAGTCAAGCACGATTTACCTTCTTTTGTAAATCCATGTTGACTTTGTTCGATCCGGTCACTGTTTTCCAAGTGCTCTGCTATTACATCTTTTATAATGGACTCTAGCAAGAGGCAATATATGTTGAACAACGTAGACAAAAACAGTACAATACAAGACAGATGAAAAAACAACAGAAAATGCTGGAAACACTTAGCAGGCCAGGCAGCATCCGTGGAGAGAGAAACAGAGTTAACGTTTCAGGTCTGGGACCCTTCATCAGAACTGGAAAAAGCTGGAGATGTAACAGATATTAAGCAGGTGCAGAGACAGGGGATGGGGTGTTATGAGGGGAGGAAGGTATTGAAAGAACATACTGTACTTTTGTAAGAGGCAGGAAAGATAAAATGTTGCAAATGGGAATGGCAAAAATCATACAGCATGAAAAATGGGGGCAGGGATTATTGTCTGAAATTGTTGAACTCGATGTTGAGTCCAGAAGGCTGTAAAGTGCCTAATCGAAAGATGAGGTGCTGTTCCTCGAGCTTACGTTGAGCTTCATTGGAACAGTGTAATAGCCCGAGGACAGAGAGATCAGAGTGGGAGTGAAGCAGAGAATTAAAGTGACAGGCGACCGGAAGCTCAAGGTCACCCTTACGGACTGAACGGAGGTGTTCCGCAAAGCAATCGCCCAATCTGCGTTTGGTCTCCCCAATGTAGAGGAGACCGCATCGTGAGCAGCGAATACAGTATATTAAATTGCAAGAAGTACAAGTAAATCGCTGTTTCACCTGAAAGGTGTTTGGGGCCCTGGACAGTGGGAAGGGAGGAGGTAAATGGGCATGTGTTGCATCTCCTGCGCTTGCATGGGAAGGTGCCAGGCAAAGGAGAAGGGCTGTTAGGGGTGATTGAGGAGTGGACCAGGGTGTCGCGGAGGGAGCGGTCCCTTCGGAATGCTGAAAGGGGAGGTGAGGGGAAGAAGTGTTTGGTGGTGGGATCACGTTGGAAATGGCGGAGGATGATACGTTGAATGTGGAGGCTGGTGGGGTGAAAGGTGAGGACAAGGGGAACCCTGTCGTGGTTCTGGGAGGGAGGGGAAGGGGTGAGAGCAGAAGTGCGGGAAATAGAACGGACACGGTCAAGGGCCGTGTCAACCACTGTCGAGGGGAATCTGCTTAATATCTGTTACATCTTCAGCTTTTTCCAGTTCTGATGAAGGGTCCCAGACCTGAAACGTTAACCCTGTTTCTCTCTCCACGGATGCTGCCTGGCCTGCTGAGTATTTCCAGCATTTTCTGTTGTTACTTCAGATTTCCAGCATCCGCAGTATTTTGCTACAAGACAGATGAAGTTGTGACCAAACTGTCACAAAGCTGATCCCGAGTGTCAAAGTTATGAGGAAAGACTGGAGAAATGTTGGCGCTTCAACCTTGAAATGAGATATTTGAGAGTTGATAAGGGAATGGAAAATGTAAATCCAGAATATTTATTTAAATTAAATTGTGATATCCGGGCAAAGGGTCACTGGTTTAAACTAGTGAAAGATAGAAGACTGATATTAGGAAACTCTTCTTTGCACAGAGACTGATTAATACATGGAATAGACTTCCAGGTAGAGCAATGGAGGCAAAAATCTTGGAACCATTTAAGAAACAATTGGGTGTTGCATTTGGGGACTTTCATTTCTGGGTGAATGAAGGCTGAATGGCCTTTCTAATCCATAATCTTTTTTGATCTTTGATCTACAACTTTTTCATGTCTGGACATTTGTTTGTTTGAGCGCTTTTAAGCCCTAGCGTGTCCATCAAAATCATTAGGCTGGATTTTCGTGGGGGCAGTGGCTCCGATGCGGTTGGGAGAACGACTTTAACGGCGAGGCCTGGTTTGCATCTGAAACCTCTGTTTCCCACCCGCAGCTGGAGAGGCTGGCTGGCTCCAGGCGGGTAGACCTTCGGCACTCAACAGCACAGGAGGGAGAGAGGGAGGGATTGGGTGGGGACCAGTGCCGACCTCTGGAGGATCAGGCGGGGGGTGGGGTGGTGGACAAGGAATATCAGGGCCTCTGGAGGATCGGTTGGAGGGTGTTGGGTAAGAGAAGGAAGATCAGAAGATCGGGAGGGAGAGGAAGATTGGGGCCAGCCTCCGGATGATAGGGGGGGGAGAGATGGGGCAGTGAAGATCGGGGCCAGCCACCAGAGGATCATTAAAATATTCAAATTGACATCCTGCCTCCTGGCAGCGGGTTGGCTGCCCGCCTCTGTTGAAACCGGAAGTGGGCGGTTTGGAGGCAGGTTCAGGTCAGAATTCCGATTTTTAACAATTTAAACCCCCCCAACGCTCCAACCCCACCTTTTTTTTTAGATTAAAATTCCCCCCATTAAGTTTATTTGTAGCACTTTTCCTGATTGGTAGCATGCCACTAATGTCCTCTGTAGTGGCTATTTCCAGGAGATAATCATTTTGTATATCTTAACGTTTTTGTTCACCTTCTGTTTCAATCCAATTTGCATCCTCAAGGAATTTCAATTCTTTTTTGATAACTCTCCTGTTATGATACTGGAAGAGTTTCTTGCTTTTATAGCCTTTCTAGTTCCATCTTTGCCCCACAGTCTATTTTGCAGGTTCCTGTATTATTCCCACTGGTTTCCCTCATTCTTCTCCCTACAGGCTTTGTAGACTTTTTAATTGGTTCTCTCTGTATTGTTTCAATAATTCATTTACTAATTTCTTTAATATATATCTACTAGTCTTTGGTATATAATTATCCTGTCTGCTGACTCAACATTTTTGTACATTAAAGGTGCTATATAAATGCATTGATTTGTTGAAGCACTTCCTTCAGTATTTTGACAATGGGCCTTTTAAAGTTGTATACTTGAGTGCTGATTTACAATATTGGTTTATTCCAGATCAGGTCCAATTTAATGATCTGGACAATAACAACCGTAACATCATTTAAATTAGACATGATCTGGAATACACTAATATTGTAAATGAGTCATTGCTGTCCAGGGATGACACTGATTCCATTCATAGTGTCCTATCTGGGTTACTTCCTGAGCATGCCCCCATCTTGCATGTTTCTGAGATTCCCTATAACTTAATAGTTCCCTGTTGCCAAAACACTACAAGTTCAGTCATCTTGATAAAAATGCTCCTAGCATTTCTATACATGCACCTTCATTGGCTACCCTTATTCTTCACAGCATTCCTTTCCTTATCTGGTTGCCTTTCTTCTGGTTTTGTTTATCCCTTGCCTTACTAGTTTAAATCTCTCCCACTGTCCTATTTACCGTCTCTGCAATGTAATCTGAACTGTAAAGTCCACAATTGGCAGAGAGATCTCGAGGGGTATACATACAGATCTTTAAAAGCAGCTTTGCGTGGAAAAAGCCGTGAAAAGGGCAAATGAGATTCTTGACTTTTTTTTAAAAAGCCCCTAGATTTTTTACAAAATATTATTTAGGCACTCCATTGTAGAAAGGATATTGGAGCCTCAGAAAAGGGTCAATGTAAATTTACTGGCTGATGGGATTAAAAGGATATAGTATCATGGGAGATTTCAAAATTTAGGACTGTTCACTGGAGCAAAGAAGGTTGAAGGAGAATCTAAAAGTATACAAAGGTCAGATATGGTAAATAGTGAGAGATTAGGCAGAAGATCAGCCATGATCTCATTGAATGGTGGAGCAGGCTCAAAGGGCCGAATGGCCTACTCCTGCTCATTTCTTCTTATTACCAGTGAATATAAACTTAGAATTAGTACTAAAAACTTAATGGAAGTTGGGAAACATTTTTTAGCACAAAATGTTATTAAAATATGGATTGTATTACTGTAAGTGGCTATTAAAGCTGAGTCAATCACAGATGATGAGGTAATTAGATAAGTACTTGAAGAAACCTATTAAAGAATATTGGAAAAAAGCAGGTAAATGGGATTCGATGAATGGTTACAATATGAAGCCAGCACATGCATGAAAGGGCTGCCACCTGTATGAAATTTCTATGATTGTATATTTGCTAACTCTTTCCTTAAGCCAATGTGTGTGGTTGTGGGACATTGTGCGAGATGGGTTTGTGGCAAAGAGGCAATGGTAGCAAGAAGGAAAGGCTCTTGTACCCTGGGAGGGGACTCTGCCTCATGGTGGGCAAATCTCTTCCCACAGCCTGTTACATGAGGATTAAGCAATTGGTGACTAGCAACCCTAGCACATGGCTTTGGAGTGGTATATTCTAGTACGTCAAAAAAGTGGGGACATTGCAAGCTGCCCTGCATGAGTTCTTTCACCACATTGAGGGTGGACGTCTGTCATGTAACTGAACGCAAAAACTGGGTGGTGCAGTGTGTTAGCCACTGGCCTTTCTCCTCTCCGACCTGGGTTCAAATCTAACCAGATTGCTGGGATGAAATTCTTCTGGCTGGCTGTAAAGATTTTCTGTGAAATAAGTTTGGGTGGTCTTAATCCAATTTGCAGTAGGCGTGAGCCTATAACGCAACTGCCCCTAACTGGCAATTTCACTCTGAGGCCACTGGATGGCTGGCATTGGAAATTGTGCTGATGGGGGTGCTCTTGATGTTGGGGCTGAAGTAGAGAGAAAGTTTTACTGTGCCTCTATCTCTGACCTGATGCTGACATGGGGTACCTGAAATGATCAGACTTCCATCCTTCAGCATGAACCTTTCTCGCAAAAAGAAAATTATTAACAAAATAAACTGATGAGAAAATTCAAACTTGGGACAATAGCCAATTTGGTGCCATTTATAAAAAAAAAAAAAAAAATAAGACCACCTCATTATCCAATTTCCACAGAGTGACAAATGCCTTTGTATAGGAAACTTTGTGATATCCGGCACCGACGGGACCGAGCTGTTGCCGTCCCATCAAAACTGCCAGACAAACCAGCGCTAATGTTGAAACATACGGAGCTTTTGAGCTCCGTATCTAGCAACAAACCCTGTTGCTTCTAAACAGTCGGCCGTAGCTTGCAAGCGTCTCTGTAGCTAAGCAACAGCTTTAGCTAGACCTTGCAGAGCCTGACTGGTGGGGGAAAAAAGTAACAAAAAGAAAAAAAACTTACTGAACCGACTCCTGAATTTTGCCGGTGGATCGAGCATTCCGGACAGTTAACCTCCAGATAAACCAAAGTTTCCTGTATTGCACCCTTTTCTAGCCAGCTAGAAAACGGGTCTGCATCTTGCTGTCCACGTGTTTCATTTTAGATTGGTGTCGAGCCATTTATTGACTGTTAGTCTTCGATTCATAGAAACATAGAAGATAGGAGCAGGAGTCGGCCATTCGGCCCCTTGAGCCTGCTCCGCCATTCAATGAGATCATGGCTGATCATCCAAATTCAGTACCCTGTCCCTGCTTTCTCCCCATATCCCTTGATCCCTTTAGCCTTAAGAAAGATACCCAATTCCTTCTTGAATATATTTAATGAATTGGCATCTACTGCCTTCTGTGGTAGAGAATTCCACAGGTTCACCACTCTCTGGGTGAAGAAATTCCTCTTCATCTCTGTCCTAAATGGCTTACCCCTTATCCTTAGACTGTGACCCCTGATTCTGGACTCCCCGACCATCGGGGACATCCATCCTGCATCTAGTCTGTCTAATCCTGTCAGAATGTTATAAGTTTCAATGAGATCCCCTCTCATTCTTCTAAACTCCAGCGAGTATAAGCCCAATCGACCCAATCTCTCCTCATCCGTCATTCCTGCCATCCCAGGTATCAGTCTGGTGAATCTTCGCTGCACTCCCTCCATGGCAAGAACAGCCTCAGATAAGGCGACCAAAACTGCACACAATACTCAAGATGTGGTTACAATTGCACCTGCCATTACTTCCCCATCTCAATGGAACTCTTCTTTATTGCATCGTTCTAATTTCCCTCTACATTGCTTTCTGGATTGATCGAGGCTGTAAGCATATATCACAAATTGTGGTGATTTCTTTTGGAGGTTGGTCTGTATTTGATGGACTCCACGTGTGGAAAATTAAGTGCTCCTTCTGACTGGAATAGGCAAACGTCTTTGCAGTATAGCCTTCCTTTTATAAAGTACAGTTGATGGCAGCAGGAGGAAGAGGTTGTTCACCTTGGGTCCACTTCTGAATCCTCGGGTCAGGGCTCTACTGTTTGGGATTCAGATTGGACCGTGCATCGCTGCCGGGTTATTGCATGGAATAGCGCGTCCCATTCCTTTGTCCAATTCCTACTCCAGTTATATAGATAGAAACAGGACCCCTGTATGGGATGTTAAATGTATTTCTCTCTATTGGTTACACAATTTGTAAACCTATTACATTTTCCTGAAAAATGTTTAGATGTAAAATGCGTTCATGTTTAATTTTTGTGCCAATGCAAAGTAATGTTTTTTTTTTTAAAAAGCATCCCATAAAATTACAGACAAGAACTACTACATTTTAAATAAAATTGCAGGACTGTAATGCCAAAAAATGAGGTCTACTACAATGGGCAAATGTGCCCACTTGTTCTTTCTACCCCACGTACCCAGATGCCACTAAAGTCCAAATATGGAGCTCCACAGCATGACTGGTGGAAGTGGCAGGTTTGTTGATTGCACAAAACATGTTCCTAATGTCGCCGATCCTCCTTACAATTTCAGATATTGAAGTGCGTGAGGCATACTTTGGGGAAAACTAAAATCCCATGAATACCTAAGCATAATGCAGGATATCGACTGCACACATTTAAACTTCCCCTGCGATTGTAGTAATTCTTTTGTCAATCTTTCTACCAAGAAGTTTTTTTTATAATCAATACTATAGAACCATCACATTATTATAGTGCCTTTAGCTGCACAAACCTGTTGGGTGTTGACGACACTACTATATACTTGAAAAGAAAAGAATTGCAGGGCTATGGGGAAAGAGTGGGACTAATTGGATGGCTCTTTCAAAGAGCGGGCACAGGCACATTGGGCTGAATGGCCTCCTTCTGTGCTGGAAGATTCTGTGATTCTTTGAAAGTGGCTGAACCTTTTCTGACCGCAGTAAACCATTGTAGATAGGTTGAATGGCCTCCTCCTCATATAACCATAGAATGATTGTCCACCTTCTGTGCTGTGTCAGCCCATTGTGCCTATGCTGGCTCTTTGGTAGAACTATCTAATTAGTCCTACTCTTTCCCCATAGCCCTGTCATTTATTTTCCCTTCAAATATTTATCCAATTCCCTTTTGAACGTTACTATTGAATCTGCTTCCACCATCCTTTCAGGCAGCACATTCCAGATCACAACAACTCGCTGCTTAATTTTTTTTTCCCTCCGTCACTTCTGGTGCTTTTGCCAATCATCTTAAATCTGTGTCCTCTGCTACTGACCCTTCTGCCACTGGAAACAGTTGCTCGTTATTTACTCTATCAAAACAGTTCATGCTTTTGAACACCCTCAGATCTCCTCTTAACCTTCTCTGCTCTAAGGAGAACAATCCCAGCTTCTCCAGTCTCAACATAACAGGTCCCTCATCCCTGGTACCATTCGAGTAAATCTATTTTTTTTTTTATTCGTTCACGGGATGTGGGCGTCGCTGGCAAGGCCGGCATTTATTGCCCATTTATTCTGCACCCTCTTTGAGGCATTGACATCCTTCCTAAAGTGTGGTGCCCAGAATTGAACATGCTGCTCTAGCTGAGGCCTAACCAGTGTTTTATAAAGATTTAGCATAACATTCTTTTGTACTCTATGCCTCTATTGTAAAGCCAATGATCTCGATCTTTTTTAGCAGCTTTCTCAACTTGTCCTTCCACCTTCAAAGATGTGTACAAGCACCCCCAGGTCTCTCTGTTCCTGCACCCCCTTTAAAATTATACCATTTAGTTTATATTGCCTCTCCTCATTCTTCCTACCGAAATATATCACTTTGCATTTCTGTGTTAAATTTAATCTGCCATGTGTCTGCCCATTTCATCAATCAGTCTATGTCCTCCTGAAGTCTGTTACTATCCTGCTCATTGCTTACTACATTTTCGAGTTTCATATAATCTGCAAACTTTGAAATGATGCCCTATATACCCAAGTCCAGATCATTAAGATGTATATCAAAAAGAGCAGTGGTCCCAATACAGACCCCTGGGGAACACCACTGTATACTTCCCTCCAGTCTGAAAAACAAGTTACTTTATCGTGTTTGTGAAACACGATTTGCCTTTAACAAATCCGTGCTGACTTTTATTTATTAGCACATACTTTTCCAAGTGCCAATTAATTTTGTCCCAGATTATTGTCTCTAAAAGTTTCCCCACCACTACCAGGACTCTAACCTATCACCATCGGTTCAGCATGTCCGCGCGCTGTTATGATGCAGGCATGTACAGTGCATCGTACCACTCGGCATCTGCTCAGGTTCCCAATCTGGAATTATTTTTTTAATTGAAGAATCTCCCAAACTGTGCAGTACCGCCACTCTCCTGTAGACCAATTGGAGGCACATTTGCAAATTAGGGATGGGCACTAAATGCAGGCCTAGCCAGCGATGCCCACATCCCATCAATGAATTTAATTAAAAAGTCACTACAGTATAAAGGCAGGAGACTGATGCACAGTGTAGGTTTTGGGATCGAAGGTATGCAAATGTAAAAGCACCTTGAGCCATTGGGCCCTTAAAAGATTTACAACAACTTGTATTTTGTTGTTGTTGCATTTATATAGCGCCTTTAATGTAGCAAAACGTCCCAAGGCGCTTCATAGGAGTGTTATGGAACAAGATTTGACAACGTGCCACATATTAGGGTATTGGTCAAAGAGATCGGTTTTAAGGAGCATCATAAAGGAGGAGAGGCGGAGAGGTTTAGGGAGGGAATTCCAGAACTTAGAGCCTCGGCAGATAGAAACATGAACGCCAGTGGTGGAGCAATTAAAATCAGGGATGCGTACTAAATGCCCAAAATGGGAATCCCTAGGAGTATCCATTATCCTTTTGTTATGCCCTTGTCCCCAACCCACATGCACGTGTATTGGCACAAACTATCTGGGTCCTCCACAGGCCACCCAGTCACTCACTAATTTTCAATTTTTTGTTATGTATGTTGTGTATTGAAGACATAATGTAACATGTTTATGTATGGCATTGAGCTGTTTTGCATATATGCAGGAGTTGGATTATCACCACCACCAGTGGAACAGTTCCATAGCTTTGGCAATGTGATTTTCACGTTGGTGAAAATCTCAGAGGAGGAAAAATGTAGAGGTTCCTTCCACGGCAACTCTTGCACTGTTGTTTTAGAATTATTTTTTGAGATGTTTGGTATCTTTCCACTTTTTTTCAAACTTAGTACAGCATTAAGCTTTTCTGAAGCTCAACGGCATTGGCATAAATTAGCAGCCTTTTGCACTAATTCTGGATATGGTCAATGAGTTAATTGGCTCCTCTCCCACTGTCTTAAGTTCACCCATCCTGGTTGCAGAGGTGGAGTTACCACGTTGCCCTAGATGTTCCTCCTTGTTTTATATGGAGTATTTGAGTTTCTTGACTCCCACAAGTTATTTATCTGACTTTAAAAGTGACTGCGCACTTAAATAAAAAGTGGCCAATGCACCAGCGCCTTGTGTAAATGGAAATTGGAAAAATTGGTCTTTGGGCTCAACAAACAGGCTGCTTCACCTCATTCGATGTCACAGGAGTCCCATAATATACATGTTTAATTGCAGTTTCTCGAATGTAATTTCCATACTCCTAGATGCCTTGTGTTTTCTAAGATAAAAATGGAAGCCAATCTACTTGATATACACGGAGCAACCCCGTTGGTATTTAATCATAAATAGTGTGGCATTCGCTAGTAAACTACTATTTAAAATTCAGGGTTTTATTTCCTGTATGAGAAATTGCTTCAGTAATTGTAACTTTAGCAATACTACCTGCTACCAGTTTGACAGGGATGGGGGGGAGGAATAGAAAGCACATAAATTGCCTTGGTAGTGAATTGAAGGAGCTGGCACAGCAAGATAATGCTAATTATTGCAGTAAAAAACACTTGGCCAGAGCTGTCATGGAGAAATTGATGCTGAATCACGGTGCAGTTGTAAAATTGCTTCATTATGATGTTGGCTTCTCATTTCAACAATCAGTAAACTTAGAAACCAATACCATTTTTATAAAACACCTTTATTCTTCTAATTGTAGGAAACGGCCTGGGAAAAACTGTTTGTAAAACATTATCTGTATCTTCGCCCTTGTAGAAGCAGCAGTAAAAAAATTCAATACAAGTACACGTTTGTGCAGTGGCCCCTTATCCAACTTCAATTCATTTTGAATAAGAGAAAAAAAATAGCATTTTGTGTAGGCCTGTTTAAAGCGGTTATTTACAGTACATAATTTAACAGTTATATATTTTCTTTTGCTTTCCTAGTATGTGCGTGGCTCTGACCCTGTGCTAAAGCTGTTGGACGACAAAGGGAACATTGCAGAAGAGTTGAGCATCCTCAAATGGAACACAGATAGTGTGGAAGAATTCCTCAGTGAAAAGTTAGAACGTTTGTAAATTACATGGCATAATTCTTGCAGTTGGCCAAGTTACCATTTGTATACAGTGCCCTGCTAATATCTGGAAAACTCCCATGTCATGACACACACTGATCAATATAGATATCATGTTAAATTTTGCAATGCACTGAACTGTTGGTATTAGAAATAGATTTATTACCATAACCATCAATAGAATTATCAGGAATTGGCCAGTCCATTGAGTCACACATCACCATTTTATGATTGAAAATGTTGTTTTTCTTTGAAACAAATTTAGATGTACTGTATAATTTCACTTCCTTGAATCCATTATACAATTTTCTATTGAATGTAGATGGCTTTTGTTGGTTGTACTTTATAGATAGTGCCTGCTATTTACTGTGGTGGACGTGATGCATTAAAGAGTTGCACTTTTGTGAAGGCTGCACAGAAAACCTTTTACAGATATGTATAGCCTGATGTCTTGTGCACTTACTGGTGTTTCTGCTCTGCTGTATTAGAAGTGGGTTAGAAAGATGGCATTGTTTGAATTTGGAATAATAAAAGTTATTTCTGAAGCATTTTGTTTGGAATTTCTTTTGTTAATGGAAGTTGTCTATCAGTGTTGTTTTTGCAGAGCTAATTTGTTACGGTTTTTTTCTGTAGCTCTGCTGGACTGCAATTTGGCATAACAGTTTAACTGACAATGTCTTGACAACTACTATTGTATATCCAGAATAGGGTTGCAAAGGGGTGGAAAGTTTCTGGTAAATTTCTGGAAATTTTCCACGGGAAGTTTAGCTTGGGAATTTTGGGAATTTTGCCCAAAAAAGCACATGCTAGCATAATATTGTTTTTTTTTGTATTTCTTTATTTTCCACAGGTCCTCTCTTAAAATTACTAACAGAGATGGAATCTTAATTATTAAGGAATTTCTTAATCAATATATGTTTATCTTCTTACTTGGCTTGTTCTAATAATTACAAGTTTTGTGTGTGACTGTGAACAAATGTGTCCTGATTGGTTGGATGAGCGATTAACTCCCTCTATTTGTAATATTTGCATATCGAATTGTGATTGGCCTGCAGGCATTTGTAAGACTGCTATAGTTTTTTTAAGATCCAGGTTAGGGGTCCTGAGGGAAGTCATTTTGTTTTCTGCTGATGTTGTGATGATGCAGTAAGTAAATCAGACTTTATACCAAATAAACCAGTTACTTGTTGAACTCTGTTGTCCTTCAATTTAAAATATACAAAATAATACACTATTGGTGATGTAGTGTCGTGTGTGTACAGGTCATGCTTCCATCACATGGAGCATCAGCAAAAATGTACTCACCCTGTTGCAATCGTGCTGATCGACCGCAGTTCGACACAGAGATGACTGCCCTTTATTTCTCTGCATAGAACAATGCCACGTTTACCGTCGGATGTGTGGAAGCATTTTACCACAGGCATTAAAGATGGAAAGACTGTGTACATGTGCAAACACTGTAGAAAGCCATATGTAAAGAATGCCACAAAGATGCAGCAGCATTTATCCAAATGCAACAACTTCACTCAAAGCTCACAGCAGTCAGCCCAGAGTTCCTCTGCTTCCATTCAAGAAGATGATGGTTCTCATTCAGCATCAGGCTCCTTATCATCAGCAACTCCTGGCCCACTTGGAAAGTTCTTTGATACAATGGATAACCATAGCCAGAAGAATGCAGATGAGTGCCTTGCTTGAGCTGTATATGCAACAGGCTCACCCCTCATGCTCACAGCCAATGTGTACTGGAAGAGATTTTTCAATGTTATTCGCCCTGCATACTGTCCTCCCACCAGACATGCTTTGTCTACTTATTTGCTGGAGGCTGAGTATAACAGAGTCCAAGGAAAGCTCAAAGAAACGATAGCGATGGCAGACTGTGTTGCAGTTATCTCAGATGGGTGGTCAAATGTACGAGGGGAGGGCATCATAAACGACATCATCTCCACTCCTCTCCCAGTGTTCTTCAAGAGCACAGACACGAAGGACAACAGGCACATACATTGCTGATGAGCTGAAAGCGGTCATCAACGATCTTGGATCACAAAAGGTCTTTGCAGTAGTTACTGACAATGCTGCGAATATGAAGGCTGCTTGGGCTCAAGTGGAGGAGGCCTACCCTCATATTACGTCTATTGGGTGCGCAGCTCATGGGCTTAACCTGCTCCTCAAGGACATCATGGGTTTGAGAACCATGGAAGCACTGTACAAGAGAGCCAAGCAAGTTGTTAAGTATGTCAGGGGAAAACAGGTAGTTGCAGCAACCTACAACTCCAAGCAAATGACAAAGAACAAGAACACACTGAAGCTGCCCAACAACACTAGATGGGGTGGTGTTGTCATAATGTACAACAGCCTTCTGGAGGGTAAGGAGTCGCTGCAAGAAATGGCAATATCCCAGTCTGGGGATATGGAAACCACCATCAAGAAAATACTGCTGGATGATGTGTTTTGGGAGAGTGTGGTTAGCAGCCTTAAATTACTCTCACCAGTAGCATCTGCAATTGCTCAGATTGAAGGAGATGACGCTGTCTTGTCAGATGTTCTCCGGCTTTTTACTGATTTAAAAGAACAAATCAGCATTGCCCTACCCACATCCCTGCTGCTCAAAGCAGAGGAGAAGGCAATTGTTCAATTCATACAGACGCGTCAAGAATTTTGTGTCAAGCCGATTCATGCTGCAGCATACATGCTGGACCCAAAGCATGTTGGGAGACCAATACTTTCTGGAGAACAGATCAACAGCGCTTAGTGTGATTTCTACCCTCTCACACCATCTCAATCTGGATGTGGGCAAAGTTCTCTACCAAGCAAGGTCTTTGGAATGGGGATGGGATATGGGAATCATGCAAGCATATCAGTGCACATACCTGGTGGAAGGGACTTTGTGCATCTGAGACCCTGTCACCTATTGCATCGGTGATACTCCAAATCCCACCTTCATCAGCGGCCTCTGAACGAAACTGGTCACTTTTGGGGAATACGCATACAAAGGTGCGCAACAGGCTGACTAACGAGAGTGGAGAAACTGGTGGCTATCCGGGCGAACCTACAACTTATTGAGCCAGATACAGAAGTGTCCACCACACAGCTAGACACTGACACAGAGGAGGAAATGGACACGTCAGAGCCAGAGTCAGAGAATCAGGAGGAACAATGAGGAGTAGAAGACTCATGAGTAGAAGACTCAAAGGGACAAAATAAGGACAAATTACAGGCTAAATAAGCTGACGCTCTTTTTATCTTATTTTAGATGGGTCTTTTTTGTGGGGGTTCAATAAAGTTCAAAATTATAACCTAAATAAAGTTTTGAAAGCCTGTTTTTATTTGTATGGAACAGTATGTCTATTTTGACGACAAAGATAATATAAGGGTCAGAGACAAAAACCATCAGTGTGCAAAAAAACTCAAAATTCCCATGGAAAGTTTCCTCTTTTAAAAATTCCCAGAATTTTGCAACCCTAATCCAGAATGAGACTAGAGTATTTCTATATACTATGCTCCCATTTACCTAGGTGTCCAAAATTCATGTGGCTCGCATTATTGCGCTTGGAGCACAGAGATTGATCAATATTGAAAAAGCTGCTCTTGAAGTCCTGATGTCAAACATTAAGAATATAGGCTTGAAGGGATATTTACTAGCCCTAGCCCCTTTAGGGCTACCCCGGATCAGGCGTATTTCTCCAGACGTTCACTTTCAACTAAAGTTTGAGGTAGCCGAATCCTAAAGACGCTTAATTGGGTCTAAAGGTCTGGGCTATCTCTCCCTAAAGGAAAGGAACAACCCAAAAATGTTACCGTCCTCCAGATATAAGTTTAGCTAGACTGTAATGTCCCGGATATTATGAGGGTCTGGAAACCTCCCTCAGAATTCTGCAACTCTTCACCAAAGCGTGTATAGAGATTGAGTTTGTGAGTTTTTGATACAGAAGACTTGAGACAATTCTAAAAATATAGAGATTTATTAAAAGAACCGACATGCAATCTACAGTTGATCAGTCAATCGCAACTTTAACGATGCTAAAAAGAGAAAACATACAATCTTTTTAAGAGAATCTTGCTTTTAAATCTTAACTTCGCTACAGTATTACAGTTCTTAAAGTTCTCTTATACAGGATATCCATCAATATCAAATACCTTTGATCCCCAAGGTACAAAGAGTGGTAGACTACAGAGCCGCCTCTGAAGCCGAGAATCGCTTGGCCCGATTAAAGCGAGTCTGATATCTCATTTGAGAGTTCAATATTTATACCCTTTTCCAGTGGTATTTCCTTTAAGGTTTTCTGCTGATGCAAGCTAATTATCTCTAGTCATTTTTCTGCCGACCTCTGCAATTCTTCCTGCCACATCAGCCAGAATCTTGTCTCATCTCCAGGTGTTCTAGGGTCACCATATAAAAACGGTGTGAACGGCAGGTGTTTCTTATTTTATGTCATCTTTACGAGGGCAGATGTTCCTTATCTTATGTGCCATCTTTACGAAGTTTAAATTAGAACACCTTATCCAGGGTGAACCATTGTTTTGTTCCCAAAGTCAGCCTGTCGGAGCCATGCACCTTCTGTTTCAATAAGGTTATTTATTCAGGGTCAACAACTGTCTTATCTCAATAGTCAAGAATGCTTTCATAGCAATTTCATAGTTGGGTTTCTAAATTTCCAAACCCAGTTTGTCATGTTTTAATAAGGCCAGAACGCCTCCATAAGATGGTGTATTTTTCTGAATAGGTTATATAGCTTATTCCTTCACAGACTCTCCAAGGTTTATAGAGCAGCTTCTTTAACAAGGTACCAGTGATACCTGATGAGTGTTTAGGGTACCAAGATTTAAAACTCAACAGTTTCAGTAATAAGTTCTTCACTTAAAAAGAAGTGTTATTCACATTTCTTGTTTATACCCGAGCCTGATAGTGTATGGAACTAGCAGGATCGAACTGCTTGTCTGTACTGCATGCTTTGGAACCTGTGGCAACAACTCTGCAATCTCATCCATGACCTTCCCTTTCTTATAACTGGTTTAGCTACACTTTCATTTCTGCATTTGTTTTCTCCTCGCAAGTTCTCTTTCTACCATCATTTACATCGGTCGTCATCTTTCACACACAGAAAGAAAGACTTGCATTTATATAGCGCCCTTCACAACCACCGGACGTCTCAAAGCTCTTTACAGCCAATGAAGAACTTTTGAAGTGGAGTCACTGTTGTGATGTGGGAAATGTGGCAGCCAATTTGCGCACAGCAAGCTCCCACAAACAGCAATGTGATAATGGCCAGATAATCTCTTTTTGTTATGTTGGTTGAGGGATAAATATTTGCCAGGACTCTGGGGGAGTTGAATTAGTTAAACATAGTTTAGAAATAAATCTTAACTAGTAGCTGTGCACAATCAATTTGCCTCTTCTCCTCTTCCTCTCTCTCCCCCCCGCCCCCCCCATTTGATTTATGTGGACCTGGAATTTGGAAGGTCTTATTCTTAACACTTGCCTCATTTAAATCCTAAATCAAAACACAAAGATCAGTTAAGCTATTTTTTTAATTCATTAGAATCATAGAAATTTACAGCTCAGAAGGGGGCCATTCGGCCCATCGTGTCTGCCAGTTATGGGATATGGGTGTCGCTAACCAGGCCAGCATTTATTTCCCAGCCTTTGAGAAGGTGGTGGTGATCCACCACCTTCAACCTATGCAGTCCGTAAGGTGAAGTGCGCTCTCAGCCGTTTAGGTAGATGACCCAGCGATGATGAAGGAACGTCGGTATATGTCCAAGATATTTCATTGCTGTTTGTGGGAGCTTGCTGCGTGCAAATTGGCTGCCACGTTTTCTACATTACAACAGTGACTATGCTTCAAAAATACTTTATTGGCTGTAAAGCGCTTTGGGACGTCCGGTGGTTGTGAAAGACACTATATAAATGCAAGTCTTTCTTTAAGCCAGTATAGTACTTGACTTGGAAGGGAACTTGGAGCTCCTGTGTTGCAGTTGCACCCACCAAGGCAAGTGGAGGATATTCCAACTAGACATGCGTACAAATGAATGAACATGGAGTTAAGTTTTATGTGGTCCCAAGGCTCCAAGATATGTACATATGCGGCCCAAAGAAAATGAAGCTTGACACACTCTCAAAAATGTGGTGATTTTGAAGGCTATTACATTAATCTTGCTCTTTGAAACTATATTGACTCTGATTTTGTGTTTATAATGGCCTAAATTTGTTTTTGCATTTTGCAAATGCTGCCGAGCAATTCTCTTCTTCTTAGGCAGTCCCTCGGAACCGAGGATGACTTGCTTCCACACTAAAAATGAGTTCTCAGGTGACTGATGAGTCCAATGCGGGACGACCTACAGTCTCTTGTCACTGTTGGGGTTGTCCACGAGGGTCCTGACGTTCCAGGTCCCGAACTTCATTTTAAAAGGGTGGAAGATGCCTGTGCGTGAATTCTTTTAACGTGGGGTAGCCGTTGCACACCAGCTATTGTGTTTCTAATGACCACTATTACTGGTGCCTTTTCCATTTTGCTACTGCTGTGTACGTACTTGCTTTGATCGTTGGCTGGGAGCATCGCCATCGTGAAAGCATTCCTACATCAGGGGAAGAGCCCACCCATACTGTGGTGCTCGCCCTGAAGTGAATGATCACTTGGAATCATTGCACGCCCTCTTTTGTTTTTTAGTCCAAATGGGTAAGGCATTCATTCCCTGTCCCATTGCTAGCAGTTTGCTGATGGAGTTGTGAGGGAGGGGGGGGGGAATAAATGGTGTTGGACCTGAATTCTAATTTATTTTCCCCTTGGTTTTTTTTTCTCTGCCTGTACTTCTGAAGACAGTGACTCATGCTGAGACATGTTTCCACAAGTTCTGGCAGCCTATTCTTGTCTGTCCCTTGTTATACAAATGGACTTCAGCAAGGATCACTGAATAGTGATCTGGGCCCTGGCTCTTTCTCCCCAACCCCCATGCTTGAGGCAAAATTGTGTCTATGACTACTCTGACTGAAAGAGGTTTACTGAAGCAATGTTACTGTTTGAATTTCCTACTGATTAAAACTGTTCATGATGATTATGAAACCATGATCTCAACCTGGCCACAACTACAATGGGCTGTCGGTATAATTCCACCAATCGTAGTTTCTTTTTAAGGTAGAAATTCCTGAGAGGACGTAAGCCTTTAATGCTTTCAGAATTGACATCCACTCCATCTCCAATGCAGGTTACTCTCTGGTTCTGAGCTTTTGGGGGCAGGAGGGAAGGAGTTTTGCATTGTCTTAATCAAATTGCCTACTTAAATCTGTATTATCTCACTAAGTACTATCCATGTTCTTTAATATAATGGAGCTTTCTAGAGCTGATTCATGATAGTTATGACTTTGCTATAAGTTTAGCATCTACCAGTAGTTTTATAATAAATAATGCACATTAGTATTTAGATAAAAAATGGCTTTTAGAGTAGCTGGAATACTTCAGGATAAATACCTCCTATAGCCTTTTCTTTGATCTGGGGGAGGAGGTAGAATCAGTAGTTTGGTGCTTTTGTGGTCTAGACCTGGCTTCATGGGAACAGGAGGAGGCCATTTAGCCCCTTAAGCCTGTTCCACCATTCAGTGAGATCAAGGCTGATCTGCAACCCAAGTCCATATACCTGCCTTTGGCCCATATCCCTTAATACCTTTGGTTAACAAAAATCTATCAATTTCCGATTTAAAATTAACAATTAACATCAATTGTCGTTTGTGGAAGAGAGTTCCAAACTTCTACCGCCCTTTGTATGTAGAAGTGTTTCTTAATTTCACCGCTGAACGGTCTGATTTTTAGACTATGCCCCCTAGTCCTAGCGTCCCCAACCAGCAGAAATAGTTTCTCTCTACCCTATCTGTTCGCCTTAATATCTTGAAAACTTCGATCAAATCCCCCCCCCCCCCTTAACCTTTCAGTTTTTTGGTTTAGTGAGGAGTAGAGAGGGGGTTGGAGCTAACCAGTACAGCCTTGAAAATGCAACAAAGACAGAAAGTTCCTTTACATTTTTTTGGAGTTCTACGCAAGATACGTTCCTTGGTTTCAGTGTCACTCGCCACTCTGAAGACCTTGTGTCTTCTACGAACCAGAATGTACCTTTACCTGCCCACTTCCTGGGTAAATGCAGCAAGACCTGGCGTGGTAAAGAAAACCCTTGCCACTGTACCCTGCTTTCCTGGAATCTGAAGGCAGCGGAACAGGTAGATAAGGTGGTTAAAAAGGCATATGGGATACTTGCCTTCATTAGCCGAGGCATAGAATATAAGAGCAGGGAGGTTATGATGGAGCTGTACAAAATGCTGGTGAGGCCACAGCTGGAGTACTGTGTACAGTTCTGGTCGCCTCACTATAGGAAGGATGTGATTGCTTTGGAGAGGGTGCAGAGAAGATTCACCAGGATGTTACCTGGGATGGAGCGCCTCAGCTATGAAGAGAGGCTGGACAGGCTGGGGTTGTTTTCCTTGGAGCAAAGAAGGCTGAGGGGGGACCTGATTGAGGTGTACAAAATGATGAGGGGCATAGATAGGGTAGACAAAGAGGAACTTTTCCCCTTAGTAGGGGGGTCAATAACAAGGGGGCATAGATTCAGGGTAAGGGGCAGGAGATTTAGAGGGGATTTGAGGAGGAACTTTTTCACCCAGAGGGTGGTTGGAATGTGGAACTCAATGCCTGAAAGGGTGGTAGAGGCAGGAACCCTCACAACATTCAAGAAGCATTTGGATGAGCACTTGAAATGCCATTGCATACAAGGCTATGGACCAAATGCTGGAAAATGGGATTAGACTGGACAGGGATGGATGGGCGGCGCAGACACGTTGGGCCGAAGGGCCTCTTTCTGTGCTGTAAAACTCTATGACTCTATGACTCTATCTTGCTGCTGTGAGATCTCCTCTTCAGACTGCAGCTCAGGCTAAAAACTGACCGATTTCAGTAATCGATAGGTTCCAGTCATAGCAAACATTACTATTCATGTTAGAGACACTTCTACATTCAACCTCAATATAAAATTATCCTTGAAACAAAGTTGCTTGCTTATTGTGTGGCAAAACACTACTACAGAACCTCTGATTAGCATTATACCCTTGACTGCTTCAGATGGACTGCTGAGCTAGGTGAAGGCTGCCAAATATAACCCATAACCAGCAGGTCTCGGCTGTCCAATAAATAGATTACAAAGAATTATGACCCTGTCCCCTGTCTCAAAGCTGACTCAAGTCTTCAATTTAGACATAGCTGTTGATCAAACCTTTAAAAAGAATCACAGGATGTTCATCACGTATGATGTTTGTCCCAACCACTTTGAACAAAGCTGTGATTGCTGGAAATTAACATTTTGTCCAGCCAGCTATTGGGAACACTACTTGACCGAACAACATAAATCTATACTCCACAGACGTTGCCATATTAATCCCCCATTTTGTTTTGACGGGAACAAACTACAGATGCATATTCATGCCTTCAGCATACCAGACTGTAATGGATATCCCCTGCGGTTTGGTGGATCAGTTACTAGTGCTGGCTTTAATCGTGTGTGTACTGTGAACAGCAAAAAATAATCCAGTGACTAATCTATCATAGACAAAATTGCTTCATTTTTGTTAGTCTTGCCAGTTTTCTGTCATACTCTCCTCTTCTGAAGGCATTGATTCCCTGCTGACCTACAGTTCCAAAGTCACCCTCTGGTACTTTGCCCAAGGCTTACCTGAATAATAATGATTACAAAATAACTTGCATTTATATAGCGCCTTTCATGATCTCGGGACATCCCAAAGTGTTTTACAGCCAATGAAGCACTTTTGAAGTGTAGTCACTGTTGTAATGTAGAAAACACGGCAGCCAATTTGGACCCACAAACAGCAACATGATAATGACCAGATAATCTGTTTCCGTGATGTTGGTTGAGAGATAATTATTAGCCAGGACACTGGGAAGAACTCTGACAGTGCAGCACTCCCTCAGTACTGTACTGGAGTGTTTGCCTAGACTTTGTGCTCAAGCCTCTAGCGTGGAACTCACACCCACAAGCTTCTGACTCAGAGGCAAGAGTGCCCTGAACATTATGTGAAGGGATTTCAACAACAGCAGCTTGTATTTATATAGCGCCTTTAACGTAGTAAAATGTCCCAAGGCGCTTCACAGGAATGTAATCAAATAAAATTTGACACTGAGCCACATAAGGAGATATTAGGGCAGATGACGAAAAGCTTGGTCAAAGAGGTCGGTTTTAAGGAGCGCTTTAAAGGAAAAGAGATATAGAGGCAGAGTGGTTTAGGGAGGGAATTCTAGAGTGTAGGACCTCAGCAGCTGAAGCCATGGCCGCCAATGGTAGAGTGATTAAAATCGGGGATGGGCAGGAGGCCAGAATTGGAGGAGTGCCGATATCTCGGTGGGTTGTAGGGCTGGAGGTGGTTACAGAGATAAGATGGGGTGAGGCCATGAGAGATTTGAAAACATTTAGTTCAGACATTTTGATGAGTAAAAATGACAGGCCAGCACCTACTATTCCTCGTAAAGCCATTTGAATTGAGGAACAAATCCTAAAAGAGTAGGACAGTTAAAAAAGTAATTGCCCACAGAAAAAAAAGCTGACCGAGTTTCCCCCTCCAATGAGTGTTCCAATAGTTTTATGCTGGAATGGAACACCTGAAGTGAAGCCGATTAATGTGTGCCTATTGTCTTGTCCTTTATTCAACATAATGTACTAACTCTTTCAAACCACAACACAGGGGCTTTTCATAACACGTGTATATTTGTTACTGCTTGACTGCATTATTTGATCAAAATTAGCATCTGCAACTGACATTTAAAACATTCTACGTTAAAACTGATATAAATCCAAGCTGCTCCAGTGCAACAATTGACAGCAAAATTAACAAGTATTCCTTGAATACAGTCTGTCTTGAACTTATGCAAAACAGGAACTTTGAATTGTATTAATCAGGGCTTACCTTTGACTTTAGTTAGATACGCTCCAGGCTTTCACTTCAAAAATCCCCCCAGTTCGCTCCCCTGGTGACTCATTTGGTAAAGCAGCTTGCAAGTTGAGCCACACGGACCAGAAGATCAAAGATTACATTCCCAGTCTGTGCTGAGTTAACTATTCTCAGCTATGGATGTGGGGCAGTGCAGACACGATGATTGACAACACCCCTAGGCTTGGGAGGAGAAAATCAGCCAGAGTTCCTGCTCTTGATCTCGCTGCAATAACATTTGCTGAAAAGAGCTTATGTGTCCGTGGGCCTAGAAATTGGGTTGGGGCGCCAAAGTGGCGCAAAAGTCGCCTGAGCGCAGGATTTAGCGCAGCGTTCGAGGCTTTAGCGATCGTCAGATATTCAGTTTCATTGCCCCTCGAGGGACACGGGGCGAGGCTCGAGGCGCTCCGCGTCCCTCTTAGGGCGCTGAAACTGAATATCGCAGCGCAACGTGCCGCAGCGCCACACGCTGCGGCACGGCACGCTGCGGTACTGCAGGCCTTCCTCCCACTGTTAAGGGGGCGGTGCCTGCAACAGCGCGAACCCCAATCGCGAGTGCCGGCAAACGAGTCCGGCACCAAGGAGAAGTGCCGGGCTCTCGGGAAACAGCCGGCAATGCCGTGGGGTGGGGGTTAGGAGGCCGGGGACGGAGGTGCTGGCAGGCGGCCGCCCCACACCTCCACCTTAACTTGCGCCGCTGCCGGCACAGTGAGGCCCCGTGAACCGGGCGCAGGTAGCGAACGGCGCAACTGTGCCGTTCGCTACCCAATATCGCGAACGGGGCGCGAATGGGGCGCTGCGCACACCGATGACGTCATCGGTGGTGGCACAGCGCAAAAGACTAATGCCACCATTATCGCCCCAACTCAATATCGCGGGCGGCGCAGCCAGTGGCGCTACAGCCACTGCCTGCCTCTTTAGGCACTAACAAGTGGCGCTACTCACCCAATTTCTCCCCCACGTGTGTTTATATGTTGGACTTGGTGTGATAACTCTTCCACCGCTGCAGTCAAATAGCACATCAGCAGACACAGGACAAATAGACGCTTGGGAAATACCAGAGGGCACCTGTGAAATTGGAGCAGAAAGGAGAGAAACCTGGTAAATAAAACTCCTGTGGTTAACCAGAAACTGTGGAAATACTCCCAGTTTAAAAAAATATTGTAGTTTTACCATTTTAATTATACCAGCACCTTGAGGTCTTGGACTGAAATCATTAAATAAGAACATTATGGTTTTAAAATTAGTCAATATGTAACTTTAATCAGCAAAACCTTTGCTCCTTAATTCAATGTTTTAATCAATTCAAATGTGAATAAATGAAACCCATGAACAGTAATACTATATTATCACATTGGTTAGTTCTGTTTATTTCCAATACTCCATTTCAAGGGAATTTTCTACGTATAGACTTGTGGTAAAATGTAAAGAGTGACCTTTCGTCATAAGAACATAAAAAATAGGAGCAGGAGTAGGCCATTTGGCCCCTCGAGTCTGCTCCGCCATTCAATAAGATCATGGCTGATCTGATCTTAGCCTCAACTCCACTTCCCTGCCCGCTCCCCATAACATAGAAACATAGAGATAGGAACAGGAGTAGGCCATTCGGCCCTTCGAGCCTGCTCCGCCATTCAATGAGATCATGGCTGATCTTCGTCTGAGATCATAGCTGATCTTACCAGTTCAGTACCCCGTCCCCGCCTTTTCTCCGTAACCCTTAATCCCCTTAGCCTTCAGAAATATATCCAATTCTCTCTTGAAAATATTTATTGAATTAGCCTTCGCAGCCCTCTGTGGCAGGGAATTCCACAGGCTCACCACTCTTTGAGTGAAGAAATTCTTCCTCATCTCTGTTTTAAATGATTTGCCCGCTATTTTTAGACTGTGGCCCCTGGTTCTGTGCTCCCCGGCCATTGGAAACATTCTCTCTGAATTCAGCCTGTCCAGGCCTGCCATAATTTTATATGTTTCGATGAGATCCCCTCTCAATCTTCTAAACTCCAGTGAGTACAAGCCCAAACTATTTAATCTCTCTTCGTAGGTCATTCCCGCCATTCCAGGTATCAGCCTGGTGAATCGCCGTTGCACTCTTTCCATGGCAAGAACATCCTTCCGCAGATGGGGCGACCAAAACTGTACACAATACTCCAGATGCGGTCTCACCAGCACCTTGTACAGCTGTAGTAAGGTATCCCTATTCCTATACTCGAACCCCCTTGATATGAAGGCCAACATACCATTTGCCTTCTTAATCGCCTGTTGCACCTGCATGCTCTCCTTCAGTGACTGGTGCACAAGAACACCCAGGTCCCTCTGCACTTCCCCATCTCCCAATCTATTGCCGTTTAGATAATAATCTACCCTCCTGTTTTTACCCCCAAAGTGGATAACCTCGCATTTATCCACATTATAGTGCATCTGCCACGTATCCGCCCATTCCCCCAACCTGTCCAAATCGCACTGTAGCCTCCTGACATCCTCATCAGAGCCCACCCCTCCTCCTAGTTTAGTGTCGTCAGCGAATTTGGAAATATTGCATCCAATTCCCTGATCCAGATCATTTATATATATTGTGAACAGCTGGGGTCCCAGGACAGATCCTTGCGGCACCCCGCTGGTCACTGCCTGCCACTCCGAAAACGAGCCGTTTATTCCAACTCTCTGTTTTCTATCCGCCAGCCAGTTCTCTATCCACGTTAATACTTTGCCCCCAATCCCATGAGCCTTAATTTTGCATGATAATCTTTTGTGTGGAACCTTATCGAAGGCTTTCTGGAAGTCAAGGTACACCACATCCACTGGCTCTCCCCCATCTATTTTACCAGTTACTTCCTCAAAAAATTCCAGCAGATTAGTCAAACACGATTTACCCTTTGTAAATCCATGTTGACTCTGTCCGATCCTTTCCCCATTTGTCAAGTGCTCCGCTATTTTATCCTTAATAATGGACTCTAGCATTCTGCCCACAACCGATGTAAGGCTTACTGGTCTATAATTCCCTGCTTTCTCTCTACCCCCCTTTTTAAATATTGGGGTAACATTAGCTACCCTCCAATCCACGGGTACTGTTCCCGAGTCAATGGAGTTCCGGAAGATGATCCTTAGAGCATCTGCTATCTCCAGGGCCACCTCCTTAAGTACCCTAGGATGTAGTTTATCAGGCCCCGGGGATTTGTCGGCCTTCAGTCCCCTCAACTTACCCAGCACCATATCCCTAGAGATACTAATTTCTGTCAGCTCCTCCCTCTCATTAGTCCCTATGTTTGACGATATTCCTGGGAGGTTATTTGTGTCCTCCTTTGTGAATACAGAACCAAAGTATGAGTTTAATTGGTCTGCCATTTCCTTATTCTCCATTATATATTCTCCCGAATCGGACTGCAAGGGACCGACTTGGGATTTTACCAGTCTTTTCCTCCTGATATACCGATAAAAGCTTTTGCAGTCTGTCTTTATGTTTGCTGCAAGTTTACTTTCGTATTCTATTTTCCCCTTCCTGATTAATCCCTTTGTCCTCTTTTGCTGTATCTTGTACTGCCCCCAATCTTCCGGTCTGGTGCTTTTTTTTGCCAGTTGATATGCCCTTTTTTTTAATTTTATGCTGTCCCTAATTTCCCTCGTTATCCACGGTTGAGTCACCTTTTTAGGTTTATTTTTGTGCCAAACCGGTATAAACATGTTCTGGAATTCTTCCATTCTATCTTTGAATGCTTGCCATTGTCTATCCACTGTCAATCCCCCCAGAAACACCACCCAATCAGTCTTACCCAATTCCCGTCTCATACCCTCGTAATTCCCTTTATTTAAGTTCTGGACCTTAGTCTCTGATTCAATTTCCTCACTCTCCATCTCGACTGAGAGCTCGATCATATTATGATCGCTCTGACCCAAGGGGCCTCGTACAAGAAGATTGCTGATAAGTCCCTTCTCATTGCACAATACCCAGTCTAAAATGGCCTGATCTCGAGTCGGCTCCTCGACATATTGGTCCAGATAACCGTCCCGAAAACATTCCAGGAATTCCTCCTCCTCAGAATTTTTACTAGTTTGGGTAGTCCAATCAATATGTAAATTAAAGTCACCCATGATGACAGCTGTGCTCTTATCGCACGCTTCTCTAATTTCCCTTTTTATGCCTTCCCTCACCTCCATATTACTATTTGGAGGCCTATATATCACACCCACTAACGTTTTCCTCCCCTTGCTATTTCTCATTTCTACCCATACAGATTCCGTTTCATCCGAGTTAATATCCTTCCTTTCCATTGCATTAATCCCCTCCTTTACCAGCAATGCTACCCCACCTCCCCTACCTTTTTGCCGATCCTTCCTAAATATTGTATATCCCTGGATGTTAAGTTCCCAGCCTTGCCCACCCTGCAGCCACGTTTCTGTAATCCCAATCAAATCATACTTGTTTACCTCTATTTCCACAACTAATTCATCCACCTTGTTCCTAATGCTTCTAGCATTAAGATACAAAGCCTTCAGGCTTGCTTTTTTCACACTCTCATTATGAATTAGTTTGGCCCTTTGTGTTTCTCTCCTTTGCTTATTGCTTCTCACCTTTCTACCATCTATTTCTGACTTCATATGACTTCCCTCTTTTCCACTACCTAGGTTCCCATCCCCCTGCCAAATTAGTTTAAATCCTCCCGAACCGCCCTAGAAAATATTACCCCGAGGACATCGGCTCCCTCACAGTTCAGGTGTAGACCGTCCCCTTGGTACAGGTCACTCCTCCCCAAGAACTGGTTCCAATGCCTCAAGAATTTAAATCCCTCTCCCTTGCACCACTGCTCAAGCCACGTATTTAGCTTATCTATCTTACTCTCTCTAAACTTATTAGCTCGTGGCACTGGTAGCAATCCAGAGATTACTACCTTTGAGGTCCTACTTTTCAATTTGACTCCCTTATCGTTCAAAAATCTGTCTATCTCCACCTTAAATATATTCAATGACCCAGCCTCCACAGCTCTCTGGGGAAGAGAATTCCAAAGATTCACGACTCTGAGAGAAGAAATTCCTCATCTCTGTTTTAAATGGGTGCCCCCTTATTCTGAAACTATGCCCCCTAGTTCTAGATTCCCACATGAGGAGAAAAATCCTCTCTGCATCTACCCTGTCGAGCCCCCTCAGAATCTTATATGTTTCAATAAGATCACCTCTTATTCTCCTAAACTCCAATGAGTATAGGCCCAACCGGCTCAACCTGTCTTCATAAGACAACCCCCTCTACTCAGGAATCAACCTCGTGAACCTTTTCTGAACTGCCCAGTCTTTCTTTTTTCAGTCTCATCCTCTAAGGGACCAACGTTTACTTTAGCTACACTCTTCTGTTTTATATACCTGTAGAAGCTCTTACTCTCTGTTTTTATATTTACATAAGAACATAAAAAATAGGAGCAGGAGCAGGCCATTCGGCCCCTCGAGCCTGCTCTGCCATTTAATGAGATCATGGCTGATCTGATTTTGGCCTCAACTCCACTTTCCTGCTCGCTCCCCATGACCCTTGACTCCACTGTTGCTCAAAGGTCTGTCTATCTCAGCCTTGAATATATTCAATGACTCAGCTTCCACAGCTCTCTGGGGTAAAGAATTCCAAAGATTCACGACCCTCTGAGAGAAGAAATTCCTTCTCATCTCCGTCTTAAGTGGGCGACCCCTTATTCTGAGACTATGCCCCCTCGTTCTAGATTCCCTGACGAGGGGAAACATCCTCTCAGCATCTACCTAGTCCAAACCCCTCAGAATCTTATATATTTCAATAAGATCACCTCTTATTCTTCTAAACTCCAATTAATTTAGGCCCAACCTGCTCAACTATTCCTCATAAGACAACCCTTCCATCCCAGGAATCAACCTAGTGAACCTTCTCTGAACTGCCTCCAATGCAAGTATATCCCTCCTTAAATAAGGGGACCAAAACTGTACGCAGTACTCTAGGTGTGGTCCCACCAGTGCCCTATAGAGTTGTAGCAAGACTTCCCTACTTTTATACTCTATCCCCCTTGATATAAAGGCCAATATTCCATTTGCCTTCCTAATTACTTGCTGCACCTGCATGTTAACTTTTTGTGTTTCATGTACGAGGAGACCCAAATCCCTCTGTACCGCAGCATTCTGTACTCTTTCTCCATTTAAATAATATTTTTCTTTTCTATTCTTCCTACCAAAGTGGATAACTTCACATTTTCCCACATTATACTCCATCTGCCAAATTCTTGCCCACTCACTTAACCTCTCTACATCCCTTTGCAGACTCTTTGGGCTGGATTTTGCCAGCCCTGGGGAGGCGGGACTGCCGGGAAAATGGCAGAATTTGGGAGCGGGTGCCCATCCCGCCCCCAACCCGCCTCCACGCCTCTCATTGAAACTTATAAAATTCTGACAGGACTGGACAGACTAGATGCAGGAAGGATGTTCCCGATGGTCGGGGAGTCCAGAACCAGGGGTCACAGTCTAAGGATAAGGGGTAAGCCATTTAGGACAAAAATTAGGAGGAATTTCTTCACCCAGAGAGTGGTGAACCTGTGGAATTCTCTACCACAGAAGGCAGTAGAAGCCAATTCATTAAATATATTCAAGAAGGAGTTGGATATATTTCTTAAGGCTAAAGGGATCCAGGGGTATGGGGAGAAAGCAGGGACTGGGTACTGAAATTGGATGATCAGCCATGATCGCATTGAATGGCGGAGCAGGCTCGAGGGGCCGAATGGCCTACTCCTGCTCCTATCTTCTATGTTTCTATGTTTCTATGCCATCTTGCCAGGAGGCGGGTACCCGACCCACGCCGGGTCCCGCCTCCTCGAGGCGGGAAGGGGATTAATGCCAATTAACTGCCTGTTAACAGGCAGTTTTTGGCTAATCCCTATTTTGAGCCCTGAAGTGTGGGCTTCCTGACGGCTCCGAACCTCGCCAGGGTCAGCGAGGCGGGCCGTCGGTCTGCGGGGGTCGGAGGGGCCGAGATGTCCGGTGTGCAGGTGAGTGATGGGTGCATGTGTGCAGAGGTAACTGTGTTGTGAGGTGTGTGTAAAGTGTTTTAATAAGTTTTACTTACCTTTACTTCTTCCTGCAGGCTTCCTCCCTTCAGGTCTCGGGAGTCCCTCAGCTCACCGGCACAGAAAACAGAATGGCCGCTGAACTGTCAAAAGCTGCAGCCTTCTGCTTTCTGGTCAGGAAGGCTTTCTAATTGAGTCTTGAAGACAGATTGTCAGTGTTTGACAGCTTCATAGAGTTGTCAAACGATGACATTTCATCTGTCAAAAGCTTTTGACAGATGAAACGGCACTCGCTAATGTCACCTGTAACTGGCTTTCCCTTAATTGGCCTGCTAAGCCCGCTGGGCGGGCTTAACAAGGTCAATCAAGAGAAAATAGCGTGGGTTGGCCACAAGTCGATGGAGGCGGGACTAAAACCCAACAAGTGGGAGTCCTGCCTCCAAAAGCTCCCCATTGACAAAATCCAGCCCTTTATGTCCTCCTCACAAATTGCTTTCCCACCTATCTTTGTATCGTCCGTAAATTTGACTACAATACACTCACTTCCTTCATCCAAGTCATTAATATAGATTGTAAATAGTTGAGGCCCCAGCACTGATCCCTGTGGCACCCCACTAGTTACAGATTGCCATCCTGAAAATGACCATTTATTTGGACTCTCTGTTTTCTGTTAGGTAGCCAATCCTCTATCCAATCTAACATATTACACCCAACATCATGAGCTCTTACCTTATGCAGTAACCTTTTATGTGGCACCTTGTCAAATGCCTTTTGGAAATCCAAATACACTACATCTACTGGTTCCCCTTTATCCACCCTGCTCATTACCTCCTCAAAGAACTCTAATAGTTTTGTCAAACACAATTTCCCTTTCATAAAACTATGTTGACTCTGTTTGATTGTATTATGATTTTCTAAATACCCTGCTACTACTTGCCAATGACAGATGTTAGGCTAACTGGCCTATAGTTTCCTGCTTTCTGTCTCCCTCCTTTTTTGAATAAGGGCATTACATTTGAGGTTTTCCAATCCGCAGGGACTTTTCCAGAGTCAAGGGAATTTTGGAAGATTACAACCAATACATCCACTATCTCTATAGCCACTTCTTTTAAGATCCTAGGATGCAGGCCATCAGGTCCAAGAGACTTGTCAGCCTTTAGACCCATAAGCTTGCCTAGCACTTTTTCTCTAGTGATAGTGATTGTTTTAAGTTCCTCCCTCCCTTTGGCCCCTCATTTTTCTACTATTACTGGGATGTTTTTAGTGTCCTCTACTGTGAAGACAGATACAAAATATTTGTTCAATGCCTCTACCATTTCCTTGTTTCCCATTATTATTTCCCCAGTCTCATCCTCTAAGGGACCAACGTTTATCTTAGCTACTCTCTTCCTTTTTATATACTTGTAGAAGCTCTTACTGTCAGTTTTTATCTTTCTTGCTAGTTTACTCTCATAATCTATCTTCTCCCTCTTTATTATTTTTTTAGTCATCCTTTGCGGGTTCCTAAAAATTTCCCAATCCTCTAGCCTACCACTAATCTTTGCAACATTGTATGCCTTTGTTTTCATAGAAACATAGAAACATAGAGATAGGAACAGGAGTAGGCCATTCGGCCCTTCGAGACTGCTCCGCCATTCAATGAGATCATGGCTGATCTTCGTCTGAGATCTTAGCTGATCTTACCAGTTCAGTACCCCGTCCCCGCCTTTTCTCCGTAACCCTTAATCCCCTTAGCCTTCAGAAATATATCCAATTCTCTCTTGAAAATATTTATTGAATTAGCCTTCACAGCCCTCTGTGGCAGGGAATTCCACAGGCTCACCACTCTTTGAGTGAAGAAATTCTTCCTCATCTCTGTTTTAAATGATTTGCCCGCTATTTTTAGACTGTGGCCCCTGGTTCTGTGCTCCCCTGCCATTGGAAACATTCTCTCTGAATTCAGCCTGTCCAGGCCTGCCATAATTTTATATGTTTCGATGAGATCCCCTCTCAATCTTCTAAACTCCAGTGAGTACAAGCCCAAACTATTCAATCTCTCCTCGTAGGTCATTCCCGCCATTCCAGCTATCAGCCTGGTGAATCGCCGCTGCACTCTTTCCATGGCAAGAACATCCTTCCGCAGATGGGGCGACCAAAACTGTACACAATACTCCAGATGCGGTCTCACCAGCACCTTGTACAGCTGTAGTAAGGTATCCCTATTCCTATACTCGAACCCCCTTGATATGAAGGCCAACATACCATTTGCCTTCTTAATCGCCTGTTGCACCTGCATGCTCTCCTTCAGTGACTGGTGCACAAGAACACCCAGGTCCCTCTGCACTTCCCCATCTCCCAATCTATTGCCATTTAGATAATAATCTACCCTCCTGTTTTTACCCCCAAAGTGGATAACCTCGCATTTATCCACATTATAGTGCATCTGCCACGTATCCGCCCATTCCCCCAACCTGTCCAAATCGCACTGTAGCCTCCTGACATCCTCATCAGAGCCCACCCCTCCTCCTAGTTTAGTGTCGTCAGCGAATTTGGAAATATTGCATCCAATTCCCTGATCCAGATCATTTATATATATTGTGAACAGCTGGGGTCCCAGGACAGATCCTTGCGGCACCCCGCTGGTCACTGCCTGCCACTCCGAAAACGAGCCGTTTATTCCAACTCTCTGTTTTCTATCCGCCAGCCAGTTCTCTATCCATGTTAATACTTTGCCCCCAATCCCATGAGCCTTAATTTTGCATGATAATCTTTTGTGTGGAACCTTATCGAAGGCTTTCTGGAAGTCAAGGTACACCACATCCACTGGCTCTCCCCCATCTATTTTACCAGTTACTTCCTCAAAAAATTCCAGCAGATTAGTCAAACACGATTTACCCTTTGTAAATCCATGTTGACTCTGTCCGATCCTTTCCCCATTTGTCAAGTGCTCCGCTATTTTATCCTTAATAATGGACTCTAGCATTTTGCCCACAACCGATGGAATTTGATACCATCCTTAACTTCCTTAGTTAGCCACAGATGGTTCATCTTTCTCATAGAGTCTTTCTTTCTCACTGGAATATATCTTTGCTGAGATTTATGAAATATCTCCTTAAATGTCTGCCACTGCTTATCTACCATCTTACCTTCTAATCTATTTTCCCAGTCCACTTTAGACAACTCTGTCTTCATACCTTTGTAATTGCCTTTATTTAAGTTCAGGACACTAGTTTCAGACCCAAGTTTCTCACCCTCAAACTGAATTTGAAATTCTACCATGCTATGATCACTCTTCCCTAGAGGATCCTTTACTATGAGATCCTTAATTAATCCTATCTCATTACACAATACCAGATCTAAAATAGCCTGCTCCCTGGTTGGTTCCTCAACGTATTGTTCTAAGAAACTGTACTGAATACACTCTATGAACTCGTCCTCAAGGCTACCCTTGCCAATTTGATTTGTCCAATCCATATGAAGATTAAAATTGCCCATGATTATTGCAGTACCCTTCTTACAAGCCTCCATTATTTCTTTATTTATACTCTTTCCTACAGTGTAGCTACTGTTATGGGGCCTATAGACCACTCCCACCAGTGACTTCTTTCCCTTATTATTTCTTATCTCCACCCAAACTCATTCTACATCTTGATCTTCTGAGCCAATATCATTTCTCACTACTGCACTGGTCTCATCCTTTATTAACAGAGCTACCCCACCTCCTTTTCCTTTCTGCCTATCCTTCCGAAATGTCAAATACCCCTGAATATTCAGTTCCCAGCCTTGGTCACCTTGCAACCATGTCTCTGTAATGGCTATCAGGTCATACCCATTTATTTCTATTTGTGCTGTCAACTCATCTATCTTGTTACGAATGCTGCGTGCATTCAGATAAAGAGCTTTTAATTTTGTCTTTATACCATTTTTCCCTACTCTGACTCTACTTTCTGGTGCACTCTTATGTTTATACGCTCTGTCCCTTCCTGTCACACTCTGGTTATCATTACCCCTATCGCTACTCTGCACTGTTGCCTTCTCCTTTCTCTTTGACTTTTTTAATTTCCCCTCACCTGAACCCTCCCCCCGCCCCCCACTATTTAGTTTAAAGCCTGATCTATAGCCCTAGTTATTCGAGTCTTTGAAGCTCATTCACCGAAAGGTGAAAATACTTCTCTTTTGCTACTCCTTAAGTATTCAAAGGTAACAATTGGCTCTTCTGGTATGACAAACCCAAGGACTGTATTTTTGATCTTACCATAGAATCCATTTCCTATTGAATCAAAAATCCTTTTGTAGATTCTGGACAGTTTTTTTTCTTAATTCTTCCCTCTTTAAAAGTCCATTTAGTGAAGCAGAAAGCTGACCTAATCTTTATTGATCAGCGATGTTTCAGTTGGGCTTTTTTTAAAGCAGTGCAGTAAACTGGTAATGATCTGCAGTGGGCCTGTAAATCTGATTTAGCCAGATCTCAAATGTTGATAGCTTATAGATGATGCCTTGCTGCTTGCTCTCTCAACATCCCATTTGCAGTTCACATTGTTTGGAGATTACTGAATGAAAGAGGTAATAAAAGTCAAAACCTACACAGACTGAATATTTCACTTGTGTCACGCTTCACAGCAGAAAAGCCTCACTGGAAAAGCATTCTGCTCTTTATAGCTTTTATATAACAAAAAGTGAACATACAAAGCAATAATATGTATTATTGCCACTACAGGAGTAATCTAAAGTGTATTTATGTGCATTTATTTAGGTTCCATTTATAGTATTTAACAGAACTGCCTCCTTGATCTTTACAGCAATGTGCATTGGTTTCTAAGTAGCACTGAGCAATTGCGCATATAAAGGATACCACATTTGGTGAGACACTTATGGTCATATTGAGGCTAATCTTTTCTCCATCTGCTTCATGAGTGGAACAAAATTCATATCAAGTATTTCAGTATGTGATTGTTTTTGTACAATATATCCTGGTCAACCTTTCCTCAATCTTTCCCTTCCAATAGATGTGTACATGATCCTGATAAAGTAAAGAAAGACTTGTATTTATATTTGATCTTTTAGAAGTCTTTTAAAGCACTTAGTATGCAATAAATTACTTAAGTGTAGACAAATGTGGCAGCCATTTTGCACATAGCAAGATCCCACAAATTGCAAGATAAATTATCAATTAATTTCTAGTATTGGCCAGGATGTCAGGAGAAAAATATTTTATGATGTAATCACATTTAGAAAGACATTGGCTAGTTATGGACAGTGAGCATGGATTTATAAAGGGCAGGTCCTGCTTGACTGCTTTAATTGAGTTTTTCAAGAAATCAAGTGTATAGACAAAGGGAAGACGGTGGAGTGCGAGACATCAAAGAGTGCTGTGAGTTTGGGTAAGTGTGAGAGTTCTTCAATTGTTATTTCTCTTTAAATCATTCTTGATAAGATTACTTAAGCAGTTTAAGTAAAGGGGAAACGTTAAATATTTGGGATTCTGTTGGTTTAAGAAGAGTAAAACAAGGTTACACTGCAGTAGGAGTAAATTGGCACAGCAGGCAGTGGAAACCAGTTTTCTAACCAATCAGCAGGGGTGACTCATTTGGCTGTAAACAAACAAACAGTATAAAAAGACCAGTCCTAGTGCGAGCAAGCACTGAGTGCGAGTCATCAAAGAGTGCTGTGAGTTTGGGTACATGTGAGAGTTCTTTAATTGTTATTTCTCTTTAAATAATTCTTGATAAGATTACTTAAGCAGTTTAAGTAAAGGGGAAATGTTAAATATTTGGGATTCTGTTGGTTTAAGAAGAGTAAAACAAGGTTACACTGCAGTAGGAGTAAATTGGCACAGCAGGCAGTGGAAACCAGTTTTCTAACCAATCAGCAGGGGTGACTCATTTGGCTGTAAACAAACAAATAGTATAAAAAGACCAGTCCTAGTGCGAGCAAGCACTGAGTGCAAGTCATCAAAGAGTGCTGTGAGTTTGGGTAAGTGTGAGTTAGGGTAAGTGGGGTGTTAGGTGCTCTTTTCAAACTTTAACTCTGTGGGTTGTAGTTAATAAGGCCTTTCTGGTGTAGAGTGACTGTTGGTAAACCATTTAACTGGTGTAACTAGAGGGATTGATTTAATTTAAATCCAATTAATTAAAGGGGATACTAGCATCTAAAATCAGGCAGTGGGTGTCCATAACTAACAATAAAAAATGTAATTAATTACATAGAATGGAGCAGGTGATGTGTTACTGTTGCGGGATGTGGGAGCCGGTGAACCCCATTGAGGCTCATGGTGATTACGTCTGTGACAAGTGTCTGCTGCTACAGGAACTCCAGCTCCGTGTTGATGAGCTGGAGTCTGAGCTTCAGACACTGCGACACATCAGGGAGGGGGAGAAGTACCTGGACTCGGTGTATCAGGAGGTGGTCACACCTATGAAGTTAATTAATTCAGGTGTAGCCCATGGTCAGGGACAGGACGGTGTGACTACGAGTGAGGCAGGTACGGGGATCCAGCAGGTAGAGCTGGAGGAGCCGCAGCCCTTGCTCTTGTCCAACAGGTTCGAGGTTCTTACTCCCTGTGGGGACAGGAGCAGGGACTGCAGGGAGGATGAGCAACCTGGCCACAGCACCACGGAACAGGGGGCCATTCAAGAGGGGGGAGTAAATAGAAATGTTGTAGTGGTAGGGGATAGTATTATTAGGGGGATAGATAGAGTTCTCTGCAGCCAAGAGCGAGAGTCCCGAAGGCTGTGTTGCCTACCCGGTGCCAGGGTTAAGGACATCTCCTCTGGGCTGGAAAGAAACTTGCAGTGGGAGGGGGTGGATCCAGTTGTCGTGGTCCATGTTGGTACAAACGACGTAGATAGGACTAGGAAGCCGGTTCTGTTTGATGTAATGTTTCCCTGACTGACCTGTTTGGACACCATTCACACCTTTGACTGCTGTGATTATCTCTCTGCCGAGGTGCGATAAATGGCAGTTGGAAAGGTTACCTGTAAACATCTGACATGATTCTCTGACTATATAAGCTGTGTCTTTATGCATTTCTCCACTTCACCTGAAGAAGGAGCAGCGCTCCGAAAGCTTGTGATTTCAAATAAAGCTGTTGGACTATAACCTGGTGTTGTGTGATTTCTTACATCTGTTAAAGGAGTATGAGCAGCTAGGGGTCAAATTAAAAAACAGAACATCAAGGGTAATAATTACCTGAGCCACGAGCAAATTTGGCTAGGACAAATAAAATTAGAGAGTTAAATGCGTGGCTCAAAGACTGGTGTGGGAGAAATGGGTTTTGCTTCCTGGGACACTGGCACCAGTATTGGGGCAGAAGGGAGCTGTTCCGTTGGGATGGGCTTCACTTGGCTAGTGCTAGGACTAGAGTCCTGGCGGATCATATAACTAGGGCTGTAGAGAGGGCTTTAAACTAACTAGTGGGGGGGAGGTTCCTAGAGAGCAAATAATAAAAATGACAACAGAGAAGGTCATAGACTTAGCTAGCAGTGGGGAAATTAAAAACCAGAGCGTGTCAGGAAGGGGCAGAAGGTATGGAGTAAAAGGTAAAGTAATAAAAAGGGCAAAAGCAGGAACTAAGTGTCACAAAACATATTTGAAAGTTCTCTATCTGAATGCACGTAGCATTCGTAACAAAATAGACGAGTTAATGGCACAAATAACTACATATGGGTATGATCTTGTGGCCATTACAGAAACATGGCTGCAGGGTGACAATGCCTGGGAATTAAACATACCAGGTTATTTAACGATCAGGAAGGACAGGCAGGAAGGAAGGGGAGGTGGGGTGGCTATGTTAATAAAGGAAGGGATCACTGTAATACAGAGAAATGATATTGGGTCAAAAGATCAGGATAATGAAACAGTTTGGGTGGAGATAAGGAATAATAAGGGGAAAAAAACACTAGTGGGCATAGTCTATAGGCCTCCGAACAGTTGCAACTCTGTTGGACGGAGTATCAATCAGGGAATAGTTGAGGCTTGTAATAAGGGAACATCTATAATTATGGGGGATTTTAACTATCATATTAATTGGACAAATCAAATTGGGCAGGGCTGCCTTGAGGATGAGTTCATTGAGTGTATTAGGGATGGGTTTCTTGAGCAGTATGTAACTGAACCGACCAGGGGGCAAGCAACCTTAGATCTGGTCCTGTGTAACGAGACAGGATTCATTAAAAATGTCCTAATAAAGGATCCCCTTGGAATGAGTGACCATAACATGGTTGAATTCCATATTCAATTAGAGGGTGAGAAGGTTGGATCTCAAACAAGCATGCTAAGCTTGAATAAAGGAGACTATGAAGGTATGAGAGCGGGATTGAGTAGAGTGGATTGGGAAAATAGATTAAAGGGTAAGACGATACATGATCAGTGGTGTACATTTAAGGAGTTATTTTACAACTTCCAAAAAATATATATTCCACTGAGAAGAAAAGGGTGTAAAAGAAAAGACAGCCATCCGTGGCTAAGTAAAGAAATTAAGGATAGTATTAACAAGGGCATATAAGGTAGCCAAATCTAGTGGGAGGATAGAGGATTGGGAAAACTTTAAAAGACAGCAAAAAATAACAAAATGATTGATTAAGAAAGGGAAGATAGATTATGAAAGTAAATTAGCAAAAAATATAAAAACAGATAGTAAGAGTTTTTTCGTTATATAAAAAGAAAAAGGGTGGCTAAAGTAAATGTTGGTCCCTTAGAGGATGAGACTGGGAAATTAATGGTGGGAAATATGGAGATGGCAACACTGAATGAATATTTTGTATCAGTCTTTATAGTAGAGGACACTAAGAATATCCCAACACTGGACAAACAGGGGGCTATGGGGGGGAGGAGCTAAACACGATCAAAATCACTAAGGAAGTGGTACTCGGTAAAATAATGGGACTCAAGGTGAATAAATCACCTGGACCTGATGGCTTACATCCTAGGGTCTTGAGGGAAGTGGCGGTAGGGATTGTGGATGCATAGGTAATAATTTTCCAAAACTCCCTGGACTCAGCAATGGTCCCGGCAGACTGGAAAACTGCTAATGTAACACCCTTATTTAAAAAGGGCAGTAGACAGAAGGCTGGAAACTATAGACTGGTTAGCCTAACATCTGTGGTAGGTAAAATTTTGGAGTCCATTATTAAGGAGACAGTAACAGGACATTTGGATAATCATAATTTAATAGGACAAAGTCAGCATGGTTTTATGAAGGGGAAGTCATGTCTGACAAATTTGCTGGAGTTCTTTGAGGAAGTAACATATAGAGTGGATAAAGGGGAACCAGTGGACGTAGTGTATTTAGACTTCCAAAAGGCATTTGACAAGGTGCCACACAAAAGATTATTGCTTAAGATAAAAAATCACGGGATTGGGGGTAATATTCTGGCATGGATAGAGGATTGGCTATCTAACAGAAGGCAGAGAGTTGGGAAAAATGGTTCATTCTCAGACTGGCAATCAGTAACTAGTGGTGTTCCGCAGGGGTCAGTGCTGGGTCCCCAACTCTTTACAATCTATATTAACGATTTGGAGGAGGGGACCAAGTGTAACATATCAAAGTTTGCAGATGATACTAAGATGGGAGGGAAAGTAGTGAGTGAGGAGGACATAAAAAACCTGCAAGGGGACATAGACAGGCTAAGTAAGTGGGCAGAGATTTGGCAGATGGAATACAATACTGGAAAGTGTGAGGTTATGCACTTTGGCAGGAAAAATCGTAGAGCAAGTTATTATCTTAATGGCAAGAAACTGGAAAGTACTGAAGTACAAAGGGATCTGGGGGTCCTGGTGCACGTAACTCAAAAGGTTAGTATGCAGGTGCAGCAAGTGATTAAGAAGGCCAATGGAATGTTGGCTTTCATTGCTAGGGGGATAGAATATAAAAATAGGGAGGTATTGCTTCAGTTGTACAAGGTATTGGTGAGACCGCACCTGGAATACTGCATACAGTTTTGGTGTCCATACTTAAGAAAAGGCATACTTGCTCTCGAGTCAGTACAAAGAAGGTTCACTCGGTTAATCCCGGGGATGAGGGGATGGACATATGAGGAGAGGTTGAGTAGATTGGGACTCTACTCATTGGAGTTCAGAAGAATGAGAGGCGATCTTATTGAAACATACAAGATTGTGAAGGGGTTGGATCGGGTGGATGCGGGGAGGATGTTCCCGATGATGGGTGAAACTAGAACTAGGGGGCATAGTCTTAGAATAAGGGGCTGCTCTTTCAAAACTGAGATGAGGAGGAACTGCTTCACTCAGAGGGTGGTAGGTCCATGGAATATGCTGCCCCAAAAAGCTGTAGAAGCTACATCATTACATAAATTTAAAACAGAAATAGACAGTTTCCTAGAAGTAAAGGGAATAAAGGGTTACGGGGAGCGGGCAGGAATTTGGACATGAGTCTAGGTTCGGATCGGACATGGCCCTGTGGGTAGCGGAGCGGGCCCAGGGGCCGTGTAGCCTGATCCTGCTCCTATTTCGTGTGTCTAATTCTGTTAGATTCAGGAGATGGTTCTGTGATAGTAGATTGGCGGTTAGGATCAGATCAGCCATGATCTTATTGAATGGCGGAGCAGGCTCGAGGGGCCGATTGGCCTGCTCCTGCTCCTATTTCTTATGTTCTTATGTTCTTATGTTTAAACACACACAAAGGGAAAGCCTGAGTTACATAAACATGGTGAAGATTTAAGAAAACCAGTCTTACACTGAGGACAAGGAAGATAGAATATGAATCAATCCCAAATTAGAGTGAAGTCCACTTGCAGACAGCATGGGGGCAGCTTGGAGGAGTCACCAGGCAATGTAGAGAAGGACAGTTTGCAGATGGTAGACAAGAGGTAGCTCTGAAGACTGTTGGAAGATCAATGTATCGACCAATCAATTAAGCTACTAGCATAGGTTGAAACCAGGAACTTCCAATTGTTTCAGGGAGCAGGAAGAAGAGCAGACGGTCAACTAGGAGCCAGATGTCAACCAGAGACGTAGAGTGGATTCATATACTAACAATTGAGATCAGGGATCGATGGAGGAGCATGGTGCAGTGGCAGTGGGAATCAAACTCAAGAGCCAGAAACAGCAGAAACTAAAGAGTTAGAAGAGGAGTAGGAGTAATCCAGGAAACCAGCGGTAATGAGCAAAGTGATCCAAGACAACGCACAATGCCAGAAGCAAAAGCAGGACAGGAGGATTGGGCCCTGACTCCAGAGTTGGCCCAGAGTGATGGAATAGAGCAGATGGAGAGTGATGTGGACCAAGGCAGAATCCGCAATCACAGGATGTGGCACAGCAGAGGTCATTCAGTAGGCGAGGGCAGGATCAGATCTCGTAGAAGCCAGAAATGATGCCAGCCTAGCAAAGAGTGGGAAGTCCCAGTGGAGGAGCAGGAAGTCTTGCTCCTCATCGCGATGCCCAGTTGAAGGACATCTGGTGAGCAGTGAGTGGGAGTGAGTTGGATTGATATACTACCTACAGACATGTCAAGACTCACACATGAATAATGACCACTTAGGTTTTAGTATTGCAGGACCGCCAACACTTCTGGAACTGTACCTCGACAAGGAATCAAAGCCTTTAGGAGGGGAAACAATGGATCATGCTTGAGAATAAAAAGTATCAACGAATTTGTACTGATACCGATGAACAAGCAAGAGCTGTGGCCTTTGCGATCTCTCCCCGTATTTATGTTTATTCAAATGAATAAGAAACTTCAGTCCTGATATTGAAAGGTATCCTCAACAGGGCCCTCCTTTCTCCAATACTTATATTACATGGAATTTACAGCACAGAAACAGGCCATTTGGCCCAACTGGTCTATTCCAATGTTTATGCTCCAAACGAACCTGCTCCCTCCCTACTTCATCTCACCCTATCAGCATATCCTTCTATTCCTTTCTCCCTCATGTTCTTATCTAGCTTCCCCTTAAATGCATCTATGCTATTAGCCTCAACTATTCCTTTCTAACCACTCTCTGGGTAAAGAAGTTTCTCCTGAATTCTTTATTGGATTTATTAGTGATTATCATATATTTATGTCCCCTAGTTTTGGTCTCTCCTAATATTATACTTGTAGCACAGAGTTCCTTTTCATAAGCATTTACCTCCTGGGTAAAACAGCCCCATTCAATGTGTGGGGTAGTTTCATGTACAAAAGTGAGAAAGAAAAGATGTCCACAATGATCGAAGACATACCTGCTGACTAACACCTCCCATCTCAAGCCTTTCTACTTCTGTCCCTGCTGTAACTGAAGCAGGTTTTTAATGGAACTTTCCAGACTCTGAGACCTTGTTACAAGTGGGATGTGGACCTCAAAAGGGAAGGGAAAGAAGTGGCTCACACACTGTTGCATTTGCACGCTCTCTGCTGACAGATACAGTTTTGTCAGTTTTTGAAAGCAAGGGTCATTTTTTCACTCATATAACGAGGAGCCTCCTAGGCTGGAGAGGTGAAAAATCAGCCAGGGTTCCCATCCCTAACTCCTAGCCAGGACCCTTGCTGGAAAGTGTACATATGAGTAACCTAAGAGATACTCAGGCTCAGTTGAAATGTTCCCAACTCCCCATTAGGACCCTGGTACGGCCACATATATTGCCCGTCCCTACTTGCTCTGAGAAGTTGGTGATGGTGGGCCTTTCTTTCACAGCAATGATTTTAAAACAGAATTACACAGAATTACATAGATATTACAGCACAGAAATAGGCCATTCAGCCCAGCTAGTCTGTGCTGTTGTTCATACTCCACACGAGTCTCCTCCCATTCCATCTACCTCATCTCAGCCTTTCAGCATATCTTTCTATGCCCTTTTCTCTCAAGGCTGGGCATTCTACCGCGAGTGACTCACCTCCTGACTCCCCAAAGCCTTTCCACCATCTACAGGGCATAAGTCAGAAGTGTAATGGAATTATCTCCACTTGCCTGGATGAGTGCAGCTCCCAACAACACTCAAGAAGCTCAACACCATCCAGGACAAAGCAGCCTGCTTGATTGGCACCCCATCCACCACCTTAAACATTCACTCCCCCCACCACCGGCGCACCCTGGCTGCATCCTGACTTGGAAGTATATCACTGTTCCTTCATCGTCACTGGGTCAAAATCCTGGAACTCCCTCCCTTAACAGCGCTGTGGGAGTACCTTCACCACAAGGACTGCAGCGGTTCAAGAAGGCGGCTCACCACCACCACCTCAAGGGCAATTAGATGATGGGCAATAAATGCTGGCCTTGCCAGCGACGCCCACATCCCGTGAATGAATAAAAAATAGTGCTTGTCTAGTTTCCTTTTGAAAGGAGCTAAGCTATTGGCTCAATCACTTCCTGTGGTGGTGAGTTCACACATTCTAACCAGAAACTGAGTAGCTTGTTAAGTTATAAAATTGCTATTGTGGGATTTAAGCTCACAACCTGCAGGCGACTAGTCCAGAACCATAGCCGATACATTACACACACAGATGCGATGGGCTAAGTGGCCTCCTTCTGTGCTTTAACTTCTAAGCTTCTTCTATGGTTCTAAACTATCAACGCCCATTGTCTGGGTTCACACGCGTTGAATGACTGCTTGGGGCAACGTGCCAGTGGACTGCCCTTGATGGTGAAGCATGCCCCAGCAAGTCGGTAGCTTCAGGAGAGGGCGGAAGAAATCTGGCATTTTCCTTTCAATTAAAGCATATAAAACAGGCCTGTTTTGAGTTGATGTGATCGTATTTTAAAATAATGATATTCGGTGTTCTGAACTAAGGTCTTATTTATCCTCCCCTGAAGAGCAGTAGCCCTCAGCTGGTGAGATCAGATGGTAATAGAACAAAAATCTGAATACTTTGACTTAACACGGTTCTTAAATAATGAGTTTCGCCGGCTGGTACCTCAGAGCAGGAATCTTGAAAGGTTCTGAGGCCGAGTGTTGTACTGTATCCAGTCATGAAAGCTTTTTAAAACTTTAAAATACAGATTTCAGATCTTTCAGGGAAACTTACACTACAGCTTTAATGTCGATACAGAACGTTGCACCAACACTAAAAATGTAATGTAAAACCGGAGTGAGGGTGTGATTAACTCCAGAGAGGGGTGAAGTGGCTCTTGCTGGAGCAGGAAGCCGCACCCTTATTAAAACTTTTTTTTTGGTATTTTTTGATGCACGACTTGAGGTTCGACAAAACCCTGGGCAATCTAATTTGGAGTTTTAGTTCTCAGTCTGCAGCTAAACAAAATGTAATTGAGTCCATTTTACGTGTCAACCCGCAATAGGACATGCTACGTGTCAATCCGCAATAGGACATGCTACGTGTCAACCCACAATAGGAGATGCTACATGTCAATCCGCAATAGGACATGCTACGTGTCAACCCACAATAGGACATGCTACATGTCAATCCGCAATAGGACATGCTACGTGTCAACCCACAATAGGACATGCTACGTGTCAACCCACAATAGGACATGCTACGTGTCAACCCACAATAGGACATGCTACGTGTCAACCCACAATAGGACATGCTACATGTCAACCCACAATAGGACATGCTACATGTCAACCCACAATAGGACATGCTACGTGTCAACCCACAATAGGACATGCTACGTGTCAACCCACAATAGGACATGCTACGTGTCAATCCACAATAGGACATGCTACATGTCAACCCACAATAGGACATGCTACATGTCAACCCACAATAGGACATGCTATGTGTCAACCCACAATAGGACATGCTACATGTCAATCCACAATAGGACATGCTACATGTCAACCCACAATAGGACATGCTACATGTCAACCCACAATAGGACATGCTACGTGTCAACCCACAATAGGACATGCTACATGTCAACCCGCAATAGGACATGCTACGTGTCAACCCACAATAGGACATGCTACCTGTCAACCCACAATAGGACATGCTACGTGTCAACCCACAATAGGACATGCTACCTGTCAACCCACAATAGGACATGCTACATGTCAACCCACAATAGGACATGCTACGTGTCAACCCACAATAGGACATGCTACGTGTCAACCCACAATAGGACATGCTACGTGTCAACCCACAATAGGACATGCTACATGTCAACATAGGACATGCTACATGTCAACCCGCAATAGGACATGCTACATGTCAACCCACAATAGGACATGCTACGTGTCAACCCGCAATAGGACATGCTACATGTCAACCCACAATAGGACATGCTACGTGTCAACCCACAATAGGACATGCTACGTGTCAACCCACAATAGGACATGCTACATGTCAACCCACAATAGGACATGCTACATGTCAACCCACAATAGGACATGCTACGTGTCAACCCACAATAGGACATGCTACATGTCAACCCACAATAGGACATGCTACGTGTCAACCCACAATAGGACATGCTACGTGTCAACCCACAATAGGACATGCTACGTGTCAACCCGCAATAGGACATGCTACGTGTCAACCCGCAATAGGACATGCTACGTGTCAACCCGCAATAGGACATGCTACGTGTCAACCCTCAATAGGACATGCTACGTGTCAACCCACAATAGGACATGCTACGTGTCAACCCACAATAGGACATGCTACATGTCAACCCACAATAGGACATGTTACGTGTCAATCCACAATAGGACATGCTACGTGTCAACCCACAATAGGACATGCTACATGTCAACCCGCAATAGGAGATGCTACATGTCAACCCACAATAGGACATGCTACGTGTCAACCCGCAATAGGAGACGCTACGTGTCAACCCACAATAGGACACGCTACGTGTCAACCCACAATAGGAGATGCTACATGTCAACCCACAATAGGACATGCTACATGTCAACCCGCAATCGGACATGCTACGTGTCAACCCACAATAGGACACGCTACGTGTCAACCCACAATAGGAGATGCTACGTGTCAACCCACAATAGGACACGCTACGTGTCAACCCACAATAGGAGATGCTAAGTGTCAACCCACAATAGGACACGCTACATGTCAACCCACAATAGGAGATGCTACATGTCAACCCACAATAGGACATGCTACATGTCAACCCACAATAGGACATGCTACGTGTCAACCCACAATAGGACATGCTACATGTCAACCCACAGTAGGACATGCTACGTGTCAACCCGCAATAGGACATGCTACGTGTCAACCCGCAATCGGACATGCTACATGTCAACCCACAATAGGACATGCTACGTGTCAACCCGCAATCGGACATGCTACATGTCAACCCACAATAGGACATGCTACATGTCAACCCACATTAGGACATGCTACGTGTCAACCCACAATAGGACATGCTACGTGTCAACCCACATTAGGACATGCTACGTGTCAACCCACAATAGGACATGCTACGTGTCAACCCACAATAGGACATGCTACATGTCAACCCACAATAGGACATGCTACGTGTCAACCCACAATAGGACATGCTGCATGTCAACCCACAATAGGACATGCTACATGTCAATCCACAATAGGACATGCTACGTGTCAATCCACAATAGGACATGCTACATGTCAATCCACAATAGGACATGCTACATGTCAACCCACAATAGGACATGCTACATGTCAACCCACAATAGGACATGCTACATGTCAACCCACAATAGGAAATGCTACGTGTCAACCCACAATAGGACATGCTACATGTCAACCCGCAATAGGACATGCTACGTGTCAACCCACAATAGGACATGCTACCTGTCAACCCACAATAGGACATGCTACGTGTCAACCCACAATAGGACATGCTACCTGTCAACCCACAATAGGACATGCTACATGTCAACCCACAATAGGACATGCTACGTGTCAACCCACAATAGGACATGCTACGTGTCAACCCACAATAGGACATGCTACGTGTCAACCCACAATAGGACATGCTACATGTCAACATAGGACATGCTACATGTCAACCCGCAATAGGACATGCTACATGTCAACCCACAATAGGACATGCTACGTGTCAACCCGCAATAGGACATGCTACATGTCAACCCACAATAGGACATGCTACGTGTCAACCCACAATAGGACATGCTACGTGTCAACCCACAATAGGACATGCTACATGTCAACCCACAATAGGACATGCTACATGTCAACCCACAATAGGACATGCTACGTGTCAACCCACAATAGGACATGCTACATGTCAACCCACAATAGGACATGCTACGTGTCAACCCACAATAGGACATGCTACGTGTCAACCCACAATAGGACATGCTACGTGTCAACCCGCAATAGGACATGCTACGTGTCAACCCGCAATAGGACATGCTACGTGTCAACCCTCAATAGGACATGCTACGTGTCAACCCACAATAGGACATGCTACGTGTCAACCCACAATAGGACATGCTACATGTCAACCCACAATAGGACATGTTACGTGTCAATCCACAATAGGACATGCTACGTGTCAACCCACAATAGGACATGCTACATGTCAACCCGCAATAGGAGATGCTACATGTCAACCCACAATAGGACATGCTACGTGTCAACCCGCAATAGGAGATGCTACATGTCAACCCACAATAGGAGATGCTACGTGTCAACCCACAATAGGACACGCTACGTGTCAACCCACAATAGGAGATGCTAAGTGTCAACCCACAATAGGACACGCTACATGTCAACCCACAATAGGAGATGCTACATGTCAACCCACAATAGGACATGCTACATGTCAACCCACAGTAGGACATGCTACGTGTCAACCCACAATAGGACATGCTACGTGTCAACCCGCAATCGGACATGCTACATGTCAACCCACAATAGGACATGCTACATGTCAACCCACATTAGGACATGCTACGTGTCAACCCACAATAGGACATGCTACGTGTCAACCCACATTAGGACATGCTACGTGTCAACCCACAATAGGACATGCTACGTGTCAACCCACAATAGGACATGCTACATGTCAACCCACAATAGGACATGCTACGTGTCAACCCACAATAGGACATGCTGCATGTCAACCCACAATAGGACATGCTACATGTCAATCCACAATAGGACATGCTGCATGTCAACCCACAAGAGGACATGCTACATGTCAATCCACATTAGGACATGCTGCATGTCAACCCACAAGAGGACATGCTACATGTCAATCCACAATAGGACATGCTGCATGTCAACCCACAATAGGACATGCTACATGTCAATCCACAATAGGACATGCTACATGTCAATCCACAATAGGACATGCTACGTGTCAACCCACAATAGGACATGCTACGTGTCAACCCACAATAGGACATGCTACCTGTCAACCCACAATAGGACATGCTACGTGTCAACCCACAATAGGACATGGTACGTGTCAACCCGCAATAGGACATGCTACATGTCAATCCGCAATAGGACATGCTACGTGTCAACCCGCAATAGGACATGCTACGTGTCAATCCGCAATAGGACATGCTACGTGTCAACCCGCAATAGGACATGCTACGTGTCAATCCGCAATAGGACATGCTACGTGTCAACCCGCAATAGGACATGCTACGTGTCAACCCGCAATAGGACATGCTACGTGTCAACCCGCAATAGGACATGCTACGTGTCAACCCGCAATAGGACATGCTACGTGTCAACCCGCAATAGGACATGCTACGTGTCAACCCACAATAGGACATGCTACATGTCAACCCACAATAGGACATGCTACGTGTCAACCCACAATAGGACATGCTACCTGTCAACCCACAATAGGACATGCTACGTGTCAACCCACAATAGGACATGCTACCTGTCAACCCACAATAGGACATGCTACGTGTCAACCCGCAATAGGACATGCTACATGTCAATCCACAATAGGACATGCTACGTGTCAACCCACAATAGGACATGCTACCTGTCAACCCACAATAGGACATGCTACGTGTCAACGCACAATAGGACATGCTACCTGTCAACCCACAATAGGACATGCTACGTGTCAACCCACAATAGGAAATGCTACCTGTCAACCCACAATAGGACATGCTACGTGTCAACCCGCAATAGGACATGCTACATGTCAACCCACAATAGGACATGCTACGTGTCAACCCACAATAGGACATGCTACATGTCAACCCACAATAGGACATGCTACGTGTCAACCCACAATAGGACATGCTACGTGTCAACCCACAATAGGACATGCTACATGTCAACCCACAATAGGACATGCTACATGTCAACCCACAATAGGACATGCTACGTGTCAACCCACAATAGGACATGCTACATGTCAACCCACAATAGGACATGCTACGTGTCAACCCACAATAGGACATGCTACGTGTCAACCCACAATAGGACATGCTACGTGTCAACCCGCAATAGGACATGCTACGTGTCAACCCGCAATAGGACATGCTACGTGTCAATCCGCAATAGGACATGCTACGTGTCAACCCTCAACAGGACATGCTACGTGTCAACCCACAATAGGACATGCTACGTGTCAACCCACAATAGGACATGCTACATGTCAACCCACAATAGGACATGTTACGTGTCAATCCACAATCGGACATGCTACGTGTCAACCCGCAATAGGACATGCTACGTGTCAACCCACATTAGGACATGCTACGTGTCAACCCACAATAGGACATGCTACGTGTCAACCCACATTAGGACATGCTACGTGTCAACCCGCAATAGGACATGCTACGTGTCAACCCGCAATAGGACATGCTACATGTCAACCCACAATAGGACATGCTACGTGTCAACCCACAATAGGACATGCTACATGTCAACCCACAATAGGACATGCTACGTGTCAACCCACAATAGGACATGCTACGTGTCAACCCACAATAGGACATGCTACATGTCAACCCACAATAGGACATGCTACATGTCAACCCACAATAGGACATGCTACGTGTCAACCCACAATAGGACATGCTACATGTCAACCCACAATAGGACATGCTACGTGTCAACCCACAATAGGACATGCTACGTGTCAACCCACAATAGGACATGCTACGTGTCAACCCGCAATAGGACATGCTACGTGTCAACCCGCAATAGGACATGCTACGTGTCAACCCGCAATAGGACATGCTACGTGTCAACCCTCAACAGGACATGCTACGTGTCAACCCACAATAGGACATGCTACGTGTCAACCCACAATAGGACATGCTACATGTCAACCCACAATAGGACATGTTACGTGTCAATCCACAATCGGACATGCTACGTGTCAACCCACAATAGGACATGCTACGTGTCAACCCGCAATAGGACATGCTACGTGTCAACCCGCAATAGGACATGCTACGTGTCAACCCGCAATAGGACATGCTACGTGTCAACCCGCAATAGGACATGCTACGTGTCAACCCGCAATAGGACATTCTACGTGTCAACCCGCAATAGGACATGCTACGTGTCAACCCGCAATAGGACATGCTACGTGTCAACCCGCAATAGGACATGCTACGTGTCAACCCGCAATAGGACATGCTACGTGTCAACCCGCAATAGGACATGCTACGTGTCAACCCGCAATAGGACATGCTACGTGTCAACCCGCAATAGGACATGCTACGTGTCAACCCGCAATAGGACATGCTACGTGTCAACCCGCAATAGGACATGCTACGTGTCAACCCGCAATAGGACATGCTACGTGTCAACCCGCAATAGGACATGCTACGTGTCAACCCGCAATAGGACATGCTACGTGTCAACCCGCAATAGGACATGCTACGTGTCAACCCGCAATAGGACATGCTACGTGTCAACCCGCAATAGGACATGCTACGTGTCAACCCGCAATAGGACATGCTACGTGTCAACCCGCAATAGGACATGCTACGTGTCAACCCGCAATAGGACATGCTACGTGTCAACCAGCAATCGGACATGCTACGTGTCAACCCGCAATAGGACATGCTACGTGTCAACCCGCAATAGGACATGCTACGTGTCAACCCGCAATAGGACATGCTACGTGTCAACCCGCAATAGGACATGCTACGTGTCAACCCGCAATAGGACATGCTACGTGTCAACCCGCAATAGGACATGCTACGTGTCAACCCGCAATAGGACATGCTACGTGTCAACCCACAATAGGACATGCTACGTGTCAACCCACAATAGGACATGCTACGTGTCAATCCACAATAGGACATGCTACATGTCAACCCACAATAGGACATGCTACATGTCAACCCACAATAGGACATGCTATGTGTCAACCCACAATAGGACATGCTACATGTCAATCCACAATAGGACATGCTACATGTCAACCCACAATAGGACATGCTACATGTCAACCCACAATAGGACATGCTACGTGTCAACCCACAATAGGACATGCTACATGTCAACCCGCAATAGGACATGCTACGTGTCAACCCACAATAGGACATGCTACCTGTCAACCCACAATAGGACATGCTACGTGTCAACCCACAATAGGACATGCTACCTGTCAACCCACAATAGGACATGCTACATGTCAACCCACAATAGGACATGCTACGTGTCAACCCACAATAGGACATGCTACGTGTCAACCCACAATAGGACATGCTACGTGTCAACCCACAATAGGACATGCTACATGTCAACATAGGACATGCTACATGTCAACCCGCAATAGGACATGCTACATGTCAACCCACAATAGGACATGCTACGTGTCAACCCGCAATAGGACATGCTACATGTCAACCCACAATAGGACATGCTACGTGTCAACCCACAATAGGACATGCTACGTGTCAACCCACAATAGGACATGCTACATGTCAACCCACAATAGGACATGCTACGTGTCAACCCGCAATAGGACATGCTACGTGTCAACCCGCAATAGGACATGCTACGTGTCAATCCGCAATAGGACATGCTACGTGTCAACCCTCAACAGGACATGCTACGTGTCAACCCACAATAGGACATGCTACGTGTCAACCCACAATAGGACATGCTACATGTCAACCCACAATAGGACATGTTACGTGTCAATCCACAATCGGACATGCTACGTGTCAACCCACAATAGGACATGCTACGTGTCAACCCACATTAGGACATGCTACGTGTCAACCCACAATAGGACATGCTACGTGTCAACCCACATTAGGACATGCTACGTGTCAACCCGCAATAGGACATGCTACGTGTCAACCCGCAATAGGACATGCTACATGTCAACCCACAATAGGACATGCTACGTGTCAACCCACAATAGGACATGCTACATGTCAACCCACAATAGGACATGCTACGTGTCAACCCACAATAGGACATGCTACGTGTCAACCCACAATAGGACATGCTACATGTCAACCCACAATAGGACATGCTACATGTCAACCCACAATAGGACATGCTACGTGTCAACCCACAATAGGACATGCTACATGTCAACCCACAATAGGACATGCTACGTGTCAACCCACAATAGGACATGCTACGTGTCAACCCACAATAGGACATGCTACGTGTCAACCCGCAATAGGACATGCTACGTGTCAACCCGCAATAGGACATGCTACGTGTCAACCCGCAATAGGACATGCTACGTGTCAACCCTCAACAGGACATGCTACGTGTCAACCCACAATAGGACATGCTACGTGTCAACCCACAATAGGACATGCTACATGTCAACCCACAATAGGACATGTTACGTGTCAATCCACAATCGGACATGCTACGTGTCAACCCACAATAGGACATGCTACGTGTCAACCCGCAATAGGACATGCTACGTGTCAACCCGCAATAGGACATGCTACGTGTCAACCCGCAATAGGACATGCTACGTGTCAACCCGCAATAGGACATGCTACGTGTCAACCCGCAATAGGACATTCTACGTGTCAACCCGCAATAGGACATGCTACGTGTCAACCCGCAATAGGACATGCTACGTGTCAACCCGCAATAGGACATGCTACGTGTCAACCCGCAATAGGACATGCTACGTGTCAACCCGCAATAGGACATGCTACGTGTCAACCCGCAATAGGACATGCTACGTGTCAACCCGCAATAGGACATGCTACGTGTCAACCCGCAATAGGACATGCTACGTGTCAACCCGCAATAGGACATGCTACGTGTCAACCCGCAATAGGACATGCTACGTGTCAACCCGCAATAGGACATGCTACGTGTCAACCCGCAATAGGACATGCTACGTGTCAACCCGCAATAGGACATGCTACGTGTCAACCCGCAATAGGACATGCTACGTGTCAACCCGCAATAGGACATGCTACGTGTCAACCCGCAATAGGACATGCTACGTGTCAACCCGCAATAGGACATGCTACGTGTCAACCCGCAATAGGACATGCTACGTGTCAACCAGCAATCGGACATGCTACGTGTCAACCCGCAATAGGACATGCTACGTGTCAACCCGCAATAGGACATGCTACGTGTCAACCCGCAATAGGACATGCTACGTGTCAACCCGCAATAGGACATGCTACGTGTCAACCCGCAATAGGACATGCTACGTGTCAACCCGCAATAGGACATGCTACGTGTCAACCCACAATAGGACATGCTACGTGTCAACCCACAATAGGACATGCTACGTGTCAATCCACAATAGGACATGCTACATGTCAACCCACAATAGGACATGCTACATGTCAACCCACAATAGGACATGCTATGTGTCAACCCACAATAGGACATGCTACATGTCAATCCACAATAGGACATGCTACATGTCAACCCACAATAGGACATGCTACATGTCAACCCACAATAGGACATGCTACGTGTCAACCCACAATAGGACATGCTACATGTCAACCCGCAATAGGACATGCTACGTGTCAACCCACAATAGGACATGCTACATGTCAACCCACAATAGGACATGCTACGTGTCAACCCACAATAGGACATGCTACGTGTCAACCCACAATAGGACATGCTACGTGTCAACCCGCAATAGGACATGCTACGTGTCAACCCGCAATAGGACATGCTACGTGTCAACCCGCAATAGGACATGCTACGTGTCAACCCTCAACAGGACATGCTACGTGTCAACCCACAATAGGACATGCTACGTGTCAACCCACAATAGGACATGCTACATGTCAACCCACAATAGGACATGTTACGTGTCAATCCACAATCGGACATGCTACGTGTCAACCCACAATAGGACATGCTACGTGTCAACCCGCAATAGGACATGCTACGTGTCAACCCGCAATAGGACATGCTACGTGTCAACCCGCAATAGGACATGCTACGTGTCAACCCGCAATAGGACATGCTACGTGTCAACCCGCAATAGGACATTCTACGTGTCAACCCGCAATAGGACATGCTACGTGTCAACCCGCAATAGGACATGCTACGTGTCAACCCGCAATAGGACATGCTACGTGTCAACCCGCAATAGGACATGCTACGTGTCAACCCGCAATAGGACATGCTACGTGTCAACCCGCAATAGGACATGCTACGTGTCAACCCGCAATAGGACATGCTACGTGTCAACCCGCAATAGGACATGCTACGTGTCAACCCGCAATAGGACATGCTACGTGTCAACCCGCAATAGGACATGCTACGTGTCAACCCGCAATAGGACATGCTACGTGTCAACCCGCAATAGGACATGCTACGTGTCAACCCGCAATAGGACATGCTACGTGTCAACCCGCAATAGGACATGCTACGTGTCAACCCGCAATAGGACATGCTACGTGTCAACCCGCAATAGGACATGCTACGTGTCAACCCGCAATAGGACATGCTACGTGTCAACCCGCAATAGGACATGCTACGTGTCAACCAGCAATCGGACATGCTACGTGTCAACCCGCAATAGGACATGCTACGTGTCAACCCGCAATAGGACATGCTACGTGTCAACCCGCAATAGGACATGCTACGTGTCAACCCGCAATAGGACATGCTACGTGTCAACCCGCAATAGGACATGCTACGTGTCAACCCGCAATAGGACATGCTACGTGTCAACCCACAATAGGACATGCTACGTGTCAACCCACAATAGGACATGCTACGTGTCAATCCACAATAGGACATGCTACATGTCAACCCACAATAGGACATGCTACATGTCAACCCACAATAGGACATGCTATGTGTCAACCCACAATAGGACATGCTACATGTCAATCCACAATAGGACATGCTACATGTCAACCCACAATAGGACATGCTACATGTCAACCCACAATAGGACATGCTACGTGTCAACCCACAATAGGACATGCTACATGTCAACCCGCAATAGGACATGCTACGTGTCAACCCACAATAGGACATGCTACCTGTCAACCCACAATAGGACATGCTACGTGTCAACCCACAATAGGACATGCTACCTGTCAACCCACAATAGGACATGCTACATGTCAACCCACAATAGGACATGCTACGTGTCAACCCACAATAGGACATGCTACGTGTCAACCCACAATAGGACATGCTACGTGTCAACCCACAATAGGACATGCTACATGTCAACATAGGACATGCTACATGTCAACCCGCAATAGGACATGCTACATGTCAACCCACAATAGGACATGCTACGTGTCAACCCGCAATAGGACATGCTACATGTCAACCCACAATAGGACATGCTACGTGTCAACCCACAATAGGACATGCTACGTGTCAACCCACAATAGGACATGCTACATGTCAACCCACAATAGGACATGCTACATGTCAACCCACAATAGGACATGCTACGTGTCAACCCACAATAGGACATGCTACATGTCAACCCACAATAGGACATGCTACGTGTCAACCCACAATAGGACATGCTACGTGTCAACCCACAATAGGACATGCTACGTGTCAACCCGCAATAGGACATGCTACGTGTCAACCCGCAATAGGACATGCTACGTGTCAACCCGCAATAGGACATGCTACGTGTCAACCCTCAACAGGACATGCTACGTGTCAACCCACAATAGGACATGCTACGTGTCAACCCACAATAGGACATGCTACGTGTCAACCCGCAATAGGACATGCTACGTGTCAACCCGCAATAGGACATGCTACGTGTCAACCCGCAATAGGACATGCTACGTGTCAACCCTCAACAGGACATGCTACGTGTCAACCCACAATAGGACATGCTACGTGTCAACCCACAATAGGACATGCTACATGTCAACCCACAATAGGACATGTTACGTGTCAATCCACAATCGGACATGCTACGTGTCAACCCACAATAGGACACGCTACGTGTCAACCCGCAATAGGACACGCTACGTGTCAACCCGCAATAGGACATGCTACGTGTCAACCCGCAATAGGACATGCTACGTGTCAACCCGCAATAGGACATGCTACGTGTCAACCCGCAATAGGACATTCTACGTGTCAACGCGCAATAGGACATGCTACGTGTCAACCCGCAATAGGACATGCTACGTGTCAACCCGCAATAGGACATGCTACGTGTCAACCCGCAATAGGACATGCTACGTGTCAACCCGCAATAGGACATGCTACGTGTCAACCCGCAATAGGACATGCTACGTGTCAACCCGCAATAGGACATGCTACGTGTCAACCCGCAATAGGACATGCTACGTGTCAACCCGCAATAGGATATGCTACGTGTCAACCCACATTAGGACATGCTACGTGTCAACCCACAATAGGACATGCTACGTGTCAACCCGCAATAGGACATGCTACGTGTCAACCCGCAATAGGACATGCTACGTGTCAACCCGCAATAGGACATGCTACGTGTCAACCCGCAATAGGACATGCTACGTGTCAACCCGCAATAGGACATGCTACGTGTCAACCCGCAATAGGACATGCTACGTGTCAACCAGCAATCGGACATGCTACGTGTCAACCCGCAATAGGACATGCTACGTGTCAACCCGCAATAGGACATGCTACGTGTCAACCCGCAATAGGACATGCTACGTGTCAACCCGCAATAGGACATGCTACGTGTCAACCCGCAATAGGACATGCTACGTGTCAACCCACAATAGGACATGCTACGTGTCAACCCACAATAGGACATGCTACGTGTCAATCCACAATAGGACATGCTACATGTCAACCCACAATAGGACATGCTACATGTCAACCCACAATAGGACATGCTATGTGTCAACCCACAATAGGACATGCTACATGTCAATCCACAATAGGACATGCTACATGTCAACCCACAATAGGACATGCTACATGTCAACCCACAATAGGACAGGCTACGTGTCAACCCACAATAGGACATGCTACATGTCAACCCGCAATAGGACATGCTACGTGTCAACCCACAATAGGACATGCTACATGTCAACCCACAATAGGACATGCTACGTGTCAACCCACAATAGGACATGCTACGTGTCAACCCACAATAGGACATGCTACATGTCAACCCACAATAGGACATGCTACATGTCAACCCACAATAGGACATGCTACATGTCAACCCGCAATAGGACATGCTACATGTCAACCCACAATAGGACATGCTACGTGTCAACCCGCAATAGGACATGCTACATGTCAACCCACAATAGGACATGCTACGTGTCAACCCACAATAGGACATGCTACGTGTCAACCCACAATAGGACATGCTACATGTCAACCCACAATAGGACATGCTACATGTCAACCCACAATAGGACATGCTACGTGTCAACCCACAATAGGACATGCTACATGTCAACCCACAATAGGACATGCTACGTGTCAACCCACAATAGGACATGCTACGTGTCAACCCACAATAGGACATGCTACGTGTCAACCCGCAATAGGACATGCTACGTGTCAACCCGCAATAGGACATGCTACGTGTCAACCCGCAATAGGACATGCTACGTGTCAACCCTCAACAGGACATGCTACGTGTCAACCCACAATAGGACATGCTACGTGTCAACCCACAATAGGACATGCTACATGTCAACCCACAATAGGACATGTTACGTGTCAATCCACAATCGGACATGCTACGTGTCAACCCACAATAGGACATGCTACATGTCAACCCGCAATAGGAGATGCTACATGTCAACCCACAATAGGACATGCTACATGTCAACCCACAATAGGAGATGCTACGTGTCAACCCACAATAGGACACGCTACGTGTCAACCCACAATAGGAGATGCTACGTGTCAACCCACAATAGGACACGCTACGTGTCAACCCACAATAGGAGATGCTAAGTGTCAACCCACAATAGGACACGCTACATGTCAACCCACAATAGGAGATGCTACATGTCAACCCACAATAGGACATGCTACATGTCAACCCACAATAGGACATGCTACGTGCCAACCCACAATAGGACATGCTACATGTCAACCCACAGTAGGACATGCTACGTGTCAACCCGCAATAGGACATGCTACGTGTCAACCCGCAATCGGACATGCTACATGTCAACCCACAATAGGACATGCTACGTGTCAACCCGCAATCGGACATGCTACATGTCAACCCACAATAGGACATGCTACATGTCAACCCACATTAGGACATGCTACGTGTCAACCCACAATAGGACATGCTACGTGTCAACCCACATTAGGACATGCTACGTGTCAACCCACAATAGGACATGCTACGTGTCAACCCACAATAGGACATGCTACATGTCAACCCACAATAGGACATGCTACGTGTCAACCCACAATAGGACATGCTGCATGTCAACCCACAATAGGACATGCTACATGTCAATCCACAATAGGACATGCTACGTGTCAATCCACAATAGGACATGCTACATGTCAATCCACAATAGGACATGCTACATGTCAACCCACAATAGGACATGCTACATGTCAATCCACAATAGGACATGCTACATGTCAACCCACAATAGGACATGCTACGTGTCAACCCACAATAGGACATGCTACATGTCAACCCACAATAGGACATGCTACATGTCAACCCACAATAGGACATGCTACATGTCAATCCACAATAGGACATGCTACGTGTCAACCCACAATAGGACATGCTACGTGTCAACCCACAATAGGACATGCTACATGTCAACCCACAATAGGACATGCTACATGTCAATCCACAATAGGACATGCTACATGTCAACCCACAATAGGACATGCTACGTGTCAACCCACAATAGGACATGCTACATGTCAACCCGCAATAGGACATGCTACGTGTCAACCCACAATAGGACATGCTACCTGTCAACCCACAATAGGACATGCTACGTGTCAACCCACAATAGGACATGCTACCTGTCAACCCACAATAGGACATGCTACATGTCAACCCACAATAGGACATGCTACGTGTCAACCCACAATAGGACATGCTACGTGTCAACCCACAATAGGACATGCTACGTGTCAACCCACAATAGGACATGCTACATGTCAACATAGGACATGCTACATGTCAACCCGCAATAGGACATGCTACATGTCAACCCACAATAGGACATGCTACGTGTCAACCCGCAATAGGACATGCTACATGTCAACCCACAATAGGACATGCTACGTGTCAACCCACAATAGGACATGCTACGTGTCAACCCACAATAGGACATGCTACATGTCAACCCACAATAGGACATGCTACATGTCAACCCACAATAGGACATGCTACGTGTCAACCCACAATAGGACATGCTACATGTCAACCCACAATAGGACATGCTACGTGTCAACCCACAATAGGACATGCTACGTGTCAACCCACAATAGGACATGCTACGTGTCAACCCGCAATAGGACATGCTACGTGTCAACCCGCAATAGGACATGCTACGTGTCAACCCACAATAGGACATGCTACATGTCAACCCACATTAGGACATGCTACGTGTCAACCCACAATAGGACATGCTACGTGTCAACCCACATTAGGACATGCTACGTGTCAACCCACAATAGGACATGCTACGTGTCAACCCACAATAGGACATGCTACATGTCAACCCACAATAGGACATGCTACGTGTCAACCCACAATAGGACATGCTGCATGTCAACCCACAATAGGACATGCTACATGTCAATCCACAATAGGACATGCTACGTGTCAATCCACAATAGGACATGCTACATGTCAATCCACAATAGGACATGCTACATGTCAACCCACAATAGGACATGCTACATGTCAATCCACAATAGGACATGCTACATGTCAACCCACAATAGGACATGCTACGTGTCAACCCACAATAGGACATGCTACATGTCAACCCACAATAGGACATGCTACATGTCAACCCACAATAGGACATGCTACATGTCAATCCACAATAGGACATGCTACGTGTCAACCCACAATAGGACATGCTACGTGTCAACCCACAATAGGACATGCTACATGTCAACCCACAATAGGACATGCTACATGTCAATCCACAATAGGACATGCTACATGTCAACCCACAATAGGACATGCTACGTGTCAACCCACAATAGGACATGCTACATGTCAACCCGCAATAGGACATGCTACGTGTCAACCCACAATAGGACATGCTACCTGTCAACCCACAATAGGACATGCTACGTGTCAACCCACAATAGGACATGCTACCTGTCAACCCACAATAGGACATGCTACATGTCAACCCACAATAGGACATGCTACGTGTCAACCCACAATAGGACATGCTACGTGTCAACCCACAATAGGACATGCTACGTGTCAACCCACAATAGGACATGCTACATGTCAACATAGGACATGCTACATGTCAACCCGCAATAGGACATGCTACATGTCAACCCACAATAGGACATGCTACGTGTCAACCCGCAATAGGACATGCTACATGTCAACCCACAATAGGACATGCTACGTGTCAACCCACAATAGGACATGCTACGTGTCAACCCACAATAGGACATGCTACATGTCAACCCACAATAGGACATGCTACATGTCAACCCACAATAGGACATGCTACGTGTCAACCCACAATAGGACATGCTACATGTCAACCCACAATAGGACATGCTACGTGTCAACCCACAATAGGACATGCTACGTGTCAACCCACAATAGGACATGCTACGTGTCAACCCGCAATAGGACATGCTACGTGTCAACCCGCAATAGGACATGCTACGTGTCAACCCGCAATAGGACATGCTACGTGTCAACCCTCAATAGGACATGCTACGTGTCAACCCACAATAGGACATGCTACGTGTCAACCCACAATAGGACATGCTACATGTCAACCCACAATAGGACATGTTACGTGTCAATCCACAATAGGACATGCTACGTGTCAACCCACAATAGGACATGCTACATGTCAACCCGCAATAGGAGATGCTACATGTCAACCCACAATAGGACATGCTACGTGTCAACCCGCAATAGGAGATGCTACATGTCAACCCACAATAGGAGATGCTACGTGTCAACCCACAATAGGACACGCTACGTGTCAACCCACAATAGGAGATGCTACGTGTCAACCCACAATAGGACACGCTACGTGTCAACCCACAATAGGAGATGCTACATGTCAACCCACAATAGGACATGCTACATGTCAACCCACAATAGGACACGCTACATGTCAACCCACAATAGGAGATGCTACATGTCAACCCACAATAGGACATGCTACATGTCAACCCACAATAGGACATGCTACGTGTCAACCCACAATAGGACATGCTACATGTCAACCCACAGTAGGACATGCTACGTGTCAACCCGCAATAGGACATGCTACGTGTCAACCCGCAATCGGACATGCTACATGTCAACCCACAATAGGACATGCTACGTGTCAACCCGCAATCGGACATGCTACATGTCAACCCACAATAGGACATGCTACATGTCAACCCACATTAGGACATGCTACGTGTCAACCCACAATAGGACATGCTACGTGTCAACCCACATTAGGACATGCTACGTGTCAACCCACAATAGGACATGCTACGTGTCAACCCACAATAGGACATGCTACATGTCAACCCACAATAGGACATGCTACGTGTCAACCCACAATAGGACATGCTGCATGTCAACCCACAATAGGACATGCTACATGTCAATCCACAATAGGACATGCTGCATGTCAACCCACAAGAGGACATGCTACATGTCAATCCACAATAGGACATGCTGCATGTCAACCCACAAGAGGACATGCTACATGTCAATCCACAATAGGACATGCTGCATGTCAACCCACAATAGGACATGCTACATGTCAATCCACAATAGGACATGCTACATGTCAATCCACAATAGGACATGCTACCTGTCAACCCACAATAGGACATGCTACGTGTCAACCCACAATAGGACATGCTACCTGTCAACCCACAATAGGACATGCTACGTGTCAACCCACAATAGGACATGCTACATGTCAACCCACAATAGGACATGCTACGTGTCAACCCGCAATAGGACATGCTACATGTCAATCCGCAATAGGACATGCTACGTGTCAACCCGCAATAGGACATGCTACGTGTCAATCCGCAATAGGACATGCTACGTGTCAACCCGCAATAGGACATGCTACGTGTCAACCCGCAATAGGACATGCTACGTGTCAACCCGCAATAGGACATGCTACGTGTCAACCCGCAATAGGACATGCTACATGTCAACCCGCAATAGGACATGCTACGTGTCAACCCGCAATAGGACATGCTACGTGTCAACCCACAATAGGACATGCTACCTGTCAACCCACAATAGGACATGCTACGTGTCAACCCACAATAGGACATGCTACCTGTCAACCCACAATAGGACATGCTACGTGTCAACCCACAATAGGACATGCTACCTGTCAACCCACAATAGGACATGCTACGTGTCAACCCGCAATAGGACATGCTACATGTCAACCCGCAATAGGACATGCTACGTGTCAACCCGCAATAGGACATGCTACGTGTCAACCCGCAATAGGACATGCTACGTGTCAACCCGCAATAGGACATGCTACGTGTCAACCCGCAATAGGACATGCTACGTGTCAACCCGCAATAGGACATGCTACGTGTCAACCCGCAATCGGACATGCTACGTGTCAACCCGCAATAGGACATGCTACGTGTCAACCCGCAATCGGACATGCTACGTGTCAACCCGCAATCGGACATGCTACGTGTCAACCCGCAATAGGACATGCTACGTGTCAACCCGCAATAGGACATGCTACGTGTCAACCCGCAATAGGACATGCTACGTGTCAACCCGCAATAGGACATGCTACGTGTCAACCCGCAATAGGACATGCTACGTGTCAACCCGCAATAGGACATGCTACGTGTCAACCCGCAATAGGACATGCTACGTGTCAACCCGCAATAGGACAGGTTACGTGTCAACCCGCAATAGGACATGCTACGTGTCAACCCGCAATAGGACATGCTACGTGTCAACCCGCAATAGGACATGCTACGTGTCAACCCGCAATAGGACATGCTACGTGTCAACCCGCAATAGGACATGCTACGTGTCAACCCGCAATAGGACATGCTACGTGTCAACCCGCAATAGGACATGCTACGTGTCAACCCGCAATAGGACATGCTACGTGTCAACCCGCAATAGGACATGCTACGTGTCAACCCGCAATAGGACATGCTACGTGTCAACCCGCAATAGGACATGCTACGTGTCAACCCGCAATAGGACATGCTACGTGTCAACCAGCAATCGGACATGCTACGTGTCAACCCGCAATAGGACATGCTACGTGTCAACCCGCGATAGGACATGCTACGTGTCAACCCGCGATAGGACATGCTACGTGTCAACCCGCAATAGGACATGCTACGTGTCAACCCGCAATAGGACATGCTACGTGTCAACCCGCAATAGGACATGCTACGTGTCAACCCGCAATAGGACAGGTTACGTGTCAACCCGCAATAGGACATGCTACGTGTCAACCCGCAATAGGACATGCTACGTGTCAACCCGCAATAGGACATGCTACGTGTCAACCCGCAATAGGACATGCTACGTGTCAACCCGCAATAGGACATGCTACGTGTCAACCCACAATAGGACATGCTACGTGTCAACCCGCAATAGGACATGCTACGTGTCAACCCACAATAGGACATGCTACGTGTCAACCCGCAATAGGGCTACGTGTCAACCCGCAATAGGACATGCTACGTGTCAACCCGCAATAGGACATGCTACGTGTCAACCCGCAATAGGACATGCTACGTGTCAACCCGCAATAGGACATGCTACGTGTAAACCCGCAATAGGACATGCTACGTGTCAACCCGCAATAGGACATGCTACGTGTCAACCCGCAATAGGACATGCTACGTGTCAACCCGCAATAGGACATGCTACGTGTCAACCCGCAATAGGACATTCTACGTGTCAACCCGCAATAGGACATGCTACGTGTCAACCCGCAATAGGACATGCTACGTGTCAACCCGCAATAGGACATGCTACGTGTCAACCCGCAATAGGACATGCTACGTGTCAACCCGCAATAGGACATGCTACGTGTCAACCCGCAATAGGACATGCTACGTGTCAACCCGCAATAGGACATGCTACGTGTCAACCCGCAATAGGACATGCTACGTGTCAACCCGCAATAGGACATGCTACGTGTCAACCCGCAATAGGACATGCTACGTGTCAACCCGCAATAGGACATGCTACGTGTCAACCCGCAATCGGACATGCTACGTGTCAACCCGCAATAGGACATGCTACGTGTCAACCAGCAATCGGACATGCTACGTGTCAACCCGCAATAGGACATGCTACGTGTCAACCCGCAATAGGACATGCTACGTGTCAACCCGCAATAGGACATGCTACGTGTCAACCCGCAATAGGACATGCTACGTGTCAACCCGCAATTGGACATGCTACGTGTCAACCCGCAATAGGACATGCTACGTGTCAACCCGCAATAGGACATGCTACGTGTAAACCCGCAATAGGACAGGTTACGTGTCAACCCGCAATAGGACATGCTACGTGTCAACCCGCAATAGGACATGCTACGTGTCAACCCGCAATAGGACATGCTACGTGTCAACCCGCAATAGGACATGCTACGTGTCAACCCGCAATAGGACATGCTACGTGTCAACCCGCAATAGGACATGCTACGTGTCAACCCGCAATAGGACATGCTACGTGTCAACCCGCAATAGGACATGCTACGTGTCAACCCGCAATAGGACATGCTACGTGTCAACCCGCAATAGGACATGCTACGTGTCAACCAGCAATCGGACATGCTACGTGTCAACCCGCAATAGGACATGCTACGTGTCAACCCGCAATAGGACATGCTACGTGTCAACCCGCAATAGGACATGCTACGTGTCAACCCGCAATGGGACATGCTACGTGTCAACCCGCAATAGGACATGCTACGTGTCAACCCGCAATAGGACATGCTACGTGTCAACCCGCAATAGGACATGCTACATGTCAACCCGCAATAGGACATGCTACGTGTCAACCCGCAATAGGACAGGTTACGTGTCAACCCGCAATAGGACATGCTACGTGTCAACCCGCAATAGGACATGCTACGTGTCAACCCGCAATAGGACATGCTACGTGTCAACCCACAATAGGACATGCTACGTGTCAACCCGCAATAGGACATGCTACGTGTCAACCCACAATAGGACATGCTACGTGTCAACCCGCAATAGGGCTACGTGTCAACCCACAATAGGACATGCTACGTGTCAACCCACAATAGGACATGCTACCTGTCAACCCGCAATAGGACATGCTACGTGTCAACCCACAATAGGAGATGCTACATGTCAACCCGCAATAGGACATGCTACGTGTCAACCCGCAATAGGACATGCTACATGTCAATCCACAATAGGACATGCAACATGTCAACCCGCAATAGGACATGCTACGTGTCAACCCACAATAGGACATGCTACGTGTCAATCCGCAATAGGACATGCTACATGTCAACCCACAATAGGACATGCTACATGTCAACCCACAATAGGACATGCTACATGTCAACCCACAATAGGACATGCTACGTGTCAAGGCACAATAGGACATGCTACGTGTCAACCCACAATAGGACATGCTACGTGTCAACCCACAATAGGACATGCTACATGTCAATCCACAATAGGACATGCTACGTGTCAACCCACAATAGGACATGCTACATGTCAATCCACAATAGGACATGCTACCTGTCAACCCGCAATAGGACATGCTACATGTCAACCCACAATAGGACATGCTACATGTCAACCCACAATAGGACATGCTACATGTCAAGGCACAATAGGACATGCTACGTGTCAACCCACAATTGGACATGCTACATGTCAACCCGCAATAGGACACGCTACATGTCAACCCACAATAGGACATGCTACGTGTCAACCATCAGCATTGAAAGCTGGCGGTGTTCCACAAGTTGTGTCCACTTGTCAGAGTCTGCTGACAAAAGTCAGTGACATTTAAACTTCATGCTCTGTCTCACTATTAAAAACAGAAAATGCTGGAAACACTCAACAGGTCAGGCAGCCTCTGTGAAGGGAGAAACAAAGTTAACGTTTCAGGCCAATGACCTTTCGTCAGAACTGGAAGCATCAAGTTCAACAATTTTAGGCCATAACCTCTGCCCCTATTTTTTTCAGATGGCAGCTGTTGATGATTCTGCCATTCCCATTTACACCTCTTCTAGACTCGTCTTTTGTTTCTTTACTTGTTCCATTACCATCTGCTTTTGCTTTTTACAATCATACCTTTTGTCATTTAATCTCTCCTGCCTTCCGTCCTATCCCAGACCTTCCCTTTTGTTCTTTCCTCCTCTCCCCCTTTCCCTACCCCTGCTTAAAATCTGTTACATCTCTAACTTTTTCCAGTTCTCTCTCCAGATGCTGCCTGACCTGCTGAGTATTTCCAGCATTTTCTGTTTTTATTTCAGATTTCCAGCATCCGCAGTATTTTGCTTTTGTATATGTGCTCTGTCTCACTGTTGCCCCCAGGTGGCTGCCGTGCTGGCTCATAATGCTGGAACCGACTGACCAGCATGTAAGTATTTCAAGCGTTCCGGGGTGGTGGGGTGAGGGACGTAGACTGCAATGACTGATCAGGTAAATTGTAAAAATATGCAACAGGAAATGATTGATATACAGGAAACTCTTTTTTATCCGGCACCGATGGGACCGGCGTGGTGCCGGTTGATCAAAAAGTCCGGATTACAGAGAGGTATACTTACCAAGGTACGAGAGCCCCGTACACGGCCACAGGTGCAGGAGCCCCGGCTACACGGCACTTGTGCAGGAGTCCCGGTTACACGGCCACAGATCCAGGAACCCCGGTTACACGGCCACAGGTGTAGGAGCCCCGGTTACACGGCCACAGATCCAGGAACCCTGGTTACACGGCCACTAATATATAGTAAAACTTACCTGAACCTACTCCTGAATTTTGCCGGTTAAAAGAGAGTTTCCTGTAATATGTTCAGTCAGGGTGCTGATACATGCCAACAATCAACAGTTCACTGCTGTTGTAGTCGAGAGAGAGGGAGGAATGGCAATTGCAGAACAAAACCCAGGAACTATTAACTCATATTGCGGCTGCCTCTTTTGAAGCTGGTGAATAGTTGGAGGTGTAAATCCCCTCAGTGCTCCAGAGTGCAGTTGTGGTTTTTATCCACAAGAAGAGGGAGATTAGTGAACTCTCAAATTAGTGTGGAATCTTGCTAACATCACTGGCTTTTTAGGCGATTCTTCAGGTTGTCACAACAGTGGAGGCTTGGGAAGTAATCAGAAAGGAAGAGGCTGAATTTGCTGTAGGGAAGATTGTGCCTTTTTTACGAGCCAGTAGATCATCATGAGTCTCATGATGGATCTTTGTAAGGCTTTCAATCTGAGAAGGTGATGGTGGACCACTTTCTTGAACTGCTGCGGTGCAATGTGGTGCTGGTGCTCCCAAGATGGTGCTCAGTAGAGAACCCACAAGAAGAAGCCAGAAGCTATGGGAGTTTAACAAAAATGTACGCTGTGTATTAAATTTCTGATTTGGATTCTTTATGGCTAGAATTAACATGGTAGGGGTTAAAATCCCAAAGACACGCAAAGTATTTCTCAACAGAAAATATATCAACTCAGAGATCAGGGGGGCTGGTTCTGAAGTACGAAGAAAAGCACAATGGGTTGCCTCGGGCATTAATTATTTAAGTGACCGGAGCCATCATAATCAATCTCAATTATCCTCGTCATTGTCAAAGGTTGACAATTCATTTAATATTGATGAGAAATGTAGCTTTCTGTGAATGCCCGTTGACCTAATGTAATTATGGGAAATGCAGTTGTCTATTGCCTTTTGATTCAGTATAACTTCAAAAGAGTTTAGATCATATTTCTGTGGATAAGTTTGCCTGAAAATGTCAGTGTTGCGTCAATCAACAAAAGAGCTGGGTCAGTTCTGAGGCTGTGCTAAGTTCCGCATTATCTTATTTTAAAGTTGACATTGAGAAAGTTACAGCATTTTTATTATTTCATGTATCGAGGTCAGTAGAGAAACATGTGATTTTTTGTTTTCTACTATTTACTGTTCAGTCACCTGTTCTTTGTGAATAAAACCACCTGTTGGTTCAGAGCCTGAGTTTAGGTCCGGTAAGATGAATATTTGACAATCATGTGGCATTAAGTAATACATTCCAGTAGTCCGTGTTCAGAATAGGGGTGCTCTGTTACAATGTCTGGGTCTTGCTATCGTTTACTTAGTGATTGGGCAGAAAAGGGTACACTTCAGTTCATAGGGGATGCGAGGTCCGTTTACGGGAGTGGTCAGTGACACTGTACCCAAGAAAATATTTGAGGTAAAAACCTCAAAATGTGACGGGGCTGTGTGCCCAATTCCTGTATTTTATCTGGCATGTGTACACCAGCTCCAAAACCCATGTGAGAGTAGATAGATGACCAACCAAACTTACAGCTCTCAAAAGAGAAGTAAGGCAAGGTTGTCCACTGTCACCCATTCTGTCTGATGCCTTTGTTGGTGGTAGATGGGTGGCATCACAAGAAATGGCCTCTGGTTGTCTACTCTGGGTGTTTCTGAAAGGATTGTAATGCTCCTTTTCGCAGATCAGATGTTCACAAGATAATTATGGACATGAGGGGCCGTTTGGCCAATCTTAGCTAATCCATCCAAAAATGAAGTCCCCTCATTACAGCATCCAATTGGTTCTTAAATGATTCTTGGGTTTTCACTTCCACAACTCTATCTGGGAGTCCATTCCATGTGTTGATCACTCTCTGCGTGAAGAAGAACTCCCTGACATCAGTCCTAAATTTGCCTTTTGCTAGCTGAAACCTCCTGCTCTACAGTTTAATGTAAAGTATTTTTCTTTTATCTTTTCTATACAGTTTACAATCTGGTAAACCACCATAAGATCACTTCTCAGATGTCTCCTTTCAAGGCTGAAGAGACCAAGTTTCTCCAGTCTCTCCTCATAACTAAGACACCTCCAAGCCCAGAGATCAGCCTCATTGCTCTTCTCTGTACTGCCTCCAGTGCTTGAATATCTCCCATGTGTCTCAATGACCTGAACTGGACACAGTACTCAAGGTGTGGTCTAACCAAAGCACTGGAGAATTTGATCCCGACTTCTTCTAACTTATATTCTACTGTTTTGTCTATATAGTTCAACGTTCACTCTGTGTTTGTAAGGGGTGGCGTGTGGGTTGTTTGTCAGCTTCACCTCTGACTCCTTTGAGCGGTTCAAATCGCTCCCACTCCCTTTTGTTCTAGACTTTGGACTTATTTGGGGGTTGGAATGAATTACAACAGACACCTGGGTTGGTCAAAAAGAACTGAGATTTTTATTTTGAGACTGGAAAATATACAATACAATAAAACTTATGCTCTAAAAGGTTGGGGAACACTCAGAATAAGCGAGGGAGAATTACAATATACAAAATCCCTTACCCTCCCAACCCCACTACACTAGCTAGGCTGGAATCCAGAGGACCAGGAAATGCTCACCAAAACGACTTTCTTGACAGATTGTAGATGTTTGCAATTTCAGGGTTCTCCTTAGTTGTGGCGGTTGGGGCCTGCCGTACCCCGGATGCGGTAGAAGACTGCACCTGCATTGGGTCTTCAGTTTGGGTTGGTCCGCTGATGCGATTAGTCGCGCTGTTGGATGTATCGGGTAAGTACCCGATTTTCTTTGGTTAGGGCTAGTTTTAGGGTCTTTTGTGTCCAAATCTTACCCAGTGGTAAGTCAGACTAGCCTGTAGAGTGGAAACAAGTCTTTGGTTCGTGAGTTTTTCGGCGGTTGATTTCTTGTTGGTCGCGGTGGCCCAATATTACCTGGTTGGTGGCAATATTGGTGGTTGTTGGTTTCTGTAAGCCTTTGGTTGCAGCAACTTTCATTCTCCTTTTGTTCCTTCGAGTCTCCAATGATGATGATCTGTTGAGCTGTACTGGGCTCCCGCTGGCTGTGCTGAACTTGAACTTCTCCTCCGATGATGAGCTCTCTCTGCTGACTGAACTCTGAGCTGAACTGTGTCTCTGAAAAAGCAGGCCTCAATTATACTAATTTGAGGCCTGGCTTATTTGACCGCCAAATCTCGGGTTTCTTTGTTAAATTTGGCAGGCTCGTTATTTTTAATAGGTTTCAAAGCTTTAACGAGCTTCGGGGATGGCCCGTCTAAACTTAACGAGTTTCGGGGATGGTCCATCTAACTCTTAATTGACTTTTAACTGGTTTCGGGATTGCCTTGAAACTAGTTTAAAAATGCAAATCATTTGGAAATCTCTTTGATTGGTTTTGGACTGCTGTTTTAATGTTGGTTCCTGTTGGACTATGTTCTTTCCTTTGTGTTGCTGGGGTCATGTACTGTTTAATTCATGTACCTTGGCTCTGTGGTTTCGGCGGGAAACAGGTTTTATTGTCTTTATGTAAAAGGCTGAGATGGCCTAGACTGTCCAATATCCAAACTCGGGGGCCCACCCCACCTCCCCTGTGTCACAGCCTTTTGCAAGCCTGAACATGTCTTTTAAACCAGCCAAATCTTCCTGGGATTTTTATTTTAAATCCCTTTGGCCCAATGTTTTCCTTAAAACAGTCCAAAATTTCTTCCTTCCTTACATTTAGGGAAAATGTGTAATTTAACTCTTTGAATTCTTCTGTTAGGCCCAACCATACATTTTATCCTTTTTACAGATTTCTTCTGTGATGTTCCAAAATCGTTTTAAACAAAGCTTTCCTTCTGTTCTGGGGTTTTGCAGAATTTTGCGAACCTTACAGTTGCTTGGGCATTGGTTAGATTCCTAGGTCCTTTTCAAGTTCATTCTTAGTTATTTCATCACCATTCATGGGGTACGTGTGTTGCCCACTTTTCCTTCCAATGTGTAGCACTTTATATTTCTCTGTATTAAATTCCATCTGCTACCCTTCTGTATCTTGTCCAGCTAATTTTGTAATTTCTGAGTTGCTTCTTTCAATTCCACTGCCCTTCCTAGTTTTGTATAATCTGCAAATTTGACCGGTTAGCAATGGGTTGCTGAGTCCAAATCATTGCAGTAAATTAGAAACAATAGTTATCCCGACACCGATCCTTAGACACTTCATTCAGTACGCTCCCCCCACCCCCACCATCACAATGTAACTCCTCCAAAAAGCAGTTGTTGTTTTATACCCTTCAGCCAATGTTTTTATCCATACCCAAGATGAACTTTGAATCCACACAGCTTTGAGCTCAACTATTAGCTTTCCATGTGTAACTTTGCCAAGCACAATGTATCACAGGGCTTACAACAGACCATTTCAGATGTTATTTTCTCAAAGAAGTCAAGGAGATTGGTCAGCCCAGATCTTCCACTTCTAAACCTATGCTGACTGCTGTTAATTTATTATTATTGTACAGGTAATCTTCAAGCTTACACCCGACATTCGATTGCAGCATTTTACTCGGGATTGAACCAGCGTTGCACCCGATTCCATCAGTATCCCGATGGGTGGTTAGGTTACAGTTGCCCCCCATTGCCCTCTGAGTCAGAAGGTTGTGGGTTCAAGTCCCACTCCAGAGACTTGAGCACAAAAATCTAGGCTGACACTCCAGTGCAGTGCTGAGGGAGTGCTGCACATAGAAACATAGAAGATAGGAGGAGTAGGCCCTTCGAGCCTGCTCCGCCATTCAACGAGATCATGGCTGATCATCCAAACCCTAGCACCCGGTCCCTACACTGACAGCCATCCCACACAAGCCCTATCCCTGTAACCCCGTGTATTTAATCCCCCCTAACACTAAGGGCCAATTTTTATCATGGCCAATCAACCTAACCCACACATCTTTGGACTGTGGGAGGAAACTGGAGCAAACCCATGCAAACACGGGGAGAATGTGCAAACTCCACACAGACAGTCACCCGAGGCCGGATTTGAACCCGGGTCCCTGGCGCTGTGAGGCAACAGTGCTAACCACTATGCCACCGTGCTTGCACTGTCGGAGGTGCCGTCTTTCAGATGAGATGTTAAACCGAGGCCCCGTCTACCCTTTCAGATGGACGTAAAAGATCCCATGGCACTATTTCGAAGAAGAGCAGGGGAGTTATCCCCGGTGTCCTGGCCAATATTACATCCGTCAATCAACATAACAAAAACAGATTATCTGGTCATTATCACATTGCTGTTTGTGGGAGCTTGCTGTGCGCAAATTAGCTGCCTAGTTTCCTACATTACAACAGTGACTACACTTCAAAAGTACTTAATTGGCTGTAAAGCGCTTTGGGATGTCCGGTGGTCGTGAAAGGTGCTATATAAATGCAAGTCTTTCTTTCTTTCCAGAATCCTATGTAATGAACATGGTATTTAACTCACTGAGTCACTGTAAAGCAAACCTCAGTGCCCAAGCCACAATCCAATCCCTTGCCACCCCACTTTAACATCCCCTATTACTGTTCTGGACTTGTCAAAATGTGGCAAGCCTGACTTCACTAGTTGATGTGCTGGACTACTTACAGAATGACTATTGTGCAAGGGTTCTTTTGCTGTTTGAAAGACGCACTCCTAAGTAAATTAATGCTCATATTATCAAGGATAAACATATGGCATCTATTTGCAGCATAGAATGGTTATTTTCATTAGCAGTTACCCACAGGCATGTAGTGCCGATTAAATATGACAATCAGTACAGAATATCAAACGATCTTTATTTTGTATTGTGCAGCTCCTTCCAATCCAACGTGATTAGTTGTTTCAGTAGGACATGCATTTCGTTTAACATTTGCCATGAATATTCAGACTGAAATCAAATTTACTCTAAGTTACGCGACAAGGTTTGTATTTCCAGTGGGCCTGTGAGAATAAAGGTGTCATTATGAAAACTTAATATCTAATCATGTTCATACAGAGGTTACATGCATCGCAAGGAGCACATATAACATTTACATAATCAGCACTTCCTAAAATATAATAATGTATAGTAAATAGACCCTAAAATACAGAGTTAAATGTGAAACTACACACTACAGAATTATTGAAATATATAAAACATAAAAACCCCACGGGGATATTTCTGCAAGAATCAGTCCATTATTCATAACGCATTCCTAAAAAAGATGTATTTAAAATTTGTGCTGGTTCTGTCTGACCACCATACATTGAAAGTAATTCACTACATTATAGCCAAATTTGATAAGCATTATAATCCTCATGACACACGGGGGTTCTTTCTCAATACGACATCCTCAGGATGGTCCATATTTGTCTTTTGAATGCCTGTAAGTAACAATGTGCTACCTCGGTAACCAAGCTTGAACAGCTCTTTTTATTCATTTCTGGGATGTGGGCATCACTGGCAGGGCCAGCATTTATTGCCCATCCCTAATTGCCCTTGAGAAGATGGTGGTGTGCTGCCTTCTTGAACTGCTGCAGTCCGTGTGGTGCGAAACATAGATACATAGAAACATAGAAGACAGGAGCAGGAGTAGGCCATTCGGCCCCTCGAGCCTGCTCCGCCATTCAATGCGATCATGGCTGATCATCCAAATTCAGTACCCTGTCCCTGCTTTCTCCCCATACCCCTTGATCCCTTTAGCCTTAAGAAATATATCCAACTCCTTCTTGAATATATTTAATGAATTGGACTCAACTGCCTTCTGTGGTAGAGAATTCCACAGGTTCACCACTCTCTGGGTGAAGAAATTCCTCCTCATCTGTGTCCTAAATGGCTTACCTCTTATCCTTAGACTGTGACCCCTGGTTCTGGGCTCCCCGACCATCGGGAACATCCTTCCTGCATCTAGTCTGTCCAGCCCTGTCAGAATTTTATAAGTTTCAATGAGATCCCCTCTCATTCTTCTAAACTCCAGCGAGTACAAGCCCAATCGACCCAATCTCTCCTCATACATCATTCCTGCCATCCCAGGTATCAGCCTGGTGAATCTTCGCTGAACTCCTTCTATGGCAAGAACATCCTTCCTCAGATAAGGGTACTGTTAGGGAGAGAGTTCCAGGATTTTGACCCAGCAACGTTGAAGGAACAGCCACATATTTCCAAGCCAGGATGGTGTGCAACTTGGAGGGGAACTTGGAGGTGGTGGTGTTCCCAGGCGCCTGCTGCCCTTGTCCTTCTAGGTGGAAGAGGTCGCGGGTTTGGGAGGTGCTGCCGAAGAAGCCTTGGTGAGTTGCTGCCAATGCTCCCTGTAAGCTGTTTTGTTCTGCACAGCCTGTCTATTTTAGTGTGCGGTATGAACACCACTCCCTCAGTAACTTTAAATTTCCGCGGATGCGCGGTATTTAAAACGGAGAAGCCGGTGAGCGGGCTGCGTGCGACCTTTATCATTGCTGCACGGCCACGCAGATTAGAGGGAACATTGGTTGCTGAAGCGCATCTTGTAGATGGTGCACACTGCAGCCACGGTGCGCCGGTGGTGGAGGGAGTGAATGTTTAAGGTGGTGGATGGGGTCTCAATCAAGCGAGCTGCTTTGTCCTGAATGGTGTCAAACTTCTTGGGTGTTGTTGGAGCTGCACTCATCCAGGCAAGTGGAGAGTATTCCATCACACTCCTGACTTGTGCCTTGTAGATGGAAAGGCTGTGGGGAGTCAGGAGCGATGCTCTCTTTAAGCTGCACAGTCATGCAGCACCCTGAAGATCACACGTAGCCAGTGAGCTGGCTTTTCAATAGAAAAACCGGGCATGTGGAGAATTTTGAATGGCCTGCGCAGATTGCTAAATGGGCTGTACAGGCCAAAAAAAAATGAAAGGGAACATTGGTCAGGAGGTGAGTCATTTGCCGCAGACTACCTAGCTTCTGACCTGCTCTTGGAGCCATTGTATTTATGTGGCTGGTTCAGTTAAGTTTCTGGTCAATGGTGACCCCCAGGATGTCAATGGTGGGGGATTCGGCGATGGTAATGCCGTTGAATATCAAGGGGCGGTGGTTAGACTCTCGCTTGTTGGGGATAGTCATTGCCTGGCACTTGTGTGGCGTGAATGTTACCTGCCACTTATCAGCCCAAGCCTGAATGTTGTCCAGGTCTTGCTGCATGTGGGCACAGACTGCTTCATTATCTGAGGAATTGCGAATGGCACTGAACATTGTGCAATCATCAGCAAACATCCCCACTTCTGACCTTAAAATGGAGGGAAGGTCATTAATGAAGCAGCTGAAGATAGTTGGGCCTAGGACACTGCCCTGAGGAACTCCTGCAGTGATGTCCTGGGGCTGAGATGATTGGCCACAACCATCTTCCTTTGTGCTGGGCATGACTCCAGCCAATGGAGAGTTTTCCCCCTGATCTATTCAAAAAGAGGGCATACTGCTAACTGTCCAAGCACCTATGTGAATATGGTACAGTATACCTCAACAATTTGAAAACTGACTTATGAATTTATTTACCAAACTTGTCAAATGATCTCCCGTCCTTTGGGGTGCCTTCAAAACAACGCATGCTAAGTATCATTTTCTGATATTCCTTTCTGATGTCAAGGATCATCAACTCTTGGACGCCAACGCCCCTCCGGAACCTTCTTCCCCTTTACTTTCCTCTGATCCCATCCCTTCTTCCAATATCACCCTGCCGTGTTTTCATTATCCCCTCCAAACTTCCCCTCTCTGACCCCGAACGATCAGTCCTCAGCAAAGGCCTGAGCTTCATCCCCTCAATGTATTTCGAGCTCAGCACGATGCTGAGCTCTTTTTCCATTGCCTTCATCTCCGTGCCCACTTCTTTGGCCAGGAGTCTTCCCCCCGCACGGCTGACTCTTTCTCCCGCTTTCAGAATTCTCGTTCTACCTGGACCCCTCCTTCTGGCCTCTTACCGTCTCTAGATCTTTTCATTGCTAACTGCCAGCGTGACATCGGCCACCTCAATTTCTCTGCTCCCCTCACTCACTCCAACCTACCTCCCTCTGAACTTGTTGCAACACTCTGTTCTCTCCGATCCAACCCTAACATTATCATTAAACCTGCTGACAAGGGTGGTGCTGTTGTTGTTTAGCGAACTGACCTCTACCGTGCGGAAGCTGAATGCTAACTCTCCGACACCTCCTCCTATCTCCGCCTGGACCATGACCCCACTAGCAAACATCAAGCCATTGTTTCCGAGACTGTCACTGACCTCATCTCCTCTGGAGATCTTCCCTCCATGGCCGCCAACTTTTCCGACGCCCTCTGCCACTTTAACAGTTTCCAGTTTCCTGGCCCCAACTGTCTCCTTTTCACTATGGACATCCAATCCCTCTACACCTCCATCCCCCACCAGGACGGCCTGAGGGCGTTCCGCTTCTTCCTTGAACAGAGGCCCAACCAGTCCCCATCCACCACCACCCTCCTCCGCCTGGCTGAACTTGTTCTCACATTGAACAACTTCTCCTTTGACTCTACTCACTTCCTCCAAATTAAAGGTGTTGCTATGGGAACCCGCATGGGCCCTAGCTATGCCTGCCTTTTCATGGGATATGTGGAACATTCTTTGTTCCAGTCCTATTCAGGTCCCCTCCCTCACCTCTTTTTCCGATACATCAATGACTGTATCGGAGCCATTTCCTGCTCTCGCCCCGAACTAGAAAAGTTCATTCACTTTACTTCCAATTTCCACCCTTCCCTCACCTTCACATGGTCCATCTCTGACTCTCCTCTTCCCTTCCTTGACTTCTCTGACTCCATTTCTGGCGATAGGCTATCGACAAACATCCACTACAAGCCCACAGCTACCTGGACTACACTTCCTCCCACCCCGCTTCCTGTAAGGACTCTATTCCATTCTCCCAGCTTCTCCGTCTCCGCCGCATCTGTTCTGATGATGCCACCTTCCATATTAGTGCTTCCGGTATGTCTTCCTTTTTCCTCAACCGAGGATTCCCCTCTACTGTGGTTGACATGGCCCTTGACCATGTCCATTCCATTTCCCGCACTTCTGCTCTCACCCCTTCCCCTCCCTCCCTGAACCACGATAGGGTTCCCCTTGTCCTCACCTTTCACCCCACCAGCATCCACATTCAATGGATCATCCTCCGCCATTTCCGCCACCTCCAACGTGATCCCACCACCAAACGCATCTTCCCATCCCCTCCCCTTTCAGCATTCCGAAGGGGCCACTCCCCCCGTGACACCCTGGTCCACTCCTCAATCAGCCCCAACAGCCCTTCCCCTTCGCCCGGCACCTTCCCGTGCAAGCGCAGGAGATGCAACACCTGCCCTTTTACCTCCTCCCTTCCCACTGTCCAGGGCCCCAAACACCCCTTCCAGGTGAAACAGCGATTTACTTGTACTTCTTGCAATTTAATATACTGTATTCGCTGCTCACGATGCGGTCTCCTCTACATTGGGGAGACCAAACGCAGATTGGGTGACCGCTTTGCGGAACACCTCCGTTCAGTCTGTAAGGGTGAGCCCGAGCTTCCGGTCGCCTGTCACTTTAATTCTCCGCTTCACTCCCACTCTGACCTCTCTGTCCTCGGCCTCTTACACTGTTCCAATGAAGCTCAGCGTAAACTCGAGGAACAGCACCTCATCTTTCGATTAGGCACTTTACAGCCTTCTGGACTCAACATATAGTTCAACAATTTCAGATAATAATCCCTGCCCCTATTTTTCAGGCTGTATGATTCTGCCATTCCCATTTGCAACATTTAATCTTTCCCGCCTCCTACCCTAGCACAGTATATTCCTTCAGATCCTCCCCCCCGCCCCCCCCCCCCCGCCCCCCGCCTCTGCACCTGCTTAAAGTCTGTTACATCTCTAGCCTTTTCCAGTTCTGAAGAAGACCTGAAACGTTAAATCTGTTTCTCTCTCCACGGATGCTGCCTGGCCTGCTGAGTGCTTCCAGCATTTTCTGTCGTTATTTCAGTTTTCCAGCATCCGCAGTATTTTGCTATCATGCTAAGTATCATCAGTGTATTGGTCTGTGCTTCAATGTATGAACACCACTCTCTCAGTAACTTACAATATCCCTATTGTAATAAGGGGACTTTCTATCATGAAACTCTTGAGGTGTGATTTTTTCTGATGAAAACCACTACAATGTCTGTTTTTCTGCCTAATTAATGACCTAATGCAATCGTCAAAATGCATAGCTTTGAAATGTGCACTTGCTTAAACATCTGTTACTTTTCTAACTTTTTCCAGTTCTGACGAAGGGTCATCGACCTGAAATGTTAACTCTTGTTTCTCTCTCCACGATGCTGCCTGATCTGCTGAGTGTTTCCAGCATTTTCTGTTGTTGTTACAGAAAAGGGAGGCTGTTCAACCTATCTTAGTTCATTCATCAGCAACACCCAACACCACCCCTTCCCCTCACTGATTCCAAGGTTCTCACCCCCCCACTCTACCGCTCTACCCAGACGTCTAGTCCATGTGTTGATTAGTCAGCGTGAAGAATTTCCTGACATCAGTCCTACGTTTACCTTTCACTAGTTTGAGCATGTCATGGTTTAGTTTGAACTAGTGTTCTGGATCTACCATTTCTACACTGTTTACTACCTTAGGTAGCTCTAAGAGGTCAACCTTTGGTTGTAGCCTTTCAAGGTTTCTCAAGACCTTGCTTATAGCTGAATCCTCTAACGCTAGGGATCAATCTCAAGGCCATTCTCTCAATGTCTAAATGGCCACCACTTCCTGAATGTCTCTCTCGTGTCTTGGTGACCTGAAATGGACACATTACTCGAAGTTAGGTCTGACCAGAACACTGTACAATTTCAGCATGGCCTCTGCCAACTTGTACCCTGCTGGTTCTGCCTTTATAGTTCAGTATTCTGCATGCTTTTTGTTGATTACTGCTCTGCAGTGAGTGGACATGTTGAAAATTGAATCATCAAAAGCCTCTGGGTCTCTTTCAATATCGTCCTTAGATATTTCAACACCATTCATGGAGTAATTGTGCTGCCAATATTCTTTTTCTTCATATGTGCAGTAATTTAATGTCCATATTAAATTGAGTTTGTCATTGATCTGCCCACTTACATATTTTGTCTAATTTAATTTGTAATCCCTGAGCTGTTTCAACTGCCCCTTCTAATCTGGTATCAAAAGCAAATTTAATCAGTTTGCTTTGAGCTTCTGAATATAAATCCCAATGTAACTTTGAAAAAATAGGGATGCCAACACTGATCGGTGGGGCAACCCATTCAGCACTTGCCCCCACCTTGACATAACTGCTCCAACATGTACCTGTTGCATCTTAACCTTCAACCAATTCCTTATCCATTCCCAGGTTTTATCCTGCACCTTATTTATTTTTTATTTATGTATGGGATGTGGGCTTCGCTGGCAAGGCCAGCATTTATTGCCCATCCCTAGTTACCCTTGAGAAGGTGGTGGTGAGCTGCCTTCTTGAACTGCTGCAGTCCGTGAGGTGAAGGTACTCCCACAGTGCTGTTAGGGAGGGAGTTCCAGGATTTTGACCCAGCGACGATGAAGGAACGGCGATATACTTCCAAGTCAGCATGGTGTGAGAGTTGGAGGGGAACTTGGAGGTGGTAGTGATCCCATTCACCTGCTGCCCTTGTCCTTCTAGGTGGAAGAGGTCGCAGGTTTGGGAGGTGCTGTCGAAGAAGCCTTAGCGAGTTGCTGCAGTGCATCTTGTAGATGGTACACACTGCAGCCACGGTGCACCGGTGGTGGAGGGAGTGAATGTTTAAGGTGGTGGATGGGGTGCCAATCAAACGGGCTGCTTTGTCCTGGATGGTGTTGAGCTGCTTGAGTGTTGTTGGAGCTGCACTCATCCAGGCAAATGGAGAGTTTAAGTTTATGTAATAGTCTTTCATCCAGAAATTTGACGTGCGCTTTTTGTAAGTTTACATATACCACACCGTATGGTATTCCACAGCTTACTTGAGATGTCACTTCCTCAAAAAAGTCAAGGTATTTTGGTCAGGACAGATCCTGTTTTTCTGAATCCATGTTGACAAACTGGGCCTGATTTTAAATCCTGCTGCCTGGTTTACACCAGGCAGGGCGGGGGTAGTTAAAATAGAGTGTGGGGATTTACCCACTCCTTTCCCACTGACCGCCTGTAATATTATTATATTAAAATGAGGCCCAGGAGTTAAAATCTCTCCAGGCCTCGGCCTGTGAGCTTGTTGCTCTCCCAGGCCCCTCGCATGGACCGATCCCGCCCCGTTAACATTAAGAGGTAGAAATTCCTCTGCGCTGTTGCTCACGGACTGTTTTCCACACTCAGGTGAAATTCGTCTGATCTCTATTTTAACAAAGCTGACAACCAATTTCAATTTGTAATGAGGTAAATATTCCTCAGATCGATCACACTCTATTTTATGATTTCTGTACATCAATCTTCACAAAGATTTCTTTCCCTTCTTGAAATTGTATTCCACGTCCCTTTATAACTACCAGGGCCTTGTGGGCAATTACAACAACAATCTTACTATGGGCCTTCACTGGCGAACTTGGGAGGTGAGCTGGCACCACTTCCTGCAAGCAGCAATCCTTTCTGTTCTCTTTGAGCCCGATCGCTCAGCACTGAATCTGTGCTGAAACAGGGGGAGGCAGTTTTGTGCTGCGGGTCTATGGTTCAAGACACCTGCAACTCATTTCACGCAGGACCCTCACAAGCTCTTGGCTCGTGTGACTGGATTGAATCTGAACTTGTGTGTCAAAGGTAGAATTTTACAATGTTCTAAATCGCTGCATTTCCTGGACCCTGACTAGAGAGTTTGTATTAAATGCTACAGAATCAATACAAAACTTTTACAGTTGAGAGACTCTTTGATTTGATTTCATTTGTTCTCTTTCCTCTTTTTTTTTGTTGCTTCCGGTTTTCTCCCCTCCTCCTCTCCGGGACATTGTTTTCCCGGTAGTGTACAGTTTTAAGGTTGATGGCTGCCCTCTGATACATTGCCCAAGTGCCCATTCTTCATACGAGAGCAAGAGTTACCAACCTCCAGGGCTGTCCTGCAGTCTCCAGGAGTTAAAAAGACTCCTGTACACGGCTGTGAACAACCGAGGAGAAAAATCATAGGGGCATTAAAAAAAAAAGTTTAAAAGAAAACCTTTGAACACTTCTGTTAATTAATTATGAAAATATTGGAAATGGTGGGCAGGGGTGGAAATGTCCAATTTTGACATTTAATAGGCTCGCCAGCAAAGTTGAAGCCCATGGAATAAAAGGGACAGTGGCAGCATGGATACGGATTTGGCTAAGTGACAGGAAACAGAGAGTAGTGGTGAACAGATGTTTATTGGACTGGAGGAAGGTACACAGTGGTGTTCCCCAGGGATCGGTACTAGGACCACTGCTTTTCTTGATATATATTAATGACTTGGACTTGGGTGTACAGGGCACAATTTCAAAATTTGCAGCGGACACAAAACTTGCAAGTGTAGTGAACAGTGAGGAGGATGGTGATAGACTTCAGGAAGACATAAAGAAAGAAAGACTTGCATTTATATAGCGCCTTTCACGATGACTGGACGTCTCAAAGCACTTTACAGCCAATTAAGTACTTTTGGAATGGAGTCACTGTTGTGATGTGGGAAAGGCGGAAGCCAATTTGCGCACAGCAAGCTCCCACAAACAGCAATGTGATAATGACCAGATAATCTCTTTTTGTTACGTTGATTGCGGAATAAATATTGGCCAGGACACCGACAGGCTGGTGGAATGGGCGGACACGTGGCAGATGGAATTTAACGCAGAAAAGTGCAAAGTGATACATTTTTGTAGGAAGAACGAGGAGAGGCAATATAAACATAGAAACATAGAAGATAGGAGCAGGAGTAGGCCATTCGGCCCCTCGAGCCTGCTCCGCCATTCAATGCGATCATGGCTGATCATCCAAACTCAGTACCCTGTCCCTGCTTTCTCCCCATATCCCTTGATCCCTTTAGCCTTAAGAAATATATCTAACTCCGTCTTGAATATATAAACTAAAGGGTACAATCCTAAAGGGGGTGCATGAATAGAGAGACCTGGGGGTATATGTGCACAAATCGTTGAAGGTGGCAGGGTAGGTTGAGAAAGCGGTTAAAAAAGCTCACGAGATCCTGGGCTTCATAAATAGAGGCAGAGTACAAAAGCAAGGAAGTTATGATGAACCTTTATAAAACACTGGTTCAGCCTCAACTGGAGTATTGTGCCCAATTCTGGGCACCACACTTTAGGAAGGATGTGAAGGCCTTAGAGAGGGTGCTGAAAAGATTTACAAGAATGGTTCCAGGGATGAGGGACTTCAGTTACGTGGATAGACTGGAGAAGCTGGGGTTGTTCTCCTTAGAGCAAAGAAGGTTGAGAGGAGATTTGATAGAGGTGTTCAAAATCATGAGGGGTCTAGACAGAGAAGATAAAGAGAAACTGTTCCCATTGGCGGAAGGGTCGAGAACCAGAGGACACAGATTTAAGGTGATTGGCAGAAGAACCAAAGGCGACATGAGGAATAACATTTTTACACAGCGAGTGGTTAGGATCTGGAATGCACTGCCTGAGAGGGTGATGGAGGCAGATTCAATTGTGACTTACAAAAAGGAAAAAAAATTGCAGGGCTACGGGGAAAGGACGGGGGAGTGGGACTAGCTGAGGTGCTCTTGCAGAGAGCCGGCAGGGGCTGGACGGGCCGAATGGCCTCCTTCTGTGCTGTAACCATTCTCTGATTCGATGACTGGGCAGCAGGCGGGAAGCCATGTGATGAAACTTCCAGGAATAAATTCAGCCAGAGTTGGCAACACTAGCGCGAGTCTGGACCGTGAGCCTCAGCAGGCTTGGGTGGAGCCAAGCTCAATCCTGCACTCACCTGATCTTCATACATGCACGCATGCAGGAGGGGGGCCCCTCGCTGGTTTTACTCTCCCTAACTCAAGGCCAGTTGGAGTGCCTCTTCAGAGATCAGCTGACTGAGCTGACCGGGGGGGGGGGGGTGCGGGGGGCTTGAACCCACAACCTTCCTGATTTGTATCGCTCAACCACACAACTCTCTGTTTTAATTGGTTCACACCGGCGCTGCAACAATAGCAGTGCTTTGATTGGCTATCAGAATGCTGTAAAAGCTCGTGTAAGATTTGGATCACAGGTCACACACACAAATTACCCAAAGGGTCTTAGGAGTCATAGGTCGCTTTATTAAGGAGCGGCAATTTAAGTTAAGCACAACATGCAATCAAGATAAGACACACGACCGTGACAAGCAGCTGGCATCAGTCCCGATCGGACAGACAGCTGGCATGCCCGAACAGCTCTTCCCTTCCCTTCACCGTCTGTGCTAAAAGCTCTTTAGATATCTCTTTTGCTCTCTTTTTAGGGTAGGTTATCAAAGATACGGTCAACAACCTTTCTAGCACACCAACAGCAGACAGCTAGTCTGGAAACAAGGTCACCGCCACGGTGCAGAATGTTATAACATCCGCAGGGAACCAAGAACATCAGCAAATTCGAAGCATCCATCCAGTTATTCTAACACCAGTCTGCAGAGACTGTTTCGCCTCAAGTTATTTCTTCCAATTCACGATTTCTTACACCCAGTACAGGCAGAATATTCAATCTGAATTTCAGTTGTCCTTTCCATGTGCCCCTTATTCCTGCTGCTGCTGCTGTGACTGCCTCGCGTTGTTGGTTTCAAAATACAATTGCATTAAAAAAAATTGATGACATTTCCCCAGGACCACCACCAGTGCTGCTCCACAGACCCATCAGCTCCAGGGTCAACTCACGTGCAAGGAATGCGACAGTGAGCTTCATCGCTCCCTTGATTTAATTAATCGAGCTGCTCAGCTAAACCCACTGAAGAACAGCACCAAAATCAAAGGGGCCTTTGAGTGACAGGCAGAACCTGAACTCAAACATTTGCGCTCCTGGGTGGGATCAATGCTGAGGTTATATATTAGTTAAATCAGAACTATATATATGTGTGTGTGTATGTATTACTGGCCAGTTATGTGCTGGGAAATACAACTGTAACACTGCAACACGTAATCAGCAGGGTGTTAAACTCGGGGTGGGGGGCGGGGGTGTTAAGGAGGGTGGGATATAGAGCATAGACCCATATAGCACAGGAGGGGGCCATTCGGCCCACCGTGCCTGTGCCGGCTCTTTGAAAGAGCTGTCCAATTAGTGCCCTGCTCTTTCCTCATAGCCCAACAAATTTTTCCATTAAAAACACACACACACAAATTGTTCAACCTCCGTCGCCTCCAGTCCAGATCCAAGGTCGTCCCATCCTCTGTCGTCGAATTACAGTAAGCAGACGATGCTTGCGTCTGCGCTCACTCAGAGGTCGAACTCCAAACCATCGTCAACACCTTCACCGAAGCGTACGAGAGCATGGGCCTTACACTAAACATCCGTAAGACAAAGGTCCTCCACCAACCTGCCCCCGCCACACAGTGCTGCCCCCCAATTATCAAAATCCACGACAAGGCCTTGGACAACATTCCATGCCTCGGGAGCCTACTGTCAACCAGGGCAGACGTCGACGGCGAAGTCCAACACCGCCTTCAGTGTGCCAGTGCAGTCTTCGGTCGCCTGAGGAAGAGAGTGTTTGAAGACCAGAACCTCAAACCTGGCACTAAGCTCATGGTCTACAGAGCAGCAGTGATACCCGCCCTGCTGTATGCCTCAGAGACAAGGACCATGTACAGCAGGCACCTCAAAGCACTGGAGAGGTACCACCAACGCTGCCTCTGCAAGATCCTGCAAATCCATTGGCAGGATAGGCGCACCAACGTCGGTGTTCTTGCTCAGGCCAACATCCCCAGCATCGAAGCTTTGACCACGCTCAATCTGCTCCGATGGACGGGTCACAATGTCTGCAACCCCGATACGAGACTCCCAAAACAAGCGCTTTACTCGGAGATCCGGCACGGCAAGAGAGCCCCAGGTGAGCAGAGGAAACGCTTCAAGGACACCCTCAAAGCCTCCTTGAAAAAGTGTAACATCCCCACCGACACCTGGGAATCCCTGGCCCAAGACCGCACAAAGTGGAGGAGAAGCATCCGGGAAGGCACTGAACACCTCGAGTCTCTTCGCCGGGAGCAAGCGGAAGCCAAGCGCAGGCAGCGCAAGGAGCGCACGTCAACCCAAACACCCCACCCACCCGCCCCTTCAACCACCGCCTGCCCCACCTGTGACAGAGACTGTAGGTCCTGCATTGGACTCATCAGTCACCTGCAAACTCATTTTTAATGTGGAAGCAAGTCATCCTCGGTTCCGAGGGACTGCCTAAGAAGAAGGAAGACACACACACACACACACACACACACTCGCACTAGCCTATCATGCGCTACCGTTGCTTCCTAGGCCAAACACCATCAGAATTCTCGAGTCATATCCAGATGGTGCCCATCTTCCTGATTCCACTAATAACACAGTCACATGATTGGAACCGGTTCTTAACAGAACAAGACTGAAAATGGCGTTAGACACACCCAAGAACCCTGCCAAATTACTTGGTGTTAGCCAGAGCTGTAACCCAGGTGCTGCAGTTGTCTAAGGCAGAGCAGTATCAGCCAGGGCTCCTACCTCCTGAGCACTATCCAATGACTGCTGCTGTAAAGAGAAATGCGCCTGTGTGGCCAGGTATGTTCAGGGGTAGATTAGCACGCAAGCCTCTGGGGCCTGTGACTGTGGGCCCAGCCAACTGTGGCCCCCCCCCCCCCCCACACCGTAAAACTCATCGTAACATAGAAAAACTGCACACAAACCGCTGGATCAATTTCATTTAAGCGCAGTACATTGTGATATGATTAACTTTATTATTAATGGGATCGATTTTAACTGTTTCTGTCGAGCATCCGTTTTACACCTCACCCAATTTTCATTTCCATTGAGGATGGCAGGGAAGAAGCGGATCGGGTTCAAGCGTAACGTTGTCTGTGGTAAAATACCCAGGAGACACTCAATCTCGACTCCCTCATTGAAGAATGGTAATTTGAGCAAGGCACCAGAAGACTACCACTGGCAACTGTGACACCCCACTCAGCCAGAGACAGCATCTTGAGGAGAGGGAGATAAACTGGCCAAACAATCACTGAATTGATACATCTGTGCTACCTACAAGCCACTGGCTTCAATAAATGTCTGTTATAAGATCCCTGCCTGCATTTCTAACCAGCCGAACACTCATCTCACTAGGAGATGCTCTGCACCAACAACACCCCTCACCACCTACTGAGATATTGGCCCAGAAATTCGGGTCGGAGGCTTCCCGCGGGTGCAAGCCTCTGACCTGCACTTACCTAACGTGCCGGCCGTTGTGCTGTGGGCCCCTGTGGGATTCCGATCCTGGGCCTTCAACTGCCGGCGCACAGTGCTTGCGTATCCCAGGGGCGCAGTTAGTTCAAAGCGTCCCCTGGGATTACGTGGGCCATGGAGAGCCAATGGTAGCAGGGAATCTGTATTCATAGATTTGACAGGAAGAGCTGTCAAATCTATGAATACAATTCAGCCCCAAAACATCACTAAAACTTCAAATAATTTTTTTTTTTAAATCACATTTTTAAAATAACTATAAATTACATAAAATAACTATTTTAAACAATAGTTAAAATTTTTGAAAAAATTAATTACAGTTTCTAACAGGGCTAAAAATAAACTTACCTTTCTTCAAAGTATTTAAAAATAATAAACCTGTGGAAAAAATGTTTTAATTTAACTTAATTCACCACTTACCTTGTTAAAAGCAGGCCTTGCGACTGCTTTTTACAAGCGCAGCTGCTGGAGGCTTACCCTCCTGGAGAAAGCTGCAAAAAAAACGGAAGTTCCAGGCGTACGCGCTGCCTCTCCGGCGTACGCGTTCGACCTGTGAACCCCTTCCTTTAAGGGAACGGAAGTTCCAGTTTCCCACGCATGCGCAGTGCATGCACGAAACCGGCACTTTCGTTGGGCCTATGCATGAGTACCCAGCGCGTACTCACCCGTGGGGACCCGAAGTTCTGGCCCATTAACTCATGCGCATCACGACTGTCATTTGAACCCTGAGCTGGAGTTGCTGCCTTGCAGCTCACTGCCCAGTGTTCATTGATCAAAGTGCAGGTTTTAAAGGGCCGACCTAGTTCTTTTACCTGCATTTTACCACGTTTGTGTTTCCCAGGACAATTTGCTGAATCGTCAGCTGTCAATGCAATAGTGCTTCAGTTAGATCACTGGAAGCGGTGAGGATCGCCAAGGCAAAAACACAGATTGCAAACCCATCGAAAGGAACAGATCATTTTTTCTTACATAGTGAGATAGAGACACAGGCGGCACTTTATTTAAACAACCGGTGACTCGCACTGGAAATAAGCGAGACTCGGCATATCCAAGTCTGGCACAAGTCACTCTAAACTACATGCCACAGTGATGGGTTCGTGTTACACCTGCTCATTATCACATTGCTGTTTGTGGGACCTTGCTGTGCGCAAATTGGCTGCCGCATTTCCCTACATTACAACAGCGACTCCACTTCAAAAAGTACTTCTAGTTCATTGGCTGTAAAGCGCTTTGAGACGTCCGGTGGTTGTGGGGTGGGGGTGAGAATTTGTGTTATCAATGAACTGGCAAGGAAGCCTTCGCTAAAGACCCTTTCAAATCTGTGGCTGAACATCCCATAGAACTTGCTGATATCAAGCTTCACATCTATGAATGTGAGTTGAACTTTGAAAGGCCCTTTGTACCCATAATTGCCCTTCTCCCAGGCAGATGTGGATGTTTTTGCAACCTAGTTGTAACCAGTTGCCTTTAATTATGCCTGTATTCTGAACAAAACACTACAGCATCACAGCATTATTTTAACACTACATGCCCTAACCTAATGGGCCAGATTTTCCGATCGGAGGCTTCCTGCGTGAGGATGCCTCCGATCTGGAAAAAATCTACGCCCTTACGTGCTGGCTCCGTAGGTCCCGACACTTCCGCTCCTGGGCCTCTCCTGGTCCGCGCGCGCAGAGGCCCAGGTATCCCGGGAGCGCAGGCGGTTCGCAAGCGTCCCTGGGATCACGTGGGCCATGGGGAACCAATCAAAGAAGGGAATCTCTCTTCATACTTTTGACAGGTCTCTCCGCATAGACATGTCAAAAATATGAATGGAGATCACTCAAAAAACACACTAAAACATTAAATACATATTTTTTTAAATCACGTATTTAAAATTAGTTAAAATTACATTAAATTAAATATTTGAAACAAAAATTTAATTTTTTGTAAAAAATAATTAAAGTTTTTTAAAACTCTTATGCTGGTAAAAGCAGGCCTTACGCACGCTTTTACCAGGCGTAAGATTTTTAAAGGTTTTCAGCGGGCGGAGGTTGTGCAGAAAGCGGAACTCTCCCCCCACAGAGGCCCTTCTCCAGGGCAGGCGGAGGATTCTTGGCAGATCGGAAGTGCCGGTTTTTAGCGCACGCGCTTCGCATGCCTGAAACCAGCACTTGCGAGGCCCCTATGGGTGCGTACACACCTCGTACCCACCCATGGGGGTCGGAAAATCCGGCATTATTTTTTCAACAGAAATATAGCACTGTTCTAGGAAGCTCACATTTTTGGCGCCACCATCTGGTTACAGTAAGCAGTGCAGCAGCATTTGAAAATGCAGTGTTAAAGCAATACTCGCAAGACAAAGGCCGACAAATCCCTTATCCTTGAGAACTCACCTGAAAAATATACTTTTGTACCCTATTTCCTACATTACAACAGTGACAACACTTCAAAATTACTTCATTGGCTGTAAAGCGCTTTGGGATGTCCGGCGGTCGTGAAAGGCGCTATATAAATGCAAGTCTTTCTTTTCTATTTAAACAGTAAAAGTATCAGGTGGCCTCCTTTGACTGTGTTAGATCCGTGTACCTTAATGTGGTGTCCTTCAATAATCAGACAAAGACTGCAGGGAACGATCAACAGGTGTTTACTGAATGAGGGTTCAAACTGCAACTGATTGTACAGAGCACCACTCAGGGCTTATATACAGGTGTGGTCACTGCCGGTACTACAGGATACAGGAGCTGTAAAAAGTAGTTCTCCCCCTTAAAGGTACATACACTACAATTCCTCCCCTTTTAGATTAACAGTACCATAACACTCATTTAAGAATTAAATATCAAACTAATTACAATTAACACTTTTAACATGCAACATTAACTGGAAATAGTCTATTTATAAATTCAGTCTTTGGGGAGGCTTCCTGATTCTTTCTGGATAACGCCTTTCCCGAGTGTCTCGCTCTTGGTGCAGAGGCGATTCTAACACCCTGTCGTTGGTTGGTTCATCAGCTTCCAATGCTATTGTTTCTGAGGTAGATGCGACCTGTACGTCGGGTTCCTCACCAGGTACGTATGGCCAAGACATGGGGTTGACTCATTCCTGTGACTCTAGGATCTGGTCAGCATGGCGTCTCACAATGTTCTCCCCAACATCCACTGTGTACATTAGTGGCCCCTGCCGTGTGCATATCGTTCCTGGTTGCCATTTCTCTGTTTGGTAGTCGCGGGCCAAGACTGGTTGCCCTACATTGAAGCTCCTTGTCGGCTTCTCATTGATGTGCTGGAATTGCTTATTCTCAACATCTCTTCGTACATTTGGTCTGAGCAAATCCAGACGAGATCTCAACCTTCGGTTAAAGAACATCATGGCCGGGGCCTGGTTGGTGACTGCATGTGTCGCATTTCTCTAGGCTAACAGGAAATTGTCCACCTTATGCTGCAGTGGAATGTCGTCATTGCACATGGCCTTTACTGCTTTTTTAAAGGTTTGTACGAACCTCTCAGCCAATCCATTTGTGGCTGGATGATACGGGGCGGATGTGTAATGCCTTACCCCATTCCTTTTCATAAATCTTCGAAACTCTTCGGACACAAACTGTGGTCCGTTATCAGAGCAAATCTGCTCTGGCAAGCCGTTCCTGGCAAAATTGGTCCGTAGGACTGCAATAGTTTTCTCCGTGGTGGTGGAGGACATTTTGATCACCTCAGGCCATTTCGAGTGCGCATCCATGGCTATTAAGAACATTGAGTCCATGAATGGACCAGCAAAATCAATATGCACCCGTTGCCATGGAGAGGAGGGCCACTCCCATGGGTGTAGAGGGGCATGTGGTGGTGCATTTTGGACCTTCTGGCATCCTGAGCAGCTCTTTCTTAGGTCCTCGATTTGTTGATCGATCCCCGGCCACCACACATAAGCCCTAGCAAGGCTTTTCATTTTCACCCCTCTCAGGTGACCTTCGTGAAGCTCATTGAGCACTCTCTCCCTTAACTTGGGTGGAATTACCACTTGGGATCCACACATCAAGGTCCCCTGGCATACAGACAGCTGTTCTCTTCTGGATGAGAATGCTGGCAACAGTGAGTCGCCATGTGCTGGCCATCCCTTCACCGTCAAGTCATATACCCGAGACAGTGTCGGGTCATTTCGAGTCTCCTTCTCTATACCAGCGTTAGTTACTGGCAAGCATTCAATTATAGTCGAATGAAATATTTCGACAGAATCCACTGCTGGTGCTTCCTCCGCAGTAGGCAGTGGCAGGCGTGATAGCCCATCAGCGTTTCCATGCTGTTTCATGCCCTTATACTCGATATCGTATTGGTGCGCCCCTAGAAAAAGGGACCATCTTTGTAGCCGTTGCGCAGTCATCACCGGAACGCCCTTCTTTGGATTAAAGATGGAGACAAGTGGTTGGTGGTCAGTCAGCAAGGTGAACTTCTGCCCGTGCAGATAGTGATTGAACTTTTTCACTCCCCACACTAGGCTGAGGGCCTCCCTGTCAATCTGGGCGTAGTTACGCTCGGCTGAGGTTAGTGACCGAGACGCAAAGGCTACTGGCCTCTCCGAGCCGTCCGGGAATTTGTGCGACAGCACCGCTCCAATGCCATAGGGTGATGCATCACACGCCAACCGAATTGGTAGTGCTGGGTTGAAATGAGCCAACACCTCTTTCGATGTGATTAATGCTTTGCTCTTCTGGAAAGCTCGTTTACATTCGTCACTCCACTTCCATGGTACCCCCGTTTGCAGTAGGGTGTTCAGTGGGTGTAGTACACTGTAGACAAATTCGGCAAGAACTTATGGTAGTAGTTCACCAGCCTGAGGAACGACCTCAGTTGTGACACATTTTCCGGTGCTGGAGCCTTGACTACTGCCTCAATCTTTTCAGGGGACTTATTTAACCCCTCTTTATCAATAACGTGGCCACAATACGAGATCTGCTCCTGGAAAAACTCGCATTTGTGGCGATTAGCTCGGAGCCCATATTCCTTCAATCTAGTGAGCACCTACTCCAGGTTGGCGAGGTGATCACTGTCATTTTCGCCCGTGACCAGGATGTCGTCCAAATAACACTGGGTCCCTGGAATCCCTTGCAGGACTTGTTCCATTGCCCTTTGCCAAATAGCCGGAGCTGATGCTACCCCGAACACCAGCCGGTTGTATTGGTAGAGACCTTTATGAGTGTTGATCGTGAGGTACTGTTTCGAGGCTTCTTCTACCTCCATTTGCAGGTACGCCTGGGCCAGATCAATCTTAGTGAAGCGTTTCCTTCCAGATAGCGAGGCGAAAATATCTTCAATCCGCGGAAGCGGATATTGTACAGTGTGAAGGACTGGGTTCACTGTCACCTTAAAGTCCCCACAGATGCGAACCTTCTTTGGTTCCCCAGGCGTATTACTCAACGACCTCTTCATTACAGGAATGATGGGTGTAGCCCACTCGCTCCAGTCCACTTTGGACAGTACTCCTGAACGTTCCAAACCTTCCAGCTCTGCTTCGACGGCTGGGTGGATCGCATAAGGTACCGGTCTGGCCTTAAAAAACTTTGGGCTTGCATTTTCCTCTATTTTGATCATCACTGTTATGTCTTTTAGTGTTCCGAGTCCCTGCTGGAACACTTCTTGTGCGTCAGTTAGCAATTTTGACAGTCGTCCAGGTGTGACGTCGTCATCCTTTTTGGCATCTACAGTCAGTGCTTGTATGGAATGCCAATCTAGCTGTATCTTCCGGATCCATTCACACCCTAGTAGTGGTGGTCCTCCATCTGGCAATACATATAGGTCCATTTTTGGTGTTTCCTTGCCGTTATATATAACGTTCACCCTTATTTTTCCTTTGGGGTAGACTTTTTGCCCCATGTACGTCTTCAAGACAATCTTTGTATCTCTCAAAGGTATATGTGAGAATAGCCACTTGTAGTCCCTTTGGTTTATGACTGTTAGGGCTGATCCTGTGTCCAATTCCATTTTCACTTGGACTCCTGCTATCTTGAGCGTGACCCAGATAGTTTGGTGATCCTCTGTTTTGATCACGTTATGTAGTTTCAGACAACCCAGCTCCTTGCTTCCGGAGTCTGTATCACTCTTCTGTTCGTCTGAACTATTCTCCGTCACCTTATGTACCTTCTTGTACTTCTCCTGTGGAGATTTCTTGCTGCTGGTTTTCTTTCCCGACCTGCAGACTCTTGCTATGTGTCCTACTTTTCCACACTGTCTGCACACTTTGTCCTTGAACCAGCAATCCTTATGGTCGTGTGTTGTTCTGCCGCAGCGATAACACTTCACTGTTCCGTATGACATTTCATTTGTGCCATATTCTTGCGGTCTCCGTTGTATCTCTGCAGCGCCCCGTGCAGCTGCTTCGTGTGGTACTGCAATGCTGAAAGCCTTGTCCAGCGTAAGATCCTTTTCTGATAGAAGCCGTTTCTGGGTTCCTTCACTTTGAAGCCCACACACAAACTTGTCCCTTAAAGTATCTGCTAGTCCCGTTCCAAACTGGCAGTGTTTCGATAGCTTGCGCAGTTTCATTAAATACTCAGCATTACTTTCATCTCAATGCTGGTTCCTTTTGTGAAACTTAAATCTTTCTGCTATCAGCAGCGGTGTGGGGTTTAAGTGGTCCTGTAGGATTGACACTATGTTTTCAAAATCCTTTTCTACTGGCTTCTCTGGGGTTACTAGGTTTCGTAGTAAGCCATATGTTTTTGCACCCATTGAATTCAACAATACCAGCGCTTTCTTGTCATCTGGCACTTCATTCGCCTTGCAGTATACTTCTATGCGTTCGACATATGTCGTCCAATCTTCGACTTCATTGTCGAACGCTGTGATACTGCCACTCTTCGGCATTTTTGGGTGTGGTTAGACTGGCTTAAAATGGCGTCTCCTGTGCTTTCCTTTCTTCCCCGCTGCGGCTTAAAATGGCGTCTCCTGCGCTTTCCTTTCTTCCTCGCTGCGGCTTAAAATGGCGTCTCCCGCGCTGCTGCCAACGCCGCTCTCGGCGGTCCTCCTGGCAAATGGCGATGCCCTGTGGGTTTCGTGCACTGCTCCTGCGCTGCTGCCAATGCTGCTCTCTGCGGTCCTCGTGGCAATGGCAGCGCCTCGCGTTTTCCTGCGCGCCTCTCTCCCCCGTTGATGCTGCTCAGCCCTTGAACACCGGCTGCGCTCTGCTCTCTCTCGCCTCTCTCCCCCGTTGACGCCGCTCGGTCCTGAACACCGGCTGCGCTCTGCTCTCTCTCGTTGACGCTGCTCGGCCTTTGAACACCGGCTGCACCCCGTGCGCTCTGCCCTCTCTCTCTCCCCCGTCGACGCTGCTTGGCCTTTTCTGTGCCGCTCGGTTGGCTCTAGCTGCCGCTGTCCGGGAAGGGTCTGCGCAGTACCTGTTGCCAGCCCGTTTCGCTGGACCACCGTGGCTGGAAAGCCAAGCCTGGCTCTCGACAGCCTCCCCTGCGATGCCCGTGCTTCTGGACTCGACCTCCTTCCACTGTTCTCCAGGAGCGAATCCCTGGGAGGTCAGGTAGGTTCGAATCTTTCTCGTCGCCAATGTTAGATCCGGGTATCTTAATGTGGTGTCCTTCAATAATCAGACAAAGACTGCAGGGAACGATCAACAGGTGTTTACTGAATGAGGGTTTAAACTGCAACTGACTGTACAGAGCACCACTCAGGGCTTATATACAGGTGTGGTCACTGCCGGTACTACAGGATACAGGAGCTGTAAAAAGTAGTTCTCCCCCTTAAAGGTACATACTCTACAGACTGTATCTTAAATAGACCAAGCTTACTGTTCCCCAGACGGGCACAATTCTAGCCTTGCTCATTTAAGAGAGACTCCTCCCTTGCCCAAACCGCCCTCCCCACCCAACAGTCTACAGCAATCTCTTTTAATGCAAGTTCTGGTTTACCTGCAGGCAGATTTTAAGGAGCTAGGAAAGAGATTAAAAAGCAGGACCTCAAAGGTAGTGATCTCCGGATTACTCCCGGTGCCACGTGCGAGTGAGTATAGAAATAGGAGGGTACAGCAGATGAATGCGTGGCTGGAGAGATGGTGCAGGAGGGAGGGCTTCAGATTCCTGGGACATTGGGACCGGTTCTGGGGGAGGTGGGACCTGTACAGGCCGGACGGGTTGCACCTTAACAGAGCTGGGACCAATATCCTCGCGGGGAGGTTTGCTAGTGCTGTTTGGGGAGGGTTTAAACTAATTTGGCAGGGGGATGGGCACCAGGATGTAGCATTAGAAAGGAGAAACAAAGTGCACAAAGGATGGGGAGAGACAGATTGCACTAGAGTAAGAAATAGTACGGTATTAGGTGGGGTCAGATTAAGAGAGAATACAAGAATGTTTAAGACAGGTTTATAGTGCATGTGTGTAAATGCACGAAGCGTGGTAAATAAGGTTGGTGAGCCGCAGGCACAAATAGCCACATGGGAATATGATGTCGTGGTGATAATGGAGACCTGGCTCAAAAAAGGGCAGGATTGGGTTTTAAATATTCCTGGATATAAGGTGTTCAGGAAAGATAGGGAAGGAAAGATAGGAGGTGGGGTGGCAGTATTGGTTAAGGAGAATATTACAGTGCTGGAGAGAGAGGATGTCCTGGAGGGGTCAAGGACAGACTCGTTTGGTTAGAGTTGAGAAACAATAGAGGTGCCATTACACTACTCGGTGTATTCTATAGGCCGCCAACTAGTGGGAAAGATATAGAGGAGCAAATTTGCAGGGAAACTATAGAGAGGTGCAAGAACTATAGAGTAGTGATAATGTGGGACTTCAGCTATCCTAATATAGACTGGGATAGTAATAGTGTAAAGGGCAGAGAGGGGGAAGAATTTCTGAAGTGTGTTCAGGAGAACTTTCTTGATCAGTACATTTCCGGCCCAATGAGGAAGGAGGCATTGCTGGATCTGGTTCTGGGGAATGAGGTGGGTCAAATGGAGCAAGTGTCAGTAGGAGAACATTTAGGGAACAGCGATCATAGTATCATAAGGTTTAGATTAGCTATGGAAAAGGACAGGGAGCAATCTAGTGTAAAAATACTTAACTGGAGGAAGGCCAATTTCAGTGGGTTGAGAATGGATCTGGCCCGGGTAAATTGGAATCAAAGATTGGCAGGCAAGACTGTAATCGAACAATGGGCTGCCTTTAAAGACTTGGTTCGGGTACAGTCGAGGTATATTCCCATGAGGGGGAAAGGTAGGGCAACTAAAGTAAGAGCTCACTGGATGACAAAAGAGATAGAGAATAAGATGAAGTAGAAAAAGAGGGAGTATGACAGATGTCAGGTTGAGGATCAGGCTGAATGTAGAAAGTTCAGAGCGGAAGTGAAAAAGAAAATAAGAGGGGCAAAGAGAGAACGTATGAGAATAGATTGGCAGCTAATATAAAAGGTAATCTAAAAGTCTTCTATAGGCATATATAAATAATAAACTAGTAGTAAGAGGAGGGGTGGGGCTGATTAGGGACCAAAAAGGAGACCTACGCATGGAGGCTGAGGGTATGGCTGAGGTACTAAATGAGTACTTTGCATCTGTCTTTACCAAAGAAGAAGATGCTGCCAAAGTCATAGTGAAAGAGGAGATAGCGGAGTTAATGGATGAGATAAAATTTGATAAAGAGGAGGTACTAGAAAGGCTGACTGAACTTAAAGTTGATAAGTCACCAGGACCGGATGGGATTACATAGGATATACGGCACAGAAACAGGCCATTTGGCCCAACCAGTCCATGCCGGTGTTTATGCTCCACTCGAGCCTCCTCTCATCTTTCCACATCTAAATCTATCAGCATAACCCTCTATTCCCTTCTCCCTCATATGCTTATCTAACTGCCCCTTAAATGTATCTACACTATTCGATTGAACCACTCCCTGTGGTAGCGAGTTCCACATTCTCACCACTCTCTGGGTAAAGAAGTTTCTTCTGAATTCCCTGTTGGATTTCTTGGTGACTATCTTATATTGATGGCCTCTAGTTTTGCTCTTCCCCACAAGTGGAAACACTCTCTCTGTATCCACTCTATCAAAACCTTTCATCATTTTAAAAACCTCTATTAGATCACCCCTCAGCCTTCTTTTTTCAAGAGAAAAGAGACCCAGCCTGTTCATCCTTTTCTGATAGGTATACCCTCGCATTTCTGGTATTATCCTTGTAAATCTTCTCTGCACCCTCTCTAGTACCTCTATATCCTTTTTATAATGTGGCGACCAGAACTGTACACCATACTCCAAGTGTGGTCTAACCAAGGTTCGATACAAGTTTAGCATAACTTCACTACTTTTCAATTCAATCCCTCTAGAAATAAACCCTAGTGCTTGGTTTGCTTTGTTTATTGCCTTGTTAACCTGTGTCGATACTTTTAGTGATTAGTGTATTTGTACTCCGAGATCCCTTTGCTCCTCTACCCCATTTAGATTCTTATTTTCCAAGTAATATGTGACCGCCCTATTTTTCTTATGAAAATGTAATACCTCACATTTATCTGTATTGAATTTCATTTGCCAATTATATGCCCATTCTTCAAGTTTATTAATGTCTTTTTTGTAACTTGTTGCAGTCCTCCTCAGTATTGACTATCCCCCCCAATTTGATGTCGTCTGCAAATTTAGAAATTGTGTTTTTGATTCCAAAGTAAAATTGTTAATATAAATTGTGAACAACAGTGGTCCCAACACTGATCCTTGTGGAACACCACTTCCCACCTTCTGCCACTGTGAATAGCTACCCTTTACCCCTACTCTCTGCTGTCTGTCTTGAAGCCAGCTAGCTATCCATTCTGTTACTTGTTCCCTGACTCCGCATTCCCTGACCTTATTCATTAGTCTATTATGTGGTACCTTATCTAAGGCCTTTTGAAAATCTAGATAAATTACATCTACTACATTACCCTTGTCTACTCTGTTACCTCTTCAAAAAATCCAATAAGGTTGGTCAAGCAATACTTTCCCTTTTGAAATCCATGCTGACTATTTATTATTATATTTTTAGTTTCTAGATGTTCTTCTATTTTCTCCTATAGTTCCCTGGACATGTTCTATCTCCTTTCTTAAATATAGGTATTATGTTAGCTATCCGCCAGTCCTCTGGCACTACACTAAGATGCTGAGGGAGGTTAAGGAGGAAATCGCAGAGGTACTTGCTATAATCTTCCAATCCTCCTTAGATTCGGGGTGGGGCCAGAGGACTGGAGAATTGCAAATGTTACACCCAGCAACTACAGGCCAGTCAGTTTAACCTTGGTAGTGGGGAAGCTTTTGGAAACGATAATCAGGGACAAAGTTAACAGGCACTTGGACAAGTGTGGATTAATTAATCAAATCAAATCAATCAAATCAACTTTTGTCATTGTTAGTGCACAAGTGCAGTACAACGAAATGTAGGCTTGCGGCTCCCGAGAGTGTACATTTAGATTAAGACATTTAAACATTCAACATACATTTGGCTTGTAATACATTAACATAAACATAACCATAATAAAGTGGATTGGCAGATGTGCAGGCTTTAGAGTTTATTTGTGGAGTTCAGTAGGATGACAGCCCTGGGAAAGAAGCTGTTCCTAAATCTGGCCATTCGGGTGCGAATGCATCTGTAACGTCTCCCAGATGGCAGGAGGGTGAACAGACTGTGGCTGGGGTGGGTAGGGTCTTTGATGATGGACCGTGACCTCTGTAAACAGCGTTTCTGGTTTAGGAAAGCCAGCACGGATTTGTTAAAGGCAAATCGTGTTTAACTAACGTGATCAAGTTTTTTGATGCAGTAACGTTGATGAGGACAATGTGGTTGATGTGGTGCACTTCTAAAGTGCCACATAATAGGCTTACCAGCAAAGTTGAAGCCCATGGACTAAAATGGATAGTGACAGCATGGATACGAAATTGGCTAAGTGACAAGAAACGGAGAGTAGTGGCGAAAGGTTGTTTTTCGGACTGGAGGAAGGTGTACGGTGGTGTTCCCCAGGGGTCAGTACTAGGACTACTGCTTTTCTTGATACATAATGGCCCAGAAATTTGGGTCTCCACGGGTGAGTACGCGCTGGGTACTCACCCGTAAGCCCGATGGAAGTGCCGGTTTTGTGCATGCACTGCGCATGCGCGGGAAACCAGCACTTCCGTTCCTCTGAACGAAGGGGTTCAGAGGTCGAACGTGTGCGCAGGGGAGTCTGCGTGTGTGCTTTGAACTTACGTTTCTTTTTTAAAGGTTTTCCCGGGAGGGTAAGTCTTTAGAATTTAGAAATTTAAAAAGCAGGTGTAAGGCCTGCTTTTTACAAGGTAAGTGGTCAATTAATTAAAATTAAATCATTTTTTCCACAGGATTATTATTTTTAAATACTTTAAAGCAAGGTAAGTTTATTTTTAGCCCCGTTAGAATATAAAATTATTTTTTTCAAAAATTTAAATTATTGTATAAAATAGTTATTTAATGTAATTTATAGTTTATTTTAAAAATGTGATTAAAAATAAATTTATTTGAAGGTTTACTGCTATTTTGGGGCCGTAGTATTTATAAGTCTTGACAGCTCTTCCTGTCAAGACTTATGAATGGGCTTTTCCCTCCTCCGATTGGCTGCCCATGGCCCACGTGATCCCAGGGGATGCATCGCACTAACTGCGCCCCTGGGACACACAAGCACTGCGCGCCGACAGCTGGGCCAGGCCCCCGGATCGGAATTCCACGGGGCCCTACAGCTCAACTACCGGCGCACAAGGTAAGTGCAGATCGGGGGCTTGCACCCGCAGGAAGCCCCCGACCTGAATTTCTGGGCCATTAATGACTTGGACTTGGATGTACAGGGCACAATTTCAAAATTTGCAGATGACACGAAACTTGGAAGTATAGTGAACAGTGAGGAGGATAGTGATAGACTTCAAGAAGACATAGACAGGCTGGTGGAATGGGCAGACACGTGTCAGATGAAATTTAACGCAGAAAAGTGCAAAGTGTTACATTTTTGTAGGAAGAACGAGGAGAGGCAATATAAACTAAAAGGTACAATTCTAAAGGGGGGGGGGTGCATGAACAGAGAGACCTGGGGGTATATGTGCACAAACCATTGAAGGTGGCAGGGCAGGTTGAGAAAGCGGTTAAAAAAGCATACGGGATCCTGGGCTTCATAAATAGAGGCAGAGTACAAAAGCAAGGAATTTACGATGAACCTTTATAAAACACTGGTTCGGCCTCAACTGGAGTATTGTGTCCAATTCTGGGCACCGCACCTTAGGAATGATGTGAAGGCCTTAGAGAGGGTGCAGAAAAGATTTACAAGAATGGTTCCAGGGATGAGGGACTTCAGTTACCTGGATAAACTGGAGAAGCTGGGGTTGTTCTCCTTAGAGCAGAGAAGGTTGAGAGAAGATTTGATAGAGGTATTCAAAATCATGAGGGGTCTGGACAGAGAAGATAAAGAGAAACTGTTCCCATTGGTGGAAGTGTTGAGAACCAGAGGCCACAGATTTAAGGTGATTGGCTGAAGATCCAAAGGCGACAGGAGGAAAAACTTTTTTACTCAGCGAGTGGTTAGGATTTGGAATGCACTGCCTGAAAGGGTGCTGGAGGCAGATTCAATCATGGCTTTCAAAAGGGAATTGGATAAGTACCTGAGGGGAAAAAAATTGCAGGGCTACGGGGAAAGGGCGGGGGAGTGGGACTAGCTGAAGTGGTCTTGCAGAGAGCCGGCACGGGCTCGACGGGCTGAATGGCCTCCTTCTGTGCTGTAACCATTCTATGATTCGATGCAATGTACATCTATTAAAATGTTTAATATTAAATGAACACTACAGACTGGTGTTAGTGATCTGCAGAGATATGATACCTCCAGTACTAAAGCACCACAATTTAACGTCAGTGGTTGGCAGATAGGATGAAGCAAGCTTCAAAGGCGAGCTTAAAGGATCTGTTTCATCAGTCATCCACCCTATTGTGTTGCTCCACACAGGGCTGATCAGCCCCACAGTCATCAGCATGCTTCGGCACTGTGCTTTCAATTGATTCCTCATTCCAGTTTTTCTCTGTTATCTATTCAAGCGACTGAGCAGGAAAGACCATTCTCTAAGTGGGCTCCAACTTTCCTTGCCTGATCGCACGATGTGCCGCCTTTTTTTTCATTCATGGGATGTGGGCGGCGCTGGCAAGGCCAGCATTTATTGCCCATCCCTAATTGCCCTTGAGACGGTGGTGGTGAGCCACCTTCTTGAACCGCTGCAGTCCGTGTGGTGAAGGTACTCCCACAGTACTGTTAGGGAGTTCCAGGATTTTGACTCAGCAATGATGAAGGAACGGCGATATACTTCCAAGTCAGGATAGTGTGTAACTTGGAGGTGGTGGTGTTCCCATGCACCTGCTGCCCTTGTCCTTCTAGGTGGCAGAGGTCGCGGGTTTGGGAGGTGCTGCCGAAGAAGCCTTGGCGAGTTGCTGCAGTGCGTCTTGTAGATGGTACACACTGTGCGCTGGTGGTGGAGGGAGTGATGCAAAGCTGAAGTATTTAAGTATCTTTATATTTAGCCTTCACAGAACCATCGATTCATTTCATTTTTGGCGCCACCATCTGGTCACAGTAACTAGTGCGGCAGTATTTGGCTCAATTCAGTATTAATATTCGAGGGCAAAAGCTTCTGAAATGGAACTAGATACAAGAAACACTTGCATTTATATAGCGCCTTTCACAACCACAGGACATCTCAAAGCGCTTTACAGCCAATGAAGTACTTTAGAAGTGGAGTCACTGTTGTAATGTGGGAAACACAGCAGCCAATTTGCGCACAGCAAGGTCCCACAAAGAGCAATGTGATAATGACCAGATAATCTGTTTTTGTTATGTTGGTTGAGGGATAAATATTGGCCAGGACAGCGGGGATAACTCCCCTACTCTTCTTCGAAATAGTGCCATGGGATCTTTTACGTCCACCTGAGAGAGCAGGCGTTTTAGTTTGTCTCATCCGAAAGACGGCATCTCCGACAGTGCAGCACTCCCTCAGCACTGCACTGGAGTATCAACCTAGCTTTATGTGCTCAAGTCTCTGGAGTGGGACTTGAACCTATAACCTTCTGACTCCGAGGCGAGGGTGCTGCCCACTGAGCCACAGCTGACACTGCAGGGGTGATATATTTCACCTCAACTTCTTCAGGGATTCCCTTAAACCAATGAACACTGGGACATTCTGCAAACTGCATATGCTCAGAATGTGCAGATATAGCTGGCAATTCACCTTCACTGCTTGGGGGAAAAATAACCACCCGAACATTATGCTACCTTCGGGTAGAAAATCTGGAAGATGTAAAAGTGCCACAAATTGATACAAATTTTAAAAAGACATTGTTTTTGCTGTTCCCATAATTGTTCAGTGATATATGAGAATTCTATGAGTTCAGAATGCCAAAAATCAGAGCATTTGTGAATTTGGTTTCATTGTTCTATTTGGCAAGCTTGCTTTTGTCGTTTTGTGAAGAGAGATAATTTGCTTTTGAGATAGGCTGAGGCTTTGAAGTTAAAAACTTTAATGAAGGTGCTAAAAGACACACAAGATCATTCAATGGGTGAAGTTAATCATGTAGTTCTGAAATATGTAGGATTTTGAACTTCATTTTTGGATATTAGAAATTTCAATTATTGAAACAAAATGGACAACATTCTTTTTAAACAGTGTTGAGTGATTTGATAGCTTAATGTTTTTTGGCTGCTCAGTGGTGACAAAGGTAAACTATCCCTCCTCGTCCTTCCCGACCTGACTGCAGCCTTTGACATGGTTGACCGCTCCATCCTCCTCCAGCGCCTCTCCACCATCGTCCAGCTGGGTGGGACTGCACTCGCCTGGTTCCATTCTTATCTATCTAATTGTAGTCAGAGAATCACCTGTAATGGCTTCTCTTCCACATCGTTACATCTGGTGTCCTCCAAGAATTGATCCTTGGCCCCCTCCTATTTCTCATCTACCTGCTGCCCCTCGGCGACATCATCCAAAAACACAGCGTCAGTTCCCACATGTAAACTGACGATACCCAGCTCTACCTCAGCACCACCTCTCTCGACCCCTCCACTGTATCTCCCTGGCAACTGGCTTAACTAGTCTGTCATATTTGACCCCGAGATGAGCTTCCGACCACATATCTGCAGCATAACTAAGACCGCCTACTTCCACCTCTGGAACATCGCCCAACTCTGTCCCTGCCTCAGCTCATCTGCTGCTGAAACCCTCATCAATGCCTTTGTTACCTCTAGACTTGACAATGACAACGCACTCCTGGCCAGCCTCCCACATTCTACCCTCCGTAAAACTCGGCTGCCCATATCCTAACTCGCACCAAGTCCCATTCACATATACTCCCGGTTAAGCAACGCCTCGATTTAAAAATTTTCATCCTTGTTTTCAAATCCCTCCATGGCCTCGCTCCTCCCTATCTCTGTAACCTCTTACAGCCTTACTACCCTCCAAGATATCTGTGCTCCTCCAATTCTGACCTCTTGAGCATCCCCAACTTAAATCGCTCAACCATTGGTGGCCATACCTTCAGCTGCCAAGGCCCTCAGCTCTGGAATTCCCTGCCTAAACCTCTCCGCCTCTCTTTCCTCCTTTAAAGTGCTCCTTAAAACCTACCTCTCATCTGTCCTAATATCTCCTTATGTGGCTCGATGTCAAATTTTGTTTTATAACGCTCCTGTGAAGCGCTTTACTATGTTAAAGGTGCTACATAAATGCAAGTTGTTCTTTTTAATTGATCTTTAGTGGTTTCTTATCTTTAGCCACCTTCTTCATTTTGGATTTGTACATTTCTCACAGCTTCAGCTCTGATTTACTGTTCTCAGTTTGTTCCAATCAACAAAGTGCAGCGGCAAAAGCGTGACACTAGGAAAACAAGACATTTACAGGTACTAAGTAGCACATAATAGGAATTGTGCATAGAGGCAGGACTTTTAATATATAATAGATTGATTCAATTCAAAATATAATTAATTGAGCATTTGAAAATGACAATCCTCTCCAAAATGACTCCATAGACCATTGCACTCCAACTCGAGCTCCAGGCTGGAAGTTTAGCCAATAAAGGAGCAGGCAGAAAAAAAAATGGATTGCTTCAAAATAATCCCCTGTACATTTACAGAATTGCATTTCTTTATAAGCATATAACATGGCATCTCCCACCTTAGGTCACAAAGCAACACAAATGTAGGAAGAAATGGAATTTATGTCACTTTGGCACTACTGTTCACTGAGAGCGTAAAATAATGAGGGCAATTTCTACTACAAGCCAGAAACTTCCTATAGCTGAATGCATGCTTCAGTAACCCTGATTTAGTAAGTGACAGTTAACCCTTTATTTCAATTGCTGGAAGTGAGTTCAACAGACAGGGGAAGTAGGGTGTGAAGCTTTCCATCAGTATTAGAGGTTTTGAGTCAATACAGAATACGAGGTGCGTGCGAACACCAGTCTTTGGGCCAGTAATTCCTGTCCCAACGCGTGAGTACGGACGGGGTACTCACGCGTGGGCCCGGAGGAATTGCCGGTTTTCAGCATGCACAGCGCATGCGGGGAAAACCGGCATTTCCTCTCCTCTGACCCAAGGGGTTAAGAGGCGGAACACGTACGACGTATCAGGCAGCGTGTGCGCGCTGAACTTCCCTTTTTTTTTATTAGAGTTGCCCGTGGGGAAAAGACTCTGGTTTTTACGCGTGGAAAAAGCAGCCGTAAGTACTTACTTTTAACGGGTAAGCGGTCTATTAAGTTAAATTAGAAAATTTTTCCACAGGTTCTTTTTTTTTGAAGACTTTACAGTAAGGTAAGTGTATTTTTAGCTCCGATTTTTTATATAATAATTTTTTTCAAAATTTAAAATTATTGTTTAAAATAGTTTTTTTTACAGTTATTTATAGTTTATTTAAGTAGTGCGATTTAAAAAAAATTTTCTTTCAAGTTTAAGTACTGTTTTGGGCACCCGGAGTTTTCATGAGTTTGACAGTTCTTACTATCAAACTCATGAATGAACTTTTGCAACCTCCCATTGGTTGCCCAGTGCTCACGTGATCCCAGCCGGCTCATCACACTAAGTACGCCGTTGGGTCACGCACGCACAGCGCGGCAGGACCTGAAGCGGGCCAGTGACAGAAAATGCAATGCGGGCCAGGATTGAAATGTCAGTGCGCCGGGTAAGTGCACATCGGGGGCTTGCACGCGCGGCAAGCCCCCGAACCTAATTTCTGGCCCCTTGTGTTCATATCTCTGTAATCCTGAGTTCATAGAGAAGTAATGGAGTCCTGATCTTCCTTAGGATGGCTCTGAAGTAAAAGGGAAAAATTTGGCAACCTTGTTTGGAGAACTTGGACTCTGACACTCCACTTCTTCACTAAGTTTAAAGAAGATCTCCTGATTTTTCTTTTTCTGGGTCAGTTCTTCTTCCAAAGCCTTTTTTCTTGGTCTCAGCTTCTCTTGCCATTCCTTGAGTTGCTGGTTGTGGTTTTCATCAAGTGCTTTTAACTTTTGGGTCTCGTGTTCAATCAGAAGATGGCACTTTTCATTCTGTAGTTGCTGGAGCTCCTGGATATTATTCTCACACGTATGTTGCATGTCTCTCATTTGGGCTTCATGCTTTATTTGCTGATTTTGCTTTTCCATCTTTTGCCTTTTCTCTTCTTGCAGTCCAAACTGTTTGATTTTATCTCTGTCTTCTGTGTGACTCCCTGTAGAGTTAATGCGCAAACTCTTCTTGTACATCACCATTCTAGTCTTCCCCTCGCTTCTTTGGATTTTGGGAAGTCTGTTCTTTTCCTGTTGCTGTCTGATCTTTAGCTGCTCAATCATTCGCTGATTGTAACGCTGCATCTGCTTCAACTCCTTCTCATGCTTCTTCAGCAACTGATGCCTTTGCAGAAAGTATTGATCCTTCAACTGCTGCTTGAGGAACTGATGTTTCTCCTGAAGATGGTGCTCTTCCTGCTCCCAGATATATATTAATGATCTGGACGAGGGAATTGGATGTAATATCTCCAAATTTGCAGATGACACAAAGCTGGGTGGGAGGGTATGCGGTGAGGAGGATGTCGTGAAACTCCAGCACGATTTGGACAGGTTGGGTGATTGGGCAGAAACATGGCAGATGCACTATAATGTGGATAAATGTGAGGTTATCCACTTTGGTGGCAAAAACAGGAAGGCAGATTATTATTTGAATGGTAATAGATTGGGAGAAGGGGAAGTGCAGCGAGACCTGGGCGTCCTTGTACACCAGTCGCTGAAGGTAAGTATGCAGGTGCAGCAGGCGGTTAAGAAGGCAAATGGTATGTTGGCCTTCGTTGCGAGAGGGTTCGAGTACAAGAACAAGGATGTCTTGCTGCAGTTGTACAGGGCCTTGGTGAGACCACACCTTGAGTATTGTGTGCAGTTTTGGTCGCCTTACCTGAGGAAGGATGTTCTTGCCATGGAGGGAGTGCAGCGAAGATTCACCAGACTGATACCTGGGATGGCAGGAATGACGTATGAGGAGAGATTGTGTCGATTGGGCTTATACTCACTGGAGTTTAGCAGATTGAGAGGGGATCTCATCGAAACCTATAAAATTCTGTCAGGCCTGGACAGACGAGATGCAGGAAGGATGTTTCTGATGGCCGGGGAGTCCAGAACCAGGGGTCATAGTCTAAGGATAAGGGGTAAGCCATTTAGGACTGAAATGAGGAGGAATTTCTTCACCCAGAGAGTGGTGAACCTGTGGAATTCTCTGCCACAGAGGGCGGTGGAGGCCAGTTCATTAAGTATATTCAAGAAAGAGTTGGATATATTTCTTAAGGCTAAAGGGATCAAGGGATATGGGGAGAAGGCAGGGACCGGGTACTGAATTTGGATGATCAGCCATGATCTCATTGAATGGCGGAGCAGGCTCGAAGGGCCTACTCCTGCTCCTATCTTCTATGTTTCTATGGTATAAACGTGTAGTCTGACTCTGGTAAACTTTGACCCGATTGTTGGATCCACTAAGAAAGTTGCGTATTCCTTTTTTCCGCCAGACAAAGCCCCATTGCTCTTCCTGGATATTTGCAGTGACAGTGCTCTACTTTGTGTGCACCCACCCTTGGCTCTCTCGTCAAGAGTCTTTCGGCATCTTAGCCCCACAATATGGCACTTGCCCCAAAATCCACCACCTTTCTACATCCCCCCCTCAGCTTCAAAAGCCTCCTTAAAAATCTTACCTGTTCAACCAAGCCTTTAGCCGCTTCACTTAATTAACCTCCTCCTCCTCCCGCACGGGTCTGACCCCTAATTATGAAATGAGGTAGGATCTTTTGCTATGTTAAAGGCACTATTATACAAGCAATTGTTGCAACAAAAATAACTTTAAATATAGTTAAACATCTTTTACGATATAGACAGATTGCCATTTTCCTTTATTTAAAAGAAACCATGCATATGGAGATTTTAACTTAAAACACAAAAGAATCTCTCAGTTCAGATTGATATCTGGAAGGGAGGAGAGTGGGAATGCTGATACTGGGAGAACTGCATTCAATATATTTTTCTTCATTGCTTATAGATCGCCCCTTATTAACAGTAGTTCTCAAATCAGTACACTTCAGGACAGCTAATCTGTCAGACACGTAGGAGCAACAGCAGCAGTTAAAAAGGCTCTACCCAACTCTACGCCCCCAGTTGCAGCTAATTTTAAACAGTTAATGGTCGGTGAAGGCATATAAACCATTCTGCGTAGTTGTTTTGCAAGCGTCTAAGACAGCATGCTCAATATTAGTCAATGCTGTACATACAGTTCTTGTCCAATAAGCTTCAACCTTGCCCGTTAATCTCTCCCTTCTTGCTTTCTGATGGGTGCATTCAGCTAACTATTGCTTTGCTTTGAGAGAGGGCTACGCAGTACCTTTCCTCCATCAGGCATAATTTACTAACTTTCTGAAATTCTTAGTTGTGTGTACATTAAAGCACAGACATGTAAAGTACTTAATACATCTCAAAAGTGATTTACATACAATGAACGTTGAAATAGTTCCATGGGTTATTTTACATTCACCTGAGAAACAATCACTCCACTTCAAAGAAGAGCAGGGGAGTTATCCCAGGTGTCCTGGACAACATTTATTCCTCAACCAACATCAAAGGACAAGGCTAGACCAGGAATAAAAATTCTAAATTGGGGAAAAGCAAATTTTGCTAAGCGCAGAGGGGATTTAGCCATAGTGGACTGGAAACAGCTACTTGAAGGTGAATCAGTGTCAGAGCAGTGGGAGGCATTCAAGGAGGAGATCCGGAGGGTTCAGACCAAATATGTGCCCTTAAAGAAAAAAAGTGGAACTAACAAATCTAGAGCCCCCTGGATGTCTAGGGACATACAGGGTAGGATAAAGAAAAAAAGGGAGGCGTATGACAGATACCGAGGGCTAAATACTCCAGAATCTTTAGAGGAGTACAGAAAGTGCAGGGGTGCAATTAAAAAGGATATTAGGAAAGCAAAGAGAGAGCATGAAAAATTCTTGGCAAGTAAAATCAAGGAAAACCCAAAGGTGTATATAAATATATTAAGAGTAAGAGGACAACTAAAGAAAGGGTAGGGCCTATTAGAGATCCTGAGGGTAATCTGTGTGTGGAGGCGAGAGACATTGGTAGGGTTCTTAATGAATACTTTGCGTCTGTTTTCACAAAAGAGAGGGGTGAAGCAGACATTGCTATCGGGGGGAGGAGTGTGAAATATTAGATGAAATAAACATAGTGAGAGAGGAAGTATTAAGGGGTTTAGCAGCTTTAAAAGTGGATAAATCCCCAGGCCTGGATGAAATGTATCCCAGGCTGTTAAGCGAAGCAAAAGAGGAAATAGCAGAGGCCCTGACCATCATTTTCCAATCCTCTCTGACTTCAGGTGTGATGCCAGAGGACTGCTAATGTGGTACCCTTGTTTAAAAAGGGAGAAAAGGATAGACCGAGTAATTACAGGCCAGTCAGCCTAACCTCGGTGGTAGGAAAATTATTGGAAAGAATTCTGAAGGACAGGATAAATCTTCATTTAGAAAGACACGGCTTAATCAAGGATAGTCAGCACGGATTTGTTAAGGGAAAGTCGTGTCTGACAAACTTGATTGAATTTTTTGAAGAGGCAACAAGGAGAGTAGATGAGGGTAGTGCATTTGATGTAGTGTATATGGACTTTAGCAAGGCTTTTGATAAGGTTCCACATGGCAGACTGGTCACAAAGTTAAAAGCCCATGGGATCCAGGGCAAAGTGTCAAGTTGGATTCAAAACTGGCTCGGAGGCAGGAAGCAGAGAGTAATGGTTGATGGGAGTTTTTGTGACTGGGAGACTGTGTCCAGTGGGGTTCCGCAGGGCTCAGTACTAGGTCCCTTGCTTTTTGTGGTATATATCAATGATCTAGACTTGAATATAGGGGTATGATTAAGAAGTTTGCAGATGATACTAAAATCGGTTGTGTGGTTGATACTGAACATGGAAGCTGTAGACTGCAGGAAGATATCAATAAATTGGTCAGGTGGGCAGAACAGTGGCAAATGGAATTCAATCCGGAGAAGTGTGAGGTAATGCATTTGGGGAGGGCTAACAAGGAAAGGGAATACACATTAAATGGTAGGACACTGAGTAGTGTAGAGGAACAAAGGAACCTTGGAATACATTTCCATAGATCCCTGAAAGTAGGCCAGGTAGATAAGGTGGTTAAGACGGCATACGGAATGCTTGCTTTCATTAGCCGTGGCACAGAATACAAGAGCAGGGGGGTTATGCTTCAACTGTATAAAACACTAGTTAGGCCTCAGCTAGAGTATTGCGTCACATTACAGGAAAGATGTGATTGCACTAGAGAGGGTACAGAGGAGATGTAGAAACATAGAAACATAGAAGATAGGAGCAGGAGTAGGCCATTTGGCCCCTCGAGCCTGCTCCGCCATTCAATGCGATCATGGCTGATGATCCAAATTCAGTACCCTGTCCCTGCTTTCTCCCCATATCCCTTGATCCCTTTAGCCTTAAGAAATATATCCAACTCCTTCTTGAATATATTTAATGAATTGGCCTCTACTGCCTTCTGTGGTAGAGAATTCCACAGGTTCACCACTCTCTGGGTGAAGAAATTCCTCCTAATTTCTGTCCTAAATGGCTTACTCCTTATCCTTAGACTGTGACCCCTGGTTCTGGACTCCCCAACCATCGGGAACATCCTTCCTGCATCTAGTCTGTCCAGTCCTGTCACAATTTTATAAGTTTCAATGAGATCCCCCCTCATTCTTCTAAACTCCAGCGAGTATAAGCCCAATCGACCCAATCTCTCCTCATACGTCATTCCTGCCATCCCAGGTATCAGCCTGGTGAATCTTCGCTGAACTCCTTCCATGGCAAGAACATCCTTCCTCAGATAAGGCGACCAAAACTGCACACAATACACAAGGTGTGGTCTCACCAAGGCCCTGTACAACTGCAGCAAGACATCCTTGTTCCTGTACTCAAACCCTCTCGCTACGAAGGCCAACATACCATTTGCCTTCTTAACCGCCTGCTACACCTGCATGCTTACCTTCAGCGACTGGTGCACAAGGACACCCAGTTCTCGTTGCACTTCCCCTTCTCCCAATCTATTGCCTTCCTGTTTTTGACACCAAAGTGGATAATCTCGCAATCATCCACGTTATATTGCATCTGCTATGTTTCTGCCCAATCACCCAACCTGCCCAAATCATCCTGGAGTTTCTTGGCATCCTCCTCACAGCACACACGCCCACCCAGCTTTGTGTCGTCTGCAAACTTGGAGATATTACATCTAGTTCCCTTGTCTAGATCATTAATATATATTGTGAATAGCTGGGGTCAAAGGACCGATCCCTGCGGTACCCCACTAGTCACTGCCTGCCATTCAGAAAAAAACCCGTTTATTCCAACTCTTTGCTTTCTGTCTGCCAACCAGTACTCTATCCAAGTCAATACCTTGCCCCCAATCCCATGTGCCTTAACTTTACACACTAATCTCTTATGCGGGACCTTATCGAAAGCCTTTTGAAAGTCCAAATACACCACATCCACTGGTTCTCCCTTATCTATTTTACCAGTTACATCCTCAAAAAATTCCAGTAGTTTAGTCAAGCACAATTTACCTTTTGTAAATCCATGTTGACTTAGTCCGATCCTGTCACTGTTTTCCAAGTGCTCTGCTATTACATCTTTTATAATGGACTCTAGCATTTTCCCAACTACTGATGTCAGGCTTACCGGTCTGTAATTCCCCGTTTTCTCTCTACCACCTTTTTTGAATAGTGGGGTAACATTAGCTACCCTCCAATCCATGGGTACTGTTCCAGATTCCATCGAATGTTGGAAGATGATCAGCAATGCATCTACTATTTCTAGGGCCACTTCCTTAAGTACCCTAGGATGTAGATTAGCAGGCCCTGGGGATTTAGCGGCCTTCAATCCCGTCAATTTCCCTAGCGCCATTTCCGTACAAATACTGATTTCTTTCAGTTCCTCCCTTTCATCAGACCCTATGTTCCCCGGCATCTCTGGGAGGTTATTTGTGTCCTCCTTTGTGAAGACAGAATCAAAATATGTATTTAATTGGTCTGCCATTTCTTTGTTCCCCATTATAAATTCCCCTGATTCTGACTGCAAGGGACCTACGCTTGACTTCACCAATCTTTTTCTCTTCACATATCTATAAAAGCTTTTATAGTCAGTTTTTATGTTCCCTGCAAGCTTACTCTCATTCTTTTTTCCCATTCTTAATTAATCCCTTGGTCCTCCTTTGTTGACTCCTAAACTGCTCCCAATCCTCAGGATTATTGCTTTTTCTGGCCAATTTATATGTCCTCTCCTTGGATCTTATGCTATCCCTAATTTCCCATGTTAGCCACGGTTGAGTCACCTTTTTTGCTTTATTTTTATGTCAAACTGGGATGAACAAATTCTGTAGTTCATCCATGTGGTTTTTGAATGTTTGCCATTGCCTATCCACCGTCAACTCTTTGAGTGACATTCCCCAATCAATCCTACCCAACTCGCGCCTCATACCATCCTAGTTTCCTTTATTTAAATTCAGGACCCTAGTCTCTGAGTCAACTACTTCACTCTCCATCTTAATGAAGAATTCTATCATATTATGATCGCTCCGACCCAAGGGGCCTCGTACAACAAGATTGTTAATTAATCCTTTCTCATTACATAATACCCAGTCTAAGATGGCCTGATCTCTGGTTGGTTCCTCGACATATTGGTCCAGGAAACCATCCTGTAAACACTCCAGGAATTCCTCCTCCACAGTATTGTTACTAATTTGGTTAGCCCAATCTATATGTAGATTAAAGTCACCCATGATGACTGCTGTGCCCTTATTGCACGCTTCTCTAATTTCCCTTTTAATGCCATCCACAACCTCCGTATTACTGTTTGGAGGTCTATATACCACTCCCACTAATGTTTTCTGTCCCTTGGTATTTCTCAGTTCTACCCAGATTCCACATCATCAGAGCTAATATCCTTCCTTACAATTATGTTAATCCCCTTTAACCAGCAATGATACCCCACCTCCCTTTCCTTTTTGACTATCTTTCCTGAATATTGAATTCCCCATGGCTGTTGAGTTCCCAGCCTTTTCCACCCTGAAGCCATGTTTCCGTAATCCCAATCAAATCATATTCGTTTACCTCTATTTGCGCAGCTAATTCATCCATCTTATTACAAATGCTCCTCACATTAAGACATAAAGCCGTCAGGCTTGTTTTTTTAACGCTCTTAGACCTATTAGAATTATTATTTACTGTGGCCATGTTTGATTTAAGCTGTTGATTTCTCTGACTGCCACTTTTGTTTTTCTCCTTCCAATCTTTTGCTTTTATCCTTGCTTCCCTTTCCTCTGTCTCCCTGCTCAGGTTCCCAACCCCCTGCCATTTTAGTTTAAACCCTCCCCAGAGCACTAGCAAACACTCCCCCTAGGACATCGGTCCTGGCCCTGCCCAGGTGCAAACCATCCGGTTTGTACTGGTCCCACTTCCCCCAGAACCGGTTCCAATGTCCCAGGAATTTGAATCGCCTCCCCCTTGCACCATTCCTCTAGCCACGTATTCATCTGACATATCCTTCTATTTCTACTCTGACTAGCACGTGGCACTGGTAGCAATCCTGAGATTACTACCTTTGAGGTCCTATTTTTTAATTTACCTCCTAACTCCCTATATTCAGCTTTTAGGACCTCATCCCATTTTTTACCTATATCGTTGGTACCTATATGCACAACAACTGGCTGTTCACCCTCCCCTTCCAAAATGTTCTGCAGCCGCAGGATGTTGCCGGGAGTAGAGAATCTTAACTATGAGGAAAGACTGGATAGGCTGGGTTTGTTTTCCTTGGAACAGAGGAGGCGGAGAGACCTTACTGAGATGTATAAAATTGAGGGGCCTAGATAAAGTGGATAGAAAGGACCTATTTTCCTTAGCAGAGGGGTGAAAAACCAGGGGGCACAGATTTAAAGTAATTGGTGGAAGGTTGAGAGGGGATTGGAGGGGAATTTCTTCACCCAGATGGTTGTGGGGGTCTGGAACTCACTGCCTGAAAGGGTGGTAGAGGCAGAAACCCTAACCACATTTAAAAAGTACTTGGATGTGCACTTGGGATGCTCTAACCTGCAGGGCTCCGGACCAAGAGCTGGGAAGTGGGATTAGGTTGGATAGCTCTTTGTTGGCCGGCACGGACACGATGGGCCGAAATGGCCTCCTTCCGTGCTGTAACTTTCTAGCATTCTATGATCATTAAAATGCAAATTTTCTGCTGCTGCTAGTGGGAGCTTTCTGTGCACAAATTGGCTGCAGCATTTCCTACAAGTGGCTACCTCAAAAAGTACTTCATTGGCTGTAAAGCGTTTTGGGATGTCCTGAGGTTAGGAAAGGTGCTGTATAAATGCAAGGTTTAAAAAAATTATATAGGTAAAGATAGCTGCCACTTGTTTAAGATCCAAAACAGCCATGAGATGGTCAGTTAGCCTGTTGTTGTAAGGAATGTTAGCTACAACAGTGGGAGAGCTCTTTGCTCTTCTTCAAAGGTACCACTGGCCTTTACTGTCCATCTGAGCTGCTGGAACAGGCAGACAGAACCTCGATGTAACATTTTAATGTGGAAGCAAGTCATCCTCGGTTCCTAGGGACTGCCTAAGAAGAAGTAACATCGCATGCAAAGGACAGCACTTCCAACAATGCAACACCCCCTCAGCATTACATTGGAGTGTCAGAAGAGTCCTTAAACAAGCAAACGTCTTTTATTCTTATGAGCTGCAACATTCTACAAACATTAATTTGCTCAGAAGGTGATGGTCTCATTACTTGCAATAAAACACTGCTCTGCACCACCTGATCAGGTATCCCATTAATAAACACAATTTATTGTCTTTTTCTACTTTTTTTTAAACCAGGTTTACTCTGAATAGAGAGATAGGGATTACTTTCTGTGGGAGGCTGAACAGTCCAGTTAATGTGATGGCAGCTGTCACACATTGGCAGAATAACTGCATCCTCAAAGCAGATTCGGAGAGATAAAGACCAGTGCAAAGACTGTGAAGGAAACTCTAGCAGATTGAGGGGAAGTAGCCCGGGAAGATGTTTGACCTGGAAAGGACACCAAAAGCCCAGTAGTTTGAGATGTCGGAGGAGCAAACCCTGTTTGGGAATAAGAGATGAGAGAAACAACACAGGCTTCCTTTCTCAGCTGGAATTTGAAAATAATGTCCTGATTTTTGTTTTCAACCTAGCATTATTACTAGAGAAAGGTTGGGGCTCTTGGCATCTTTGAAGGTGCCTTTCAAAGATCAGCTTCCAGCAGCTTTTCTTGGATCTCCAGAAAACATTCCTCTGGCAAATGAATTAAGCAACATAAATAATAGCAAAGTGGGAATTCAATGCTTAAAAAAAATGTTGAATTATCTGATATCTTGAATTAAGATTGTTGAACTTAATGTTGAGTCTGAAAGGCTGTAGAGAACCGGATGGAACATCTTTGGAGTTAACAGAGACAGACATAATCAAGAAAACAGCTCTTAACCATTATATTTGGAAAATCTCATGCTTCAGTTGTTGACTTTCTACTAACATATCTTCAAGCGCTAATCCTGCGTTCTAATCCCAAATTCTTCCACAAAAATGGTTCACCTTCCCCTTCATTCGTCACCCTGCCATTTTGAGTCCTTTTTCTTGTATATCTCGACTGGAGCAAAAATTGCACTCTGAAACGGTGCAATTTGCTTCTACATTGATCATACTGGATGTGTTTAATTAATTTCTAATAAGGAAGGAAAATGGTAGATTACTTCCAGTAGGTAGCTTCTTCCTCACTGTTTGAATGAAGTTCAACCTCCTTGGACTTGAAAGTCCCCTCTATCCATTGGGGTGTTGGTGGGGCACGGGGGGGGGGGGGGGGGGGGGGGAAAGAAAGATCAACAGGTGGAAAGCACTCACTGCGACACTGTCATTTAATTTTTCCAAGCATAGAATCCGATGACACCCCCCAAATAGAAGCAGGGCCATTCAGCCCCTCGAGACTGTTCCACCATTCAATTAGATCATGGCTGATCTGTATCTTAACTCCATATACCTTATACCAAAATCTATCAATCTCAGTTTTGAAATGGTCAATCAACCCCCAGTCTCAACAGCTTTGAGGCAGAGAGTTCCAGATTTCCACCACCCTTTGTGTGAAGAAGTGCTTGTTGACATCACCCATGAACTTCCTGGCTCTAATTTTAAGGTTATGCCTTGTTCCAGACTCTCCCGCTAGAGGAAATAGTTTCTCTCTACATCGATGGAGTAGCCAACACAGTGTGTGCTGCACCGAGTCACCACTTGTCTTTTTTACTTTGCTATGATGTCCAAGTTTTTTTAAATTTTCCTGGGCTGTATACTGAAAGCCTTGGATTTAGACTTTCTGTGGCCTCCATTTTCCTATTAATTTACATATATCTCATATGTTGACATCTCTTGGTGATCCCATTTGGATTCATCTACCATTACCAAGACCATCTCTTTCCAAACCAGCAGCCCCATAAAATTCCACAGTACTGAAGCTGCCCTGGGAGTGAAATATATGGCATAATGTAGGTTACAGAACAAAGGCTGGTAGATGAAGGCAAGATACAGATTAGCCATGATCTAACTGAATGACAGAACAGGCTCGAGGGGCTGAATGGCCGACTCCTGTTCCTATGTTCCGTGGGCTTCAAGGAACAGATTGCCAGAGCTCTAACTGTTTCCCCGAGTAAGAGGGGGAGTTTGGCCATCCAGGCGGTTTCCAAAAGACAGAAAATTCCAGTCTTGTAGCAAAATTGCAGTAACGTGATTAAGAACTGATGTGATCAAATAGCTTGTTAATTTGACACTTTGACCCGGTAACAGACCGGGACCCATTATTTTGGACACTGACCGTTGCTTATTATGGAACAATACAGATATCCCTTCAAAAAGGATTCCAATCAAGGTCATTTAAAGCATGACAAGCTGCGACAATTACATACAAAGCGATGATTTGGAAAAGAGTTTCAACATGCAAGTGCAGCTAAAAAAAGAGCACTGTCCGGCATTGTAGTGTAGCTTGAATTCACTCAACAGATCATTAAACAATTAACTAGATTAGATTAATTGCTATAGATGTGGCCTTCCTGATCCTTTGAAACAAGTTCAGTCTGCACATACAAATAAGCATGTCATTTAGCTGCACCGAGGTTAGGGGGAACAAAGTTATCTCAGACAATACCCTTCAAAGAAATTTACAGTGGTGCTGATTTTTTGATCAGGTGACATTCTCCCACTCCACTGAATAAAAGGCTGGAGTGTGGGTTTTCGACAGGCATCACCCAGTTTACACTAAAATTAACAGAAAATGCTGGAAATACTCAGCGGGTCAGGCAGCATCTGTGGAGAGAGTGAAACAGAGTTAACGTTTCAGGTCAATGGCCTTGCATCTGAACTGGAAAAGGTTGGAGATGCAACAGGTTTTAAGCAAGTGCAGGGGAAAAGGGGGGGAAAGAAAATAACAAAAGGGGTCTGTGATAGGGTGGAAGACAGGAGAGATTAAAAGACAAAAGGGATGATGGTGCAAGGCAAAATGGATGGTAGTGGAACAAGTAAAGAAACAAAAGATGGGTAAATAGGAATAGTAGACTCATTACCAACAGCTGTTGTCCAAAAAAATGGGGGCAGTGGTTATGATCTGAAATTGTTGAATGCAACAGAGTCCAGAAGGCTGTGAAGTGCCTAATCTAAAGATGAGGTGCTGTTCCTCGAGCTTAAGTTCAGCTTCATTGGAAGTGTGTAGGAAGTAGAGGACAGAGGGGTCAGAGTGGAGTGGGGCAGAGAATTAAAATGAGAGGCGACTGGAAGCTCAGGGTCACGCTTGTGGACTGAACGGAGGCGTTCCGCAAAATGAACGATCGCCCAATCTGCGTTTGGTCTCCCCAACGTAGAGGAGACCGTATGGTGAGCGGCGAATACAGTATACTAAGTTGAAAGTACAAGTATATCGCCGTTTCACCCAGGAGTGTTTTGGGGCCCTGGCCCAGCCTCCACATTCAACAAATCATCCTCCGCCATTTCCACCACCTCCAGCGTGATGCCACCAAACACATCTTCCCCTCCCCTCCCAGCATTCCAAAGGGACTGTTCCCTCCGCGACACCCTGGTCCAATCCTTAATCACCCCCAACACACTCTCCCCTTCCTGTGCAAACACAAGAGCTGCAACACCTGCCCTTTTACCGCCTCCCTTCTCACCATTCAGGTCAGGTCCTGTCTGCCGATTTACACTGCTGGCATCAGGACAGGGCAGAAGCTGCTTCATGGCAATGCTAAACTCAACAGTACCAGTGCTCCCTAAGCTTTGTTCAGAACCACACCCCTCATTCTTTGACTGGAGGAGGCCGCACTGAGATCTCAAGAGTGACAACAATAGCAACACACAGACTAAAGCACCATTGAAAACAAGTGGAAGAATCAAAATAAGCTGACATCAGTAATCTAACATCCACCTTCATTTGCCCAACCATCACATACCAGTGTGTAAAACCTGGCGACAAAACTCCAAGTCGACATAGCCTTTCTGACTTGACACACAAACACGTTACTCTGCGTAGATTCAAGGAAAATTCTCCCAACACGTTGGTTGTAAAGTACGGGCTGGAGTTCTGCAAATCAATAGGAATAAAGCCAAGTGTTCCTGGCCTGCCGGTACTGCGAGCAGTATTTTCAGCCCCTTGCTGGCCAATGGGTCCAATTCCTCTTCGCTCCGCTGAATTTTGACATGGGGAAGGGGGAGGGAAGACTTGAAAACACCACAGACTGAAGGGCACAGCATTCCCCAATGGTGCCTCTTATCCATCTCAAGTTTCTGGTAGCACTAGAGATGGCAGTGACTGACTCTCTGGTGGGGCGGACTGAATGTTCCTGACTTTTAAAATAAAATCCATACCTTGCATGGAATGTTCTGATCCTGGAGTCAAACATCCCTAAGTTTGGAAGAAAGCTCGCTTCCCTTTGGACAGGTGCATCACAGACCTGCCATCTGAAATGTTAATGGGGAATGGCTCTCAACCTCTGTTGATGCTTTTGGAAGTGGTCATTGCCAGGACAGATATTTTGACCAATTGCAAAGCACCTCTGGCTTCAAACGATGCCAGTGTCAATATCAGGACCGGTGCCCCTAACTAAAGGAAACGCCATATCATCTCTTAAAACCAGCTACCGTGAGAGGCTGCCAAAGAACTGAAGAAGCCTGTGCAGGGAGAGATTTTGCAATGTGGCCTATTATGAGCATTTTCACCCAAACCACATACAACCCCATAGGTTCACCAATAGCACACTTTAATTCACTACTATGCTGGTACGATTCTAAAGTCCAAGCACACAACAATTATAGATTAGAAACAGGATGTTTGGCAATCTGTTTTATTTTGGCAATGCTGTACATCAATTTTAACATTTAGTCAAGCACATGTAATTTATACGCTAAATTCCATGTTTCTGGTAATAAAGTTGTAGAAATACAGGGACCTTGTATCCAAGTTGGTTTAATTAAGAAATGCATTTCCAACCACTAAAGTATGCAAGTTATTTTAGTTAATGATATATTAAATAGAAAATGAAGCAGATATCTTGTAGCAAATAATATTCATGGCACAAAAATATTACAAGTTTTCAAAAGCAAGGGCTTGTATATTGGCTTTGATGAGTGTTGTCCAACATGCAACTTCTGCCATACATGTAATGCAACCGATCCCCAACATTTCAGGAACAACTTGTGTGGAAGACATTTCATAAACTCCTTTATACAAAGTTAGCTGCAATTAAACATATTGCAATTACAACCAATATGAAAGGCTCAGATAGTCACATGTTCAGTTTAGCAGCTCCAAATATGTAATGGGGACTTTTCCTTTCTGATTTCCTCTTTCACCCATCAACCAGTCAGAGTCCATTCCCGGCAGACTATAAACTGTTATTACCTGAAACAGAAACCAGCTCTGTTAATCCACCAGTTGTGGCAGAGGAGAAAAAGGAGATAGACATAGGGAAGAGGGAGGGGAGACCGACAATGGGGTGGAAAACGGGAAGAGGGAGGGAAAGAGAGAAGAGGATTAAAAAGGAGGGAGAAAGTGGAGAGAAAGATCTAAATCGCAGAACAAATTAAAATTACATTGTACCCGTAAACAACACTGCACGCTCTGTATTGAGAGAGCAAGGCTATTACAAACAATATCTACTCAATGGGTCTGCACTTCAAATAGTGAACATACGCACAGATGTTTTTATAAAATACTCATGGCAGTGTAACATAAAAACAGTCCTGTAAAAAGATATTTAAAACACAGATTCAACCTTTTGTGATAACCCACCAGAATCCCCTCCTTAAATGCACTATATCCATAACAGCTCACATTTGCTCCAATAACCATAATTTGCAGCCCCGTGAAACTCCAATCCCTTGTCACCGACTCCGCCCCCACCTTCAGCCACTCGGTCAGCTGAACCAGATCCTGCAAAAACCTTGGTGTCCTGTTTCACCTCGTGCTGACCTTCGGACCCCACATGCTATATCCATCACCGAGGCCACATACGTCCACCTCCACAACACTGCCGACCTCTGCTCCTACAACACTTATTCACCCTCTTTTTCACCGACACAATTTCTTGAACATCTTCCTCACTAGCTTCCCATCCTTCACCCTCCATCAACCCCAAATTATCCAAAACTCGCCGGCCTGTTTCCTGTCCTGTTCCCCCATCACCCGGTCCTCACTGACCTACATTGCTTTCCAGACCCTAACCCACAATTTAAATTCCTCATTTTCAAAGCCCTTCTAGGCTTCACATCACATCTGCAACCATCTCGAGACTTATAACCCTTTCTGCACGCGCAAGTCCTCGGACTCTCGCCTTCTGTGCATTCCCATCTCTCTTTGGCCGACCATGATTAGCAGAGCCATCAGCCGCTTTGGCCGTACTCTCTCGAACACCCTCCCTAAATCCCTCTGGCTCTCCTTTTCTCGTCTCAGTCTCCTTTCATGGCTCAGCAGTCATTGCCCTATTTATTCCTCTTTTTTCCCCCTGCCTGGCCGGGGATATTTTCTACATTAAAAGGCATTATATATAAACAAGTTTTTGTTGCTGATCTGGAAGATTGATAAGAAGCCAATTTCTTTGCCTGCTTTCTTAGCAGAAATATACGGGTCAAGAGGTGCAAAAGTGAAAAGGAGACGAGTGGTTAAAAAGGCGTTTATGTACAGGTAAAATTTCCATCAAATAGGCTTAGATTCTAGCTACTGCTCACAAGAATTGACTGTGTTTCTTCAGCCAGTTGGCCAATACCTGGGCAGCACTTGTCAATAAACAGGAGGTCACATTTACAGGCAATTCTTTGAAATTAGAATGCAGAACCATTGAACTGTAATGTGTGTAATCAACAGTTTTGGGATACACAGCATTTTACTGGAAATGGCAAAATTTCAGTTGGAGTACCTAATACCCCGTGCTGCTATAGTTAGGAGTGCAGCAATGGGTTCTATCAACAACAGCAAGGGCACAGAATGTACTCTGGGTGGGGGACCACAGTGTCCATCACCAAGGGTGGCTCGGTAGCACCACTACTGACCGAGCTGGTCAAGTCCTGAAGGACACAGCTGCCAGACTGGGCCTGTGGCAGATGGTGACCACCAATCTACTTGTCACATATGCATCTGCCCATGACAGCGTTGGTAGGAGTGACCACCGCACAGTCCTTGTGGAGACGATGTCCCGTCTTTGCACTGAGGACATCCTTCATCGTGTTGTGTGCCCTGGATAATGTTCAGCCTTGGGCTGAGAAGTGGCAAATAACATTCACACCACACAAGTGCCAGGCAATGACCATCTCCAAGAGAGAGTCCAACCACCGCCTCTTGACATTCAACGGCATTACCATCACCAAATCTCCCACTATCAGCATCCTGGGGGGGGGGGGGGGGTCACCATTAACCAGAAACTTAACTGAACCAGCCACATAAATACTGTGGCTACATGAGCAGGTCAGAGACTGGGTATTCTGTGGCGAGTGACTCACTTCTTGACTCCCCAAAGGCTTTCCACCATCTACAAGGCACAAGTCAGGAGCGTGATGGAATATTCTCCACTTGGCTGGATGAGTGCAGTTCCAACAACACTGAAGAAGCTCAACACCATGCAGGACAAAGTAGCTCGCTTGATTGTTTAAGGTGGTGGATGGGGTGACATTTACTCCTTCCACCACCGGCGTACTGTGGCTGCAGTGAGTACCATCTACAAGATGCACTGCAGCAACTCACCAAGGCTTCTTTGACAGCACCTCCCAAACCCGCGACCTCTTCTACCTAGAAGGACAAGGGCAGCAAGTGCATGGGAACACCGCCACCTGCAAGTTCCCCTCCAAGTCACACACCATCCTGACTTAGAAATATATCGCCATTCCTTCATCGTCACTGGGTCAAAATCCTGGAACTCCCTCCCTAACAGCACTCTGGGAGTACCTTCACCAAACAGACAGCAGCGGTTCAAGAAGGTGGCTCACCACCACTTTGAGGGGCAATTAGGAATGGGCAATAAATACTGGCGTTGCCAGCGATGCCCACATCCTGTGAATGAATATAAAAATCTAAGTTCAAATGCCTTTGCGCTACAGCATTCAACAAAGTATAAATACAATTCTACATGCAGCAGCTTATATCGAAGTGCCATTCAGAATTCAATAATCTCTATTACTTTAGTTACAAGTACTCATACAGCTCATTGAGAAAATAAACATGCAGTTAACCACCAGTTTTTCTGTACATTCTACACTTAACTAGTCACAGGCAGTTAATATATGGTACTACTGTATTTTTTACTACAACTTTGAGTGATGAAATAATAAAATGGCTCAAACGCACAAAATTGATAGTTTTCCATGCGAATTATCAAGGTACAGGAAACTCTCGATTTACCGGCACCTAAATAACCAGAAATCTCTGTTAACCGGCAAAATTCAGGAGTAGGTTCAGGTAAGTTTTACTTCATATTAGTGGCCGTTCCTGGATCTGTGGCCGTGTAACCGGGGTTCCTGCACCTGTTGCTATGCAATGCAACAGGGACGCCTGGATCTGTGGCCGGGGTTCCTGCACCTGTTGCCATGCAACAGGGACGCCTGGATCTGTGGCCGTGCACGGGGCTCTCGTACCTTTTACTATACCTCTCTGTAATCTGGACTTTTTGATAAACCGGCACCACGCCGGTCCTGGATTTAAAAAAAAGTTTCCTGTAGCTCTAAAAAGCTAATCACGGTGAGGCAGAAACAGGAGCGAAAGCAATTGGGCAGGGAATGGGAGTGAAAATTAGGTCCAAGGAAAGAAACATTTAAGAACAGCATATACAATTTAGATGGATTCAATTTGTACCCCCAATCCTCTATTCTCAGGTCCCATTTTAGCAATTTCCCTCAAACATCAATCTCCACATTTTGACAGCTCTCCAGTTCAGAGTCAAAGGGGCTAATGGATGTGTGACCTAGACAATCAAATTTGATCAATTAAAATTACTTGGTTCCTTGAAGGTTCAACTGAGTAAGACATTAAGCAGCTAAGCCACACAGACCAGGAGGGCCCGAGCAGCCGAGAAACAGTAGGAGTGCCAAAACTGGCCTCAGCACCCTTGGGTTAGAAAGAGCAACAACACCAAAAAAAATCAAGATACTCGTTCCCAATGAATAATGGCCACTTGGCTGAGGCATGAAAGGCCCACCTCTCCCCATGGAGCTATAAGTGTTATCAGGAGAGATGGGGGAAGGGTTAAAAAAAGGCAAGATAATGAAACACAGAAACCCTACTCAGTGAGAAAGTGGACTCAAACATAACACTCACATTTGGGCGCTTTGTTACTCACCTCATCAGCAAGAAGTGACAACTCACTGCTGTCTGCAGCGTCGTAATCGTAGAGAACCCGTGCCTTTCTGGTGCCACTAGATGTCAGTTTATAGTCAGTGCTGCCAGTTGTGGCTATCGGACAGTTTGGTATGCACGAGACTGAAGGTGCAGAATATGGGGGCACAGTGGTAGGTAAAAGGGAAGCTGAGGCAGTCTGATTGTTGTTGGAAGTAAATGTGGTTGGAAAACTAGAAAATAAAATGTTAAGCATTAATACAGAGGAACAGCAATTAATTTCGATATATCATACGTCATTATCCCTTTTAAATATTTTATATTTCAGGAAGATGTTACAAATGAAAACATATAATGTGGGAGAGGGCGGAAATCAGTGACATCACCAGAAACCATGTATCAACCTACTTTGTAATAAATTTCTATTTGTGTCATTTTCCCTGTCTAACTTGCAACATGATATAGAATCTGTATCTTGCTCATGGTGCTAACCATAACTCAAGTGACGAGTTAGATATTAGAAAAGACTATCCCTAGTAGCTGTAATCAAATCAGCCCATCCATGGGATGCATCATATCCCAGATTACGTATACTGTTTCTACATCAACTCAAACACATTAACAAAATCTCCCAGACTAACCCTGTACTGTCTTATCTTATGAAATATTAATGCACATGTGGATATGCTAATAACCACTGAATAATGAACTGTGTAAACAATAGATACATGTGGTAAAGCATCAAAAGTTTGAAAGCTGTTCATTTAATGAGTCATGTTTTCTAACAAAATTAAAAATAATGGAGGCTGCAATATGTTAGAGGTGCGCGCGAGGGGGCAAGGAGCGGGGGCGAGAGAGAGAGAGAAAGGAGCGGGAGAGAGAGGGAGAGAGAAGAGAGAATTGCTTTACAGGCAATTAAGTACTTTTTTTTGGTCAGAAAATTGGTTAGTCTGCAGCTCTGTACAAAATCATAGTGAAAATGTAAACATTGTTAAAACTACTTTAATCCTGTGAGTCATCATATAATGGGAAAAGGAGGTTTTTCCTCTCAGAAATCCTTTATTACCTTCCAAGTTGCTTCTGTAAATCAACCATATACTGGTAACATTGGGCATAGTAGGTCATCTGGGCATCAACATAGTCATGCAGACAGCGAAGGTGATGTGCCTATGGGGGGAGAGGAACAAAGTACAACAGAAAAGATACATTGGTGAAAGGTTACTAATCAGCTATTTAGTATTTAAATCATAAGAACAAGAACTAAGACAATTTAATGCCTTTAGAGTGAAATAATTCATGTAATTACCAGTCATGTTTTCACTGTTTGTTAATGGACATCAGCAGGCAAATGAATGGAGACTACAGCGCAATGAATAAGCAACACAGTACGGCCAGTGACGAGGGCGAGGAGAACTTACATGTGTACTGCTAATTCCTTCAAGCAAAAGTCTTGTGATCTCTGCTTGGCGGTCAAATTCACTTTGTGTAATCCGCATTTCCTGTTCGGCCTGTGTAGGAGGATACATCGCAGGAGTAAATAGATGTTCAGGCATTTGAACAAGTATATATTGTTTGGGGGGAAAAAAACAGCACTTCTTAAACTAGACAACAGCTGAAAGATTCGGCTTGCCACAAAAATCTTAAAACCACAATGCAGTGAAATAATCTAACAACAAATGTAAGAATCGAATTATTTTCTGACCATTTACCTCCCCACAAAAAGAAATGTTTCACTTGAGATTTTAAATTAAGATGGCAGCAATAACCAAACACACATAGCATGGAGTGTGTTGTTACCTCGAAGTGCTTTGGTTCTGAAAGGATAACAATTTCACTTGGAACCCAACTACAGTACTAGAAATGTTTGCTGCACATCAATCTGACTGTACAATTAGGCTATCGTGTATAATATAAATTAAAAACGTGAATTTAAAACAGAGATTGACTAGACTAGACCTATATTCCCTAGAGTTTAGAAATATGAGGGGTGATCTCATTGAAACATATAACGTTCATAGAGGGTTTGACAGGGTAGATGCAGAGAGGCTGTTTCCTCTGACTGGGGAGTCTAGAACTAGGGGTCACAGTCTCAGAATAAGGGGTCGGCCATTTAGGACTGAGATGAGGAGAAATTTCATCACTCAGAGGGTGGTGAATCTTTGGAATTCTCTACCCCAGAGAGCTGTGGAGGCTCAGTCGTTCAGTATATTCAAGACAGAGATCGATAGATTTTGGGATGCTAAGGGAATCACGGGATATGGGGATAGTGTCGGAAGGTGGAGATGAGGTAGAAGATCAGCCATGATCTTATTGAATGGCGGAGCAGGCTCGAAGGGCCGACTCCTGCTGCTATTGTTATATGTTCTCACGTTCTCAAATTTAAAATTGACTTGAGTGAAATAGTACGGTGACTTTCCCCTCAAAAACCTTGCAATAAAATCCAACAGCCAGCTTATATTAATTCACTTAACAGTTTCTACACATTTCATTTCATTACAAGTTCAGCAAAAATTAACAGCTTGTTCAGTTGCGTACCTTGATGCACACTTTATTGTAATCATGAAACATTACCCAAAACACAAGCTTTCAAATGGGGCTCCATTGGGTCACTGGGTTTCAACACATCAGTTATCACGGTTTTTGTATTTTTCTCTACTTCTTACTAGAATGCTGTTTCTGTAGATCAATAAATATGTTTTCTACAATAATAGCACAGTTTCCTTTGGGTAACTATGTCTTTTGCAAGTTAGGGGGTCCCCAGTGAGTCAATCCTTGCAGGGATTTCCAAAACACAAAAATTTGAAAGCCATTGATTTAAATTGTAGTTATTGTAGACTTCATGGAATCTTAACTGTCAACATAGATAATAGTACACCTTTAAGAGGAATCAACTAAAATTATTTGCCCAAAAGAAATTAATACAACATATGTAGAGAACAAATAGCTTCAAGTTCTAATTTTTACACACATTAAGTGAAATAAACTGCATGCACCTATGCGCATCAATAACTGAGAATTTGATTGTCAAGCACTATTAAAACTCACAGTAAGTGCACCCCTTGACTTCACATCAAATCCTTCGAACAAATAGGTTGAACAGCGACCGATTTTTAAAATATCAAAATTAAATCAGATTGTGCAGCACACAATTAGTATGTCAATTCTATTTGTTAGTGTGCTCAAATACAGGTTCTCTCTCTTTCCCTCCCCCAAACAGCAAATTCCCAACTTTACCCCTTAACAAAGTCAAGCTATGCCACTCTCATGCAGCCTTCTAATGTCTGACTCAACAATAAGATTGGCAGATGTTTCAGTGCAGCTCACCTACATCAGAGGGAACGTGGAAGAGACACAGACCTAGAATCCAAAAGGCAAGGGACTCGGTTGCGATTATATAGGCATTGCTGCACAATGATCCTTCACTGCTACAAGTATACTGCACTGGGAAGAGGAAGCCATTTTACAACAGCAGGACGGCCTTTCCCTAAAAGAGCTCATTATTGGCAAGTTTAAAAAAAAATTGAAATAGGCATTTACTTATGGCTGCTCCACACAAATACCAGATTAACAACAAGTATTTTTTTAAAAAAAGCAATTGAAATATCACGCCAAGTTACTGTGCCCTAAACACTTTACAGGCTTCAAGGTTATTACTACTACAAGAAAACAGCTTTACTTTTACTTACTTTTGTCACCTCCTCTGCCCAAAGCTGTTAAGCATTTAAACAAACAACAAAGTCACTAATTTGCAATATTTTTGTGGAATGCACAGATTTTATATAAAATTGATGTTAGATGCACAGGTGTACTATGCTAATTACTGCTCAACAACACAAGAACCAGGAGAGTGAAACATACCCATGAAGACAAAAATAAACTGAACCCGAGTACAACCACTGCATGCTCTTAATCTGAAGACTAGTGTTGAACTTCAGGTTAACACCATAGCTCTCCAGCTATGACGCATGTAACATTTGTGTCGCTCTTTGCTTGATTCAGATTCTCAATTTTTAATAACTTGCTTCCTAAATTCTGAATATTTTGAACAAAATACTAAAATGTTATGTTTTCCAGGATTTTGAAAATTTTAAAAACATATTTTGAAGGATCAGAAAAAAGGGAGCCTTCAACGCTGCCTAAAATCAATAAGGCATATTAACACGCACCATTCCAGTCCTCAGAAACCAAGGACTGTGCTGCAGTGAAGACCCATTATAGCATGAAAAGCAGAAACTATATGCCTGGGTACCCAATGACAGATAGCAATGTAAACAGAGGCTTTTAAAAAAAAAAATAAACCCCTTGCTATCTAAATTGCTGTGATTCTCCACACCATGCTCCCTACAAATGGGAGAGTGGGCCCAAACAATGGATTTCCTCACAGCCATCATCTCTTCGGCTTCAATCGACTGCTCTTGTAGAAAGATACCTATTGTCAGAGAGAATCCAATCGGTTTTGCTCTCTGTGGCAGCTATCTCATGGTCTTCCCAAAACACAGGGTAATGAAATTGGAAGGACCACCCCAAGATGGGAATTCAAAGAAAAGCCTCTAAAATGTCCAAGGCTCTACAAGCAGGCGATGCCACCAGTATCATTGCAAAATTATTCCATACCATAATTATGGTACAAAGGTAAGTTGTTGAAAAGGTGTCAAAATGTTACGGCCTGAATACTATAGTCTCATTGTAACACTTGAATTCCAGGAATTCCTAACAGCTGTTTAGAATTCACAGCAGCATCTCTTGAAACTATAAGGGACACCACTGATCTCGCAATAGCTGTTTGCCTAGTTCAACTAACCAAGAGTGAATTCAAGGTAGTAATCTACCATTAGTGATGTAAAAAGGATTAAATATAAATTAAATACCAGTACAATTATGAAAGGGTGGATCTGGAGAAAGTGTTTCTACTTGTCGGTGACTCCAGAACAAGGGAGCACAAATATAAGATAACCACGAGCACATCAAATAAAGAATTGAGGAGGAATGTCTTTACACAAGAGAGTGGTGAGAATGTGGAATTTGCTGGCACGTGAAGTAGTTGAAGCAGACAGCGCTGATGCATTCATGAGGGAGAAGAGGGCTATGAGGCCAGGGTGGGAAGAGGTAACTAGAGTGAGACAAGGCTTGTGTGGCGTTTAAACACCGGTATAGACCAGTTGGGCCAAATGGCCCGTTACTGTGCTGTAGATTCTATGCAACACTGCCAGCTGTTTTCCAGGTACTGCATTGAAGCATTTCACTCACAGCATAAACGCTGGTAACATTGCACCAGTGTTACAGCATGTGGGTTTATATGTTTGCACAGCAAATTTTCAGTCTTAGCCAGGCTGTCTACAAGGTACGAAGACGGGCAGAAAACAGAGGAGTGGCATTTCCTACAGGGAGGGAAGAGACGATTTATAAAGCTCACGTACCTCCCAGCAAACACTTGCACATTAGTCTGAGAGTAGGTTTCCCACCTGCCCGGAGTTGAATACATGGCAGAAAAGATAACTATCCCACTGGAGGATATACGAAACACAAGTTAGACACATTGCCACGGTGAATTAGGCTAGGGTGAGGGGAAGAAGTAGTGATCCTGGTGGCTGCTGCTCATTTTGTAGTTGTTGGATCCAAAGCAGCTTTGCCACAACCCCAGGAATGGGATACAGCACGACAATTCTGAAGAGGGGCAAAAAACCACCCCTACACTCACCCTCCCCACTAGATGTCTTGCACTATTGTGCAGAACATAGAGGGTTAATGTTGGACAATCTTTTACTGATGCACCTAAAAGACCATCAAGCACTGCTGTCAGTTTTAGACAGCAGCTGGGTTACATCAATTTTAAAACTTTTGTTTAAAAATAGTGCAATGCAAAGTGTTTTCACTTTGAATCACAGCATCAGCTGATATTTAAGTATAGCTTCATCCATACTTTCACCAACTCCCAGTGACTATTAAAGAGCTAAACTTCATGTCTTATTTCTCGTTAAAAACCTCCTTCAGTACAGTCAAGGATGACCAAAAATCATAGGTTATCCAAAAAAGTGACGAAATATTTTAATTCTGTACATGACTCCAATTCTGGTGATTTTTTGTGAATAACTTTTGCAAATGTTTTAAAGAAAATTGATGAGAACATTCAGTACTGAAAGGGTTAATGCCAAAATTATATAGTTACAGAATACCAAAATTATACAATTTCAGAAGACATGGAGGGTCAGAAATGGTAATGGAATAAACACAACAAAGACAGCTACACTTCCTCTTGCTATCAAAAGGCATTTACTCAATGACACCCAGGACATACGACTTAAATACAAACTAAAATCAAAATCAAAACTGAAATTATTCTTTTAGCAGGACACTAGAGATGTATCCATGTGAAAACAAGCAGTTATTGCCTCTCGCTCTCCTCCCCTAAAACAAATGTTTGGTATGGGCACACTTGGGAATTGAGAGATCAGCTCAATCATTAGAGAGAGACCTCAAAATGCAGTGGATGTGATAACTGGAAACATTCATTTCAGCATTCTCTAATCATTGTAGAATCTTGCAGCTGAAATACACAATCCCATCCACAGAAATACTGGAGGCTTATATAATCAGAGATGTTAAAATATTGAACCAGAGGAGGAAAAAAAAATAATCAGTTTACCCAAGGTAACAAGAACACTCTTGTCAACTCAGGAACACTCTGGGCTGTGATAGCAAGAGTAAGCATTCAAGTACAATGTCAAAACACACAAGGCCAACAAACCTTCAGCCATGTTACATGCAGCAAGTTGAGCATGTAAGAGAAATTTACCATAAAGTTGTCTCCTTCAGCTTCAGAAGCGTTTAGTTGCTAGAACATTCAGGTAAAGTAGACAAGGACAAGAGACATTTATATTAGACAGATTACGTTAGGTTAAGCGGTAAGGCTGAAGAGGCGCGCACTGTATAAGTTATGGTACACTAATCAGTAGTGGATTCTAAGTGTAATTTTTATGCCATATGGTTCTTTACTCCCATCTCTCCTGAAGCACCGACTCTTACTGGGGTACAGTTCGACAAGCGCTAGTACCATGCCTAACTGACCATTCATGTATGAACCTAAACGGTGAGCATCAGCCAGCTATTTGACTGAAGGGCATCAGAGCCAAGTCTGTTTTTCTTCTCACCAAACAGTCACTCACACTCGCCAGCAGAAGGTGCTAGCAGTCTGGTGTGGGAACTGGCTGATTTTACTTATTAGCATCCCAACTGCTTTAGTAGCCGCGTCTGCTAACTCCCAGAACCTGAAACCATCAGTTCTGTTTACTTGGGTCGGTGTGTCTATTAACTTGGTGTTAGGGAATTAATCTAGATTCGATTGTGGTCTGGGCCCCACCCAACACAGCTACTATAAAGTGCAATTAGTGGAATTAAATTGCAGCATCATCACATACAGGTAAGCTATGCATAAATACATCACACTGATCTATGTAGTGTCAACAAAAATCACACCATCGTTACAGATCTAATAGCCTTTTGACCATTCCTCAATTAACAGTGTCATGCCTTTTTTAGGGACGTTATTTTTGACCTCCATCTAACTCAGTCAAGCTTTTGTAGTAACTTAAACCATTACCCAGTATCAAAATCGTAGCATTTTGGTTTAATTTGTACTTAAGGTGAAAGATACTGGTGTCGAGAAATGGAATGCTTTTCAAGCTGGCACTGGGGTTAAGCACGCCGACGTCAGGTATAGCACATGCCAAATGCAGAATGGTCTCTACTGTGCTCCAACTACATGCTTTAACCTCCAGCACAAAAAACAACACACTGCATCAGTGATTACTTATCTATTTCACACAGCATCCATCATTACTAAAATCTAATAGAACACAAGAAAGGCCAGAGATGAGGAAAGGCCTATTGGCCCATCAACTCTCATTCCCTCAAGTACATTAACTGTGCCGTTGGAATCTAAATGTACTTTGAATAATCCCAATGACTTTGCTTTTATTACCTTGCTTGGTAGATTATACCAAATACTTTTCACTCTCGAGCAAAGAAGTTTTTCCTGCTATCTGTTCTGAATTTACTTTTCATTAATTTCCATTTATGTCCTTGGTACTGCTTACTTTGAAGTAATAATCTGGGTTTACCGTACCAATCTATACTATTTATTTTATACTTCAATGAGGCCCCTTTTAACTGTCATCTATCTAGACTGCAAAGCTTAAACCTCGGCTTTCTGCTAAAAACTCTTGGCTCAACAAGGGCTTAAATGAATTAAGTTTGGGAGAGAGAGCAAAGAAAAAGGCTTTCATCGATCAGCCCGAGATGGATTCCAATGCAGGCTGCAGCGCTGAAAGAATATCGTGCCAACTCACTGCACTACCCACTCCAAAGGTCGTACTAGCCAGTAACACATTTAAGGAACACTCGCCAGATCGTCTGACTTTAAATGGGTCCATCTGTATTTAATTGAAGCAAACTAATACATGACTGCAGGATTTCAAGTAATAGTTAGCTTTACCCATTTCTACCTACAATAGTGGTTTAATAAAATATGCAACTGACATCTAACATGGTTGCCACATCGCAGACACTTGGAACGATTCCACTTTCCTGCAAACTAAGTGATTCTTAGTTTCAGACATATCATTAGGGCTAGCTCCTGCTCACCTATCATCCCACCCCACCCACCGCCACTGGCTCCCTGTCTTGTGTTTTTTTACAAATTCCTTATCTAAATTTACAAACCCCTCCATGGCCTTATCGCCCTATCTCTGCAGCCTTCTCCAGCCGAACTTGGAATTAGCCTCGGATTTTTATAAAGTACTTCATTACTGGGCATTCCACAATACCCAGACTGCACTTCGCCATACACACCTTCACTTTATTTCAACTGAACTTGGGTTCAACTTAGCCATTGAAAAATCAAACCGTCTTAGGGATCAACAAGAGGTCATCCACTTTGAATCCAAGAAAGACAAATTGGAATATTTTCTTAGTGGCATGAGGCTAGGAACTGTGGCGGAGCAAGTGGATTTGGGCATCCACGTGGACAGATCACTAAAAGCTGGTGCACAGGTACAAAAGGAAATCCAAGCTGCTAATGGAATGTTGGCCTTTATCTCAAGGTGGCTGGAATATCAAGGGGAGGAAGCAATGCTTCAGTTGTACAGAGCCTTGGTCAGACCCCAACGGGTGTACTGTGTTCAGTTTTGGGTACTGAACCCCAGCTCTTGAATGGGGTACAGCACAGATTCACCAGAACGATACCAGGGCTTATGAAGTAAGATATTAAAAATTGGACATAACAGGGCAAGACAATCAGGATTCAATTGCAGCCACAGAATGTTTAAAGATGAAGTGTACTAATTACCTGTATGCCTACTTGCAGAAATGACATCTACCAGTCTGGAGAAATGAAACTTATAGGGGCCAGAAGGGGTATGACTAATTTCCAAGAAATCAGCAGACCAGCATGACCCATTCATAGAGAAACTAAACTTATACTATATGTTAACCCTGTAAGAAACAGCCACTCCCAGATAGTGATTAATGTGTAAACTTTTAAATCGATTGGATCTCGGAGGAGGTATGGTTGGCAAAATGTGTATAACTATGTGGACTTGAGAGGCTCGTTGGAGTTTGGACTTGCGTAGGGACGCAAGAAGTTCTCCCCAGGCCTGAATAAACCGTTGACTTCAATTATTTGGTCTGTCTTTCTTACAACAAGCCGGTGACGTCGACCTTGTATATCACTTGGTCCGCACTTTGGGGGCTTACATCAGCTTAAAGGGTTAAATTACAAATACCAGTTTCATAAACTTGGTTTGCAGATTTCTCTTGACTGAAAAATGATACAAATCTCAATGCATGGAATGAATGCACCAAAACAAGCGTTTAGTACATGGTGATTTAAACCCTGCTACCCAAGTTCACGTTTAATTTTTGCTCTTTGTAAATTCTCCCCATCTTCAGTCCATCTGGCCTCGATGCCTCTGCAGAAGAGGGGAAGCAAGTGGCCAGCTTGGGACCATCTAGACATGACTCTCCCCTCTGTTTCTCCCTGTCCCTGTAGGTTTTGCTCTGCACATCCGAGTGGGAACTAAGCAGAGTAGACATTGAAGCTGTATCTGTCGGCACTCCATGGTACACGTACACATTATTTGGGCATTGGAAGACAGACTTACATTTGTACAGCACCTTTCACCACCTCAGGGCATCCTAAAGCACTTTACAACCAATGAAGTACTTTTGAAGTGCAGTCACTGTTGTAATGTAGGAAACGTGGCAGCCAATTTGCACACAGCAAGGTTCCACAAACAGCAATGTGATAATGATTGATGATCTGTTTTAGTGATGTTGGTTAGGGATAAATATTGGCCAGGACACCAGGAGAAACTCCCCTGCACTTTTTTGAAATAGTGCCATGGGATCTTATGTCCACCCGAGGGGGTAGGCGGAGCCTCGGTTGAACGTCCCATCTGAAAGACGGCAACTCTGAAGGGTACAGCACTCCCTTAGTACTGCACTAGATTATGCGCTCAAGTCGCTGTAGTGGGACTTGAACCCACAACCTCTGACTCAGAGGCGAGAATGCGACAACTGAGCCCTGGCGGACACCTAAATTGTACACAGTGTGCTACATATCTCCAGTAGTAAGTGCTGTATTTACACTTAAGGACATTATAAATATTATTTTTCTGAAGAGGCATTTTGAACCAGTTACTTAAAACATTGCTAGACTCTGTATTAACTCAAAACTTGGCACAGATAAAAAGTATCACATTTCAATAACTTTGCATTATTGCATGCTTAAATTAAATTTCCAAACCAAGTAACTTTTTTTCATACAAAAACTATACTTAAGACTATTTGCATTCTGAGAATGATGATATCTAGCACTTTCATACTCAATCTTACAATTTATTTTTAAAGCACACGGAGCCTCAGTAGTTGGGAGCTTTTCCTCAAAGTAGACTTTCACTTGAAATTTACATCAAGTAACAACTTACAATAGATTGTGCACTGAATTACACCATTTATGTGCTTTACTTACTGCTGAACGGGCCTCCGAGACCTTTGCCTTCTTCACTCTTGCTTTTGCTGCATCCAAATCCAGTCTTTTATTCTGCAAGAGTTTGCGTTCTTTCTGAAAGCATCAATTTAATGTCATAAAACACTAATAATTCTAATTGAAACCAACTGTCCAGCACACAAAAAGAACCGACTTCCCACTCTGCATCATGTAGCGGTAGTAAACAGCGCTTTGCCAGACTGTTAGAGTAGTGCAGGGCTGGTCTACACAGCCATTCTCCACTCTCAAACCCAGAGTGTCAGACACGACACTAAATACGCCAGGTCCTAAAACTTAGCAGCTACCAGAAGAAATGTCTAACGGAGTCATACAGACCAGAAGGTTGTATATTTAATTGCCAGTTTGTGCTGAGTTCACTGGGATTACAATTAGTCTAAGCATCAGCAGGTTCTAATGGGGAAAATTCAGTTAAGGTTCCCATTTCAGATTTCCAGCCAGTGATACCTGCTATATGTCCAGCTGGTGTCAATGCCATTTGCCAACTGCAATAGCTTAATTCCCTTGTAACCAACCTCACTCAATCGGAGCTTGAAGGAGTTTTAAATTCAAGCCAGTACAACAAAATAGCAGAATGCAGGTTTGATCCTACATTAATAGAATGGATGAAAAGCAAGAAAGGAAAGTCAGAGAGTTACATAGAAGATAGTAGCAGGAGTCGGCCATTCGGCCCCTCGAGCCTGCTCCGCCATTCAATGAGATCATGGCTGATCATCCAAACTCAGTATCCTGTCCCTGCCTTCTCTCCATATCCCTTGATCCCTTTAGCCTCAAGAAATATATCCAACTCCTTCTTGAATATATTTAATGAATTGGCCTCAACTGCCCTGTGTGGCAGAGAATTTCACAGGTTCACCACTCTCTGGGTGAAGAAATTCCTCCCCATCTCAGTCCTAAATGGCTTACCCCTTATCCTTAGACTGTGACCCCTGGTTCTGGACTCCCCCGCCATCGGGAACATCCTTCCTGCATCTAGTCTGTCTAGTCCTGTTAGAATTTTATAAGATTCAATGAGATCCCCTCTCATTCTTCTAAACTCTAGCGAATATAAGCCTAATTGACCCAATCTCTCCTCATAACGTCATTCCTGCCATCCCAGGTATCAGTCTGGTGAATCTTCACTGCACTCCCTCCATGGCAAGAACATCCTTCCTCAGATAAGGCGACCAAAACAGCACACAATACTCAAGGTGTGGTCTCACCAAGGCCCTGTACAACTGCAGCAAGACATCCTTGCTCCTGTACTCAAATCCTCTCGCTATGAAGGCCAACATACCATTTGCCTTCTTAACCGCCTGCTGCACCTGCATGCTTACCTTACCTTCAGCAACTGGTGCACAAAGACACCCAGGTCGCGTTGCACTTCCCCTTTTCCCAATCTATTGCCGTTCAGATAATAATCTGCCTTCCTGTTTTTGCCACCGAAGTGGATAACCTCGCATTTACCCACATTATACTGCATTTGCCATGCATCTACCCAATCACCCAGCCTGTCCAAATCGTACTGGAGTACGATTATCTCCTATCCATTCTTGACGGAGCAACGGAAGCTGCTCACCTACGGAGCCACAGGGTGTTCGTACATGCCAGGAAGGAAAGGAATTTCATATCCTCAAATAAACTCAGGACTCTGGAGGTGAAGGACTGTGCACATAACGAAGACTTTAAGCAACAAGGTTGCATGGACTAAAACAGTCAAGAGGAAGTGGCTTCAACTCACATATATTGTTCTATAGTCTCCTTCCAGGAAGTTCCTAAGGGGTGTCAAAAAGTTAATTGCCGTCATATGTATTAGCTCCCTTTCTGCAGCACCAATTCGGTTTTCAGTTTCTCCACATTTAATAAGAGCACTGCCTGTGGGGGAAAAAAGTTTCAAAATTACTCAGGCTATCCCTTTGCCCGATTATAAAAGCGACCTTTCCAATTTCTACTTCAATACAATTCTGCTGTTATGCTAGTGCTAAATAGCATGATGGGAGAATTATATTCCACATAGCTGAAATTCTACTGGCCCAAAACAATCAGCTGCCACCTGAAGGCAGTTTTATGCAGTTCTGTTACTGGTCTACCTGTTGAAAATATGATCTGACCATCGTACCAGAACGGAGATTCTTCCAGCAGATGTTTATTGCCAGGTAACCAAAATATTTCAGCTTGATTAAAAATTAAGTTTTGCGTAGATCCCAGCAATTCGAGACCAGTATTGTGTACACCTGAAAGTTATTCCCAACTGGTCAGTAATGACCAACACGGATTGTCAGCAACACAAAAGCAAAATACTGCGGATGCTGGAAATCTGAAATAAAAACAGAAAATGCTGGAAATACTCAGGTCAGGCAGCATCTGTGGAGAGAGAAACAGAGTTAACGTTTCAGGTCGATGACCTTTCGTCAGGCGAAGGGTCATTGACCGGAGATGTTAACTCGGTTTCTCTCTCCACTGATCGTCAGTGCATGGACTGCTGTGTGCCAGTCATCTTAAAAGGATAACAAGCAAACCAAATCAGATTGGCTGACTCTTCTAATAGATGGCACAAGCAGGTTCAACTCTGGTGAGAGGCGAGAAAGCTGAAGTTCATCATCTGAGTTCAGGCTAAAAGTGATAGCTATTTTTTAATTTTTTTTTTTTAAATATAAAGTGTAGCACAACATTTGTCACAGAATGATACAGCACAGAAGGAGGCCATTCAGCCCATCGTGCCTGTGGGCACACTGAACTTATCTCTCGTCAATGATCATATGGCTGAAACCTTGTTTTAAGGAACTAAATTAAATGTTTTATCACTGTACTCAGCAATGCAAAATGGAAGTTAGGTTTTGTCTAAATGCTCCAATTCTCTTACCATATGCAGTTCCAGGACCAAAATCATTTCCAGCATCAAGCATATACTGGCCTAACTGTTCACAGTTATTCATACGAGACGGTGCTTTTCGATCCAGCTTCACATACACAAATTCTTCTATTCTAGCATCTAAGGATAGAAGCAAATAAAATTTGATTTAGAGATCATGTGTTAATAGATCACAAGACTGCAAATGAGGTTCAATTTTCTGCGGCTGCACACAAGCAGTAAAAGCATCCAACACACATTTCAATGATAATGACGAGTTCGGTTATAATTGCCCAAGGCGGCCAAACAGAGCAATTGTTTTGATTTCAGTAGTAGATACTTTTTTTTTTAGTGGGACTGGGTGGTACATAGAAACAGGAGTAGGCCATGTAGCCCCTTGAGCCCGCTCCACCATTCAATTAGATCATGGCTGATCTGTACCTCAGCTCCATTTAACCGCCTAAGCGCCATAACTCTAGATACCTTCGCCTAGTGAATTAGGTACTGGCCTTTAACATCTGACACCTGGATTCAAAGCCAGCCCAAGCTGGAAGGATGAAAGTCTTGTTTGTCTGCTGGTTGTAAAGCTTTTATATAAAATGACCAGTTTGGGTAATAACAGCCCATTTATTTGTAGGCATGAACATATAGAACAAAACTAACCCTAATACAGCCCTAGTTGCCAAGCTCACTTAGAGGCCACAGGATAGCTGATGTTATACTGGTGCAGTATTGGGGGCGCTCACAAAGTTTAGTTTGAGGACCATTGCTGGGGTTTAACTCTGCATTTAACCTTTGCTATACCTTAACTAGGAGCGCTCGAGTGCATGAAATGGTTAAGCATTCCGTAGCACCAAGATCCATCACCTTGATGAGCACAACATTCAGAATTTAAAAAAATCAATTTTTGAATTTCATTATACAGTATATCACACTTATATAAAGCCAGAACCAGTCTATAAATCTCAATCTTTGTTAAAGCTGAATGCTTTTTTTTTTTTTAATTAGGATTATAAATTCTAAATGGCAGGATTACATTTTTAGTGGCAATATTGGGATTTCAGCCTTCTCTCAACTATTCAACTCAACTGTAAAGAATAGCAACCGACCTGTGAACATTGCATCACCTTCGTATTAGAACACACAATGCTCTTTAAGCCCAATGCAAGTTTGGAAGGACAAAATCTAGGCTTTTGTTGGGTGCTTTGCACACTTCAAGTGAACAGGACAGGCAGTTATATTTGACTGAAATTCGAGTGAAAAATCAACACTCCCTTGAAAAATGCCACTCACCCATTACTCTTCAGTAAAATTCTGGTGAGAACCAAGAACTTTTAGGCAAGTCAGTTGATAAGCATGACAAACACACGAGATTTAAATAGACATAGCCAAATTGCGGAATTTAGTATTTCAATAACCATTTTTTCATATTTACACTCAAGTAAATGAAGCTTGGTTTAGTGATTTTAAAGAGATCCTACTCGCTATATGAAGGACAGCGAATTTGATAGTCACTCACCAAAATATGGAGAAAAACAGATATGTTGTGAAGTCCTATCTCAATATCAAAATTACTATAAAAAGGTATACTGCAGGCAGAGGGCATCTCCTGTGGAGTGAGATCACATTTTCCCAGTTAGCCGAAGCACTGCTGAGATCACGGATTGGCAAGATCATTGGGACACTGCTCACCAATGAAACAAGAGCAGCATTCCACAGTCATCCAGAAGTATCCATTGGATAGAATGGAATCAAACACTTTAAAATTCATTCAAGAATACCATGCAAACTTCTTCACACAAAGGATAGTGGAAATCTGGAACTCACTCTCGCCCCAAAAGCAGTAGAGGCTAGGTCAATTGAAAATTTCAAAACGGAGGTTGATCGATTTTTGTTAGGTAAAGGGTATCAAGCGATATGGAACTAAGACGGGTACAGGAAACTTTTAAAAAATCTGGCACGGACAGGACCGACGTGGTGCCGGTTCATCAAAAATTCCGGAAAACCGAAAGCTATAGTAAAAGATACGGAGCTGAGAGCTCCGTATAAAGCAACAAACCCTGTTGCTTCAGAACAATGGCCACAAGTTGCAAGTGTCTCTGTAGCTTAGCAACAGCTGCAGCCACACCTTTGCACAGCAACAAATGGAGGAAGGCAAGTAATAAAAGTTACCTGAACCTACTCCTGAATTTTGTCGGTTAACCGAGATTTCCGGTTATTTAGGTGCCGGTAAATCGAAAGTTTCCTGTATATGGAGTTATAAGATACAGATCAGGCATGATCTCAATGAAATTGCTAGAGAGGCTGAATGATCTACTCCTGTTCCTATGTTCCGAAACTAATCGGGTAATAAATCACCTGTACAATGGACAGTGATGCCAGTTGCTAAATAGCATTCCATTTTTAGGAGGGGGAAGGGTGGGGAAAGAGAAGAAAAGAAGTTCTTTAAGGAGACTGCACCATGACTTATAGATCGAGAGAGATTTATATACTCCCAAAACTTGTACAACATTTTAAACTAAATTTTCACCATCAAGTTGGTTGTTTATGTAACAAGAACTGGAAAAATGACCTCCCTTTGGATATTAGGTTTCATATTTCTTACTGGCAGTGTTACACATAGTTAAAACACTGTCAGCTTTGAAACATTTAACCTAAACATTCAAGGTTTTCAATAAATCTTTTCAGAAGTCTTCAGCAAGAAACATAGTTAAGAAGGTGTGTAGTTTTAGTAACAGGACCTTTTTAAAAAAAAAAAAAAAAAAAACTTGTTCTGAAGCCAGAGGATCTGACTGCAGTTGGCTGTCTCACTTTAGGGTAATGAAAGTACCAAAGTATACAAAAGCGGTCACCTTGAAAAACCACAAAGCCAATAGTTCTCAGTACTGGAGTCCTCTACAGTTTCAAAACATCCAAGTGTTTCAGTTTGTGTAACTTGAAACCCAGAAAAAGAGAGTGCAAAATCCTTCCGCTAATTACATTTTAAAAAATTTAACTGGTTGGGCTGAATGGCCCATTCCGTATTTAATTAGAGGGGGGAAAAAAACATTAAATTAAAACAGATCGATTCAACAAGCAAAATCAGAATAAATTAAAAAAAAGAAAAACAAATTACAGTACATGATCAGCAGCACTTCACTCAAACTATTAGTAAATTAAATTTAAAATCGAGAGTAAAGGTTGCAAAATCAAAATACGGCGGACGATGGAAATCTGAAATAGAAACAGAAAATGCTGGCAAAGAGTAAAGTCTAATTTGGTGTAAAAATTAAAGGTAAGGGTTTTCTGCAGGCTGCAAAATGGCTTTGCAAAAGGGTTTAAGCCATTCAGCCTGCATCATAGTATTAAAATATATAAAATGTAAAAATTCAACATACATAACACTTCAACTTGCAACATCCAACATGAACTGGTTGGGTCAAATGGCCTATTCCGTGTTGCAACTTCTATATATCCTATAAGCTGCAGTTCTAACCTTGTTACAGGAAACTTTGTGCTATCCGGCACCGACGGGACCGAGCTGCTGCCGTTCCCTCAAAACTGCCGGACACTCCAGAGTTAATGTTGAAAGATACGGAGATTTTCATCTCTGTATCTGACAACAAACACTGTTGCTTAGCAACAGCTTCTAAACAGTCGGCTGCAGCTGCAAGCGTCTGTAGCTGAAGCTGTTGCTATAGCTACAGACCTTGCAGTGCTTGACTGGGGAAAAAAAAAGCAAAGAAAAGAAACGAAAAGAATAAAAAACGGCTCCCGATTTTTGCCGGTGGCTCGAGCTTGCCAGATGGTTCGCCTCTGGATAACTCAAAGTTTCCTGTATTTAAATTTGATACCAAATTAATGGTTCTTGTGGGATTTAAAAAAAAAATACAATACACCATGTAAAATTATTCCTTACTTGGGTTTGGCTGCAACAACACTTCAGTCTGCTTCATTATTTTCTCAGTCCATTGTTTTGTGCTTTCTGCTTTGCTCAACAGATTCTCCAGGTGGGCATCCAACTCTGTCTTCTCGGCTTGGCCAAACTTCTCCTCTGTAAACTGAAGCAGACCAATTAGATGGAAATCAAAATTTAAAATTTACATTTTCAAAAAAATGGTGACACGACTTTCAGTTGCACAACATCGTGATCCCACTGCGTTATGCTTGGAAGTAACTACACGCCATCCTGCAGCTGCGAAGATAGCAAGCAGGTCTGCATTCTTCTTCAAAATCATTGTCAACTGCACTTCCAAGAAACAACCTCGATCTAGTCACCTAGCCAAGAACCATCTAAATTTACCCACCAAATCACAGGCAACTCTGGAATTTGACCCAATGACTGTAGGATTCTATGTTAGGAACACGGGGACAGGAGTAGCCCATTTAGCCCTTTGAGCCTGTTCTGCCATTCAATGAGATCATGGCTGATCTGTGACCCAACTCCATATACCTGCCTTTGCCCCATATCCCTTAATACCTTTGGTTAACAAAAGAAATTCTCAGATTTAAAATGAACAATTGACTCGACATCAATTGCCGTTTGCGGAAGCAAGTTCCAAACTTCTACCATCCTTTGCATGTAGAAGTGTTTCCGAACTTCACTCCTGAAAGGTCTGGCTCTAAATTTTAGGTTATATACCCTAGTCCTAGACTCTCCAACCAGCGGAAATAGTTTCTCTCTATCTACCCCATCAGTTCCCTTTAATATCTTGAAAACTTCGATCAAATCATCCCTTAACCGTCTAAATTCCAGGGAATACAACCCTAGTTTCTGTAATCTCTCCTCGTAATTTAACCCTTGGAGTCCAGGTGTCATTCTGGTAAACCTACGCTGCACTCCCTCCAAGGCCAATATATCCTTCCTAAGCTGTGGTGCCCAGAACTGCTCACAGTACTCCAGGTGTGGTCTAACCAGGGTTTTGTGTAGCTGCAGCATAACTTCTACCCCCCTGTACTCTAGTCCTCTAGATATAAAGGCCAGCATTCCATTGGCCTTTTTGATTATTTTCTGTACCTGTTCATGACATTTTAATGATCTGTGTAAATAGAACATCGAACATGTAATTGTTAGGAAGCTCAAGTGTCGTCATTAAGCGTTTTTAACTTATTGAAGGAAAAAGCACACAAAAAGGCAAAAAATAACTGATCCTGGCGAATGGGAAAGAAACAAAGAACTAAGGCTCACAAAACAGATAGTAAGAGCTACAAAAAGAGAGTATGAAAATAAACTTGCAAGGGCTATCAAAATCAATATGAAGAATTTTTACAATTACATGAGAGAGTGTAGTCAGGAGCAATGTTAGCCCCTTAAAAACTGAAAGCAGCGATATTGTCAATGATAATAAGGAAATGGCAGACATGCTGAATAATTACTTTGCGTCAGTGTTTACAGTAGAAGAGGATAGCATGCCGGAAGTCCCAAGGAAACAAATATTGAATCAGGGACAGGGACTCAACAAAATTAACTTAAGTAAAATAACAGTAATGAAGAAAATAATGGCACAAGAGTGACAAATCCCCAGGACCAGATGGTTTCCATGCCAGGATTTGAAAGGAAGTAGGTGAGCACATTGCAGATGCCCTAACTAAAGTCTTGCAAAGTTCTCTGGATTCAGGAACCGTTCCTTTAGATTGGAAAATTGCTCATGTCACTCCGCTATTTAAGGATGGCGAGAGGGGGAAACCAGGGAATTATAGACCAGTTAGCCTAACATCGGTTGCTGGGAAATTACAAGTCTATAATTAAGGATAGGGTTCTTTTTTATTCGTTCATAGGATGTGGGCATCGCTGGCAAGGCCAGCATTTATTGCCCATCTCTAGTTGCCCTCGAGAAGGTGGTGGTGAGCCTTCTTCCTGAACCGCTGCAGACTGTGTGGTGAAGGTACTCCCACAGTGCTGTTAGGGAGGGAGTTCCAAGATTTTGACCCAGCGACAATGAAGGAACGACGATATACTTCCAAGTAAGGATGGTGCGCGACTTGGAGGTGGTGGTGTTCCCATGCGCCTGCTGCCCTTGTCCTTCTAGTTGGTAGAAGTCGCGGGTTTGGGAGGTGCTGCTGAAGAAGCCTTGGCGAGTTGCTGCAGTGCATCTTGTAGATGGCGTACACGGCAGCGGCGGAGGGAGTTAATGTTTAAGTTGGTGGATGGGATGCCAATCAAGTGGGCTGCTTTGTCTTGGATGGTGTCGAGTTTGAATGTTGTTGGAGCTGCACTCATCCAGGCAAGTGGAGAATATTCCATCACACTCCTGACTTGTGCCTTGTAGATGGTGGAAAGGCTTTGGGGAGTCAGGAGGTGAGACACTCACCACAGAATATCCAGCCTCTGACCTGCTCTTGTTGCCACAGTATGTGTGTGGCTGGTCCAGTTACGTTTCTGGTCAATGGTGACCAGAATATTGATGGTGGGGGATTCAGCTATGTTAATGCCATTGAATGGCTAGGGGTGGTGGCTAGACGCTCGCTTTTTGTTGATAGTCATTGCCTGGCACTTGTGTGGCGCGAATATTACCTGCCATTTATCAGCCCAAGCCTGAATGTCGTCCAGGTCTTGTTGCATGCGGGCATGGACTGCTTCATTATCTGAGGAGTTGCGAATGGCGCTGAACACTGTGCAGTCATCAGCGAACATCCCCATTTCTGACCTTATGATGGAGAGGTGGTCATTGATGAAGCAGCTGAAGATGGTTGGGCCTAGGACATTGCCCGGAGGAACTCCTGCAGTGACGTCCTGGGGCTGAGACGATTGACCTCCAACAACCTCAACCATCTTCCTTTGTGCTAGGTATGACTCCAGCCAGTGGGGCGTTTTCCCCCCCACCCCGATTCCCATTGACTTCAGTTTTACTGGGGCTCCTTGATGCCACACTCGGTCAAATGCTGCCTTGATGTCAAGGGCAGTCACTCTCACCTCACCTCTGGAATTCAGCTCTTTTGTCCATGTTTGGACCAAGGCTGTAATGAGGTTTGGAGCCGAGTGGCTCTGGCGGAACCCAAACTGGGCATCAGTGAGCAGGTTACTGGTAAGTGCTGCTTGATAGCACTGTCGACGACACCTTCCATCACTTTGCTGATGATTGACAGTAGACTGATAGGGGGGGGGTAAATTGGACGGATTGGATTTGTCCTGCTTTTTGTGGACAGGACATACCTGGGCAGTTTTCCACATTGTCGGATAGATGCCAGTTATAGCTATACTGGAACAGCTTGGCTAGAGGCGCGGCTAGTTCTGGAGCACAAGTCTTCAGCATGACAGCCGGGATGTTGTCAGGGCCCACAGCCTTTGCTGTATCCAGTGCGCTCAGCCATTTCTTGATATCATGTGGAGTGAATCGAATTGGTTGAAGCCCAATTGGTGGTGGGGACCTCAGGAGGAGGCCGATATGGATCATCCACTCAGCACTTCTGGCTGCAGATGATTGCAAACGCTTCAGCTTTGTCTTTTGCACTCACGTGCTAGGCTCCACCATCATTGAGGATGGGGATATTCATGGAGCCTCCTCCTCCTGTTAGTTGCTTAATGGTCCACCACCATTCACGGCTGGATGTGGCAGGACTGCAGAGCTTTGATCTGATCCGTTGATTGTGTGATCGCTCTATAGCATGCTGCTTCCACTTTTTAGCGTGTTGCAGCTTCCTGCATTTTTAGGTACGCCTGGATCCTGGCATGCTCTTCTACACTCCTTATTGATCCAGGGTTGCTCCCCTGGCTTGATGGTAATGGTACAGTGAGGGATATGCCAGACCATGAGGTTACAGATTGTGGTGGAATACAATTCTGCTGCTGCTGGCCCACAGCGCCTCATGGATGCCTAGTTTTGAGCTGCTAGATCGGTTCTGAATCTGTCCTGTGGGACATACCCATGGTGATGGAGGAGTTTGGGACAGTGGCTGAAAGGTATGATTGTGAGTATGATTATGTCAGGCTGTTGTTTGACTAGTCTGAGCCCTCCCAATTTTGGCACAAGTCCCCAGATGTTGGTGAGAAGGACTTTGCAATGTTGTGTCCATAGCTGGTGCCGAGGTCCATCCGGTTTTTTACAACTGAGTGGCTTGCTAGGCCAGTTCAGTTAAGAGTCACCCACATTGCTGTGGGTTTGGAGTCACATATAGGCCAGACCAGGTAAGGATGGTAGATTTCCTTCCCTAACATTAGTGAACCAGATGGGTTTTTACAACAATCCGATGATTTCATGTTCATTACTGATACTAGCTTTTTATTCCAGATTTATTTAATTAACTGAATTTAAATTCCCCAGCCGTGGTGGGATTTGAACACGCGTCTCCGGATCATTAGTCCAGGCCTCTGGATTAGTCCAGTAACCTAACCACTATGCTACAGTTCCAGGGCGACTGAACACCTTGAAAATTTTCAGTTGATCAGAGAGCCAGCATGGATTTGTGAAAGGTGGGTCATGCCTGACAAACTTGATTGAATTTTTTGACGAGGTGACTGAAGTAGTAGACAGGGGAAATGTCTATGGATGTTATTTATATGCTTTGATCTACACTGCCTAGTGCATTTGATAAAGTCCCACATAAGAGACGGTTAACTAAGGTAGAAGCCCACGCAGTTGAGGGCAAATTATTGACCTGGTGAGGAAATTGACTGAGCGGCAGGAGAGAGAGAGTAGGGACTCTAATTAGCAGGAGGTGACTAGTGGTGTCCCGCAGGGATCTGTGTTGGGGTCTCAACGATTCACAATATTTATTAACGACTTAGATGATGGCATAGAAAGTCATATATCCAAATTTGCCGATGACACAGAGATAGGCGGCACTGTAGATGAAAGCATAAAATTACAAAGGGATATCGATAGATTACGTGAATGGGCAAAACTGTGGCAAATGGATTTCAATGTAAACAATTGTGAGGTCATCCACTATGGACCTAAAAAGAATAGAACAGGGTACTTTCTAAATGGTGACAAGCTAAAAGCTGTGGATGTCCACAGAGACTTGGGGGGTCGAGGTACACAGATCATTAAAATGTCATAAACAGGTACAGAAAATAAATCAAAAAGGCTAATGGAATGCTGGACTTTATATCTAGAGGACGAGAATACAAGGGGGTAGAAGTCATGCTGCAGCTGTACAAAGCCCTGGTTAGACCACACCTGGAGTACTGTGAGCAGTTCTGGGCAACACACCTTAGGAAGGATATACTGGCCTCGGAGGGAGTGCAGCGTAGGTTTACCAGAATGATACCCGGACTTCAAGGGTTAAGTTAGGAGACTTTAAATTAGGGTTGTATTCCCTGGAATTTAGAAGGTTATGGGGTGATCTGATCAAAATTTTCAAGATATTAAGGGGAACAGATAGGGTAGATAGAGAGAAACTATTTCCGCTGGTTGGGGATTCTAGGACTAGGGGGCATAGTCTAAAAATTAGAGTCAGACCTTTCAGGAGTGAAGTGCTACACACAAAGGGTAGAAGAAGTTTGGAACTCTCTTCCACAGATGACAATTGATACTAGATCAATTGTTAATTTTAAAATCTGAGATTGATAGCTTTTTGTTAACCAAAGGTATTAAGGGATATGGGGCAAAGGCGGGTATATGGAGTTAGGTCACAGATCAGCCATGATCTCACTGAGTGGTGGGACAGGCTCGAGGGGCTGAATGGCCTCCTCATGTTCCTATTGGTTCCAATACACTATAGAAAAACACACAAGACAATATGTCTTAGTCTTCTATATGTTTCTGTAGAGTGCTTTTAATTTTGTCTCGCATTGCTTCCAACACTAGTCCTTCAAAATCCTCTCTCCAGACACAACAAAAGACAAACAAAATCTGTAAGTGCACTGCTCGGCGTTTTTCCGCAGTTCACAGAGTGCATGCACCCACCATCATGCTTTACTGAAATCCTACTGACAACATTGCTCAGAAGTGGTTTCTCGTGCTGAGAAAGCAAACATTGCCATGACATTGCTCTAAAAAAAAGTTGGAAGACAGCTGCGTTTCCTCTAGAATAATGCAAACTCTGTCAAAGTTTTCAGCTGAGCAAGTTTAATTCTGGCCACCACCTCCCCAGAGTCCCACATTAACAGCAGCTGCTAGAATGGAGCAACGTATGGTATCACTACTACAACATATTGAATTCTAATGCAACTTTCTACTGCATTGACAGCAGATTGGATTTGCTTAGTATTCAGATGCAATTATCCTGCCCGATTATCCAAAACTCAGCTGCCTGTGTCCTAACTTGCAGCAAGTCCCGTTCACCGTCACCTCCATTGGCTCCCGGTTAAGCAACACCTCGACTTCAAAATTATCATCCTTGTTTTCAAATCCCTCCATGGCCTCGCCCCTTCCTATCTCTAATCTCCTTCAGCCCCACAATCCCCCCCCCCCACCTTCTGTTGCCTAAGCCCCAAGTTCTGGAATTCCCTGCCTAAACTTCTCCGCCTCACTACCTCCCTTTCCTTCTTTAAGACGCTCCTTAAAACCTACCTCTTTGACCAAGCTTTTGGTCACCTGCCCTAATTTGGGACGTTTTACTAGTTAAAGGCGCTATTTAAATACAAGTTGTTGAGTTTACACAAATAAATTCAGTATCAAAACAATACTCAACACAAGTTATCAGCATTAGCTAAACAAGGCTTTAATAAAAACCTCCTTGCCAAAATTCATGGAATCATCAATTTAAGGTCCAGATAATTCATTACTACTGAGTTCTGAAAATGAAGATTTCACCTAACTTGCCAAAACTTTCAGCTGGCACCAAAGCAATTTTAATAGGCTGGTGAGCATCAGACATATAAACAATCTTTTCCCTTCTCCCACCATTACTACCATTAAAATAAAACTGATCATAAAACTCTAAACACAAAAGGTAGCAATTACAGAAGGACACCATCTTTTCTTTTAAGCAATAAACACTTTTTGAAATTTGCCAACATTTTATACCCATTACTTGTACTGGAACAAGACTAAAGCAAACTACATTCTACATACATTCCTACTTTGTGCTGTGATTTGACATACCGAGAGAAACTGCAGAAAGGAGTGTGAAGTGGGAGGGAGAGTAAAGAGGTTTCAGAGCATAATGCATTTTGAAGCTGCAAATAACTATATCGGAAGGTAATTTTCATCTCTTCAGTCTGTTGTACGCGTCCTCTGTACCACACCAGGAAAGTTGACAGGCCAGTTAGTACCGTAAGGGTGTACGTGATGATCGCGTTGGTCACCATGGCAAACTAAACAGAGAACCATTAATGACTCAACACTGACACAATTTAATGGATTTCAAGGATGCTGGAGGCTTCCTGCCTGTTGATTTTTGAAAGCCCAATGCGTCTGGATGCATAATGCTGGATGTCAGCATTAATCCCATATCCTGTTGCCATCTAAATTCTTTTGCAACGATTTCACCTGAACAGAGTAAATCATAGAGCAGTAAAATACCAAAAGTTCTATACCACTCTAGGATACAAGAATTGGTAGGAATAAGCAATGCACACGTTACAAAATAGAACAGAAATACTGGCTGAAAGTAGATAGAAAAATAAATGGCTGAAGAAAGTTGTGGGCAACAAAAAATGAAGGTTCCAAATACAAGTAGAAAAATACTTTGTTGGGTGGAGAAGATAAATTGTGATAGCAACTCATGTTTTTGAGAAATTCTGGTACTCATGATTCACTGACAACGCAATGAATCACTGTACCAGAAGTTTATATCATAGCTTTTTAATAATGGGATTTCTTGTACACTGTATCTAGTTTAAGTTTTATGTTTATATGACCTCTATTTCTCACATTCACACACTATATGCACTCAATCTGGTGCATTTGAACAGAATTACTGTGTTAGGCAAAAGAAGAGTTAACAGTAGAGTTTGCCCATGTATCTTGTGATTTAGCAACTGGGGAAATTAGGAGACAGTCGTTGCTAACTGAATAGGGATATTGTTCAAAGTCGGTCTGTGATGTAAAGTATTTGTGTGCTGAAGACATCTGGGCTCAATAGCTATTTAGGTACAAGCGGTATAGGGTTCTGTACCTTCCATTACTATGAAAGCTATCCATCTGCTAATGATTTCACAAGAGCAATAGCAATTTGTATTATCATACACAATTCATGTTAAAATTTAGTACCGTGGGGCCCTTTCACCAAAGCAGTTTAGTCCATGCTATCCGCATCATAAAATAGCTCAATCACATCCCAACATTAAAATTTCAGAACATACAAATCAACATTTTTCCTCTGTTCATACATCCCTTTCTCTTAACCTACTTTCTTATTTTAATTTTTATATTTATTTAGGGGGAGGTATTCAAATAAAATCTCTTGCATGGCCTGGTAACACCCACTTAGCCCAACTCATACTTCCTCTGCCCTCAGAACTCCGCCACACACACCAAGGTTACGAATTAGTTTCTGTCTCTTATGCCAGAACTATCCAGGGCAAGATTCCCCCATCCCTCACATCATGATCGAGAAGCCAGCCCTGGAAAATTAAACAGTGAATTTAAAAAGGAGGGGGAAATCACAAGGCAAATAGAAAGAAGGGTACAAAGAATGAGTGCGGAAGACAAGTAGATTGTTACATCTACCTTTCCCTTTATCCAGGAGCAACACAGAAAATCCAGCAGTTCTATATAAAGTATTTTCTAAGGTAAAGATTCTACTCGAGTTTACATGAGCCACCGAGGAGCGCGCAACTTAAATTAAAAACTGTGTTGATTCAATGAGGAAAAAGTGTTACCATTGCTGTTAACTGCATTTCAAGACAGTCTGCTGAATTTAAAAATTGCAGAAAACATCAATGCTTGAAATTAACAGTAGACTGTTAGACTGAGAATAGCAACTTAGCTGTGATGGTGGGACGATGACTACATTGCAAAGTTCAACATACTCTCACTGCACTGTGTCGCCATACACACAAGCTCCTTGATTGGTCGCACAGCAGCAGAACTCCGAGACTCACTTTGAGTGTTGTAGGAATAACTGATATTCTTCTCACCAAATATTGCTAGTTCTACGGGTGGCTGCTATAGCAAAGTGGAAAAGAGCTAAAATATTCATATCATGCCACAGCAGTAATATGCATTATAAAAATAGCTACTTAGTCCAATTATGCAGCTTAGCACAGTGTACCATCAGTAGCATGGTCAGAAACAGGTTTGCTTCCATTTTGCACACAAATTAGGCCATCTGGGGAAACAAATCATTAGGGCAGCACGGTGGCATAGTGGTTAGCACTGTTGCCTCACAGCGCCAGGGACCCGGGTTCGAATCCGGCCTCGGGCGACTGTCTGTGTGGAGTTTGCACATTCTCCCCGTGTTTGCGTGGGTTTCCTCCGGGTGCTCCGGTTTCCTCCCACAGTCCAAAGATGTGCGGGTTAGGTTGATTGGCTATGATAAAAAATTGACCCTTAGTGTTAGGGGGATTAAATACGCGGGGTTACGGGGATAGGGTGGGATATGTGTTGGTGTAGGGGTTACGGGGATCGGGTGGGATAAGTGTCGGTGCAGGCTCGATGGGCCGAAATGGCCTCTATCTGCACTGTGGGGTTTCTGTGATTCTGTGATTCTGTGAAAAGCCATATCCAGAACCTCCTATTGACTTTGGACAACAATTAGGACACCTTCTTGGTTGGGGAAATGGTGCAGGAAACAGGGGATCCAAGAAAACCATTACAAATTGGACAAGGTGATAACACGAGGGGAGCCATCTTTAATGGTGAAGCGTGACCGGCGTTAATAGCATTATTCAAATACATTAAGGAAATGAATGGCACACTGAAGCTAGAACATTAGATTCATTACACAGAGAATTAACAGATGTCTGGTTTCAACTCAAATGCAAAACAGTTACTGATCATTTTTTGAGATTAGGTCATAACCCACAAGCACAAAGCTCACCACACCCTACAATTTCATCAGAGCTCGTCAAGAATTGAACCAGCCTAACCAAGCAGGAGCATACATAACAATCAACAAGGAGAGATAAAAAGTAAGAGTGCTCGCAATCTGAAATAAAAGCAGAAACGCTAGAAATATACAGCTGCTCCATCAGCATTACAAAGGACAAACCAGTGCTTTCTTTTATGACAGTCAACAAGCTAGATAGGATAACATATTTTATGTCACCAATTCTGAGAGCTGTTTCATTTTTTGTTGTGGATATTACATTTTCAGAAAATGTCTCGTCTTGTGAAGTTATTGGGCATTTTAATACCTGCTGCTAGCAGAACGCACGGGCGCAACCACATCTTGCATTTATAAAGCACTTTTAATGTAGAAACCATCCCAAGGTGCTTCACAAAGGGGTAAGGAAAAAATGAACGCTGACCCAAAGGAGATATTGGGAGGGAGTGACTAAAAGCTTGGTCAAAGAGGTGGGTTTTACGGAAGGTATTAAAGGAAGAGAGGGAGGTGGAGTTTCGGGAGGGAATGCCAGTGCGTGGGGGCGAGGCAGCTAAAGGTATGGGGCGAAGGGAGCGAGGCGCACAAGAGACCAGAAGAACAGAGAATTTGGGGATTTGGGAGGGGGGGGGGGGGGGGGATGGTTGTAGGGCTGGAGGAGGTTACAGAGATAGGGAGGGTCAAAACCATGAAAGGATTAACACAAGGATGAGAATTTAATATTCGAAGTGTTGGAGGACCAAGAACCAAAGGTAAGCAAGAACACGTGAACAGGACTTGGCGTGGGATAGGATGCGGGAAGCAGAGTTTTAGATGAACAGAAGTTTATGGAGGGTGGCGGATGGAGGTTGGACAGGAATAGTCGAGTCTGGAGTTGACAGAAACATGAATGAGGGTTTCAGCAGCAGATAGTCTGAGACGGGTGGAGGTGGAAGTAGACGGTCTTTGTGATGAATAGAATATGGGGTTGGAAACTCAGCTCAGGGACGAATAGGGCGCTGAGGTTGCAAGCAGTCTGGTACTGCCGGAGGCAGTTGCCAGGGAGGGGGAATGGAATTGGTGGCAAGGGTTTAGAGTTTGTGGCAGAGGCCGAAGATAATGGCTTCAGTCTCATCAATGTTTACTTACCAATATTTAGCTGAAGGAAATTGTGGCTCATCCAAGACAGGATGGACCAGCAGTCTGACAACAGAGAGGCAGTGGAGAAATCGAGAGCGATGGTGGAGCATTAGAACTGGGTGTTAGCAGCATACATGTGGAAGCTGACCCAATCTGTGGATGATGCTGCCAAGGGGCAACAGGTAGATGAGGGAGAGGAGGAGGCCAAGGATAGATCCTTGATGGACTTTGAAAGTAACGGTGCAGGGGCAAGAAGGGAAGCCATTGCTGGAGAGATTCCGTTGACAATCGGATATCTAAGAGTAGAACCAAGCAATATGGAGCTGCACAACATAGAAGAGGCATTGCAGGAGGATGGTGCGATCGACCGTGTCAAAGGCTGAAGCAGAATAATGCACGGTCACAGTCACTGAGGATCTCAATCGTGACTTTGGTTAAGGCCACTTCTGTGCTGTGATGGGCAGAAACTTGATTGAGAAAGCCGAGGGAACGATGGGCATGTATTTGGGAGGCAACACCACATTCAAGGACTTGAGCGGAAAGGTTGTAGATGGGCAGTACTTTGCAACGACAGAAGGGTCAGTGGTTTTTTTGATGAGTGGAGTGATGACTGTGGTTTTGAAAGAGAGGGGAAAGCATTTACAATGTGAGCTAGCATGAGGTCCAGGAAGAGTAGTTGGGTTGTCATCAGTTTAGTTGGAATGGAGTCAAGAGAGCAGGAGGAAGGTCTCATGAACAAGAATTCAGAGGGGGCACTTGGGGGGGGGGGGGGGGGTATATGGGAGAGAAATGAGAGATCCTGGTTCACAGCTAAGGCAGGGGAAGCCTGGTGGGGATCACAGAAATCACAGAAACCTCACAGTACAGATAGAGGCCATTTCGGCCCATCGAGCCTGCACCGACACATATCCCACCCGATCCCCGTAACCCCTACACCAACACATATCCCACCCTATCCCCGTAACCCCACGTATTTAATCCCCCTAACACTAAGGGTCAATTTTTATCGTGGCCAATCAACCTAACCCCGCACATCTTTGGACTGTGGGAGGAAACCGGAGCACCCGGAGAAAACCCACGCAAACACGGGGAGAATGTGCAAACTCCACACACAGTCACCCGAGGCCGGATTCGAACCCGGGTCCCTGGTGCTGTGAGGCAACAGTGCTAACCACTATGCCACCGTGCTGCCCTGGTTGTCTGGCCTGGTTAGGAAGCAACAGAGGCAGCTGAACAGATGGTCTCATTCTTAGTGTCAAAGTCGTCCATGAGGTCCCTGTACTTGTTGGAGCGAGGGGACAGGGGAGAGGGGTTTAGGAGATGGTTGGTAGTGGAGAAAAGCTGGGAATTATCTTTGCTCTCTAGAATGATCCTGGAGCAGTGGGTACGCTGCATTTGTTGGTGTGACTGTGCTGGGGACGTGTAGAAGGCCTGAAGCTATTTAACATTGGTCTGCAAAGTTCAGTTGGACCAGAGGGAACAAGGCAACCGGTTTGGCTTATTTCCCATCCTCGGAGATGGTTTGGGCATTGCAGGCCATGAGCATCTCTGAGGGTCCCTCACACACCTAGTAGTTCCTCAATTGTGGGTGAAGGTTACGTACTCGTTCTGACTGTTGTGGGGTGCAGCTTTATGCAGCTAGCAGTGAATGTTGTGCTAGCCTAGGAGCTTAAGGACCCTCACCCTCCTAAGGTGCACTTAAAAAAAAAAAAAAAAAACAGCATACCCCTTCACTTCACTTGTCCATATCCTGCAAGAAAGTGACTGCGAGAGAGCATCAGGTGAAGAAGCTATAGAACGTATCCGTGATGGTAGACTAACCTACTGATTTTCACGGTCTAGTCTCAAGAAGGATGCCCACTTATGTGGGGTACCTGGAAACTCCGAGCAGCCACGGGACCATACGCCAATACAAGTCATCACTTTCGGGGAGGAGGGGAGACACCTCCGACTGGCAAATAGTTTCATTTGTATACATATCACACTATGTACCACATAGCAGCAGTTGGAGGTATTGTGCCATTTCCAAGATCTCCAAACAGATACAGTACAAATGAGGAAGGTCATGCAGTAGAACCTACAGAACCCCCCACCCTCCCAAACATAGCATTAAACTGCACATCAAAGTTTCTGCCTTCACTACTGTAGCCGAAAGTCTATTCCATATGTTGATTACTCTGTGCGGAGAACTTCCTCATATCATTCCTGCATTTACCTTTAACGAGCCTGAACCTGTCCATTGTCGTGATGAGCTTTAAATAAATGTTCTGGATTTAACTTTTCTGTACAGCTTGTTTTAAATATTTGAGGGTCCCTCTTCATCACCTCCTTTTGAGGCTGAATGCTCAAGTTTTCCCGGTCTTTCTTCAGAACTGACTCCTGTGTCACTAAGGATCAGTTTCTAGTTCTTCTCTCCATTGCTTCTGGAGCTTGAAAGCTACCCTTGTGTCTTTGTGCTCTAAACTGAACATAGTACCCAAGGTACAGGCTGATTAGGTGTTTGATAAAATGCCACATAATAGACTCGCCAGCAAAGTTGAAGCCCATAGAATAAAAGGGACAGTGGCAGTATGGACACAAAATTGGCTAAGTGACAGGAAACAGAGTAGTGGTGAACAGTTGTTTGTTGGACTGGAGGAAGGTATAAAGTGGTGTTCCCCAGGGGTTGGTACCAGGACCACTGCTTTTCTAGATATATATTAATGACTTGGACTTGGGAGTACAGGGCACAATTAAAAAATTTGCAGAGGACACAAAACTTGGAAGTATAGTGAACAGCGAGGATGACAGTGATGGGCTTCAAGAGGAAATAGACAGGCTGGTGGAATGCACGGACACGTGGCAGATGAAATTTAACGCAGAAAAATGCGAAGTGATACATTTGGTAGGAAGAACGAAGAGAGTCAATATAAACTAAAGGGTACGCATGAACAGAGACCTGGGGGTATATGTGCACAAATCGTTGGAAGGTGGCAGGGCAGGTTGAGAAAGCGGTTAAAAAACATACGGGATCCTGGGCTTCATAAATAAAGGCATAGAGTACAAAAGCAAGGAAGTTATGACGAACCTTTATAAAACACTGGTCCGACCTCAACTGGAGTAATGTGTCCAATTCTGGGCACCGCACTTTAGGAAGGATGTGAAGGCCTTAGAGAGGGTGCAGAAAAGATTTACAAGAATGGTTCCAGGGATGAGGGACTTCAGTTATGTGGATAAACAGGAGAACAACCTCAGATTCTCCAAAGAGCAGAGAAGGTTGAGAGGAATTTGATAGAGGTGTTCAAAATCATGAGGGGTCTAGACAGAGTAGAGAAACTGTTCCCATTAGCGGAAGGGTCGAGAACCAGAGGACACAGATTTAAGGTGATTTGCAGAAATACCAAAGGCGACATGAGGAAAAACTTTTTTTACGCAGCGAGTGGTTAGGATCTGGAATGCACTGCCTGAAAAGGTGATGGAGGCAGATTCACTCATAGCTTTCAAAAGGGAATTGGATAAATACCTGAAGGAATAAAAATTGCAGGGCTACGGGGAAAGGGCAGGGGAGTGGGATTAGCTGAGGTGCTCTTGCAGAGAGCCGGCACGGGCTCGACGGGCCGAATGGCCTCCTTCTGTGCTGTAACATGTCTATGTTTCCATGATTAGAGCACTGCACAATTTTAGTATGACATTCTCCAACTTAATACTTTACTGCTGTGGCTACACAGTTTGAATTATTAACTGATGCTCTGTAGTGTCAGGGCATCAATGATCAGATTTCCTCCTACGATCGCCGTTTTCGTGCTTCACAATACTTGAAGTAAAATATTGTATACCTTGAGCACAAGTTGAATATGGCAAGTATACATTTTGCAAAAGTAAACTCAAGTTCTTTCTGTTTTTCCACAGATCAGGATAACTGAATAACTTTCAGCTACTGTCACTTTCACTCATTGAAGGTGAAACCATGACTCTTACTGCTATTATCAGACAATATTAAATGCTTTTCTGTAAGCAAGTGCTGCCATAACCCTATAATAAAACACTTTAGCAGATGTAGCACCAAAGAGCTACTATAACAACAGCATCCTTTCACATAGCCAGTAGAAAATTTGGCAAGTGTTCTATTTGTGATTTTTATGACATCCAGGAGCCAACTACTGGTGAAAACAGACCAACATGACCCTCACATCTAAACCTGCTTTTCAGGAATTTAAGTTTGCACAGGCGTTGGGATAGAAATTGATATGCATTGCTCCCGTTTCTAGAAACATAGAAGATAGGAGCAGGAGTAGGCCATTCGGCCCCTTGAGCCTGCTCCGCCATTCAATGCGATCATGGCTGATCATCCAAATTCAGTACCCGGTCCCGGCTTTCTCCCCATACCCCTTGATCCCTATAGAAACATCAGGCATAAAACAATCTAATTTAGTGGTGGGACAGCCTGTGCCATCAGTTCAGGCATTGATCCCACTGCTAAATATGAGGGCCCATTTTCTAAGCGTCACAGGCAGTCACCTTGAACTGCCATTAGGCATCTTGAATATATTAATTAGGAGTCTTAATCCTGCTGACAGGGCCCTTTGCAAAATTAGTCACCGATGAGCAGGGCAGGCATCAGACCTGCCCTACCCAGGATTCTTCAGCAGCCACCAACCACAAATATCTGTAGAGCCAGGAGCAGGAGCTAACTCCACAGTTCTAGCGATCAACCCATTCCTGCAGATGCCCGCTTCAAACCTCTCTGGGAACTTACCAGAGGGTGGCTGCTGGTGAGGCAAGCGGCTCAAAATTCAATTTTGGAGATGGGTGAGCTGCCTGTGAAAGCACAACAGACCTGTAGTTTGCCCTGAATATTTAGATGACGCCCGAGGTCCAATTTCAGGTCTCTGTTCGGGCTCACACAGTATAAAATCTGAGCCCATAAACAGGCCCAGACTAATTTCTATTTCAATGGGTGCAGCCTACACATGTAAAATTTTAAGCTACACTTTACATGCAATAATCCCTACTGATCAAAATGCATCTCCTTCACTGTTAGAGAATCAGGGGAGGAATCTTTGCAATAATTTGTGACTGAATTCTGGATAAAAAAATCATCTTTACAGATGCTGACAGACCTGCTGTGTACTACCAGCATTTTGTGTGCGTGTTTTCTCTTTTCCTGTGCCAGACTGAAGACCCAACTTTATTTAATCGGAGCATTAGGACAAGCAATTCAGACAGTAGTTTTAAACACAAGAGAAAGTCCAAAATGAGAAAAGGCCATTCAGTCCATCAAAAGCTCAAGTATCATAACTCTCCTATAATGGCATCGAACTGTATTCTGAAGAATTTTCTATAAATGCTGGAAACCTTCTTTTAAAAAAAATGCTGGAACTCCACTCGCATCATGAAAAAAGAAAAGGGCAGGTTTATGTTTCAGGGGCAGACCCTTCTTGAGGTCTGACAAAGCAACTGCACCCAACATTTGACCCGTCTTCTCCTCCTTTACATTCCTGCAGTGCATTTCCCAGCAGTTTCTGTTTTTGTATTTTGGAATATCTCCAGCGTGATTTTTATTTTAAAACAGTCCCTATTGAGTTGGCTGATTGTCCATCACTCTTCTGAGTGAAAGCGATCATGTGTTGTAAAATTTTACCCTTCAGTTCACTGTCCCCAGTAACAAGAAGGAGAAGGAGGGAGGGGATCCCTGGGGCGGGCACCGGCGATGCCACATCACTGGTCAAGGCACAGAGTGGCTGAATGGGGCTTTAAAACATAGAAGATAGGAGCAGGAGTAGGCCATTTGGCCCCTCTAGCCTGCTCCACCATTCAATGCGATCATGGCTGATCATCCAAGTTCAGTACCCGGTCCCTGCTTTCTCCCCATACCCCTTGATCCCTTTAGCCTTAAGAAATCTATCTAACTCCTTCTTGAATATATTTAATGAATTGGCCTCCACTGCCTTCTGTGGTAGAGAATTCCACAGGTCCACCACTCTCTGGGTGAAGAAATTACTCCTCATCTCTGTCCTAAATGGCTTACCCCTTATCCTTAGACTGTGTCCCCTGGTTCTGGACTCCCCCGACCATCGGGAACATCCTGCATCTAGTCTGTCCAGGCCTGACATACTTGCTGCATCTAAAAAAAAATGTCCCCTTTTTAAAACTAACAATGACCCGGGGTGGGGAGAGATGGGGCCGGAGATTCGGCTTCCTGCTCCCCGGGGGGAGTGGGTTACCCGCCCCTGGGGCCTGTCACCCAGAGGGGGCCCCGCCCGCCTGCCCTGGGTCACTTTCTGTCAACGGCTCCACAGCCTCTGGCCTTGTTTGCGAGGCTGGCCTCGACCCGTGACACCGCCCGGTCGCCGCCGCCACCATCACAAGGCCTCGGCTGCCAAAATAAAAACAACACCCGCCCCTCCTCTCCTTTCCGGCCGCGCTTTACCTGAACGGCGCGGCTGAGGAAAGTGCCGGCGTCCGCCGCCAGTTTCTTCACGTTGAAGTCCATGGCGACTATCCGCGAGCTCCAGGCCGTCGCGCAACCCTCACCGCGCAGAGCAACCCGAGTCCACCCTCCGAGACAGCGGCCAATCAGCGTCTGGGATTCCCCCCGGACCCCGGCCCAGCCACTCGGCGACTGTCCTAATCACCGGCCCAGCCAATCGGCATCTGTTCCTCCACCGGACCAGCCAATCGGCGTCTGGTTCCGCCCCCACCGGCCCAGCCAATCGGCATCTGTCTCCCCCCCCCACCGGCACAGCCAATCGGCATCTGCCCCTCCACCAGCTCAGCCAATCAGCGGGCCGGTCAAAAAGGCCGCAGCTGGAAATGTAGCAAACCAGAGTATCGCAATCCACAGTCTCAGCAAATCAGCCCCAACAGACAGCCCACCAATCTACACAAAGCTTATTATAAATATATAATCTTTAATTAATCTATGTAAATAAATTAATCTTGTGTCAGCTGTGGTTCAGTTGTTAGCACTCCTCACCCCTGAGTCAGAAGGATGTGGGTTCATAGTCTTTCCAGCTAATCATGCTTCATTTCTCCCTTCCTGCCCCCCTCACCTTAGCCCAACTCTTGTGCCTTTATGCTTTCAGATAATTAGCAAGCCCCTGAGCAGCCTGCCCTTGAGGGCACTGCAGAGTGCGAGGCGGGCGTCGTGGTCGTGGTCGTGGCCGTGGTGGTGGTGGTGGTGGCGGTCGTGTCCCTGCATATCTCATCCATAGGTACCAGCTCAGATACTGGCACTGCACTTTCTTTAGAGGCTAGTATAGTAGCAGGATCTGCACAGGGTGAGGTACCGGGGACGAGTGGACTCAGGTGAGGAGTCTATGCTTGGTGGTATCCAATCTCAGACTGCTCTCATGCAGTCTCAGCTTCATGCCATGCAAGCCCTGTTCCTCCTCCTCCTTGTCCTCATCGTCTTCCTCTTCCTCCTCGTCCTCCTCTCCCACTTATTCCTCCTGAGGTGGTCCCGCAATCCATGGTGGCAAGGGCTGGGCCTTCATGATGGCCAAACTGTGGAGCATGCAGCAGACCACTACGAAATGGGACACCCGCTCAGCCTAGTACTGGAGGGCTCTTCCTGAGCGGTCAAGGTGCAGTGCCCGCAAAGCCATGTGATTTTTTAGAATAAATGTAGCCAATTTTTAGTTCCCACAACACTTCTGATACAAAATAACCTTTAAATTACTGAATTAAACTGTTGCACAATATGAAATTGACAAGAAAGCACTGAAACTCCACTAACCTACAGCTGCGACCCATTACTCATGATCCTTTTAAATAATGCCCCTGGAGCCAGCTTCCGGCTGCTTCATGCCAGCTCTACCTGTCGCTGTTTGGTCGAGGCACTAAGATAGGTGGTGACTATTATGTCCGTATATAATTGAGACATGGACAGCAGGAGTTGATCATAACAAGTCTTTACTGAATGGAGACAAACGGGAAACTGAAACTACAGAGGGCTGCTAGCGCCTTTTATACAGGGGTGGTCACTGCCGGTACTGTAGTCTGAGACCAGTTATTCCCTTAAAGGTACATACACAACAATTCCTCCCCTTTTAGATAAACAGTACATAACATTCATTTAACAACTAAATGATAACTAATTACAATCACAATTACGGTTGCTACATACATTGGTTGAGGTTAAACAATTATAAGTTCAGTCTTTGAGGAGGCTTCCTGATTCTGTCTGGATAACGCCTCTGGGGTATCAGGTTCTTCTGGCAAGGTTGAGTCGGGATCAATGTCGTTGTTTAGTTCATCTGCTTCCAATATCACCGATTCTGCGGTAGATGCAATTGGTACGTCAGTTTCATTGCCAGGTGTATCAGATCGTGGTGTGGAGTTGACGTTTTCCAGTGACTCTAGAATCTGGTCAGCATGGCGTCTTACAATGTTCTCTCCAACGTCCACGGTATACATGAGAGGTCCTTGCCGTGTACAAATCGTTCCTGGCTGCCATTTCTCTGTGCGGTAGTCCCGGGCCAACACTGGTTGACCTATCTTAAAACTCCTGGTCGGTCTTTCATTCATATTCTGAAACTGCCTGTTCTCCACATCTCTTCTGATGTTCGGCTTAACCAGATCCAAGCGGCATCGTAGTCTTCGATTGAAGAACATCATGGCAGGAGTTTGGTTGGTAACTGCATGTGTCGCATTCCGGTAGGCAAACAAGAAGTTGTCCACCTTGTGTTGTAGGGGTATATCTTCATTACACATTGCCTTGATAGCCTTCTTGAATGTTTGAACAAACCTCTCGGCCAATCCATTAGTGGCTGGATGATATGGGGCGGATGTGTAATGCTTAACACCATTGTTCTTTAAGAACCTCCGGAACTCTTCAGACACAAACTGTGGTCCATTGTCAGAGCAAATCTGTTCAGGCAGCCCATTCCTGGCGAATATGGTTCGTAAGACTGTGATAGTTTTTTCTGTGGTGGTTGAGAACATTTTTATTACCTCTGGCCACTTTGAATGTGCATCCACCGCAATTAAAAACATCGAGTCCATTGGACCTTCTGGCATCCTGTACAACTCTTGGTCATCTCTTCGATTTCTCTATCGATTCCTGGCCACCACACAAATGCTCTGGCTAAGTTCTTCATTTTTACCCCACCCAGATGACCCTCATGAAGCTCATTGAGCACTCTATCCGTCAACTTAGGTGGAATTACTACTCTGGATCCACACATCAAGGTTCCTCTGCACACTGACAGCTGTTCTCTTCTCGGCGAGAATGCTGGCAGCAGTGGTTCGCCATGTGCTGGCCATCCCTTCACCGTTAAATCATAGACCCGGGATAGTGTCGGGTCATTCCGTGTTTCCTTTTCTATGCTTGCATTCGTCACAGGGAGACATTTGACTATAGTCGAGTGGAATATCTCCATTGGATCCACTGCAAGTTCTTCTTCCACCGTCGGCAACGGTAGGCGCGACAATCCATCAGTATTCCCATGCTGTTTAGTTCCTTTGTACTCGATGTCATATTGGTGTGCCCCAAGGAAAAGGGACCACCTCTGTAGCCATTGTGCTGTCATTATCGGTACGCCCTTCTGAGGGTTGAAAATGGAGACAAGAGGTTGATGATCAGTTAGTAGAGTAAATTTTTGACCGTGCAGGTAGTGATTGAACTTCTTCACCCCCCACACTAGGCTGAGGGCCTCTCGGTCAATCTGGGCGTAGTTACGCTCGGCCGAAGTTAATGAACGTGATGCAAAAGCTATCGGCCTCTCTAACCCATCAAGGAATTTATGTGACAGTACCGCCCCAATGCCGTAGGGAGACGCATCACACGCCAGTCTTATCGGTAGTGATGGGTTGTAGTGAGCCAATACTTCCCTTGAAGTGATTAGGTCCTTACTCTTCTGAAAGGCCCGCTTACAGTCATTGCTCCATTGCCATGCTACTCCCGTTCGTAGTAGGGCGTTCAGTGGGTGCAGAATTGTGGACAAATTCGGTAAAAACTTATGGTAGTAATTCACCAATCTGAGGAATGACCTCAGTTGCGACACATTTTCAGGCGCTGGGGCCTTAACAACTGCTTCAATTTTGTCAGGGGACTTATGTAGCCCCTCTTCATCAATCACGTGGCCACAATACGATATCTGTTTCTTAGAAAACTCGCACTTGGGGCGATTGGCTCATAGCCCATGTTCACGTAGTCTAATGAGCACCTGTTCTAGGTTGTTAAGGTGTTCACTGTCATCTTCACCTGTCACTAGGATGTCGTCTAAGTAACACTGAGTCCCCGGAATCCCTTGCAGGACTTGTTCCATCGCCCTTTGCCATATCGCCGGAGCTGATGCTACTCCGAATACCAGTCGATTATACTGGTAAAGACCTTTGTGAGTGTTTATCGTGAGATACTTCCTAGAGGATTCTTCAACCTCCATCTGCAAATATGCTTATGCTAGGTCAATTTTTGTAAAACGCTTCCCTCCAGATAGTGAGGCGAAGATATCTTCTATCCTTGGAAGAGGATATTGTACTGTGTGAAGGACTGGGTTCACCGTCACCTTGAAGTTCCCACAGATGCGAACCTTCCTTGGCTCCTCAGACTTATTGCTTAACGTTTTCTTCATGACAGGAACGATGGGTGTCGCCCACTCGCTCCAGTCTACCTTAGATAACACGCCTGCATTCTCCAGATGCTCCAGCTCTGCCTCGACGGCTGGGCGAATTGCATATGGTACCGGGCTTGCTTTGAAAAACTTGGGAATTGCATTCTCCTCTATTTTTATCGAGGCGGTTACGCCTTTAAGAGTGCCCAGTTCTTGTTGAAATACCTCTTTGGCGTCAGCTAAGATTGTTGACAATCGTCCAGGAGTGACGTCGTCATCTTTTTTACCCGCCACCGTCAGTGCCTGAATGGAGTGCCAGTCTAAACTTATCTTTCTGATCCATTCACATCCCAATAACGGTGGCCCACCATCTTGCAGAATGTAGAGATACAATTTCCGTATTTTCTTGCCGTTGTATTCGACAGGCACCCTTATTTTTCCTCTGGGGTATACTTTTTGCCCCGTATATGTCCTCAAGACAATGGATGTCTCTCTCAAGGGTATGTGTGAGAATAGCCGCTCGTAGTCTCGTCGATTCATGACGGTTAGAGCTGATCCTGTATCCAATTCCATTTTGACTTGGGACCCTGCTATCGTGAGGGTGACCCAAATGGTTCGGTGATCCTCTTTTGCGATTACGTTGTGAAGTTTGAGACAGCTTAGTCTCTTGTTCCCGGATTCACTATCGCTTATCTGGTCTTCGGAACTACTGTCCGTCATCTTTTGTACTTTCCTGTACGGTTCCTTAGTAGCCTTTTTGTTGTTGGTCTTCTTCCCAGACCTGCAAACTCGTGCAATGTGTCCCATCTTTCCGCATTGCCTGCATATTTTGTCCTTGGACCAGCAGTCCTTCTGGTCATGGTTAGTTCTGCCGCAGCGATAACATTTTGCAAATCCCCGTGTCATTTCGTGGGTGCCGTATTCCTGTGGCTTTTGTTGTATTTCCGCAGCTCCCCTGGCTGCTGCTTCATATGATACTGCCATGCTGAAAGCCTTATCTAGCATCAGCTCTTTCTCTGAGAGTAACCTCTTCTGGGTTCCTTCACTCAGGAGTCCACAGACAAATTTGTCCCGTAGGGTATCGGCCAGTCCTGCTCCGAACTGGCAGTGCTTTGATAGCTTGCGTAGTTCCGTAAGGTACTCAGCATTGCTCTCATCTTTATGCTGAGTTCTCCTGTGGAATTTAAATCTTTCTGCTATCAGCAGCGGTGCAGGGTTTAGGTGTTCCTGTAGGATAGCAACAATTTCGTTAAAACTCTTCGCCTTCGGTTTGGCTGGAGCAATCAGGTCCCGCAATAGGCCATACGTTCTTGTGCCCATTAGGTTTAGCAGTACCGATGCCTTTTTCTCCTCGGCTATTTCGTTTGCCTCGCAATATACCTCGACTCTTTCCACATACGTGGTCCAGTCCTCTATTGCATTATCAAAGGCAGTGATACAGCCAGTCTTCGGCATCTTGGAAATCTAAAATGGCGCCTCCCGCGCTTTGCCTTCTTCCCCGCTGGATTAATATGGTGCCTCCTGCGCTTTGCCTTCGTCCCCGATTTAACAAAATGGCGCTTCCCGCGCTTTGCCTTCTTCCCCGCTGTTGCTAGCGCTGCTTTCCACGGTTTCCGTTGCAACCTGCAGCTCCTCGCGGCTTCCTGCGCGATTTATATATATTTCCTTTGTTATTTTATTATTTTCCCGTCGTGGAACAACCCTGTGGGACTCTTGCCTCCCTCTTCTCGGGTCTGTATGCAGCCCGGCTTCGTAGCACCGGCCGCGCCCTGTGTGCTCCACCCTCTCTCTCTCTCCTCTTCCCGACAACACTGCTCGGCCCCGTTGCAAGCCACCCGCTCGAGTTCTAGACCGCCGCAGCCCAGGAAGGATCAGTGTACTACCTGCCACCAGCCCGATTAGCTGAAGCACTGTCGACAGGAACCAGGCCCCGCTCACGACAGCCTCTCCTGCAATCTTCAACTCCGCTGACTCAGGGGCGGATGCCCATGGTCAACGCCCGTTTCTACTGCTTCTTTCTTCCTTCTGGCCTCGACCTCTGCTCACTTCGCTTCAGGAATGGATCCCAGGAGGTGGTGCAGACTGTAGGTAAGTTTGTATCTGCTCGTCGCCAATATTATGTCCGTATATAATTGAGACACGGACAGCAGGAGTTGATCATAACAAGTCTTTACTGAATGGAGACAAACGGGAAACTGAAACTACAGAGGGCTGCTAGCGCCTTTTATACAGGGGTGGTCACTGCCGGTACTGCAGTCTGAGACCAGTTATTCCCTTAAAGGTACATACACAACTGTGACAATCAATTTTGAAGATTCGGCAGCCAGTGAGCTCACTGACATCACAATCTGCCTGGCGTTGAAATCCCCAGCGGTACCTCGTACTGGCGGTGCAATGGGGATTAGCTGTGCTGCGTGGATTTGCCTTGCCCCGGTGCTACTGCATCAGCACCCCGTTACCGCCATCTGCTGGCGCTAACGGGAGGTGCTAAGGTATGAATTTTTCCCCCTCGGGATGGAAATCTTGTATGTAAACAGCTGCATGTAACAATATAGTTGCAGGCCCTGGCCAGCAGGTGGAGCTGGGAGCAAGTTTCGCCTTCCATCGCCATATGTTAAAAAAAGCTTATGTTCATTAAGCATCTATAGGCAACATCACAGGGAATTTAGATCCCTGCAATTATCATACAATATGCTCTTGGGACATTTACACTGATTGAAATTCTCCAGTGAAATCTTTTGCACTGATTTGTGGTAACCTTCAGGAGACTTGAGATGCTGGGAAAAATCTTCAACTTCTGCCCAACTTGAGCACAAAGTCTGCAGTGTAGCCATGCTGCCCTCCGCCCCCCCCAACCCCTCCCCCCCCCCCGGCTCCAAACCGCCCCCCCCGCAAAGCTGGCTGCAGAAGGCCTGAACCATTTCTGGCCCGGGTCTCATTTAAATGCCGCTGGAAAGTTATGGGTGCCACCCCGTTGCTATGTGTGTAAGGATTGCAAAATTACACAATTTCCCCCAAAGCAAGAAAGTAGAGATATTGGACTGTTTGAAGGAAATATTGGGCTAAAGGGATTTAAAAATCAAAACCCCAGGAAGATTTGGCTGGTTTAAAAGAAATGTTCAGACTTGCGAAAAGCTGTGACATAGGGAAGGTGGGGTGGGGCCCCCGAGTTTGGATATTGGGCCATCTGGGAATGCTCTGGGCCACCTCAGCCTTTACATAAAGACAATAAAACCTGTTCCTGCCGAAAATCACAGAGCCACAAAGTACATGAATAAAACAGTACATGCCCACAGCAACACAAAGGAAAGAACATGGCCCAACAGGAAACGACAATCAAACAGCAGTCCAAAACCAATCAAAGAGATTTACAAACGTTTTACATTTTTTAAACTAGTTTCAAAGCAATCCCGAAACCAGTTAAAGGCCAATTAAAGTCAGATGGGCCATCCCTGAAGCTCGTTAAAGTTTTAAAACCTATTAAAAATAACGAGCCCGCCAAATTTAACAAAGAAACCAGAGATTTGGCGGTCAGATAAGCCAGGCCTCAAACCAGTATAATTGAGGCCTGCTTTTTCCGTGAAACAGCGCACAGTCCAATGGATCATCATCAAGAAGCCAGCACGTTCATGCTCACAGTACAGTTCATCACCAGAAACGGAGATCGCAGCAACCAAAGGCTTCAAGAAACAAACAACTACCAATATTATCACCAACCAGGTAATACTGGGCCACTGCGACCAACGAGAAACCAACCACCGAAAATTCGAAAATCAAAGACTTGTTTCCACTCTACAGGCTAGTCTGACTTACCCCTGGGTAAGATTTTGACACAAAAGACCCTAAAATTTGGCCTAACCAAAGAAAATTGGGTACTTACCCGATACGGTGGCATAGTGGTTAGCACTGTTGCCTCACGGCGCCAGGGACCCGGGTTCGAATCCGGCCTCGGGTGACTGTCTGTGTGGAGTTTGCACATTCTCCCCGTGTTTGCGTGGATTTCCTCCGGGTGCTCCGGTTTCCTCCCACAGTCCAAAGATGTGCGGGTTAGGTTGATTGGCTATGATAAATTGACCCTTAGTGTTAGGGGGATTAAATACCTGGGGTTACGGGGTTAGGGTGGGATATGTGTTGATGTAGGGGTTACGGGGATCGGGTGGGATATGTGTCGGTGCAGGCTCGATGGGCCGAAATGGCCTCTATCTGCACTGTGGGGTTTCTGTTCTGTAAAAAAAACATCCAAACTACGCAGCTAACCGCATCAGCGGACAAACCCAAACTGAAGACCCAATGCAGGTGCAGTCTTCTACCACGTCCGGGGTATGGCAGGCCCCAACCGCCACAACTAAGGAGAACCCCGAAATCGCGAACCTCTACAATCTGTCAAGAAAGTCGTTTGGTGAGCATTTCCTGGTCCTCTGGATTTCAACCTAGTTAGGATAGTGGGGTTGGGAGGGTAAGGGATTTTGTCTATTGTAATTCTCCCTCGCATATTCCGAGTGTTCCCCACCCTTTTAGAGCATAAGTTTTATTGTATTGTATATTTTTCCTGTCTCAAAATAAAGATCTCAATTCTTTTGACCAACCCAGGTGTCTGTTGCAAGTTCATTACAACCCCCAAATAAGTCCAAAGTCTAGAACAAAAGGGAGTGGGAGCGATTCGAACCGCTCAAAGGAGTCAGAGGTGAAGCTGACAAAAAACCCACAACACCACCCCTTACATGTGGGAGCGGGAAATCGTACGGCTCCCACATTGATCCAGCTGGAAGGTCAGACCTTGGGTGGGGGGATTGGGTGGGGGCAGGGGGAGAGATGATCCCAGGGAGGGCCTCGCATAAGTCTGCAGCAGGCCAGAGATTTTTTGTGGGCCCTCCTGACTTCACAAAAATAAAGATTAAGGGGGAAAAATTTGGTTGCTTTGTGCCTCCCATTAGTGCCCTATGGGTTGCAAAGCAACTAGCGCCCGGACGTGGCGATGTTTGTGCCGCTCGCGATATTGACCAGACATTTTGTGGCAGCACTAAACACTACCGCCACGATCTCCTGCGCCTGCAGATCGTGACGTCAGTCGAGCGTACAACGCCCTGGTAGCATCCCGGACCGGATATTGAGTGGCGCCCCCTGCCTTACCGCCTGCCGCTAGCAATGACAGGTAGAGGGGAATGTGTTGCAGTCGGGAAGGGACTGGAGGAGCGCTATTTAAAGGCGACTGCTTCCTGACTTTTTTTGTCAGCGACATTTTGCACGACACATTCTGAGAGAGAGAGCGAGAGAGAGAGACTTCTGGAGAGATTCAACGCTGTGTGAAGGAGTTTTGGGTACTGAGCTGCACTTTGCAGGTTCATTTTGATTTGTCCTTCCTTGCATCGATTTAGAAGAGACTATGGGAACTGCACTCTGAGCTCTTCCCCTGGACCTCTCCATTGTTCTTTCCAGCAGAATTGATGTACAGGTCTCTCCAGGCCGAGATTCAAGGCTGCAATGAGCAGGATGTGGATGGAGAGCAAGATCGACCCTCCCCTTTAAGAACTGGCCGGCGCCAATGTGTCTGTGTTCCATTGCTGACTGACATCACATGAGCTTCACCAGCGCTCTGAGGTAGAGCCTTGCTCCTCGTCATTAGCGCCTTAAGACAGGTGTGTAGCGCCTGATTTAGCGCTCCAATCACCTCTCAGGGCGATAGAAGCCAAGTTTGCAGTCGGAGGCGATAATTAGCGGCAGGCGCTAAACTGCGCCCGGCCGATAATTGCGCCCCAAATGGGGTGTGTTATGTATTGTGTGTTCTATTGTGTGTTCTCCTCCCACCTGTGGTGGCGCTGTCACAGGAGATAAATGGTTGGGTGTTCTCTGTTAAGTTTAGCTCTCTTTGTTCGGAACTTTCCAGAACTTCTTTTCCTTCCAATAAAGCACTTCATGTTTGAATCTCTGAGTTCTGAGTCCTAAATTGTGTCTAGGTAGAAAGGTACCGACACAACAAGTGGCAACGAGGAGTGGATGAATCTGTGTACGTTACGGGTGCAGTGAGTAAACAGAAAATTTAATTTGAAACGTGAGATGGCTACTATATTAGGAAACATCGGTGATTTTGATGAAAATGTGGAGCAATGGAGCGCATATACAGAACGTTTTGACTGTTTTGTTTTGGCGAATGCGGTGGTAAATGAAAAGTTCGTGCCTACCTTTTTGAGTGTAATCGGGCTGAAGACATTCAATTTACTTCGCAGCCTTGTGCAGCCAGATAAGCCAGGAACTAAAACATATAAGCAACTAGTGGAAATTCTTGGAGCACATTTTTCACCAAAACCTCTGGTTATTGCTGAGAGATTTAGATTTCACAAACGGAATCAAGAGGAGGGGGAATCAGTGACGATGTTTATTGCTGCTTTAAAAAGGTTGTCGGAACACTGCCAGTTCAAGGAGGTGCTGAATGACACCATTAGAGACAGACTTGTGTGTTGTCTGCAAAATCCAGCCACACAGAAGCGCCTTCTTACTGAGGTCAACGTTACTCTTGAAAAAGCCATTAAAGTTAGTGTCTCCATGGAGATGGCGGAAAAGGAGGCTCACCAGTTGAGTTCAACAGGGAGAGTTCACAAGGTGTCGTCTGAGCCTAAAGGTGCGCGGGACGGCACATGTTACCGTTGTGGGAAAACGGGCCATCACGCTAATGACTGCTGGTGTACGGAGCTGGAATGCCGAAATTGTGGCAAAAAGGGTCACATTGAACGTGCCTATAGAGGTAAAAAAAGAACAGACAGAGCTGGGAAGCATGGAAGCAAAATGTCTGTATTTGGACAAGAGAGGAAAAAGAGTGTTCATTCAGTGCAGTATGATGGAACAAGCAAAACAGAGGGGAGCGACATCTCTGAAGAGGAAGAGGTGCACATACTAACGGTTGCAGGTGATTCAAATGGCTACTGGGTGTCACCACTGGTGGAGGGACAATCAGTGCGGATGGAGGTGGACACAGGTGCGGCTGTGTCCCTTGTTTCAGACACTGTCTGCAACAAAATGCTAAAGCATCTTACCCTTCAGCCAACAAACATTGTGCTAAAGACGTATACCGGCGAACCTGTGGCCATGAGAGGCGTCATTGAGGTGACAGTTAAATTGAACGGACAGACTGCAAAACTGCCACTATATGTGGTAAAGGGAAATTACCCATCACTACTGGGATGTGCGTGGCTAGAGAAAATCACACTGGACTGGCCTGCAGTCCGCATGATGTCAAAAGGGGAGTCAGGTCTGACTGCAGTGTTAAACAAACATGCAGAACTCTTCAATGGGGAACTTGGGAGCATGAAAAAGATCAGTGTGAGACTGGACATTAAACCTGACAGCAAGCCAAAGTTTCACAAAGCCCGACCTGTACCCTATGCAATTAGGCCAAAAGTTGAGGCTAACTTGGAGGCCTTAGTCGAGAATGGAGTCCTGGAGCCTGTGAGCGTGGGCAAATGGGCCACACCCATTGTTCCTGTCCTGAAAAAGGATGGATCTGTTCGAATCTGCGGGGATTTTAAAGTGACTATTAACCCGGTGCTGTCTGCGGAACAGTACCCTCTTCCCCTCATTGAGGATCTTTTTATGGGCCTGGCCGGAGGGCAGAAGTTCAGCAAAATAGACTTATGCCAGGCTTATCTACAAATGCATGTCGATGACAAGTCAAAGGAGCTGCTGACAATTGTGACACACAAGGGGCTATACAGGTACTGCCGCCTTCCGTTTGGAATTACGTCGGCCCCTGCTCTGTTCCAAAGGGCAATGGATCAGATTTTGAGTGGACTGCCAGGAGTCCAGTGCTACCTGGACGACATCCTTGTCACTGGGACAAATGAGGAGGATCATCTTCTGAACTTGGATGCGATACTACAACAACTGAAAGAGTACGGACTCAGAGTTCATAAAGACAAATGTGAATTCTTTCAGTCTTCAGTTGAGTACCTGGGGCATGTGATTGACGCTACTGGCCTGCATAAGGCACCGTCAAAGATCAAGGCGATCGTGGAGGCCCCAGCACCCCAGAATGTGAGCCAGTTACATTCATTTCTGGGGCTACTTAACTACTATGGAAGTTTATTCCAGACTTAGCAACATTGCTGAAACCGTTACATCAGTTGCTATGTCAAGGCAAAACATGGAAATGGACTGAACTGTGCAATGAAGCTTTCGCCCTAGCAAAGAAAGCATTGCTGAAATCGGAGGTCCTGACACACTTCGCCCCAAAGCTGCCCGTGCAGCTAGCATGTGATGCATCACCATATCGTGTGGGAGCAGTCATATCCCACATCATGCCTTCGGGTGAAGAGAAACCTACCGCCTTCGCATCACGCACCTTGAACAAGGCTGAGAGTAACTATGCGCAGATCGAGTGCGAGGCCTTGGGAATCGTTTTTGGAATTCGAAAATTTCATCAGTACCTGTTTGGGAGAATGTTCACACTCCTGACGGACCACCGTCCATTGACTTCAATCTTCGGGCCCCACACCGGAATTCCGTCTCTCGCTGCAAGCAGGATGCAAAGGTGGGCTTTACTGTTGTCAGGACACACATACGACATCAAATATCGCAAATCAGACTTGCACGGCAACGCAGATGGTCTCTCGAGACTACCCTTGCCTGTTACTCCCCCAGAGCCTCGTCAGATAGACATCTTCTACTTTAGACAAGTGGAGGGAGCACCTGTCACTGCAGTTCAGGTGCGAAGGTACACCCGCAACGATCCAGTCCTGTCTGAGGTAATGGATGATGTCATTCGAGGGAGAGCTATAGGAGATTCTCCTAGTTTGAAACCTTACGTTTCAAAAAGAAATGAGCTCTCCGTCCAGGCAGGTTGTCTTCTTTGGGGACGCCGTGTCATCATTCCGCCACCTCTGAGGGAACCTATACTGCAACAACTTCATACAGGCCACAGTGGGATGGTTCGGATGAAGGAAATGGCAAGAAGCTACTTCTGGTGGCTAGGTCTCAATGGGAATATTGAGGAGAAAGCCAAAACATGTTCCCCATGTCAAAGGGTCCAGAATGTTCCACAGCTGGCAACCCTACACCCCTGGGATTGGCCTGCAGAAGTGTGGCAGCGAGTACATGTGGACTTCGCCGGTCCTTTCGAAGAGAAGATGTTTATGGTGGTTGTAGGTGCTCATAGCAAGTGGCCGGAGGTCGCTGTGATGAGGTCTACCACGGCAGAGAAAACAATTGAGAAACTTGGTGAGATGTTCAGCCGTTGTGGCTCACCGGAACAACTCGTAAGTGACAATGGTCCACAATTTGTATCACAGGAGTTTGCAACCTTCCTGCATGTGAATGGTGTCCAACACATCAGGTCTGCGCCCTATCATCCCTCTACTAACGGCCAGGCAGAAAGGTTTGTGCAAACTTTGAAGCATGCCTTGAAGGCATCGCAAGGTCAGGGCTCAATCCACCAACGTCTGAACAGCTTCCTGTTGTCCTACAGGAACGAGCCGCATGCCAAAACTTCCCCCGCTTTGCTCATGATGAAGAGGCAGTTGCGGACAAGTCTTGACTTACTCAAACCTCCAAGGGCAGAACAGGTTGTCCATTGTCAACAACAAGCTCAAGTTGAAAAGAGAGAGAAAAGAGCCAAGGAGAGACAGTTTCACCCTGGAGAGCACGTCCTAGCTCGAAACTACAACACTGGACCGAAATGGGTTCCTGCTACGGTGATCGCGCAGACGGGCCCTGTGTCTTACACGGTTGAGACTGCTGAGGACGTCGTCTGGAGAAGACACACAGATCAACTGTTGCTAGGAGCAGAGACAGCCACAGAGGCTCCAACGGCTGGTTGGCCTGAACTGTTTCCGGATGATACCGCAAACCAGCATCCTTTGCCACAGTGCTCTTCTCCAACACAGGAAGTCAAAGAGACTGTTCCACCTGTGCAAACTCCTGACTTTTGACTGACACAGGCACCTTCTCCATCCAGGCCTGTGTCAATGCCTACTGCTGTGGAAGCCAGCGATGACCGCCGGTATCCTGTCAGAGAGCGGCGGCCTCCAAGATGCTTGGATCTGTAGGCTTAGTGACTTACCCACAAGACTGGGGCAGAATAAACCCCAGGGTAAAGTCAGGGGTTGAGGCAGTCTACCTCTATCCTAGGTTCGTTGAGTGCATTGAAAGTAACTTACCTGTTGAGGAATACTGTGGACCTTCCATTTAAGAGGGGAGGAAATGTTATGTATTGTGTGTTCTATTGTGTGTTCTCCTCCCACCTGTGGTGGCGCTGTCACAGGAGATAAATGGTTGGGTGTTCTCTGTTAAGTTTAGCTCTCTTTGTTTGGAACTTTCCAGAACTTCTTTTCCTTCCAATAAAGCACTTCATGTTTGAATCTCTGAGTTCTGAGTCCTAAATTGTGTCTAGGTAGAAAGGTACCGACACAACAGGGCGATACCGAATTTCTCCCCCTAAATCTTTCCTCAGCTGTTTTTGAGCGGTCTCCGGTAGACCCTTTCAGGATTGCTGGATGGGCTGCTCAGTGCAGTGCACACTCTGCCCATTTGTACCTGAAAATTTCAACTGGGGCCCTACAATGGCGCAGGACCCCGCTTTAAGCAGCCGCCCATGGGAAACAAGAGTGCAGGCTGCTGCAAGCTTATAGGCCCTCCTGAAAATTGCTTCAGGCGAACCTTGGGCATCAATTGGGCAGTTAACGTTGCTTCTGATTTTCAACTGTTGGCTGCTCATTTTTCAGGTGAGAAGCAGGCGGCTGGCATTTGAAAATTACCCCCGCCGCCTCCTCTGGGGGCGGGGGGAGGATGGTGGGGGGTTGAGCTCACTCTTTAGTCTTTCCGATGAGACGTTAAACCGAGGCCCCGTCTGCTCTCTCAGGTGGACATAAAAGATCCCATGGCACTATTTCAAAGAAGAGTAGGAGAGTTATCCCTGGTGTCCTGGCCAATATTTATCCCTCAACCAACATAACAAAAACAGATTGTCTGGTCATCATCACATTGCTGTTTGTGGGAGCTTGCTGAGCACAAATTGGCTGCCGCGTTTCCCACATTACAACAGTGACTACACTTCAAAAGTACAGGAAACTCTCTTTTTACCGGCACCTAAATAACCGGAAATCTCTCTTAACCGGCAAAATTCTGGAGTAGGTTCAGGTAAGTTTTACTTCATATTAGTGGCCATGTAACCGGGGTTCCTGGATCTGTGGCTGTGTAACCGGGGTTCCTGGATCTGTGGCCTTGTAACCGGGGTTCCTGCACCTGTTGCCATGCAACAGGGACGCCTGGATCTGTGGCCGTGTAACCGGGGTTCCTGGATCTGTGGCCGTGTAACCGGGGTTCCTGGATCTGTGGCTGTGTAACCGGGGTTCCTGCACCTGTTGCCATGCAACAGGGACGCCTGGATCTGTGGCCGTGTATGGGGCTCTCGTACCTTAGTAAGTATACCCCTCTGTAATCCGGACTTTTTGAACAACCGGCACCACGCCGGTCCTGTTGGTGCCAGATAAAAAAGAGTTTCCTGTACTTCATTGACTGTAAAGTGCTTTGAGACATCTGGTGGTCGTGAAAGGTGCTATATAAATGCAAGTCTTTCTTTCTTTTAGTTCCTGTCATCTTTAAGGCTCTTTTCCGAGACTTTGTTTTCTCCTTGGAGGCAGCGTCAGCTATTTCTGCCTTAATCACATTGTTGCGTCACTGAAATCAGCCTCCCTTTGTCAGGGGAGAGGAACTCTTTATAGATAATGCAGACTGGCAACACATGGGCATGTAGATATGACGCACTGCATCTGCCCCAGTTAATGTGAAGCCCTTTTGAGCCTCGTATACAGGCAACTTCTGAGTTAGGAACGCAAGAAAGGTTAATTGAACTAAACTGAAAGCTAAGAACTATGCAAGAAAAAGGAAGTTCAGTCTTGCAAATCTCTCTTCTTGTGGTAAACCACAGCTGTGTGACTGATGCTGACAAAAGGAAAGATCAAACTGAAGTAAACTAAGCAGGGAAATGTCCTGATACCATAAGCAAAGGGAAGATCATATGATTCCTGTTTGGATAAACTTTAAAGGGACAGGGGTCCTGCTGATTTATCTAGTTGCGTAACGTACTTCAGCCATGCTATGTGAAGTCAGAACGAAGGTTAGAAACAACAAGCTCTACAGAAAAGCCCAAAGAATAGATCGAAAGAAAGGAAGAAATTCTAAAACCAGTTTGCTACTAAACAAAACGAGACAGAAGAGAAGCAACCAGTGAACATGCCAGTGCGCAGAATGCTGGCTGCACAAAAATCTAGGCAGAAATGTATTGAGATTTTGCTGCTGAATCCAATTTGCAGTAAAGTACGGGAGTTTGTTTCAAAATATACTAACTTTTCTGTTGAGAAAACAAAATAAAGGTTATAGCCAAGGTTAAAAAAGAGTAAAAGAGAAGATAAGATCAGTTAAAAAGTAGTGATTAGGTGATGCTAAGCTTGCGTTTTAAAAGTGTGACTGTTGTAAGAGGGGGAAAGAGTAAGTGGAGTTAAGGAATTCCACTTCTAGTTGTTAGAACAGAAGATGTGGAAAGTCTTGATTTCAACAGAGGTTATAGAATCATAGAATGGTTCCAGCACAGAAGGAGGCCATTCAGCCCATCGAGCCCATGCCGGCTCTCTGCTAGACCACTTCAGCTAGTCCCACTCACTTAGAAACATAGAAAAATAGGAGCAGGAGTAGGCCATTCGGCCCATCGCGCCTGCTCCGCCATTCAATATGATCATGGCTGATCCCTTTCCCCGTAGCCCTGCAATTGTTTTTCCTTCAGGTGCTTATCCAATTCCCTTTTATCTATAGAGAGGAGGAGCAGCGTGTAGTACAGTGGGGGGAAAAATTCGGTATCGACCATTTTGGGGTGCTAACATCGCCTGGGCACTAACTTTAGTGCCCGGCGCTAATTAGCACTGGCGACCGCGAAATTGCGTTTTAGCGTCCCAAGAGAGAAGTGGTGCGCTAAACCAAGCGTTCCATTTCCTTTTTAGGGCACCAGCATCGGAGAACGGGGCGGAGAGTTCAGCAGCGTTGTACACTGGGCCGTGCAGCGCCGCCGCGTTCAAAGGTTCCTTCCCTCCCTTAAAGGGAAGGGCCATCGCTGCAGGCTCTGCAATTCAAAAAGTACCTACCTGGACCACCAAGGCAGCCGTGATCCAGCGTGATCAGCCTGGCACTCAAGCAGAGCGCCGGGCTGATCGATCGCGGGCAGGAACCCGCAAAAATAAACTAGAACAGGAAATGTAAGGTTTTTATTTACTTACCTCGGCCACCTTGCCTTTAATCATCGCCCCCCCCACCACCCCCCCCTCCCAAAGCGGCCGGCCGCCCGATGCACGCCTCCTGCAGTTGTCGGTGTTTTCGACTGGCACTGCTGCAGGGGGCGGAAGTCAATTTCAGGTCCGGGGCGATGCGCACGGCGATGATGTCACGATCTCCGGGCGAAGGAGATCGGGGCGTAATGCCGTAGCGCCACCGCAAAACTCCCGCCGAATATGGCGGGAGTTGATGTCAGCGCCGCACCCGGTCGCAAAGCCTTTTGTGCCCCGTTAGCGCCGGGAGGCACAAAGGCACCCAGGGCTAAAAATTCGGTATCGCCGCACCAGGTCTTTAGTGCCCGAAATTTTGCGCTCGCCCGGATTCCCGTAGCGCCCGCCTGAAATTCAGTTGCGCCACCCCAAGACGGAGGCGGGCGCTATTGCAGGGTTTGGCCGCCTTGTTTGGGGCGATGAAAGTCAGTTTCAGGCGTCCAGCTGCCGCTGCGGCACCCGATGCGGTGCGGCAGGCTGGGGTACTGCAGGCCTCCTCCTTCTCTTAAGGAGGAGCTGCCTGCAGCCGTGAGATCGCCGCTGGATTCCCCCGGCAAATGAGCCCGGCACCACGGAGAAGTGCCGGGCTCGCGGGAGTCAGACACCAATGCCGCGGGGGGGTGGTGCAGGAGTCCGGGGAGGGAGGTGCGGCCAGGCGGCCGCCGGGAAAGCGGCCGGCCGCCCCTCCACCTTTATGCGCCGGCCTCTCGGAGCTGCAAGGCACCGTTTTTCAAACGCTGTTTGCGGCCGCTACGGGCGAGGCGGCCGCAACTGAATTTGGCCATCGGCACGGAATAGCATTGGAACCGGGGCGCTGCGCACACCGATGACGTCATTGGTGCCGGCGCCGCGCTACCGGCTAACGCCGATGTTAGGGACCAACTGAATTTCGGGCGCTAAAAAACTTCCGGCGCAAACCACTCTATAGCCAATAAGTGGGCGCAAACGCGACTGAATTTCTAGGCCCCAATTTCATCCCCAGTGTATTTAGAACATAAAAAAGGAAAAGCAGATGAAAGTTCGGTGGAATATTGACCATAGCCATATAGAAAAACTGGTCATTCTATACTATGCTACAGACATTCTGTGAGACAAAGGATTAATCCTTGCATTCTGCAAAACCAAAACTCAGACAAAGGATCTGTGCATCCCGGAGTTACCAGACGAACAATGCAGATGGTTCCTGCTCAGCTGGGTCTACACAACACATCTCAAGGTTGCGGGCTAGGTAATTGAATAATGCACAAGTCTTGCAACAAAATGACTAATGAGCAAGAAACAGCCTTGGAACACTGAGGTCAGATTGTTGGTGCCCTGGCTGTGAACTGAGCACTAGTGAAGAGAAGTGCAGTGCCTGGCTCTCGTCAAATTAATTGGCGTACAGCAATCATAGTTTCTGACGTATTCCCGTCCAAATGACAATTTGAAAAGAATCCATATGACAGAGGCAATCCTCTTACTGGTCACTAGTGCTTTGGTCCTGTAAGTGGGATTGACTTAGTAAACATTAAGGTGTATATGAAGCCATGCTTTTCCCCATCCCTAACTTCGAGGGGAGAGAAGAGAAGTGAGGGTTGTCAAAGGTTCCAAGAAGTGTTTTCTTTTAGAAAGGACAGAAAGTTAAAAAAGTTGTAAAGACATTCTCAAGCGGCTCTGTAAAAAGCAGCGAGATTGTTAAGGGTAAAAACTGGAAGATTAAGAAATGTTAAGAGTTTAAATGAGCAGAAGTAAACCTCGTAAAATGTATCACAGCTGTCAGTTAATAGCTTAAGTCTCTGAGCCCAAAGCGACTGTAACAGTACAGAGAGACAACGCGTGCGTGCGGTGATTTTAGCTGAGGTGAAATAGTGATTGAAGGAGGAAAATAATGACCGCAGATGGCAACTCGCCAAAGGCACTTAGAGGTAAAGCTGAGCGTCCCAGAGGAAGACAGAACTACCTAATGGGACTGCATCTGGCTTATTAAAAAAAGAAGTTTGGATAATGACATTCATATTTCAGAGGAATAGCAAAATGTTGGAAACTTGTCAGTGATGTATTGAATATGGACTATAAATTTAGGTTTGCTAACTCGTACTGCAAACTTGGGCATTGAATATACCTCTGTAATACTGCCATTAAGCAAATCCAGCTAAGACTGAGATATTGTGATACACTTAAATTACTGTTATGCCTAAGGTGATTTAATCCATGCCAATTAGTTATATGAAACCAAGTACTTATTGTAATTCTCAGTGCTTAACCTTGCGACTGTATGAGCTGTGTTACCATAGATGGTGTTAAATAAAGTCGTGTTAATGCATTTTTGTGCCTGACTTCATCTGTGATGACTGGCAAGTGGGAATATTACACTCAGTGTTGCACTGCATACATGTGAATGGTTTGGGTTTGTGAAACTGTTAATATTGTTTGTACTGGGCCACGTAAGACGGTTCAAGGGCAAGTTAAGTTTGACATCTTCTAAACCATAGACATCTCCAACCTAATTCTCTGATGTGAAAGTGCAGGACAGGGAGAAAATATTTATCTGAAACCACACTTGGAATACTGTGTGCAATTCTGGTCGCTATATTGGCCCAGAAATTCAGGTCTCCACGGGTGAGTACGCACGGGGTACTCACCCGTAGGCCCAATGGAAGTGCCGGTTTCGTGCATGCACTGCGCATGCACGGGAAACAGGAACTTCCGTTCCCTTGAAAGAAGGGGTTCAGAGGTGGAACGCATGCACCGGAGAGGCAGCGCGTGTGCATCGAACTTACATTTTTTCCCCAGGTTTTTCCGGGAGGGTAAGTCTCCAGGAGTTACACATTTAAAAAGCAGGCGCAAGGCCTGCTTTTAACAAGGTAAGTGGTGAATTAATTAAAATTAAAACATTTTTTCCACAGGTTTATTATTTTTAAATACTTTAAAGAAAGGTAAGTTTATTTTTAGCCCTGTTAGAAAATGTAATTAATTTTTTCAAAAATTTAAATTATTGTTTAAGATAGTTATTTCATGTAATTTATAGTTATTTTAAAAATGTGATGTTTTAAAAAAATTTATTTGAAGTTTTAGTGATGTTTTGGGGATCATAGTATTTATAGGTTTGACAGCTCTTCCTGCTACCATTGGCTCTCCATGGCCCACATGATCCCAGGGGACGCATCGAACTAACTGCGCCCCTGGGATACGCAATCACTGCGCGCCAGCAGTTGGAGGAGGCCCAGGATCGGAATCCCACGCGGGCCCACAGCTCAACGGCCGGCACGCTAGGTAAGTGCAGGTCGGAGGCTTGTACCCGCGGGAGGCCTCCGACCTGAATTTCTGGGCCAATATAAAAAGGATATAGAGACACTGGAGAGGGTGCAGAGAACATTTACAGGGATGATACCAGAAATGCAAGGGTATACATATCAGGAAAAGATGAACAGGCTAGGTCTCTTTTCTCTTGAAAAGAGAAGGCTGAGGGGTGACCTAATAGAGGTCTTTAAAATTATGAAAGGTTTTTGTAAAGTCCGCGCCTCAATAATACACGGGCTTCGGGAGAACAGTTTAACAGGTATTTACTGAACAGGAGGCAACGTCAGACTGAAATACAGAAGCCTGCTAGGGCCTTTTATACAGGGGTGGTCACTGCCGGTACTGCAGTCTAAAACCAGTTATTCCCTTAAAGGTACATACACAACAATTCCTCCCCTTTTAGATAAACAGTACATAACATTCATTTAACAACTAAATAATAACTAATTACAATTACAATTTTCTCGGTACTATATACATCAACTGAAATAACCATTTATAAGTTCAGTCTTTGGGGAGGCTTCCTGATCCGGACTGGATAGCGCCTTTCTCGAGTATCCTGTCCTTGCGGTGGAGTCGATTCAGGCTCAATGTCATTAGTTGGTTCGTCAGCTTCCAATACCACTGCTTCTGAGGTAGACGCAATCTGTACTTCGGGCTCATTACCAAGTGCACATGCTTGTGGTATAGATTTGGCTTGTTCCTGTGACTCTAGAATCTGGTCAGCATGGCGTCTCACGATGCTCTCTCCAACATCCACTGTGTACATTAGTGGTCCCTGCTGTGTGCATATCATTCCTGGCTGCCATTCTTCTGTTCGGTAGTCGCGGGCCAAGACTGGTTGCCCTATCTTGAAGCTCCTGGTTGGCTTCTCATTTATGTGCTGGAACTGCTTATCCTCAACATCTCGTCTTATGTTTGGTTTGAGCAAATCCAAGCGACATCTTAGCCTACGGTTGAAAAACAGTACGGCTGGAGTTTGGTTGGTTACTGCATGTGTCGCATTCCGGTAAGCAAACAAGAAATTATCCACCTTGTGTTGTAGTGGTATGTCGTCATTATACATTGCCTTTATGGCCTTTTTAAAGGTCTGAACAAACCTCTCAGCCAATCCATTTGTGGCTGGATGATATGGGGCAGATGTGTAATGCTTCACCCCATTATTCTTCAGGAACCTCCGGACATCCTCAGACACAAACTGTGGGCCATTGTCGGAACAGATCTGTTCTGGTAACCCATTCCTGGCGAAGATGGTCCTTAGGACTGCAATAGTTTTCTCCGTGGTGGTGGAGGGCATTTTAATGACCTCTGGCCATTTCGAATGGGCGTCCACAGCGATTAGGAACATTGAGTCCATAAATGGACCAGCAAAATCAATGTGTACCCGTTGCCATGGAGATGAGGGCCACTCCCATGGATGCAGCGGGGCCTGTGGTGGAGCGTTTTGGACCTTCTGGCATCCTATGCATCTCTTGGTCATATCCTCGATTTCTTTATCGATTCCCGGCCACCACACAAACGCCCTGGCTAGGCTCTTCATTTTTACCCCTCCCAGATGACCCTCATGAAGCTCATTGAGTACTCTATCTCTCAACTTGGGTGGAATTACCACTCGGGATCCACACATCAAGGTTCCCCGGCACACTGACAGTTGTTCTCTCCTTGGCGAGAATGCTGGCAACAGTGAGTCGCCATATGCTGGCCATCCCTTCACTGTCAAATCATAGACCCGAGAGAGTGTCGGGTCATTTCGGGTTTCCTTCTCAATACTTGCGTTTGTAACAGGCAAACATTCGACTATGGTCGCATGGAATATCTCCACAGGGTCCACTGCAGGTGCTTCTTCCACTGTAGACAATGGTAGGCGCGACAGCCCATCAGCGTTTCCATGCTGTTTCGTACCTTTGTACTCTATGTCGTACTGATGTGCCCCTAGAAAAAGTGACCATCTTTGCAGCCGTTGCACCGTCATCACCGGAACGCCCTTCTTTGGGTTAAAAATTGAGACCAGGGGCTGATGATCAGTCAGTAGGGTGAATTTCTGCCCGTGCAGATAGTGATTGAACTTCTTCACCCCCCACACCAGGCTGAGGGCCTCCCTGTCAATCTGGGCGTAGTTACGCTTGGCTGAGGTTAGCCAGCGCGATGCAAAGGCTATTGGCCTCTCTGAACCGTCATGGAATTTGTGTGACAGCACCGCTCCAATGCCGTAAGGTGACGCATCACATGCCAACCGAATCGGTAGTGTTGGGTTGTAGTGGGCCAATACTTCTTTTGAAGTGATCAGGCATTTACATTCCTGAAAGGCACGCTTACACTCATCACTCCATTTCCATGTTACTCCAGTTTGTAGCAGGGTGTTCAGTGGGTGCAGAATTGTAGATAAATTCAGCAAGAACTTATGATAGTAGTTCACCAACCCGAGGAACGACCTTAGTTGCGACACATTTTCCGGTGCTGGGGCCTTGACTACAGCCTCAATCTTGACGGGCGACTTATGCAACCCTTCCTCATCAATCATGTGGCCACAATACAAGATTTGTCTCCTGAAGAACTCGCATTTGGGGCGGTTGGCTCGTAGCCCATATTCCTATAATCTCGTGAGCACCTGCTCCAGGTTGGCAAGGTGTTCACTGTCATTTTCGCCCGTAACTAGGATGTCGTCCAAATAACACTGGGTCCCCGGAATCCCTTGCAGGACTTGTTCCATCGCCCTCTGCCAAATAGCCGGGGCTGATGCTACCCCGAGTACCAGTCGATTGTATTGGTAAAGGCCTTTGTGAGTGTTTATCATGAGGTATTTTCTAGATGCTTCTTCCACCTCCATTTGTAGATACGCTTGGTCCAGATTAATCTTTGTAAAACGTTTCCCTCCAGATAGTGAGGCGAAAATATCTTCTATCCGCGGAAGTGGATATTGTACTGTGTGCAGGACTGGGTTCACAGTCACCTTGAAGTCCCCACAGATGCGAACTTTCTTCGGCGCCCCAAGCGTGCTGCTCAATGCTTTCTTCATTACAGGAACGATGGGTGTGGCCCACTCACTCCAGTCCACCTTGGACAGCACACCTGAACGTTCCAGACTCTCCAGTTCAGCTTCAACGGCTGGGCGGATCGCGTATGCAACTGGTCTGGCCTTAAACATTTTTGGGTTTGCATTATCTTCAATCTTTATGGTTGCCTTTACTCCTTTTAGAGTCCCAAGTCCTTGTTGGAACACCTCTTCCGCGTCAGATAGAATTTGTGACAGACGTCCAGGTGCGACTTCATCATCCTTTTTGTCAGTCACAGTTAGCGCCTGAATGGAATGCCAATCCAATTGTATTTTTCGGATCCATTCATGTCCCAATAATGGTGGTCCTCCATCTCGTAGTATATACATATATAGTTTCTGTGCTTCCTTGCTGTTATATTTAACTGGCACCCTTATTTTTCCTTGGGGGTAAACCTTTTGCCCCGTGTATGTCTTCAATACAATGGACGTGTCGTTTAAGGGTATGTGTGAGAATAGCCGCTCATAGTCTCGTCGATTCATGACAGTTAGGGCTGACCCTGTATCCAATTCCATCTTTACTGGGGACCCTGCTATCGTGAGGGTGACCCAAATGGTTCGGTGATCCTCCTTTGCGATCACGTTGTGTAACTTTAGACAACTTAGTCTCCTGCTCCCGGAATCCTTATCACTCTCCTGATCTTCCGAACTACTGTCTGTCAGTTTCTTTACTTTCCTGTACTGTTCTTTAGTAGTTCTTGTCGTGCTGGTTTTCTTTCCCGACCTGCAGACTCTTGCTATATGTCCCATTTTTCCACATTGCCTGCATATTTTGTCCTTAAACCAGCAGTCCTCCTGCTCATGGGTTGTTCTGCCGCAGCGATTGCACTTTTCTGCTCCATACGCCATTTCATTAGCGCTGTATTCTTGTGGTTTCTGTTGTATTTCCGCAGCTCCCCGTGCTGCTGCTTCGTAGGATACTGCCACGCTGAAAGCCTGTTCTAGCGTCAGGTCCTTTTTTGAAAGTAGTCGTTTCTGGGTTCCTTCACTCTGGAGCCCGCAGACAAACTTATCCCGTAAGGTGTCTGCCAGTCCTGCTCCGAACTGGCAGTGCTTCGATAACTTGCGTAGTTCCGTAAGATAGTCAGCATTGCTCTCATCTTTGTGCTGGTTTCTTTTATGGAACTTGAATCTTTCTGCTATCAGCAGTGGTGTAGGGCTTAGGTGTTCCTGTAAGATATGAACAATCTCCTCAAAACTTTTCTCCATTGGTTTAGCTGGGGTAATTAAATTCCGCAATAGGCCGTACGTACTCGCGCCCATCAGATTTAATAATACCGACGCCCTCTTTCCATCAGCCACCTCATTTGCCTTGCAGTACACTTCAATTCTTTCCACATACGTGGTCCAGTCTTCTACCTCGTTGTCGAAAGCAGTGATACTGCCACTTTTCGGCATCTTGGGTGATTTAAAATGGCACCTCCCGCGCTTTTGCTTCTTCCCCAATGGAATAAAATGGCGCCTCCCACGCTTTTGCTTCTTCCCCAACGGGATAAAATGGCGCCTCCCACGCTTTTGCTTCTTCCCCTTGCTGCCACGCTGCTCCTAGCGTTCTACAGGGTAATGGCGGTGACCCGCGGCTTCGGCGCGTCTCGCTTTCCTTACCCCCGTTTATTTTCTCTCTGCTGCCCTGTTCTTGAGCACCGACCGCGCCCTGTGCACTCCACCCTCTCTCTCTCTTGTTTTCTTTTCCCGGCGACGCTGTGCGGCCCGTTTTGTAGAGACGCTCGATCGAGCTTGAGCCCGCCGCAGTCCGGAAGGGTCAGCGCGCTACCTGCTACCAGCACGATTTGCTGGAACACCTTAACCGGGGAGCCAAGCACAGCTCTCCACAGTCTCTCCCGCAATTCTCCGAACACCGATGATTTCTTTGGGCGGTTGCCCGCGGTCGACGCCCGTTGCTCAGACTACGACCTCCAAGAACCCTCCTCTCAGGGCGAGATCCCCGTGAGATGATGCCACACTGCAGGTGAGTTCGAACTTACTCGTCGCCACTGTAAAGTCCGCGCCTCAATAATACACGGACTTCGGGAGAACAGTTTAACAGGTACTTTACTGAACAGGAGGCAACGTCAGACTGAAATACAGAAGCCTGCTAGGGCCTTTTATAAAGTGGTGGTCACTGCCGGTACTGCAGTCTAAAACCAATTATTCCCTTAAAGGTACATACACAACAGTTTTGATACAGAAAGAGTGTTCTCACTTGTGGGGAAGAGCATAACTAGATGCCATCAATATAAGATAGTCACCAAGAAATCCAATAGAGAATTCAGAAAAAACTTCTTTACCCAGAGAGTGGTGAGAATGTGGAACTCGCAACCACAGGGAGTGATTGAAGCAAATAGTATAGATGCATTTAAGTGGTGGTTAGATAAGCATATGAGGGAGAAGGGAATAGCGGGTTTTGCTGATAGAGTTAGATGAGGAAACATAGAAGACAGGAGCAGGAGTAGGCCATTTGGCCCCTTGAGCCTGTTCCGCCATTTAATGAGATCTTGGCTGTTCATCCAAATTCAGTACCCTGCTTTCTCCCCATATCCCTTGATCCCTTTAGCCGTAAGAAATATATCTAACTCCTTCTTGAATATATTTAATAAGTTGGCCTCAACTGCCTTCTGTGGTAGAGAATTCCACAGGTTCACCACTCTCTGGGTGAAGAAATTCCTCCTCATCTCAGTCCTAAATGGCTTACCCCTTATCCTTAGACTGTGGCCCCTGGTTCTGGACTCGCCCGCCATCGGGAACATCCTTCCTTCATCTAGTCTGTCTAGTCCTGTTAGAATTTTATAAGTTTCAATGAGATCCCCTCTCATTCTTCTAAACTCAAGCGAATATAAGCCTAATCGACCCAATCTCTCTCCATACGTCATTCCTGCCATCCCAGGTATCAGTCTGACGAATCTTCGCTGCACTCCCTCCATGGCAAGAACATCCTTCCTCAGATAAGGCGACCAAAACTGCACACAATACGCAAGGTGTGGTCTCACCAAGGCCCTTGGGAAAGATGGGAGGAGGCTCGAGTGGAGCATAAACATCGGCATGGACTGTTTGGGCAGAATGGCCTGTTTCTGTGCTGTATATCCTATGTAATCCTATGATTAATATTAATGACATATTTTACAGATTGACTGTTCATCAAACTTACAATAGCATTGATAAAATAAAGAAACACATGAAAGGTTGCAATGAGGAGAGAGGGTTGGGAGACTAAAGTTGAGTGAGGGATCACTCATTTAACAATAAGCATTTCATACTCTCACACCTACACCCTTGACCGCCGCTTCATGTGAGTTACTCATCAGGGACAAGGCCATCTCTGATCATTTCCTCAATTTTTTCACCATCCATTTTTCTCTGCCCACCTTCAACCGCTCTACCCTCAGCCTCCACTCCTGGAAAAAAAACTGCCCCCCAGCTTGCGCACTAGTACCCTCTCCAACTCTGTCTTCTTTGGCCCTTCACCCATCAAGGACTGCTTCCTATTGTCATGCATTCTCAACAGCTGCCTTGCTTCTGCTATTGATGCCCTTGACCCCACCAAATCCCTCATAGAAACATAGAAACATAGAAGATAGGAGCAGGAGTAGGCCATTCGGCCCCTCGAGCCTGCTCCGCCATTCAATGTGATCATGGCTGATCATCCAAATTCAGTACCCTGTCCCTGCCTTTTCCCCATATCCCTTGATCCCTTTAGCCTCAAGAAATATATCCAACTCTTTCTTCAATATATTTAATGAACTGGCCTCCACCGCCCTCTGTGGCAGAGAATTCCACAGGTTCACCACTCTCTGGGTGAAGAAATTCCTCCTCATTTCAGTCCTAAATGGCTTACCCCTTATCCTTAGACTATGACCCCTGGTTCTGGACTCCCTGGCCATCAGAAACATCCTTCCTGCATCTAGTCTGTCCAGACCTGACAGAATTTTATAGGTTTCGATGAGATCCCCTCTCAATCTTCTAAACTCCAGTGAGTATAAGCCCAATCGACACAATCTCTCCTCATACGTCATTCCTGCCATCCCAGGTATCAGCCTGGTGAATCTTCGCTGCACTCCTTCCATGGCAAGAACGTCCTTCCTCAGGTAAGGTGACCAAAACTGCATACAATACTCAAGGTGCGGTCTCACCAAGGCCCTGTACAACTGTAGCAACACATCCTTGTTCCTGTACTCGAACCCTCTTGCTACGAAGGCCAACATACCATTTGCCTTCTTAACCGCCTGCTGCACCTGCATGCTTACCTTCAGCGACTGGTGCACAAGGGCACCCAGGTCTCTTTGCACTTCCCCTTCTCCCAATCTATTGCCATTCAAATAATAATCTGCCTTCCTGTTTTTGCCACCAAAGTGGATAACCTCACATTTATCCACATTATAGTGCATTTGCCATGTTTCTGCCCAATCACACAACCTGTCCAAATCGTACTGGAGTTTCCCGACATCCTCCTCGCAGCTTACCCTCCCACCCAGCTTTGTGTCGTCTGCAAATTTGGAGATATTACATCCAATTCCCTCGTCCAGATCATCATTAATATATATTGTGAACAGCTGGGGTCCTATTGTAACTTTACAATCTTGCTGCTGCCCTAGGAATGACATGTAAGGGCCACAGCCTTGAGCTCATATGACATGCAGCTGGCCTGGACACACACTGCCAGATCTGGCTATACCAGCTCAAGCAATAGCCTTTCTCCTTGTGTGCACACAGAGATCTACAGGATCATACTGCTTCAAGATCCCTCTGGACTGCAAGCACCATCTTTCCACCACAAACCACCTCCTTTGACCTTTATCCCCTGCCCCTTCCATTCTTACCTCTGACACCAAGTGCAAAAAGCTCATGGATTTAATTGTCTCCAAAATTAAGGCTATCTACTCAGTTACCTCAGCCTCTTCCTGCCCCCACCAATGCAGCCTTCAGCCTTTGGAATTCTCCTCCTAATTCCTTCTCTTTCCATCTTCAAAAGCTTCCTCAAAAACTACCTCTGATCTTGCCTTTGACCACCTTGCCTAATCTCTTCACCCAGTTCCCTACTTGGTGCCCCACCTCTTGTGATGTGGCTTGGGATGTTTCACTATTTTATCCGTCTATTGGCTAAACCGAGTCTGCCCTCTCAGGTGGACGTAAAAGAACCAATAGCCCTATTTCAAAGAAGCGCAGTGGAGTTCTCCCCAGTGTCTTGGCTAATATTTATCCCGCAACCAACAACAGTAAAAAAAAAAATTATCTGGTTATTATCACATTGCTGTTTGTGGGAGCTTGATGTGCACATATTGGCTGCCAGATTTCCGACATTACAACAGTGACTACACTTCAAAAAGTACTTAAATTGGCTGTAAAGCGACTTGAGACATCCTGAGGTCATGAAAGGCGCAATACTGTGTAAACGTAAGTTCTTTCTTCCTTTATAGACAGTATGCGGGGTAATTTCTTTTCAGCCTCTGCTCCTGCCGTGGAGCCTCGCTGGACGAGAGGCTGGCTTGGAGCTATGGCTGTAAGACTTTGGGGCTGATTCAATGACTCAGACACCCATCTAGTCATTATTTGTGAGTGCATGTTGTAATTGTTATGAAGCAACTTCAGCAATAGAAAAGATGTGGGAGTTCCATTTTTTAAAATTTCAAATAGTGAGCCCAAAAATAGCAATGCAGAAAGGATTGTAGGTAATAGGATGGTTGCTGTTGGTTAGATCGGGGAGAAATATGATTAAACTGTGCCTCTGAGGAATTAACTGATACATTTAGTGACATATGGATAATATAAAAGTTCATAAATATTAGAATTACATTATGCATATTGAAATGAGTTTTCAATTTATAACCCAGATCTCACAAAAGCTAAAAATATATATAGATATTAAAAGAACTGTTTAGAATTAGTGCAAAACCCTAAATACTAAGAATAATTTCACAATGTTTTGTAATAAACAATAATGTCACAGTCAACTACTGCTAGAGGACTGACACAATACTCCCCATGATTATTTCTGTTTTTCAGAATATCTTATGCAATTTTTTGCATTCCCACCTTCTGGAGTTTCTTTGTTTAGGATAGCGGCCTTGAAATTTCATGGGCTGCAAACCCAATGATTCCACTGGGATCGTATCTGACTGTGCCCTCCAACTCTGACCCTGCCAGACAGACAGGCAAAAAAGTGCCAATTCAGGTGCATCTTTGGTACCCGCCTTCCCCATATGTCCCAAAGATCGGCCGCTCGCCCACCTGCCTGCCTGTGAGGTGGTGGGAGGTGTTGTCCAGGCCCATCCTTCCTCCGACTCTTGCACTGTTCCAATCAGCCCCCTGACCAAGGGGCCAATCCAGGAATTTTTAAAAAAAAATAAAACATTCCTCTTTTGCGGGTGCAAGCCACTTGCCTGGCCTGAACCAGGCTGGTAGGCCTCACATTTGGAGGCTGGTACACCTCACCTCACAAGATGTACTATCTGCCACTGCAATGCTGGGTCCCCTTTCCACATCGAGGACCTAATGGCTTAAAGAGTTTGTACCCATGGTCCTGCCCATCATTTGTCTTGTAAGGGGTAGGTGGAAGTTCTGGAAACAGCTGGAGACGTTAAACAGTTTGCAGTCGTCAATCATTCTAACACTACTGCAAAATCAACATATCATTCTTAGGTTATCTCAACTGCCAGTTCAGCAACTTAGAAAAAGTTTACTACTGCAAAGGCCTATTAGATTGTTGTTTTTATTATACCATTCAGTGAAACTGCCAGCGATGTCAGTTAAACTCTTTCCCTGCTGCAATCCCCCCTTTTGGTACTTGGCCCTTGCCCAAGTTAAACCACATGCATAAGCATCGCTGTGCCTCCTGCCCCATACGGTGATCTGGCGCTGGTTCGGGAGGCCCTGTTACCCATCATGTTTAGAGCAAACTTGTGTTTTCCAGCTCTTTCCGACTCGCTTTAGCTCTTTGTTTGGTCCGTTTCTTTTTACAAGCGGTACATGCTGCTATTCCCCATCCTATAGCCATGACTAACTGTACTATAACTAATATGAGAAATGATGCGGATCCATGGGTGTATTTTGACATTCATTCCCCAATCCCACAGCTTCTCATACCACGGGACTTCCTGCAGCTCTATCTCTATGCCCCTTTCTAATTCCCCAAGATTCCTTTGCAACACTTTGTATTGTTTCACCATCTTACTTAAATCCTCTTCCATTTCTTTCAGATCCTCTTGCAGGCGGGGTATTGGGGCCCCTACCGGATCTTCATAATTGACCAACTTGTCCTTTAGACTATCTGGCACATTTAGTTTTAACTCCTCCCTTGAATGTACATACACCACCTGGTGTGTCCAATTGTCACAGGGATCTTTGGCGTAAAGCAGAAGTTAGGCATTGTGATTGCACATACAAGGTTACTACATTGGTACTCAGTCTCTGTGGTGGTTATACAATACTCCCCTTCGCCTCTATATCCCGAGTGGGTGTGATGGTGATCAACATGTCATAATTCCAACACACACCCCTCTGTCTTATTATAGCTGCACTCATCCTTAGGGCCTTCTCCTACCGGATGCGGGCATATCGTAAGTGTGCCTTTCCCGTGGCATCCGTTTAGGGATACACCTCCCATAGTACCATTCTTCCTGATGGCATAGGTATCAATTGGATAGTATTGGAGGTATGTCTCACCCCTCACTATGCCTATGTTTGTTACCTGGTACTGTGGGTATGGAGTCATGTCTAGTCCCATCATTGGTATCAGAAGTACCATGCCTATCATTGCTGTCACTTCTCTGCTTTATATTTTTGTATTACCGGATATACTCTGGTCATCCCTTTGAGGATGCAAGCACTCAGAGGGCCTGGATTCTGACTCAGGCCATGGAGCTGTGTGCTGTTAATCCAGTCTGGTACCTCGCTTCGCTGTATCTGTGCCAGATTATGTTTTAACTGTCCGGTGATCCATTGGCCATAGGCATAACACAAGCCTCTCCCTACCCCGTCTTTTACCTGTTCCTCATCTCTATGGTTTAGTTTGTTGATAATGCTAGCATGGTCCTCTATAACCTTGATTCCCTCGAGTAATTTCCTTATCGTGTGTCCTCCTAACTCTGATCCTTGTCGAACCAAACCAGTTTCCATCTCTAAAATCTGTTGTATTACCCTTTGTAGTCATTCCACACTACTCTGGACTCCTTGTATATCCCCGTGTTTATTCCTGTGAGTATATCGGTTCCTAAGCTCCTCTTAATCCTTTGGTGGAATGCAGCATGTCCCCTGAAACTAGTGGCCCCTGTCACATCAGCAGCTTGGTTAACTACATTCTTTATCATATATGCATACAATTCTCTAGTTTTAGTAAACCTTTCACAATATCCTGGCCATTGTAACATAGTTAAGTTTATTAGTACCGGTACAATTTCGTGTCTCACGTTACCATACAATTGTTCTCCCTCGGTAAATAATACTAGTCCATTCACAGGTCCAGGTTTCATATCTGGACATTGTAGCATCCTTGGTTCGCTTGTCTCTTCTTTCTGTGTATTGGGAGCCGTGGATGAGACTCCAAATGTGCTTGTTCCATTAAAACATGGTGCTTCTTCATCATGTACTTGTCGTGTAATGTGGGATGTCCCTTTGCTTATTTCGTGACCCAGCAGTAATCCCACCTTCATGGTGAAGTTTCCCTGTAAATTAAGCAGAAGCCTGGTCGTCACCAGAGGTTAGTTTATCTCCGGTGTTTATTCCATTGTTCCTGTGGGATTTAAGATCAGATGGGTTATTGCTTTATTGTTTTAATTGGGTCCAATGTTTCCATCTACCCTTTCCCCTCATATCTATACATGCGCACGTATCGCTGGTCATGATAACCTCAAATGGTCCAGTCCATCTAGGTGAGAATCCCGATCTCTCTATCAATATTTTAACAAATTCCTGTTCGCCCACCTTAGGTAGGGGCTCCGAGACCCCTGCTTTTGTGTATTTTTATCTCTGATGTCTTGTTGTTCTTTAATTTCTTGTTTGAGCTCCTTCAATTGATTATCCAATGTTTGTACGTATTTCCTAATTTTATCTTTTAAGGGTCCTAGTCCCTCGCTACCAGATGCTACTCCTTCCGGCAGACACATTGCTCGTCCAGTCATGAGTTCATATGGTGTCAGTCCGGTCACCCTGTTTGGGGTGGCTCTCAGCCTCATCAGGATACATGGAAGGACATCCACCCATCCCTGTCCGGTTTCGGCTATGGCCTTGCTTAAGGCTGTTTTCAAGGTTCTGTTCATTCGCTCTACCATGCCTGAGCTTTGCGGATGATAGAGGATATGGAACTTTTGTCTTACTCCCAGTAGCTTACAAGCTTCTTTCATTACCTTTCCCGTAAAGTGGGTACCTTGATCTAAATCTATTTGCAACAGGACCCCCCATCTTGGTATCACGTCGTATGCAAATATCCTGGCCACAGTCTGAGCACTACAGGGCCCGATTTTGTGGATCGTGCGGGAAATGGGCGGGTTCCCCAAATGTGGGGTTCCGACCCGAAAAAAAATGTGTCAGCCAGCTGCACGCAATTTTCCCTCAAGTGGCCAATTAAGTTCCAGCATGTGGGCAGCCTTGCTAATTGTCCATTTCCAGTCAGAAAGCCCCACAGTATGATGTCATCATTCGTGGTGCTTTCAAGGTCCACAGCAAGCACTGCATCCTCTGAAGGCTTCCAAACGAACCATGCAGGATGGCAGAGGAGCCTACAGCAGCTGTGGCCAGTGCCAGACCCCGAGCTGCCTCCAAATTCGATGAGGCTTCGCTGCAGGCATTATTGGATGGGGTTAGGGCCCACAGGGAGGTCCTCTTCCCTAGGTCAGGGAGGAAGAGGGCTCCCACTGAGACCAATGTTGCATGGATGCATGTGTCAGCAGATGCTAACTCGCTGGGAGTCACCAGAAAAACCTTGGCATTACATCTCTAACTCCTTCCTTTACTCCCCCACAGTACCATCCAGAGCCCCCGTCCTCACTGTGGAGGAGGAAGAGGCTGTGTAGCCAGACTCCTCAGAGGAAGCTCCAACCTCTGAGGGCGCAGCGTCAGCAGAAGTAAGCGCACCCAGCACCAGCGCAGACACTCACACCTCGGGGGGACCTTCGGGACATAGAGTAGTGTTGTCACCTGGTGTTTCACAGCTCACAAGTGAGCCTCAGCAGATTCTGGAGACAGGAACAGCAGTGGAGAGTCCTCGTCGGAGGGCGCAGGACTCTGCCAGCTCAGCTCAGCTGCGCTGCATGTCGACCCTCTGCCTTTGGGTCCATCCGCAAGAGAAGAGGTGATGGATCTCCATGCACAGATGCAGGAGTCTCTGGCAGGTTTTGTCTCCAGGGTCGCTGCGAGTGTGGAGCGAATGGAGGAGTGCATAGCGACCATGAGCAGAGCCTTTGTGGAGTCATTGGCGCATGAACGCATCACCATGGAAAGGTTGGCAAACTCCATGGAGGAGATAAGTCACCAGGGTATGGAAAACATGGTGAGTGCTCATAAGAGAATGACATCTCTTGAGGAGCGATGGCCATCTATTGCACAGAGAAACCAGACCTTCATGGAAGTCCTTCTGAGTAGGACTGCCAGTGCAGAAACGGGTCCACATGGCCCCCTAATGCACAGCAAGATGCTCTCAAGCCACTTCCAAGCGCTGGCCCCTTCTGGCCTGTGCAGGTTCAGGTGAGTGAGCAGCAGCCTGGTGCTCCTGTTGCTGATCCTGCTGTTCCTGGTGCTGCTGCTGCCGCCTCTGCTGCTGGAGATCCTCTAATGGCAAGAAGGGAAGGAGAAAAAGGCGTCCCATGCTTCTGGTCGATGTCTCCGCTGAGGAAGCGCTGAGTGAGGGTGGCGAGAGGGGCTTCCCAGGAGCTCACATTGGAGAAGTGTGTGAGGCTCCAACCTTCCACAGCTGTGCCTAAGCCATGAACAAGTAGCCCCAAGCCTGCAACAACAAGGTCCTTCAACATACAAATGCTCTCCGTTTAAATCTCAGCTTTCCTGAATGACCTGCAGCTGGGAGCAAGCAAGCCAGGATGCTTCACGCCAGGTTTCATCAGCGGGGTTCCCCGCAGGCGTGTTTAGCGTGGGGAACCCTTGAAAATAGCAAGGGCCCCTTAAAATTGCATTAAACATGCCAATAATTGCTGATTAGGGTCCCGACGGCCAGTCCCGCCAGCGGCGGGCGGGATTGATTCGGGTCGCAGAGAAATGGTGGTCCGAAAGTCGGACGGGGCGGGGAATCAGGCGGGGGGGGGGGGTCGCAACCCCCTATTTCTGCGATTTTCGGCCCCCGCCCGCCTGAAAACCCACCCGACGGCTGGCAGAAAATCGGGGCCACAGTCTCTGGTGGGGAATGCTTCCACCCACCTTGTAAACTGGTCTATGATCACTAGGCAGTATTCCTTCCCTCTGCTGTTATTCTACCTACTGCTATTGGTGTAGGCATCTCTGCGTCCGCCGCTGCTCTTGCTGCCTGATCAGCTAACATATTTTGTTTTTGTTGCTCGCTCACTATCTTATGGTGTGCCTTTATTTTAATCACTGCTACCTCTTCTGCTCCTTTTACCGCTTTTACTAGGTCTCTCACTACCTCCTCATGCTGTATTTGTCCTCCTCCGGAGGTTACATATCCTTTCCTATTCCACGCTATCATATAATCATGTACTACCCCAAACGCATACCTACTGTCTGTGTATATATTTACTCGTTTTCCTTTTGCCAATTTCAATGCTTCCGTGAGAGCCACTAGTTCTGCTACCTGTGCTGAGGTTCCTCCTTCAAGCCCTCCCTTTACGACTTTTTCTCCATTCTTGGATACTACTGCCCAACCAGTGTGTGGCTCCCCATTTATATATCGGCGAGATCCGTCTACATAAAAGGTGTTTTCGGGATTTTCAAGAGGTGATTCTAATACGGTTTCTCTGACCTCTTCTTCGATTACTAACTGACACTCGTGTGCCTCACCCTCCGATAGCATTCCCTCTGCGGGGTTGACTCTATGTTCCCTTATAATCTGGACTGATCTGTCCTTGTGTATCAATACTGCTTCCCAAGCCGCCCTCCTTCTGTCTGATACAGCCTTCATTTTGCCTGTGTTTAGCAGGTCCACACAAATTTACACCAACCAGAATTTCACGGTGGCCACAATAAAAGTCTGGTTTTAATAGGTTAATTAACCTCAATAAATCCAATTGAATTCAGATCAATTTTTTTTTAAACTAACCAGTATCACTTGGAAAAGAAAGAAACCATAGCCACATTAACAAAGAAACAATCACCCATGCCTTGTAAACATTCAAATTCATTTTCTTCCAGGCACATTGGCAACTGTGACTTCAAGGCTGAAGCTTATCTTTTGTAAAACAATTAACAAACTTAAAACAGCACACGCTTGTCCATCATTCAAGACAAGTCTTCAAAGGGTTAAACAGCTTTTAGCTCTCTGTACAAAAGAGTGGGTGGAGCTAAAACAAACACAACAGACACTTTCTTTTAAGGACCGAAAACTTCCACACTTTCAACACACACTTTCACACAAACTGAGATTCCAGCATTCCTTTTAAGATTCCTTTCACTCAGATATTTTACTTGTTTTGGACAGAAACTGATAGCATCTGTGTCGATAAAACTTTAATTTTTTTCTTATTCCCTTTCTTAAATTACTGGTACTCGGGCACAATTTTGGCACCCGTTTTTGGTCCAAATTCGAGTACGTCTACTCAACTCATAGGGGTCGATTTTAACTCAGCCGTGAGGCGGGCTTTGAGGCGTGTGGGGGGTTAAAATCGCAAAAACTGGGGGTTGGGCCCCCCCCCGCTTGGTTCCCGACCCCGAGCCATTTTAACTCAGGCGTGTCTGATGGCCCCGAATCAGTCCCGCCTCCAACCGGCGGGACTGGTCTTTAAGGCCCTTAATCAGCAATAATTGGCCTTTAAAATCCCATTTTAACAGGCCCTTGCATTTTTAACCCTTTTCCCACGTAAAACACGCCTGGTGGGGATCACGCCTGTGAAACCTAGCGTGAGCACTATTGGCTTGCTGACTATCAGCTGCAGGTCAACCATTAAAGAGGAGATTTGATCAGTCATCATTTGCAGGTGGCAGGACTTTGTTGTTTCAAGCCTGGGGCAACTTTTACCAGGCTTACCCACACCTGTGGAAGGTTGGAGCCTCACACACATCTCCAGTATGACCTCCTGGGAAACCCCGCTCGCCACCTTCACTCAGCGCTTCCTCAACGGAGGCATATACCAGAAGCATGGGAGCCATTTATTTCCTTCCCTTCTGAGCATTAGATGAGCTCCAACACCAGCTGCGGCACCAACAGAACCAGGAACAACAGCAGCAGCAACAGGAGCGCCAGGCTGCTGCTCACCCACCTGAAGCTGCACAGGCCAGAAGGGGCCAGCGCTTGGAAGTGGCTTGAGAGCACCTTGCTGCACATCAGGGGGCCATAGGGACCCGTATCTGCACTGGCAGTCCTACTCAGAAGGACTTCCATGAAGGTCTGGTTTCTCTGTTCAATAGATGCCCATCAAGATATGTCATTCTATTATGAACACTCACCATGTTTTCCATACCCTGGCGACTTATCTCCTCCATGGAGGTTGCCATCCTTTCCATGGTGATGCGTTCATGCGCCAATGACTCCACAAAGGCTCTGCTCATGTTTGCTATGGACTCCTCCATTCGCTCCACACTCACATCGACCCTGGAGACAAAACCTGCCAGAGACTCCTGCATCTGTTCCTGGAGTTCCAGCCCCGCTGATCTTATGGATGGACCCAGAGGCAGAGGGTCGACATGCAGCTGAGCCGAGCTGGCAGAGTCCTGCGCCCTCCGACTAGCACTCTTCACTGCTGTTCCTGTCTCCGCAATCTGCTGATGCTCACTTGTGAGCTGTGATACCCCAGGTGACAACACTACTCTATGTCCCGAAGGTCCCACTGAGGTGTGAGTGCGCTGGTGCTGGGTGCGCTGAATTCTGCTGACGCTGCGCCCTCAGAGGTTGCAGATTCCTCTGAGGAGTCTGGAAGCTCAGGCTCTTCCTCCTGGACAGTGGGGACGGGGGCTCTCGATGGTCCTGTGGGGGAGTAAAGGAAAGAGTTAGAGATGTGAGGTCAAGGTTACATGCACATTGCATATTGCAGATGATCATAAGTCCATCTGTTATAGCTTCAGAATCATTATCAGCGACTCATGCAATGTCAATGAGAGAGATGGAAAACTATTCTGTCACCAGCTTGCTGTGATGCACCCGTCTGTCCGTCCCCCACTTGCGCCTCATCCTCCAGTCCTACGATCTCCAGGACTGCCTCCTCCCAGGGGGTGAGGTGGGCTACTGATGGTGGCCCTCCTCCTGTCCTCGCTCGTTCTCTTTTATTGTGAGCTCTCTTTTCCTGCAACGAGGGAGACAAGTGATGTTTGAGTGAGAATGAAGGAGTGAGTGTAGAGAATCCATAGCATAGATACTTAGAAGGAGACAAAGATGGAGTGAGGTGGCAAGACCAAGGGCCCTCCCTGTGTGTTGTCAGTTGTTTTCATAGCACCAGAGTGATAGGGAGTGTGAGGGCTGCATAATCGAATAGTTAGGTGAATGTGAGCATAGAGAGAGTGGGAATGGGTAAGGGTGCATGGATGTCAGTGTCAAGAGGAAGAGATTGCTAAAGCTGAGTGCTGGTGAGGAGAGGCAATGGAGGTCAGATTGAGAGTGATGGGAACATCATACTCACTTTTCTAGTGTGCTGAAGGTCATGAAATCTCTTCCTGCACTGTATCCAGGTTCTGCGGGTAGCCGATAAGGAGTTGACCTTCTCTGCCACTTGCAGCCACGCAGCCTTTGTCTGCTGGGGAGGCATCTTCCTCCCTGATGAAGGGAAGAGCACCTCCTTGTGAGCTCTTGCTCCCTCCACTAAAGCCTGCAGGGCAACATCGTCAAAACAGAGTGCAGACCTCAGTCTTTCTCTTGCCATTCTGCTTCCAGCTCAGTGTATCAGCAAATGCCAAAAGGTTGGCAGCCTGCAGAAGAAGCAAGGCTTGTTGCAGACCCTAAATGCAGCAGCAATAATGATGTCATATTATGCGACTTTCTGTCTGGAAATACTCATTTGCCAAGGGTTCCCACACGTTGGAAATCAATTGGCCAATTGAGTTAAAATTACATCAATCTCACACACCCATTTAGATTCGTGTGGGAAACACCAAATTCGGGGAACCCGACAATTCCCGCACCTGAGTTAAAATCAACCCCATAATATGCGCGAGCCACTAAAATGATGGCCTTCCTTTAATTTTGTTTCATTAGCCCACCATTCTCTTTGTTTGGCCGGTGGGTCGTTCGGTTGCCAATCGTTTTGTCAATTAATCTTTTATTTTTGTCCACTAAATAGCGTGTCAGAGACCCCACCGGTCCCCACTCCAGTTGTTCACTTCCCATGGTTAATTGTTGTCAGAGGTACCTCCCTTACTTTACTCTCGCAGAGTGAGACCGTACTTGCAACTGGAGTTGTCAGAGGTACCTCCCTTACTTTACTCTTGCAGAGTGAGACCGTACCTGCAACTGGAGTTGTCAGAGGTACCTCCCTTACTTTACTCTCGCAGAGTGAGACGGTACTTGCAACTGGAGTTGTCAGAGGTACCTCCCTTACTTTACTCTCGCAGAGTGAGACCGTACTTGCAACTGGAGTTGTCAGAGGTACCTCTCTTACTTATTCTCACAGAGTGAGACCGTACTTGCAACAATTTTGTTCTGCCGATTTGTTGTCAGAGGTATGCTTAAACTTTCTGCACTACTTGCAACAATTTTGTTTGGGGTTAATTGTTGTCAGAGGTATGCTTAAACTTTCTGCACTACTTGCAACAATTTTTTCTTCTCAGGTTATTTGTTGTCAGAGGTATGCTTAAACTTTCTGCACTACTTGCAACAATACCACGCCTATACTTCCGCGCGTTTCGCTCGAACCCCAAGACCGCTTGACTTATCGATTCAAACCTTTTAGTTCTTTGATACCAAAAGGGGACGGTGGACACGAGATGGTGTTGCTTTGCCCTAACTGTATGTGGTATTTAAAAGTACTCACGTTTTTGGCTCAGCTTCACTCGCCCGTGCCTGCCGTCCCTGTGGATCCTGTTCGTGACGCCAATTGTTGTGGAGTATTTTAAACCAACACTCGACACAAGGTTTTAGATCGATAGTCAAGTTTTCTTTATTGCACCGGTGGGGAAACAGTCTGCTCTGTCTTAGCCAGACTTCTCTCCAATAATACAAAGTTTAAGCAGTCTTTTATACAAAAATTTGGTACATAATTAGTCTTGTGCACGATCCATCTTAAACAATTTGATTGGGTTTCGCCCCGTGTGCATATTCACTGATTGGTTGCCTATGCCGCGTTACATTAAAGTACCGCCTTTATTACCGGAAAAGTATATGTCCGATATCACCGCAAGCTGTCGTTGCAACTATGACCTTTGTTTATGCCAGATGGGGTCTCACCAACATTGTACTTCTGACTCATTGTCCTGCTTTCCTGCCCCTCTAGGCCTTTTTTACTTCCCACTCGTTGTTTTACTTTCCTGTCAGAGCAGAACTTACATCCTCTTAGGCCTCTTATGGTTCCACGTCCGGCTATTTGCAATTGTCTCCAAGTTACACAGCTTGCAGTCGTCAATCATTCTAACACTACTGCAAAATCAACATGTCATTCTTAGGTTATCTCAACTGCCAGTTCAGCAACTTAGAAAAAGCTTACTACTGCAAAGGCCTATTAGATTGTTGTCGTTATTACACCATTCAGTGAAACTGCCAGCGATGTCAGTTTAACTCTTACCCCACTGCAGTGGGAAGATTTCCTAATGTGACAATTTTATCCCTATGCTTGTGATGTTATGAACACATAGGAAACAGAGGAAACCTCCTTCGCCTGCACTCCCCCTCCCTGCCCCAACCCACGCCCATTCCTGGTGGGCAAGAGCCCACAGCATAAAACTATATCACAAACTGCACCTAATTTGGTATTAAATTGGCAATTTCACTCGCTGGGGTTAGAGGTGTGGGGAATGGAAAATTGGTTCCGGCAGTGACTGTGGTTTGACTTGAGATGCATTATTGCAAAAGAGGAGATGGAGCTTTACCCTGTATTTTCTTTTCATTCTCAGGATATGGGTGTTGCCGGCAAGGCTGACATTTATTGCCCATCCCTAGTTACCCTGAGAACGTGGTGGTGAGCCGCCATCTTGAACCACTGAGTGGCTTGCTAGGCCAATTAAGAGTCAACCACATTTGTACGGGACTGGAATCACACGGAGGACAGATGGGGGTAAGGACATTAGTTGGGTTTTTACAACAAATCAACAGCTTCAAGGTCACTTTTACTGATACCAGCTTTGTATTTCCAGATTTAAGAAAAAAACTGAATTCAAATTCTCAAGCTGCCATGGTGGGTATAATGAACTCACATTGCCTGGATTACCAGGCTTCTCGTTACCAGTTCCATAACATAACCGCGACACTGCTGTACCTGTGTGCTATAGTTGACTTGAGAGTGCCCGATGCTCGAAATGGAAAGTGCTTTGGTCCCATTGCTCACCATGGCATGCACAAAATTCACACAAAAGTCAGTTTAATTTGTGCTTCAAAAGTAGAAAATGCAGGCTTGGTATGTTTATGCCAAAAATAACTATTCCACTGTCAACAACAACAACAACAACTTGTATTTATATAGCACCTTAAATGTAGTAAAATGTCCCAAGGCGCTTTACAGGAGTGTTATAAAACAAAATTAGACACCGAGCTACATAAGGAGATATTAGGGCAAATGAGGTAGGTTTTAAGGTGCGTCTTAAAGGAGGAAAGAGAGGTAGCGAGGCGGAGGGGTTTAGGCAGGGAATTCCAGAGCTTTGGGCTTTGGCAGCTGAAGGCACGGCCACCAATGGTGGAGCGATTGAAATCGGGGATGCTCAAGAGGCCAGACTTGCAAGAACGCAGATATCTCGGTGAAAAACCAGAAGTAACAAAAAAATAGGACGATCCGACTGAATGTTTTTTCATCTATTCAAAGAATATTGCAATTTAATAATACGCGCTGGCTCATTCCTCCTAACGTTCAAAATAAAGAAAAGCAATGCGGCATAGCACTGCATCATAGAAGATGCAAGAATTCCATACTCAAAGCACTAAAGAAAGTTAATTTGCATTTAACAAAAACACAAGCTGTACCAATAGACAAACTAGATTAAAATTCTGAATATTAATTTTTTAAAAGTTAAATATAGTGGAACTTGTTGGCTTTGTGGGTAGGCCTTTCACCTCTGTGGCCAATGCAGCCCAGGCTGATGGGATAAAAGTCTCATTTGTCTGCTGACTGTCTCAATCCAGTTCCTAATAGGCATGGGCCTACATCAGCAAACTGTATGTAATTCAACACTAACTGGCACTATCACTCAGACAGGCCATAGGATGGCTGATGGGAAATGGAAAAACTTGTGTCAGTGGTGCAGTAGGGCATACTCTTCTGAGATTGGGGCTAAGGCATGTTGTTGGGACAAAGTAGAGGGAACTTTACTCGGGGTCTAGCTGTGCTAGACCTGACCTGGGAGCGCTTGATGCAGACAATGGATGCCTCGAATGGAAATAGTTCCATTCCCCAGGAATAACATTTCTCACCTTGATGAGCACAAAGATAAACAATTGACAGGAAATTAATCCCACCTCTTTTATTGGAATCATAGAATCTTACAGCACAGAAGGAGGCTATTCGGCCCGTGGTGCCAGTGCCGGCACTTTGAAAGAGCTATCCACTTTAGTCCCACACTCCAGCTTTCTCCCCCTAACCCTGCAAATTAGTCCTCTTCTAGCTCACGTCCAATTGCCTTTTGAAAGTTCCTATGGAATCTGCCTCCACCACACTATCAGGTAGTGTGTCCCAAATCTTAACAATCCTCTGTGTGAAAAATGTCTTCTAATTTTCCCTCTAGTTTTTGCCAATTATTTTAAATCTATGGCCTATGGTTACCGACCCATATGCCAGAGGAAACAGTTTCTCCCTACTTGTTCTATCAAAACCCCTTGATGTAAAAAGACAACTGAACACTTGGTTTGAGTATAAAACAAGGCTTTAATCAACTGTTTCACAGCCATGAGATTCTAGTTACATCACTAGTTCCTGGTTACAGAAACATCCTGAGCAAGCTGGGCCCACGCCCGAGTATTTATAGTCCTTGGACGGCATCACCAGCTGGCTGCCCAGTGTTACTTCACGAGTCATGATAAGATTCATGACACCCCTCATAATTTTGAATACCTCTGTTAGGTCTTCACTTAACCTTTTCTGCTCTAAGGAGAACAATCCCAGCTTCTCCAAACTCTGTACATAACTGAAGTCCCTTATCCCTGGTATCATCCTGGTAAATCTCCTCTGTACTCTCATCAAGGCCTTGAAATCCTTCCTAAAGTGTGATGCCCAGAATTGTACACAATACGCCAACTGAGGCCTAACCATGATTTCCTTGTTTTTGTATTCAAAGCCCCTATTTACAAAGGTACGATAGCAAAATACTGCAGATGCTGGAAATCCGAAATAACAACAGAAAATGCTGGAAAAACTCAGCAGGCTGGGCAACATCCGTGGAGAGAAATTAGAGTCAACGTTTCGGGTCAAAACCCTTTATCAAGACTAAAGAGGCACAGGGAATGAAATAGATTAAGAGGCCAGGCTGGGAGAGTACAAAAGAGAAGAAGAGACATTAAGAGGTATTCAAAATGAGACGAGATGGTGATAGGACTAGTGGAGACAAAAGACGGCTCTAGATTAGGTGTGAAATGCGCTGGCAGAATGGGGGACAGCTGCCATGTGGGAGAGAGGGAAAAAAAGAGGCAAAAAAGGGAAGGGGGGGGGTGGGGGGGAGGAAACCAAAACAAAGGTGTGGATAAAAAATATAAGTAAAAATGTAATAGGGGCCGAGGTTATGATCTGAAATTGTTGAACTTGATATTGAGTCCGGAAGGCTGTAAAGTGCCTAATCGGAAGATGAGGTGCTGTTCCTCGAGTTTACGTTGAGCTTCCGTGGAACAATGCAAGAGGCCAAGGACGGTGAGGTCTGAGTGGGAATGGGGCGGTGAATTAAAATGACAGGCGACCGGAAGCTCAGGGTCACCCTTACGGACTGAACAGAGGTGTTCCGCAAAGCGGTCACCCAATCTGCATTTGGTCTCCCCAATGTAGAGGAGACCGCATCGTGAGCAGCGAATACAATATACTAGATTGCAAGAAGTACAAGTAAATCGCTATTTCACCTGGAAGGGGTGTTTGGAGCCCTGGACAGTGGGAAGGGGGGAGGTATAGGGGCAGGTGTTACATCTCCTGCGCTTGCACGGGAAGGTGCCGGGCGAAGGGGAAGGGGTGCTGGGGGTGATAGAGGAGTGGACTAGGGTGTCTCGGAGGGAGCAGTCCCTACGGAATGCTGAAAGGGGAGGGGAGGGGAAGATGTGTTTGGTGGTGGGATCACGTTGGAGGTGGTGGAAATGGCGGAGGATGATCCGTTGAATGTGGAGGCTGGTGGGGTGAAAGGTGAGGACAAGGGGAACCCTATCGTGGTTCTGGGAGGGAGGGGCAGGGGTGAGGGCAGAAGTGCAGGAGATAGAACGGACACGGTCGAGGGCCGTGTCAACCACGGTAGAGGGGAATCCTCGGTTGAGGAAAAAGGAAGACATGTCGGAAGCACTGGTGTGGAAGGTGGCATCGTCGGAGCAGATGCGGCGGTGATGGAGAAACTGGGAGAATGGAATAGAGTCCTTACAGGAGGCGGGGTGGGAGGAATTGTAGTCCAGGTAGCTGTGGGAGTCAGTGGGTTTGTAGTGAATATTGGTCAATAACCTATCCCCAGAGATGGAGACGGAGAAGTCGAGGAAGGGAAGGGAAGAGTCAGAGATGGACCATGTGAAGGTGAGGGAAGGATGGAAATTGGAGGCAAAGTGAATGAAATTGTCTAGTTCAGGGCGAGAGCAGGAAACGGCACCGATACAGTCATCAATGTATCGGAAAAAGAGGTGAGGGAGGGGACCTGAGTAGGACTGGAACAAAGAGTGTTCCACATATCCCACGAAAAGGCAGGCATAGCTAGGACCCATGCGGGTACCCATAGCAACACCTTTGATTTGGAACCCTTCCCACTGTCCAGGGCCCCAAACACCACTTCCAGGTGAAACAGCGATTTAATTGTACTTCTTCCAATCTAGTATACTGTATTCGCTGCTTACAATGCGGTCTCCTCTACATTGGGGAGACCAAACGCAGATTGGGTGACCGCTTTGCGGAACACCTCCGTTCAGTCCGTAAGGGTGACCCTGAGCTTCTGGTCGCCTGTCATTTTAATTCACCGCCCCATTCCCACTCGGACCTCACTGTCCTTGGCCTCTTGCATTGTTCCACGGAAGCTCAACGTAAACTCGAGGAACAGCACCTCATCTTCCGATTAGGCACTTTACAGCCTTCCGGACTCAATATCGAGTTCAACAATTTCAGATCATAACCTCGGCCCCTATTACATTTTTACTTATATTTTTTATCCACACCTTTGTTTTGGTTTCCCCCCCTCTTTCCCTTTATTCTTTTTTTTCCTCTCCCACATGGCAGCTGTCTCCCATTCTGCCAGCGCATTTCACACCTAATCTAGAGCTGTCTTTTGTCTCCACTAGTCCTATCACCATCTTGTCTCATTTTGAATACCTCTTAATGTCTCTTCTCTTTTGTTCTCTCCCAGCCTGGCCTCTTAATCTATTTCATTCCCTGTGCCTCTTTAGTCTTGATAAAGGGTTTTGACCCGAAACGTTGACTCTAATTTCTCTCCACGGATGTTGCCTGGCCTGCTGAGTTTTTCCAGCATTTTCTGTTGTTATTCCCCTATTTACAAAGCCAAGTTTCCCATATTTAACAGTTCGATTCTGACACCAGAATATGGTTTGCAACTACTCTTGTTTATTCTATTAGACCAAGTCCAGATACACAGAATATCTTTAAGCAGCAGACATACAGAGAAATAAACAATACCAGCACATTTTCTTTCCCCAACTAGAGACGTAACCTTGTCGTTGTTTCTTTTTTAAAATGCATTCATGGGATTTGGGCTTCACTAGCAAGGCCAGCATTTATTGCCCATCCCTAATTACCCTTGAGGTGGTGGTGGTGAGCTGCCTTCTTGAATCGCTGCAGTCCGTGTGGCAAAGGTACTCCCACAGTGCTGTTAGGGAGGGATTTCCAGGATTTTGACCCACCGATGAAGGAACGGCGATATATTTCCAAGCCAAGTTGGTGTGTGACTTTGAGTCAACTTGGAGATGGTGGCATTATAAGAACATAAGAACATAAGAAATAGGAGCAGCAGAAGGCCATTTGGCCCCTCGAGCCTGCTCCGCCATTCAATAAGATCATTGGCTGATCTGATCTTGGCCTCAACTCCACTTCCCTGCCCACTCCCCATAACCCTTGACTCCCCTGTAGCTCAAATATCTGTCTATCTCCACCTTGAATATATTCAATGACTCCGCCTCCACAGCTCTCTGGGGAAGAGAATTCCAAAGATTCACAACTCTCTGAGAGAAGAAGTTCCTCGTCATCTCCGTTTTAAATGGTAAACCCCTTATTCTGAAACTATGCCCCCTAGTTCTGGATTCCCCCACAAGGGGAAACATCCTCACAGCATCTACCCTGTCAAGCCCCCTCAGAATCTTATATGTTTCAATAAGATCACCTCTCATTCTTCTGAACTCCAATGTGTGTAAATCTAACCTTTCTTCATAAGACAACCCCTTCATCTCAGGAATCAACCTCGTGAACTTTCTCTGAACTGCCTCCAATGCAAGTATATCCCTCCTTAAATAAGGAGACCAAAACTTCACGCAGTACTCCAGATGTGGTCTCACCAGCGCCCTGTAGCAAGACTTCCCTACTTTTATACTCCATCCTATTATGTCCGTGAATGATTGAGACACGGACAGCAGGAGTTGAACAAAACAAGTCTTTACTGATGGAAGTCAATCGAGAACTGAAAACAACAGAGGCTCACTAGCGCCTTTTATACAGGACTGGTCACTGCCGGTACTGCAGTCTGAGACCAGTTATTCTCTTAAAGGTACATACACAACAATTCCTCCCCTTTTAGATAAACAGTACATAACATTCATTTAACAACTAAATGATAACTAATTACAATCACAATTACGGTTGCTAGATACATTGGTTAAGTTTAAGCAATTATAAGTTCAGTCTTTGAGGAGGCTTCCTGATTCTGTCTGGATAACGCCTCTTTGGGGTATCAGGTTCTTCTGGCAATGTTGAGTCGGGATCAATGTCGTTGTTTGGTTCATCTGCTTCCAATATCACCGGTTCTGCGGTAGCTGCAATTGGTACGTCGATTTCATTGCCAGGTGTATCAGATCGTGGTGTGGAGTTGACGTTTTCCAGTGACTCTAGAATCTGGTCAGCATGGCGTCTTACAATGCTCTCTCCAACGTCCACGGTATACATGAGAGGTCCTTGCCGTGTACAAATCGTTCCTGGCTGCCATTTCTCAGTGCGGTAGTCCCGGGCCAAAACTGGTTGACCTATCTTAAAACTCCTGGTCGGCCTTTCATTCATATTCTGAAACTGCCTGTTCTCCACATCTCTTCGGACATTTGGCTTAACCAAATCCAAGCGGCATCGTAGTCTTCGATTGAAGAACATCATGGCTGGAGTTTGGTTGGTAACCGCATGTGTCGCATTCCGGTAGGCAAACAAGAAGTTGTCCACCTTGTGTTGTAGGGGTATATCTTCATTACACATTGCCTTGATAGCTTTCTTGAATGTTTGGACAAACCTCTTGGCCAATCCATTAGTGGCTGGATGATATGGGGCAGATGTGTAATGCTTAACACCATTGTTCTTTAAGAACCTCCGGAACTCTTCAGACACAAACTGTGGTCCATTGTCAGAGCAAATCTGTTCAGGCAGCCCATTCCTGGCGAATATGGTTCGTAAAACTGTGATAGTTTTTTCCGTGGTGGTTGAGGACATTTTTATTACCTCTGGCCACTTTGAATGTGCATCCACCGCAATTAAAAACATCGAGTCCATGAAGGTGTAAAGTCTGTGGGTTGTGCAGTTAATAAATACACAGACTTCAGAAGTAACAAACAAAACAGGTCTTTACTATTCGAAGGTCCGGGCGAATCTGCCCCAGCAATCCTGCCACAACACTTATATACTGGTGTGGTCACTATCGGTATTACAGTATACAGAAGCCAAACAAATAGTGCCACACCTAAAGTAGTTCTCTTAAAGGTGAACGGTTACATTCAATAGTTCCCTTAAAGGTAGACGGGTACATACACTACAATCCTCCCTTTTTAGCTTATTACTTACAGAGTCTCCGTTAAACATACATATCTTCAACTTCCTATAAACAATTACAGATATAATCTCGGTGGAGTCAATGTCATATAAAACAATTTACAGATATAATCTCGGTGGGAACAGTTCACAGGTTCAGTCTCTGCGGAAACAGTTCATAGATTCAGTCTCTGATCGTGACTCGTTCCGAACAACATTTCTTTGGTGTAGCCGGTTCACCTGGCTAGCGTGACTCCTCCATAGCCTTTTTCTTGACGTAACAGCTTGAACTTTCGTCCTGTTGAACCAGCAGTGCGGACTTTTACAACCAACTGGCTGTCTTGACATTTTCCAGTTTTTCAACTAATTTAGCTCCTTTCGTAGTGTTCCGCCTGAGATGGTAGAAGTGCTAATATTTTAGACAGTTATTATCTTCTGCTTCTTCTTTTTCTTTTCTGCCTTTTTGAAACTCTCGGAGCTCCTTTCTCGGCTGCCAGCTGTAGCGCCACCAACTCTCTATGTTCCTTAGACCTTAAGTGCTTCCTCCGGATTTCAGCACTTTGGGAGTTTTCATCACAAGCTGGGCAGACCACATCCTCGTAATATTCAGTGTCACTCAACAGGTCATGGTAATATTCGGGTTCGTCCTGAGTTAGGCCAGCGAGAGAGCCTTCTTCTTCCTCCTCACCCGTCTGGACGTTAGCTGACGGTGGTTCCTTCCCTAGACATCTTTCTTGAAATGACTTCTTCATGCATTCATATTCATCCCGCTCTTCCTGGGTTGTCTGCCATTCCTTCACTACTGACCTCATTTGTGAGTTCAATACCTTCCCTTCCACCGGGGATTGCGGTATCAGGCTATTTAATCCTTCTACTGAAGCAGCTGTTTCAACATTCTTCTGTTCACATTGACGTGATTCAACGAACTCTTCATAGAGTAAACTGTAACACAAAATCTGTGTTGCCACCTCAGTTATTTCTGTAACTTTTGGGAGCTCCGAATTCCTTCCCTTTGCAGATTGAAGCTCGTGTTCCCATTGTGGAGTCTTGTCTCTCAGCATGTGAAGGAGTTGGCTGACCGTTAACTCTTCCGCGGGGACTCTGTGGATCAGAGTCTTCACCATTTCATCCACCTTTCCCTCCAATGCTTTCACCTTCCTTTCCTCTTGTACTTTGGTTTCAAGCGCTCGAAGAAGTTGCGCCTTGATGCTCCCAAGCTCATGTTCAGAGCCCATTCTTACAGTCTCTGTGTTTCTTACAGTTTCCTTCCCTTCCACTGAAAGGATTCCCAGTTGACTCTGCTCTTCAAGTCGTTGAACCTCGGTCATTGCCGCCTCATATTTGTCTTGGGTTTCCTCCAATATTTTTATGAGTTCTTGGACATCTTGTCTTTCATGTTCTGCCATGTCTTTCACCGCTAAATTCTCATCTATGGATGGAACTTCTACCGATGAGTCTGTCTTGGCCTTGAGCTCATCAAGAATTTCCTGCAGCCTTTGGACTTCTTGCTCATGTTCAACCTTTAGTTGTTCATATGCTTCTGCTGAAACTAGCTTTTCGGAGGTTGCCGAGTTAATCCCCTCCAGAATTGTAGCCTGGGCCTGTTCATACTGTTCTTTCCACTTCTCACACTCTGCTTGTAAGGAGTCGTAGAGAAGAACTGGAATAAAATCCCGGCTTCCTGAAGATTCCTCTTCATTTGCTTCTTTCGCAATTTCCTGTTGGAGTTCAGCCAAGGCTGCTATGCTATCTGCCTCTTGAAGTCTCACTGCCATCAAATCTTCTTTATTCTTGCAGTCTATCTCAGTCATTTTCCCTTTATTTTCATTTAACTGAGTGATAAGCTCCTCTTGCAACATGGCCACTTTATTCACATCAGGTAAAGAAGCGTTTCTCTTTTCCATGTCCAAGATTTTTTTCTGCATCTCTTTAAGTGCACACTGCGATTCAGCTTCTCTTAACCTTGCCTGCACTAGCTCCGTCTCCAATTGCAGAACAAAATCCTCAGTGTAGCGTGGTTTGCCTTTATGCTGTATCTCTAGATCATGCAAATATTCTAACTCCTGAACATCATAAGGGAGGTGTGATCGGTAATTGGTCACGATGGCTCTATGGTCGCTCTCTGCTTGAGCCAGCAGGTTCTGTTGTCTTTCCAGACTCTCCCATTCGGTGTCATCGAACTTTTTCATTGTTTTCATCTCCTGTACGAGACGGTAACTTAATTGTTCGAATTGTTGTCGTACTTTGAAATAACGTTGAGTTCGAGCTCGGTGTTCCTCCGTAATGCATATGTCTGTGACTTGAACAGACTCAGAATTCTCTGTCTTTATGCACGCCATCGTTTTTCCAACCTTAGTCAGTGAGTTCATGTTAACCTTGTTTTTCATACGTGGGCTGGACTTATCGTCTTCCGGCTCAGAGTCTGAGCTGCTTGTCTGCATCGAGTCCTCACTCGTCATTGCTTGTAGGTAGTGCCATTCCATGTCTATTTTCTTGATCCACTCCCGTCCTAGAAGTGGTGGTCCTCCCTCATGTAGTACATACAAGTTCATTCTTGGGTGTTCTTTACCCCTATCTCTCACCTTGACTCTTATTTTTCCCATGGGGTATACTTTATGCCCCGTGTATGTCTGCAATACGAACTTGGTATCTCTTAAGGGTATGTGTGAGAATAGCCGGTGGTAATCCCCTCGATTTATGACTGATACAGCTGATCCAGTGTCCAACTCCATTTTCACTTGGACTCCAGCTATTTTTAGCATGACCCAGATAGTTTGTAGGTCAGCTTCCTTACTCACATGGTGGACACTCAGACTACCCAGCTCCTGGCCGTTTGGATCTGAGTCTGGATTCTGTTCGTCTGAACTCTTCTCAGCCCCCTTGTATACCTTGTTGTACTTTTCTTGTGATGGCTTCCTTTGGTTGTTGGTCTTCTTCCCTGACCGGCATACCTTAGCGATGTGACCCAGTTTGCCACATTTCCTACATTCTTGGTTCTTAACCCAGCATTGATTCTGGTCGTGTGTTGTCTTCCCACAACGATAGCATTTTGTTGTACTCAAGGTAATTTGGTCCACCCCGAGCGCCGCCGCCTTTAGTTGCATTTCCGCCGTTCCTATCGCTGCGGCTTCGTGTGATGCGGCTATAAGGACAGCCCTGTCAAGTGTAAGGTCGTTCTCTTCTAGTAGGCGCTTTTGCGTCCCTTCCTTGGACAATCCGCCTACGAACTTGTCTCGCAGTGCCTCTGTCAGATTCCCTCCGAACTGGCAGTATTTCGCTAGCCTACGCAGTTCGACCAAGTATTCTGCGTTGTTTTCGTCTTTCCGTTGCGTTCTTGCATAGAATTTGAATCGTTCAGCCAACATCAACGGTGTGGGGTTCAAGTGGTCCTTCAGAACAACCACAATCTCTTCGAAAGACTGATCCGCCTGTTTAGCTGGTGCTAGTAAATCCTTCAAGAGCCCGTATGTCTTTGCGCCCATCGAGTTTAACAATGTTATCGCCTTGTCGTCGTCCTCTATTTTGTTGGCTTCACAATAGATCTCGATGCGTTCCACGTACGTGGCCCAGTCTTCTATTTCAGAATTAAAGTCGTTAATATTCCCTCGCTTAGGCATTTTTCTTCCCTTGGGAGCAGCACCAGTATTTCTTTAAGTATTCTTATTTATTTGTTTGTTTCTAAGATGGCGGTTTTCCCGCGAAAATGGCGGTTTCCCGCTCTTCCTTTCTCGCCCCGCCCACTTCAATGGCGGTTTCCCGCTTCTGGCGTCTTCTCCGCCTAATGGCGGCTTCCCGCGTTTCTTCCTGGTGGAAGGGGTACGCTTCCCCCACAGCGGACAGGTTCAGCCGCTGGCTGGCTTCCGCACAGCTCCCCTTACTCGGCTATGTCTTTTCCTCCCGCCCGCACGGCTCTACCGGCGCTGGGTACACCCCGTTAACGGAGGACAGTTCAGCCGCTGGACTGGCTCTCGCGCAGTCTCTCTCTCCGTCCCCGGCTCTGTCGCTCTCTCACCCGCACGTTCGGTGCTACCGGCCCTGGGTACCCCGTTGGTGGAGAACAGTTCAGCCGCTGGACTGGCTCTCGCGCAGTCTCTCACCCCGTTTTCGGCTGTGTCTCTCACCCACTCCCGCACGTTCGGTTTTGCCGGCTCTGAGTACCCCGTTGGTGGAGAACAGCTCAGCCGCTGGACTGGCTCCTCGCAGTCTCTCTCTCCGCACCCGGCTCTCACCCGCACGGTTCCCGTTCGCCTCCCCAGCCCTCTCGCAGACCGGTGTTTCCCTCCCCGGCTGCGGCTGGGTTTCTCTTCCCGCGCCTACTCGCAGGCTCAGCGCTTCGTGGCTGCGGTCGCTGCCCGGATTTTTCCCGCCGATCGCGGTCCGGCTGTCACCCGACGCCGTTGGACCCGACTTTTGGCCGGCACAGCTCCCCCTCGACCGAGGTCGAGTGCTCTGCCCTTATCCTCCGGATACTTCTACACCTTCCCCTACTCACAGTCTCTTCGGCCGCCTTGTTCCCTGCTGATCGGCTCACTCCGCACCGTGGTAGAAGGGTAGTCAGTGCCTGTTGCTGATGGAAGCTTTTGTTGCTAAAGTCTTCCACCTTTCTCCTGCTGCAGCCTCGTGTTTTCTTCCAGCAGCACGACGAGGGCGGTTGCCTCTCTTCGACGCTCTTCTTGCTTTGGTAATCTTGCCGCAGGGTATGATCGGACTCGTCGCCACTGTAAAGTCTGTGGGTTGTGCAGTTAATAAATACACAGACTTCAGAAGTAACAAACAAAACAGGTCTTTACTATTCGAAGGTCCGGGCGAATCTGCCCCAGCAATCCTGCCACAACACTTATATACTGGTGTGGTCACTATCGGTATTACAGTATACAGAAGCCAAACAAATAGTGCCACACCTAAAGTAGTTCTCTTAAAGGTGAACGGTTACATTCAATAGTTCCCTTAAAGGTAGACGGGTACATACACTACAGAAGGGACCAGCAAAATCAATGTGCACCCTTTGCCATGGAGATGAGGGCCACTCCCATGGATGCAGAGGAGCTTGTGGTGGGGCGTTTTGGACCTTCTGGCATCCTGCACAGCTCTTGGTCATCTCTTCGATTTCTCTATCGATTCCCGGCCACCACACAAACGCTCTGGCTAAGTTCTTCATTTTTACCCCACCCAGATGACCCTCATGAAGCTCATTGAGCACTCTATCCGTCAACTTAGGTGGAATTACTACTCTGGATCCACACATCAAGGTTCCCCTGCACACTGACAGCTGTTCTCTTCTCGGCGAGAATGCTGGCAGCAGTGGTTCGCCATGTGCTGGCCATCCCTTCACCGTTAAATCATAGACCCGTGATAATGTCGGGTCATTCCGTGTTTCCTTTTCTATGTTTGCATTCGTCACAGGGAGACATTCGACTATGGTCGAGTGGAATAACTCCATTGGATCCACTGCAAGGTCTTCTTCTTCCACCGTCGGCAACGGTAGGCGTGACAATCCATCAGCATTCCCATGCTGTTTAGTTCCTTTGTACTCGATGTCATATTGGTGTGCCCCTAAGAAAAGGGACCACCTCTGCAGCCGTTGTGCTGTCATTATCGGTACGCCCTTCTGAGGGTTGAAAATGGAGACAAGAGGTTGATGATCGGTTAGTAGAGTAAATTTTTGACCGTGCAGGTAGTGATTGAACTTCTTCACCCCCCACACTAGGCTGAGGGCCTCTCTGTCAATCTGGGCGTAGTTACGCTCGGCAGAAGTTAACGAGCGTGACGCAAAAGCTATCGACATCTCTAAACCATCAAGGAATTTATGTGACAGTACCGCCCAATGCCGTAGAGAGACGCATCACACGCCAGTCTGATCGGCAGTGCTGGGTTGTAGTGAGCCAATACTTCCCTTGAAGTGATTAAGTCCTTACTCTTCTGAAAGGCCTGCTTACAATCATCGCTCCATTTCCATGCTACCCCCGTTCGTAGCAGGGCGTTCAGTGGGTGCAGAATTGTCGACAAATTCGGCAAAAACTTATGGTAGTAATTCACCAATCCGAGGAATGACCTCAGTTGCGACACATTTTCAGGTACTGGGGCCTTAACAACCGCTTCAATTTTGTCAGGGGACTTATGTAACCCCCCTTCATCAATCACGTGGCCACAATACGATATCTGTTTCTTAAAAAACTCGCACTTGGGGCGGTTGGCTCGTAGCCCATGTTCCCGTAGTCTAGTGAGCACCTGTTCTAGGTTGTTAAGGTGTTCACTGTCATCTTCACCTGTCACAAAGATGTCGTCCAAGTAACACTGAGTCCCCGGAATCCCTTGCAGGACTTGTTCCATTGCTCTTTGCCATATCGCTGGAGCCGATGCTACTCCGAATACCAATCGATGATACTGGTAAAGACCTTTGTGAGTGTTTATCGTGAGATACTTCCTAGAGGACTCTTCAACCTCCATCTGCAAATATGCTTGTGCTAGGTCAACTTTTGTAAAACGCTTCCCTCCAGACAGTGAGGCGAAGATGTCTTCTATCCTTGAAAGAGGATATTGTACTGTGTGAAGGATTGGGTTCACCGTCACCTTGAAATCCCCACAGATGCGAATCTTCCTTGGCTCCCCGGACTTATTGATTAACGTTTTCTTCATGACAGGAACGATGGGTGTCGCCCACTCGCTCCAATCGACCTTAGACAACATGCCTGCCTTCTCCAGATTCTCCAGCTCTGCCTCGACGGTTGGGCGAATTGCATATGGTACCGGTCTTGCTTTGAAAAACTTGGGAACTGCATTCTCTTCTATTTTTATCGAGGCGGTTACGCCTTTAAGCGTGCCCAGTTCTTGTTGAAATACCTCTTTGGCGTTAGCTAAGATTGTTGACAATCGTCCAGGAGTGACGTCTTCATCTTTTTTACCGTCCACCGTTATTGCATGAATGGAGTGCCAATCTAAGTTTATCTTTCTGATCCATTCACGTCCCAATAACGGTGGTCCACCATTTGGCAGTATGTAGGGATACAATTTCCGTATTTTCTTGCCGTTGTATTCGACAGGCACCCTTATATTTCCTCTGGGGTATACTTTTTGCCCCGTATACGTCGTTAAGACGATGGATGTCTCTCTCAAGGGTATGTATGAGAATAGCCGCTCGTAGTCTCGTCGATTCATGACGGTTAGCGCTGATCCTGTATCCAATTCCATTTTAACTTGGGACCCTGCTATCGTGAGGGTGACCTAAATGGTTCGGTGATCCTCTTTTGCGGTTACATTGTGAAGTTTGAGAAAGCTTAGTCTCCTGTTCCCGGATTCACTATCGCTCTTCTGGTCTTCGGAACTACTGTCCGTCATCTTTTGTACTTTCTTGTACGGTCCCTTAGTAGCCTTTTTGTTGTCGCTGGTCTTCTTCCCAGACCTGGAAACTCGTGCAATGTGTCCCATCTTTCCGCATTGCCTGCATATTTTATCTTTGGACCAGCAGTCCTTCTGGTCATGGTTAGTTCTGCCGCAGCGATAACATTTTGCAAATCCCCGTGTCATTTCGTGGGTGCCGTATTCCTGTGGCTTTTGTTGAATTTCTGCAGCTTCCCTGGCTGCTGCTTCATACGATACTGCCACGCTGAAAGCCTTATCTAGCGTCAGCTCTTTCTCTGATAGTAACTTCTTCTGTGTTCCTTCACTCAGGAGTCCACAGACAAATTTGTCCCGTAGGGTATCTGCCAGTCCTTCTCCGAACTGGCAGTGCTTTGATAGCTTGCGTAGTTCCGTAAGGTACTCAGCATTGCTCTCATCTTTATGCTGAGTTCTCCTGTAGAATTTAAATCTTTCTGCTATCAACAGCGGTGCAGGGTTTAGGTGTTCCTGTAGGACAGCAACAATTTCGTTAAAACTCTTCGCCTTCGGTTTGGCTGGAGTAATCAGGTCCCGCAATAGGCCGTACGTTCTAGCGCCCATTAAGTTTAGCAATACCATTGCCTTTTTCTCATCAGCTATTTCGTTTGCCTCGAAATATACCTCGACTCTTTCCACATACGTGGTCCAGCCCTCTATTGTATTATCAAAAGCAGTGACACAGCCAGTCTTCGGCATCTTGCAAATCTAAAATGGCGCCTCCCGCGCTTTGCCTTCTTCCCCGATTTAACAAAATGGCGCCTCCCGCGCTTTGTCTTCTTCCCCGCTGTTGCTAGCGCTGCTTTCCGCGGTTCCCGTTGCAAGCAGCTCCTCGCGGTTTCTTGCGCGTTTAATATTTCTTTTTTTATTATTTTCCCGTTGTGGAACAACCCTGTGGGACTCTTGCCTCCCTCTTCTCAGGTCTATACGCAGCCCGGCTTCGTAGCACCGGCTGCGCCCTGTGTGCTCCGCCCTCTCTCTCTCTTATTCCCGACAATGCTGCTCGGCTCCGTTGCAAGCCACCCGCTCGAGTTCGCGACCGCCGCAGCCCAGGAAGGATCAGTGTACTACCTGCCACCAGCCCGATTAGCTGAAGCACCGTCGACAGGAACCAGGCCCCGCTTTCGACAGCTTCTCCAGCAATCTTCAACTCCGCTAACACAGGGGTGGATGCCCACGGTCGACGCCCGTTTCTGCTGCCTCTTACTTTCTTTTCTTTCTGGCCTCGACCTCTGCTCACTTCGCTGTAGGAATGGATCCCAGGAGGTGGTGCAGACTGTAGGTAAGTTCGTATCTGCTCGTCGCCAGTATTATGTCCGTGAATGATTGAGACACGGACAGCAGGAGTTGAACAAAACAAGTCTTTACTGATGGAAGTCAATCGAGAACTGAAAACAACAGAGGCTCACTAGCGCCTTTTATACAGGACTGGTCACTGCCGGTACTGCAGTCTGAGACCAGTTATTCTCTTAAAGGTACATACACAACACATCCCCCTTGCAATAAGGGCCAACATTCCATTTGCCTTCCTAATTAATTTCTGTACCTGCATGCTAACTTTTTGTGTTTCATATACGAGGACCCCCAGATCCCTCTGTACCACAGCATTTTGTAGTCTCTCTCCATTTAAATAATAATTTGCTATTTTATTCTTCCTACCAAAGTGGATAATCTCACATTTTCCCACATTATCCTCCATGCATCTACTGCTCTTGTCCTTCTAGGTGGTAGAGGTCGTGGGTTTGGGAGGTGCTGTCGAAGAAGACTTGGCGATTTGCAGCAGTGCATCTTGTAGATGGTGCACACTGCAGCCACGGTGCACCGGTGGTGGAAAGAGTGAATGTTTAAGGTGGTGGATGGGGTGTCAATCAAGCGGGCTGCTTTGTTCTGGATGGTGTCGAGCTTCTTGAGTGTTGTTGGAGCTACACTCATCCAGGGAAGTGGAGAGTATTCTCGTAGATGGTGTTAAGGCTTTGGGAATCAGGACATGAGTCACTCACCACAGAATACCCAGCCTCTGACCTGTTCTTGTAGTCACAGATTTATGTGACTGGTCCAGTTGAGTTTCTGGTCAATAGGAGCCCCCAGAATGTTGATGGTAGGGGATTTGGCAATGGTAATCCCGTTGAATGTCAAGGGGAGGTGGCTAGACTCTCTCTTGTTGGAGATGGTCATTGCCTGGTACTTGTGTGACGCAAATGTTACAGCCACTTATCAGCCCAAGCCTAAATGTTGCACAGGTCTTGCTGTATGCGGGCACGTACTGCTTCATTATCTGAGGAGTTGTGAATGGAACTGAACACTGTGCAATCGTCAGCGAACATCCCCATTTCTGACCTTATGATGGAGGGAAGGTCATTGATGAAGCAGCTGAAGATGGTTTGGCCTAGGACACTGCCCTAAGGAACTCCTACAGCGATGTCCTGGGGCTGTGATGATTGACCTCCAACCACCACAACCGTCTTCCTTTGTGCTAGGTAAGACTCCAGCCAGTGGAGAGTTTCACCCCGATTCCCATTGACTTCAGTTTTACTCGGGCTCCTGGATGCCACACTCGGTCAAATGCTGCCTTGATGTCAAGGGCAGTCACTCTCGCCTCATCTCTGGAATCCAGCTCTTTTGTCCATGTTTGGACCAAGGCTGTAATGAGGTCGGGAGCCGAGTGGTCCTGGCGGAACCCAAACTGTGCATTGGTGAGCAAGTTATTCGTGAGTAAGTGCTGCTTAATGGCACTGTCGACGACACCTTCCTTCACTTTGCTGATGATTGAGAGTAGGCTGATGGGGCAGTAATTGGCCGGATTGGATTTGTTCTGCTTTTTGTGGACAGGACATACCTGGTCAATTTTTCCAATTTGTCGGGTAGATGCCAGTGTTGTAACTGTACAGGATCAGCTTGGCTAGTTCTGGAGCACAAGTCTTCAGCACGATAGCCAGGATGTTGCCGGGGCCCACAGCCTTTACTGTATCCAGTGTGCTCAGCCGTTTCTTGATATCACGTGGAGTGAATCGAATTGGCTCAAGACTGGCTTCTGTGATGGTGGGGACCTCAGGAGGAGGCCGATATGGATCATCCACTTGGCACTTCTGGCTGAAGATGGTTGCAAAGGAATGTTTAAGGTGGTGGATGGAGTACCAATCAAGCGGGCTGCTTTGTCCAGGATAGTGTCGCGCTTCTTCAGTGTTGTTGGAGCTGCACTCATCCAGGCATGTGGAGAGTATTCCATCACACTCCTGACTTGTAGATGGTGGAAAGGCTTTGGGGAGTCAGGAGGTGAGTCACTTGCCACAGAATGCCCAGCCTCTGACCTGCTCTTTTAGCCACAGTATTTATGTGGCTGGTCCAGTTAAATTTCTGGTCAATGGTGACCCCCAGGATGTTGATGCTGGGGGATTCTGTGATGGTGATGCCGTTGAAGGTCAAGGGGCGGTGGTTAGACTCTTGCTTGTTGGAGATAGTCACTGCCTGGCACTTGTGTGGCGCGAATGCTACTTGCCACTTATCAGCCCAAGCCTGATTGTCACCCAGGTCTTGCTGCATGCTGGCATAGAATGCTTCATTATCTGAGGAGTTGCGAATGGCACTGACCACTGTGCAGTCATCAGCGAATAGCCCCACTTCTGACCTTAAGATGGAGGGAAGGTCATTGATGAAGCAGCTGAAGATGGTTGGGCCAGTGACACTGCCCTGAGGAACTCCTGCAGCGATGTCCTGGGGGATTATTTTCTGTATCTGACCATGACATTTTAACGATCTTTGTATATGGACCTCTAAGACTCTTCGGACCTCCGATGTTTCCAGCTTTTCACCATCTAGAAAGTACTCTGATTTATCCTCTTTAGGTCCAAAGTGGATGACCTCTTACTTGCCTATATTGAAATCCATTTGCCACAGTTTTTCCCATTCACTTAGTCTATTAATATCTCTTTGTAATTTCATGCTTCCATCTACACTGCTTACAATGCCGCCTATCTTTGTGTCATCGACAAACTTGGATATGTGGCTCTCTATTCCATCATCTAAGTTGTTAATAAATAGTTGAGGCCAACGTTCCCTTTAAGCTGCGTGGCTGCGCAGCGCTCTGCAGTTCCCGCGCAGCCGGCTCACTGGCTTTTAAAAAGGAAAAACCGCGCATGCTCAGTATTTTAAATGGGCCGTACAGCCCCTTAAAGGGGCCGGGCACCCCTAAAAAATTAAAGGGAACATTGGTTTAGGCCACTAGTCACACCCTGCTAATTACAGTACCTGCCCTTTCTTCTTCTCTTCTTCTTAGGCAGTCCCTCGGATGACTTGCTTCCACATTAAAAACGAATTCTCAGGTGACTGATGAGTCCAATGCGGGACCTACAGTCTCAGTCACAGGTGGGGCAGATGGTGGTTGAAGGGGCGGGTGGTCGGGGTGCTTGGGTTGACGTGCGCTCCTTCCGCTGTTTGCGCTTGGCTTCCGCTTGCTCCCGGTGAAGAGACTCGAGGTGTTCGGCACCTTCCTGGATGCTTCTCCTCCACTTTGAGCGGTCTTGGGCCAGGGATTCCCAGGTGTCGGTGGGGATGTTGCACTTTTTCAAGGAGGCTTTGAGGGTGTCCTTGAAGTGTTTCCTCTGCCCACCTGGGGCTCTCTTGCCATGTCGGAGTTCCGAGTAGAGCGATTGTTTTGGGAGTCTCGTATTGGGCATGCTGACGATGTGGCCCATCCATCGGAGCTGATCAAGCATAGTCAGAGCTTCGATGCTGGGGATGTTGGCCTGAGCGAGAGCGCTGACGTTGGTGAGCCTATGATTGATATGCCTATCAATTAGTCCAATAAAAGGCGACGAGTTAAGAACGTAACTGAAGGTTTTTATTGGCTAAATAACAGAGCCCACCCTCGTGGGTGATCCGATCCAACAGGGAGGAATACTAGCCAGTCAGCTACCTTTATACCTGGGCAGGTAATGGGCGGAGTCGGAGGTGGTCAGCCCAGGTATAACAGTGCGACAAGAGGCGACCTCGTGTAGTGATGTGACAGTGAGAACAGTGAGAACAATATACAGTGATAACTATAACAGTGGTTTACCACATTCACCCCTTGTTTAGATTAGAGTCCGGCGGGGTGAAGTGTATTACCAGCTCTGGTATGTCAGTCTGTCCGGAGGCTTCGTTAGCCTCTCCGATCGTCGCAGCGGCGGTGTTACATTATCCGGTGTTAAAGCTGGTGTCTGCGTAGTCGGCAAAGGCTCGTGGGGTTCCGGCATGCCGTCTACCTCGGCTGGACTCGGGGGGTTGGGAGGGGGGGGTGAGGGTGCGAGGTCTCGTAAGGAGACAGTGTCCTCCCGTCCGTCTGGGTAAGCCACATAGGCGTACTGGGGGTTGGCGTGCAGGAGGTTCACCTTCTCGACCAGGGGGTCCGTTTTATGGGCCCTCACGTGCTTTCGCAGCAAGACGGGTCCCGGAGAGGTCAGCCAGGTTGGTAGGGTGGTTCCCGTAGTCGACTTCCTGGGGAAGACAAACATTCGGGCATGGGGGGTGGTGTTAATGGCAGTGCAAAGTAGTGACCGGATGGAGTGCAGCGCAATCGGGAGGACCTCTTGCCAGCGGGAGGTTGGGAGGCCCTTAGACTTTAAGGCTAAGAGGGTGGCCTTCCATACCGTCGCGTTCTCTCTTTCCACCTGGCCGTTCCCTCGGGGGTTGTAGCTGGTGGTCCTGCTTGCTGCAATACCCCTCTCCAATAGGAACTGACGGAGTTCCTCGCTCATGAAGGAGGCGCCCCGGTCACTATGTATATAGTTCGGGAACCCGAACAAGGCGAAGAGTTTGTTCAGGCATTTAATGACCGTGTTACTGGTCATGTCTGGGCAGGGGAAGGCAAAGGGGAAACGGGAGTACTCATCAACGATGTTGAGGAAGTACACATTACGGTCGGATGACGGTAGGGGCCCCTTGAAGTCGATGCTCAGACGCTCGAAGGGGCGGGTGGCCTTGATCAGGCTTGCTCTGTCCGGCTTATAGAAGTGCGGTTTGCACTCAGCACAGATCTGGCAGTTCCTGGTCATGGTCCTGACCTCCTCGATGGAGTATGGCAGGTTGCGGGCCTTAATGAAATGGTAGAGTCTGGTGACTCCGGGGTGGCAGAGGTCATTGTGGAGGGTCTGAAGTCTATCACTTTGCGCGCTGGCGCATGTAATGCGTGAAAGAGCATCAGGGGGGTCGTTCAGTTTACCGGGCCGGTACAAGATCTCATAATCATAGGTGGAAAGCTCGATTCTCCACCTCAAGATTTTGTCGTTCTTGATCTTGCCCCTCAGCTTGTTATTAAACATGAAGGCAACCGAGCGTTGGTCGGTGAGGAGGGTAAATCGTTTGCCTGCCAAGTAGTGCCTCCAGCGCCGTACTGCCTCCACAATTGCCTGGGCTTCCTTCTCGACCGACGAGTGTCGGGTCTCGGGGCCCTGTAGGGTCCTTGAGAAGAAGGCTACCGGCCTACCCTCCTGGTTAAGGGTAGCGGCTAGGGCGAAGTCGGATGCATCGCTCTCCACTTGGAAGGGGATTGACTCATCCACTGCGTGCATTGTGGCCTTGGCTATGTCTCCCTTAATGAGGGAGAAGGCCGCGCACGCCTCTTCCGTGAGGGGGAAGGATGTGGTTTTCAGGAGGGGTCTGGCTTTGTCCGCATAATTGGGTACCCATTGGGCATAGTAGGCGAAAAGCCCCAGGGTTCTCCTAAGTGCTTTTGGACAGTGGGGGAGGGGTAGCTCCATGAGGGGGCGCATTCTTTCGGGGTCGGGGCCGATGACTCCGTTCTCTACTACACAGCCAAGGATGGCAAGGCGCGCTGTGTTAAACACGCATTTCTCCTTATTGTAGGTGAGGTTCAGCCGTTGGGCCGTACGGAGGAATTTCTCCAGATTCACGTCGTGGTCCTGCCGGTCGCGGCCGCAGATGGTGACGTTATCTAGGTAGGGGAATGTGGCCTGCAGTCCGTTCTGGTCAACCATCCGGTCCATCTCCCTTTGGAAGACCGAGACCCCGTTGGTGACACCGAAGGGGACCCTAAGGAAGTGGTATAGGCGCCCATTCGCCTCGAAGGCGGTGTACTGGCGGTCCTCGGGGTGGATAGGGAGTTGGTGGTAGGCCGACTTAAGGTCGATGGTCGAGAATACGCGGTATTGTGCAATCTGATTGACCATGTCAGATATGCGGGGAAGGGGGTATGCGTCCAGCTGGGTGTATCTGTTTATGGTCTGGCTGTAGTCGATGACCAGGCGATTTTTATCGCCGGTCTTAACGACCACGACCTGGGCACGCCAGGGGCTGTTGCTCCCCTCGATGATGCCCTCCTTCAGGAGACGCTGCACCTCAGAGCTAATGAAAGCTCTGTCCCCAGCGCTGTACCGCCTGCTCTTGGTAGCGACGGGTTTGCAGTCGGGGGTGAGGTTAGCGAACAGGGAAGGTGGCGGCACCTTGAGGGTGGATAGGCTGCAGGTGTTACGCGGTGGGCGGTTTAACCTTCGCTGGTTGTCGACTGTGAGTGGGGGGAGGGGTCCACCGTATGCTAGGGTTACACTTTGGAGGTGGGATTGGAAGTCCAGCCCTAGTAGGACGGCAGCGCAGAGCTGGGGGAGGACGAGGAGTTTAAAGTTTTTATACTCTGTACCCTTAACCGACAAGGTCACAGCACAGTAGCCGCTAATGTCCGTGGCGTGGGACCTCGATGCCATCGAGATTCGGTTGCGCGTTGGCAGGACAGGGAGGGAGTAGTGGCTCACCGTGTCTGGGTGGATGAAGCTCTCCGTGCTTCCGCTGTCGAACAGGCAGGTCGTGGCGTGGCCGTTTACTTTGATGTCCATCATCGACTTGGACAGGTGGTGTGGGCGGGCTTGATCCAGAGTGACGGAGGCTAGCGTGTAGGTAAGCGAGTCGTTGTCGTCTGCGGGCGAGGCGGTCGTCGGGTCCGGGGGCCCGGTGGCAGTCGGGCGTGGTGTGTAAAATGGCGTCTCCCACGAGGTAGGACAAAATGGCGGAGAAGATGGCTGCCCCCATAACTCACATGAGGCACTATTGGGGTCGGTTGCCTTGATCAAAGATGGCCGCCCCCATGACTCACGTGTGGGGATACTGGCCTCAGTTGCCGTGAAAGAAGATGGCCGCCCCCACAGTTCGCATGAGGCACTGCTGGCCTCTGAAGATCCGCTCCTGCAGGCCTTAGAGAAATGGCCTTTCTTCCTGCAGGTTGTGCAGGTAGAGTTCCTGGCTGGGCAGCGCGACCTCGGGTGCTTCTCCTGGCCGCAAAAGAAGCAGCCGGCGGCCCGATCGCGGGTGCCCGATGTCGGAGCCGGTACCGGGGGTGGCGGGCCCGGTCGGGTCCGGGACGCCGACGCTGAGGTAGGTCCCGGGGGCGGCGCTGCGAAGGGTATTGCGGTAGGGGTCGGGCCCGAGTCCCAGGGTCGCGAGCAGTACCTGGAAAACGCCTCCTGGTCCTGATGGGCCACCTCCAGGGAGAGAGCGAGGGCTTCAGCTTTGTCCAGGTCGAGGTCTTTAGCTTCAAGCAGTCTTTGCCGTGAGTAGTCGGACCGTAGGCCTTTCACAAAGGCATCGCGGATATTATCTTCCGTATTTTCAACAGCCGTCACCGCTTTAAAGTCACAGTTCCTGCCGAGTGCTCTTAGCGCCCGTAAAAATTCAGCTACAGACTCTCCTGGCTGTTGCGGGCGGGATCTTAGGAGGTGCCTGGTGTACATGTAATTTACCGGGCTGCGGTACTGCTGTTTCAGTAGGTTGATAGCGGCCTCGTACGTAGTCGTGTCCTGTATGAGTGCGTATACTCTCGGGCTCGCTTGGGCGTTCAGAAGTCTTAGTTTGGATCTCTGCGGGGCGCCGGATTCTTCCAGGTAGGATTCGAAGCAGTCCAGCCAGTGTTTGAAGTTGAGGGCTGCGTTTGGTGCCTGTGGGTTTAGATCCAGGTATGGTGGTTTCAAGGCTTGCAGCCAAGCCGGCTGGTGTGGCCCGTTGTCTGGAGGCTGCTGTTGCTGTGCTGCTGGGTGAGCTCCTTGCTGTTGCTGTTCATTATCAGACATCTTTAAAATTTAGCCAATAAAATTGATATGCCTATCAATTAGTCCAATAAAAGGCGACGAGTTAAGAACGTAACTGAAGGTTTTTATTGGCTAAATAACAGAGCCCACCCTCGTGGGTGATCCGATCCAACAGGGAGGAATACTAGCCAGTCAGCTACCTTTATACCTGGGCAGGTAATGGGCGGAGTCGGAGGTGGTCAGCCCAGGTATAACAGTGCGACAAGAGGCGACCTCGTGTAGTGATGTGACAGTGAGAACAGTGAGAACAATATACAGTGATAACTATAACAGTGGTTTACCACAATGCTGTCAATGGATTTGCAGGATCTTGCCCATTATCCCTACTCTCTGTCCCCTGCCACTCAGCCAATTTTCTCACCAGGTTTTCAATTGGCTTCAATTCCATGAGCTTCAACTTTAACTAAAGTCTCTTGTGAGGGCCTTTATCAAATGCCTTCTGGAATTATATATAAATAACATCCATAGACATTCCCCTCTCCACTAATTTAGGCACCTCCTCAAAAAATTCAATCAGGTTCGTGAGGCATGACCTACCGTTTACAAATCCATGCTGGCTCTCTCTGATCAGCTGGAAATTTTCAAGGTGTTCGGCCACTTTATCCTTAACTATAGACTGTAGTAATTTCATGACAGCAGATGTTTGGCTAACTGGAAGACCCCTTCTCAAAGCACTGAAATTGTCTCTCTTCCAGTTGGATATTTTCGCCTTTGATTTTTCATTGTCCCTTTCCCATAAAAACGAATTAAAAAAAACTACTTTAAACTTAATTATATTATGATCACTATTACCCAGATGTTCTCTCACTGAAACACACTCCACTTGCCTGACTTCATTCCCTAGAACTAGATCCAACACTGCATCCTTCCTGGTTGGGCTAGAAACATAGTGGGTTCGAGTTTCCACTTTGGGTGCAATCGGCGATCTGTGCGAAAATTGTGCCCAATGTTGCGGCCATTTTGAGAAGTGTTTCTTTTTCTCGAGTTTCTGCTGAAGCTCATTTGCATATCACCGAACGGAAGTCTGTCACGAACCAGCGCAATTGGGCAGCGTTTAAAAAAAAATACTTAAAAGAATATTGCTCGATATATTTAAGAGTGGTAACTTGGTGCAGTTTGATTAATACAGCCGAAAATGGGTTTATCACGAAAAATAAGAATTTTTAATCAGAGTGTCAATCTAATAAAACCTGTGAGTGATCCTGATTTTAAATGACTGTTTTTAACATGACTGTATAAAAACTATACAGAACCATTTGCTAGTTATATTGTAGTACAGTCGTCAATTTCTTAGTAAATTAAAAAGAAATTACAATCAAAAAGCTTTTAAAATATACCTGTTAGTGTTCTTGTGCCCAAAAGAACCAATTTAATTTTTGGAGCTTCCTCGAAGGCTTGCAAACGAGCGGAATTGGAAGAAACTCCCGATGGTGATTAATTCGATCCGGGGGGCTTGGCCAGGTTTGTGGGCGGGGCCAGCTCCTAGCACAATATTTTTGAAACTAGCGCAACATATCGCGGAAACTCAATTGGTGCTGAGCGTAATTTGCGCTTAAAGTTCCGCCATCTTTCGTGCGGGTTATGGCGATTTCGGACGAATTGCGCCAGAAAAAACCAGTGCAACCGAACGGAAACTCTACCCCTTCCTTTTGGTTCTTATCTCTCCCTACTGCTGGAAACAGTGAGATTTGCTTTATTGTGCCTCCATCTCTGAGCAACAACCGTCTCAGAATTCCCACATCACTGCTCCTAGCAGGAGTGAATAGGGGTGAAATTCTGCACCCTTGTTATTTGTTTGGTTTAATTTCTATGCTTGGGGTAGTTTTTGCATGAATTTCTGCGATTGGCATAATCCCAATTAATATCAAGGTAAACCTGCCAATGACAGTAAAATGCTGCACAGCCCTAAGTAACGTAATTCAGTAAATTAAATGTAACTAAAAAGCAATCTGAGGGAGATACGGGACTGGATTTTCATTCAGAAGTCGGGTTGGAGGCGGGACTACAACTTTCGGGGTTGTAGTCCTGCCTCCATCGAGATGCGGCCAACCCACGCCATTTTAACTTGATTGACCTTGTTGAGCCCGCCCAGAGGGCTCAGCAGGCCAATTAAGGGCCACCTGGCAACAGGTGACGTCACAGACTGAAATGTAATCTGTCAAGAGGTTTTGACAGATGAAATATCAGCGTTTCACAGCTGTTTGAAGCTGTCAAACACTGACAGTCTTACTTCTAACATAAGAGTTCTCCACAGACTCAGTAAGAAATCTCTCCTGCACAGAAAGCTGCAGGCTGTCACTTTTGACAGATCGCAGCCATTCTGCTTTCTGTGCCGGTGAGATGAGGGACTCCCCGAAGCTGAAGGAAGGAAGGCTGAAAAGGTAAGAAAAGGTATGTTAAACTTATTCAATCACTTTAGACACACCAAACACACTTACCTTTGCACTCATGCACACATCACTCACCTGAACACTGACATCTCGACCCCTCTAAGCCCTTCAACCCGACGGCCCAACTCCTCCAACTTGGCATGGTTTAGAGCCGTCGGGATTCCCACAGTTCAAGCTTAAAAATAGGGATTAGGCTAAAAACTGCCTGTTAACTACTTGTTAACAAGCAGTTAATTGGCACTAATCCCTCCCGCCTCGGGTAGGCGGGTCCCGGTGCGGGGCGGGTACCCGCCTCCTTTGAAATTGGCATGGAAGCGGGTTGGGGGCGGGATGGGGCCAGGACCCCCGATTTCGGGATTTTTAACCCCCCGCACGCCTCCAAACCCGACTCCACGGCCCAATGAAAATCGAGCCCACAGAATCTGTAAGGGTTTCCCTGTATCTTCTCAATCTATTTTCCCTTTCTGCATCATTCCTCCGTTTCGTTCATGAACGGTCTCTGTCTCCATCTATTAGCTCTCCAGGTTGGCGTGGCTGCAACTTTCCTTCCTTTTGCCCCTAACTCTGTTTCTCTGTGTTTTTTGATCTCCCCATTCTCGGTCTCTGTACCAGCTGCAGATGGCGTTCTCTTTTTCCCTGAGCCACCTTTTCACTGAGACATCTCCGCAGTGTCCCCCTGCTACCCGTAGGTGTCACTCTCATCCCAGGGTTGGCCGCTTTCACTGTTCCGACTCCCAAGTCAGTGAGTGCGTCCTCGGGCAGTCTCTGTGTGAAGCAGACTGCTTTTAGTTGTCTTTTATGTACCTCTACATCGCCATAGCTCCCCGATCCTGTGTGAACAACAGGATGATGCTTCAAATTGGGTGCCACCACAGTGAACTGCCACCACAGGACCGGGTCAGCCCTCACAGATGCAGGCAGTGGGAGCAATGAAATGGGCTGTGTGCAGCCTGAAAGGATGGTGGTTTCTGTTGGTGTAAATTAACTGGGAATAATGACTAGCTATTAAAAAGACAGTATTTATCTGTTACTTGGCAAAAAAAAAGCACTGCAATTGCAGTGTTTCCATTTTTTAGGCTGCTTTGGTTCTTGACAGTAAACAGGAAAAGTGCACAATATAAAAACCCAGGCCAACTGGGGAAGAAAAGTCTGGTAAATTCCTCTTCGACCCCCTTAGGCGATCAAAACTAGTCCAGGAGACCACCCTGGCCTGAGTAATCTTATACAGTACCTACTGTGTTTGATAAAGTACCACAGAATAGACTTGTTAGCAAAATTGAAGCCCACGGGATTAAAGGGGTAGTGGCAGCGTGGATACAAAATTGGCTAAGAGACAGAAAGCAGAGAATAGTGGTGAACGGTTGTTTTTCAGACTGGAGGGAGGTATACAGTGGTGTTCCGCAGGGGTCGGTATTGGGACCACTGCTCTTTTTGATGTATATTAATGACCTAGACTTGGATATACAGGGCATCTTTTCAAAGTTTGCAGATGACACAAAGCTCGGAAATGTAGTAAACAGTGAGGAGGATAGTAACAGACTTCAGAAGGACACAGACAGACTGGTGAAATGGGCAGACACATGGCAGATGAAATTTAATGCAGTGAAGTGCAAAGTGCTTCATTTTGGTATGAAGAATGAGGAGAGGCAGTATAAACTAAATGGTGCAATTTTAAAGGGGGTGCAGGAACAGAGAGACCTGGGGATGTACGTACACAAATCTTTGAGAAGGCTGTTAGGAAGGCATACAGGATTCTTGGCTTTATAAATAAGAGGAATAGAGTACAAAAACAAAGAGGTTATGCTAAACCTTTATAAAACACTGGTTAGACCCCAGCTGGACAATGTCCAAATCTTAGTGCCACACTTTAGGAAGGATGTCAAGGCCTCAGTGAGGGTGCAGAGGAGATTTATTAGAATGGTACCAGGGATGAAAGACTTCAGTTATGTGGAGAGATAAGAGAAACTAGAAGTATTCTCCTTAGAGCAGCGTAGATTAAGGGGAGATTTATTGAGGTGTTCAAAATGATGTCAGGCTTACCGGTCTATAATTCCCCATTTTCTCTCTACCACCCTTTTTAAATAGTGGGGTAACATTAGCTACCCTCCAATCCGTGGGAACTGTTCCAGAGTCTATAGAATTTTGGAAGATCACCAACAATGCATCTACTATTTCTAGGGCCACTTCCTTAAGTACCCTGGGATGTAGAGTATCAGGCCCTGGGGATTTATCGGTCTTCAATCCCGTCAATTTCCCTAACACCATTTCCCTACAAATACTGATTTCATTCAGTTCCTCCCTCTCATTAGACCCTATGTTCCCTGACATCTCTGGGAGGTTATTTGTGTCCTCCTTTGTGAAGACAGAACCAAAGTATGTATTTAATTGGTCTGCCATTTCTTTGTTCCCCATTATAAATTCCCCTATGTCTGACTGCAAGGGACCCACGCTTGACTTCACCAATCTCTTTCTCTTCACATATCTATAGAAGCTTTTACAGTCAGTTTTTATGTTCCCTGAAAGCTTACTCTCATACTCTATTTCCCCCCTCTTAATTAATCCCTTTGTCCTCCTTTGCTGAATGCTAAACTGCTCCCAATCCTCAGGTTTGCTGCTTTTTCTGGCCAATTTATATGTCCTCTCCTTAGATCTTATGCTATCCCTATTTTCCTTTATTAGCCACGGTTAGACCACCTTTTTTGAATTATTTTTATGCCAGACAGGGATGAACAAATTCTGTAGTTCATCCATGCAATCTTTAAATGTTTGCCATTGCCTATCCACCGTCAACCCTTTAGTAACATTCCCCAATCCATCCTAGCCAACTCGCGCCTCATACCATCATAGTTTCCTTTATTTAAATTCAGGACACTAGTCTCTGAGTCAATTACTTCACTCTCCATCTTAATGAAGAATTCTTCCATATTATGATCGCTCCTCCCAAGGGGCCTCACACAACAAGATTGCTAATGAATCCTTTCTCATTACATAATACCTGGTCTAAGATGGCCTGATCTCTAGTTGGTTCCTCGACATATTGGTCCAGGAAACCATCCCGTATACACTCCAGGAATTCCTCTCCACAGTATTGTTACTAATTTGGTTAGCCCAATCTATATGTAGAATAAAGTTGCTGATGATGCAAATACTTTCTCCAAAAACATTTGCCAGCTTTTCCAATTATCTTTGCTACTTCTTGGCTCAGCATTGAGGCAGGTTGAGGTAAGTCCGAGGCCCTTCTTGTTTGTGTTTGATTTACAACAGCTGTAAAGCTGAAATAAATACAGATTTACAAGTGCAGTGAAAAAAGAGGTTACTGTAAAATTGAAAAAGTGAACCATGCTCAGCTTTTATAGACCGCTCTTTTAAATAGTAATTGCATGATGTAAAACAGTGTGATGTCGAGAATAAAATTGTTACATAAAAGGATAAAGTGCCTGTAATTTACATGTCTTTATTGTACGGATAAACATAGGATTTAAGGTGCATAAGATGCAACATTTTAAAATATGGCAAATTCTTTTACTATGCATAAACACAGAATAGAAACATAGAAAAATAGGAGCAGGAGTAGGCCATTCAGCCCTTCGAGCCTGCTCCGTCATTCAATATGATCATGGCTGATCCTCTATCTCAATACCATATTCCCGCTCTCTCTCCATACCCCTTGATGCCTTTTGTGTCTAGAAATTTATCTATCTCCTTATTAAATATATTCAGTGGCTTGGCCTCCACAGCCTTCAGTGGTAGATAATTCCACAGGTTCACCACCCTCTGAGTGAAGAAATTTCTCCTCATCTCAGTCCTAAATGTCCTACTCCATATCCTGAGACTGTGACCCCTCGTTCTAGACCCCCCAGCCAGGGAAAACATCCTCACTGCATCCAGTCTGTCTAGCCCTGTCAGAATTTTATCCGTTTCAATGAGATCCCCTCTCATTCTTCTAAACTCTAGTGAATACAGTTGTCCCAATCTCTCCTCATACGACAGTCCTGCCATCCCAGGAATCAGTCTGGTGAACCTTCGCTGCACTCCCTCTATGGCAAGTTTATCCTTTCTTAGGTAAGGAGACCAAAACTGCACACAGTACTCCAGGTGTGGTCTCACCAAGGCCCTGTATAACTGTAGTAAGACATCCTTGCTCCTGTATTCAAAGCCTCTTGCAATGAAGGCCAACATACCATTTGCCTTCCTAACTGCTTGCTGCACCTGCATGTTTGCTTTCATTGACTGGTGTACAAGGACACCCAGGTCCATCTGTACATCAACATTTCCCAATCTATCACCATTTAAATAATACTCTGCCTTTCTGTTTTTCCTACCGAAGTGGATAACTTCACATTTATCCATGTTATACTGCATCTGCCATGTATTTGCCCACGCCCTCCTGTATGCTTCAGAGACATGGACCATATACAGCAGGCACCTCAAAGCACTGGAAAGGTACCACCAACCCTGCCTCCACAAGGTCCTGCAAATCCATTGGCAGGATAGGCGCACCAACGTCAGTGTTCTCGCTCAGGCCTACAGCCCCAGCATCGAAGCTTTGACCACGCTCGATCAGCTCCGATGGCATCCAAGATAGTTTTCTAGAGGAGTATGTTCTAGAACAAATAAGACAGCAGGCCATACTAGATTTAGTAATAAGTAATGAGCCAGAGTTAGTTAATAATCTAACAGTAAGGGAACATTTATCTAACAGTGATCATAATATGATCGAATTCAATATCAGGTTTGAAAAAGAGAAACATAACACAGTTACTGAGGCCAGAATTTTCCGGGGCGGTAGCAGGCACGATCGGTGGTGGGTCGGGTGGGAAAGTTGTTAATTTTGACAGCGGGTCGGGAACCCGCTTTCATCTCATTCCCACGCGCCTTTCCCCCCAGGCGCGCCTGTCATTGCGGAGCCGATCCGACCGGCAGCGGCGGACAACCCAATTGCGATGAGGTAGTTTACAGGTACTTAAAAGCCTTTTTCCCCCTACATTTTAAATTTACCTGCATGGCCACGAGATTCATGCTGCTCGGGAAGCTCGTCTGTCAACCTGAGGCGGGAGTTCAGTGGCCATTGCTCCAGCTGATTACTTGACAGCATGAAATGTACATTGAAAGCTCCCACCTGACAGATGATCACTTTCCTCAGGCAGATGCTGTTGCTCACACCATTTCCAGCACAGATTCTGCAGGCTGCAAGTCTTTCCAGCAAAGTCTCCATCCAGTCTCACCTCATTACCTCTCTCACCACATCTGTACTTCACCTGCCATCTATTCCAGCAACATGGGTGCCATTTATATTGTCTCACCTTAGTCCTCAGAATCGGACCACGATGAGCCCCATCACCAGCAGCACCAGGCACACCAGCAGCACCAACAACAACACCAACCTCCTCCGCAATCACCTGCTGCTGCACAGGACAGAGGGCATCAGCACCTGACCACATTGCTGCCCGGGAGGCCAGGGATGGCCTCACCATGGCCAGATTTAGTTTACGCTATACACCCTGGCTGCCACATGATGCGCCAGGTTGGCAACACCCCACACCAACACCATAAAGCATCCCTACAATGACCAAGCCATTCCCTTCACACTCATCGCCATTGCGGGGGGTACCGTTATGTCTCACCATTCACTGCAACTCACTAAGCCACTTCCAAAGGTGCACACAAATCTGTCCAAGACCGGAAAGTGTTGAAAATAAAGATTTTTATGTTTGACACCACATTAACAGAAACTTTACATAAACATTGGATAAAACACCCAAGTGGCTACTCTTGTGTGTTGTTAGTTGGTATGATTGTACTAGGATGAGGGTGAGTGCAACGGGTGGCTAGTGAGATGGGGATGTGATAATGTAGATAGAGAGGGATGGGTGGAGGTGCAAGGTATGTTGGTGTGAGTAAGGATGTGCAAGAGTAGGGTAAGGAAGGCAGAGTGATGGGGATGTGATGAGAGGCACAGCAGGATGTAGTTGAGTGTGGCTTTGCACTAACATTTCCTGATCTAATGAGATCACTGAGACGTTTGCAGCACTGCACCCAGGTCCTTCTGAACACATCCCTGCTTGTGTCCTCCTCTGAAATGTGCAACCAGGTTGTCTTGATCTCCTGGGGAGGTCTCTTCCGCCCATGGGAAGGGAAGATGATCTCCCTGCGTGCTCTGACTCCCTCCATAAGCATATGGAGGGAGTCATGGGAGAACCTGGGTGCAGCCCTGCACCTCTGTGCAGTCATTGTCAGTGTTTGCAGCACTTCAATGCTATAGTGCACTGACAGCACTATGTTAGATTAAACTTCAAATGTAATGTGGCCATTGTTGTGTATGTACCTTTAAGAGAAGAACTGATTTTATACTGCAGTACCGGCAGTGACCACACCTGTATAAAAAGCTCTAGCAGGCTTCTGTACTTCAGTCTGACGTTTACCCTCTGTTCAGTAAATACCTGTTTTATTGTTCTCCTGCAACCCGTGTATTATTGATACTCGGACACTACACTGGCGACGGGCAGGTTCGAACTCACCTGCAGTACTGCATCACCTCACGGGGATCTTTCCCTGAGAAGAAGCTTCTTGGAGGTCGAAGTCAGGTCAACGGGCGTCGACCGCGGGCAACCGCCCAAGGATCCATCGGTGTTCGGACAATTGCGGGAGAGGCTGTGGAGAGCTGGGCTTGGCTCCCCAGTCAAGGTGTTCCAGCAAATCGTGCTGGTAGCAGGTAGTGCGCTGACCCTTCTGGACTGCGGCGGGCTCGAGCTCGATTGAGCGGCTCTGCAAAGGGGCCGCGCAGCGTTGTCGGGAGGAAAGAGAGAGAGAGAGGGTGGAGCACACAGGGCGCGGTCGGTGCTCAAGAACCGGGCAGCGTAGAGAAAATAAAATGAGGGGAAGGAAAAGTGAGACGCGCCGAAGCCGCGGGTCGCCGCCATTACCCTGTAGAATGCTAGGAGCAGCGTGGCAGCAAGGGGAAGAAGGAAAAGTGCGGGAGGCGCCATTTTATTCCATTGGGGAAGAAGGAAAAGCGCGGGAGGTGCCATTTTATTCCATTGGGGAAGACGAAAAAGCGCGGGAGGCGCCATTTTAAATCACCCAAGATGCCGAAGAGTGGCAGTATCACTGCTTTCGACAACGAGGTAGAAGACTGGACCACGTATGTGGAAAGAATTGAAGTGTACTGCAATGCCAATGAGGTGGCCAATGGAAAGAAGGCGTCGGTATTATTAAATTTGATGGGCGCGAGAACGTACGGCCTATTGCGGAATTTAATTAACCCAGCTAAACCAATGGAGAAAAGTTTTGGAGAGAATGTTAATATCTTACAGGAACACCTAAACCCTACACCGCTGCTGATAGCAGAAAGATTCAAGTTCCATAAAAGAAACCAGCACAAAGATGAGAACAATGATGACTATCTTACGGAACTACGCAAGTTATCAAAGCACTGCCAGTTCGGAGCAGGACTGGCAGACACCTTACGGGATAAGTTTGTCTGCGGGCTCCAGAGTGAAGGAACCCAGAAACGACTACTTTCGGAAAAGGACCTGACGCTAGAACAGGCTTTCAGCGTGGCAGTATCCTACGAAGCAGCAGCACGGGGAGCTGCGGAAATACAACAGAAACCACAAGAATACAGCGCTAACGAAATGGCGTATGGAGCAGAAAAGTGCTATCGCTGCGGCAGAACAACCCATGATCAGAAGGACTGCTGGTTTAAGGACAAAGTATGCAGGCAATGCGGGAAAATGGGACATATAGCAAGAGTCTGCAGGTCGGGAAAGAAAACCAACACTACAAGAACTACTAAGGAAAAGTACAAGAAAGTAAAAAAAAATGACAGACAGTAGTTCGGAAGATCAGGAGAGTGATAATGACTCCGGGAGCAGGAGACTAAGTTGTCTAAAGTTACACAATGTGATCGCAAAGGAGGATCACCGAACCATTTGGGTCACCCTCATGATAGCAGGGTCCCAAGTAAAAATGGAATTGGATACAGGATCAGCCCTAACTGACATGAATCGACGAGACTATGAGTGGCTATTCTCACACATACCCTTGAAGGACACGTCCATTGTATTGAAGGCATACACGGGGCAAAAAGTCTACCCCAGAGGAAAAATAAGGGTGCCAGTTAAATACAACGGCAAGGAAACACAGAAACTGTATCTATATATACTACAAGATGGAGGGCCACTATTATTGAGACGTGAATGGATCCGAAAAATACAATTGGATTGGCATTCCATTCAGGCGCTAACTGTGACTGACAAAAAGGATGATGACGTCACACCTGGTCGACTGTCAAAAATTCTAACTGACGCGAAAGAGGTGTGCCAACATGGACTTGGGACTCTAAAAGGAGTAAAGGCAATGATAAAAATCGAAGATAACGCAAACCCAAATTTTTTTAAGGCCAGACCGGTACCGTACGCGATCCGCCCAGCCGTTGAAGCAGAACTGGAGAGTCTGGAGCGTTCGGGTGTGCTGCCCAAGGTGGACTGGAGCGAGTGGGCCACACCCATCGTTCCTGTAATGAAGAAATCATTGAGCAGCACGCCTGGGGAGCCGAAGAAGGTTCGCATCTGTGGGGACTTCAAGGTAACTGTGAACCCAGTCCTGCACACAGTACAATATCCATTTCCACGGATAGAAGATATTTTCGCCTCACTATCTGGAGGGAAATGCTTTATGAAGATTGATCTGGCCCAAGCGTATCTGCAAATGGAGGTGGAAGAAGCATCTAGGAAATACCTCACGATAAACACTCACAAAGGCCTTTACCAATAAAATCGACTGGTATTCGGGTAGCATCAGCCCCGGCTATTTGGCAGAGGGTGATGGAACAAGTCCTGCAAGGGATCCCGGGGACCCAGTGTTATTTGGACGACATCCTGGTTACGGGCGAAAATGACAGTGAACACCTTGCCAACCTGGAGCAGGTGCTCACTAGATTGCAGGAATATGGGCTACGAGTCAACCGCCCCAGATGCGAGTTCTTCAGGAGACAAATCTCGTATTGTGGCCACATGATTGATGAGGAAGGGTTGCATAAGTCGCCAGACAAGATTGAGGCAGTAGTCAAGGCTCCAGCACCGGAAAATGTGTTGCAACTGAGGTCGTTTCTCGGGTTGGTGAACTACTACCATAAGTTCTTGCCGAATTTATCTACAATTCTGCACCCACTGAACGCCCTGCTGCAAACTGGAGTAACATGAAAATGGAGTGATGAGTGTAAGCGTGCCTTTCAGAAATGTAAATGCCGAATCACTTCAAAAGAAGTATTGGCCCACTACAACCCAACACTACCGATTCGGTTGGCATGTGATGCGTCTCCCTACGGCATTGGAGCGGTGCTGTCACACAAATTCCTTGACGGTTCAGAGAGGCCAATAGCCTTTGTGTCGCGCTCGTTAACCTCAGCCGAGCGTAACTACGCCCAGATTGATAGGGAGGCCCTCAGCCTGGTGTGGGGGGGGGGGAGGTGAAGAAGTTCAATCACTATCTGCACAGGCAGAAATTCACCCTACTGACTGATCATCAGCCCCTGGTCTCCATTTTTAACCCAAAGAAGGGCGTTCCGGTGATGACGGCGCAATGGCTGCAAAGATGGTCACTTTTTCTAGGGGCACATCAGTACGACATAGAGTACAAGGGTATGAAACAGCATGGAAACGCTGATGGGCTGTCGCGCCTACCGTTGCCTATGGTAGAGGAAGCACCTGCAGTGGATCCTGTTGAGATATTCCATGCGACCATAGTCGAATGTCTACCTGTTACGAACTCAAGTATAGAGAAGGAAACCCGAAATGACCCGACACTCTCTCGGGTCTATGATTTGACGGTGAAGGGATGGCCAGCACATCGCGACTCACTGTTACCAGCATTCTTGCCAAGGAGAGAACAGCTGTCAGTGTGCCGGGGGACCTTGATGTGTGGATCTCGAGTGGTAATTCCACCCAAGTTGAGAGACAGAGTGCTCAATGAGCTTCATGAGGGTCATCTGGGAGGGGTAAAAATGAAAAGTCTAGCCAGGGCTTATGTGTGGTGGCCGGGAATCGATAAACAAATCGAGGGCCTGACCAAGAGCTGCTCAGGATGCCAGAAAGTCCAAAATGCACCACCACAGGCCCCTCTACACCCATGGGAGTGGCCCTCATCTCCATGGCAACGGGTACACATTGATTTTGCTGGTCCATTTATGGACTCAATGTTTCTAATCGCCGTGGATGCCCATTCGAAATGGCCAGAGGTCATCAAAATGTCCTCCACCACCACGGAGAAAACTATTGCAGTCCTACGGACCATCTTCACCAGGAATGGCTTGTCAGAACAGATTTGCTCCGACAATGGGCCACAGTTTGTGTCCGAGGATTTCTGGAGGTTTCTGAGGAACAATGGGGTGAAACATTATACATCTGCCCCATATCATCCAGCCACAAATGGATTGGCTGAGAGGTTTGTTCAGACCTTTAAAAAGGCAATGAAGGCGATGTATAACGACGACATACCACTACAACACAAGGTAGATAATTTCTTGTTTGCTTACCGGAATGCGACACATGCAGTCACCAACCAAGCTCCAGCCATAATGTTCTTCAACCGAAGGCTAAGATGTTGCCTGGATTTGCTCAAACCAAACATAAGACGAGATGTTGAGGATAAGCAATTCCAGCACATCAATGAGAAGCCAACCCAGAGCTTCAAGTTAGGGCAACCAGTCTTGGCCCACGACTACCGAACAGAAAAATGGCAGCCAGGAACGATATGCACACAGCAGGGACCACTAATGTACACAGTGGACGTTGGAGAGAGCATCGTGAGACGCCACGCTGACCAGATTCTAGAGTCACAGGAACAAGCCAAACCTATACCACGAGCGTGTGCACCTGGTAATGAACCCGAAGTACAGATTTCGTCTAACTCAGAAGCAGTGGTATTGGAAGCTGATGAACCAACCAATGACAATGAGCCAGAATCGACTCCGCTGCAAGAACAGGATACTCGAGAAAGGCGCTATCCAGTCAGGATCAGGAAGCCCCCTCAAAGACTGAACTTATAAATAATTATTTCAGTTGATGTATATAGTACCGAGAAAATTGTAATTGTAATTAGTTAATATTTAGTTGTTAAATGAATGTTATGTACTGTTTATATAAAAGGGGAGGAATTGTTGTGTATGTACCTTTAAGAGAAGAACTGATTTTATACTGCAGTACTGGCAGTGACCACACCTGTATAAAAAGCCCTAGCAGGCTTCTGTACTTCAGTCTGACGTTTACCCTCTGTTCAGTAAATACCTGTTTTATTGTTCTCCTGCAGTCCGTGTATTATTGAAACTCGGACACTACAGCCATGGTCCCTTTAAAGATCCCAGCTGAAAATGTGTCATGAATGATGTCACCAGACCCGCTCCATCTCATTGGGCCGGGTAACGCGCTGGGCAGGCTTAATAGGTCACATTAAGGTAAGTTAATTTTCAACAGAGGGATGGAGCCAGCAGCAGGTTCGCGACCCGCCACAGACACCGCCCGCACCGGACCCACCTGTAATGTATATACCTTTAAGGGGGGGAACTATCTTTTACAGCTCCTGTATACTGCAGTACCAGCAGTGACCACACCTGTATATAGCACTGAGTAGTAATCTGTACAGATCAGTTCCCGTGTGAGCCACGTTGAGTAAACACCTGTTGTACCATTCTCCTGCAGTCTGTGTCTTATTATACACAGACACAACATTGGCGACAAGGCAAGTTCGAACCTACCTGCAACTCTGCATCACCTCCCGGGTATTCGTTCCTGGAGATCAGTGGATTGGAGGTCAAGGCCAGAGACTCGGGCGTCGACCACGGGCAACCGCCCAGTCATCCAGCAGAGACTCGAGAATTGCGGGGGAGGCTGTCGAGAGCCAGGCTTGGCTTTCCAGTCGAGATGGTCCAGCGAAACGGGCTGGCAACAGGTAGTGCGCAGACCCTTCCCGGACAGTGGCAGGCTAGAGCCTGACCGAGCGGCACAGCAAAGGGCTGAGCAGCGTCGACGGGGGAGAGAGAGAGAGGGCAGAGTGCACAGGGTGCAGCTGGTGTTCAGGGGCCGAGCAGCGTCGAAGAGAGGGAGCGAGAGATGCGCAGAAACCCGCGAGGCGCCGCCATTGCCACGAGGACCGCCGAGAGCGGCGTTGGCAGCAGCGCAGGAGAAGCGCGCAAAACCTACAGGGCGCTGCCATTGCCACGAGAACTGCCGGGAGCGGCGTTGGCAGCAGTGGGGGAGGAAGGAAAGCACGGGAGACGCCATTTTAAACCATTGGGAGATGCCATTTGAAACCACACCCAAAATGCCGAAGAGTGGCAGTATCACCGCATTTGACAATGAAGTCGAAGATTGGACTACATATGTCGAACGAATAGAGGTGTACTGCAAGGCAAATGAGGTGTCAGATGACAAGAAAGCGTCGGTATTGTTAAATTTAATGGGTGCAAAGACGTATGGTTTATTATGAAATCTAGTAACCCCAACGAAGCCAATGGAAAAGAGTTTTGAAGACATAGTAACGATACTACAGGAACATTTAAACCCCACACCGCTGCTGATAGCAGAAAGATTGAAGTTTCACAAACGGAACCAGCATAAGGATGAAAGCAATGCTGATTATTTAACAGAACTGCGCAAACTATCGAAACACTGCCAGTTTGGAGCGGGACTGGCAGATACACTAAGGGACAAGTTTGTGTGTGGGCTTCAAAGTGAAGGAACCCAGAAACGGCTTTTATCTGAAAAGGACCTTACGCTGGAAAAGGCTTTCAGCATTGCGGTATCATATGAAGCAGCAGCACGGAGCACTGCAGAGATACAACAGAGACCGCAAGAATATGGCACAAACGAAACGTCAGATAGAACAGAGAAGTGCTATCGCTGCGGCAGAACAACACACGACCAGAATGATTGCTGGTTCAAAGACAAAGTGTGCAGACAGTGTGGAAAAGTAGGACACATAGCATGAGTCTGCAGGTCGGGAAAGAAAACCAGCAATAAGAAACCTACCAAAGAAAAGTACAAGAAGGTACATAAGATGACGGAGAATCGTTCAGATGAACAAAAGAGTGATAACGACTCCGAAAGCAGGGAACTGAATTGTCTGAAACTACATAATGTGATCACAACGGAGGATCACTGAACCATTTGGGTCACTCTCAAGATAGCAGGAGTCCAGGTAAAGATGGAATTGGACACAGGATCAGCCCTAACAGTCATAAACCGACGGGACTATGAGCGGCTATTCTCACACATACCCTTGAGAGACACAAAAATTATTTTGAAGATGTACACGGGGCAAAAAATCTACCCCAAAGGAAAAATAAGGGTGACCGTTATATATAACAGTAAGGGAACACCAAAACTAAACCTGTATGTATTGCAAGATGCAGGACCACCATTACTGGGACGTGAATGGATCCGGAAAATACAACTGGATTGGCATTCCATACAGGCACTGACTGTGGCTGACAAAAAGGATGACGACGTCACACCTGGGCGACTGTCAAAGATCCTAACTGACGCGAAAGTAGTGTTCCAGCAAGGACTCAGAATACTAAAAGGCATGACAGCGACAATTAAAATAGAAGAAAACGCAAGCCCAAAATTTTTTAAGGCCAGACCGGTATCTTATGCGATCCGCCCAGCTGTCGAAGCAGAGCTGGAGAGCCTGGAACGTTCAGGTGTACTGTCTAAGGTAGACTGGAGCGAGTGATGAAAAAGTCATTGAGCAGCACGCCTGGGGAACCAAGGAAGGTTCGCATCTGTGGGGACTTTAAGGTAACAGTGAACCCGGTCCTTCACACCGTACAATATCCACTTCCGCGGATTGAAGATATTTTCGCCTCGCTATCTGGAGAGAAACGTTTCACTAAGATTGATCTGGCCCAGGCGTATCTGCAAATGGAGGTAGAAGAAGCATCAAAAAAATACCTCACAATCAACACCCATAAAGGTCTCTACCAATACAACCAGCTGGTATTCGGGGTAGCATCAGCTCCGGCTATTTGGCAGAGGGCAATGGAACAAGTCCTGCAAGGGATCCCAGGGACCCAGTGTTATTTGGATGACATCCTGGTCACTGGTGAAAATGACAGTGATCACCTTGCCAACCTGGAGCAGGTGCTCACTAGATTGCAGGAATATGGGCTCCGAGCTAACCGCCCGAAATGCGAGTGTTTTAGAAAACAGATCTCGTATTGTGGCCATGTTATCGATAAAGAGGGGTTACATAAGTCCCCAGAGAAGATTGAGGCAGTAGTCAAGGCTCCAGCACCGGAAAATGTGTCACAACTGAGGTCGTTCCTCGGGCTGGTAAACTACTGCCGTAAGTTCTTGCCAAATTTGTCTACAATACTACACCCACTGAACACCCTACTGCAAACTGGGGTACCATGGAAGTGGAGTGACGAATGTAGACGAGCTTTCCAGAAGAGCAAAACACTAATCACATCGAAAGAGGTATTGGCCCATTACAACCCGGCATTACCAATTCGGTTGGCATGTGATGCGTCACCCTACGGCATTGGAGCGGTGCTGTCGCACAAATTCTCAGACGGCTCAGAGAGGCCAATAGCCTTTGCGTCACGATCACTAACCTCAGCCGAGCGTAACTACGCCCAGATTGACAGGGAGGCCCTCAGCCTAGTGTGGGGAGTGAAAAAGTTCAATCACTATCTGCACGGGCAGAAATTCACCTTGCTGACTGATCACCAGCCTCTTGTCTCCATTTTTAATTCGAAGAAGGGCGTTCCGGTGATGACTGCGCAACGACTACAAAGATGGTCACTTTTTCTAGGGGCGCACCACTATGAGATTGAATATAAGGGCACGAAACAGCATGGAAATGCTGATGGGCTATCACGCCTGCCACTGCCTACTGCGGAGGAAGCACCAGCAGTGGATCCTGTCGAAATATTCCATTCGACTATAGTTGAATACCTACCGGTAACTAATGCTTGTATTGAAAAGGAAACCCGAAATGACCCGACACCGTCTCGGGTATATGATTTGGCGGTGAAGGGATGGCCAGCACATGGCGACTCACTGTGGCCAGCATTCTCGACAAGGAGCGAACAGCTGTCAGTGTGCTGGGGGACCTTGATGTGTGGATCCCGAGTGGTAATTCCACCCAAGTTAAGGGATAGAGTGCTCAATGTGGTTCATGAGGGTCATCTGGGAGGGGTAAAAATGAAAAGCCTAGCCAGGGCTTATGTGTGGTGGCCGGGAATCGATAAACAAATCGAGGACCTGACCAAGAGCTGCTCAGGATGCCAGAAAGTCCAAAATGCACCACCACAGGCCCCTCTACACCCATGTGAGTGGCCCTCATCTCCATGGCAACGGGTGCATATTGATTTTGCTGGTCCATTCATGGACTCAATGTTTTTAATAGCCGTGGATGCGCACTCGAAATGGCCTGAGGTCATCAAAATGTCCTCCACCACCACGGAGAAAACTATTGCAGTCCTATGGACCATTTTTGCCAGGAATGGCTTGCCAGAACAGATTTGCTCCGGCAACGGGCCACAGTTTGTGTCCGAAGAGTTCCGGAGGTTCTTGAAAAAGAATGGGGTGAAACATTACACATCCGCCCCGTATCATCCAGCCACAAATGGATTGGATGAGAGGTTCGTACAAACCTTTAAGAAGGCAATAAATGCTATGTACAATGACAACATTCCGCTGCAGCACAAGGTGGACAATTTCCTGTTCGCCTACCGGAATGCGACACATGCAGTCACCAACCAGGCCCCAGCCATGACGTTCTTTAACCGAAGGTTAAGATCTCGCCTGGATTTGCTCAGATCAAACGTACGAAGAGATGTTGAGAGTAAGCAATTCCAGCACATCCATGAGAAGCCAACAAGGAGCTTCAATGTAGGGCAACCAGTCTTGGCCCGCGACTACCGAACAGAAAAATGGCAGCCAGGAACGATATGCACACGGCAGGGCCCACTAATGTACACAGTGGACGTTGGGGAGAGCATCGTGAGACGCCATGCTGACCAGATCCTAGAGTCACAGGAACAAGTCAACCCCATGCCTCGCCCATACGTACCTGGTGATGAACCCGACGTACAGGTCGCATCTACCCCAGAAACAGTAGCATCGGAAGCTGATGAACCAACCGACGACAGGGGGCCAGAATCGCCTCCGCACCAAGAGCAAGACACTCGGGAAAGGCGCTATCCAGAAAGGATCAGGAAGCCTCCCCAAAGACTGAATATATAAATAGACTATTTTCAGCTAATGTTGCATGTTAAAAGTGTTAATTGTAATTAGTTTGATATTTAATTGTTAAATGAGTGTTATGGTACTGTTAATCTAAAAGGGGAGGAATTGTAATGTATGTACCTTTAAGGGGGGAACTATCTTTTACAGCTCATGTATACTGCAGTACCGGCAGTGACCACACCTGTATATAGCACTGAGTAGTAATCTGTACAGATCAGTTCCCGTGTGAGCCACGTTGAGTAAACACCTGTTGTACTGTTCTCCTGCAGTCTGTGTCTTATTATACACAGACACAACACCACCCAGGTAGGGAAAGTTCCAGCCTAAGATTCTTGATCTTGGTAAGGCTAACTTTAACGGGATGAGACAGAGATTGATGACCGCAAACTGGTCAACACTGATATTGGGTAAAACTACAGATGAACAGCGGGAGGTGCTCAAGACATAATTTAGCTTAATTCAGGACCAGTATATAGCTCTATGGGGAAAGAGCTTCACTTACCAGATAAAGCATCCATGGTCGACAAAAGAAGTGAAGATAACATAAAACTAAAGGAAAGAGCATATAAAAGTGCAAAGAATAGTGTAAATCCAGGAGACTGGGAGAGATATAAAGAACAGCAAAGGAAGACCAAAAAGATGGTAAGAGTTGCAAAAAGGGAATATGAAAAAAGACACTTGCGAGAGATATCAAGATTAACAGAAAAAGATTTTACAATTATATTAGAAGAAAAAGGGTAGTCAAGGGTAATGTCGGCCCTTTAAAAGCAGATGTGGGTAATATTGCAAATGAAAATAAGGAAATGGCAAACTTGTTGAATAATTACTTTGGACTCGATTTTGCCAGGCCCGAGGAGGCGGGATTGGAGGTGTGTGAGGTGTTAAAATCACAAAAAATGGCGGGCATATCCGATCCCGCCTCCAGCCCGCCTCCGAGTAATTTTTCCAGAATCGGGGTTTCAGACCCCATTTCCATCCCGCCTCCAGGTGGGATAGGCCCTTAAGGCCCTTAACAACCAGTTAATTGCCTCTATAATCCCATTTTGAGAGGCCTTTCTGAATTTAACACATTTCCCGCATGCTGCACGTCTCCTCTGGAACACGCCAGTTAATCCTGGCGGCCTCACAAGTGGATTGCTTACTAACAGCTGCAGCTCCACCATTAAAAAGGAGTTTTCACCAATGATCATTTGCAGGTGGCAGAACTTTGTTGTTTCAGGTCTGGGGGATCTTTTAACAGGCATACTCATTGTTGTGGAAGTTTGGAGCCTGACACCCATCTCCAGTGTGACCTCCTGGGAAACCCCTCTCCCCACCTTGACTGAGCGCTTCCTCAACTGAGGCATATACCAGAAGCATGGCGAACATTTATTTCCTTTCCTCCTGGACATCAGATTCGGACGAAGACCAGCCGTCGCAGCAGCAGACCCATGAGCAACAGCAGCACCAACTGCAGCAGCAACGACAGGAGCGCCAAGCTGCTGCTCACCCACCTGAAGCTGCACAGGCCATGTTGAGTCTGTGTTTACAAGTGCAGTTATACTGAATAACAGGACACAGACTACAGAAGTAAGTAAACAGGTCTTTAGTGATTGAGGGTCAGGGCGGAACTGAGGTACACTTTGCTCCGCAGCGTTTATATACCGGTGTGGTCACCACCGGTACTACAATGTACAGGAGCCATTAAAAAGTAGTCCATCACCTTAAGGTACCCTCTTAAGGTAGTACAGGTTACATACACTACAATTCCTCCCCTTTTAGCTTAACAGTGGACACCCCCAATTTAATACACTACATGGATAACATATATACAATTTACACACAAGAACTGTTCAAAGATTCAGTCTCTGAGGAGGCCTCCTGATCCGGCCCGGATAACGCCTTTCAGGGATCTCTGGTTCCCGTTGCTGGGGTGACTCATCCACTTGATCTCCTATGGATTCAACATCATCCAATACGTTCGAGTCTGAGGTAGATGCTACAGGCTCAATAAGTTTTTCAACTGGTGCCTCTGCCGTAGACATGGGGTCGACCCTTGTTCTCGATTCCACAAGTTGGTCAGCATGACGTCGTATTACGTTCCCTCCAACGTCTACCGTGTACATCAAGGGTCCCTGTCGTGCACGAATTGTCCCAGGTTGCCATTTATCATCCCTATAGTCCCTGGCCAACACTGGTTGTCCTGTTTCAAAACTACGAGTGGCCTTTTTATTTACATGCTGGAATTGCTTGTTTTCGACTTCCCGTCGCACATTGGGTTTTAACAAATCCAACCGGGACCGCAACCTTCTGTTATAGAACATTATGGCAGGGCTTTGATTTGTCAATGCATGCGTGGCGTTTCGATACGCCATTAGGAAATTGTCCACCTTGTGTTGTAGTGGAATATGATCTTCACTCCTGGCCTTTATCGCCTTTTTGAACGTTTGTACAAATCTCTCGGCCAACCCATTTGTAGCCGGATGATATGGGGCAGATGTATAGTGTTTCACCCCATTCTTTTTCATGAATTTCTGGAATTCTTCTGACATGAACTGTGGTCCGTTGTCTGAACATATTTGCTCCGGCAATCCATTCCTTGCAAATATGGTTCTTAGAACTGCAATCGTCTTCTCAGAGGTAGTGGTCGACATCTCAATCACTTCTGGCCATTTAGAATGTGCGTCTACTGCTATCAAAAACATGGAATCCATGAATGGACCTGCAAAGTCGATATGCACACGTTGCCATGGGGCTGAAGGCCATTCCCACGGATGCAGCGGTGCAATTGGAGGTGCGTTCTGAACTTTTTGGCACCCTGAGCAGCTTTTAGTCAGATCCTCTATTTGTTTGTCGATACCTGGCCACCACACATAAGCCCTAGCAAGGCTTTTCATCTTGACTCCCCCCAGATGACCTTCGTGCAATTCTTTCAGAACTCTCTCCCTTAATTTAGGAGGAATAATCACCCTTGTTCCATACATCAATGTTCCTTGACATACGGACAGCTGTTCTCATCTGGCTGAGAATGCTGGTAACAGTGGGTCGCCATGTGCTGGCCATCCCTTCACTGTCAAGTCGTAGACCCGAGACAGTGTCGGATCATTTCGGGTCTCTCTCTCAATACCCGCATTGGTGACTGGTAAGCATTCGATGATGGTTGAGTGAAATATTTTGACAGGGTCAACTACCGGTGCCTCTTCCGCTGTAGGTAGTGGCAGGCGCGACAGCCCATCAGCATTTCCATGTTGCTTTGTACCTTTGAATTCAATATCATATTGATGTGCCCCTAGGAAAAGGGACCATCTCTGAAGCCTCTGCGCTGTCATTACCGGAACACCCTTCTTAGGGTTGAAAATGGAAACCAACGGCTGGTGATCTGTCAGCAGCGTAAACTTTTGGCCTTGCAGGTAATGGTTAAATTTCTTAACTCCCCACACGAGGCTGAGAGCCTCCCTATCTATCTGAGCATAGTTGCGCTCAGCGGAGGTCAATGATCTGGATGCGAAAGCGACTGGCCTTTCCGAGCCATCTGGAAACTTATGTGAGAGCACTGCCCCGATACCATATGGAGAAGCATCACAAGCTAAGCGAATATGCAGCGTTGGGTTAAACTGAGCCAACACTTCCTTAGAGGTGATCAGTGCCTTGCTCTTTCGAAAAGCCCACCTACAATCATCGCTCCACTTCCATGGTATTCCCGTTTGCAAAAGAGTGTTTAGCGGGTGTAACACCGTGGACAAATTTGGAAGAAACTTGTGGTAATAGTTAACCAACCCGAGGAACGACCTCAACTGGGATACATTTTCCGGTGCTGGAGCTTTGACAACAGCTTCGATCTTGTCAGGTGACTTATGGAGCCCCTCCTGGTCAATGACGTGGCCGCAGTATGAGATTCACTTTTGAAAGAACTCGCATTTCTGGCGATTAGCTCTTAGCCCATATTCTTTCAATCTGATGAGCACCTGCTCCAAATTCGCGAGGTGATCATTATCGTTATCTCCTGTAATCAGGATGTCATCCAGGTAGCATTGTGTGCCTGGGATTCCCTGCAATACCTGCTCCATGGCCCTTTGCCAAATCGCTGGAGCCGATGCCACTCCAAAAACCAGCCTATTATACCGATACAAGCCCTTATGTGTGTTGATCGTGAGATACTGTCGTGACGCTTCATCAACTTCCATCTGTAGGTACGCCTGCGCCAGGTCTATCTTGGTGAAGTGCTTCCCGCCAGACAGCGAAGCGAAGATATCTTCAATCCGCGGAAGTGGATATTGCACCGTGTGAAGAACTGGATTAACAGTGATCTTGAAATCGCCACAGATGCGAACCTTCCCAGGTTCCCCCAGCTTGTTGCTCAACGAACGCTTCATGACAGGAACAATGGGTGTAGCCCATTCGCTCCAGTCCACCTTGGACAGTACCCCTGAACGTTCTAGCCCTTCCAGCTCTGCTTCCACAGCAGGTCGTATCGCATAAGGCACCGGTCTGGCTTTGAAAAATTTTGGGTTTGCATGTTCTTCAACCTTGATGGTTGCCGTAATTCCTTTCAGTGTTCCAAGTCCCTGTTGGAACACCTCCTTAGCATCATCTAAGATTTTGGACAGTCGTTTAGGTTTGACGTCGTCCTCCTTACAGGCATCCACAGTCAGTGCTTGTATGGAATGCCAGTCCACATTTATTCTCCGGATCCATTCCCGTCCCAGTAGTGGCGGACCTCCATCAGGTAACACATACAAGTCCATTTTCTGACTTTCTTTACCATTGCAGACCACATTTACTTTTATCTTTCCTTTGGGGTATACTCTTTGCCCCGTGTATGTTTTCAATACAATCTCCGTATCCCTCAGGGAAATGTGCGAGAATAACCTTTTGTAATCTTGCTTATTCATGACCGTTAATGCCGACCCTGTGTCCAATTCCATCTTCACTTGAACTCCTGCTATCCGGAGCATGACCCAGATAGTTTGGTGGTCTGCTGTGTTACCCACATTATGTATTTTCAGACAACCCAGTTCCTTACTGCTGGAGTCTGAATCCGTCTTCTGTTCATCCGAACTGTTCTCTGTCACCTTGTGTACTTTTTTGTACTTCTCCTGCGGTGACTTTTTGCTGCTGGTCTTCTTTCCTGACCGGCATACTCTCGCTATGTGACCAAGTTTGCCACATTGCCTGCATTCTTTGTCTTTGAACCAGCACTGGTTCTGGTCATGCGTTGTCCTTCTGCAACGATAGCACTTTACTGCATCCAATGCCATTACATTGGTGCTGAATTCCAGTGGCCTTTGCTGTATTTCTGCAGCGCCCCATGCTGCTGCCTCGTGGGATGCTGCAATGCTGAAAGCTTTGTCCAGCGTAAGATCCTTTTCCTCTAGCAGTCGCTTCTGGGTTCCTTCCCTTAGGAGCCCACACACAAACTTATCTCTCAGTGCGTCTGCTAGTCCTGTTCCGAACTGGCAGTACTTTGATAACTTGCGCAGTTCTGTTAGGAATTCAGCGTTGCTTTCTTCTTTAAGTTGAATTCTTTTGTAGAATTTAAATCGTTCTGTTATCAGCAGCGGTGTGGGGTTTAAATGCTCTTGCAGGATAGTAACAATATCCGCGAAACTCTTCCCTACCGGTCTGTCTGCGGTTACCAGGTTCCTTAATAACCTGTACGTCTTCGCACCCATTGAGTTTAATAGGGTTAGTGCTTTCTTATCATCCGGTACATCATTCCGGGCAGCACGGTGGCATAGTGGTTAGCATTGTTGCCTCACAGCGCCAGGGACCCGGGTTCGAATCCGGCCTCGGGCGACTGTCTGTGTGGAGTTTGCACATTCTCCCCGTGTTTGCGTGGGTTTCCTCCGGGTGCTCCGGTTTCCTCCCACAGTCCAAAGATGTGTGAGTTAGGTTGATTGGCTATGATAAATTGACCCTTAGTGTTAGGGGGATTAAAATACGTGGGGTTACGGGGATCGGGTGGGATATGTGTCGGTGCAGGCTCGATGGGCCGAAATGGCCTCTATCTGCACTGTGGGGTTTCTGTGATTTCTGTGATCATTCATTGTACAGTAAACTTCGATGCGTTCCACGTAAGTGGCCCAATCTTCCACATCGTTATCAAAAGCAGTGATGTTACCTGTTTTTGGCATCCTTGCTGAGTTTCTCCTTTCCCTTCGGATATTATTTAATATGACGACTTAAAAAAAAAAAATTTAAATTTAAGATGGCGGCTTTTCCCGCGCTTGGCGGCTTTTCCCGCGCTTGTCTTCTTCCCCCGCCGACTCAAGATGGCGATTCCCACGCTGTTGCTGTCCACGCCTCCCAGCGGTCCTTCCTGCCTTTATTTTCCTTGCGCTGCTGCTCTTGTTGCCCCGCCGCTCCCGCAGTCCTTGTGGCAATAAAACGCTTTTCTGGCTGCTGCGCGTCTCTGCCCCGATTGCAGTCCGGCCCCTGACACTGGCTGCGGTCGTATTCTCCGCCCTTTTCTTTGTTTTCCCTCCCCTTCTCCCACTGACAACTCAGCCGACTTACCCCCCGTGCCGCTCGATCGGGCTTACCCGCCGCTGTCATAGAAGGGATGATCACTGCCTGTTGCCGATGTTGGACTTCGTGGCCAGAAAACCAACCCGGGTTCCCGATGGCCTCCCGTGCGATGCAGTGCTCAGCAGGATGTTGAGGGCGGATGCCCTTTGTCGACGCCCGTTCCTGAGGACGAAGCTTCCTTGGATGCAAAGCTGCCGCTAGGTACGATCAGACTCGTCGCCACTGTTGAGTCTATGTTTACAAGTGCAGTTATACTGAATAACAGGACACAGACTACAGAAGTAAGTAAACAGGTCTTTAGTGATTGAGGGTCAGGGTGGAACTGAGGTACACTTTGCTCCGCAGGGTTTATATACCGGTGTGGTCACCACCGGTACTACAATGTACAGGAGCCATTAAAAAGTAGTCCATCACCTTAAGGTATCCTCTTAAGGTAGTACAGGTTACATACACTACAGGCCAGAAGGTGCAAGCGCGTAACCACATTGCTGCCCAATCAAACACTTTTGCCTCGCACCTTCTTACCAGAGCATCGACAATGGACAAGAACCTACAGATTCCTAGCACTCTGACCACCATACTGACAATTGCAAGTCGCTGTAAGCCCTCAATGCGGAAGTCCCATTTGCGAAATGACACAGGCCACAACTTCAACAATTTGCCATCAGAATTTTTTATCACAACAAGCAACTGATGGCATTTCAAAAATAAGCACAACATAATACCTGATGTAACAAAGAGTCTCACACATCAAGGAACTTTAAAGTAAGCTTTAAGCAACTTATAATTATTATACTATATACAAGAGCGGTCTTCACCATGCCTCTAGGAGAAGCCCTTTTACCATACTGAGCAGTTCAGTATTTATACTAGTCCAAACACAGGAAGTGACGTATGCACAGGAAGTGATGTATGCACAGAGCTCACAGTTCACAGTTCACAGGGAGTGATGTGCACATAACTTCCCGGAAGTTATTTATTATTATTACATTCTTCCCTCCTGCGAGATTAGAAGGCTGTGGTCTTCCTTTTATTCCGCAGCCGCCGAACGAGGAAGAGTCGCACCCGTTTGGGTTCCCGTCGTAGAGGGTCGCTGGTCCGCTTACATGCTGTTGGCCATTGGTCAGAGTCTGTGTGGCCTGGATTACCCTGTGAAGGGTCGGGGAGATCATGGCTTCGTGTACGAGCCACAATAGGTGCAGAGTCGGTCTGTCTCTGTTCAGAGGGAGGTGCAGAGCTGGTCTGTGGCGGATCAGTACTTTGGTGCGCGGTACTGGGAGGGTCACAACTTTGAGTACGGGGTTCTACCGGCACCAAGCTGGTTGGTGTCAGATCAGGATCCTGGAGAGGGGTACCCGGTAGGTTCCAAGAGGCTCCTGGTAAAATACCATCACTCGATGTCCCACTAGGTCCTGGTGGGCAGGGAGCCAGATCCCGTAATGATACGGTAGATTCTCGGCCGTCGGGATATCGTATGTATGCATAGGTGGGGTTGGCATCGGTTAGTTCGACCTCGTCTACGAGAGGGTCATTTTTAGACGCCCGAACGTATCTTCGGAGTAGTACAGGTCCAGGAGTAGTTAGCCATGACGGGAGGGATGTCCCATAAGATGAGCGACGCTGGAATCCAAAGAACCGCTCATGAGGTGTAGTATTTGTGGCTGTAGAAAGAAGGGACCGTATAGAGTGCAATGCATCCGGAAGCACTGCTTCCCATTGCTGGTTTGGTAGGCCCCGAGATCTTAAAGCAAGATGTATGGAATTCCAGATGATACCGTTATACCTCTCTACCTGCCCATTTCCGATGGGATGATATGGCGTCGTTTTGCTTGTAGCAATTCCCCGTTCTGAGAGGTAGTCCTTGAGTTCCTTTGACATAAAGGATGGACCCCGATCCGAGTGAATGTAAGCCGCCATGCCACAGAGAGAAAATACCTGCTCAAGGCAGCAGATTACTGTGGACGCCAGCATATTGGAGCAGGGGAAGGCAAACGGAAAACGTGAATATTCATCAATCATGGTGAGCAAATATGTGTTCCGAGTTGAAGAGGGCACTGGGCCCTTAAAATCGATGCTACGTCGTTGCATTGGTTGGGTTGCATGTATGAGCATACCATCTGAGGGGCGGAAGAACTGAGGTTTTAATTCTGCACAAAGCTGGCATTCTGAGCACATTTTCTTTACATCTCCAGTAGAAAAAGGGAGATTCCGTGATCATACGAAATGTAGCATGCGCGTAACGCCAGGATGACACAATCCATTATGGACATCTATGAGAGTAGAGGACGGCGTAGTGGAGCAGAATGCTCGTGTGAGGGTATCCGGGGCCACATTCTCCTTGCCAGGTCGATAGTGAATGGTGTAACCAAAAGAGGCCAGTTCCATCCTCCAAAGCTGTATTTTATTATTCTTAATTTTGGTTCGTTTTCGATTATCGAGCATGAAGGCGACTGATCGCTGGTCCGTGATTAATGTAAAGTGCTGGCGAGCTAGGAAATGGTTCTACTTCCGTACCGCCTCTATGATGGCTGTGGCTTCCTTCTCAACCGGAGGATAATGTAGCTCGGCACCTTGTAAGGTCCTGGACATAAATGCTACAGGACGACCTTCCTGATTTAGAGTAGCCGAGATCGCCACCTCCGAGGCATCGCATTCGACTATGAAAGGGAGATTCTCATCAATGGAGTGAAGAGCCGCTTTCTCCAACTGTTTTTTGAGAAGGTTAAAGGCTGCAACAGCCGCTGTTTCCAATGGAAATGATCTAGCATGCAGCAAGGGTTGGATTTTGTCTGAAAAATGAGGAATCCATTTAGAGTAGTATGCAAACAGACCGAGAGCCCGACGTAAAGAAGCCGGATTCTTAGGTGACGGGAGCTCTTGGAGCGGGCGAAATCTTTCTGGGTCTGGCTTAATGATACCATTGCCTACGCAGTAGCCAAGGATGTTGATGGTCGGTTGCGACTCAACAGATTTAGATTCATTCAAAGTTAAGTTACGGTGATGGAGGGCATCCCGAAATTTTTGGAGGTTGGCGTCGTGTTCCTGTTGATCGTGACCTGCAATAGTAATGTTATCAAGATAGGGAAAAGTGTCCCTTAAGTTTTCCTGCTTAACCAGGCCATCCATTGCCCATTGGAAGACAGCCACTCCATTAGTAACCCCGAATGGGAGGCGACGAAATTGGTACAGCCGTCCGTTGGCCTCAAAGGCCGTGTACTGCTTATCTGAGACCTTCAAGGGTACCTGATGATAGGCACTTTTTAAATCGTAAGTTGAGAACACTTTGTATTCGGCCAGTTTATTAACCATATCATCAATGCGTGGCAATGGGTAGGCGTCCAAGTCAGTATATTGATTGATGGTTTGCGAATAATCAATGCATAGTCGTTGTTTGTGAGGTCTTAGAGGGTTCTTGATGATGACGATTTGAGCCCGCCAGGGCGACGAACATGGTTCGATGATATCCTCTGCTAAAAGTCGAGAGATTTCAGCCTGAATAAAAGATTGGTCTTCCTGACTAAAGCGCCGCGATTTTGTTATTATTGGTTTGCATCGAGAAGGAATACTGGCAAATAATGAGGGTTCATCAAGTGAAGCTGCTGATAATGCACAAAACGGTAATTTAGACAGTATATTAGAAATAGTAAGTCCAGGTTTGGATCCGCCGAACTCAATGGTGAGTTTCTTATGCTGTTTTTGAAAATCCAGCCCTAAGATGAGATCACTACATAAGTCCTTGAGCACCGAAAGTCGGGTGGAGGGATACATGCGACCATTAAGTGTCATATCAATAATACAAAAGCCGGAGATTCTGGTATTAAGTGATGACTGAGCCATCGCAATTGCCTGGTCCGATGGGAAGATATGTAGTTTCAATTTCGCAACAATCTGTTCTCTAATGAAACTATCAGTACTTCCTGAGTCAATTAAGGCATCTAAGGTATGCCCATTAATTGAAACTTTTGTAGCTGCATGAAACAGGTTCTGTGGGCAAGCAGCTGTAATTGGTGTGGTTGCACAGAGAGTGGCTGAAACTCTAGGTGTGCTTCTTCGGGAGAGAGCTCGAGAGGAAGCTTGATAGGTCCTAGCCGGGGCATCTAGATAGGCCCTAATTGGGGCAGTTCGGTAGGCCTTAGCTGGATAGGCCCTCGTAGAGGCTCTTGATTGGCAAACTTTTGCAAAGTGTCCCTTTTTATCGCAATGACTGCAGATTGCATTGCGAGCAGGGCAGAATTTCCTAGGGTGAAAAGAATCTCCACAAAAGAAGCATTCCTTCCTAGATTGCCAAGAGGCTGCTAAAGTGGGGTCATCCTCCTCTTCTTCATCAGAATTATCATCAGGATTAGATTCCTCCATGATAGGGTTCACCTGAGGCCACTTGAATCGTCTGGTTGCAGTTACAGCAGCAGATTGAGATCTGGGCAGCTGATAGAGGTCTGCATTTTTCTTTGCCAAATCCAGAAAACAAGCCAGGTCAAAAGCCTTTTGTAGCTCAAGTGTTTTACTTTCTAGTAGACGCTGGCGTATAAATGGAGAGGCAATCCCGCAGATGAAAGCATCACGAATCATTTCTTCGCGGTACAGCTCAGCCGAGGCTGCCTGAAAGTTACAATCTACGCTGAGCCTGCGAAGTTCTTGAAGGAATTCGTTAATCGATTCCCCTGGCCCTTGTCGGGCTGTGGCCAGTAGATGTCTAGCATAGACCTCATTTGCGGTCTTGGCATATAGTTTTTTAAGTGCCCGGATCACCTCATCGTAATTATTCCATTCATCAACATATTCAAACACTGTTGGGGTCACATAGTTGATAAGTATCCTCAGTTTAGTAGAAGCATTCGCTTTACATTCATCAAGAAAATTCTCAAAAGTACGGTACCAATGCTTCCATACCCTGCCAGCTGCTGGTGCGTTTGGGTCCAAGTCCAGACGAGTAGGTTTAAGGATGTTTTCCATGATGGGTGGTTCCCTGGATCCTTAACTCCGAGTTTGTCCGAAGGTCTAGTATTTAGAACATAAGAACATAAGAAATAGGAGCAGGAGTAGGCCAATTGGCCCCTCGAGCCTGCTCCGCCATTCAATAAGATCATGGCTGATCTGATCCTAACCGCCAATCCACTATGACAGGACTATCTCCTGAATCTAACAGCATTAGACACACGAAAACAGGAGCAGGATCAGGCTACACGGCCCCTGGGCCCGCTCCGCTACCCACAGGGCCATGACCTATCCGAACCTAGACTCATGTCCAAATTCCTGCCCGCTCCCCGTAACCCTTAATTCCCTTTTCTACTAGGAAACTGTCTATTTCTGTTTTAAATTTATTTAATGATGTAGCTTCTACAGCTTTTTGGGGCAGCATATTCCATGGACCTACCACCCTCGGAGTGAAGTAGTTCCTCCTCATCTCAGTTTTGAAAGAGCAGCCCCTTATTCTAAGACTATGCCCCCTAGTTCTAGTTTCACCCATCATCTGGAACATCCTCCCTGCATCCACCCGATCCAACCCCTTCATAATCTTATATGTTTCAATAAGATCGCCTCTCATTCTTCTGAACTCCAATGAGTAGAGTCCCAATCTACTCAACCTCTCCTCATATGTCCATCCCCTCATCCCCGGGATTAATCGAGTGAACCTTCTTTGTACTGATTTGTGAGTGTAAATACTAAGTTGCTTAAATTGATGTAACAAAGAGTCTCACACATCAAGGAACTTTAAAGTAAGCTTTAAGCAACTTATAATTATACTATATACAAGAGCGGTCTTCACCATGCCTCTAGGAGAAGCCCTTTTACCATACTGAGCAGTTCAGTATTTATACTAGTCCAAACACAGGAAGTGACGTATGCACAGGAAGTGATGTATGCACAGAGTTCACAGTTCACAGTTCACAGGAAGTGATGTGCACATAACTTCCCGGAAGTTATTTATTATTATTACAATACCCAAGTGACTACCCTTGTGACTACTTGTGCATTATCTTCCTCTTATGCGTGCTCCTACGTGGTTCTTCCCCTGTGGCTTCAGCAGATGTGGAGGCCCCTTGCTCACTTTCTTGCTGCTCCTATCTCGACATCTTTGGTGGCCGTCCTCTGGGGTTGCGAACCTGTGAGGGCTCGGCAACAGTCTGCTGCTTCTGCGACTGTGCAGGGGTTGAGATGTCCATCTCAGTTGGGTGAGGACTCTGGTTGGGCTCTGACCGAGGGCTTTGCAGTGGCATGGTCATGTGAGCGCTTGGAGAGGAGCCCCCACTTCCTTGTTGTCTGCCACCAACATCCCTCTCATGGGTCAGCCCCACTTCAGAGCTAGCAAGTCACTTGACAGCACCTTGCTGCACTTAAGGGGGACCTGTTCCTGCACTGGAAGTTCTACTCCAGAGGACTTCCATGAAGGTCTGGTTTCTATGCTCAATAGCTGACCATTGCTCCTCAAGAGATGCCAGTCTATTCTGAACAATGACCAGGTTTTCAACGCTCTGGCGACTAAGCTCCTCCACGGCCGTAGCCATCCTCGTCTCTACCGTAGCCATCCTTTCCACGGAGGTTGCCATCCTTTCCGTGGTGATGCGTTCATGCGCCAATGTCTCCACAAAGGCTCTGCAATGGACTCCTCCATTCGCTCCACACTCACAGCGACCCTGGAGACAAAATCTGCCAGAGACTCCAGCACCTGTTCCTGGAGTTCCAGCACCGCTCTCCTTCTGGATGGACCCGGAGGCATAGGGTCGACATGCAGCTGAGCCGAGCTGGCAGAGTCCTGCGCCCTCCGACAAGGGCCCTCCACTGCTGTCCCTGTCTCCACCATATGCTGATACTCACTTGTGAGCTGTGATACACCAGGTGACATCACTACTCTATCTCGCGAAGGTCCCACTGAGATGTGAGTATCTGCGCTGGTGCTGGGTGCGCTGAATTCTGCTGACGCTGCGCCCTCAGAGGTTGCAGCTTCCTCTGAGGAGTCTTGAAGCTCAGGCTGTTCCTCCTGGACAGTGGGGAGTGGTGCTGTCGATGGTCCTGTGGGGGAGTAAAGGAAAGAGTTAGAGATGTGAGGTAAAGATTGCATGCACATTGAATTGTGCAGATGATTATAAGTCAATCTGTTAGAGCATCAGAATCATTATCAGTCACTCATGCAATGTCAATGAGAGAGATGCCAAATTATTCTGTCACCAGCTTGCTGTGATGCGCCCTCTGTCCGTCCCCCACTTGCAAATCTTCCTCGACACCGGCGATTTCCAGGGCCGCCTCCTCCGAGGTGGTGAGCTGGGCTACTGAGGATGGCCCTCCTCCTGTCCTCGCTCTTTCCCTCTTATTGTGGGCTCTCATTTCCTGCAATGAGGGACACAAGTGGCGTTTGAGTGAGAATGAAGGAGTGAGTGTAGAGAATCCATAGCATAGATGCTTAGAAGGAGACAAAGGGCCCTCCCTGTGTGCTGTAAGTTGTTGTCATTGCTTCACAGTGATAGGGAGTGTGAGGGCTGCATGTTCGAATAGTTAAGTGAATGTGACCATAGAGAGAGGGAATGGATAAGGGTGCAGGGATGTCAGTGTCAAGTGGGATGTGGAGGAAGAGGTTGGCAATGCAGAGTGCTGGTGAGGAGAGGCGATGGGGATCAGATTGATGGTGATGAGAAAGTCATACTCACTTTTCCTGTACGGAGAAGGTCATGAAACCTCTTCCTGCACTGCAGCTAAGTTTTGCGGCACATAGAGATTGAGTTGACCTCCTGGGCCACTTGCATCCACACAGCTTTAGTCTGCTGGGGAGTTTTTTCCTCCCTGAGGAAGGGAAGAGCACCTCCTTATTTGATCTTGCTCCCTCCACATAGCTTGCAGGGAGGCCTCATCGAACCTTGGAGCACACTTTGGCCTACTGCTGGATATAGTTGCTGAATGAAGCGATCACAACAATAGGCATAAAGTTTAAAGTCTCCAGAAGAAGCAAGGCTGCTTGCAGGTCTTAAATCCAGCAGCATTGATGACATCATCGGAGGCAACTTTCTGTATGAAAGGACTCATTGGGCCAGGGGTTTCCACACGCTGGAAATCAAGAGCCCAATTAGGGCAAAATCGCACTTTTTTCCCACTTCACATCGAAGTCGGGGTCCTGACACGAAAACCACCTGACACACCCCAATGGCAAAATCGAACCCTTTGTGTCAGTCTTCACAGTAGAGGAAGAGGATAATATACCTGACAGCCCAGGGAAATTAATAATGAATCAAGGACTGGAACTCACTAAACTTAAAGTAAGCAAGAAAAGAGTATGAGAAAAAGTAATGGCACTAAAGACTGACAAATCCCCAGGATCTGATGGTTTCCACCCCAGGGTTTTAAAGAAAGTAGGTGAGGAAATTGCAGATGCTTTAGCCATAATCTTTCAAAGCTCTCTCGACTCAGGAATTGTCCCTTTAGATTGGAAAATTGCAAATGTAACTCTGTTATTTAAGGAAAATGAGAGAGAGAGAAATCAGGAAATTATAGACCTGTTAGTCTCACATCTGTTGTGGGGAATTTATTGGAATCTATAAATTAAGGACAGAGTGACTGAGCATTTAGAGAAAATTGAGCTGATTAGAGAGAGCCAACATGGATTTGTAAAGGTATGTTGCCTCCCTGGTGCAAGGGTCAAGGATGTCTCGGAGCGGGTGCAGAGCATTCATTCTGAAGGGGGAGGGGGATCAGCCAGTTGTCGTGGTACATGTAGGTACCAACGATGTAGGTAAAAAGAGGGAGGAGGTCCTACAAGCTGAATTTAGGGAGTTAGGAGCTAAATTGAAAAGTAGGACCTCAAAGGTAGTAATCTCTGGATTGCTACCAGTGCCACGAGCTAATAAGTTTAGAGAGAGTAAGATAGATAAGCTAAATACGTGGCTTGAGCAGTGGTGCAAGGGAGAGGGATTTAAATTCTTGAGGCATTGGAACCAGTTCTTGGGGAGGAGTGACCTGTACCAAGGGGACGGTCTACACCTGAACTGTGAGGGAGCCGATGTCCTCGGGGTAATATTTTCTAGGGCGGTTCGGGAGGATTTAAACTAATTTGGCAGGGGGATGGGAACCTAGGTAGTGGAAAAGAGGGAAGTCATATGAAGTTAGAAATAGATGGTAGAAAGGTGAGAAGCAATAAGCAAAGGAGAGAAACACAAAGGGCCAAACTAATTCATAATGAGAGTGTGAAAAAAGCAAGCCTGAAGGCTTTGTATCTTAATGCTAGAAGCATTAGGAACAAGGTGGATGAATTAGTTGTGGAAATAGAGGTAAACAAGTATGATTTGATTGGGATTACAGAAACGTGGCTGCAGGGTGGGCAAGGCTGGGAACTTAACATCCAGGGATATACAATATTTAGGAAGGATCGGCAAAAAGGTAGGGGAGGTGGGGTAGCATTGCTGGTAAAGGAGGGGATTAATGCAATGGAAAGGAAGGATATAAACTCGGATGAAACGGAATCTGTATGGGTAGAAATGAGAAATAGCAAGGGGAGGAAAACGTTAGTGGGTGTGATATATAGGCCTCCAAATAGTAATATGGAGGTGAGGGAAGGCATAAAAAGGGAAATTAGAGAAGCGTGCGATAAGAGCACAGCTGTCATCATGGGTGACTTTAATTTACATATTGATTGGACTACCCAAATTAGTAAAAATTCTGAGGAGGAGGAATTCCTGGAATGTTTTCGGGACGGTTATCTGGACCAATATGTCGAGGAGCCGACTCGAGATCAGGCCATTTTAGACTGGGTATTGTGCAATGAGAAGGGACTTATCAGCAATCTTCTTGTACGAGGCCCCTTGGGTCAGAGCGATCATAATATGATCGAGCTCTCAGTCGAGATGGAGAGTGAGGAAATTGAATCAGAGACTAAGGTCCAGAACTTAAATAAAGGGAATTACGAGGGTATGAGACGGGAATTGGGTAAGATTGATTGGGTGGTGTTTCTGGGGGGATTGACTGTGGATAGACAATAGCAAGCATTCAAAGATAGAATGGAAGAATTCCAGAACATGTTTATACCGGTTTGGCATAAAAATAAACCTAAAAAGGTGACTCAACCGTGGATAACGAGGGAAATTAGGGACAGCATAAAATCAAAAAAAAGGGCATATCAACTGGCAAAAAAAAGCACCAGACCGGAAGATTGGGGGCAGTACAGGATACAGCAAAAGAGGACAAAGGGATTAATCAGGAAGGGGAAAATAGAATACGAAAGTAAACTTGCAGCAAACATAAAGACAGACTGCAAAAGCTTTTATCGGTATATCAGGAGGAAAAGACTGGTAAAATCCCAAGTCGGTCCCTTGCAGTCCGAGTCGGGAGAATATATAATGGAGAATAAGGAAATGGCAGACCAATTAAACTCATACTTTGGTTCTGTATTCACAAAGGAGGACACAAATAACCTCCCAGGAATATCGACAAACATAGGGACTAATGAGAGGGAGGAGCTGACAGAAATTAGTATCTCTAGGGATATGGTGTTGGGTAAGTTGAGGGGACTGAAGGCCGACAAATCCCCGGGGCCTGATAAACTACATCCTAGGGTACTTAAGGAGGTGGCCCTGGAGATAGCAGATGCTCTAAGGATCATCTTCCGGAACTCCATTGACTCGGGAACAGTACCCGTGGATTGGAGGGTAGCTAATGTTACCCCAATATTTAAAAAGGGGGGTAGAGAGAAAGCAGGGAATTATAGACCAGTAAGCCTTACATCGGTTGTGGGCAAAATGCTAGAGTCCATTATTAAGGATAAAATAGCGGAGCACTTGACAAATGGGGAAAGGATCGGACAGAGTCAACATGGATTTACAAAGGGTAAATCGTGTTTGACTAATCTGCTGGAATTTTTTGAGGAAGTAACTGGTAAAATAGATGGGGGAGAGCCAGTGGATGTGGTGTACCTTGACTTCCAGAAAGCCTTCGATAAGGTTCCACACAAAAGATTATCATGCAAAATTAAGGCTCATGGGATTGGGGGCAAAGTATTAACGTGGATAGAGAACTGGCTGGCGGATAGAAAACAGAGAGTTGGAATAAACGGCTCGTTTTCGGAGTGGCAGGCAGTGACCAGCGGGGTGCCGCAAGGATCTGTCCTGGGACCCCAGCTGTTCACAATATATATAAATGATCTGGATCAGGGAATTGGATGCAATATTTCCAAATTCGCTGACGACACTAAACTAGGAGGAGGGGTGGGCTCTGATGAGGATGTCAGGAGGCTACAGTGCGATTTGGACAGGTTGGGGGAATGGGCGGATACGTGGCAGATGCACTATAATGTGGATAAATGCGAGGTTATCCACTTTGGGGGTAAAAACAGGAGGGTGGATTATTATCTAAATGGCAATAGATTGGGAGATGGGGAAGTGCAGAGGGACCTGGGTGTTCTTGTGCACCAGTCACTGAAGGAGAGCATGCAGGTGCAACAGGCGATTAAGAAGGCAAATGGTATGTTGGCCTTCATATCAAGGGGGTTCGAGTATAGGAATAGGGATACCTTACTACAGCTGTACAAGGTGCTGGTGAGACCGCATCTGGAGTATTGTGTACAGTTTTGGTCGCCCCATCTGCGGAAGGATGTTCTTGCCATGGAAAGAGTGCAGCGGCGATTCACCAGGCTGATACCTGGAATGGCGGGAATGACCTACGAGGAGAGATTGAATAGTTTGGGCTTGTACTCACTGGAGTTTAGAAGATTGAGAGGGGATCTCATCGAAACATATAAAATTATGGCAGGCCTGGACAGGCTGAATTCAGAGAGAATGTTTCCAATGGCAGGGGAGCACAGAACCAGGGGCCACAGTCTAAAAATAGCGGGCAAATCATTTAAAACAGAGATGAGGAAGAATTTCTTCACTCAAAGAGTGGTGAGCCTGTGGAATTCCCTGCCACAGAGGGCTGTGAAGGCTAATTCAATAAATATTTTCAAGAGAGAATTGGATATATTTCTGAAGGCTAAGGGGATTAAGGGTTACGGAGAAAAGGCGGGGACGGGGTACTGAACTGGTAAGATCAGCTATGATCTCAGACGAAGATCAGCCATGATCTCATTGAATGGCGGAGCAGGCTCGAAGGGCCGAATGGCCTACTCCTGTTCCTATCTCTATGTTTCTATGTTTCTATGAACCTAATTGAATTTTTTGAGGCAGTTTAAAGTAGTGGACAGGCGAATGTCTACGGCTGTAGTTCATATGGACTTCCAGAAGGCATTCAATAAAGCTTATGGAATTGAAGGCAAATTATTGACCTGGTTATGAGATTGGTTAAGGGGCAGAAGACAGAGAGTAGGGATAATGGGTATGTACTCGAATTGGAAGGAAGTGACTAGTGGTGTCCCACAAGGATCTGTGCTGGGGCCTCAACTATTCACTATATTTATTAATGACTTAGGTAACACAATAGAGAGCCAGATACCCAAGTTTGCCGATAAAACAAAGATTGGTGTTATAGTAAATAGAGTAGCTAGGAGCATAAAATTAGAAAGAGACATTGGTAGATTAAGTGAGTGGGCAAAACTGTGGCAAATGGTTTCAACGCAGGTAAATGCGAGGTCATCCATTTTGGGCCAAAAAAAGATAGATCCAAGTGTTCCAAAAGGCATTTGACAAGGTGCCACACAAAAGATTATTGCTTAAGATAAAAAATCACGGGATTGGGGGTAATATTCTGGCATGGATAGAGGATTGGCTATCTAACAGAAGGCAGAGAGTTGGGATAAATGGTTCATTCTCAGACTGGCAGTCAGTAACTAGTGGTGTTCCGCAGGGGTCAGTGCTGGGTCCCCAACTCTTTACAATCTATATTAACGATTTGGAGGAGGGGACCGAGTGTAACATATCAAAGTTTGCAGATGATACTAAGATGGGAGGGAAAGTAGTGAGTGAGGAGGACATAAAAAACCTGCAAGGGGACATCGACAGGCTAAGTAAGTGGGCAGAGATTTGGCAGGTGGAATACAATACTGGAAAGTGTGAGGTTATGCACTTTGGCAGGAAAAATCGGAGAGCAAGTTATTATCTTAATGGCAAGAAACTGGAAAGTACTGAAGTACAAAGGGATCTGGGGGTCCTGGTGCATGAAACTCAAAAGGTTAGTATGCAGGTGCAGCAAGTGATTAAGAAGGCCAATGGAATGTTGGCTTTCATTGCTAGGGGGATAGAATATAAAAATAGGGAGGTATTGCTTCAGTTGTACAAGGTATTGGTGAGACCGCACCTGGAATACTGCGTACAGTTTTGGTGTCCATACTTAAGAAAGGACATACTTGCTCTCGAGTCAGTACAAAGAAGGTTCACTCGGTTAATCCCGGGGATGAGGGGATGGACATATGAGGAGAGGTTGAGTAGATTGGGACTCTACTCATTGGAGTTCAGAAGAATGAGAGGCGATCTTATTGAAACATATAAGATTGTGAAGGGGTTGGATCGGGTGGATGCGGGGAAGATGTTCCCGATGATGGGTGAAACTAGAACTAGGGGGCATAGTCTTAGAATAAGGGGCTACTCTTTCAAAACTGAGATGAGGAGGAACTACTTCACTCCGAGGGTGGTAGGTCCATGGAATATGCTGCCCCAAAAAGCTGTAGAAGCTACATCATTACATAAATTTAAAACAGAAATAGACAGTTTCCAAGAAGTAAAGGGAATTAAAGGTTACGGGGAGCGGGCAGGAATTTGGACATGAGTCTAGGTTCGGATCGGTCATGGCCCTGTGGGTAGCGGAGCGGGCCCAGGGGCCGTGTAGCCTGATCCTGCTCCTATTTCGTGTGTCTAATTCTGTTAGATTCAGGAGATGGTTCTGTGATAGTGGATTGGTGGTTAGGATCAGATCAGCCATGATCTTATTGAATGGCGGAGCAGGCTCGAGGGGCCGATTGGCCTACTCCTGCTCCTATTTCTTATGTTCTTATGTTCTTATTATTTAAACAGTGCAAAGCTAGGAACCGTGGAGGTCCGAGGTCAATGTACACAAATCTCTAAAATGGGGTAGTCAGGTACAAAAAAATAATCAAAAAGGCTAATGGAATGTTAGCCTTTATAAATAGAGGGTATAAAGGGATATGGAGCCAAGGCGAGTGGATGGAGTTCGGATACAGATCAGCCTTGAATGGCAGAACAGGCTTGAGGGACTGAATGGCCTACTCTTGTTCCTATGTAACAATATTATTACAAACTTCTCATTGTAAATGTTGTGTCCGTGTATAATAAGACACAGACTGCAGGAGAATGGTACAACAGGTGTTTACTCAACGTGGCTCACACGGGAACTGATCTGTACAGATTACTACTCAGTGCTATATACAGGTGTGGTCACTGCTGGTACTGCAGTATACATGAGCTGTAAAAGATAGTTCCCCCCTTAAAGGTATATACATTACAATTCCTCCCCTTTTAGATTAACAGTACCATAACACTCATTTAACAATGAAATATCAAACTAATTACAATTAACACTTTTAACATGCAACATTAGCTGAAAATAGTCTATTTATATATTCAGTCTTTGGGGAGGCTTCCTGATCCTTTCTGGATAGCGCCTTTCCCGAGTGTCTTGCTCTTGGTGCGGAGGCGATTCTGGCCCACTGTCGTCGGTTGGTTCATCAGCTTCCGATGCTACTGTTTCTGGGGTAGATGCGACCTGTATGTCGGGTTCATTACCAGGTACGTATGGGCAAGGCATGGGGTTGACTTGTTCCTGTGACTGTAGGATCTGGTCAGCATGGCGTCTCACGATGCTCTCCCCAACGTCCACTGTGTACATTAGTGGGCCCTGCCGTGTGCATATCGTTCCTGGCTGCCATTTTTCTGTTCGGTAGTCGCGGGCCAAGACTGGTTGCCCTACATTGAAGCTCCTTGTTGGCTTCTCATGGATGTGCTGGAATTGCTTACTCTCAACATCTCTTCGTACGTTTGGTCTGAGCAAATCCAGGCGCGATCTTAACCTTCGGTTAAGGAACATCATGGCTGGGGCCTGGTTGGTGACTGTATGTGTCGCATTCCGGTAGGCGAACAGGAAATTGTCCACCTTGTGCTGCAGCGGAATGTTGTCATTGTACATAGCCTTTATTGCCTTCTTAAAGGTTTGTACGAACCTCTCAGCCAATCCATTTGTGGCTGGATGATACGGGGATGTTGTGTAATGCCTTACCCCATTCATTTTCAAGAACATCCGGAACTCTTCGGAAACAAACTGTGGTCCGTTGTCGGAGCAAATCTGTTCTGGCAAGCCATTCCTGGCAAAAATGGTCCGTAGGACTGCAATAATTTTCTCTGTGGTGGTGGGGGACATTTTGATGACCTCAGGCCATTTCGAGTGCGCATCCACGGCTATTAAAAACATTGAGTCCATGAATGGACCAGCAAAATCAATATGCACCCGTTGCCATGGAGATGAGGGCCACTGCCATGGGTGTAGAGGGGCCTGTGGTGGTGCATTTTGGACTTTCTGGCATCCTGAGCAACTCTTGGTCAGGTCCTCGATTTGTTTATCGATTCCCGGCCACCACACATAAGCCCTGGCTAGGCTTTTCATTTTTACCCCTCCCAGATGACCCTCATGAAGCTCATTGAGCACTCTATCCCTTAACTTGGGTGGAATTACCACTCGGGATCCACACATCAAGGTCCCCCAGCACACTGACAGTACACATTCTCCTTGTCGAGAATGCTGGCAACAATGAGTCGCCATGTGCTGGCCATCCCTTCACCGTCAAATCATATACCCGAGACAGTGTCGGGTCATTTCGGGTTTCCTTTTCGATCCAAGCGTTAGTTACCGGTAGGTATTCAAGTATAGTCGAATGGAATATTTCGACAGGATCCACTGCTGGTGCTTCCTCCGCAGTAGGCAGTGGCAGGTGTGATAGCCCATCAGCATTTCCATGCTGTTTTGTGCCCTTATATTCAATCTCATAGTGGTGCGCCCCTAGAAAAAGTGACCATCTTTGTAGTCGTTGCGCAGTCATCACCGGAACGCCCTTCTTCGGATTAAAAATGGAGATAAGAGGCTGGTGATCAGTCAGCAAGGTGAATTTCTGCCCGTGCAGATAGTGATTGAACTTTTTCACTCCCCACACTAGGCTGAGGGCCTCCCTGTAAATCTGGGCGTAGTTACGCTCGGCTGAGGTTAGTGATCGTGACGCAAAGGCTATTGGCCTCTCTGAGCCATCCGAGAATTTGTGCGACAGCACCGCTCCAATGCCGTAGGGTGACGCATCACATGCCAACCGAATTGGTAATGCTGGGTTGTAATGGGCCAATACCTCTTTTGATGTGATTAGTGTTTTGCTCTTCTGGAAAGCTCATCTACATTCGTCACTCCAATTCCATGGCACCCCAGTTTGCAGTAGGGTGTTCAGTGGGTGTAGTATTGTAGACAAATTTGGCAAGATCTTATGGTAATAGTTTACCAGCCCGAGGAATGACCTCAGTTGTGACACATTTTCCGGTGCTGGAGCCTTGACTACTGCCTCAATCTTCTCTGGGGACTTATGTAACTCCTCTTTACCGATAACGTGGCCACAATACGAGATCTGTTTTCTAAAAAACTCGCATTTGGGGCGGTTAGCTCGGAGCCCATATTCCTGCAATCTAGTGAGCACCTGCTCCAGGTTGGCAAGGTGATCACTGTCATTTTCGCCCGTGACCAGGATGTCGTCCAAATAACACTGGGTCCCTGGGATCCCTTGCAGGATTTGTTCCATTGCCCTCTGCCAAGTAGCCGGAGCTGATGCTACCCCGAAATACCAGCCGGTTGTATTGGTAGAGACCTTTATGGGTGTTGATTGTGAGGTATTTTTTTGATGCTTCTTCTACCTCCATTTGCAGATACGCCTGGGCCAGATCAATCTTAGTGAAGCATTTCCCTCCAGATAGCGAGGCGAAAATATCTTCAATCCGCGGAAGTGGATATTGTACGGTGTGAAGGATCGGGTTCACTGTTACCTTAAAGTCCCCACAGATGTGAACCTTCCTTGGTTCCGCAGGCGTGCTGCTCAACGACTTTTTCATCACAGGGACGATGGGTGTAGCCCACTCGCTCCAGTCTACCTTGAACAGTACACCTGAACGTTCCAGACTCTCCAGCTCTGCTTCGACGGCTGGGCAGATCGCATAAGGCACCGGTCTGGCCTTAAAAAATGTTGGGCTTGCGTTTTCTTCAATTTTAATCGTCGCTGTCTTGCCTTTTAGTGTTCCGAGTCCTTGCTGGAACACTTCTTTCGCGTCAGTTAGGATCTTTGACAGTCGCCCAGGTGTGACGTCGTCATCCTTTTTGTCAGCCACAGTCAGTGCCTGTATGGAATGCCAATCCAGTTGTATTTTCCGGATCCATTCACGTCCCAGTAATGGTGGTCCTCCATCTTGTAATACATACAGGTCTAGTTTTGGTGTTTCTTTACCGTTATATATAACGGTCACCCTTATTTTTCCTTTGGGGTAGACCTTTTGCCCCGTGTACGTCTTCAAAATAATTTTTGTGTCTCTCAAGGGTATGTGTGAGAATAGCCGCTCATAGTCCCATCGGTTTATGACTGTTAGGGCTGATCCTGTGTCCAATTCCATCTTTACCTGGACTCCTGCTATCTTGAGAGTGACCCAAATGGTTCGGTGATCCTCCGTTGTGATCACATTATGTAGTTTCAGACAATTCAGTTCCCTGCTTTCGGAGTCGTTATCACTCTTTTGTTCGTCTGAACTATTCTCCGTCATCTTATGTACCTTCTTGTACTTTTCTTTGGTAGGTTTCTTATTGCTGGTTTTCTTTCCCGACCTGCAGACTCGTGCTATGTGTTCTACTTTTCCACACTGTCTGCACACTTTGTCTTTGAACCAGGAATCATTCTGGTTGTGTGTTGTTCTGCCGCAGCGATAGCACTTCTCTGTTCCATATCACATTTTGTTTGTGCCATATTCTTGCGGTCTCTGTTGTATCTCTGCAGTGCCCTGTGCTGCTGCTTCATATGATACCGCAATGCTGAAAGCCTTTTCCAGCTTAAGGTCCTTTTCAGATAAAAGCCGTTTCTGGGTTCCTTCACTTTGAAGCCCACACACAAACTTGTCCCTTAAGGTATCTGCCAGTCCCGTTCCAAACTGGCAGTGTTTCAATAGTTTGCGCAGTTCTGTTAAATAATCAGCGTTGCTTTCATCCTTATGCTGGTTCCGTTTGTGAAATTTGAATCTTTCTGCTATCAGCAGCGGTGTGGGGTTTAAATGTTCCTGTAGTATCGTTACTATGTCTTCAAAACTCTTTTCCATTGGCTTCGTTGGGGTTACTAGATTTCGTAATAAACCATACGTCTTTGTACCCATTAAATTTAACAATACCGACGCTTTCTTGTCATCTGACACCTCATTTGCCTTGCAGTATACCTCTATTCGTTCGACATATGTAGTCCAATCTTCGACTTCATTGTCAAATGCGGTGATACTGCCACTCTTCGGCATTTTGGGTGTGATTTAAAATGGCGTCTCCCAATGGTTTAAAATGGCGTCTCCCGCGCTTTCCTTCCTCCCCCGCTGCTGCCAACGCCGCTCCCGGCGGTTCTCGTGGCAATGGCGGCGCCCTGTAGGTTTTGCGTGCTTCTCCTGCGCTGCTGCCAACGCTGCTCTCGGCGGTCCTCGTGGCAATGGCGGCGCCTCGCGGGTTTCTGCGCATCTCTCTCTCCCTCTCTTCGACGCTGCTCGGCCCCTGAACACCGGCTGCGCCCTGTGCGCTCTGCCCTCTCTCTCTCTCCCCCGTCGACGCTGCTCGGCCCTTTGCTGTGCCGCTCGGTCGGGCTCTAGCCTGCCGCTGTCCGGGAAGGGTCTGCGCACTACCTGTTGCCAGCCCGTTTCGCTGGACCACCTCGACTGGAAAGCCAAGCCTGGCTCTCGACAGCCTCCCCCGCAATTCTCGAGTCTCTGCTGGATGACTGGGCGGTTGCCCGTGGTCGACGCCCGAGTCTCTGGCCTTGACCTCCAATCCACTGATCTCCAGGAACGAATCCCCGGGAGGTGATGCAGAGTTGCAGGTAGGTTCGAACTTGCCTTGTCGCCAATGTTGTGTCCGTGTATAATAAGACACAGACTGCAGGAGAACGGTACAACAGGTGTTTACTCAACGTGGCTCACATGGGAACTGATCTGTACAGATTACTACTCAGTGCTATATACAGGTGTGGTCACTGCCGGTACTGCAATATACATGAGCTGTAAAAGATAGTTCCCCCCTTAAAGGTATATACATTACAGTAAAGACAGAAATTACCATGTGCCATATTATAATATAGCCAGAGATAGATAATCATAACCTCATCTGTCTGGACTAGATCTGAAGTAAAAGGAGAGTGTGTTGTATTACAAGCAAATGCAGTCTACCCTGCTTTCACTCGCTATTTCCATTCAAGTGTTCAGAAGGAGGCCCAGGAAATAAATTGGCTCAGACACGAGGCTCAAAAGAATTTGCGCTCCCAGATTTGCATGACATTCTTTGTTCATTGCTCTAAAAGAGGTGCCTTACCTAATTTTGACAAATTAATGCAGTTGTTAAAATAGCTATGAAATCAGACATGTAGAAATACATTGGCCTCGAAATCCGGGTGGTTTGCGCCGCCCACTATCGCCATCAAGTGGCGAAAAAACGGCAGCCGGCGCTCTTCCGCCAGCTGGTGGTGGGTCAGCGGCGGCGGCCATTTTCAGCGCATCGGCAGCGTTGCCGACACCTGCTATAGGCAAGAGTATTTTAATGAGTTGGCTCGTTTGTCAATTGGTGTGCAACGCCAAGTTGACACCAGCTCATCCATTTTGGAGTTCTCCACTCACACTGCCACCTGCGCTATATCGCGTCGGTGAGTGCTGCCGCTTACAGGTCTTTCAGCAGCGTTAACGGCCATGAGGAGTCCGGCAGCGCTTATGAGGATGGATGCTGGAACTTCAAACTCCTCCTTTGCCATGTTTCTTCTTTTAAACTTTCACCTTTTTGCCCATCAGTGGTGGAGGTGGGGGGTCGGGGGGGGGGGTGGCGGGGGCGGGGGGCGGTGGCAGGGGTTGCATTTTCTGGCAGCTTTCCGGGTGGCTGACAGTGTTTGTGAGTCAGTAACTCAAAGGGCCAGCATTTATTGCCCATCCCTAATTGCCCTTGAGAAGGTGGTGGTGAGCCACCTTCTTGAACTGCTGCAGTCCGTGTGGTGAAGGTACTCCCACAGTGCTGTTAGGGAGGGTGTTCCAGAATTTTGACCCAGTGACGATGAAGGATCGGCGATATACTTCTAAGTCAGGATGGCGTGTGACTTGGAGGGGAACTTGGAGGTGGGGGTGATCCCATGCGTCTGCTGCCCTTGTCCTTCTAGGTGGAAGAGGTCGTGGGTTTGGGAGCTGCTGCCGAAGATGCCTTCGCAAGTTGCTGCAGTGCATCTTGTAGATGGTACACACTGCAGCCACGGTACGCTGGTGGCGGAGGGAGTGAATGTTTAAGGTGGTGGATGAGGTGCCAATGAAACGGGCTGCTTTGTCCTGGATGGTGTCGAGCTTCTTGAGTGTTGTTGGAGCTGCACTCATCTAGGCAAGTGGAGAGTATTCCATCACACTCCTGACTTGTGCCTTGTAGATGATGGAAAGGCTGTGGGGGGTCAGGAGGTGAGACACTCGCTGCAGAATACCCAGCCTCTGTCCATTGCAACAATTGAAGAGGATCTGTGATAAGATCTTTTTTATCTGCATTTATGTCATAAACAAATAAAAAATTGACAAATATCGAGTAACAGCTAATATTTTTGGAGCACTTAAGGCAAATGTCCGGGTCGCTCCTTTCTTCCCCGTTTCCCCTTCTTCTTCTTCTTCTTCTTAGGCAGTCCCTCGGAACCGAGGATGACTTGCTTCCACATTAAAAATGAGTTCGCAGGTGACTGATGAGTCCAATGCGGGACCTCCAGTCTCTGTCACAGGTGGGGCAGATGGTGGTCGAAGGGGCGGGTGGGTGGGGTGCTTGGGTTGACGTGCGCCCCTTGCGCTGCCTGTGCTTGGCTTCCGCTTACTCCCGGCGAAGAGACTCGAGGTGTTCGGCGCCTTCCCGGATGCTTCTCCTCCACTTTGTGCGGTCTTGGGCCAGGGATTCCGAAGTGTCGGTGGGGATGTTACACTTTTTCAAGGAGGCTTTGAGGGTGTCCTTGAAGCGTTTCCTCTGCCCACCTGGGGCTCTCTTGCCGTGCCGGAGCTCCAAGTAGAGTGCTTGTTTTGGGAGTCTCGTATCGGGCATGCAGACAATGTGACCCGTCCATCGGAGCAGATTGAGTGTGGTCAAAGCTTCGATGCTGGGGATGTTGGCCTGAGCAAGAACACTGACGTTGGTGCATCTATCCTGCCAATGGATTTGCAGGAACTTGCGGAGGCAGCGTTGGTGGTACCTCTCCAGTGCTTTGAGGTGCCTGCTATACATGGTCCATGTCTCTGAGGCATACAGCAGGGCAGGTATCACTGCTGCCCTGTAGACCATGAGCTTAGTGCCGGGTTTGAGGTCCTGGTCTTCAAACACTCTCTTCCTCAGGCAACCGAAAGCTGCACTGGCACACTGAAGGCGGTGTTGGACTTCGTCATCTGACACCGACTTTCCCTTAATTGGTGGGCTTAACAAGGCCAATCAGGGGAAAATAGCGTCTGTGCATCGGAAATCACTGGGGGCGGGACTAGAACGCGGAAGGTAGCAGTCCCGCCCCCAACTTGTCTTGGTAAGTAAAATCCAGCCCAATGTCTTTCCACTGCGGTCATGCACAGGCTTTGTAGTGAGAACTCTGCTACAGCAAAAACTGTCCCAATCTCAACAACCTCATCCAAGAACACTGTCCCATTCATACAATCCCCAGTCTTGATGTATTCCCCACACTTACAAATTTTTACAAAAAAAAATCAAAGTGATAATGAAAACGACTGACGTTATGCATTAAAAGACAAGAACCATTCAGAATTTCCAATCAAATCTGAATAGCCTTTTTGGTTTTCCACAAGATCTGGAAGATGTTCCAGTAAATGCATCAATTAATCTCTTCAAACCAACCATGGAAGAGGAGTCAGGGCCAGGAGAGGAGGAGTCAGGGCCAGGAGAGGAAGAGGTCCAAAAAGACATCCTTTTTCTGTTTTTGAGCTTACTTGTGGGGTAAGGAGGTACAGGTATGCTCAAGACTGGATCTCTATATCCAAGTCAAAGCAAATGACTGCCCTTGATTAAATGATCAATTGGAGACAAATCAAGTACAAACTTGCACAGGACTTGGAATCTAACCCAAGGATGTGTACATTAGCGATGACTTTAGCAATTTTAAATTCTGTCGCCATAAAACCTGGCGCCTATACAATTATAAACCTGCATTGTCTGCGGTTATTAGTAAAAATGTTTTTGGCAGTCATAAAATAGATTCTATTTGTAGATAAAAGCTGCTCTTAACTAAGATGTCCTCTCAAGAGATTTCCCTGCTCTTTGTCTTATTATATTTATTGCAGAGTTTACTTTTTGCCCTGAGCAAAAATGGTGACTATGCACAGTATCACACTCCACTGCTGAATTATATCAGCTTTCAGCTTGGGTCTGCAGACTATGAACTTGTTAAAGGAGCCAATATAGTCCAAATGTCAGATGTGTTTGACAGTGTGGGGGAAATTCTCCACTTTGATTCCAACCAAAAGTAGGCAGTATCATAACAGGACATTAGGGAAGATTTGGGCAGTGAGGCAGACCAGGCTTTCCCTCGAGGACCACCATTGTCCATACAAATGGTGGTCGGTGGGCAGGCCCTGGGCCCCCAGAGGAGTTCCCTCCTGTCTGCCCCACTTACCACCACTTCCCGGTCCACCATGTGGAAGCTGGAGGTAGGCCTTAGGAAGTAGTGGTAATGGCCTTGCATTACCCCTATGGAGAGAGAGGAGCTTGTAGCAGTCTCCTCTGCCTCCAGTCAGGCCCAAACAGTTACCTGCTGAAGGCCCTGGTTTTGGCCGAGGCCTTCAGTGGAACAGCTGATCTGTACTTTTAAGGTCCCTCGCCACCTCTTCTGATGTTCTAGCAGCAGCCCCACTGCCGCACCGCTGGGGTTTTCTGTCCTCGCACTGGCAGGCTCTCTCTTGGTGGCAGGGTTCCTGCCAGTATCTTGCAGTTGTAATAAACTTGGGTCGAACAACTGAAGGACAGAGATATGATGAGTTGCTAGTCCATGTGCTTGCTTTTATTAGGTCAGAGCGAACTGAGCATGCTCATACCAAACCATGTGATAATACATGACAGCAGTGAATCGCAAATGAACTCTGACCCGGGAAATGGACTGGATCCAGAGGAACAGGTGGAAGTCCCACTCCATGGGAACACCACCCTGAAGTAAGAACATAAGAAGATCAGAAATAGGAGCAGGAGTAGGCCATACGTTCCCTCGAGCCTGCTCTGCCATTAAATAAGGTCAAGGCTAATCTTCTAACTGAACTCCACTTTCCTACCCTATTCCCTTAGTGTCTAAAAAGTGGAGAATTATGGCATGTAAGTCTTTATTGGAAGAGCCATTGGTTTAGTGTGAACAAATCAAATTGTTTTTTAAATTTCATGAGATTCTGAGATTTTTAGAGATCGAACTCAACGATTCCACCCATTGTTCCATGAAAACTTATCTGAGGAAGGATGTTCTTGCCATGGAGGGAGTGCAGCGAAGATTCACCAGGCTGATACCTGGGATGGCAGAAATGACGTATGAAGAGAGATTGGGTCGATTGGGCTTGTATTCGCTAGAGTTCAGAAGAATGAGAGGGGATCTCATTGAAACTTATAAAGTTCTAACAGGACTAGACAGACTAGATGCAGGAAGGATGTTCCCGATGGCAGGGGAGTCCAGAACCAGGGGTCACAGTCTAAGGATAAGGGGTAAGCCATTTAGGACTGAGATGAGGAGGAATTTCTTCACCACAGAAGGCAGTTGAGGCCAATTCATTAAATATATTCAAGAAGGAGTTAGATATATTTCTTAAGGCTAAAGGGATCAAGGGATATGGGGAGAAAGCAGGGACAGGGTACTGAATTTGGATGATCAGCCATGATCTCATTAAATGGCGGAACAGGCTCGAGGGGCCGAATGGCCTACTCCTGCTCCTATCTTCTATGCTTTCTATGTTTTCTAAAACAGGAAGCCATTGGCTGTGTTTATTCAGGTTTGCTTCCGTATATAGCCAAGTTTGATCGCATCATTGCCTATTCTTGGCAAGTGGTTGGAGCAGGAATGAGATGAGCTGTGTGCTGGGCATGAGTACCAGTAAGGCAACTTGATACAGTTAGAAGCATATTCACAGGTGGAGCTCCTCACTCGGTCTTGGCCTTCGTAGGTTGGGAGGGGCAGTGAGGCTTGGGGGTGAGAGGGTGGAGTGGAGTGGTCCTACAACAAGTGGTCCGCACACTGTGGTCATATTCCAGCTCCAGATGCTTGTCAATACTAAAAACAGAAAATGCTGGAAATACTCAGCAGGTCAGGCAGCATCTGACGAAGGGTCATCGACCTGAAACGTTAACTCTGTTTCTCTCTCCACAGATGCTGCCTGACCTGCTGAGTATTTACAGCATTTTCTGTTTTTATTTCAGCTTTCCAGCATCCGCAGTACAGTATTTTGCTTTTGTGCTTGTCAATGCTAGTCTTACTAGTTTGGATTGCCAAATGTCCACAAACTTTTTTGGGCATGTTTATAATAGAGGGAGGATGGTGCTATAGTTGGAATATGCATGCCCGGGAACTCCATGCGCTTCTCTATTGCAGGGTGCCTCTGTAGCAAGCCAAGCATGAATGTTGTTCGGTCTGGAAGTATGGTAGATGAGCCATGACTCTTTTAGCTTCCAGAATATCTGACCAAAAGGGCTGGAGAAGCAACCATAATGGAATCAAATTTCCACGACCGGTCCGGCAGGGTCCCACTGTAACACTAGCGGGAATCAGGCAGCACGGCTTGGAAGGAGGCGGGGCCTTGACCTAAGCTGGGATATCCCACTTGGCCTTGTAAGTGGCGGAGCCTCTGCCTTTCCCTTACAAGGCCACGGGCATGAAGGAGGTGGGGTCTCCCTATGCTTCCCCACCCCATACTATATGGGACCTGGAGTATTTCTGGAGGCCGCTGCACCCTCAGGTGAATCATATCAGCCTCCAGAGAGGCACAAGTGGGCCTTATTGGGAAGGCCAAGGAAGTGCTTGGACCCCTGAAGAATAGGAAAAATAAAAACTTTTTATCAACACTCTTGGTCAGGGGGCTGAAGTGAGCAGGTGGGGGTCTGAAGAAAAATATTTTTTCGGTACGGCTTTTGAGGTGCATATTTAGAATCAAGAAGAAAAATACATTCATAAGCTAAAACTGTGAATCTGTTTAAAACTGTAGCACAGTACGGCTCTCAGCAGTAACATAAAGGCATAATTACATAGAATTGCATAGGATTTACAGCACAGAAATAAGGCCATTCTGCCCAATATGCCAGTGTTTATGCTCCACACGAACCTCCTCCCACTCTATCATATCCTTCTATTCTTTTCTCCTTCATGTACAGGAAACTCTCTTTTAACCGGCACCTATATTAACCGGAAATCTCTGTTAACCGGCAAAATTCAGGAGTAGGTTCAGGTAAGTTTTACTTCATATTAGTGGCAGTTCCTGGATCTGTGGCTGTGTAACTGGGGTTCGTGCACTTGTTGCTAAGCAACAGGGATGCTTGGTCTGTGGCCGGAGTTCCTGCACATGTTGCTAAGCAACAGGGAAGCCTGGATTTGTTGCTGTGTACGGAGCTCTCGTACCTTTTAACTATATCTCTCTGTAATCCGGACTTTTTGATAAACCGGCACCACGCCGGTCCCGTTGGTGCCGGATAATAAAGAATTTCCTGTACTTATTTAGCTTCCTCTTAAATGCACCTATGCTGTTCGCCTCAACCACTCCTTGTGGTAACGCGTTCCACATTCCAACCACTCTCTGGGTAAAGAAGTTTCTCCTGAATTCCTTATTGGATTTATTAGTGACTACCTCATATTTATGGGTCCTAGTTTTGGAATCCCCCACAAGTGGAGACATATTTTCTATGTCTACCCTATCGAAACCCTTCCTAATTTTAGAAGACTTCTATCAGGTCACCCCTCAGTCTTCTCTTGTCTAGTTTTAAAAAGGATAAATGGCAATTGAATGAAGGAAAAGGCAAAAGAAATATAGATTTAGTTACTTAAACTAAAGGGATCATGATTAATGTTTCAATGTGACTCTTTTCAGTGCTCAGATTACAATGCGGCTTGTTGTCTGTGCACTAAGCCTTTCCAATTGTGGTTTACCAGAAACAGTATTTATTATCTGGTGTAGCCTGTTTTATTACGAAAGCATCTTTTTTGCTGATGTTAGAAATGAGATAAAATTAAACCGCAGATGAATAAACAAGAGTCAGTACTTGGTTCCCATCACTCAGTTGTATTTTCTGGAACGTTTCCAGTTATTTTAATGGCTAATGGGTTTTCTGCCGAGGTAGCCTGTCACCTGGATGCTATTCCATTATAACTTACAAAATTCCTGTGGCCTGGCTGTTGTACAAAATGGCCCTGAAATTCCGTGGGACACAATGCCACCCAGTTACTCTGAGATCATACGATAGCAAAATACTGCGGATGCTGGAAATCCGAAATAACAACAGAAAACGCTGGAAAAACTCAGCAGGCTAGGCAACATCTGTGGAGAGAGAAATAGAGTCTATGATCTGAAGTTGCTGAACTCGATGTTGAGTCCGGAAGGCTGTAAAGTGCCTAATTGAAAGATGAGGTGCTGTTCCTCGAGTTTACGGTGAGCTTCCATGGAACAATGCAAGAGGCCGCAGACGGTGAGGTCTGAGTGGGAATGGAACAGTGAATTGAAATAACACCTTTGCGGAACACCTCCGTTCAGTCCGTAAGGATGACTCTGAGCTTCCAGTCGCCTGTCATTTCAATTCACTGTTCCATTCCCACTCAGATCTCACCATCTGCGGCCTCTTGTATTGTTCCACGGAAGCTTACTGTAAACTCGAGGAACAGCACCTCATCTTCCGATTAGGCACTTTACAGCCTTCCGGACTCAATATCGAGTTCAGCAACTTCAGATCATAGACTCTATTTCTCTCTCCACGGATGTTGCCTGGCCTGCTGAGTTTTTCCAGCGTTTTCTGTTGTTACTCCGAGATCATGTTCATCATGGAACTCCACCGCTGCCCCTGTCGAAGATCGCTATTCAGGGCAATAATCCTGCTGCAGTTGGCCTTTAGTGGTGAGGGTGCGCATCTGCATTGTCTGCCCACCAAAGAGCCTGCAAACACCGACAGGGCGGTGATGGATGACACCTTGGGTTTACATCAGAGACCAAGTGATGTAACAAAAGAGTCTCACACATCAAGGAACTTTAAAGTAAGCTTTAAGCAACTTATAATTAAACTATATACAAGAGCAGTCTTCACCATGCCTCTAGGTGAAGCCCTTTTACCATACTGAGCAGTTCAGTATTTATACTAGTCCAAACACAGGAAGTGACGTATGCACAGGAAGTGATGTATGCACAGAGTTCACAGTTCACAGTTCACAGGAAGTGATGTGCACATAACTTCCCGGAAGTTATTATTATTATCACACCAAGGATGGGTTTTGATAGAATAAATGAAGTTATCCACTTTGATAGGAAAAACAAAAAAGCAGAATTTTTTTGAATGGTGAGAGACTGGGAAATGTTTGCAATCAGAGGGACCCGGGTGTCCTTGTACATGAATCACAGAAAGTTAACATGCAGGTACAGCAAACAATTAGGAAAGCAAATGGTATGTTAGCTTTTGTTACAAAGGGATTAGAGTATAAGAGTAAAGAAGTCTTACTACAATTAAATAGGGCATTGGTGAGGCCACACCTGGAGTACTGTGTACAGTTCTGGTCTCCTTACCTAAGGAAAGACTTTCTTGCCTCTGAGGGAGGGCAACAAAGTTTCACTGGACTGGTTCCTGGGATGAGGGGATTGCCCTATGAGGTGAGATTGAGTAGACCAGGCCTATATTCCCTAGAGTTTAGAAGAATGAGAGGTGATCTCATTGAAACATATAACATTCTTAAGGGACTTGACAGGGTTAATGCTGGGAAAATGTTTCCCCTGGCTGGGGAATGTAGAACACGAGGTCACAGTTACAGAATAAGGGGTCGGCCATTTAGGACTGAGATGAGGAGAACTTTTTTCACTCAAAGTGTTGTGAATCTTTGGAATTCACTATCCCAGAGAGCTGTGGATGCTCAGTCGTTGAGTATATTCAAGGCAGAGGTCGATAAATGTTTGGGAACTAAGGAAATTAAGGGATATGGGGATAGTGCGGGAAGGTGGAGTTGAGGTAGAAGTTTAGCCATGATTTTATTGAATGGCGGAGCAGGCTCAAAGGGCCAAATGGCTTACTCCTGCTCCTATTTCTTATGTTCTTAAATAAGGAGGAACCGTTTCCACTGGCAGGAGGGTCAGTAACCAGAGGACACAGATTTTGAGATAATTGGCAAAAGAACCGGCGGGGGTGGGGGCGGGGGAAGACGAGGAGAATCTTTTTTATGCAGCGAGTTGTTATGATCTGGAACGCACTGTCTGAAAAGGTGGTGGAAGCAGATTCAATAGTAAATTTCAAACGGGAATTGAAAAGGCTATGGGGAAAGAGAAGGGAATTGGGACTAACTGGACGGCTCTTTCAAAGAGCGGCATAGGCACGATGGGCCGAGTGGCCTCCTTCTATGCTGTCTGATTCTATGACTAGGATGGAAAGGGATAATCAGGATAGCAGCAGGGACACTGCAGCGGGCCTGACTGATTCGCTGAAAAGACCTGGTAGTGTAATATTTCTATGCTGTTTTTCTTCATAAGATTGTAACCGTGTGAAATGTTAACTTTTAAGGAACATAATTATTGGCCCAGAAATTTGGGTCGGAGGCTTCCCGCGGGTGCAAGCCTCCGACCTGCACTTGCCTAGCACGCCCGTTGTGCTGTGGGCCCGCGTGGGATTGCGATCCTGGGCCTCCTCCAACTGCCGGCGCGCAGTGCTTGCGTATCCCAGGGGCGCAGTTAGTTCGATGCGTCCCCTGGGATCACGTGGGCCATGGGGAGCCAATCAGAGCAGGGAATGCTTCATTCATAAGTTTGACAGGAAGACCTGTCAAACTTATAAATACTATAAGCCCCAAAACATCACTAAATCTTCAAATAAATTTTTTTTAAATCACATTTTTAAAATAAAGTATAAATTACATGAAATAACTATTTTAAACAATAATTTAAATTTTTGAAAAAAAGAATTTTATTTTCTAACAGGGCTAAAAATAAACTTACCTTTAAAGTATTTAAAAATAATAAACCTGTGGAAAAATTTTTTAAATTTTAATTAATTCACCACTTACCTTGTAAAAAGCAGGCCTTGCGACTGCTTTTTACATGTCTAACTTCTGGAGACTTACCTTCCCGGGAAAACCTGCAAAAAAACCGTAAGTTCGATGCGCACGCGCAGCCTCTCCTGCGCACGCGTTCGACCTCTGAACCCCTTCTTTCAGGGGAACAGAAGTGCCGGTTTCCCGCACATGCGCAGTGCATGCAGGAAACCGGCACTTCCATTGGGCCTACGGGTGAGTACCCCATGCGTACTCACCCATGGAGACCCGAATTTCTGGGCCATTAGCCTGTACATTAAACTGATCCACGGAGCTATTAGGGAGGAGGTAGGCAAGAAACTGGATCAGAAAATAAAACATACGATGCGCAAACCCCTGTGTATACAGGCGCTACATATGATGGGTTTGTACCCTAAGCAAGAGGAACAAACACCTTAAGGAGAATTGTAAAAAACTTAAGACCGTAAAACCAGATAAGGAAGAGCCTGGGATGCATAGCCAGCTGGTGTGGCGGGTGCTGTCTCTCTGCACGCCTTCAAGGGGGAGCTGGACTGGTGCTTGACTGGGGCAGGGATCGCATCATCTCGAAGGTAAGTGGCTTTATAGATGAAAAAAAATGGCCAAAGTCACAAATGACATTCTCTGTGAGTGTAACTGTGGTGCGCTTTCTCGCTTTGTCTGCCGCGACCTCTCTGTAGCATTTGATATGACAGAAAGAAAAGAAAGTCTTGCAGTTATATAGCTCTTTTCATGACCTCAGGATGTCCCAAAGTGCTTTACAGGCAATGAAGTACTTTTTGAAGTGTAGTGTTGTAGGACGACACAATCCTCCTCCATCGTATCTCCTTCATTTCCCAGCTCTGTGGGACAATCCATTCCAATCTATACGAATACAGCCAGTACATCTCCAGCAATGGCTTCTCGTACTGGCCTCTGGAATACACTAAAGTTCTACCCTATCTACATACTGCTGCTTAGTAGAAACATCTATCGTACAGGATCAGCTGATACCTCTCCAACACCTTGTTAGACCACACCAGGCTGTCAGACTGTCTAACCAACATGTAGTAATAGATGAATCACAATTTTCCTCACGGGCTCGACGGGCTGAATGGCCTCCTTCTGTGCTGTAACCATTCTATGATTAACATCAAGAAGGCCAAATTCATAAATTTCAGCCATACATAGGGCTCCAATGCCACGGTTTCCATCCCCCTATCTGGCCACTTGCTCAGGCTGAACCAGACCATGGGAAACTTTGGCACCCTGTTCAACTCTGAGCTGAGCTTCAAACCCTGAATCCTAACCATCACCAAGACTGCCTCATTCCAGCTGAGCAGCAATGCCCACCTCTGCCCCTATCTGAGCCCCTTCACACTTACACTCTTATTCACAGCTTTGTTACCGCCCAACTCAATTATCCCAATGGCCTCCTTTCTGGCCTCTTATCCTCCACAAACTCCAACTCATCCACAATAGCCCCATCTGTATTCTGTGCTAAATCCCATTCACCCATCACCCCCATTCTCACTGTTCTACATTGGCTCCTTGTTTTGTTCATAAGAACATAAGAAATAGGAGCAGGAGTAGGCCGTACGGCCCCTCGAGCCTGCTCCGTCATTCAATAAGATCACGGCCGATCATCGACTTCAACTCAACTTTTCTGCCCGATCTTCCTATCCCTTGATTCCCCTAGAGTCCAAAAATCAATCTATCTCAGCCTTGAATATACTCAATGACTCAGCATTCACAGCCCTCTGGGGCAGAGAATTCCAAAGATTCACAACCCTCTGAGTGAAGAAATTCCTCCTCATCTCAGTCTTAAATGGCCGACCCCTTATCCTGAGACTGTGCCCCCTAGTTCTAGACACTCCAGCCAGGGGAAACAACCTCTCAGCATCTACCCTGTCAATCCCCCTCAGAATCTTATATGTTTCAATGAGATCACCTCTCATTCTTCGAAACTCCAGAGAGTATAGGCCCATTCTACACAATCTTCATTTCCCCGTCCCTTCACTCAACTATTGGTGGCAGAGTCTTCAGTCACCTTGGCCCCAGTCTCTGGATCTCTCGTCCTAAATCCCTTTGCTGCTCCACTTCTCTGTTCCTCCTTTAAAAGCCTTCGCAAAATCCATCTCTTTGACCACCTCCTTCGGTCACCTAATCTCTCCATCCACAGCTCAGTCTCCCTTTCCATGATTATTTCCATTTGTGAACCTCATTGGTATATTTTGTTACATTAAAGGTGCCATTTAAATGTAAATTATTGCCGTTGATAATGGCAATTATGGAACTTTAATAGTATAAAACTTTTCTGTGTGAGGGACCCACTCCAAGTATTGACACAGTTCCAAGGACCCTCTTTACAAACGTCGGAATGATGTTACCAGCCACACAAAGAAAACAATGCTATCATTGCAGTAATTTTTTTTATTAGCGTAGCACAACAGAAATAACATCAAAATTAGTCAGGAATACAGATTCCTTCCCTGTAAGAAAACATAAAATTACCCAAATCCAGGGAACTTAGACGTGGGTTGGTGAGAGCCAAAGTTTAGTTGCCCTGGAGTGCGTCTGGGGTACGACTGGAGTTTAACCAACTAAAACCATGCAGCCTTCCCACCTCCCCCAAGAGGATAAGCGAATAGTTAGCGGGTGAGTTCCCGCAGTGGTTCTCCCGATTGTCCGCTGCAACTTTGGTGGAAGAGCCGTGGAAACCCTGGAAAATTGCGTAAATGCTGGAGAATTCCCGTGGATCTTCACCCCCTCCCCCTGCCCACCAAGTCTATATGTGTAGAAAGTTTAATCTGATTAAGTGTTTCGATTATTAGCCTCATTAACTACATGCTGCCTGTTCATTCCTACTGCGAGGATGTTACACACCTACAAAAATTCTCTTTTGGCTTTTTTTGTACACAATGTAAGTAGTGATCCCAACGATCAAGCACACAAAAATTGTGACAACTACTGCAACACAAGCACTCTCTGATATATTATTGCCTTTTGGGTGCTCAATCAAAGGTACAAAGACAGAAACCTTGGCCACAATAGACATTTCAGAAGACTGATTGTTTTTATCGTATGCACGGAGAGCAAAGTAGAGAGTTGTCCCATTTTTCAGTTCTGTATTCTCAGGAACAATTGTAACTGTTTCCCTGGAGCCATATGGTCGTGGATTCAAGTTGGTCAAATTAACCAGTGCAGCCATTGAGAAATCGTCCCGCAGCTGTAGTAGGTTGTCACTCATTCTCATCTCATAGCGAGATGCTAAGAAAAGGAGAAATAAAAACATTGGAAATAAATGAATGCATTCACACGGGATCCTTGGCTTTATAAGTAGAGGCATAAGGCTGAATTTTGCTGGCGCTCACAGTACGGGTTTGGTGGCGGGTCTGCTGTCAAAATTGAAATGATTGACCGCGGGTTGGGAACCTGCTCCGAACCCGCCTCCATGTAAGTTTCCAAAGTGTCGGGTCTGCGATTTCAGAACAGCCCCGACACCAAGCGGCGGGGGAGGCATTTAAGATAGTTATTCATTATTCAATTTTATTTATCATATATGCAGCAGACTTGTGTACAGCACAACGAAATGTTGATTTTTACGAGTCCTCCCAACATTGGAATAAATATGGCATAACAATGATAAAATACTAATAGAAATACAGTAATAATAAATAAAACAGTAATAAATAATAATAAATTATACGTTCATGAGTCTTATGGCCTGGGGGTAGAAGCTGTTTCGAAACCTGCTGGTACGAGACCGGATGAGAGCAGGGCGAAGAGGTTGTGGCTGGGGTGGCTCGCGTCTTTAATGATTCTCAGGGCCTTCCCCCGGCACCTCTCGGGGTAGATATCCTGGACAGCAGGTAGTTTAATTCCTATAGTATGTTGTGCAGCTTTCACCACCATCTGTAGAGCCTTGCGGTCTGTGGCGGTGCAGTTGCCATACCAGGTAGTGATGCAACCGGACAAGATACTCTCGATGGTGCACCGGTAGAAGTTGGTGAGAATCTGGGGGGCCATTCCAAATTTCTTCAGTCGCCTTCTTCGTTACGACATCGATGTGATGTGACCACGTTAAGTCCTCCGTAATGAATACACCCAGGAATTTGAAGCTGCTGACCCTCTCCACCTCAGCCCCTTCGATGTAGATTGGTGTGTGTCCCTCCCCCTGCCGCTTCCTGTAGTCCACGATCATCTCCTTTGTTTTGCTGATGTTGAGGGAGAGGTTGTTGTACTTGCACCATTCTGCTAGAGCTCTTACCTCCTCCCTGTAGCCTGTCTCGTCGCCATCTGTGATCAGGCCTATAACGGTAGTGTCATCAGCAAACTTGATGATGGAGTTGGAGTTGTGCGTGGCCACGCAATCGTGAGTAAACAGGGAGTACAGAAGGGGGCTGAGCACACAACCCTGGGGAGCTCCCGTGTTCAGGATCAGTGTTGAGGAGGTGTTACTGCCTATTTTCACCACCTGGGGTCTGCCCGTCAGGAAGTCCAGGATCCAGTTGCATAGGGAGGTGTTAAGTCCTAGCTCACTGAGCTTGTTGACAAGCTTGGAGGGGATAATGGTATTGAATGCTGAACTATAATCAATGAACAACATTCTCACATAGGTGTTCCTCTTATCCAGGTGTGATAAGGCAGTGTGCAGTACAGTGGCGATGGCATCATCCCTAGATCTTTTTGGGCGGTAAGCAAATTGGAGTGGGTCCAGTGTGTCAGTTAGTAAGGAGTTGATGTGGGTTTTGACCAGCCTCTCAAAGCACTTCATGATGACAGAAGTGAGTGCTATGGGGCGGTAGTCGTTTAAACAGGTTACTTTTGTTTTTTTGGGGACTGGAATAACCGATGTCATCTTGAAGCAGGTGGGGACTACAGACTAGTACAGTGAACGGTTGAATATATCCGTAAACACGGCTGCCAGCTGGTCAGCGCATGCTCTAAGGACACGCCCAGGGATTCCATCTGGACCGGGTGCTTTGTGGGTGTTCACTCTCTTAAAAGTCTTGCTCACGTCAGCCATGGAGATTGAGAAGACCCGGTCGTCCTGAGCCGCGGGCACCCTTGTAACAGGCCAGTTGTTGTTGGCCTCAAACCAGGCGTAAAAAGTGTTAAGCTCGTCTGGGAGAGAGGCATTGCTGGGCATGACACAGCTGGGTTTCCCTTTGTAAATTGCTTGTTAAGTTAAATGCTTGTTAAACACTTGTTAACTACTATTTTACCAGCCTATTGCTATTTTCCGACTTGTGATGGGGATGTGATGAGTGGTACAGCAGGATGAGGTTGAGTGTGGCTTTGCAGTAACGTTTCGTGATCTACTGAGGTCATTGAAAGGTTTGCGCCACTGCAGCCAGGTATTCCTGACGACATCCCTGCTTTTGCCCTCCTGTGCAATGTGCAACCAGGCTGCATTGGTGTCCTGGGGAGGTCTCTTCCACCCTTGGAAGGGAAGAAAACCTCCCTGCATGCTGTGACTCCCTCCATAAGCATATGGAGGGATTCATGGGAGAGCCTGGGTGCAGCCGTGCACCTCTGTGCAGTGCTTGTCAGTGTTTGCAGCACCTCAATGCTGTAAAACACTAACAGCACAACTGTGAAAAAGAATGTGGCCATGGTCCCTTTAAGGAAACCGGCTGATGACGCGTCATCAAATGACATCATCAGACCCGCTTCCTTTTAATTGGCCGGGAAACATACAGGGCGGGCTTAACAAGCCCAATCTACGTAAAATCATTTTCACAGAGTGGCTGGAGCCGGGAGCGGGACCGGGACCCATCAACGACCTCTCCCACCGCCATCCAGCCTCCGATGCCGAAATCACGGCCATAGAGTACAAATCTGTTCAATTCACTCTTAGAAAGAAAAAACCCTTACAAGTAACTTGAATTCAGCAACAGTTACCTGTTCCCTGATCATAGTCTTCTCCTGGTGCTGTCCATTCCAGCTTAACTTTATTTTGAACTATTGTTGCTTGAAGGTCTGTGATTTTACATGGTGGAAAGTTTACAATGGGCGTTCCTGGGGGAAGTGTAATTGCTCCTCCTGATTTGACTCGGCTGAAGCTTCCTAACTGAGCCTCAAGATCTTCCTCGTTGACGGGAGGTCTTGGTGGGTTTGTTTGAATATTGCCTACATGAGAAGAAAGACATTGACGGAATAAGCCATATTCCAAGAGATACACCATCCTATGAACAGATTTCTGATATTATTAATACATGATATACTGGGTTTAAAAATCTAAAGGCTTCTGAAATGGGTTGGGTTTTGATAACACAAGCTGTAAAAACCACACAGGCTTTTGACATGGGAATTGATTGTTAATGCTAAAACAATGGCCCTATTGAAATAGCAGTTTGGTGCTTCCAGAAGGTCTGGAGTTTGGGAGAATGACCCAAGTAAAGTGTTAAAAACTAACACTCAGGGAAACAGAAACACAGAATATTAAAAAACCATGTGCCTTCGTAAAAGTAACATCAAATGAAAGACAGGAAACATAAGGTTATATATGCAACCAATTGAGATAGCTAGAAATGCATGAAACACCCTGGTTGAAGTGGTTTTAATTACATATTGTAAATATGATACCTACAGAACACTTTGAAAATATGACTTCAATAGATACACCAAGCAATTACATTGTGTTTGTATTGAACTTGGAACACCAGGGAGACAGGAGTCTGTGGTTATAAACAGTTAAGCCAATATTAAGAATTGAATGGAAAACATTCAATAAGAATGACATCAAATAAATACTACTGTCATATTGTTTTTATGATAAGTTTTTGAAATACCTAAACACAGAGGTAGGATTCTTAAAGTTAACGGCCAAGTTGACAGTAAGAATAGAAAAAAGTCAACAGAGGATGACTTAGAGATAATTAGCTTACACCAGCAGAAAACTTCAAAGGATAAACCACTAAAAAAAAGTATAAAAATAGAGCTTTTTCAGATAGACAGTCAGAAGTCGCTGGGAAGGGGCAAGTGATTCTTGGCTTCAGAACCACTCTGTAAGCCTACAACTCTGAGTCTCAGGTAATCAAGGTATTTGATTTTGGTGGATATCCTGGATTAGAATAATAAGAAATGTAAAAATGTACGAAGTTAAGATTTGAGAATAAGAATCTCTGAGGATAAGAAATGTAAGCTATTTGTTTTTGAGCTGTTATTGTTGCGACTGACTCAACAGCTGTTAACGGTATGTTGGCTCTTAAATAAATGTATATATTTTTAGAATTGTCTCAAGTAGTATTTCTGTATAAACTCGCAAACTCAATTTCTGTACACAGTGAGGAGTTGCAGAATTCTGGGGGGTATTCCGGACCCTCATAATATCCGGAAGGTTGCAGTCTAGTTAAACTTATTAAAAGTGCTATCCGGAGGATGGTAACATCTTCATGTCGTTTCTTTCCTTTAGAGAGAGATAGTCTGAACCTTTAGACCCAATTAAGCGTCTTATAGAATTCGGCTATCTTTAACTTTAGTTGAAGGTGAACGTCTGGGGAATACGTTTGATCTGGGGTAGCCCGAAAAGGGCTAGGACTAATAATTATCCCTTCAAGACAACATAGACTTAACTAGCACTACCCTTTAACAAAAGGTGCATTACGTCTTGGTCTACAGGACTGACCTGCAATTTCCCACAGGGCAAATTTCTGGCCTTGGCTAAACAGTGTCGGGGAGGTAGTGAGCTTGCAAATCCATTGGCAGGATAGGTGCACCAACGTCAGTGTTCTAGCTCAACATCCCCAGCATCGAAGCTTTGACCACGCTCGATCAGCTCCGATGGATGGGTCACATCGTCCACATGCCCGATACGAGACTCCCAAAACAAGCGCTCTACTCGGAGCTCCGGCACGGCAAGAGAGCCCCAGGTGGGCAGAGGAAACACTTCAAGGACACCCTCAAAGCCTCCTTGAAAAAGTGCAACATCCCCACTGACACCTGGGAATCCCTGGCCCAAGACCGCACAAAGTGAAGGAGAAGCATCCGGGAAGGCGCCAAACACCTTGAGTCTCCTCACCAGGAGCAAGTGGAAGCGAAGTGCACACAGCGCAAGGAGCGCATGTCAACCCAAGCACCCCACCCACCCGCCCCTTCAAACACCGTCTGCCCCACCTGTGACCAAGCCTGTAGGACCCACATTGGATTCATCAGTCACCTGCGAACTCATTTTTAATGTGGAAGCAAGTCATCCTCGGTTCCGAGGGGCTGCCTAAGAAGGAGAAGGAGAAGGGTAGTGAGCAGAAGCTCATCACTTTCTCACAGAGGGAGGGACAATCACACTTCAAGTCGCCCCAGGATCCTCTTGTAGTTGGGGACCAACAGGCAGAAGGCCCAAAGTTCTGATTTATTCTGACTCTTTCTCTCTGGTATTTTATCCTGACTTTCTTTCTCTAAAACAGAAAGTTAAATACTGCAGATGCTGGAAATCTGAAATACAAACAAAAGTACCAGGAAGGACAAGCAGCATGTTCTGATAAAAGGTCATCGAGCGGAAACATTAACCTTACGTTTCTCCCGCTACAGATGCTGCCTGACCCGCTGAGTGTTTCCAGCACTTTCTGGGTTTCCCCCCCTGCACCCTCTTGTTTTATTCCTAATTTCTTCTTTTTGTTTTATTTTCTTCTTATTCTGACTCGGGCTAATATTTATCCCTCAACCAACATAACAAAAACAGATTATCAGGTCATTATCACATTGCTGTTTGTGGGAGCTCGCTGTGCGCAAATTGGCTGCTGCGTTTCCCAAACTACAACAGTGACTCCACTTCAAAAGTACTTCATTGGCTGTAAAGCGCTTTGGGATGTCCGGTGGTCGTGAAAGGCGCTATATAAATGCAAGTCTTTCTTTCTTTCTTTTTTCTTTCTCTCTGCTGGTTATTCACTCATTCTTGCTCTTGGTTTATTCGGAGTCTTTTTTCTAGCAGTTTAATTCTGACTCTTTCTCTCTGCTGTTTTTTTCTGACATTTAATAACGATTAATATTTTGCTGTTTTGGCTCGAGTGCGGGTCAAATGCCTTATAAAAGGATTGGAGTACGTGAACCTTCTCAGATAGTTCCATGTAGCAAATGCAGTCCACTTTCATGGGACAAATTACTTTTATAGTACAGTAAATGTTTAGATGGGATTATAAGACATATACTGGTGTTGATTGTTAACATTTGAAACCTAACAACAAATATTTGATGCTATGACTTCTGAAGTTACTGCTGTACAGTTCAAAATTAGCTGAAGTACATCAAGTTCTTACAATGGTGACTCTGCCTAAGGATAGGTGGGTATAACATATTGAATAGAATAAACTAGTTGGCATTATATAGAATTTAAAAAATATTCATTTATGGGATGTGGGCATCGCTGGCAAGGCCAGCATTTATTGTCCATCCCTAATCGCCCTTGAGAAGGTAGTAGTGAGCCACCTTCTTGAACCGCTGCAGTCCGTATGGTGAAGGTACTCCCATAGTGCTGTTAGGGAGGGAGTTCCAGAATTTTGACCCAACGACGATGAAGGATCAGCAATATACTTCCAAGTCAGGATGGTGTGTGAGTTGGAGGGGAACTTGGAGGTGGTGGTGTTCCCATGCGCCTGCTGCCCTTATCCTTCTAGTTGGTTGCGGGTTTGGGAGGTGCTGCCAAAGAAGCCTTGGCGAGTTGCTGCAGTGCATCTTGTAGATGGTACACACTGCAGCCACGGTGCGCCGGTGGTGGAGGGAGTGAATGTTTAAGGTGGTCGATGGGGTGCCAATTGTTGTGTATGTACCTTTAAGGGAATAACTGGTCTTAGACTGCAGAACCGGCAATGACCACCCCTGTATAAAAGGCCCTAGCAGACTTCTTTAGTTTCAGTTTCAAGCTGCCTCTTGTTCAGTAAAGTACCTGTTAAACTGTTCTCCCGAAGTCCGTGTGTGATTGAAGCGCGGACTTTAAAGTGGCGACGAGTAAGTTTGAACTCACCTGCAGTGTGGCATCATCTCACGGGGATCTCGCCTGAAAGGAAGGTCCTGGAAGGTCGTAGTCTGAGCAACGGGCGTCGACCGAGGGCAACCGCCCAAAGAATCCATCGGTGTTTGGAGAATTGCGGGAGAGACTGTGGTCCCAGCGAATCGTGCTGGTAGCAGGTAGCGCGCTGACCCTTCCGGACTGCGGCGGGCTCAAGCTCGATCGAGCAGCTCTACAAATCGGGCCACGCAGCGTCGCCGGGAAAAGAAAACAAGAGAGAGAGGGTGGAGCGCACAGGGCGCGGTCGGTGCTCGAGAACAGGACAGCGGAGGGAAACTAAACGGGGGGGAAGGAAAGCGAGACGCGCCGAAGCTGCGGGTCGCTGTCATTACCCCGTAGAACGCTAGGAGCAGTGTGGCAGTAAGGGGAAGAAGCAAAAGCGCGGGAGGCGCCATTTTATCCCGCCGGGGAAGAAGCAAAAGCGCGGGAGGCGCCATTTTATTCCATTGGGGAAGAAGCAAAAGCGCGGGAGGCGCCATTTTAAATCGCCCAAGATGCCGAAAAGTGGCAGTATCACTGCTTTCAACAACGAGGTAGAAGACTGGACCACGTATGTGGAGAGAATTGAGGTGCACTGCAAGGCAAATGAGGTGGCCGATGGAAAGAGGGCGTCGGTATTATTAAATCTGATGGGTGCGAGTACGTACAGCCTATTGCGGAATTTAATTACCCCAGCTAAACCAATGGAGAAAAGTTTTGAGGAGATTGTTCATATTTTACAGGAACATCTAAACCCTACACCACTGCTGATAGCAGAAAGATTCAAGTTCCATAAACGAAACCAGCATAAAGATGAGAGCAATGCTGACTATCTTACAGAACTACACAAGTTATCAAAGCACTGCCAGTTCGGAGCAGGACTGGCAGACACCTTACGGGATAAGTTTGTCTGCGGGCTCCAGAGTGAAGGAACCCAGAAACGACTACTTTCAAAAAAGGACCTGACGCTAGAACAGGCTTTCAGCGTGGCAGTATCCTACGAAGCAGCAGCACGGGGAGCTGCGGAAATACAACAGAAACCACAAGAATACAGCGCTAACGAAATGGCATATGGAGCCGAAAAGTGCTATCGCTGCGGCAGAACAACCCATGAGCAGAAGGACTGCTGGTTTAAAGACAAAATATGCAGGCAATGCAGGAAAATGGGACATATAGCAAGAGTCTGCAGGTCGGGAAAGAAGACCAACATGACAAGAACTACTAAGGAACAGTACAGGAAAGTAAAGAAACTGACAGATAGTAGTTCAGAAGATCAGGAGAGTGCTAAGGACTCTGGGAGCAGGCGACTAAGTTGTTTAAAGTTACACAGCGTGCTCGCAAAAGGAGATCACTGAACCATTTGGGTCCCCAGTGAAGATGGAATTGGACACAGGATCAGCCCTAACTGTCATGAATCGACGAGACTATGAGCGGCTATTTTCACACATACCCCTAAAGGACACGTCCATTGTATTGAAGACATACACGGGGCAAAAGGTCTACCCCAGAGGAAAAATAAGGGTGCCAGTTGAATATAACGGAAAGGAAACACAGAAACTATACATGTATATACTACGTGATGGAGGACGTGAATGGATCCGAAGACTACAATTGGATTGGCATTCCATTCTGGCACTAACTGTGACTGACAAAAACGATGATGGCGTCGCACCTGGACGTCTGTCACAGATTCTATCTGACGCGGAAGAGGTGTTCCAACAAGGACTTGGGACTCTAAAAGGAGTAAAGGCAACCATCAAGATTGAGGATAACGCAACCCCTAAATTTTTCAAGGCCAGACCGGTGCCATACGCGATACGCCCAGCTGTGGAAGCTGAACTGGAGAGTCTGGAGCGTTCGGGGGTGCTGTCTAAGGTGGACTGGAGCAAGTGGGCCACACCCATCATTCCTGTAATGAAGAAAGCATTGAGCAGCACGCCTGGGGAGCCAAGGAAGGTTCGCATCCGTGGGGACTTCAAGGTGAATGTGAACCCAGTCCTGCACACAGTACAGTATCCGCTTCCGCGGATAGAAGATATTTTCGCCTCGCTATCTGGAGGGAAACGTTTTACAAAAATTGACCTGGCTCAAGCATATCTACAAATGGAGGTGGAAGAAGCATCTAGGAAATACCTCACGATAAACACTCACAAAGGCCTTTACCAGTACAATTGACTGGTATTTGGGGTGGCATCGGCCCCGGCTATGTGGCAGAGGGCAATGGAACAAGTCCTGCAAGGGATCCCGGGGACCCAGTGTTATTTGGACGACATCCTGGTTACGGGCGAAAATGACAATGAACACCTTGCCAACCTGGAACAGGTGCTCACGAGATTGCAGGAATATGGGCTACGAGCCAACTGTCCCAAATGCGAGTTCTTCAAGAGACAAATCTCGTATTGTGGCCACATGATTGATGAGGAAGGGTTGCATAAGTCGCCGGACAAGATTGAGGCTGTAGTCAAGGCTCCAGCACCAGAAAATATGTCGCAACTGAGGTCGTTCCTCAGGTTGGTGAACTACTACCATAAGTTCTTGCCGAATTTATCTACAATTCTGCACCCACTGAACGCCCTCCTTCAAACTGGTGTAACATGGAAATGGAGTGATGAGTGTAAGCGTGCCTTTCAGGAATGTAAATGCCAAATCACTTCAAAAGAAATATTGGCCCACTACAACCCAACACTACCGATTCGGTTGGCATGTGATGCGTCACCTTACGGCATTGGAGTGGTGTTGTCACACAAATTCCGTGACGGTTCAGAGAGGCCAATAGCCTTTGCGTCGCGCTCGCTAACCTCAGCCGAGCGTAACTACGCCCAGATTGACAGGGAGGCCCTCAGCCTGGTGTGGGGGGTGAAGAAGTTCAATCACTATCTGCACGGGCAGAAATTCACCCTACTGACTGATCATCAACACCTGGTCACAATTTTTAACCCAAAGAAGGGCGTTCCGGTGATGACGGCGCAACGGCTGCAAAGATGGTCACTTTTTCTAGGGGCACATCAGTATGACATAGAGTACAAAGGTACGAAACAACATGGAAACGCTGATGGGCTGTCGCGCCTACCGTTGCCTATGGCGGAAGAAGCACCTGCAGTGGACCCTGTGGAGATATTCCATGCGACCATAGTCGAATGTTTGCCTGTTACAAACGCAAGTATTGAGAAGGAAACCCGAAATGACCCGACACTCTCTCGGGTCTATGATTTGACGGTGAAGGGATGGCCAGCATATGGCGACTCACTGTTGCCAGCATTCTCGCCAAGGAGGGAACAGCTGTCAGTGTGCCGGGGAACCTTGATGTGTGGATCCCGAGTGGTAATTCCACCCAAGTTGAGAGATAGAGTACTCAATGAGCTTCACGAGGGTCATCTGGGAGGGGTAAAAATGAAGAGCCTAGCCAGGGTGTTTGTGTGGTGGCCGGGAATCGATAAAAGAAATCGAGGATATGACCAAGAGATGCACAGGATGCCAGAAGGTCCAAAACGCTCCACCACAGGCCCCGCTACATCCATGGGAGTGGCCCTCATCTCCATGGCAACGGGTACACATTGATTTCGCTGGTCCATTTATGGACTCAATGTTTCTAATTGCTGTGGATGCCCATTCGAAATGGCCAGAGGTCATTAAAATGTCCTCCACCACCACGGAGAAAACTATTGCAGTCCTAAGAACCATCTTCGCCAGGAATGGGTTGCCAGAACAGATCTGTTCCGACAATGGCCCACAGTTTGTGTCTGAGGATTTCCGGAGGTTCCTGAAGAATAATGGGGTGAAACATTACACATCTGCCCCATATCATCCAGCCACAAATGGATTGGCTGAGAGGTTTGTTCAGACCTTTAAAAAGGCCATAAAGGCAATGTATAATGACGACATACCACTGCAACACAAGGTGGATAACTTCCTGTTTGCTTACCGGAATGCAACACATGCAGTAACCAACCAAACTCCAGCCGTACTGTTTTTTAACCGGAGACTAAGATGTCGTTTGGATTTGCTCAAACCAAACATAAGACGAGATGTTGAGGATAAGCAGTTCCAGCACATAAATGAGAAGCCAACCAGGAGCTTCAAGATAGGGCAACCAGTCTTGGCCCGGGACTACCGAACAGAAAAATGGCAGCCAGGCACAATATGCACACAGCAGGGACCACTAATGTACACAGTGGACGTTGGAGAGAGCATCGTGAGATGCCATGCTGACCAGATTCTGGAGTCAAACTTGTACCACAAGCATGTGCACCTGGTAATGAGCCCGAAGTACAGATTGCGTCTACCTCAGAAGCAGGGGTATTGGAAGCTGACGAACCAACCAATAACAATGAGCCAGAATTGACTCCACCGCCAGAACAGGATACTCGAGAAAGGCGCTATCCAGTCCGGATCAGGAAGCCTCCTCAAAGACTGAACTTATAAATGACTATTTCTGTTGATGTATATATTACTGAGAAAATTGTAATTGTAATTAGTTATTATTTAGTTGTTAAATGAATGTTATGTACTGTTTATCTAAAAGGGGAGGAATTGTTGTGTATGTACCTTTAAGGGAATAACTGGTCTTAGACTGCAGTACTGGCAGTGACCACCCCTGTATAAAAGGCCCTAGCAGGCTTCTGTAGTTTCAGTTTCAAGCTGCCGCTTGTTCATTAAAGTACCTGTTAAACTGTTCTCCCGAAGTCCGTGTATGATTGAAGCGCGGACTTTACACCAATTAAGTGGGCTGCTTTGTCGTGGATGGTGTCGAGCTTCTTGAGTGTTGCTGGAGCGGCACTCATCCAGGCAAGCGTTATATAATATTGAGCTATAGTTGTTGTGTTAAAGCACAAGTCAGAAAGATGGAATTTACTGCAGTGTAGATAAGGGAATATGTTGTTTTTGCAATAAAGTTTGGAAGAGATAAGATATCAAAGGTGTGCACAGCAAAGGGTAACAGTTAGCAACTGTATGAACCCCAACAGAAAAAGCCTCAACAAATGCACCTTCGTGTGAAGCTAACATGTTCAGGAAGCGTACAATGCCAGTTGGCACTGGAGATGTAGAACGGCCCAGATTTCTATCAGTAAGAGATAGCAATCTCCCCACCACCCCACCCCCACACACACCATTATTTGCCTTAGGACTTGACGTGGGTTGCAAGGGCGGATATGAATTCCTGCGCTTTATTATGAGGAATTATAAGCATTATGTAAGTTATCTGGGCAGCTGCAGGAAGGAGCCCAGAGAGATAGTGCTCAGTTCATATAGCGAACTTACAACTCAACAGTTCACCCTGGTATAAAATCATACACCACTGTGATGGCATCTCTACACATTCTTCTTTGCCATTGCCAAATATTTATTACCATTTTCTGTGTATCCTGGTATGTACAAGGCATGTCCCCCTGTTCTGATTGCCATCTTCGTTGTCCCTTCATTTCCCTGTACACGCACTTTAAAGTTGTATCTTCCGTATCCAGCATATCTGGGGATATACTTAGTATAAATACCATCATTCTTGATAGTATCAGCAGCTAAAAGCAAGAAAGGGTAAACAGCTGTAGACTGAGCAGAACACGGAATACCAATACTGTACAAAGTTAGCACTTGTTAAATCCTACAAAATGGAGGTTCCTACTGTCACCATATGATTCACTGATGACACAGCAAAATGATAAGGCAAGACCTGATTTCAAAACCTAAAACTCTTTCAATGTTCTATGAATTGCTATAAATGTGATGCATTGAGTCAGAACACTTCTTTGCAACATTTATCAATGTAAATAAAAATGTGCTTTTTTGTTTAGTTGATCTGTACCGTCACAGTTATTGAAGTTGTCACATCTGAATGTGTCACCTCAGAGGTGTCACACCTCAGAACTCATCCGTCTATAGGGCAAAAAGGTCATGATCAGCTCAAATAATCATTATCTGTTAAATTAAATATCCCATTTACTAAACGCAATCAAAAACTATTTCTATTCCCTGGATTGCTAAGGAAGCTTCCAATCAGCAGTGGACAAGCACCATAAAACCAGCCAATCACATTCCTCAGCTTTTTTTCAAACCCAGCAGTCTGAAACTAGCAACTGCCAAAAAAATAAACCAATCAAATTCCTCATAATTTGTGCATACTGCTTTCGACCAGCACTGACTCAGGACAGTATAACAATAACATTTATATTACACACACTGAAAATGACACAAGTCTAAAAAAAATATCTAACCCCCCCTCATCTTCGATCCAGTCCTTGACCCTCAAGTGGGCCCCACTTCACCGGTTACCAGGGAGATTTGCAGACGACACAAAACTGGGTGGGCGTGTGTGCTGTGAGGAGGATGCAGAGAAACTCCAGTACGATTTGGACAGGTTGGGCGATTGGGCAGATGCACGGCAGATGCAGTATAATGTGGATAAATGCGAGGTTATCCACTTTGGTGGCAAAAACAGGAAGGCAGATTATTATCTGAACAGCAATAGATTGGGAAAAGGGGAAGTGCAATGAGACCTGGGTGTCCTTGTGCACCAGTCGCTGAAGGTAAGCATGCAGGTGCAGCAGGCGGTTAAGAAGGCAAATGGTATGTTGGCCTTCATTGCAAGAGGATTTGAGTACAGGAGCAAGGATGTCTTGCTGCAGTTGTACAGGGCCTTGGTGAGACCACACCTTGAGTATTGTGTGCAGTTTTGGTCGCCTTATCTGAGGAAGGATGTTCTTGCCATGGAGGGAGTGCAGCGAAGATTCACCAGACTGATACCTGGGATGGCAGGAATGACGTATGAAGAGAGATTGGGTTGATTAGACTTATATTCGCTAGAGTTTAGAAGAATGAGAGGGGATCTCATTGAAACTTATAAAATTCTAACAGGACTAGACAGACTAGATGCAGGAAGGATGTTCTCGATGGCGGGGGAGTCCAGAACCAGGGGTCACAGTCTAAGGATAAAGGGTAAGCCGTTTAGGACTGAGATGAGGAGGGATTTCTTCACCCAGAGAGTGGTGAACCTGTGTAATTCTCTACCACAGAAGGCAGTTGAGGCCAATTCATTAAATATATTCAAGAAGGAGTTAGATATATTTCTTAAGGCTAAAGAGATCAAGGGATATGGGGAGAAAGCAGGGACAGGGTACTGAATTTGGATGATCAGCCATGATCTCATTAAATGGCGGAGCAGGCTCGAGGGGCCGAATGGCCTACTCCTGCTCCTATCTTCTATGTTTCTATGAGATATGCCTGGTGAGAGCATACGTACCTCCACTGATCCTGCATCAGGTCCTGACTCCGAGTTGGAGCACAGGAATTCTTAATATAGGGAGTCTCCATCCCTCGCCCTACTTCACTCCTTACGTTGATGCTTTGTTAGAGTTATGGGGAGGCGCCACCCCTAATAGTCGATCCCAGAAAACTTTGCCTCATGGCTGGGAAATGCCCTGTCAGGTTCCTGCCAGAGTTTTTAACTGCTCAGGCAGAATCTTGCCAAAATTCCTTCAGGAATCTGGTGGAGCAGCTGAGGAATATCGACCCCATTGCATATTAAGTAAAAGAAAAAGCAAGACTTGAATTTATATAGCGCCTTTCATGACCACCGGACGTCTCAAAGCGCTTTACAGCCAACTAAGTACTGTTGAAGTGGAGTCACTGCTGTAATGTGGGAAACGCAGCAACCAATTTGCACACAGCAACGTCCCACAAACAGCAATGTGATAATGACCAGATAATCTGTTCTTGTTATGTTGGTTAAGGGATAAATATTGGCCAGGACACCGGGGATAACTCCCCTGCTCTTCTTCGAAATCGTGCCATGGGATCTTTTACATTCACCTGAGAGGGCAAACGGGGCCTCGGTTTAATGTCTCATCCGAAAGACGGCACCTCTGACAGTGCAGCACTTCCTCAGCATTGCACTGGAGTGTCAGCCTAGATTTATGTGCTCACGTCCTTGGAGTGGGACTTGAACCCACAACCTTCTGACTCAGAGGTGAGGAGTGCTACCAACTGAGCCACTGGCTGACACAAATGGATACTTTGGTTCTGTCTTCACAAAGGAGGACACAAATAATCTCCCAGAGATGTCAGGGAACATAGGGTCTAATGAGAGGGAGGAACTGAAAGAAATCTGTAGGGAAATGGTGTTAGGGAAATTGACGGGATTGAAGGCCGATAAATCCCCAGGGCCTGGTAATCTACATCCTAGGGTACTTAAGGAAGTGGCCCTAGAAATAGTAGATGCATTGCTGGTCATCTTCCAAAATTTGATAGACTCTGGAACAGTACCCATGGATTGGAGGGTAGCTAATCTTACCCCACTATTCAAAAAAGGTGGTAGAGAGAAAACGGGGAATTATAGACCGGTAAGCCTGACATTGGTAGTGGGGGAAATGCTGGAGTCCATTATAAAAGATGTAATAGCAGAGCACTTGGAAAACAGTGACAGAATCGGACAAAGTCAACATGGATTTACAAAAGGTAAATCATGCTTGACTAATCTACTGGAATTTTTTGAGGATGTAACTGGTAAAATAGATAAGGGAATACCAGTGGATGTGGTGTAATTGGACTTTCAGAAGGCTTTCGATAAGGTCCCGCATAAGAGATTAGCGTGTAAAGTTAAGGCACATGGGATTGGGGGCAAGGTATTGACTTGGATAGAGAACTGGTTGGTAGACAGAAAGCAAAGAGTTGGAATAAATGGGTCTTTTTCCGAGTGGCAGGCAGTGACTAGTGGGGTACCGCAGGGATCGGTCCTAAGACCCCAGCTATTCACAATATATATAAATGATCTAGACGAGGGAACTAGATGTAATATCTCCAAGTTTGCAGATGACACAAAGCTGGGTGGGCGTGTGTGCTGTGAGGAAGATGCCGAGAAACTCCAGTATGATTTGGACAGGTTGGGTGATTGGGCAGAAGCATGGCAGAAGCAATATAATGTGGATAAATGCGAGGTTATCCACTTTGGTGTCAAAAACAGGAAGGTAGATTATTATCTGAATGGCAATAGATTGGGAGAAGGGGAAGTGCAACGAGACTGGGAGAGCAGGTGATGTGTTTCTGCTGCAATATGTGGGAGCTGGTGAACACCATTGATGTTAACGGTGATTACATTTGCAGTAAGTGTTGGCTGCTCGAGGAATTCCGGCTCCATATTGATGAGCTGGAGTCCGAGCTTCAAACATTGCGACACATCAGGGAGGGGGAGAGTTACCTGAACTCTGTGTTCCAGGAAGTAGTCACACCAATTAGAGTAACTAATTCAGATGTAGTCCGTGGTCAGGGACAACAGGGTGTGACTATGAATGAGGCAGGTACAGTGATCCAGGAGGTAGTGTTGGAGGAGCCACAGCCATTGCTCTTGTCCAACAGGTTCGAGGCTCTTACTCCCTGTGAGGACGGGAACAGGGACTGCAGGAAGGATGAGCAACCTGGCCACAGCACCATGGAACAGGGGGCCATTCAAGTGGGGGGAGTAAAAAGAAATGTTGTAGTGGTAGGGGATAGTATCATTAGGGGGATAGATAGGGTTCTTTGCAACCAAGAGCGAGAGTCCCGAAGGCAGTGTTGCCTGCCCGGTGCCAGGGTTAAGGACATGTCCTCTGGGCTGGAGAGAAACTTGGAGTGGGAAGGGGAGGATCCAGTTGTCGTGGTCCATGTTGGTACCAACGACATAGATAGGACAAGGAAAGAGGTTCTGCTGAGGGAGTATGAGCAGCTAGGGGCCAAATTAAAAAACAGAACCTCTAGGGTAATAATCTCTGGATGTTCTTGCCATGGAGGGAGTGCAGCGAAGATTCACCAGGCTGATACCTGGGGTGGCAGGAATGACGTATGAAGAGAGAGTGGGTCGATTGTGCTTATACTCGCTGGAGTTTAGAAGAATGAGAGGGGATCTCATTGAAACTTATAAAATTCTAACAGGACTAGACAGACTAGATGCAGGAAGGCTGTTCCCGATGGCCGGGGAGTCCAGAACCAGGGGTCACAGTCTAAGGATAAGGGGTAAGCCATTTAGGACAGAGATGAGGAGGAATTTCTTCACTCAGAGAGTGGTGAACCTGTAGAGTTCTCTACCACAGAAGGCAGTAGAGGCCAATTCATTAAATATATTCAAGAAGGAGTTAGATATATTTCTTAAGGCTAAAGGGATCAACGGATATGGAGAGAAGGCAGGGACAGGGTACTGAATTTGGATGATCAGCCATGATCTCATTGAATGGTGGAGCAGGCTCGAGGGGCCAAATGGCCTACTCCTGCTCCTATCTTCTATGTTTCTATGTTTCTATAATACACCTGCCCTTAAAAAAACAATGAATCCTCTGATAAACTGCAAGGAATACCATGTACATTTATAATATATTAAACATTCTGCTCGTTTCAGTTGTCAGATTTTGAAAGTGCCCACCCTACAATGAAATCTGTTTTTAATTTGCTCAGATTAGCCAAGTAGTAAATATTTATCCTGATTGGCTCAGATTTTGAACCAATAAAAGTTTTTTAATTATCCACTTATTTCACGGTGCGTCACCAGATCTCTTTCAAACTTTCATCATATCCTCCATCTCACTATAAGCAACTTCACAGGAGTTCCATGTCTATTGTTTCAATATCAATGATCTGGAAAATTGAATCGTAAATACAAAATTCTTGCATCTAAATTCTTTTTATATTGGATTGGCAATGAAAAGTGCAAAGACCATTCAAAGCTAACCCATGTCGTGAAGCCTTTCTGTACTTTCTTTAATATACTTTTTGACGTAAGAAAACTACTAGGCACTTGGTCTAAGCGTTAAACAAAGCTTTAATCAACTGTTTTACAACATGGAGGTCTAGTTGTGTCCTTCACCAGTTCCTGTTAAGAATGTCCTGCGCAAGCTGGGCCCGTGCCCGAGTATTTATACTCTCCCTGGACAGCGCCACCCGCAGGCTGCTCAGTATTATTTCATAAGTTTTTCTTTCATGAATGACTGATTCATGTCACTTTTTGTGGAAAGGAAGCTAAAATTTGATGTATCCACACTTCTGATACTTACAATATAAGCACACTTTCTATTTCACCAGTATTATGTATCCTACCTAGGCCATCATCAGAAAGGCGCTCTTCAGCCGGAGCACCAGTGGGACGTTCAATAATAACTGTCACTTTTGCAAACAGGACTGGTAAAAATCCTTGACTGACTTCCGCATAGATTTTTATTGCGCCGGTTGAATCCTTTTTGCTGATATACACATTGACTGTGACTGGGGGAACTTTCTCATCTGCTGCTCGGGATGTTACTGTGATAGTTATAACCTGTTCAGTTCCAGGATTCAGGATACTGTACTCCCAAGTTCCTGTCTGGGAAACAGATATTCCGAGTTAATTTTAGGACAGTCAATCAATGTCGCAATGATTTTTAAAAAAAAATCATTCTCAGGGTATCAGTGAGAATGTATTGCCCATCCCTAGATGCCCTTGAGGAGGTGGTGGTGAGCCTCATTCTTGAACTGCTGCAGTCCATGTGGTGAAAGTGCTCCCACAATCCTGATAGTTAGGGAGCTCCAGGAGTTTGACCCAGTGGGCATGAAGGAATGGCAATGTATGTCCAGTTCAGGATGGTGTGTGACTTGGAGGGGAGCTTAGAGGTAAAGGACTTCCCATGCACCTGCTTCCCTTGCCCTTCTAGGTGGTAGAGGTCGTGGGTTTGGGAGGAGCTGAGAAAGTAGCCTTGGTGAGTTGCTGCAGTGCATCCTGTAGTTGTCTGATACAGTCCAGGAAAGTCCCAAAATCAATTGCTGGTCTGTGCCGACCGAGCTGATTTCAGCCAAGGTAGTGGAAGAGGATCTACATTTGGCCTCAATGCCACTTGTTGGGGAGGGAAACAATGGTCAGGGCACCTACTCCTAATCAACGCTAAGTTAGGTGGCACGGTAAGTAGTGTAGATGGGAGCAGAAAGTTGCAAAGGGACATTGATAGATTAAGTGAGTGGGCAAAACTGTGGCAGATGGAGTTCAATGTGGGGAAGTGTGAGGTCATCCACTTTGGACCTGAGAAAGAGATCAGAGTATGTTTTAAATGGTGAGAAGCTAGGAACTGTGGAAAAGCAGAGGGATTTAGGAGTCCATGCAGAGAAATCATAAAAAACTAGTGGATAAATACAAAAAATAATTTAAAAGGCTAATGGAATGTTAGCCTTCATCTCAGGGGGCTGGATTACAAAATGGTGGAAGTTATGCTACAGTTGTATAAAGCTCTGGTTAGACTGCATCTGGAGCACTGCGTTCAGTTCTGGGCACCGCACCGCGGGAAGGATATATTGGCCTTGGAGAGGGTGTAGCGCAGATTCACCAGAATGATACTGTAGCTAAAAGGGTTAAATTATGAGGAAAAGTTGCACAGACCAGGCTTGTATTCCTTCAAGTACCGAAGATTAAGGGGTGATCTAATCGAGATGTATAAAAGGAGTTGATAGGATAGAGAGAGAGAAACGATTTCCTCTGCTGGGGGAGTCCAGACAAGGGGGTATAACCTTAAAATTATAGCTAGGCCGTTCAGGGGTGATGTCAGGAAGCACTTCTTCACACAAAGAGTGGTGGAAATCTGGAAGTCTTTCCACCGAAAAGCTGTTGAGACAGGGGGTCAATTGGAAATTTCAAAACCGAGATTGCTAGATTTTTGTTAGGCAAGGGCATTAAGGGATATGGAACCAAGGCAGGTAAATGGAGTTAAGATACAGGTCAGCCATGATGTAATTGAATGGCGGGCAGGCTCAAGGGGCTGAATGGCCTCCTCATGTTCCTATGCTAGCGAGCCACCATCACTAGCAAAATGTCTGTGTGAAAGTCAGGTGAACTCAGGATTGGACTTAACCGTGATGCCCCCCCCATAGCTTAAGTCCCAAGGCTGTCATTCAGATGGAAGGGATGTTTCCTAGTACCCAGCTTTCTCACCAATGCACTGGAAGCTGTACCAGGTAGAAGTGATACATTTCACATTGTGGGAATAGGCAGGAAAAGAAACCATTTGCTTCATTCCATTTGCACTGTGTACTCAACTGGTCAATGACAGGCAGCACAAGAATGACTGTTGTGTAGAATGGGGACTTGTCTGGCTAGAGAATGGATGGCAGTAAGCAGGCTGCACCGAGACAATACTGCCAGAAAAAGGTTAGATTACGGGAAATAGACAGCAAAACATAAACAGTTCATTGAAGCACGTATTTTGATCCATACCTGTGCAGTGCCAATAATCTTAAGACGGGCTGTAAGTACAGTTTGATCTATCTTAAAGTCACCGTTGTTGTACACCATTCCACTGGGGTCAGATACAAACAGAGTCGGTGTCTGCGTCACCCACGTAACTACAAAAAAAGTGTCGTTCCCAACAGTCTTATCGATGACAACTGTACCGTTCAACCAACTGTCATCATCAATCCTCGTTCCAGAACTTTCAAGCTGGAACCAAACCAACAGAATGAGTTTCTTTACTGTAAAGAACTTGATTAACACAAGAATAATTGGAATGTCGTTCTCTGAAAGGTGATCAAACCTGGATTGACTGTTGGCTAATGTCGCCATTTCCTGATACTAATCCAGTGAAAGCGTCGATTAATCCACTTGTATCCACGTTATCAGTGGCTACAAACTTTAAACCCCCTAAAGATTGAAGAGCAAAAATATCATAAACACTGATAATACCCATGGCCAATGCCAATTAAGAACTAAATAAAGAAATCGGTATCATGGATTTCTGTAATGTGACAGAATCTGCCCAATGAAAAACAATTTTTTTTTATTCGTTCCTGGGATGTGAGCATCGCTGGCAAGGCCAGCATTTATTGCCCATCCCTAATAGCCCTTGAGAGGGTGGTGGTGAGCCGCCTTCTTGAGTCCTTGTGGTGAAGGTACTCCCACACTGCTGTTAGGAAGGGATTCCCAGGATTTTGACACAGCGACGATGAAGGAATGACGATATATTTCCAAGTCAGGATGGTGTGTGACTTGGAGGGGGTGGTGTTCCCATGCACTTGCTGCCCTTGTCCTTCTGGGGGTAGAGGTCGTAGGTTTGGGAGGTGCTGCCGAAGAAGCCTTGGCGAGTTGATGCAATGCATCTTGTAGATGGTACACCCTGAAGCCATGGTGTGCCAGTGGTGGAGGGAGTGAATGTTTAAGGTGGTGGATGGGGTGCCAATCAAGCGGGCTGCTTTGTCCTGGATGGTGTTGAGCTTCTTGAGTGTTGTTGGAGCTGCACTCATCCAGGCAAGTGGAGAGTATTCCATCACACTCCTAATTTGTGCTTTGTAGATGGTGGAAAGGCTTTGGGGAGTCAGGAGGTGAGACACTCGCCGCAGAATACCTAGCCTCTGACCTGCTCTTGTTGCCACAGTATTTATGTGGCTTGTCCAGTTAAGTTTCTGGTCAATGGTGACCCCCAGGATGTTGATGGTGGGGGATTCGGTGATGGTAATGCCGTTGAATGTCAAGGGGCGGAAGTTCGACTCTCGTTCGTTGGAGATAGTCATTGCTTGGAACTTGTGTGGCACGAATGTTACCTGCCACATATCAGCCTAAGCCTGAATGTCGTCCAGGGCTTGTTGCATGCGGGCATGGACTGCTTCACTATCTGAGGAGTTGCGAATGGCGCTGAACACTGTGCAATCATCAGCGAACATCCCCACTTCTGACCTTATGATGGAGGGAAGTTCATTGATGAAGCAGCTGAAGATGATTGGGCCTAGGGCACTGCCCTGAGGAACTCCTGCAGCGATGTTCTGGGGCTGAGATGATTGGCCTCCAACAACCACAACCATCTTCCTTTGCACTAGTTATGACTCCAGCCAGTGGAGAATTTTCCCCCTAATTCCCATTGACTTCAATTTTACTGGGGCTCCTTGATGCCAGACTCGGTCAAATACTGCCTTGATGTCAAGGGCAGTCACTCTCACCTCACCTCTGGAATCCAGTTCTTTTGTCCATGTTTGGAGCAAGGCTGTAATGCGATCTGGAGTCAAATGGTTCTGGCGGAACCCATACTGAGCATCGGTGAGCAGGTTATCGGTGAGTAAGTGCCGCTTGATAGCACTGTCGATGAATCCTTCCATCACTTTGCTGATGATTGGGAGTAGGCTGATGGGAGGTAATTGGCCGGATTGGATTTGTCCTGCTTTTTGTGGACAGGACATACCTGGGCAGTTTTCCACATTGTCCAGTAGATGCCAGTGTTGTAGCTGTACTGGAACAGCTTGGCTAGAGGCGCGGCTAGTTCTGGGACACAGGCCTTCTGCACTACAGCGGGATATATTCGAGAGACCAAAATTCGAGGAGCACAGATATCTTGGCAGGTTGTAGGGCTTGAGGAGATTACAGAGATAGGGAGGGCTGAGGCCATTGTGGGGAGAATCATTGAGGATGGGGATATTAATGGAGCCTCCTCCTCCCGTTAGCTGTTTAATTGTCTACCACCATTCACGATTGGATGTGGCAGGACTGCAGAGCTTTGATCTGATCTGTTGATTGTGGGATCGCTTAGCCCTGTCTATAGCATGCTGCTTCCGCTTTTTTGCATGCATGTAGTCCTGTGTTGCAGCTTCCCCAGGTTGGCACATTATTTTTAGGTACGCCTGGTGCGGCTCCTGGCATGCTCTTCTGCACTCCTCATTGAACCAGGTTTGGTCCCCTGGCTTGATGGTAATGGTAGAGTGAGGGATATTCCGGGCCATAAGCTTACAGATTGTGGTGGAATGCTGATAGATCTGTTCTGAATCTATTCCATTTAACACGGTGCTCATGCCACACAACACAATGGAGGGTGTCCTCAGTGTGAAGACAGGACTTCGTCTCCACAAGGACTATGCGGTAGTCCCTCCTACCAATACTGTCATGGACAGACGCATCTGTGACAGGTAGATTGGCGAGGACGAGGTCAAGTAGGTTCTTCCCTTGTGTTGGTTCTCTCACCACCTGCTGCAGGCCCAGTCTGGCAGCTCTATCCTTCAGGACTCGGCCAGCTCGGTCAGTAGTGATGCTACCAAGGCTTTGAAAATGGCAGCCGGGCGCCACTCACTGTGTTCCCGCTGCCCGCAATCTTAAGTAGAAGCTTGGGGACTCAAGTGTGACAGACCAGATATACGCCACACATGTTTTTATTATACTTTTATAGAAACTTATGTGACGTCGCTTATGATAAACTAAATAACACACTGGGGACAAATTCCTTCTTGTTACCGTTGTGTTTTTGGCTAAAACAGGGCAGCATCAGGACTAAACTCAGGGAAAAAAAATGTCCCACCAACTTCACGTCGATTGCCTGCCCAAAAATTTGGAATGGATTCATCTGAAATTCTTTTGTTCACTATTTGAGTTGAGATGCTGGCCAAATTATTTTAAACCTGTTAACGCCTCCATCACAATAAAAGAGGGAAGAACTTCAAACAAACACATGAAGTGTCCTCATGCTGGTCACCCAAGGCACCATTGCAGGGCCTTTCAGTGCTACTTACCTGTCATGCTTGATAGCTTTTCCAATTCTGCGGCAGCACTTGGTCCTAGTGCTATGGTGTGGATAACTGCTCCACTTTCTTCCACCTCTTTAAAGCAAGTATTCATTGAACTATCCTCTCCATCAGTCAGCAAAACGATTTCATCACCCTTTGTCCCACCGTCATCACCACGAAGTACCTGCAAAGCAGTCAGTCACCATCAACGCTGGAAAAATGTAATGACTGTGATAATAATAATAACTTCCGGGAAGTTATGTGCACATCACTTCCTGTGAACTGTGAACTCTGTGCATACACGACTTCCTGTGCATACGTCACTTCCTGTGTTTGGACTAGTATAAATACTGAACTGCTCAGTATGGTAAAAGGGCTTCACCTAGAGGCATGGTGAAGACCGCTCTTGTATATAGTTTAATTATAAGTTGCTTAAAGCTTACTTTAAAGTTCCTTGATGTGTGAGACTCTTTTGTTACATCAATTTAAGCAACTTAGTATTTACACTCACAAATACTAGACCTTCGGACAAACTCGGAGTTAAGGATCCAGGGAACCACCCATCATGGAAAACATCCTTAAACCTACTCGTCTGGACTTGGACCCAAACGCACCAGCAGCTGGCAGGGTATGGAAGCATTGGTACCGTACTTTTGAGAATTTTCTTGATGAATGTAAAGCGAATGCTTCTACTAAACTGAGGATACTTATCAACTATGTGACCCCAACAGTGTTTGAATATGTTGATGAATGGGATAATTACGATGAGGTGATCCGGGCACTTAAAAAACTATATGCCAAGACCACAAATGAGGTCTATGCTAGACATCTACTGGCCACAGCCCGACAAGGGCCAGGGGAATCGATTAACGAATTCCTTCAAGAACTTCGCAGGCTCAGCGTAGATTGTAACTTTCAGGCAGCCTCGGCTGAGCTGTACCGCGAAGAAATGATTCGTGATGCTTTCATCTGCGGGATTGCCTCTCCATTTATACGCCAGCGTCTACTAGAAAGTAAAACACTTGAGCTACAAAAGGCTTTTGACCTGGCTTGTTCTCTGGATTTGGCAAAGAAAAATGCAGACCTCTATCAGCTGCCCAGATCTCGATCTGCTGCTGTAACTGCAACCAGACGATTCAAGTGGCCTCAGGTGAACCCTATCATGGAGGAATCTAAACCTGATGATAATTCTGATGAAGAAGAGGAGGATGACCCCACTTTAGCAGCCTCTTGGCAATCTAGGAAGGAATGCTTCTTTTGTGGAGATTCTTTTCACCCTCGGAAATTCTGCCCTGCTCGCAATGCAATCTGCAGTCATTGCGATAAAAAGGGACACTTTGCAAAAGTTTACCAATCAAGAGCCTCTACGAGGGCCTATCCAGCTAAGGCCTACCGAACTGCCCCAATTAGGGCCTATCAAGATGCTCCGGCTAGGACCTATCAAGCTTCCTCTCGAGCTCTCTCCCGAAGAAGCACACCTAGAGTTTCAGCCACTCTCTGTGCAACCACACCAATTACAGCTGCTTGCCCACAGAACCTGTTTCATGCAGCTACAAAAGTTTCAATTAATGGGCATACCTTAGATGCCTTAATTGACTCAGGAAGTACTGATAGTTTCATTAGAGAACAGATTGTTGCGAAATTGAAACTACATATCTTCCCATCGGACCAGGCAATTGCGATGGCTCAATCATCACTTAATACCAGAATCTCCGGCTTTTGTATTATTGATATGACACTTAATGGTCGCATGTATCCCTCCACCCGACTTTCGGTGCTCAAGGACTTATGTAGTGATCTCATCTTAGGGCTGGATTTTCAAAAACAGCATAAGAAACTCACCATTGAGTTCGGCGGATCCAAACCTGGACTTACTATTTCTAATATACTGTCTAAATTACCGTTTTGTGCATTATCAACAGCTTCACTTGATGAACCCTCATTATTTGCCAGTATTCCTCCTCGATGCAAACCAATAATAACGAAATCGCGGCGCTTTAGTCAGGAAGACCAATCTTTTATTCAGGCTGAAATCTCTCGACTTTTAGCAGAGGATATCATCGAACCATGTTTGTCGCCCTGGCGGGCTCAAATCGTCATCGTCAAGAACCCTCTAAGACCTCACAAACAACGACTATGCATTGATTATTCGCAAACCATCAATCAATATACTGACTTGGACGCCTACCCATTGCCACGCATTGATGATATGGTTAATAAACTGGCCGAATACAAAGTGTTCTCAACTTACGATTTAAAAAGTGCCTATCATCAGGTACCCTTGAAGGTCTCAGATAAGCAGTACACGGCCTTTGAGGCCAATGGACGGCTGTACCAATTTTGTCGCCTCCCATTTGGGGTTACTAATGGAGTGGCTGTCTTCCAACGGGCAATGGATGGCCTGGTTAAGCAGGAAAACTTAAGGGACACTTTTCCCTATCTTGATAACATTACTATTGCAGGTCACGATCAACAGGAACACGACGCCAACCTCCAAAAATTTCGGGATGCCCTCCATCACCGTAACTTAACTTTGAATGAATCTAAATCTGTTGAGTCGCAACCGACCATCAACATCCTTGGCTACTGCGTAGGCAATGGTATCATTAAGCCAGACCCAGAAAGACTTCGCCCGCTCCAAGAGCTCCCGTCACCTAAGAATCCGGCTTCTTTACGTCGGGCTCTCGGTCTGTTTGCATACTACGCTAAATGGATTCCTCATTTTTCAGACAAAATCCAACCCTTGCTGCATGCTAGATCATTTCCATTGGAAACAGCGGCTGTTGCAGCCTTTAACCTTCTCAAAAAACAGTTGGAGAAAGCGGCTCTTCACTCCATTGATGAGAATCTCCCTTTCATAGTCGAATGTGATGCCTCGGAGGTGGCGATCTCGGCTACTCTAAATCAGGAAGGTCGTCCTGTAGCATTTATGTCCAGGACCTTACAAGGTGCCGAGCTACATTATCCTCCGGTTGAGAAGGAAGCCACAGCCATCATAGAGGCGGTACGGAAGTGGAACCATTTCCTAGCTCGCCAGCACTTTACATTAATCACGGACCAGCAATCAGTCGCCTTCATGCTCGATAATCGAAAACGAACCAAAATTAAGAATAATAAAATACAGCTTTGGAGGATGGAACTGGCCTCTTTTGGTTACACCATTCACTATCGACCTGGCAAGGAGAATGTGGCCCCGGATACCCTCACACGAGCATTCTGCTCCACTATGCCGTCCTCTACTCTCATAGATGTCCATAATGGATTGTGTCATCCTGGCGTTACGCGCATGCTACATTTCGTATGATCACGGAATCTCCCTTTTTCTATTGGAGATGTAAAGAAAATGTGCTCAGAATGCCGGCTTTGTGCAGAATTAAAACCTCAGTTCTTCCGCCCCTCAGATGGTATGCTCATACACGCAACCCAACCGATGCAACGACTTAGCATCGATTTTAAGGGCCCAGTGCCCTCTTCAACTCGGAACACATATTTGCTCACCATGATTGATGAATATTCACGTTTTCCGTTTGCCTTCCCCTGCTCCAATATGCTGGCGTCCACAGTAATCTGCTGCCTTGAGCAGGTATTTTCTCTCTGTGGCATGGCGGCTTACATTCACTCGGATCGGGGTCCATCCTTTATGTCAAGGTAACTCAAGGACAACCTCTCAGAACGGGGAATTGCTACAAGCAAAACGACGCCATATCATCCCATCGGAAATGGGCAGGTAGAGAGGTATAACGGTATCATCTGGAATTCCGTACATCTTGCTTTAAGATCTCGGGGCCTACCAAACCAGCAATGGGAAACAGTGCTTCCGGATGCATTGCACTCTATACGGTCCCTTTTTTTACAGCCACAAATACTACACCTCATGAGCGGTTCTTTGGATTCCAGCGTCGCTCATCTTATGGGACATCCCTCCCGTCATGGCTAACTACTCCTGGACCTGTACTACTCCGAAGATACGTTCAGACGTCTAAAAATGACCCTCTCGTAGACGAGGTCGAACTAACCGATGCCAACCCCACCTATGCATACATACGATATCCTGACGGCCGAGAATCTACCGTATCATTACGGGATCTGGCTCCCTGCCCACCAGGACCTAGTGGGACATCGAGTGATGGTATTTTACCAGGAGCCTCTTGGAACCTACCGGGTACCCCTCTCCAGGATCCTGATCTGACACCAACTAGCTTGGTGCCGGTAGAACCCCGTACTCAAAGTTGCGACCCTCCCAGTACCGCGCACCAAAGTACTGATCCGCCACAGACCAGCTCTGCACCTCCCTCTGAACAGAGACAGACTGACACTGCACCTATTGGGACTCGTACACGAAGCCATGATCTCCCCGACCCTTCACAGGGTAATCCAGGCCACACAGACTCTGACCAATGGCCAACAGCATATAAGCGGACCAGCGACCCTCTACGACGGGAACCCAAATGGGTGCGACTCTTCCTCGTTCGGCGGCTGCGGAATAAAAGGAAGACCACAGCCTTCTAATCTCGCAGGAGGGAAGAATGTGATAATAATAATAACTTCTGCGAAGTTATGTGCACATCACTTCCTGTGAACTGTGAACTCTGTGCATACATCACTTCCTGTGCATACGTCACTTCCTGTGTTTGGACTAGTATAAATACTGAACTGCTCAGTATGGTAAAAGGGCTTCACCTAGAGGCATGGTGAAGACCGCTCTTGTATATAGTTTAATTATAAGTTGCTTAAAGCTTACTTTAAAGTTCCTTGGTGTGTGAGACTCTTTTGTTACATCAATGACTATGGATTAATTAAGGAAAGCCAGCACGGATTTGTTAAAGGCAAATCATGTTTAACTAACTTGATTGAGTTCTTTGATGAGGTAACAGAGAGGGTTGATGAGGGTAATGTGGTTGACGTAGTGTACATGGATTTCCAAAAGGTGTTCGACAAAAGTACCACATAATAGGCTTGCCAGCAAAGTTGAAGCCCATGGAATAAAAGGGACAGTGGCAGCATGGATACAGAATTGGCTAAGTGATAGGAAACAGAGAGTAGTGGTGAATGGTTGTTTTTCGGACTGGAGGAAGGTATACAGTGGTGTTCCCCAGGGGTCGGTTCTTGGACCACTGCTTCACTTGGACATGGGTGTACAGGGCACAATTTCAAAATTTGAAGATGACACAAAACTTGGAAGTGTAGTGAACAGTGAGGAGGAGAGCGATAGACTTCAGGAAGACATAGACAGGCTGGTGAAATGGGCGGACATGTGGTAGATGAAATTTAACGCAGAAAAGTGTGAAGTGATACATTTTGGTAGAAAGAATGAGAAGAGGACATATAAACTAAATGTTACAATCCTGAAGGGGGTGCACGAACAGAGAGACCTGGGGGTATGTGTGCACAATCGTTGAATGTGGCAGGACAGGTTGAGAAAGCAGTTAAAAAGGCTTACAGGATCTTGGGCTTCATAAATAAGGGTATAGCGTACAAAAGTATGGAAATTATGACGAACCTGTATAAAACACTGGTTCGGCCCCAACTGGAGTACTGTGTCCAATTCTGGGCACCACACTTTAGGAAGGATGTGAAGTCCTTAGAGATGGTGCAGAAAAGATTTACGAGAATGATTCCAGGGATGAGGGACTTCATATAGGTTGATAGACTGGAGAAGCTGGGGTTGTTCTCCTTAGAGCAGAGAAGATTGAGAGGAGATTTGATAGAGGTGTTCAAAATCATGAAGGGTCTGGACAGAGTAGAGAGAAACTGTCCCCATTGGCAGAAGGGTCAAGAACCAGAGGACACAGATTTAAGGGGACTGGCAAAAGAACCAAAGGCGACGCAAGAAAAAACTTTTACGCAGCGAGTGGTTAAGATCTGGAATGCACTGTGGAGGCAGACACAATCATGGCTTTCAAAAAGCAGTTGGATTGTGAAGGAATAAGCAAATAACCTATTCAGAAAAATACACTATCTTATGAAAGAATTCTGGGCTTATCAAAACAGGACAAACTGGGTTTGGAAATTTAGAAACCAAACTATGAAATAGCTATGAAAGCATTCTGGCTATTGAGATAAGACAGTTGTTGACCCTGAATAAATAACCTTATTGAAACAGAAGGTGCATGGCTCTGACAAGCTGCCCTTTGGGAACAAAAACAATGGTTCACCCTGGATAAGGTGTTCTAATTTAAACTTCGTAAAGATGGCACATAAGATAAGGAACATCTGCCCTCGTAAAAATGACATAAAGTAAGGAACACCTGCCGTTCACACCATTTTTATATGGTCAACCCAGAACTCCTGGAGATGAGACAAGATTCTGGCTGATGTGGCAGTAAGAGTTTCAGAGGTCGGCAGAAAGATAAATAGAGATAATGAACTTGCATCAGCAGAAAACCTTAAAGGAAATACCACTGGAAAAGGGTATAAATATTGAACTCTCTAATGGGATATCAGACTCGCTTTAATTGGGCCAAGCGATTCTCAGCTTGAGAGGCGGCTCTGTAGTCTACCACTCTTTGTACCTCAGGGATCAAAGGTATTTGATATTGATGGATATCCTGTATAAGAAACCTTTAAGAACTGCAATACTGTAGCAAAGTTAAGATTTAAAAGTAAGATTCTCTGTTAAAAAGATCATATGTTTTCTCTTTTTAGAACTGTTAATGTTGCGATTGACTGATTCACCAGCTGTAAATTGCATGTCGGTTCATTTAATAAATCTCCAAATTTTTTTAGAATTGTCTCACATAAGCCTGCTGTATCAAAAACTCGCGAACTCAATCTCTGTACACTCTTTGGTGAAGAGTTGCAGAATTCTGATAGTGTATTTTCCAGACCCTCATAATATCCAGGACTTTACAGTCTAGCTAAACATATTAAAAGTGCTATCTGGAGGATGGTAACATTCTCGGGTTGTTCCTTTCCTTTAGGGAGAGATAGCCCAGACCTTTAGACCCAATTAAGCGTCTTTAGGATTCGGCTACCTCAAACTTTAGTTGAATGTGAACATCTGAGAAATACGCCTGATCCGGTGGGTAGTCCTAAAGGGGCTAGGACTAGTAAATATTCCTTCAGGATAAGTACCTGAAGGAAAGAAATTTGCAGGGCTATGGGGAAAGGGCGGGAGAGTGGGACTAGCTGAGAGTCGATACAGGTTCGATGGGCCGAATGGCCTTCTACTGTGCTGTAACCATTCTATGATTCTATGAACTGAAAGTAATAGGTTATTAAAAATTCCTTATGGTCTTACCTTAAAACCAGACTGAATCCCTGAGCAGATATTTGTTCCACCACCAGCTGATCTAGGTAGCAGTTGGACAAGTTCATTCCTCACACCATCATTATCAATCAATTTCAGTTTTGTTTGAATAGTTGCAGCACTGCTAAAAGTGACAATTCCGACTCGTGATCCTGTCTCAATGATCTGCAGTAAGAATATCTCGGCTGCTTGTCGGAGCCTGTTAATACGATTCTCCTATTTACCAAAAAGAACACAATGTAATGTCTAGCAAACAGCCATTTACTGTAATTGATTTCTTTTATACTCTGCATTAAAAAAAAAATTAATTTAAAGTTAGGGTTGCTCAAGCAGTCTGCTTTGCCCTGGATGCTGTCAGGTTTCTTGAGTGTTGTCGTAGCTGCACCCCCATCCGGTCAAGTGGAGAGCGTTCCTGACTTGTGCATTGTAGGTGGTGGAGAGGATTTCGGGAGTCAGGAAGTGAGTGAGCCACTCACCACCGAATACCCAACCTCTGACCTGCTCTAGTTTGCTGTGTGAAGCCACGCAAAAGCAGGGACTTGTGCCCAAATCAACATTTGCTGTGAAATAAATATCACAAAAGGCCTTACCGAACCCATGCTTCCTGAAACATCAAGGACTAAGCATAGCACGCGGTCTTTGGCCTGTAGGAGTTTAAATTTCGGTAAGGGTGAACCAATGTAGGGTGGGGAATTGTCTCTGAAATCTTCTGATTTGCTAATCACGTCCCAAGTGCTCCTGTAATTGCACATTTTGTTTTGCATGTTTGGTGCTTCAGCATTGTGAGTCTGATCGTCACAGAATTCAACCACCTGGAGATTTGAAAAAAAATGCAATATGTTAAGGGGGCTGTGGCTAGAACACTGGAAAAAAACAGCTCTGCTTAAAAACGCTAAACAAAATCTTGCAAAACGTAAAAATCGGAATATATTAAAACTCTTAGTGAGGCTTTAACTTGCGACTTTCTGACTTAGAATCATGAGTGTTGCCATTGAACCAAGCTGACACATGGGGAGGCGGCGGGGGTGGGGGGTTATTATTACCTTCACCCCCTGGGTGGTAATCTGATGGAGCCATCACCCGCCCGTTGTCGAACCTGCCTGATTGGCATCCCATTGATTCCGATGAAAATCGGCTGGGGTCTGTAACAGGCGGGAATCCACAATGCCAGGTTTACACCTGGGCGCAAGATTGAAAACTTACCCCATGTCGGTCATGTGTTTGTAAACAAGCAAAAGACAGAACTGCCAAATGCTTTTTCATGAAATCCCTCTTCATAGTAGATAACTTGCTCGCAACAACAGGTGCATACTGCCCGCCCCCAATCAATGTCATCCAATTATATAAAGAAGGCAAACTCTGCACTTTCAACATTCTCCAGGGCTCGACTCCTGAAGGAGAAGGCTGGAGCTATGGAAAATGCAAGTTTTTTCTATTTGTCATCCAATGGAGACTAGTTGCTCTCAATCTGCAGTAAAACGAGGAGCGCAGTGCTCAGAGATTGCAGATCTCCACGAAAGTGAAACCCTCCCAGAGCGCTGGCACCAATTCAAAGGCCCCCTTGAAATTAAAAAAAAAAATATATATGTTCATATTCATTCTCGGGATGTGGGCATCGCTGGCAAGGCCAGCATTTATTGCCCATCCCTAGTTGCCCTTGAGAAGGTGGTGGTGAGCTGCCTTCTTGAACCGCTGCAGCCTGTGTGGTGAAGGTACTCCCAGTGCTGTTAGGGACGGAGTTCCAGGAATTTGACCCAGCGACGATGAAGGAACGGCGATATATGTCCAAGTCAGGATGGTGTGTGATTTGGAGGGGAACTTGGAGGTGGTGGTGTTCCCATGCGCTTGCTGCCCTTTTCCTAGGTGGAAGATGTTGTGTATGTCCCTTTAAGGGAATAACTGGTCTTAGACTGCAGTACCGGCAGTGACCACCACTGTATAAAAGGCCCTAGCAGGCTTCTGTAGTTTCAGTTTCAAGCTGCCTCTTGTTCAGTAAAGTACCTGTTAAACTGTTCTCCCAAAGTCCGTGTATCATTGAGGCGCGGACTTTACAGTGGCGACGAGTAAGTTCGAACTCACCTGCAGTGTGGCATCATCTCACGGGGATCTCGCCTGAAAGGAAGGTCCTGGAAGGTCGTAGTCTGAGCAACGGGCATCGACCGAGGGCAACCGCCCAAAGAATCCATCGGTGTTTGGAGAATTGCGGGAGAGACTGTGGTTCCAGCGAATCGTGCTGGTAGCAGGTAGCGCACTGACCTTTCCGGACTGCGGCGGGCTCAAGCTCGATCGAGCGGCTCTACAAATCGGGCCGTGCAGCGTCGCCGGGAAAAGAAAACAAGAGAGGGTGGAGCGCACAGGGCGCGGTCGGTGCTCGAGAACAGGACAGCGGAGAGAAACCAAACGGGGGGGGAAGGAAAGCGAGATGCGCCGAAGCTGCGGGTCGCCGCCATTGCCCCGTAGAATGCTAGGAGCAGCGTGGCAGTAAGGGGCAGAAGCAAAAGTGCGGGAGGCGCCATTTTATCCCGTTGGGGAAGAAGCAAAAGCGCGGGAGGTGCCATTTTAAATCGCCCAAGATGCCGAAAAGTGGCAGTATCACTGCTTTCGACAACGAGGTAGAAGACTGGACCACGTATGTAGAAAGAATCGAAGTGTACTGCAAGGCAAATGAGGTGGCCGATGGAAAGAGGGCGTCGGTATTATTAAATCTGATGGGTGCAAATACGTACGGCCTATTGCGGAATTTAATTACCCCAGCTAAACCAATGGAGAAAACTTTTGAGGAGATTGTTCATATCTTACAGGAACATCTAAGCACTACACCACTGCTGATAGCAGAAAGATTCAAGTTCCATAAATTAACCAGCACAAAGATGAGAGCAATGCTGACTATCTTACGGAACTATGCAAGTTATCGAAGCACTGCCAGTTCGGAGCAGGACTGGCAGACACCTTACGGGATAAGTTTGTCTGCGGGCTTCAGAGTGAAGGAACCCAGAAACGACTACTTTCAAAAAAGGACCTGATGCTAGAACAGGCTTTCAGCGTGGCAGTATCCTACGAAGCAGCAGCACGGGGAGCTGTGGAAATACAACAGAAACCACGAGAATACAGCGCTAACGAAATGGCGTATGGAGCCGAAAAGTGCTATCGCTGCGGCAGAACAACCCATGAGCAGAAGGACTGCTGGTTTAAAGACAAAATATGCAGGCAATGTGGGAAAATGGGACATATAGCAAGAGTCTGCAGGTCGGGAAAGAAGACCAACATGACAAGAACTACTAAGGAACAGTACAGGAAAGTAAAGAAACTGACAGATAGTAGTTCCGAAGATCAGGAGAGTGATAAGGACTCCGGGAGCAGGCGACTAAGTTGTTTAAAATTACACAACGTGATCACAAAAGAAGATCACCGAACCATTTGGGTCACCCTCATGATAGCAGGGTCCCCAGTGAAGATGGAATTGGACACAGGATCAGCCCTAACTGCCATGAATCGACGAGACTATGAGCGGCTATTCTCACACATACCCTTAAAGGACACATCCATTGTATTGAAGACATACACGGGGCAAAAGGTCTACCCCAGAGGAAAAATAAGGATGCCAGTTGAATATAACGGAAAGGAAACACAGAAACTATACATGTATATACTACGAGATGGAGGACCACCATTATTGGGACGTGAATGGATCCGAAGACTACAATTGGATTGGCATTCCATTCTGGCACTAACTGTGACTGATAAAAAAGATGATGACGTCGCACCTGGACGTCTGTCACAAATTCTATCTGACGTGGAAGAGGTGTTCCAACAAGCACTTGGGACTCTAAAAGGAGTAAAGGCAACCATCAAGATTGAGGATAACGCAACCCCAAAATTTTTCAAGGCCAGACCGGTGCCATACGCGATACGCCCAGCTGTGGAAGCTGAACTGGAGAGACTGGAGCGTTCGGGGGTGCTGTCTAAGGTGGACTGGAGCGAGTGGGCCACACCCATCGTTCCTGTAATGAAGAAAGCATTGAGCAGCATGTCTGGGGAGCCAAGGAAGGTTTGCATCTGTGGGGACTTCAAGGTGACTGTGAACCCAGTCCTGCACACAGTACAGTATCCGCTTCTGCAGATAGAAGATATTTTCGCCTCACTATCTGGAGGGAAACGTTTTACAAAGATTGACTTGGCTCAAGCGTATCTACAAATGGAGGTGGAAGAAGCATCTAGGAAATACCTCACGATAAACACTCACAATGGCCTTTACCAGTACAATCGACTGGTATTTGGGGTAGCACCGGCCCCGGCTATGTGGCAGAGGGCAATGGAACAAGTCCTGCAAGGGATCTCGGGGACCCAGTGTTATTTGGACGACATCCTGGTTACGGGCGAAAATGACAATGAACACCTTGCCAACCTGGAACAGGTACTCACGAGATTGCAGGAATATGGGCTACGAGCCAACCGTCCCAAATGCGAGTTCTTCAGGAGACAAATCTCGTATTGTGGCCACATGATTGATGAGGAAGGGTTGCATAAGTCGCCGGACAAGATTGAGGCTGTAGTCAAGGCTCCAGCACCAGAAAATGTGTCGCAACTGAGGTCGTTCCTCGGGTTGGTGAACTACTACCATAAGTTCTTGCCGAATTTATCTACAATTCTGCACCCACTGAACGCCCTCCTTCAAACTGGTGTAACATGGAAATAGAGTGATGAGTGTAAGCGTGCCTTTCAGGAATGTAAATGCCAAATCACTTCAAAAGAAGTATTGGCCCACTACAACCCAACACTACCGAGTCGGTTGGCATGTGATGCGTCACCTTACGGCATTGGAGCGGTGCTGTCACACAAATTCCGTGACGGTTCAGAGAGGCCAATAGCCTTTGCATCGCACTCGCTAACCTCAGCCGAGCGTAACTACGCCCAGATTGACAGGGAGGCCCTCAGCCTGGTGTGGGGGGTGAAGAAGTTCAATCACTATCTGCACGGGCAGAAATTCACCCCACTGACTGATCACCAACCCCTGGTCTCAATTTTTAACCCAAAGAAGGGCGTTCCAGTGATGATGGCGCAACGGCTGCAAAGATGGTCACTTTTTCTAGCGGCACATCAGTATGGCATAGAGTACAAAGGTACGAAACAACATGGAAACGCTGATGGGCTGTCGCGCCTACCGTTGCCTATGGCAGAAGAAGCACCTGCAGTGGACCCTGTGGAGATATTCCATGTGACCATAGTTGAATGTTTGCCTGTTACAAACGCAAGTATTGAGAAGGAAACCCAAAATGACCCGACACTCTCTCGGGTCTATGATTTGACGGTGAAGGGATGGCCAGCATATGGCGACTCATTGTTGCCAGCATTCTCGCCAAGAAGGGAACAGCTGTCAGTGTGCCATGGATCCCGAGTGGTAATTCCACCCAAGTTGAAAGATAGAGTACTCAATGAGCTTCACGAGGGTCATCTGGGAGGGGTAAAAATGAAGAGCCTAGCCAGGGCGTTTGTGTGGTGGCCGGGAATCGATAAAGAAATCGAGGATATGACCAAGAGATGCACAGGATGCCAGAACGTCCAAAACGCTCCACCACAGGCCCCGCTACATCCATGGGAGTGGCCCTCATCTCCATGGCAACAGGTACACATTGATTTCGCTGGTCCACTTATGGACTCAATGTTTCTAATCGCTGTGTACGCCCATTCGAAATGGCCAGAGGTCATTAAAATGTCCTCCACCACCACGGAGAAAACTATTGCAGTCCTAAGGACCATCTTCGCCAGGAATGGGTTACCAGAACAGATCTGTTCCGACAATGGCCCACAGTTTGTGTCTGAGGATTTCCGAAGGTTCCTGAAGAATAATGGGGTGAAACATTACACATCTGCCCCATATCATCCAGCCACAAATGGATTGGCTGAGAGGTTTGTTCAGACCTTTAAAAAGGCCATAAAGGCAATGTATAATGACGACATACCACTGCAACACAAGGTGGATAACTTCCTGTTTGCTTACCGGAATGCGACACATGCAGTAACCAACCAAACTCCAGCCGTACTGTTTTTCAACCGGAGACTAAGATGTCGCCTGGATTTGCTCAAACCAAACATAAGACGAGGTGTTGAGAATAAGCAGTTCCAGCACATAAATGAGAAGCCAACCAGGAGCTTCAAGATAGGGCAACCAGTCTTGGCCCGCGACTACCGAACAGAAAAATGGCAGCCAGGCACGATACGCACACAGCAGGGACCACTAATGTACGCAGTGGACGTTGGAGAGAGCATCGTGAGATGCCATGCTGACCAGATTCTAGAGTCCCAGGAACAAGCCAAACCTGTACCACAAGCATGTGCACCTGGTAATGAGCCCGAAGTACAGATTGCGTCTACCTCAGAAGCAGGGGTATTGGAAGCTGACGAACCAACCAATGACAATGAGCCAGAATTGACTCCACCGCCAGAACAGGATACTCGAGAAAGGCACTATCCAGTCAGGATCAGGAAGCCTCCTCAAAGACTGAACTTATAAATGACTATTCCAGTTGATGTATATATTACTGAGCAAATTGTAATTGTAATTAGTTATTATTTAGTTGTTAAATGAATGTTATGTACTGTTTATCTAAAAGGGGAGGAATTGTTGTGTATGTCCCTTTAAGAGGATAACTGGTCTTAGACTGCAGTACCGGCAGTGACCACCCCTGTATAAAAGGCCCTAGCAGGCTTCTGTAGTTTCAGTTTCAAGCTGCCTCTTGTTCAGTAAAGTACCTGTTAAGCTGTTCTCCCGAAGTCTGTGTATCATTGAGGCGCGGACTTTACAGAAGAGGTCGTGGGTTTGGGAGGTGCTGCAGTGCAACCTGGTACAATTGAATTTCCGATCAACGGCAACTTCCAGGATGTTCATGGTGAGGGATTCGATGATGGTGATGCCATTGAATGCCAAGGGGAAGCGGTTAGATTCCCTCTCGTTGGAGATGTTCATTGCCTGACACTTGTGTGGCACAAATGTTACTTGCCACTTATTAGCCCAAGCCTGGATGTTGTCCAGGTCTTGCTGCATGCAGTCATGGACTGCTTCGTTATCTGTGCAATAACGAATCAAGCTGAACACTGTGCAATCATCAGTGAACAATCCCACTTCTGATCTTATGACGAAACTGCTGAAGATAGTTGGGCCTAGGACGCCGTCCTGAGAATATCCTGCAGTGATGACATGGGGCTAATATGATCAGCTGTGTAACAGTTGCTGGAACAAAACCGTTGACAATACGTGAGAAAGTTACCTTCCAGTAACTCCACTTACATTTGACAGTCCCTGTAGATACATTATTGAAGAGGTTGCATTCTGACTCTTGCGTGGAAAAAATTTACAAAGGTCCTTCGGCAACCCTGTGTTGACATCAGCGTCACATCCTGAACAGGAACTGCCTGTACAATTAGCAATCTTTCCTTTTATTTCCTTTGAACATCTGAAAGTCAAAATAACAAAAAGAAGTCTTTGATTCCGAGTAGCATTTCTACAACGAGAAACCATTTAACAAGATTGACCTATTTATGTAGAAAAGATCAAGGAGTGGAAATTCCTTTAGGTCCATTTTTGTTCCGCCCATTTGAGCCTCTGAATTACATCGGGGTCTTATGTATGTCATAGGACCCCAATTTGCACACAATAATGAGGCTCCCGTCTGATTCAGGTGGGCACTTGGACTGCCCAGTGGAAGGACTCGGGGGGGGGGGGGAAATGGTCATAGGACATTGTGTACTCCATAGCTGGATTACCCGCACTGCACTATTTATAGTGGTTAGGAGGCTGCATAGCTGGGAAGAATTTCACTACCTTTGTTGGCAGTTGTTTCCAGAAAAGCACGTCTTTCCTGTCCATGACATAGCGACACCACCAAGCTACCTGAGCAACTTGCTGGCTTAACTGAGTCATCACATCTACTGCAGCAGATTACAAGAGCGGAAAGGCATTTCTTGGGTATCGCAGCCTTGTCTAGAAATCCCAAAAGACTTTTTTTATTGAACGAAATCATACAATTAGAATTGTCCTACCTTGTTGCTTCAAGGATTCCATTGGCAGATATATAAAAGGGCACCAGATCGTTATATTCATCAAACACGCCCCACCGGAGATGGGCCCATTCATGAACAAAGACTCTACCTGTAGAAACAGATGTATTTCTGTTCCGAATAATGAAACCAATGCTTTCACATTCTGTGAGATATAAATGGTACTTCTGCATGACATTTCAGAAAGTGTAAGTATTGGTACGATTCTCTCATGTATACAAAATGTAGTCAGTGGCATGAAGTTATTTCGTGGCATCACAAATAGATAATGTTCTGTTCTCTAGAGTGGTGGTACTGGGTTCTGCTGCAGTGTCTCTGAGAATGGCGTAGAATTGTTGTGCCAAAGGATTTAGCTGAAAACTTTAGTGCTCCACTGATTTGAATGGAGAGGAGCTTAGGAATGTATTGTTTTGTTTGTAATATTGCTTAATGAATTCTTTAACCAAGACTGCTTACTTCCATTTTGGCCTTCATCGTACCTCCCCTTGCTTGTTGCCACAGAAAACCCTGTCCACACTTTCCTCACCTTCAGTGTTATCAACTGGAATCATGTCCATCAAATAAACAGGCATAATTCAGCGTTCAAAGCATGTGGTACAACGGTGTTAACTTAAAGTAATTTACCTTTTGAGCCATAAACTGGGTTCAGACTGTTGTTTAGTATAAAGTTTGGGGTGAAGTGAATGTACAGTCCCTTCTCACCACATCCGCCGTACTGCAGGGTGTACGGGTCATCTCCGTATTTACGGTATGGTTCAGCAATGATCACATCGGCCTTTGAAGAGACAATTGCATGCTTCCACATGAAAATCACTGCAACACACGCACACACACACGCACACTACAAAGGAGTGCACTACCTAGAGCAGAAGTGTAAATACTGTTACAGTACTTGGGGTAGAATTTCTGTGAGGATTCTCCCAATCTGTTGCCATAACTTTGGCTTGTGTTGTCCAATTGTAAACATTCTAATTAATTACAGCTGTGTTTATTATAGAATACGTACACAGTCAGCAACTATAGTGTTAAAGTACCTTGTGTGCTCAAAGCTGGCTGGACATGACTCATAGCCGTAGATCTATATGCGGGAGTGCCTGGTAGCCTTGAGCAGTCCAGCCCGCACCCCACCCCTCCCGCTACTGCCAGACTTCAAAACCTCCCCAAGTGGAGCCATACAGCCCCACCTCCCAGATCCTGGAGCCACTCTCCTGCACTGTTCGTACGTCCTCCTCCCACTATTACTGCCAGAACCCTCTCCCAATGTTACTAATGCCCAACAACCCCAATAACTGCTACAGAATCCCTCAACCCAGTCGCCAGTGCTGCTGAACCTGTGCATGCTAGGCTTTAAGAACATAAGAACATAAGAAATAGGAGCAGGAACAGGCCACTTGGCCCCTCGAGCCTGCTCTGCCATTCAATAAGATCATGGCTGATCTAGGGCTCAAAGCCACTTCCCCGCCCACTCCCCATAACCCTTCACTCCCTTATCTTGCAAAAATCTGTCTATCTCCACCTTAAATGTATTTAATGACCCAGCCTCCACAGCTCTCTGGGGCAGAGAGTTCCACAGATTTACGACCCTCTGAGAGAAGAAATTCCTCCTCATCTCAGTTCTAAAAGGGCGACCCATTATTCTAAAACTGTGCCCCCACATTCTAGATTTACCCACGAGAGGAAACATCCTCTTTGCATCTACCTTGTCACGCCCCCTCCGTATCCGATATGTTTCAAAACGATCACCTCTCATTCTTCTAAATTCCAATGAGTATAGGCCCAGCCTGCTCAACCTTTCCTCATAAGTCAATCCCCTCATCTCTGGAATTAACCGTGTGAATCGTCTCTGAACTGCCTCCAATGCAAGTATATCCTTCCTTAAATAAGGAGACCAAAACTGTACGCAGTACTCGAGGTGTGGTCTCACCAATACCTTGTACAGTTGTAGCAGGACTACCCTGCTTTTATACTCCAACCCCTTTGAAATGCTAACTTTTTGTGTTTCATGCACAAGGACCCCCAAGTCCCTCTGAACTGTAGCAATTTGTAATCTCTCTCCATTTAAATAATAATCAGCTTTTTTATTTTTCCTGCCTAGATGTATAACCTCGCACTTTCCCACATTATAAAGGAACATGAAAGATTCTAAGCCACTGTGTTACTGACTTCATGAGAAAATAGACAGGGTTGTGGAACTCAATCCCCAAAGCACCAGTAATAATTCCAAAACACATTGTAATAAAAACAGAATTTATCTTATTCTGACACTAGTGACTCTGATAATATAATTGTTCACTACAAAGTATAATTCCCACTTTTGTTGTCAAATAGCATATCCACTGACTCGCAGTGAGCAACACCATGGAAAATTTGCTAATTAATAGATGATCTTTAAGGTAAAGTATGCATTGAAGCAAATCTTTAGAAATTGTCAGATTCCGCCAGGAATTTCCTCGGAGCTTTTCCTGCTCCTCACGCTGTAACTTAGGCAGAAATTCGGCGCAAGAAACCCACTTACACGGGATTTCAGGAGAAGTTATAACGGCTGAACGGGAGAAGCCCCGAAGAGATTTTAGTCTTCACCGCTCAGTTCTTACCTTCTCGTAGGATTCAGTAGTCGGTCTCTGAACCAGGCTAGAATTAACTGGCCATGTAAGAGGTAGCAGGATTTTTACATCTGAAAAATAAACTTGCTGTTTGGTGGCTCGGTACAGGTAGGAGGAGGCTTCAGTCACCATTTCCTGAAAGCAACCACAGGTTTAAAGTCAATACCTCGCTGCATTTTAATCAGATGCTGAGGGGGGAAAGAGGACACAACGTATTCCTTTAACTCTCCCTCCTCGCACCAAATCCTAAATTCAGAACAATAAGATACAACATAAAGAACGCACAATGCCAGAAAGCAACGGCTAGTAGTTCTCTTCAGTCACAACTTCAATACCTCACCTGAATGTTGTCAATAAGATTGGCATTATATTGGATACTAGGGTTAATAGCAATAACTATGTCTCTATATCCATTATTCACCAACTTTACTCTGGAACAGTGTATAATACAAGCACACAGAAGACAGCCCAGCGATAAGCCAAAGGTTTTTTGGAGCACCATCATTGCACCGAGTCTCTGGTCTGCTCAACAATGCTTCCTGCAGGTTATATAACACATTTGTCAGTGACGTCCACATACCGAGAATTAATTTAAAAAAAACTAATTGAGGCTTATACTTGTACTAAGAAAGGGGTGTGAAATTGGACCACACGCCTGTCCTAAATACTCAGAGTTTGCAAGGCTCAAAATGATAGCGAGTTGGATCAGAAATAGAACTGAAAATACCAGATCTGCAAGAAAACATGAGTCCATTCCATTCCTGGAATTAATCCAACCAAAAGGCCAGAGGAGGTCAACAGCAGGGATATGGTCAGGAGGGTTTGGGTGCAGTGCTGGAAATATTTCAATGATCTCATTAGATCAGGAAAGGTGAGGGCAAAGCCACACTCAACTTCATCCTGCTGTGCTTCACATCACATCCCCATCACTCTGCCTTCCCAACCCTACTCCTGCACATCATTACTCACACCAACATACCTTGCATGTCCACCCACCCCTCTCTCTCAATCTACATGATCACATCCCCATCTCACTAACCACCCCTCACACTCGCCCTCATCCTAGTGCAATCATACCAACTAACAACACACAAGGAGGCCTCTTGGCATTGGCACTCCATTCCATCATAGTCTTCCTCTAAAGATCTAACCCATCCATTCCTTGCACTCATTCCATCACTCTCACTCAGCCTTCTCTTCTTTCCCTCCTTGCAGGAAAAGAGAGCCCACAATAAGAGGGAAAGGGAGAGAAGTGGAGGTGGAATGCCATCATTTGCCACCCTCACAACAGCAGTGGAGGCTGCGTTAGAAATATCTGGATTTGCTGCGCATCTCAAGGTGGGAGATGGCGAGAGGGGGACATCTCAGCAACCTGGTGACAGAATTACATATCAAACAGCTACATGGCGTAAATCAGTCACTCATATGGGGACTGATGTCATCAGCCACGGAATGGTCATCATGTGCATAATGGTATCTGTACCCATTCTTCATATGACATATTTAACTCATCTCTTTACTCACCCACAAGTCCATCAAGAGCCCCCCACCACCCCTGCAGTGTATGTACCTTTAAGAGGAACTATGTTTTTGAAGCCCCTGTATACTGTAGTACCAGTAGTGACCACTTGGGTATATAAGCCTGTGTAGCGTCTTGTGTTGTTAGTTCACCTCCAGACTTTGTTCAGTAAACACTTGTTAAATCAACTCCTGCATTCCCTGTCTCCATTAACACACGGATCTAACAGTGGCGACGAGTTAGAAACGAACTTACCTGCAATTCGGCAGCACCTCAAGGGGATCGATTCCTCAGACGAAGGTTGAAGCTAGAAGCAAGAAACAACAAAAAAAAAATAACTCGAAGAAACTCGAAAACGAGGGCCAGGCTTGGTCTCCAGTCTGTGGTTTCCCCAGCTAAACGGGCTGGTGGCAGGTAGTGCACTGATCCTTCCTGGGCTGCGGCGGGCTAGAGCTCGATCGGATGGCTCTGCAACGGGGCCGGGCAGCGAGTCGGGAAGCAGAAACAAAGAGAGAGAGAGGGTGGAGCACTCAGGGCGCGGCCGGTGCTGCAAAGCAGATCGGCGTTCGGACCGAGCAGAGGGAGGGGAAAGTCCCAGAGGGTCCGCTCCACGACGGGAACGGTTCTCCAAGTAACGGAGAAACTATTGAAGCGATATATAAAAAAAATATATAGAAATACCGCAAAAAGCTACAGGTCACAACGGGAACCGTGGAGAACAGCGTTGGCAGCAGCGGCAGCGGCGGGAAAGCACGGGAGATGCCATTTTGATCCATCGGGGACGGAGGAAAAGTGCGGGAAGCGCCATTTTAGATTTTCAAGATGCCGAAGACTGGCAATATTACTGCTTTCGATAGTGATATAGAAGATTGGACCACATATGTGGAAAGAGTGGAGGTATATTGCAAGGCGAATGAAGTAGCGGATGATAAAAAGGCATCGGTACTTCTAAATCTGATGGGCGCAAGGACATACGGGCTGTTACGAAACTTGATCACTCCAGCCAAACCGATGGACAAGAATTTTAATGAGATTGTTGATACCTTACAGGAGCACTTAAACCCAACACTGCTGCTGATAGCGGAACGATTCAAATTCTTCAGGAGAAATCAGCACAAGAATGAAAGTAATGCTGATTACCTCACCGAATTATGAAATCTGTCAAAGCACTGCCAATTTGGGACAGGACTGGCAGATTCTCTACGAGACAAATTCGTCTGCGGTCTCCTAAGCGAAGGAACACAGAAAAGACTACTTTCTGAGAAAGATTTTGTGGTGTATGTGCCTTTAAGAGCAATTATGGTGTATGTGCCTTTAAGAGCCCCAGGTGTGCGTAATGCCGGTAATTGCCACTTGGGCTATATAAGCCTGTGTATTGTGTATATCCTTTAGAAACCCCCCCCAGACTTGCTTAGTAAATACCTATGAACCAACTCCTGTCTTCAGTGTCTTTCTCTACACACGGACACTACAGTGGCGACGAAGTGGAAACGGACTTACCTGCAATTCGGCAGCACCTCAAGGACATCGATTCCTCCAGCGTCCAGAAGACTCAAGGAAGTAAGAGAAACTGTGGTTTCACCAGCTGGCCAAGCTGGTGGCAGGTACTGCGCTAATCCTCCCTGGGCGTCAGGCTGGAGCTCCAGCGACGGGCTCTACAGCTGAGACAGGCAGTGAAATCGGAGGCAAGCAATAACGGACTGGGAGGGTGCACTCGAGAGATGGCCGGCGCGGCAAGCAGGTCAGCGTTTAGACCTCCGTCGGGAACGAGTCTCCAACAGTGAATAAACGGAAACCACAGTAAAACAGCATTGTTATCGGTAGCAGCGGCGGGAAAGCGTGGGAAGCGCCATATCGTTGCTACAGAAAAAAAAAGCGCGGGAAGCGCCATATCTTTTCTGAAATGCTTAAATCTGGTAATATTGAGGCTTTTGATGGCGAAATAGAAGATTGGACCACATACGTGGAAAGAGTAGAGGTTTATTGCACTGCAAATGGAATAACAGATGAAAAAAAAGCTTCAGTACTTCTGAACTTAATGGGCGCGAAGACATACGGGCTGTTACGAAATTTAATCACTCCAGCCAAACCAAAGGACAAGACTTTTAAAGAAATTGTTGATACCCTGCAGGAACATTTAAACCCAACACCGCTGCTGATAGCGGAACGATTCAAGTTCTTCAAGAGAAATCAACACAAGAATGAAAGTAACGCTGATTACCTAACCGAATTAAGAAAGCTATCAAAGTACTGCCAATTCGGAGCAGGACTATCGGATTATCTTCGAGACAAATTTGTTTGCGGTCTCTTAAGTGAAGGAACACAAAAAAGACTGCTTTCTGAAAAAGATTTAACATTGGACAAAGCTTTCAATATGGCTGTATCATACGAAGCAGCAGCAAAAGGAGCTGCAGAGATACAACAAGAGACACAGGACTTCGGCACCCATAAAATGACACAGGAGTTCGAAAGATGTTAAATTGACCCTTAGTGTTAGGGGGATTAAATACGTGGGGTTACGGGGATCGGGTGGGATATGTGTCGGTGCAGGCTCGATGGGCCGAAATGGCCTCTATCTGCACTGTGGGGTTTCTGTGGGTTTCTGTGGTTATCGCTGCGGCAGATCCACCCATAACCAGAGGGACTGCTGGTTCAAGGGCAAAGCATGCAGGCAATGTGGTAAGATTGGACACATTGCACGGGTATGCCAATCTGGACAAAATAAATCCACTGACAGAAAACAAAAAATCAATAAAGAAAAGTACAGGAAGGTACAAATAATGACGGACAATAGCTCCGAAGACCAGAATAGCGATAGTGACTCCGGAAACAAGAGACTAAGCTGTCTCAAATTACATAATGTACTTGCCAAAGAGGATTACCAAACCATTTGGGTTACCCTCACAATAGCAGGGTCCCCAGTTAAAATGGAGCTAGATACAGGATCAGCTCTAACCGTAATAAATCGACGCGATTACGAGAGGCTATTTTCGCATGTACCTCTAAAAGACACATCCATTATCTTAAAAACATATACGGGGCAGAAAGTCTACCCCAAAGGAAAAATAAGGGTGCCTGTGGTATACAACGGCAAAGAAATACAAAAGTTGTATTTATACATTTTACAAGATGGTGGTCCACCGTTGTTGGGACGTGAATGGATAAGGAAGATACGTTTAGACTGGCACTCCATTCAGGCACTGACGGTGACCAGTAAGGAAAAAAACAATGATGACACCATACCTGAACGATTAAAAGACATCTTGGCCAACTCCAAAGAAGTGTTTCAAGAGAAACTAGGAACCTTGAAAGGCATCACCGCCTCAATAAAAGTGGAAGATACAGCAATTCCAAAATTTTTTAAGGCAAGACCGGTGCCATACGCAATACGTCCGGCAGTCGAGGCAGAGCTGCAGAATTTGGAAAAGGCAGGCGTATTATCCAAAATAGATTGGAGCGAATGGGCAACACCCATCGTTCCAGTCATGAAAAAAACATTGAAAAATAACTCTGAGGAACAGAAAAAAATTCGCATCTGTGGGGACTTTAAGGTGACTGTAAACCCGGTCCTTCACACGGTACAGTATCCTCTTCCGAGGATAGAAGATATTTTCGCCTCACTATCCGGAGGGAAACGTTTCACAAAAATTGACTTGGCACAGGCATATCTACAGATGGAGGTTGAGGAGACCTCTAAAAAGTATCTCACAATAAACACACACAAAGGCCTGTACCAGTACAATAGACTGGTTTTTGGAATAGCATCAGCTCCAGCTATCTGGCAAAGAGCTATGGAGCAAGTCCTGCAAGGGATTCCGGGGACTCAATGCTACCTAGACGACATCCTTATAACAGGAGAAAACGACAACGAGCACCTTGCCAATTTGGAGCAGGTGCTCACTAGGCTGAAAGAACGGGGCCTACGAGCAAATCGCCCCAAGTGCGAATTTTTCCAAAATCAGATATCATATTGTGGCCACATAATTAATAAGGAAGGGTTGCATAAGTCACCTGAAAAAATTGAAGCAGTTATAAAAGCCCCAGCACCTGAAAATGTTTCATAATTAAGGTCATTCCTGGGATTCATAAATTACTATCATAAATTTTTACCGAACTTATCAACTATTCTACACCCTCTTAATGATCTTCTACAGACAGGAGTGATTTGGAAATGGAACGAAGACTGTAAACGTGCCTTCCATAAATGTAAAGACTTAATCACATCCGAGAAAGTTTTGGCTCATTACAACCCATCACTACCAATCAGACTGGCGTGCGATGCATCCCCTTACGGCATAGGAGCGGTATTGTCCCATAGATTCCCTGATGGCCCGGAACGGCCGATAGCTTTTGCGTCACGCTCATTGAACTCAGCTGAGCGTAACTATGCCCAGATAGACAGGGAAGCACTCAGCCTGGTATGGGGAGTGAAGAAATTCAACCATTACCTACACGGACAAAAATTTACCTTGCTGACTGACCATCAACCCCTCATCTCCATATTCAACCCTAAAAAAGGTGTCCCCATTATGACGGCACAAAGACTACAGAGGTGGTCCCTTTTTCTAGGGGCACACCAATACAACATTGAATACAAAGGGTCAAAACAGCATGGGAATGCTGACGGTTTATCGCGCCTACCGTTGCCAACGATAGAAGAGGCACCTACAGTAGACCCAGTAGAGATATTCCACTCTACTCCTGTCTTCAGTGTCTTTCTCTACACACGGACACTACAGATTTAACACTGGACAAGGCTTTCAGTGTGGCTGTATCATACGAAGCAGCAGCAAGAGGAGCTGCAGAGATACAGCAAAAGCCACAGGACTTCGGCACCCATGAAATGACACAGGGTTTCGAGAGATGTTATCGCTGCGGCAGATCCACCCATGGCCAGAAGGACTGCTGGTTCAAGGACAAAGCATGCAGGCAATGCGGAAAGATGGGACACATTGCACGTGTATGCAGATCTGGAAAGAAATCCGCTGACAGTAAAAAGCTCAATAAGGAAAAGTACAGAAAGGTACAAATGATGACGGACAGTAGCTCCGAAGACCAGAAGAGCGATAGCGACTCCGGAAACAAGAGACTAAGCTGTCTCAAATTACATAATGTAATTGCCAAAGAAGATTACCAGACCATTTGGGTTACCCTCACAATAGCGGGGTCCCCAATCAAAATGGAGCTAGATACAGGATCAGCTCTGACCGTCATGAGTCGACGGGATTACGAGCGGCTATTTCCGCATATACCTTTGAAAGACACATCCATTGTCTTGAATACATATACGGGGCAGAAAGTATACCCCGTTGGGAAAATAAGGGTGCCTGTTGTATACAACGGCAAGGAAATACAGAAGTTGTATTTATACGTTCTGCAAGATGGTGGTCCACCGTTGTTGGGACGTGAATGGATCAGAAAGATACGTTTAGACTGGCACTCCATTCAGGCACTGACGGTGACCAGTAAGAAAAAAACCGATGATGACGTCATACCTGGACGATTAAAAGAAATCTTGGCTAACGCCAAAGAAGTGTTTCAACAGGAACTAGGAACCCTGAAAGGCGCCACCACCTCAATAAAAGTGGAAGATGCGGCAATTCCCAAGTTTTTTAAGGCAAGGCTGGTGCCATACGCAATTCGTCCAGCCGTCGAGGCAGAGCTGGAGAATTTGGAAAAAGCAGGCGTGTTATCCAAGGTAGATTGGAGCGAGTGGGCAACACCCATCGTCCCGGTCATGAAGAAAACGTTGAATAATGATAAATCTGAAGAACAGAGAAAAGTTCGCATCTGTGGGGACTTCAGAGTGACTGTAAACCCGGTTCTTCACATGGTACAGTATCCTCTTCCGAGGATAGAAGATATTTTCGCCTCACTATCTGGAGGGAAACGTTTCACCAAAATTGACTTAGCACAGGCATATCTACAGGTGGAGGTTGAGGAGGCCTCTAAAAAGTTTGAGGACTAGCAAAGATCGAAACATCTGATTAATACTCTTTATTTATCAAATCAGTTATATAATAAAACTTTTCCCATTACATGCAGTACCCATGAGATTGGTGCCAATTACAGTTCACATGCAGAGTACTCATTGGGAGGTCGTGAGCAAGTCACCTTGACTGTTTATGCAAGCCTGAGCAAGACGAGGTCAAAGTCCCTAAAGAGCTCGGGTGTGCCATATAGGGTTAATCAGATCCTCTAACATGATGCTATTGGGCCGGATATTCCGATCCCTATGGGTGTGTATGCGCCATGTACAAATCCGTAGGGACATCGGAAATCTGGTTTCATGCATGCGCTGAAAATCGGCATTTCCGATCTGTCAAGAATTAGCTCCCCCGCGGCCGATTTTCCCAGGTAGCGCCCCGGCCGGCACCTCACCTTTAATTAGCTCCGCCCCGGTCGCAGTTAGGCCCCCCGATCCGGAGATAGCGTCCGGCGGTAAGTCAGGGGGCGCTACCAAAGATCGCGGCCGGGGTGCGAGCGGGGCGCTGCGCATGGCGATGACATCATCGCTGGCGGCGCAATGCCGCGGGGCACTAACGGTTACTGTCACCACTAACCTCCCGCTGAATTTCGCGGGAGGCGCTGGCGGCGCCGCGCCCGGGCACTAGTTGCTTTGCGCCCCGTTAGCGCCCTCTTAGCGCAGAGCAACCAAATTTTTCCCCCTTAGTCTTTAATATGTCTGTGTTTCTGTTTTATAATAAGAAAAGCTTGCTATGGCAATTAAAGCTGGTATACCTACCCTTACATAGAGGAATGCAAAAAAGGCCGGAGTTAGAGGACCAAGATGAAGAGATGATATAAGGCTGGAGGAGGTTTAAGAGAAAGGGTGTGTCAGGATGTGAATTGATTTGAAGATACGCGAGGGCAGGGAGGACAGTGAGGTTGGGGTTGATGTGTGAATGGGACTACAGGCGGGTCATTTTGGATGAGTTGGAGTTTGTGGAGGATGCGAGGCCAGAAAGGAGGCCATTGGAATAATTGAGTTGGGAGGTAACAAAGCCGTGAATAAGAGTGACAGTGTGGAGGGGCTCAGGTAGGGGCAGAGGTGGGCATCATTGCTCAGCTGCAATGAGGCAATGGTTAGGATTCAGGATTTGAAGCTCAGCTTGGGTTTGAACAGGATGCCAAGGTTTTCCATGGTCTGGTTCAGCCTGAGCAAGTGGCCAGATAGGGGGATGGAAACCGTGGCAACGGAGCTCTATGTATGGCTGAAAACGGTGGACTCGGCCTTCCTGATGTTATGTTGAGGAAAGTTGTGTTCCATTACTAGATGTCCGTTAGACAGCCTGACAGCCTGGTGTGATCTAGAGAGGTGGTGGAGAGGTAACGTTGGCTGTCACCAGCTGATCCTGTACCATAGATACTTCCACTAAGCAGCAGCATGTGGATGAGGAAGCTGAGGGCGGAATAAGGTAGAACTTTACTGTACTCCAGTGGGGACAGTTTGAGGCCAAGAAGAGGAGATGTTTATTTTAATTCATTCTCAGAATACAGGTGTTGCTGGCAAGGCCAGCATTTATTGCCCATCCCCAGCTGCCCTTGAGAAGGTGGTGGTGAGCTTTCTTCTTGCACCGCTGCAGTCCGTGTGGTGAAGGTGCTCCCGCAGTGCTGTTAGGTAGGGAGTTCCAGGATTTTGAGCCAGCAACAGTGAAGGAACTGCGATATAGATATACAGCATGGTGGCATAGTGGTTAGCACTGTTGCCTCACAGCGCCAGAGACCCGGGTTCGAATCCGGCCTCGGGTGACTGTCTGTGTGGAGTTTGCACATTCTCCCCGTGTTTGTGTGGGTTTCCTTCGGGTGCTCCGGTTTCCTCCCACAGTCCAAAGATGTGCGGGTTAGGTTGATTGGCTATGATAAATTGACCCTTAGTGTTAGGGGGATTAAATACGTGGGGTTACGGGGATAGGGTGGGATATGTGTTGGTGTAGGGGTTACGGGGATCGGGTGGGATATGTGTCGGTGCAGGCTCGATGGGCCGAAATGGCCTCTATCTGCACTGTGGGATTTTTGTGATTCTGTGATATGTCCATGTCAGGATGGTGAGTGACTTGGAGGGGAACTTGAGATGAAGGTGCTCCCATGCATTTATTGCCCTAGCCCTTCTACATGGTGTAGGTTGCGTGTTTGTGAGGTGCTGTCAAATAAGCCTTGGCGAGTCGCTGCAGTGCATCTAGATAGTACACACTGCTGCTACAATACTTGGATGGGGGAGGAAGTGAATATTTAAGCCAGTGGAAGGGGTGCAAGTGGAAGGTACTTTGTCCTGGCTAGTGTCGAGCTTCTTGAATGTTGTTGGAGCTGTATCCATCCAGGCAAGTGGGGAGTATTCCATCACATTCCTGAGTTGTGCTTTATGGGTGGTAGAGAAGCTTTGGGAAGTCAGGAAGTGAGCTATTTGCCACAGAATACCCAGCCTCTGACCTGCTCCAGTAGCCATGGGATTTAGGTGGCTGGTCCTGTTCCGTTTCTGGTCAATGGTGACCCCCCAGGATGTTGATGGTGGGGGACCCAACGATGGTAATGCCATTAAATGTGATGGGGAAGTGGTTATGCTCTCTTTTGTTGAAAAGGGTCATTGTTTGACACATGTGTGGTGTGAAAGTTACTTGCCGCTTATCAGGCCAAGCCTGGATGTTGTGCGGGTCCAGCTGTCTGCGGGCATGGACTGCTTCATTATCTGAGGAATAGCGAATGGAACTGAAAACTGTGATATCATTAGAAAACAGCCTTACTTCTGACCTTATGATGGAGGGAAGGTCATAAGAACATAAGAACATAAGAAATAGGAGCAGGAGTAGGCCAATCGGCCCCTCGAGCCTGCTCCGCCATTCAATAAGATCATGGCTGATCTGATCCTAACCGCCAATCTACTATCACAGAACCATCTCCTGAATCTATCAGAATTAGACACACGAAATAGGAGCAGGATCAGGCTACACGGCCCCTGGGCCCGCTCCGCTACCCACAGGGCCATGACCGATCCGAACCTAGACTCATGTCCAAATTCCTGCCTGCTCCCCATAACCCTTTATTCCCTTTACTTCTAGGAAACTGTCTATTTCTGTTTTAAATTTATGTAATGATGTAGCTTCTACAGCTTTTTGGGGCAGCATATTCCATGGACCTACCACCCTCTGAGTGAAGTAGTTCCTCCTCATCTCAGTTTTGAAAGAGCAGCCCCTTATTCTAAGACTATGCCCCCTAGTTCTAGTTTCACCCATCATCGGGAACATCCTCCCCGCATGCACCCGATCCAACCCCTTCACAATCTTATATGTTTCAATAAGATCGCCTCTCATTCTTCTGAACTCCAATGAGTAGAGTCCCAATCTACTCAACCTCTCCTCATATGTCCATCCCCTCATCCCCGGGATTAACCGAGTGAACCTTCTTTGTACTGACTCGAGAGCAAGTATGTCTTTTCTTAAGTATGGACACCAAAACTGTATGCAGTATTCCAGGTGCGGTCTCACCAATACCTTGTACAACTGAAGCAATACCTCCCTATTTTTACATTCTCTCCCCCTAGCAATGAAAGCCAACATTCCATTGGCCTTCTTAATCACTTGCTGCACCTGCATACTAACCTTTTGAGTTTCGTGCACCAGGACCCCCAGATCCCTTTGCACTTCAGTACTTTCCAGTTTCTTGCCATTAAGATAATAACTTGCTCTACGATTTTTCCTGCCAAAGTGCATAACCTCACACTTTCCAGTATTGTATTCCATCTGCCAAATCTCTGCCCACTTACTTAGCCTGTCTATGTCCCCTTGCAGGATTTTTATGTCCTCCTCACTCACTACTTTCCCTCCCATCTTAGTATCATCTGCAAACTTTGATATGTTACACTCGGTCTCCTCCTCCAGATCATTAATATAGATTGTAAAGAGTTGGGGACCCAGCACTGACCCCTGCGGAACACCACTAGTTACTGATTGCCAGTCCGAGAATGAACCATTTATCCCAACTCTCTGCCTTCTGTTAGATAGCCAATCCTCTATCCATGCCAGAATATTACCCCTAATCCTGTGATTTTTTATCTTAAGCAATAATCTTTTGTGTGGCACCTTGTCAAATGCCTTTTGAAAGTCTAAATACACTACGTCCACTGGTTCCCCTTTATCCACCCTATATGTTACTTCCTCAAAGAACTCCAGCAAATTTGTCAAACATGACTTCCCCTTCATAAAACCATGCTGACTTTGTCCTATTAAATTATGATTATCCAAATGTCCTGTCACTGTCTCCTTAATAATGGACTCCAATATTTTACCTACCACAGATGTTAGGCTAACCGGTCTATAGTTTCCAGCCTTCTGTCTACTGCCCTTTTTAAATAAGGGCATTACATTAGCAGTTTTCCAGTCTGCCGGGACCTTTGCTGAGTCCAGGGAGTTTTGGAAAATTATTACCAATGCATCCACAATCCCTACCGCCACTTCCCTCAAGACCCTAGGATGTAAGCCATCAGGTCCAGGTGATTTATCCACCTTGAGTCCCATTATTTTACCGAGTACCACTTCCTTAGTGATTTTGATCGTGTTTAGCTCCTCCCCCCCTATAGCCCCCTGTTTGTCCAGTGTTGGGATATTCTTAGTGTCCTCTACTATAAAGACTGATACAAAATATTCATTCAGTGTTTTTGCCATCTCCATATATCCCACCATTAATTTCCCGGTCTCATCCTCGAAGGGACCAACATTTACTTTAGCCACCCTTTTTCTTTTTATATAACTATAAAAACTCTTACTATCTGTTTTTATATTTTTTGCTAATTTACTTTCATAATCTATCTTCCCTTTCTTAATCAATCTTTTTTTATTTTTTGCTGTCTCTTAAAGTTTTCCCAATCCTCTATCCTCCCACTAGATTTGGCTACCTTATATGCCCTTGTTTTTAGTCGAATACTATCCTTAATTTCTTTACTTAGCCACGGATGGCTGTCTTTTCTTTTACACCCTTTTCTTCTCAGTGGAATATATTTTTTTTGGAAGTTGTAAAATAACTCCTTAAATGTACACCACTGATCATGTATCGTCTTACCCTTTAATCTATTTTCCCAATCCACTCTACTCAATTCCGCTCTCATACCTTCATAGTCTCCTTTATTCAAGCTTAGCACGCTTGTTTGAGATCCAACCTTCTCACCCTCTAATTGAATATGGAATTCAACCATGTTATGGTCACTCATTCCAAGGGGATCCTTTACTAGGACATTTTTAATTAATCCTGTCTCGTTAGACAGGACCAGATCTAAGGTTGCTTGCCCCCTGGTCGGTTCAGTTACATACTGCTCAAGAAACCCACCCCTAATACACTCATCCTCAAGGCAGCCCTGCCCAATTTGATTTGTCCAATTAATATGATAGTTAAAATCCCCCATAATTATAGATGCTCCCTTATTACAAGCCTCAACTATTTCCTGATTGATACTCCGTCCAACAGAGTTGCAACTGTTCGGAGGCCTATAGACTACGCCCACTAGTGTTTTTTTCCCCTTATTATTCCTTACCTCCGCCCAAACTGTTTCATTATCCTGATCTTTTGACCCAATATCATTTCTCTGTATTATAGTGATTCCTTCCTTTATTAACATAGCCACCCCACCTCCCCTTCCTTCCTGCCTGTCCTTCCTGATCGTTAAATAACCTGGTATGTTTAATTCCCAGGCATTGTCACCCTGCAGCCATGTTTCTGTAATGGCCACAAGATCATACCCATATGTAGTTATTTGTGCCATTAACTCGTCTATTTTGTTACGAATGCTACGTGCATTCAGATAGAGAACTTTCAAATATGTTTTGTGACACTTAGTTCCTGCTTGTGCCCTTTTTATTACTTTACCTTTTACTCCATACCTTCTGCCCCTTCCTGACACGATCTGGTTTTTAATTTCCCCACTGCTACCTAAGTCTATGACCTTCTCTGTTGTCATTTTTATTATTTGCTCTCTAGGAACCTCCCCCCTACTAGTTAGTTTAAAGCCCTCTCTACAGCCCTAGTTATATGATCCGCCAGGACTCTAGTCCCAGCACTGGCCAAGTGAAGCCCGTCCCAATGGAACAGCTCCCTCCTGCCCCAGTACTGGTGCCAGTGTCCCAGGAAGCAAAACTCATTTCTCCCACACCAGTCTTTGAGCCACGCATTTAACTCTCTAATTTTATTTGTCCTAGCCAAATTCGCTCGTGGCTCAGGTAATAATCCAGAGATTATTACCCTTGAGGTTCTGTTTTTTAATTTGACCCCTAGCTGCGGTATCCAAAAAACGTTCAAAATTCCGCTCATTAGCATCTCATTATCCGCTCATTAGCGATAGAGTGACGTCGAGGTTGACCAATCGTACGCCGGGTTCCTGGCCCTCCTACAGTCGAGTGACGGGACGATTGACCAATCCCACGCTTTGGTGAGCTGACGGTCGACCAATCGGTGCATGTGTGGGCGGGCCTTATCGTTCTGAACCGAGGTGAGTAGCCGCCATCTTGCTTCCATTCTTTTTCCCGCTTTCTGCGTCTTTCTTTTCAAATATACATTTCCAGCAAAAAAAAATTGCTTTTATTAAATTGTTTTTTAAAAAACCTCTTTCATTTGTAAATATTTTCTCTAACCTGAAGATTCTTTTTCCTACCTTTCCCCGTTTTGGTAAGGCCTCAGAACCTAGGCCTCAAAGCCTGGGCCTCTCCTGCCCAGCCACGCCCGAGCTAGGTAATTGTCCCACGGCTTCTGCTAAGCTCCCCGCCGTGTCACGTTACCCGGGGCAACGGCGTCAGCCACGAGGGTCACGGGACATACACAGGGTGCGCGCGCAGCAGGAGCAGCTGAGACGCAGCGTCTCTCTCTGTTCCCCACTCGGCTCGGGCAGGGGGGCGGGGCTCTTGGGACTGCGGATCTCGGGCGGGGCTTGGAGAGCGGGAAGGGTTACCCCGGCAACTGGGCCCACTGGCGGTCTCTCACAGCCTCAATCGGCGGTCTTGAAGCCAGCTCGGGAGGACTGGGCTCCAGAGAGCGGGAGGGCGGGGCTCAGGACATCGGGGGGCGGGGCTCGGGACATCGGGGGCGGGGCTCGCGACATCGGGAGATCGGGGGACGGGAGATCGGGGGCGGGACATCGGGAGATCGGGGGGCGGGACATTGGGAGATCGGGGGGCGGGACATCGGGAGATCAGGGGACGGGAGATCGGGGGGCGGGACATTGGGAGATCGGAGGGCGGGGCTCGGGGACTCCCCCTCTCCCCCTCCCCTTCCTCCCCCCCTCTCCTCCACCCCCTCCCTCCTCCCCCCTCCCTTCTCCCCCCCTTCTTCCCCCCTTCCCCCTCCCCCTTCCCTCCCTTCCCCCCTCCCCCCATTCCCCTCCCCTTTCCCCCCTCCCCTTTCCCCCTCCCCTCCCCTTCCCCCCCCTTTCCCCCCTTTCCCCCCAGTCATGCTCTCTCTTCCCCTGTCGCTCTCTCTCTTCCCCCCAGTCGCTCTCTCTCTTCCCTCCAGTCGCTCTCTCTCTTCCCCGCGGTCGCTCTCTCTCTTCCCCCCAGTCGCTCTCTCTCTTCCCCCCAGTCGCTCTCTCTCTCTCTTCCAACAACAACATGCCCTCAAAAGACCCTCGGCACCGCCGGGCACTCCAGCTAGTAAACTATAAACCACAGACTTAAAGTTTTAAAACATCATCAATAAAGCATTTGAAGATAGTTGGATCGAGGACCAATGTTCCCTCTAAGTTGCTCCTCATTGTGCGCAGCCTGTTTATTTCATTGTGCGGCCCCTTTAAATTTCTGCGCAGGCACGGTATTTCCAATGGAACACTTGTGAGTGGCCTACACGGTATCTTGCAGATTACTGCGTGGCTGCGCATGCGTGCAGCTTAAAGGGAACATTGCCTAGGACACTGTCTTGAGGAACTCCTGCAGCGACGTCCTTTAAAAAGAGCGCCGAGAGCGGGAGAGGCTGATTTAAAAAGAGCGCCGAGAGCGGGAGAGGCTGATTTAAAAAGAGCGCTGAGAGCAGGAGAGGCTGCCTCCCTGCGGAGCGAACGGACCTGTGAAGGGAAAACCTGTGAGGCAGCGGACCTGAGCGGGACCTGTGAAAGAAAAAAATATCAAAGTGGGACATCACAGGAAAGCAGTTAAAGAACAACAAAAAACAAGGAGCGACATCACAGGAAAGCAGGGAAATGATTGGTTGGTCAGTATTTCTCTCTTTATCTTGTGCATTGGTTTAAATTAAGAGCCGGGATTAAAAACTAAACGTCCAAAACTTAAACACTTAGGGGGAGAAATTTGGTATCGTCCCGTTTGGGGCGCAATTATCGGCTGTGCGCAAAGTTTAGCGCCTGGCGCTAATTATCGCCTCCGACTGCAAACTTGGCTTCTATCGCCCCTGGAGGTGATTGGAGCACTAAATCAGGCGCTACACACCTGTCTTAAGGCGCTAACGCCGAGGAGCAAGGTGCTACCTCAGAGCGCTGGCGAAGCTCAAGTGATGTCAGTTAGCGATGGAACACAGACACACTGGCGCCAGCCAGTTCTTAAAGGGGAGGGTCGATCTTGCTCTCCAGCCACACCCTGCTAATTGCAACCTTCAATCTTGGCCTGGACAGGCCTGAACTTGAATTCTGCTGCAAAGAAGAATAGAGAGGCCCAGGGAACGAGATCAGCACTTCAACGAGTGGGCCTTGGTGGCTCTGGTTGGCGCAATGGAGCGCCGAAGGTCAGTACTCTACCCACAGAGTGGCAGGAGGCCATTGTCCCATGACTATAGAAGAGAGTGGAGGGAGGTGGTTCAGCACATCTTCTCCAGGAGCATGGTGCCCAGGACCCACACACAATGTCGTAAGAAGTTCAATGACCTCACTCGGGTGGTCAGGGTGAGTGGCTGCTTTTCAATACCTCTACATCCCTCCATCTCAATTTCACTCTGTGCCCAGAGGGTTTAAAAATCCCAAATGCCCAACACTCATCGAAGACCTATGGCCATCTCATAAAACACACATGCACATTCCACACCTTGCATACATTAAGAGCTATTCAACTAAGGGAGGTGTAATGATCAGTAACCTGTCATTCTAGAATGGTACACTAGGTGGAGCTGTATGTTGCTGTATGTTTAGCTGTATGTATATAAGAGTGGGCTACCCACAATGCACTAGGCTACCCAGAAGGCAGTAGTCAAGATGGATGCTGTACAGAAGTCCACATGGCATGAATAAAGTGACTAGCTAGAAGCTAGCTGTTCATAATGAAAATGACTAGTTATTAATTAACATAACATGATACCAGGATTGGTAAAATCTGCTGAATATTGTGAAACGCGACATGGAGACTTTGAAGCCACCGGAGGGTTTGAAACTCACGGGGAATGTCGACTGCAATTGGCGGGCTTTCAAACAACAATTCGAACTCTACATTGCTGCCATCGGATTCGGTACGAAGCCAGACGCAAGGAAAATAGCTCACGGTTGCAGGCCCACAGGTGATAGAGGTATTTAATACATTTGTATTTGATCAAGAGCAGGACAGAAAAAAATTGGACGATGTGCTAAAGAAATTTGATACACATTGTTCTCCCAAAAGAATGAGACCTATGAGAGATATGTGTTCCGTTCACAGACACAGCAGCAAAATGAGACTTTTGATAGCTTTGTGACCGATCTGAAACTGAAAGCACAGACATGTAATTTCTCTGAACTGAAATCATCCATGATTCATGACCAGATTGTGTTTGGTATTCATGATAAAAAGGTCAGGGAACATCTGTTGAGAGAAACCGAACTAACATTGGAAAATGCTGTGAAAATATGCCAAGCCAGTGAGCAAGCTCAAAAGCACGCAAAGACTTTCAGTGAAAATAATAATAATGCGATTGTAGTAAGTGATAGTGCTGCTGTCGGTGCTGTGTCCTACAAAGGAAAGAAATGTGGGCAGAACAGAAATGAAAAGCAATCGGAGGAAGGAATTTTTAATTGTAAACGCTGTGGTTACAAACACCAGTCATGACAATGCCCAGCATTTGGAAAAATGTGCACAAAATGTCATGGAAAGAATCACTTTGCCAAACAATGCTTTTCAAAAGTAAAAACAAAGAAAGGGCAACAAGTCCAAGTCAATGTGATCGAGGACACAGATTTAAGTGAGACATTTTCTGTAGGAATGGTGTCATGTGACAATATCAAAAAGGATACAGAAAATGTGCAGCCCTCAAGAATAGACAATGCTGAACATAAAGTTAATGCAGTAAAAGAGGACAAATGGATAATGTCACTGCAGGTAAATGGAGCATTAGTTACATTTAAACTAGACACTGGGGCAAAAGCAAACTTAATCAGTATGAGTGACATTAAAAACATGAAAGAAAAGCCCAAAATACAGAAAAAGTACTAATGAAGGACTATAATGGACAGAAAATAGATAGCTTAGGTGTATGCAGACTTAAAGTGACAGTCAAAGACAAAGTGCATCATCTCATGTTTTCTGTTGTGGCTGAAGGACTTGATTCACTACTAGGTGACAAAGCTTGTGAGGACTTAGAACTGGTCAAGAGAGTCTACCGTATAAACTGTGCCATAAGCAGACCAGATGACTCGATGGATTCTGTAGTGAGTAATTTCCAGGATGTGTTCAAAGGATTTGGAGTTCTACCATTCACTTACAAGATCCAGCTAAAGGAGGATGCTCAGCCAGTGGTACATGCTCCACGGAGAGTTCCAGCACCCCTGCGTGACTGGCTCAAGAAAGAACTGGACAGAATGACCACACTAGGAGTCATCAGGAAAGCCAAAGAGCCAACAGACTGGGTTAACTCCATGGTATGTGTAAAGAAAAAGAACAATGATCTAAGAATATGCATGGATCCAAAGGACTTAAATGCAAACATAAAACGTGAACACTACCAGATTCCCAAGTGAGAAGAAATCACCAGTGAAATGTCAGGTGCCAGATACTTCACAAAGCTCGATGCCTCACAAGGATTGTGGCAACTAAAGCTGGATGAAGAGAGCACCAAATACTGTACCTTCAACACACCATTTGGCAGGTATTGTTTCCTCAGAATGCCTTTCAGGATAATATCTGCATCTGAAATCTTTCATAGAGTGATGGAACACATAATTGAAGGTCCGGAAGGAGTTTGGGTCTATGTTGATGGCATCATCATCTGGGGCTCCACACTGAAAGAACACAATGAGAGACTGACTAAAGTGCTACAGAGCATACGCCGGAGTGGACTGAAGCTCAACAAAGCCAAGTGTCAGTTTGGTGTTCAGGAAGTCACTTTCCTAGGAGATAATCTATCTGGTAAAGGAATAGAGCCAGATATGGAAAAAGTAAATGCCATACTCAACATGGCCCGACCCACTGACAAAAAAGGAGTGCTACGCATCATGGGGATGATAAGCTTCATTGGAAAGTTCATTCCTAACTTGTCAGCCAAGACAGCCTGTCTGCGAGACCTGCTACGTAAAACAAATGAGTTCGCATGGACAGAAAGACATGAACAAGAGTGGATGAATCTCAAAACAGTACTGACAACCACACCTTTACTCACCTTCTTTGACCCAACAAAGAGAATCAAAGTGTCAACGGATGCATCAAAAGATGGCCTAGGCGCGGTCTTGCTACAAGCAGAGGGTGAAGATTGGAAGCCTGTTGCCTATGCCTCCAGGCCTATGACTGATTCTGAGTGTCGATACGCCCAGATTGAAAAGGAATGTCTAGGCTTGGTAGTTGGACTAGAAAAGTTCCATGGCTACATATATGGACTTCCCACCTTCACAGTTGAGACAGACCACTGCCCACTGGTTGCCATCATAAAAAAGAACCTGAATGAGATGTCTCCAAGGATACAACGACTCATGATGAAGCTGCAAAGATATGACTTTGAACTGATCTACACACCAGGCAAACACATAGTGTTAGCAGATGCACTATCCCGAGCACCCACAATGAGTCATGTGAGCTCTACTGAAGAAGACGTGGATGTTCATGTGAGTATGGTCACTGCTGCGCTGCCCGTGTCAGACACAAAATCAAAGCAAATAGCAGAAGAAACAGTAAAAGATACAGTGTTACAAACAGTAATAGAGAACATTCACAATGGTTAGCCAAAAGGTTCCTGTCCAAAGTACTATCACATCAGGTCAGAGTTGAGTGTCGCAAGTGGACTATTACTAAAACAGAACAGAATAGTCATTCCACAGGCTCTATGTCAAGACATGCTCAAAAGGATTCATGAGGGACACCTCGGAATTGAAAAATGCAAAAGGAGAGCAAGAGACACTGTTTATTGGCCTGGCATAAATAAGGACATTGAGAACATGATAGGCAAATGTGAGACATGTCAGAAACACCAAAACAAACAAACAAAGGAACCAATGATAGTAGCTGACATACCAACAGCAGCATGGCAAAAGGGTGGTTTGGACCTTTTTCATTTGAATGGTAAAGAATATCTAATAGTGATTGACTACTATTCTAACTATCCTGAGATGGCGCTGCTCTCAAGCACCACAGCAAGCAGTGTCATAATGCATGTTAAATCCATCTTCGCCAGACATGAAATTCCCAGGATTGCCATTAGCGACAATGGTCCGTGCTTCAACTGTAAGGAGTGGCAACAGTTTACAGCACATTATGACTTTCAACACATCACATCCAGTCCTTTGTATGCCCAGTCGAATGGTAAGGCAGAAAAAGGCGTTCAAGTTCTCAAACAGCTACTGAAGAAAGCGACAGAAAGCAAGTCTGATCCTTATCTCGCCCTGCTGAGCTACCGAGCCTCAACTTTAGACTCTGGTTCTTCACCTGCTGAACTCCTAATGGGTCGCAATTTGCGTACCACGCTACCCTGCTGTGCAAAAGCAAAGCAGAGTAAGGAACTGAGACAGAGACTTCAACTGTTAAAGCTGAAACAGAAATCATACTATGACAAGTCATCCAAAACTCTGAAACCATTGACAAGGGATGATGTTGTCAGGATTAAGGATCCAGATGCATGGAACAGGAAAGCTACAGTTCTTGAGGAAGTAGGACCAAGGTCATACACTGTTAGAACTGAGGAAGGACAGATTCTCAGGAGGAACCGCCGTTCCCTCCTAAAAACACAAGAAACTATCCAAGAGCAAATCGATGACAATGCCGCAGCTGAATCTTGTCAATCACCACTAGAACAATCTAACACAAACACACATACAGGCTCTCATGAAAACACATCAGACTTACCCATGCTGAGAAGATCCACACGTGAAGTAAAAAAGCCCGATAGACTTAATCTTTGAGTATAAAGTAAAGCTTTGAAAATGTGTTGACTGTTGTGAAAATGTTTATGTTTATAGAGCACTAACAAAAGTGTTACTGATATCATCTTTATCGTTTTTCTTGAAAGTTGATTGATATTGATTTTGTTTAACCTCAAAGAAAGGGGGATGTAATGATCAGTAACCTGTCATTCTAGAATGGTACACTAGGTGGAGCTGTATGTTGCTGTATGTTTAGCTGTATGTATATAAGAGTGGGCTACCCATGATGCACTAGGCTACCCAGAAGGCAGTAGTCAAGATGGATGCTGTACTGAAGTCCACATGGCATGAATAAAGTGACTAGCTAGAAGCTAGCTGTTCATAATGAAAACGACTAGTTATTAATGAACATAACAGGAGGCACATCAGGCAAGCACATGGCTGCATACATTAAGGGCTATTCAACTTTGGGAGGCACATCAGGCAAGCACATGGCTGCATACATTAAGGGCTATTCAACTTTGGGAGGCACATCAGGCAAGCACATGGCTGCATACATTAAGGGCTATTCGACTGAGGGAGGCACATCAGGCAAGCACATGGCTGCACATTTACTCAGACACTGTCCTTTTTCTTGCACGCCAAGCTATCTCGTAACAGGGGGCAGCAGCAACGGACTGGTGGAGGGCCGGCTGAGCTGCAAACCCTCAGCGATTTGGAGGTGCACGTCCACAGGATCATCGCAAGCCAGGTGACAGGTGCCGTGGCTGCTGGAGCGGTCGACCCCTTTGGGGACAGCAATGGTAAGTTTATCAGCTTTCTCTCTTCTCTCATTGCACTTGCCCCTCACAAAACCAGCCTTTTACACCTTCAATCCAACTTACTAAATGTCTCCAGTCCTTGCTCCCTTACTGCCCCCCTGTCCTGACGCTAAAGCCACTCTTGTACCTCCCTGCTTTCAGATAGTGAACCACTAGCTGACCAGCCTGGCCCTCAAACTACCAGTGGGAGCGACGCCCCAGGCGAGGAGGAAGAGGAAGCCGGAGCCTCAGTGCCTGCGTCTCCCGAGGGAGCCCATGCCCACACTGGGACCAGGCCTTCCCTGGAGGGGAGCAGGAGGAAGGGTCTGATGAGGGTGAAGCTCCGGGACCAAGTGGGCTGCAGCAACGCGATGGGGGTAGGGAAGCTCAGGGGCCATCTCCCCGGAGGGAGAGCAGGCCAGCAAATCCTGCTGCACTGGACGCAAAGGAGGAGCGCCTCATCGCGGAAATGAATACTCAGGCGTTGAACATGCACACTCAGCTCATGGGTGCAATGGGAAGGGTGCCCGAAAGCATTGATGGACTGGCTAGGAGTGTGGAGCACTCCGCTGCAGCACAGGCAGATGCAACGCAACGGCTTAGTGCTGCAATTCAGTCACTGGCTGCTGCCATCCAATCTCAGACTGCTCTCATGCAGTCTCAAATTGAGGTAACGCAAGCACTGACTGCCGCCATCATCGCTGGTTCGGCCACATTTCCCCGGGGCTCTCACGGCGCCGCAGCAGGCCAGCAATGTGTGCTTGAGCAGATTGCTCCGGATGCTGAGGTGCTGCCCCGTGGGAGTGCCAGTGTGTCGGTCGAACAGGAAGGTGCTGTCCTCTCTCAGGATAGAAGACACAAAATACATTCCGGAAATAATGGGGAACCAAGGGTTTAGAGAGAATGAGGAACTTAAAGAAATCAGTATAAGTAAAGACATAGTACTGGAGAAATTAATGGGACTAAGTGGCGATAAATCCCCTGGACCTGACGACCTGCATCCTCGGGTTTTAAAAGAGGTAGCTGCAGAGATAGTGGATGCACTGGTATTAATCATCCAGAATTCCCTAGGTTCTAGAACAGTCCTCAAGAATTGGAAGGTAGCAAACATAACCCTGCTATTTAAGAAAGGATGAAGAGAAAAAACAGGGAACTATAGGCCAGTTAGCCTGACATCAGTAGTAGGCAAAATGCTCGGATCTATTATTAGGGGCGTGGTAACGGGGCACTTAGAAAATCGTAATATGATTAGGCAGAGTCAACATGGTTTTATGAAAGGGAAATCCTGTTTGACAAATCTGTTAGAGTTTTTTGAAGATGTAACTGGTAGGATGGATAAGGGGGAACCAGTGGGTGTGGTGTATTTGGATTTTCAAAAATCATTTGATAAGGTGCCACACAAGAGGTTATTACACAAAATTAGGACTCATGGGAATGGGGGTAATCTATTAGCATGGATTGAGGATTGGTTAATGGACAGAAAACAGAGAGTAGGAATAAACAGGACTTTTTCAGGTTGGCAGGTACCGCAAGGATCAGCGCTTGGGCCTCAGCTATTTGCAATCTATATTAATAACTTAGATGAAGAGACTGAGTGTAACGTATCCAAGTTTGCTGATGATACAAAGTTAGGTGGGAAAGTAAGCTGTGAAAAGGCTGCAGAGAGATATAGACTGAGTGGGCAAGAACATGGCAAATGGGGAAGTGTAAAGTTATCCACTTTGGTAGGAAAAACAAAAAAGCAGAATATTTTTTGAATGGTGAGAGACTGGGAAATGTTTGCACTCAGAGGGACCTGGGTGTCCTTGTACATGAATCACAGAAAGTTAACATGCAGGTACAGCAAGCAATTAGGAAAGCAAATGGTAGGTTAGCTTTTGTTACAAAGGGATTACAGTATAAGAGTAAAGAAGTCTTACTACAATTATACGGTGTATTGGTGAGGCCACACCTGGAGTACTGTGTACAGTTCTGGTCTCCTTACCTAGGGAAAGACATACTTGCCTTAGAGGGAGTGCAACGAAGGTTCACTAGACTCGTTCCTGGGATGAGGGGATTGTCCTATGAGGAGAGATTGAGTAGACTAGGCCTATATTCCCTAGAGTTTAGAAGAATGAGAGGTGATCTAATTGAAACATATAAAATTCTTAAGGGGCTTGACAGGGTTAATGCTGAGAAAATGTTTCCCCTGGCTGGGGAATCTAGAACACGGGGTCACAGTCTCAGAATAAGGGGTTGGCCATTTAGGACTGAGATGAGGAGAAATTTCTTCACTCAATGGGTTGTGAATCTTTGGAATTCTCTACCCCAGAGAGCTGTGGATGCTCAGTCGTTGAGTATATTCAAGACAGGGATCGATAAATTTTTGGGAATTGAGGGATATGGGGATAATGCGGGAAGGTGGAGTTGAGGTAGAAGATCAGCCATGATCTTGTTGAATGGCAGAGCAGGCTCGAAGGGCCAAATGGCCGACTCCTGCTCCTATTTCTTATGTTCTTATGTAATTTGGTTTTACCTGCAAATTTTAAAATTATACTCTCGATTCCCGAGTCCAAATCGTTGATGTAAATGGTGAACAACAGTGGTCCCAGCACCGATCCTTGTGGAACACCACTTCCCACTTTTTGCCAGTCTGAGTAACTATCTTTAACCCCTACTCTCTATTTTCTGTTTTGTAGCCAGCTTGTTATCCATTCTGCCACTTATCCCCTGACTCCACATGTTCTGATCTTAGTCATGAGTCGACTATGCAGTACCTTATCAAAAGCCTTTTGAAAATCCAAATATATTACATCTATTGCATTACCCTTGTCTACCCTTTCTGTTACTTCTTCAAAGAATATAATAAGGTTGGTCAAGTATGACCTCCCCTTTTGAGGTCATTCAGCCCATCGTGCCTGTGCTAGCTTTTTGGTAGAGCTATCGAATTAATCCCACATCCTTGCTCTTTCCCCATAGCCCTGTAAATGTTTTCCATTGTGACGGTCCATCCTCAGAAGGAATGCGTTCCTCTGAGGAATTGTCCTCATGGATGTCCTACAACATTTGCTGAACATGTGAAGGCCCTGGAATACAAAAGAAATGCATATGATTTAGTCGTGGCAAAGTCACCATCTTGACAGTCACCACACTCCATCTTCTCATAGTTTAGTCATTGATGAAATAAAGTCAGCCTATGTGTGTCAGAGATATTTGTAATTCCGTCACCAGCTACCTGTCTCTCCATTTCTGACTGAGAGGGACGCAGATATGCCACTTATCTCCAGGGCCTCCTGCTCTGCATCTGTTCGCTGGAATATTTGTGATGGCCCACCTCCAGTCCTGTTCCTCTCCCTTGTGTTTTGTGCTCTGTTCGCCTACAAGGGGCAAAAAACCAAACCTGTTGGTGAGTGAAGGTGAGTTATTCACTCGATGGATGCAGTGCATTCAGTGAGAGTGACCAGGAGACTGATGCTTCACATTGCATAAAGATTGGGGTTAGTGGCAACGATGAACGGATAAATGAGGAGGTGATGAAGTGCATAGAAAGTGGAGGCTGGGTGGTGCTAAAAATTGAGTGGGTGTGAGAAGTGATGTCCCTGTACAGGAAACACAGAAAGTTAGCATGCAGGTACAGCAAGCAATTAGGAAAGCAAATGGCATGTTGGCCTTTTTTGCAAGGGAGTTGGAGTACAAGAGTGAGGAAGTGTTATTACAATTGTACAGGGCTTTGGTGAGACCACACCTGGAGTACTGTGCACAGTTTTGGTCTCCTTATCAGAGAAAGGACATAGTTGCCTTAGAGGCGGTGCAACGAAGGTTCACTAGATTGATCCCTGGGATGAGAGGGTTGTCCTATGAGGAGAGATTGAGTAGATTGGGCCGATACTCTCTGGAGTTTAAAAGAATGAGAGGTGATCTCATTGAAACATATAAGATTCTGAGGGGGCTTGACTGTGTAGATGCTGAGAGGCTGTTTCCCCTGGCTGGAGAGTCCAGAAGTAGGAGTCATAGGGGGGATTTTAACTCAGGTGCAGGATGGTGTCGTGTTATCCGAATTTCGTGTTTCCCACATGAATCTAAATGGATGTGGGAGATTGATGCAATTTTAACTTAAGTGGCCAATTGATTTCCAGCGTGTGAGAAGTCTTTGCAAATGGGTTTTTCATGACTGAAAGTCCCCTCCGATGACGTTATCATTGCTGCTGCATTTAAGGTCCACAGCAAGCCTTGCTTCCTCTGCAGACTGCCAAGCTTCTTGACTGTGCAGTGTGAGGGAGCTGCAGCAAAAATGACAAGTGGGAGGGCAAGATCAGCCCCTTGCTTTGACGAGGTGGCCCTGCAGGCATTCGTGGAAGGGGCTAGGGTCAACAGGGAGGTGCTCTTCCCTTCATCAGGGAGGAAGAGGCCTCCCACTCAGACCAAGGCTGTGTGGATGCAGGTGGCTGAGGAGGTCAACTCCTTGGGAGTCACCCGCAGAACCTGGATACAGTGCAGGAAAAGATTTCATGACCTTCAGCGCACTGGAAAAGTGAGTATGAATTTACCATCACCCTCAATCTGATCCCCATTGCCTTTCCTCACCAGCACTCAGCTTTAGCAATCTCTTCCTCCACATCCCACTTGACACTGACATCCATGCACCCTTACCCATTCCCTCTCTCTCTATGCTCACATTCACATAACTATTCCACCATGCAGCCCTCACACTCCCTATCACTCTGATGCTTTGAACACAACTGACAATACACAGGGAGGGCCCTTGGTCTTGCAACCTCACTCCATCTTTGTCTCCTTCTAAGTATCAAGGCTATGCAAACTCTACACTCACTCCTTCATTCTCACTCAACCTCCACTTGTCTCCCTCATTGCAGGAAAAGAGAGCTCACAACAGGAGAGAGCGAGCCAGGACAGGAGGAGGGACAGCCTCAATAGCCCACCTGACCTCCTGGGAGGAGGCTGTCCTGGAAATCATGGGCATTGAGGATGATTCGCGTGTGGGGAACGGACAGACAGATGCAACACAGCAAGCTGGTGACAGAAAAGTTTCCCATCTCTCTCTTTGACGTTGCATGAGTCGCTGATAATGATTGTGAAGCTGTAACAGATGCACTTATGAGCGTCTGCAAAAAGCTTTGTGCATGTAGCCTTTGCATCACATCTCTGACTCTTTCCTTTACTCCCCCACAGGACCATCACAAGCATCCATCCCCCCTAGCCAGGAAGAAGAGGCTGAGCAGCCAGACTCCTCAGAGGAAGCTGCAACCTCTGAGGGCGCAGCATCATCAGAATTCAGCGCACCCAGCACCAGCGCAGACACTCACACCTCGGTGGGACTTTCGAGACATAGAGTAATGTTGTCACCTGGTGTATCACAGCTCACAAGTGAGCATCAGCAGATTGTGGAGACAGGGACAGCAGTGGAGAGTCCTAGTGGGAGGGCGCAGGACTCTGCCAGCTCGGCTCAGCAGCATGTCGGCCCTCTGCGTCTGGGTCCATCCATAAGATCAGAGGTGATGGAACTCCAGGCACAGATGCAGGAGTCTCTGGCAGGTTTTGTCTCTAGGGTCGCTGCAAGTGTGGAGCGAATGGAGGAGTCCATAGCGAACATGAGCAGAGCCTTTGTAGAGTCATTGGCGCATGAACGCATCAACACGGAAAGGATGGCTACCTCCATGGAAACGATTGCTACCTCCGTGGTAAGGCTGGCTACCGTAGAGGAGAGGATGGCTATGGTAGAGGAGAGGTATGGAAAACATGGTCATTGTTCAGAATAGAATGACATCTCTTGAGGAGCGATGGGCATCTATTGAACAGAGAAACCAGACCTTCATGAAAGTCCTTCTGAGTAGGACTGCCATTGCAGATACAGGTCCCCATGGCCCCCCTGATGTGCAGCAAGGTGCTCTCCAGCCACTTGCAGGTGCTGAGGAGGACCTGACCCATGAGAGGGAGGTTGGTGGCAGACCTCAAGGAAGTGGGGGCTCCTCTCCAAATGCTCACACTTCCATGCCACTGCAGAGCCCTCGATCAGAGCCCCACCGGAGTCCTCACCTAAGTGAGATAGACATCTCAACTCCTGCACAGCCGCAGGAGCAGCAAACTGTTGACGAGCCCTCACAGGCTCGAAACCCCAGAGGACGCCCGCCAAATGTGTCGAGACAGGAGCAGCAGGAAAGTGAGCAAGGGGCCTCCACATCTGCTGAAGCCGCAGGGGAGGCACCACGTAGGAGCACGCATAAGAGGAAGATAAAGCACAAGTAGTCACAAGGGTAGTCACTTGGGTGGAATTTTGTGTTTAGTGTAAAAATGCCATCACGTCGTAATTGTACAAAAAAATTCTGATGGCAAATGTTGCAGTTGTGGCGTCTGTCATTTTACTATTGGTACTTCCACATTGAGGCCTTAGGAATACTTGCAACTGTCAGTATGGTGGTCAGAGTGCTAGGAATCCTCTGGTTCTTGGCCATTGGCAATGCTCTGGTAAGAAGCTGCGAGGCAAAAGTGTTTGTTTGACTAGGCTAAGCAAATCTGGCCAGGATGAGTGCAACCCTTGCATCCTGGGCAGCAATGTTGTCACCTTCTGGCCTGTGCATCTTCAGGTGGGTGACTAGCAGCTTGCCGCTCCTGTTGATGCTCCTGCTGTTGGTGCTGCTGTTGCTCATGGTTCTGCTGCTGCCGCGGCTGGTGCTCGAGCTCCTCTAATGCCCAGATGGGAAGGAAATAAATGGCTCCCATGCTTCTGGTATATGCCTCCGTTGAGGAAGCGCTGAGTGAAGGTGGCGAGAGGGGTTTCCCAGGAGGTCACACTGGAGATGAGTGTGAGGCTCCAACCTTCCACAGGTGTGGTTAAGCCTTCTAAAAGTTGCCCCAGACCTGAGACAACTATGTCCTGCCACCTGCAAATGATGGCTGATCAAATCTCCTCTTTAATGGTTGACCTGCAGTTGATAGTCAGCAATCCAATAGTGCTCCCGCCAGGATGCACATTCGTGTTTCCCACCAGGCGTGTTTCATGTGGGAAAAGGGTTAAATTCACAAGGGCCTTTCAAAAGAGGATTATAGAGGCCATTTAGTGGTTGTTAAGGGCCTTAAAGACCAGTCCCGCCTGTTGGATGCGGGACGGATTCGGGACCATCAGACACGCCTGAGTCAAAATTGCTCGGAGTCGGGAACCAGGCAGGGGAGGGGGGGAGTTCCGCCCGCCAGTTTTTGCAATTTTAACCCCCCGCACACCTCCAAGCCCGACTCCACGGCTCAATGAAAATCGAGCCCATAGCCTCAGGATAAGGGGTCGGCCATTTAAGACTGAGATGAGGAAGAATTTCTTCACTCAGAGGGTTGTGAATCTTTGGAATTTCCTACCCCAAAGGACCCTGGATGCTGAGTCGTTGAATATATTCAAGGCTGAGATAGATAAATTTTTGGAATCTAGAGGAATCAAGGGATATGGGGATCGGGCAGGAAAGTGGGGTTGAGGTCGAAGATCAGCCATGATCTTACTGAATGGCGGAGCAGGCTCGAATAGCCATGTGGCCTACTCATGCTCCTATTTCTTATGTTCTTGTGTTCTCATGTGATGCAGAATGTTTCCTACATTGCCTGTATGACCTGGGCGCAATGTTTCTGCTGCTCATCTCCTCAGCTACCTCCAACGACGCCTTCTTGGTGAGAGCAGTATGTTTCTTCCTCCCATTGCTGGGGAAAAGTATGTCCCTTCTTCACCTCCTGAATGCACCCAGCAGTAATTCTAGTGATGCACCATTGAATCTGGGTGTTGCCCTTGCTCTGTGTGTACCATCCATGCTGAACACCTCCAATTTTCATCTGTATATTGTCCCTTTAAATACAGCTGAGATCACCACATAGGATGTGCATCACACCCGCTGCGCAGCTTGGCGACGCGAAACCTGCAAGTCAAAATTAATTGGTGCAATTGAGTTTAGATCGCAGATTCCGACCCACCGAGTTGACTTCCGGGATTCCCCCACACAATTCCACGCCCACCCCACCCCCCGCTCGGAAGCCGTCTGTATATTAATATCGGGGCCAATGCATCACAGATATAGCAATTCATATTTGAAATCAGGTCTGGCCTTATCATTTTGCTTTGTCATCAGTGAATACATAGAAACATAGAAACATAGAAGATAGGAGCAGGAGTAGGCCATTTGGCCCCTCGAGCCTGTTCCGCCATTCAATGAGATCATGGCTGATCATCCAAATTCAGTGCCCTGTCCCTGCTTTCTCCCCATATCCATTGATCCCTTTAGCCTTAAGAAATATATCTAACTCCTTCTTGAATATATTTAATGAATTGGCCTCAACTGCCTTCTGTGGTAGAGAATTCCACAGGTTCACCACTCTCTGGGTGAAGAAATTCCTCCTCATCTCTGTCCTAAATGGCTTACCCCTTATCTTTAGACTGTGACCCCTGGTTCTGGACTCCCCGGCCATCGGGAACATCCTTCCTGCATTTAGTCTGTCTAGTCCTGTTAGAATTTTATAAGTTTCAATGAGATCCCCTCTCATTCTTCTAAACTCCAGCGAGTATAAGCCCAAACGACCCAATCTCTCTTCATACGTCATTCCTGCCATCCCAGGTATCAGTCTGGTGAATCTTCGCTGCGCTCCCTCCATGGCAAGAACATCTGTTAAGTCTGTGTGTTATAGTGAGAATTACTACACAGACCACAAGAGTAAATTTTAACAGGGCTTTACTAGTCGAAGGTCAGGGCTGAACTGCCCAATAAATCATTACACAGCACTTATATACCGGTGTGGTCACCACCGGTATTACAGTATACAGCAGCCAAGATAAAGTAGTGCAACTCTTAAAATAGTTCTCTTAAAGGTGGAACGGTTACATACACCACAACATCCTTCCTCAGATAAGACGACCAAAACTGCACACAATACTCAAGGTGTGGTCTCACCAAGGCCCTGTACAACTGCAGCAAGACATCCTTGTTCCTGTACTCGAACCCTCTCGCTACGAAGGCCAACATACCATTTGCCTTCTTAACCATCTGCTGCACCTGCATGCTTACCTTCAGCGACTGGTGCACAAGGACACCCAGGTCTCGTTGCACTTCCCCTTCTCCCAGTGTATAGCCGTTCAGATAATAATCTGCCTTCCTGTTTTTGCCACCAAAGTGGATAACCTCGCATTTGTTACGTCCGTGAATAATTGAGACACGGACAGCAGGAGTGAACAAAATAAGTCTTTACTGGTGGAAGTCAATAGTGAAAACTAAAAACACAGAGGCTCACTAGCGCCTTTTATACAGGGGTGGTCACTGCCGGTACTGCAGTCTGAGACCAGTTATTCTCTTAAAGGTACATACACAACAATTCCTCGCCTTTTAGATAAACAGTACATAACATTCATTTAACAACTAAATGATAACTAATTACAATCACAATTACTGTTGCTAGATACATTGGTTAAGTTTAAGCAATTATAAGTTCAGTCTTTGAGGAGGCTTCCTGATTCTGTCTGGATAATGCCTCTTTGGGGTATCAGGTTCTTCTGGCAATGTTGAGTCGGGATCAATGTCGTTGTTTGGTTCATCTGCTTCCAATATTACCGGTTCTGCGGTAGCTGCAATTGGAACGTCGATTTCATTACCAGGTGTATCAGATCGTGGTGTGGAGTTGACGTTTTCCAGTGACTCTAGAATCTGGTCAGCATGGCGTCTTACAATGCTCTCCCCAATGTCCACGGTATACATGAGAGGTCCTTGTCGTGTACAAATCGTTCCTGGCTGCCATTTCTCAGTGCGGTAGTCCCGGCCCAAAACTGGTTGACTGATCTTAAAACTCCTGGTCGGCCTTTCATTCATATTCTGAAACTGCCTGTTCTCCACATCTCTTCAGACGTTTGGCTTAACCAAATCCAAGCGGCATCATAGTCTTCGATTGAAGAACATCATGGCTGGAGTTTGGTTGGTAACCGCATGTGTCGCATTCCGGTAGGCAAACAAGAAGTTGTCCACCTTGTGTTGTAGGGGTATATCTTCATTACACATTGCCTTGATAGCCTTCTTGAATGTTTGGACAAACCTCTCAGCCAATCCATGAGTGGCTGGATGATATGGGGCAGATGTGTAATGCTTAACACCATTGTTCTTTAAGAACCTCTGGAACTCTTCAGACACAAACTGTGGTCCATTGTCAGAGCAAATCTGTTCAGGCAGCCCATTCCTGGCGAATATGGTTCGTAAAACTGTGATAGTTTTTTCCGTGGTGGTTGAGGACATTTTTAATACCTCTGGCCACTTTGAACGTGCATCCACCGCAATTAAAAACATCGAGTCCATGAAGGGACCAGCAAAATCAATGTGCACCCTTTGCCATGGAGATGAGGGCCACTCCCATGGATGCAGAGGAGCTTGTGGTGGGGCGTTTTGGACCTTCTGGCATCCTGCACAGCTCTTGGTCATCTCTTCGATTTCTCTATCGATTCCCGGCCACCACACAAACGCTCTGGCTAAGTTCTTCATTTTTACCCCACCCAGATGACCCTCATGAAGCTCATTGAGCACTCTATCCGTCAACTTAGGTGGAATTACTACTCTGGATCCACACATCAAGGTTCCTCTGCACACTGACAGCTGTTCGATTCTCGGCGAGAATGCTGGCAGCAGTGGTTCGCCATGTGCTGGCCATCCCTTCACCGTTAAATCATAGACCCATGATAGTGTCGGGTCATTCCGTGTTTCGTTTTCTATGTTTGCATTCGTCACAGGGAGACATTCGACGATGGTCGAGTGGAATAATTCCATTGGATCCACTGCAAGGTCTTCTTCTTCCACCGTCGGCAACGGTAGACGTGACAATCCATCAGCATTTCCATGCTGTTTAGTTCCTTTGTACTCGATGTCATATTGGTGTGCCCCTAGGAAAAGGGACCATCTCTGCAGCCGTTGTGCTGTCATTATCGGTACGCCCTTCTGAGGGTTGAAAATGGAGACAAGAGGTTGATGATCGGTTAGTAGAGTAAATTTTTGACCGTGCAGGTAGTGATTGAACTTCTTCACCCCCCACACTGGGCTGAGGGCCTCTCTGTCAATCTGGGCGTAGTTACGCTCGGCAGAAGTTAACGAGCGTGATGCAAAAGCTATCGGCCTCTCTAAACCATCAAGGAATTTATGTGACAGTACCGCCCCAATGCCGTAAGGAGACGCATCACACGCCAGCCTGATTGGCAGTGCTGAGTTGTAGTGAGCCAAAACTTCCCTTGACGTGATTAAGTCCTTACTCTTCTGAAAAGCACGCTTACAATCATCGCTCCATTTCCAAGCTACCCCCATTCGTAGCAGGGCGTTCAGTTGGTGCAGAATTGTCGACAAATTCGGCAAAAACTTGTGATAGTAATTCACCAATCCGAGGAATGACCTCAGTTGCGACACATTTTCAGGCGCTGGGGCCTTAACAACCGCTTCAATTTTGTCAGGGGACTTATGTAACCTCTCTTCATCAATCACGTGGCCACAATACGATATCTGTTTCTTAAAAAATTCGCACTTGGGGCGGTTGGCTCGCAGCCCATGTTCCCGTAGTCTAGTGAGCACCTGTTCTAGGTTGTTAAGGTGTTCACTGTCATCTTCACCTGTTACAAGGATGTTGTCCAAGTAACACTGAGTCCCCGGAATCCCTTGCAGGACTTGTTCCATCGCTCTTTGCCATGTCGCCGGAGCCGATGCTACTCCGAATACCAATCGATGATACTGGTAAAGACCTTTGTGAGTGTTTATCGTGAGATACTTCCTAGAGGACTCTTCAACCTCCATCTGCAAATATGCTTGTGCTAGGTCAATTTTTGTAAAACGCTTCCCTCCAGACAGTGAGGCGAAGATGTCTTCTATCCTTGGAAGAGGATATTGTACTGTGTGAAGGACTGGGTTCACCGTCACCTTGAAATCCCCACAGATGCGAATCTTCCTTAGCTCCCTGGACTTATTGCTTAACGTTTTCTTCATGACAGGAACGATGGGTGTCGCCCACTCGCTCCAGTCGACCTTAGACAACACGCCCGCCTTCTCCAGATTCTCCAGCTCTGCCTCGACGGCTGGGCGAATTGCATATGGTACCGGCCTTGCTTTGAAAAACTTGGGAACTGCATTCTCTTCTATTTTTATCGAGGCGGTTACGCCTTTAAGCGTGCCCAGTTCTTGTTGAAATACCTCTTTGGCGTTAGCTAAGATTGTTGACAATCGTCCAGGAGTGACGTCTTCATCTTTTTTACCATCCACTGTCATTGCATGAATGGAATGCCAATCTAAGTTTATCTTCCTGATCCATTCCCGTCCCAATAACGGTGGTCCACCATTTGGCAGTATGTAGAGATACAATTTCCGTATTTTCTTGCCATTGTATTCGACAGGCACCCTTATTTTTCCTCTGGGGTATACTTTTTGCCCCGTATACGTCGTCAAGACGATGGATGTCTCTCTCAAGGGTATGTGTGAAAATAACCGCTCGTAGTCTCGTCGCTTCATGGCGGTTAGCGCTGATCCTGTATCCAATTCCATTTTAACTTGGGACCCTGCTATCGTGAGGGTGACCCAAATGGTTCGGTGATCCTCTTTTGCGATTACATTGTGAAGTTTGAGACAGCTTAGTCTCCTGTTCCCGGATTCACTATCGCTCATCTGGTCTTCGGAACTACTGTCCGTCGTCTTTTGTACTTTCTTGTACGGTTCCTTAGTAGCCTTTTTGTTGTCGCTGGTCTTCTTCCCAGACCTGCAAACTCATGCAATGTGTCCCATCTTCCCGCATTGCCTGCATATTTTGTCTTTGGACCAGCAGTCCTTCTGGTCATGGTTAGTTCTGCCGCAGCGATAACATTTTGCAAATCCCCATGTCATTTCGTGGGTGCCGTATTCCTGTGGTTTTTGTTGAATTTCTGCAGCTCCCCTGGCTGCTGCTTCATACGATACTGCCACGCTGAAAGCCTTATCTAGCGTCAGCTCTTTCTCTGAGAGTAACTTCTTCTGTGTTCCTTCACTCAGGAGTCCACAGACAAATTTGTCCCGTAGGGTATCTGCCAGTCCTGCTCCGAACTGGCAGTGCTTTGATAGCTTGCGTAGTTCCATAAGATACTCAGCATTGCTCTCATCTTTGTGTTGAGTTCTCCTGTGGAATTTAAATCTTTCTGCTATCAACAGCGGTGCAGGGTTTAAGTGTTCCTGTAGGACAGCAACAATTTCGTTAAAACTCTTCGCCTTCGGTTTGGCTGGAGTAATCAGGTCCCGCGATAGGCCGTACGTTCTAGCGCACATTAAGTTTAGCAATATCGATGCCTTTTTCCCCTCCGCTATTTCGTTTGCCTCGAAATATACCTCGACTCTTTCCACATATGTGGTCCAGTCCCCTATTGTATTATCAAAAGCAGTGATACAGCCAGTCTTCGGCATCTTGCAAATCTAAAATGGCGCCTCCTGCGCTTTGCCTTCTTCCCCGATTTAACAAAATGGCGCCTCCCGTGCTTTGCCTTCTTCCCCGCTGTTGTTAGCGCTGCTTTCCACAGTTTCTTGCGCGTTTGATATTGATTTTTTTTTTCTTTTATTATTTTCCCGTCGTGGAGCGGACCCTCTGGGACACTTCCCTCCCTCTTCTTAGGTCTGAACGCTGCCTGGCTTCGAAGCACCGGCCGCGCCCTGTGTGCTCCGCCCTCTCTCTCTCTCTCTGCTTCCCGACTCACTGCCCGGCCCCATTGAAAAGCCACCCGATCGAGCTCTAGCCTGCCGCAGCCCAGGAAGGATCAGTGCACTACCTGCCACCAGCCCGATTAGCTGGGAAACCACAGACCGAGGAACCAAGCCTGGCTCTGGACAGTCTCTCCTGCAAGTTTTCAATCCGATGATTTGGAGGGCGGTTGCCCACGGTCGACACCCGTTTCTCGAGTTTCTTTGGATTTTATTTATTTTTTTTTTATTTTTTTTTTCTTTCTTCTGGCTTCGACCTTCAATAACGTCGTCTGAGGTGCTGCCGAGTTGCAGGTAAGTTCATTTCTTACTCGTCGCCAGTGTTACATCCGTGAATAATTGAGACACGGACAGCAGGAGTGAACAAAATAAGTCTTTACTGGTGGAAGTCAATAGTGAAAACTAAAAACACAGAGGCTCACTAGCGCCTTTTATACAGGGGTGGTCACTGCCGGTACTGCAGTCTGAGACCAGTTATTCTCTTAAAAGTACATACACAACAGCATTTATCCATGTTATACTCCATCTGCCATGCATCTGCCCAATAACCCAACCTGTCCAAATCATCCTGGAGTTTCTCGGCATCCTCCTCACAGCACACATGCCCACCTAGCTTTGTGTCATCTGCAAACTTGGAGATATTACATCTAGTTCCCTTGTCTAGATCATTATTTTGAATAGCTGGGGTCCTAGGACCGATCCCTGCGGTACCCCACTAGTCACTGCCTGCCACTCGGAAAAAGACCCGTTTATTCCAACTCTTTGCTTCCTGTCTGCCAACCAGTTCTCTATCCAAGTCAGTACCCTGCCCCAAATCCCATGTGCCTTAACTTTACACGCTAATCTCTTATGCGGGACTTTATCGAAAGCCTTCTGAAAGTCCAAATACACCACATCCACTGGTTCTCCCTTATCTATTCTATCAGTTACATTCTCAAAAAATTCCAGTAGATTAGTCAAGCATGATTTACCTTTTGTAAATCCATGTTGACTTTGTCCGATCCTGTCACTGTTTTCCAAGTGCTCTGCTATTACATCTTTTATAATGGACTATAGCATTTTCCCCACTACCGACGTCAGGCTTACCGGTCTATAATTCCCCGTTTTCTCTCTACCACCTGTTTTGAATAGTGGGGTAATATTAGCTATCCTCCAATCCATGCGAACTGTTCCAGTGTCTATAGAATTTTGGAAGATGACCAGCAATGCAACTACTATTTCTAGGGCCACTCCCTTAAGTACCCTAGGATGTAGATTATCAGGCCCTGTGGATTTATCGGCCTTGAATCCCATCAATTTCCCTAACACCATTTCCCTACAAATACTGATTTCTTTCAGTTCCTCCCTCTCATTAGACCCTATGTTCCCCGACATCTCTGGGAGGTTATTTGTGTCCTCCTTTGTGAAGACAGAACCAAAGTATGTATTTAATTGGCATGCCATTTCTTTGTTTCCCATTATAAATTCCCCTGATTCTGACTGCAAGGGACCTATGCTTGACTTCACCAATCTTTTTCTCTTCACATATCTATAGAAGCTTTTACAGTCACTTTTTATGTTCCCTGCAAGCTTACTCTCATACTCTATTTTCCCCCTCTTAATTAATCCCTTTGTCCTCCTTTGTTGAATCCCAAACTGCTCCCAATCCTCAGGTTTACTGCTTTTTCTGGCCAATTTATATGTCCTCTCCTTGGATCTTATGCTATCCCTAATTTCCCTTGTTAGCCACGGTTGATTCACCATTTTTGTTTTATATTTATGCCAAACAGGAATGAACAAATTCTGTAGTTCATCCATGCGGTCTTTAAATGTTTGCCATTGCCTATCCACCGTCAACCCTTTGAGTAACATTCCCCAATCAATCCTACCCAACTCGCGCCTCATACCATCGTAGTTTCCTTTATTTAAATTCAGGACCCTAGTCTCTGAGTCAAATACTTCACTCTCCATCTTATTGAAGAATTCTATCATATTATGATCGCTCCACCCCAAGGGGCCTCGCAGATGGTGAGAGTAGGAAGCTCCATTTTGTAGGGTTTAACAAGTGCTAACTTTGGTATTCCATGTTCTCAATCTACAGCTGTTTACACTTTCTTGCTTTTAGGTGCTGATGTTATCAGGAATGATGGTATTTATACTAAGTATATCCCCAAATTTACTGGATACGGAAGATACAACTTTAAAGTGCGTGTACAGGGAAAGGAAGGGACGACAAGGATGGGGTATGTGTGTTACTTCTCCTACTAATAGAAATCTGGGCTGTTCTACATCTCCAATGTACGCTTCCTGAACATGTTAGCTTCACACAAAGGTGCATTTATTGAGGCTTTTTCTATTGGGGTTTATGCCCATGACAGAGGTAGAGTGATAATGAGCAGCAAAGTGTTGGGCTTATTGAGGATATTATCACATATTCCTATTGCCCTTATGTGGAGGTATTATAGGATATTGTCATACATTCTTTACCTCTAAAACTAGTTTGAGGAGTAAGAATCACTGCAAACGCCAGGTTAATTCTCTTACAAAAGCAAAATGCTGCGGATGCTGGAAATCTGAAATAAAAACAGAAAATTCAGGAAATACTCAGCAGGTCAGGCAGCATCTGTGGAGAGAGAAACAGAGTTAATGTTTCAGGCCAATGACCTTTCATCAGAACTGGAAAAAGTTAGAGATGTAACAGATTTTTAAGCAACTGTGGGGCAGGGAAAGGGAGGAGGGGGAGGAAAGAACAAAAGGGAAGGTCTGTGACAGTCTGGAAGGCAGGAGAGATTGAAAGACAAAAGGGATGATGGTACAAGGCAAAAGGAGATGGTAATGGGACAAGTTAAGAAACAAAAGATGAATCTAGAAGAGGTGTAAATGGCAATGGCAGAATCATCAACAGCTGCCATGTGAAAAAAAATAGGGGCAGAGGTTATGGTCTGAAATTGTTGAACTCAATGTTGAGTCAGGAAAGCTGTAAAGTGCTTCATCGAAAGAAGAAGTGCTATTCCTCGAGGCCTAACCAGTGTTTTATAAAGGTTTAGCATAACTTCCTTGCTTTTGTACTCTCTGCCTCTATTTATAAAGCCAAGGATCCCGTGTGAATGCATTCATTTATTTCCAATGTTTTTATTTCTCCTTTTCTTAGCATCTCGCTATGAGATGAGAATGAGTGGCAACCTACTACAGCTGCGGGACGATTTCTCAATGGCTGCACTGGTTAATTTGACCAATTTGAATCCACGGCCATATGGCTCCAGGGAAAGAGTCACAATTGTTCCTGAGAATACAGAACTGAAAAATGGGACAACTCTCTACTTTACTCTCCGTGCATACGATAAAAACAATCAGTCTTCTGAAATGTCTATTGTGGCCAAGGTTTCTGTCTTTGTACCTTTGATTGAGCACCCAAAAGGCAATAATATATCAGAGAGTGCTTGTATTGTAGTAGTTGTCACAATTGTTGTGTGTTTGATCGTTGGGATCATTACTTACATTGTGTACAAAAAAATCCAAAAGAGAATTTATGTAGGTGTGTAACGTCCTCGCAGTAGGAATGAACAGGCAGCATGTAATTAATGAGGCTAATAATCCAAACACTTAATGAGATTAAACTTTATACACATATAGACTTGGTGGGTAGGGGGAGGGGGTGAAGATCCACGGGGAATTCTCCAGCATTTACGCAATTTTCCAGGGTTTCCATGGCTCTTCCACCAAAGTTACAGCAGACAATCGGGAGAACCACTGCGGGAACTCACCCGCTAACTATTTGCTTATCATAGAAACATAGAAGATAGGAGCAGGAGTAGGCCATTCGGCTCCTCGAGCCTGCTCCGCCATTCAATGAGATCATGGCTGATCATCCAAACTCAGTACCCTGTCCCTGCCTTCTTCCCATATCCCTTGATCCCTTTAGCCTTAAGAAATATATCTAACTCCTTCTTGAATATATTTAATGAACTGGCCTCAACTGCCTTCTGTGGTAGAGAATTCCACAGGTTCACCACTCTCTGGGTGAAGAAATTCCTCCTCATCTCTGTCCTAAATGGCTTACCCCTTATCTTTAGACTGTGACCCCTGGTTCTGGACTCCCCCGCCATCGGGAACATCCTTCCTGCATCTAGCCTGTCTAGTCCTGTTAGAATTTTATAAGTTTCAATGAGATCCCCTCTCATTCTTCTAAACTCCAGCAAGTATAAGCCCAATCGACCCAATCTCTCCTCATACGTCATTCCTGCCATCCCAGGTATCAGTCTGGTGAATCTTCGCTGCACTCCCTCCATGGCAAGAACATCCTTCCTCAGATAAGGCGACCAAAACTACACACAATACTCAAGGTGTGGTCTCACCAAGGCCCTGTACAACTGCAGCAAGACATCCTTGCTCCTGTACTCAAACCCTCTCGCTACGAAGGCCAACATACCATTTGCCTTCTTAACCGTCTGCTGCACCTGCATGCTTACCTTCAGCGACTGGTGCACAAGGACACCCAGGTCTGGTTGCACTTCTCCTTCTCCCAACCTATTGCCATTCAGATAATAATCTGCCTTCCTGTTTTTGCCACCAAAGTGGATAACCTCGCATTTATCCACATTATACTGCATCTGCCATGCATCTGCCCAATCACTCAACCTGTCCAAATCATACTCGAGTTTCTCTGCATCCTCCTCACAGCACACATGCCCACCCAGCTTTGTGTCATCTGCAAACTTGGAGATATTACATCTAGTTCCCTCGTCTAGATCATTAATATATATTGTGAATAGCTGGGGTCCTAGCACTGATCCCTGCGGTACCCCACTAGTCACTGCCTGCCACTCGGAAAAAGACCCGTTTATTCCAGCTCTTTGCTTTCTGTCTGCCAACCAGTTCTCTATCCAAGACAGTACCTTACCCCCACCTCACACCTCTTGGTTAAATTCCAGTCGTACCCCAGACGCACTCCAGGGCAACTAAACTTTGGCTCTCACCAACCTACGTCTAAGTTCCCTGGATTTGGGTAATTTTATGTCTTCTTACAAGGAAGGAAACTGTATTCTTGACTAATTTTGATGTTATTTCTGTTGCGCTACGCTAATAAAAAAAATTACTGCAATAATAGCATTATTTTCTTTTTGTGGCTGGTAACATCATTCTGAAGCTTGTAAAGAGGGTCCTTGGAACTGTCTCAATATTTGGAGTGGGTCCCTCACACAGAAAAGTTTAAAAAAGTGTTTTATACAATTAAAGTTTCATACTTGCCAACATCAACAACAATAACATAAACTTAAGTGGCCACTTTTATGGAAAAAAATATACCAACGAGGTTCACAAATGGAACTAAACAAGGAAAGGGAGGCTGAGCTGTGGATGGAGAGATTAGGTGACCGACAGCCTGGTCAAAGAGATGGATTTTGCAAAGGCTTTTAAAGGAGGAACAGAGAAGTGGAGCAGCAAAGGGGTTTAGAGTGAGAGATCCAGAGAATGGAGCAAAGTAGTGTACATTAATGATTTAGATATGATGTAGGAGGTATGATCAGTAAGTTCGCAGATGACACGAAAATTGGTGGAGTTGTGGCAGAGCCACCAAGGAACTCTTATTGCCTTTAAATCTGTATTCTTTCGCTGTATGTAAATAGCGTGGTCTCTAAAGGGTTAAGACCGAAAGCGATGACGTCATCACGTGGGTCACGTACGTTCCCAACGGCAGGAAACGTCATGACGTCGGACTGAGGGGCCTCCCCTTCTCAGTCCTCATGGAGATTTGTTCTCCTGCGTTTTTGTTTGTTACTTCCACCAGTTTGCATTAAACATCGTTTTGGTTAGCTGATTGACTCGCTATCATTATTTTCGTCAGGAATTTATCAATTCCTACAGTGGTGACCCCGAATCTTCGCAGACGATCTTCGCGGAGGAAGCGAGGCGCAGTGACATGATGGAAGTGGCTTTGAAGCTCCCTCAGTTTTGGGAACAACAGGCGGCCTCCTGGTTCGTGCAAGCAGAGGTTCAGTTCGAACTTCGGAACATATTGCAGGATCAGACCCGTTACCTCTACGTGGTCTCTGCACTCGACAGCTCCACGGCTTCGAGGATCATCAGCCTGCTGGAAAATCCCCCAGCGGACAGCAAGTACGACACCCTTAAGGCGCGACTTATCCAGGTATTCGGCCTCACAAAGTCTAAACGCGCACGGTGGTTACTCACGCTGCCCGGGTTAGGCGACTCCAAGCCGTCGGAGTTAATGAGCCAGATGCTCACGCTCCTTGGTTCAGAACCACAGTGTTTCCTCTTTCGGGAATTGTTCCTGAGCCCGAGCAGGTGCAAGCGGCCCTCGCGAGGTCGGACACTGCGGATTGTGTGGCGCTGGCTCGGCGACTAGAACCCAGCAAACTTGCGGCCACTAAGGCGGAGTTCGCCACAATGGAGCGGTTGAGGATTATTCGCCGGTCGAATAGTCCCTGGTCCTCGCCGCTCCACATCGTCCCTAAACCCGGTGGCGGATGGCGGCCCTGCGGTGACTACCGATGGCTTAATGATGTCACAACTCCGGATAGGTACCCCATACCACACATCCAGGATTTCTCCACGCATTTGGCAGGGAATTCGATCTTTTCCAAGGTTGACCTCGTCCGTGGGTACCATCAAGTGCCTGTACACCCCCAGGACATCCCAAAGACGGCGGTTATTACCCCCTTCGGCCTATTTGAGTTCCTCCGAATGCCATTTGGGCTCAAAAATGCGGCACAGGTGTTCCAGCGCCTTATGGATTCGGTGCTGCGGGACCTTAAGTTTTTATTTGTGTATCTCGATGATATCCTGATCGCCAGCGCCACTAAAGAAGAACACCTCAGTCATCTGCGCACCCTCTTTCGCCGCCTCCATCAGCATGGCCTGATAATCAACACGGCCAAATGCCTGTTCGGGCTGCAGCAGATGGACTTTTTGGGCCACACCATCACTTCGGAGGGGGCACTGCCACTCCAGTCAAAGGTGAAGACGATCGCAGCATTTCCGTGGCCACAGTCCGTCAAGGCCCTCCAGGAATTCCTGGGTATGGTAAATTTTTACCATCGTTTTGTTCCCAGGGCCGCGCAACTGATGCAGCCGCTCTATGAGGCCCTCAGGGGAAAACCGGGAAAGGAACCCATGGTTTGGACGCCTGAGATGGATTGCGCCTTCAGAGACACAAAGGCCGCTCTCGCAAACGCAACAATGTTGGCGCACCCACTGCCTGGAGCCACCATCGCTCTTACGACTGACGCTTCTGATTACGCCATCGGAGCCGTGCAGGAGCAGTGGGTCAACAGCGCGTGGCAGCCACTGGCGTTTTTTAGTCGCCAACTGCGCAGTAATGAGCGCAAGTACAGCACGTTCGACAGGGAGTTGTTGGCGCTGTTTCTAGCTATCCGCCATTTTCGTTTTCCTTTGGAAGGGCGCCACTTCACCGCGTTTGTGGACCACAAACCGCTGACTTTTGCTATGGCCAAGACTACCAAACCGTGGTCGGCTCGGCAGCAGCGACAACTCACCTTTATTTCAGAGTTTACCACCGACATCTGTCACGTGGCCGGCAAGGACAATGTGGTGGCCGATTGCCTCTCGCGGGCATCCGTCCAGGCCGTCCAGCTGGGAATAGATTATTCACACATGGCTGCCGACCAAGCAGCCGACCCGGAAACTCAGGCATTTCGTACCGACTCCTCCTGCCTCCAGATGTGCATTTCCACGCGGCGGGTACCTCCTTGCTCTGCGACATCTCCTTGGGGGATCCCCGCCCGATCGTTCCGGTTTCCTGGCGTCGGAAAGTCTTTGACGCCATACACGGACTTTCACATCCCGGCGTGAAGGCGTCTCAAAAGTTACTGGCATCCAAATTCGTCTGGAGAGGGATGCGCAAGGATGTCCGCGACTGGGCGAACACCTGCGTCGTTTGCCAAAGAGCCAAAGTGCAACGTCATGTTAAAGCCCCCTTGGCCACCTTCGAAGTACCGGAACGCCATTTCGACCACGTCAACGTCGACCTCGTTGGGCCACTTCCGCCGTCACAAGGTTTCACTCACCTCCTGACCATGGTCGACCGCACTACAAGATGGCCGGAGGCAGTTCCTCTGACATCCACGACCTCCGCGGATGTCACCAGGGCTTTTATTTCCTCATGGGTGGCACGGTTCGGCGTCCCATCAGATATTTCGTCTGACCGCGGTCCACAATTCTCGTCCGAACTTTGGAATGCTGTAGCCTTAGGTTTGGGCACCTGTGACGGGGTTGGGGAGCCACGGGGCCGTGTTCCCACAGGACCGTGCTCTCCGAGAAATGTAGGTGCTGGACCCAAGCGCAGAAACGAGGCGAGAGGCAAATATACAGTACTTTGTTTGAACTTTACTAGATTCACACATAACTAGATTAACACCAGGGACACAACGATATACATAAGAACTAGAGACAAGTTACAAGACAGCTAGTCAAGATAGGAACTCAGGACAGCTTCCATGAGGAAGCCCACTTGTCTATACTGAGCTTGCGACAAGCTACCACAAGGGGCAACCGGCTTGCCGAGGCTAAACTCCAGACAAGCTACCCCAAGGGTAATCGGCTTATCAATGCAAAGCTCAAGACAAGATCCCAACGGCTCCCACATAGCAACACGTTAGTCCAAACAGCACCTTACCAAGACAAGCAACTTAACAGAACAACAGACTTAAATACATCTTAAATCCAGAGACAAAAACACAGACTTAGATACATAGCTCGAGAGAACTAGAACACAGACTTAGATACATAGCTCAAGAGAACTATGGCAGCCAGCTAGTGAAGGCGAGCTGCCATAGAGAAAAGGCTAGTCACACAGAGCACCTAGTCAAGACAGAGGACATTGTCAAGACTAACTCCCTGGTCCACCCTTGTGAGGACTGAGCACTGAGTGAAACAACCATAGAACTTATATACCAAGAAAACCAGGTGAAACCCATGAACAGCTAACAGGCCGTTAAGACTTAACACAGAAATAGGAACAATTAACACAGAAAACTAGGAACAATTAACAAAGGACACAAACAAGGTGAGCTCACAGGAGCTCATTCTCTTCCAGCTCTCAGAGGAGAAGGTTGTGCTATTGAGCTGCTCCTGCTGCTGTGGGGTGAGTGTGTGGTTGCCTTGGCCTGGGACCCCAGGCCACCACTACTGGCAGCCTACAGCCATCTGTATCATCTACAGAGGTGCCTGGAGAGGAAGGAGTGGAGGACAGAGGAGGAGGCCAGCATTAGAACAGGTGAGGCCTTTTCCAGCACTGCCTCCCAATTCGGCCTCCAGCCCAGGAGAGGGAGAGAGGATACCAACAGCTCCACTTGGAAGGAGGGGAGGAGCTGCAACTCTAACATCTGCAGGTGGGTGTCTCTGTGTATTCCCCCTAAAGACTTTTGCATTCTAAGCGGGGGGAGGAAAAGAAGACGGGCCGAAAGCCTGGCCTGGGTTGGCTGGAGCCTGCCCAGGTGAAGCTTGTTCCTGCGCATCGAGAAGACCTGGTGTGGGCTGACCTTGGGCGTTCTCCAGCCTGCCCAGGCGAAGATATCTTCTCCCACTGCCCGAAGACCAGCTTATAGCTTAAAGACTTTGTGAGTTACCATCGGGGGAGTGCACCCTGCCGACACCCACCCACCGTCTACCATCGTTGAGTGGGGACCCTGCCTTTGCGGCCCCCCCCCTCCTTCCCACCCTCCCTCTCTCTCTCTCTTTGTCCTCTCTCTGCCTCTCCAAAAGGCACCTCTTTTCTCATTCTATTATTACTAATTGAGCAGAGGGAGGAAAGGGCCCCCTCCCAATTTATATCATCAAGGGGAGAGGTGGCCCAGTACATTTACGCTCCCTCTGCTCTGGACTCTCTTACCGAGGCCATTGAAAACCTCCAGGCCTGTGACAGAGTTGGGGTGTGTGTAGCTCTTTTTTAAGAACCACCCCATGATGGCCAGTACTTCTTCGGCGGTGACGGGGCCAGCGATGACCTATGCGGCGGCAACGGCCAAAGCCTCGGCTGCTCCCGCTGCTGCTGCTGCCCCGTCGCCGTTCCGGCTAATGACTAAGAAGCTTAGGGTGAAGAGCTACACCCGCCCCAACATGACCATCGAGGCGTGCGTCAAGGCTATGGCTGGGGTTGTCGGCCCTCCGGCCATAGTGGCCGCCTCGAAAATGTATGGGAAGGCTGTATTCTTCCTGGAGTCCGAGCGGGCGGTGGCCCTGGCCATCGCCAAGGGGCTCACCGTGGGCGGGACCTTCCTGCCGGTGGACCCTCTTGAGGCCACCGCGCAGAGGGTCGTTCTGTCAAATGTCCCGCCCTTTATCGCCGGTGAGCTCCTCCTCCCCCACTTATACCAACTCGGGGAGGTGAGGTCGGGGATTTCTCCGATCTCGCTCGGATTCCGGGAGAGCAGCCTTCGCCATGTCTTCTCCTTCCGGCGCCAGGCCTTTATCCAGCTGGCGCGGGAGGGGGAGACGGACGGGGCCTTCACGGTCCTCCACGAGGGGACCCCGTACCGCGTCTTCTGGACGACGGACGGCGTGCGGTGCCACGCCTGTAAGGAGGTGGGGCACGTTCGGAAAAACTGCCCCGCCTCCAAAGCCGCCAGGGTGACTGGCGTGGCCAAGGCTGGCGCCGCCGCCGCTCCTCCCTCCGGGTCCAGCCGTGCCCCCTCCCAAACAAATGCCACCGGGGCGCGGTCGTCGTCGGAGGCCGTCGCCATCCAGGCCTCCGGGGGGGGGAGGAGGGAGGTCCGGTCGGAAAGAAGGCATGGTACAAGACCAAAAACCGCAGGGTGGGTCCCCCCGTGGAGGGTGTCCCCCTTGATTTGGAGCCCCTGACGCCCGAGCGCGTCATCGCGCTGATCGCGGAGTGCGGAGGTGAGGGGGACCTCGTGCCTGAGCCCGTGGCCGCGACCGCCGAGGCGGGTACACTAGAACCTACGGCCGGGCCCGGGGGACCCGAAGAACTCGCTCCACCGCAGGGAGCAGGGGAGGCCCCTGAAGAAATGGAGGCCTCCCTCTACCCCTCCGCGCTCAAGAGAAGGCGCGACCCCCTGGACGAGGAGGAGGACGGGGAGGAGGAAGGTCCCTCCAGTCGGGGGGAGTCGTCGCCCGCCGCGGATACTGCGCCCCACCCCACCGCTGACACCATCGCGGGCGAACGGCAGGGGTCGCCTGTCCCTGGGGAGGCTGAGGCAGAGGTGTCTGCCCAGTTTGTGCCTCCCGGGGATGGGGACGAGACCCTGCCCGTGGGGGGGGTAGCGGAACAACCCGCGGCGGGGATTGACCCCTTAACGGTGGAATTGCCCCTCGACGGGTCGGGCGGCTTGGGGTCTGGGTCGGGCGAGCTCGCGGAAGATGAGCTCGCCCAGAGCGGCCCGGACTTTTCCCAGGTGCTGCTCGACTTCGTCGAGGTCTGTCAACAATTTACCCCATCTGCTGGGTCGGAGGCCGGTGGCGTCGCAGAGGAGGGCCCTCTGTCTGTGTCACCGGCGCCGGGCGACTTGGAGGAGGCCGGGTCCACGTATTCTCCCGTCTTTCCGGTTTCTCCGGTCGTCCCGGCGCCTGGGGCGGAGGGGGTCTCCGAACCGCCGCCGTCTTCTGGCCCGGCCCCCCTAGAGGAGCCCAGGGAGGAATCCTCCGCTACCGATCCTGGGGGTGGGGTCCGGGCGGAGGCGGGGCCGGCCGTCGCGGCCGGGCCGCCCGATGCGCACTGCGTGGCGGACGGTTCGGCCGCCAGTGGCGACCCCCCGGAGGAGGACGGGGACTCGGTGGTAGGGGCGGAGGAGGACTTAGATTCCTTCGCCGATGAGGCGATGGATGACCTCGCGCCCCTCGCCGGGACCCCCCTCGTTCTTATTCCCATCAGGGAGCTCCGGGACTTTGTGGCCACGTGCCAGGGTCGCCAGGGCACCCGGCGGGCCCTCGACAGATGTTCGGAGCTGGCGCTGCTCATCGGGTCGGCCCGCGTCTCCTACAAGACCATGGGCGAGGACGCGGGCGTGAACCCGCTCGAGCTGCGTCAGTTCCGGTTGTTTCTCACTGGGCTGCTAAGGAAGTGGCGGTCGACTAGCGGCCGCCCTTCCTTCCTCCGTTAGTGATAAGTAGGGGTTGGTTTGTGCTTCTGAAATGAAGATAACCATAGCCAGCCTCAACATCAACGGCAGCAGGGAAGCTAGCCGCAGATTTAATAACTTTTCGGTCCTTCGGGACGGGAAGTATGCGGTGTGCTTCCTGCAAGAAACCCACACCGTTGCGGGAGATGAGGCCACGTGGCTCCTGGAGTGGCAAGGAGGGGTCAACATGAGTCACCTCTCCAGTGTTTCCAGTGGGGTGGCTATCTTGTTGGCCCCGCATTTTCAGCCGGAGATCTTGGGGGTCAAGGAGCTCGTGCCGGGCCGCTTGCTCCAGGTCACTGTTCACCTGGGGGGCATGCCGCTCCATCTAGTGAACGTGTACGCCCCTCAGGCCGGTGCGCAGCAGGCGCGCTTCTTTGAAGAAGTGTCCACTCTTTTGGGCTCCGTCGACGCGGGCGAGTGCGTTATCCTCGGGGGGGATTTTAATTGTACCCTCGAGGCGAGGGACCGCACGGGCGCCCTGCCTTGCCCGGCGGCGACGGAGAAGTTGAGGGACCTGGTCGGGTCCCTCGACTTGGTGGACGTCTGGCGAAATCTCCATCCCGACTCCAGCGCCTTCACTTGCGTGAGGTCTGGGGGAGGAGCGTCCAGGATCGACCGCCTCTACATTTCCCGGGCATACGTCTCCTGCGTTCCGACGGCTTCCATGCGGCCGGTGCCATGCACGGACCACCACCTGGTGTGGGCGGAGCTCGTGCCGCTGCGCGCCGGGGGGGGGTCCGCGTACTGGCACTTTAACAACCTGCTGCTGGAGGACGCGCGGTTCCGGGATTCGTTCGGTCGGTTCTGGGCCGGCTGGAGAAGGAAGCAGGGGGGCTTCCCCTCCTTGAGGCTATGGTGGGATGTGGGCAAGGCTCACATCCGTCTCTTCTGTCAGGAGTACGCGAAGGGGTCGACCAAGAGGCGGGAGGCCCGGGTCGGGCAGTTGGAGAAGGAGGTGCTCGACCTGGAGTCCCGTCTCGGTCAAGTCGCCGAGGACCCGGCACTACGGCTGGCGTACGAAGAGAAGAAGGGCGCGCTGAAGGACCTGCAGCTCGTCGGGTCCCGAGGCGCGTACGTGAGGTCGCGGATCCAGTTCCTGCGGGACCTGGACCGCGGCTCCCCCTTCTTCTACTCGCTGGAAAAAAGACGGGGGGTCCGTAAGCAGCTTTTGGAGCTGCTGGCCGACGACGGATCTCCGGTCTCGGATCCGGAGGGAATCCGCGCGGAGACCCGCGCCTATTACGGGGCTCTGTTCTCTCCGGATCCGTCCAGCGAGGACGCGCGCAGAGTTTTGTGGGAGGACCTGCCGAAGGTCGGCCTGGAGGGCGCCGAAAAATTGGACGCTCCTCTGAGTTTGGAGGAGCTGTCCGGCGCCCTCCGCCAGCTCTCTAGGGGGAAGTCCCCGGGGCTGGACGGGCTGACCGTGGAGTTCCACAGGGCGTTCTGGGGCATCCTGGGGGGCGACTACGTGCGGGTCCTGGGGGAATGTTTGGCGACCGGGGAGATGCCCCTCTCGTGGCGCAGGGCGGTGATCGTCCTGCTGCCTAAGAGGGGTGATCTCCGCCTCCTCAAGAACTGGCACCCGGTCTCCCTCCTCAGCACGGATTACAAAATCTTTGCCAGGGCCATGTCTGTTCGCCTTGGCACCGTGCTAGCCCACATGATCTATCCCGACCAGTCCTACACGGTCCCGGGCCGGACCATCCATTATAACATCCATCTGGTCCGGGACCTGGTCCACCATTCCCAGAGGGCTGGTCTGTCGGTCGCCTTCCTTTCCCTGGATCAGGAGAAGGCGTTCGACAGGGTGGATCACGAGTATCTTTTCGGGACTCTGCGCGCATTCAGGTTCGGGACGCATTTTGTCGCCCGGATCCGACTTCTGTACACTGCCACGGAGTGTCTGATTAAAGTTAACGGGTCCTTGACGGCGCCCCTTCGCTTCGGGAGGGGGGTGCGTCAGGGATGCCCCATGTCCGGCCAGTTATATGCCATTTGCGTGGAGCCTTTCCTGCGCCTCTTGCGGAAGAGGTTGGCGGGATTGGCTCTGCAAGGGCCGGGCGTGGAGGTGGTCCTCTCGGCTTACGCCGATGACGTGCTCCTCATGGTCACGGATCCCGTTGACTTGCGGAGGATGCGGGAATGCCAGCAGATTTACTCGGACGCATCCTCCGCCAGGATCAACTGGGGGAAATGTTCTGGACTCCTGGTGGGTCAGTGGCAGGTGGACTCTCTGCCGGAGGAGTTCAGGCCCTTCGCCTGGAGTACAACGCACCTCCTCTACTTGGGAGTCTACCTCAGCCTGGCCGAGGACGCCTGGCCGGCGAACTGGCACGAGCTGGAGGCCAAAGTCACCGCTCGCTTAGGACGCTGGACAGGATTGCTCCGAGTGTTGTCCTACAGGGGTCGGGCGTTGGTCATAAACCAACTGGTGGCCGCCATGTTGTGGTACCGGTTGGTTGCTCTGATCCCCCCCCCTGCGTTTGTCGCCAAGATACAGAAGAAGCTCGTCGACTTCTTCTGGAACAACAGGATACACTGGGTCGCTGCCGCGGTTCTGAGTCTCCCGCTTAGGGAGGGCGGTCAGTCGCTGGTGTGCCTTCGCACCCAGGCTGCGACTTTCCGTCTTCAGACGCTGCAGAGATACCTGTACGTCGAGAATCCTCCCAGATGGTGTGCGCTGGCGACGTATTTCTTCCGCCAGCTGCACGGCCTCAATTACGACATGCAGCTCCTGTTTCTGGAAGTGGGCAGCAGGCGTGCCAGCCTGCAGGAGCTGCCTGTCTTTTACCAGGAACTGCTATGGGTTTGGAACTCCGTCGCCTCCAGGCGGAGCTCTCCCCCGTCAGGAATGGCGGCTGTCCTTCGAGAGCCGCTGTTCAGGAATCCGCACCTCCGCATCCGTGAGTTCGGGTGGCTGGCGGAGCGGAGGGCTGTGCCTGGCAGGGTGACTAGAGTCGGGGACCTACTTAATGGCGGAGGAGCGGGCTGGATGGCGCCAGAGGAGTTGGCGCGGCGTATGTCGTGGGACAACGTCCGGCTCGCGGTCGATGCCATCGAGGCGGTGAAGGCGAGGTTGCGCCCTGGCGCCACGAGGTGTATCGAGGCGGCTCGAGCGCGTGGGGCGATCCCGCCCGAGCTTACTCCCGTTCGGACGGAATTCCTTATCGGCGCCCTGCCCCAAAGCTCCCCTAGGGGTTTGGTGCCTCACAACTTGAGCCGTCTCGAGGAGATGCCCTCCGTGCCTTTCCATTCTGCACGGAGGGGTTTCCTGTACGGGCTGCTCTTGCACACCTTCCACTTTGCCATCTTCGCCTGCCGTCCGGACACGCCGTGGCGTGCCATTTTACCTTCCGGCGGAGGCGGAGGTCCCCAATGGGGGGCTCTCTATGCGGGAGTCTTCCCTTGTTCTATTGGGGACTTGGCCTGGAGGGTGTTGCACAGAGCAGTCCCGTGCAATAGGTTTTTAAGTAGGTTCACGGGCTCCCAGGCCGCCTGTTTGTTCTGCGGTCTGGAGGAGTCCGTGTTCCATGTTTATGTCGGGTGTGGGAGGTTGCAGCCCCTCTTCCACTATTTGAAGGGGCTGCTCCTCAAATTTTGGTTGCACTTCAGTCCCACACTCTTGATCTACGGTCACCCGGTGCGGAGGGGAGCGGGCAGGTCGGAGGACCTCCTCGTGGGCCTGCTCCTGGGCCTGGCCAAGAAAGCCATTAATTGGCCCAGGCAGCGGGCGGTCGAGGGGGTCGTCCGGCCGGATTGCCTCCCTCTCTTCCGCGGCCATGTTCGCGGCCGGGTGGCCCTGGAGATGGAGCACGCGGTGTCCGCCGGCGAGCTCGAGCTCTTTCGTGACCGGTGGGCGCCGCGGGGACTGGAGTGCGTAATCGATTTAAGTAACCAAATTTTAATTTGATTTGTCAAGTTTTGTTTAGGGGTTTATTGGACTTTTTGTTACAGTTTATTTGTTTAATGTATTTTTTATGGTTTAAACACAGAGGAGACCTGGTGTGGGCTGAACCTGGGCTGTCTCCAGTCTACCCAGGCGAAGACATCTTCTCCCCCTGCCCGAAGACCATCGTCAAAGACTTTGAGTTTCACCATCGGGGGAGTGCACCCTGCCGACACCCACCCACCGAACAACACCCTGAGTGGGGGCCCTGCCTTTGCGGCTCCCCCCTCCTTCCCGTCCCCCTCTTTCTCTCTCCTTGTCCTCTCTCTGCCTCTCCAAAAGGCACCTCTTCTACTCAACTAATTGCCAATTGAGCAGAGGGAGGAAAAGGGCCCTCTCCCAATTAACACCATCAAGGGGAGAGGCAGCCCAGTTAATTTACACTCCCTCTGCTCAGGGAAGATATTATTATCATACCGAGGCCATTTTAACACCTTCAGGCCTGTGACTTTTGGGGTGTGTGTAGCTCTTTTTTAAGAACCACCCCACTATGGCATCCACATCTGCGGCGGCGGCGGGGCCGGCGAGGACGTATGCGGCAGTAGTGACTAAAGCCGCGGCTGCTCCCGCTTCTGCTGCCGCCCCGTCGCCGTTCCGCCTGATGACCAAGAAGCTTGGGGTGAAGAGCTACACCCACCCCAACATGACCATTGAGGCGTGCGTCAAAGCTATGGCCGGGGTTGTCGGCCCTCCGGCCATAGTCGCCGCCTCAAAAATGTATGGGAAGGCTGTCTCCTTCCTGGAGTCCGAGCGGGCGGTGGCCCTGGCCATCGCCCAGGGGCTCACCGTGGGCGGGACCTTCCTGCCGGTGGACCCGCTGGAGGCCACCGCGCAGAGGATTGTTTTATCAAACGTCCCGCCCTTTATCTCCGGTGAGCTCCTCCTCCCCCACTTAAACCAACTTGGGGAGGTGAGGTCGGGGATTTCTCCGATCCCGCTCGGATTCCGGGAGAGCAGCCTTCGCCATGTCTTCTCCTTCCGGCGCCAGGCCTTTATTCAGCTGGCGCGGGAGGGGGAGACGGACGGGGCTTTCACGGTCCTCCACGAGGGGACCCCGTACCGCGTCCTCTGGACGACGGATGGCGTGCGGTGCCACGCCTGTAAGGAGGTGGGGCACGTTCGGAAAAACTGCCCCGCCTCCAAGGCCGCCAGGGTGACTGGCGTGGCCAAGGCTGGCGCCGCCGCCGCTCCTCCCTCCGGGTCTAGCCGTGCCCCCTCCCAAACAAACGCTACCGGGGCGCGGTCGTCGTCGGAGGTCAACGTCATCCAGGCCTCCGGCGGGGGGGAGGAGGGAGGTCCGGTCGGAAAGAAGGCGCGGTACAAGACCAAAAACCGCAGGGTGGGTCCCCCCGTGGAGGGTGTCCCCCTTGATTTGGAGCCCCTGACGCCTGAGCGCGTCATCGCGCTAATCGCGGAGGTGAGGGGGACCTCGTGCCCGAGCCTGTGGCCGCGACCGCCGAGGCGGTAACACCAGAACCTGCGGCCGGGCTTGGGCCCGGGGGACCCAAAGATCTCGCTCCACCGGAGGGAGCAGGGGAGGCCCCTGAAGACATGGAGGCCTCCCTCTACCCCTCCGCACTCAAGAGAAGGCGCGACCCCCTGGATGAGGAGGAGGACCGGGAGGAGGAAGGTCCCTCCAGTCGGGGGGAGTCGTCGCCCGCCGCGGGTACTGCGCCCCACCCCACCGCCAACACCATCGCGGGCGAACGGCAGGGGTCGCCTGTCCCTGGGGAGGCTGAGGCGGAGGCGTCTGCCCAGTTTGTGCCTCCTGGGGATGGGGACGAGACCCTGCCTGGGGGGGGGGGTCGCGGAACAACCCGCGGCGGAGATAGATCCTGTAACGGTGGCATTACCCCTCGACGGGTCGGGCGGCCAGGGGACCGGGTTGGGCAGGTCGTCTGAGGATGAGCTCGCCCAGAACGACCCGGACTTCTCCCAGGTGCTGCTCGACCTTGTCGAGGTTTGCAAAAATTTTACCCCATCTGCTGGGTCGGAGGCCGGTGGCGTAGCAGATGAGGGCCCTCTGTCTGTGTCTCCGGCGCCGGACGACTTGGAGGAGGTCGGGTTTTCATACTCTCCGGTCGTTCCGGGGCGGAGGGGGTCTCCGAACCGCCGCCGTCTTCTGGCCCGGCCCCCCTAGAGGAGCCCAGGGAGAAATCCTCCGCTACCGATCCTGGGGGTGGGATCTGGGCAGAGGCGGGGCCGGCCGTCGCGGCCGAGCCGCCCGATGCGCACTGCGTGGCGGACGGTTTGGCCGCCAGTGGCGACCCCCTGGAGGAGGACGGGGACTCGGTGGTGGGGGCGGAGGAGGACTTAGATTCCATCGCCGACGAGGCGATGGATGACCTCGCGCCCCTCGCCGGGCACCCCCTCGTTCTTATTCCCATCAGGGAGCTCCGGGACTTTGTGGCCGCGTGCCAGGGTCGCCACACCACCCGGCGGGCCCTCGACAGATGGTCGGAGCTGGCGCTGCTCATCGGGTCGGCCCGCGCCGCCTATAAGACCATGGGCGAGCACGCGGGCGTGAACCCGCTCGAGCTGCGTCAGTTCCGGTTGTTTCTCACTGGGCTGCTAAGGAAGTGGCGGTCGGCTAGCGCCCGCCTTTCCTTCCCCCGTTAGTGATAAGTAGGGGTTGGTTTATGCTTCTGAAATGAAGATAACCATAGCCAGCCTCAACGTCAACGGCAGCAGGGAAGCTAGCCGCAGATTTAATAACTTTTCGGTCCTTCGGGACGGGAAGTATGCGGTGTGCTTCCTGCAAGAAACCCACACCGTTCCGGGAGACGAGGCCACGTGGCTCCTGGAGTGGCAAGGAGGGGTCAACATGAGTCACCTCTCCAGTGTTTCCAGTGGGGTGGCTATCTTGTTGGCCCCGCATTTTCAGCCGGAGATCTTGGGGGTCAAGGAGCTCGTGCCGGGCCGCTTGCTCCAGGTCACTGTTCGCCTGGGAGGCGTGCTGCTCCATCTACTGAACGTGTACGCCCCTCAGGCCGGTGCGCAGCAAGCGCGCTTCTTTGAAGAAGTGTCCACTCTTCTAGGCTCCGTCGACGCGGGCGAGTGCGTCATCCTCGGGGGGGATTTTAATTGTACCCTCGAGGCGAGGGACCGCACGGGCACCCTGCCTTGCCCGGCGGCGACGGAGAAGTTGAGGGACCTGGTCGGGTCCCTCGACTTGGTGGACGTCTGGCGAAATCTCCATCCCGACTCCAGCGCCTTCACTTGCGTGAGGTCTGGGAGAGGAGCGTCCAGGATCGACTGCCTCTACATTTCTCGGGCATACGTCTCCTGCGTTCCGGCGGCTTCCATGCGGCCGGTGCCGTGCACGGACCACCACCTGGTGTGGGCGGAGCTCGTTCCGCTGCGCGCGCGGTGGGGGCCGCGTATTGGCACTTTAACAACCTGCTGCTGGAGGACGCACGGTTCCGGGATTCGTTCGGTCGGTTCTGGGCCGGCTGGAGAAGGAAGCAGGGGGGCTTCCCCTCCTTGAGGCTATGGTGGGATGTGGGCAAGGCTCACATCCGTCTCTTCTGCCAGGAGTACGCGAAGGGGTCGACCAAGAGGCGGGAGGCCCGGGTCGGGCAGTTGGAGAAGGAGGTGCTCGACCTGGAGTCCCGTCTCGGTTAAGTCGTCGAGGACCCGGCCCTGCGGCTGGTGTACGAAGAGAAGAAGGGCACGCTGAAGGACCTGCAGCTCGTCGGGTCCCGAGGCGCGTATGTGAGGTCGCGGATCCAGTTCCTGCGGGACCTGGACCGCGGCTCCCCCTTCTTCTACTCGCTGGAAAAAAGATGGGGGGTCCGTAAGCAGCTCTTGGAGCTGCTGGCCGACGACGGATCCCTGGTCTCGGATCCGGAGGGAATCCGCGCGGAGACCCGCGCCTATTACGGGGCTCTGTTCTCTCCGGATCCGTCCAGCGAGGACGCGCGCAGAGTTTTGTGGGAGGACCTGCCGCAGGTCGGCCTGGAGGGCGCCGAAAAACTGGACGCTCCTCTGAGTTTGGAGGAGCTGTCCGGCGCCCTCCGCCAGCTCTCCAGGGCGAAGTCCCCGGGGCTGGACGGGCTGACCGTGGAGTTCCACTGGGCGTTCTGGGGCGTCCTGGGGGGCGGCTACGCGCGGGTCCTGGGGGAATGTTTGGCGACCGGGGAGATGCCCCTCTCTTGGCGCAGGGCGGTGATTGTCCTGCTGCCTAAGAGGGGTGATCTCCGCCTCCTCAAGAACTGGCGCCCGGTCTCCCTCCTCAGCACGGAGTACAAAATCTTTGCCAGGGCCATGTCTGTTCGCCTTGGCACCGTGCTGGCCCACATGATCCACCCCGACCAGTCCTACACGGTCCCGGGCCGGACCATCCATGATAACATCCATCTGGTCCGGGACCTGGTCCACCATTCCCAGAGGGCTGGTCTGTCGGTCGCCTTCCTTTCCTTGGATCAGGAGAAGGCGTTCGACAGGGTGGATCATGAGTATCTTTTCGGGACTCTGCGCGCATTCGGGTTCGGGACGCATTTTGTCGCCCGGATCCGACTTCTGTACGCTGCCGCGGAGTGTCTGATTAAAGTTAACGGGTCCTTGACGGCGCCCCTTCGCTTCGGGAGGGGGGTGCGTCAGGGATGCCCCATGTCCGGCCAGTTATATGCCATTTGCGTAGAGGCTTTCCTGCGCCTCTTGTGGAAGAGGTTGGCGGGACTGGCTCTGCAAGGGCCGGGCGTGGAGGTGGTCCTCTCGGCTTACGCCAATGACGTGCTCCTCATGGTCACGGATCCCGTTGACTTGCGGAGGATGCGGGAATGCCAGCAGATTTACTCGGACGCATCCGCCGCCAGGATCAACTGGGAGAAATGTTCCAGACTCCTGGTGGGTCAGTGGCGGGTGGACTCCCTGCCGGAGGAGTTCAGGCCCTTTGCCTGGAGCACTACACACCTCCTCTACTTGGGAGTCTACCTCAGCCCTGCCGAAGACGCCTGGCCGGCGAACTGGCAAGAGTTGGAGGCCAAAGTCACCGCTCGCTTAGGACGCTGGACAGGATTGCTCCGAGTGTTGTCCTACAGGGGTCGAGCGATGGTCATAAACCAACTGGTGGCCGCCATGTTGTGGTACCGGTTCGTCACTTTGATCCCTCCCCCTGCGTTTGTCGCCAAGATACAGAAGAAGCTCGTCGACTTCTTCTGGGACAAAAGGAAGCACTGGGTCGCTGCCGCGGTTCTGAGTCTCCCGCTTAGGGAGGGCGGTCAGGCGTTGGTGTGCCTCCGCACCCAGGCTGCGACTTTCCGTCTTCCGACGCTGCAGAGATACCTGTACGTCGAGAATCCTCCGAGATGGTGTGCGCTGGCGACGTATTTTTTCCGCCAGCTGCACGGCCTCAATTACGACATGCAGCTCCTGTTTTTGGAACTGAGCGGCAGGCATGCCAGCCTACGGGAGCTGCCTGTCTTCTACCAGGAACTACTATGGGTTTGGAGCTGCGTCGCCTCCAGGCGGAGCTCTCCCCCGTCAGGAATGGCGGCTGTCCTCCGGGAGCCGCTGTTCAGGAATCCGCACCTCCACGTCCGTGGGTTCGGGCGGCTGGCGGAGCGCAGGGCTGTGCCTGCCAGGTTGACTAGAGTCGGGGACCTACTCGATGGCGGAGGAGCGGGCTGGATGGCGCCAGAGGAGTTGGCGCGGCGCATGTCCTGGAACAGTGTCCGGCTCGCGGTCAATGCCATCGGGGCGGTGAAAGCGATGCTGCCCCCCGGCGCCACGAGGTGTATCGAGGCCGCTCAGGCGCGTGGGGCGATTCCGTCCGAGCTTACCCCCGTTCGGACGGAGTTCCTTATCGGCGCCCTGCCCCGAAACTCCCCTCGGGGATCGGCGCCTCACAACCTGAGCCATCTCGAGGAAATGCCTTCCGTGCCTTTTCATTCCGCACGGAGGGGTTTCCTGTACGGGCTGCTCCTGCACACCTTCCACTTTGCCATCTTCGCCTGCCGTCCGGACACGCCGTGGCGTGCCGTTTTACCTTCCGACGGAGGCGGAGGTCCCCGATGGGGGGCTCTCTATGCGGGAGTCCTCCCTTGTTCTATTGGGGACTTGGCCTGGAGGGTGTTGCACAGAGCAGTCCCGTGCAATAGACTCTTAAGTACGTTTACGGACTCCCAGGCCGCCTGTTTGTTTTGCGGTCTGGAGGAGTCCGTATTTCATGCATATAGTGAGTGTGAGAGGTTGCAGCCCCTCTTTCATTATTTGAAGGGGCTGCTCCTCAAGTTTTGGTTGCACTTCAGTCCCACGCTCTTGATCTACGGTCACCCAGTGCGGAGGGGAGCGGGCAGGTTGGAGGACCTCCTCGTGGGTCTGCTCCTGGGCCTGGCCAAGAAGGCCATTAATTGGTCCAGGCAGCGGGCGGTCGAGGGGGTCGTCCGACCAGATTGCCTCCCTCTCTTCCGTGGCCATGTTCGTGCCCGCGGTGTCCACCGGCGCGCTCGAGAAATTTCGTGACCGGTGGGCGCCGCGGGGACTGGAGTGCATAATTAGTTCAAACAACCAAATTTTAATTTGATTTGTTAAGGTTTATTTAAAGGTTTATTAGAGTTTTGTTTACAGTTTATTTGTTTAACTTATTTGTCTCGCAAAAAGAGGACAAACAAGGTGAAGGTGCCATCTAGACGTTACCAACAAAACTGACTGGCACCCTCACAGGCACCAAGCTCCATCGCACCACGGACTACCACCCACAGGCCAACAGGTTATGTGAGTGCTTTCATTTGTCGTTGAAGGCGTCGCTGAGAGCCAGCCTCCAGGGCACTGCATGGGTAGACAGGCTGCCTTGGGTTATGCTTTGTTTGCGTACGGCACCAAAGGAAGACCTGCAGTCATCTTCCGCGGAACTGGTGTACGGCCAGCCACTTCGGGTGCCAGGCGAGTTCCTGCCGTCACCAACGAAGCCGTGGTCAGCAGCCGACCAACTGGAAGCTCAGCAGGAAGCAGCCCAAGTGTTCCAGCCAATTCCAACGTCACATCACGGTTTTCCAGCCTCCCACATCCCAATGGAGCTAATGCGGGCCAAGTTCATTTTTGTCCATCACGATGCCCATCGCAGTCTGCTCAGGCCTCCTTATACGGGCCCTTTCCGAGTATTGCAGGCGGGTGCCAAGAGCTTTTTGGTCGACATCGGTGGCAAGCCCGACCACATTTCAATCGACCGCCTCAAGCCCGTGCATCTGGACCTCGAACAACCAGTCGAAACTGCACAGCCGCCGCGTCGTGGTCGACCACCCGCTGCTACCACGCCTGACCGGATCGCTCCACCCACCCGTTCATCAACTGCCCAGCAAATTCCTCTCTGGGAATATAGGGGTCGTTTGAACAGGCTTGTCCGACCTCCTCTTCGATTGACTTTTGTTATTAAAGACAATTCTGGGGGGGCGCATGTGGCAGAGCCACCAAGGAACTCTTATACAAATGTATATAATTGCCTTTAAATCTGTATTCTTTCGCTGTATGTAAATAGCGCGGTCTCTAAAGGGTTAAGACCGAACGCGATGACGACATCACGTGGGTCACGTGACGTTCCCAACGGCGGGAAACGTGCTGACGTCATGACGTCGGACTGAGGGGCCTCCCCTTCTCAGTCCTCGTGGAGCCAGCATTAAGCAAGCACCTGTTGATTTGTTCTCCTGCGTTTTTGTTTGTTACTTCCACCAGTTTGCATTAAACATCGTTTTGGTTAGCTGATTGACTCGCTCTCAGTGTTTTCGTCAGGAATTTACCAATTCCTACAGAGTGGTAAATCGCAAGGAGGGAAAGCCTCAGGCTACAGGACGATATAGATGGGTTGGTTAGATGGGCAGAACAGTGGCAAATGGAATTTAACCCTGAAAAGTGTGAGGTGATGCATTTTGGGAGGACTAACAAGGCAAGGGAATACACAATGAATGGTAGGACCCTAGGAAGGACAGAGGATCAGAGGGACCTTGGTGTGCATGTACATAGATCCCTGAAGGCAGCAGGACAGGTAGATAAGCTGATTAAAAAGGCATATGGAATACTTGCCTTCATTAGCTGAGGCATAAAATATAAGAGCAGGGAGGTTATGATGGAGCTGTACAAAATGCTAGTTAGGCCACAGCTGGAATACTGTGTGCAGTTCTGGTCACCACACTATAGGAAGGATGTGATTGCATTGGAGAGGGTGCAGAGGAGATTCACCAGGATGTTACCTGGGCTGGAGCGCTTCAACTATGAAGAGAGACTGGACAGGCTGGGGTTGTTTTCCTTAGAGCAGAGAAGGCTGAGGGGGGACCTGATTGAGGTGTACAAAATTATGAGGGGCATAGATAGGGTAGATAGAAAGGAACTTTTCCCCTTTGTAGAGGGGTCAATAACCAGGGGGCATAGTTTCAAGGTAAGGGGCAGGAGGTTTAGAGGGGATTTGAGGAAAACCTTTTTCACCCAGAGGGTGGTTGGAATCTGGAACTCACTGCCTGAAAGGGTGGTAGAGGCTGGAACCCTCACAACATTCAAGAAGCATTTAGATGAGCACTTGAAACGCCATAACATACAAGGCTACGGACCAAGTGCTGGAAAATGGGATTAGATTAGACAGGGCTTGATGGCCGGCGCAGACACGATGGGCCGAAGGGCCTCTTTCTGTGCTGTATAACTCTATGACTCTATGACTCAAAGACGACTGAAGACTCTGCCGTCAACAGTTAAGTGAGGTGACGGGGAAATGAACAAAAAGGCTAGAGTCAGGGACCAAAAATTAACGGTAGGTATAAGGCTGGAGAAGGGGGATAGGATGAGCAGAGATTTGAAGATGCATGTTGGGAGGGGCGGGGTGGTGTTGCGGGGGAAGGAAACATGGAGTCAATATAGAACAGTGGGAATGGGAGCAATGGGTGAATAGGATTTAGCGAAGAATACAGGTAGGGCCATTGTGGATGAGTTGGAGATTGTGGAGGATGAGAGGTCAGAAAGGAGGGCATTGGAATAATTGAGCTGGGAGGTAACAACGACATCAAGTTACATCGAGTGTACAACAGAGAAACAGACCATTCAGCCCAATGGGTTTATGCTGGTGTTGACGGGGAGCTACAGAGAATCCTCCATAGGAGAGGAGACTTCAGCTGGAGTAGTACCCGGGACAGAGATAACCACTGTGTCCTGTTGGTAAAGTTGGCCCATAGTGGGAATGTAGTACAATGTTACTGCTATAGTTATATTGCTGCTTTGCTGGTATACTTGAAATCTGTCATAAATAAAGATTAAATAGATTTTTAAAATATAGATGTGCAGTTCCACAGGCCTGAAACCAAGTTATATTGAGAGTCACATTGCATCATTTGGCTAACAATTAACACCCAACATGGGGCTTCAGACAGCAAAGCAGCATCACGGGGTACAGGTTGTCACAACCTGGTGCCTTGTGGGGGGGGTGGGGGTAGAGGAAGTCTGGGGGTGGGGGGGGGGAGCGCGTTGGTTATCTGGGTGTCTGTGGTCGATACTCAACGCCAAGTCACTTTTTTTATTTGTTTATGAGATCTGGGCGTCGCTGGCAAGGCCAGCATTTATTGCTCATCACTGTAAGCCAGCTGTCTGACCACTGTCTCCTCGGTGACTTGGGGGCCCTTTGGTCAAACCACAGCTCGACCTTGGCTCTGATCCGTGGCAAGCTGTTTGCCACCAGGCTTCGGAGCCAGTGAGCCAGTTCATCCTGGTTCAAGTTAGCCCGGTCAAGATCCCCATTACAGGCACTCCTGTACACAGGCCACAGCCTGTCTGCGAAAGCCTGTGGGGTCTCCCCTGCTAACTGGGTAGTCTTCTCCACCCAGGAGAACAGACTACCATCATTCATTCCCATCGCCTCCAGAACTTGATCCCGGAGGGCAGCGTACCCTCCCTGTCCCTTCTTGCACTCAGCAGAGAGGGACTGGTACAGCTTGCTATCCAAGGTGAACAGGAGCATCTTGGCCATTTCTGAGTTGTCGCACTCATCAATGCCTGCTGCTTGTTCCACTTCCAAAAAGTGAACTGACGGATCTCCCTTGTGGGTGAGCTTACTCAAGTGGCTTACCATAGCCCTAAGCTGTTGAGTCCCATGGGGAACCACAAACTGGCTTTCCAGGGGCCCCTGGCCCCCACCTACTGCAGGTGGGCCAAGCTTTTGCTGTCGAGTTGGGCACATCGGCCCCAGCTCCGACCTTTCCTGCAATTGTTTGCCCACTTCACCCTGCTGCCAAACCGAGTCAAAACCCGGCGCCACAGGTGGCGGTGGTGTGCATTCCTCCTTGTCTTTCCTACAGATTGCTTGCCCCTCCTGCTGCCCAACCGAGTTGCTCCCCGGCGCCACAGGTGACGTCTGCACAGTTTCAACTTCTACTTCCAGGTCAACCCGGGTCGCACCCGGGCTTACTAGGCATACCATGCCTTTTGCCCTGGACAGAGCAAGTTTTAAACTCTCTATCTGCTTTTGACAGGGGCCGTGATCTCCCGCTTCAAACTCCCTACTGCATGCTAATTGATAAGCTGCCTTTATATTCCTATACTGCTCCTCCTGTTCCCTTAACTGTCTGGTTAGGCGAGCGTTCTCTTCTTTCAGCACCAGCTCATTGCTTTTTGCTTCGGTGACTTGACACCGAAAATACTCATGCCTGTTTCTGTGTTTTTCCACTAACTGCAACTTTTCTTGATTCTGTGCGTGTAATTCCTGCAATAGTTCCTCCCCTGCTAAAGCTCTGGCTTTGGACAGTTTGGCCACCTCCTACAGCTCTGCTGTCAAAGCTTTCACCTGCTGGTCTAAAAGCTGGATCTGTCGAAGGGCACAGACCAACCAGATGGCCTTCTCTACCGACTTTTTATGATCCTGGTTCTCAGTCCATTTGGCTGCAGCGTCTATGGGACGCCCAGCACGTAACAGACTGGTTACCCACTTCTTGGTGACATTCACCTTCTCAAAAACGTAAGAGGAAATCCTCTCTTCCATCTTTGTCCTTTCATCAAACACAGGGTCTATTGCATTACTTCCCTTTTGCCAGTGTCCTGCCGCAGTCGCCATGCTGTAGGGGTGGTGGTTGTGTGGACAGTCGGCTTCACCTCTGACTCCCTTGAGCAGTTCGAATCGCTCCCACTCCCTTGTTCTAGACTTTGGATTTATTTAGGGGTCATAATAAAACTTGCAACAGACACATGGGTTAGTCAAAAGAATTCAGATCTTTATTTTGAGACAGGAAAATACACAATACAATAAAACTTACACTTTAAAAGGGTGGGGAACACACAGAATAAGCGAGGGAGAATTACAATATACAAAATCCCTTACCCTCCCAACCCTAATACACTAGCTAGGCTAGAATCCAGAGGACCAGGAAATGCTCACCAAAAACGACTTTCTTGACAGTTGTAGAGGTTCGTGATTTCGTGGATCTCTTTAGTTGTGGCGGTTGTGGCCTGCCATACCTCGGACATGGTAGAAGACTGCACCTGCATTGGGTCTTCAGTTGGGTTGAGTCCGCAGATGTGGTTAGTCGCTCGGTTGGATCTTACCGGGTAAGGACCCAAATTTCTTTGGTTAGGGCTAGTTTTAAGGTCTTTTTGTCCAAAATCTTACCCAGGGGTAAGTCAGACTAGCCTGTAGAGTGGAAACAAGTCTTTGATTCGTGAGTGTTTCGGCGGTTGGTTCCTTGTTGGTCGTGGTGGCCCAATATTACCTGGTTGGTAGTAATATTGGCTGGTGTTGGTTTCTGTAGGCCTTTGGTTGCCGCGATCTCTGTTTCTTCTTTCTTCCTTCGAGTCTCCGTTGATGATCTCTTTCTTGAGCTGTACTGCACTCGACCTTGACTGTAACTTGACTTCTGAACTCGGCTGTGCTCCGAACCAACCGTTTAACTGGACAAGCAGGCCTCAGTTATACTACTTTGGGGCCTGGCTTATCTGACCGCCAAATCTCGGTTTCCTTTGTTAAAATTTGGCGGGCTTGTTATTTTTTAATGTTCTTTAAAACTTTAACGAGCTTCGGGGATGGCCCATCAGACTTAACGACTTCAAGGGATGGCTCCTCTAAACTTAATCGGCTTTTAACTGGTTTCGGGATAGCTTCGAAGCCAATTTAAAATGCTAAACGTGTGTCAATCCCTTTAAACTGACTTTGGACTGTGGTTTGTTTATAGTAACTGTAAGACTGATGTTCTTTTCCTTTTGTATGGCTGGGGCATGTCCTGTTTACCTGATACCTGGCTTGGGCGGGAAAACAGGCTTCATTGTCCTTATGTAAAACTGGGGCATCCTGACATTCCTTAGACAGCCCAATATCCAAACTTCGGGGGCTCACCCCGCCTCCCTGCTGTTCCAGCCTTTTGCAAGTCTGGACATGTCTTTTAAACCAGCCAAACCTTCCTGGGATTTTTATTTTAAATCCCTTTTGCCCAATAACTCTTTAAACATTCCAAAAAGTCTCTTCCTTAAACAATCTCTTTGAAATCCTTCTGTTTGGCCCAACCACCACAATTATCCTTTTTGCAGATTCCTTCTGTGATGTTTCCAAAAAAAAAATCACTTTAAAAATGACTTTCCTTGTGTTCTGGGGTTGTGCAGAAATTTTCGAACCTTACAGAAGCCTTGGCGAGTTGCTGCAATGCATCTTGTAGATGTTTCACACTGCAGCCACGGTACACCGGTGGTGGAGGGAGTGAATGTTTAAGGTGGTGGATGGGGTGCCAATCAAACTTGTGCGTGGCTGGGCTACAGTGGGGGTCGTACAGCTTGAGCTGAAACACCCAACCCACCAGCGGACAGTATGTACGATTAAATAATTAAATATGTTACGTCTAAAAACCTAGGAGACTCCTTGCAGTAGGCCGGACATTAAACTGGTCCACGGAGCTATTAGATGGGGGTAGGCAAGAAGCTGGATCAGAAAATAAAAGATACGATGTGCAAACTCATGTGTACATATGCTACATATGATGGGTTTGCGCCTACTTCTATACTTATATTGCTGGCTCTTGGTGAGTTTGTAGAAGTGTTTGGTGGTCTGTTACCTTATTTGAAGTTGCTGAAGTCTCCAGGGAGTGGTGTGTCAGGTTACTTTAAGGCTTCTGCTCAGACCAGTTGCTCCCAGACATGGGTGCAGTAGTTTGCATCTCACTTTGGCCTGCAGTATAACAGGGAGAATGAGCAGAGACGACACAGAGGAGGACAAACTGCTCAAAGAGGGAGGAGGAGGAGGGGGAGAAGGGCTCTCAGCAGGAGGCCATATCCACACAAGGCCTTCAGGGAGCAATTCTACCTCAACCTCAGCGAGGAACAGTGTATCCGACGTCTCTGCTTCACTAAGGAGGTGCTCACTGAAATCTGCCACCTCTTGCAGGCAGAACTGCAGCCTCAGTCCAGGGCAGGGACAGCATTACAAGTGGCTGTGAAGGTGAGCGTGGCCATGAATTTTTATGCGTCGGGCTCGTTCCAGACTGGAGCAGGCGATATTTCCAACACCTCCCAGTTTGCCGTGCACTGTTGCATAAGGGAGGTCACTGAGGCTCTGTGTGCAAAGAGAACTGAATACATTTCATTCTCTCTAGCCAGAGAGAAGCAGGCGGAGCGAGCACACGGCTTCACCAGGATAGCAGGCTTCCCCATGGTACAGGGCGCCACTGACTGCACACACGTCGCATTGCAATTTAAATTCGGAGATGTAACACGACCAGATGGGTTTCCACGCCCTCAGTTTCCAGCTGGTGTGCGACCATACTCAGCGCATCATGCGGGTCAGTGCTGGGTCTCCTGGCAACAGTCATGACCAATGTTCTCTGTAAGGTGTGGCCGCGCTGGCCGCTCGTCAATCGGGAGGTCCCGCACAGGCCGCTCGTGAATCGGGAGGTCCCGCGCAGGCCTGTCATCAATCGGGAGGTCCCGCGCTGGCCGCTTGTCAATCGGGAGGTCCCGCGCAGGCCGCTCACAAGCTGTTGCCGCTGGAAGATACCACACATGTGCGGCCTCGCAGCAAATTTAAAGGGACCGCGCACGGAGAAAAAAGTTGGAACGTTGTCATGATGCCTTCATTCTGCGTCAGTCCGTTGCACCAACCGCATTCGAGCCACCGCAACAAACCAGAGGGCAACAGGGCAACAAGGGCTAGCCGCTGACCACCTAGCTCATGACTCCGGTGCCCAACCCAAGCACACGTGGGCAGCATACATATAACGAAAGCCATGCTGTAACACCGAATGTGATCGTGCAGACCACTGGGGTGCTTAAACAACGCTTTCACTGCCTGGACCTCTCTGGAGGAGCCCTGCAGTACTCGCCAGAGTGAGTGTCAAGATTCATCGTGGTCTGCTGCATGCTGGACAACCTCACCATCATGAGGGCACAGCCCTTGCCACCAGGCATACGGTGAAGAGCTGAGGAGGCGTAGGAGGAGCAGGAGGAGGAGGAGGAGGAGGAGTAGGAGGAGGAGGAAGAGGAGGAGGAAGAGGAGGAGGAGGAGGAAGGGAGGCGGCAACCAACACAGCCTCTTTCTGGCCGGGCTGTCCATGATCGACTTATCTAACTGCGGTGCCAGTGAATGCAACCCCAATTCCACATTCACCACATCTTACCTTCCCTCTGTTACTGACCATCACAGCGTCCTCTTGGCCACAATGCTACAATAAAAAGCTACCATCAAGCAAACATTCCAAACCAAATTTATAAATCAAACCATCCAAAATGACAAACAAAAGTCAACTAATCACCCTTGTGCATTCCCTTAGTGCCTGTCTTCCACGTGCCTTTGCCCGTCCTAGTGCTCCTATGCAGTGCTCCCCCAGTGGCTGCAGCATGGTGGAAGGCTGCTGACTTCCAGTGGGGGAGACTGTAGATGCCCTTGGAGGACGACCTCGAGCAGCTCTGGGCCTAGAAGGCCCGGCTTCAGACTGCACCATCTCGACATGGGGAGGGCAGCAGGCTCTTGCTCCACAGAGCCACTGCCACTCCCCTGGGGCGATTCCTCAGCAATCCTAGTAATCTGTTGGAGGACAGATTGCTGGACTGCCATGACATCCTGCAAGCCCCTTTCAACACTGGTATTCACAGCCACGATGGCAGCAGTCTGAGCTTGCATGGCAGCAAGCTAAGCTTGCATGACAGATGTCTGAGCTTCCACTGCAGCACCCAGATGTTGGGTGGCTTCTGCTTGTGCTGCAATGGAAGCTGAGACATCGGCCATCAGACGTTGCATCATGGTTGGGTCCACAAGTTGACCACCACTTCCATGTTGGAAAGGATGGGCTCCAAGCTCTGCACAAAGCCCTGTGCAAGGTCGCTGCCATGCTCCTCTATGCTCCTTGACATTGCACGCAGGCTTTCTGGCAGACCTGCCAATGCACCAAGCATTTCATTGTGCATACCCATCAGTCTTCTTCTCTAGGCCGCCCCATTGAAGTCCTCATCTGAGTCCTGTGCAGCAAAACTCATGGGCGACCGTGCTATCCAGGGAGCTAGCACCTGTACTGCCCGTTCTCCCTGCCCTGGCAGCAGACCACTCATGCCTGGTGCCTCACCACGTGCAGATCCCACATCTAACTTATCCTTTAAAGTATACGGAGTGTCAGTATCTGAGCTGGTGGCTGCGGGTGTGAAATCGAGTGACGGTGCTGTGTCTTCAGCATCACTGCCTTCTTCCGCTTCCAGTTCTTGCTCCTCCACAACTGCCTGGCCAGGTTGCAGTTCTTGGGCCTCTGAAAGGAGAAAGGCACAAGGGTGGGGTTGCAGTGAGGGGAGTAGGGGAAAGCAAGAGGTGCACACTTGCACCATCTGCAGCTTGTAAATCAAAAGAGATTATGGGGCGAGGGGGAAGTGGGATGTGAGAAGGAGGATTACATATTAGGATACCGTCATCTTGGATTGTTTCAGCCCCGCCGCTGGCCAAAGGCTCAGCGATGGCCTCCCCAATAATCTCCAGCACCATCTCCTCCATGGGGGTTAGGTCATGCGGGTGCGTCTGTCTCCCTGCTGCCTCCGGTTATGAGCCACCATGTCCTGCAAGAGAGCGGGAAGTGTATCAGTGATTGCGATGTAATGTGCTTGGGTGATGTGCCTGTCATGGTTGAATAGCTGACAGTGTGTGAGGTTTGCAGCAGTGCTAAGTGTGTGAGGGTGAGGTGAAGCTATGAATGTGAGGTATGAGTCGTGATTGATAGAGGTTGTTGGTAGGTGAGTGAAGGGAGGTGGTAAATTGGGCAGTGTCTGAGCCTAGTGGTTCAGTTGTAAGGATATTGCTTTAAAGATGAATTCATTGACTTTGACCACTCGTGTGAGGTCATTGAACTTCTTGCAGCACTGCATCCAAGTCCTCGGGGCTACACTGCTGGCATTCACCGCGATGGCTATCTGCTCCCATTGCCTTCTCACAGTTTGTATGGAGGGCTTCCTGGCGCCCTGTGCAAAGAGGACCTCTCTCCTCCTGAGCACCTCCTGCACCAAGGCCTCCAGTGCAGCAGCCGAGAACCTTGGAAAATGCTCTCTGCCCTTTTTGTGCCATTAGTCAATGTTCTTCCTGATCAGAATGTCTTCTCCAGCAACATCCAACACCTGCTCCAGCCAGAATGCACCTCCCCTTTAAACATAGAAACATAGAAGATAGGAGCAGGAGTAGGCCATTCGCCCCTCGAGCCTGCTCCGCCATTTAATGAGATCATGGCTGATCATCCAAATTCAGTACCCTGTCCCTGCTTTCTCCCCATATCCCTTGATCCCTTTAGCTTTAAGAAATATATCTAACTCCTTCTTGAATATATTTAATAAGTTGGCCTCAACTGCCTTCTGTGGTAGAGAATTCCACAGGTTCATCACTCTCTGGGTGAAGAAATTCCTCCCCATCTCTGTCCTAAATAGCTTACCCCTTATCCTTAGACTGTGACCCCTGGTTCTGGACTCCCCAGCCATCGGGAACATCCTTCCTGCATCTAGTCTGTCTAGTCCTGTTAGAATTTTATAAGTTTCAATGAGATCCCCTCTCATTCTTCTAAACTCCAGCGAATATAAGCCTAATCGACCCAATCTCTCCTCATACGTCATTCCTGCCATCCCAGGTTTCAAGCATGTGAATCTTCACTGCACTTCCTCCATGGCAAGAATATCCTTCCTCAGATAAGGCGCCCAAAACTGCACACAATACTCAAGGTGTGGTCTCACCAAGGCCCTGTACAACTGCAGCAAGACATCCTTGTTCCTGTACTCGAACCCTGAGTGGAGGAACTTATAATTAATGATATTAAAACGGAACAAGTGGTTTGGATGAGAGAAAAAAGTCAAGTTTTATTACCTAAATAAACTACAATCAAAAGAATAAACTATACCACACAAACACAGTAATTACAGTAAAACTATATAACAGGGGGTTGCAGACGGCGAAAACGAGGGATACAATGGCTACAATGTTATTTAAACAATCTTAGCAATTCCCTTAAATCACCACCCCAAACTCCTGCTAGGTTGCCTTGTTGAGGAGTCAGGAACTCTGCTCACCTGTGGTCCAGCGAAGTAAGAGAGAGAGCTAGCTTCTCAGCCGCTATCTTTATACCTGGTGCGGCCCCTGCCGTTCTGCCTTGCAAGGGCTGTGTGCAAAATTCCCCACCCAAAAGGGTCCAATACACAAGAGAAAGCTGTGATTGGCTAACTCAAAGTGGTTAGACTGGGTTAATGTGTCTTCCGGAGCTCCCTGGGCTGAAACAACGAGAATGCAACAGCCCTATTGTCCAGTGCTGGGTGATTTAAAACCCATTCAAATGTTAAACATTTCCCATTCAAGATACAAGAGTCTCTTCTGCAGTTTAGATGTATCCACTCGATATACAAACAAATGCTAATAGCATTCAATTGCTTTGTAAACAAAGCATTGTCCTTTGTCTTCGGCCATGTGGTGACAGCCATTTTTATCCCTGGAAATTTAAAAGCACATCGCCCAGGGATTCTTTAATCAAAAAAAAATTGATCTTCAGAACTGTAAATTATTGCAAATTCTTACAGAAGGTGCTCACTAGATTAAAGGAATATGGGCTACGAGCTAATCGCCACAAGTGCGAGTTTTTCCAGAAGCAGATCTCATATTGTGGCCATGTTATTGATGTAGAGGGGTTACATAAGTCCACTGAAAAGATTGAGGCAGTGGTCAAGGCTCCAGCACCGGAAAATATGTCACAACTGAGGTCGTTCCTCGGGCTGGTGAACTACTACCATAAGTTCTTACCAAATTTGTCTACAGTATTACACCCACTGAACACCCTACTGCAAACGGGGGTACCATGGAAGTGGAATGACGAATGTAAATGAGCTTTCCAGAAGAGCAAAGCATTGATCACATCAAAAGAGGTGTTGGCCCATTTCAACCCAGCACTACCAATTCAGTTGGCATGTGATGCATCACCCTATGGTATTGGAGTGGTGCTGTCGCACAAATTCCCAGATGGGTTGGAGAGGCCAGTAGCCTTTGCGTCTCGGTCACTAACCTCAGCCGAGCGCAACTACGCCCAGATCGACAGGGAGGCCCTCAGCCAATATGGGGAGTAAAAAAATTCAACCACTATCTGCATGGGCAGAAGTTCACCTTGCTGACTGACCACCAACCACTTGTCTCCATCTTTAATCCAAAGAAGGACGTTCCGGTGATGATTGCACAACGGCTACAAAGATGGTCCCTTTTTCTTGGGGCGAACCAATATGAAATAAAGTATAAGGGCACGAAACAGCATGGAAATGCTGATGGGCTATCACGCCTGCCACTGCCTACTGTGGAGGAAGCACCAGAAGTGGACCCTATTGAAATATTTTATTCGTCGATAATTGAACGCTTGCCAGTAACTAACACGGATATAGAGGAGACCCGCAATGATCCGACACTGTCTCGGGTATATGATTTGACGGTGAAGGGATGGCCAACACATGGCGACTCACTGTTGCCAGCATTCTCATCCAGAAGAGAACAGCTGTCAGTATGCCAGGGGACAGTGATGTGTGGATCCCGAGTGGTAATTCCACCCAAGTTAAGGGAGAGAGTGCTCAATGAGCTTCACGAAGGCCATCTGGGAGGGGTGAAAATGAAAAGCCTTGCTAGGGCTTATGTGTGGTGGCCGGGGATCGATCAACAAGTCGAGGACCTAAGAAAGAGCTGCTCAGGATGCCAGAAGGTCCAAAATGCACCACCACATGCCCCTCTACACCCATGGGAGTGGCTCTCCTCTCCATGGCAACGGGTGCATATTGATTTTGCTGGTCCATTCATGGACTCAATGTTCTTAATAGCAGTGGATGCGCACTCGAAATGGCCTGAGGTGATCAAAATGTCCTCAACCACTACAGAGAAAATGATTGCAGTCCTACGGACCATATTTGCCAGGAACGGCTTGCCAGAGCAGATTTGCTATGATAACGGACCACAGTTTGTGTCCAAAGAGTTTCGGAAATTTATGAGAAGGAATGGGGTAAGACATTACACATCCGCCCCGTATCATCCAGCCACAAATGGATTGGCTGAGAGGTTCGTACAAACCTTTAAAAAGGCGACAAGGGCCATGTGCGATGATGAAATTCCACTACAGCATAAGGTGGACAATTTCCTGTTAGCCTACAGAAATGCGACACATGCCGTTACCAACCAGACCCTGGCCATGATGTTCTTTAACCGAAGGTTGAGATCTCGTCTGGATTTGCTCAGACCAAATGTGCGAAGAAATGTTGAGGATAAGCAATTCCAGCACATCAATGAGAAGCCGCCAAGGAGCTTCAATGTAGGACAACCAGTCTTGGCCCGCGACTACCGAACAGAGAAATGGCAACCCGGAACGATATGCACACGGCAGGGGCCATTAATGTACACCGTGGATGTCGGGGAGAACATTGTGAGACGCCACGTTGACCAGATCCTAGCGTCACAGGAACGAGTCAACCCCATGTCTCGCGTACCTGGGAATGAACCCGACATACCGGTAGCATCTACCTCAGAAACAGTAGCAGCGGAAACTGATGAACTAACCGACGAAAGGGGACCAGAATCGCCTCCGCACCAAGAACAAGAACCTCAGGAAAGGCGCTATCCAGAAAGGATCAGGAAGCCGCCCCAAAGACTGAATCTATAAATGGACTATTTCAGTTTAAAGTGCATGTTAAAGTGTTAACTGTTATTTGAATGTTATGGGCACTGTTAATCTAAAAGGGGAGGAATTGTAGTGTATGTACCTTTAAGAGAGAACTACTTTTACAGCTCCTGTATACTGTAGTACCGGCAGTGACCACACCTGTATATAAGCCTTGAGCATGCCCCTGTACTGTTAGTCTTTAGGCTACCCTCCTCCAGTAAACACCTGTTGATTGTTAATTTACAGCCTCCGTCTAGTTATTAGAAAACATCATACCTTAAGAATCACGGATTCAACAGAGATGAGGAGGAATTTCTTCACCCAGAGAGTGGTGAACCTGTGGAATTCTCTACCACAGAAGGCAGTTGAGGCCAATTCATTAAATATATTCAAGAAGGAGTTAGATATATTTCTTAAGGCTAAAGGGATCAAGGGATATGGGGAGAAGGCAGGGACAAGGTACTGAATTTGGATGATCAGCCATGATCTCATTGAATGGCGGAGCAGGCTCGAGGGGCCGAATGGCCTACTCCTGCTCCTATCTTCTATGTTTCTATGTTTCTATTAACCCTATATGATACACCGGAGCTCCTTAGGGACTTTGACCTAGTCTTGATGAGACTAGTGTAAGCAGTTAAGATGAGACACTTGTGACCTCCTGATGAGTTCTCTGCGCGTGAGCTTGGAACTTTGCATAAACCGTTTTTTACACTTCCTGAGTGAGGGACCCACTCCAAATATTGACATAGTCCCAGGGACCTGCTTTACAAACTTCTGAAAGATGGTATCAGCCACCCAAAGAAAACAATGCTATGATTGCAGAAAACATTTTTTATTAGTGTAGAACAACAGAAATAACATCAAAATTAGCCAACAATACAGATTCCTTCCCTGTAAGGACACACGCACTTACCCAAATCCAGAGAAGTTGGACATAGGTTGGTGAGAGCCAAAGTTTCGGTACCCTGGGGTGTGTCTAGGGTACTACTGGAGTTTATCCAGTTAAAACCATGCAGCTTACCATGACAGAGCAATAGTAACCTTCTCACTGTTTGTCCAGCCAGAAACCAACTGTTCCTATTGGAGCACTGGCTTGCAGGGTTATCTGGAGTCAAGTGGAGAGAATGCGAGCCCCTCAGTGAGTGGTCTATCCCACCAGAGTCCACTAATGAGCCAAGCTGGCTGGTCAATCATCAACGTTGTCTTGTCGTACTGTGGATCAGTCTGGCTCAGGTGTCGGATTATCAAGACTGCTGTCTCGGGTTGACTTGGTTCTACACTTCCATTACCAGTGAAAACTACCCAAAGAGACCCCATTACTTCTCCATCACCTCTACATTCCAACAGTGACTACACTTCAAAAGTACTTCATGGGCTGTAAAGTGCTTTGGGACATTCGGAGGTGGTGGAAGGCGCTATAGAACAGCAAGTTCTCCCTTCGTTCCTTCCTACCTCCCGCAAGAGGATAGTCAAATAGTTAGGAGGTGAATTCGCCTGAATGTCCGCTGTAGGTTTGGTAGAAGAGCTCAGGAAACCCCAGAAAAATAGTGTAAATGTTGTTTACACCATTTTTCTGGAGCTTTCATGAGTATCCCGCTGAAGTTACAGCAGATGATGGGGACAACTATAATGGATTTTCAACCCCCTAAGTCTATACGTGTATAAAGTGTAATTTGATTGCGTTTCGATTTTAAGCCTCATTAATTGCATGCTGCATGTTCATTTCTACTGTAAGGGCATTGCGCTTTAGCTATTTATTATTCTTCATCTACGAAAATCCTTTTGGATTTTTTTGTGCACAATGCAAGTAGTGATCCCAGCGATCAAACATACAATAATTGCGACAACGGCTACAATCAAAATAATCCCCGATATATTAATACCATTTGGGTGCTCAATCAATGGCACAGAGATAAAATACTTGGCTACATTAGACATTTCAGAAGACTGATTGTTTTTATCGTATGCACGGAGAGCAAAGTAGAGAGTTGTGCCATTTTGCAGTTCGGTATTCTCAGGAACAATTGTAACTCTTTCCCTGGAGCCATATGGTTGTGGATTCAAGTTGGCCAAATTAACCAGTGCAGCCATTGAGAAATTGTCCCGCAGCTGTAGTAGGTTGTCACTCATTCTCATCTCATAGCGAGAGGCTAAGAAAAGAAGTAATAAAAACATTGAAAATAAATGCATTCATTCACATATGATTGGAAGTAGCTGAATCTTTTCCTACTGAAATAAACCACTGTAGATTGCACTAACACTCAGATATGGGAAAATATTGACTTTTGTATCTGCTGCTGTAAACCTCTCTACCTCTCTCCTCCTTTAAGATGCTCCTTAAAACCTACCTCTTTGACCAAGCTTTTGGTCACCTGTCCTAATATCACCTTATATGGCTCAGTGTCAAATCTTTTCTGATTACACTCTTGTGAAGCGCCGTAAAGGCGCTATATAAGAACAAGTTGTTGTTACTGTCTGTCACAACAGCATACTCAACATCTGATGTTAATTTCAAGACAATGTGCACCCTTTACCTTTTCTTCTGTTATTCTTCAGGATTTTCCTCGGTCACATTTCAGTGATAGGTGGTATCTCCTGTTTCCCTTTTAAGTGTGTGTGCGTGTGCGTGTGTGTGCGTGCGCGTGCGTGCGCGTGCGTGTGTGTGCATACGTGTGTAATTAGACAGCAGCTGATTCCAATTCGCTTTCTGACCACTTGGTCATGAGCTTGACTTCATGACTGCCTGATAATGGGATCTGTCTGAATTAAGATCCCCTTTTGCCCAGATCCTGCCTATTCAAGTGAATAAGAAAATATACAGTGGTACTATTTGATGAAGAGCAATGGATGTTCCCTAGCTGTTTTCACCAACATTTATCCCTCAGTCCATGTGGTGAAGGTACTCCAGTGCTGTTAGAGAGGGAGCTCCAGGATTTTGACCCAGCGACTATGAAGGAACGGCGATATATTTCCAATGTCAGGATGGTGTGCGACTTGGAGGGGAACTTGCAGGTGATGGTGTTCCCATGCGCCTGCTTCTCTTGTCCTTCTAGGTGGTAGAGGTCACAGATTTGGGAGGTGCTGCCGAAGAGGCCTTGGCGAGTTGCTGCAGTGCATCTTGTAGATGGTACACACTGCAGCCACGCTACTCCGGTGGTGAAGGGAGTGAATATTTAAGGTGGTGGATGGCGTGCCAATCAAGCGGGCTTCTTTGTCCTGAATGATCCTGGATTGAGTGTTGTTGGAGCTGCACTCATCCAGGCAAGTGGAGAGTATTCCATCACACTCCTGACTTGTACCTTGTAGATGGTGGAAAGGCTTTGGCGAGTCAGGAGGTGAGACACTTGCCGCAGAATACCCAGCCTCTGACCTGCTCTTGTTGCCACAATATTTATGTGGCTGGTCCAGTTAAGTTTCTGGTCAATGTAACCCCCAGAATGTTGATGGTGGGGGATTTGGCGATGGTAATGCCATTGAATGTCAAGGGGTGGTGGTTAGACTCTCTCTTGTTGGAGATAATCATTGCCTAGCACTTGTGTGGTGTGAATGATACTTGCCACTTATCAGCCCAAACTGGAATGTCATCCAGGTCTTCTTGTATTTGGGCATGGATTGCTTCGTTTTCTGAGGAGTCTCGAATGGAACTGCACAGTGTGCAATCATCGGCGAACATCCCCACTTCTGACCTTATGATGGAGGGAAGGTCATTGATGAAACAGCTGAAGGTGGTTGGGCCTAGGACACTGCCCTGAGGAACTTCTGCAGCAATGTCCTGGGGCTAAGATGATTGACCTCCAATAACCACAACCATCTTCCTTTGTGCTAGGTATGACTGCAGCCAGTGGAGAGTTTACCCCCCGATTCCCATTGACTTCAGTTTTACTTGGGCTCCTGATGCCACACTCGGTCAAATGCTGCCTTGAAGTCTAGGGCAGTCACTCTCACCTCACCTCTGGAATTCAGCTCCTTTGTCCATGTTTGGACCAAGGCTGTAATGAGGTCTGGAGCAGTGTGGTTGTGGTAGAACCCAAACTGAGCAGTGGTGATCAGGTTATTGATGAGTAAGTGCCGCTTGATAGCACTGTCGAATACACCTTCCATCACTTTGCTGATGATTGAGAGTAGACTGATGGGGCGGTAATTGGCTGGATTGGATTTGTCCTGCTTTTTGTCGACAGGACATACCTGGGAAGTTTTCCACATTGTTGGATAGATGCCAGAGTTGTAGCTGCGCTGGAACAGCTTGGCTAGAGGTGCGGCTAGTTCTGGAGCACAAGCCTTCAGCATGACAGCTGGGATGTTGTCGGGGCCCATAGCCTCTGCTGTATCCAGTGCGCTCAGCCATTTCTTGATATCACGTGGAGTGAATCGAATTGGCTGAAGGCTGGCTCCTGTGATGGTGGGGACCTCAGGAGGAGGCTGATATGGATCATCCACCCGACACTTCTGGCTGAAGATGGATATAAATGCTTTAGCCTTGTCTTTTGCACTCGCGTGCTAGGCACTGCCGTCATTGAGGATGGGGATATTCTTGGAGCCTCTTCCTCCCGTTAGTTGTTTAATGGTCCACCTACATTCACAACTGGACGTGGCAGGACTGCAGAGCTTTGATCTGATCTGTTGATTGTGGGATCGCTTAGCTCTGTCTATAGCATGCTGCTTCTCATACATGTAGTCCTGTGTTGCAGCTTCCCCAGGTTGACACCTCATTTTTAGGTATGCCTGGTGCGCTCTTCTGCACTCCTCAGTGAACCAGGGTTGATCCCCTAGCTTAATGTTAATGGTAGAGTGAGGGATATGCCGGTTATGAGGTTACAGATTATGGTGGAATACAATTCTGCTGCTGCTGTTGGCCCACAACGCCTCATGGATGCCCAGTTTTGAGCTGCTAGATCTGTTCTGAATCTATCCCATTTAGCATGATGGAGGGCGTCCTTAGTGTGAAGACGGGATTTCATCTCCACAAGGACTGTGCGGTGGTCACGGCTAACAATAGAGTCATGGATAGATGCATCTACGACAGGTAGATTGGTGAGGACGAGATCAAGTAGATTTTTCCCTCGTGTTGGTTCACTCAGCACCTGCCGCTGTCCCAGTCTGGCAGTTATGTCCTTCAGCACTTGGCCAGCTTGGTCTGTAGTGGTGCTACCAAGTCACTCTTGGCGACGGACAATGTAGTCCCCCACTCAGAATATTCCATGCCTTTGCTACCCTCATTGCTTCTTCCAAGTGGTGTTCAACATGGAGGAGTACTGATTCATCAGCTGAGGGAGGGCGATAGGTGGCAATCAGCAGGAGACTTCATGGGATCCGGAGTCAATGTTGAGGACTCCCATGGGCACTCCCTCCCATATACTGTTTTGTCACCTCCTCTGGTGGGTCTGTCCTCACCCAGGGATGGTGATGGAGGAGCCTGGGACATTGGCTGAAAGGTATGATTCTGTGAGTATGACTATGCCAGGCTGTTGTTTGACTAGTCTGTGGGACAGCTCTCCCAATTGTGTCACAAGTCCCAAGTGAGGAGGACTTGGCAGGGTGTGCCGTTGTCGTGTCCTAAGCCAGTTCCAAGGTCAATGCCGAGTGGTCCATCTGGTTTTATTCTTATTATTGTTTCATGTTGCTGTTTTGTACAACTGAGATGACTTGCTGGGCCATTTCAGAGGGCAGTTAAGAGCCTGGTGTCACATATAAGACAGACCAGGTAAGAACGGCAGATTTCCTTCCCTAAAGGGCATTAGTGAACTAGATAGGTTTTTACAACACTCCAATGGTTTCATGGTTACCATTACTGATCCTCACTTTTTACTCCACATTTATTGAATTAACTGAATTTAAACTCCCCAGTTGCCGTGGTGGGATTTGAACTCACGTCTCTGGATCCTTAGTCCAGGCCTTTGGATTACTAATCCAGTAACATAACCACTGTGCTAACATCCCTGTCGGAACTGTAGCTTATAATTAAATTAAAACCACAAGTCCAGGCCTGCCTCCAACTCATTGACTGACACACTGGTGTCATTACAACACAAAAGCAAAATACTGCGGATGCTGAAAATCTGAAATAAAAGCAGAAAATGCTGGAAATACTCAGCAGGTCAGTCAGCATCTGTGGAGAGAGAAACAGAGTTAACGTTTCAGGTCGATGACCCTTCGTCAGAACTGGTGTCATTATTCATTCCATTATTTTGCTGCTGTTTGTCGGACCTTGCTGTGTTTGCTTACTTAACAATAGTGACTGCCCGTCAAAAATAATGAGCTACCTGGAATTTACAACACCCATTCAGGCCATTTAGACCAGGTCAGCCTTTACCGTCCATGCGAGCAAATAGTCCGAATCACATTTACCCACTCTGTTCCCGTATCACTTCCCGCCCTCCTTTCCTTCGTCCATCTATCCAATCTAATCTTGAACCTTGACTTAGTTCTTGCCTCAAACACTGAGCCTGGAAGTGAATTGCACAGCCTCTTAACTCAGAGGAAATGATAAGGTGCTGTAGGAATCTCATTTCTGTCTTAAACATTTTTACACCATTGCCTCTTCCCCTTGGTGTCTCAAATCTTTCCTGTTTGATTTATATTTGTTTATTTTCTCGTGACCTTTAGGCCCCTCTTGTGTCTCGATCCTCTTCTCACATCACACACCATAAATCATCCCTGGAAATGGCAGCCAATGCCACTGGTCTAACATACTATACCAATATCATACCAAATCACGCAGGCTTGACTTGGCCTTCAATGTTCCTTGGTCCCTCTCTTCCTGTGGTGCTTTTCTTCTGTGTGTGATATCTCCGCTGGTCAGCGGAATTCATCAACTATCTGTTCAATTCACTCTTAGAAAGAAAGATTCCTTACAAGTAACTTGAATTCAGCAACAGTTACCTGTTCCCTGATCATAGTCCTCTCCTGGTGCTGTCCATTCCAGCTTCACTTTATTTTGAACTATTGTTGCTTGAAGGTCTGTGATTTTACTTGGTGGAAAGTCAACAATGGGCGTTCCTGGGGGAAGTGAAATTGCTCCTCCTGACTTGACTCTGCTGAAGCTTCCAACCTGAGCCTCAAGATCTTCCTCGTTGATGGGAGGCCTTGGTGGGTTTGTTTGAATATTGCCTACATGAGAAGAAAGACATTCATCTCTTAGATCCAGACTTCATAGACTTAACTAGCACTACCCTTTAACAAAAGGCGCATTAGCTCTTGGTCTACAGGACTGGCCTGTAATTTCCCACAGGGCAAGTTTCTGGCCTTGGCTAAACAGTGTCAGGGAGTGTAGTGAGCAAAAGCTCATCACTTCCTCACAGTGGGAGGGACAATCACACCTCGACTCGCTCCAGGGTCCTCTTGTAGTTGGGGACCAACAGGCAGAAGGCCCAAAGATCTGTTTTATTCTGACTCTCTTTCTCTTTGTTGTTTTATCCTGAAAGTTAATTTAATTCTGAAAAATCTTCAACAGATGCACCTTTGTTTGAAGATAACATCTTCAGGAAGTGTACAATACTGGTTGGCATTGGAGATGGAGAACCATCGTAGATTCCCATCAGTAAGACAAGTAACGCACATCAGAGCAATCTTTCCCCCACGCACACATCATTATTTGCCTTAGGGCTTGATATGGGCTGTAAGGATGGATATGAATTCCTGCACTTTGTTATGAGGAACTATAAGCATTATGTAAGTTTGTTGGGCAGCTGCAGGTAGGAACCTAAGAGATAGTGCTCAGTTCATATAGCGAACTTACAACTCAATAGTTCACCCTGATATAAAATCATATGCCACTGTGATGGCATCTCTACATGTCCTTCTTTGCCACTGCCAGATATTTATTACCATTTTCTGTGTATCCTGGTATGTACAAGGCATGTCCCCCTCTTCTGATTGCCATCCTTGTAGTTCCTTCCTTTCCTTGTACACGCACTTTAAGGTTGTATCTTCCGGCTGCATTAACTTGGAGGAAATATTTGGAGTAAACCCCATCATTCCTGTTCACATCAGCACCTAAAGGCAAGAAAAGGTAAATAACTGTAGACTGAGAGGAGCAAGGAATACTAATATTAGGGATAGCACTTGTTAAATCTGACAAAATGGAGGTTCCTACTGTCACTATACCTGTATACGGGGGCACGTGTTGGATTGGGGTTGGGTGGGGGGAGTGCTTTAAAATACTAAATCAGGCCTCACCTGGAATTCTTCAGCTGGCTCCCAGGATCCCTACAGCACTTTATTCAGCAACCCGGCCCTGAGGCACCCAGCTAGTCAATGAACCAGAGAAGGCAGGAGGCTCAGAACACTCTCTCCTGCCTCATTCACCTGGCTACGTGGGCCCGTACTTGCTGTAAGCCCAGGCCGAGCTCCACCAGCAGATGTTGCCTGACCGGAGAGGGGGTGTGTGTGGTGGGGTGTGTGTGGTGGTGGTGGGTGGGGGGTTGCGGTTCAGCTGGAATGCTGAGCAGCCCCACCCCTCTGACAAGGACCAGACCAGGCCCCCCCACCAACCCTGGGTCAGGGAGCTTGCTGCAACATTATAAAAACAATTTTTCCCCTCATCTTCAATTCTGACCGGGAACCCCAGCTGGGCCCCACTTCCACCTGTTGTCAGGGAGATATGCCTGATGAGAGTGGACGTGCTTCCTCTGATGCTACACCAGGTCATGGCGGAGAGCTGGGGCAGAGGAATTCCTAATGTACGGAGAGTCGCCGCCCGTCAGTTCTGCCTCGCTTCTTATGTTGATGCTTTGGTAGAGTCAGGGGAACTTAAGGGAGGCTCCGCTCCCCCACAAGGCCATCTTATTGGATTGGCAATGAAAATGCAAAGATCTTCCGAAGCTAACCTATGTCATAAAGCCTTTCTGTACTTTATTTGTTATACTTCTCATGGAAAGGAAGCTAAAATTTCTATATCCTACCTAGGCCATCATCAGAAAGATCCTGCTCAACCGGATAACCAGTGGGACATTCAATAATAGCTGTCACATTCGCAAACAAGACTGGTAAAAATCCATGACTGACTTCCGCATAGATTATCATCGGGCTAGTTGAATCCTTTTTGCTGATATACGCGTTGACTGTGATTGGGGGAACTTTCTCATCTGCTGCTCGGGATGTTACTGTGATAGTTATAACCTGTTTGGGTCCTGGATTCAGGATTCTGTAGATCCAAGTTCCTGTCTGGGAAACAAATATTCAGTGTTAATTTTAGGACAGATAGGAGCTCCCTCAATGACTTGTTCCATACAATCCAGGAAAGTCTCAAATTCGATTGCTGGTCAGTGCCGACTGAGCTGATCTCAGCCGAGGCTCTAGACTTGGCCTCAGTGCTGCTTGTTGGGGAAGGAAGGAATGGCCAGGGCATCTACTCCTGAGAGCTATCCAGCCAACATCACTGGAAATATTTCCATGTGAAGGTCAGGTTGTAATGTATATACCTTTAAGGGGGGAACTACTTTTTACAGCTCATGTATACTGTAGTACCAGCAGTGACCACACCTATATATAGCACTGAGTAGTAATCTGTACAGTTCAGTTCCAGAGTGAGCCACGTTGAGTAAACACCTGTTGTACCGTTCTCCTGCAGTCTGTGTCTTATTACTCTCGGACACAACATTGGTGACGAGACAAATTCGATCCTACCTGCAACTCTGCATCACCTCCCAGGGATTCGTTTCTGGAGACCAGTAGATTGGAGGTCAAGGCCAGAGACACGGGTGTCGACCACGGGCAAGCGCCCAGTCATCCAGCAGAGACTTGAGAATTGCGGGGGAGGCTGTTGAGAGCCAGGCTTGGCTTTCCAGTCGCGGTGGTCCAGCGAAACGGGCTGGCAACAGGTAGTGCGCAGACCCTTCCCGGACAGCGGCGGGCTAGAGCCCGACCAAGCGGCACAGCAAAGGGCCGAGCAGCGTCGACGGGGGAGAGAGAGAGAGGGCAGAGCGCACAGGGCGCAGCCGGTGTTCAGGGGCCGAGCAGCGTTGAGGAGAGGGAGAGAGACGCGCAGAAACACACGAGGCGCCGCCATTGAGAGCGGCGTTGGCAGCAGCGCAGGAGAAGCATGCAAAACATACAGGGCGCCGCCATTGCCACGAGGACCGCCGAGAGCGGCGTTGGCAGCAGCGGGGGAGGAAGGAAAGCGTGGGAGACGCCATATTAAGCCGTTTTAAATCACACCCAAAATGCCGAAGTGTGGCAGTATCACCGCATTTGACAATGAAGTTGAAGATTGGACTACATATGTCGAACGAATAGAGGTATACTGCAAGGCAAATGAGGTGTCAGATGACAAGAAAGCGCCGGTATTGTTAAATTTAATGGGTGCAAAGACGTATGGCTTATTACGAAATCTAGTCACCTCAGCGAAGCCAGTGGAAAAGAGTTTTGGAGACATAGTGACGATACTACAGGAACATTTAAACCCCACAGCGCTGCTGATAGCAGAAAGATTCAAGTTTCACAAACGGAACCAGCATAAGGATGAAAGCAATGCTGAATATTTAACAGAACTGCGCAAACTATCGAAACACTGCCAGTTTGGAACGGGACTGGCAGATACCTTAAGGGACAAGTTTGTGTGTGGGCTTCAAAGTGAAGGAACCCAGAAACGGCTTTTATCTGAAAAGGACCTTACGCTGGACAAGGCTTTCAGCATTGCGGTATCATATGAAGCAGCAGCACAGGGCGCTGCAGAGATACAACAGAGACCGCAAGAATATGGCACAAACGAAATGTCATACAGAACAGAGAAGTGCTATCGCTGCGGTAGAACAACACACGACCACAATGATTGCTGGTTCAAAGACAAGGTGTGCAGACAGTGTGGAAAAGTAGGACACATAGCATGAGTCTGCAGGTTGGGAAAGAAAACCAGCAATAAGAAATCTCCAAAAGAAAAGTACAAGAAGGTACATAAGGTGACGGAGAATAGTTCAGATGAACAAATGAGTGATACAGACTCTGAAAACAGGGAGCTGAGTTGTCTGAAAGTACATAATGTGATCAAAACGGAGGATCACTGAACCATTTGGGTCACTCTCAAGATAGCAGGAGTCCAGGTAAAAATGGAATTGGACACAGGATCAGCCCTAACAGTCATAAACCGACGGGACTACGAGCGGCTATTCTCACACATACCCTTGAGAGACATAAAAATTATTTTCAAGACGTACACGGGGCAAAAAGTCTACCCCAAAGGAAAAATAAGGGTGACCGTTATATATAACGGTAAGGAAACACCAAAACTAGACCTGTATGTATTACAAGATGGAGGACCACCATTACTGGGACGTGAATGGATCTGGAAAATACAGCTGGATTGGCATTCCATACAAACACTGACTGTGGCTACCAAAAAGGATGACGACGTCACACCTGGGCGACTGTCAAAGATCCTAACCAACGCGCAAGAAGTGTTCCAGCAAGGACTCGGAACACTAAAAGGCATGACAGCAACAATTAAAATCGAAGAAAACGCAAGCCCAAAATTTTTTAAGGCCAGACCGGTACCTTATGCAATCTGCCCAGCCGTCGAAGCAGAGCTGGAGAGTTTGGAACGTTCAGGAGTACTGTCCAAGGTAGACTGGAGCGAGTGGGCTACACCCATCGTCCCTGTGATGAGAAAGTCGTTGAGCAGCACACCTGGGGAACCAAGGAAGGTTCGCATCTGTGGGGACTTTAAGGTAACAGTGAACCCAGTCCTTCACACCGTACAATATCCACTTCCGCGGATTGAAGATATTTTCGCCTCGCTATCTGGAGGGAAACGCTTCACTAAGATTGATCTGGCCCAGGCGTATCTGCAAATGGAGGTAGAAGAAGCATCAAAAAAATACCTCACAATCAACACCCATAAAGGTTTCTACCAATACAACTGGCTGGTATTCGGGGTAGCATCAGCTCCGGCTATTTGGCAAAGGGCAATGGAACAAGTCCTGCAAGGGATCCCAGGGACCCAGTGTTATTTGGATGACATCCTGGTCACGGGCGAAAATGACAGTGATCACCTCGCCAACCTGGAGCAGGTGCTCACTAGATTGAAGCAATATGGGGTCCGAGCTAACCGCCCCAAATGCGAGTTTTTTAAAAAACAGATCTCGTATTGTGGCCACGTTATCGATAAAGAGGGGTTACATAAGTCTCCAGAAAAGATTGAGGCAGTAGTCAAGGCTCCAGCACTGGAAAACGTGTCACAACTGAGGTCGTTCCTCGGGCTGGTAAACTACTACCATAAGTTCTTGCCAAATTTGTCTACAATACTACACCCACTGAACACCCTACTGCAAACTGGGGTGCCATGGAAGTGGAGTGACGAATGTAAATGAGCTTTCCAGAAGAGCAAAACACTAATCGCATCGAAAGAGGTATTGGCCCATTTCAACCCGGCACTACCAATTCGGTTGGCGTGTGATGCGTCACCCTACGGCATTGGAGCGGTGCTGTCGCACAAATTCTTGGATGGTTCAGAGAGGCCAATAGCCTTTGCGTCACGATCACTAACCTCAGCCAAGCGTAACTACGCCCAGATTGACAGGGAGGCCCTCAGCCTAGTGTGGGGAGTGAAAAAGTTCAATCACTATCTGCAGGGGCAGAAATTCACCTTGCTGACTGACCACCAGCATCTTGTCTCCATTTTTAATCCGAAGAAGGGCGTTCCGGTGATGACTGCGCAACGACTACAAATGGTCACTCTTTCTAGGGGCGTACCACTATGAGATTGAATATAAGGGCACGAAACAGCATGGAAATGCTGATGGGCTATCACGCCTGCCACTGCCTACTGCGGAGGAAGCACCAGCAGTGGATCCTGTCGAAATATTTCATTCAACTATAGTTGAATACCTACCGGTAACTAACACTCGTATAGAACAGGAGACCCGAAATGACCCGACACTGTCTCGGGTATATGATTTGACGGTGAAGGGATGGCCAGCACATGTCGAGAATGCTGGCAACAGTGAGTTGCCAAGAAGAGAACAGCTGTCAGTGTGCCGGGGGACCTTGATGAGTGGATCCCGAGTGGTAATTCCACCCAAGCTAAGGGATAGAGTGCTCAATGAGCTTCACGAGGGTCATCTGGGAGGGGTAAAAATGAAAAGCTTTGCCAGGGCTTATGTGTGGTGGCCGGGAATCGATAGACAAATCGAGGACCTGATCAAGTGCTGCTCAGGATGCCAGAAAATCCAAAATGCACCACCACATGCCCCTCTACACCCATGGGAGTGGCCCTCATCTCCATGGCAACGGGTGCATATTGATTTTGCTGGTCCATTCATGGACTCAATGTTTTTAATAGCCATGGATGCGCACTCGAAATGACCTGAGGTCATCAAAATGTCCTCCACCACCACGGAGAAAACTATTGCAGTCCTACGGACCATTTTTGCCAGGAATGGCTTGCCAGAACAGATTTGCTCAGATAACGGACCACAGTTTGTGTCCGAAGAATTCCGGAGGTTTATGAAAAAGAATGGGGTAAGGCATTACACATCCGCCCCGTATCATCCAGCCACAAATGGATTGGCTGAGAGGTTCATACAAACCTTTAAGAAGGCAATAAAGGCTATGTACAATGACAACATTCCGCTGCAGCATAAGGTGGACAATTTCCTGTTCGACACATGCAATCACCAACCAGGCCCCGGCCATGATGTTCTTTAACCGAAGGTTAAGATCTCACCTGGATTTGCTCAGACCAAACGTACGAAGAGATGTTGAGAGTAAGCAATTCCAGCACATCCATGAGAAGCCAACAAGGAGCTTCAATGTAGAGCAACCAGTATTGGCCCGCGACTACCGAACAGAAAAATGGCAGCCAGGAACGATATGCACACGGCAGGGCCCACTAATGTACACAGTGGACGTTGGGGAGAACATCGTGAGACGCCATGCTGACCAGATCCTAGAGTCACAGGAACAAGTCAACCCCATGCCTCGCCCATGCATACCTGATGAGGAACCCGACGTACAGGTCGCATCTACCCCAGAAACAGTAGCATCGGATGCTGATGACCCAACCGACGACAGGGTGCCAGAATCGGCTCCGCACCAAGAGCGAGACACTCGGGAAAGGCGCTATCCAGAAAGGATCAGGAAGCCTCCCCAAAGACTGAATATATAAATGGACTATTTTCAGCTAACGTTGTATGTTAAAAATGTTAATTGTAATTAGTTTGATATTTAATTGTTAAATGAGTGTTATGGTACTGTTAATCTAAAAGGGGAGGAATTGTAATGTATATACCTTTAAGGGGGGAACTACTTTTTACAGCTCATGTATACTGTAGTACTGGCAGTGACCACACCTGTATATGGCACTGAGTAGTAATCTGTACAGTTCAGTTCCAGAGTGAGCCACGTTGAGTAAACACCTGTTGTACCGTTCTCCTGCAGTCTGTGTCTTATTACTCTCGGACACAACACAGGATTGGACTTAACTGTGGTGCCCCCCCCCTCCCCCCATGGATTAAGTCCCAAGGCTGTCATTCAGATGGAAGGAGTGTTTCCTAGTACCCAGCTTTCTCATCAATGCACTGGAAGCTGTACCGCGTAGAAGTGATACATTTCACATTGTGGGAATAGGCAGGAAAAGAAACCATTTGCTTCATTCCATTTGCACTGTTTACTCAACTGGTCGATGACAGGCAGCACCAGAAAGACTGTTGTGTAGAATGGGGACTTGTCTGACTCGAGGATGGATGGCAGTAAGCAGGCTGCACCGAGACAATACTGCCAGAAAAAGGTTAGATTACAGGAAATAGACAGCAAAACATAAACAGTTAATTGAAGCACGTATTTTGATCCATACCTGTGCAGTGCCAATAATCTTAAGACGGGCTGTAAGTACAGTTTGATCTATCTTAAAGTCACTGTTGTTGTACACCATTCCACTGGGGTCAGATACAAACAGAGTCGGTGTCTGCGTCACCCACGTAACTACAAAAAAAGTGTCGTTCCCAACAGTCTTATCGATGACAACTGTACCGTTCAACCAACCATTAGCGAAAATGCTCTTTCCAGAACTTTCAAGCTGGGAACAAACAAATAGAATTAATTTTTTTTTACTGCAAAGAACTTGTTTAGAACAAGAATAATTGGAATGTCGTTCCCTGAAAGGTGATCAAACCTGGATTGACTGTTGGCTAATGTCACCATTTCCTGATACTAATCCAGTGAAAGCGTCGACTAATCCATTTGTATCCAGGTTATCAGTGGCTAGAAACTGTAATCCTCCTACAGAATGAAGATGACAAATTCTATGATAAACACAGGTAATACCCATGGCCAATGCCAATTAAAACTAAATTCAGAAATAGTCGCAATGGATTTCTGCAATTTGGCAGCATTCTGCCCAGAAAAACTCAGCTGGGAATAAGAACATAAGAATTAGGAGCAGGAGTATGTTATATGACTCCTCGAGTCTGCTCCGCCATTCAATAAGATCATGGCTCAACTTCGACCTCAACTCCACTTTCCCGCCCGATCCCCATATCCCTCGATTCCCCTGGAGTCCAAAACTCAGCTTTGAATATACTCAACGATTCAGCATCCATAGCCCTTTGAGGTAGAGAATTTCAAAGATTCACAAACCTCTGAGTGAAGAAACATCTCCTCATCTCAGTCTTAAATGGCCGTCCCCTTATCCTGAGACTATGCCACCTGGTCCTAGACTCTCTAGCCAGGGGGAAACAACCTCTCAGCATCTACCCTGTCAACCCCCCTCAGAATCTTATATGTTTCAATGAATAAAACTATTAAACATGTTAGCCCCGATTTTAACCCTGTCCGGTGGGAATGGTGTGGGCAAGGGGTTTACATTGGCAGCCGGGCACTACCCACTGTGTTCCCGCCCCCTGCAATTTTAACAGGAAGCTTGGGGCCTGAAATGTGATGGACCAGAAATATGCACATGCATAATGGTTTTATTATTCTATTATTGGATCTTCCGTGACATTGTTTATGTTAAGTTAAATGATACACTGGGGCCAATATTCTTCTTGCTACCACTGTGTTCATGGCTAAAATGTGACAGCAGCATTAGAACTGAAATCAGGAAAGAAAAAATCCCCACTAACATCCTGTTGGAGGTCCACCTATTCCAATATTTGGGTGGACATCAATTTAAGTGGCCATTCTGACTTTGGCAGCTTCTATTCCTGGTGAGTTTCTCTGAACACTCCAAATGACCATCTTTGTTTCTTTATGTATTTTATTTGAAGTGTGACAAAGAAATGTAATGGAACAATGGGACAGGCTTTAAATGGCGAAGTCTGCTGGCCAGGAAATGCAACCTATTGAACTGATTTCATTGCTGTAGATTGATAGATATAGCTGGTAAATGGAAACCATCAGTGTTCAAACTTTCCAATTATTGTCTTATGTTTGACTTTGCGGATCTTCAATATTATTTGTACCAAACTGTAGAACAGAAACATTAACCAAATACATTTCAGACAGTAAATGATAACGTAGAGCATTTGCACATTGAAACTAATTTGCATGTCTCATTCACTGCTAAAACTAATTTTCCCTGTCATCAACACACACACCTTGGCAATGCAGTTGTACCACGTGATATTACAGTATTATTGTTTTTTTAAATTTGCTTATGGGATCTGGGCGTCGCTGGCAAGGCCAGCATTTATTGCCCATCCCTAGTTGCCCTTGAGAAGGTGGTGGTGAGCCACCTTCTTGAACCGCTGCAGTCCGTGTGGTGAAGGTACTCCCACAGTGCTGTTAGGTAGGGAGTTCCAGGATTTTGACCCAGCGACGATGAAGGATCGGTGATATACACCGAACTCAGGATGGTGTGCGACTTGGAGGGGAACTTGGAGGTGATGGTATTCCCATGCGCCTGCTGCCCTTGTCCTTCTAGGTGGAAGAGGTTGCGGGTTTGGGAGGTGCTGCTGAAGAAGCCTTGGTGAGTTGCTGCAGTGCATTTGGTTAATTGTTTAATGCATTAATCTGAAATTCTTTGTCCACTATTTTAATGGAGATGTTTAGCTAAAAATAAAGCTTATGGAATTGAAGACAAATTATTCAGCTGGTTGGAACATAAAAACATAAGAAATAGGAGAAGGCGATTGGTGACGTGGTAGAAGACAGAGAGTAGGGATAATGGGTATGTACTTGAATTGGAAGGAAGTGAATAGTGGTGTCGCACAAGGATCTGTGCTGGGGCCTCAACTATTCACTATATTTATTAATAACTTCGATAATACGATAAAGAGCCAGATATCCAAGTTTGCCAATGGCACAAAGATTGGTGGCATAGTCAATAGTTTATGTAATCTCTCCTAATGAAGAGAGCATAAAATTACAAAGAGACATTGATAAAGGCATCATTGCAGGGCCTTTCAGTGCTACTTACTGACATAAGAAAACTACTAGGCACTTGGTCTAAGCATTAAACAAAGCTTTAATCAATTGTTTTACAACATGGAGGTCTAGTTGTGTCCTTCACTAGTTCCTGTTAAGAATGTCCTGCGCAAGCTGGGCCCGTGCCCGAGTATTTATACTCTCCCTGGACAACGCCACCCGTAGGCCACTCAGTATTATTTTATAAGGCTTTCATTCATGAATGACTGATTCATGTCACTTACCTGTCATATTTGACAGCTGTTCCAATTCTACGGCTGCTCTTGGTCCTAATGCTATGGTGTGGATAACAGCTCCACTTTGTTCCACCGTTTTAAAGCAAGTGCTTATTCCACTATCCTCTCCATCAGTCAGCAAAACGATTTCATCACCATTTGTCGCACCGTCATCACCACGAAGTACCTGCAAAGCAGTCAGTTACCGTCAACGCTGGAAAAATGTAATAACTGAAAGTAATGGATTATTTAAAATTCCTTAAGCTTTTAGGGTCTTACCACAAAACCAGACCGAACCCCTGCGCAGTTATTTGTTCCACCACTAGCTGATCTAGGTAGCAGTTGGACAAGATCATCCCTCACATCATCATTATCAATCAATTTCAGTTTTGTTCGAATAGTTGCACCAGAGTTAAAAGTGACAATTCCGACTCGTGATCCTGTCTCAATGATCTGCAGTAAGAATATCTCGGCTGCTTGTCGGAGCCTGTTAATACGATTCTCCTATTTACCAAAAAGAACATTAAGTCAGATATAAAATGCAATGTCTAACAAGCAGCCATTTGTTTTCTTTATACACTGTGTTTAAAATAAGAAGAATTTTTTAAAGTTAATTTTAATAACATAATTTATTTCTTTCCTCTCCAACACAACAACAACTAGTATTTATATAGCGCCTTTAATGTAGTAAAATGTCCCAAGACGCTTCACAGAAGCAATTATCAAACAAAATCTGACACCGAGCCACATAAGGAGATATTAAACTCGTAAACTCGAGGAACAGCACCTCAACTTCCGATTAGGCACTTTACAGCCTTCCGGACTCAATATCGAGTTCAATAATTTCAGATCATAACCTCGGCCCCATTACATTTTTACTTATATTTTTTATCCACCCCTTTGTTTTGGTTTCCCCCCCGCCCCCTTCTTTTTTTTTCTCTCTCCCACATGGCAGCTGTCTCCCATTCTGCCAGCGCATTTCACACCTAATCTAGAGCCGTCTTTTGTCTCCACTAGTCCTATCACCATCTCGTCTCATTTTGAATACCTCTTAATGTCTCTTCTCTTTTGTTCTCTCCCAGCCTGGCCTCTTAATCTATTTCATTTCCTGTGCTTCTTTAGTCTTGACAAAGGGTTTTCACCCGAAACGACTCTATTTTCTGTCCACGGATGTTGCCTGGCCTGTTGAGTTTTTCCAGCATTTTCTGTTGTTATTAAGGAGATATTAGGACAGGTGACCAAAAGCTTGGTCAAAGAGGTAGGTTTTAAGGAGCATCTTAAAGGAGGAGAGAGAGGTAGTGAGGTGGAGAGGTTTAGGAAGGGAATTCCAGAGCTTAGGGCCTAGGCAACAGAAGGCACCGCTGCCAACGGTGGAGCGATTAAAATCGGGGATGCTCAAGAGGCCAGAATTGGAGGAGCGCAGAGATCTCGGAAGGACGTAGGGCTGGAGGAGGTTACAGAGATAGGGAAGGGCGAGGCCATGGAAGGATTTGAAAACAAGGATGAGAATTTTAATGCAGTAAATGATCCCAAACCGCTTCACAGGAGCATTATCAGAACAGCTCTAATCCAGCTGGGTCTTACTGTGTTGTGGATAAATTACAGCAGTTCTATTCTGTCTATCACTGTACCAGGCACTACCCATAAAATGGGATCAGACTGCAAGTGAGCAGGAATATAAAGGCACGTTTCCCATAACACATGGGCCCAGAAAAGGTTGACCATTGGGGGGGAGGATAGAAGGAAAGAAGGACTGCTTTTAAAATATTTAAAGCAAAATAATGAAGGCCCTGAAATGATGTTGAGGGATGCTCGTGAGTGGACACTTAACAAATTTATCTGAAATTCCTCACTCCACTATTTATTGAAGGGGCTCATCTATTTATTTTAAACCGGTTAATGCAGTTATTAAAACAGGTGAGAGAGGAATTTCAGGTGACTGTGTCAAGCATTTGTCCAATAGTATCTCAAAGAACTTTCTTTTTCAGTTCAAATTGTTACAAAAGGCACCAGTGAGAAAATGAAGGGGTGGGGGAGGAGGGGCCAAGAGGTAAAAGCAGAGTCTGACGTACTGACCCGTGTCACAGAGAAGCAGCTAATGTCCTGCAAACAGGCTTTTTGAAGAGCTGGAAAGAGGTTACAACCTATGAATGACCTAATCAATAATACCCTGCAGTCTGTTTTGGTGCTTATCACTAACATGAGCAGTATTCCTATTCCCATGTATCAGCCCGCTTACATTAACCCTTTATTCCCCCTTCCAGGTATGCCAGCCTGATTGGTCACACCTGCCAAGTTGGCAACAGCTATCTTGGCAGGCTCGAGGACATCCACCTGTAAAAGACGGGTGGTGATCTGTCTTCTCAGGGTCTGGATCAGCACAGCCATGTACAGAACCTTGCCGCCTGTTGCACAGATAGATGCAGCATAGGGTTGGCACATGCAGGGACAGCAATAATAGTCAGCCTGGCCTGAAACTTGCCCCACCTCCTGGCAGACATGCTGTAATTCTGACCCATGGGAAAAGCACCATGGACTGGAACAGAGGGCAAACCTCCTCACGTCCAATCCACTTCAGCAGCCAAACTTTGGTTACCCGGTCACTTGTCTGCAGACTCATGTGTGGATATTTCTCTTCTTTTCCGCCTGCCACTTCTGGATCCCTTGCACCCTCAGCCTTGGGAAAGGTTGCTAATGGGCTAAATTGCCTTTTGCAGCTCTTCAATGTCTGTCAGGATTTTGTTCCCCAAATGTAGTACGCCTCTTTAATTGGCTCCATCCAATAACAACAACTTGCATTTATATAGTGCCTTTAATGTCGAAAAATCCAAAGGTGCTTCACAAAGGTGAGAGAAAAAAACCTCCTCAAATTTAACCAACAAGCAGATCCCAGATTCTTCACCCATTGCTGTGAATAATTATACAAATTAACTCATGTTGGAGAATTGATTACTATTAGCACTTGACTTTTCGGGTTTGATTTATATCAGTTCTGAAACATTTAGAATTGACTCACACCTATAAACTAAAAACAGCCCTACATATAGTGTAGTTCTATATATTTTAATGCTGAATTGAAAGGCTCCTGTCTATAATTCTGAACAAAACAAAAGCATACAAAATTATTACAGGGCTTGATAAGGTGGATGCTGGGAGAGTGTTTCCCTTGGCTGGGGAGTCTAGAACCAGGGGCCACAGCCTCAGGATAAAGGGTCGGCCATTCAGGACCGAGATGAGAAGAAATTTCTTCACACAGAGGGTGGTGAATCTTTGGAATTCTCTACCCCAGAGGGCTGTGGAGGCTCAGTCTTTGGGTATATTCAAGACAGAAGTTGATAGATTTCTGACTAGTGAGGGCATCAAGGGATCTGGCGATAGGGCCGGTGAATGGAATTCAGGCAGATCAGCCATGATCTCATTGAATGGTGGAGCAGGCTCGAAGGGCCGAATGGCCTACTCCTGCTCCTATTTCAGAAAGAAAGAAAGAAATAAAGAGAGAGAGAAAGAAAGAGAGAGAGAAAGAAAGAAAGAAAGAGAGAAAGAAACAAAGAGAGAGAGAGAGAGAGAGAGAGAGATAGATAGATAGATAGATAGATATTGACAGACAGACAGACAGACAGACACTGTTGTGAAGCACAACAGTCAATTTGCACACAGCAAGCTCCCACAAAACAGCAATGATATAATGACCAGATAAAGTGTTTCAATGATGTTGGTTGAGGGATAAATATTGACAGTTAAAAGAAAATATTCCTCTTCATTGCACCTGGGGAATGTCCACTCCCTGCACCATAGGCGTATCTTGGCTGTAGTGTTAATTATCTACAGGATGCACTGCAGCAACTCGTCAAGACTTCTTCAGCAGCATCTCCCAAACCCAGGACCTCCACCACCTAGGACAAGGGCAGCGAGGAACACCATCACCTCCAAGTTCCCCTCCAAGTCACACACCATCCCGATTTGGAAATATACCGCCATTCCTTCATTGGCACTGGGCCAAAAGCCTGGAATTTCTACCTAACAGCACTGTGGGAGTACCTTCACCACACAGACTACAGCGGTTCAAGAAGAAGGCCCACCACCACCTTCTGAAGGGCATCTAGAGATGGGCAAGAAATGCCAGCCTTGCCATCAACACCAACATCACGAGAATGAATTAAAATTAAAACTGAGTATGTTAAAGAAAATGGATTATAACATCTAACTTCTCATTGAGAATCTTAACTTACAGTCAGCAGTAAATTAAGTTGCTGATCTATGGCAACTGTATCCTTCATGCTTGAGCAGTGCAGGGTGTTACTATCACCTGGATACTGTCTAAAGGTAGTAGGCATTGTGTACATTTACCTACACAACGAAGTAATTTGTTGCGTAAAGCAATTTGAGACGTTTGATGAGGTGATAACATGCTGTAAACTACAAACATTTCTTTCTAAAATAAAAACAGAAAATGCTGGAAATACTCAGCAGGTCAGGCAGCATCTGTAGAGAGAGAGAAACAGAGTTAACGTTTCAGGTCGATGACCCTTCGTCGGAACTGGAAAAAGTTGGAGATGTAACAGGTTTTTAAGCAAGTGTAGGGGCAGCGAGAGGGGGGAGGAGAGGAAAGAACAAAAGGGAAGGTCTGTGATAAGATGGAAGGCAGGAGAGATTCAGAGACAAAAAGCGATGATGGTGCAAGGCACAAGGTGATGGTAATGGGACAAGTTAAGAAACAAAAGATGACTCTAGATGAAGTGTAAATGGCAGAATGATCGACAGCTGCCATGTGAGAGAGAGAAACAAAATGATAGGGGCAAAGGTTATGGTCTGAAATTGTTGATCTCGATGTTGAGTCCAGAAGGCTGTAAAATGCCTAATCGAAAGATGAGGTGCTGTTCCTCGAGCTTACGTTGAGTTTCATTGGACCAGTGTAATAGGCCGAGGACGGAGAGATCAGAGTGGGAGTGGAGCGGAGAATTAAAGTGACAGGCAACCGGAAGCTCGGGATCACCCTTACGGACTGAACAGAAGTGTTCCGCAAAGCGGTCACCCAATCTGCGTTTGGTTTCCCCAATGTAGAGGAGACCGCATCGTAAGCAGCGAATACAATATACTAAATTGGAAGAAGTACAAGTAAATCGCTGTTTCACCTGGAAGGAGTGTTTGGGGCCCTGGACAGTGGGAAGGGGGGAGGTAAAAGAGCAGGTGCTGCATCTCCTGTGCTTGCACGGGACGGTGGCGTGGGAAGGGGAAGGGGTGTTGGGGGGGATAGAGGAGTGGACCAGGGTGTTGCAGAGCGATGCCTTTGGAATGCTGAAAGGGGAGAAGGAAGATGTGTTTGGTGGTGGGATCATGCTGGAGGTGGCGGAAATGGCGGAGGATAATCCGTTGAATGTGGAGGCTGGTGGGGTGAAAGGTGAGGACAAGGGGAACTCTATCGTGGTCCCGGGAGGGAGGGGAAGGTGGGGAAGGTGTGAGAGCAGAAGTGCGGGAGATAGAACGGACACGGTCGAGGGCTGTGTCAACCACGGCAGAGGGGAATCCTCGGTTGAGGAAAAAGGAAGACATGTCGGAAATATTTCTTTCTCCCTTGTAAAGATTCTTAACACTTGCAAGTTAGAAAATCACCCCCAGAGTTGTTAGAAGCACTTTCTCACTGAATGAAAAAAGGAGTTTTAAACTGCTAGCCCCATAACTTGTTTTTGTTTTCCATTATTTAAAGTAAACTTCCTCCCATCAAGAATTTTAAGGAAAAATTCTGTATGAATATAAAACGGGGTTTGCTGATTTGTACCCGCAATGTCTTTTTTGCTAAAGTTACTGGTAAGAGAAATTTGGCCTCTATTGGTTATTACTGACCTTCTCGGGATTGTTGTGTGAAGCCATGCAACAGCAGCGACCAAATCAACATTTTCTGTGAAGTAAATATCACAAAAGGCCTTACCGAACTCATACTTCCAGAAACATCAAGGACTAAGCATAGCACGCGGTCTTTGGCCTGTAAGAATGTAAATGTCGGTTTCAGTGAAACATTGTAGGGTGGGGAATTGTCTCCGAAATCTTCCGATTTGCTAATCACGTCCCAAGTGCTCCTGTAATTGCACATTTTGTTTTGCATGTTTGGTGCTTCAGCATTGTGAGTCTGATCGTCACAGAATTCAACCACCTGGAGATTTGAAAAAAAGATGGCATGGTTAAAGGGGCTGTGGCTCGAACAAGGGGGAAAAAAACAGCTCTGTTTAAAAACGCTAAACAAAATCTAGCCAAACGAAAAAAATCGGAATATATTAAAAATCTTAGTGAGGCTTGAACTTATGACCTTCTGACTTAGAATCACGAGTGTTGCTGTTGAACCAAGCTGACACATAGAGGGGGTCATTTTTGCCTTCACCCCTGGGAGCTAAACTGATGGAGCCATCACCCGCCCGTTGTAGAACCCGCCTGATAGGCATCCCATTGATTCCGATGAAATTCGGGTTGGTTCTACAATAGGCAGGAATCCACACCGTCAGGTTTACACCTGGGCGCAAAGTTGAAATCCTACCCCATAATGTGTTGATAACATCATAACATGTGTTTGTGAAGAAGCCAAAAGACAGATCTGCCAAAACGCTTTTTCATGAGGTCCCTCTTTATAGTAGATAACTTGCTCGCAACAACAGGTGCATACTGTCCTGCCCAATCACTGTCATCTGATAATATAAAGAAGGCAAACACTGCACTTTCAACATTCTCCAAGGCCCGACTCTGTGGCCTGAAGTTTAGCCTGGGGGCGAGTTCTGTTCGGGGGACTGCTGTCAGAATTTAACTGCAGGTCTCTTTTAAGTTATTTTCTGTGGGGTTCCTACCTGGAGGCAGCCTGATTGACAGTCTGGAGGCCTTTCGGGCAGGAAGCCTGCAACACAAGGCCAAAGATTAAGGGCTCGATTTTAATAGCCCCGAGGAGGTGGGTTTGGAGGTGGGTCTGTAGCGAAAATCGGAAAAAATGGCTTCAGACATCCAACCCGCAGCCATCGCGTCCCCACCCGATTGTCGTGAGTGTCTGTTCAGCTGCTCCCAAACTGACCTGACTGGAACTGGTGGGACAGGTAGTTAAGGCAGTTAACAGCTAGAACCACAGCTATTCACAATATATGTTAATGATCTAGATGAGGGAACTAGATGTAATATCTCCAAGTTTGCAGATGACACAAAGCTGGGTGGGCGTGTGTTCTGTGAGGAGGATGCCAAGAAACTCCAGCATGATTTGGACAGGTTGGGTGATTGGGCAGATGCATGACAGATGCAGACTAATATGGATAAATGCGAGGTTATCCAGTTTGGTGGCAAAAACAGGAAGGCAGATTATTATCTGAACGGCAATAGATTGGGAAAAGGGGAAGTGCAACGACACCTGGGTGTCCTTGTGCACCAGTCGCTGAAGGTAAGCATGCAGGTGCAGCAGGCGGTTAAGAAGGCAAATGGTATGTTGGCCTTCATAGTGAGAGGATTCGAGTACAGGAGCAAGGATGTCTTGCTGCAGTTGTACAGGGCCTTGGTGAGACCACACCTTGAGTATTGTGTGCAGTTTTGGTCGCCTTATCTGAGGAACGATGTTCTTGCCATGGAGGGAGTGCAGCGAAGATTCACCAGGCTGATACCTGGGATGGCAGGAATGACATATGAAGAGAGATTGAGTCGATCAGGCTTATATTCGCTAGAGTTAAAAGAATGAGAGGGGATCTCATTGATACTTATAAAATTCTAACAGGACTACACAGACTGGATGCAGGAAGGATGTTCCCGATGACAGGGGAGTCCAGAACCAGGGGTCACAGTCTAAGGATAAGGGGTAAGCCATTTAGGACTGAGATGAGGAGGAATTTCTTCACCCAGAGAGTGGTGAACCTGTGGAAATCTCTACCACAGAAGGCAGTTGAGGCCAATTCATTAAATATATTCAAGAAGGAGTTAGATATATGTCTTAAGGCTAAAGGGATCAAGGGATATGGGGAGAAAGCAGGGACAAGGCACTGAGTTTGAATGATCAGCCATGATCCCATTAAATGGCGGAACAGGCTTGAGGGGTCGAATGGCCTACTCCTGCTCCTATCTTCTATGTTTCTATGTAATCCTATTTTGATAGCGGTTTCGTATTTTCGTGCTTCTGGCTCCTGTTTCTCGACTAGTCAAAAACAGGCCAGCTGCAAGGAGACAAGTTGCTGGAGGACATGATTTGTAGTCATTGGTGGAGCGCTTTAAAGGCGCCCCTGAAACATGGCTGACATTCAAATGCAACAACTTTGCTGTTGTAGGTATAGGATAAGATCTTCCACGTCTACTGACCTTGTGACTGTTCAAGCTGACACCCATCTGCAGTGCTCAGAGATTGTGGGTCTCCACTAAAGGGAAACCCTCCCAGAGCGCTGGCACCAATTCAAACGCCCCCTTTAAAGAAAATATATGCTGCGGATCAAAACTGTTAACAATGTTTGAGAAAAGCACCTTCTAGTGACTCCACTTACATTTGACAGTCCCTGTAGGTACATTATTGATGTCGATGAACTCTGACCCTTCTCTGGGAAAAATTTACAATCGCCATTCGGCAACCCTGTGTTGACATCAATGTCACATGTTGAACAGGAACTGCCTGTGCAATCAGCAGCCTTTCCTTTTAATTCTTTTGAACACCTGAAAGTCAAAATAATAATAAAAGATGTATTTGATTCCAGGTAGCCATTTAACGAGATTAGACCTGTTTATTTAGTAAAGATCAAGGAGTGGAAATTCCTTTCAGCCCATTTTTATTCCGTCCATTTGTCCCTCTGAATTACATCATGCTCTTATGCCATAGGATCCAGATTTGCATACAATAACGAGGCTCCCGTCTGATCCAGCTGTGCATTTGGACTGCCCAGTGGAAGAATCTGGAAAAAATGGGCGTGGACAAGATCCGAGTGGGAATGTGCTGCACCGGGATTTCAAGGCCACTGGGCGGGAATGGGGTGATAACGGGCCGAGTTAAAATTGGCCCTGATGTTTAGTCAGCATTCTGCCCAACTGTGAAGCATTTTCATCATCTATAGCCCACTCCTTTGGTGAGACACATTGCCCCCCCCCAACCCCCACTCCGCACCAAAAAGTTTAACACCTCATTATCCAAGTCACTCACATCGGCACTTTCAAATTCCCAACTGTCTAGCCTTTGGCCCTCCATTCATCATGACATTTCTGCTCAATCATGCTCACACATCGACCTATGATGCCCTTATCCCCACTAAAACCATTACTCTCTCTCATCCTGGTCATTCTTCCTGGTATGAACTTCATCTCCGCTCCCTTAAGTCCAAGGTACACAGACTTGAAAGTTTATGGCGGACAACTGCTTCAGCCATTCATCGCCAGATCTGGCTGGACAACATAAAGCAATATCGGGTCCTGCTCTCATCTGTCCAAACTGCTCACTATTCCAGGATCTACTGTCTTCTTAAACCCCTCTCCTCTGCCTCCTCTAACCTCACTTCCAACAACAAGTGCGAGGAGCTCATGGACTTCTTTGTCGCTAAGATTGAGACCATCTGTTCAGCTGCCTCTGATGCTTCCCTCCCTGCTCCTAGCCCACCAAGCCAAACATCCCCTAAGGTACCTCCCCCAAGCCCTGAACTCACATCATTCTCCAGTTTCTCTCCTATCTGCCCTCATGCCCTATCTGAGCTGATCTTGTCCATGAGACCCTCCTTGCCCCTATTCCCACCAAACCGTTGACCACCCAACTTCCCTTCCTATCCCCCATGTTAGCTGATATTGTTAAAGGTTCCCTCTCTTCAGGTATGGTTCTGCTCCCCTTGAAATCTGCCGTCGTCACCCCCCTCCTCAAAAATCCCACCCTTGACCCCTTGGTCCTTGAAACTACCGCCCATCGCAAACCTCACTTTCCTCTCCAAAGCCCTTGAACGTGTTGTCACCTACCAAATCCGTGCCCATCTTTTCCACAACTCCATGTTTGATCTGCTCCTATCAGGTTTTTGCCCCTGCCACAGCAGTGAAATGACCCTTATCAAAGTCACACATGACAGCCTGTGTGACTGTGATGGTGGTAAACTATCCCTTCTCCACCTGTCTGCAGCCTTTGGCACAGTTGACCACATCATCCTCCCCCAACACCTCTCCTCAATCGTCCAGCTGAGTGGGACTGCACTCGCCTGGTTCCATTCTTATCTATCCATTCGTAGCCAGAGAATCAACTACAATGGCTCCTCTTCTCGCTCCCGCACCGTTACCTCTGGAGTTCCCCAAGGATCTATCCTTGGCCCCCTCCTAATTCTCAACCACGTGCTGCCCCTCGGCGACATCATCCAAAAACACAATGTCAGGTCCCATATGTACATTAACGACACCCAGCTCTACTTCACCATCACCTCGCTCAACCCCTCCACTTTCTTTGATTTGTTACACTGCTTGTCCGACATCCAGGACTGGATGAGCAGAAATTGCCTTCAAATAAACATTGGGAAGAACGAAGCCATTTTGTGGCTTGTGTGGGAAATGGTCGGATTCCCCCGAATGTGAGGTTCTGACACACAAAAAAATGTGTCAGCCAGCTCCACACAATTTTCCCTCAAGTGGCCAATTAATTCCCAGCATGTGGGCAGCTTTGCTAATTGTCCATTTCTAGTCAGAAAGCCCCACAGTATGATGTCATCATTCGTGGTGCTTTCAAGGTCCATAGCAAGCACTGCATCCTCTGAAGGCTTCCAAATGAACCATTCAGGATGGCAGAGGAGCCTGCAGCAGCTGTGGCCAGTGCCAGATCCCGAACTGTCTTCAAATTCAACGAAGCTTCACTGCAGGTATTATTGGATGGGGTTAGGGCCCACAGGGAGGTCCTCTTCCCTAGGTCAGGCAGGAAGAGGCCTCCCACTGAGACCAAGGCTGCATGGATGCAGGTGTCAGCAGATGCCAACTCGCTGGGAGTCACCAGAAGAACCTTGGCATTACATCTCTAACTCCTTCCTCTACTCCCCCACAGGACCATCCAGAGCCCCCGTCCTCACTGTGGAGGAGGATGAGGCTGTGCAGCCAGACTCCTTAGAGGAAGCTCCAACTTCTGAGGGCGCAGCGTCAGCAGAAGTAAGTGCACCCAGCACCAGCGCAGACACTCACACCTCGGGGGGACCTTCGGGGCATAGAGTAGTGTTGTCACCTGGTGTTTCACAGCTCACAAGTGAGCCTCAGCAGATTCTGGAGACAGGGACAGCAGTGGAGAGTCCTCGTCAGAAGGCGCAGGACTCTGCCAGCTCAGCTCAGCTGCGCTGCATGTCGACCCTCTGCCTCTGGGTCCATCCGCAAGAGAAGAGGTGATGGATCTCCATGCACAGATGCAGGAGTCTCTGGCAGGTTTTGTCTCCAGGGTCGCTGCGAGTGTGGAGCGAATGGAGGAGTCCATAGCGACCATGAGCAGAGCCTTTGTGGAGTCATTGGCGCATGAACGCATCACCATGGAAAGGTTGGCAACCTCCATGGAGGAGATAACTCGCCAGGGTACGGAAAACATGGTGAGCGCTCATAAGAGAATGACATCTCTTGAGGAGCGTTGGCCATCTGTTGAACAGAGAAACCAGATCTTCATGGAAGTCCTTCTGAGTAGGACTGCCAGTGCAGAAACGGGTCCCCATGGCCCCCTAAAGTGCAGCAAGGTGCTCTGAAGCCACTTCCAAGCGCTGGCCCCTTCTGGCCTGTGCAGCTTCAGGTGAGTGAGCAGCAGCCTGGTGCTCCTGTTGCTGATCCTGCTGTTCCTGGTTCTGCTGCTGCCGCCTCTGCTGCTGGAGATCCTCTAATGGCAAGAAGGGAAGGAAAAAAATGCGTCCCATGCTTCTCGTAGATGCCTCCGTTGCGGAAGCGCTGAGTGAGGGTGGTGAGAGGGACTTCCCAGGAGATCGCATTGGAGAAGTGTGTGAGGCTTCAACCTTCCACAGCTGTGCCTAAGCCTTGAAGAAGTAGCCCCAAACCTGCAACAACAAGGTCCTTCAACATACAAGTGCTGTCCCTTTAAATCGCAGCTTCTCCGATTGACCTGCAGCTGACAGCAAGCAAGCTGGCAAGCTTCACGCCAGGTCTCATCAGCGGGGTTCCCCGCAGGCGTGTTTCAGGTGGGGAAAGCCACAAAATCGCAACTGCCCCGGAAAATCTACTTCAACAAGGTAATAATTGGTCACTAGTGTTCTGACGACAACTCCCGCCAGCGGCAGCCGGGAATGAAACGGGTCGCGGAGAAACGGCGGTCCGAAAGTCGGACGGGGCGGGGAATCAGGCAGGGGGGGTCGTGACCCGCTTTTTCCGCGATTTTTGGCCCCCGGCCGCCTGAAAAGCCGCCCGACCTACCCCATCTAAGCCCCTCATAATTTTGTACACCTCAATCAGGTCCCCCCTCAGCCGTCTCTGCTCTAAGGAAAACAACCCCAGCCTGCCCAGTCTCTCTTCATAGCTGAAGTGCTCCAGCCCAGGTAACATCCTGATGAATCTCCTCTGCACCCTCTCCAATGCAATCACATCCCTCCTATAGTGTGGTGACCAGAACTGCACACAGTATTCCAGCTGTGGCCTAACTAGCATTTTGTACAGCTCCATCATAACCTCCCTGCTCTTATATTCTATGCCTCGGCTATTGAAGGCAAGTATCCCATATGCCTTTTTAACCATCTTATCTACCTGCCCTGCTGCTATAAGTCTTTCATTTGACACAGATGGGAGTGCTACAATCTGGTCTAGCTGGAAATCAAATCAAATGACAGTCAAAAGTGTCAGAAAATTGTGGGCTCAAGACTCACTTCAGTAACGTGAGCACATAATCTATGCTGACACTCCAGTGCAGTGCTGAGGGAGTGCTGCACTGTCTGAGGTGCTGTCTTTCAGATGAGACGTTAAACCGAGGCCCTATCTTCCCGCTCAGGTGGACATAGAAGATCCTGCGGCACTATTCGAAGAAGAGCAGGGAGTTCTCCCTAGTGTCCTGGCCAATATATACCCCTCAGCCAACGTCGCTAAAACAGGTGACCTGCTCATTATCTCATTGCTGTTTGTGGGAGCTTGCTGTGCACAAATTGACTGCTGCGCTTCCTACGTTCCAACAGTGACTACACCTCAAAAAGTGCTTAATTGGCTGTAAAGCGCTTTGAGAATATCCTGAGGTCGCGAGGAGGCGCTATATAAATGCAACTCTTTCTTTCTTTCATTCTTTTCAGTGCTACCCTTATACATCTCTGAGCAGAGGTTCGGAGCAGGCTGACCTCTTGTGTGACACGGAGGGTGAGGTTCGGAGGGGCGAGGCCGGGTGACGGCAAACAAGAAACCGGTTTGGAAAATAAAAATGGGTGGGAAGAAATAATGATTGCATTGGCAGTTTGGGTTACTTGCACGTAAAAGCTCCACCAGGCTCGATACCACGGGCCTTGCCATCTAGATTGGATTTAGGCCAAAACAATTTAGCAGTTTGCTTAATTAAAAAACAAAGCTTCAGTTAAGTGATGTTATCGCTTGTCCGCAAACAGAGGAAACCCTGGAAGGAGCACAAGGACCTTAAGCTGATGATATTCGATATTCAGGAAAGATAGGCAAAAAGGAAAGGGAGGTGGGGTAGCATTACTGGTTAAAGAAGGGATTAACACAATTGTAATGAAGGATATTAGCTCTGATGATGTGGAATCTGTATGGGTAGAATTGAGAAATACTAAGGGGAAAAAAACGTTAGTGGGAGAGGTATATAGACCTCCAAACAGTAAGGCGGAGGTTGGGGATGGCATTAAAAGGGAAATTAAAGAAGCATGCAACAAGGACACAGCAGTCATCATGGGTGACTTTAATCTACATATAGATTGGGCTAACCAAATTGGTAACAATACTGAGGAGGAGGAATTCCTGGAGTGTTTACGGGATGGTTTCCTGGACCAATATGTCGAGGAACCAACCAGAGATCAGGCCATCTTAGACTGGGTATTATGTAACGAGAAAGGATTAATTAGCAATCTTGTTGAACGAGGCCCCTTGGGTTGGAGCGATCATAATATGATCGAATTCTTCATTAAGATGGAGAATGAAGTAGTTGACTCAGAAACAAGGGTCCTCAATTTAAATAAAGGAAGCTACGATGGTCTGAGGAGCGAGTTGGGTAGGATTGGGGAATGGCACTCAAAGGGTTGACGGTGGATAGGCAATGGCAAGCATTCAAAGACCGAATGGATGAACTACAGAAGTTGTTCATCCCAGTTTGGCATAAAAATAAATCAAAAAGGTGACTCAACCGTGGGTAACAAGGGAAATTAGGGATAGCATAAGATCCAAGGAGAGGACATACAAATTGGCCAGAAAAAGCAATAATTCTGAGGATTGGGAGCAGTTCAGGATACAACAAAGGAGGACAAAGGGATTAATTAAGAAAGGGAAAATAGAATATGAGAGTAAGCTTTCAGGGAACATAAAAACGGACTGTAAAAGCTTTTATAGATATGTGAAGAGAAAAAGATTGGTAAAGTCAAGCATAGGTCCCTTGCAGTCAGAATCAGGGGAATTTATAATGGGGAACAACGAAATGGCAGACCAACTAAATACATATTTTGGTTCTGTCTTCACAAAGGAGGACACAAATAACCTCCCAGAAATACCGGGGAATATAGGGTCTGATGAAAGGGTGGAACTGAAAGAAATCAGTATTTGTAGGGAAATGGTGTTAGGAAAATTGATGGGACTGAAGGCCGATAAATCCCCAGGGCCTGATAATCTACATCCCAGGGTACTTAAGGAAGTGGCCCTAGAAATAGTAGATGCATTGCTGGTCATCTTCCAGAACTCGATAGACTCTGGAACAGTACCCATGGATTGGAGGGTAGCTAATGTTACCCCACTATTCAAAAAAGATGGCAGAGAAAAAGTGGGGAATTATAGACCGGTAAGCCTGACATCGGTAGTGGGGAAAATGCTAGAGTCCATTATAAAAGATGTAATAGCAGAGCACTTGGAAAGCAGTGACAGGATCGGACAAAGTCAACATGGATTTACAAAAGGTAAATCACGCTTGACTAATCTACTGGAATTTTTTGAGGATGTAACTGGTAAAATAGATAAGGGAGAACCAGTGGATGTGGTGTATTTGGACTTTCAGAAGGCTTTCGAAAAGGTCCCGCATAAGAGATTAGCGTGCAAAATTAAGGCACATGGGATTGGAGGCAAGGTATTGACTTGGATAGAGAACTGGTTGGCGGACAGAAAGCAAAGAGTTGGAATAAACGGGTCGTTTTCCGAGTGGCAGGCAGTGACTAGTGGGGTACCGCAAGGATCGGTCCTAGGACCCCAGCTGTTCACAATATATATTAATGATCTGGACGAGGGAATTAGATGTAATACCTCCAAATTTGCAGACGACACAAAGCTGGGTGGGAGGTTATGATGCGAGGAGGATGTCATGAAACTCCAGTACGATTTGGACAGGTTAGGTGATTGGGCAGAAACATGGCAAATGCACTATAATGTGGATAAATGTGAGGTTATCCACTTTGGTGACAAAAACAGGAAGGCACATTATTATTTGAATGGCAATAAATTGGGAGAAGGGGAAGTGCAAAGAGACCTGGGTGTTCTTGTGCACCAGTCGCTGAAGGTAAGCATGCAGGTGCAGCAGGCGGTTAAGAAGGCAAATGGTATGTTGGCCTTCGTAGCAAGAGGGTTCGAGTACAGGAACAAGGATGTCATGCTACAGTTGTACAGGGCCTTGGTGAGACCGCACCTTGAGTATTGTGTGCAGTTTTGGTCGCCTTATCTGAGGAAGGACGTTCTTGCCATGGAAGGAGTGCAGCAAAGATTCACCAGGCTGATACCTGGGATGGCAGGAATGACGTATGAGGAGAGATTGTGTCGATTGGGCTTATACTCACTGGAGTTTAGAAGATTGAGAGGGGATCTCATCGAAACCTATAAAATTCTGTCAGGCCTGGACAGACTAGATGCTGGAAGAATGTTCCCGATGGCCGGGGAGTCCGGAACCAGGGGTCATAGTCTAAGGATAAGGGGTAGGACATTTAGGACTGAAATGAGGAGAAATTTCTTCACCCAGAGAGTGGTGAACCTATGGAACTCTCTGCCACAGAGGGCGGTGGAGGCCAGTTCATTATGTATATTCAAGAAAGAGTTGGATATTTTTCTTGAGGCTAAAGGGATCAAGGGATATGGGGAGAAGGCAGGGACAGGGTACTGAATTTGAATGATCAGCCATGATCTCATTGAATGGCGGAGCAGGCTCGAAGGGCCGAATGGCCTACTCCTGCTCCTATCTTCTATGTTTCTATGATCTTGCAAGTAGCTTCAAGCCATAATTGTAAATAAGTAGTACAGGCATTCACTTTCCTCCCCCTCCCCCACTTTTCTGACAGGTCCCGAGTTCACTGTATTCATGGGCAAGAAGATACTGAATTAAAGGAAGATGGATAAATCAATCCCCAACAGAAAGTAGCAACTCCATTCATTGTTAATCTCATTTTTAGCCTTGACGTAAGAAAACTACTAGGCACTTGGTCTAAGCGTTAAACAAAGCTTTAATCAACTGTTTTACAACATGGAGGTCTAGTTGTGTCCTTCACTAGTTCCTGTTAAGAATGTCCTGTGCGAGCTGGGCCCGTGCCCAAGTATTTATACTCTCCCTGGACAGCGCCACCTGTAGGCTGCTCAGTATTATTTCATAAGTCTTTCTTTCATGAATGACTGATTCATGTCAAGCCTATTCCATCATCACCATTACTAACGAAGACCTTTGGTCTATAGTAACTGCAAACAAGCCGGCAAGCTTCACGCCAGGTTTCATCTGCAGGGTTTCCCGCAGGCGTGTTTGATGTGGGGAAAGCCCCAAAATCGCAACGGCCCCTGAAAATCGACTTAAGCAAGGTAATAATTGCTCATTAGTGTTCTAACGGCCAGTCCCGCCAGCGGCGGGCGGGACTGAAGCAGGTCGCGGAGAAACGGTGGTCCGAAAGTCGGACGGGGCGGGGAATCAGGCAGGGGGGTGTCGTGACCTGCTTTTTCGGCGATTTTTGGCCCCCGGCCGCCTGAAAAGCCGCCCAACGGCTGCCAGAAAATCGGGGCCATTGTCTTTGGTCCCCGCCACAAACTTCGTTCCCTAGCCACTGATGCCACCCCTCTCCCTGGTCACTGTTTAAGGCTGAAACAGACTGTTCACAACATTGCCATCCTTTTTGACCCTGAGATGAGCTTCCGACTATATATCCGCTCCATCACCAAGACCGCCTACTTCAAGCTCCGTAACATCGTCCGTCTCCTCCCTGCCTCAGCTCATCTATTGCCGAAACCCTCAAGCACACCTTTGTTAACTCAAGGCTTGACTATTCCAATGCTCTCCTTGCCGGCCTCCATCCATGAACTTGAACTCATCCATAACTCTACTACCTCTATCCTAACTTGGACCAAGACCTGTTCACCCATCACCTCTGTGCTCGCTGACCTACCTCGGCTCCCAATCTGGCAATGCCTTGATATTAAAATACTCAACCTTGTTTTCAAATCGCTCCATGGCCTCTGTAACCTCCTCCAGCCCTACAACCCTCCGAGATCTCTGCGCTACTCCAACTCTGGTCACTTGTGTGCCCCCCAGTTCCTTCGTCCTACCATTGGCGGTCATGCCTTCTGCTGCCGAGGCCCTAAGTGCTGGAATTCCCTCCCTAAACCTCCTTGCCTCTTTACCTCTCTCTCCTCCTTTAAGATGCTCCTTAAAACCTACCTCACATGTCCTAATATCTCCTTATGTGGTTTGGTGTTAAATTTTGCTTTATAACACTGCTGTGAAGCGCCTTGGGACATTTTACTATGTTAAAGGCGCTATCTAAATGCAAGTTATTGTTGCTGTTGTAGCTGGGAAGAAATTCACTACCTTTGTTGGCAGTTGTTGCCAGAAACGCAAGTCTTTCCTGTCCATGACATAGCGACACCACCAAGCTACCTGAGCAACTTGCTGGCTTAACTGAGTCATCACATCTACTGCAGCAGATTACAAGAATGGAAAGGCATTTCTTGGGTATTGCAGCCTTGTCTAGAAATCCCAAAAGACTTTTTTCATTGAACGAAATCATACAATTAGAATTGTCCTACCTCGTTGCTTCATGGATTCCATTGGCAGATATATAAAAGGGCACCAGATCGTTATATTCATCAAACACTCCCCACCGGAGATGGGCCCATTCATGAACAAATACTCTACCTGTAGAAACAGATGTATTTCTGTTCAGAATAATGAAACCAATGCTTTCACGTTCTGTGAGATATAAATGGTATTTCTACTTGACATTTCAGAAAGTGTAAATATTGGCACGATTCTCTCATGTATACAAAATGTAGTCAGTGGCGTGAAGTTATTTTGTGGCATCACATAAATAGTTAATGTTCTGTTCTCCAGAGTGGTGGTACTGGGTTCTGCTGCAGTGTCTCTGAGAATGGCGTAGAATTGCTGTGCAAAAATATTTAGTTGAAAACTTTAGTGCTCCACTGATTTGAATGGAGGAGCTTAGAAATGTATTGATTCTTTTGTAACATTGCTTAATTCATTCTTTAACCAAGACTGCTTACTTCCATTTTTGCCTTCACCATACATAAGAACATAAGAAGTAAGAGCAGGAGTAGGCCTTACGGCCACTTGAGCCTGTTCCGCCATTCAATAAGATCATGGCTGATCATCGACCTCAACTCCATTTTCCCGCCCGATCTCCATATCCCTTGATTCCTCTCGAGTCCAAAAATCTATCGATCTCGATCTTAAGAACATAAGACGTAGGAGCAGCAGTAGGTCATTTGGCCCCTCGAGCCTGCTCCGCCATTCAATAAGATCATGGCTAATCTGATCTTGGCCTCAACTCCACTTCCCCGCCCGATCCCCATAACCCTTGACTCCCTTACCTTTCAAAAATCTGTATCTCCACCTTAAATATACTCAATGACCCAGCCTCCACAGCTCTCTGGGGAAGAGAATTCCAAAGATTCACGACCCTTTGAGAGAAGAAATTCCTCCTCATTTCCAATTTAAAAGGGTGCCCCCTTATTCTGAAATTGTGCCCCCACTTCTAGATTCCCCCACGAGGGGAAACATCCTCTCTGAATCTACCCCGTCAAGCCCCTTCAGAATCTTACATGTTTCAATAAGATCACCTCTCATTCTTCTAAACTCCAATGAGTATAGGCCCAACCTGCTCAACCTTTCCTCATAAGACAACCCCTTCATCTCCGGAATCAACCTCATGAACCTTCTCTGAACTGCCTCCAATGCAAGTATATCCTTCCTTAAATAAGGAGACCAAAACTATACGCAATACTCCAGGTGTGGTCTCACCAACGCCCTGTACAGTTGTAACAGGACTTCCCTACTTTTAAACTCCATTCCCTTTGCAATAAAGGCCAACATTCCATTTGCCTTTTTGATTACTTGCTGTACCTGCATGCTAACTTTTTGTGTTTCATGCACAAGGACCCCCAGGTCCCTCTTAACTGTAGCATTTTGTAACCTCTCTCCATTTAAATAATAATTTGCTTTTTTGCACCTGCATGCGAACTTTTTGTGATTCATGTACTAGGATCCCCAGACCCCTCTGTACCTCAGCATTTTGTAATCTCTCCCCATTTAAATAATAAATTTGCTTTGTTATTTTTCCTACCAAACTGGATAACCTCGCATTTTCCCACATTAAACTCCATCTGCCAGATTTTTGCCCACTCATTTAGCCTATCTATATCCCTTTGCAGATTCTATGCGTCCTCCACACAATTTGCTTTCCCACCTATCCTTGTATCATCAGCAAATTTGGCTACATTACACTCGGTCCCTTCATCCAAGTCATTAATATAGATTTAAAATAGTTGAGGCCCCAGCACCGATCCCTGTGGCACCCCACTAGTTACAGTTTGCCAACCTGAAAATTACCCATTTATCCCAACTCTCTGTTTTCTGTTAGTTAGCCAATCCTCTATCCATGCTAATATATTACCCCCGACCCCGTGAGCTCTTATCTTGTGTAGTAACCTTTTATGTGGCACCTTATCGAATGCTTTCTCGAAATCTAAATACACATCTACTGGTTTCCCTTTATCCACCCTGCTTGTTACATCCTCAAAGAATTCCAGCAAATTTGTCAAATATGATTTCCCTTTCATAAAACCATGCTGAATCTGCTTGACTATATTATGATTTTTCTAAATGTCCTGCTACCACTTCCTTAATGATGGAATCCAGCATTTTCCCAATGACTGATGTTAGGCTAGCTGGTTGATAGTTGCCTGCTTTCTGTCTCCCTCCTTTCTTAAATAGGGACGCTACATTTGCGGTTTTCCAGTCCGTTGGGACCTCTCCAGAATCCAGGGAATGTTAGTAGATTACAACCAATGCATCCACTATCTCTGTAGCCACCTCTTTTAAGACTCTAGGATGCAGGCCATCGGGTCCAGGGGACTTGTCTACCTTTAGTCCCATTAGTTTTCCTAATACTTCCTCTCTAGTGATAGTGATTGTTTTAAGGTCCCCCCCACCCCAATAACCTCTTGATTATGTATTATTGGGATGTTGTTAGTGTCTTCTACCATGAAGACTGATACAAAATATTTGTTCAAAGTCTCTGCCATTTCCCTGCTTCCCATTATTAATTCCCCAGACTCATCCTCTAGGGGACCAATGTTTACTTTAGCTATTCTCTTCCTTTTTATATACCTGTAGAAGCTCTTACTGTCTGTTTTTTTCTTGCTAGCTTACTCTCATAATCTATCTTCTCTCTCTTTATCATTTTTTTAGTCGTCCTTTGCTGGTTTAAAAAAATTTCCCAATCCTCTGGCCTTTCACTATTCTTCGCAACTCCCCCACTCGCATCATGGAAACCTCTGTTCACACTTTCATCCCCTCCAGGCTTTATATCTCCAATGCCTTCCTCACTGGGAACCTACTCTTCATTCTCCATAAACCCCAAATACTTCAGAACTTCAGAATTATTCCACAGCCCACCTTCTGACCAGCACTAATTCATACTTGCCCATATTGCAAATGAAAATAAGGAAATGGCAGACTTGTTGAATAATTATTTTGTGTCAGTCTTCACAGTAGAGGACGAGGATAATACACCTGACTGGAACTCACTAAAATTAACGTAAGCAAGAAAACAGTCTCAGAAAAAATAATGGCACTAAAGATGAACAAATCCCCAGGACATGACGGTTTCCACCCCAGGGTTTAAAGAAAGTAGGTGAGAAAATTGAAGATACTTTAGCCATAATCCTCCAAAGCTCTCTCAATTGAGGAATTGCCCCTTTAGATTGGAAAATTGCAAATGTAACTCTGTTATTTAAGGAACATGAGAGAGAGAAACCAGGAAATTATAGACCTGTTAGTCTCACATCTGTTGTAGGGAAGTTATTGGAATCTATAATTAATACTAGAGAACTTAGAGAAATTTGAGCAGATTAGAGAGAGACAACAGAGATTTGTAAAGTTTAGGTCATGTCTAATGAAACTAATTGATTTTTTTGTGGAAGTAACTAAAGTAATAGACAGAAGAATGTCTATGGATGTAGTTTATATGGACTTCCATGAGGCATTTGATAAGATTCCACATAAGAGACGGTTAACTAGAACTAAAGTTCATGGAATTGCAAGCAAATTATTGACCTGGTTATGAGATTGGTTAGGCAGTAGAAGATAGAGTAGGGATAATGGGTATGTAATAGCAAAATACTGCGGATGCTGGAAATCCGATATAACAACAGAAAGTGCTGGAAACACTCAGCAGGTCAGGCAGCATCGAGGAGAGAGAAAGAGAGTCAACGTTTCAGGTCGAACCCTTCGTCAGAACTGGAAAAGGTTAGGGAAGAGAGATTTTTAAGCAGGCACAGGGAGGAGGGGAGGAAAGAACAAAGGGAAGGTCTGTGACAGGATGGAAGGCAGGAGAGATTGACTGACAAATGGGATGATGGTGCAAAGTAAAAGTAGAGGTAATGGGACAAGTTAAGAAACAAAAGATGGCTCTAGATGATGTGTGAATGATGATAGCAGCAACATTAACAGCTACCATGTGAGGAAACGAGAAAAAAATATATATTAAAGAAATACAGGGGCCAATTTATAGTCTGAAATTGTTGAACTCTATCTTAAGTCCAAAAGGCTGTAAAGTGCCTAATAGAAAGATGAGGTGCTGCTCCTCAAGCTTACGTTGAGCTTTGTTGGAACAGTGTAAGAGGCCGAGGATGGAGGGATATGTACTTGAATTGGAAGGAAGTGAATCGTGGTGTCCCACAAGGATCTGTGCTGGGGCTTCACCTATTCACTACATTTACTAATGACTTAGATAACACAATGGAGAGCCAAATATCCAAGTCATTGGGAAAATGCTGGAATCCATTATTAAGGAAGCAGTAGCAGGACATTTAGAAAATCATAATACAGTCAAGCAGAGTCAGCATGGTTTTATGAAAGGGAAATCATGTTTGACAAATTTGCTGGAGTTCTTTGAAGGTGTAACGAGCAGGGTGGATAAAGGGGAACGAGTGGATGTGGTGTATTTGGATTTCCAGATGTTGAGTCTGTGTGTCCCAGTTATGCTTAGGATCAATCACTGGACACAGACAACAAGAATAACTTTTAACAGGTCTTTACTATTCGGAGGTCAGGGCTGAACTGCCCAGCAAATCCCTACACAACACTTATATACCGGTGTGGTCACCACCGGTATTACAGTATACAGCAGCCAAGAGAAAGTAGTACATCTCTTAAGGTAGTTCTCTTAAGGTGGAACAGGTTACATACACCACACCAGAAGGCATTCGATAAGGTGCCACATAAAAGGTTACTGCACAAGATAAGAGCTCACAGGGTTGGGGGTAATATATTAGCATGGATAGAGGATTGGCTAACTAACAGAAAACGGGGAGTCGGGATAAATGGGTCATTTTCCGGTTGGCAAACTCTAACTAGTGGGGTGCCACAGGGTCAGTGCTGGGGCCTCAACTATTTACAATCTATATTAATGACTTGGATGAAGGGACCGAATGTAATGTAGCCAAATTTGCTGATGATACAAAGATAGGTGGGAAAGCAAGTTGTGAAGAGGACACAAATAATCTGCAAAGAGATATAGACAGGCTAATGAGTGGGCAAACATTTGGCAGATGGAGTATAATGTGGGAAAGTGCGAGGTTATCCACTTTGGTAAGAAAAATAAAAAAGCAAATTATTATTTAAATGGAGAGAGATTACAAAATGCTGCAGTACAGAGGGACCTGGGTTCCTTGTGCATGAAACACAAAAAGTTAGCATGCAGGTACAGCAAGTAATCAGGAAGGCAAATGGAATGTTGGCCTTTATTGCAAGGGAGTTGGAGTATAAAAGCAGGGAAGTCCTGCTACAACTGTACAGGGTATTGGTGAGACCACACCTGGAGTACTGCGTACAGTTTTGGTCTCCTTATTTAAGGAGGGATATACTTGCATTAGAGACAGTTCAGAGTAGGTTCACGAGGTTGATTCCGGAGATGAAGGGGTTGACTTATGAGGAAAGGTTGAGCAGGTTGGGCCTATACTCATTGCAGTTTAGAAGAATGAGAGGTGATCTTATTGAAACATATAAGATACTGAGGGGGCTCGAAAGGGTAGATGCAGAGAAAATGTTTCCCCTCATGGGGGAATCTAGAACTCGGGGGCATAGTTTCACTTAAAACTGAGATGAGGAGGAATTTCTTCTCTCAGAGGGTCGTAAATCTGTAGAATTCTCTACCCCAGAGAGCTGTGGAGGCTGGGTCATTGAATATATTTAAGGTGGAGTTAGACAGATTTTTGAACAATAAGGGAGTGAAGGGTTATGGGGAGCGGGCAGGGAAATGGAGCTGAGCCCAAGATCAGATCAGCCATGATCTCATTAAATGGCGGAGCAGGCTCGAGGGGTCAAATGGCCTACTCCTGCTCCTATTTCTTATGTTCTTATGTTTGCCAATGACACAAAGATTGGTGGCATAGTAACTAGTGTAGATGGGAGCATAAAATTACAAAGAGACATTGATAAATTAAGTGAGTGGGCAAAACTGTGGCAGGTGGATTTCAACACAAGTAAGTGTGTGATCATCCATTTTGTACCAATAAAGGATAGATCCGAGTATTTCTTAAATGGTGAACAGCTAGGAACAGTGGAGGTCCAAAGAAATGTAGGGGTCCATGTACACAGATCAATCAAACATAGTGGGCAAGTACAAAAAAATCATCAAAAAGGCGAATGGAATGTTTGCCTTTCTATCTAGAGGGCTAGATTATATAGCAGAGGGTGCTTTGCTACAGCTCTACAAGGCCCTGGTTAGACCACATCTGGAGTACTGTGTACAGTGCTGGGCACCGCATCTTAGAAAGGACATATTGGCCTTGGAGGGAGTGCAGTACAGATTTACCAAAATGTTACCAGGGCTCCAAGGGTTAGATTATGAGGAGAGATTACATAGACTAGGCTTGTATTCCCTGGAATATAGAAGGTTATGGGGTGATTTGATTGAACATAGGAACATAAGAACATAAGAAATAGGAGCAGGAGTAGGCCATTTGGCCCCTTGAGCCTGCTCCACCATTCAATGAGATCATGGCTGGTCTGATCTTGGGCTCAGCTCCATTTCCCTGCCCGCTCCCCATAACCCATCACTCCCTTATTGTTCAAAGATCAAGACGGTGACATAGTGGTTAGCACTAGTACGATAGCAAAATATTGCAGATGTTGGAAATCCGAAATAACAACAGAAAATGCTGGAAAAACTCAGCAGGTCAGGCAACATCCGTGGAGAGAAATTTGAGTTGACGTTTCGGGTTGGACCCTTCTTCAAAACTGGAAAGAAAAGAAACTAGATCGGAGGCAGGGCTGCGATCGGACAAAAGAATAAAAGAAACAAAAGAAGTAAAAGAGATTAGAAGCTAGACGGTAATAGACTGGGATTAGGTGTAAAGTGTACTGGCAGGGCAAAAGATAGCTGCCAGGTGTGAGAGAGAAACAAAAGGAAAGGGGGCGGGGGGGAAAAGGAGTGGAACAATTACAAGAGAAAATGAAATGGGGGCCGAGCTTATGATCTGAAATTGTTGAACTCGATATTGAGTCCGGAAGGCTGCAGACTGCCTAATCGGAAGATGAGGTGCTGTTCCTCGAGTTTACGTTGAGCTTCCGTGGAACAATACAAGAGGCCAAGGACGGTGAGGTCCGAGTGGGAATGGAGCGGTGAATTAAAATGACAGGCGACCGGAAGCTCGGGGTCACCCTTACGGACTGAACGGAGGTGTTCCGCAAAGCGGTCACCCAATCTGCGTTTGGTCTCCCCAATGTAGAGGAGACCGCATCGTGAGCAGCGAATACAGTATACTAGATTGCGAGAAGTACAAGTAAATCGCTGTTTCACCTGGAAGGGGTGTTTGGGGCCCTGGACAGTGGGAAGGGGGGAGGTATAGGGGCAGGTGTTACATCTCCTCCGCTTGCACGGGAAGGTGCCAGGCGAAGAGGAAGGGCTGTTTGGGGTGATAGAGGAGTGGACTAGGGTGTCTCGGAGGGAGCGGTCCCTGCAGAATGCTGAAAGGGGAGGGGAGGGGAAGATACGTTTGGTGGTGGGATCACTTTGGAGGTAGCGGAAATGCCGGAGGATGATCCGTTGAATGTGGAGGCTGGTGGGGTGAAAGGTGAGGACAAGGGGAACCCTATCGTGGTTCCGGGAGGGAGGGGCAGGGGTGAGGGCAGAAGTGCGGGTGATAGAACTGACACGGTCGAGGGCAGTGTCAACCACAGTAGAGGGGAATCCTCGGTTGCGGAAAAAGGAAGACATGTCTGAAGCACTGGTGTGGAAGGTGGCGTCGTCGGAGCAGATACGGCAGAGGCGGAGAAACTGGGAGAATGGAATAGAGTCCTTACAGGAAGCGGGGTGGGAGGAAGTGTAGTCCAGGTAGCTGTGGGAGTCAGTGGGCTTGTAGTAAATATTGGTCGATAACCTATCCCCAGAGATGGAGACGGAGAAGTCGAGGAAGGGAAGGGAAGAGACCGAGATGGACCATGTGAAGGTGAGGGAAGGGTGGAAATTGGAGGCAAAGTGAATGAAATTGTCAAGTTCGGGGCGAGAGCAGGAAACGGCACCGATACAGTCATCAATGTATCGGAAAAAGAGGTGAGGGAGGGGACCCGAGTAGCACTGGAACAAAGATTGTTCCACATAGCCCACGAAAAGGCAGGCATAGCTAGGACCCATGCGGGTACCCATGGCAACACCTTTGATTTGGAGGAAATGAGTGGAGTTAAAGGAGAAGTTGTTCAATGTGAGAACAAGTTCAGCCAGGCGGAGGAGGGTCGTGGTGGATGGGGACTGGTCGGGCCTCTGTTCAAGGAAGAAGCGGAGCGCCCTCAGGCCATCCGGGTGGGGGATGGAGGTGTAGAGGGATTGTACGTCCATGGTGAAAAGGAAGCGGTTGGGGCCAGGAAACTGGAAACTGTTAAAGTGGTGGAGGGCGTCCGAAGAGTCGCGGATGTAGGTGGGAAGAGACTGGACAAGGGGAGAAAAGATAGAGTCAAGATAGGAAGAGATGAGTTCTGTAGGGCAAGAACAGGCTGAAACGATGGGTCTACCAGGGCAGTCCTGTTTGTGGATCTTGGGAAGGAGGTAGAAGCGGGCTGTGCGGGGTTGGGGAACTATGAGGTTGGTGGCAGCAGGGGGAAGATCTCCAGAGGAGATGAGGTCAGTGACAGTCTTGGAAACGGTGGTTTGATGTTCGGTAGTGGGGTCATGGTCCAGGTGGAGGTAGGAGGAGGTGTCGGAGAGTTGGCGTTCAGCTTCCGCTAGGTAGAGGTCAGTACACCAAACAACAACAGCACCACCCTTGTCAGTGGGTTTAATGACAATGTCAGGGTTGGATCTAAGAGAATGGAGTGCTGCGAGTTCAGAGGGAGGTAGGTTGGAGTGAGTGAGGGGAGCAGAGAAATGGAGACGGCCGATGTCACGGCGGCAGTTAGCGATGAAAAGATCTAGAGCGGGTAAGAGGCCAGGGGGAGGGGTCCAGGTAGAACGGGAATTCTGCAAGCGGGAGAAAGGGTCAGTTGTGCGGGGGGAAGACTCCTGGCCAGTGAAGTGGGCACGGAGACGAAGGCGGCGGAAAAAGAGCTCAACATCGTGCCGAGCTCGAAATTCATTGAGGTGGGGACGTAAGGGGATGAAGCTCAGGCCTTTGCTGAGGACTGATCGTTCGGGGTCAGAGGGGATAGTGAAAATGCGGCAGGGGGTGAGATTGGGAGAAGGGGGGTCAGAGGAAAGTGAAGGGGAAGAAGGTTCCGGAGGGGCGTTGGTGTCCAAGAGTTGATGAAGCTTGCGATCCTTGACATCGGAAAGGAAGAAGAAAAGTTTTTTGTTGAAGCGTCGGATGAGTCGAAGGATGAAATGGAACTGTGGACCCGGACAGCTTTGAGATAGAGTGCGCCGGTGTTGCTGAAGAGAGAAGTCGAGTGTGTTCATGTGGCGCCGCATGGCGTTGAGCGTGGATCTCAGGATGCGGCGAGAGCAGTAGTTCGAGGAACGATGAATATCTTGGAGATATTTGTAATCCTGGGTGGATCCGAAGCACGAAGGGTGGAAGTTTAGTTGGAATCCATGTGGAGTAAGTCGGAACCGGAGACAGTTGCCTCACAGCGCCACGGACCCGGGTTCAAATCCAGCCTCGGGTGACTGTCTGTGTGGAGTTTGCACATTCTCCCCGTGTTTGCGTGGGTTTCCTCCGGGTGCTCCGGTTTCCTCCCACAGTCCAAAGATGTGCGGGTTAGGTTGATTGGCTATGATAAAATTGGCCCTTAGTGTTAGGGGGGATTAAATACGTGGGGTTACGGGGTTATGGGGATAGGGCTTGGGTGGGATGGCTGTCGGTGTAGGGACCGGGTGCTAGGGTTTGGATGATCAGCCATGATCTCGTTGAATGGCGGAGCAGGCTTGAAGGGCCGAATGGCCTACTCCTGTTCCTATCTTCTATGTTTCTATGATCTGTCTATCTCCACCTTGAATATATTCAATGACCCAGCTTCCACAGCTCTCTGGGGAAGAGAATTCCACAGAAGTTTTTGGAATTTGGAAAGCAATTGATAGGGTAGATAGAAACTTTTTCCGCTGGTGGGGGAGTCTAAGACAAGGGGTCATAACCTTAAAATCAGAGCTAGGTCATTTAAGACAGAAGTTCAGAAACACTTCCTTGTGCAAAGGATGGTAGAAGTGTGGAACTCTTTCCACAAAAAGCAATAGATGCTAGTTCAATTAATCATTTTAAATCTGATATCATTAGGTTTTTGCTAGCCAAGGATATTAAGGGATATGGAGCCAAGGTGGGTGGATTAGGTTAGGATACAGATCAGCCATGATCTCATTCACTGGCAGAACAGGCTCGAGGGGCTGAATGGCCTACTCTTGTCCCTATGTTCCGATGTAATTTAGTGCTCAAAACACATGCTACAGTGGTGTTAACTTAGTTAAAGTAATTTACCTTTTGAGCCATAAACTGGGGTCAGACTGTTGTTTAGTATAAAGTTTGGGGTGAAGTGAATGTACCGCCCCTTCTCACCACATCCGCCGTACTGCAGGGTGTACGGGTCATCTCCGTATTTATGGTATGGTTCAGCAATGATCACATCAGCCTATGAAGAGACAATTGTATGTTTCCATGTGAAAAACACTGCAACACACACACACACGCACACACACACACACACACACACGCACACACACACACACACGCACACGCACACGCACACACACACACGCACACGCACACGCACGCACACGCACACGCACACACACACGCGCACACACACACGCACACGCGCACACGCACACGCACACGCACACGCACACACACACACGCACACGCACACGCACACGCACACACACTGCAAAGGAGTGCACTACCTAGAGCAGAAGTTTAAATACCATTGCAGTACTTGGGGTAGAGTCTCGGTGCGATTCTCCCAATCTGTTGCCATAACTTTGGCCTGTGTTGTCCAAGTGTAAACATTCTAATTAATTACAACTGTGTTCATTATAGAGTAAGTCAGCAACTATAGTGTTAAAGTGCCTTCTGTGCTCAAAGCTGGCTGGGAGCATGACTCACAGTCTGAGAACTTTGTACAGGAGTGCCTGGTGCCTTGGAACAGTCCAGGGTCAATCTAGATCATCTTGGTCCCTCCTCCCCCTCAACACTACCTGAATCTGGCTCCCCTCTCCAATGGTGCCAGATCCCACCCTCTTAATATTCCTGGATCCTTGGACAGCTCCCCCCCCCACACACCCTTGTACTCCTGGACATAAGTATCCTATTCACCAATGCCCCTGGGGTCCAGAAGCTCATTTTGCAATGCTCTCAGAATCTTTCTCCATGTTCCCTGATGTCAGATCCCCCTCTCCCAGATCCTGATATCCCTCTTTCAATGTTGTCCGATCCTATGAAAACCCCTATCCAATGCTCCTAGACCTTGCTCCCACAACTCCAATGCTTCCCAACGCCATAAGCCCCATTCTCATTGCTCCCAGACACAGCACACTCCCAGTACTACTGGAACTGAGACTCCTTGCCTAGTAATACTGATTCCTAGGACCTCCTGCCCGCAACACGGACAGATCCTGGTATCTCCTGACATAAGAAAACTACTAGGCACTCGGTCTAAGCGTTAAACAAAGCTTTAATCAACTGTTTTACAACATGAAGGTCTAGTTGTGTCCTTCACTAGTTCCTGTTAAGAATGTCCTGCGCAAGCTGGGCCCGTGCCCGAATATTTATACCCTTCCTGGACAGCGCCACCCGCAGGCCGCTCAGTATTATTTCATATGTCTTTCTTTCATGAATGACTGATTCATGTCATCTCCCACATTCAATGCTGCCAGAACCTGACACCTGCTCCCAGTGCGGCCAGACTTCAAGACCTCCCCCAGCACTGCCATTCCTCCCAGTGTTGCCATCACCTGGAACCCCCCTCCCCTCCCCACTGTTGCCAAACACCGTATACCTTCCTTCCGCTATTACTGCCAGACAGTAAGAATCGCACCCTAATATTCCATTCCCCAATGCCGCCAAACCGTAGGTTCACCCTCTACAATCCTGTCATCCTGCCAGGCCCCAGAGCTACTTCCCAATACTACTAAAGCCCAACAACTCCTAGAACTGCTCCAAGATCCCAGTCGCCAGTGCCGCTGAACCTGTGCATGCTAGGCTTTCAGATAGTTAAACTAAAATCTAATGCACAGGTAAAGGAACATAGCAATATTCTAAGGCACGAGTTACTGTCTTCGTGGAAAAATAAACAGGGTTTTGGAACTCAATCCCCAAAGCACCAGCAATAATTCCATTGTAATAAAAACGGAATTTATCTTATCCTGACACTAGTGACTCTGATAATATAATTGTTCTCTACAAAGTATAATTCCCATTTTGTTGTCAAATAAGGTACTCACTGCCTCGCTATAGGAAAGCTGTTACGTAATAGATAAATAAGTAATAGATAATCTTCGGGGTAGACACTTAAGCAAATCTTTAGAAAGTGTCAGATTCCGCCAGGAATTTCCTCGGAGCTTCGCCTGCTCCATCGCTGTAACTTTGGCAGAAATTCAGCGCAAATAAACCCCCCCACTTACACGTGTGAACGGGGTTTCGGGAGAAGTTACGGTGCTGAACGGCAGAAGCTTCTCCTCTCAGTCCTTACCTTCTCGTAGGATTCAGTAGTCGGTCTCTGAACCAGGCTAGAATTAACTGGCCATGTAAGAGGCAGCAGGATTTTTACATCTGAAAAATAAACTCGCTGTTTGGTGGCTCGGTACAGGTAGGAGGAGGCTTCAGTCACCATTTCCTGAAAGCAACCACAGGTTTAAAGTCAATACCTCGCTGCATTTTAATCAGGTGCTGAGGGGGAAACGTATTCCTTTAACTCTCCCTCCTCGCACCAAATCCTAAATTCAGAACAATAATTGTAAAGAACACACAATGCCAGAAAGCAACGGCTAGTAGTTCTCCTCAGTCACCACCTCAATACCTCACCTGAATGTTGTCAATAAGCTTGCTATCTATAATGCCAGGGTTAATAGCAATAACTATGTCTCTATATCCATTATTCACCAACTTTACTTCGGAACAGTGTATAATACAAGCACACAGAAGACAGCCCAGCGATAAGCCAAAGGTTTTTTGGAGCACCATCATTGCACCAAGGCTTTGGTCTGCTCAACAATGCTTCCTGCAGGTCATATAACACATTTAAGCTGTAATTTATTAATTTTCATAATGTTGGGAATGATAGCTTATAAATGTTGGCATCAGGGTCCAAAGAGTATTTGTGAGAAGTGCTTAAATGGCCAATGTACGTTCATGCTGATAACACGGTTATTAGGCAGTTAACTGTCGTTGGCATTGCCAATGAAGGAATTGCGAAACACGGGGCAGTCGAAGGTAAGATTTCCAGGGAAAATAGAGAATAAAGTGGAAAAACAGTTCAAACAGGGTGGTATACTTAATGGAAGTGTGATGTAGAGAATAAGGAAAGGTTTTTCAACGGTTCAAGATGGCTGCACAGTGCTGCAAACAGTGCACCACACATCTCCAACCATTCTAGCTCCTCCTGCTCAAACACTCAGCACTATTGATGGGCAGACATCAAGGAATGCTTGGTGCACTGGGCAGACTGCTAGAGAGCTTGCACACAATGTCACGGAGCATGGAGGAATCCTGCTCCAGCCTGTCTCAAGGCTTTGCACAGCGCATGGAGACCATTCTGTCCAACATGGCCAGGGCCATCAGTGGAACCCACCATGATGGAGCGTCTTATGACAACTCAGACAGCTCATACTGCTGGCATGGAAGCTCAGATGGTTGCAACTTTGGCTTTGGGGACAGCTGTTGAAAGGGGCTTCCAGGGCATCACATCACTCCTGCACTCTGTTCTTCAGCTGAGCCGTAGGAGTGCTGAAGCACTGCCCCAGGTAGGTAGCCTTGGCTCTATGGGAAAGGCATTTGCTCTCCTCGCTCAGGATGACAGCATCCCTGCTCCATTGCCAGCCACTCCGCTAGTGCCCTTGCTGGTGTCACTCAACCAGCTGGGCCAGACTGCCCCGGCCCACGCCGAGATACTGCAGTCTGCAGCCGGGCCCTCAAGGCCCAGAGCTGCTTGAGGTCATTCCCCAAGGCCATCTGAAATGTCCTCAATGGAAGCTCAGCAGGCTTCCACCTCCCAAGCTGTAGGTATTGGGGAAGCACCTCATAGGAGCACCAGGATAGGGAAATGAGCGCACAAGACAGGCAATGAGGGTTTGCACAAGGGTGATTAGTCATTTTGTGTGTCAATGCTGACCTGATTTGTTTTATAATCTTGTTTTTTTATCTGGATTTGGTATTGGCATTTGTCTTTGTAGTGAAGTGAGGGCAAGACCAATAGATTATTCATCATTTGAGGTGAAGAGTTATGTTTATTACAGTGTTATAAAATCCCTCTTTCACTCCTTGCTGCTGGGCTCCATAACTTTTACAGTGCAATAAAGCTATCCAATGTGAACTATGAACATGGATGAACAATTACGGCATCAGGAAACACATGCCGATGTACAATACAATACAATACAAATCGCTTTATTGGCATGATAAGGTACATCTTATGTTGCCAATGCATCAAAATACATTTATGGTTGAACACATAAACGCGGTTCCATTCATACAGTGTATAAACAGGTATATCCCTGAGTTTATAAATATACATTTGCCTTGTTTATATATACTCTTGTCTTAGTTTACTGGTTGTCCCTCTGTTCATGGCAAGCTGTAACATAGTGTGCCGCCAGTGTTACACAGCTTCTCTCCTCCCCCAGTAGGAATGGGAGTTTTTGGTTGTCAGTCAGATTTCTGAATTCAGGGCATATTTGTGAGAATTTTTGGTAGAAATTCTCTCTGATGCCCTGATATTTTCCACAGGCTGTGAGGAAGTGCATCTCTGTCTCAACTACTCCCTGACTGCAGTGAGAGCATATCCTGTCTTCTCTTGGCAGCCTGGTCTGCCTGTGTCTGCCTTTTTCGATCGCTAGGCTATGTTCGCTAAGTCTGTACCTTGTCAAGGTTCTTCTCAGTTTCTTATCCTTTACCATGGTCAGGTAATCAGCTATGTTGTATTGTCTGTTTAGGGCCAAGTAGCAATTGAGTTTGCTTTGGGTTTTTGTTGTTTCTGCCCAATATGACAGATATTTTTCCTTTTGCTTAGCGACGATTGTGTTGGGTCGAATTCTTTGTGTTACCCTGTCACTGTCCTGGGACTGGTTATTGTTAGTATTGTTATTAGTTACTTTATTGAGTCCCAGGACTAGTTGACTGAGGGTATTCTTCTTTATGGTCAGCTCTTGGCATTTCAGGGCATCGTAGTGATAGCATTGGGGGTTGCTCATTTGTAGGTGATTCCAAAATTTGGTGGCTCTTTTTTGGATAGTGATTATTAATGGGTATTGGCCTAGTTCCGCCCTGCATGCGTTGTTTACTGTTTTCCTTTGAGTCCGGAGGATACTTTTACAGAATTCCGCATGTAGGATCTCAATTGGGTGTTTGTCCCATTTTGCAAAATCTTGTTGTGTTAGTGGTCCCCAGACCTCACTGCCATAGAGTGCAATTGGTTCAATTACTGATTTGAAAATTTTGAGCCAAATGCTAATTGGGATTTCTATTTGGATTGATTTTTTGATGGCATAGAAAGCCCTTCTTGCTTTCTCTTTCAGTTCATTCACAGCCAGTTTGAAGTTTCCCGTAGAACTGATTTTTAAGCCCAAGTATGTGTAGTGAGTGGTTTGTTCAATTTTGGTTGTTCCTACTGTGAAATTTATTGTGGGTCCATGTTGTTTGGATCTTTGCTGGAACACAAGGACTTTGGTTTTTTGGGGATTTATTGTCAGGGCCCAAGTCTGGCAGTACAACTCCAGCAGGTCCAGGTTCTGCTGTAGACCCTCCTTAGTTGGTGACAGCAGAACCAGGTCGTCGGCATAGAGGAGGAATTTAACCTTGGATTCATATAGGGTGAGGCCGGGTGCTGTAGATTGTTCAAGTAGTTTTGCCAATCCATTAATGTAAATATTAAAGAGTGTCGGTGAGATTGGCGAGCCCTGCGTCACCCCCCGCCCCTGTGGGAAGTATTTTGTTTGTTTGTCTCCAATTTTAACTGCACATTTATTGTTTGTATACATTGATTTAATTACATCATATGTTTTCCCTCCTACCCCGCTTTCGATAAGTTTCAGGAATAAACCGTCATGCCAGATGGAGTCGAAAGCCTTCTGGAAATCTACAAAGCATGCGTAGATTTTGCTTTTGTTATGGTGAACGTGTTTGTCAATTAGGGTCTGTAGGGTGAAGATATGATTGGATGTTCTATAGTTTGGCAGGAATCCAATTTGGCTTTTACTCAAGACATTGTGCTCTTTAAGGAAGTTTATAAGTCTTTTGTTTATGATGCTACAGAATACCTTCCCCAGGTTACTGTTTACACAGATGCCTCGATAGTTGTTTGGGTCGATTTTGTCCCCACTTTTGTATATGGGTGTTATGAGTCCTTTGTTCCAGATGTCAGGGAAATAACCGACACTCAGAACCAAGTTGAAGAGTTTTAGGATAGCCAGTTTCAGTTTGTCGTCTGCGTGTTTAATCATCTCGTTTAGTATGCCGTCTGTCCCGCAAGCTTTTCCTGGTCGCAGGTCCTTGAGTTTTTCAAGAAGTTCTTTTTCTGTTATTATGGCGTCTAGCGGGTTTTGGTTATCTTTTATGGCCATTTCAAGCTTTCTCTGGTTTCTTACCTTCATTATAAACCTCTGGCCCCCCACATTTCCTGAAATCTTGCGCAAATCAATGGCATAAGTACTGCGTAATGCCGAATTCCAGCGCCAAAGTTCAAGGAAATTTGTTACGCCCAAGTTTCCTCGATCTTTCGCACCAATTCAGTTAAACCTCTGCCGAAACCCTCCGCTGCTCATTAACATAGCTCCGCCCTCCCATGCAAAAGACCAGAGAACAGTTAGAGTTTCCTGCATTTCTGCCAGTTCTGAATGGGTGTAATTCGATACCTAATTGTTTAGGTGCAGAAGGACCCAAAGTCACATTGTTGGTGTTTTATGGCGATTTTTTTAAAGCAATTTTATTTCTCCTCACTGCGACCTACACAATATTTTCTGTAGCCTTGAATGCATCAGATTGAGTTACATTAAAAATTTAAAAACCTTCCATGATTTAATTTTTTTAAATGTGCTGTTCCTCCTAATGTGCATAATTGATGGTCCGATGGCTTCAAACTTTAATTTTGATACCTAAAGAGGGACTTAGAGATGGAATGTGGTGCAAGTGCCTTCATAGGAACATAGGAACAGGAGACCATTCAGCCCCGCGAGCTTGTTCCACCATTCAATTAGATCATGGCTGATCTCTATCTTAACTCCATCTACCCACCTTGGTTCTGTAACCCTTAATACCCTTGCCTAACAAAAATCTGTCAATATCAGTTTTGAAGTTATTAATTGACCAGAAACTGAACTGGATTAGCCACATAAATGGTGTGGCTACTAGAGCAGGTCAGAGGCTGGGTATTCTGTGACGAGTGGCTCACCTCCTGACTCCCCAAAGCCTTTTTACCATCTACAAGACACAAGTTAGGAGTGCGATGGCATACTCTCCACTCGCTTGGATGAGTGCAGCTCCAACAGCAGTCAAGAAGAGTGGCACTATCCTGGACAAAGAAGTCTGCTTGATCGGGTAACCCCATCCACTGGCTTAAGCATTCACTCCCTCCACCATCGGCGCACCGTGGCTGCAGTGTGCACCATCTACAGGATGCACTGCAGCAACTCGCCAAGGCTTCTTCGACAGCACCTCCCAAACCCACAACCTGTAGAAGGACAAGGGGAGCAGGTGCATGGGAACACCACTACCTCCAAGTTCCCCTCCAAATCACATCACCCTGACCCTATATTGCCGTTCCTTTATCGTCGCTGGGTCAGAACCCTGGAACGCCCTACCTAACAGCACTGTGGGTTCACCTTCACTACACGGACTGCAGTGGCTCAAGAAGGCGGCCCACCACCACCTTCTCAAGGGCAGTTAGGGATGGTCAATAAATGCCAGTGGTGCCCTCATTCTGAGATCGAATATAAAATCTAATATAAAAACAGAAAATGCTGGAAACACTCAGCAGGTCAGGCAGCATCTGTAGAGAGAGAAACAGAGTTAACGTTTCAGGTCGATGACCCTTCGTCAGAATGGAATAGCCAAATGGCCGACTCTGGCTCCTATTTCTTATGTTCTTATGCTCTTATGTTTAAGTTTTAAAGGTCTTATATCCCACCCGTGCGGATTATTTTAATAAATGCAGTAAGCTGGAAACATATCTTTCCTCTCATGAAGGGTAAATTTTCCCTAAGCTGCAAATTATTTTAACATCAAATAATCAATTTTATCGGAAGTCACCTTTTAAAAAAATCCATTTTCGGGATGTGGGCGTCGCTGACCAGGCTGGAATTTATTGCCCATCCCCCTCGTTGCCCTTATACAACACGACTCATTCATCAGCTGAGGGAGGGTAGTAGGTGGCAATCAGCAGGAGGATTCCTTTCCCATGTTTGAGCTGAAGCCATGAAACTTCATGGGGTCCGGAGTCAATGTTGAGGACTCCCAGGGTCACTCTTGTGGAGCATAAACACTGGCACAGCCCTGTTGGGGTCGAGCGGCCAGTTTCGGTGCTGTAAAATTCGATGTAACTTTTATGTAAGTACAGAGAGAGAACCACAGTCAACAACAACAATGTGCATTTATATATCGCCTTTAACGTAGTAAAACGTCCCAAGGCACAGACAGGCATGCAACACCGAGAGAAAACCGCAGGCATAAAGGAGCATTGAACAAGATTGATTTTGGTCATTTACTTGCAAGGGCAGACTCGTTGCATAAGCAAGCTGTTTATTGAAGGCAGGTATGCAAATATTTTTTTAAAAGATATCACTTCCTTCTCGAGCTTCTGGGATTTTGCTGCTATTAAAGTAAATTGGGGGGACATTGGACTTATGCCCTGAAGAATTTTAGACTTTTCAATATGGACTTTTAATACTTGTTTTTAAGGGAGACCAAAAGAATGGACTTGAAATTTTCGGATTACTTGGTAACAGAGCAGAATTTGGCTTATATTCGCTAGAGTTTAGAAGAATGAGAGGGGATCTAATTGAAACATATAAAATTCTGACAGGACTAGACTAGGCAAGAAGGATGTTCCCGATGGCGGGGGAGTCCAGAACCAGGGGTCACAGTCTAAGGATAAGGGGTAAGCCAGTTAGGACTGAGATGAGGAGGAATTTCTTCACCCAGAGAGTGATGAACCTGTGGAATTCTCTACCACAGAAGGCAGTTGAGGCCAACTTATTAAATATATTCAAGAAAGAGTTGGATATATTTCTTAAGGCTAAAGGGATCAAGGGATAAGGGGAGAAAGCAGGCACAGGGTACTGAATTTGGATGATCAGCCATGATCTCATTAAATGGCGGAACAGGCTCGAGCGGCCGAATGGCCTACTCCTGCTCCTATCTTCTATGTTTCTATGTTTCAGCTGGGCTAAAATCAGAGTTCATGATAGTCTTTGTTTACTGTCCATTGAAGTTTGGTTGAAAGTATCTGTCTGGAGCCTTCGTAGGTGCCAAGGCCAGGAAAGTGTCCAACGTGTGCCGTGCATTCAAAGGGCAGGAGAGATAAGCAAAGAAAAGTCTTCTCAAGCCGTGAGAAATAGAAGGAGAAGAAACCACTGGCAGGCTGTTCCCCTAGCAGTAAGAGTGTATAAAACAACCATTTTACAGTGATATCTAGGAGACCACAAGAAGCATTTAAGAGTAGAAGTCGATGACAAAGAATTAACCCATCGGTCTCCCAGAAGAAGGATTTGATCAGCCTACCTTCTGAGTTGCATTCCCAGATAAGGTTGTGAGCATCTTTATCTGCAAACCTGCTGTGTCTTATAAAACCAATGATTTCGAAATGTGTTTCAGTCTCGGCTGATTCTTGTCTCTCGTACCCTAAAGAGTGGGAGGAAACAAAACCTACAGTCGGAAATGGCGCGAGGTCAGCAGGAGCAACCGTGTTACCCGCCCGAAGACGCCATCAGGAGGCTAAAACCGTTTTCGGGTTCCGCACGAGTTGAGCACGGGCCAGCAGCAGGCTGCAATATTTTGAGGAGCCAGGAGGAGAATTTCTGCTCCTCCTGTCCTCACAGAAATTGTCACAGAGCAAATTCTGGGCCTTTTCTCGACTGGGGCAGCCAGTGGTCCCTTTAACTGACCACTGCTTAGGCCACTCTCACTATCGGGTATAAATGGGTGGAACATGCACAGCACAGCCTCTGTCTATTTGTACCTGAGGGAGTGCTGCACTGTCGGAGGTGCTGTCTTTCAGATGAGACGTTAAAACGAGGCCCCGTCTGCTCTCTCAGGCGGATGTAAAAGATTCCGTGGTACTATTTCGAAGCAGAGCAGGGGAGTTCTCCCCGGTGTCCTGGCCAATATTTATCCCTCAATCAACATCACTAAAAACAAAAAAATACCTGGCCAGGAGCACATTGTTGTTTGTGGGACCTTGCTGTGCGCAAATTGGCTGCCACGTTTCCTACATTACAACAGTGACTACACTTCAAAAAGTACCTCATTGGCTGTAAGGCGCTTTGGGACGTCCTGAGGTCATGAAAGGCGCTATAGAAATGCAACTTCTTTCTTGTAAAATTCCAAATGGTGTATTCAGATGTATGCATATTCAAGCTGCCTTAGCCCAATAAAGGCTGGCGTGCTGCTCGCCCATTAACAGGCCCACCTGAACACTGCATCAGGTGGGCCTTGAGCGTCAATGGGGCTGGCCGAGGATCCCCTCCCCCAATTTTCAACTGCTGGCCAGAAACAGGCAGCCGGCAGTTGAAATTTGTCCTCGATGTGTCCGTCCCAGAACACATTGGGGGTGATTTTGCCAATGGGGACGTGATGGAGGTGGGACTGCTGCTTGTCAAGTTTCAGTCCTGCCTCCATCGAAGTCCGGCCAACTCACGCTATTTTCCCTTGATTGACCTTGTTAAGCCCGCCCAGCGGGCTTTGCAGGCCAATTAAGGGAAAGCCAGTTACTGGTGACGTCAGCGAGTGACGTTTCATCTGTAAAGAGTTTTAGACAGCTGAATTGTCATCGTTTAACAGCTCTGTGAAGCTGTCAAATACTGACAATCTGTCTTCTAAGTTGAGTCTTTACTCAAGACTCAATTAGAAAGCCTTCCTGAGCAAAAAGCAGAAGGCTGATGTATTTCAGAATGCAGCGGCCATTCTGCTTTCTCTGCCGGTGAGATGAGGGACTCCCGAGACCTGAAGGGATGAAGTCTGGAGGAAGAAGCAAAGGTAAGTGAAGCTTTTAAAACACTCAACACTCACCTCATACACTGACCTCTGCACACATGCACCCATCACTCACCTGCACACCGGACATCTCGGCCCCTCCGACCCCTGCAGACCCATGGTTCGCCTTGCTGACCCTGGCGAGGTTCGGAGCCATCGGGAAGCTCACACTTTAGGGCTCAAAATAGCGATTATCCAAAAAACTGCCTGTTAACTACCTGTTAACAGGCAGTTAATTGGCACTCATCCCCTTCCCGCCTCGAGGAAGCGGCTCCCAGCGCGGGTCGGGTACCCGCCTCCTGGGAAGGTGGCACGGAGATGGGTTGGGGGCGGGATGGGCACCCGCCCCCATATTCTGCCATTTTCCCAGCAATCCCGCCTCCATACCCACTGTCATGAGTCTTATCATGACTCATGAAGTAACACTGGGCGGCCAGCTGGTGGCGCCGTCCAAGGAGTATAAATACTCAGGCGTGGGCCCAGCTTGATCAGGATGTTTCTGTAACCAGGAACTAGTGATGTAACTAGAATCTCATGGTTTTGAAACAGTTGATTAAAGCCTTGTTTTATACTCAAACCAAGTGCTCAGTAGTCTTTTTACATCACCCACCTCCCCAGGGCTGGCAAAATCGCCCCATAGTGACTGGAGGAGCTCTGAGCCCAGCCTTTTTTGCAAGTGAATGTCAGACTTCAATTAAAGCTTTTTTTACCTAAATAAATTGGTTAATAACATCAAACACTCATTTAAAAGTTAATGTATGATATTCTTTATGATACAGCTGCAAGTATTTATGTTACATGGTTACCAATTACATAGTTTTGACCTTCAGATTGTTTTTATCTGCAAATCACGATCAGTTGCACAATCTGACAACTTAGATCCTCCCACAGGTGATACCGTTTGGGCAAAGTCAGTGGCAGCTGGAACATTTGTTAAGGTTCTAAATTTCCTGGTGTCAGAGTTACTGCCAGTTCCTTCTCAGCACGTACCATGCATTCCCTGACCCTGGATTATTGCTTCTTCCCCAACCCTCTCCACTTCCCCATTGAAGCCAGACCTTTCAGCCACTGTACCCCTGCACCCTGCAATTCTCTTGCAAAACCATTTTGCCCAGTTACCTCTCTGGCTGCCTTCAAAAAGCTGCTAAAATGTTTACCCCTCTAACCGTGCATGACCCGGCACTAAGCGGTGGGTCATGCCATTGAGAGTTAAGAGAGTGTTTAAAGCAATTTAATCAGCATCTTACCAGGTTCAAACCGCTTTTCCAAGTTTTCCATGACGTTCATGTCACTCGGGGATCACGCCAGGTATGTATGTCGGGTTCTGAACAACTCTCCATTTCTGTGAATAGGTGACAGCTGCAAAAGTGGTAATAAAGCTACCATTTCACAGCTGTTCACTTCCCAATCTTAGAAGCTGAAACATTAATGATTTGGAACCCACTTTTGAGCTTTATGCACTTTTGAAGTGTTTGGAGTAATCTCTCTATCCACTGTCACCTCCTTGGGAGAACCTATCTCAACATTGACAGATTACTTCTGTCAGCTCAACCTCACCTGCCATCTATTCCATCAGCATCGGTGCCCTTGAAAAAATCTCACCTCGGTCCTCAGAATCCCAACACAATCAGCCCCAACCCTAGCATCACCGGGCACACCAGCAGCACCAACATCCACACCAACCTTCTCCGCAATCAACTGATGCTGCTCTGGACAAGGGATATGGATCAAAGGCAGTTAAATGAAGTTAAGGTACAGATCAGCCATGATCTAATTGAATGGCAAAACAGGCTTGAGGAGCTGAATGGCTGTGATGAAATATATGCCTTCATCAGTCTATGTGTTTTACCTGTGTGTTTCACCTGCTTGTATTGTGTGAACCGCCCCCTTTTGTTCCTATTGTGTGTATTGGCTACGCCCCTGTCTTTTGCCATATAAAGGTCTCAAGAGCTGTATGAGTCATTCCTACCAGACGCCCGATGTGGGAAGACCTGTAATGCTGCTATGTTCTTAGTGATTAAAAGCCTTAGTTGAATCCTTTAAATTCCTTGTCTTTGAGTTATTGAAGGCACATCAATGGCTACTCCTGATCCTCTGCTCCCAAAAACTAGGATACCTCTGCAACACTGTGATCTGAGGGATGGGTAGCAGGCAGGTGGTAAGCAGTAATAGCAGCATCATGAACTCTGCTCGAAGAAAGTTCTTCATCTAGCAGCTTTTGAAGTCATGATCAAATTGCTGCACATCACACCCCAGATTCTAGCCATTAAAAGTGATGCAGAACAATGCTCTTTGCTGCAGCTGTTGTGCCCATTGGGTGTCCATTGGGGACTATGGCCCCAATTGCATTGCCTGTCTATTGCTGTCCACTGTAGCCCATACCTGCGAGCTACTTATAGCTGCAACTTGAATGGTTGACGAAACATCTGAGTAGACCATTTGTATACAAATCTCACCCAGTAATCTGGGTAAAGAGTCATATGTACTTGGACAATTCTCTGAGAGAGAAGTTTTATATGCTCAACTGTCTCTACCAGTGTCTTCTCCTCCCACCATTACCTCAGGGGTTACCCAAGGAGCCATCCTTGGCCCCCAATCCATCCTCAGCCCCGTCCTCTTCCTAATCTACATGTTGTTCTTGGTGACATCTGCAGAAATGGGCTCAGCTTCCACATGTACGCTGATGACAACTAGATCTATCTCTCCACCACCTTTCTCAACCCCTGACTGTTTGCAACCTCATCATCCTATTTGACACAAACCGAGCTTCTGAGTCATTAACCCCCCATCACGAAGACCACTTACTTCCACCTCAGTAACATCACCCGCTAAAGATGACTTTAATCTACATATAGCCTGGCCAAATCAAATTAGCAATAATACGGTGGAAGATGAATTCCTGGAGTGTGTATGAGATGGTTTTTTAGACCAGTACGTTGAGGAGCCAACTAGGGAACAGGCTATCCTAGATTGGGTATTGTGCAATGAGAAGGGGTTAATTAATAATCTTGTTGTGTAGGGTCCTTTAGGGAAGAGTGACCTTAATATAGAAACATAGAAACATAGAAGATAGGAGCAGGAGTAGGCCATTCGGCCCCTCGAGCCTGCTCCGCCATTCAATGAGATCATGGCTGATCATCCAAATTCAGTACCCTGTCTCTGCCTTCTCCCCATATCCCTTGATCCCTTTAGCCTTAAGAAATATATCCAACTCCTTCTTGAATATATTTAATGAATTGGCCTCCACTGCCCTCTGTGGCAGAGAATTCCACAGGTTCACCACTCTCTGGGTGAAGAAATTCCTCCTCATTTCAGTCCTAAATGGCTTACCCCTTATCCTTAGACTAATAGCCCTGGTTCTGGACTCCCCAACCATCGGGAACATCCTTCCTGCATCTAATCTGTCCAGGCCTGACAGAATTTTATAGGTTTCGATGAGATCCCCTCTCAATCTTCTAAACTCCAGTGAGAATAAGCTCAATCGACACAATCTCTCCTCATACGTCATTCCTGCCATCCCAGGTATCAGCCTGGTGAATCTTCGCTGCACTCCTTCCATGGCAAGAACATCCTTCCTCAGATAAGGCGACCAAAACTGCACACAATACTCAAGGTGCGGTCTCACCAAGGCCCTGTACAACTGCAGCAAGACATCCTTGTTCCTGTACTCGAACCCTCTCGCTATGAAGGCCAACATACCATTTGCCTTCTTAACCGCCTGCTGCACCTGCATGCTTACCTTCAGCGACTGGTGCACAAGAACACCCAGGTCTCTTTGCTCTTCCCCTTCTCCCAATCTATTGCCATTCAAATAATAATCTGCCTTCCTGTTTTTGCCACCAAAGTGGATAACCTCACATTTATCCACATTATAGTGCATTTGCCATGTTTCTGCCCAATCACCCAACCTGTCCAAATCGCACTGGAGTTTCACGACATCCTCCACACAGCTTACCCTCCCACCCAGCTTTGTGTCGTCTGCAAATTTGGAGATATTACATCCAATTCCCTCGTCCAGATCATTAATATATACTGTATTGTGAATAGCTGGGGTCCTAGGACCGATCCTTGCGGTACCCCACTAGTCACTGCCTGCCACTCGGAAAACAACCCGTTTATTCCAACTCTTTGCTTTCTGTCTGCCAATCAATTCTCTATCCAAGTCAATACCTTGCCTCGAATCCCATGTGTCTTAATTATGCACGATAATCTCTTATGCGGGACATTATCGAAAGCCTTCTGAAAGTCCACATACACCACATCCACTGGTTCTCCCTTATCTATTTTACCAGTTACATCCTCAAAAAATTCCAGTAGATTAGTCAAGCATGATAGGCAATGGCAAACATTCAAAGACCGAATGGATGAGCTACAGAATTTGTTCACCCCAGTTTGGCATAAAAATAAAACAAAAAAGGTGACTCAACCGTGGCTAACAAGGGAAATTAGGGATAACATAAGATCCAAGGAGAGGAATTATAAATTGGCCAGAAAAAGCAATAATCCTGAGGATTGGGAGCAGTTTAGGATTCAACAAAGGAGGACAAAGGGATTAATTAAGAAAGGGAAAATAGAATATGAGAATAAGCTTGCAGGGAACATAATAACTGACTGTAAAAGCTTTTATAGATATGTGAAGAGAAAAAGATTGGTGAAGTCAAGCGTAGGTCCCTTGCAGTCAGAATCAGGGGAATTTATAATGGGAAACAAAGAAATGGCAGACCAACTAAATTCATATTTTGGTTCTGCCTTCACAAAGGAGGACACATATAACCTCCAAGAGATGCCGGGCAACATAGGGTCTGATGAAAGGGTGGAACTGAAAGAAATCAGTATTTGTAGGGAAATGGTGTTAGGAAAATTGATGGGACTGAAGGCCGATAAATCCCGAGGGCCTGATAATCTACATCCCAGGGTACTTAAGGAAGTGGCCCTAGAAATAGTAGATGCATTGCTGGTCATCTTCCAGAACTCGATAGACTCTGGAACAGTACCCATGGATTGGAGGGTAGCTAATGTTACCCCACTATTCAAAAAAGGTGGTAGAGAAAAAGCAGGGAATTATAGACCGGTAAGCCTGACATCGGTAGTGGGGAAAATGCTAGAGTCTATTATAAAAGATGTAATAGCAGAGCACTTGGAAAGCAGTGACAGGATCGGACAAAGTCAACATGGATTTACAAAAGGTAAATCATGCTTGACTAATCTACTGGAATTATTTGAGGATGTAACTGGTAAAATAGATAAGGGAGAACCAGTGGATGTGGTGTATTTGGACTTTCAGAAGGCTTTCGATAAGGTCCCACATAAGAGATTAGCGTGCAAAATTAAGGCACATGGGATTGGGGGCAAGGTATTGACTTGGATAGAGAACTGGTTGGCAGATAGAAAGCAAAGAGTTGGAATAAACGGGTCATTTTCCGAGTGGCAGGCAGTGACTAGTGGGGTACCGCAAGGATCGGTCCTAGGACCCCAGCTATTCACAATATATATTAATGATCTGGACGAGGGAATTGGATGTAATATCTCCAAATTTGCAGACGACACAAAGCTGGGTGGGAGGGTAAGCTGTGAGGAGGATGTCGTGAAACTCCAGAACAATTTGGACAGGTTGGGTGATTGGGCAGAAACATGGCAAATGCACTATAATGTGGATAAATGTGAGGTTATCCACTTTGGTGGCAAAAACAGGAAGGCAGATTATTATTTGAATGGCAATAGATTGGGAGATGGGGAAGTGCAAAGAGACCTGAATGTTCCTGTGCACCAGTCGCTGAAGGTAAGCATGCAGGTGCAGCAGGCGGTTAAGAAGGCAAATGGTATGCTGGCCTTCGTAGCAAGAGGGTTCGAGTACAGGAACAAGGATGTCTTGCTACAGATGTACAGGGCCTTGGTGAGACCACACCTTGAGTATTGTGTGCAGTTTTGGTCGCCTTACCTGAGGAAGGACGTTCTTGCCATGGAGGGAATGCAGCAAAGATTCACCAGGCTGATACCTGGGATGGCAGGAATGACGTATGAGGAGAGATTGTGTCGATTGTGCTTATACTCACTGGAGTTTAGAAGATTGAGAGGGGATCTCATCGAAACCTATAAAATTCTGTCAGGCCTGGACAGATTAGATGCAGGAAGGATGTTTCTGATGGCCGGGGAGTCCAGAACCAGGGGTCATAGTCTAAGGATAAGGGGTAAGCCATTTAGGACTGAAATGAGGAGGAATTTCTTCACCCAGTGAGTGGTGAACCTGTGGAATTCTCTGTCACAGAGGGCGGTGGAGGCCAGTTCATTAAATATATTCAAGAAAGAGTTGGATATATTTCTTCAGGCTAAATGGATCAAGGGATATGGGGAGAAAGCAGGGACAGGGTACTGAATTTGGATGATCAGCCATGATCTCATTGAATGGCGGAGCAGGCTCAAAGGGCCGAATGGCCTACTCCTGCTCCTATCTTCTATGTTTCTATGTTTCTATGATTTACCTCTTGTAAATCCGTATTGACTTTGTCCGATCCTGTCACTGCTTTCCAAGTGCTCTGCTATTACATCTTTTATAATGGACTCTAGCATTTTCCCCACTACCAATGTCAGGCTTACCGGTCTATAATTCCCCGCTTTTTCTCTACCACCTTTTTTGAATAGTGGGGTAACATTAGCTACCCTCCAATCCATGGGTACTGTTCCAGAGTCTATCGAGTTCTGGAAGATGACCAGCAATGCATCTACTATTTCTAGGGCCACTTCCTTAAGTATCCTAGGATGTAGATTATCAGGCCCTGGGGATTTATCGGCCTTCAGTCCCATCAATTTTCCTAACACCATTTCCCTACAAATACTGATTTCTTTCAGTTCCACCCTTTCTTCAGACCCTATGTTCCCCAGCATCTCTGGGAGGTTATTTGTGTCCTCCTTTTTGAAGACAGAACCAAACACCCCTTCCAGGTGAAACAGCGATTTACTTGTACTTCTCGCAATCTAGTATACTGTATTCGCTGCTCACGATGCGGTCTCCTCTACATTGGGGAGACCAAACGCAGATTGGGTGACCGCTTTGCGGAACACCTCCGTTCAGTCCGTAAGGGTGACCCCGAGCTTCCGGTCGCCTGTCATTTTAATTCACTGCTCCATTCCCACTCGGACCTCACCGTCCTTGGCCTCTTGTATTGTTCCACGGAAGCTCAACGTAAACTCGAGGAGCAGCACCTCATCTTCCAATTAGGCACTCTGCAGCCTTCCGGACTCAGTATTGAATTCAACAATTTCAGATCATAAGCTGGGCCCCCATTTCATTTTCACTTGCAATTGTTACACTCCTTCCCCCCCCCCCTTTCCTTTTGTTTCTCTCTCACACCTGGCAGCTATCTCTTGCCCTGCCAGTACACTTTACACCTAATCTCAGCCTATTACCATCTTGTCTAGCTTCTAATCTCTTTTACTTCTTTTGTTTCTTTTATTCTTTTGTCCGATCGCAGCCCTGCCTTCGATCTAGTTTCTTTTCTTTCCAGTTTTGAAGAAGGGTCCAACCCGAAACGTCAACTCAAATTTCTCTCCACAGATGTTGCCTGACCTGCTGAGTTTTTCCAGCATTTTCTGTTGTTATTTATGAATTTAGTTGGTCTGCCATTTCTTTGTTCCCCATTATAAATTCCCCTGATTCTGACTGCAAGGGACCTACGCTTGACTTCACCAATCTTTTTCTCTTTACATATCTATAAAAGCTTTTAGTCAGTTTTTATGTTCCCTGCAAGCTTACTCTCATATTCTATTTTCCTTTTCTTAATTAATTCCTTTGTCCTCCTTTGTTGAATCCTAAACTGCTCCCAATCCTCAGGATTATTGCTTTTTCTGGCCAATTTATATGTCCTCTCCTTGGATCTTATGCTATCCCAAATTTCCCTTGTTAGCCACGGTTGAGTCACCTTTTTTGTTTTATTTTTATGCCAAACTGGGATGAACAAATTCTGTAGTTCATCCATTTGGTCTTTGAATGTTTGCCATTGCCTATCCACCGCCAACCCTTTGAGTGACATTCCCCAATCAATCCTACCCAACTCGCTCCTCAGACCATCGTAGTTTCCTTTATTTAAATTGAGGACCCTAGTCTCTGAGTCAACTACTTCATTCTCCATCTTAATGAAGAATTCGAGCATATTATGATCGCTCTGACCCAAGGGGCCTCGTACAACAAGATTGCTAATTAATCCTTTCTCGTTACATGATACCCAGTCTAAGATGGCCTGATCTCTGGTTGGTTCCTCGACATATTGGTCCAGGAAACCATCCTGTAAACACTCCAGGAATTCCTCCTCCACAGTATTGTTACTAATTTCGTTAGCCCAATCTACATGATAGAATTCTTCACTAAAATGGAAAGTGAAGAAGTCCAATCCGAAACTAGGGTCCTAAATCTAAATAAAGGAAACTACAATGGTATGAGGAGTGAGTTGGCTATGGTAGATTGGGGAGCATCATTAAAAGGCATGATGGTAGATAGGCAATGGCTAACATTTAAGGAACGAATACATGAATTGCAACAGTTATACATTCCTTACTGGCACAAAAACACAAAAGGAAAAGCGGCCCAACCATGGCTAACAGAAGGAATTAAGGATAGTATTAGATCCAAAGAGGAGGCATATAAAGTTGCCAGAAAAAGTAGCAAGCCTGAGGATTGAGAGCAGTTTAGAGTTCAGCAAAAAAGGACCAAGAAATTGATTAAGAGGGGAAAAATTGAGTATCAGAGTAAACTTACAAGGAACATAAAAGCGGATTGTAAAAGCTTCTACAAGTATGTAAAAAGAAAAAGATTAGTGAGGACAAATGTAGGTCCCTTACGGTCAGAAACAGGAGAATTTATAATCGAGAACAAGGAAATGGCAGAGCAATTAAACAAATACTTTGGTTCTGTCTTCACGGAAGAGGACACAAATAACTTCCCAGAAATGCTAGGGAACCAAGGGTCTCGTGAGAAGGAGGAATTAAAGGAAATTAGTATTAGTAAAAAAATAGTGCTGGAGAAATTAATGGGACTGAAAGGTAATAAATCCCCAGGGCCTGATAATCTGCATCCCAGAGTACTTAAAGAGGTAGCCATGGAAATAGTGGATGCATTGGTTGTCATCTTCCAAAATTCTATAGATTATGGAACAGCTGCTGCAGATTGGAGGGTGGCAAATGTATTCCCACTATTTAAAAAAGGAGGGAGAGAAAACAGGGAACTATAAACCGGTTAGCTTAACATCAGTAGTAGGGAAAATGCTAGAGTCTATTATACAGGATGTGATAACAGGACACTTAGAATATATCAACAGGATTAGAGAAAGTCAACATGGATTTATGAAAGGGAAATCGTGTTTGACAAACCTACTGGAGTTTTTTGAGGGTGTAACTGGTAGAATAGATAAGGGAGAACCAGTGGATGTGGTGTATTTGGATTTTCAGAAGGCCTTTGATAAAGTCCCACATAAGAGGTTAGTGTGCAAAATTAAAGCACGTGGGATTTGGGGTAATATACTGGCATGGATTGAAAAACAGGAAGCAGAGAGTAGGAATAAATGGGTCTTTTTCAGGGTGACAGGCGGTGACTAGTGGGGTACCGCAGGGATCAGTGCTTGGGCCCCAGCTATTCACAATATATATCAATGATTTGGATGAGGGAACCAAATGTAATATTTCCAAGTTTGCTGTCGACACGAAACTAGGTGGGATTGAGTTGTGAGGAGGATGCAAAAAGGCTTCAAGGTGATTTAGGCAAGTTGAGTGAGTGGGCAAATACATGGCAGATGCAGTATTACGTGGATAAATGTGAAGTTATCCACTTCGGTGGGAAAAACAGAAAGGTAGGGGGTGGTTGGAATCTGGAACTCACTGCCTGAAAGGGTGGTAGAGGCAGGAACCCTCACAACATTCAAGAAGCATTTAGGTGAGCACTTGAAACGCCATAGCATACAAGGCTACGGACCAAGTGCTGGAAAATGGGATTAGAATAGACAGGGCTTGATGGCCAGCGCAGACACGATGGGCTGAAGGGCCTCTTTCTGTGCTGTATAACTCTATGACTATGACTATGCAGAGTATTATTTAAATGGTGCTAGATTGGGAAATGCTGATGTACAAAGGGACCTGGGTGTCCTTGTATACCAGTCACTGAAAGCAAACATGCAGGTGCAGCAAGCAGTTAGGAAGGCAAATGGTATGTTGGCCTTCATTGCAAGAGGATTTGAGTACAGGAGCAAGGATGTCTTACTACAGTTGGACAGAGCCTTGGTGAGACCACACCTGGAGTACTGTGTGCAGTTTTGGTCTCCTTACCTAAGAAAGGATATACTTGTCATAGAGGGAGTGCAGTGAAGGTTCACCAGACTGATTCCTGGGATGGCAGGACTGTCATATGAGGAAAGATTGGGTCGACTAGGCCTGTATTCACTGGAGTTTAGAAGAATGGGAGGGGATTTCATTGAAACGTATAAAATTCTGACAGGGCTAGACAGACTGGGTGCAGGGAGGATGTTTCCCTTGGCTGGGGGGTCTAGAACGAGGGGTCACAGTCTCAGGATATGGGGTAGGACATTTAGGACTGAGATGAGGAGAAATTTCTTCACTCAGAGGGTGGTGAACCTGTGGAATTCTCTACCACAGAAGGCTATGGAGGCCAAGTCACTGAATATATTTAAGAAGGAGGTAGATAGATTTCTAGACACAAAAGCATCATGGGGAGAGAGCAGGAATATGGTATTGAGATAGAGGATCAGCCATGATCATATTGAATGGCAAAGCAGGCTCGAAGGGCCGAATGGCCTACTCCTGCTCCTATTTTTCGATATTCTATGTTTCCACCTCTACCTCAGCCCAGCTGCTGCTGAAACTTTCATTCGTGCCTTTGTCACCTCCTTGCTGGAACATTCCAATGTTCTCCTGGCTGGCTTTCCATTCTCCATAAATTCCACCTCATCCAAAACTCTGCTGCCTGTATCCTATCCCACACCAAATCCTGCTCGCCCATTGCCCATTCTTCAACTTTCTAAATAACAACAGAAAATGCTGGAAAAACTCAGCAGGCCAGGCAACATCCGTGGAGAGAGAAATAGAGTCAACGTTTCAGGTCGAAACCCTTCGTCAAGGCTGAAAAAGCTCAGGAAATGAAACAAATTAAAAGGCCAGTTTGGGGGCTGGGAGAGAACAAAAGAGAAGTGAAGAGACATTAAGATGTATTCAAAATGAGACGAGATGGTAATCGGACTAGTGGAGACAAAAGACGGCTCTAGATTAGGTGTGAAATGCGCTGGCAGATTGGGAGACAGCTGCCATGCGGGAGAGAAAAAATTCTAAATTCTATATTCTTATTGGCTCATTATCTCCCAGTGCCTCAAATTTGAAATGTTCATACTTGTGCTCAAATCCCTCCGTGACTTCACCCCTCCCCAGCTCTAATCTTGTGCAGTGCTACAACCTCCCCCTCTTAAACTTTCCATTCCTCTGACTCTGTCCTCTTGTCCCCTCCCTTCGCCTCATCAGTGGTGGCCGTGCCTTGAGCTGCCGCGGCCTCACACACTGGAATTCTCATCCTAAACCCTTGTCTCTCCTGAAATCTACCTTTTTGGCTGGGCAGCTGGTCACCACATATATCTTCTTTCCATCAGCATCCATTATCTTCATTATCTGATTTGTTTGTATTTTCTGTTCTATAGAAACAAATACGCTTTTGGTTTAAAGGAATATAGAGGGAGCAGCCCCTCTTAAAAACAATGTTAATCCAATAGCAGCTCCATGTTCACAGTAAAAATTACATTAATGGGATATGTGGAAGAAATTAATTCGGCAACAATACTGAAAATCAGATGCTCTTTATTAAATAAGTCTAAACTATTAATTTCATACATAGTTTATTACAGTACTGAAAGTACACCAATAACTGCACAAGATTAGTAGAGACATTATTACTGCTCACGGGAATGGGCTGTGCATGTTTGGATACAAAGTCAGGTGTAAATGAGACCAACAGGTGTTTGTGTGGAAAATGTGGATTTTCCCACAGTGCATCAGAGAATGATAAGATAGAATTTAAAAACTTAAGGGAAAAACATTACATCGTTTGGATATTTTGTCATTTGCACCGGCAGATTTAGCAGAAATGCTGTAGGATATTTTTTATTAAAATAAGAAATTCTCTTATTCCAGGTACCACCCCTCTTTTCTCTGAAGGCGCTGACCCGTGTTAGGATATGGCTCTATGGGGATCTCACCATTCGCAGGTACATCATCTAAATGGCCCTTCTTCACGTGGAAGCCCGGGCAGTGACTGGCACAGGTTGTTGACCTCATGGACATTGCAGCTGAGCCAGATCACCATCTAAATTACCAGAGCAGTCACCGAATAGAATTCAGGAGAGGGAAGCCTGAGGTGTTTTTTATTTTTCCTTCTCTAGGCCAGGGACACCGAGGCCAGCTGGATGAGCCTTAAGAGAGACACCAACAGACGTGGCACAGATCGGGGCTAGGGACCGGGGAGCTTTCTGTTCAGCATGGCTGAATAGCGCACTGTGTGGCATCTTGACCAAGTGAGCAATTGGGGAAGACCACCAGTGTGGGAAAGCTGCCCAGTTAAGCTTCAGTTATCTGCAGTGATATCCTGATATTGACCGACGTTCATTTTCTTTTAAAAAAAAGATTGTCTGCAACTCCGCTTGTCTTTTGCACGGATGAGAACTGCCTCGCTACATATCAGTCACTGCACTTCAAATAATCCATTACTGTATATCTAAAGTGCTTTGGAATGCGAATCTTTTCTTCAAGTGAATTACATCTGTTCAAACACTTGAAGTGGCCTTGTTACTGTTCCCATGAGTATAATTACTAACAAGATTCAAACCCTGGGGACGATAGCCTGTGCCTTTCTGACAAAAGTGTTCCAGAAGAGCCGGGAATTAGGTTGGGACCCAAAAAACGGCAGGTCCCAGCTTTAATTTGGGGGTTCCAAGTGGTCTAGTAAGGGCTGGAGCCTCTGCCCGCCCCAAACAAGGCCATATTTGTGTCGGTTGCAAAATTTCTTTGCCCAAGCAGAAATAACATTAGATCCCAAACACAGAGAGGAGCATTAGACTCAAATGCAAAGAATTGAAAATATACTAGAATCTACAAATGGTTAAGTAGCTCAATGGGATTCTGAAGGGATAATTACTAGTCCTAGCCCTTTTCAGGCTACCCCAGATCAGGCGTATTCCCCAGACATTCACCTGCAACTAAAGTTAAAGATAGCCGAATTCTATAAGACGTTTAATTGGGTCTAAAAGTTCAGACTATCTCTCCCTAAAGGAAAGGAACGACGTGAAGATGTTACCATCCTCCGGATAGCACTTTTAATAAGTTTAACTAGACTGTAACCTTCCGGATATTATGAGGGTCTGGAATACCCCCCAGAATTCTGCAACCCCATACAAAAGTGTTTACAGAAATTGAGTTCACGAGTTTGATACAGAAATACTACTTGAGACAATTCTAAAAACATTTATTGATTTATTTAAGAGCCGACATACAGTTAACAGCTGTTGAGTCAATTGCAACTTTAACAGTTCAAAATACAAATAGCTTACATTTCTTATCCTCAGAGATCCTTATTCTCAAATCTTAACTTCATACATTTTTACATTTCTATATTCTTAATCCAGGATATCCACCAAAATCAAATACCTTGATTACCCGAGACTCAGAGTTGTAGGCTTAGAGAGTGGTCCTGAAGCCGAGAATCGCTTGCCCCTTCCCAGTGACTTCTGACTTTCTATTCTGAAAAGCTCTATTTTTATACCTTTTTTTAGTGGTTTATCCTTTGAAGTTTTCTGCTGATGTAAGCTAATTATCTCTAGTCATCTTCCTGTTGACTTTTCTCTATTCTTACTGTCAATTTAGCTGCTGCGTGCATAATTATGTCTCTACCTTTAGGTGTTCCAAGAACTTATTATAAAATGGTTACAACAGATTTATCTTTTTGATGTCATTTTTATCGAAGGTCTTCCATTCAATTCTTAATATTGGCTTAACTGGTTATTAGCAGATGTCGTGACTACTATGTGTTCCAAATTCAACACAAACACAATGTAATTGCTTGGGGTATCTATTGAAGTCATATCTACAAAGTGTTCAATAGGTATTATATTTACAACATGTAAATTAAAAACACTTCAACTAGGGTGTTTGTTTTCCTAGCCATCTTAGTTGGTTATATTACTGACTTATGTTTCCTGTCTTTCATTTGATGTTACTTTTACAAAGGCACATGGTTTTTTAATATTCTGTGTTCCTGTTCGAAGTGTTAGTTTTGAACACTTTACTTGGGTCATTCCATTGTGTTTCTCCCAAACTCCAGGCCTTCTGGAAGCGCCAAACTGCTATTTCAATAGGGCCATTGTTTTAGTATTTTTAACCAATTCCCATTTTAAAAGCTTGTGTGTTAACACTTCATCTTATCTCAGAAGCCTGTATTGACACAGCCTGTGTCGCCGAGGCTTTCCAGACTTTTAAACCCAGTATATCATGTATTAATAAAATCAGAATTCTGTTCATATGATGGTGTATTTTTCTGAAATATGGCTTATTCCTTCACAATTCTACCAGACATTTTAGATTTTACTCATCTATTTATTTTACACAAGCTGGGTTTAAAACTATTTATGTCAAATATGCCGCAGTCTCAGCCCAACATCAACAGGGGAGAACATTCACAGAGAAGCCAGCTGTTTTTCTTCACACGAGTTAAATTACAGTGTTACAAATTGAACTTGGTTAACTTTTTTTGTTGTCTCTGAATAATTAGATTCAAATCAAGAATCACCAATTATAGCTTGCTGGTCCATTTCCTAACTGGGTGACACTTTCCTATGACCTCTGTTAACCAAAACACACACACTGATGGCAATTATCAGGGCAACAGCAATTACAGCAACACCAGCTATCAGAAGAATTGTTATAATGTTAAGTGTTATGGCTTTATCAGGTTGGGAAGGTGGGTTAGGTGGGCTAGTTGGGTTAGATGGGCTGGGTGGCTGAGATGGTGTAGGTGGCTGAGATGGTGTAGGTGGCTGAGATGGTGTATGTGGCTGAGATGGTGTATGTGGCTGAGATGGTGTATGTGGCTGAGATGGTGTAGGTGGCTGAGATGGTGTAGGTGGCTGAGATGGTGTAGGTGGCTGAGATGGTGTATGTGGCTGAGATGGTGTAGGTGGCTGAGATGGTGTAGGTGGCTGAGATGGTGTAGGTGGCTGAGATGGTGTATGTGGCTGAGATGGTGTATGTGGCTGAGATGGTGTAGGTGGCTGAGATGGTGTAGGTGGGACTTTAGGGGGTAAAATCAAAGCAGCCTGTGCTATATTTGACAACTCAGAAGTTTGGTTTGCTTTATCAAATGCACGAACTGCAAAGTAGATGATGGTCCCATTTTTCAACTCGATATTCTCAGATACCATAAACGTTTCCTCCGAGTTAGCAGCCTTTGGCTTCAAGCCTGTGGTGTTTACTCTTTGAGCATTTGGAAAATCATCTTTCAGTTGTGGAAAGTTTTTGCTCTTCCTTATTTCGTAGTGGGAAGCTAAAAGAAGAGAAACGAAAAATGTGAATGCAAGATATTGTGTCATTTAGGTTCTCGAAATTACCCTCTTGCGCAGTCGGATCTGCTAAAATAGTTGAGTGAAGCCAGTGGCGTGAAGGAACTGAATTAAGAACCTAAGAGAAGGCAAGCACAAGAAAAGGCCATTCAGCCCAACAAACATCGGGCTGGATTTTCATTCAGAAGCCGGGAAGGAGGCGGGACTACAACTTTCGGGTTGTAGTCCCGCCTCCATCGAGATGTGGCCAATCCACGCGATTTTCACTTGATTGACCTTGTTGAGCCCACCCAGCGGGCTCAACAGGCCAATTGAGGGCCACCCGGCAACAGGTGACGTCACAGACTGAAATTTCATCTGTCAAGACGTGTTGACAGATGAAATATCAGCGTTTCACAGCTGTTTGAAGCTGTCAAACACTGACAGTCTGACTTCTAACCTGAGTCCTTCTACGCAGACTCAGTTAGAAATCTCGCCGGCACTGAAAGCTGCAGGCTGTCACTTTTGACAGATCGCAGCCATTCTGCTTTCTGTGCTGGCTGAATGATGGACTCCCGAAACACAGAGGAAGGAAGGCTGTAAAGGTAAGTACAGGTAATTTAAACTTCTTTACACACTTAAGACACACCAAACACACTTACCTTTGCACTCATGCACCCATCATTCACCTGAACATCGACATCTCGACCCCTCCAAGTCCTTCAGCCTGACGGCCCGCCTCCTCTAATCTGGCGTGGTTTGGAGCCGTCGGGAATCCCACACGACAACCTCAAAATAGGGATTAGGCTAAAAACTGCCTGTTAACTACCTGTTACAGGCAGTTAATTGGCACTAATCCCTTCCCGCCTCAGGTCGGCGGGTCCCAGTGCGGGGCGGGTACCCACCTCCTTTGAAACTTACATGGAGGCGGGTTTTGGGCGGGATGGTGTCGGGACCCCCGAATTCAGGATTTTAGCCCCCCACACGCCTAAAAGCCCGCCTCACGGCACACTGAAAATCGACCCCATCGTCTCACTAGGTCACTCCCATTACAACATTCATTCAATTTGTGAATACACCCATTACAATTTTGGGTCTACCTTAAGCATTCTCTAGGGTACAGTGGCACTACTCACTCTTGTAAGTGGTCTGAGTGCCTTATGTTCAGAAGTGTGCCCATATTGCCCAATATATAATTACACAATAGTGTAACCCAGTGAAGTAACAATAGGGCCCCTTTGAGATCTGAATTCAATGTCATGGCCTTGATTTTAACTCAGGATGGGACTGGTACATGGGGGTTGGGGTGGGAGGTGTGGTGCAGGGCGAGCAACAAGCTCACGTGCTGAGGCCCGGAGAGATTCTAGCTCCTGCAGCTCATTTACATACAGGAAACTCTCTTTTTACCAGCACCTAAATATCCGGAAATCTCTCTTAACCGGCAAAATTCAGGAGTAGGTTCAGGTAAGTTTTACTATATATTAGTGGCCGTGTAACCTGGGTTCCTGGATCTGTGGCCATGTAGCCGGGGTTCCTGCACCTGTGGCCGTGCAACAGGGACTCCTGGATCTGTGGCCGTGTAACCGGGACACCTGCACAAGTGCCGTGTAACCGGGGCTCCTGCTCCTGTGGCCGTGTACGGGACTCTCGTACCTTGTTATTTATATCTCTATGTAATCCAGACTTTTTGATCAACCGGCACCATGCCAGTCCCGTCGGTGCCGGATAAAAAAGAGTTTCCTGTATGTAAGATCGGCCTCCCGCCCAAAACTCGGCAGGAGTCATTGCCTGGCCGGCGAGCGGGAGCAGGAATTCGGGTGGCAGGAGGCCTCCACTGAGGGCTACGGGAAGGGAATCCCTGTCAAGGGAGTGAGGGTGGGTGGGAAGCGCAGGCAGGCCCAAGATTTCCTCGTGGTGCCTGGAGGAGCACTCCAGCTCCAGCTTACTGACTTCAATCTCACTTCTTTGAAAAAGGAAAGAATAATTGTAATGTATATACCTTTAAGGGGGGAACTACTTTTTACAGCTCATGTATACTCTAGTACCGGCAGTGACCACACCTGTATATAGCACTGAGTAGTAATCTGTACAGTTCAGTTCCAGAGTGAGCCACGTTGAGTAAACACCTGTTGTACCGTTCTCCTGCAGTCTGTGTCTTACTACTGATGGACACAACATTGGCGACGAGGCAAATTCGATCCTACCTGCAACTCTGCATCACCTCCCAGGGATTGGAGGTCAAGGCCAGAGACACGGGCGTCGACCACGGGCAACCGCCCAGTCATCCAGCAGAGACTCGAGAATTGCGGGGGAGGCTGTTGAGAGCCAGGCTTGGCTTTCCAGTCGCGGTGGTCCAGCGAAACGGGCTGGCAACAGGTAGTGCGCAGACACTTCCCGGACAGCGGCGGGCTAGAGCCCGACCGAGCGGCACAGCAAAGGGCCGAGCAGCGTCGACGGGAGAGAGAGAGAGAGAGGGCAGAGCGCACAGGGTGCAGCCGGTGTTCAGGGGCCGAGCAGCGTCGAGGAGAGGGAGAGAGACGCCCAGAAACCCGTGAGACGCCGCCATTGCCACGAGGACCGCCGAGAGCGGCGTTGGCAGCAGCGCAGGAGAAGCGCGCGAAACCTACAGGGTGCCGCCATTGCCACGAGGACCGCCGAGAGCGGCGTTGGCAGCAGCGCAGGAGAAGCGCACGAAACCTACAGGGGGCCGCCATTGCCACGAGGACCACCTAGAGCGGCTTTGGCAGCAGCAGGGGAGGAAGGAAAGCGCGGGAGACGCCATTTTAAGCCATTTTAAACCACACCCAAAATGCCGAAGAGTGGCAGTATCACCGCATTTGACAATGAAGTTGAAGATTGGACTACATATGTCGAACGACTAGAGGTGTCGTGCAAGGCAAATGAGGTGTCAGATGACAAGAAAGCGCCGGTATTGATAAATTTAATGGGTGCAAAGACGTATGGCTTATTACGAAATCTAGTAACCCCAGCGAAGCCAGTGGAAAAGAGTTTTGGAGACATAGTGACGATACTACAGGAACATTTAAACCCCACAGCGCTGCTGATAGCAGAAAGATTCAAGTTTCACAAACGGAACCAGCATAAGGATGAAAGCAATGCTGAATATTTAACAGAACTGCGCAAACTATTGAAACACTGCCAGTTTGGAACGGGACTGGCAGATACCTTAAGGGACAAGTTTGTGTGTGGGCTTCAAAGTGAAGGAACCCAGAAACGGCTTTTATCTGAAAAGGACCTTACGCTGGACAAGGCTTTCAGCATTGCGGTATCATATGAAGCAGCAGCACGGGGCGCTGCAGAGATACAACAGAGACCGCAAGAATATGGCACAAACTAAATGTCATACAGAACAGAGAAGTTCTATCACTGCGGCAGAACAACACACGACCACAATGATTGCTGGTTCAAAGACAAAGTGTGCAGACAGTGTGGAAAAGTAGGACACATAGCACGAGTCTGCAGGTCGGGAAAGAAAACCAGCAATAAGAAATCTCCAAAAGAAAAGTACAAGAAGGTGCATAAGGTGGCGGAGAATAGTTCAGACGAACAAATGAGTGATACCGACTCCGAAAGCAGGGAGCTGAGTTGTCTGAAACTACATAATGTGATCAAAACAGAGGATCACCGAACCATTTGGGTCACTCTCAAGATAGCAGGAGTCCAGGTAAAAATGGAATTGGACACAGGATCAGCCCTAACAGTCATAAACCGACGGGACTACGAGCGGCTATTCTCACACATACCCTTGAGAGACACAAAAATTATTTTGAAGACGTACACGGGGCAAAAAGTCTACCCCAAAGGAAAAATAAGGGTGACCATTATATATAACGGTAAGGAAACACTAAAACTAGACCTGTATGTATTGCAAGATGGAGGACCACCATTACTGGGACGTGAGTGGATCCGGAAAATACAGCTGGATTGGCATTCCATACAAGCACTGACTGTGGCTGCCAAAAAGGATGACGACGTCACACCTGGGCGACTGTCAAAGATCCTAACCGACGCGCAAGAAGTGTTCCAGCAAGGACTCGGAACACTAAAAGGCATGACAGCAACAATTAAAATCGAAGAAAATGCAAGCCCAACATTTTTTAAGGCCAGACCGGTACCTTATGCGATCCGCCCAGCTGTCGAAGCAGAGCGGGAGAGTTTGGAACTTTCAGGAGTACTGTCCAAGGTAGACTGGAGCGAGTGGGCTACACCCATCGTCCCTGTGATGAAAAAGTCGTTGAGCAGCATGCCTGGGGAACCAAGGAAGGTTCGCATCTGTGGGGACTTTAAGGTAACAGTCCTTCACACCGTGCAATATCCACTTCCGCGGATTGAAGATATTTTCGCCTCGCTATCTGGAGGGAAACGCTTCACTAAGATTGATCTGGCCCAGGCGTATCTGCAAATGGAGGTAGAAGAAGCATCAAAAAAATACCTCACAATCAACACCCATAAAGGTCTCTACCAATAAAACCAGCTGGTATTCGGGGTAGCATCAGCTCCGGCTATTTGGCAAAGGGCAATGGAACAAGTCCTGCAAGGGATCCCAGGGACCCAGTGTTATTTGGACAACATCCTGGTCACAGGCGAAAATGACAGTGATCACCTCGCCAACCTGGAGCAGGTGCTCACTAGATTGAAGGAATATGGGCTCCGAGCTAACCGCCCCAAATGCGAGTTTTTTAAAAAACAGATCTCGTATTGTGGCCATGTTATCGATAAAGAGGGGTTACATAAGTCCCCAGAAAAGATTGAGGCAGTAGTCAAGGCTCCAGCACCGGAAAACATGTCACAACTGAGGTCGTTCCTCGGGCTGGTTGTGGTGTATGTAACTTGTTCCACCTTAAGAGAACTTAAACCTGTTCCACCTTAAGAGATGTACTACTTTCTCTGGCTGCTGTATACGGTAATACCGGTGGTGACCACACCGGTATATAAGTGCTGTGTAGTAATTTGCTGGGTAGTACAGCCCTAACCTCCGAATAGTAAAGACCTATTGAAAAGTTATTCTTGTAGTCTGTGTCAGTAATTGACCTTAAATATAACTGGAACACACAGACTTAACAGTGGCGACGAGTCCGATCTTACCCTGCGGCAGTTTACATCCACGGCAGCTTCGTCCTCAGAACGGGCGTCGAGAAGAGGCATCCACCCTCATCATCCTGCTGAACAGCACGTCGCGCGGGAGGCATCGAGGACCCGGAGTGAAGAAGAGAAATTCTGAACTCGAAGCCCCCATCAGCGGCAGACAGCTATCTTCCTTCTACCACGGTGGTGGGTAAGCCAATCAGCGAAAGTCGGCCGCGTTGGCTGTAGCGAAGGGGAGGGAAGACGGAGGAAAGAGGGCGGTGAAATCGACCGCGGCCGGTGAAAAGGGCCGGGCCGTATTCGGGCCGAAAGGCGCAGCGACTGGGGCAGCTGAAGGCGCGAGAGCCGCGGTGAATTCGAACGCAGCGGGTGCACATAACCGGGCTGCAAGAAGGGCTGCGAGGCGCGACGGCAGGGAAGCGCGAATGCCCACGGGAACCGCGGTGGAGTAGAAGCAGCGTCGTGGGAGTTGTTAACCACTGGGGAGGCGAGACCGGCAGCAGCACAGCAATCACCATTGCAGCCAGCGGGTGAAGAAGACGAGCACGGGAAAGACCGCCAAGCGCGGGAAGCCGCCATTTTGGAAAAAAAAAATTGCAAAGATGCCTAAACATGGGAACATTAATACTTTTGATAGCGACATCAAAGATTGGACCACGTATGTAGAACGCATAGAAGTTTATTGTAGAGCAAATAAGATACCAGATGGGGAGAAAGCACTAACCTTATTAAACTTAATGGGTGCGAAGACATACGGGCAATTGAAACACCTTCTATCACCAGAGAAACCGGCGGATAAGACTTTCGCGGATATTGTTACCGTCCTGAAAAATCATTTAAGCCCCACGCTGCTGATGCTAGCGGAACGATTTAAATTTTACAGCAGAAAGCAGCTGAAAGATGAAAGCAATGCTGAATTTTTAATTGAATTGCGTAAGCTAGCAAAGTACTGTCAGTTTGGAACAGGACTAACAGATGCGCTAAGAGATAAATTTGCGTGTGGATTGTTAAAAGAAGAGACACAAAAGCGACTGCTTGAGGAGAATGAGCTGACGCTTGATAAAGCTGTCGCTATGGCAGCATCGCACGAAGCCGCAGCGAGAGGCACGGCGGTAATGCAGCTACGGTCACCGGAACTCAACACAAATCAAATGGTCTTAGGTACAGTAAAATGTTATCGTTGTGGAAAGACAACGCACGATCAGAACCAGTGCTGGTTCAAAAATAAGGAATGCAGAAAATGTGGCAGGCTTGGTCACATAGCTAAAGTATGCCGGTCAGGAGAGAAGACCAGCAACAAAAAGTCACCGCAGGGAAAGTACAGAAAGGTACACAAGGTGACAGAGAACAGTTCGAACGAACAGAAGTCAGATTCAGACGCCAGCAGTAATGAACTGGGTAGCTTAAGAGTACACAACGTTGGTAAGGAAGCAGACCTCCAGACAATTTGGGTCACACTTCAGATAGCAGGAGTCCAAGTGAAGATGGAATTGGACACTGGATCGGCATTGACGGTCATGAATAAGAAAGATTACAAAAGGTTATTCCAACATATTCCCCTACGGGATACGGAGATTGTATTGAAAACATAGACGGGGCAAAGAGTATACCCCATCGGAAAGATAGAGGTAAAGGCGGTCCACAAGGGCAAAGAAAGCCGAGGAATGGACTTATATGTGCTACCTGAAGGAGGTCCACCACTACTGGGACGGGAGTGGATTCGAAAAATGAATATGGACTGGCATTCCTTAAAAGCACTAACGGTAGATGCCAGGGGAACAGATGTCAAACCTAAACGATTGTCCAGAATATTGGACGATGCTAAAGAGGTGTTCCAGCAGGGACTGGGAACACTGAGAGGAATTACAGCAAACATCAAGATTGAAGAACATGCACAACCAAAATTTTTCAAAGCCAGACCGGTACCCTATGCGATACGACCTGCTGTGGAAGCGGAGCTGGAAGCGCTAGAACGTTCAGGAGTACTGTCTAAGGTAGACTGGAGTGAGTGGGCTACGCCCATTGTTCCCGTGATGAAACGTCCTTCGAGCAACAAGCCGGGAGAACCAGGGAAGGTTCGCATCTGTGGAGATTTCAAGATCACTGTTAATCCGGTGCTTCACACGGTGCAGTATCCGCTTCCACGGATTGAGGATATCTTCGCTTCATTGTCGGGCGGGAAACACTTCACCAAGATAGACCTGGCGCAGGCGTACTTACAGATGGAAGTTGAGGAAGAGTCACGCCAGTACCTCACGATCAACATGCATAGAGGCTTGTACCGGTATAATAGACTGGTTTTTGGAGTGGCATCGGCTCCAGCAATTTGGCAGAGGGCCATGGAGCAGGTATTACAGGGAATTCCAGGCACACAATGTTGCCTGGACGATATTCTGATTACAGGAGATGGTGACGAGGAACACCTCGCAAATTTGGAACTGGTGCTCATCAGATTGAAAGAATATGGACTTCGAGTTAATCGGCAGAAATGTGAGTTCTTTCAGAAGCGGATCTCGTACTGTGGCCATGTCATTGACCAGGAGGGACTTCATAAGTCTCCTGACAAGATCGAAGCGGTTGTGAAGGCTCCCGCTCCGGTTAATGTATCTCAGTTGAGGTCGTTCCTAGGATTGATTAACTATTACCATAAGTTTCTGCCAAATTTATCCACGGTACTGCACCCGCTGAACGCTCTTTTGCAGAAGGGAGTGCCATGGGAGTGGAGCGAGGACTGTAAGAAGGCCTTTCGCAAAAGCAAGGAATTGATAACCTCAGAGGAGGTGTTGGCTCACTTCAACCCAACACTGCCTATTCGTTTGGCTTGTGATGCTTCTCCATATGGTATTGGGGCAGTACTCTCACACAAGTTGCCAAATGGCACGGAGAGGCCAGTCGCGTTCGCATCCAGATCATTGACCTCCGCTGAGCGCAACTATGCTCTGATAGATAGGGAGGCTCTCAGCCTTGTGTGGGGAGTAAAGAAGTTTAATCATTACCTGCAGGGCCAAAAGTTTACGCTTCTGACAGACCATCAGCCGTTGGTATCCATTTTTAACCCTAAGAAGGGTGTGTTGGTGATGACAGCACAGAGACTCCAGAGATGGTCCCTTTTCCTAGGGGCACATCAATATCAGATAGAATTCAAAGGTACAAAGCAGCATGGTAATGCTGATGGGCTGTCGCGCCTGCCACTACCTGAAGAAGAGGAGACAACGAAGGTTGACCCTGTTGAGTTATTTCACTCGACCATCATCGAGTGTTTACCAGTCACCAATGCAAATATTGAAAGAGAAACCAGGAACGACCCGACACTGTCCCGAGTCTACGAGGTGACAGTGAAGGGATGGCCAGCACATGGTGATTCTCTGTTACCGGCATTCTCGGCAAGACGAGACCAGCTGTCCGTCTGTCAAGGAACATTGATGTATGGAACGAGAGTGATTATTCCTCCTAAGTTAAGGGAAAGAGTTCTAAAGGAACTGCATGAAGGTCATCTGGGGGGAGTCAAGATGAAAAGCTTTGCTAAGGCTTATGTGTGGTGGCTGGGTATCGACCAACAGATAGAGGAGCTGACGAAAAGCTGCTCAGGGTGCCAAAAAGTGCAAGATGCACCTCCGATTGCACCGCTGCATCCATGGGAATGGCCTTCAGCCCCATGGCAACGTGTACATATTGACTTTGCTGGTCCATTCATGGACTCCATGTTTCTAATTGCAGTGGACGCACATTCTAAATGGCCAGAAGTGATCAAGATGACTACCACTACTTCAGAAAAGACAATTGCGGTGTTAAGAACGATATTCGCAAGGAACGGATTGCCAGAACAAATATGTTCCGACAACGGACCACAGTTCGTGTCAGAAGAATTCCAAAAGTTCTTAAAGAAGAATGGGGTGAAACATTATACCTCTGCCCCATATCATCCGGCTACAAATGGGTTGGCCGAGAGATTTGTACAAACATTCAAAAAGGCAATAAAGGCCATGAGCGAAGATCAGATTCCACTACAACATAAGGTGGACAAGTTTCTACTGGCATATCGAAACGCCGCTCATGCAGTGACAAACCAAAGTCCTGCCATGATGTTTTATAACAGGAGGTTGCAGTCCAGGTTGGACTTGTTAAAACCAAATGTGCGGAGGGAAGTTGAAAACAAACAGTTCCAGCATATAAATAACAAGACCACTCGGAGTTTCGAGGTAGGACAACCAGTGTTGGCCAGGGACTATGGAAACGAGAAATGGCAATCCGGAACAATTCGGGCCAGACAAGGACCCCTGATGAACACGGTAGATGTTGGTAAAAATGTAATACGGCGTCATGCTGACCAACTTGTAGAATCGAGAACAAGGGTCGAACCCATGGTTACGACAGAGACAACCGTGGAAGAAGTTAGTGAACCTGAAGCATCTACCTCGGCAGTGAATGTACCTGATGATGATGTCCAAGACATAAGAGACCAACTAGAGGAGTCACCTCAGCAACAAGAATCAGAGACCCCTGAAAGGCGTTATCCAACTCGAATCAGGAGGCCTCCTGAGAGACTGAACCTTTGAACTGTTTCTACATGAAGTTGTATAAGTATATATGTTATTATGTTATGTTAAATGGGGGATATAACTGTTAAGCTAAAAAGGGAGGATTGTGGTGTATGTAACTTGTTCCACCTTAAGAGAACTTAAACCTGTTCCACCTTAAGAGATGTACTACTTTCTCTGGCTGCTGTATACGGTAATACCGGTGGTGACCACACCGGTATATAAGTGCTGTGTAGTAATTTGCTGGGTAGTACAGCTCTAACCTCCGAATAGTAAAGACCTATTGAAAAGTTATTCTTGTAGTCTGTGTCAGTAATTGACCTTAAATATAACTGGAACACACAGACTTAACACTGGTAAACTACTACCATAAGTTCTTGCCAAATTTGTCTACAATACTACACCCACTGAGCACCCTACTGCAAACTGGAGTGCCATGGAAGTGGAGTGACGAATGTAAACGAGCTTTCCAGAAGAGCAAAACACTAATCACATCAAAAGAGGTATTGGCCCATTTCAACCCAGCACTACCAATTCGGTTGGCGTGTGATGCGTCACCCTATGGCATTGGAGCGGTGCTGTCGCACAAATTCTCGGACGGCTCAGAGAGGCCAATAGCCTTTGCGTCACGATCACTAACCTCAGCCGAGCGTAACTACGCCCAGATTGACAGGGAGGCCCTCAGCCTAGTGTGGGGAGTGAAAAAGTTCAATCATTATCTGCACGGGCACAAATTCACCTTGCTGACTGACCACCAGCCTCTGGTCTCCATTTTTAATCCGAAGAAGGGCGTTCCGGTGATGACTGCGCAACGACTACAAAGATGGTCACTCTTTCTAGGGGCGCACCACTATGAGATTGAATATAAGGGCACGAAACAGCATGGAAATGCTGATGGGCTATCACGTCTGCCACTGCCTACTGCGGAGGAAGCACCAGCAGTGGATCCTGTCGAAATATTTCATTCGACTGTAGTTGAATACCTACCGGTATCTAACGCTTGTATAGAAAAGGAGACCCGAAATGACCCGACACTGTCTCGGGTATATGATTTGACGGTGAAGGGATGGCCAGCACATGGCGACTCACTGTTGCCAGCATTCTCGACAAGAAGAGAACAGCTGTCAGTGTGCCGGGGGACCTTGATGTGTGGATCCCGAGTGGTAATTCCACCCAAGTTAAGGGATAGAGTGCTCAATGAGCTTCATGAGGGTCATCTGGGAGGGGTAAAAATGAAAAGCCTTGCCAGTGCTTATGTGTGGTGGCCGGGAATCGATAAACAAATCGAGGACCTGACCAAGAGCTGCTCAGGATGCCAGAAAGTCCAAAATGCACCACCACATGCCCCTCTACACCCATGGGAGTGGCCCTCATCTCCATGGCAATGGGTGCATATTGATTTTGCTGGTCCATTCATGGACAATGTTTTTAATAGCCGTGGATGCGCACTCGAAATGTCCTGAGGTCATCAAAATGTCCTCCACCACCACGGAGAAAACTATTGCAGTCCTATGGACCATTTTTGCCAAGAACGGCTTGCCAGAACAGATTTGCTCCGATAACGGACCACAGTTTGTGTCCGAAGAGTTCCGGAGGTTCATGAAGAAGAATGGGGTAAGGCATTACACATCCGCCCCGTATCATCCAGCCACAAATGGATTGGCTGAGAGGTTCGTACAAACCTTAAAGAAGGCAATAAAGGCTATGTACAATGACAACATTCCGCTGCAGCATAAGGTGGACAATTTCCTGTTCGCCTACCGGAATGCGACACATGCAATCACCAACCAGGCCCCGGCCATGATGTTCTTTAACCGAAGGTTAAGATCTCACCTGGATTTGCTCAGACCAAACGTACGAAGAGATGTTGAGAGTAAGCAATTCCAGCACATCCATGAGAAGCCAACAAGGAGCTTCAATGTAGGGCAACCAGTATTGGCCCGCGACTACCGAACAGAAAAATGGCAGCCAGGAACGATATGCACACGGCAGGGCCCACTAATGTACACAGTGGACGTTGGGGAGAACATCGTGAGACGCCATGCTGACCAGATCCTAGAGTCACAGGAACAAGTCAACCCCATGCCTCGCCCATACGTACCTGGTGAGGAACCCGACGTACAGGTCGCATCTACCCCAGAAACAGTAGCATCGGAAGCTGATGACCCAACCGACGATAGGGTGCCAGAATCGCCTCCGCACCAAGAGCGAGACACTCGGGAAAGGCGCTATCCAGAAAGGATCAGAAAGCCTCCCCAAAGACTGAATTTATAAATGGACTATTTTCAGCTAACGTTGTATGTTAAAAGTGTTAATTGTAATTAGTTTGATATTTAATTGTTAAATGAGTGTTATGGTACTGTTAATCTAAAAGGGGAGGAATTGTAATGTATATACCTTTTAAGGGGGGAACTACTTTTTACAGCTCATGTATACTGTAGTACCGGCAGTGACCACACCTGTATATAGCACTGAGTAGTAATCTGTGCAGTTCAGTTCCAGAGTGAGCCACGTTGAGTAAACACCTGTTGTACCATTCTCCTGCAGTCTGTGTCTTACTACTGACGGACACAACAATAATAAATACGGGGCAGGGCGGAATTCGGACTTGAGCAGCAGCGCCAACAGGCAGTAGCGAATCGGCAGCCCGTTTTACATCCTGCCTGATGCTCTTTTCCATTAAAGTCAATTGTAAAGAAAATCAGGTGGGGTGTAAAATAGTGCAACACAGCCTTCCCCATGGGTATTAAATCAGTTATTACCAAACCATCTCGAAGGTAGACCATTACCCTTCCTCCTCTTCTGATTTATTTTTCTTCCTGATCATTATATCCATAGTTTAAGCTGAGGCACTGGGTTAATGACTATGTATCAACTGATGATAATTCTATTCCTTCACCCTGTTGGACTCATACTAGGTAGTTCTGTTAGTTGGATCATCAACACTCATCCTTTAGACTAAGTATATTTAAGATCACAAAAATGACGCTAAAGGGCACAGGCTTCAAGAAATAGTGTTTGGGAAACCATTACTTTTCCTGTTTGGGAAGGGGAAGAGCAGAAAGACCCTAGCATCATATTCATCATTACAACATTATAGACACCTGACTTTATGGCCGGTAGTTTGCGATCAGCGGCAAAGCGAAGGCGTTCGCCGCTGGCCCCCGAAGAAAGCTGCCCACAAAGATCTCGCGATCTCCGTGGCGAGAAGTTTGCCTTTTTCGACGTGCAGTTGAGATCAGGGCTGTCTAAGCAGCCAATCACAATGCAGAATTCTTACAGCCAGGGAACCAGGAAGTGAAGAAGCTCCTTTTATTCTGACCTTTTAAAAATGTTATAGAGAGCAAAACAAAGACTGGGGCTCTCACATCAGGAAAAGGTAAACCTGAAATACATACCACCAAACTTTAAAAAAATATAATTTTCTTTTAAGTTTCTTAAAAATTGCAATTCCTATTAAAATGGAGAAATTTGACACTCCACAAAATTAAAATTAGTTTTTCAGGGTCATAACGTTTGGTTAGCAGCCACTATGCTGTTAAAACTCCAGTTATATCAAATCCAACAAGTTCTAACTTTGAATGGGGAATTTAACAACGATATTACCACGGAAAGCCCTGATTACCAGCTCTGTTGTTGGGGGGGTGGTGGGGGGGGGGGGGCGAGGAGGAGCACAGCGCAGCCAGTGTCGGAGTAGTGAATGACTGACCGCAACTTCTGGATTTCCGCGTTAGGATGCGCATGAGCTAAATCCTAAAGTTGCGGTCAGTTTCAAAGGGGTAACGACAGTGAACGCCGTTCGTTCACTGTTATTACCCACCGCAAATTCTGGGCCTATGTTGTGGATTTGTAATTTGATGAAAAGAAACTACTGAGGGGGGTGTCCCAATGGCTAAGTTTATCCAGTGAGTAGCTGGCCCATTCAGACCAGGAAGGTTCCAAGTTTGATCCCTGATCTGTGCTGAGTTAGTTATTCATAAACGTGTAGCAGTAAGTGTACAACAATTGATCACATCACCCTTGGATTATGAAGTCAGATGTCCTAATGCTGATTGCCATCCAATGTTTGTTGGGAATTTACATGTGTGGACATTGGAAAGGGCTTGGTTGTGATGGCCCCATGCCGATGCTTATTGTCAAGACTTGCACATGAGTAATGGACACATGGGTGAGGACTCGAGAGTGCCTGACTCCTGTGAAGCTATATCTTAGCAAGGATTCGAAGCTTTCTGGAATGGGGCAAGGAATCATAGAATGGTTGCAGCATAGAAGGAGGCCATTCAGCCCGTCGAGCCCGTGCCGGCTCTCTGCAAGAGCACTTCAGCTAGTCCCACTCCCCCGTCCTTTCCCCGTAGCCCTGCAAATTTTTTTCCTTCAGATACTTATCCAACTCCCTTTTGAAAGCCTCCACCACCCATGAGAGTGCCCAGCCCTAAAGTGGACTGAAAGCTCAGTGCTGGAATCACTCCCAATGTACAAGATGGCGACCGAGGCGGTCCGGAGCTAAGCGCTCTCCTGCTTTGGACGGCCCGCACCCCCCGCCGCCTGCTCCCGATGCCGGAGCGATGTGTTCGGCGAGTCGAGCAGAAGCAGCGCAGCAGCGGGAAGCGGCAGCAGCAGCCACGAAGACCCGCTTCGGCACGTCGCCCGGCAGCTCCTCGTCGTGAATTTCTGTTTTGGACTAGGAGGAGGGGAGCCGGGCATGGCGGTTGGAGGCCAGACCTGAGCGTGAGAGGCAGGCCCCGGGCCGTTGCAAATTTGAATCGACGACAGTGCGGGAAGCTCGCAGTTCGAGGGGAAGGAGGGAGAGCCGGGCATGGAGACCTGAGGCCAGACGGTGAGCGTGAGAAGAAGGACACTATATTGTGGAGCCGGCAACAGGAAGGAGGAGTCCGCGGAGACAGAGCGGCTGATGGACATCGCGTTCCCACTGCCATTGGATACAATTGAATTGACTTTTACTGAACATGGCGCTGTAGAATAGCGACGTGTCTCTGTGAGCTCCCACAGCCTATTGTGGAAGTGATCGGGGAGTAAAAACATTCCATTGTAGTAATACATATGGCAAATAAAATTGATTTGATTTGAGTTAAAATATAATTTAAGTTACCATATCCTTGATCATAGTCATCGCCGGGTGCTGTCCACTTCAGTTGTATTTTATCTTCAACTATTGTTGCTTTAAGATCCATAATTTTACTAGGGGGAAATCTGTCAGGGAGAGTTCCCGGAGGACCATTAGGAACCTTGCTTACGAAACATGTTCCCCCTGATTTGACTCTGTTGAAGTTTCCCAACTTTGCCTGAGAATCATCATCAACGATTGGAGGCTTCAGTGGGTTTTGTTGAATATGGCCTACAAGAAAAGCAAAGAAGGACATTTTCCAGAAATAGATTAAAGCAGTTAAAAGGTTATTTTAATCAGCAACGCTGGTGATGTAGGCCCTTGTGTGCTGACACACTACAGGAAACCTTTTTTTATCCGGCACGGACGGGACCGACATGGTGCCAGTTCATCAAAAATTCCGGATAACCGAACGCTGTAGTAAAAGATAGGGAGAGCTGACAGCTCCGTATAAAGCAACAAACCCTGTTGCTTAGCAACAACTGTAGAACAATGGCCACAAGTTTCAAGCGTCTCTGTAGCTTAGCAACAGCTGCAGCCACACCCTTGCACAGCACAGATGGAAGAAGGCAAATACAATATGAAGTAAAACCTACTCCTGAATTTTGCCGGTTAACCGAGATTTCCGGTTATTTAGATGCCGGTAAACCGAAAGTTTCCGGTACAACACAGATTGGTAGGCCATAGACTCCAGTCCTGTCTCTTCCCATACATTCACTTTCCAATCCCAACTTCAACCTTTCAAAACTTTCCAACACGAGACTTGAGGACATAATCTAGGCGGACACTAAATTGCAGAACTGAGGAACTAATGCATTGTCAGAGGTGCAGTGAGATGTTAAATCTGCCTGCCTGTTCAGGTAGATGGTAAGACTCTAATGCTTGTTATCCTTGAAGGTTCAAATCAAATGAGACAAAGAGCATTCTGCTGCTGAACTTATCTCGTGGAAATGATTATACTTTACAAAAAGAATAACATTGCTTTTATGTGCCCTTGGGATGTGGGCAAAGCTGCAGTTATTGCCCATCCCTAGCTGCCATAGCAATTGTTTTGCAACAGAGTGCCTTGCTAGGCCACTTCAGAGGGCATTGGTCACTTGCACAGTGGCATTAATGAACCAGTTGCTTTTTTTTATGTAACAGTTCAGCAGTTTTCATGGCCATTTTGTCTGATATTAACTCACAAATTAGATCTATTAGATTATGTTTTACAATTTACCATGGTCCAGTGCCATAGCCATAGTCATAACCACTACTGCCACGACAAGAACAAGCATTTATGTAATGCCTTTAACGTAGTAAAACAGCTTCAAAGAGGCATAATCAAGAAATTAAAGCCAAGCCGGAGGAGGTATTAGGTGGGTGGCCAAAAGCTTGCTCAACGAGGTGGGTTTTAATGAGGGTCTTCGTGGAGGAGGGGGAGGTGGAGAGCGAATTCCAGAACATGGAGTCTCGGTTGTTGAAGACACAACCACCAATGGTGGGGTGGAGTGAGGAGGGGGGGGATGCGCAAGAGGCCAGAGTCAGAAGAATTAAGAGGTAGGGAAGGGCAAGGCTGTGACTGATTTAAACACGAGGATGAGAATTTTAAATTTGAAGCATTGAGGGTCTAGGAGCCAGTGTCAGTCAGTGAGACTAGGGGTAATGAGCAAGTGGGACTTGGTGTGGGATAGGATACAGGCAGCAGAGTTTTGGATGAGTTGAAGTTCAAGGAGGATTAAGGGAAGGAGGTTGTCCAAGAGAGCATTGGAATTGTCAAGTCTGGAGATGGCAAAGACATGGATGAGGGTTTCAATGGCAAATGGGCTGAGCTAGAGGCAGAAGAACATAAGAAACGGGGGCAGGAGTAGGCCAATCGGCCCCTCAAGCCTGCTCCGCCATTCAATAAGACCATGGCTGATCCAATCTAGTCCTCAACACCACTTTCCCGCTCTCTCCCCATACCCCTCGACTTCCTTGTAGTTCAAATGTCTGTCAATCTCCGCCTTGAATATATTGAGTGACTCCGCCTCCACAGCTCTCCGGTGTAGAGAATTCCAAAGATTCACGACTCTCTGAGAGAAGAAATTCCTCCTCATCTCTGTCTTAAATGGGCGACCCCTTATTCTGAAACTATGCCCCCTAGTTCTAGATTCCCCCACTAGGGGAAACATCCTCTCAGCATCCACCCTGTCAATCCCCCTCAGAATCTTATATGTTTCAATAAGATCACCTCTCATTCTTCTAAACTCCAATGAGTATAGGCCCAACCTGCTCAACCTTTCGTCATACGTCAACCTCATCATCCCAGGAATCAACCTAGTGAAACTTCTCTGTACTGCCTCCAATGCAAGTATATCCTTCCTTAAATATGGAGACCACAACTGTACGCAGTACTCCAGGTGCGGTCTCACCAGTGCCCTGTAAAGTTGCATCAAAACTTCCCTACTTTTATACTCCATACCCCTTGCAATAAAGGCCAACATTCTATTAGCCTTCCTAATTACTTGCTGTACCTGCATGCTAACTTTTTGTGTTTCATGTACTCGGACCCCCAGAGCAGCATTTTGTAGTCTCACTCCAGTTAAATAATAATTTGCTTTTTCATTCTTCATCTGCCAAATTTTTGTCCTCTCACTTAACCTATCTATATCCCTTTGCAGACTCTTCGTGTCCTCCTCACAACTTGCTAACCCACCCATCTTTGTATCATCAGCAAATTTGGCAACAGTACACTCGGTCCCTTCATCCAAGTCATTAATATAGATTGTAAATAGTTGAGGCCCCAGCACTGATCCCTGTGGCACCCCACTAGTTACTGGTTGCCAACCGGAAAATGACCCATTTATCCCGACTCTCTGTTTTCTGTTAGTTAGCCAATCCCCTATCCATGCCAAAATATTACCCTCAACCCCGTGCGCTCTTATCTTGTGCAGTAACCTTTTATGTGGCACCTTATCGAACGCCTTCTGGAAATACAAATACACCACATCCACTGGTTCCCCTTTATCCACCCTGTTTGTTACATCCTCAAAGAACTCTAGCAAATTTGTCAAACACGATTTCCCTTTCATAAAACCATGTTGACTCTGCTTGATTTGTCTTATGATTTTCTAAATATCCCACTATTACCTCCTTAATAATGGATTCCAGCATTTTCCCAATGACAGATGTTAGGCTAACTGACCTATAGCTTTCTGTCCCCCTCCTTTCTTGAATAGTGGCATTACATTTGCGGTTTTCCAATCTGCTGGGACAGAGGCAGAGGCAGAGGCAGAGGCAGGCAATACCCAATATGTAGCATTTATCCATCAATACATTACCATTTTGTACATATCCTGGTATGTACATGGCACGGCCTTGCTTCCTGGCTGCTAATCTTGCTACTCCATCTTTTCCTTGGACAGATACTTTAATGCTGTATCTCCCGTTCCCACCGAAATTAGTAAAGTACCGAGAATAAATACCATCATTTTTAACAGCATCAGCGTCTAAAGATAAAAAAACAAATAAAGGCCTAAATTGTCAAGTACTGGGTTGAATGTATAGAAAGTTAATTTACCTCACAATAACGTCTTACTTTATAATTACAGGAAACTCTTTTTTTATCCGGCACCGACGGGACCGGCGTGGTGCCGGTTGATCAAAAAGTCCGGATTACAGAGAGGTATACTTACTAAGGTACGAGAGCCCCATACACGGCCACAGATCCAGGCGTCCCTGTTGCATGACAACAGGTGCAGGAACCCGGTTACACGGCCACAGATCCAGGAGTGCCTGTTGCATGGCCACAGGTGCAGGAATCCCGGTTACACGGCCACAGAGCCAGGAACCCCGGTTACACGGCCACTAATATGAAGTAAAACTTACCTGAACCTACTCCTGAATTTTGCCAGTTAAGAGAGATTTCCGGTTATTTAGGTGCTGGTAAAGAGAGAGTTTCCTGTACAATGAAAAGTAACCAATTGGCTTCTATGACAGCGTATGCATTTACCTGAGCCATTGTCCAAAAGTACAAGGTCTACAGAGAGGCCGTCAGCCCGTCCCACCGTGGCCTTCACTTGTGCACCAACGACAGGCAGAAAGCCATGACTGACTTCTGCATAAATGACCAGTGGGTTCGGCCAAGCCGAAGTATCTTGATTGGCGTGCGCATTGACTGTGACTGGGGGGACTTGCTCATCCGCTGCGCGGGATGTTACCGTGATAGTTAGAACCTGAATTCCCCCAGCTTGATTGTGTATCATGTAGGCCCAGGCTCCGACCTGATAGAAAAACATGTCATGTTAATTTAAAATAAAGGAGGCCAAAGATAAAACACAGTGGAAAAATAAACACACAGTCCAATGAGAGCCATACCTGTGCCGTGCCATTAATTTTAAGCCGGGCTGTGAGTAAGGTTTTCTCTATCTCAAAGTCTCCGTTATTGTAAGTCTCTCCACTGGGGTCATGTACTAAGATTAACGGCTCAGCAGTCTGCCATGTGATTACAAAGAACGTGTCATTCCCAACCGTTTTATCAATGAAAACTGTGCCATTGAACCAGTCGCTGTTGTTAATGCTCTTTCCACAACTTTCAAGCTGTCAGCAAACAGAAGAAATACTTTTAAAGCCTTAAGGCAGTTGTTAGCAGAAAGCAAAATTTGGAAAGTCGTTCTCTGAAGGGTAATCAAACCTGGATTGACTGTTGGCTCATGTCGCCATTTCCTGATACTAATCCAGTGAAAGCGTCGATTAATTCATTTTCATCCAATTTATCAGAGGCTCTAAACATCAAACCTCCTAAAGAATTAAAAATTATACAATCAATATAGTGCTCACTAATGACTTTTATTTGCACAAACTTAAATCGCAGAATCTAATCATAAAACTGATGATAAAAAGAATTGAACGCAAAAATATCTGTTGGCGTATTTTTTTTTGAAGGGGTGTGTGTGGAGAGATATTAAGTAGCAGAATACCAGGCTATGTGAATAGAAAACCAAAGAACAGCAAAGGGAACAGATAGTAAGAGCTACAAAAAGGAAGTCTTAAAAGAAAATTGCAAAGGATATCAAAAGCAACACAATTTTTTTTTTACAATTATAGTAGGAAAAAGAGGGTAGTCAGGAGCAATGTTGGCTCCTTAAAAACTGAAAGTGGTGATATTATCAATGATAAGGAAATGGCGGACATGTTGAATAATTACTTTGCGACAGTATTAACAGTGGAGGAAGAGGATAGCATGCCGGAAATCCCAAGGAAACTAATACTGAATCAGGGACAGGGACTCAATAAAATTAATGTAAGTAAAATTACAGTAATGAAGAAAATAATGGCACTAAAGAGTGACAAATCCCCAGGACCAGATGGTTTCCATCCCAGGGTTTTAAAGGAAGTAGGTGAGAGCATTGCAGATGTCCTAACTATAATCTTCCAAAGTTCTCTAGATTCAGGAACTGTTCCTTTAAATTGGAAAATTACACATGTCACTCCGTTATTTAAAAATGGTGAGAGAGGGAAACCAGGGAATTATAGACCAGTTAGCCTAACATCTGCTGTGGGGAAATTGCTAGAGTCTATAATTAAGGATAGGGTGACTGAACACCTCGAAAATTTCAGTTGATCAGAGAGAGTCAGTACGGATTTGTGAGAGGTAGGTCATGCCTGACAAACCCGATTGAACTTTTTGAGGAGGTGTCTAAAGTAGTGGACAGGGTAATGTTTATGGATGTTATTTATATGGACTTCCAGAAGGCATTTGACAAAACCCCACATAAGAGACTGTTATCTGAGGTAGAAGCCCAGGGAATTGAGGGCAAATTATTGACCTGGTGAGGCAATTGGCTGAGCGGCAGGAGACAGAGTAGGGATAATGGGCAGGTGCTCAAATTGGGATCTGTGTTGGGGCCTCAACTATTCACAGTATTTATTAATGACTTAAATGATTGCATAGAAAGTCATATATCCAAAACAGAGGAGGTCCAAAGAGACTTGGGGGTCGAGGTACATTGATCATTAAAATGTCATGAACAGGGGCAGAAAATAATCAAAAAGGCTAATGGAATGCTGGGCTTTATATCTAGAGGACTAGAATACAAGGGGGGTAGAGGTTATGCTGCAGCTGCACAAAACCTTGGTTAGACCACACCTGGAGCACTGTGAGCAATTCTGGGCACCACACCTTAGGAAGGATATACTGGCCTTGGAGGGAGTGCAGCGTAGGTTTACCAGAATGATTCCTGGAATTCAAGGGTTAAATTAGGAGAGATTACACAAATTAGGGTTGTATTCTCTAGAATTTAGAAGGTTAAGGATTGATCTGATCGAAGTTTTCAAGATATTAAGGGGAACAGGTAGGGTAGATAGAGAGAAACTATTTCCGCTGGTTGGGGAGTCTAGGACTAGGGGGCATTGTCCAAAAAATAGAGCCAGAGTTTTCAGGAGTGAAATTAGAATACACTTCTACACACAAAGCGTGGTAGAAGTTTGGAACTCTCTTCCGCTAACAGTAATTGATGCTAGATCAATTGTTAATTTTAAATCTGAGATTTAACCAAAGGTATTAAGGGATATGGGGCAAAGACAGATATATGGGGCTGGATTTTTCCACTGGAGGTGGGTTCACGTTGGGTTCAGTGTTTGGCGGGTTCCGGTCCCGCTGCCGGCTCCAACCATACTGAGATAACGATTTTCATTAGATTGGGCTTATTAAGCCCGCTGTGTGTGTTACCCAGCCCAATCAGTGGGTTCGGGTCTGCTGCTCGCCTCTGCTGATGTCTTCGACTCAGCTGCATTCAAAGGGCCCATGTAGCCTTTGGGTTTCATTTACTTTCTGATGCTCCTGAATGCCGGTGTTTGCAAGATGAGTGCTCCAAAAACAAAGGCTGCTCCCCGCTTTGATGATGACTCCCTCCATGTTCTTGTGGAGGGGGTAAGAGGGCGCAAGGAGGTTCTGTTCCCTTCCAATGGACAGAGGAAGCCTCCTCAGCGCACAAAGGCAGCCTGGCTGCAAATTGCTGAGGAGGTTAGCGCCAGGTCTTTGTGTGCACACACCTGGGTGCAGTGCAGGAAAAGGTTCAATGATCTGCTACGCTCAGCAGAAGTGAGTACGACATCACACTTACCTTCAATCTGCTTCCCATCTGTTCTCATCACCAGCACTCTGTATTGTCAGCCTACTCCTCCACATCCCACCTTACCCTTACTTCCCTTGCACCCTTAACCATCCCGCTCTCTCTCTATGTACAGAATCACTTCTCCATTCTACTATGCACCCCTCACACTCGATCTCACTATCATGCAATGACAACAACTAACAAGTCACAGGGAGGGACCTTGGTATTGGCACCTCACTCCATCTTTGTCTCCCTCTAAACATCTATGCTATGATTCTTTACCCTCTCTCCATCAATCTCGCTGAAACTCCACTTGTGTCCCTCATTGCAGGAAAAGAGAGCCCACAATAAGAGGGAGAGGACAGGAGGAGGGCCACCTTCCATGGCGCATTTAACTAACGCAGAGGAGGCTGCTATCAAGATCATCAGAGGTGCAGAGGAGCTGGAAGTGGGGGACGGTGAGACGGGCACAGTACAGCAAGCTGGTGACAGAATAGATTTGCAACCCTCTCATTTACATTTCATGAGTGACTGATATGGCATTTGATGTTCATACAGATTGAGTTCTGATCATCTGCACAATGGGCTGTGTCTGCTACCTAAATATCACATGTCTAACTCATGCCTTTACTCCCCCACAGGACCATCGAGAGCCCCCCTCCCCACTGGCCAGGAGGAAGAGCCGGACAACTCCTCAGAGGAACCTACAGCCTCTGAGGGAGCAGCATCAGCAGAAATGAGCACACACAGCACCAGCGCAGAGACGCATACCTCGGTGGGTCCTTTGCGAGATAGGGTAGCGTTGTCACCTGGTGTATCACAGCTCACAACAGGGACAGCAGTGGAGAGTCCTCATCGGAGGCCGCAGGGCACTCCTAGTTCTGCTCAGCTGCATGTCGACCCTGTGCCTCTGGGCCCATCCAGAAAGAGAGCGGTGCTGGAGCTTCAGGAACAAGTGCAGGAGGCTCTGACAGGGTTTGCAACCACGGTGACTGCGAGTGTGCAGAGAATGGAGGAGTCCATGTCAAACATGAGCAATGCCATGGTGCACACAATGGCGAATATAGGTGCCGCCATGGAAAGGATGGCAACCTCCATGGAGGACATAAATCGCCAGACTCTGAAGAACATGGTAACACTTCTAAATAGATGGTCATCTATGGAGGCCCTTTTGTTTTTGGCCGACTGCCATCACCTACCCCCTTCCCCTTTTTTCTTTGGGGTGCCGGCCGCGATTGGTCAGCCGGGCACCCCGCTCCCCGGTAGTCCAGCAGGGCCCCGGTGTGCACAGCTAGGCCCTTCCCCTTTAATCAGGAGAGGAGGCCTGCAATGAGCTGGTGTTACGTGCCAACGCGAGTGCCACTGTTGCACGTAACATCGCGAAATTCACTGATAGCGCCCCAAAAAGGAGGGGGAGCGCTTCCAGTGCTTGAGGCGCTAGTACTGAATTTACGGCGCGGGGCACTAACTTTTTCGGGGCAGTAAAAGGGGGCGCCACCGAATTTTTCCCCCGACCACTCTAATGTTTAACTTTCTTTTCGTTAATGTTGGTTATGTTACAAAGATCTTCAAAAGAAGTTACTTGTGCCAGCTGCAGCTCAGTGAACTAGTCAAATACATTTTCTTTTTCCCCAGTGGTCTCCCCTGCTCTTATCCTACAGGTGTTGAATCTTGCTGGGGTATGGTTCCCTCCAGTGATTTACATAAATGGCCATTCCTCATATTTGAACCAAGATGGTGGATCAACTATGGGGGGAGCATCACAGCTGGGTCCACTGTTGTCCTTACCAAACGTCCACAGATACACACTTGGCAGCAGAAGTCACAGGATAGTGACCAGGAGTACAAGTTATAGAGTCATAGGGCAGGATTTTTCAAGCCCCAAGGAGGCGGGCATGGAGGCGGGACAGCTGGTAAGCTCGCAGAAAGTGGGGGCGGATGGCAAAGCCACCCCCATCCCGCCTCCGTGGCCTTTTGCCAGGAGGCGGGAAGATGTGTAGCTTCGAGTCCCGTCTCCTGGAGGCGGGAAAGGCATTTAATCCTTTTAACTGCTTGTTAACAGGCAGAAAAAAGGATTAGTGCCATTTCACCTTCACAGGTGAAGGCTTCCCAACCTTGGATAACCCCGCCGGGTTGGAGGAGACGTGAAGGAGGTCTGCGGCGGTCGGAGGCACCTGGAAGTAAGCTGTAGAGGTGAGTGATGGGTGCAAGTGTGGAGTGGTAAGTATGCAAGGTGAGTGATAAGTTTAAAACAGTGTTCACTTACCTTGTTTTCTTTCTACAGCCTTTAGCCGCGGTGGATCGGGAGAGCCGACATCCTGATTGTCAATTTCACAGACTGGCTGTTGGAACTTCCATTCCAACAGCCATGTGAAATTTGCAAATTTGAAAGGTTTGATGAGTCCTGAACACAAGGACACATCAAACTAAAGAAAATGTCAGTATTTGACAGCTGTCAAACACTGACATTTCTTCTTTCAAGAAGTCTTGACAGATGGCACGTCTGACATTGATGTGATCTGTCAGTGACTTCCTCCCTAATTGGCCTGCTGAGCCCGCAGGGCGGGCTTAACAAGCTCAATCAGGGAAAAATCCCTCTGGTTGGTCAGGCGAGGATGGAGGCGGGACATTGACACGACAAGCAGCTGTCCCACCTCCAACTCGCGTTCATTCACAAAATTCAGCCCATAGAGTCATAACAGCACAGAAAGAGGCCATTCGGCCCATCAAGTCCATGCCGACTCTCTGTGGAGCAATTGAATCAGTCCCATTCCCCCGCTCTATCCCCGGAGCCCTGCAACTTTATTTCCCTCAAGTGCCTATCAAGTCTCCCCTTGGCATAAAAATAAAACAAAAAAGGTGATTCAACTGTGGCTAACAAGGGAAATTAGGGATAGCATAAGATCCAAGGAGAGGACATATAAATTGGCCAGAAAAAGCAGTAAACCTGAGGATTGGGAGCAGTTTAGGATTCAACAAAGGAGGACAAAGGGATTAATTAAGAAAGGGAAAATTGAATATGAGAGTAAGCTTGCAGGGAACATAAAAACTGACTGTAAAAGCTTTTATAGATATGTGAAGAGAAAAAGATTGGTGAAGTTAAGCGTAGGTCCCTTGCAGTCAGAATCAGGGGAATTTATAATGGGGAACAAAGAAATGGCAGACCAATTAAATACATATTTTGGTTCTGTCTTTACAAAGGAGGACACAAATAACCTCACAGAGATGTCGGGGAACATAGGGTCTGATGAAAGGGAGGAACTGAAAGAAATCAGTATTCGTAGGGAAATGGTGTTAGGGAAATTGATGGGATTGAAGGCCGATAAATCCCCAGGGCCTGATAATCTACATCCTAGGGTACTTAAGGAAGTGGCCCTAGAAATAATAGATGCATTGCTGATCATCTTCCAACATTTGATGGAATCTGGAACAGTACCCATGGATTGGAGGGTAGCTAATGTTACCCCACTATTCAAAAAAGGTGGTAGAGAGAAAACAGGGAATTACAGACCGGTAAGCCTGACATCGGTAATGGGGAAAATGCTAGAGTCCATTATAAAAGATGTAATAGCAGAGCACTTGGAAAACAGTGACAGGATCGAACAAAGTCAACATGGATTTACAAAAGGTAAATCCTGCTTGACTAATCGACTGGAATTTTTTGAGGATGTAACTGGTAAAATAGATAAGGGAGAACCATTGGATGTGGTGTATTTGGACTTTCAGAAGGCTTTCGATAAGGTCCCGCATAAGAGATTAGCGTGTAAAGTTAAGGCACATGGGATTGGGGGCAAGGTATGACTTGGATAGAGAACTGGTTGGCAGACAGAAAGCAAAGAGTTGGAATAAACGGGTCTTTTTCCGAGTGGCAGGCAGTAACTAGTGGGGTACCGCAGGGATCGGTCCTTGGACCCCAGCTATTCACAATATATATTAATGATCTAGACAAGGGAACTAGATGTAATATCTCCAAATTTGTAGACGACACAAAGCTGGGTGGGCGTGTGTGCTGTGAGGAGGATGCCTAGAAACTCCAGGATGATTTGGACAGGTTGAATGATTGGGCAAAAGCATGGCAGATGCGATATAACGTGGATAAATGTGAGGTTATCCACTTTGGTGGCAAAAACAGGAAGGCAGATTATTATCTGAATGGCAATAGATTGGGAGAAGGGGAAGTGCAACGAGACCTGGGTGTCCTCGTGCACCAGTCGCTGAAGGTAAGCATGCAGGTGCAGCAGGCGGTTAAGAAGGCAAATGGTATGTTGGCCTTCGTAGCGAGAGGGTTTGAGTACAGGAACAAGGATGTCTTGCTGCAGTTATACAGGGCCTTGGTGAGACCACATCTTGAGTATTGTGTGCAGTTTTGGTCGCCTTATCTGAGGAAGAATGTTCTTGCCATGGAAGGAGTTCAGCGAAGATTCACCAGGCTGATACCTGGGATGGCAGGAATGACATATGAGGAGAGATTGGGTCGATTGGGCTTGTACTCGCTGGAGTTTAGAAGAATGAGAGGGGATCTCATTGAAACTTATAAAATTCTGACAGGACTGGACAGATTAGATGCAGGAAGGATGTTGCCGATGGTCGGGGAGCCCAGAACCAGGGGTCACAGTCTAAGGATAAGGGGTAGGCCATTTAGGACAGAAATGAGGAGGAATTTCTTCACCCAGAGAGTGGTGAACCTGTGGAATTCTCTACCACAGAAGGCAGTAGAGGCCAATACATTAAATATATTCAAGAGGGAGTTAGATATATTTCTTAAGGCTAAAGGGATCAAGGGATATGGGGAGAAGGCAGGGACCCGGTACTGAATTTGGATGATCAGCCATGATTGCATTGAATGGCGGAGCAGGCTCGAGGGGCCGAATGGCCTACTCCTGCTCCTACCTTCTATGTTTCTATGTCTATTAAAACATTGAGTGTCTCCGCTTCCACCACTTCCGTCAGCAGTGAAATCCAGGTCATCACCACTCGCTGCGTAAAAAAGTTTTTCCTTACTTCCCCCCTGTATCTCTTGCCCAAAACCTTAAATCTGTGTCCCCTAGCCCTTGTACCATCAACTAGTGGGAACAGCCTTTCCCCGTCTAGCCTATCCAAACCCGTCATAATCTTGTACACCTCTATCCAGGGGCTCAGAGTAGCTGATTACCACTGCCCAAGCCTGATATCAGATAACTTAGCACAAATCAGTTTCCTACATTACAACAGTGATTACACTTCAAAACAAACGAACTTCGCTGGCTGTAAAGCGCTTTGGGACACCCTGAAGCCATGAAAGGCGCTGTAGAAATGGGAGTCCTTTCTTTCTTTCTTTCTATCAGGGACCAGCCAGGGACGTTGATGGTCTGTAAGGCTCAGCCACTCACAGAATCATCATGGAAGCCCTTAAAAAAGACACTTTTAACTTAGTAAATGTGGGGTATTTACAAAAATACATCAAATTGCCATTAAAACTAAATCCTGTATTTGATATGCTACAGAAATCAAATTTAATTACTGATCAGCACAAACAATATTAAATATTGCTCGCCTGTCATTTTTGACAGCTGTTCCAACTCTCCGGCTGCTTTTGGTCCTAATGCTATGGTGTGAATGACAGTTCCACTTTGTTTCACGTATGTAAAGCAATGGCTTATTTCAGTGTCCTCCCCATCAGTCAGCAAAACTATTTCATCACCATTGGTAGCACCGTCATCGCCATGAAGTACCTGCAAAGCAGTCAGTTACCGTCAACGTGGGATAAATGTAATAATTACGTTGAAAATAATGGATTATTAAAAGTCTTACAGGACTTCAGGACTTACCTGAAAACCAGCCAGAACCCCTGCACAGATATTTGTTCCACCACCAGGGATTTTAGGTAGAGATGTTATAAGCTGCTTCCGTACATTGTCGTTATCAATTAATGTCAAATTTTTTCGAATAAACGCACTACTGTTAAAAGTAACGATGCCAACCTGTGATCCTTCTTCAATGATCTGCAGCAAGAATATTCCCGCTGCCTGTTGGAGCCTTTTAATTCGGTTTTCCTGTTTGCAAAAAGAACTCAAGTCAGATGCAAAACGCAATCTCCTTAACAAGCAGCCATCTTCATATTTTATGCTCTGTGGCATAAGAAAACTACTAGGCACTTGGTCTAAGCATTAAACAAAGCTTTAATCAACTGTTTTACAACATGGAGGTCTAGTTGTGTCCTTCACTAGTTCCTGTTAAGAATGCCCTGCACAAGCTGGGCCCGTGCCCGAGTATTTATACTCTCCCTGGACAGCGCCACCTGTAGGCCGCTCAGTATTATTTCATAAGTCTTTCTTTCATGAATGACTGATTCATGTCACACTGTATTTAAGGGACTAATAGAATGCTTATTTCAATGTAATTTTAATAAATTCCCATCACTTCCTTTGTAGATTCAAGCTCAAACAGACTTGAGCACATAATCTAGGCCAGTACTTCTTAAACCTTTTTGTTTCGTGGACCCCTTTTCAAATGCATTAGTAATCACGGACCCCCCCATCTAAATTATAATACTATCTAATACTCATACTATGAAAGTGCTGCGTGTAAAGAGTGGTTTAATAATGCTTTTAGGAAAACAAGTATTTACTTACAGATATCAGTGAGATGGGTGTTCCTGCTTCTCACTGCAGAGTCTGTCAATCCTTGGTGTGATGTTTGACACTGACACTTGTAAATGATTGACAGCTACTTTATCCAATCATAGAAACATAGAAAATTAGGAGCAGGAGTAGGCCATTCGGCCCTTCGAGCCTGCTCCGCCATTCAATATGATCATGGCTGATCCTCCAGCTCAATACCATATTCCTGCTCTCTCCCCATACCGCTTGATGCCTTTTGTGTCTAGAATCAACGCTCTCCAATGGTTGGTCTCTCACCAATCAGAAAAAGGGGCGGGATCATTTTGCGGATTTTTAAAAAACAAATTACTGATATACGTGGTTTAGTTCATGGACTCCCTCTAAAGTCTCTATGGACCTCCAGGGGTCTAGGTTGACACTTCAGTGCAGTACTGAGGGAGTGCTGCACTGTCGGGGGCGCTGGATGAAATGTCAAACTTAGGCCTCATCTATCTATTCAAGTGGATATAAAAGATCCCCTGACACTATTCACAGAAGAGCAGGGAATTCTCCCGATACCCTGGCCAACTTTGATCTCAGTCGACACTATTTCTTTCTTCCTTTCTTTCCGGAGAGTACCTCTACATTTTTAGTTTATTTTTTCCTCTAGCTGGGCCCCGACTTGCTCCGACCTGCGGTGGGTCAGTCACAGTGACACTATTGTGTCTATCAGTGTATTACAAAATATTACATTGTACTTACAGCACAGAAACAGGCCATTCAGCCCAACAGGTCCCCGCCGGTGTTTATGCTCCATACAAGCCTCCTCCCACCCTTCCTCATCTAACCTCATCAACATAACCTTCTATTCCTTTCTCCCTCATGTGTTTATCTAGCTTGCCCTTAAATGTATCTATGCTATTTGCCTTAACTACTCCTTGTGGTAGTGAGTTCCACATTCTAACCACTCTTTGGGTAAAGAAGTTTCTCCTGAATTCCCTACTGGATTTATATGTGACTATCTTATATTTATGGCCCCTAGTTCTGCTCTCCCTCGCAAATGGAAATATCTTCTCTATATCTACCTCATCAAACCCTTTCATAATCTTAACGACCTCTATCAGGTCACCCCTCAGTCTTCTTTTCTAGAGAAAAGAGCCCCAGCCTGTTCAATCTTTTTTGATAGGAATAACCTCTCAGTTCTGGTATCATTCTAGTAAATCTTTTTTGCACTTTCTCCAGTGCCTCTATATCCTTTTTATAATATGGAGACCAGAAATGTTCACAGTACTGCAAGTATGGCCTAACTTGGAGAGCTTTGTGTTACAGGTAAATATTTAATTTAATCTAGCTAGCACTTAAACTATATCTAGTAATTAGCTAAAAACTAAACTATAAGCTAAGTTAATTAAATACATACATTTTAATTAACTAAATAAATAAAACAAGGTTATAAAGGGATGTCAGTGCAGGCGATGTGCCGCAACTGCAGCATGTGAGAGTTTGTGGAGAGCATCGTGATCCCGGACAACCACGTCTGCAGTAAGTGTCTGCAGCTCGAGGAACTTCAGCTCAGAGTTGTTGAGATGGAGTCTGAGGTGCAGACATTGCGGGGCATCAGGGAGAGGAGAGTTATCTTGACACTTTGATCCAGGGGGCAGTCACACCCGTTAGGTTAGGTAGTGGTACAGGTCTGTTTAGTGGTCAGGGACAGGAGGGTGTGACTGCAACTCAGGCAGGTAAGGGGATCCCAGGTGCAGTGCTGGAGGAGCCTCAGCCTTTGCCCTTGTCCAACAGGTATGAGGTTCTTGCTGCCTGTATGGATGAGGGCAAAGTCTGCAGGGAGGATGAGCAAACTGGCCACAGCACCATGGTACAGGAGGCCATTCAAGTGGAGGGAGTGAAAAGGAATGTTGTAGTGGTAGGGAACAATATAGTAAGTGTAATGATATCAGCAAATAGTGATGGTATTTGCCTGTTTGATTATGATGCCTTACCAGCATAGTTGCCTGATTGATTACTTATGCCTGACCAGCAGAGGGCATGTGAGAGACAAGCAGTTTAGTTTTACTTTCGTTTTAGATGGATTTCTAGCATGGTGTCTCCTGTAAGGCTGTTAACCAGAGTTGAACAAACTTTAGATTAAAAGACATTCTCTTTCATAAATGTCTCGTCATTGAACCCACAAAGAAATCAATACACGGTGTCAGAAGTGATTGAAAGAGATGAAGAGGAAAAATCTGAAGTTAAATCAGCTCTCCACATATTAGCAAGCCAAGAGAGAACATCGTTACTTACCATTGGAGAATAGCTAACGAAGTGAAAAAATGGAAGGATTACACCCACCGGCGAAGCTTCAGTTGACAGGTAATGTGGCTGAAAATTGGAGGAGATTCAAACAACGTTTGGAGTTGTATTTATCAGCAATTGGAGCTGACGAGAAAAGTGATAAAAAGAAATTGTCAGTGTTCTTACATGTCGTGGGTGATGAAGCGCTGGAGGTGTATAATAACTTCACATTCGCTGCTGATGGAGACAATATGAAGCTAGATAAAATAATGGAACAGTTTGAGGCCTACTGCATACCTAAACGTAACGTGACGTTTGAGAGGCACAGATTTTTCACATGTGTACAGAAAACGGGAAAGACTATTGATCAGTATGTGACTGAACTGAGAAACCGAAGCAAAACATGTGAATTTGGGGGACTGACAGACTCGCTGATAAAAGACAGACTGGTGTGTGGTATTCCAGATAATGGTCTAAGGGAAAGACTGCTAAGAGAGCAAGATCTAGACCTGGGAAAAGCCATAGCACTGTGTAGGGCTACAGAGACTGTGAAGTTGCAGGCAAAGGAGCTGTTCAGTGACAGTAGCTGCAACATGGATGCAGTGAGAATGAACGGATACAAACCGTTTAACAAAAAGAGCGCCAATGTGAAAAAAGAGGCATGGCCAGCAAACAAAAATGAAAGAGACAATCGAAAGTCATGTAGTCGATGCGGTACACAGCATACACCAAAAAAGTGTCCAGCATATGGTAAAAAATGCAATAGTTGTAACAAAAACAACCATTATGCCCGTTGCTGTAAGAACCAAGTGCAACAAAGCAAGGTCCATACAGTAGATGAAAGCGAGATAGAGGAGTTCAATGTAGATGTTGTGTCTGAAAACAAAAAAGAAAAAAGAGACTGGATGTTGACACTAAAAGTGAATGATATACATATTCCATTTAAATTGGATACTGGAGCACAAGTTAATGTGATATCAGAGACTGATTTTAAGAAAATTAGACCCAGACCAAAGATACATGGAATAAAAGTGAAAGTGACAGGATACTCAGGTACTGATATACCAGTGAAAGGGAGATGCATTGTCAAAGTGACACACAAGGACAGAGAGCACACGCTAGCATTAACCGTGGTGCCAAAGGATGTGCAAGCCATACTAGGTTTAAAAGCCTGTGAGAGACTGAACCTGGTAAAGAGAGTCCTCGTTGTGGAAAGCAAAGGAGAGACAGTCTATGATAAACTCATGAAAGAGTACAATGACCTATTTAAGGGTCCAGGCTGCCTTCCAGGAGAACACACGATCAGAGTAGATAAAAGTATGCCAACGGTCATACATCCATGCAGAAAAGTTCCGTTTCCTCTTCAAAAGCAACTGAAGGCAGAGTTGGACAGGATGGAAAGCCTGAACGTGATTCAGAAGATAGATGAGCCAACTGAGTGGGTGAGTTCCCTCGTCGTTGTGGACAAAAAGAATGAAAAGCTCAGAATTTGCCTGGATCCAAGAGATCTAAACAGAGCAATAAAGAGAGAGCACTTCAAGCTTCCTACACGTGAGGAAATCATGTCACAGTTTGCAAATGCAAAGTATTTCAGCAAGTTAGATGCATCATCAGGATTTTGGCAGATGAAATTGGACGAGGCAAGTTCAAGACTGTGCACGTTCAACAGTCCATTTGGCAGATACAGATTCCTAAGGTTACCATTTGGCATTGCCTCAGCTCCTGAAGTGTATCACAAAACTATCCATATGATCTATGAGCACCTGGAGGGAGTTGATACATCAATGGATGACATCATAGTATGGGGAACCACGAGAACTGAGCATGACGAGAGACTGAAAAAAGTGCTGGAAGCAACAAGGAAAACAAACCTGAAGCTGAATAGAGAGAAATGCCAGCTCGGGGTGACAGAACTGACATTTGTGGGAGATATCCTTAGCAGTGAGGGCATCAGACCAGATCCCAGAAAGGTGTCCGCCATTGAGAATATGCCAAAGCCACAATGCAAAAAGGACGTGCAGAGGTTTAATGGAATGATCAACTACATGGGTAAATTCATCTCCAACCTCTCAGAAAAGATGGCGCCACTGAGAAGACTAACTGAAAAGAACATAGAATGGGAATGGAATCATGAGCATGAGAAGTCATGGAGCGATCTAAAGAAACTGCTCACAGAGGAACCAGTTCTGAGGTTTTATGACCCAGCGAGACCCATCAAGATATCATCAGATGCATCACAGAGTGGGCTCGGTGCCGTTCTTCTGCAAAAATATGACTACTGGCAGCCTATTGCATATGCATCGCGCTCAATGACAGACGCGGAGACGCGATATGCTCAAATAGAAAAGGAGCTGCTCAGCATCACATACGCCTGTGAAAGATTTCACCAGTTTGTGGCAGGACAAGCAATCAGTGTAGAGACTGACCATAAGCCCTTGATTGCATTGTTCCAGAAGCCACTAAATAGCTGTCCGCTTAGAATACAAAGAATGATGATCAGGCTGCAACGCTATACACTGAATGTTGCGTACACACCAGGTAAGCTGATGTATACAGCAGACACGTTGTCCAGAGCTGTTGACCCAAGTGAGCCCGCAAACACCAAAATGAATGAAAAAGTGAACGCCTACGTGGACATGATCACAAGTGCACTGCCCATAGCAGATGCAAAAATGGAGCTCATAAAGACTGAGACAAACAAAGATGAAACAATGAGACGACTGAGGAAAAGCATCTTGGATGGATGGCCCAACATGAAGCAAGACTGCTCACCTGACATGGCAGAGTACTGGAACTGCAGGGCGGAACTATCAGTGGTCGAAGACATCATCTACAAAGGAAGTAAAATAGTTATCCCAAAGAGTCTGAGAAAAGAGATGCTAAAAAGGATCCATGGAGGACATCTGGGAATTGAAAAGTGTAAGAAAAGAGCACGAGAGGTGATGTACTGGCCACAAATCAACCAAGATGTGACAAATGAGGTGTCAAACTGCACAATATGCCTGAAATATCGAGCAAGCAATCCGGTAGAACCACTAAAGCCACACCCAGCGCCAGACAGACCTTACCAGAAGCTGACCTATTCGTATGTCAAGGGAAGGACTATCTTGTAGTCACAGACTATTACTCCCTGTATCCAGAGGTTTGTAGACTGCACACCACCACTGCAGATGCTGTGATAACATGTATGAAAGCCATATTCTCCAGACATGGCGTGGCAAGCGAGGTCTTCACAGACAACGGACCCCAGTTTTACAATGCAAGTTTCCGACACTTTGCCGAAGAGTGGGACTTTGTCCACACAACATCAAGTCCTCACTATCCACAGTCCAATGGACTAGTGGAAAAATCGGTCCAGACAGTGAAAAGACTGATGTACAAGGCAAAAGACAGTGGAACTGACTTCTACCAGAGCATGCTTGTATACCGCACAACGCCGCTCGAGTGTGGTATGTCACCAGCCCAACTCCTTATGGGATGTCGGCTAAGGTCAAACCTACCCATCCCGGAGAACCTCCTGAAAATAAAAGAGGGGGAGAAAGTGAGGAAGTTCAAAGAACAACAGAAAGAAAAGCAAAAGTACTACTATGACAGAGGAACACAAAACCTACCTGAACTCCACACTGGTGACCAAGTAAGGTTCAAAGACAAAACAAACATATGGACTCAGAAGGGAACTGTCCTGAGTGAAGTTCAACCAAGATCATACACCATTCAGACAGATGAGGGTGCTGTTCTGAGAAGAAATCGTCGAGATCTTCTCATGGGGCCAGCCACAGCAAGTCAAAAGACTGATACTGTTGAACAACCTGATCACACAGCAGGTCAAAAGACTGATACTGTTGAACAACCTGATCACACAGCTGAGAAACCATCATCTGAGGCAGCAACTCAGATTCAAGGACAATCAATCAGAAAATCCTCAAGACACGTGAAGCCTCCTGAGAGACTCATTGAGCAAATTTAAGGACTATTGTTATAGAAGGAAGTAATGTTATCTTATTCTTTCTTCAAGTTCTAGTGTATTTACATATTTCATGTGAACACACAAAGCAAGGTTAAAAAACCTTGATCATGATAATGATAATGTAAGTTCATTAAGTGTTACAGTTAAAATGCAGATTAATACAAAGAAAACATGTTGTTAGTTAAAAGTAAAATACTTTTGTTTTAAGAAAGGGAGATGTAATGATATCAGCAAATAGTGATGGTATTTGCCTGTTTGATTATGATGCCTTACCAGCATAGTTGCCTGATTGATTACTTATGCCTGACCAGCAGAGGGCATGTGAGAGACAAGCAGTTTAGTTTTACTTTCGTTTTAGATGGATTTCTAGCATGGTGTCTCCTGTAAGGCTGTTAACCAGAGTTGAACAAACTTTAGATTAAAAGACATTCTCTTTCATAAATGTCTCATCATTGAACCCACAAAGAAATCAATACAGTAAGGAGGATAGATACTGTTCTCTGCAGCCATGACTGGGAGTTCCGAAGGCTGTGTTGCCTGCCCGGTGCCAGGGTTAAGGATGTCTCCTCGTGGCTGGAGAAGAATTTGGAGTGGGAGGGGGAGGATCCAGTTGTCTGGTCTGCATAGGAACCAACGACATACGTAGAACTAGGAATGAGGTTCTGCTGAGAGAATTTGAGGAGCTAGGGTCCAAATTAAAAAGCAGAACCACAAAGGTAATAATCTCTGGATTGTTACCTGAACCACTTGCAAATTGGCATAGGGACAAGCAGATCAGAGAGTTAAATGTGTGGTATGGGAAGAAGGGGTTTCAATTCATGGGGCACTAGTGCCAGTACTGGGGAAAGAGGGAGCTGTTCTGTTGGGACTGTTTCCACTTAAACCGGGCTAGGACCAGTGTCCTGGCGAATCAAATAACTAGGGCTGTAGATGGGGCCTTAAATTAAGAAAGGGGCGGAGGGGTCAGGTGAGGGGAAATTTAGAAATCTAAAGAGAAAAGTCAAGGCAATGGAGCAGCGTAGCAATTTGGGTAAATGTAAGCAGAGTGTGACAGGAAGGGACAGAGTTTAACAGTAAAAATGCATCAGCAAATAAGGTGAAAGCAGGAAATAATGGTAAAAAATTAAAATTAAAGACTCTTTATCTGAATGCACGAAGCATTGGTAACAAGATAGATGAATTAGTGGCACAAATAGAGATAACTGGCTTTGATCAAATAGCCATTACAGAGACGTGGTTGCAAGGTAACCAAGGTTGGGAGCTAAATATTCCAGGGTACTTGATGTTTAGAAAAGACAGGCAGAATGGAAAAGGAGGTGGGGTAGCCCTGATAATAAATGATGACATAAGAACAGTCGTGAGAAAGGAACTTGGCACGGAAGCTCAGGAAGTAGAATCAGTATGGGTGGAGATAAGAAATAACAAGGGTCAGAAAACACTGGTGGGAGTAGTTTATAGGCCCCCAAACAGTAGCTATATCGTTGGACAGAGTATTAATCAACAAATAACTGGAGCTTGTAACAAAGGTAACACAATAATCATGGGGGACTTTAATCTTCATATAGACTGAGCAAATCAAATTGGTAAAGGTAGTTTGGAGGACGAGTTCATGGAATGTATCCGATACAGTTTTCTAGAACAATACGTCATGGAACCAACCAGGGAATAGGCTTTTTTAGAATTTGTGTTGTGTAATTAGACCGGGTAAACTAGTAATCTCATAGTAAAGGATCCTCTGTGGAAGAGTGATCATAATATGATTAAATTTCACGTTGAGTTTGAGAGTGAAATACTTCAGTTGGAAATGAGAGTCTTAAACTTAAATAAAGCCAATTACATAGGAATGAGTGGTGAGTTAGCTAAGGTAGATTGGGAAATTAGATTAAAAGGTATGACGGTAGATAAGCAGTGACAAACATTTAAAGAAATATTTCAAAATTCTCAACGAATATACATTCCATTGAGAAATAAAAACTCCATGGGAAATTGATCCATCCATGGCTAACTAAAGAAGTTAAGGAGAGTATTAGATTAAAAGAAGAGGCTTATAATGTTGTAGTAAGCCTAAGGATTGGGAGAGCTTTAGAAACCAGCAAAGGATGACCCAAAAATTGGGGGGGAAAAGGGAGAAAATAGAATATGAGAGTAATCTAGCAAGAAATATAAAAACAGATTGTAAGAGCTTCTACAAGTATGTAAAAAGGAAGAGAGTAACAAAACTAAGCATTGGTCCCTTAGAGGCTGAGACAGGTGAAATTATAACGGGGAACAAGGAAATGGCAGAGACTTCAAACAAATATTTTGTATCTGTCTTCACAGTAGAAGACACAAAAAGCATACGGCTCCTCGAGCCTGCTCCACCATTCAATAAGATCATGGCTGATCTTCGACCTCAACTCTTCTTTTCTGCCTGATCCCCATATTCATTGATTCCCCATGAGTCCAAAAATCTATCTATCTCAGCTTTGAACATACTCAAGAACTCAATATCCACAGTTCTTTTGAGTAGAGAATTCCAAAGATTCACCACCCTCTGAGTGAAGAAATTCCTCCTCAGCTCAGTTTTAAATGGCCGACCCCTTATCCTGAGACTGTGCCCCCTAGTTCTAGACACTCCAGCCAGGGGAAACAACCTCTCAGCATCTACCCTGTCAATCCCCCTCAGAATCTTTGGTCATCCTTTCTGGTTTCTAAAGCTCTGCTAATCCTTAGGCTTACTACTATTCTTCGCAACATTATAAGGCTCTTCTTTTAACCTAATACTATCCTTAACTTCCTTAGTTAGCCACGGATGGATCACTTTTGCCGTGGAGTTTTTATTTCTCAATTTGTCGCTGTCCTCCTCTGTATTAACTACACCCTCCAATTTGGTGTCATCCACAAATTTTGAAATTGTACTTCCGATTCCCCGAGTCCAAATTGTTTATGTAAAGGGTGAACAACAGTGTTCCCAACTTCGATCCTTGTGGAACATCACTTCCCACCTTTTGCTATACAAGGCATTACCCAGGGATTAGGGTCAGACTGTGTGTAAACAGGAACGTACACACACATTGAAAGTATTTACCTGGGTGTGTGGGGCAGTGTGCCAGGTTTGCTAGTTCTGACGAAAGGTCATCAACCTGAATCATTAACTGTGTTTCTCTCTCCACAGATGCTACCTGACCTGCTGAGTATTTCCAGCATTTTTCTGTTTTGATGCCTGATTTGTTAGTCTGCTTTTAATTCAATACAAAAAGTAGACTTCCTGTGTATTGCACCTGGGTGGGTAAAGAGGGATGTCTCTAAGTCCTCTTATCTTATGGTCCTTGTTCTACTTGAATCCTGAAATCATTTGACAGGCACATGCTAGTATGGACCAACCAGAAAGCTAGGAGGAACTCCATAGCAATACAGAAAATGTATAGGTTATTGGACAGGTAGGTCTTGTATGAAAGGCTTGACTCACTAGCTGTGAACTAAAAGCAAATTCACGATTTGGTTAAATCATTTGGTTGATAATGACCAGTTGAGGAGTGTGTGTGATGGCCTTTAAATAGCATCAGCGTGAACTGACACTACTATTTCATAACAGGACGTACCCAGTCCATGCTTCCAGAACTATCAAGAACTAAACACAGCACCCGGTCTTTGGCCTGCAGCAAAGTAACATTTGGCGCAAGGGCAACGATATTAGCTGGGGAGTTGTTCCTGAAATCTTCTGACTTGCTGATCACGTCCCAAGTGCTCCTGTACTTGCACATTTTGTTTTGCATGTTTGGTGCTTCATCGTTGTGAGTCTTATTGTCACAGAATTCAGTCACCTGGAAAATAAATACAAGATCAGGTGTAACAAGTGTCACAGGCTTAGAAATTGCAGTAGGCCGGAAACTTGCCAGTGCCACTGCGGGCTGAAGTTAACGGCAGGCCAAAATAATAGTGCAGGCAGCACCGGTATTTTGTCGGGTGATATCAGGTGAGCGAATATGTGCTTTCTGGGTCAAAACGGAAGGTTTATCAGAAAACTCTGGGTTTCATTTCTCTCAGTATCAGCTTAGCTCAGTTGGCAGCATTCTCTCTCCTCTGAGTCAGAAGGTCGTGCGTTCAAGCCCCACTTCAGACTTGGCCCCTCCCTATCTCTGTAACCTTCTCCAGCTCTACGACCCTCCGAAAAGTTTGCTTCCACAATGCGGTGGTGGTGATGGCTGCTGCTGTTGTGCTAAAGACTGAGGGCTGGATTTTCCCGGGTCCCACCCGCATGGTGCGGGGGAGGGGGGGTGACCCAGGAGGCGGCGGGAAACCCGGCAGGTCGGATTTCCCGGCACGCTGTGGAGTTTTATCGATGTCAGAGGCGGGTTCCCAGCCCGGAATTCAGCCTGATTGAAAGGGTGGCTTTCAGTCGTGCTGGGAACTCGGAGAAGGAGGCTGCAGCAACAGGTAAGTGTTGGGTCCAGGATGTTGTGTGTGGTGGGTGGTCCCCAGCCCAGGGGGGCGTCCAGTCCCCGGTGTGGGGGTGGTGGGGTCCGATCCCTGTCCCTGGGGTGGGATGGGGAAGTTGTGATCTCTGGGGGGGGGTCCAATCCCCGACCCCGGGGCTGAATCGCGATCTGGCGGGGGGGGGGGGTTGTTCCAGGCCTGGGAAGTGGGGTGGGGGGGTGGGGCGGTGAGGTGTCGGATCCCCGACCCCAGGGAGGGCCAGACTGATGGTGGGTGAGCTCGGGAGGATGCACTCCTGCTCCTCCAGGCCCACAAGCATTGCTTCCCGAGGCTGAAGCCACGTCGTTGCAGCCAGCAACAATCCCGAGCTCCGGGATCCTCAGCCACCTGCAGTAAAACCTGCAAAGCAAGTTAAAGTAGAGGCTGCAAGCCTCATTATAGTATGTAAATTGCCAACCCGCCTCCTGGCAGCAGGTTGGCAGCAACCCCCCCTCCCCCCGCCCCGTCCCACCTGAGTGAAAGGTGAAAGTGTGCAGGTTGGAGGTGGGTTGTGGGGTCAGGGTTCACATTCTTTCAACTTTTACTCCCCCACGCCTCCATCCCACCTGCTCTTACCTCAGGAAATTCCAGCCCGTGAAGCTGAGCCATTAACTACAGCACACATACAGCAATTTGAGGAAACTCTAGCCACGAACAAACAGCACATTGAAGAATGTACCTTTTTTTTTATAAACAGAAGCTGAACAAAGATAAGCTTTATCGACAAAAAGAAATCATGAGTTAACTGTTTTATGTGGTTAAAGAAAACAAGTTGTGAGATCAATTTCAGATGAAATTATAACCTCGTCTGTCTGTTATTTTAATATCAAAAGATTGTGGAAATGGAACTATTAGATTGGGGTAGCCAATGTTCCTCCTAAGGTGCGCGACCGCACACCGATCGCGCGGTCCCACGCAGGCCGCTCACCAGCTGCAGCCGCTGGAAGATATACGGCGCATGCACGGCCACTGCAGCAAAATTAAAGGGCCCGTGCAGGGAAAAACAATCGTAGGGAACATTGGGGGTAGCCCATATTGTTGTAGAAGAGTGAAGGAAACGAGGCACGTGGCCCATGCTATACTTGAGCTGTGGATACTTGATACTGAAGCTGGGTGTCTAAAATGAATAGGGATTCCATTATTTGATTCGCTCAAAAATGTTCCTTTTCTGTTGTTGCAGAAATAGCTATTAACAATGTGTAAGGGAAGTGCCGCTCAGTAATTCTCCTTACCCCTGGCAACCCTTGTAGGTACATTATTGAAGCTGTTGTCATTTGGCTTTGGTCTGGAAAAAACATACAATCTCCATTTGGGAATCCTGTGTTGCTATCAATGCCACAAGGGGAACAGGAACCTCCAGTGCATGAGGCAGTCATTCCTTGTATTTCTTTTGAACACCTAGAAGTGAAAATGAAACATAACACTCTGTTAATCATTTGATTTCTGCAGTTGTCTTTCTGCAACGTAACATAAAACAAAAACAATTTAAGACATGTTTGTTCATGAATTACTGTCAGTTCAGGAGTGTCCTGTGGTTTGTGACATTGCTCTCATTTTAAGTTTATAACTGACAGATGTCCTATGGTGTTGCTCACAGGTAGGGTTGGGCCTTGAATATGGTTGTGGTGTTTACTTGGCCTGTGCCTTTAAGGTTACTGCTCTAAATAGGCAAATCTAAATAGTTGAAGCTAGTTACGAATCATTAAGATCAGCGTGCAGTTGTCACTGCCTGTAAATTTCACACTGAAAGTCAATGACTATCTTTTTTCCTTTATTGTTTTGCATCTGTAATAGTATTTAAAAAACCTGAATTTCACCACTAGCCAATTTGGCCTTCACTGCCCAGTCCCAGATTCAGCTCCTTCACTGTAGGATCTGACTTCCTGCCTCTTCCCTGTGTCTGAATCCTCTCATCTGTACCCTTGCTGAGGATTCCTTACTGTTTCCCCCTTATCGTGACTCTTGTTTGTTTATCGACAGTGCTAGTGTGGTGAGTTATCTATCTATGTGCTGCAGGGGTCTGACTTGCATGTTGCATGACATGACATGTATCAGCCAAATGTAACAGTTTGAGAAATCCCATCTAGATCTTAAGCCAGCTCTCCATGCCCGTGTCAGGAGGACAAGACATTCTGCAGGTACAGATGAAGATACTGGCTCAGAGAGTTTTGCAGGTAGCTGAAGCAGTATGGAAAGTTTTGTCATTTGTATTCTGTGCAGACCTTTAATCCAACAACAACAACTTGCATTTATATAGTGACTTTAAAAGTAGTAAAATGTCCCAAGGCGCTTCACAGGAGCATGATCAAACAAAATTTGACACCGAGCCACATAACAAAATATTAGAACTGATGCCCAAACACTTGATCACAGTTTTAAGGAGCGTCTTAAAGGAGGAGAGAGAGATGGAGCAGTTAGGGAGGGAATTTCAGAATTTGGGACCTAGGCAGCTGAAGGCATAGCCGTTAATGGTGGGGCAATGGAAATTGTGGATACACACATGGCCAAAATTGGGGAAGCGCAGAGATCTCAGAGGGTTGTAGGGCTGGAGGAGGTTACAGAGAACACTGCAATATACCTACACAACTAGTGATGGGCAATGAATGCGGCTTTGCCAGCATCACCCATATACCATGAACATGTTTAAAAAGGGTCAATTTTGTGAACCACATGTGCACGTTAGAGTGGTATCTATGTGCATTCCATTGTCATGCTACCTAAAACACAAGGGGAAAAGTAGGATTGGCATAATGAAACATTTCAATCTGCACCTAATTCTAGTTTGACTAAGTCCCACCCTGTCCTTTCTGACTGGCATTGGCTCCCTGCCTCCAACTTAAATTTGAATTCCTTGTTCTTGTATATAAATCCCTCCATGCCCTTGCCCCATCTTATCTCTGCAATCTCTTCCAACACTATATTCTTCTCTGAACTCTGTTCATAAGAACATAAGAAATAGGAGCAGGAGTAGGCCAATCGGCCCCTCGAGCCTGCTCCGCCATTCAATAAGATCATGGCTGATCTGATCCTAACCGCCAATCTACTATCACAGAACCATCTCCTGAATCTAACAGAATTAGACACATGAAATAGGAGCAGGATCAGGCTACACGGCCCCTGGGCCCGCTCCGCTACCCACAGGGCCATGACCGATCCGAACCTAGACTCATGTCCAAATTCCTGCCCGCTCCCCGTAACCCTTAATTCCCTTTACTTCTAGGAAACTGTCTATTTCTGTTTTAAATTTATGTAATGATGTAGCTTCTACAGCTTTTTGGGGCAGCATATTCCATGGACCTACCACCCTCTGAGTGAAGTAGTTCCTCCTCATCTCAGTTTTGAAAGAGCAGCCCCTTATTCTAAGACTATGCCCCCTAGTTCTAGTTTCACCCATCATCGGGAACATCCTCCCCGCATCCACCTGATCCAACCCCTTCACAATCTTATATATTTCAATAAGATCGCCTCTCATTCTTCTGAACTCCAATGAGTAGAGTCCCAATCTACTCAACCTCTCTTCATATGTCCATCCCCTCATCCCCAGGATTAACCGAGTGAACCTTCTTTGTACTGACTCGAGAGCAAGTATGTCTTTTCTTAAGTATGGACACCAAAACTGTATGCAGTATTCCAGGTGCGGTCTCACCAATACCTCCCTATTTTTATATTCTATCCCCCTAGCAATGAAAGCCAACATTCTGGCATTTTGTGCATCCCCCTCCATTCACCCCAACATTGGTGGGGCAGTTTTCAGTTGCCTTGGTCTTACTCTCTGGAACTACCTCTTCTACTCTCTGCACCTCTCTTTCCATCTTTAAAAACCTCTTCAAAACCCATTTCTATCAGAAAGTTTTCAGCTACCCCTCTTAACTTGCTCATGACAATTTTATCTGCATCCATTAGTGAAGTGACTTGTTTACTTATATTAAAAAACACAAAATAAATGCAAGTTATTGTTGTTACAACCCTCAATATCCCATCTCACCAGAAAGAGGGGAGGAAAATCTGCTTAAATCGTCAACAAGTAATGCAGGACTTAATTCAACCAGAAATAATCTCTGTTCTACCAACACCCCCACAAACAAACTGTCTCCCTTTCTATCCTGAGGCAGTGTCTCCTGCTGGGGAACAGCTTCATCATTTGAAATATGATTATTTTATGATCTTCAACATTTGTCCTTAGTGTTTATGGACAAAGTACTTATTATATGAAAGGTACTGAAATAGTTAAAGGCATTGAAAGAGATCTAGAGATATTGGTGGAATCTAGGAAAGTTAATGGATTCAACACCTAACAGGCTCAGTGACTGTGGAACAGCAAAACAACAAATAAAAGTTGAAGGATGTCATATTAGCACTGTACAGTACAGTACAGGAAACTCTCTGTTAACCGGCACCTAAATATCCAGAAATCTCTCTTAACCGGCAAAATTCAGGAGTAGGTTCAGGTAAGTTTTACTATATATTAGTGGCCGTGTAACCGGGGACTCCTGGATCTGTGGCCGTGTAACCGGGACTCCTGCACAAGTGCTGTGTAACCGGGGCTCCTGCACCTGTGGCCGTGTACGGGGCTCTCGTACCTTGGTAAGTATACCTCTCTGTAATCTGGACTTTTTGATCAACTGGCACCACGCCGGTCCCGTCGGTGCCAGATAAAAAAGAGTTTCCTGTACTCAGACTTCTCAAATACTGCACCCAGATTTGATAACCAAGGCACAAGATAAACCTTCAAGCCCTAAAGTGGGTGAATAGAAGAGCCACAAGGCTGATCCTAGTATTAAGGAGGAACACTGAAGAAACTTGGGTTCCTTAGCTTTAATGAATCTGAGTAAAAGAGGATCTCAGAGGTATATTAGATGCTACTTAAAGTTAAATTATGACAGTAGGACAGGGGAGCATAGGTTCAAACTGACAAAAGGCAAATTTAAGACTGATGTCAATGTTCAATACATTGGATGGACTTCCAGGTAAGATAGGGAGCAAAAACCCTGGATTAATTTAGGAAATAGCTGGATGGTGTGATGAGGGAGAGTTTCTCTGAATGGTTGAGTTAGGATAGACCGAATGGTCTTCCTCGTTCATATCTATCTTATGATCTTGCGTATCATTCTTGGCTGTTGGGTCCAAATCCTGGAACTCCCTACCTAACAGCAATGTGGGAGTCCCTTCACCACACAGACTGCAGCAGTTCAAGCAGGCAGCTCACCTTCTCAAGGACAACCAGGGATGAGCAATAAATGCTGGCCTTGCCAGCGAGGCCCACATCCCCCAGAATCAATTTTTAAAGATCTTGTGACCTTTTGCTATGCTGTTGGTCATTGTAAATGGTTTGTATCTTTGAACAATATGTTGTTTTAATTGTGTGTTAGTGTAATGCATCACAGGAACATTCTCCCTGCTGTAGACTAGTCTGGAAACCTAAAAGGCTTTTCCTACTGAAATAAATCATAGGATTAGAATTGAAGAATATCCTACCTTGTTGCTTTGATTTCCCCGGCAGACAAATAAAAGGGCACCAAATCGTTATATTCATCAAACACTCCCCACCGGAGATGGGCCCACTCATGAACAAACACTCTACCTGTAAAAACAGAAGTAAGTATTTGTTTAAAATAACCATTCAAATTTAAATGGTACAATTGGTCTCTAATGGTGTTGCAAACAGGAAATCAAGGCCAAGTACCAATATTCAGGTAAGGCAGGGCTGGGGAGGGTGGCGGGAAGGATAATTGACAAAGGTGGGGAAGGGGCAAGTGGGGAGAGGGAGAGGAAGCGAGGGTAAGAGGGAAGGAGGAAAGGAAAGAACAGAACATCGTAACCCTTGTTTCTATTTTTAGGTTTGTTGTAGACTTTGTGGCTGTTGATACTTCTGTCCTTGAATTTAGTTCTGCATGAAGCAAATGATTTTGAAATAGAAATTAATATTTTGTTGGGTTCAGTTGCTCTTTTAACACACTGAGCACCGCAGTACAATTTTGCATCAAGTCCAAAGATAAACAATAGAATATTTGAAATAAAAACAGAAAATGCTGGAAATACTCAGCGGGTCAGGCAGCATCTGTAGAGCGAGAAACAGAGTTAACGGGCTGGATTTTCCAAACCCCGAGGGGGCGGGCTTGGAGGCTGGACAGCCGGTAAATTCGGAGAAAGTGGGGGCGGATGGCAAACCCGCCCCCATCCTGCCTCTGTGCCCTTTTGCCAGGAGGCGGGAAGATGTGCTGCTTCGGGTCCCGTCTCCTGGAGGCGGGAAAGGCATTTAATCCTTTTAACTGCCTGTTAACATGTAGTTAACAGGCAGAAAAAAGGATTAGTGCCATTTTACCTTCATAGGTGAAGGTTTCCCGACCTCGGAGAACCCCGCCAAGTTGGAGGAGACGTGAAGGAGGTCTGCGGCGGTCGGAGGCACCTGGAAGTCAGATGTGATGGGTGCAAGTGTGGAGTGGTAAGTATGCAAGGTGAGTGATAAGTTTTAAAATGTTCACTTACCTTGTTTTCTTCCTACAGCCTTCAGCTGCACTGGATCGAGAGAGCTGACATCCTCCTTGTTGATTTCACAGACTGGCTGTTAGATCCTCCGAACCAACAGCCAGGTGAAATCAACAAAGTTGAAAGGTTTGATGAGTCCTGAACACAAGGACTCATCAAACAACAGAGAATGTCAGTGTTTGACAGCTTCACAGAGCTGTCAAATGCTGACATTTCTTCTTTCAAGAAGTCTTGACAGATAGCACGTCTGACGTTGACGTGCTCTGTCAGTGACTTCCTCCCTAATTGGCCTGCTGAGCCCACAGGGCGGGCTTAACAAGGTCAATCAGGGGAAAATCCCTCTGGTTGGCCAAGGATGGAGGCGGGACATTGACACGACAAGCAGCAGTCCCGCCTCCAACTCGCCTCCATTCACAAAATCCAGCCCAACGTTTCAGGTCAATGACCCTTTGACCCTATTTGACTTGCTCCTGAATGTAGCTCCGAAGTGAAGCTCTGATACTCATTTATTACAGTGCCCCTATTTTGTTCTGAGCTGTTGCAAATCCTTTAAAATAAGATTTTGCTCAACTTCAGCCCCGCATAACTTAATGTGAGTATATTTCCAGTTAAATGGGAATTAATTATAACTAGCTGCACATTTGAAAGGAATTTCCTGCAAAGTTGTTACCTCTAGCGCCATAAACAGGGATCAGGCCATCGTTTAGCATAAAAGTCGAAGTGAAGTGAATGTACCGCCCCTTCTCACCACATCCGCCGTACTGCAGGGTGTACGGGTCATCTCCATAGTTAAGGTGTGGGTCAGCAATGATCACATCGGCCTATTAAAATAAAAATGGGGGAAATAACACCAGGAAAGCATAGTGAACCACCCAGAAAACTGTCAAACATAAACAGCAAAAGTTTGGAAACAAAGACAGCGAAGAAATACAAAAGTGAAAGTTGGAAAGAGCAAGGTTTTCTTCCCTGCGCGAAAATGTTTTCATTAAACTGTCCTTTTAAACCAATGTATGTTGGTGCATGTTGACAACATCCAAGATAAAAGCGTAACACATTTTCCAAACTGGATAGGGCCTCACAGTGGATTATTTGGATAAATGAAATAAGGAATAGAGCATTGGTGATGCTGGTATTGTAATTTTTCACAAAAATGACTGAGGCAGGACATGCAAGTATCACGTTTAAGAGTAAGTCGCAGTGTGGGTGATAGAATACCCATGAAAATAGAAAAAGATAATGCTAACGATGCCATTGTTCTAGCTTTTACCTTTTCGTAGAACTGGGTGGTTGGTCTCTGATAGCTGGAATTTGGGCTCCAGGTGTTGGGCAATAGGATTTTCACATCTCGATAATAAGCTCGATGGTTGGTGGCATTGTACAAGAAGGATGAGGCTGAAGTCACCATTTCCTAGAAGAAGCACAGTTTTCGCAATACTTTTTAACCACTGTACTCTATTTACAAATTTGGCACAATTCCTTAAGCATGTAGAACGTTACCAACTTATGTTGTGAATTTTAAACCCGGAGTCAGGGAGGGATGATGCCAGGGATCTGAATTTCAGATTTCTGCCCATCAACAACAACTTTCATTTATATAGCACCTTAAATTAGTAAAACATACCAAGGCGGTTCACAGGAGCGTTAGCAAACAAAATTTGACACCGAGCCACATAAGGAGATATTAGGAGATATTACTTGGTCAAAGAAGTAGGTTTTAAGGAGCATCTTGAAGGAGGAGAAAGAGGTAGAAAGGCGGAGAGGTTTAGGGAGGGAATTCCAGAGCTTAGAACCTAGGCAGCTGGAGGCACGGTGGAGTGCTGAAATTCAGATTTTTGTCTGGGAGTTTTGGATGAGATGTTAAACCGAGGCCCCATCTGCTCCCTCAGGTGGACGTAAAAGATCCTGAAGAGATCGCAAAGTCTCTGGTTGAAGAATGGACTCAGTCGAGAATATTTTTGTGGACTTTATGGGCTGAGGGTGTTTTCCCTGTGGTGGGATCGCCCTGTGCAGATATGTGGGGGACTGGTTTGTTAAAACTCCAGAGAACGCATGGCAGTTGGCTGTGACAAAAGAACTGTCAGTCATCCAGAATGTATGGGTTCGCCCGACAGTCCTGGAAAAAGGAAAGGGGCCATTGAACTTGAAAAGGCCGCTCTAATATGCAAAAGCACTTCTCACCTCCATCTCAGAAGAGAAGCAGAACAATGAACCCACTGGCCTCAGCCAGCCGAAAAGGAGCCAGTTTTTTTTCCCAACACAAAGACCGAAAGATATGTCCCAGACTTAGGGCCATTAATCCAATACTCATGGGTCCGAGGATGACTCATCACTGATTAAGCACCGGAGTGCTTAGAAACAAAAGGATTTTAAAGATTGGCGGGAAAAGATAGGGGTACCTAGACTACTATAGATTCTTTTCCATCATTCTCTCTCTCTCTCTTGCTTCCTCGCTCCACCAAGATCGATTTAACAAGAAGTACCAGAGGAAGAAGCCGCTGAGTGAAGCGATCGAGCCAAGCCGGTAACCAGATATCCCAGGCGAGCTGGGTGAGGTGTAAGGGGCTCAGGGTTTTTCTCAGGTGAAGTTTTTGGGCTATTCCGAGGGTGGGAGCTTCGTTTGGTTCAGCCAGGCGAAGGGGTTTATGCGACTGGGTAATTCGTTGGTAGAGGTGGAATTAGAATCCACTATTAAATACATATTTTGGTTCTGTCTTCACAAAGTAGGACACAAATAACCTTCCAGAAATGTCGGGGAACATAGGGTCTGATGAAAGGGAGGAACTGAATGAAATCAGTATTTGTAGGGAAATGGTGTTAGGGAAATTGATGGGATTGAAGGCCGATAAATCCCCAGGGCCTGATAATCTACATCCTAGGGTACTTAAGGAAGTGGCCCTAGAAATAGTTGATGCTTTACTGGTCATCTTGCAACATTCGATGGAATCTGGAACAGTACCCATGGATTGGAGGGTAGCTAATGTTACCCCACTATTCAAAAAAAACGGGGAATTACAGACCGGTAAGCCTGACATCGGTAGTGGGGAAAATGCTAGAGTCCATTATAAAAGATGTAATAGCAGAGCACTTGGAAAACAGTGACAGGATCGGACAAAGTCAACATGGATTTACAAAAGGTAAATCCTGCTTGACTAATCTACTGGAATTTTTTGAGGATGTAACTAGTAAAATAGATAAGGCAGAACCAGTGGATGTGGTGTATTTGGACTTTCAGAAGGCTTTCGATAAGGTCCCACATAAGAGATTAGCGTGTAAAGTTAAGGTACATGGGATTGGGGGCAAGGTATTGACTTGGATAGAGAACTGGTTGGCAGATAGAAAGCAAAGAGTTGGAATAAACGGGTCTTTTTCCGAGTGGCAGGCAGTGACTAGTGGGGTACCGCAGGGATCGGTCCTTGGACCCCAGCTATTCACAATATATATTAATGATCTAGACAAGGGAACTAGATGTAATATCTCCAAATTTGCAGATGACACAAAGCTGGGTGGGCGTGTGTGCTGTGAGGAGGATGCCAAGAAACTACAGGATGATTTGGACAGGTTGGGTGATTGGGCAGAAGCATGGCAGATGCAATATAACGTGGATAAATGTGAGGTTATCCACTTTGGTGTCAAAAACAGGAAGGCAGATTATTACCTGAATGGCAATAGATTGGGAGAAGGGGAAGTGCAACGAGACCTGGGTGTCCTTGTGCAACAGTCGCTGAAGGTAAGCATGCAGGTGCAGCAGGCGGTTAAGAAGGCAAATGGTATGTTGGCCTTCATAGCGAGAGGGTTTTGGTACAGGAACAAGGATGTCTTGCTACAGTTGTACAGGGTCTTGGTGAGACCACATCTTGAGTATTGTGTGCAGTTTTGGTCGCCTTATCTGAGGAAGGATGTTCTTGCCATGGAGGGAGTTCAGCGAAGATTCACCAGGCTGATACCTGGGATGGCAGGAATGACGTATGAGGAGAGATTGGGTCGATTGGGCTTGTACTCGCTGGAGTTTAGAAGAATGAGAGGGGATCTCATTGAAACTTATAAAATTCTGGCAGGACTGGACAGACTAGATGCAGGGAGGATGTTCCCGATGGTCAGGGAATCCAGAACCAGGGGTCACAGTCTAAGGATAAGGGGTAGGCCTTTTAGGACAGAAATTAGGAGGAATTTCTTCACCCAGAGAGTGGTGAACCTGTGGAATTCTCTACCACAGAAGGCAGTAGAGGCCAATTCATTAAATATATTCAAGAAGGAGTTGGATATATTTCTTAAGGCTAAAGGGATCAAGGGATATGGGGAGAAAGCAGGGACCGGGTACTGAACTTGGATGATCAGCCATGATCGCATTGAATGGCAGAGCAGGCTCGAGGGGCCGAATGGCCTACTCCTGCTCCTATCTTCTATGTTTCTATGTTTCTAGCAACAAGGGAATTACTGCTTGTTATAGTCCCCAGTTGTGTACTGTATGTATGTTGTTTGTAACCTGGATTTTATTCTCCACAGAGACAGTGATTTTGTTTAGTAGTGCATGTTTTAGCCAGTGTATGTTAGACCAAATAAATACAAGTTTGATTTTTCACTGAAACATTCCTGTCCATGACTTATTTCATTTACACTCTGAATAATAATTCCTGGGTATAGAACTTTCGTAAGGCGGGGGCGATTCGAACCGTCCGTCTAGCAATTGGGCTAGGATCAAAAACCGCTTACAATCCCATGACACTATTTTGAAGAAAAGCACGGGAGGATATTAAGGGATATGGAACCAAGACAAATAAATGTAGTTAACATAGAAACATAGAAGATAGGCGCAGGAATCGGCCATTCGGCCCCTCGAGCCTGTTCCGCCATTTAATGAGATCATGGCTGATCATCTAAATTCAGTACCCTGTCCTTGCTTTCTTCCCATATCCCTTGATCCCTTTAGCCTTAAGAAATATATCTAACTCCTTCTTGAATATATTTAATGAATTGGCCTCAACTGCCTTGTGTGGTAGAGAATTCCACAGGTTCACCACTCTCTGGGTGAAGAAATTCCTCCTCATTTCAGTCCTAAATGGCTTACCCCTTATCCTTAGACTGTGACCCCTGGTTCTGGACTCCCACTTAAGTGGCTAATATAAAAACAGAAAATGCTGGAAATACTCAGCGGGTCAGACAGCATATATATAGAGAGAGAAACAGAGTTAACTTTTCAGGTCAATGACGAAGGGTCATCGACCTGAAACGTTAACTCTGTTTCTCTCTCTACAGATGCTGCCTGACCTGCTGAGTATATCCAGCATTTTCTGTTTTTATTTCAGATTTCCAGCATCCACAGTATTTTGCTTTTGTGTTAGTAGTTAAGTGGCTAAGTTGGTAGCACTCTTGCCTCTGAGTCAGAAGGTTGTGGCTTCAAGTCCCACTCCAGAGACTTGAGCACAACTATCTAAGCTGACACTCCAGGGCAATACTGAGGGAGTGCTGCATCGTTGGAGGTGCCGTCTTTTGGATCAGACGTTAAACCGAGGCCCCATCGGCGCTCTCAGGTGGGCATGAAAGATCCCATGACACTGCTGTGTTTCCTACATTACAACAGTGACTACACTTCAAAAGTACTTCATTGGCTGTAAAGTGCTTTGGGCCATCCCAAGGTCGTGAAAGGTGCTATATAAATGCAAGTCTGTCTTCTATCTTTTTAAGATACAGATTGGCCATGAAGTAATTGAATGGCATAACAGGCTCGAGGGGCTGAATGCCCGACTCCGGTTCCTATGCTCCTACAGACATTTGGCTGGCCACAAAAGAAAACTTGTGGAATATCACATTGTTAAAGTGCCCTTTTACCAACTACTTACAATAGCATTTATATACAAATAATGAAGAACAGTCAACAGCTGCATTGGGGAATTCAGTTAACGTCTTATTTTCCTACCTGGATTTTTGCAATGAGGTTTAGATCTTCTGGAATCCCAGGGTTAATAGCAATGACGATGTTATCATAACCATTATTCACCAGCTTCACCTCAGAACATTTTACAATGCAGACAGAGATAAGGCACGCCAGAGACAGAGGAAATACTGTCATGAATTTCATTATTAGGACCCAGCTGAAGCCCCCTCTGCTCCCAAACGATTGTACTTATGAAGCTAAACTATTGAATACTGAACCGTATCAATGCGTTTCAGGTCAGCTATTAATTTTATTGCTGAAATCTGAATGCACAATAAGGAAATCACCTTCAGCACCTTATATCTATATATGCAAATATATAAATCATTTTTAGATAGGTGCAAATCATATTTTAATGGTGGAATCTAGCTCAATGTATCGGAGATAGGGACATGCCAGCAAGATTTTTCATCCTATGAATGGGCAGAAAATCTAGCCCCAAGAAAACTTGCTTCGCAACCAGAAACACGACTGACCAAACTTACCCAACACCATTTCTTCCATTATTGTAGCTCATTTCTCTAGTCAGTATGTCTTGTTTTAGTCAACTAAAGGGAGGGAAATAGCAGCTGACCAGTTACTAGGGTACAAACTGACCCTCGTTGCAGCCATTTTATGGGCGCACAACACGGGCAACAAGCACCAATTTTGGGAAAAATCCTGAGCCCAAAGGATGCCTGAAATAAGCCCGACCGGATATTGGGTCAGGTAATTTTTCAAGTGCCCCTGGCAGCCACCTAAAACAGGCGCTGGGCCCCTTACATGTGTAAACGAGAGGCCTAATGCCCATTTTAGGCACACTGGTAGAAATTGCTTTAGGATGGACATGGCAGGAGCCGTGCCTGCTTTCCAACAAGTGAAACATTTTTTTTTTTTTAACTTTCAAAATCGTTCCTGTGTAGCCAGGAGACACAGGCGTGCCATCAGACCCACCCATTGCCGCTCCTTCCCCCTCTTCCCTTAGTGCCCCATTCGGTGAAGCAAGCAGCCCGAAACTCAAAGAGCGGAATGGGCGCTCTGCCTGTGGAGGCGCGACAGGCTGGTAGCTTGTAAAATTATTGAAACGAGGTCAGACTTCCAATTATGGGCTGGCCCCAGGCTCCCTGGTTGGGGCAGTGCCAATTCCGTTCCTGAAAAGGCAGAGTCGTAAACATTTAACCAATGAGGAAGGAAACGGACAGCTCGGCAGCCAGACATAGTTAACAGACTCAAGGTACCTGACGTAGAAAATTGGTTTATCAAAGTCACAAATGACATCCTATGTGATTGTGACCATGTTGAACTATCCCTCCTCGTCCTGTCTGCAGCCTTGGACAAGATTGGCCACACCATCCTCCTCCAACACCCATCCTTCATTGTCGAGCTGGGTGCGACTGCCTTCACCTAGTTCCATTTTTACTTCTCCAGTCGTGGCCAGAGAATCTTCTGCAATGGCTTCTCTTCCTGTTCCCACACTGTTACCTCTGAAAGCCAACTAGGAGCTATCCTTGGACCCTTCCTATTTCTCATCTATATGCTGCCTCTCGGCGACATCATCCAAAAACACATCAGATTCCACAGGCCAGTGTCAGGAGCGGTGAGAGCGACGGTTCAGTGAGTATTTAAACTCACTTTCGCGGGCTTTTTTTCACAGGCTGGTGTCGGGAGCGGTGAGAGCGGAGGTTCAGTGAGTATTGATCCCACCACCAAACGCATCTTCCCCTCCCCTCTCCTTTCAGCATTCCGTAGGGACCGCTCCCTCCGCGACACCCTAGTCCACTCCTCTATCACCCCCAGCACCCCTTCCCCTTCACCCGACACCTTCCCATGCAAGCGCAGGAGATGCAACACCTGTCCTTATACCGCCCCCATTCCCACTGTCCAGGGCCCCAAACACCCCTTCCAGGTGAAACAGCGATTTACTTGTACTTCTTGCAATCTAGTATACTGTATTCACTGCTCACAATGTGGTCTCCTCTACACTGGGGAGACCAAACGCAGATTGGGTGACCGCTTTGCGGAACATCTCCGTTCAGTCCGTAAGGATGACCCCGAGCTTCAGGTTGCCTGTCATTTTAATTCACCGCCCCATTCCCACTCAGACCTCACTGTGGGCTCTTGCATTGTTCCACGGAAGCTCAGCGTAAACTCGAGGAACAGCACCTCATCTTCCGATTAGGCACTTTACAGCCTTCCGGACTCAATATCGAGTTCAACTATTTCAGATCATAACCTCGGCCCCCATTACATTTTTGCTTATTTTTTATCCACACCTTTGTTTTGGCCCTTCACCCCCCTCCTTTTTTTTCCCCTCTCCCATACAGCAGCTGTCTCCCACTCTGCCAGCACATTTCACACCTAATCTAAAGCTGTCTTTTGTCTCTACTAGTCCTATCACCTTCTTGTCTCATTTTGAATACCTCTCAATGTCTCTTCATTTCTCTTTTGTTCTCTCCCAGCCTGGCCTTTCAATCTATTTCATTTCCTGTGACTTTCCAGTCTTGACAAAGGGTTTGACCCGAAACGTTGACTCTATTTTCTCTCCACAGATGTTGCCTGGCCTGCTGAGTTTTTCCAGCATTTTCTGTTGTTATTTAGTATTTAAACTCACTTTCGCGGGCTTTCTTTCACAGGCCAGTGTTGGGAGCGGTGAGAGCGGCGGTTCAGTGAGTATTTAAACTCACTTTTGCGGGCTTTCTTTCACAGGCCAGTGTCGGGAGCAGTGAGAGCGGCGGTTCAGTGAGTATTTAAACTCACTTTCGCGGGCTTTTTTGCAGAGGCTTACCAATCTCGCAGACCAGCGGCGGCGTTCCAGAGCCACGTCATGGTTCAAAACGTGACACAGGCAGGAGGGAGCAGCTGATTGGGTGAGTACGGCCAGGTGAGTACTTATACTACTCTATAGTTTGACAGTTAAGGTTCATAGTTTATAAAGTTTAGAAGGTCTTAATTTTGTGGTTATAGTTTCTAAGGTCTCTGTTGTGTAGCGGGGAGTGCTAGGAAACAAGGGCCCTTGAGTATATCCTTTAATTGTAGTATAATTGGTGGTATTAATTTAATTTAAATTAATTAAAGGGTAAGTCATGGCAGAAAAGCTCGGCCCCGTGGCATGCTCCTCCTGCACTATGTGGGAAATCAGGGACACTTCCTGTGTCCCTGACTACCATGTGTGCGGGAAGTGTATCCAGCTGCAGCTACTGGCTGACCGCATTGCGGTGCTGGAGCCGCGAATGGATACATACTGGAGGATTCGCGATGCTGAGGACGTCGTGGATATCATGTTTAATCAGTTGGTCACATCACAGATAAAAGCTGCACAGGCAGGAAGGGAATGGATGACCGCCAGGCAGAGTAGTAGGCGCAGGCAGGTAGTGCAGGGGTCCCCTGTGGCCATCCCCCTCTCAAACAGATATACAGGAAACTTTGGTTTATCCGGAGGTTGCATGTCCGGAATACTCGATCTAATGGCAAAAAATCAGGAGCTGTTTTCTATATGTTTTTTTAGTTCTCGTTGCTTTTTTTCCCAGTCAAGCACTGCAAGGTCTGTAGCTTTAGCAACAGCTTCAGCTACAGATGCTTGCAACTGCAGCCGACTGTTTTGAAGCTGTTGCTAAGCAACAGGGTTTGTTGATTCACACGAAGCTTCTCAGTTCTGTATGTTTAAACATTAACTCTGGTATGTCCGGCACTTTTGATGTTACGGCACCAGCTCGGTCCCGTCAGTGCCGGATATCAGAAAGTTTCCTGCACCGCTTTGGATATTGTTGGGGAGGATGGCTTATTGGGGGAAGGCAGCAGCAACCAACTTCCTGGTGCCATGGGTGGTTCTGCTGCACGGGACGGGAGGAAAAAGAGTGGGAGAGCTATAGTGATAGGGGATTCTATTGTAAGGGGAATAGGCATTTCTGCGGCCGCAAACGAGACTCCAGGATGGTATGTTGCCTCCCTGGTGCAAGGGTCAAGGATGTCTCAGAGCGGCTGCAGGGCATTCTGGAGGGGGAGGGTGAACAGCCAGCTGTCGTGGTGCATATAGGTACCAACGATATAGGTTAAAAAACGGGATGAGGTCCTAAAAGCTGAATATAGGGAATTAGGAGGTAAATTTAAAAATAGGACCTCAAAGGTAGTAATCTCAGGATTGCTACCAGTGCCATGTGCTAGTCAGAGTAGGAATAGAAGGATATTTCAGATGAATACATGGCTAGAAGAATGGTGCAAGGGGGAGAGATTCAAATTCCTGGGACATTGGAACCGGTTCTGGGGGAGGTGGGACCAGTACAAACTGGATGGTTTGCACCTGGGCAGGGCCGGGACCGATGTCCTAGGGGCAGTGTTTGCTAGTGCTGTTTGGGAGGGTTTAAACTAAAATGGCAGGGGGTTGGGAACCTGTGCAGGGAGACAGAGGAAAGGGAAGCAAGGATAGAAGCAAAAGACAGGAAGGAGAAAAGCAAAAGTGCAAGTCAGAGAAATTAAGGGAGTAAATCAAACATGGCCGCAGTAAACAATAATTCTAAAAGGTCTAAGAGCGTTAAAAAAACAAGCCTGAAGGCTTTGTTTCTTAATGCAAGAAGAATTCGTAATAAGGTGAATGAATGAGCTGCACAAATAGATGTAAACGGATATGATATAATTGGGATTACGGAGACATGGCTCCAGGGTGACCAAGGCTGGGAATTCAACATCCAGGGGTATTCAATATTCAGGAAGGACAGGCAAAAAGGAAAAGGTGGTGGGGTAGCATTGCTGGTTAAAGAGGACATTAACACAATAGTAAGGAAGGATATTAGCTCTGATGATGTGGAAACTGTATGGGTAGAGCTGAGAAATACCAAGGGGCAGAAAACGTTAGTGGGAGTTGTATACAGACCCCCAAACAGTAATGCTGAGGTTGGGGATGGCATTAAACGGGAAATTAGAGATGCGTGCAATAAGGGCATAGCAGTTATCATGGGTGACTTTAATTTACATATAGATTGGTCTAACCAAATTAGTAACAAGACTGTGGAAGAGGAATTCCTAGAGTGTATACAGGATGGTTTCCTGGACCAATATGTTGAGGAACCAACTAGAGATCTTAAACTGGGTATTATGTAATGAGAAAGGATTAATTAGCAATCTTGTCGTGCGAGGCCCCTTATGGAGAAGCGATCATAATATGATAGAATTCTTCATTAAGATGGAGAGTGAAGTAGCTGATTCAGAGACTTGGGTACTGAATTTAAATAAAGGAAACTATGATGGTATGAGGCGCGAGTTGGCTAGGGTGGATTGGGGAATGTTACTTAAAGGTTGACGGTGAATAGGCAATGGCAAACATTTAACGATCGCATGGATGAACTGCAGAATTTGTTCATCCCTGTTTGGCATAAAAATAAAACAAAAAAGGTGACTCAACATTGGCTAGCAAGGGAAATTAGGGATAGCATAAGATTCAAGGAGAGGATATATAAACTGGCAAGAAAAAGCAGCAAACCTGAGGATTGGGAGCAGTTTAGGATTCAGCAAAGGAGGACAAAGGGATTAATTAAGAGGGGGAAAATAGAGTATGAGAGTAAGCTAGCAGGGAACATAAAACTGACTGTAAAAGCTTCTATAGATATGTGAAGAGAAAAAGATTGGTAAAGTCAAGCGTAGGTCCCTTGCAGTCAGAATCAGGGGAATTTATAATGGGGAACAAAGAAATGGCATACCAATTAAATACATATTTTGGTTCTGTCTTAAATAAGGAGGACACAAATAACTTCCTAGAGATGTCGGGGAATGTAGGGTCTAATGAGAGGGAGGAACTGAATGAAATCAGTATTTGTAGGGAAATGGTGTTCGGGAAATTGACGGGATTGAAGGCCAATACATCCCCAGGGCCTGATAATCTACACCCTAGGGTACTTAAGGAAGTGGCCCTAGAAATAGTAGATGCATTGCTGGTCATCTTCCAAAATTCTATACACTCTGGAACTGTTCCCATGGATTGGAGGGTAGCTAATGTAACCCCACTATTTAAAAAAGGTGGTAGAGAGAAAACGGGGAATTATAGACCGGTAAGCCTGACATCAGTAGTGGGGAAAATACTAGAGTCCATTATAAAAGATGTAATTGCAGAGCACTTGGAAAACAGTGACAGGATCAGACATAGTCAACATGGATTTACAAAAGGTAAATCATGCTTGACTAATCTACTGGAATTTTTTTAGGATGTAACTGGTAGGATAAGGGAGAACCAGTGGATGTGGTGTATTTGGACTTTCAGAAGGCTTTTGATAAGGTCCTGCTTAAGAGACTAGCGTGCAAAGTTAGAGCACATGGGATTGGGGCAAGGTACTGACTTGGATAGAAAACTGGTTGGCAGACAGGAAGCAAAGACTGGGAATAAACAAATCTTTTTCCGAGTGGAAGACAGTGACTAGTGGGGTACCGCAGGGATCGGTGCTAGGACCCCAGTTATTCACAATATATATTAATGATCTAGACGAGGGAACTAGATGTAATATCTCCAAGTTTGCAGACGACACAAAGCTGGGTGGGCGTGTGTGCTGTGAGGAGGATGCCGAGAAACTCCAGGCGGTAGACCACATAAAGATACTTGGTCTGATCCGCATCGATGTTCCTCAGGGCGAACTGGGCCTCGACCTGAATAAACCACGAGGGCGCTTGCTGCTCCCAGAACTGTGGTAGCTTCAGCGAAACGGCATTTGCTTCCATGCTGTGCTCTTCTTTTGTGAAAACGTTCACAAAAACGGGGTCACCAATGTAGGAATTAACGAATTCCTACGAATAACGGAGATCGACACAAGAGAACAATCAAACAGGTCTTTACTCAATGGAGATGCCACGAGGACTGCCTGGGCAGTCCCGTGGTTTGTGACGTGACGTCATCGCGTTTGCCCACGTTTTCCCGCACTCTTAAAGGGGCCACGCCCCGTACATGCAAACTCTATATACAAAACACAGTAATGCCTAACACAGTGGTACAGGTTTAGGCTGGTGTTAGAACATCGTTAAAGAGAATTATATACAGTTATCCAGAGTCATTTAGTGGGTCTGCCACAATATCCGTTTTAATTGATATAATCTTGTATGCTCATCCTGTCCACAAATGTTATTTCTGTAGCACTTTTTGTGTCAACATTTTCTAATGGGAAAGCCGTATGTAAACATTTCACCACATTTTACCTTTTGGGAAAAGAAGAATGTGCACCAATTTTTCTCTCTCTAGTTTCAAATGACCAAATTATTAAACACACTAGATTTCATATTTCACGATAGTGTGATTCAATAGATAAATTTAATCATTTCTGGGCCTTTTTTTAATACTGTAGCCTGGATTTGGACTGGATAGGGATAGTTTTTAAACTTGGGCCACCTGGTGTGAATGGGACGGTGGTGGCGTTAAAATAACCGCAGTGCTTAACGCCTCGTTAACGCAGGTGAAAGGGGCCTACCAGTGGGTGGCCAGACTGCCCACCTGTCTTGGGCAGTAGGCCATTTTCATATGCAAGGCTCCCACCCACACTCTGCCCATTTTACCCAGTGGATACAGTTGAAGAAGAAAAAAGCAAATTAGAATTTTTTTTTGAGTGCTCCTCCGAGCCCCGCAAAATGTTGGGCCACTGTGGGAGGCCGGTCGGGTGAGCATTGGAATCGTCAAGTCTAGAGGTAGCAAAGGCATGGATGAGGGTTTCAGCAGCAGATGAGCTGAGGCAGGGGTGGAGGCGGGCGATGTTACGGAGGTGGAAGTAGTCGGTCTTGGTGATGGCGAGGATATGGGATTGGAAGCTCATCTCGGGGCCAAATAGGACGAAGTTTGTAGTGGGGACCGAAGACAATGGCTTTGCGTTTCCCAATATTTAATTGGCAGAAGTATCTTCTCATCCAGTACTGGACATAAGGCAAGTAGTGTGACAAATCAGAGGCAGTGGAGGGGTCGAGAGAGGTGGTGGGGTAGAGCTGGGTGTCGTTGGGGTACATAGAAAACATATAGAAGATAGGAGCAGGAGTAGGCCATTCGGCCCCTCGAGCCTGCTCCGCCATTCAATGCAATCATGGCTGACCATCCAAATTCAGTACCCTGTCCCTGCTTTCTCCCCATATCCCTTGATCCCTTTAGCCTTAAGAAATATATCTAACTCCTTCTTGAATATATTTAATGAATTGGCCTCAACTGTCTTCAGTGGTAGAGAATTCTACAGGTTCACGACTCTCTGGGTGAAGAAATTCCTCCTCATCTCAGTCCTAAATGGCTTACCCCTTATCCTTAGACTGTGACCCCTGGTTCTGGACTCCCCCACCATCGGGAACAGCCTTCCTGCATCTAGTCTGTCCAGTCCTTTTAGAATTTTATAAGTTTCAATGAGATCCCCTCTCATTCTTCTGAACTCTAGCGAATATAAGCCTAATCGACCCAATCTCTCTTCATACGTCATTCCTGCCATCCCAGGTATCAGTCTGGTGAATCTTCGCTGCACTCCCTTCATGGCAAGAACATCCTTCCTCGGATAAGGCGACCAAAACTGCACACAATACTCAAGGTGTGGTCTCACCAAGGCCCTGTACAACTGCAGCAAGACATCCTTGCTCCTTGCTTTTATACATATGTGAAGAGAAAAAGATTGGTGAAGTCAAGCATAGGTCCCTTGCAGTCAGAATCAGGGGAATTTATAATGGGGAACAAAGAAATGGCAGACCAATTGAAATAAAGAGTAGATTGCCTTTCAAAAGCTAGGCTTTATTAACCTTAAAAAACCAGCAAGTACATGTTGAGCACCCAGTCTCAACTAAACTGTAGAAAACTGAATTTAAGATGGCCACCACAGGTCACATGGAATCAACTAACCAATAAGTTTACAGCATATATCTCAAGGCAGGAAAACAGGCAGCCAATTACAATGCTTCTTATAAAACAAGAATAATCACCACATTCACCCCTCCTTTTAAAATATACTTCAACCTAGGTAGCCTTTACAGTTTACAATTAGTTATTTATGACTAGAGCAATACATGTATAATGCCTTCAACAATTTTAAAATTTTACTATTAAATTATTAATTATTTTAAAAGTCCATTTTTAATCGGTCGACCGGATATCTTGTTCGTGTCGACCTTCTTAGCCTTGGTGGAGTTCCTTACCCTCCCACACCAGGAGACACAGAAATATCTTCTGCAGGGAGGCTATCAATATCCCGATTATCAACGGTTTCCGGATTGGAAGTCCCATTAGAAGGTAGACTGGGAGGGTCATGAACATCCATCGGGGGCAGACTAAGAGAATTGTAAGTGTCTGCAATAGGATTGGAAATGTTCGTAGTATCTGTGACGACATCAACATTATCTGAATTATGGCTATTGTTAATGTCCTCAGGAGAGGGCTGGCCACCACAAGGAGCTAAGTCTTTAACTGAAACCGTACTTTCTTTCCCATCTTGGAATCGAATGTGAGCATATTGGGAATTTGCCTCCAATAGCTCCACCTCCTCCACTAAAGGATCATACTTTGACAGTCTAACATGGCATCGGAGCAGCACAGGTCCCTGCATAGTAAGCCATGAAGGTACCGAATATCCCATAGTGGATCTCCGCGGATAGTTGAAGAGCCTTTCATGGGGGGTCACATTAGTAGCCGTTGAAAGCAATGATCTAATGGAATGCAGGGCATCAGGCAGTACCATTTCCCACTGTGTATTCTTAAGGTTCCGGGATGTCAAAGCCAACATAACTGCCTTCCAGATCACCCCATTGTATCGTTCGCACTGTCCATTACCCTGGGGATTATACGGGGTAGTTCTGCTAGTAGAAATCCCCCGACTCTGGAGGTATTCCTTCAACTGGGAAGACATAAAAGAACTTCCCTGATCTGAATGGATATACGCAGGCATCCCAAAGATGACAAAAAGTTCAGTCAGACATTTAATAACTGTAGCAGCTGATACATCTGCACAAGGAAAAGCAAAAGGGAACCTTGAAAACTCATCCACAACAGTAAATATATATCGATTCTGAGTCGTTGAAGGAAGAGGCCCCTTAAAATCAACGCTCAGGCGTTCAAAGGGAGAAGTAGCCTTTATAAGATGAGCTCGTTGAGGCTTAAAGAAATTCGGTTTACACCGGGCGCAGACAGAGCATGACGAAGTCATCCGCTTGACGTCTTCAACTGAAAAGGGCAAATTCTTACTGCGTATGAAGTGTATCATCCTCGTAACACCAGGATGGCACAAAGCATTATGAAGATTAATAAGCATATCTCCGTGAAGCACAGAACAATAAGCCCTCGACAGCGCATCAGCGGCAACATTATCCTTCCCCGGACGATAGACTATATCAAAATGGTAGCATGCCAACTCGATCCTCCACCTCATTATTTTATCATTCTTAATCTTTCCGAAATGTTTGACATCAAACATGAAGGACACAGATTTTTGGTCAGTTACTAACGTAAAATGTCGCCCAGATAAATAATGTCTCCATTTACGCAGTGCTTCTACTATTGCGTACGCCTCTTTCTCTATTGATGAATGTCTCTGCTCATTATTGCTCAGAGTACGTGAGAAAAAGGCCACAGGTCTTCCATTTTGGTTCAGGGTAGCCCCAATTGCAAAATCGGAAGCGTCCGTCTCAATCACAAAGGGAACCTGCTCATCAATAGAATGCACAACTGCTCCAAGGATATCCTTTTTAAGATTATCAAAACACGTCCTGGCCTCCCATGATAGAGGATATGCCGTAACCCGAATAAGGGGCCGGATCTTCTGCGAGAAGTTTGCAATTCAATTAGAATAATAAGAAAACAGTCCAACAACTCGTTGCAAGGCCTTAGAATTAGTAGGGCAAGGTAAATCAATCAGTGGTCGCAGCCATTCTGGATCTGGTTTAATCTTGTTTCCCCGAGATAATATACCCCAGTAAATTTACCTCGGTGGTCGAAAAGATACACTTCTCTTTATTAAAAGTTAAGCCAACTTTTTCCGCAACTTGAAGGAATCTTTCTAGATTAAAATCGTGCTCCACCCTTGATTTGCCACACACCGTGATGTCATCTAAATATGAGAAGGTGTCAGAGAGAGAGTTATCACTTATAAAAGCATCCATTGCCCGTTGAAAACAGGCGACACCATTAGTAACACCGAATGGTACTCGGCAAAACTGGTACAGCTTTCCGCCAGCTTCAAAGGCCGTATATGGTTTGTCCCTCTTAGCGATAGGAATCTGATGATAAGCACTCTTTAGGTCAATAGTGCTAAAAACCTTATATTGAGATACTTTATTGATAAGCTCATCAATCTTAGGCAGGGGGTACGCATCTAATTGAGTATACCTGTTAATAGTTTGAGAGTAGTCTATCACCATTCGCTTCTTATGTCTCTCATTAGTGGTGACAACTACCTGTGGCCGCCAGGGCGAAAAACTAGGTTCAATGATTCCTTCCGATAAAAGACGTTGAACTTCAGAATTAATAAATTCTTTATCCTGACTGCTATACCTTCTTGACTTGGTAGCAATTGGCTCACAGTCCGGCATCAAATTGGAAAAAAGTGATAATGGAGAAATGAATAAAGAAGTTAATCCACAAATAGACAAAGGTGGCTTGGTTCCTCCGAAAGAAAGACTGAGGGACTCATGTAATTGAAGCACATCATGACCAATCAAAATGTCCGCACAGAGATTAGGCAGAACGGATAGGCGTATATCAGTATACGTATTACCTAGGAGAATTAATTTCACAAGGCAACAACCAGCTACTTGTGAGGTGAGAGTCGTCTGAGCCATACACACCTGATAGGAAACAGGCGAAATTTTCAAACGCTTCTCCCTCACAAACTGAAGACTTATAAAGCTCTCAGTACTGCCCATATCTATAAGGGCCTTCACTTCTAACCCATTAACTTGGGCCATAACTATAGCTTTGTTTAGGCCATGGGAAAAGGCGGCAGAAACTGATGCAATAAACGCCCTATCTAAAGGCTGAATGGTTGCAGAGGAGGCAACCGATTTGCAAACACGTGCGTAATGACCTCCCTTGCCGCATTTACTACACACAGCCTTCCGGGCAGGGCATTTCAGACGGGGGTGCCGGGCGTTCCCGCAAAAATAACACTTCTGAATCCTAGAGGCAACAGCTGCCAAAGCAGAAACTGTTTCGGAATCTGATAAACCACTCCTATTAAATCCACGTAACTCCCTTTCATCCGGAACTGCCAAAACCACGGTCACAGGCCGATCAAAAAGAGCATAAGAATCCGAACTTCTCTGAGCCAAATCCAATGTAGAGGCTTGCTCAAAAGCACTCTTAAGATCCAAGATCTTATTTTCTAATAACTGCTGACGAATTGATCTAGACAGTAATCCATTCATAAATGCACCCCGTACCGACTCTTCCCTATGTTCTTCTGCAGACACGGCCTTATAATTACAGTTAGCACCAAGGCGCCGGAGTGCTTGTAAATAAGCATCCAAGGATTCTCCCGCCTGCTGCCTACGGGCAGATAAAAGGTGACGTGCAAATACCTCATTTTTGGGTTTAACAAAAAAAAATTCCAACGTAGCAATAGCCAATTCATAAGTTTCACAGTCCAAAATATACTTATACACATCCGGAGCAATGTAGTTGATTAGTATATCCAACTTATTTCGAGATTGCTGATCCAACACACCCAAAAAGTTTTTAAATGTACGATACCAATGTTTCCATTGATCATCCACTCCTGCAGAATTAGGGTCAGCATTAAATCGTTCCGGTTGAAGATATCGTTCCATTATAGCAAAAGGTTAATAAATTGAAATAAAGAGTAGATTGCCTTTCAAAAGCTAGGCTTTATTAACCTTAAAAAACCAGCAAGTATATGTTGAGCACCCAGTCTCAACCAAACTGTAGAAAACTGAATTTAAGATGGCCACCACAGGTCACATGGAATCAACAAACCAATAAGTTTACAGCATATATCTCAAGGCAGGAAAACAGGCAACCAATTACAATGCTTCTTATAAAACAAGAATAATCACCACACCAATTAAATACATATTTTGGTTCTGTCTTCACAAAGGAGGACACAAATAACCTCCCAGAGATGTTGGGGAACATAGGGTCTGATGAAAGGGAGGAACTGAAAGAAATCAGTATTTGTAGGGAAATGGTGTTAGGGAAATTGATGGGATTGAAGGCCGATAAATCCCCAGGGCCTGATAATCTACATCCTAGGGTACTTAAGAAATTGGCCCTAGAAATAGTAGATGCATTGCTGATCATCTTGCAACATTCGATGGAATCTGGAACAGTACCCATGGATTGGAGGGTAGCTAATGTTACCCCACTATTCAAAAAAGGTGGTAGAGAAAACGGGGAATTATATCGGTAGTGGGGAAAATGCTAGAGTCCATTATAAAAGATGTAATAGCAGAGCACTTGGAAAACAGTGACAGGATCGGACAAAGTCAACATGGATTTACAAAAGGTAAATCGTGCTTGACTAATCTGGAATTTTTTGAGGATGTAACTGGTAAAATAGATAAGGGAGAACCAGTGGATGTGTTGTATTTGGACTTTCAGAAGGCTTTCGATAAGGTCCCGCATAAGAGATTAGCGTGTAAAGTTAAGGCACATGGGATTGGGGGCAAGGTATTGACTTGGATAGAGAACTGGTTGGCAGACAGAAAGCAAAGAGTTGGAATAAACGGGTCTTTTTCCGAGTGGCAGGCAGTGACTAGTGGGGTACCGCAGGGATCGGTCCTTGGACCCCAGCTATTCACAATATATATTAATGATCTAGACAAGGGAACTAGAACTAGATCTGCCTCTCGGATCGTCAGCCTCCTCAAAAACCCCCCAACGGAGCACAAGTATGAAAGCCTCAAAGCGCGGTTACTGCAGGTTTTCGGGCTCTCGAAATCGGAGCGCGCACATCGATTACTCGCTATGCCCGGGCTCAGGGATTCCAAGCCTTCATAGTTGATGAGCCAAATGATCACACTCCTGGGCTCAGAATGGGAATGTTTCCTATTCCGCGAGATTTTCCTCAGCCAGCTGCCTGAACAGCTACAAACTGCCCTGGCCAGATCTGAAGTTGAAGACTGCGCAACACTCGCTGCGGAGGCTGACAAAATTTTCACTGTAACTCGGCAGTACTGCGCCGCCACGAGGCACCCATCCCCTGCAGATGCTGCCCCAGCTCATCAGCTTGCTGGACTGTGTTTCTACCACACGCAGTTCGGCACAAAGGCGAAGCGTTGCCGCCCTCCCTGCAGTTTTCCACAAAAAAAACCCAACTGACACTGCGACCAACGAGGATCGGGTCTAACGGGCACCCCGCGGTCGCGATGGCAATCGGCAACGCATGAAAATTGCTGTTCATCACCGATACTCTCTCCGGTCGTCGTTTTCTGTGTGACAACGGAGCGCAGTGCAGCATTTTACCCGCGTCCGCCCTCGATGTGCAGACAGGGAATCATGGCCCCACCCTTGAAGCAGCCAATGGCGGAGCAATTCAGACCTTCGGCAGACGGCGAGTGGAGGTGTGCCTCGGGGGACAACGTTTTCACTGGGATTTTGTTACGGCCAAAGTTTCCCAGCCCCTCCTCGGCGCGGATTTCCTGTGCGCCAACAGCCTCCTGGTCGACGTCAGGAACCGGCGGCTGATCAACGCAGCAACATTTAATTCTCTTCCGTGTTACCGCAGTAACACTACGTCACGCACCGTCTCCTGTGCGTTCCCGACTCCTGATGAGTTCGCTCGCCTGCTCGGCGAATTCCCCGACCTGACAAGACCCACGTTCTCCTCCACAGCCACGAAACATGGTGTGGAACACCACATCACCACCAACGGCTCCCCGGTCTACGCGCGGGCCCGGCGCCTGGAACCTGGCGGTCGCAAAGGCAGAGTTCACAACCATGGAACAGTTAGGGATTATTCGCCGGTTGAATAGTCCCTGGTCTTCACCCCTCCATATGTCCCGAAGCCTGGTGGTGGATGGCGGCCATGCGGCGACTATCGATGCCTAAACGACGCCACCACTCCCGATTGGTACAGTGGTTAACACTGTTGCCTCACAGCACCAGAAACCCGGGTTCGAATCCGGCCTCGGGCGACTGTCTGTGTGGAGTTTGCACATTCTCCCCGTGTTTGCATGGGTTTACTCCGGGTGTTCCGGTTTCCTCCCACAGTCCAAAGATGTGCGGGTTAGGTTGATTGGCTATGATAAATTGACCCTTAGTGTTAGGGGGATTAAATACGTGGGGTTACAGGGATAGTGTGGGATATGTGTTCGTGTAGGGGTTACGGGGATCGGGTGGGATATGTGTCGGTGCAGGCTTGATGGGCCGAAATGGCCTCTATCTGCACTGTGGGCTTTCTGTGATTCTGTGATCCCCCATATCCAGGATTTCTCTGCCCATTTGGCAGGGAACACCGTGTTCTCTAAAGTCGACCTCGTCCGGGGCTACCACCAGGTCCCAGTTCATCCACAAGACATCCAGAAGACCGCAGTCATCACCCCATTCGGCCTCTTCGAGTTTTTACGAATGCCGTTTGGGTTAAAGAACGCCGCCCAGGCTTTCCAACGCCTGATGGACTCCATGCTGCGGGACCTCAAGTTCCTCTTCGTCTACCTGGATGACATTCTAATTGCCAGTCCTACTAAGGAAGAACATACCTGTCACCTACGCACCCTTTTTCGACGCCTCAGCCAACACGGCCTGATTATCAACCCGGCCAAGTGTCAGTTTGACCTGCACCAAATTGACTTCCTGGGGCATCGCATCACCTCAGAGGGAGCGGTTCCTTTACCTTCGAAGGTAGAGGCGGTGACATCCTTTCCACGCCCGCAGAACATAAAGGCCCTGCAGGAATTCCTAGGCATGGTAAACTTTTACCACCGTTTCGTGCCTAAGTCGGCACTACTCCTGCAGCCCCTGTACGAGGCCCTCAAGGGCAAGACTGGCAAGAACCCGGTAGACTGGACGGATGACATGGCCCGAGCGTTCGCCGACACCAAAAGCACCTTAGCCAACGCGACTATGCTGGCGCACCCGCTGCCAGGAGCCACCATCGCCCTCACCACCGACGCGTCGGACTACGCAGTCGGTGCTGTGCAACAGCAGTGGGTGAACGGGATGTGGCAGCCGTTGGCATTCTTCAGCCGTCAACTACGGCAGAATGAGAGAGCATACAGCACGTTCGACCGGGAGTTGCTCACCCTTTTTCTGGCCATCCGCCATTTTCAGTTCCTTCTGGAAGGACGTCCTTTCACCGCCTTTGTGGACCATCAGCCGCTGACCTTTGCAATGTCCAAGACCGCCGAACCGTGGTCAGCCCGAAAGCAGCATCAACTGACCTACATATCCGAATTCACCACGGATATACGGCACGTGGCTGGTAAGGACAACCTGGTGGCAGACTGCCTCTCCCGCACGTTCATCAATACGGTTCATTTGGGCATCGACTACACCCTCATGGCAGCGGACCAAGCCTCAGACCCGGAAGTCCAAGCTTACAGAATGGCCATCACTGGCCTCCAGTTGGCCGATGTCAAGTTCCATTCGGCAGGTACCACACTGTTGTGTGACGTCTCCGTACAGGATCCTCGCCCTGTCATGCCGGTCATCTGGCGCCGCATTGTGTTCGACGCCATACATGGGTTGTCACACCCTGGAACGAAGGCCTCTTAGAAACTGATGTCAGCGAAATTTGTATGGCATGGCATGCATAAAGATGTCCGCGACTGGGCCAACACCTGCGTGGTCTGCCAAAAGGCCAAGGTACAGCGCCACATCAAAGCTCCGTTGGCCGCCTTCACAGTTCCGGAGTGACGTTTTGACCACGTCAACGTGGACCTGGTAGGACCACTCCCACCCTCCCATGGTTTTTCACACATCCTGACCATGGTTGACCGCACCACCAGATGGCTAGAGGCGGTCCCCCTGTCATCCACTACTTCGGCGGATGTGGCCAGGGCGTTCATTTCCTCCTGGATCGCCCGTTTCGGAGTGCCCGCAGATATTTCGTCGGACAGGGGACCGCAGTTTTCCTCCGAACTCTGGAATGCAGTGGCCCAAGAACTCGGTGTCAAATTACACCGCAACACAGCCTACCACCCACAGGCGAATGGCCTCTGCAAACGCTTCCACCGCTCAATGAAAGCCGCCCTGAGGGCCAGCCTCCAGGACGCTGGATGGGCAGACAAGCTACCGTGGGTCCTGTTGGGCCTTCGCACGGCCCCAAAGAAGACCTTCACTCTTCATCAGCGGAACTCGTGTATGGTCAGCCGCTGCGAGTCCCAGGGGACTTCCTACCAACATCGACGGAGCCCTGGTCCGCGTCTGCCCAGCTTGCTAGTCACCAAGAGGCGGCCAGATGTTTCGCACCGGTGCCCACTTCGCACCACGGGCTGCAGAGGTCACACGTTCTCACGGAGCTTCACAAGGCTGAATACGTTTTTATTGGCCATGACGCATATAGGGATCCGCTCAAGGCCCCATATACCGGTCCCTTCCGTGTGTTGGAAGCAGGGGACAAAACCTTCACGGTAGATGTCGGTGGTAAACCGGACCACATTTCGGTCGACCGCTTAAAGCCAGCAGATTTGGACCTCGACCGCCCCGTCGAGACAGCACAACCGCCGAGACGGGGTCGGCCACCCATCGTCGTTACGGCAGACCAAGTGCGACCACCCGCCAGCCGCCCTGCAGCCTTTGCCTCGAGAGTACAGGAGTCATTCTGACAGGCTCATCAGACCCCCTCACCGTTTGACTTTGTCCGTTAAAGCGAATTCTGGGGGGGGGGGGCGTATGTGGCAGAGCCACTGAATGACTCTGGCTAACTGTACATAATTCTCTTTAACGATGTTCTAACACCAGCCTAAACCTGTACCATTGTGTTAGGCATTACTGTGTTTTGTATATAGAGTTTGCATGTACGGGGCGTAGCCCCTTTAAGAGCGCGGGAAAACGCGGACAAACGCGATGACGTCACGTCGCAAACCACGGGACTGCCCAAGCAGTCCTCGTGGCATCTCTGTTGAGTAAAGACCTGTTTGATTGTTCTCTTGCGTCGATCTCCGTTATTCGTAGGAATTCGTTAATTCCTACAATATCTTTATTAGTAGAAATGAAATCATTAAGAAAAGATGAATAACTTAGTTCCAGACAAATTGTTGGTCTTTGTATCAGAGTATCAAGAGTCAGACTTAATGGCCCAGAAATTCGGGTCTCCACGGGTGAGTACACACGGCACTCACCCATAGGCCCAATGGAAGTGCCGGTTTCGTGCATGCACTGCGCATGCGCGGGAAACCGGAACTTCCGTTCCCTTAAAGGAAAGGGTTCAGAGGTCGAACACGTATGCCGGAGAGGCAGCGCGTGTGCCTGGAACTTACGTTTTTTTTGCAGCTTTCTCCGGGAGGGTAAGCCTCCAGCAGTTACACATGTAAAAAGCAGGCGCAAGGCCTGCTTTTAACAAGGTAAGTAGTGAATTAATTAAAATTAAAACATTCTTTCCACAGGTCTATTATTTTTAAATACTTTAAAGAAAGGTAAGTTTATTTTTAGCCCTGTTAGAAAATGTAATTAATTTTTCAAAAATTTTAAATTATTGTTTAAAATAATTATTTTATGTAATTTAGTTATTTTAAAAATGTGATTAAAAAAAAATTATTTGAAGTTTTAGTGATGTTTTGGGGCTTATAGTATTTATAGGTTTGACAGCTCTTCCTGTCAATTTTATGAATGGGCATTTCCCTGCTACCATTGGCTCTCCATGGCCTACGTGATCCCAGGGGACACATCGAACTAACTGCGCCCCTGGGATACGCAAGCACTGCACGCCGGCAGTTGGAGCAGGCCCAGGAATGGAATACCACGCGGGCCCACAGCTCAACAGCCGGCGCGCTAGGTAAGTGCAGGTCAGAGGCTTGCACCCGCGGGAAGCCTCCGACCCGAATTTCTGGGCCAATCAGTTTTGGTACAGTTGGCAGTCCCTTGTACATGGGTTCACTCATTCTTTCGGTTTCAAGCAGGTGATGACTGACATATCAAACTATTACTGTACCCAGTTACCTTGCTGATCCCAAATCCTGAAGGAAATACCTTGAAGTGTGTTAGTGCATAATGCTACCAAATGTATACAACTGTGTAACATCTTTAAAAAGTATGTATCTGTAAATACCATCTGAGAGGTCATGTATTGTAACCAAAACATTCATGTGAACTTTGTACAAAATATCTTCCTCCCACTTAGAAAAAGGACACTGCTTCCCTAGACCAGGGGTTCTCAAACTTTTGCTTCGGAGAATCCCCCTCGCGTATTATAAAAATTCCACAAGACACCCTGTAACATAAGTGTTTTTTCTGTAAAATGTAGTTATATAATTAATCATATTTATTATTTTTGTTTTACTTATTTAATGTGAGACTTGTTGCTAGTGCTGAGCAACAATTCTGTCAAGACGTGGAGGTATCTTCGACAAGCCCACGCACATGTCATGGTCAATGTTCATCCCGGCTCGGTGCTTTCTTTTCATTGATGTTGTTACTGAAAATCCAGCTCCGCATAAGTAGGTTGTACTAAATGGGACCAACACTTCCAGCGCTGTATTCATCGGAGCATTCAGACCAAAATGGCTCCAGCGGCATTTCACTGAACTTGGTTCTGAGGGAGCCGTATGAAATGTCAATGAGATCTTCTAATAGAGGGTGGCAGTTTAGCTTCAGTATTCTCACTATTGGGAAGGAGGATCACCAGGGGTCGAGGATCAGCGGGGAGGATCGGGCGGGGGGGGGGATCGGCAGGGGGGTGGGGAGAGGATTAATGGGGGAGGGGGAGAGCGGATCGTGGCTGGCCACCAGAGGATGGTAGCCAGTCTCATCATCATCGTTTGGGGGGAAGGGGGCGGGGGTCAGGACCCTGGATCCAGGAGGTAGGTATAAAGGCACTTACCACTTGGATGCAGCAGTCCCCGCCTCTGTTTAACTGCCGGGTTTCAGACCTGGTTCAATATATTTTGCAGCAGGCACCTCTCGCTGTAAAAAGCAACGTGTCCAAATAGCACGAGGTGCAGCGGCTTTTATTTTTTGCACACCAGAATGCTTTCCAGTCATTACTTCCAGCCCGTCAGTACAGACCCAATGCAATTTGTCTAGCTGATTTCTGCTGAAGCCACAAAATCATCTAACCATTTGAAAGTTTCATGACTTTGCTCTTGGCAAAACTAAAAGTCACCTTTCATTTCCTTCGCCTACACATCCTGAACTAAATGGGACATTGTAGAAAAGTCTGTGGCTTCATTCGGGCACAGAGCCTGTTTTTGCGTCAGGGGATATATTAAATACTTTCAGATCGTAAATTATACACATACACCGCATCAAATGAGCTTCTGCAAGTATTGGCCTGGATTACACTTTTAATATCTAAAATTATCAAAAAATGTAATTTTTAGTGAGTTTGTTGGAATAAAGGTAATTACGAATAAAATTCCAATTCTGAAAATTGTAATTAGATTTCAGGATTCCATTGCATTTCATTATGGGATTCCCTTCGGAAATGATTAAAATGGAATTCTGCTTTGTGATTGGAGGACCAGGCCCAGGCGATCCCAGGTATGCTTCCGCAACGCCCGCGTCCCTGCTACCCATGGGCCATTACGCTGCCTTCTGCCTCAGACCGCAAGTTTCCGCAGCCTCGCCGCCAGCGGGAAGGTGCGTAAGTATTTTGCGGGCGACTGCAATTTTTGGCCCAATGTGGGGTTTATTTTTTACTCACACCTTCACCTCCTTGGTGTTCTTCAGCCCTTACGGTTGAATTTAATGATGGAAGCTCTGTATCATCGCTCGGTGGGTTTTGAAGCTGATGGCCGAAATAAAAATGTATCCGTATCTGGTATTTGTTGTGTGCATTGACAACGATTTTTCCTGTTCTTTTTCATTTATCTTGCTCTCGCTGAAATAGCTATTACACCTTACATAAAGCGAGAATGTATTGCGTAACCGTAGAACATGTTCAGTGTGTAATAAACACGCACGAAAATTTACTTTTTTTCCCCTACACATTCTTTGGTTAATTTTGGCAGATCCCTTGAACCCTCCTCACGGACCCCTGCCCTAGAATATGCAAAACTCCTCCAAAAAGTTTGCTGAGCCTCAATTCAGATTCTCTAAACAAAAATCGGAGAGCAGATTTTCCTCTTCATTGCACCAGGCGAATACGCAGTTCCCAGGCACAGAAGCCGAAATGGGATCTCCAGCCTGCCAATACTGACCCATGACTATCAAACCTTCCCCCAAATAACATTAACTGGGCCTGCCTCACAGGCTTCCCCCAAACAACGCCGTCATCCCAAACATATGGGCAAAAGGAGGAATTCCAGCCTCTCCAGGCTCATTTTCCCCTCTTTGTTCACTTAGGGAGTACATCAAAAAGCCTAGGCATGGGGCTTGTACCAGGACCCCACAGAACAGACGTCCGGTATGTAGCTGCAGAGCACCCAGATTAAATGGCCAGCAAGCATACAATGATGATGTTATATGTAACGTGGATATCCTGTGCACCTTTGGCTTCACTATAGTTGTTAAGTGACCTAGATTATAAGGAACACAATTGTGAAAAGTGCACTTGCTTGTAAGTATTTTAAAAACTAAAATCTACTTTAGATATAAAATAGATATAGATATATAAATGTCACTTATTATAGGTCATGACCAGTGACAGTTAACCGGATTAATGACCATTTTAGAAGCTAGCCTATTCGCCATATTAAAAAAGTATGTTTCAATAGATGTTGGTTTTAGTTTATGGATATATGCTGCAAAGTAAAAAAGGTAGCCTAGAGTAAACTCTTATGTACTGGGCTGCTTGGGCCAAACTGGCAGACTGATTAAATAACATATCTGAAGGTTGAAAGACATAGTTATAGTTCAAAGCGCCTGCATACGCTACAGCCAGAATTACACGTTTCTCCTCCATCCCTTTCCCAATCGTTGACCAGGAGAGGTGAAATCCCATTAGGAAAAATTGATGAGGAGCATTTACAAATCACAGTAAAAGCATAGATAGTCCAGTGAGAAACATGATCGTGCTATACCTGCCCTCAGAATGAATCAACATTGGTTCCCGGAGTAAATAGCTCAATAATTCAGGTTTCCAAGAAAAAGTTCAGGAAATATCACATTTCCTCAGGGTTGAATTCAAGGAAGGGAACAAATTAAACTTATCTCAAAGTTAATAAACAATGAGAGACCTAGAGTGGCAGGAAAAGAGGACAATGAACCAGAAGTATGGGACCCAGAGAGGTCACAACTGCAACAACAGCTTGAGCCGATAATAAAGGCGGTACTTTAATGTAACACGGTATAGGCAATCAATCATAGAAACATAGAAGATAGGAGCAGGAGTAGGCCATTCGGCCCCTCGAGCCTGCTCCGCCATTCACTGAGATCATGGCTGATCATCCAAATTCAGTACCCTGTTCCCGCCTTCTCCCCATATCCCTTGATCCCATTAGCCTTAAGAAATATATCCAACTCCTTCTTGAATATATTTAATGAACTGGCCTCCACCACCCTCTGTGGCAGAGAATTCCACAGGTTCACCACTCTCTGGGTGAAGAAATTCCTCCTCATTTCAGTCCTAAATGGCTTACCCCTTATCCTTAGACTATGACCCCTGGTTCTGGATTCCCTGACCATCGGGAACATCCTCCCTGCATCTAGTCTGTCCAGGCCGGACAGAATTTTATAGGTTTCGATGAGATCCCCTCTCAATCTTCTAAACTCCAGTGAGTATAAGCCCAATCGACACAATCTCTCCTCATACGTCATTCCTGCCATCCCAGGTATCAGCCTGGTGAATCTTCGCTGCACGCCCTCCATGGCAAGAACGTCCTTCCTCAGATAAGGTGACCAAAACTGCACAGAATACTCAAGGTGCGGTCTCACCAAGGCCCTGTACAAGTGAAGATGCATGCAGGTCAAGGTCCAATCAGGTGGCAGGAATTAATTTTGACATGTGTATTGTAATGTATAAAAATGTAGTGTTTGCTGTACCAATTTGGAAAGGTCTGGCTAAGACAGCAGACTGTTTCCCCACCAGTGCAATAAAGACAACTTGACTATCGATCTAAAACCTTGTGTCGAGTGTTGGTTTAAAATAATCCACAACACCATAAGCACCAATAGCAAATATTTGCCTAGGCTTTCCACACCTGTCCTACTGGCTTCCCAGCGGCCTAGGAGCAGACAGGGCTGGCAGCAGCCTTCGGTGCTGTGCTCCACCACATCCCCACCTCTCCCAGCAGTTTAAAATGCACCCACCCGTACATGGGCGCACGGTAATGAAATTAAAAAGTGGGAAGAGAAGCCTGCCACAGCAAGCCTCCATCCCCATTCTGGTGCAACTCTCTGGGAGAGACTGGGGAGCCCACTTCTGACCTGCATATGGCTTTGGGGCCAGAGATATGGTCAGGGCAGGAGGCACTTCTGAGAATTCCCATCCTGCCAGAGATTCCCCCACCAATTGGGAAAAGCCTATATGTTTGGAAAGTATATGCTCATTCTGAAAGATACCATGTTCATTATAGTAATGTATTTCAGATTATAATACCGCTGTGGATTATCATGGGAACCATGCCAAATTCTTCAGTCTCATTAAATTTTGGACAAAAGACAGGGAACACCGGTGCGTTTAGCGTACAATAAAATGTGTACAAGCACTGCACAGAATCTGCGTCATAAAAGGCAAGAATGCCACTGTCACAGTCCAGATAGACTCCAATGTTTTCCAGTTGTTTTTCATAGTGGAAGGACATCACTTGCGTGTCATGTTGAGCACAGCACAGACCCTGTTCCGAACAAGAAAATGCCCAGGAATATTCCTTGGCTCCCAGCCTGCTCCCCGGTAGCGTGCGTGGAATATTTTGGTAGGCGATCCCCACGGCCCACGAGGGAATATTTTTCACACTAACCTCCCAGTAGTGAAGTCCAGTAGTGTAGCCAGCTGTGGCAAGTACATTGAAAGAGACGCTGAAGCTTTCTGCACTACACTGTTCACTTTGCTTCGCCTCAACAGCTTTGACTGCTGTGCCATTCCTGCCTATTTTCAGCTGTGCATGAGCGCTGCTTGTATCCAACTGGATACCCGGGTCTAGAAGAGAAAAAGAAAATCAGACCAGTTAAACTAAAAGCAAAAAGTAGGCAATGTTAGAAGCATAGCAGGTTGATCAGCATCTGTAGCGATAATGACCTATATTTTCCCAGTGCCTACAAGGTCCCCACAAGTTCAGTGTTTTCGCTTGTGAAGCGCATGCGATCTGTCAAGAATTGTAGCCATCCCTGGGGAGGTTATGAAATGAAACAGCTGAAGATGGTTGGGCCGAGGTCGCTTCCCAGAGGAACTCATGCAGTGATGATTGGCCTCCAACAACTACAACCATCTTACTGTACTTTGAGTCAGGTACTTTGACTCCAGCCATTGGAAGGTTTTCCCTTTGACCCCCACATGGACCATTTTTTTTTAGGGCTTCTGGATACCATACTCAGTTAATGTCAGGGGCAGTTATGCTTGCCTCTCCTCTGGTATTCACGGTGGCATAGTGGTTAGCACTGTTGCCTCACAGCGCCAGGGACCCGGGTTCGAATCCGGCCTCGGGTGACTGTCTGTGTGGAGTTTGCACATTCTCCCCGTGTTTCCTCCGGGTGCTCCGGTTTCCTCCCACAGTCCAAAGGGTTAGGTTGATTGGCTATGATAAATTGACCCTTAGTGTTAGGGGGATTAAATACGTGGGGTTACGGGGATAGGGTGGGATATGTGTCGGTGCAGGCTCGATGGGCCGAAATGGCCTCTATCTACACTGTGGGGTTTCTGTGATTCTGTCAATGTCTGGATCAAGGCTGTGATGAGATCTGGAGTGGAGTGATTCCGGTGGAACCCAAATGGAGTATCCGGACTCATTAGTGAGTAGGTGTTACTTAATGGCACTATTGCAGAATCCTTTCATCACTTTACTAATGTTGAAACAAGTTCTTGAATAATGAGTGGGGGGGGGGAAAGAGAGAGAAAGAAATTGATTACAGAAGGAGAATTGTTAATAAATTGGAAATTATGCAGTCTAGGAAGGTGAACACTGGGAGGAGTATATAGATTAACACAAAGGTGCACCATTTTATAAATTATGACAAATAATGCATGACTGAAAAAAATGAGATAAGTAAAGCTAATGTATGCAGGAAGCAAGCGCTGCATTCAAGATTTTAATATATTACAGATAGATATGTTTTAATCACATTTAAAGTGCCCTTACCTAGGCTACAAATTTCATTTACAACAGCCAGACTGAAATGGAAACTGGCACTTGCAGGTCACTTGTACATAACATGGCATTTTAATCTGGACTGCTTTTAAATAAAAGATGCTAATTTTCTAGCTCTACTGTGGATAGTGACGAGAACCCATCAATCATACTTGGCACAAAATATCCTCTAACTTAGGTAAAACAATATTTTGTTTGCATCTAGGATACGTTCAGTTTACTGTGTTGTATATATTTTTTTATTTGCTTATGGGATCTGGGCGTCGCTGGCAAGGCCAGCATTTATTGCCCATCCCTAGTTGCCCTTGAGAAGGTGGTGGTGGTGAGCCACTTTCTTGAACCGCTGCAGCCCGTGTGGTGAAGGTACTCCCACAGTGCTGTTAGGGAGGGAGTTCCAGGATTTTGACCCAGTGACGATGAAGGATTGGCGATATACTTCTAAGTCAGGATGGTGCGTGACTTGGAGGTGGTGGTGTTCCCATGCGCCTGCGGCCCTTGTCCTTCTAGGTGGAAGAGGTTGCAGGTTTGGGAGGTGCTGCCGAAGAAGCCTTGGCGAGTTGCTGCAGTGTCTCCTGTAGATGGTACACACTGCAGCCACGGTACGCTGGTGGTGGAGGGAGTGAATGTTTAAGGTGGTGAATGGGGTGCCAATCAAACGGCTGCTTTGTCTTGGATGGTGTCGAGCTTCTTGAGAGTTGTTGCAGCTGCATTCATCCAGGCAAGTGGAGAGTATTCCATCACACTCCTGAATTGTGCCTTGTAGATGGTGGAAAGGCTATGGGGAGTCAGGATGTGAGACACTCGCCGCAGAATGCCTAGCCTCTGATCTGCTCTTGTTGCCACAGTATTTATGAGGTTGGTCCAGTTAAGTTTCTGGTCAATGGTGACCCCCTGGATGTTGATGGTGGGGGATTCGGCGATGGTAATACCATTGAATGTCAAGGGGTGGTGTTTAGACTCTCGCTTGTTGGAGATAGTCATTGCCTGGCACTTCTGTGGCGCGAATGTTACCTGCCACTTATCAGCCCAAGCCTGAATGTCGTCCAGGTCTTGCTGCATGCGGGCATGGACTGCTTCACTATCTGAGGAGTTGTGAATGGCGCTGAACACTGCAGTCATCAGCGAACATCCCCATTTCTGACCTTATGATGGAGAAGTGGTCATTGATGAAGCAGCTGAAGATGGTTGGGCCTAGGACACTGCCCTGAGGAACTCCTGCAGCGATGTCCTGGGGCTGTGATGATTGACCTTCAATCACCACAACCATCTCCCTTTGTGCTAGGTATGACTCCAGCCAGTGGAGAGTTTCCCCCCCCGATTCCCATTGACTTCAGTTTTACTCAGGCTCCTGATGCCACACTCAGTCAAATGCTGCCTTGATGTCAAGGGCAGTCACTCTCACCTCACCTCACCTCTGGAATTCAGCTCCTTTGTCCATGTTTGGACCAAGGCTGTAATGAGGTCGGGAGCCGAGTGGTCTTGATGGAACCCAAACTGGGCATCAGTGAGCAGGTACGATAGCAAAATACTGCAGATGCTGGAAATCCGAAATAACAACAGAAAATGCTGGAAAAACTCAGCAGGCCAGGCAACATCCGTGGAGAGAAATTAGAGTTGACGTTTCGGGTCAAAACCCTTTATCAAGACTAAAGAGGCACAGGGAATGAAATAGATTAAGAGGCCAGGCTGGGAGAGAACAAAAGAGAAGACATTAAGAGGTACTCAAAACGAGACGAGATGGTGATAGGACTAGTGGAGACAAAAGACATTAGGTGTGAAATGCGCTGGCAGAATGGGAGACAGCTGCCATGTGGGAGAGAGAAAAAAAAGGTGGGGGGGGGGGGGGAGGGAAAAACCAAAACAAAGGTGTGGATAAAAAATATAAGTAAAAATGTAATAGGGGCCCGAGGTTATGATCTGAAATTGTTGAATTCGATATTGAGTCCGGAAGGCTGTAAAGTGCCTAATCGGAAGATGAGATGCTGTTCCTCGAGTTTACGCTGGGTTTCCGTGGAACAATGCAAGAGCCCGAGGACGGTGAGGTCCGAGTGGGAATGGAGAGGAGAATTAAAATGACAAGCGACCGGAAGTTCAGGGTCATCCTTACGGACTGAAAGGAGGTGTTCCGCAAAGCGGTCACCCAATCTGCGTTTGGTCTCCCCAATGTAGAGGAGACCGCATCGTGAGCAGCGAATACAATATACTAGATTGCAAGATGTACAAGTAAATCACTGTTTCACCTGGAAGGGGCGTTTGGGGGCCCTGGACAGTGGGAAGGGGGAGGCATAAGGGCAGGTGTTACATCTCCTGCGCTTGCACGGGAAGGTGCCAGGCAAAGGGGAAGGGGTGCTGGGGGTGATAGAGTGGACTAGGGTATCTCGGAGGGAGCGGTCCCTACGGAATGCTGAAAGGGGAGAGGAAGATGCGTTTGGTGGTGGGATCACTTTGGAGGTGGCAGAAATGGCGGAGGATGATCCGTTGAATGTGGAGGCTGGTGGGGTGAAAGGTGAGGACAAGGGGAACTCTATCGTGGTTCCGGCAGGGAGGGGCAGGGGTGAGGGCAGAAGTGCGGGAGATAGAACGGACACGGTCGAGGGCAGTGTCAACCACGGTAGAGGGGAATCCTCGGTTGAGGAAAAAGGAAGACATGTCAGAAGCACTGGTGTGGAAGGTGGCATCGTCGGAGCAGATGCGGCGGAGACGGAGAAACTGGGAGAATGGAATAGAGTCCTTACAGGAGGCGGGGTGGGAAGAAGTGTAGTTCAGGTAGCTGTGGGAGTCAGTGGGCTTGTAGTGAATATTGGTCAATAACCTATCCCCAGAGATGGAGAAGTCGAGGAAGGGATGGGAAGAGTCAGAGATGGACCATGTGGAGGTGAGGGAAGGGTGGAAATTGGAGGCGAGGGAAGGGTGGAAATTGGAGGCAAAGTGAAACGGCACCGATACAGTCATCAATGTATCGGAAAAAGAGGTGAGGGAGGGGACCCGAGTAGGACTGGAACAAAGAGTGTTCCACATATCCCACGAAAAGGCAGGCCTAGCTAGGACCCATGCGGGTACCCATAGCAACACCTTTGATTTGGAGGAAATGAGTGGAGTTAAAGGAGAAGTTGTTCAATGTGAGAACAAGTTCAGCCAGGTGGAGGAGGGTGGTGGTGGATGGGGACTGGTCGGGCCTCTGTTCAAGGAAGAAGCGGAGCGCCCTCAGGCCATCCTGGTGGGGGATGGAGGTGTAGAGGGATTGTACGTCCATGGTGAAAAGGAAGCGGTTGGGGCCAGGAAACTGGAAACTGTCAAAGCGGCGGAGAGCGTCCGAAGAGTCGCGGATGTAGGTGGGAAAAGACTGGACAAGGGGAGAAAAGATAGAGTCGAGATAGGAAGAGATAAGTTCGGTGGGGCAAGAACAGGCTGAAACGATGGGTCTACCAGGGCAGTCCTGTTTGTGGATCTTGAGAAGGAGGTAGAAGCGGGCTGTGCGGGGTTGGGGAACTGTGAGGTTGGTGGCTGTGGGGGGAAGATCTTCAGAGGAGATGAGGCCAGTGACAGCCTTGGAAACGGTGGTTTGATGTTCGGTAGTGGGGTCATGGTCCAGGTGGAGGTAGGAGGAGGTGTCGGAGAGTTGGCGTTCAGCTTCCGCTAGGTAGAGGTCAGTTCGCCAAACAACAACAGCACCACCCTTGTCAGCAGGTTTAATGACAATGTCAGGGTTGGATCTAAGAGAATGGAGTGCTGCAAGTTCAGAGGGAGGTAGGTTGGAGTGAGTGAGGGGAGCAGGGAAATGGAGACGGCCGATGTCACGGCGGCAGTTAGCGATGAAAAGATCTAGAGAGGGTAAGAGGCCAGGAGGAGGGGTCCAGGTACAACGGGAATTCTGAAAGCGGGAGAAAGGGTCAGTCGTGCGGGGGGGAAGAATCATCAGTGAGCAGGTTATTGGCGAGTAAGTGAGCACTGTCGATGACACCTTCCATCACTTTGCTGATAATTGAGAGTAGACTGATGGGGCGGTAATTGGCCGGGCTGGATTTGTCCTGCTTTTTGTGGACAGGACATACCGGGGCCATTTTCCACATTGTCGGATAGATTTTATATTGTGTAGTACATTTAACACTGACTTACCTGAAAATATGCCACTCAAAGCTTTTAAAATTCTGGGTCCATTTCTGCTCTTGGTAAAATGTGCCTTTATATCTTGTAAGTTGTTTACCACATCCTGGAGATCTCTTAAACCAAGGTCCTGTTCCTTAATCTCAGTACTATGAATGTATATAAAAAAAACAATGGATTTCAGTTAAAAACATACTGTATTTTTTTCGTAGGCTATAAAAAGGTTATGTTTTGAAAAAACAGGTTATCGATCTTGAAAAGATATTCTTCAATCTTTGAACAAAATCACTACAGGAGTCCAGTCCCTTTCAACTACAGTAGTTCCTGTGAAAAAAACATGCTCTAGACTGAAAAAAAAATCTCAACATCTGTAGCCATGCCAACATGCAATTGCTATTTCCGGTCATTATAAAAAAAAAAGAGGGAGGTAATGCGCTTGTGTGCGAGTTAATTCTGGTCTCAGTTACAGAAACTTTTTGGTGGTTATACCACTAGTTCTAGAAGATTTAACACTAAATAGAACTGGTGAGGGCAGCTGGTTAGATTGGCTTTTACTTGTTTCCTACATTACAACAGTGACTACACATCAAAAGTAGTGTGTTAGCTGTACGTCCCGAGGACCCGAAAGGCGCTCTCTGTTTCATAAATGCAAGTTTTTCTTTCAAAAGAATCGAGTTTTTATTCAAAGAGTCTATTAAAAGATAGGCAATAGCTCCGAGAGCATACTGTAGTGGTGCAATTTAGGAGTTGATGTTCCTGAAATGGAGGTTTATCAACCAACAGGCCAAAGAGATAGTCCAGTGCAGCCTCCTGATCTAAAGAGCAACACTTACTCCATGTGGTAGGCCCTGCACATGTCATCAATCCAGGCCCAGTTAAGAGCTGCCTGGGCTGCAGCCATAGAACGGGTGCAGTGCAGTTTATTCTGCTCTCTCAGCTTCCCTACCTGCAAGATGGCAACGTGAAATGCTCTCAATCGTCCACTTGGCTGGCTGCCCACCCCCCCTCCCTTTAGTCATTGGTCAAAAAACAAATATCACGTTAAACCAAAGAAAATCAACAGTTGCCTGGATTTTCAAATCTGCTCCACACATTTGTCAAGTTGTCTGGGAACAGTTGTAAAATGATAAGTGCTCTAATTTTGACTGATGAGGTGCTGCATAAAACTTAATGGGACAACAATCTCTTTATCCAAATGAAATTGGGTAGGCATGCTGGACTAGGACTGTACAGCTGGGGTGCCAAATCAAGGTAAGGTTGAACCTGCAATTCACTGATTGACCAAATCCAAAGATAAAGCAGTTTTCCAATAGCCAATCGGGAAGTCTTTTGACTCAGTTAAATCACACTAACTGCAAAAAAGATATCCTTACCTTCGAAAGCTGCTCAGAAGCTATAAAGAAAAGTTACTACAGTTAGCAAGAAGTTCATTTTACAAGATACTAAAAGTAGGATTTTGGTGACTTCTTATTTTGCACAAGTGTACAGGCTTTGACTTTCAATTTTATGAAATGCAAAGAATCAAGTCCCTGGCAATGCTCCCTCTAGGCTGCACGGCAGTGCCAAAAGGCCCTGCGCAGGCTGCTCACAGGATTCTCCGTTGTAAATACCACGCTTGCACGGAAATTTAGCGGGACCACGCACTAAAAGAAACGAACCGCACAGAACAAAGCGCAGCTTACAGGGAACATTCCCTGGTGGTACACATGGTGCACCTACTGGCTGATACAGGCACTACTTGTAGGGCAGTACAAGCCATCAGAGTGGAAGTATACTGCCCCCTTTACATAACTTACTGAACTAAACAATTCACAGGAGAATAAGCATATTCCTTAATCTTGGTACACCACACACAGCTGCCAACAGTGAAGAAATATTGAGAAATAAAAATCACTTCTGTGATTTTTATCACTCACTAACTAGATCATGAACGCACCGATTTCCCCCAGGTCTACAGCCAAAAGGACACCGCATACCAGTGATTTTGCAAATTACTGGTCATTGACACTACCCCTTTTTCAAAGTTGTATTTTTTAAAACTTACCTGCAGCAATGCCACGGGGTTTTCGATACAAAAAGCATTCTGCAAAGTAGCTTTAGCTTGCTGCAGTTTTTTCTGCAACTGCTTCAGTTTTGCTGCCCTGCCCTCAACCATCAGATCCACCTGGGCAGTCTCAACAGAAAACCTTTTTTTCCATGCTCGCTCCTCAATGTCAAGGAAAAGCTGGACTTTCCTGAAGAAATCCAGGTGCGTCTGTTGCTGCTTTTCTAACTTGTCCTATTAAAAAGGAAACAGAAGCTTTCATGGGGTATTTTCCACTTTAGACATAGAAACATAGAAGATAGAATGGTGGCATAGTGGTTAGCACTGTTGCCTCACAGCGCCAGAGGCCCGGGTTCGAATCCGGCCTCGGGTGACTGTCTGTGTGGAGTTTGCACATTCTCCCCGTGTTTGCGTGGGTTTCCTCCGGGTGCTCCGGTTTCCTCCCACAGTCCAAAGATGTGCGGGTTAGGTTGATTGGCTATGATAAATTGACCCTTAGTGTTAGGGGGATTAAATAAGTGGGGTTACGGGGATAGGGTGGGACATGTGTTGGTGTAGGGGTTACGGGAATCGGGTGGGATATGTGTCGGTGCAGGCTCGATGGGCCGAAATGGCCTCTATCTGCACTGTGGGGTTTCTGTGATTCTGTGATAGGAGCAGGAGTAGGCCATTCGGCCCCTCGAGCCTGCTCCGTCATTTAATGAGATCATGGCTGATCATCCAAACTCAGTACCCTGTCCCTGCCTTCTCCTCATATCCCTTGATCCCTTTAGCCTTAAGAAATATATCCAACTCCTTCTTGAATATATTTAATGAATTGGCCTCTACTGCCTTCTGTGGCAGAGAATTCCACAGGTTCACCACTCTCTGGGTGAAGAAATTCCTCCTCATCTCAGTCCTAAATGGCTTACCCCTTATCCTTAGACTGTGACCCCTGGTTCTGGACTCCCCCGGCCATCGGGAACATCCTTCCTGCATCTAGTCTGTCCAGGCCTGACAGAATTTTATAGGTTTCGATGAGATCCCCTCTCGATCTTCTAAACTCCAGTGAGTATAAGCCCAATCGACACAATCTCTCCTCATACGTCATTCCTGCCATCCCAGGTATCAGTCTGGTGAATCTTCGCTGCACTCCTTCCATGGCAAGAACATCCTTCCTCAGATAAGGCGACCAAAACTGCACACAATACTCAAGGTGCAGTCTCACCAAGGCCCTGTACAACTGCAGCAAGACATCCTTGCTCCTGTACTCGAATCCTCTTGCTACGAAGGCCAAAATACCATTTGCCTTCTTAACCGCCTGCTGCACCTGCATGCTTACCTTCAGCGATTGGTGCACAAGAACACCCAGGTCTCTTTGCACTTCCCCTTCTCCCAATCTATTGCCATTCAAATAATAATCTGCCTTCCTGTTTTTGCCACCAAGTGGATAACCTCACATTTATCCACATTATAGTGCATTTGCCATGTTTCTGCCCAATTACCCAACATGTCCAAATCGTACTGGAGTTTCACGACATCCTCCTCACAGCATACCCTCCCACCCAGCTTTGTGTCGTCTGCAAATTTGGAGATAATTTTGATTTAAAAACCAAGAACATTTTTCATTCTGCATGTCCGTAGCTTGCTAGAGTCCTTCATTGAGGAAGCAGTAGCAGGGCATTCGGAAAATCATAATGCAGTCAAGCAGAGTCAGCATGGTTTTATGAAAGGGAAATCACGTTTAACAAATTTGCTGGTGTTATTTGAGGATGTAACGAGCAGGGTGGACAAAGGTGAACCAGTGGATGTGGTGTATTTGGATTTCCAGAAGGAATTCGATAAGGTGCCACATAAAAGATTACTGCACAAGATAAGAGCTCATGGGGTTGGGGGTAATATATTAGCATGGATGGATAGAGAAGTGGCTAACTAACAGAAAACAGAGAGTTGGGATAAATTGGTCATTTTCCAGTTGGCAAACGGTAACTAGTGGGGTGCCACAGGGATCGGTGCTGGAGCCTCAACTATTTACAATCTACATTAATGACTTGGATGAAGGGACCGAGTGTAATGTAGCCAAGTTTGCGGATGATACAAAGATGGGTGGGAAAGCAAGTGGTGCAGAGGACTCAAAGAACCTGCAAAGGGATATAGACAGGCTAAGTGAGTGGGCAGATATTTGGCAGATGGAGTATAATGTGGGAAAGTGCGAGGTTATCCACTTTGGCAGGAAAAATAAAAATGCAAATTATTATTTAAATGGCGAGAGATTACAAAATGCTACAGTTCAGAGGGGCCTGGGGGTCCTTGTGCATGAAACACAAAAAGTTAGCATGCAGGTACAGCAAGTAATCAAAAAGGCAAATGGAATTATTGGCCTTTATTGCAAGGGGGTTGGAGTATAAAAGCAGGGAAGTCCTGCTACAACTGTAAAAGGTATTGGTGAGACCACACCTCGAGTACTGTGTACAGTTTTGGTCTCCTTATTTAAGGAAGGACATACTTGCATTGGAGGCAGTTCATAGACGATTCACTAGGTTAATTCCAGAGATGAGGGGTTTGACTTATGAAGAAAGGTTGAGCAGGTTGGGCCTATACTCATTGGAATTTAGAAGAATGAGAGGTGATCTTATTGAAACAAAGAAGATACTGAGGGGGCTCGACAAGGTAGATGCAGAAAAGATGTTTCCCCTCATGGGAAATCTAGAACTCAGGGGCATAGTTTCAGAATAAAGGGTCGGCCTTTTAGAACTGAGATGAGGAGGAATTTCTTCTCCGAGGGTCATAAATCTGTGGAATTCTCTGCCCCAGAGAGCCGTGGAGGCTGGGTCATTAAATACATTTAAGGTGGAGAGAGACAGATTTTTGCAAGATAAGGGAGTGAAGGGTTACGGGGAGCGGGCGGGGAAGTGGCTTTGAGCCCAAGATCAGCCATGATTTTACTGAATGGCGGAGCAGGCTCGAGGGGCCAAGTGGCCTATTCCTGCTCCTATTTCTTATGTTATGTTCTTAACGACCAGGTTAGACCTGATCCTAACTGGAACAGACTTCCCCTACCTAAAAGAGTGTCTACAAAGGAATCAAAATGCCTGGGAAGCACTTTAGCAAGTCCCAAGGAGCTACATAAATGCAAGCTCATTTGTTCTTACACGTCCAGCACTATCCAAATTCAATCAGTAGTGGGCAGAAACACTTAATATTTCGATTGAATCAGCGGAGATTTCCAATGCAAGTGTCTAGACTTGTTGGATTTTCCATAAAAAGTCAGTCTATACATCCAGATTGTGATTGACAAGTGAAACTTTCAAGGGTTGCTGTTAAATGAGAACAAACTAAGCCCAAGATCATCCAACAAAATGTCTTTCACTGCTTAAATATTTTATCACTGGTACACATACTTCACTCAATTAACAGCTGGGCTCCATCACTATGATGAAAATTAAACTTGGGCAAGTTACTGGTAGCAAAGTGTGCTTTGCGTTAATCCATAGCTGCGTGGTGAAGAAGATACGAGTTAATGCCACTGAATGACCTAGTTATTCTATTGCGTGATGTCCATGGAAACTACGGGACAGTGGACATCTTGGTGACCACATGCAAATGGAGTACCACAGAATGCAGGCACATGGACCAATTGCCTTAGTCCACCGCATGTGATCCTGGCTGCATTGGGGCTGTGGGAGGGAGCTGGAGTGGAGCTAACTTACAGAACTAACGGGAAACTGTTCAACCTCCGTCGCCTCCAGTCCAGATCGTCCCTTCCTCTGTCGTCGAATTACAGTACGCAGACGATGCTTGCGTCTGCGCACACTCGGAGGTCGAACTCCAAACCATCGTTAACACCTTCACCGAAGCGTACGAGCGCATGGGCCTTACACTAAACATCCGTAAGACAAAGGTCCTCTACCAACCTGCCCCCGCTACACAGTGCTGCCCCCCCATTATCAAAATCCATGACAAGGCCTTGGACAACGTGGACCACTTTCCATACCTCGGGAGCCTACTGTCAACAAGGGCAGACGTCGATGACGAAGTCCAACACCACCTTCAGTGTGCCAGTGCAGCCTTCGGTCACCTGAGGAAGAGAGTGTTTGAAGACCAGGACCTCAAACCCGGCACCAAGCTCAAGGTCTACAGAGCAGTAGTAATACCTGCCCTGCTGTATGCCTCAGAGACATGGACCATGTACAGCAGACACCTCAAAGCACTGGAGAGGTACCACCAACGCTGCCTCCGCAAGATCCTGCAAATCCATTGGCAGGATAGGTGCACCAACGTCAGTGTTCTTGCTCAGGCCAACATCCCCAGCATCGAAGCTTTGACCACGCTCGATCAGCTCCGATGGACGGGTCACATCGTTCACATGCCCGATACGAGACTCCAAAAACAAGCGCTCTACTCAGAGCACCGGCATGGCAAGAGAGCCCCAGGTGGGCAGAGGAAATGCTTCAAGGACACCCTCAAAGCCTCCTTGAAAAAGTGCAACATCCCCACCGACACCTGGGAATCCTTGGCCCAAGACCGCACAAAGTGGAGGAGAAGCATCCAGGAAGGCGCCGAATACCTCGAGTCTCTTCGCCGGGAGCAAGCGGAAGCCAAGCGCAAACAGCAGAAGGAGCGCACGTCAACCCAAGCACCCCACCCACCCGCCCCTTCAACCACCGTCTGCCCCACCTGTGACAGAGACTGTAGGTCCCGCATTGGACTCATCAGTCACCTGAGAACTTGTTTTTAATGTGGAAGCAAGTCATCCTCGGTTCCGAGGGACTGCCTAAGAAAGAAAGAAGATTGGGGCTGTGAGAGGGAGCACAAAGCACAGACCAACCATCTACCTGCGTTAGTATAAAGTCAGACGGGGAACTTCCACAAAGCTGCCCTCGCATGCCTCCTACAGCTGGCCAAAATCTCGGCTACAGGTGCTGTGTGCTTGTGGGACCTGGACGAGGGCCAAGGAAGGGGGGAAAGAAAACCAGTACTATACAATAGCTTTACGAAGAGAAATGTGACATCTATCCTGTAACTGTAAGGCATGTAACTAAAAAGTAACAATTTCGAATTGCCTTCTACCAAAAGTTCCAAATCATCAACCTTCTCCCTCCAGTTCTAGCACCGTACCTTCTGAGCGGCTGCAGTTTCCTCCAAATGGCAGAGCCCATCTTCCACATCAGCCAGATTTTTGGAAACTTTGGCGAGTTCACATTTGCAGTCGTTCTAGGGAATATTAAACATTTATATTGCACGGCCTCAAAATGAAAGCCAATAATTCCACAAATTACAAGATAAGGCACTGCATTATCAAAGCTAAAGGGTGCATTGAAAAACAAAAAAAAAAGCATTATGGTTTCACATTATCTTTGTATTTAAGAACAAAATATAGTCCAAAAAGGAGATTATGGCATCATCTTTAAGTTGACTAAAATGTGAAAGAAAAGTGGCTTAACTAATTGTATTTTCATCCTAAATGATTTGAGCAGAGATGTCAGTGTCTATTCTGAACATATTAAGCAAGTTTAACAAGAGCTTCCATGAGGTTCAAGATCACTGGTGCACTTTCACAGCACCCTTACACTGCAGTTATATATACTCCAACTGGTATCAAACTCAGGTGCTGCGGGACAGCCTCCTTGAACTCTTCATCAGGACCTTACTCTAGATTTATATCCTCAGTTTAGTATTTCTGCAAAGCACACTGAAGTTAGCAGTATCAACTCATCCTATATCACAGAATCTCAACGCAGGAGGCCATTCGTGTCTGTGCTGGCATTTTGAAAGAGCGACCCAATTAGTTCCACTCCAGAGCTCTTTCCCCATAGCCTTGCAATTTTTTCCTTTTCAAGTATATATCCAATTCCATTTTGAAAGTTACTACTGAATCCCGACTGTTGCCAGAGGAAAGTTTCTCCTTATTTGCTCTATCAAAACCCCACACAATTTTGAACATCGCTTAAATCTCCCCTTAACCTTCTCTGTTCTAAGGAGCACAATCCCAGTGTTTCTAGTCTCTCCACATAACTGAACTAAAAAGACTCAAGAACATAATCTAGGCTGCCACTCCAGCACAGTACTGAGGGAGTGCTGCACTGTCGGAGGTGCTGTCTTTCTGATGAAATGTTCAACTGAGGCCCCGTATTCTCTCAGGTGGGCATAAAAGATCCCACGGCACTATTTCGAAGAAGAGCAGGGGAGTTATTCCCGGTGTCCTGGCTGATGTTTATCCCTCAACCAACATCACTAAAACAGATTTTCTGGTCATTATCACATTGCTGTTGTTTGAGATCTTGTTGTGTGCAAATTGGCCGCCATGTTTCCCACCATTACAACACTTCAAAACGTACTTCATTGGCTGTAAAGCTCTTTGGGACATAATGAAATGACCAAAGATGCTATATAAATGCAAGACTTTCTTTAAAGCACCAGTGTTAGTTCTCATCCAGTGCAGTATAACTCCAGCCTTGGACTGCTGGTAGAATTAGTAAAATTCCCCACTTGAAAGGTTATGCATCCTTTCCAACGGGATGGATTTTTCACGCGCACGCGCGATCTGGAATGCACTGCTTGAAAGGGTTGCAGAAGCAGATTAAATAGTAACTTTCAAAAGGGAATTTGATAAATAGTTGGGGGGAAGGCGGCAGTGCAGGGTTATGGGGAAAGAGCAGGAGGCGTGGGGCTAATTGCATAGCTCTTTCAAAGATCTGGCATAGGCACAATGGGCCAAAAGGCCTCCTTCTATGCTGTACGATTCAAAAAGCTAAAACACTTACTCTGATTATACTGCTGGCATCTGTCAGTTTAACGACCCGGTGGTCACGATGCAAGGTCTCAGCCGGTAACATGCAATAGGCGCAGAGAGGACACTTGTCGGTCTCGCAGTAAAGTTCCAGCTCTTTGCCATGCTGCTTGCACAGACGGCCGGTGTCAGCGGTCGGCCTCACCAGGACGTGGTCCCGGAAGGCTGGGTTGTCCAGATGCGGCAAGACGTGCAGGGCACAGAAGGACTTGCCGCAATTCACGCACGACTTGTCGGCCGGCGCTCTCTGCTGCCCTTTGCACAGGTTGCACCTCGGCGTCCTGATGGCGGAGGCCTCCGCCCGTTGCAAATACTTCTCGACGATGTTGTGTAGCACAACATTCTTCTTCAGCTCCAAACCCATCTCGCAAGTGGAGAGGCAGAGCGGGCAGGAGTAGCAAGGCAACGCCCGCGCAGAGAAGGAGGAGCCGCCACCTGCAGCCGGATCCGAGTCCCACACCGAGCGCTTGAGTTGCGCCACACACCCGCTGCAGAAGTTGTGCCCGCACGGTAGGGTGACGGGCTCCACGAAGATATCGCGGCAGATGACACACACCAGCTCCTCGCCCAGGGTGTCCGAGGCCATGACTGCACACCCGCCAATGCCCTCGCTGCCTCTTTAATCCGCACAACTCCCGACACACTTTACTGGGATATTTTGCATCAACTCGAAGAAATTAAGAGTTTGTAACAATGATTTCAAAAAAATAGCCTTGGAATCCTCTGTAAAATTTGCAACTGTCGCTCGATTCCACCACGAAATTTGCGAGTTCAGCGTTCAAATCCTCCACAAAGTTTGCTACTTCGGCACTCGAATCCTCTGTGAAATTTGCTACTACAGCGCTCAGTTCCGCCATGAAATTGGTGACAGCTGTGACCCTGTCAGATTGCTCGAGCTGACCTGCTAACCAACCCTGACTGCGGCCGCTCCGCTGACCCCGCCCCGACTGCGACTGGCCCGCTGACCCCGCCCCGACTGCGGGTGGCCCGCTGACCCCGCCCCGACTGCGACTGGCCCGCTGACCCCGCCCCGACTGCGGGTGGCCCGCTGACCCCGCCCTGACTGTGGCTACTCTGCTGACCCTGCCCTGACTGTGACTACTCTGCTGACCCCGCCCCGACTGCGGGTGGCCCGCTGACCCCGCCCTGACTGTGACTACTCTGCTGACCCTGCCCTGACTGCGGGTGGCCCGCTGCCCCTGCCTCTGACTGCGGGTGGCCCGCTGCCCCTGCCCCTGACTGCGGATGGCCCGCTGACCCCGCCCCTGCCCCTGACGGCCCGCTGACCTCGCCCTGATTGCGGGTGGCCCGCTGCCCCCGGCCCTGACTGCGGGTGGCCCACTGACCCGGCCCTGTCCTGCTAAACCTGCCCTGACTGCGGCTGCTTTGCTAAACCTGCTGACTGCGGGTGGCCCACTAACCCGCTCTGACTGCAACGACTCCACTAAAGCCCGCCTTGTCCGGCGGAGTAAAGCCAGCCCCAAATTTTAATGCCAGCCAATCAGCAGCTTTGGGCTGGCGTCAGGCAACAGCAGCTGGAGACGCACAAAAAAAGCCCCGAGGAGCGGGAGCGATGTCTGGGGGTCCCGGGCTTGGCTGGTCAATCTTTGTGAGTGTTTGCAGGAGCCGGGTGCGGAAGGAGCTGGTGAGTCGAGGCGGCCTGCAGGATTAGTGAGAGCAGCGGGCTGGTGGCCGGGGTCAGTGCTGAGCTACACTGCGCCGGAACTAAGTCGATCTGCACCGTTTCCCCTTCATCATATAAATGTAAGCATTGTTTTAGGTGCGTCGAATCTAACTACCGCCAATTTAAGATTTGCATTTAGTGTTAATGTGAGTAACTGTGAGGTAAGATGCAAAAACAAGCCAGGAACTTGGCTCAGGTTCGAATGCTTGCTTGGCAGACGGTGAGGATCTCAAAAACCCGAAAACATCTTCAAGCACAGATGTAAACAGGAAAAAGGAGAGTTTATTTTATATGGACTTACTGCTACACCGGATTTCACTACTTCTTGCATCACTTTGATGGATGTTTTTAAAAAAAAAACAGGTTTATTCACAGAAATAATAATTTGCAGAAGTCATTAGTATAGGTAAGAGATTGAACTTGTACAATACAGTATCACCAGCCTGGAAACCCAGGCTACTTAAACCAATCGTTCAGACAGTTTTTTGCTTTGTGTTCCTCTCCCAGAACTTGAGGCGTACTCCTCAGGAAGAAATGCACAGTCTTGTGCTTCAAGGAGAACAGAATGCACCACTGTTTTAAAAATAAATAAACAAAAAGATAATTTACAGTGTTGACCACATATTTTGCAGAATCTCCAATTTTTTAAAGGAGGCTCGTGGTTGATTTCAACTTGAATATGGAAAATGTTCTTTATAATGTAATTGACAGTGGAGATTATAATAGTGCATGTATGTTTTCCAATATTTTAAGAGTCCTTGATACAGTAATTCTTTATTGCAAATTCCTACTGCCATCCAACAATTTTTATTGCACTCCAGAAAAATTGAAAGTTACTAAGCATAACCAGAGGGCACAGATTTAAGGCGAATGGCGAAAGAATCCGAGGTGATGCAAGGGAAAAAATGTTTACGCACCGAGTGGTTAGGATTTGTAATGCGCTGCCTGAGGGCGGTGGATACAGATTCAATAGTAGCCGTCAAAAGGGAATTGGATAAATACTTGAAGGAGAAAAAAATGCAGGGATATGGGGAAAGAGCGGGGGAGTGGGATTAACTGGATTGCTCTTCGAAAGAGCTGGCGCAGGCTCGATGGGCCGAATGGTCTCCTTCTGTGCTGTACTATTTTATGATTCTATAACAAGCATAGATTCTGCACTTACCCATAAAAGCAAATAGATTTTTTTAATTAAAATTTATTTTCATTATTGAATTTTTTTTCATAGAATGAAGTCCAGATCATCTTCACCTCCAATCCATGTCCATACTGATGAATCTACACCTGTTTGTGTTCATATTCAGAAGTCCAAGTTGTTGCCTTCTGCTGTGGAAGTAGGTATAAATGGTGAAAATTATTTAATAAAAATAATCAAAATCTGATAGTTATTTGAGGAAGTTATTGGCAAAAGGACCAGAGGCGACATGAGGAAACATTTTTTTTACACAGCGAGTTGTGATCTGGAATACACTGCCTGAAAGGGTAGTGGAAGCAGATTCAATAGTAACATTCGAAAGAGAATTGGGTAAATACTTGAAGGAAAAAATGAGGGCATGGATTAAAGTTTTAGTGCTGATGGAGGTGGAGGCAGTACCAGGCAATGTTATGGAGGTGGAAGTTAGCAATCTTTTTTTATTCGTTCCGGGATGATGGCATCGCTGGCAAGGCCAGCATTTATTGCCCTCGAGAAGGTGGTGGTGAGCCGCCGCCTTGAGCCGCTGCAGTCCTTGTGGTGAAGGTGCTCCCACAGTGCTGTTCGGTAGGGAATTCCAGGATTTTGACCCAGCGACGATGAAGGAAGGGCGATATACTTCTAAGTCAGGATGGTGTGCAACTTGAAGGGGAACTTGCATGTGATGGTGTTCCCATGCACCTGCTGCCCTTGTCCCTCTAGGTGGTAGAGGTCACGGGTTTGGGAGGTGCTGCCGAAGAAGCCTTGGCGAGTTGCTGCAGTGCATCTTGTTGATGGCGATGACGAGGATATGGAGCCTTTGTGTTGAAGAGGATATGGAGTCTGAAGTTTAGCTTAGGTTCAAACAGGACACAGGTTGCGAAAAGTCTGGTTCAGCCTGAGATAGTGCCAGGGAAGAGATTGAAATCCGTGGTACAGGAGTGGAGTTTGTGGTGGGGGCTGAAGGCAATGGCTTAGGTCTTCCCTAGGGATTCCAGAGGTGATGGTGCAGGAGTGGGAAGCCATTGCTAGAGATGCTCAGCTATGTTCAGATAAGTAAAAGTGGAACCATTTGGGGGAAGCCCCACAGAGTTGGACAGTGGAGGAGAGGTATTGGAACAGATGGTGTGGTTAATGCATTTCCTGTACACTTTCTGATAGTGGTATATTTGTAAAGCATTTGTACATGCAGTGTGTTTGCAAACCTGAGCATCAAGGTTTTGGAGGTGGTAAACGATATTGGCCCAGAAATTCGAGTCGAGGGCTTCCTGTGGGTGTAAGCCCCCGACCTGCACTTACCTTGCGTGCCGGCCGTTGAGCTGTGGGCCCCCGTGGAATTCCGATCCTGGGCCTGCTCCAACTGCCGGCGCGCAGTGCTTGCGTATCCCAGGGGCGCAGTTAGTTAGATGCGTCCCCTGGGATCGCGTGGGCCATGGGGAGCCAATCGGAGCAGGGAATGCTTCATTCATAAGTTTGACAGGAAGGGCTGTCAAACTTATAAATACTATAAGCCCCAAAACATCACTAAATCTTCAAATAATTTAAATTTTTGAAAAAAAGAATTTTATTTTCTAACGGGGCTAAAAATAAACTTACCTTTCTTTAAAGTATTTAAAAATAATAAACCTGTGGAAAAAATGTTTTAATTTGAATTAATTCACCACTTACCTTGTAAAAAGCAGGCCTTGCGACTGCTTTTTATATGTGTAACTCCTGGAGACTTACCCTCCCGGGAAAACTTGCCAAAAAAAGCGTAAGTTCGATGCGCATGCGCAGCCTCTCCTGCGCACGCGTTCGAACTCTGAACCCCTTCTTTCAGGGGAACGGAAGTGCTGGTTTCCCGCGCATGCGCAGTGCATGCAGGAAACCGGCACTTCCATTGGGCCGACGGGTGAGTACCCCGTGCGTACTCACCCGTGGAGACCTGAATTTCTGGGCCATTAACCGGTTCTGTTTAGCATTACATTTTAATTGGAGAAAGCAATGTTACACATTTTTTTTTCCCTCGCAGATTACTGGGTGATAGGATATGTGGACATAGTGATTCAATGATCTTAAGTTTGCTGTTCAGGAAGTTACTGAGTAGACTTTCTTGCCCACCAGAGTGGAAGTTCTCCCTCTCCCACCCCACCCTCCTCCCGCCCAATCCTGTGCACCTCCTGACGATTAGTTACAAAGTAGCATCTTTGGAAGATATCTGGGGTGGGCCACCTTTTGCACTCTGGCTGAGAAATCGTGTGGAGGGTGGGGTAGTGAAAATATAATTTCTGAAACTGGTTTTTAATTCAATGACAAAATAATGCATAGTATGTTATTTTCATACTTCTATTTTTCAACTGTGAAACACTATATGTTTGGCAAATCTATGTACGTAGTCCAGAATTTTCAGATTGCCATTCTCATGGGTATGTTTTCTTCCAGTTATCGCGTGTGTCCAAAATAAAGCTATCAACTGATTCAGCGAAAGCAAATAGATCTCTGAAGGGGAAAACTAAGGGTTACTGGAAGCCCCAAACTTCTGTGTGTGGCCAAAATTACCAACGTGAGGTAGGTATACCAAATTAGATTGTGTTCTCGTAAGCAAAACTACTAATAGTTTGTATACCTGTAAATCAAGGTGGGAAATGATTAAAAACAGAAGCTTTGAGGTTGACAATGTCAATCTAATTGCGCTAATTATTTTCCAGTTGGTTAAAATGAAATTTAAAGTGTAGTTTAATATACGTGGGAGAATTCAGTTTCCAAAAATGTATTGGCAGTGGCCAGCGTGCAGTTGTCTGTTTGTGGAGCTCATAACTATTGCTGTTTTGAAACTAGGTAGCACACGTGAGCAACTAACTTTTTTGATTTCTTGAATATTGACGTCCACAGGCGATTTCTGTCGAGTATTTTAGATGCCCAACACAAGTTCTGCTTAATGTGGTGCAACATTTTGTCAGACAGATAACTTCCGTGAGAGCTCGCAAAAAGATGAGAGAGAGAGAGAGATTTAAACACTGAAGACGTAGCAGCATCTGGAGAAATGTAAGGGGGAGTTACGGAAAAACAACATATACATAGGCAGTCTCCTGAGCCACATACTGGAGTAGTGCAAACATGAATAAGAAATTTATTGTGGCTATATTACAGTGCCTGACATACGAAACATTTTTATTTGTATCCAGGTTTATATTTCTGGTTTGAAGAATCTGCTACACTAAACAAGTGAACCTTACCATTGCACATCTGATCCAATATACAGGAAACTTTCGTTTATCTGGAGGTTAAATGTCCGGAAAGCTCTATCTACCTCTATCAAAATTCAGGAGTCGGTTCAGATAATTTTTTTTCTTTTCGTTGCTTCTTTTCTCCAGTCCTGGCTCTGCAAGCGTCTCTGTAGCTAAGCAACAGCTTCAGCTAGATGCTTGCAAGCTGCGCCGACTGTTTTGAAGCTGTTGCTAAGCAACAGGGTTTGTTGCTTCACACGGAGCTCTGAGCTCCGTATGTTTTAACATTGGCGCTGGTTTCTACCGCAGTCTTGATCGACCGGCACCAGCTCGGTCCCGTCGGTGCCGGATAGCAGAAAGTTTCCTGTATAATTACATGCCGTATAAATGTTCTGCATTGCAGATTCGGAAGAACAGAACTTGATAAATTTATTGTATCCTTAGTATTAAAATTACTCTCTTTAGGGAGTTTAGAATAAGCATATCACAAGACTGGACTCCTTTTCTGTCTGCTGCCAAAATGACTGATAAGAACATAAGAAATAGGAGCAGGAGTAGGCCACTCGGCCCCTCGAGCCTGCTCCGCCATTCAATAAGATCATGGCTGATCTGATCCTAACCGCCAATCTACTATCACAGAACCATCTCCTGAATCTAACAGAATTAGACACACGAAATAGGAGCAGGATCAGGCTACACGGCCCCTGGGCCCGCTCCGCTACCCACAGTGCCATGACCGATCCAAACCTAGACTCATGTCCAAATTCCTGCCCGCTCCCCGTAACCCTTAATTCCCTTTACTTCTAGGAAACTGTCTATATTTCTGTTTTAAATTTATTTAATGATGTAGCTTCTACAGCTTTTTGGGGCAGCATATTCCATGGACCTACCACCCTCTGAGTGAAGTAGTTCCTCCTCATCTCAGTTTTGAAAGAGCAGCCCCTTATTCTAAGACTATGCCCCCTAGTTCTAGTTTCACCCATCATCGGGAACATCCTCCCCGCATCCACCCAATCCAACCCCTTCACAATCTTATATGTTTCAATAAGATCGCCTCTCATTCTTCTGAACTCCAATGAGTAGAGTCCCAATCTACTCAACCTCTCCTCATATGTCCATCCCCTCATCCCCGGGATTAACCGAGTGAACCTTCTTTGTACTGACTCGAGAGCAAGTATGTCCTTTCTTAAGTATGGACACCAAAACTGTACGCAGTATTCCAGGTGCGGTCTCACCAATACCTTGTACAACTGAAGCAATACCTCCCTATTTTTATATTCTATCCCCCTAGCAATGAAAGCCAACATGCCATTGGCCGCCTTAATCACTTGCTGCACCTGCATACTAACCTTTTGAGTTTCGTGCACCAGGACCCCCAGATCCCTTTGTACTTCAGTACTTTCCAGTTTCTTGCCATTAAGATTCCACTGAGAGGTTCTACCTATCGGGACAGATTGAACAGGCTGGGGCTGTTTTCTCTAGGAAAGAGAAGATTGAGGGGTGACCTTTTATAGAGGTCTTTAAGATTATGAAAGGGTTTGATAGGGTAGACTCAGAGAAGATGTTTCCACTTGTGGGTGAGACCAGAACTAGGGGCCGTAAATATAAAATAGTCACTAATAAACCCAGTAGGGAATTCAGGAGAAACTTCTTCACCCAGAGAGTGGCGAGAATGTGGAACTCGCTACCACAAGGCGAATAGCATAAATACATTTAAGGGGAAGCTAGATAAGCACGTGAGGGAGAAGGGAACAGGAGGAGATGTTGATGAAGAGTGGGAGGAGGTTCATGTGGAGCATAAACACCAGCATGGACCTGTTGGGCCGAATGGCCTGTTTCTGTGCTGTAAGTACTTTGGAACTCTTCTCCCAGTGGCTGAAGAGCTCCTCCCAGTCGCAATGCGGATTCTGTCCACTAGGGGGCACAATGGACATGATCTTCACCGTGCGTCAAATACAAGAAAAATGCAGGGAACAGCGCCAACCGCTGTACATGGTCTTCTTTGACCTCACAGAGGCCTTCGACACTTGACAACCGTGAGGTATTATGGAATGTCCTCCACAAATTCGGCTGCCGTCAAAAGTTTGTCACCATCCTCCGCCTGCTTCATGACACATGCAAGCTGTGATCCTGACCAACGGTTCCACCACAGACCCAATTCATGTACGGACCGGGGTCAAGCAAGGCTGTGTCATCGCACCAATGCTCTTCTCGATATTCCTTGCTGCAATGCTCCATCTCACCCTCAGTAAGCTCCCCGCTGGAGTGGAGCTAATCTACAGAGCAAACGGGAAACTGTTCAACCTCCGTCGCCTCCAGTCCAGATCCAAGGTCATCCCATCCTCTGTCATCGAATTACAGTATGCAGACGATGCTTGCGTCTGCGCACACTGAGGTCGAACTCCAAACCATCATCAACACCTTCACTGAAGCGTACGAGAGCATAGGCCTTACACTAAACATCCGTAAGACAAAGGTCCTCTACCAACCTGGCCCCACCACACATTACTGCCCGCCCCTGCCGATTATCAACATCCATGACGAGGCCTTGGACAACGTGGACCACTTTCCATACCTCGGGAGCCTACTGTCAACAAGGACAGACATCGATGACTAAGTCCAACACCGCCTTCAGTGTGCCAGTGCAGCCTTTGGTCGCCTGAGGAAGAGAGTGTTTGAAGACCAGGACCTCAAACCCGGCACGAAGCTCATGGTCTACAGAGCAGTAGTGATTCCCGCCCTGCTGTATACCTCAGAGACATGGACCATGTACAGCAGGCACCTCAAAACACTGGAGAGGTACCACCAACGCTGCCTCCGCAGGATCCTGCAAATCCATTGGCAGGATAGGCGCACCAACGTTGGTGTTCTCGCTCAGGCCAGCATCGAAGCTTTGACCACGCTTGACCAGCTCCGATGGACGGGTCACATCATCCGCATGCCCGATACAAGATTCCCAAAACAAGCGCTCTACTCTGAGCTCCGACAACCAGGAGAGTCCCAGGTGGGCAGAGGAAATGCTTCAAGGACACGCTCAAAGTCTCCTTTTGGAAAAAGTGCAACATCCCCTCCGACACCTGGGAATCCCTGGCCCAAGACCACTAAGTGGAGAAGAACCACCCGGGAAGGCGCCAAACACCTCTAGTTTCTTCGCCGGGAGCAAGTGGAAGGAGCGCACGTCAACCCAAACACCCCACCCGCCCCTTCAACCACCGTCTGCCCCGCCTATGACCGAGACTGTAGGTCCCACATTGGACTCATCGGTCACCTGAGAACTCATTTTTAATGTGGAAGCAAATCATCCTCGGTTCCGAGGGACTGCCTAAGAGAGGGAATTCAGGAGAAACTTCTTTACCCAGGGAGTGGTGAGAATGTGGCACTCGCTACCACAAGCACTAGTTGAGGCGAATAGCATAAATGCATTTTAAGGGGAAGCTAGATAAGCACGTGAGGGAGAAATGAATAGGAGGAGATGTTGAGGGAGGAGGTTCATGTGGAGCATAAACACCAGCGTGGACCTGTTGGGCCGAATGGCCTGTTTCTGTGCTGTAAGTAAAGAGTTGCTCTCTTTTCTCTCTCATGGTGTTCCTGCTAATAATTGTGTTGTAATCTGAGCACTATTCCACACGAGGAATCTGAATATGTAAGGAAAAGTGTATTATTCTTTTAGATATTCTGCAAAATTGTACTTTAGAAAGGGCGCACAATTCGGTATCCAGCTACACTTGTCTGAAGTATAAAGGTTTTAAAAAAAAATATATAATTCTTGTTTCTTTAAGGGAGCAGCACAAAGTCTCACAATTACCCTCGGCGAGACAGAAAAGATTTCTGCAGTAATCCATTCCGGTGATGCTAGCTTTGATCAGGAAGCCAACATTCATGAGCGAATGAATCAGTATGAACAGCAGATTGACAGCTTAATGGAAGATTTAGAAAGTTTGAAAAATGAAGTAAGTTTTGATAAGTTTTTATCAGAAAATGTTGCTGCTAGTTGATGCGATCTTGGATAATGTTGCCCCCAGTGCTGTAATGTTAATGAGTTGCCCTTTCCACTTGAGCCTGTGGATAGGGAACGATCTGTTGCTGGGCATAATGTGCAACCAGAGATTGAATCGGAAGGTGCAACTAGCAAAAAGGCACCTGAATATTGGCACCATATAGCCATAGAATATGTTCAAGATCATTTTGGCTATTTATTTGTTAATTGCACTTTTTAGTTACGTGCTCTGCTAGCTGTAGTACAAATTGTCAATGGAAATTGTTCAGCTTTCAGGGCATACGACAAATGAACATTTTGAGGAAGATAAGGATGAACCGAATACATCAAAATGGACGACCGAAGACCATGAAGCTGAACTGTCACAGGAGCTTACGAGAACAACCTATAAAAATAGGACTTTTCGGGAGAGTTTTGAAAAGCTACAGAAAGAGTTGGACCTGAAAGGGTAACGATGTTTGTCTATAATCTTTTATGAGATATTGTAATATTAATGTGAATGTTTCAATGCATTAAATGTTGTCTGCTATTTTAACCAAAGTGTTAACCCATTTAAATACTGCGCTAATATGTTCATGTTAAACAGCGTGGCGACTTGCTTCTTCCCCTGTATTAAGTTTACTTAAATTAGATGAATGTCATTTTAGGGATATGGAAACAGTTAGCGGAATTGAGCATGCAAACCTCATTGGTTGCAGTCCATAATTATAAAAGAAAATCCTGGTTATTTTTCCATGCAGTAATTTTATTTATCTTGGCAAATCAAAGGTTGCCTATATAATTTTAATCTCTCTCTTTTATCAGTGTTGTCCACTACAGCATTAAAGAGTCACAGTACTTTCAGTTCCGCATAAGCTGTATTTTTCTTTGTCTTAATCCTTTTGCTCATACGCTGTGATATAACTAAGAACTTTTATCCTGAGTCTGTAAGAAGGCTCTCTACGCGTCATGCTATGTAAGAACCATGAATATCGTCTTAAGAATTCACAGTTTTGATAAACTGTTTGCAACTAAAAAGAAAGAAAGACTTGCATTTCTATAGCGCCATTCACGACTACCGGGCGTCTCAAAGTGCTTTACAGCCAATGAAGTACTTTTGAAGTGGAGTCACTGTTGTAACGTGGGAAACGCGGCAGCCAATTTGCGCACAGCAAGGTCCCACAAACAGCAAATCTGTTTTTGTTATGTTGGTTGAGGGATAAATATTGGCCAGGACACCGGGGATAACTCCCCTGCTCTTCTTCGAAATAATGCCATGGGATCTTTTACGTCCACTTGAGAGAGCAGATGGGGCCTCGGTTTAATGTCTCATCTGAAAGACGGCACCTCCGACAGTGCAGCACTCCCTCAGCACTGCACTGGAGTGTCAGCCTACCTTTATGTGCGCAAGTCCCTGGAGTCATAGAGTCATAGAGTTATACAGCACAGAAAGAGGCCCTTCGGCCCATCGTGTCTGCGCCGTCCATCAATCCCTGTCCAGTCTAATCCCATTTTCCAGCATTTGGTCCATAGCCTTGTATGCAATGGCATTTCAAGTGCTCATCCAAATGCTTCTTGAATGTTATGAGGGTTCCTGCCTCTACCACCCTTTCAGGCAGTGAGTTCCAGATTCCAACCACCCTCTGGGTGAAAAAGTTCCTCCTCAAATCCCCTCTAAACCTCCTGCCCCTTACCTTGAATCTATGCCCCCTTGTTATTGACCCCCCTACTAAGGGGAAAAGTTCCTCTTTACCCTATCTATGCCCCTCATCATTTTGTACACCTCAATCAGGTCCCCCCTCAGCCTTCTTTGCTCCAAGGAAAACAACCCCAGCCTGTTTAGTCTTTCTTCATAGCTGAGGCGCTCCATCCCAGGTAACATCCTGGTGAATCTTCTCTGCACCCTCTCCAAAGCAATCACATCCTTCCTGTAGTGAGGCGACCAGAACTGCACACAGTACTCCAGCTGTGGCCTCACCAGCGTTTTGTACAGCTCCATCATAACCTCCCTGCTCTTAATATTCTATGCCTCAGCTAATGAAGGCAAGTATCCCATATGCCTTTTTAACCACCTTATCTACCTGTTCCGCTGCCTTCAGGGATCTATGTACATGTACACCAAGGTCCCTCTGACCCTCTGTACTTCCTAGGGTCCTACCACTCATTGTGTATTCCCTTGCCTTATTTGTCCGTCCAAAATGCATCACCTCGCACTTTTCAGGGTTAAATTCCATTTGCCACTTTTCCGCCCATCTGACCAACCCGTTTATATCGTCCTGTAGCCTGAGGCTTTCCTCCTCGCAATTTACCACCCCACCAATTTTCGTGTCATCTGCGAACTTACTGATCATACCTTTTACATTCTCATCCAAATCATTTATGTAGATCACAAACAGCAAGGGACCCAGCACCGATCCCTGAGGTACCCCACTGGACACAGGCTTCCAGTCACAAAAGCAACCTTCGACCATCACCCTCTGCCTCCTGCCACTCAGCCAGTTTAGGATCCAATGCGCCAAGGCACCCTGGATCCCATGGGCTCTTACCTTCTTGACCAGTCTCCTATGCGGGACTTTGTCAAAAGCTTTACTGAAATCCATGTAAACCACATCCACAGCATTTCCCTCATCCACACACCTAGTCACCCCCTCGAAAAATTCAATCAGATTGGTCAGACATGATTTACCCTTGACAAAGCCATGCTGACTATCCCCGATTAATCCTTGCCTCTCCAAGTGGAGACTAATTTTGTCCCTCAGAATTTTTTCCAATAATTTCCCTACCACAGATGTTAGGCTTACTGGCCTGTAATTCCCTGGTTTATCCCTGCTACCCTTCTTGAATAATGGTACTACGTTAGCTGTTCTCCAGTCCTCTGGTACATCCCCTGTGGCCAGAGAGGTTCTGAAAATTTGTGTCAGAGCCCCTGCAATCTCCTCCTTTGCCTCACACAACAGCCTGGGATACATCTCGTCCGGGCCTGGGGATTTATCCACTTTTTGGCCTGCTAAAACCGCTAGTACCTCCTCCCTCTCGATGCTAATATGTTCAAGTATGTCACAGTCCCCTTGCCCGATTTCTATGTCTACATCGTCTTTCTCCATAGTGAACACAGATGCAAAAAATTCATTTAAAACCCCGCCTACATCATCTGGCTCTACACACAGATTGCCACTTTGGTCCCTAATGGGCCCTACCCTTTCCCTGGTTATCCTCTTGCCCTTAATATACTTATAAAACATCTTAGGATTTTCTTTTATTTTGCTCGCCAGTGTTATTTCATGGCCCCTCCTCGCCCTCCTAATTTCTTTTTTAAGTATGCCCCTGCACTTTTTATACTCCTCTAGGGCTTCCTCCGTCTTTAGTCTTTTGTAACTGCCAAAAGCCCCCCTTTTTTTCCTAATGCATTTTTGTATATCCCTTGTCATCCAAGGTTCCCTTTGCTTGTTGGCCCCACCCTTGACCTTTACAGGAACATGTTGGCGTTGTACTCTCTCTATTTCCCTTCTGAAAGTCTCCCACTGCTTTGATGTGGATTTTCCTATAAGTAGCTGCTCCCAGTCCACTTTGGCCAGATCCTGCCTTATCATATTAAAATCGGCCTTCCCCCAATTTAGAACCCTTATTTCCGGGCCGTCTTTGTCTTTTTCCATGACCACCTTAAATCTCACCGAATTATGGCCACTGTCGCCAAAATGCTCTCCTACTGACACTTCCACCACTTGCCCGGCTACATTCCCTAGAATTAGGTCCAGTACCGCCCCCTCTCTTGTAGGACTTTCTACATGTTGGCTCAAAAAGCTCTCCTGGATGCACTTTAAGAATTCTGCACCCTCTAAGCCTTTCACACTCTGACTATCCCAATTAAGAACATAAGAAATAGGAGCAGGAGTAGGCCAATCGGCCCCTCGAGCCTGCTCCACCATTCAATAAGATCATGGCTGATCTGATCCTAACCTCAAATCTTCTATCACTCTCCATCCACCCGAACCCATGTGATCTCCCGGGAGAGGTGAAAAACCAGATAAAGACCCAATGGCCAATTTGGGAGAAAAAAATCTGGGAAATTCCTCTCCGACCCATCTAGGCGATCGAAATTCTTCCAGGAGATCACTCTGTCCCTATATTTTCTACAGTACTTACCTTCTGTAAAGGCGATCTCCACCCCAGCCAGGAACAGGAATAAAACCATCTCCTGAAATCTAACACAGAATTAGAACACAGTAGGAGCTGTACCAGGCTACACGGCCCCTGGGCCCACTCCACTACCCACAGGGCCATGACCATTCCGAACCTAGACTCATGTCCAATTTCCTGCCCGCTCCCCGTAACCCTTAATTTCCTTTACTTCTAGGAAACTATCTATTTCTGTTTTAAATTTATTGGGGTTATTGGGGAAGTTGAAATCCCCCACTATTATTACCCTATTATTTTCGCACTTCTCTGAGACTTGCCTACATATCTGTTCCTCTATCTCCCCCTGACTGTTTGGGGGCCTATAGTACACTCCCAGCAGAGTGCTTGCCCCCTTTTTGTTTTTAAGTTCTAACCATATGGCCTCATTAGAGGAACCCGCTGATATATCATCCCTCCTTACAGCAGTAATTGATTCCTTAATTAATATTGCAACACCCCCTCCCCTTTTACACCCCCCTCTGTCTCGCCTGAAGATTCTATACCCCGGAATATTGAGCTGCCAGTCCTGACCCTCCCTCAACCATGTCTCCGTGATAGCAACAATATCGTACTCCCATGTGTTCAACAACAACTTCAGTTCATCCACCTTGTTTGCAAGACTCCTTGCATTAAAATAAATGCCTTCCAGCCTTGCCATATTCCCTTTTGCCTTCACATATTTGCTCTGCCTTCCCAGCTGACTTGTTTTTTCCTCCGTATTTGGCTGTAAATCACCCCCTACTATAGTTCCACTCTGTATCCCATCCCCCTGCCAAGTTAGTTTAAACCCCCCCCCAGCAGTGCTAGCAAACCTCCCCGCAAGGATATTGGTCCCCCTCTGGTTCAGGTGTAAACCGTCCGACTTGTACAAGTCCCACCTTTCCCAGAAGCAGACCCAGTGATCCAGGAAACTAAAGCCCTCCCTCCTGCACCATCCCTTTAGCCACGCATTCACCTGTTCTATCTTCCTATTCCTATACTCACTAGCACGTGGCACTGGGAGTAATCCAGAGATTACAACCTTTGAGGTCCTGCTCTTTAATCTTCCACCTAGCTCCCTAAATTCTTGCTGCAGGACCTCATCCCTCTTTTTACCTATGTCGTTGGTACCAATGTGGGCCACGACCTCTGGCTGTTCACCCTCTCCCTCCAGAATGCCCTGCAGCCGCTCAGTGACATCCTTGACCCTGGCACCAGGGAGGCAACAAACCATCCTGGATTCACGTCTACGGCCACAGAAACGCCTATCTGTTCCCCTTACTATAGAATCCCCTACCACTATTGCTCTCCCACTCTTTTTCCTCCCTTCCTGGGCAGCAGGAGTACCCCCAGTGCCAGGAAGTTGGCTGCTGCTGCCTTCCCCTGGTGAGTCATCCCCCTCAACAGTATCCAAATCGGTATACCTGTTTGAGACTTGAACCCACAACCTTCTGACTCGGAGGCGAGTGTGCTACCAACTGAGCCACAGCTGACATGCAATGTTTTGTCAAAAATAACTTCATAGAATCATAGAAAGTTACAGCACGGAAGGAGGCCATTTCGGCCCACCGTGTCCGCACCGGCCAACAAAGAGCTATCAGCCTAATCCCACTTCCCAGCTCTTGGTCCGTAGCCCTGCAGGTTGCAGCATCCCAAGTGCACATCCAAGTACTTTTTAAATGTGGTTAGGGTTCCTGCCTCTACCACCCTTTCAGGCAGTGAGTTCCAGACCCCCACAACCCTCTGGGTGAAGAAATTTCCTCTCAAATCCCCTCTAAACCTTCCACCAATTACTTTAAATCTGTGCCCCCTGGTTTTTGACCCCTCTGCTAAGGGAAATAGGTCCTTTCTATCCACTTTATCTAGGCCCCTCATAATTTTATACACCTCAATAAGGTCTCCCCTCAGCCTCCTCTGTTCCAAGGAAAACAGACCCAGCCTATCCAGTCGTTCCTCATAGCTAAGATTCTCTACTCCCGGCAACATCCTTGTAAATCTCCTCTGTACCCTCTCTAGTGCAATCACATCTTTCCTGTAATGTGGTGACCAGAACTGCACGCAGTACTCTAGCTGAGGCCTAACTTATGTTTTATACAGTTGAAGCATAACCCCTCTGCTCTTGTATTCTGTGCCACGGCTAATAAAGGCAAGCATTCTGTATGCCGCCTTAACCACCTTATCTACCTGGCCTGCTACCTTCAGGGATTTGTGAACATGCACTCCAAGGTCCCTTTGTTCCTCTACACTACACACCATTTGGGCTGGAATGACTAAGTAATATAATCTGATTATTTGCAGGAACATATTTGCAATTTAATATCATCCAGACACCTAGATTTATGTGTTAGCATTTGCTTAGAGGTAGCACTCTTGCCTCTGAAGATCGTGGGTTCAAGCCCCACTCCAGAGACTTGAGCACATAATCTCAGCTGACTCTCCAGTGAGGGAGTGCTGCACTGTCGGAGGTTCCATCTTCTGGGTGAGATGTTAAACCGAGGTCCAGTTTGCCCTCTCGGGTGGATGTAAAAGATCCCATGGTGCTATTTGTAGAAGAATTCTCCCGGTGACCTTGCCAACATTTATCACTCGCCCAACACCACCAAGGCAGTTTAATTGGTCATTTATTTTATTGCTGTTTGTGGGTCCTTGTTGTGTGCAGAATTGGCTGCCACGTTTCCCTACATTACAACAATGACTACACTTCAAAACTAATTCATTTGCTGTGAAGCGCTTTGGGATATCCTGAGGTTGTGAGGTTGCCGTCTTTTGGATGAGGGGTTAAACCGAGGCCCCATCTGCTCTGTCAGGTGGAGGTAAAAGATCCCATGGCACTATTTCGAAGAAGAGTAGCGGAGTTAGCCCCGGTGTCCTGGCCAATATTTATCCCTCAACCAACAGAACAAAAACTGATTAGCACATTGCTGTTTGTGGGACCTTGCTGTGCTGCGTTTCCCACATTACAACAGTGACTCCATTTCTAAAGTACTTCATTGACTTAAAGCGCTTTGAGACGTCTGGTGGTCATGAAAGGCGCTATATAAATGCAAGTCTTTCTTTATAACCATTTTGGGTGTTGCTTTGGATATGGTGTGATATCCAAATATAACTGTGGGCCCTGATGACCTTTTTCAGTTGAGCTGCATTTCAGTTGCTTCTTGAATACTTTCAGTATCTCTACAATTAGCTACTAGAGGTCTACTTGGAGTATAAATATTAGTTTACTGCCCAAGACAGGGTGCCGCTATCATATGGAGCTGGGCCAAGCATCGTTAAACTGATAAGATTTACCCTAACTATAGCTGTTAGTTGTTTTGAATTTCAAAGTTTGCAACCAATAGGTAGTAATTGTTAGCCAGTCAGAATGCCTAGTTCATTATGATGATCATGTTACGAACGTGTTTTGTTTTATGTAAATCCCAGTTTAGATCGATCTCAAGTAAGTTTGAGATTATAACTCTATGTTTAGATGGTTGCTTAACTATAAGAACATAAGAAATAGGAGCAGGAATAGGCCACTTGGCCCCTCGAGCCTGCTCCGCCATTCAATAAGATCATGGCTGATCTTGGGCTCAAAGCCACCTCCCCGCCCGCTCGGGGTATGGTAGTGTAGCGATTTATATTACTAGACTAGTAATCCAGAAGCCGGGACTAATGATACAACAGATGTGAGTTCCAATCCCACCATGGTTGTTTACCAATTTGAATTCAGTTTTAAAAAAAATAAACCTGATGTAAATGCAGGAAACTTGTGTTCTCTGGTCTTTTGCATGGGGGTGGATCTATGTTAATGAGCTAAGTGGGATTTAGGTGACATAACTGGGGTATTCATGTGTAGTGAAAGTTCGACATAAAAGTACTGTTAATCAGTTATGCAAATTTCCTCGTGGGGTCGGGGGGAATCGCCTTTAATCCATGCTTAATACAGGAAACTTTGGTTTATCTGGAGGTTAACTGTCCGGAATGCTCGAGCCACCAGCAAAAATCAGGAGCTGTTTCGTTAGGTTTTTTTTCTTTTTGTTGCTTTTTTTTTTACCAGTCAGGCTCTGCAAGGTCTCGCTGAAGCTGTTGCTAAGCTACAGAGACGCTTGCAAGGTACGGCCGACTGTTTAGAAGCACAGGTTTGTTGCCAGATACGGAGCTCAAAATCTCCGTATATTTCAACATTAGCGCTGGTTTGTCCGGCAGTTTTGATGGGACGGCAACAGCTCGGTCCCGTCGGTGCCGGATAGCACAAAGTTTCCTGTAGATGCCGAAGATTTCCAGGAAATTCCGGTCCATTATTTCCATTAATTTGCATATATCTCAAATCGCTGAACATTACAGATCTTGCTGCTCTGATGTAATACTTATTCATTAATAAAGTAATAATAGTGATAAAACAGCCCTTTCATTGGAACATAAGAAATAGGAGCAGGAGTAGCCCATGGCTGATCTTCTACCTCATTTCCACTTTCCTGCACTATCCCCATATCCCTTGATTCCCTTAATATTCAAAAATCTATCGATCTCTGCCTTGAATATACTCAACGACTCAGCCTCCACAGCCCTCTGGGGTAGAGAATTCCAAAGATTCACCACCCTGAGTGAAGAAATTTCTCCTCATCTCAGCCCTAAATGGCCGACCCCTTATTCTGAGACACTGACCCCTGGTTCTAGACTCCCCAGTCCGGGGAAACAACCTCTCCGCATCTACCCTGTCAAGTCCTGTAAGAATTTTGTATGTTTCAATGTGATCACCTCTCATTCTTCTAAACTCTAGAGAATAAAGGCCTAGTCTACTCAATCTCTCCTCATAGGACAACCCCCCCATCCCAGGAACCAGTCTGGTGAACCTTCGTTGCACTCCCTCTATGTCAAGTACATTCTTCCTTAGGTAAGGAGACCAAAACGGTACACCGTACTCCAGGTGTCCATATCTGCAGCAAAACAAGTGGCAGCACTTAAGAATTCCATTGCTGAGGTACGTACAAAGCACAGCAGTTAAATGGGGAAACCTACAGGCTCAGGAAATTCAAACGGGACAAACCAGCAAGTAAAAGAGATATAAACACAAATAGAACTGAAATTGTCTGGGCTCTGTGGGCCAAATTACCGGGGCCCACGGTTTGCAGTTCCGATATTGCCGATGCATAGATTGAAATGTGTTAAATGGTGAAACCTGAAGTCATTTCAGTCCTGAGACGAGTTGCGGCTTCAATTGCAAACGAGCATGCGGCTATGAATCTGTTCTGATGCAGCTTTTGCCGTTACTTAGGCTGGAGAAGGAAGGCCTTGCTGAAGAGAACATGCTGCTAGCTGCGATTAAAGAAGCTGAAGCGGCGTCCGTATCGGCAGCAAAACAAGTGACAGCACTGAAGAATTCCACTGCTGAGTTACTACTGGTACGTACAAAGCACAGTCGTTAAATGGGGAACCCGTCAATGATTTTACTGTCTAGAAACCGAAGACCCTATTAGTTGATCCTCTGTGACGATGCAGCGGGGAGTCCAGACCAAGGGCACGTTACAGGTCAAGCCGGGGTTAGAGGCCAGGGAGATAATTGAACCAAGGTGGGGGGAGAGAGAGGAGATGAGGTGTATATGGGAGAGGAAGGAAGGAAGGAGAGAGGCGGGAAGAAGGGAGACTGGGTAGAGGAAGAGAGGGCGAGGATGGGGGGAGGGTTTTTTTTGGTACGAGAAGGAACGGAGATGAGGGAGGTGAGACGGGGATGGGAGAGGAGCATCGTTCGCTGGAATTTTTTTTGTTGCGCGGGCCCTTTAACTGGCTGCGCGGCCCATTCAATTTTCCGCACGTGCGTGGTTATTGCCATTGAAAAGCCAGTGAGTGGCCTGCGCAGGACCTCCAGACCACTGCACAGCCGCGCAGCTTAGCAGGAACTTTGGAGAGGAGGAGGAGGGGGGGTGGTGGGGGCAGAGATGGAAAGGAAGACGAGGGGGAGAGGGAGTGATTGCGGCGGGTAACATCCGTCTCAGTTAGCGGTGTTCCTGTCGGACTTATTTATTCCACAGTGGGTGGTGGGACACATTCAGCAGGTCTTTCTATCATCTGTGCGGATAGGTGGTTGAATAGCGACGTTTCCTTGAGCAGGAGGGTAATTGTTTGTTCAGCTGGCAGGGGCTGGCGATTTACCCAATCTATTGGTTGGGGGTGGCGAGTGTGAATTTGTTGAGTTGTGAATGATTCTAGAGGTTTTGCATCCACTATCGCACAACTTCTATACCTGAAAGTGAATTAATAATCTAGAGGTAGCATTAGCTATTGAAGGAATGTTTCTAACAATATCCAATATTTTTCTAGTGTTACACGGCAAGTGTGCAATTTTTTTTTTAAGTACGCAATTTACCCATAAACTTGGTAAAAGTTCAAATGTAAATATAGCAGGGCTAATAAAATTATCTGTAGTTATGTGTATTTGTGGGAGTCTGTAGAGATTGCTATTTTCCTTTTGTTAGGTAAGGGTATTAAGGGTTGCTGAACCAAGGCGGGTAGATGGAGTTAAGATACAGACCAGTCATGATCTAATTGACTGGCACAACAGGCTCGTGGGGCTGACTGGCCTTGTCCTGTTCCTATTAATGTGATGACAATCCTTCTCCCTTAGTCTCCTAACCTAGGAAAGATTGGGAATTTCGGTAGCTCATTGAACGAAAATTTGGAGTCAGACCCAAGTAAGATCACAAGGGACGTTACCCATGACCTACTGGCTCAGAAGCGCGAGTCCGATCCTGAGCCAAGGCTGACGTTTAATTAAATTTGATTTAGTTTTAGAGGCATATTGGCCGAGTAAATGTGAAGTTCAATATTACTTCTTAAATTATTCAGTGTGTTCAGTAGAACTGCTCTGTTTTACATGGTAAGACCAAAATAAGTAGCATTGATGTCTTTTCTCTGTATGTGTAAGTCTTTACTTGTATTGTTTTAACTGTTGAAATAATTTTTATTTGCCATTTGTCTGGAAAAGTGGAGTTGAGGTCGAAGATCAGCCATGATCTTATTGAATGGCGGAGCAGGCTCGAAGGGCCATATGGCCGACTCCTGCTCCTAATTCTTGTGTTCATATGAAGCATATTTTGCAAAGTAAACATAAAATGGTGGTGGTGTTATTGAAGAAAATCTGACATTTTAAACAGTTTTAAAGCTTAACCGTTTACGGATGCTGATTTCGCCACAGTAGGAAATACGATTTAGTAAATAAAGAACACTTCAAGCATTTAGAACTCTTGAGGTTAGAATCAGCGCTACAAAGCTGGCCACTTTGAATAGTTGAAGTCAATCGGGGTTCGATAGTTGAGCGCCCTGCCTAGTGGGTTAAGTGCGTGAGGTGAGAGTTTGTATCAGGGTTAATGAGCTGCAAGTCGATGGAGATTCGAGGTTTGAGATTTTAAATAGTAGGTATTCATTGCGGTATAAGCACAACGGGGAAAACTGATTGATTAGCAGAGGAAGAAAATGACACGGGTGAAACGCTGCAATGGGCGAGAAATTCCGTGGTGAATTCTGTGGTTGCAGAAGCATGAAACACTAGGGATCCTGACCAATGATGCTTGGAGGATACTGCTCTGTGGAATAACCACCAGGTAGATATTCCTGGTTTCACTAGTCCTCAGTTGTGCAATGGAATATAACATTGCCCCTGTCATCTAGTTTCAAACATGCCCTAGATTGACAGGATGATGGTTCCTTCCTTCTAGTTTAAGGGTTCCAGTTGAATTTTATGCCACGTTTTCTTCAGCCATCAGTCCTCATCATAAAACTGTCCACAAATTTGGTGTTGAGTAGGTGGTCTGATTGAGAAAGATCACTGGGATTCTCTGGCATGAGAAATGGAGAAGTTGCTCTGATACCAATAGGGAGCGCTTTCCTGAAATTGGGTCTAGACCTGTTGTTGGGGTAGAGTGCCGGGGACTTTACTCTGCATCAAGCTGTGTTTTAGTATATCTGAGACTGAGATGCGAATTCCAAATGGGGAAATGTTTCACTTTTTAGTATTGACACCATTCCTACCCATGAGCAGAATATTGAAATCACTTTTTTTAATATGTAGAGGAAGAGAAGATCTGTTCATAATGCATCATATTTATTCTGACTGAAGCACTTAAACAGAGGATCTCAAGTGAGAAAATGATTGCTCACCAATTGCTGACAGCAAGTTGTGATCTTTTTAGTTGAAGGCACTGCAATAGAACATTGATTATTTCTCAATGGGTTCACAGATGAAATCTAGAGAGATTTCCCATTTTTAACATGTGATTCCAGTGTTATATTGCAGCAAATATTGATTATAGTTTTTGATTATATGATTTATTGCATTTTGGATTATAGATGTGACCCGCATGTGCAATAGTGGCGTCTTAAATCCGTCTGAATTAGTTGGTCAGTTGTTGATCACTGTAGCCCTGAACTGCAGTAATCATGTATATACAATACAAACATTAGCCTTAAACTAATATTGTGTCTGGGGCACATCCGTGGCTATTTAATTTTGATTTGAATCTGATTTAATTTGAGCCAGAATTGGGAGGTTATACCCATCAGGAAAGATTGAACAGGCTGGGGCTCTTTTCTATCAAAAAGAGAAAGCTGAAGGGTGGCCTAATAGAGGTCTTTAAGATTATGAAAGTGTTTGATAGGGTAGACGTGGAGAAGATGTTTCCATTTTAGGGGGAGACCAATATAAGATGGTCACTAATAAATCCAATAGGGAATTCAGGAGCAACTTCTTTACCCAGAAAGTGGAACTTGCTACCACAGGAGTAAACATAGAAACATAGAAGATAGGAGCAGGAGTCAGCCATTCGGCCCCTCGAGCCTGCTCTGCCATTCAATGAGATCATGGCTGATCATCCAAATTCAATACCCTGTCCCTATGCTTTCTCCCCATATCCCTTGATCCCTTTAGCCTTAAGAAATATATCCAACTCCTTCTTGAATATATTTAATGAATTGGCCTCAACTGCCTTCTGTGGTAGAGAATTCCACAGGTGCACCACTCTCTGGTTGAAGAAATTCCTCCTCATCTCTGTCCTAAATGGCTTACCCCTTATCCTTAGAGTAGTTGAGGTGAATAGCATCGATGCATTTAAGGGTAAGCTAGATAAACACATGAGGGAGAAAGGAATAGGTTATGCTGATTGGGTTAGATGAAGAAGGCTGGGAGGATGCTCGTGTGAAGCATAAACATCGGCATGGACCAGTTGGGCTGAATGGCCTGGTTCTCTGCTGTAAATTCTATGCAATTCTATGAATCCATTTAGCCCAATGTGCCTTTTCATCTTTGTAGGTGAATCAACTTTCAGCCTCGGGGGTTGGCAGATTTGCTGGAGAAAAGGACTTGCTGTTGGAGAAGCTGGAGAGTTTCAGAATCGCTAACCAAAAGTTACAATACGTCTTCAGGGGGTTATGGAATCAAGAGGTAAGAGAAACATTGTTGCCATAAAAATATCAGCAGAATGAACAAAAAGAATGATTTCTAATAAGGTCCTTGAAGTAGCAAAATAACAGAAGTGATGAGGTTGACTGCGAATACAAAAAAAAATGAGACAGTATTGAGCACATTACTTCAGTCATGAGGAAAGTTCTTGGGGTTATTACACACCGCCCTTTGACATTCAACAGCATTACCATCGCCGAATCCCCCACCATCAATATCCTGGGGCTCACCATTGACCAGAAACTTAACTGGACCAGCCACACAAATACTGTGGCAACAAGAGCAGGTCAGAGGCTGCGTATTCTGCAGCGAGTGTCTCACCTCCTGACTCCCCAAAGACTTTCCACCATCTACAAGGCACAAGTAAGGAGTGTGATAAGAACATAAGTAAGTGATGGCATACTCTCCACTTGTTTGGATGAGTGCAGCTCCAACAACACTCGAGAAGCTCGACATCATCCAAGACAAAGCAGCCCGCTTGATTGGCACCCCATCCACCACCTTAAATATTCACTCCCTCTACCACCGGCGCACCGTGGCTGCAGTGTGTGCCATTTGCAAGATGCACTGCAGCAACTCGCCAAGACTCCTTTGGCAGAACCTCCCAAACCTGCGAACTCTACCACCTAGAAGGACAAGGGCAGCAGGCGCATGGGAACACCACCACCTCCAAGTTCCCCTCCAAGTCATACATCATACTGAGTTAGAAGTATATCGCCGTTCGTTCATCGTCGCTGGGTCAAAATCCTGGAAATCCCTCCCTAACAGCACTGTGGGAGTACCTTCACCACACGGACTGCAGCGGTTCAAGAAGGTGGCTCACCACCACCTTCTCGAGGGCAATTAGGAATGGGCAATAAATGCTGGCTATGCCAGCGACGCCCAGATCCCATGAACGAATAAAAAAAAAACACTGGAGAAGTTGCTGATAGTAGATCAAGAGGCAGGCAGGGAGAATGTGATGGAAGAGCAGTGATCAGCACTCATAACAGGGTACAGTACTTGGAAAATCATACTATGATTAGGCAGAGTCAACATGGTTTTATAAAAGGGAAATGGTGTTTAACAAATTTATTAGAGGTTTTGAGGATGTAACCAGTAGGGTAGATAAAGGGGAACCAGTGGATGTAGTATATTTGGATTTCCAAAATGCATTTGATGAGGTGCCACATAAAAGGTTGTTACACAAGATAAGGGCTCATGGGGTTGGGGTAATATATTAGCATGGATAGAGGATTGGTTAATGGGCAGAAAAGAGAGTAGGGATAAACGGGTCATTTTCAGGTTGGCAGGCTGTAACAAGTGGGGAACCACAAGGATCAGTGCTTGGGCCTCCGCTATTTACGGTCTATATTAATGACTTCGATGAAGGGACCGAGTGTAATGTATCCAAATTTGCTGATGATACAAAGCTAGGTGGGAAAGTAAGCTGTGAGGAGGACACAAAGAGCCTGCAAAGGGATATAAACAGGTTAAGTGAGTGGGCAATAAGGTGGCAGATGAAGTATAATGTTGGGAAATGTGAGGTTATTAACTTTGGTAGGAAGAATAGAAAATCTGTTTTTTAAAAGGTGGGAAACTATTAAATATTGTTCAGAGAGCTTTAGGTGTTCTCATACAGGAAACAGAGTTAGCATGCAGGTACAGCAAGCAATTAATGAAAGAAAAAGAAAGACTTGCATTTATATAGCACCTTTCACGACCACTGGACGTCTCAAAGCGCTTTACAGCTAATGAAGTACTTTTTGAAGTGGAGTCACTGTTGTAATGTGGGAAATGCAGCAGCCAATTTGCGCACAGCAAGGTCCCACCAACAGCAATGTGATAATGACTAGACAATCTGTTTTTGTTATGTTGGTTGAGGGATAAGTATTGGCCAGGACACCGGAGATAACTCCCCTGCTCTTCTTCAATATAGTGCCATGGGATCTTTTACGTCCGCCTGAGAGAGCAGACGGGGCCTCGGTTTAACCACTCATCCGAAAGATGGCACCTCCGACAGTGCAGCATTCTCTCAGCACTGCACTTGAGTGTCAGCCTAGCTTTAGGTGCTCAAGTCCCTGGAGTAGGACTTGAACCCACAACCTTCTGACTCGGAGGCGAGTGTGCTACCAACTGAGCCACAGCTGACACTGTCAGGATTAGGAAGGCAAATGGCATGTTAGCCTTTATTGCAAGGGGATGGGAGTACAAGAGGAAGTCTTGCTACAATTGTACAGGGCTTTGGTGAGACCACACCTGGAGTACTGAGCACAGTTTTGGTCTCCTTATCTGAGGAAGGATATATTTGCCTTTAGAGGTGGTGCACTAGGTCGGGGGAGTGGGACTAGCTGAAGTTCTCTTGGAGAGCCGGCACAGGCTGAATGGTCTCCTTCTGTGCTGTAACCATTTTATGAATTTATGATTCTAGATTGATTCCTAGGAGGAGAGGGCTGTCCTATGAGGAGAGATTGAGTAGATTGGGCCTATACTCGCTGGAGTTCAGATGAATGAGAGGTGATCTCATTGAAACATAAGATTCTGAGGGGGATTGACAGGATAGATGCTGAGAGGTTGTTTCCCCTGGCTGGAGAGTCTAGAACTAGGGGGCATAGTCTCAGGATAAGGGGTCGGCCATTTAAGACTAAGATGAGGGGGAATTTCTTCACTCGGAGGGTTGTGAACCTTTGGAATTCTCTACCCCAAAGGGCTGTGGATGCTGAATCGTTGAATATATTCAAGGCTGAGATAGATAGATTTTTGGACTCTAGGGGAATCAAGGGATTTGGGGATCAGGCAGAAAAAAAGAGTTGAGGTAGAAGATCAGCCATGATCTTATTGAATAGCGGAACAGGCCCGAGGGGCCATATGGCTGACTCCTGCTCCTAATTCTTATATGTTCTTATAATATCCATCTGTGCAGAGATCAGGAAGAATGTAGTACACTGGTCATCAACCTCCAGGTTGGAGAAAGTACAGAGAGAGAGAGAAACTAGTAAATCTGGGGCGGGGAGGGGGGCTTGCAATTAAGAGGAAAGTAAAAATGGGAGCATTTGAGAAATACAAACCTCAAGCTAGATGTTATTTGTGTTACTGGATCTATCCTTAAGTCAATGCTGCTGTGGAAGTGGGATCGGTTTGCAATTCAGAGATTACTGAATCCTGGGTGATTAACTGATTTGAGTGAGTGTGGTGGAGGCAGATGGCAGTGCAAGTGTGCAAGGAGCCGACATGTCTCCTGACTATCCCTGCAGGTGTATTATTGGGATATTTTCTAGACACTGTAAATTTAAAAAAAAAGGCATTTTACAGTTCTTGAGTATGCTAAAATGACAGCAGTTGACTATAAATCTACCCAAGAACAAGGCATAATTGATATTTTGTATGTATATATCGTTGTTGAAATGACTCCAATTGTTTCACACATCACTTTCGGCGTGCAGTGATTGTTATGTAGGTGAACGCATCAGCCATTCTGCGGTAATCACTTTTTATTTAATTTATTGTATCAGTTGAATATTCTGATGTTAGCAGGAAGATTCTATGAGTAAATGTTGCCCTTTTTATTCACACATACTTTCATAAAGCTCCAAACTGTTCAGTTGAAATAAACCACCAGTTTTATGTGCAAAAATACTAAATTCGAAATGTAAAAATATTTTAATTTTCTTCTCTCTTCTCCCCCCGCCCCCCCCCCCCCCCCAATTGTCCATAAAACGCCCCAATAATTCTCCTATCAGCTCCTACTAATGACACACTTTTTAGATTATAACTTAATTATGATTAAAATGTCTTTAAATCTATTTGTCCCCACACATACCAGCTAGAGTTGAATTAATCTCATGAGAGAGACGGAGTTGTCCCACCTTCAGGGGAGGGGAAATATTTCATTAGTCAAAGATATTTTGAGCTATGCTTTCCCATGGGTTAAGTTATTGTGGATATGGGGATAAAATTAATGGATGATGGAATTTTTAGCCAGTGCTGTTGGTATCCCCACTTCTTTGGGAATATGAGGCCTCATTCTAATCGTAGCTTATCTTTCTAGCCTAGTACGGATTGTTCCAACAGACAGATCCAAGTGTTGACACAGAAGCTGACGAGAAGTGAAACTGAAAATATTGCAAGTATTTTACATTCACCGTTCCTAAATATAGACGAATTGATCCAAATTACGTTAAATACAGAAAGAAGGGCGTTTTCATATTCATGACTGAGTTTGCACAAAAAAAAAGTTTCTCATTTTTCTAAAACTTTTTGCAGCAGTTAAAGAGAAATCTCCTGGAGACCGAGAGAAATGCTAAAGAAGTTTCGGAGCTGTGTCAGATGGAAAAGGTAAAAGGACATTGGAATTCTTTTCATTTAATCAGAATAAATATGGTTAATTATTCATTATGGGTAATTAGTGCTTTAACCAAATCGGACATTTATTTCCAGGATAATTCTTACTTTGTAAAGCAGATTTCAAAATCTGTTGAAGCAACCCGAGCTCATCTACAGGGGCAGCTTAGAAACAAAGAGGCTGAGAGCAACAGAATGTCAGTTCAGATACACGTAAGTTGCTCTGCAAAATATGACCAGTTTTGTAAAAGGACCGCAAGAACTTAAAAGGTTGCAGAATCGTATCCTCTAAAGCTTTTTACGGTTAATTAGCACAATAGAAAAATTGAGCTAACCTTGTGAAAATGGCCGGCCATAATTTGCATTTTGAGAAACACTGTGGGTAGTTAATGTATTCGGTCAACAACAAGATGATCTGTATATGGAAACATGCTCCACATGAGCTCGTTCTGTGCGGGCGCTACCTGCCTGCCATATTGGAAGCTTAGGAGGCTGCTTCGCGCCTGAAGTTCGAGACCAGAGTCTATGAAGCAAGGCACTTGTATTTTGATGCCTTTAATGCACAGGTTGCCCTAATTTTACAGACTGAAGTGTCTCACAAATAAAGACAGGGCGAGAATCTCTCTTCCGTTGGAATAAACGGGTCTTTTTCTGAGTGGCAGGCAGTGACTAGTGGGGTACTGCAGGGATCGGTCCTTGGACCCCAGCTATTCACAATATATATTAATGATCTAGACAAGGGAACTAGATGTAATATCTCCAAGTTTGCAGACGACACAAAGCTGGGTGGGCGTGTGTGCTGTGAGGAGGATGCCGAGAAACTCCAGTATAATTTGGGCAGAAGCATGGCAGATGCAATATAACGTGGATAAATGTGAGGTTATCCACTTTGGTGTCAAAAACAGGAAGGCAGATTATTATCTGAATGACAATAGATTGGGAGAAGGGGAAGTGCAACGACACCTGGGTGTCTTTGTGCACCAGTCGCTGAAGGTAAGCATGCAGGCAGTTAAGAAGGCAAATGGTATGTTGGCCTTCATAACGAGAGTGTTTGAGTACAGGAACAAGGATGTCTTGCTGCAGTTGTACAGGGCCTTGGTGAGACCACATCTCGAGTATTATGTGCAGTTTTGGTTGCCTTATCTGAGGAAGGATGTTCTTGCCATGTGATGCGCCATCAATTACTCAAAAGACTGAGGTTGAGCGAGTAACAATCAGGCTTTTATTAACTAAAGAATGAAGGTCTTGTCTCGAGTGGTCGACCCGTCCAGAATACTAAGGGACTGGGAGGTAGTCACTTATATACCTGGAATAGTGGGAGGAGTCAGCCGAGGCATGTCCAGACCTGTACCTAGTGGAATACACATACAGACACAGACAGGTTATAACATAGAAACATAGAGATAGGAACAGGAGTAGGCCATTCGGCCCTTCGAGCCTGCTCCGCCATTCAATGAGATCATGGCTGATCTTCGTCTGAGATCATAGCTGATCTTACCAGTTCAGTACCCCGTCCCCGCCTTTTCTCCGTAACCCTTAATCCCCTTAGCCTTCAGAAATATATCCAATTCTCTCTTGAAAATATTTATTGAATTAGCCTTCACAGCCCTCTGTGGCAGGGAATTCCACAGGCTCACCACTCTTTGAGTGAAGAAATTCTTCCTCATCTCTGTTTTAAATGATTTGCCCGCTATTTTTGGACTGTGGCCCCTGGTTCTGTGCTCCCCGGCCATTGGAAACATTCTCTCTGAATTCAGCCTGTCCAGGCCTGCCATAATTTTATATGTTTCGATGAGATCCCCTCTCAATCTTCTAAACTCCAGTGAGTACAAGCCCAAACTATTTAATCTCTCTTCGTAGGTCATTCCCGCCATTCCAGGTATCAGCCTGGTGAATCGCCGTTGCACTCTTTCCATGGCAAGAACATCCTTCCGCAGATGGGGCGACCAAAACTGTACACAATACTCCAGATGCGGTCTCACCAGCACCTTGTACAGCTGTAGTAAGGTATCCCTATTCCTATACTCGAACCCCCTTGATATGAAGGCCAACATACCATTTGCCTTCTTAATCGCCTGTTGCACCTGCATGCTCTCCTTCAGTGACTGGTGCACAAGAACACCCAGGTCCCTCTGCACTTCCCCATCTCCCAATCTATTGCCATTTAGATAATAATCTACCCTCCTGTTTTTACCCCCAAAGTGGATAACCTCGCATTTATCCACATTATAGTGCATCTGCCACGTATCCGCCCATTCCCCCAACCTGTCCAAATCGCACTGTAGCCTCCTGACATCCTCATCAGAGCCCACCCCTCCTCCTAGTTTAGTGTCGTCAGCGAATTTGGAAATATTGCATCCAGTGGTTTACCACAGGGAGTTCAGCGAAGATTCACTAGGCTGATACCTGGGATGGCAGGAATGACGTATGAGGAGAGATTGGGTCGATTGGGCTTATACTTGCTGGAGTTTAGAAGAATGAGAGGGGATCTCATTGAAACTTATAGAATTCTGACAGGACTGGACCGACTAGATGCAGGAAGGATGTTCCCGATGGTCGGGGAGTCCAGAACCAGGGGTCACAGTCTAAGGATAAGGGGTAGGCCATTTAGGACTGAGATGAGGAGGAATTTCTTCACCCAGAGAGTGGTGAACCTGTAGAATTCTCTACCACAGAAGGCAGTAGAGGCCAATTCATTAAATATATTCAAGAAGGAGTTGGATACATTTCTTAAGGCTAAAGGGATCAAGGGATATGGGGAGAAGGCAGGGACAGGGTACTGAATTTGGATGATCAGCCATGATCTCATTGAATGGTGGAGTAGGCTCGAGGGGCCGAATGGCCTACTCCTGCTCCTATTTTCTGTGTTTCCTTTTTACATTCTTCGCCCGTGCAAGGTTTGCATTCAGGAGATATTTAACAAGTGTGTCAAGGCTTTTGGTGGGAAGCTAATAGTTTCCACCAGAGCAGATAGTTTTTGCAGTGTCTGTGACGATCTCTACAAGTGGCACTTCGGAAACCTGTCAACTGAAGTTGTGACCTCCAACCAGGTTCAATTAAAATTAGGAATTCCAAGCCTGGTACAACCTTCAGACAAAGATCCCAAGCCATCAGGGATGGCTAGACATGGGCTGTGCTTCGAAAGTATGATTCAGCTGCACACTATTTTTGATTATGATTATAATGATAACTATGTCGTGTAGATATTATTGTCTTACAATAAATGCTCTCCCTATGAGAATAGCAGTTCCAATTTAGATTTCTGAAACAATCTTTGATCCTGCTAATTGGACAAGCTAGAAATCTCACAATTGAATATAAATGCAGACACATTATAATGCATAATCTTTGTCTTAATTACCTGAGGTGTTTTTAAATTGAACAACTTTATTAATGAGAATATTACAAAAGCAATAAAATGCATATAGACACAAATTACTGTTTTATTTGTGTTTTCACCCTCCTCGTATAATCTGGCTTAATAACATCAGGAAGGGTAGATGGGCAAACAATACTGGACCATCCACCAGGGTTATAGCTGAGATGAAGGGACTTGCTTATGATGAGAGACTGGGTAAATTTGGGTTATAGTCCCTGATGTAAAAAGACTACTGAGCGCTTGGTTTGAGTATAAAACAAGGCTTTAATCAACTGTTTCACAACCATGAGATTCTAGTTACATCACTAGTTCCTGGTTACAGAAACATCCTGAGCAAGCTGGGCCCACGCCCGAGTATTTATACTCCTTGGACAGCGCCACCAGCTGGCTGCCCAGTGTTACTTCATGAGTCATGATAAGATTCATGACAGTCCCTAGAAAAGAGGAGGTTATGGAACGTTTGTTTACAGCAATGAAGGGGATTGGATAGGATAGAGAATGATTCATTCCTCTCTTGGGGGAATCTAGAACAAAGCGACAGAATCTTACAATTCGAACTAAGCTGGTTAAAAGCTAGGTTTCAAAGGGAGACAGGTAGTTACTTGGGCAGTAAGGGTATTAAGATATATGGAGAACAGATAAAGAGCTGAAATAGCGAAGTAAAAGGCAGAGGAGGCTGGATGGGTCAAATGGGCTATTCCTGTTCATATAATTAATTACACAATCCTTACAGGTAGCCACAAATATCTACATATATAGTATTCTAGTGCATGTGCAAAACTAATTAGAATATAATCGGCAGAATTAAGTTGCCTGTTAGCTGGAATAGCTATATATGTAACTGATGATGACTCAACTTTTCAATGATTCCTATTAGAAACTGTTGGACATCTTTATTATAAAACCTATAGTGCCCTTACTTATTCTCCTGCTATGCTTCTATCTGTGTCCCAGAGTTTATTGTGGCTACCCACTCCCCTTTAAGTCTTTGACTTGTGTGTGCCTGAGGACATCATGTGGATATTGGGTGAAATGTCAATATAGCTTACAATATTTCAGAGATTTGAGAGGACCATAATTGACCAAAAGTTGCAGATTGAGCACCTGAAGTCACAGTTATCAGCGGTGAAGGAGACAGCTGAAGTGGACAAGGAGGTTCTGAAGAAGGCGACACGAGCTCAAAAAAGGAGAGCGGAGAGATTTGAAGCTGCGATGGAAAACCTTGATTCTCGGGTCAAAGATAAGGTATCTATTGAAATTAGCGTTTCTGGAAAAGCATTTGTTTCGTTTTTTTTCTCTCTAATGTAACGTAACAATGACAAACTTTCGTGTTCTGCCAGTGGGTTATCCACCGAGTGTCTGAACCATGCAGACAAAGAGGAACTTGGGTTTGATCCTCAGTCTGTGTTGAATTAGATAATCTCAGCTGGTCGGTGCAAAAGCTAGCTGAGGCGGCCCTGAGTTGCAATCTTGGCTCACCACCACCACCCCAATCCCAGCCCAGGGGCACGGAGCACAAGTGTAGCACCACAACAGCTGCCCCAGCTTAAGCCAGAAAGCTCAGCACATAACCTGGGATCAAACCTGGGACCTCCTCATCTCTCTGGTTTAGTGTCCTACTCAGCCGCCTTTGTATGTTGTGAACATTTTTCAGGATGTGATGTTATTAGAAGCCCGTCTGACCCTTGAGACCTGGAAGAAACAACACGATTTGGCTGTTGAGGACAAGGTCCAATTGGAAACTGAGATTAATTCTCTTTCCAAGTGAGTAGAGCTGATTTGTTACAATTTGGTCAAAATGGCGAATTGCTGTAAATTTCAGTCCTTCTGCTTGCTACCTTTTGCTTTTTCATATGGAATTAATTCTATTCAGATTTGTTGTATCATTTTTTTGATTTGTCATCCACAAAGCATAGATAAAGCTAGGTCACCCACCTGGGGAAATCCAGAAGTACACATTTAATATAATGGGGACTGTTATTCCTTTCATAGAATCATACAGCACAGAAGAAGGCCATTCGGCCCATCGTGCCTGTGCCGGCTCTTTTTCTAAGAGCTCTCCAATTAGTGCCACTCCCCTTGCTCTTTCCTCATTGCCTTGCAGATTGTTCCTTTTCAAGTATACACCCAACTCCCTTTTGAAAGTTACTATTGAATCTGCGTCCACCATTCTTTCAGGCAGTGCATTCCAGATCATCACAGATTATCCCTGCTACCATAACAGGCAAGGCTTCGAGTCTTCAAAGCTGGATTTTCCATCATATTAATAAGTAATTGGTTGGAAAATCTAGTCCATTGTATGCTTCCAAATTGTAAACCTAAAAAGTGTGAGTGCTCACTTCATGGGATGTTTTGCAAACTTTAATCATAAAAACTTTGCATTGGGCTAACATGTCTAACCATTCCAACAAACAGTAGGGTGGCTGGCTTAAAGGAACAGCTTCAGAGCACGACAGAAAATACCAGATCAACAAACCATGAACTTCTCAACAAGTTACACACCAGCAACTCGGAAAACTCCAATCTCCGACTGGAAAATGCACTATTAAAGGTTCGGTACTACACTTAAACTTCTAAAGTCTGTTGGAAGTAAAAAACCATTTAAGTGTCAATTGTTATTTAAACGCCTTGGGACCAATGTTCCCTCTAATTTGTTTTGTACTGAGCGGGCGACAAAATCCTTTGAGCGTGACCTTTTTGTCCGTGGGCAAATTTTTACTACTACAACAACTTTTACAGCAACAGCCACCACTTAAAAGCATCTACAGGAAACTTTCTGGTATCCGGCACGGACGGGACCGACGTGGTGCCGGTTCATCAACAATTCTGGATAACCGAACGCTATAATGAAAGATACGGAGCTCAGAGCTCCGTATAAAGCAACAAACCCTGTTGCCAGCTTCAAAACAATCGGCACAAGTTGCAAGCGTCTCTGTAGCTTAGCAACAGCTTCAGCTACACCCTTGCACAGCAACAAATGGAGTAAAAAAAGTAATAAAAGTAAAAAAAGTTACCTGAACCGACTCCTGAATTTTGCCGGTGAATAGAGCGTTCCGGTTATTTAGGGGCCGGTTAATCGAAAGTTTCCTGTTTACAGTAATGCTGTATTGCCATCCCACCGTCTCAAATCATGAGACAATCACACAAGGTTCTGTACAAGTTTAACATAACTTCTCTGCTTTTGAATTCTATTCCTCTAAAAATGAACCCCAGTGCTTTATTTGCACTTTTATGGCTTTTTTAACCTGTGTTGCTACTTTTAATGATTTGTGAATCTATACCTCTAGATCCCTTTGCACCTCTACAGGAAACTCTCTTTTATCCGGCACCGACTGGACCACCATGGTGCCGGTTCATCAAAAATTCCGGATAACCGAGAGCTATAGTTAAAAGATACGGAGAGCTGAGAGCTCCGTATAAAGCAACAAACCCTGTTGCTTAGCAACAGGTGCAGAACAATGGCCACAAGTTCCAAGTGTCTCTGTAGCTTAGCAACAGCTGCAGCCACACCCTTGCACAGCAACAGATCGAGGAAGGCAAGTACAATATGAAGTAAAACTTACCTGAACCTACTACTGAATTTTGCCGGTTAACCGAGATTTCCGGTTATTTAGGTGCCGGTAAATCAAGAGTTTCCTGTACTTCATTTAGACTCTTATTTTCCAAGGAGTAGGTGGCCTCCTTATTCCTCCTACCAAAATGCACCACCTCACACTTATCTATATTGAAATTCATGAAGTTTGTTTACAGTAGAATTAATTAAAAGCTTTTACAAACATGTACAAACTCTATTTAAAAAAGAATTCTTGTCAGAAATGACTGGGATATAAAAGAACTGCATAATAATGCATTAACACTTCAGAAACGTCACTCAGTTACACGGTTGTGCATAGACAAACAATCCAAAAGCCCAAGGTGAGTTGAAAGAGGCATATCTATTCATGTAATTTGTATTAATTTTAAAATTTTCAATGTATTATCCCATCCCTCATGTCACTATAGCAGTGGCTGCACTAGCAGCAGGAGCAGCGACTTTCCTATGGCGCTGACGTGCTGGGCATCCACAGAAGTAATCAGAATATTATTCACAATGCAACCAGACACCCAACAAATATAAAGTGCTGTAGTTCTATAGTTCACCAGTATTAAAAAGAATTGTACAAAAACTTGTATTTTCAACTTTAATCACTTCCATTAATAAACGTCGTCTTCCTGAACCAGCACCCCCCCACCCATGTAACATGTCAGAAATGCTGCACTTATTCACAAATGCAGAAAAACACATACACAATTTGTGTTACCGAATTAAAAACAAAAAGCAGGAAAAGCTATGATTTAACAGAAATAAACATTCATCTTTCTTCCTGGACAGAAGAACCAATCAGACTGACTTGGAAATGTTTATTACTATGATGACGTAAAGATGTTAATTTACGAATTTTGATTCTAATGTTTTGCTCTCAAGATTAATCCCTGCTCTTAAGAGTAAGCAAGTCTTCCTACGATTGTACAGGGCCTTGGTGAGACCACACCTGGAGTACTGTGCTCTGTTTTGGTTCTCCTTATCTGAGGAAGGATATACTTGCCTCCGAGGCGGTGCAACAAAGGTTCACTAGATTGATTCCTGGGGTGAGAGGGTTGTCCTAGGAGGGAAAATTGAGCCTATACTCTCCGGAGTTTAGAAGAATGAGAGGTGATCTCATTGAAACATACAAGATTCTGAGGGGGATTGACAGGGTAGACGCGGAGTGGTTGTTTCCCATGGCTGGAGAGTCTAGAACTAGGGGCCACAGTCTCAGGATAAGGGGTTGGCCATTTAGTACTGAGATGAGGAGGATTTTCTTCACTCAGAGGGTTGTGAATCTTCGGAATTCTCTACCCCAAAGGGCTGTGGATGCTCAGTCGTTGAGTATATTCAAGGCTGAGATAGATAGATTTTTGGATTTTAAGGGAATCAAGGGATATGGGGATCAGGCAGGATAGTGGAGTTGAGGTCAGAGATCAAAAATCTAACTCAGCCTTGAATATACTCAACGACTGAGCATCCACAGCTATTATTGAATGGTGGAGCAGGCTCGAAGGGCTGTATGGCCTACTCCTGCTCCTAATTCTTATGTTCTTAAGCAAAGTGTTTCAGCCTTTGTGTTAAAATTGGGGACCAAAGTGAATGGCCCAAAAACTGGTGTCAAATCAAACAGTTGATCCAAAAGCATTTGAGCCATAAACAAAGGATAGCAGTTATATTTGGGGTAAGTACTGCAGAATCATTGACATCACTGGCACAACAGGTTTTTTCTAAAAGGGCCAATCGGGTCCCTTGTAAAGGGGGACTGATGTTCTGGTAATGCTTGCAGTTTTGGCTCACGCCCTTGCCTGGACCCTCTGGCTAATGGCTTGTTTGGCTGGTTAATGCAGGCATACTGGCTGCTTTGCATAAACCAGGCTGAGGATGAGGAAATTCCTGACACGGGCAATTTTGGGGGCAGATGGAGGTTCTGTCTCAAACAAGTCCCCACAGAAACTACCAACAGGCTGAAACCTGTTGGATCCACGGCCTGGTACAATTTCTGTCCTCTGCAAAGGACCTCCCGGGGATTTCCCAGTGTGGCCAATAGCCCTGCAGATTCGTAAAATAATGTTTCTTTAACTTAGCACTACACCTGTTCCTGGCCAGGATTGCGTGCTGACCAGCACTCTGGTTGCTGAGGTACTCACTGATCTGATTTTCTTTGACTGTCTAACAACCCCCTCGGGCCGTACTCGCGCTCCCGAGGCAAACTGAAGCTTCGCGCGCCGGCGCCACTGACTGGAGGCGGCAGCTGGGCGGTAACCGCCCCTCACTGGCAGCCATCTGATTAGCAGGCTAGTCCAGCCAATGACGTGCTTCGGGAGGGTTCCGCCTTCTCTTTGCCCTGATTGGCCGGGGAATCCTGGTTGAGTAAAGCCTGCAAATACACGTCAGTGGCTGGACAGGCCTGCCAATCACACTAGCCTGCCAGTGATGGGCGGTTCCAGCATCCGCAGTATTTTGCTATCGTCGCGGTTCTTCTTCTTAGGCAGTCCCTCGGAACTGAGGATGACTTGCTTCCACATGAAAAATGAGTTCTCAGGTGACCGATGAGTCCAATGCGGGACCTACAGTCTCTGTCACAGGTGGGGCAGACGGTGGTTGAAGGGGCGGGTGGGTGGGGTGCTTGGGTTGACGTGCACTGCCTGCGCTTGTCTTCCGCTTGCTCCCGGCGAAGAGACTCGAGGTGTTCGGTGCTTTCCCCGGATGCTTCTCCTCCGCTTTGTGCGGTCTTGGGCCAGGGATTTCCAGGTGTTGGTGGGGATGTTACACTTTTTCAAGGAGGCTTTGAGGGTGTCCTGGAAGCGTTTCCTCTGCCCACCTGGGGCTCTCTTGCCGTGCCGGAGCTCCGAGTAGAGCGCTTGTTTTGGGAGTCTCGTATCGGGCATGCGGACGATGTGACCCGTCCATCGGAGCTGATCGAGCGTGGTCAAAGCTTCGATGCTGGGGATGTTGGCCTGAGCAAGAACACTGATGTTGGTGCACCTATCCTGCCAATGGATTTGCAGGTTACCACGCAGTTGCCTGCCTCGAGTCAGCGTCCCCAGCGCAAGGCTTCAGTCAGTGTGCCGTGAGTGCGTGGCCCACTTGTTTAACTGCGCGGCCCAATCAAGAGCGCTGTGCGGCCGCACGCGCGCAGCTGAGGGGGAACAGTGGGACGTTTTACTACGTTAAAGGCGCTATATAAATGCAAGTTGTTGTTATCTTCTTGATGCTTGCGCATGCGTGTCACTGCAAATTTCTGAGATCTCCCCCAGTGGCTACTGGTCCTTTGAGAACTTCTGCCCCATGTATTCAACATTTGACCTCCTTTCCTGACACCCCCTCTGCGTCTCCAAACTCCCCATAAAAGCTTCATATTTCTGAGATTCGCCCCAGATGTTCCATGTTTCCAAGAGACTTTCTGCCAGTTCTGGCTCTTTGCGATGCCTCCTCACACAAGTGCTAGTTATCAAGATAGGAGCTTAGCAGAATCCTGGTTGAAATTGATAGCAAAATACTGCGGATGCTGGAAATCCGAAATAACAACAGAAAACGCTGGAAAAACTCAGCAGGCCAGGCAACATCCGTGGAGAGAGAAACTTTTTTTTTTTCTCAGTTCTGTAGAAGGGTTTCGACCCGAAACGTCGACTCTGTTTCTCTCTCCACGGATGTTGCCTGGCCTGCTGAGTTTTTCCAGCGTTTTCTGTTGTTATTCCTGGTTGAAATTGTCCGATATGATCGTTTAAGTAACCTGTGCCTCAGCGCATTTCCTCTTTTTGGACTGTATATGTGAGACTAGAAACCAATCACGTTCCAGAACTTCAAACACTCAAATCTTAGAAACACTCAGCAGGTCAGTCACGGTCTGTGGAGAGAGTACAGAGAAGTTAACGTTTCAGGTGTGGATTCTTCATCGGATGTCCCGTCCCTTCAACCCCTCCTTCCAGATCCCAGAACCGTGCAATTTCCATACCATCATTTTGGCGGGGGGGGTGGGGGGGGTTTCTGTGGCATACAGCTACTGTGATAATTCCTCAAGCAAAGTACCCAAGGTTGGATTTTGTGTCTGTTCCAGGTTATTGGCTGATCAAAAATAAAGTGGGGAGCTCTAGCTGAATTCTTGGCTTTATTTTGAAGTTCGTGGTTGGGGAAAACAAATGGAAGGCAGAGCTTTCCACTCCTTTCCCCCCCCCCCCCCTTTCCTTTTGTTTCTCTCTCACACCCGGCAGCTATCTCTTGCCCTGCCAGTACACTTTACACCTAATCTCAGCCTATTACCATCTCGTCTTGCTCTTTTGTTTCTTTCACTTCTTTTGTCCGATTGCAGCCCTGCCTTCGATCTAATTTCTTTTCTTTCCAGTTTTGAAGAAGGGTTCGACCCGAAACGTCAACTCAAATTTCTCTCCACGGATGTTGCATGACCTGCTGAGTTTTTCCAGCATTTTCTGTTGTTATTTCGGATTTCCAACATCTGCAGTATTTTGCTATCGTATAAAAAGCAGGCCAGGCTTACAGCAAATTGAGCTGCTTCATAGAGTCATAACGACACATAGAAACATAGAAGATAGGAGCAGGAGTAGGCCATTCGGCCCCTCGAGCCTGTTCCGCCATTCAATGAGATCATGGCTGATCATCCAAATTCAGTACCCTGTCCCTGCCTTCTCCCCATATCCCTTGATCCCTTTAGCCTTAAGAAATATATCCAACTCCTTCTTGAATATATTTAATGAATTGGCCTCTACTGCCTTCTGTGGTAGAGAATTCCATAGGTTCACCACTCTCTGGGTGAAGAAATTCCTCCTCATCTCTGTCCTAAATGACTTACCCCTTATCCTTAGACTGTGACCCCTGGTTCTGGACTCCCCCGCCATCGGGAACAGCCTTCCTGCATCTAGTCTGTCTAGTCCTGTTAGAATTTTATAAGTTTCAATGAGATCCCCTCTCATTCTTCTAAACTCCAGCGAATATAAGCCCAATCGACCCAATCTCTCCTCATACGTCATTCCTGCCATCTCAGGTATCAGTCTGGTGAATCTTCGCTGCACTCCCTCCATGGCAAGAACAGCCTTCCTCAGATAAGGCACAGAAGGAGGCCATTCGGCCCATCGAGTCTTGAGTGGAATGAAAGAAATGGGATTTAAAATATGAGACCAAGCGAGGGGTTGGGAATGACCACTCGAGAGGGAGAAGCAAAGTTTGGAGGTGGAGGAGTAAAGCTGGGAGAGAGCTTCGAGCTCCACTTCTGACCATGACCCCCTGAGCACCAGCAGGAGTGGCAAGAAGCAAGGGCCCAATCCATATAAATAGACCAGCAATGCCAAGGGAAATCAGCTACCTTATTTTAAAATGTTGACAACCAGGAAACTGCATAGAAGGTTGTTGAATGTAAAGTATATTCCATGAGTGAAGGAGGCCTATATAACTAAATTGACGTTTTATTCACTTGTGGAATACATTTTTTCAGCCCTCTTGCTTTATCCTGAAAGCCCTATTCCTTGCTGGGATTTGGTTCCATGGACACTTTCTGCAATCTCAGCCAGGTGGTCATTGTGTGAGAGCTTTTTTTTGATAAGTATTGACATATTATCTGATCACGGAGAGCAGCAGAGTTAGCCCAATACTGCCCTTGCTCAATGCGCACATCACTATTCCAGTAGGGATCACTGGATTGTGATCAGGAGCAGGAACCTGGCTGATTATTCATTTATCCTGTTATTGTCCCTCTTCCCAGGGTGGCCTGTGTGTGCTGTGAGTGTTATCTGGCCATGAGGCTCACTCCCAACGATCTGGTAACTACAACTGAATAAGTGTGCTCTACTGTACTGGCCATACGTTTTTATGATAGAAGGGACAATGCATTGTTATTCACAGGCTTCAGTAGCAGCTTTGGAAGAAAAGGCAGCGATGACGACAACAGAACTTGAGCAGCTAAAAGCCAAAGCTAAACGACAGGAGGAAGTTGCTCTGCAATGTGAAATTCGGGTAATGAAACTTTACTAAGCTGAAAGTAGCAATGCGTTAGAACACAGCCCAGGATGTAAGTCAGAAATGTTATGTCGATTTACAATTCCTGAACCCTCAGAAGATAATATTTGTAAAACAGTGTGCCATGCAAATCTAGGGCTTCAGTTTCCAGCTATGATCGATCGAATTGAGAGTTTCCTTTCTCTTGTATACCTATTAATATCCTTTTGATCCTTTGTTGAGAACGGTAAGGTCGTGGCAATGGCTCAGCATCAGTCGTCGCCTTCAGGAGAAGAGAGGTGGGAACTTTTAGGGAGGGAAAAAGGATTTCCAAAGACATGAATTTTGGTATTTAGTCCAGCTTCTTGTAGATACAAATCTATAGCGCATCAAATGCAAATGAATTGCTGTGATTGGTTAATTGAACTCCGAGATGATGACGTTGGGTAGCATCCAGAATGAAAATCTCATTCTTCTGCAAAAGAGCTGTCTTTTGAAGCACGTTAGTGAGGCTTTATGAAGAAAGCTTCATATTACAGTAGGCTATTGTACCTGGTAATGGATGTGCTAGATATGCTGTCAGTGTGTGGCGGCAAACCTGTATCCACACACTCGGTGTCCAGAAAATATGACGAGATGTAAAAAGTTAATCTAGCAAAGTAGAATATTAAGACTACAGAAGTTACCCTAAGGCTGTACCTGTCGGACTACAATCAGAATACTGGGTTTAGTTTTGGTCACCACACTACATAAAGATATTGATGTAAGAAAACTACTAGGCACTTGGTCTAAGCGTTAAACAAAGCTTTAATCAACTGTTTTACAACATGGAGGTCTAGTTGTGTTCTTCACTAGTTCCTGTTAAGAATGTCCTGTGCAAGTTGGGCCCGTGCCCGAGTATTTATACTCTACCTGGACAGCGCCACCCGTAGGCCGCTCAGTATTATTTCATAAGTCTTTCTTTCATGAATGACTGATTCATGTCAGATATCACAGAATCACAGAAACCCCACAGTGCAGATAGAGGCCATTTCGGCCCATCGAGCCTGCACCGACACATATCCCACCCTATCCCTGTAACCCCACGTATTTAATCCCCCTAACACTAAGGGTCAATTTATCATAGCCAATCAACCTAACCCGCACATCTTTGGACTGTGGGAGGAAACCGGAGCACCCGGAGGAATAATTTTTTTTTTTTTTTAAACGAGAACAAGACTGATCCATGTAAAGGGAATGAACCATAAACAAAGAACATAAAAGTTTAAGCTGTACAGTCGTAAAAGAAGGCAGGTAAGGGGAATCTCATCAAAGTATACAAAAAATTAAATGGTATATAAATTATTATTTGAAAATACACTGAGAAATAGAACCAGAGGACATACAATACATGGAAAGAAACGAGCGAGAAGTAAATTTGGAACAGATGTCAAGAAGCAGAACTTGTTTAACTTTCTGAATGATAAATGTTTGGAATAATCCACCAAGCAAGACGATAGAGTTCAAGACAGCATCGCTTCCTCCTTTTAAGGTGCTCCTTAAAACCTACATCTTTGACCAAGTCACCTGTCCTAATATCTCCTTATGTGGCTGGGTGTTAAATTTTGTTTGATAACACTCCTGTGAAGCGCCTTGGGACGTTTGACTACATTTAAAGGTGCTATATAAATACAAGTTGTTATGCAAAGTACAATTAGATGCTGTGATAGAGTTAATGTACTAGAGGGATGCATTTTCAAAGAAAAATGTGAATAGTTTCTTTAAGCTAAAATTTGACTGTGGAATACGATACGCAGTAGGTTAAAGGGGAAAAAAAAGTCACACGATGGAAGAGAATGATCTGCATGGTGCAGTTGCATTGTCACTTTTGCATCACTATGAAGTAGTTTGTAGCTAATTAGAGTGGGAAGATCAGTTTAAGGGGGGAGCACTGCATTGTGCTTTTTCTGTTTAAAATTAAGGAATGGGGGAAATATACCACTTATGAATACTGAGGTCAGCACATTACAGGATATAAATTGTGTCCTCTAGGTCTCCATAATTTATTCTCACTTTCTCAAAGTTGCTCTTATTCTGGTAAACAGGCAGAGTTATTCTTCTGGGAACTGTAGTATAAAAATAAGTACTGTATTATTTTAAAGTTGCAGTTGTCACTCGGTACTCTGGCGTTGCTGCACAATTAAATTTGTCACTCCTAACAATAGGTCCAGTTATTACAGACAGCAGCTGATGAACTGAAGGCTAGTCTTGGAAAGACCGCAGAAGAAAATAGCCGGATAAGAAATATGAGAGATACGGAAACGGAGAAGGTACGTTCAACTATATTTTTCATGGAGTTCTATGTGATTTAAAAAAAAAATTTAATGTTTAACTTCAAAGAAAGACATTATATTGGTGAGCCTTCCATTATAATCTGGTGGACCATAAGATGCAAGAGCCTTCTCAAGAATGTTCCTTTAAGTGACCAAAAATAACATTGCACTATGCAGTATAATGTCAGTAAAATGATTCATTTACTTTTATAATCTTTTTTACGCAGCGAGTTGTTACGATCTGGAATGCACTTCCTGAAAGATTCAATAGTAACTTTCAAAAGGGAATTGCAGAAGAGCGGGACTAATTGGACAGCTCTTTCAAAGAGCCAGCATAGGCACGATGGACTGAACGGCCTCCTTCTGTGCTGTATCATTCTGTAAATAACAATTCTATTGAATTTGTTTTTCAACAGTGCAGAGAGTGAAATGGCATAGAACTGCTGTGAGAATTTTTTCTTTTAGTGACGCGCAAGTTAATTCGTGCAGAAACCAGTATTTATTTTCTTTAACGTTTGTGTCCTTTTTTAAATGTAGCAGAGGCAGTAAATTAATGGGGTTAGGTTGCTGTACACCAAGTTTTAAAAACAAGTTCTATCTGAACATGTTTTTTTTTAAATGTTAACAACTAATGAATCTTTGATTCAGTGAATTATTGCTCGCAATAACAACAACTTGTATTTATATAGCGCCTTTAATGTAGTAAAACGTCCCAAGATGCTTCACAGGAGTGTTATAAGACAAAAAATTTGACACCGAGCCACATAAGGAGAAATTAGGGCAGGTGACCAAAAGCTTGGTCAAAGAGGTAGGTTTTAAGGATTGTCTTAAAGGAGGAAAGAGGGGTAGAGATGCAGAGAGGCTTAAGGAGGGAATTCCAGAGCTCAGGGCCTAGGCAACAGACGGCACGGCCACCAATGGTTGAGTGATTATAATCCGGGATGCCAAGAGGGCAGAATTAGAGGAGCGCAGATATCGCGCGGGGTTGGGGGGGGGGAGGGGAGTTGTGGGGCTGAAGGAGATTGCAGAGTTAGGAAGGGGCGAGGCCTTGGAGGGATTTGAAAACCACGATGAGAATTTTGAAATCGAGGCGTTGCTTAACCGGGAGCCAATGTGGGTCAGCTAGCACAGGGGTGATGGGCAAATGGGACTTGGTGCGAGTTAGGACATGGTCAGCCAAGTTTTGGATGACCTCCAGTTTATGTAGGGTAGAACGTGGGAGGCCAGCCAGGAGTGTGTTGGAGTCTAAAGGTAACAAAGGCATGGATGAGGGTTTCAGCAGCGGATGAGCTGAGGCAAGGGCGGAGACGGGGGCGATGTTGCAGAGGTGGAAATACGCGACCTTAGTTATGCTGCTAATGAGTCAAAGGATTCACTGTTTTATGACAACAGAGGTGTTCTACCATTTAATGCACAATTTATTGAATAAAGAGGTGGTTCTTCATGCCTTGATAGCCCTTTCCAAAAGGGACTGCCTTGAGAGCTATCTAAACTGTGTTTAAGCTAGCCTGTCCCTTTAAACTGACACATTCTGAGCCCAAATCTGATCTTCCTTAACTACTCTCTGTGGGGAAGTGCTCTGATTAGACTCATCCTGACATAATTAGAGGCAAATTACTGATTTTGACGGAAGTTTGTTTGACTAAAAATAACTATTAAACAGCAATGCTGCCCCTTTGCGAGAGACTCAACATGAGGGTACGATTAGTTGGTCTCTTACTGCTTGTAGATTGGCAGCTCCTTGTAAATCCTGACTCCTCCCCCTTGGGAACCATGTAATCAAGGTCAGCAGAAAGCAGCAGGAAATAACTGCTTTTTTCTTAAGAATTGGCATTTACTAATGTCTGTTTCTCTAAGGGGGAATAATATTGTAGAGGTGTCCATATGAAGTGCTGCATAATGGTGATCCCATTAGAGTCATCAACACAGGTTCTCTAGTTTAACAGGTTATTTTTCATCTGCCTTTTGCCCTCTTTCCACCACCTTCCTCACCCCACCCCACCCCACTGCTGTTACTATCACGGTGCAGGCGAAAGATCAGATGGGACCACGCTTGAAGGAACTGGGAGCCTTTCCTGAGCTGCTGAAAGTGGTTGAACGTAGGCTGCATGAATATGAGGAAAAGCTCCAGTGTCGCAAGAGAAGATTCTTTGGTCTATCAAAAACACTGATTGAGCTGCAGATGAAGGTGCTAGAGTTAAGGCAAACGCCATTAATTGGGAGATGGGTAGTAGCACGTTGTAATCAGTTGGGTGCACCCCTGATGCTGCCTGTGCCCAGCCTTTCCCACCTGCAACCTTTTATATATGAGAATTTTTCCTGGAGTCTTGGACATGACACTTTTCAATATTGCTGTGTATCGTACAGTGTGTAGTAATCTGCAAGGTTCTGGAAACAACATGCTAAGCATTGTGTATGGATTTTTAGTGGTCGTTTGGCTTTCAAAGTGCACAGGCTCCCCTAACTCCTTTCACGCTGCATTGATGTTTCCCTTGTGCAGTGTTATAATACAGAGCTTGCTCGTTCTAATCATATTCGCTATATATGTCCTCGGTTGGCCTTGCTTATGAATGTTATTTACTATCCTGTAGTTCCTCTTTATTTACTAGTAATGTTGACAATAGTTTGTGTCTTTCAACCAAATGGATTATTTTGTAGAAGTGCTATAATTATGCTGATGTTCCAGGCTAACGAACAGAGCTTTCGATTGAAACCCTCTGCGGAAAAGGTGGAGCCTTTGAGTGAAGAGAAACACAAATTACAGATGACGTTAGAAGTTCTTTCTCGGTAACGTCTCAACAATTTTTAATCTCATTTCAGGTCATTTTGTTAGCTCCTCACCTACCAGCTCTTTTACAGTCCCAGGTTAGCGTTGGTGGAAATCAATTCTGGCTTTGCAGCAGCACTACTCTGGCAGTGTACCCGAGTGACCCATTTGACTCTAAAATGAAGTAGGTTAAACTCCCTGGAGGGGGTAGCCTCGCTCTTTGGTTTGACACTGCATGCAGTGTAAATCCAGTGCGGTGTCAAACGTGTTTTACAAAGTGCTCAGGGACCCTGTTCGATCCTGGGCACTTTATAAAGCCCACCTAATGCCGATTTAAATGTTGAGAGAGTGGGGATTGTCTCCTCTCCGCCGTCTAAACGTGTACATTTTTAATTGTTGAGAGAGCCCGCCCCTCATATCAGTATCCAGGCGTGCACATAATTCTCTCTTTGACACGACTGTTACACTTTCAACCAAGCAGGAGCTAGATGATATATAGATGGTTCTGACTGGAGCCTGAATTACAGCTACTAGCTTCAGACTGCAGTGCAAATACATCCTTAGACGTTCTTAATATTCCACATATTCCATCCGGTCTCAAATTGTTGGGAGGCTTGGCAATACAGCTACCGGCATCTCGATGGTTTCTTACGTAGTTGTATATTTAAAATCAGCTGAGAGGAAGTGGGTAAAGAGATGTTGGGCACTTTATTAGGTGAAATCAATTAAGAACCTCATTATGTGTTCAATGCCAAATACAGGAAACTTTGCGATATCCGGCACCGACGGGACCGGTGTGATGCCGATCTATGAAAACTTCCGGACAGACCAGCGCTAATGTTGAAGGATACGGAGGTTTTCATCTCCGTACCTGACAACATACACTGTTGCTTAGCAACAGCTTGTAAACAGTCGGCCCGTACCTTGGAAGCGTCTCTGTAGCTTAGCAACAGCTTCAGAGAGGCTTTCCAGAGACTGAGGCCTAGAAATTGGGTTGGGGCGCCAAAGTGGCGCAAAAGTCGCCTGAGCGCAGGATTTAGCGCAGCGATCGGAGTGATACTGATCGCCAGAAATTCAGTTTCAGTGCCCCTCGAGGGAGACAGGGCAAGGCTCGAGGCGCTCCGCGTCCCTCTTAGGGCGCTGAAACTGATTATCGCAGCGCAACGTGCCGCAGCGCCACATGCTGCGGCACGGCACGCTGCGGTACTGCAGGCCTTCCTCCCACTGTTAAGGGGGAGGTGCCTGCAACAGCGCGATCCCTGCTCGCGAGTGCCGGCAAATGAGCCCGGCACCAAGGAGAAGTGCCGGGCTCTCAGGAAACAGCCGGCAATGCTGCGGGGGGGGGGGGGGGGGGGGGGCGGGGTTAGGAGGCCGGGGACGGAGGTGCTGGCAGGCGGCCGCCGAAAAAGCGGCCGCCCCGCACCTCCACCTTAACTTGCGCCGCTGCCGGCACAGTAAGGCCCCGTGAACCGGGCGCGGGTAGCAAGCGGCGCAACTGCGGCGTTCGCTACCCAATATCGCGAACGGGGCACGAATGGGGCGCTGTGCACACCGATGACGTCATCGGTGACGGCGCAGCGCAAATGCCTAACGCCACCATTAGCGGCCCTACTGAATATCGCCGGAGACGCAGCCAGTGGCGCTACAGCCACTGACTGCCTCTTTAGGCGCTAACAGGTGGCGCTACTCACCCAATTTCTCCCCCTGACTGTTTAAAAAAATGCTAGAAGAAGAAAAAAAGAGAAAAAAAACCTAACAAAACGGCTGCTGATTTCTGCCGTTAGATCGAGGTTTCCGGACATACAACCTCCGGATAAACCAAAGTTCCCTGTATAAAGCCCAGATACCAACCTATAATTCTAAAGCAGTTGACTTAATTATTACATTGCCAAATCACACAATCATAGAATCATAGAAAGTTACAGCACCGAAGGAGGCCATTTCGGCCCATCGTGTCCGCGCCGGCCAACAAAGAGCTATCCAGCATAATCCCACTTCCCAGCTCTAGGTCCGTAGCCCTGCAGGTTACAGCATCCCAAGTGCACATCCAAGTACTTTTTAAATGTGGTTAGGGTTCCTGCCTCTACCACCCTTTCAGGCAGCGAGTTCCAGACCCCCACAACCCTCTGGGTGAAGACATTTCCCCTCAAATCCCCTCTAAACCTTCCCCCAATTACTTTAAATCTGTGCCCCCTGGTTTTTGACCCCTCTGCTAAGGGAAATAGGTCCTTTCTATCCACTTTATCTATGCCCCTCATAATTTTATACACCTCAATAAGGCCTCCCCTCAGCCTCCTCTGTTCCAAGGAAAACAGACCCAGCCTATCCAATCTTTCCTCATAGCTAAGATTCTCTACTCCCAGCAACATCCTTGTAAATCTCCTCTGTACCCTCTCTAGTGCAATCACATCTTTCCTGTAATGTGGTGACCAGAACTGCACGCAGTACTCTAGCTGAGGCCTAACTAGTGTTTTATACAGTTGAAGCATAACCCCCCTGCTCTTGTATTCTATGCCATGGCTAATAAAGGCAAGTATCCCGTATGCCTTCTTAACCACCTTATCTACTTGGCCTGCTACCTTCAGGGATCTGTGGACATGCACTCCAAGGTCCCTTTGTTCCTCTACGCTACTCAGTGTCCTACCATTTAATGTGTATTCCCTTTCCTTGTTAGCCCTCCCCAAATGCATTACCTCACACTTCTCCGGATTGAATTCCATTTGCCACTGTTCTGCCCACCTGACCAATTTATTGATATCTTCCTGCAGTCTACAGTTTCCTTCTTCAGTATCAACCACACAGCTGATTTTAGTATCATCTGCAAACTTCTTAATCATACCCCTATATTCAAGTCTAGATCATTGATATATACCACAAAAAGCAAGGGACCTAGTACTGAGCCCTGCGGAACCCCACTGGAAACAGCCTTCCAGTCACAAAAACACCCATCAACCATTACCCTCTGCTTCCTGTCTCCGAGACAGTTTTGAATCCAACTTGACACTTTGCCCTGGACCCCATGGGCTTTTAACTTTGTGACCAGTCTGCCATGTGGAACCTTATCAAAAGCCTTGCTAAAGTCCATATACACTACATCAAACGCACTACTCTCATCTACCCTCCTTGTTACCTCCTCAAAAAATTCAATCAAGTTTGTCAGACACGACCTTCCCTTAACAAATCCGTGCTGACTATCCTTGATTAATCAGTGCCTTTCTAAATGAAGATTTATCCTGTCCTTCAGAATTCTTTCCAATAATTTTCCCACCACCGAGGTTAGGCTGACTGGCCTGTAATTACTCGGTCTATCCTTTTCTCCCTTTTTAAACAAGGGTACCACATTAGCAGTCCTCCAGTCCGCCGGCACCATACCTGAAGCCAGAGAGGATTGAAAAATGATGGTCAGGGCCTCTGCTATTTCCTCTTTTGCTTCGCTTAACAGCCTGGGATACATTTCATCCGGACCTGGGGATTTATCCACTTTTAAAGCTGCTAAACCCCTTAATACTTCCCCTCTCACTATGTTTATTTCATCTAATATTTCACACTTCTCCCCCCGATAGCAATGTCTGCCTCACCCCTCTCCTTTGTGAAAACAGACGCAAAGTATTCATTAAGAACCCTACCGACGTCTCCTGCCTCCACACACACATTACCCTCATGATCTCTAATAGGCCCTACCCTTTCTTTAGTTATCCTCTTACTCTTAATATATTTATAAAACATCTTTGGGTTTTCCTTGATTTTACTTGCCAAGAATTTTTCATGCTCTCTCTTTGCTTTCCTAATATCCTTTTTAATTGCATCCCTGCACTTTCTGTACTCCTCTAAAGATTCCGGAGTATTTAGCCCTCGCTATCTGTCATACGCCTCCCTTTTTTTCTTTATCCTACCCTGTATCTCCCTAGACATCCAGGGGGCTCTAGATTTGTTAGTCCCACCTTTTTTCTTTAAGTGCACATGTTTGGTCTGAACCCTCCGGATCTCCTCCTTGAATACCTCCCACTGCTCTGACACTGATTTACCTTCAAGTAGTTGTTTCCAGTCCACTATGGCTAAATCTCCTCTGAGCTTAGCAAAATTTGCTTTTCCCCAATTTAGAATTTTTATTCTTGGTCTATCCTTGTCCTTTTCCAGAACTACCTTAAATCTAACAGAATTATGGTCACTAGCACCAAAATGCTCCCCCACTGATACGCCTTCTACCTGCCCAGCTTCATTCCCTAAAACTAAGTCCAGAACCACCCCCTCCCTTGTTGGGCTTGCTACATACTGGCTAAAGAAGTTCTCCTGGATGCATTTTAGGAATTCCGCACCTTCTATACCCTTCACACTAATTTTATCCCAGTTAATATTGGGGTAGTTGAAATCCCCTACTATTACTGCCCTATAGGTTTTGCACTTCTCAGAAATTTGTCTACATATTTGTTCTTCTATCTCCCTCTCACTGTTTGGGGGTCTGTAGTACACTCCCAGCAGTGTGATCGCCCCTTTTTTGTTTTTCAATTCATCCCATATGGCCTTGTTTGATGATCCCTCCTCACAGCTGTAATAGTTTCTTTAATCAATACCGTGACTGCCCCCCCTCCCTTTTTACCCCCCTCTCTATCCCATCTGAAAATCCTGTAACCAGGAATGTTGAGCTGCCATACCTGCCCCTCTTTCAGCCACGTCTCTGTAATAGCTATAATATCATAGTCCCAAGTATCTACCTGTGCCCTCAGCTCATCTGCCTTGTTCGCTGTACTCCTTGCATTGAAGTATATACCATTTAGTACAGGCAAACCTCCTTGTTGACTACTATCTAGCCCTTGATTCCTCTGTCCTTCCAATTTACTTTCTACGTTTTTGTTTTCCAATTCCAGTTTTTCTTCCCTCCCTATTGACTCTATACTTAGGTTCCCATCCTCCTGCCAAGCTAGTTTAAACCCTCCCCAACAGCACTAGCAAACCCTCCCGCGAGGATATTGGTCCCGTTCCCGTTGAGGTGCAACCCGTCTGGCTTGTAGAGGTCCCACCTCTCCCAGAAACTGTTCCAATTCCTCAGGAATCTAAAGCCCTCCCCCCTCCACCATCTCCCCAGTCACGCATTCATCTGCTCGATCTTCCTATTTCTGAACTCACTTGCACGTGGCGCTGGTAGTAATCCGGAGATTACTACCTTTTGAGGTAGTAATAACCACTGGTCCATGAACTATTAGATTGAATGTAAACCGTTTTATTTCACCACCTTGTCTGTTTCCGATGTGTAAATAAAATCCACATTAATGCACATGTACTTCTGAATCTACATTTAAGACATATGCTAAATAAAGCACACTGGGAGCATTGCTCTGCTTTCAGTCCTTTCATATTTTTTCCTCCTTTTTCTGCCCTCCGCTTTCATCTCCTGAAGGTGTTGGCTCCTTGTTTGCAGTTGTTTCCACAGATGCAGGGTTCCCTCCAATACCGAGAGCACTTCCACCAGGATAGCAATTAAAATGGAAACTCTGGCTGATTTTCCCCACCCTAACCCAGGACTAAATGTAGTGTCTTTACAATTTCCCCAGATGAGCTCAGCTAACTCAACACTGACTTGGGAATTGAACCCCAAGACCTCCTTGTCTCTAGAGCTCACCTATTCACCACCTTAACCAGCTGAGCTATGAGGAAAGTCCGTGTCTAACCCTTGCTACAACTGAGAATTCTTCATGGTGACATTAGGCAACAAAAGTCTTTTTTAAATAAAATCCCAACAATGTGCCAGCACCTTGCCCTCAGGAAAAACACCAGTCCATTTTCCAAAATTAAGCCTATCTGAGTGAGGATTTGTGATGAATTGTTGCTGATTTTGTTCATGGACCAGCGGTTATTAAGAATTGAATTGACTTAGAAGTATATCGCCGATCCTTCATCGTAGCTGGGTCAAAATCCTAGAACTCCCTCCCTAACAGCACTGTGGGAGCACCTTCACCACACGGACTGCAGCGGTTCAAGAAGGCGGCTCACCACCACCTTCTCAAGGGAAATTAGGGATGGGCAATAAATGCTGGCCTTGCCAGCAACGCCCACATCCCATAATTTTTTTTAAAAATTATTTGTTTAACACTTGGACCAGTATGACCAAATATAGTGTCTTTGCAATTGCCCTGGATGAAATCAGCTAACACAACATAGACTGGGTATTGAACCCAGGACCACCTTGTCTCTAGGGCTCAGCTACTATGTGCATTTCACGTTGGGTCCTTTATTATCAGCAGAGAGAGATTTAATTCCGTCAATCTATGCTGGATTCAAACCCAGTACATAAGAGATTAAAGGGCAGCCTGCTAACCCAGCTCAGAAAACCAACTTTAAAAAGATTTTGTTTCAGTCGATTAGTAATTTATAACCATCTCTCCTTGGATAGGTGTGTGCATGCTTTCTAACTGCATATAGATTGCTTTTCAGTGAGAAGTGCCTGCTTTTCCTGTTTGAATCTACTTAAGAATTTCAATTATTATTAATTTAAGGAAACTAAAGGAGGTTGATTTACAAAACCGAGAGCTAACGGAGACAATGGTAAAACAAGAAGCTCCTCTTCTGCTGAGCAAGTATCAGCTGGAAGAGAGGTCGAGGGAATCTGCAGCGTTGAGTCGGCAGTTGGAAGCTGCATTACACGATGTTAGTAAAAAGGTATGAACTCCTCACTGTCCTGCAAAATTATTTTTTCATCAAGCTGCAATTTTCCTTTCCTTGTTCGGAGCGTATAAACAGAGAATGCTGTTTACTATTGGCAGGCCTATTGTTGTGTGGAGCAAACCGAACCTTTTTCAAGCTATTGTGGATGATTTTTGTGGGATTGAAGCTTTTAAGTCAATATGAAGGAAGCTTTTTGGGGACCTTTGCCAGTATTGAGGAATGGATTCGAGGGGTGTTGCCTCCCTCGTAACCTAAAATGTTTGGTGTGATGATGGGAAGCTCAAACTAAAAAGAGAGAAGTGCTTGTGTATTCAATGTGCCTCCAAGTTGTGTGCGAAAGCCACTATGAGTTTGGTCTACTTCTGCTCTTTCAGCCCCGCCTGCTCTTTTAGGTGGACCTGGGCGATCCTATGGCATTTCAAAAAAGAGCAGGGCGTTCTCCCCGGTGTCCTGGCCAGTATTTATCCCAAAGTTAGCATCACTAAAAAAACGATCATCTGGTCATTATCACGTTGCTGTTTGTGGAATCTTACTGTGCGCAAATTGGCTGCCGCGTTTCCTACATTACAACATTGACTGCACTTAAAGGTACTTCATTGGCTGTAAAGCACTTTGGGACATCCTGAGGTCCCGAAAGGCTCTGAGTGTAAGAAATGTGTTTATTTTACTTGACAGTAACAGTGGGATAAACTGAAGTTTTCTATTTTGCCAACAATAAGATGCATGACTTGAACAGGGTAACACTGAATGTTGCCCTTCACTTCACTTCATGTTTTTGAGTGATGACTCAAATTGACTATTTTCAAGAAAAGCATATTTTTGGTTACACCAGGCTCATTGTGGAAAAATATAATTATTTTTTACTGGATTCAGACCGTGGCATTATGATTTAACTAGGTGAATTGGAAGCCACTTAGGCTGTGAATTTGTGCGCTCCTCCCATTTAAAAAAAAATTGTTTATGGGATGTGGGCGTCGCTGGCAATGCCAGCATTTATTGCCCATCCCTAATTGCCCTTAAGAAGTTGGTGGTGAGCCGCCTTTTTGAACCACAGCAGCCCATGTGGTGAAAGTACTCCCACAGTGCTGTTAGGGAAGAAGTTCCAGGGTTTTGACCCAGCGACGACGAAGGATCGGCGATATACTTCTAAGTTAGGATGGTGTGTGACTTGGTGGTGGCGTTCCCATGCGCCTGCTGCCATTGTCCTTTCAGGTGGAAGAGGTCGCGGGTTTGGGAGGTGTTGCCGAAGAAACCTTGGCGAGTTGCTGCAGTGCATCTTGTAGATGGTACACACAGCAGTCATGGTACGCCAGTGGTGGAGGGAGTGAATGTTTAAGGTGGTGGATGGGGTGTCAATCAAGCGGACTGCTTTGTCCTGGATGGTGTCGAGTACTTGAGTGTTGTTGGAGCTGCACTCATCCAGGCAAGTGGATTCTGGCTTCTTGCACATCCCTGATTTTTATCGCTGCACCATTGGTGGCTGTGCACTCAGCTGCCTAGGCCTTAAGCTCTGGAAATATAAAAATATAAGAATTAGAAGCAGGAGTTGGCAATGTTCCCCACGCACCAATCACGAGGTCCCGCGCAGGCCACTCACCAGCTGTTCTGCTGGAAGAGATACGGCGCATGCACAACTGCACAGCAAATTTAAAGGGCCCGCACAGAGAAAAAAATCAGAGGGAATTGGCCATACGGCCCCTCGAGCCTGCTCCGCCATTCAATCAGATCATGGCTGATCAACTCCACTTTCCTGCCCGATCCCCATATCCCTTGATTTCCCCATGAGGCCAAAAATCTATCGATCTCCGCCTTGAATATACTCAAAGACTCAGTATCAACAGAATTTAAGGGGTACGGTAGCATAGTGGTTTGGACTAATGATCTGGAGATGTGTGTTCAAATCCCATCATTGCAGCTGGGAAATTTAAATTCAATTAAATAAAAATCTGGAATAAGAAACCCATCTGGTTCAATAATGCAAAAGCAAAATACTGCGGATGCTGGCAATCTGAAATAAAAACAGAAAATGCTGGAAATACTAAGTATTACCTGCTGAGTATTTCCAGCATTTTCTGTTTTTATTTTTGGTTCACTAATGTCCTTTAGGGAAGGAAATCTGCCGTCCTTACCCGGTCTGGCCGGTAAGTGACTCCAGACCCACAGCAATGTGGCTGACTCTTGCCTGCTCTCTGAAGGCGGCTCACCACCACCTTCTCGAGGGCAATTAGAGATGGGCAATAAATGCTGGCCTTGCCGGCGATGTCCACATCCCATGAATGAAATTTTTTTTTTTAAATCCCTCCGCCTCTTTACACCTCTCTCCTCCTTCAAGATGCTCCTTAAAACTTACCTCTTTGACCAAGATTTATCTCATTATGTTGCTCGATGTCAAATTTTGTTGTTGCTGCTGTGTTCAGTGCCAAGTTGACCAACACCGCCTTCGGCAGTATGACTGTCCTATTCTTCAAGGTATTAGTCAGTGGGGAGAAATGGCACAGGAAGAAGCCTTTCTTCTTCAAGTTGATCACAGTAACGCTATGTGAGTGTTATGAAACTCGATAATCTTTGCCGCCATAGGTCCTGGTGTAGAAATACACGGATGTGTGTATTCAAGCCTTCAGTATGACAGATTTGTCGTATTGAAGTGGACCTGAGCCTTTGCATGAAGATACAGAGCGTCTCCATGCTAGATATATCTGCCAATTTCTCCTGAGGGAAAATTTTTCACCTGGATCAGTTCAGCATCCCTCTGGGCCAACATGGTCTAGTGCACCGTTTAATTGATGCTGACTTGCCTTATGCTGCGTGACTACCAGGATTGCTTAAAACATCACATTTATAATGCTGGCGTTTTCAGTGAGGCACTTCACCTAGTCCATTAGATTTATAGCTTAATTTAGATTTGTGGATTACTGAATTTTCACAATGCGGTTGGAAGTGTCTCAGTGATTCATTTTGAGCCTACACATTCACTCTTGATATCCTGAATGTTATCTCGGACTGCTTTTGCAAAGGTTTGTATAGCAGGCCATGTTTTTATGTGGCCTAAAGTTCCTGACACAAACAAAATTCCTAGCGGGTGTTATTTCTCTGGCCGACTCTAAGTTGTGGTCCAGCACAATGTACTGTACTCCAATATTGAAGCTATCTGGTATTGTGTCCCGGTCCCTCAGATTAATGATTCCTTTATCGCATGTGGGATCTTATCAATCAGGGAGTGCACTCCAATCAGAAATGTCTATTTGCAGATCTCATTGTTCTTAATTAAATGAATTAAAAGACGGAGGTGTGCATCCACAATTACCAATCAGTGAATTTTCTTATTGATTGTACTTTCCATTTATAATTTCTCAAACATTGAGATCACAAAAAAGACAAATTTGTGTTTGCAGCAGGCTTCAGATTGAAGAAGAGGAAAGCTGGTCAGTCCAGTGGTTGTCTCTGAATGAAGTACATCTTTTGTTACACGGAGCCAGCCTCTTCCTATGGCCTTACTGTCAATGTATAGTCATTCATTAAAGATATAAGATCACTTAATCAGTAGTCTTATCAAAAACGTTCTCACTAGCAGACCAAGGAAGACTTTTATATAGCGCCTTTCATGACCTCAAGATGTCCCAAAGCACTTTACAGCCAATGAAGTACTTTTGAAGTAATGTAAGAAACCCGGCAGCCAATTTGCGCAGAGCAAGTTATCACAGACAGCAACGTGATAATGACCAGGCAATCATTTTTTAGTGATGCTGGTTGAGGGATAAATTTTGGCCAGGACACCGGGGGAGAGCTTCCCTGCTTTTCTTTGAAATAGCGCCATGGGATCATTTACGTCCCCCTGATACAGCAGACAGGGCCTCGGTTTAACATTTCAGCCGTAAGAACGGCACCTCTGACAGTGCAGCACTCCCTCAGCACTGCACTGGAGTGTCAGCCTAGATTTTGTGCTCAAGTCTCTGTAGCAGTGACCACCGCACAGTCATTGTAGAGACAAAGTCCCATCTTCACACTGAGGACATCCACCATCGTGTTGTGTGGCACTACCATCGTGCTAAATGGGATAGACTCAGAACAGATCTAGCAGCTCAAAACTGGGCATCCATGAGGTGCTGTGGGCCATCAGCAGCAGCAGAATTGTATTCCACCACAATCTGTAACCTCATGGCCCAGCATATCCCTCACTCTACCATTACCATCAAGCCCGGGAACCGAGGATGACTTGCTTCCACATTAAAAATGAGTTCGCAGGTTACTGATTAGTCCAATGCGGGACCTACAGTCTTTGCCACAGGTGGGGCAGACAGTGGTTGAAGGGGCGGGTGGGTGGGGTGCTTGGGTTGACTTGCGCTGCATGCGCTTGGCTTCCGCTTGCTCCCGGCAAAGAGACTCGAGGTGTTCGGCGCCTTCCCGGATGCTTCTCCTCCACTGTGCTGTCTTGGGCCAGGGATTCCCAGGTGTCGGTGGGGATGTTGCACTTTTTCAAGGAGGCTTTGAGGGTGTCCTTGAAGCATTTCCTCAGGACCACTCGGCTCCAGACCTCATTACAGACTTTGTCCAAACATGGACAAAAGAGCTGAATTCCAGAGGTGCGGTGAGTGTGACTGCCCTTGACATCAAGGCAGCATTTGTGGTTGTTTGAAGTTAATCATCTCAGCGCTAGGACATCGCTGTAGGTGTTCCTAAGGGCATTGTCCTAGGCCCAACCATCTTCAGCTGCTTCATCAATGAACTTCCCTCCATCATAAGGTCAGAAGTGGGGATGTTCGCTGATTTGCACAATGTTCAGTTCCATTCACAACTCCTCGGATAATGAAGCAGACTATGCCCACATGCAGCAAGACCTGGGTGGCATTCAGGTTTGGGCTGATAAGTGGCAAGTAATAATCGCTCCACACAAGTGCCAGGCAATAACTATCTCCAACAAGAGAGCAACTAACCACCGCCCCTTGACATTCAACGGCATTACCATTGCCGAATCCCCCACCATCAACATCCTGGGGGTCACCACTGACCAGAAACTTAACTGGACCAGCCACATAAGTACTGTGGCTATAAGAGCAAGTCAGAAGCTGGGTATTCTGTGGCGAGCGACTCACTTCCTGACTCCCAAAGCCTTTCCACCATCTACAAGACACAAGTCAGGAGTGTGATGTAGTACTCTCCACTAGCCTGGGTGAGTGAAGCTCCAACAACACTGAAGAAGCTCCAAACCATCCAGGACAAAGCAGCCCGCTTGATTGGCACTCCCTCCACCACCGGCGCACCGTGGCTGCTGTGTGTACCATCTACAAGATGCACTGCAGCAACTCGCCAAGGCTTCTTCAACAGCACCTCCCAAACTCGCGCCCTCTACCACCTAGAAAGACCAGGGCGGCAGGCACAGGCGCATCACCTGCAGGTTCCTCTCCAAGTCACACACCATACTGACTTGGAAATATATCGCCATTCCTTCATAGTCGTTGGGTCAAATTCCTGGAACTCTCTCGCGAACATCACTGTGGGAGTACCTTCACCACGCAGACTGCAGCAGTTCAAGAAGGCGGCTCACCACCACCTTCTCAAGGGCAATTAGGGATGGACAATAAATGCCGGCGATGCCCATATCCCAGGAATGAATCATTTTTTTAAAATTATGAAGACCAGCACAGTATAAATAACATAAATGTAACCTAATTATCCTCCGGTCCGTAAGGATGACCCCGAGCTTCCGGTCCCCTGTCACTTTAATTCACCGCCCCATTCCCACTCCGACCTCACTGTACTCGGGCTCTTGCATTGTTCCACGGAAGCTCAGCGTAAACTCGAGGAACAGCACCTCATCTTCCGATTAGGCACTTTACAGCCTTCCGGACTCAATATCGAGTTCAACAATTTCAGATCATAACCTCGGCCCCTATTACATTTTTACTTTTATATTTTATCCACACCTTTTGTTTTGGCCCCCCCCCCCCCACACTTTTTTTTTCTCTCTCCCACATGGCAGCTGTCTCCCATTCTGCCAGCGCATTTCACACCTAATCTAGAGCCGTCTTTTGTCTCCACTAGTCCTATCACCATCTCGTCTCGTTTTGAATACCTCAATGTCTCTTCACTTCTCTTTTGTTCTCTCCCAGCCCCAAACTAGCTTTTTAATTTGTTTCATTTCCTGTGCTTCTTCAGTCTTGACAAAGGGTTTTCACCCGAAACGTTGACTCTAATTTCTCTCCACGGATGTTGCCTGGCCTGCTGTGTTTTTCCAGCATTTTCTGTTATTTCGGATTTCCAGCATCTGCAGTATTTTGCTATCCTCAGGTGAGGTTGATTTATGACAGGTAGGAGGAGAGTGACATTTGTGAGCTGTACAATGAGGCAAAGTCGCACAGAAAGGGCTGAATTTTAATGGGGAAGGCGGGTTGGGAGCCGGAGTTTGGGGGGGTGGGTGGGTGGGTGGGGTGCTCTGAAGCGGTGGGGAAACCCAGGAGAATGGGTTTCCCGCATGCCCTGCCGAATTTAACGTGGTTTGCGTGGGAGACGCTGCTGGCTCTGGGCGGGGGTATCCCGGGGTGGGGATGGCCGGAGGAGCATGGCGGTGCGTGGGCTCGGGTGAAGAGCAGGGGCCGGGACCAGCACAAGGGGTGCAGGGGGAGTGGGGACGAATCACCGGAGGCCATGAGCAGGTGGGGGGGGAGGTGGTCGGAGAACAATCGGGGGGGGGGGCGGAACCAGCACGGGACGGGGACCAACGGGGGCGAGGGGGGGGATGGTTGGAGAAAGATCTGGGGCTGGGGCCAGGACGGGGTGGGGGGTGGTTAGGGAACGATCGTCAACCAGAAGAGCAGGGAGTGGGTCGGAGGAGCACGGAATGGGGTGGGGGTGTTCGGAGGCCTGGGGAAGGGATCGGAGGCCTCGTAGGGGTGTCATGGATCAGGGGGGGTGAGTTAAGTACAGATGCTGGATCCAGGAGGTAAGTGTAACAGCAGTCTTCACCTTGCATTAGCTGGCGGGTTTCACAGGGCCTGCAAAATTGACCAGCTAAAGTTAAATTCAAAATGGAGGTTAAAGCAGAGGCTTCCAGCCTAATTATAATATTTAAATAAATGACCTGTCTCCTGGGAGTGGGTTGGCTGCCCGCCTCCCATCCCACCTCCGTTAAAACCGGAAGTGGGCGGGTTCTGGTCAGGATGTAGATTTTTAACTCTAACTTCCCACATGACCCCAACCCACCCGTTTTTTTTTTTTAGGTTAAAATTCCCCCCAAGATATCTGCGAAAATTCTGGTGGATAATTAGCAAGGCAAATAATTAAAGTTTTGATAATAGCAATGCCACTGTACCCCTAGTCACATCTCCATTCACTTGACACTTATTCCAAAGACTTGTATACTTTGTAGACGTGTTTATCCCATTGTGTATAGTCATTCTTTATGCATGTTCCCATTTCACTCACAGGTCAGTGAGGTGACGGATCAGGCTGTAGCTAGAGAACGTGCACTTCAGAGCGAAATACTTAGTCTCGAATCCGAGTTAAATCGAAAGACAAATGAATTGAAACAGCTTCAACGAACCAAGAATAATGTGAGTTTTGTGTGTGTGTGTGTCTGTGGGAGAGGGGGAATGGATCCTACTGGTGAGTCACCTGCAAGACAAATTAAAAATGAGTTGAAAGAAAAAGTGACCCAAGATAAAATCATATGAAACCAAAAAAGAAAAGGGGGCCATCCCAACATCTGTACCACAAGTGAGAGAGTACCACTAAAACTTTGAAGACCTATCACTTGTGATAGGAAAATAGGGTTGGCCCAGACTCACTTTTCTCCCCCCACCACTTTTTTCTCTCTCCTTCACTCAACTATTCGCTGCCTAAACATGCTGAGCCATTAGGAGAATCTCTCCCAATGTGTTAATAGCATTCTCCATCACCGGAGGTGAAAGGAGAGGGAATTCTGAGGCACCAGCGACCCACAGCTGGGTGAGATGTGCACAGATGCAGAGACCAGTGGAACAGCACATTGGACACATGTTGAGGGCCACAGGTGAGGGCAAAACTGGGTTGGTTTGTCCACTATATAATGTACTGATGATATTCCAATTTATAAATGTAATATATACATACAATAAATTAATTAATTAAAAATCATTATAATGCAAAAATATATTGGATAATAATGGGTTTGACATAATAGTTCTCATTAGAGACTTGGAAAAACTACAATGGTAATTACTGGAGTAGAGGTTAAGAACGATCCAGTAGAAGGGATCAGAATTACTAGAATTGGAGAGTCGGTAATGAGGGGAAATAATAAAACAAGAATCTACAGCACAGTAACGGGCCATTTGGCCCAACTGGTCTATGCTGGTGTTTATGCTCCACACGATCTATAAATACTCTCTTTCTTTCAAGAAGAAATATAAATAGTGCCTTTCATGACCTCTGGACATTCCAAAGTGCTTCACAGCCAATAAATCACTTTTGAATTGTAGTCACTGTTGTAATATAGGAAATGTGGCAGCCAAATGGCACACAGCAAAGTTCCATAAACAGCAGTGAGGTAAATGGCCAGATAATCTGTTTCTGATAGTGTTGGTTGAGGGATAAATGTTGCCCAGGACACTGGGAGAATTCCCTTGCTTCTCATTGAATAGTGTCATGGTATCTTTTATGCCCATGTGAGAAGGCAGACTGCCTCGGTTTAACATCTCCCCTGAAAGACAGCAGCTCCTTCAGTTTAGATTAGTTTGGAGTGGGCCTTGAACCCACGACCTTCTGACTCAGACATACGATTGCTATCACTGAGCCATGGCTGACATAAATTTAATTACTAGATGCACAAAAGAGTAGGGATAAACGGGTCTTTTTCAGGATGGCAGGCTGTGACTAGTGGGGTACCGCAAGGATCGGTGCTTGGGCCCCAGCTATTCACAATCTATATCAATGATTTGGATGAGGGGACTAAACGTAACATTTCCAAATTTGTTGATGATACAAAGCTAGGTGTCAGTTGCGAAGAGGATGTGAAGAGGCTTCAAGGGGATCTCGACAGGCTCAGCGAGTGGGCGAGAACATGGCAGATGGAATATAATGTGAATAAATGTGAAGTTATCCACTTTGGTAGAAAAAACAGAAAGGCAGAGTATTTCCTAAATGGTGAAAGATTGGGGAATGCAGATGCTCAAAAGGACCTGGGTGTCCTTGTATATGAGTCACTGAAAATGAATGTGCAGGTGCAGCAAGCCATTAGGAAGGCAAATAGTATGCTGGCCTTCATTACAAGAGGATTTGAGCACAGGAGTGAAGAAGTCTTACTCCAATTATATAGGGCCTTGGTGAGACCACACCTGGAGTACTGTGTACAATTTTGGCCTCCTTACCTAAGGAAGGATATACTTGCCATAGAGGGAGTGCAACGAAGGTTAACGAGATTGATTCCTGGGATGGCGGGACTGTCGTATGAGAAGAGATTGAGTAAACTAGGCCTGTATTCTCTTGACTTCAGAAGAATGAGAGGGAATCTCATTGAAGCATACAAAATTATTACAGGGCTTGACAGGATGGATGCTGGGAGAATGTTTCCCTTAGCTGGGGAGTCTAGAACCAGGGGCCACAGCCTCAAGATAAAGGGTAGGCCATTCAGGACTGAGATGAGAAGACATTTCTTCACACAGAGGGTGGTGAATCTTTGGAATTCTCTACTCCAGAGGGCTGTGGAGGCTCAGTCATTGGGTATATTCAAAACAGAAGTCGATAGATTTCTGACTAGTAAGGGCATCAATGGTTATGGCGATAGGGCCGGTGAATGGAGTTGAGGCAGAAGATCAGCCATGATCTCAATTAATGGCGGAGCAGGCTTGAAGGGCCGAATGGCCTACTCCTGCTCCTATTTCTTATGTTCTTATATGTTAAAAGAAGAAATCTGTTCCCACGAAGGTTATTGAAATATGGAATGCATTAACACAAGTGGCTGCTGGAGTCAATCATAATATTTAAGAGGCAATCAGATAAACAGTTGAAGCAAAGGATATGGGGAAACAGCAGGGAAATGGGACTATAGTTGATGGTGCCAATTTGAAACTAGCACCTGTACAGGCACAATGGGCCAAATGGCCGCCTTTTGTGCTGAAATTCTGTTTGTGGGTTGGGGCAGGTGCGGAATAGCTACTGCATTTTCCCACATAACAGTCGCCGCCCTTCGCAATGTTTTGACGTCACTGTAAACGCAAAAATATTATTGTGACTTTAGTGAAGTGGGATATTGAGCAAATATGATCCGACATCTCGCCCTGAACTAGACAATTTCATTCACTTTGCCTCCAATTTCCACCCTTCCCTCACCTTCACATGGTCCATCTCCGACAAGCTCAGTGTAAGCTCGAGGAACAGCACCTCATCTCCCGATTAGGCACTTTACAGCCTTCCGGACTCAATATCGAGTTCAACAATTTCAAATCATAACCTCTGCCCCTATTACATTTTTACTTATATTTTTTATCCACACCTTTGTTTTGGCCCCCCCCCCCCTTTTTTCTCTCCCACATGGCAGCTGTCTCCCATTCTGCCAGCGCATTTCACACCTAATCTAGAGCCGTCTTTTGTCTCCACTAGTCCTATCACCATCCCGTCTGGTTTTGAATACCTCTTAATGTCTTTTCACTTCTCTTTTGTTCTTTCCCAGCCCCCAAACTGGCCTTTTAATCTGTTTCATTTCCTGTGCTTTTTCAGTCTTGACGAAGGGTTTCGACCTGAAACGTTGACTCTATTTCTCTCTCCACGGATGTTGCCTGGCCTGCTGAGTTTTTCCAGCATTTTCTGTTGTTATTGAGAGCAAAGGCTTGGCAGAAGATCAACAGAACTTTTTTTTTATAATCAAGTCCTGGAAATGCATCAGAAGTATTAAATGCATCGTGATTAAGAGAGGTGCGTTTTTAAACTTTTGGGGATGGCTGTGTCCCTTTACTTTCTCCCCGGTTTCATGCATCAATTTAGGAGAGTAAATCTCGGCCAGAGCTGCTCTGAGCCATCCTCCAGGAGCCTGAGGCTGACTCTACCTCTAATTTAATACTTTCACTTCTACCAGGTTCGAGGTGCCTGACCTCTGTCTGATACAGCTCCACACCAGCACTGCTATAATTGGGAAACATGTCTAAGTCAGGGATTGAATTGGTGACCCACTATCACATGACATGTCAATTGCAAAAAAAAATACATTTAATATTTCAAAAAGAATTGCTGAAGATTTTTTTTTTAAGTATCTTGCATCAATATACTTTGTTGTACAGTTAATGCACATTTGTGACTTTCATTTAACAGGGGCTACAAAATGGACTTCATTTGCTCAATCGCTCCTGGTAGTGATGTAATTTTTAAAACATTTAGGGCATTAAATTATTGCCACATGTTTAAAAGCAAATGTTGAGAACACATGAAGAGGAAAAGATTGGTAAAGTCAAGCGTAGGTCCCTTGCAGTCAGAATCAGGGGAATTTATAATGGGGAACAAAGAAATGGCAGACCAATTAAATACATACTTTGGTTCTGTCTTCACAAAGGAGGACACAAATAAACTCCCAGAGATGTCGGGAAACATAGGGTCTAATGAGAGGGAGGAACTGAATGAAATCAGTATTTGTAGGGAAATGGTGTTAGGGAAATTGATAGGATTGAAGGCTGATAAATCCCCAGGGCCTGATAATCTACATCCTAGGGTACTTAAGGAAGTGGCCCTAGAAATAGTAGATGCATTGCTGGTCATCTTCCAAAATTCTATAGACTCTGGAACAGTTCCCATGGATTGGAGGGTAGCTAATGTAACCCCACTATTTAAAAAAGGTGGTAGAGAAAAAACGGGGAATTATAGACTGGTAAGCCTGACATCGGTAGTGGGGAAAATGCCAGTGTCCATTATAAAAGATGTAATAGCAGAGCACTTGGAAAACAGCGACAGGATCGGACAAAGTCAACATGGATTTACAAAAGGTAAATCATGCTTGACTAATCTATTGGAATTTTTTGAGGATGTAACTGGTAGAATAGATAAGGGAGAACCAGTGGATGTGGTGTATTTGGACTTTCAGAAGGCTTTCGATAAGGTCCTGCATAAGAGACTAGCGTGCAAAGTTAAAGCACATGGGATTGGGGGTAAGGTACTGACTTGGATAGAAAACTGGTTGGCAGACAGGAAGCAAAGAGTTGGAATAAACGGATCTTTTTCCGAGTGGAAGGCAGTGACTAGTGGGGTACCGCAAGGATTGGTGCTAGGACCCCAGATATTCACTATATATTAATGATCTAGACGAGGGAACTAGATGTAATATCTCCAAGTTTGCAGACGACACAAAGCTGGGTGGGCGTGTGTGCTGTGAGGAGCATGCAGAGAAACTCCAGTATGATTTGGACAGGTTGGGCGATTGGGCAGATGCAGTATAATGTGGATAAATGCGAGTTTATCCACTTTGGTGGCAAAAACAGGAAGACAGATTATTATCTGAACAGCAATAGATTGGGAAAAGGGGAAGTGCAACGAGACCTGGGTATCCTTGTGCACCAGTCGCTGAAGGTAAGCATGTAGGTGCAGCAGGCGGTTAAGAAGGCAAATGGTATGTTGGCCTTCATAGCGAGAAGATTAGAGTACAGGAACAAGGATGTCTTGCTGCAGTTGTACAGGGGCTTGGTGAGACCACACCTTGAGTATTATGTGCAGTTTTGGTCGCCTTATCTGAGGAAAGATGTTCTTGCCATGGAGGGAGTGCAGCGAAGATTCACCAGACTGATACCTGGGATGGCAGGAATGACGTATGAGGAGAGATTGGGTCAATTAGGCTTATATTCGATAGAGTTTAGAAGAATGAGCGGGGATCTCATTGAAACTTATAAAATTCTAACAAGACTAGACAGACTAGATGCAGGAAGGCTGTTCCCGATGGCACGGGAGTCCAGAACCAGTGGTCACAGCCTAAGGATAAAGGGTAAGCCATTTAGGACTGAGATGAGGAGGAATTTCTTCACCCAGAGAGTGGTGAACCTGTAGAATTCTCTACCACTGAAGACAGTTGAGGCCAATTCATTAAATATATTCAAGAAGGAGTTAGATATATTTCTTAAGGCTAAAGGGATCAAGGGATATGGGGAGAAGGCAGGGACAGGGTACTGAATTTGGATGATCAGCCATGATTGCATTGAATGGCGGAGCAGGCTCGAGGGGCCGAATGGCCTACTCCTGCTCCTATCTTCTGTGTTTCTATGTGCACTACTTTGGCAGACTGGATAGCGAACCCTTCCATCTGTCCTTAGATGCACATTATTATGTATCTGACTTGTGTATGCTGTACTTACGAGCTTTGGGTAGACTAGTTATTTAGTCATTTGCCTGCTTAACACTGTACTTCAAAAGTAATCCATTGGTTGTAAAGCACTTGAAATGGCCCACAGATGTGACAAGGCACTGTATAAAGAGCACTAACGTAAGTGTTCAAAACATCTGGTTCTCTTACTGATTTGAGGAAAAACACATTTTTTTCTTATGTTTCTTTATTCATGAGGCTTCACATTCCACAAGTAAGGGAGTATAACCAGGTAGAAGAATCCAAAAAATGCCAGTGCCTTTGAGAATTTTTTGCCAGAGGCCACAGATACTTCCCTTTCAGTTCCCTGTTAGAGGACCCCAACTGGTAGCCATCCCACTGTTAAAAGAGCAGATTACAGTGTAATTACTACCTGAGCAACCTCCTTGCAATATGGCATTACTGCGCATGTTTTGACCCGAGGAGCTCAAGCAATATTACACAAATATATACGGTGTGTTCTGGCTTCAGATTTTGCATCGAGTGTTCCTGACCTTGTGTGAATTCAGTCGTCAATTGCAGGGGATGGTAAAATGGAAAGCCTTCTCCAGTGAGATCATCCAAGGCTGAGACGGTGGATAGTGGAGCCTTGTGAAAAGCAGCACATCACCAAACAGGCCTTCCTCTTCCGTCCACATCTCAGTATCTGTGAAGGAAGAATTAGAAGAAACACCAAAGGATTCTGCATCCTATAGAGCCACAGAATCCTCTTCCTTGGGGTCCTAAAGCTTTTTTTTCATGGTGACACCAGGTGAAACTAGTTGTGCAAGTGCCTTCGCTCTATTTTTTTTTAAAAATCTCCGAACATCAGCTCACTGCTCTTTATTGGTACATGAATTAGGAGTGGGGGCGAACAGTCAGCAATAATCTAAGGTGACTCACCGTACCAGACGATGCAGCCGTTGTGTTTTTGTAAGTCTGTTTATATGTTGCTGTATAACCCACATCATAGAATTATTAGAAGTTTACGGCACAGAAGGAGGCCATTTGGCCCATCGTGTCTATGCCGGCCGAAAAAGCTATCCAGCCTAATCCCACTTTCCAGCTCTTGGTCCGTAGCCCTGTAGGTTATGGCACTTCAAGTACATATCCAAAAAGTTTTTAAAAGCAATGACTGTTTCTGCCTCTACCACCCTTTCAGGCAGTGAGTTCCAGACTCCCACCACCCTGTGGGTGAAAACATTTCTCCTCAACTCCCCTCTAATCCGTCTACCAATTACTTTACTTTAAATCTATGCCCCCTGGTTATTGACCTCTCTGCTAAGACTTTAAGGCCTAAAAATTTGGTGGGCTGCGCCACCAGTTAGCGCCCAAAGAGGGCACTTAGTGGGTTTAGCACCACTGGCCACGCCTCCCGCTAAATTTAGCGGGGCGCTAATGGCGGCGTTAGCCTGTAGCGCTGCGCCGCCACCGATGACGTCATCGGTGTGCGCAGTGCCCCGCTACCGCCCCGATCGCGATATTTGGTAGCGCCCCCCGCTGTAACGCCAGTCGCAATCTGCGACCGGTTCAGGGGGGGCCTACCTGCGGCGGTAGAGGCGCAAATTAAAGGAGGTGCGGGGCGGCCATTTTTGTTGTTGGCTGCCTGCCAGCACCTCTCCGCGCTGCCGTCCCCGGCCTCCTGAGTGCCCCCCCCCCCCCCCCCCCGGGTAGTGCCGGCTGTGTCCCAAGAGCCCGGCACTACTCCTCGGTGCCGGGCTCTTTTGCCGGCACTCATGAGCTCCAATCGCGCTGCAGCAGGCCCCTCCCCTTTAAGAAGGGGAGGAAGGCCTGCAGTACCGCAGCGCACTGCTGCGGCACGTTGCGCTGCGATTTTCAGTTGCAGCGCCCTAAGAGGGATGCGGGGCGCCTCGAGCAGCGTCGCCCTTCTGTTTGGGGCGCTCAAACTGAATATCAGGCTGGCGCTCATGGCTCCTTCCGGGGCGGTACTTCCGGCACCCAGGCGAGACTGGCGCCCCAAATGGGGCGCCACCGAATTTCTAGGCCTAAGACTTTGATCTTGGCAGTACAACTGGTGTATATGGTGAAGAGGAACAGGGTCATCAATGCCTCTGATCCATGTTGGATGAGTCTCACCATGACAACATCAGCGATTGTTAACCGGTCCCTCATGTGAATAGAGGCTGGAGAGCTGGGAACTTTGGGTCATGATGGTTTTGAGACCCAAGACCCAGATACAGAACAAAAGAGATGTTGTAATGAAGTATAAAATGCATTTTTTTTTCAGTGTTCCAGCTATGACAACATAGTACATCGCCAGAAATTCCACATAGTTTCATTGGAGTCTACAAGACTTGCCCTGAGTATAAGGGCACTGGCTCGAGGCACCACCTCTTGGCTGAGATAGAAGCAGTGATGTCAGATCACAAAATGGCTACCAGTTGGGGTCCTCCATTGGGGCATGAAGAGGGAAGAGTCTGTGCCTTCTGGGGGGATGGGGTGAATGTCAAAGGTATTGGGATTGTGCGAATTTTTCTACCTCATTATATTACAACAGGATTCTGTTCCTAGGTAGGTATCCTTTAATACCTTCAGTGCCCAAGTGGTTCTTACTTTGAACACTGATATTCCCCACCACTGAGGCAGGGCTTGATTGTTGTGTGCTTCATTTAGGCTGAATGTCAATTCCAAATTTCCTTCGAGACAAATACACCATATGGGTTTAAGAACCTATGCACTAATCTCTTGTGTTGCAAGGGTAGACAACCTCTATTGAATTCAGTGACACCCACTGTTAAACAAGTGAAAACATAGTGCAATACTAGGTTCAGTCACGCACTGAGAAACCTGCTCAAGTCTCGCTGTTAAATCTATTATTTACAGAGAAAGAAGCTGGATGATGGAGGTTACAGAGTTTGTTCTAAGGTTGCAGAGATCAGCTACTGAACAAATATTACATGTGGATTCAGCTTTACAGCATTGTGCAAGCCAGTTTGAGAAGAGCACTTAGATTTCCTTTAAGTTACTTGCATAATAATTTTCTGTTACTTGCATAATAATTTTCTGATGAGTGCAATACTTTTTTTTGTAGTACTATGAATTGTCACCACATTTTCTATCATTCTTTATTTCCTTTCCAAAGATGTGAAAAGATGAAATTCAAAATGGCTGCCACTAATTGCTTTGAAACCATTTAATCAATCTTCTCTGCATTTAAATTTACATTTTTCTACCAACAAAATATTACAAATGTTCTCTAATTTTGTGAAATTTCTGCATTTGCAATAGGCCCAAGTGAAAGATTTCTGCAACATTTGTAGAATTGAGTTTGGGATGAATATAGGTTGAAGAAAGTAAGAGTTGGGGAGAAAAGGAATCCAAACTAAACAGAAAAGAACCAAGTTAGACAATGAGAAAAAAACAATCTAGTTCAGATGGAACAAATATTGAGAAAGATTTAAAACAATTGGTAAAAGAACTAGAGGGGAAATGAGGAGAAATTTCTTCACACAAAGGGTTGTTAAGATCTGGAACACACGACCTGAAAGTGCGGAGGAACCAGATTCTATAGTAGCTTTCAAAAGGCACTTGCACGCGAAGAGGACTAATTTGCAGGGCTGTGGGGAAAAAGCTAGGGTGTGGGACTAAATTGGACAGCTCTTTCAAAGAGCCGGCACAGACACGACCGGCCAACTGGCCTTTTTATCCTGTAAGATTCTGTGATTCTAATAAATAGCAAGAGCTGGTGAAATACTAACTCTTGAACTGTTAGGAAGTAGAGAAAGCTACATTAAGCCACTCAAATTCTTAACATTAATGACGATGTTCCTTTGAAGCTCACCGAATGAATCTTGCTTTTTCAGGCTGAGGTGAGTCATAAAACACATCTACAGGAGTTGAAGCTGAGTCTCGAACAATCTGAGAGTCAGAATCGGAGCGTCCAGAATTACGTACAGTTTCTCAAAATGTCCTATGCAACTATGTTTGGAGACGCACATTAATAGAATGTCATGCCGAACCAACATTAAGACGAGTAACTTAATCTCCATAGGATTTGACGGAGTATTTCAGTGGCTATACACTCCAAATCTGATGTATTTTATATTTAATTATGGAAAATATGATTAAACTGTTTTTTAAATTTGATTTGTTCACTGAACATCATGGAAATTGTTTGATCAAGACTGATTTCCTGTGATTATAAGCAGAAATTGCACAATGCAAAGATAGTACGACTGTCGTCACTGTTTATAAATGAATATGCTCGAATATTGTATTTTTCGACATTAGTTTGAAATTGTTGTGCTGGTGGTATGTAAATTAATCATTTATTTTTGTTACAACAAATATTAATCTTTTTATGACACTAGTTTTGATATCTGCAACTTATGAGTTTTTGCTGCTGTTCATTTATAGAACGTGTTCAAATATTCTTCCTCATTTGTTCAATTTCCATATTAAAAAATTAAGCCAATAAGCCACTAGGATACTATCACCTCTACCAAATTAGTGCCGCATAGGAACAGGAGAAGGCCATTCAGTCCATCGAGCCTGTTCTGCCATTCAGTTAGATATGGCTGATCTGTATCCTAACTCCATCCACCCACCTTGGATCCGTATCCCTTAATACCCTTAGCTAGCAAAAATCTATGAATCTCAGATTTAAACGTATTAATTGAGTTAGCATCTATTGCTTTTGTGGGCGAGAGTTCCAAACTACTCCCACCCTTTGCACGAAGAAGTGTTTCCTAACCCCTCTCCTCAAAGGTCTGGCTCTGATTTTAAGGTTATGTTGCCTTGTCCTAGACTCCCACACCAGCGGAAACATCTCTCTCTCTCTCTCTCATTACCCCATCAGTTCCTTTTCAAAATTCTAAAAACCTCAATCAAACCCAATAGGGAGTTTAGGAGACACTTCTTTAGCCAGAGAGAGTGAGTGGATGAGGTGAATAGCATAGATGCATTTAAGGGAAAACTAGATAAACACACGAGGGAGAAAGGAATAGAAGGATATGTTGATGGGGCTAGATTATGAAGGGTGGGAGGAGGCTCGTGTGGAGCATAAACACTTGACACTTAGAGGCCCTAGCATCCATCTTATCAAAGAAAAAGTACTGTCAGCCAGAAAAGAGAACACGTACGTGAGCGAGCAGGGAACATCTTCCTGACCCTTATTCCCGGTTGCTATGTACAGGAAACTTTTTTTTTATCCGGCACCGACGGGACCGACGTAGTGCCGGTTCATCAAAAATTCCGGATAACCGAAAGCTATAGTAAAAGATACGGAGAGCTGAGAGCTCCGTATAAAGCAACAAACCCTGTTGCTTAACAACAGGTGCAGAACAATGGCCACAAGTTCCAAGCGTCTCTGTAGCTTAGCAACAGCTGCAGCCACACCCTTGCACAGCAACAGATCGAGGAAGGCAAGTACAATATGAAGTAAAACTTACCTGAACCTACTCCTGAATTTTGCCGGTTAACCGAGTTTTCCGGTTATTTAGGTGCCGGTAAATCGAGAGTTTCCTGTATGTGCGCTCTTGGCTCTGCTGGCGTCTTAAAATCTGACAGCAGATGGCTTGTCAGGGACGAAGTCCAACTGCACCAGTTGACTAGCCATGTGGAGACAATCTGATAATCTCTGATAGGTAGGGCTTCTAGCAGATAATTTCCTGGCAACTTTTTGGAACAAACAGCTGCCAAAAATCTGTTGAGGAAGCTGTTTTATGTTGAGCCAGTGTTGGATAGTTTCTCAATCTCTTGGATGGACATATTTATATATACCTTCCTGTTGTTTACTGTACCCAGATCATTCACAGGATGCAAATGCAGGGGCAACAATACTTCTGATGATATGGGATACAGTTGTCTTTGAACCCAATTTTGTACTAGTATGTTGAAAATGGGGAAATTGAGCATGAGATTTATATCTTGACACAAATTAAAACTTGGAGACATTTTCAGAAATGCATTGTGACTTGAATTATTTAGAACACAATTTAAAGAAATAATTTCAATGAAATTAGGCTTTTATAAAGAAAGGCCATCACCAAGACCAACTATTTCCACCTGCAGCACATCACTCATCTCTGCTCTTACTTCAACCTCACCACTGCTGAAAATTCTCCCCACGCCGCCAGACTTAGTTTCTCTAATTGGTGGTTGGTCTCCCGATCTCCACCATGCATAATTCCAAAACTCCAGTGCTTGCATCCTCCCCTGTCCTCGCTCTCCTCAAACACACTGAATTAAAAATTTGCATTTACAATTCCCTCCACAGCATTGCGCAACCTACCTCTGCACCCTCTCCAATGCCTTGACATCCTAAAGCATTGAACACAATACTCCATCTGAGGCCTAACTAGTGCCTTATAAAGGTTTAGCATAACTTCCATGCTTTTGTACTCTATTCCTCTATTAACGAAGCCAAGGAGCCTATATGCTTTTTTTTTTTAACGGGCTTCTCAACCTGTCCTGCCCCCTTCAGAGATTTGTGCACATATACACCCAGGTCTCTCTGTTCCTTCTCCCCCTTTAAAATTGCAACCATTTAGTTTATACAACCTCGCCTCATTCTTCCTACCTAAATGTCTCACTTCTCTGGGTTAAATTTCATCTGCCATGTGTCTGCCCATTTCACCAGTCTGTCTATGTCCTCAAATTTGTTACTAACCTCCTCATTGTTTATTACATGCTTGAGTTTTGTATCATCTGCAAACTTTGAAATTATGCCCCGTGTACTCAAGTCCAGGTTATTAATATATATCAAAAAGAGCAGTGGTCCTAATAATGACCCTGGGGAACACGAGTGTATGCCTCCCTCCAGACTGCAAAACAACCGTTCACCGCTACTTTCCACTTTCCCTTGGCCAATTAAAAAAAAAAAAAAATTAATTTATGGGATGTGGGCGTCGCTGGCAAGGCCAGCATTTATTGCCCATCCCTAATTGCCCTTTGAGAAGGTGGTGGTGAGTCACCTTCTTGAACCGCTGCAGTCCGTGTGGTGAAGGTGCTCCCACAGTGCTGTTAGGTAGGGAGTTCCAGGATTTTGACCCAGCGATGATGAAGGATCGGCGATATACTTTTAAGTCAGGATGGTGTGTGATTTGGAGGGGAACTTGGAGGTGGTGGTGTTCCCATGCACCTGCTGCCCTTGTCCTAGGTGGAAGAGGTCGTGGGTTTGGGTGGTGCTGCCGAAGAAGTCTTGGCGAGTTGCTGCAGTACATCTTGTAGATGGTACACACTGCAGCCACAGTACTCCGGTGGTGGAGGGAGTGAATGTTTAAGGTGGTGGATGGGGTGCCAATCAAGCGGGCTGCTTTGTCCTGGTTGGTGTTGAGCTTCTTGAGTGCTGTTGGAGCTGCACTCGTCCAGGCAAGTGGAGAGTGTTTCATCACACTCCTTACTTGTGCCTTGTCGATGGTGGAAAGACTTTGGCCTAGAAATTCAATATCGCCACGTTTGGGGCGTTATAGTTGAGCGGTCGCTAAATTTAGCGCCCGGCGCAAATTATCGCCACCTTCAGCGAAATTGACTTGCTTCGCCCCAAGAGGTGCTTGGTGCGCTAAAGCAGGCGCTGCACAACAGTCCTAAGGCGCTAAGCCGGAGAGGCAAGGCGCTACCAGCGAGGGCGGGCGCAGCGCAGGTGCGGCCAGTTAGCGACTGCAGGCAGACACGCTGGCGCCGGTCACCTCTTAAAGGGGGAGGGTCGATTTGGCTTGCAGCCACGCCCTGCACATTGGAGCCCTGATTCTCGGCCTGGACAGACCTGCTGCCTCATTCTAACGCCTAGGACCATGGAGAGGGCCAGGGAGCGAGCGTAGCGGTTCAGTGAGGGGGCCCTGAAGGTTCTGGTTGGCGCAGTGGAGCGCAGGCGATCTATCCTGTTTCCGGACGGTGGTAGGAGGCCGCTGCCCAACGAATATCGAAAAGCTTGGAGGAAGGTGGCACACAGTGACCTCCAGCAGCATGGTACCTAGGACCCCTGTGCAATGCAGGAAGAAGTTCAACGACCTCACTCGGGTTGTCAGGGTGAGTACCCTTTCCAGTATCCTCTTCATCCCTGCATGTGCACCTCACTTTATGGCCAAAGGGTCCTGAAAGCCCCAATGCCCAGCCCTCATCCAGCACCTATGGGCCTTTCATGAAACTCACATGCACATGCACCACTTTACACACTAAGGGCTATTCGACCATGGGAGGCAGCGCAGCCAAGATCAGGGCTTCACACTGTACTCGGAGCCCGTCCTTTCTCTTGCAGGGCAAGCTGGCGCACAATAGGAGGCAGCAGCAACGGACCAGGGGAGGCCGTCCTGACCTTAAAGACCTCAGCGATCTGGAGCAGCGTGTGGAGCGGATTATGGCAGGCCGGATGTTTGGCCCCGTCGCCACTGGAGATGCCGACCCCGTTCTGGACAGCAATGGTAAGGTCATCACCTTTTTTGACCTCTCTCCTTCCACTTGTGCCTCACACCAGCATCCTTTGCCACTATCGAACCAATACAGTGCATTGCAACACTCATGCCTCCCTCGCTGCCGCCCTGTCCTCACACTAAAGCAACTCTTGTACCTCCCTGCTTTCGGATGCTGATTCGCCAGGTGAGGAGGCGGGCCCTCAAGCTGCCACTGTGAGTGATTCTGAAGTCGAGGAGGAAGAGGAAGCCGGACCATCAGTGCCACCCTCAGCCGAGGCAGCCCATGGCCATAATGGGGACACGCCTTCCCTTGAGGGGAGCAGGGGGGAATGGTCTGAGGAGGGTGAAGCTCCGGGGCCCAGCGGGCTGCAGCAACGTGGGAGGGGGTAGGGAAGCTCGGCGGCCTTCTCCCTGGAGGGAGAGTCTGGCCTCCAGTCCTGCTACAGTGAGCGCAGAAGAGGTGCGGCTCTTCGCTGAAATGGGCACCCAGGCGGAGCACAGGCACACTGAGCTCATGGCTGCAGTGGCAAGGATGCCCGAATCCATTGAGTCACTGGCAAGGAGTGTCCAGGACTTCGGCACAGCACAGACAAGGAGTCTGCAGGACTTTGGTGCAGCACAGGCAAGGAGTCTGCAGGACTTCGGTGCAGCACAGGCGGCTTCCACGCAAGTGCTTAGTGGTGCCATGCAGTCAGTGGCTGGTCTGATGCAGACACAGATTAGGGCACACGAGCACTGACTGCTGCCACCCTCGCTGGATCGGGCAGGATTCGCCAGGGCCCTCGCCGCGCCACAGCAGGCCAGTAGTCTGTGCTTCAGCAGATTGCTGCGCATGTTGCAGTGCTGCCCCGTGGGAGTGCCAGTGTGTCGTCCGACCAGGGAGTGCCTGTGCTCTGTCAGGATGGCAGCATTCCTGCTGCCAACACTGTCACTCCTCCACTGCAGCTGCCACCACCCGTAGGACAGACTACTGCCGCCCATGCAGAGTTGGAGCAATCAGAAGCCGGGCCTTCCAGGCCCAGAGCTGTTCCAGGCCGCCCCCCAAGGGCATCTGCCAACTCACTTTCTGACACTCAGCAGCCTTCCCCAGCCTTGCTGCAGCCACTGGGGTCCCATTGCGGAGGAGCTGCAGGGTGGGAAGGGGACAATCTCGCAAGGGAAGCAGATCACCCTCGCAAGCCAAAAAGTAGGAGGTGTGGCAAAATGCTGTTATTTTTTTTAGTGAAGGCCAAGGATCATGGTCATTTTTGGTTAACTCTTTTGTTCATTGTCTCCGGGCTGTGAGAGCCAGTTATGTGTCTGACTTTTTTTGGGGGTTTCTATGTATTTCTTTGCCATGCGGGAAGGGCACACAGTTTGTTAAATAAATAATTGTCTTTATTCAGATTGTGCATGTTTGCTCTTTGAACTATTTGTTGCCCAGACCGGCTCAGGGTTTGTGGAACCGTTCCATTCATGTTCTTTCAATGGCACAAGCCATTCCCTCAGAGGAGGCCGAGAACCGACTTGCAATAAGCCGCTGACGGACGGCCCTTGCACTTTGTGCCTCCCTCCCATCTTGGTGCTCCTCCTCCTCTGGTGGTGCTCCAATGTCTGCTGGCAGTGGCTGAGTCCTGAGGATAGCCAGGTTATGCAGCATGCAGCGCACTACAACGAAATGGGAGACTCGCTCAGGCGAGTACTGAAGGGCTCCCCCGGAATGGTCCAGACAGCGGAACCGTTGCTTTAGCACGCCGATTGTGTGCTCAATGACGTTCCTGGTCGCTTGATGGCTGTCATTGTATCGTTCTTCAGCAGGGGTGCTGGGCGCATGGAGCGGGGTCATCAGCCAGGTGCACAAAGGATAGCCCTTGTCCCCGAGAAGCCAGCCTCCTGGGTGAGCCGGGCTTCGAAAAGGTCTGCCACAGAAGTCTGGCGCAGGATGAAGACGTCGTGGCTGCTGCCTGGAAAGCGGGCATTGACAGCTAGTATGAGCTGTCTGTGGTCACACACCAACTGCACGTTCAACGAATGTCCATGGGGAAGCCTGCTATTCTTGCAAATCCCATTGCGCGCTCTTGCTGCTTGTCCAGGGTCATGGGGAAGGAAATGTACTGACGTTTCCTTTTGAAGAGGGCATTCATGACTTGGCGGATGCAGCAATGCACCGCGAACTGAGAGACATTGGCAATGTCCCAAGTAGCGGATTGGAAGGAGCCGGTGGCATAGAAGTTCAGAGCCACTGTCACCTTCACTGCCACCGACAGAGACGTCCTGCTCCTCAGCTGAGGCTGCAGATCTGTCTGAAACAGGTGGCAGAGCTCAGTGACCACCTCCCTTCTGAATCGAAGCCTCCGAATACACTGCTCCTCAGACATGTTGAGGTACGAGAACTGCTGGCGGTATACCCTGGGAGGGTAAGGCCTCCTGTGCCGACGCCTGTTGGCCCTCCTCCGTCTGGCCATGATTGGCACTCTCTCTCGGCGTCTCTGAGCCCTCTCAATGCAATGGAGAAACCCAACGTTTCCACCCATTGCAGCCCCCATAATATGTGGCCACTCAAGTCTATGGCACTGAAAAAATCAATCCAACGGCAAAGTTCTGGGCTGAAGCCAGAAGTACCCGTGCAAGCGCTGAGTCAATGCAGAAAGCTCTCTCCCTTTGTCTCTGTCTCTCACACAGAAGGAGTGGTCCAAAAATGGCTACCACTAAGAAGCCAGGAAGAGCCCCCTTTAAATAGCGCCCCCCCAAACCCACAGCGACTGGGAACCGTTCCACTCAACCAGTCGCTGGGAGCGCCAGGCGGAAAGAAGGGGGGCGCCACTGAAGTTCCGGTTCGGGGCGCACCAAGGGCGTTGCACCATGAAATGACGTAAGGATCTGCGCGCGCAGCTGAGCGGGCGTTGCGGTTTTGCGCCGCCGCTAAATGTCCGCTCAATTTCGCGAGAGGCGCAGGTCTCGCTGCGCCCGGGCGCTAGCCGCTTCGCGCCCCACTTATCGCCCTCGTAAGGCGCTAACGGCTGGCGCTAACAACTGAATTTCTCCCCCTTTGTATCTATGTTGCCACTGTTCTTTTAATTCCATGGGCTTTAATTTTGCTAACAAGTCTATTATGTGGTACTTCGTCAGGTGCCTTTTTGAAAGTCCACACACATCAACCGCATAACCCTCACGGTTACTTTATCAAAGAACTCAATCATGTTAGTCAAACACAAATTGCCTTTAACAAATCCGTGCTGACTTTCATTTATTATCTGATCATTCATCTCATTGCTGGTTGTGTGACTTTGCTGTGTACAAATCGACTGCTGCATCGGCCTTAAAACAACAGCGACTGCACTTCAAAGGTAATTAATTGGCTGTGAAGTGCTTCGGTATATCCTGAGGGTTTGAAAGGTGTTATATAAATGCAAATTACTATGCAAAACAACAAACGTGCTGACAAAAACATTAATGTATTTTTGTAGAGTTGGGAAATTAACAAAAGAATCTTGCTTCCCAATCCAATCGTTGTCACTCTTCACTAAAAGAATAATTGATCTAATTCCATCCTGAAGGCTTTAACAGCATCCTATTTCATGCACTAGATGGCAGTGTAAGATGAGGATTTCAGGTGAAGATGTTATTCCTTATCCAAAGTTTCTCAGGCAGTCCCTCGGAACCGAGGATGACTTGCTTCCACATTAACAATGAGTTCTCAGGTGACTGATGAATCCAATGCGGGACCTACAGTCTCGGTCACAGGTGGGGCAGACGGTGGTTGAAGGGGCGGGTGGGTGGGGTGCTTGGGTTGACGTGCGCTCCTTGCGCTTGGCTTCCGCTTGCTCCCGGCGAAGAGACTCGAGGTGTTCGGCGTCTTCCCGGATGCTTCTCCTCCACTTTGTGCGGTCTTGGGCCAGGGATTCCCAGGTGTCGGTGGGGATGGTACACTTTTTCAAGGAGGCTTTGAGGGTGTCCTTGAAGCGTTTCCTCTGCCCACCTGGGGCTCTCTTGTCGTGCCGGAGTTCTGAGTAGAGCACTTGTTTTGGGTGTCTCGTATCAGACATGCGGAGAATGTGACCCGTCCATCGGAGCTGATTGAGCGTGGTCAAAGCTTCGATGCTGGGGATGTTGGCCTGAGCAAGAACACTGAAGTTGGTGCGCCTATCCTGCCAATGGATTTGCAGGATCTTGTGGAGGCAGCGTTGGTGGTACCTCTCCAGTGCTTTGAGGTGCCTGCTGTACATGGTCCATGTCTCTGAGGCATACAGGAGGGCGGGTATCACCGCTGCTCTGTAGACCAAAGTTTAGTGTGTGGCTCAGTTGGTGATCATATCCTCTAATTCTACTTTTCATGTTGATGGTATTATTGTACATGTTGCTGATACAGTTGATTAATTTTCTTTTACTGTCTTTCTCTTAGTCTTTGACCGACTAGACAGAAATCACTTGTGTAATAAAACAATATCAATAAAAAGCAAAAAACTGCAGATGCTGGAAATGTAAAACAAAACCAGAAAAAGCAGATGTTAGGCAGGATCTATGGAGTAAACAGGCAAGTTAACATTTCAGGAACCTTTGTCAAAACTGGAAAATGTTACCAATGAACTTCAAAGATCTCAACATATGAAAGTGTGGGGTAGGAAATGACCAATTAGCCTGTCCCATACAGTTGTGATGCCTCATGTATCATGATACAGACATTCCCTACCCAGCCGGGTAATCCCCTGGGAGAGGTGAAAAAACAGATAAAAACCCAGAACAATTAGAGGGGAAAAGTCTGGAAAATTCCTCTCCGACCCCTTTAGGCAATCATAACTGGTCCAGGAGATCGCATTGACCTTGACTCACATTACAGGAAGCTTACCTCTTGTACGAGGTGATCGCCGCCTCAGTTGGAAACAGGTCCAGCTTTCTCTTGAAGGAATATAAAGCTCTGGTTAGACCCCATCTGGAGCACTGCGTTCAGCTCTGGGCACCACCCCTCAGGAAGGGTATATTGGCCTTGGAGGAGATGTAGCGCAGATTCACCAGAACGATACCGGGGCTAAAAGGACTCAATTATCAAGACTGGTTGCCTGGACTAGGCTTGTATTCCCTCGAGTATAGAAGATTAAGGGGCGATCTAATTGAGGTGTTTAAGATGATTAAAGAAGTGATGGGGTAGATAGGGAGAAACTATTTCCTCTGGCAGGGGAGTCCAGAACAAGGGGGCGTAACCTTAAAATTACAGCTAGGCCATTCCGGGGTGATGTCAGGAAACACTTCTTCACACAAAAAGTATTAGAAATCTGGAACTCTGTTCCCCCAAAAAGCTGTTGAGACTGGGGGTCAATTGAAAATGTAAAAACTGAGATCGATAGGTATTTGTTCGGCAAGGGTATTAAGGGTTACGGAACCAAGGCGGGCAGATTGAGTTACGGTACAGATCAGCCATGATCTGATTGAATGGTCAAACAGGCTCGAGGGCTGAATGGCCTATTCTTGTTCCCGTGTTCCGAATACAGTGAATCAGTGTTCACTGCACGAGCCAGCTACTTGTTCTACACGCCTACTATTCTCTGTGGAAAAAGCCAGATAACGTTCAGCCTTATTCTCCCCTTACGTAACTTGCAAGTATTACCACGGGCCCTACCTAACCCATCCAGTTGAAATAATTTGTCCATGTAAACTCAATCTAGTCCCTTTCATTATTTTATATAAACCTTGATCAAATGGTCCCTCTCTACACTTCTCTAAGATATACAACCCCAACTTTTTAAGCCTATCTAGGCAGCTACGGTGCTTTAAACTGGGAATTAATAAGATTATTTTGTTTCTCAAGGGATAAAACAAGGACAAGGGAATCGTAAGAATTTGATATTATACTGAATTTAAAGCTGTGGCATTTTTAGCTATTTTAATAGGTGAGGCTCTCAAATATATATGTGAGGAGGAGGCTGCTCACTACATTTATATGAAGTATGCCTGCATACTCTGTGTGGTTTTTGTTAAGGTTCATAAAGAAACTCCAGTTCATTTGAGAGATTTATTTTTGTACCTAAAAATTGAAGATGCATATTGACTGGCACTCAGCATGTTCTTTATAAACTCAATTGGCATTCATTTAGTTGAAAAAGTAGCCGAGTTGGTACCTGTGCTGTGAATATACTTTACTGTTTTATCCAAGATGTTTAGGCTCTCTCGTAACTGTCAAATGCCAAAGTGGGCGGGTTGCCTAAGATATATTTTACTAGGGAATACATTTTATTTTTGAAATAAATGGATTTAGGTGCATTTGGCCGATGGACAAGTAACAGTGAGTTAGAGTAAATGGGTGGAAAGGTTTACCACAGGGATCAGTGCTGGGTCCGCTTTTGTTCTTGGGATATATAGATGATTTGGACTTGGGTGTAGGGCGCACAATCCTGAGATTTGCTCATGCTCATCATAAACAGTGGGTTTTGCAAAAATTGAGGAGAACTAATTTGGCAGGGGACTGGGCGCCAGGATGAAACGTTAGAGAGGAGAAACAAGCTGCACTGAGGACTGGGAGAGGCAAATAGCACTACAGTAAAGAATAGTTCAGAAATAGGAGGAATCAGACAGGGGGCAAATGCAAGGCAGCCTAAGAGGGGTTGGGAGTGCATGTGCGTAAATGCACGTAGCGTAGTAAATAAGGCTGATGAGCTGCAGGCACAAGTCATCACGTAGTACTATGATATAGTGGCAATAACGGAGATCTGGCTCAAAGAAGGGGAGAATTGGGAACTTAATATTCCTGGCCATAATGTATACAGGAAAGATAGGGAAGGATAAAAGGAGGGATGGTGGCAGTATTGATCAAAAAACTTTTATAGCACTGGAGAGGGATGATGTAGCTGAGGGACCAAAGACAGAATCTATTTGGTCAGAATTAAGGGACAATAGAGACGCTATTACACTACTGGGTGTGTACTATAGGCCGCCAGGTAGTGGGAAGGAGATAGAGGAGCAAATTTGCAGGCAAATTACAGAAAGATGCAAGAACTGCAGAGTAGTGATAATGGGGGACTTCAATTATCCTAATATAGACTGAGATAGTAACAGTGTAAAGAACAAAGATGGGAAGGAATTCCTGAAATATGTACAAGGGAACCTTCCGAAAGTGTGGTGCCCAGACTTGAACACAATACTCCAGCTGGGGCCTAACCAGTGATTTATAAAGGTTTAGCATAATTTCCTTGCTTTTGTACTCTATGTGCTGGATTTTGTCAATGGAGGCGGGATCTCCCACTTTTTGGGTTGTAGTCCTGCGGGATCTCCCACTTTTTGGGTTGTAGCCCTGCCTCCATCAATTTGTGGCCAACCCACGCAATTTTCCCTTCATTGACCTTGTTGAGCCCGCCCAGTGGGCTCAGCAGGCCAATTAAGGGACACCCGGTTACAGGTGACGTCAGGGATTGACATTTCATCTGTCAAGAGCTTTTGACAGATGAAATATCAGTGTTTGACAGCTCTTTGAAGCTGTCAAACACTGACAATCTGACTTCTAACTTGAGTCCTTCTCCACAGACTCAGTTAGAAATCTCTCCAGAACAGAAAGCAGAATGCTGCAACTTTTGACAGCTCGCAGCCATTCTGCTTTCTGTGCCGGTGAGATGAGGGACTCCCGAGACCTGAAGGAAGGAAGCCGGCATTAGTAAGTAAAAGTAAGTAAAACTTATTTAAACACTTTACACGCACCAAACACACTTACCTCTGCACTCATGCACCCATCACTCACCTGAACACCGGACATCTCTAACCCTCCAAGCCCTTCAGCCCGACGGTCCGCCTCGCTAGCTTGGCATGGTTTGGAGCCATCGGGCAGCCCACACTTCAGGGCTAAAAATAGGGATTAGGCCAGAAACTGCCTGTTAACTACCTGTTGACAGGCAGTTAATTGGCACTAATCCCCTTCCCGCCTCGGGGAGGCGGCTCCCAGCACAGGTCGGGTACCCGCCTCCTGGGAAACGGGCATGGAGGCGGGTTGGGGGCGGGAAGGGTTCGTGCCCCCCCCCCCCCGATTCTCCAGTTTTCCCCCCACTCCCGCCTCCAAACCCGCCTCCACGGGGCTTGGAAAATCGAGCCCAATGCCTCTGTTTAAAAAGCCAAGTATTTCGGCTTTTTTTAACAGCCTTCTCAACTTGTCCTGCCGCCTTCAAAGATTTGAGTTCGTACACCTCAAGGTCTCTCTGTTCCTGAACCCCCTTTAAAATTGTACCATTTAGTTTATGTTGCCTTTCCTCATTTTTCCTATCAAAATGCATCACTTCACACTTCTCTGGGTTAAATTGCATCTGCCCAAGAGCGGAGGCAGCGGACCCGAGAGGGAGCGAGAGCGGAGCCTGAGGATATAAAAAGCGCGGCAGAGCGAGGCCCGAGAGCGGAGGCAGCGGACCCGAGAGGGAGCGAGTGCGGAGCCTGAGGATATAAAAAGCGCGGCAGAGCGAGGCCCGAGAGCGGAGGCAGCGGACCCGAGAGGGAGCGAGTGCGGAGCCTGAGGATGTAAAGAGCGCGGCAGAGCGAGGCCCGAGAGCGGAGGCAGCGGACCTGAGAGGGAGCGAGAGCAGAGCCTGAGGATGTAAAGAGCGCGGCAGAGCGAGGCCCGAGAGCGGAGGCAGCGGACCCGAGAGGGAGCGAGTGCGGAGCCTGAGGATATAAAGAGCGCAGCAGAGTGAGGCCCGAGAGCGGAGGCAGCGGACCCGAGAGGGAGCGAGAGTGCAGCCTGAGGATATAAATAGTGCGGCAGAGCGAGGCCCGAGAGCGGAGGCAGCGGACCTGAGAGGGAGCGAGAGTGGAGCCTGAGGATATAAATAGTGCGGCAGAGCGAGGCCCGAGAGCGGAGGCAGCAGACCCGAGAGGGAGCGAGAGTGGAGCCTGAGGATATAAAGAGCACGGCAGAGCGAGGCCCGAGAGCGGAGGCAGCGGACCCGAGAGGGAGCGAGTGCGGAGCCTGAGGATATAAAGAGCGTGGCAGAGCGAGGCCTGAGAGCGGAGGCAGCGGACCGGACAACAAAAACAAGGAGTGATGTCATAGGAAAGCAGGGAAGTGATTGGTTGGTCAGTATTACTCTCTTTATCTTGAGCATTGGTTTAAATTAAGAGCTGGGATTAAAAACTAAACGTTCAAAAAGAGGGAGCTGATTGGTGAGTATCTGGTAAGTGTTTTTGCTTGGCCTTCTTAAAGTTTTTAAGTTTATTCCAGCTAGGTTAGTAAATAGTCTGTAATTAGAGGTATGGCAGGGCAGCTCACACCCGTGGAATGCACATCCTGTGCCATGTGGGATGTCCTGGACACCTCCCGTGGTCTGGACGACCACATGTGCGGGAAGTGTCGCCAGCTACAGCAGCTCGAGCACCGGGTTACGGAGCTCGAGCACCGGCTGCAGTCACTGCTGTGCATCCGCGAGGCTGAGAGCTACATGGATAGCACGTTTCAGGAGGTGGTCACCCCGCAGCTTAAGAGTGTGCAGGCAGAGAGGGAATGGGTGACCGTCAGACAGAAGAGGAGGACCAGGCAGGTAGTGCAGGAGTCCCCTGAGACCATCTTGCTGACCAACCAGTATTCGGTGCTGAGTACTGGTGAGGGCGATGGTTCCTCTGGGGAGTGCAGCCAGAGCCAAGTCCACAGCACCATGGAAGGCTCAGCTGCACAGGCTGAGGGGGAAGAGGAGAGGGAGAGCAATAGTGATAGGGGATTCAATAGTTAGGGGAGCAGGCAGGCGTTTCTGCGGCCGCAAACATGACTCCAGGATGGTGTGTTGCCTCCCTGGTTCCAGGGTCAAGGATGTCACTGAACGGCTGCAGGGCATTCTGAGGGGGGAGGGTGAACAGCCAGATCATGGTCCATATCGGTACCAATGACATAGGTTTGAAGAGGAATGAGGTCCTGCCGGCAGCGTTTAGGGAGCTAGGAAAGAGGTTAAAAAGCAGGTCCTCAAAGGTAGTAATCTGATTACTATCAGTGCCATGTGCTAGTGAGTTCAGAAATAGTAAGATAGAGCAGATGAATACGTGGCTGGAGAGATGGTGTAGGAGGGAAGGCGTTAGATTCCTGAGGAATTGGAACCGTTTCTGGGGGAGGTGGGACCTCTACAAGCCAGACGGGTTGCACCTCAATGGGACCAATATCCTCGCGGGAGGGTTTGCTAGTGGAGTTGGGGAGGGTTTAAACTAGCTTGGCAGGGGGATGGGAACCTAAGTATAGAGTCAATAGGGAGGGAAGAAAAGCTGAAATTGGAAAACAAAAACGTAGAAAGTAAATTGGAAGGACAGAGGAATCAAGGGCTAGATAGTAGTCAACAAGGAGGTTTGCCTGTACTAAATGGTATATACTTCAATGCAATGAGTATAGCGAACAAGGCAGATGAGCTGAGGGCACAGGTAGATACTTGGGACCATGATATTATAGCTATTACAGAGACGTGGCTGAAAGAGCGGCAGGTATGGCAGCTCAACATTCCTGGTTACAGGATTTTCAGATGGGATAGAGAGGGAGGTAAAAAGGGAGGGGGGGTCGCGGTATTGATTAAAGAAACTATTACAGCTGTGAGGAGGGATGATATGTTGGAGGAATCCTCAAACAAGGCCATGTGGGTCAAATTGAAAAACAAAAAAGGGGCAATAACACTGCTGGGAGTGTACTACAGACCCCCAAACAGTGAGAGGGAGATAGAAGAACAAATATGTAGACAAATTTCTGAGAAGTGCAAAAACTATAGGGCAGTAATAGTAGAGGATTTCAACTACCCCAATATTAACTGGGATAAAATTAGTGTGAAGGGTATAGAGGGTGCGGAATTCCCAAAATGCATCCAGGAGAACTTTTTTAGCCAGCATGTAGCAAGCACAACAAGGCAGGGGGCGCTTCTGGACTTCGTTTTAGGGAATTAAACTGGACAGGTAGAAGGCGTATCAGTGGGGGAGCATTTTGGTGCTAGTGACCATAATTCTGTTAGATTTACGGTAGTTATGGAAAAGGACAACAAATTTTGCGAAGCTCAGAGGGGATTTAGCCATAGTGGACAGGAAACAGCTACTTGAAGGTAGTAAATCAGTGTCAGAGCAGTGGGAGGTATTCAAGGAGGAGATCCGGAGGGTTCAGACCAAATATGTGCCCTTAAAGAAAAAAGGTGGGACTAACAAATCTAGAGCCCCCTGGATGTCTAGGGACATACAGGGTAGGATAAAGAAACAAAGGGAGGCGTATGACAGATAGCGAGGGCTAAATACTGCAGAATCTTTAGAGGAGTACAGAAAGTGCAGGGGTGCAATTAAAAAGGATATTAGGAAAGCAAAGAGAGCGCATGTAAAATTCTTGGCAAATAAAATCAAGGAAAACCCAAAGATGTTTTATAAATATATTAAGCGTAAGAGGATAACTAAAGAAAGGTTAGGGCCTATTAGAGATCATGGGGGTAATGTGTGTGTGGAGGCGGGAGACGTCGGTAGGGTTCTTAATGAATACTTTGCGTCTGTTTTCACAAAGGAGAGGGGCGAAGCAGACATAGCAGTGTGAAATATTAGATGAAATAAACATAGTGAGAGAGGAAGTATTAAGGGGTTTAGCAGCTTTAAACGTGGATAAATCCCCAGGCCTGGATGAAATGTATCCCAGGCTGTTAAGCGAAGCAAAAGAGGAAATAGCAGAGGCCCTGACCATCATTTTTTAATCCTCTCTGGCTTCAGGTGTGGTGCTGGAGGACTGGAGGACTGCTAATGTGGTACCCTTGTTTAAAAAGGGAGAAAAGGATAAACCGAGTAATTACAGGCCAGTCAGCCTAACCTTGGTGGTGGGAAAATTATTGGAAAGAATTCAGAAGGACAGGATAAATCTTCATTTAGAAAGACGGTCAGCACGGATTTGTTAAGGGAACGTCGTGTCTGACAAACTTGATTGAATTTTTTGAGGAGGTAACGAGGGTAGATGAGGGTAGTGCGTTTGATGTAGTGTATATGGATTTTAGCAAGGCTTTTGATAAGGTTTCACATGGCAGACTGGTCACGAAGTTAAAAGCCCATGGGATCCATGAAAAAGTGTCAAGTTGGATTCAAAACTGGCTCGGAGACAGGAAGCAGAGGGTAATGGTTGATGGGTGTTTTTGTGACTGGAAGGCTGTGTCCAGTGGGGTTCCACAGGGCTCAGTACTAGGTCCCTTGCTTTTTGTGGTATATATCAATGATCTAGACTTGAATATAGGGGGTATGATTAAGAAGTTTGCAGATGATACTAAAATCGGCTGTGTGGTTGATACTGAAGAAGGAAGCTGTAGACTGCAGGAAGATATCAATAAATTGGTCAGGTGGGCAGAACAGTGGCAAATGGAATTCAATCCAGAGAAGTGTGAGGTAATGCATTTGGGGAGGGCTAAGGAGGAAAGGGAATATACATTGAATGGTAGGACACTGAGTAGCGTAGAGGAACAAAGGGACCTTGGAGTGCATGTCCACAGATCCTTGAAGGTAGCAGGCCAGGTAGATAAGGTGGTTAAGAAGGCATACGGAATGCTTGCCTTTATTAGCCGTGGCATAGAATACAAGAGCAGGGGGTTATGCTTCAACTGTATAAGACACTAGTTAGGCCTCAGCTAGAGTACTGCGTGCAGTTCTTGTCACCACATTACAGGAAAGATGTGATTGCATTAGAGAGGGTACAGAGGAGATTTACAAGGATGTTGCCGGGAGTAGAGAATCTTAGCTATGAGGAAAGACTGGATAGGCTGGGTCTGTTTTCCTTGGAACAGAGGAGGCTGAGGGGAGACCTTATTGAGGTGTATAAAATTGAGGGGCATAGATAAAGGGAATAGAAAGGACCTATTTCCCTTAGCAGAGGGGTCAAAGACCAGGGGACACAGATTTAAAGTAATTGGTGGAAGGTTTAGAGGAGATTTGTGGGGAAATTTCTTCACCTAGTGGTTTGTGGGGGTCTGGAACTCACTGCCTGAAAGGGTGGTAGAGGCAGGAACCCTAATCACATTTATAAAGTACTTGGATGTGCACTTGGGATGCTCTAACCTGCAGGGCTACGGACCAAGAGCTGGGAAGTGGGATTAGGCTGGATAGCTCTTTGTTGGCCGGCGCGGACACGATGGGCCGAAATGGCCTCCTTCCGTGCTTTAACTTTCTATGATTCCATGTGTCTGCTCATTTCACCAGTGAAGTCTGTTACTATCCCCCTCATTGTTTACTATATTTCCGAATTTTGTATCATCTGCAAACTTTGAAATTATGCCCTGCCCAAGTCCAGGTCATTACTACATATCAAGAAGAACTGTGGTCCTGGTACTAACCCCTGGGGAACACCACTGTGTACTTCCCTCCAGTCTGAAAACAACCATTCACCACTATCTGCTTTCTGTCTCTTAGCCAATTTTGGATCCATGCTGCCACTGTCCCTTTAAACCCATGAACTTCAATTTTTCTAACAAATCTATTATGTGGTACTTTAATCAAACACCTTTTGAAAGTCCATATACACAACATCAACCGCACTAGCTTCATCAACCCTCCATTACTTCAAAGAACTGAATCAAGTTAGTCATACACGATTTGCTTTTAACAAATCCGTGTTGGCTGACATTTATTAACCCAAATGTTTCCATCTGACAATTAATTTTGTCTCGGATTATTGTCCCCAAAAGTTTCTCCACCACCGATGGCCTGTAGTTGTCAGGTTTATCCCCCTCCCCTTTTTTTAACAGAGGTGTAACATTTGTAATCCTCCAGTCCTCTGGCAGCACTCCCATGTAAGAAATAGGAGCAGGAATAGGCCACTTGGCCCCTCGAGCCTAAGGTAGATTGGAAGATTGTGGCTAGAGCCTTTGTAATTTCCACCCTTACTTCCTTCAGTAACCTTTGATGCATCCCATCTGGACTGGGTAACATTTCTACCGAGGACTGCCAACGTTTTAAGTACCTCTTTATTTTTATCCTATCCAATATCTCTATTACCTCCTCCTTTACTGCTACATTGGCAGCAACCTTTTCTCTCGTGAACACAGATGGACTTATTTAGTACCTCAGCCATGCCCTCAACCTCCTCAAGAATATCTCCTTTTTGATCCCTAATTGACCCCAACCTTTCTTTTTTTAAATTCGTTCATGGGATGTGGGCGTTGCTGGCAAGGCCAGCATTTATTGCCCATCCCTAGTTGCCCTTGAGAAAGTGGTGGTGAGCCGCCTTCTTGAACCGCTGCAGTCCGTGTGGTAAAGGTACTCCTACAGTGCTGTTAGGGAGGGAGTTCCAGGATTTTGACCCAGCGACGATGAAGGAACGGCGATATATGTCCAAATCAGGATGGTGTGTGACTTGGAGGGGAACTTGGAGGTGGTGGTGTTCCCATGCGCCTGTTGCCCTTGTCCTTCTAGGTGATAGAGATCGTGGGTTTGGGAGGTGCTGCCGAAGAAGCCTTGGCGAGTTGCTGCAGTGCATCTTGTAGATGGTACACACTGCAGCCACAGTGCGCCGGTGGTGGAGGGAGTGAATGTTTAAGGTGGTGGATGAGGAGCCAATCAAGCGGGCTGCTTTGTCTTGGATGGTGTCGAGCTTCTTGAGTGCTGTTGGCGCTGCACTAATCCAGGCAAGTGGAGAGTATTCCATCACACTCCTGACTTGTGCCTTGTAGATGGTGGAAAGGCTTTGGGGAGTCAAGAGATGAGACACCCTTTTACTATTTATATGTTTGTAAAAGACTTTTGGATTCCCTTTTATGTTGGCCACTAATCTGTTCTCATACTCTTGCTTTGCCTCTCGCATTCCCTTTTTTGATCACCTCTGTATTTTCTATATTCAGCTTGGTTCTCTACTGTATTATGAACCTTGCATTTCTCATGAGCTTCCTTTTTCTGTTTTACCTGCCAGTCTTCAATTCCAATCCACCTGGGCCAGATCCCTTTTTAACTCGCTGAAGTTAGCCCTCCTCCAGTTGAGTATTTTCACATTTGATTGTTCCTTGTCCTTTTCCATAACTGCACTAAATCTCATGATATTGTGATCACTCTTTCTCAAATGCTCTCCCACTGAAACATGCTCCACTTGCCCCCGCTTCATTCCCAGAACCAGATCCAGCACTACTTCCTTCCTTGTTGGTCCGGAAACATACTGATCAAGAACGTTCTCTTGTACAGATTTAAGGAATTCCTCCCCCTCTTTGCCCTTTACACTGTTATTTTCCCAGTCTATAATTGGGATAATTGAGATCTCCCATTTTCACGACTCTATCATTCTTATACCTTTCTGAAATTTGCTCCTCTATTTCCTTCCTACTATTTGGTGATCTATAATATACACCCAGTAGCATAATAGTTCCTCTGTTCTTTAATTCTAACCAAATAGATTCAATCTTTGAACCCTCGCTTTATTTACCGCGTTCTGTGCATTTATGCACATGCATTCCAAACCCATCCGAGTCTGCCTTGCATTTCCTCTCTGCCTGATCCCTCCTGAACTAGTCTTTATTCTAATGCTGTTTGCCTCTCCCAGCTGTCTGTGCACCTTGCTTCATCTTGGTGCCCCTCCCCTGCCAAATTAGATGGAACCCTCCCCACACAACTTTATCTATGTCCCTCTGTCTCAATGTACTCAGTCACACCTTTATCTATCTCCCTATGCTGATGTCTCTCTACACCACTGTACTCAGTCACACCTTTATCTTTCTCTCACTGCGGGACCTCGGACTTTAACTTTGGACTCCCTCCTATTGTCTCCTCTCTATTCTCTGTTTATCACCAGGATATATCTACCTAATCTTGCTATGTAACCATGCGTATGTAACTTTTGTTTCCCTGTGCCCATTCACGTGCGTGTTTTGGCTGCTGCTCCGGGCCTAAGTCCATCTCTTCTATTTCCCCTTTTTTCTTTTTTTCTCTTTACCCCTCCTAGACCCCCATCATGCCTCCTTTCATTTTCTCCTCTTGGGTTTTCTGCCCAACGAATTCCTACCCCAACCCTTCATCACACCTCGATCTTCCTGCACTGCTGCCTTTGTTCTTCTTACTCTGCTGCCTCCGACCCAGACTTGACACCCCCTTGGATAAGCCTACAACTTTCCTCTGTGCCTCTCGGCATCCTCCGAAGGGCCCATCGAGGCACTCGTCGCTGCCACCTTACGAGCAGCAACCTCAACTGCCCCATCCTACTCTCTCACCGACCTCCCCAGCGTGCCTGCTGGGGACTAATCTTTCCAACCTTCTTCCTACATAAGAAATAGGAGCAGGAATAGGCCACTTGGCCCCTCGAGCCTGCTCTGCCATTCAATAAGATCATGGCTGATCTTGGGCTCAAAGCCCGCGCCCCATAACCCTTCACTCCCTTATCTTGTAAAAATCTGTCTATCTCCACCTTAAATGTATTTAATGACCCAGCCTCCATGGCTCTCTGGGGCAGAGAATTCCACAGGTACCCTCTGTACCATTCATGGCATTATTGAACTTATTTTAGATGATTGCATCAACATCATGGCCTTGATGGAAATTTGGCTGACGGGTGATGACACCTTCCCCTTTAATGAAGTCTCACCGCCTGGCTATACCTTCCACCACTTATCCTGCCCAGATTGTCGTGCCGCCGGTGTGGTCCGTATCACCGGATTACACCTTGGTCTATCCCCCTACTCCTCTGACACCTTTTCCTCCTCTGTGCATCTCATCTTGTTCCACCCCTCTCACCGCCCCTTTAAATTCCTCGTTCTCTACAGCTCACCCAAGTACCACGAGGTTTCCCACTGAGATATTTTCACTGCTTTCCTCCCTCAGCCTCAGCACCGAGCAACTTTACATCCTCGATGAATTCAACCTCCATCTCAACTCATCATGCCTTCTCTCCTCTGAGTTCACTGCCATCCTATCCTCTCTTAATCTCTCCCACCATATAAACTTGCCTACCTATATTCATAGTCACCCACTTGACCATGCCATCTTGCGTGGCCTCTCTACTCCCATCATGTCAACCACAGATAAGGCAATCTCTGATCACTTCCTTGTATCCCTCTCCACTCACAACCCCACTTCCTTCTGTGTCCGTCCCTGAAAAAAACTCTCCCCAAATCACTTACAACGGCACTTTCAAATTCCCAACTGTCTAGCCTTTGACCCTCCATTCACTGCGACATTTCTGCAGCTACTGATCTGTTCGATCACACCTTCACCTCCACCTTTGATGCCCTTGTCCTCAGTAAGACCCTTACTCTCTCACCCTAGTCGTTATCCCTGGTACAGCCCCCATCTTCGCTCCCTTAAGTCCAAGGGACGCATATTTGATCGTTTATGGCGGACAACTGGTTTAGCCATTCATCGCCAGATCTGTCTGGACCACATAAAGCACTAGTCCTGTTCGCCTCGGCCAAAATTGCTCACTATTCCAAGATCATCCTGGAATGCAAAGATAACCCCCCGCTTCTCTACTCCACTACAAACTGTCTTCTTAAACCCCCTCTCCTGGCCCCTCCACCTTCATCTCCAATAGCAAGTGTGGGGAGCTCATGGACTTCTTTGTCACTAAGATTGAGACCATCCGTTCAGTTGCCTCTGCTGCTGCCCTCCCTTCCCCTAGCCCACAGATCAATACTTCCAATAAGGTTCCCCCCTGCCTTAGCCCTGAGCATATGGGGTTGATTTTCAGTGTGCCATGAGGCGGGCTTTTAGGGGGGCAAAAATCCCGAATTCGGGGGTCCCGACACCATCCCGCCCAAAACCCGCCTCCACGTAAGTTTCAAAGGAGGCGGGTACCCGCCCCGCACTGGGACCCGCCGACCCGAGGCGGGAAGGGATTAGTGACAATTAACTGCCTGTTAACAGGTAGTTAGCAGGCAGTTTTTAGCCTAATCCCTATTTTGAAGGGTGTCGTGTGGGATTCCCGGCAGCTCCAAACCACACCAGGTTAGAGGAGGCGGGCCGTCGGGTTGAAGGACTTGGAGGGGTCGAGATGTCGGTGTTCAGGTGAGTGATGGGTGCATGAGTGCAAAGGTAAGTGTGTTTGGTGTGTCTAAGTGTGTAAAGAAGTTTAAATTACCTGTACTTACCTTAACAGCCTTTTTTCCTCTAGGCTTTGGGAGTCCATCATTCAGCCGGCACAGAAAGCAGAATGGCCGCGAGCTGTCAAAAGTGACAGCCTTCAGCTTTCAGTGCCGGCGTGATTTCTAACTGAGTCTGTGTAGAAGGACTCAGGTTAGAAGTAAGACTGTCAGTGTTTGACCGCTTCAAACAGCTGTGAAACACTGATATTTCATCTGTCAACACATCTTGACAGATGAAATTTCAGTCTGCGACTTCACCTGTTGCCGGGAGGCCCTTAATTGGTGTGATATCCGAGTGGTAAGGTCAGAAACTGAGAGAAGCGAGATATCAGGAACAAAACCCAACTGTTTATTTACTCGGTGTAGCAGAGAAACATCTCTTACTCGCTGGAGGCAAAACACACATTTCTTACTGCACGAGCACCAAGATGGAGGATTCACCTCTGAGTCATACCCATAATGCAATGCCACATTACCGTATAAACTGGTGTACCAGGACATTGAATACATGACCCATTACCTTAAATACTGGTGAATATGAACACTTAATATTTGGCTCCATCTGGTGGATAACTTAAACATTACATCCCAGATTACTATATCCCTCCCCTCTTAAGTTGAACATTAATTTCTTAACATTCTTAAAAAGTCCCATAAGGAAACTCCTTTAACGACAGTCCATACTGAACGAATCTAGCAGGTCGTTATCAATCTCTCTGGCGGCTTGTGAGCCCTTGGTGAATGTCTTACAATCAAGTCCCTGCTTGGTTGTGGTAGAGCCACCTGCTGCTCCTGAGCAGTACTCAGAGTATCTGACCCTGCTACGATGGTTTCCTCTTGACGAAGGGGTCCAGGTGGAACTGGCTCTGTTCGTGCTGGCGGTACCACCGATGCATTTGGATAACTGGGGGCTGTGGTGTATGTGCCTTTAAGAGCCCCAGGTGTGCGTAATGCCGGTAATTGCCACTTGGGCTATATAAGCCTGTGTATTGTGTATATCCTTTAGAACCCCCCCCAGACTTGCTTAGTAAATACCTATGAACCAACTCCTGTCTTCAGTGTCTTTATCTACACACGGACACTACAGTGGCGATGAAGTGGAAACGGACTTACCTGCAATTCGGCAGCACCTCAAGGACATCGATTCCTCCAGCGTCCAGAAGACTCAAGGAAGTAATAGAAACTGTGGTTTCACCAGCTGGCCGAGCTGGTGGGAGGTACTGCGCTAATCCTTCCTGGGCGTCAGGCTGGGGCTCCAGCGGCGGGCTCTACAGCTGAGACAGGCAGCGAAATCGGAGGCAAGCAATAACGGACTGGAAGGGTGCACTCGGGAGACGGCCGGCGCGGCAAGCAGGTCAGCGTTTAGACCTCCGTCGGGAACGAGTCTCCAACAGTGAATAAACGGAAACCACAGTAAAACAGCGTTGTTATCGGTAGCAGCGGCGGGAAAGCGCAGGAAGCGCCATATCGTTGCTACAGAGAAAAAAAAAAGCGCGGGAAGCGCCATATCTTTTTTGAAATGCCTAAGTCTGGCAATATTGATGCTTTTGATAACGAAACAGAGCCTAACTTTGGCAATATTGATGTTTTTGATAACAAGATAGAGGATTGGACCACATATGTAGAAAGAGTGGAGGTGTTTTGCACCGCAAATGGAATAGAAGATGAAAAAAAAGCTTCAGTGCTTCTGGATCTAATGGGCGCAGAAACATACAAGCTGTTACGCAACTTAATCACTCCAGCCGAACCGATGGACAAGAATTTTGAGGAGATTGTTGATACCCTACACTGCCAATTCGAGGCAGGACTGGCAGATTCTCTGCAAGACAAATTCATCTGCGATCCCCTAAGTGTAGAAACACAAAAAAAGGTATCTTCTGGAAAAGATTTAACACTGGACAAGGCTTTCAGTGCAATAGGAGCGGCAAAGGCCACAGGACTTCGGCACCCATGAAATGACACGGGGTTTCGAGAGATGTTATCACTGCGGCAGATCCAACCATGACCAGAGGGATTGCTGGTTCAAAGAAAAAGCATGCAGGCGATGCAGAAAGATGGGACACATTCCACGTGTATGCCGATCTGAAAATAAAAAATCCACTAACGGGAAAAGAATCAATAAGGAAAAGCACAGAAAGGTACAAATGATGACGGACAGTAGCTCCAAAGACCAGAAGAGCGATAGCGACTCCGGGAACAAGAGACTAAGCTCTCTCAAATTACATAATGTAATTGCCAATGAAGATTACCAGACCATTTGGGTTACCCTCATAATAGCAGGGTCCCCAGTTAAAATGGAGCTAGATACAGGATCAGCTCTAACCGTAATAAATCAATGAGATTACGAGAGGCTATTTTCGCATATACCTCTAAAAGACACATCCATTATCTTAAAAACATATACGGGGCAGAAAATATACCCCAAAGGAAAAATAAAGGTGCCTGTGGTATACAACGGCAAAGAAATACAAAAGTTGTATTTATACATTCTACAAGATGGTGGTCCACCGTTGTTGGGACGTGAATGGATAAGGAAGATACGTTTAGACTGGCACTCCATTCAGGCACTGACGGTGACCAGTAAGGAAAAAAAACAATGATGACATCATACCTGAACGATTAAAAGACATCTTGACCAACGCCAAAGAAGTGTTTCAAGAGAAACTAGGAACCTTGAAAGGCATCACCGCCTCAATAAAAGTGGAAGATGCAGCAATTCCAAAATTTTTTAAGGCAAGACCGGTGCCATACGCAATACGTCCGGCAGTCGAGGCAGAGCTGGAGAATTTGGAAAAGGCAGGCGTATTATCCAAAATAGATTGGAGCGAATGGGCAACACCCATCGTTCCAGTCATGAAAAAAGCATTGAAAAATAACTCTGAGGAACAGAGAAAAATTCGCATCTGTGGGGACTTTAAGGTGACTGTAAACCCGGTCCTTCACACGGTACAGTATCCTCTTCCGAGGATAGAAGATATTTTCGCCTCACTATCCGGAGGAAAACGTTTCACAAAAATTGACTTGGCACAGGCATATCTACAGATGGAGGTTGAGGAGACCTCTAAAAAGTATCTCACAATAAACACACACACAAAGGCCTGTACCAGTACAATCGACTGGTTTTTGGAGTAGCATCAGCTCCAGCTATCTGGCAAAGAGCTATGGAGCAAGTCCTGCAAGGGATTCCGGGGACTCAGTGTTACCTAGACGACATCCTTATAACAGGAGAAAACGACAACGAGCACCTTGCCAATTTGGAGCAGGTGCTCACTAGGCTGAAAGAACGGGGCCTATGAGCAAATCGCCCCAAGTGCGAATTTTTCCAAAATCAGATATCATATTGTGGCCACATAATTAATAAGGAAGGGTTGCATAAGTCACCTGAAAAAATTGAAGCAGTTATAAAAGCCCCAGCACCTGAAAATGTTTCACAATTGAGGTCATTCCTGGGATTAATAAATTACTATCATAAATTTTTACTGAACTTATCAACTATTCTACACCCTCTTAATGATCTTCTACACACAGGAGTGATTTGGAAATGGAACGAAGACTGTAAACGTGCCTTCCATAAATGTAAAGACTTAATCACATCCGAGAAAGTTTTGGCTCATTACAACCCATCACTACCAATCAGACTGGCGTGCGATGCATCCCCTTACGGCATAGGAGCGGTATTGTCCCATAGATTCCCTGATGGCTCGGAACGGCCGATAGCTTTTGCGTCACGCTCATTGAACTCAGCTGAGCGTAACTATTCCCAGATAGACAGGGAAGCACTCAGCCTGGTATGGGGAGTGAAGAAATTCAACCATTACCTACACGGACAAAAATTTACCTTGCTGACTGACCATCAACCCCTAATCTCCATATTCAACCCTAAGAAAGGTGTCCCCATTATGACGGCACAAAGACTACAGAGGTGGTCCCTTTTTCTAGGGGCACACCAATACAACATTGAATACAAAGGGTCAAAACAGCATGGGAATGCTGACGGTTTATCGCGCCTGCCGTTGCCAACGATAGAAGAGGCACCTACAGTAGACCCAATAGAGATATTCCACTCTACCATAGTGGAATGTCTACCGGTGACAAATTCTGCCATTGAAAGGGAGACCAGAAATGACCCTACTCTCTCACGGGTCTACGATTTAACAATAAAGGGATGGCCAGCACATGGCGAACCACTGTTGCCAGCATTCTCGCAAAGAAGAGAACAGCTGTCAGTGTGCCGAGGAACCTTGATGTGTGGATCCAGAGTGGTGATTCCACCCAAACTCCAGGATAAAGTGCTAAAGGAGCTTCACGAGGGGCATCTGGGTGGAGTGAAAATGAAGAACCTAGCTAGGGCGTTTGTATGGTGGCCAGGTATCGATGGAGACATCGAAGACATGACCAAGAGCTGCCTAGGATGCCAGAAGGTCCAAAATGCTCCGCCACAGGCCCCTCTACATCCATGGGAGTGGCCCTCATCTCCCTGGCAAAGGGTGCACATCGACTTTGCTGGTCCATTTATGGACTCAATGTTCTTAATCGCAGTTGATGCACACTCCAAGTGGCCGGAGGTAATAAAGATGTCCTCCACCACCACGGAAAAAACCATCACAGTATTAAGGACCATATTTGCCAGGAATGGGCTGCCGGAACAGATATGTTCTGATAATGGACCACAATTTGTGTCCGAAGAATTCAGAAAGTTCTTAAAGAACAATGGGGTAAAGCACTACACGTCCGCCCCATACCATCCCGCCACCAATGGATTGGCTGAAAGGTTTGTCCAGACCTTTAAGAAGGCCATAAAGGCCATGGGTAATGAAGACATAAAACTTCAGCACAAGGTGGATAACTTCTTATTTGCATATAGGAATGCAACACATATGGTTACAAACCAAACTCCCGCCATGATGTTCTACAATAGAAACCTAAGATGCCGGCTGGATTTGGTCAAGCCCAACATCCGAAGGGACGTGGAGAACCGGCAGTTTCAGGGCATGAATGAAAGGCCAACTAGGGCCTTCCAGATAGGCCAACCGGTTTTGGCCCGGGACTACCATACCGAGAAATGGCAGCCTGGAACTATCTGCACACGACTAGGACCACTGATGTATACCGTGGACATCGGAGAAAGCATAATAAGGCGCCATGCTGACCAAATCATCAAGTCATCCGAAAAGGGACAACCTACACCACCACGCTATACATCTAACGATGAAGTAGAGATACCCATATCTACCTCCGATCCGGTGATACTGGAACCCGATGAACCCGACACTGGCCTTCAAGCCAAATCAGCCTTGCCAGAAGAACCTACTACACCACCAGAAACTACTACACCCCCGAGGCGTTATCCGGACCGAGTCAGGAAGCCTCCTGAGAGACTAACTTATAATTAATTAATACAGCAATGTATATTATTTTGCATATAACATGTAATTAATAATTACTTAAAATATGATGTACTAGTTAGCTAAGAGGGGAGGAATTGTGGTGTATGTGCCTTTAAGAGCAATTGTGGTGTATGTGCCTTTAAGAGCCCCAGGTGTGCGTAATGCCGGTAATTGCCACTTGGGCTATATAAGCCTGTGTATTGTGTATATCCTTTAGAACCCCCCCCCCCCCCCCCCAGACTTGCTTAGTAAATACCTATGAACCAACTCCTGTCTTCAGTGTCTTTATCTACACACGGACACTACAGGGGCCAACTTGTCCTCCGACATCTCCTCTGGAACATCCATTTCGATTTCCCCTTGTCTGGTCAGTATCTGATCTACATGTCTGCGTACTACCTGATCAGTTCCCCCCATGACCGTATATGATACTGGACCGGTTATTGAGTCTATGACGCCAGGAATCCATTTTGGACCATAACTGAAATTCCTGGTAAGGACCGCATCACCACCTCCAAAACTGCGGCTCTTTGTCCTTCTGTCATGGTTCTCCTGTTGTTTGATTTGTCGGTTTTCCACCTTCCTTTTTAGGTCTGGGTGAACCAGGTCAAGAGTGGAGCGTAGTCGACGTCCTAACAACAGCTCAGCAGGAGAGAGTCCTGTGGTCGATTGAGGTGTTATTCTGTAGCTGAACAGAACTTGTGACACCTTGGCTGCCAAACTCCCTGCCACACATTTTTTCATCATCTCCTTAAATGTTTGTACGGCTCTCTCCGCAAGTCCATTTGAAGACGGATGATATGGAGCTGAGGTCACGTGCACTATGCCATTGTTTCTCATGAACTCTTTTGTTTCTGTACTCACAAAACACGTGGCATTGTCACTTACTACGACCTCCGGTAGCCCTTGATTACTAAAACTCCGACGCAGGCAGTCTATAGTAACAGTAGATGAAGCAGAATTTACAGGATAAACATCCATCCATTTGGAATGTGCATCAATGATTATGAGGAACATCTTTCCCATGAATGGACCCGCATAATCTACATGTAATCCTCTCCATGGTTTATCTGGCCACTCCAAGGGGTGGAGAGGAGCCGCTGCTGGTGCCTTCCTGTGTACCTGACAAGTGCTGCATGTCTTGACTAGATTTTCTATCTCCTCATCTAGCTTTGGCCACCACAAGTAACTCCTTGCCAAGGCTTTCATACGTGAAACTCCAGGATGACACTGATGTAGTTGCCCTAGGATAGACTGTCGTGCTAGCTGTGGAATAATCACTTGTGCTCCCCACAACACGCAACCATCCTGCACACCCAGCTCTGTCTTCCTGACACTGTAAGGTGTGAAATCAGTCCCTTCCGGATGCTGTGGCCAACCCCTCATCACATATTCACAGACACTAGACAGTACTGGATCTTTACCGATCCATGTCCTTACTTGTTCTGCGGTCACAATTGCCGTGTCCGTGTCCTCCAACATCAAAACTCTGTCCTCTGGAGCAGCACGGATAGGTGTACCTGGCAGTGGAAGACGGCTCAAGGCATCTGCGTTCCCATGGTATTTGCCCGCCTTGTAAATGATGACATACTCATATGCCCTCAACGTCACTGCCCACCTCTGGATCCGGGGTGACACCATCTGTGGTACTGCTTTCATTTCATTAAAAAGAGATAGAAGAGGTTTATGATCGGTGCATATGGTGAATTTCCTGCCATATATGTACTTGTGAAACCTCTGTAACCCAAACATTACTGCTAACCCCTCTTTATCTAACTGGGAATAGTTTTTTTTCCGCTGGTGTCAGAGTTCGAGACATAAACCCTATCGGTCTTTCTGTTCCATCTTCCAAACTGTGTGAAAGAACCGCCCCCACCCCGTAAGGTGAAGCATCACAAGAGAGAATGATGTCTTTCTCTGCATTGTAGTGAACCAGCACATCCGAGGACAGCATCAGTTTCTTGGACTGTTCAAATGAAACCCTCTGTTCCTCTTCCCACTGCCACTGTGTCTCCTTGCGCAGAAGTTTGTGAAGAGGTGCTAACACTGTCGCCAAGTTTGGTAAAAATCTGTTATAATAGTTTAGCAGTCCCAGGTAAGCTTTTAACTCAGTCACATTGGTAGGAGCTGGGGCCTCCTGCAGTGCTTGTACCTTCCCCTTGATTGGATGGAGCCCGGTGGCATCCAGTCTGTGTCCCAGGAACACGGCCTCAAGCCCCAGGAAAGTGCACTTACTCCTCTTGAGCCGTAACCCAGCCTTATCCAATCTTTGTAGTACCTCTCTCAGAGTGCTCAGATGCTACTGGTCGGTTCTTCCCGTCACCAGAATGTCATCCAGATAGATTGAAACATGTGGGATCCCTTGCAGTACACCCTTGATAGTCCTCTGGAAAATAGCTGGACTAGATGAGACACCGAATGGTAAGCGGTTATAGGTAAACAAACCCTTGTGTGTATTTATGGTTACATACTTCTTGGATTCCTCATCTAGTGTAATCTGCAAGTATGCATGACTCATCTCCAGCTTTGTGAATTTCTTTCCTCCAGCCAGGTTTGCAAAAAGATCCTCTGTTTTGGGAATCGGATACTGTTCTAGTTTAGACACCCTATTGACTGTCAATTTATAATCTCCACCGAGTCTTACCGAATTGTTCGGTTTCAAAACAGGTACAATGGGAGCTGCCCATTCTGAACATTTCACGGGTTCCAATATGTTCTCTCTCAAAAGACGGTCAAGCTCAGCCTCTACCTTTGGTTTCATGGCATACGGCACAGGTCGTTGTTTAAAAAACCTTGGCAGTGCCTCCTTGTCTACATAAATCTTAGCTGGGGGGCCATTAAATGTGCCAAGTTCTTCCTTGAACACGTTCTCATGTTCAATCAACACTTCTTGCAAAGACAACTGTTTGCCTCCCTCCTATTTGATTTATTGCTCCCCAATCTAATTTAAGTTCTTGTATCCAGCCCCGACCTAACAGGTTTGGTCCGGATCCCGATACTACAACTACAAGTAGCTGTTCCACGGTGTTCCTGTGTTGCACAGTTACAGTAGCTGTACCCAATGTCACCACTCGTTCACCGGTATATGTTTTAAGCTGCAGAGAGCAAGACTTTAACTCTGGAACTTTTGCACGGTTCCACAATTTTGAGTACTCCTCCCTGTTCATTATGGTTACGCCGCATCATGTATCCACTTCAAAGTTGACCTTAGAGTCATTTACTGTCAGTTGCAAAGTGATAGGATCCACTTTTGGAATGTTCTCTACCATACTATGCATTATGAACATGTCGTCTTCTTTCTCAGCTTCTCCGCTGATGTGATGTGCTCCCTGTTTTTTCACTTCTCTTCCTAGGTTTTGCTTTCCTCCCTTTTTATTTGTATTCCTCCACGGTTGCTTTTGCCCTGCATGCACGTTTTATATGTCCTTTTTTCCCACACTTGTGGCACTTTTCCTCCAGAAACCTGCATTCCCTCGCCAGGTGATCGCCATTGCATCTATAACATGCCTTTACATGCTCACGTTGTGGTTTCTGATGCATGTTCACTTTGTGCACAATAACCTGACCTCCAACTTGCTTTGTAGTAGCCCAGTCTGAACCTTGTATTTCTTTTACATCTCGGTTCGCACATCTCGGTTCGCTGTCTCTATGGCTTGAGCAAGTTCCAACGCTTTTTCATACGTAAGCCCAGTCTCGGACAATAATCTCCGCTGCATTCGACCATCCATTATTCCACAAACTAGCCTATCTCTCAGCATGTCTTTCAGGTTGACGCCGTAATTGCAATCGTGTGCCAATTTTCTCAACACCGCTACATAATCCAATACAGTCTCTCCCGGTTTTCTGTTCCGTGAATTAAATTTGAAACGCTGTACAATCTCACTCGGTCTGGGATTGAAATGGTCCTTTAGCAAGGCCACTAAGTCAGCAAATGATCTGTCTCCCGGCTTTGCAGGACTGCATAAGTTTCTCATTAAACTATACGCCTGACTCCCCACGGAAGTGAGCAAAATTGCTCTCCTTTTTCTGACATCATTTATATCATTTGCTTCAAAGAAATGCATCAACACCTCGCAGTATTCATCCCAGGTCTGCGTCTGAACATCAAAAGCAGAGATCTTTCCTACCGTAGCAGCCATGATCCGTTATTCAGTGCTCTTTTTTTTCTCCGTCAAGATGTGATCTGTTGATCCTCGTCACCAATATGTGATATCCGAGTGGTACGGTCAGAAACTGAGAGAAGCGAGATATCAGGAACAAAACCCAACTGTTTATTTTTTCGGTGTAGCAGAGAAACATCTCTTGCTCGCTGGAGGCAAAACACACATTTCTTACTGCACGAGCACCAAGATGGAGGATTCACCTCTGAGTCATACCCATAATGCAATGCCACATTACCGTATAAACTGGTGTACCAGGACATTGAATACATGACCCATTACCTTAAATACTGGTGAATATGAACACTTAATATTTAGCTCCATCTGGTGGATAACTTAAACATTACATCCCAGATTACTATATCTGGCCTGCTGAGCCCGCTGGGCAGGCTCAACAAGGTCAATCAAGTGAAAATTGCGTGGATTGGCCGCATCTCGATGGAGGCGGGACTAAAACCCGGAAGTTGTAGTCCCGCCTCCTTCCCAACTTCTGAATGAAAATCCAGCCCTATGTCTCCGCCCCTTGCCTCACTTCATCTGCTGCTGAAACCCTCATCCATGCCTTTGTTGCCTCTAAGTTGTTGTGTTTTCCCCCTTGCTGGGGGAAAACTTGGTTTGTCCTGAGTTTCCCAGATTTGGAAAAGACTGAACTCTGTGTGTGTCTGTGGCAAGAGAACAACATTTAAAAAAAATAATAATAATCAGGCTTCAGACGAGAATTAGTGTGTTGGGACTAGGAGGGAGAGGAGGGAGATGTGCTGTGGGTCCGTGGAGCAACTTGTGAGTCATATGATTGGAGGCGGTATTTAACCTGGCTTCCAGCCAGTAAGAGCGAGAGCTGATGAGGGGAGGGGAAAGAACTAACAGTGCATGAGAGCGAGAGAAAAAAAACCTAACATGAGTAACGGATTTCAGCTGTGTAGTCTCCCCATTTGTTCCTGCGGGGCCGGCAGCAGGAGCAGCAAGCTTTCCACAGCCCGAGTGAGCTCTTGATTGAAAACACACTGGGTGGGGGGACTGGACTGTGTCTGTTCAAACCCTCCTCACTGGCGCTGTGCAAAGGAGTGAAGAATGTCCTGCATTGGCAAGGTAAATCATCTGTCTCTGTACCGGTTACATTCGAGAAAGACTGAGTCTCTTTTTTCCCTTTCCTCTTCTGCCAGGCAGACTGCTGCACTCCACACTCGCCTTAACTTGGCTGCCGATCGATTCTGCTCTGATGTTTTTCCCCTCCCAGTCTCTTTGCTGCTGTCAGACCCAGCAGCTGTGAGAGATCAGAAAGGGGCAGCCCTGCAGCGTGCTGCAAGACAGGAGGCCCCAGACGCCGGCCCATCTACTTTGCTGGGACTGAATTCTTTCAAAAGAATTGTGTGTTTCCATGCAAGGGGGAGGGGGGAGATGGGAGATCATCAGCCAGTGAGAGAGTGAGTGCTTTGTGGAGTTTCTGACCATCTGCAATCTGGCTGTAGTTAACTTTTACTGCAAACAGATGGTCTCTGACTTTTCTCGGGCTCTCTTCAAACTAAAGTTTAAAGTTTTTGAGGTGCTGGTGCCATTTCAGTCACTTGTGTTAATGTGTTTCCTGTTTATCGCAGTCACTGTTTTAATAGCCCCGATATTAACTCTGAGACAGGGAGGGAGCGGGTTTGGGGGGGTGGGTAGGATAGGGACAGTTTAGCGGTGTAGGAGGTTTGTGTGGCGTGTGCCCAGTCAGCTCTGCCCCTGACTGTCTCTGAGCGGTTTGAATCGCTCCACACCCCCTGGGTTCTAGACACCGGACTTAGGTACAGGTGGCGATACAGAAAAACGAGTAGACGAGTGGTTCGGTGCAAGAAAACCGTAATTTTTATTAAAGGCAGAATGAAACACAATGCTGAGAATTACTAAGATAATTACAGGCATATAAAAATAATACACTTATATGGGAATGGGGAACACACGGCACATCGAGGGAAACAAATACATTAAAATCCCCTTATCCTTATCCCACCCCTATACCTAACTAGATTAAGCTATGAGTGGCCAGGGATTTATGCTCACCAATTCGAAACCTGTTGACCTTCAATGGTTGTGATTTTTGGGGTCCGTTCTTGTTGTCCTTTGGGGTATGCTGTCGCCACGTGGTCACAGGGTGCGACGGTGGAGTTGTTTATGCGAATCACCCTCCTTTTCCTCAGCTAATGTCATTGTCGAGTCGCGTCTTCTTCTTCCTCGGGCGGTTTAGTCGCTGACGAGTTTTTAAAATGGTTGGGGCTCGGTTGGCGGTTTATATTAAACTGATTTTACTACCCATGCTTCGAACACCAGTTTATTCGTCATGGATGCTGCTGTCCATGCTTCAAACGCCAGTTTATTCGTCAAACGCCAGCTTACAACTAGGCGTTTGGCCCCCAACGCGTCTTTCTGCTGCCCTTCTCTGCCTTTATCGGTTTACGGTATTCTTCGTCTCGTCTTGTCTCATCTGCCCGTTTGTGGCCTGTGTGTCTGTGTTTTTGAACTCGGGTCTTGTTCTCCTCCCGCGTTCGGCCCTCGGTGTAGTAATGGGCGTCCTTGGTGTTGAGCGGCACGGGCAGCGAGAAGAGAGCCCGCCATGAGGCCAGGGCACGAGAACGAGAGGCAGGAGGCCAAGGGCCAAGCAATAAGAGGCAAGAGCAAGAGAGCGATCACTACCGATGGGCCTACAATTATACCCGGTTCTTCATTCCTTATCTGCGCGCCAAATCAGGCCAGTCCTTTGTCTAACTTTTGGCGGGCATGTTTAAAATGATTACAGCCATTTTCTTTAACGACTTCTGGAGTGGTTGTCTCCATGCTTAATGGCCTCGATGTCCTGGCTGTTTGTCATTTATGAAACACAATTGTCCTCATCCTGGCTTGATGGCTACTGTGAGCTGTTACCGATTAAATATGCAGAAACCTAATGGCCTCGATTTAGGCCCATTCTAACCTGATCTGTTCCAAGGTGAATGAATGCATATTCTGTGTTTGCTTAGCTGTCTGGCTCCACAAAGTCTCTTCACAGATTCATGCATTTTAGGTTTCATTTCAGGTTTTGAAAAGTGCCTGCCCTTTTGCAGGGCCTTGCTTTTAAAATCCTGTACTTTTGGTCACGAGGTTGCAGAAGCCATTTTGGGTACCCTTTTTAACAACTTGTCCATATAGGGTCCCTTTATCCATAACTTTTGGGGAATGTGGGAATTTTGAGAACCCTACAGCGGTCAGATCCTGTTGGAATTTAACGGCAGGACCTGATTAGCATTTTCGGAATCGGTTTCCCGGCCGTAGCCAGCCAGATTGAGAGGTGAGCTGCAATGTTCCCCCTCATTTTTTTTGGGTGCGAGGTCCCTTTAACGGGCTGCGCGGCCCATTCAAATATCACGCAAATCTCCGATTGAAAAGCCGGTAAGCAGCCTGCGCGAGACCGCCAGGCAGCTGCGTGGCCGCGCAGCTTATCGGGAATGTTGGCTAGCTGTCGGCCGGGTAGGCCTTAGGCACCAGGCCGCAGCTGTGGAGTGGAGTGGAGAGATCGGGGGGCAAGGGGATGTCATGGACGGGTCCGGGAGAGATTGGGTGAGGAGCGGACATCGATGGGGAGGGGGGGGCCAGAGAGGTCAGGGGAGGGTTGACATCGATGGGGGCCAGAGAGATCAGGGGTCGGGGAGGACATTGTGGAAGTGGCCGGGAGACATCAGCGGAGGAGTGACTTCGATTGGCGGGGGCCTGAGAGTTCAGGGGTCGGGTGGACATCGATGGGGGGGCCGGGAAAGATTGGGGGTCGGGGGGGGGGAACATCATTGTGGGAGCCAGGGAGATCAGAGGAGGAGATGGGAGAAGATATCACCGGGGGCTCGTAGAGGACATGGGGGCGGCAGGAGCAGATCGCGGGGCGTGGAGGACATCAGGTTTAGCGGGGTGGAGAGCAGTCCGATCACTGGGGAAGTTAACAAGTTTCCAGGTTTCCCGGGAAACCCGGCCGGCCAGCCAGCGGTAAAGCTAGAACAGAGAAAATGTCTGAGGCACACAGCCTCATTAAAATATTTAAATGAGGGACACGCTTCCTGGCAGCTGGCTGGTCACCCGTCACGCCTCCGTTAAAACAGGAAGTGGGTGGGTTTGAGGCGGGGCGGGTTCGGGTTTGAGTTTTCCCATCTGACCCAAGCCCACCCATTTTGGGAGGTTAAAATTACCCCCCACAGTGACTCCTGTTTATCGCAACGCTGCTGATTTATGCAACAATCGCCATTTTGAGAATTCAAATCCATTTAACATATCTGGGAATAAGTTTCAAAAAGCTGACATCAGTAAAAGTGGCCAAGGATTGTCGTAAAAACCCAACTGATTCACAAATGACCTTTAGGGAAGGAAGCCTGCCGTCCTGATCCAGTCCGGCCTATATGTGACTCCAGTCCCACACCAGTGTGATTGATTTTTAACTGCCCCTCTTAAGTGGCCTAGCAGGTCACTCCGATGTATCAAAAAGAACCACCACCGCCTTCTTAGGGCAACTAGGGATGGGCAATAAATATCAGCCATGCCAGCGATGCCGACATCACCAGAATGATCATGTCAGCTGTGGCTCAGTGGGTAGCACCCTCGCCTCTGACTCAGGAGGCTGTGGGTTCAAGTCCCACTCCGGACACCCGAGCACGTAAATCTAGGCTGACACTCCAGTGCAGTGCTGAGGGAGTGCTGCACGGTCGTAGGTGCCGTCTTTCGGATGAGACGTTAAACCGAGGCCCCGTCTGCTCTCTCAGGTGGATGTAAAAGATCCCATGGCACTATTTTGAAGAAGAGCAGGGGAGTTATCCCCGGTGTCCTGGGGCCAATATTTATCCCTCAACCAACATCACTTTAAAAAAAAAACATTATCTGGTCATTATCACATAACTGTTTGTGGGAGCTTGCTGTGCGTAAATTGGCTGCTGCGTTTCTTGCATTGCAGCAGTGAGTACATTTTTTAAAATAATACTTCATTGACTGTAAAGCACTTTGAGACATCCGGTGGCCATGAAAGGCGCAAAAGTAATGCAAGTCTTTTTTTAAAAAAAGGTCAGGCTCACCGATCTATAAAGAATAAAAACCAAATCCATGCTGTTTTTAAACATTTGTGAAGACGAGAATAAACATTTGTGGTAAATAAAAGTAGATTCCCAGCCCACTTGAGCATGTGTTACATGACTGGAAGTGACTTGCTTCGAATTAACAAGCGTTTCGTTTGCTGGCTTACGGCCCTGTTTACATGACAAGGAATTCACAAGAGAACAAGAATCCAACCTGACATGGAGTTTAAAGGCAACGCTCGGGTAGTTCGCACAAAGTGCTTTTCCTAGCACTTGTCAACTGTTAAAAGACTTGAGACGAGTAAAGAGGTTTTCTTTTTGGTGGGTGGTGCGCAGTGGTTGGGGGTCAGTAGAATTGGGATTTGCCTCTCTCCGTGAAGAGTGAAATGAAAGACACTTGTAGAGACCCATTCGGACGACAATTCCGAGGTAGTTGTCAGCTGTTTTGCGCGTGTGTGTCGTCAAGTTTTGGTTTCAGGTGGAGGTACCTCCAGCTGTGGCCTGAGGGTAAAGGACGTCCTAGTGGAACGAATCCAAAGTAAAACACTACAGGTGGTGGAAATGTGAAATAAAAACAGAAAATGCTGGAAAACGCTCAGCTAGCCAGGCAGCATCTGTGGGGAGAGAAACAGAGTTAACGGGCTGGATTTTCATTCAGCAGACGGGAAGGAGGCGGGACTACAACTTTCGGGTTTTAGTCCCGCCTCCATCGATGTCCGGCCAATCCACACGATTTTCCCTTGATTGACCTTGTTGAGCCCGCCCAGCGAGCTCAGCAGGCCAATTAAGGGCCACCCGGCAACAGGTGACGTCACAGACTGAAATTTCATCTGTCAAGAGGTGTTGACAGATGAGATATCAGTGTTTCACAGCTGTTTGAAGCTGTCAAACACTGACAGTCTGACTTCTAACCTGAGTCCTTCTACGCAGACTCAGTTAGAACTCTCACCGGCACTGAAAGCTGAAGGCTGTCACTTTTGACAGATCGCAGCCATTCTGCTTTCAGTGCCGGCTGAGTGATGGACGCCCGACGCCTAGAGGAAGAAAGGCTGTAACGGTAAGTACAGGTAATTTAAACTTCTTTACACACTTTAGACACACCAAACACACTTACCTTTGCACTCATGCACCCATCACTCACCTGAACACCGAAATCTCGACCCCTCCAAGTCCTTCAACCCGACGGCCTGCCTGCTCTAACCTGGCGTGGTTTACAGCCGTCGGGAATCCCACACGACACCCCTCAAAATAGGGATTAGGCTAAAAACTGCCTGTTAACTACCTGTTAACAGGCAGTTAATTGGCACTAATCCCTTCCCGCCTCGGGTCGGCGGGTCCCAGTGCGGGGCGGGTACCCGCCTCCTCTGAAACTTACGTGGAGGCGGGTTTTGGGCGGGATGGTGTCGGGACCCCCGAATTCGGGATTTTAGCCCCCCCACACGCCTAAAAGCCCGCCTCACGGCACACTGAAAATCTAGGCCAACGTCTCAGGTCGATGAAAATGTTAAGAGATTTTAAGCAAGTACAGGGCCAAGGTAAGGGGGAGGGGGCAGGAAAAGAACAAAAGGGAAAGGTCAGTGATGGTGGGGAGGGCAGGAGTGATTAACTAATGAAAGGGCTGAAGGGGCAAGGCGTAAAAGGGGATGATAATGGGATGATAAAAGAAAAAAAAGGCGAGTCCAGAAGAGGTGCAAGTGGTTACAGAATGTCCAAGAGAAAATGGAAGCGCTGGATAAGATCCAAAGTTGTTGAACTAGTGGAATGAATGCTTGTTTTTTGCCTGAGCTCCTTGTTGACCTGGACTAGACTGAAAACTGGCGTAAATCAATGTCTGCAGCAGCTGTGTGGGTGGAAATCACGAGATATTTCAGCTACTTTGCACAGCAGGGACCTGTGTCTGCCCCTCGTGGGGGGGGAGGGGGGAGGGCGGGGTTGCTCTGTGGCCACATTCTGGCCGTCTTGTACTTAATTCACTCATAACAGATGTTCTGATTAACAGGACTGCGTTACTGTCTTCAAACTGGTGATTTGTTGTAAAGTGGGTTTCGTGTTTTGGCTTGTTACCAACACCATTTATAAAGTTCCGAGCACGTCTGCTAATGGAAACGGCCATAACGCATCGTGACCAGCATCTGACAGCTCCACTTCCCTGACGGAGAGGGCGAAACGGACCTTGGTTTAACATCTCATCCGAAAAACGGGGCACCTCCGACAGTGCAGCACTCCCTCAGTACTGCACTGGAGAGTGTCAGCCTAGATTTTTCTGCTCAAATCTCCGGAGTGGGACTCGAACCCACGACCTTCTGAGTCATTGGCGAGCGTGCTACCCACTGGGCCACGGCTGGCACATACATGCTTCACTGCTGAGCACAGATTCTGAACTCCAAACTTGTACTGCATTGAGCATCTTGAGCTGGCAACACTAGGATGGTGGGTGCGGGTCTGTCACTGGCGTTGGTAATGGTGGGAGTAAGTTAAAGGGATGAATTAAGACTGTGCCAAATCGGGCGCATTGGCATAACACGCAAACTAATTGGTTTTATGATTTTCCTGATACAATACTGAAGGGAAAAAAATGACCGTGCTATGGGGAAAGAGCAGGGGGAGCAGAACTAATTGGATAGCTCTTTCAAAGAGCCGGCACAGGCCCGATGGGCTGAATGGCCACCTTCTGTGCTGTAACATTCTATCATTTTTAATTTGTTTTTTTTTCAATGCACAGATGGTTTAAGTCGAGCTATCGACGTCGGTGCTGTACAGAGTGATGGATTAACGCTCTATTGAAGCTGTTTAGAACTGGTTTAGTTGAGGCGCCTTTTGCTTACTTGCTTGCAAATCTTTCCATTTTTGTCAAGGTCTTCAGGACAGCTTATTTTTTTTATGCCTCGGAAGTGGAAAATTGTGGGTTTGAAATCCAACTCCAAGACTTGACTATGTAACTTAAACTGACCTAGAATGCTTGACCAGAATTTTAACACATCTATTCCCTTCATAACCCATTGCAATAGCTGTCAGAAGGAGCATGAATTACTGTAGGGAAAGTGGGACAACTTGTCAACCTTAAAAGGTAGTAAAACCTCAAAGAATGTGCCTTTTGAGTAGCTGTGTGAAATACTCTTAAAATTGATCTTCTATTTCGACTGATCTTCCTGGGGTCTAACAATAGCGATGTTGTGTTATACTCAAACACCCAACTCTTCAGGGGTATTTATTAGCATTTTCATAATTGGCATGTTTAGTGCTGTGAAGACCTCAACTTTAAACTTAATTAAGGTCAGAAGATCGATTACTACCTTCATCTTTTGCTCTCAGAAGCTTGGCCTGAAGATAGACATGGTTTCACTCTGCAGTTGAATGATAAGATGAATGTTGCTAACTCCCTAAGATGCAGCTGTCATGGTTAATGCTATGTGCAAAAATGAGCACACAAAACCTTCCTTGATTTTTTTTTAGACTGCACAAATGCCAGCAACTCCCCAAAGCAGAGATTAAAGGAGCTGAGATGTTAATGGATGCGCTTAAAAACACATACAATTGTGATCCGCTTTAAATAAAAATGCCGGGATTAGTGTACGCTGGATCAGAAACTCATTTCCCAACAGCTGAGCCAGTCTGAGTTGATGAGTGCCTCGTGATGGCTCCATATTTTCACAGCATAATTTTGGGAGGGAGCGGGGTTTGTGGAGAAAGAGATTAGTATAGAAGATTAAGGGGTGATTTGATCGAGGTGTTTAAAATGTTAAAAGGATTCGAAAGGGTAGATACAGAGAAATTATTTTCTCTGGGGGGAATCAAGAACAAGGGAACATAATCTTAAAATTAGAACTAGGACATTCAGGAGGGAAATCAGGAAGTGCTTTTTCACACACACAGTGAAAGAAATCTGGAATTCTCTTCCCCCCCCAAAAGGCTTGTGGATGCTGGGACAGTTGGAGCTTTCAAGACTGTGATTGATAGATTGTTGTTAGGTAAGGGTCTCAAGGGATATGGAGATAAACAATGTCCCTGCTAAGCTGCGTGGCCGCGCAGTCATCTGCAAGGTCCTGCGCAGGCCGCTCGCCCGCTTTTCCATCGTAGACACATCGTATCGCATGCGCAAAGATTTGAATGTGCCGCACACTGGGGGAGGCAGGCTGCGCAGGAGGCAGTGCCGCTTATGGAGGACATTGGAGGTAAGGTGGGCAAATGGAGTTGAGATACAGATCAGCCATGATCTAATTGAATCTTTTGTGGGGGTGACAAGACACCATCTACGTGGAGAGCAAGCAGGAAAATTGGGTTCAGGCGAGATGGATTGTGCAGAGACAGTTCAGATTGAACTGCTTTGCACAGTGAGTGGTGCGTGGAAGAGACCGCCCAGATCGTGTGCAGAAACTTAAGGGGGAATTGGATCGATACTTGAGGGAGCGGGCAATGGCGTATTTGCGGCCCAGACAGATGGATGGATTACAGAGTCTTTTCATTCAGTTAGGAAGGATGTGATGGTTTTGGAGATGGTACAGAAAAGATTTACTAGAATGGTTCCAGGGAAGAGGGATTACAGTTACGTGGATAGACTGGAGAAGCTGGGGTTGTTCTCCTTCGAACAGAGAAGGCTAAGAGGAGATTTGATAGAGGCGTTTAAAATCATGAAGGGTTTAGATAGAGTAAATAAAGAGAAACTGTTTCCAATGGCTGAAGGGTCGATAACCAGAGGGCACAGATTTAAGGTGATTGGCGAAAGAACCAGTGGCGACACGAGGGAAAATATTTTTACGCAATGAGTGGTTGGGATTTGGAATGCACTGCCCAATAGGGTGGTGGCTACTGATTCAATAAGTTGCCTTCAAAAGGGAATTGGATAAATACTTGAAGGAGAGAACATTGCAGGGATATGGGGAAAGAGCAGGGGAGTGGGACTAACTGGATTGCTCTTCGAAAGAGCCGGCGCAGACTCGATGGACCGAATGGCCTCCTTCTGTGCTGTATTATTCTATGATTATCTGCTATTTTCCTACATTCCTGAGCATGGGCTACTTGTTTTAAATGGAGGAGTGGGTCAGCTGACTGGCTGGAGCAATGGCAACTCCTAAATGTGTCTGACAAAGACCCCAGTGTGTGAGAGAGAGAGAGAGACAGAAAAATAAAGCATCAACCTCTGAAGGTTGACAGGAAGTACCTGAGGCTGTATAGGCCTCAGTCACTGGGGAAACAAACTATGCAATTATAGTTAATAGTGTTTGTATTGCCAGGGGGGGTCAACGGAAGTCTCGAAGAGCAAAGTGTCTGACTTCTGAAATGTATTTCCTTCACTAATTGACATCCAGGCACTCTTTAAAATGGTTTATAATTCATATTTTCCGTACACTTGAGTAACTTTGAAATTGTTCATATTTTAAAGAGGGAAAAAAGTATTTCTTACACTTACCTACAAATGTAATACGCTAGAGGTGATCAGTGAATGTAAAGTCTTGCATTTTCCTCATTCTGAATGTCAATCATAAATACAATGGAAATTTTAAAAGACATTTTCACAGGACTAGTTCTACTTGCAAAACGGTTCGGTCCTAGTTGTAGTCGATAGTCGCAGTTCCCTGTGTCTGCCTGTCTTAAAACAAGTTCGTCTGATAGACACAATCCTTCCCAGCAGTCACTCGCAGTGCAAAAGCAATATACTGCGGATGGTGGAAATCTGAAATAAAAACATAAAATGCTGGATATACTCAGCAGGTCAGGCAGCATCTGTAGAGAGAACAACAGAGTTCACGTCTCAGGTCGATGACCTTTTGTCAGAACTGAAAAAAGTTAGAGATATAACAGGTTTTAAGCAAGTACAGAGGGAAGGAAAGGGGGGAGGGGAGGAAAGAACAAAAGGGATGGTCTGTGATAGGGTGGAAGGCAGGAGAGTTTAAAAGACAAAAGGGATGATGCTGCTAGGCAAAAGGAGATGGTAATGGGACAAGTAAAGGAATAAAAGATGGGTCTAGAAAAGGTGTAAATGGGAATGGCAGAATCATCAACAGCTGCCATCCGAAGAAATGGGGGCAGAGGTTATGATCTGAAATTGTTAAACTCGATGTTAAACCAGAAGAGAGAAACATGTGAGTAAAACATTAAAGCTGAAGGACAGGCTAGGGTGTGTGGCCAAATAAGTGTTCTCTATACAAACGCACGGAGTATAAGGAATAAATTGAATGAACTGCAGGCGTGCATTCAAATTGGAGGGTATGACATTGTAGCCATTACTGAGACATGGCTGCAAGACAGTCAGGACTGGGAACTAAATATACCAGGTTATAAGGTCTACGGGAAAGATAGGGAAAGTGGCAAAGGGGGAGGAGTAGCCTTAGTGATTAAGGATGAAATCACTTCAATGACAAAAGAGGATATAAAGAGAGGTAAGCAGGTAGTGGAGATTTTATGGGTAGAATTAAGAAATAGGAAGGGATTTAAGACTGTAGTGGGAGTTGTGTATAGGCCCCCTGGTACCAGCTGTGAAGTGCTAGATTGTATAAATGCAGAGATTAGACAAGCATGTAGTAAAGGTAGAGTGGTTTTTAATGGAGGATTTTAATTTTCATATAGATTGGGATAAGCAGACTAGCACCTGTCAGAAAGGTAGTGAATTTCTTGAGTGTGTCCTGGATAATTTTCTACAACAATATGTTCTAGAGGCAACAAGGGGGCAAACCATATTCGATTTAGTAATGAGTAATGAGCTGGATTTAGTTAACAGCCTAACTGTGCGTGAACATTTATCCAATAGCAATTATAACATGATCGAGTTCAACGTAACGTTTGAAAGGGAGAAACGCGAAACAGCTACTACGATTCTAGATTTAGGTAAGGCCGACTTCAACTAGATGAAGCAGCGACTGTCCACAGTTGTTAATGGGTAAAATGACAGGAGATCAGTGGGAGATGTTTAAAAAAATAATTTAATGTAATACTGAACGAGTTTATACCCCTGAGGGACAAGAGCCCTGCTTGCCAAAAAAAACAGCCATGGATGACTAAAGAGGTAAAGGACAGCATAAAACTAAAAGAAAAAGCATACAAAAATGCAAAAAATAGCACAGATCCTGGCGAATGGGAAAGATACAAAGAACAGCAAAGGGTCACAAAACAGATAGAGCTACAAAAAGTGAGTATGAAAAGAAACTTGCATGGGATATCAAAATCAATACGAAGAATTTTTACAATTATTTTAGGAAAAAGAGGGTAGTCAGGAGCAATGCTGGCCCCTTAAAAAGTGAAAGCGATGATACTGTCAATGATAATAAGGAGAGGGTGCAGAGAAGATTTACAAGGATGATATCAGAAATGTGAGCATATACATATCAGGAAAGGATGAACAGGCTGGGTCTCTTTTCGCTTGAAAAATGGCTGAGGGGTGACCTAATAGAGGTCTTTAAGATTATGAAAGGTTTTGATAGAGTAGATACAGAGAGAATGTTTCTACTTGTGGGGAAGAGCATAACTAGAGGCCATCAACATAAGATAGTCACCAAGAAATCAAATCGGGAATTCAGAAGGTACTTCTTTACCCAGAGATTGGTGAGAATGTGGAACTCGCTACCACAGGGAGTAGTTGAGGCAAATTGTATAGATGCATTTAAGGGGAGGCTAGATAAACATATGAAGCAGAAGGGAATAGAGATAACAGAAAATGCTGGAAAAACTCAGCAGGTCAGGCAACATCCGTGGAGAGAAATTTGAGTTGACGTTTTGGGTCGAACCCTTCTTCAAAACTGGAAAGAAAAGAAAATAGATCGAAGGCAGGGCTGCGATCGGACAAAAGAAGTGAAAGAGACAAAAGAAGTAGAAGAGGCAATAAAAGGTGTTCGAAGCCAGACGAGATGGTAATAGGCTGAGATTAGGTGTGAAGTGTACTGGCAGGGCAAGAGATAGCTGCCAGGTGGGAGAGAGAAACAAAAGGAAAGGGGGGGGGGAAAGGAGTGGAAAAATTACAGGTTAAAAATTAATAGGGGCCGAGGCTATGATCTGAAATTGTTGAACTCGATATTGAGTCCGGAAGGCTGCAAAGTGCCTAATCGGAAGATGATTTGCTGTTCCTCGAGTTTACGTTGAGCTTCCGTGGAACAATACAAGAGGCCAAGGACGGTGAGGTCCGAGTGGGAATGGAGCGGTGAATTAAAATGACAGGCGACCGGAAGCTCGGGATCACCCTTACGGACTGAATGGAGATGTTCCGCAAAGCGGTCACCCAATCTGCGTTTGGTCTCCCCAATGTAGAGGAGACCGCATCGTGAGAGTTATGCTGACAGAGTTAGATGAGGAAAGATGGGAGGAGGCTCGAGTGGAGCATAAAAGCCGCATGGACTGGTTGGGCTGAATGGCCTGTTTCTGTGCCATATATCCTGTGTAATCCTATGAAATGGCAGACATGTTGAATAATTACTTTGCGTCAGTATTTACAGTAGTGGAAGAGGATAACATGCCAGAAATCTCAAGGAAACTAATTTTGAAACGGGGACAGGGACTCAATAAAATTAACGTAAGTAAAATAACAGTAATGAAGAAAATAATGGCACTAAAGAGTGACAAATCCCCAGGACCAGATGGTTTCCATCCCAGGGTTTTAAAGGAAGTAGGTGAGCACATTGCAGATGCCCTAACTATAATCTTCCAAAGTTCTCTCGATTCAGGAACCGTTCCTTTAGATTGGAAAATTGCTCATGTCACTCTGCTATTTAAGAATGGCGAGAGAGGGAAACCAGGGAATTATAGACTAATTAGCCTAACATCTGTTGTGGGGAAATTGCCAGAGTCTATAATTAAGGATAGGGTGACTGAACACCTCAAACTTTCAGTTGATCAGAGCGAGCCAGCATGGATTTGTGAGAGGTGAGGAAATTGGCTGAGCGGCAGGAGACAGAGAGTGGGGATAATGGGCAGGTACTCAAATTGGCAGGAGGTGACTAGTGGTGTCCCGCAGGGGTCTGTGTTGGGGCCTCAACAATTCACAATATTTACTAATGACTTAGATGATGGCATATAAAGTCATATATCCAAATTTGGCGATGACAGATAGGCAGCATTGTAGGCAGTGTAGATGAAAGCATAAAATGACAAAGGGATATTGATAGAGTAAGTGAATGGGCAAAACTGTGGCAAATGGATTTCAATGTAAGCAAATGTGAGGTCATCCACGTTGGACCTAAAAAGGACAGAACAGGGAACATTCTAAATGGTGAAAAGCTAAACACAGTGGAGGTCCAAAGAGACTTGGGGGTCGAGGTACATCGATCATTAAAATGTCATGAACAGGTGCAGAAAATAATCAAAAAGGCTAATGGAATGCTGGGCTTTATATCGAGAGGACGAGAATACAAGGGGGTAGAAGTTATGCTGCAGCTGTACAAAACCCTGGTTAGACCACACCTGGAGTACTGTGAGCAGCTCCGGGCATCACACCTTAGGAATGATATATTGGCCTTGGAGGGAGTGCAGCGTAGGTTTACCAGAATGATACCCGGACTCCAAGGGTTAAATTACAGGGAGAGATTACACAAACTAGGGTTGTATTCCCCAGAATTTAGAGGGTTAAGGGGTGATCTGATTAAAGTTTTCAAGATATTAAGGGGAACAGATAGGGTAGATAGAGAGAAACTATTTCCACTGGTTGGGGCTTCTAGGACTAGGGGGCATAGTCTAAAAATTAGAGCCAGACCTTTCAGGAGTGAAATTAGGAAACACTTCTACACACAAAGGGTGGTAGAAGTTTGGAAAACTCTTCCACAAACGGGTAGATCAATTGTTAATTTTAAATCTGAGATTGATAGCTTTTTGTTAACCAAAGGTATTAAGGGATATGGGCCAAAGGCAGGTATATGGAGTTAGGTTACAGATCTGCCGTGATCTCCGTGAATGGCGGAATAGGCTTGAGGGGCTGAGTCGCCTACTACTGTTCCTATATTCCTATGAGTCCGGAAGGCTGTAAAGTGCCTAATCGAAAGATGAGGTGCTGTTCCTCAAGCTTACATTGTGATTCATTGGAACAGTGTAGGAGACCAAAGGCAGAGAGGTCAGAGTGGGTTTGGAGCGGAGAATTAAAGTGACAGGTGACCAGAAGCTCGGGGTCACGCTTGCAGACTGAATGGAGGTGTTCCGCAAAGCGGTCACCCAATCTGTGTTTGGTTTCCCCAATGTAGAGACCGCACCATGAGCAGCAAATACAGCATACTAAACAAGTAAATCGCTGTTTCACCTGGAAGGTGTGTTTGGGGCTCTGGATGGTGGGAAAGGAGGAGGTAAAAGGACAGGTGCTGCATCTCCTGCGCTTCCACAGGAAGGTGCCGTGGGAAGGGGAGGGGTTGTTGGGGGTGATTGAGGAGTGGACCAGGGTGTCGCAGAGGGAGCAGTTCCTTCGGAATGCTGAAAGGGGAGGGGAGGGGAAGATGTGTTTGGTGGTGGAATCAGGTAGGAGGTGGCAGAGGATGATCCGTTGAATGTGGAGGCTGGTGGGGTGGAAGGTGGGGACAAGAGGAACCCTATCGTTGTTCTGGGAGGAAGGGGAAGGGGTGAGAGCAGAAGTGATTCCCTAGTGATGGATTTGAATTGTTTCTGGTCATTTGGAAAACAGTTTTTTTGCAACAAAAAAAAATAAACAACACGTAGATTAAGACAGAGCTACACACGTCAAAATAAAAGCAGACTTAAAATCTGGCCAATCAGTAATCTCTACTCCCCTACCCCATGTTTCACCTCCGCCAGTGTGGATAAACCATGCAATCCATCACTGTTCACTATTTGGCTTGCTAGCTTGTGTGCATTGTTTCGTCTGGCAATGGAGAAAAGCTATACTAGTGAATTGAGCATGTCATCTGATGCCCACGCCCCTTCATTTTACCTGAAAGGGGGTGGTGCCTCAATGGAAGAAAGAACCTGTATTTATATAGCGCCTTTCACAACCTCAGGACTTCCCAAAGTGTTTTTACAGCCAATAAAGTATTTTTGAAGTGTAGTCACTGTTGTAATATAAGAAACGTGGCAGCCAATTTGCACACAGCAAAATCCCACAAATAGCAAATGAGATAAATGACCAGATATCTGTTTTTAGTGATGTCCAGTTGAGGGATAAATAGTGGCTAAGATATCAGGAGAACTGCCCTGTTCTTCTTCAAAACAGTGTAGTGGGATCTTTTGCATCCATCTGAGCAGGCAGACGGGACCTCGGTTTAACGTCTTATTCGTAAGACGGCACCTCCGACAGTGCAGCACTCCCTCAATACTGCACTGGAGTGTTGGGCTGGATTTTGTGCTCAAGTCTCTGGAGTGGGGCTTGAACCCACGACCTTCTGACTCAGAGGCGAGGGTGCTACAAACTGAGCCACAGCTGACACAAATGCCATGATCTTCTGACTTCCCGGAAGGCCAGCCATCCAAGGGGGGGGGGGGGGGGAAGGGGAAGACGAAGACGTGCTAGTCTCTACTTAAATTGTACTGCGCAAATAATAATGAAACCATGACAAAAAAATAAATTGACGTTACATGGTCTACTATTCACAGGATGCATCGCACTAGCCTGGGAATAGTTGCTGAAGTAAATATAGGTGAGGCCATCAATCCCTGTAGTTAAAAAAAAAACTCTGAGAAATCAAGAGCGATGAAAGGCAAAAATGACCATCGGTGTTCTATGCTGTTCTGAAAATAGCTCAGCGTCAAAGTAGAACATCAACAAATAGTCACTGGGGTGCCAGGCTGATGAGCAGGACGAAGGCAGACTGAGTCATCGTCCTCTAGACAACATTGTACATTGTACCCAGCTTGGCGAACTCTCCTCTTCCACTAAGCTGAGGCAAAATCTTCCAACAAAGAACGTGATTCACAGTGAATGGCTTGAATGTGCAATTCTCTGTCGCAAGCCGTCGTTGGTGCAAGGCCCATACACTCTTTTAAAAGGGAAATCAGTTAATTGCTTGAATAGGAGGAAGGCCGCAGGTGTGTTAAGAGTTGTAAGTGTCACATTTTTCCACAGAAAAGGATTTGGAGAAAGAATGACTTTAGATGTTTGGGGAGGGAGGGTTGCGGGGGAGGTGGTGGTGAACTTGGTCCTGGGCGGTAGAGCAAGATGGGCGATAGCGAATCGGCCGCCCGTTTTAAGGATAAGGGGTAAGCCATTTAGGACAGAGATGAGGAGGAATTTCTTCACCCAGAGAGTGGTGAACCTGTGGAATTCTCTACCACAGAAGGCAGTAGAGGCCAATTCATTAAATATATTCAAGAAGGAGTTAGATATATTTCTTAAGGCTAAAGGGATCAAGGGATATGGAGAGAAGGCAGGGACAGGGTACTGAATTTGGATGATCAACCATGATCTCATTGAATGGCGGAGCAGGCTCGAGGGGCCGAATGGCCTACTCCTGCTCCTATCTTCTATGTTTCTATGTTTTACACTCTGCCCAATTCTCCTTTCCATGGAAAAGACGGGCTGCCGATTTGCCACCCCTTAGCTCACCTTCTTGCACACTCCCATCCTATCCCCTATCCCACCCCAATCCTTTCCTCTTTCGTACTCCCTACCCTGTCCGCACTTCATCCCCACCCCCATCCCACGCTATCCCACTCCAAAATTCACTCCCTACTCCACTGCCTATGCTACCCCCAATCCCAGCTCATCCCACCCTCTATTTCCCATCCCCTATCGTTTTACCTCATCTGCTTTTGAGTCTGGCAACAGATCCTTTGTCACTTCAAATGGCTGTCTAACCCATCTGTCCCAGTTGACTGTGTTCATTTTCCCTTGTGCTTTTCTTCAGCTGAGAGCTTATAATGGGGCATAATGTTATTGATGACAGCATTCAGCGTGGGGTGAAGGAATAAACAAGAGGATACGATGATACATCTTGCAGAATCTGGTAAATATCCTCTCCAGATTTTACATATTTCCATTCGACTTGCACTGACCCTAATCATGAGAGAAGGATTGTAGTTAAACAACATATCCCGTGATTGATGAAACAGAATGTAGGACAATAAGGAAAGTGAAAGATTCCTCTTCTGTTGCTCCACTTTCACCACTGCACTCGTTCATTCACTCTTACATTCAGCCAAACGTGCCTGCATTGGCTCTTTGAAAGGGCTATCCGATTAGTCCCCCTTCCGCATAGCCCTGCAATGTTTTCCTTTTCTGATATGTTTGCTTTTAACGAATCTGTTACTGGTTTTTTTTTGTCTCTCTGTTTCTGAGTGCAGTGTCTTTTGTGATTTCAAAAGCTTTTGCGATTTGTAGCCAAATCATGAATACATTCTTTTGCCAACACTGGTTTCCTGTTAGGCAGCCTGTGTCGCATTGCCTCTGTCTGGTTGAAGGTTTGATGTGTCTCACTGAGGTTATCCCATCCATTCTTTGCTGTATGAGAGCCTAATTCCTGTCACTAAAGCAACGAGAAACCGTGGAGCACAGCCTCATGGCTGGTTGTAGTCACTGTTGTGATGTAGGGAAAGGTGGCAGCCAATTTGCGCACAGCAAGGTCCCACAATCAACAATGAGATAATGTCCAGATTATCTTTTTTTAGTGATGTTGGTTGAGGGATAAATGTTGGCCAGGACACCGGGGAGAAACGTTGAAAAAGGGTTAGACCCGAAACGTCGACTCTATTTTCTCTCCACGGATGTTGCCTGGCCTGCTGAGTTTTTCCAGCATTTTCTGTTGTTACACCGGGGAGAACTCCCTTGCCGTTCTTCGAAATAGTGCCGCGGGATCTTTTACGTCCACCTGAGCGAGCAGATGGGTTTAGCGTCTCGTCCAAAAGATGTGCAGCACCCCCTCAGCACTGCACTGGAGTGTCAGCCTAGATTATGTGCTTAAGTCTCTGGAGTGGGACTTGAACCCATGACTTTCAGATTCAGAGGCGAGTGTGCTAACCACTGGCTGATGCATTAAATAACAGGGCACTGGATGAAGAGGCTACATTTCACCAGGAGCGAAGTGATAGACTTGCGCCACTTGCTGCAGGATGCTCGCCTCGCACTGCCTCTTTCAATAAAGCTCACTGAAGCCCTGAACTTTCTTTTGTTTCTGGCTGCCCCAGGGAACATCAGTAACATCAATCAATCTTTCGAGCTTCCTGTGTAAGCATTGGTCGGGGGCAGGACTGCAAGGGTACAAAGGGAGACAGCACTATCATTGATGACTGACTCTGCTTGTTGGGAATGTATTTTTGTAATAATAAACATACAAAGGCTGCAGTCTTGTCTATAACATAGAATTTACAGCACAGCAACAAACAATTCGGCCTAACTATGCTGGTATTTATGGTCCTCACGAGTCTCCTCCCACTCTATTCACTTCATCTTACCCTATCAACACATCCTTCTATTCCTTTCTCCCTCAGTTAGCGGGTACGGTAGCATAGTGGTTATGTAACTGGACTAGTAATCCAGAAGCTAGGATTAATGATCTCAGAGACGTGACTTCAAATCCCACCACGGCAGCTGCGGAATTTAAATTCACTTAATTAACTAAATCTGGAATTAAAAGTTAGTATGAAACTATCAGATTGTTGTAAAAAACCCATCTGGTTCACTAAGGTCTATACATGTGACTCCAGGCCCACAGCAATGTGGTTGACTCTTAACTGCTCTCTATGGTTCAAGAAGGCAGCTCACCCCCACCTTCTCAAGGGCAATTAGGGATGGGCAATAAATGCCGGTGATGCCCACATCCCATGAACGAGTAAAAAAAAAAGGTACTTTTCTAGCTTCTCAATCTCTCTTTGCAGCTGTAACTGTGTAGATGTCAGCCGTGGCTCAGTGGTAGCTTTCTTACCTCCGAGTCAGAAGTTTGTGGGTTCAAGTCTCACTCCAGAGACTTGTAGCACATAATCCAGGCCTACACTTCAGTGCAGAGTCCTGAGCAACAGTGTCTATACTTCAAAAGTGCTGTAAAGCGCTTTGGGACGTCCTGTGGACTGTACATAACTGCAAGTCTTTCTTCTTTCTTTTGGACGAGGCCCTGAGTGCACTCCAAAATCTCAGAGCAGCAATTACCGTGAGTAACAGCATCACTTAGTTCAACAAAAATCGTCGTGTGGAGTGCTGTATAGTACAAGGTGCGTGGGGAAAGGAATTGATGATGAAAAAGTCAAGGGGATTCCCCTATTTTGTTTTTGTAGCTACTCTGTGTCTGTTGAAGCTACAAAAATAAGAGTTTGTTCGTTTGATGAGAAGTGTCTGGCTACTTTTGAGGGTACTCATACAATACAGTTAAAGTCACATTAACTTATCCTGATAGCCAATTTGTGCACAGCGAGGTCCCACTACCAGTAATGTGATAATGACCAGATAATCTGCTGTTAGTGATGTTGGTTAAGGGATAAATATCCAGCCAGGACGCCATGGAGAACTCCCCTGCTGTGGGATGTTTTACCCGAGAGAGCAGACGGGGCCATGGTTTAATGTCACATCTGAAAGACAGCACCTCTGACACTGCAGCACACCCTCAGTACTGCACAGTTGAAAAATCAGCCCCACCGATCTAATATAATGCCTGTTAAAAGCTGTGATAGGAAGAGGGAGGGGGTTGTCCAAAGATGAGAGCAAATGAGCCAAAAGGCCACCTTCGCCATTGTGTTCTACAGTTTAATTCCTGTAAATTGACCAATTTACCACAATGATACCAGGACTAAAAGCGTTAAATTATGAGGACAGGTTGCAGAGACCAGGCTTGTATTCCCCTGAATATAGAAGATTAAAGTTTGATCTAATTGAGGTCTTTAAGATGATTAAAGGATTTGATCGGGTAGAGAGAGAGAAACTACTTCCTCTGGTGGGGGTGTCCAGAACAAGGGGGCATAACCTTAAAATTAGAGCTAGGCTGTTCAGGGGTGATGTCAGGAAGCATTAAGGGCAATGGAAATCTGTCTCCCCAAAAAGCTGTTGAGGCTAGGGGTCAATTGAAAATTTCAAAACTGAAATCAATAGATTTTTGTTAGGTAAGGGCATTAAGGGATTTGGAGCAAAGGGGGGTAAATGGAGTTGAGGGGCAGATCAGCCATGATCTCATTGAATGGTGGAGCAGGCTCAAGGAGCTGAATGGCCTCCTCCTGTTCCTGTGTTCCTTCCTATGTTCTAATTTTGGAGTTAAGACATTTCGGGGGAGAAATTGATTGACCTGTTAGCGCCTAAAGAGGCAGTCAGTGGCTGTAGCGCCACTGGCTGCGTCTCCCGCGATATTCAGTAGGGGCGCTAATGGTGGCGTTAGGCATTTGCGCTGCGCCGCCACCGATGACGTTATCGGTGTGCGCAGCGCCCCATTCGTGCCCCGTTCGCGATATTTGGTAGCGAACGCCGCAGTTGCGCCGCTCGCTACCCGCGCCCGGTTCACGGGGCCTTACTGTGCCGGCAGCAGCGCAAGTTAAGGTGGAGGTGCGGGGCGGCCGCCGCACCTCCATCCCCAACCTCCTAACCACCCCCCCCCCCCCCCCGCGGCATTGCCGGCTGTTTCCCGAGAGCCCGGCACTTATCCTTGGTGCCGGGCTCATTTGCCGGCACTCGCGAGCGGGGATCGCGCTGTTGCAGGCACCTCCCCCTTAACAGTGGGAGGAAGGCCTGCAGTACCGCAGCTGCGGCACGTTGCGCTGCGATATTCAGTTTCAGCGCCCTAAGAGGGACGTGGAGCGCCTCGAGCCTTGCCCCGTGTCCCTCGAGCAGCAATGAAACTGAATATCTGACAATCGCTAAAGCCTCGAACGCTGCGCTAAATCCTGCGCTCGGGCGACTTTTACACCACTTTGGCGCCCCAACCCAATTTCTAGGCCTTCACTCTGTGCAAATTGGTTGTTTGTCCAAAACTAACAAGTATTTTCCTGTTTCTCCCCTCCCCCCCCCTCCCCTTTTCTTACAGAGAAAATCGATTCTTGTGCTAAGCTCAATACTGGTGGTCTCGCTCTTGCTGGCAGTAGTCCACTACACACACGACAACTCTTCACTTCTCCTCCAGCCTTACCTTGGCCAGAATGGGATTTTAAACAGAACAAGAGCTTTCAGCCACCCCACCAAGGTCCAGCAGCCCCGAGACCTCCCTGGCTACATCAGTGTAACGACGCAGCAGGTAAATGGAACTGTACCGTACCAATATGGGGGATCAATCCCTTCACTTCACTCGGTCTTGCAGACTCTTCTCTAGGGAACTCCAAAAAAAAAATACTTGCATTTGCGTAACACCCGATCGATCACTAGATAATTATGGTTGAAGAAGGCCATTTGGCCCATCTAAGTACAGGAAACTCTCGATTTACTGGCACCTAAAAACCAGAAATCTCTGTTGACTGGCAAAATTCAGGAGTAGGTTCAGGTAAGTTTTATTTCATATTAGTGGCCGTTCCTAGATTTGTGGCCGTGTAACCGGGGTTCCTGCACCTGTTGCTATGCAACAGGGACGCCTGGATCTGTGGCCGGGGTTCTTGCACCTGTTGCTATGCAACAGGGATGCCTGGATCTGTGACCGTGTACGGGGCTCTCGTACCTTTTACTATACCTCTCTGTAATCTGGACTTTTTGATAAACCGGCACCACGCCGGTCCCGTCGGTGCCAGATAAAAAAAAAGAGTTTCCTGTACATCCATTTGATTCTTAAAGAATTACATTTTTTTGCCTCCACTACATACCAAAAGGTGTCAGCCGTGGCTCAGTGGTAGCATCTTGTCTCTGAATCAAAAGGTCATGGGTTCAAGTCCTACTCCAGTGATTTGAGCACATAATCTAGGCTGGCACTCCAGTGCAGTACTGAGGGAGTGCTGCGCTGTTGGAGGTGCCGTCTTTTGGATGAGACGCTAAATCGAGAGCCCGTCTGCCCTCTCAGGTGCATGTAAAAGATCCCATGGCACTATCTCAAAGAAGAGTAGGGGAGTTCTCCCCAGTGTCCTTGTCAATATTTAAAGGCGCTAAGTGAATACAAATGCTTTGTCTCCTTTTCTCTCTTTCCAATATCCCATTGATTCTTGGAGGATTCCAGTGTTTTTGCCTCCACTACTCTATCCGGAAGTCAGTTCTGTGTGTCGATCACTCTCTGTGTGAAGAACTTCCTGATATCTGTCTTAAATTTACCTCTTTTTATTACTTTGAAACTGTGTCCATTTTTCCTGCTCACAATTGAATTTAAAGTAATTTTCCAAATTTGCCTTGCTATCCACTTGACCATCTTGTATGCTGCTTTAAGGTCACATCTCAGATGCCTCCTTTCAAAGAAAGAAAGATTTGTAATTATATAGCACATTTCACAACCTCAAGATGTGCCAAAGCGCTTTACAGCCAAAGACGTACTTTTGAAGTGTAGTCACTGTTGTAATGTAGGAAACACAGCAGCCAGTTTGCTCACAACAAGCTCCCGTAAACAGTAATGTGATAATGACCTATATTTTGATGTTGGTTGAGGGATAAATATTGGCCAGGACACCAGGGAGAACTCCCTGCTCTTCTTCGAAATAGTGGCCGTGGGATCTTTTACGTCCACCTGAGAGGGCAAACAGGGCCACGGTTTATCGTCTCGTCCGAAAGACGGCACCTCCGACAGTGCAGCACTCCCTCAGTACTGTACCGGGGTGTCGGCCTAGATTTTTGTGCTCAAGTTTCATGGAGTGGGACTTGAACCCACGACCTTCTGACTCACAGGTGCGATGCTACCAACTTGGCCACAGCTGAAAAATGAAGGAATCTGTTTTTGGTGGGACTGGTTGAGACAGGAATGTTGGTCAGGTCTCTGTGAGAAATGCCGACTCTTCTTCCAATAGTGCCATGATCTTTAATGCCCATTTGAATGGACAGGTCCATAATGGGGCTGAAGAAAGAACTGAATGAGATATGAAGGGACAGAACATCCACTTCTCATTCCATTCTTTGCTGTGCTCCTAACTCTGCCCTTTTCCATTGATTGGTCATAAATTCAGCAGAGCTCCACAATGTGTATTGTACGCGAGGTTTGGTTTACAAAAGACCAGTTCTGCTTTTTTTTTTAAATAACCAGATCAATTTACCCTGCTGAATGTCTAAAATGGGAATCAAACATTTTGTTAATGAGGCATTGCAGCCATGAGCGGTTTATTGTTAGCTGGCCCACTCCAGTAATCAGATGGTATTAGTAAATTATAATCATTACAGGGACATGCAGTTGCTGAAAGTGCTTACTGCACTGAAGAAACAATGAGGCTTTCAGTCGAAGTGAATTGCAAATAACAGGAGCTGGCGTAGTAAATCCAGCCAATCGGGCCTTGGTGCACGTTAAGATCAATCAATAATACGAAGCTAATCTGTTCTGATCTAATCAATATTGCCATTACAGAGAAAGAAATGAAAGAACTTGCATTTATATAGCACCTTTCACAACCTCAGGACATCCCATTGCAGCCACTGTTGTAATGTAAGAAATTCAGCAGCCAATTTTCTCACAACAAGGTCCCACAAACAGCAATGGGATAATGACCAAATAATCTGTTTTAGTGATGCTGGTTGTGGGATAAATATGGGCCAGTACACCGGGTAGAACTCGCCTGCTCTTCTTTGAAATAGTACAATGGGATCCTTTTACATCCAACTGAGAGGGCAGACAGAGCCTTGTTTTAATGTCTCATCTGAGAGACGACACCTCCGTCCGTAAGCGTTCCCTCAGTACTGCATCGGAGTGCCCAGTTTATGCATCACTAAAGAACACTACACGAACCTACCTCACCTGACAGCAGTAATGCGCCCAGTATGAACTTGGCTATAATAATTTTTTTATATTTGTTCCTGGGATGTGGGCGTCGCTGGCAAGGCCAGCATTTATTGCCCATCCCTAATTACCCTTGAGAAGGTGGTGGTGAGCCGTCTTCTCGAACCGCTGCAGTCCGTGTGGTGAAGGTGCTCCCACAGTGCTGTTAGGGAGGGAGTTCCAGGATTTTGACCCAGTGATGATGAAGGAACGGCGATATATTTCCAAATCAGGATGGTGTGTGAGTTGGAGGGGAACTTGGAGGTGGTAGTGTTCCCATGCGCCTGCTGCCCTCGTCCTTCTAGGTGGTAGAGGTCGTGGGTTTGGGAGGTGCCGCCGAAGAAGCCTTGGCGAGTTGCTGCAGTGCATCTTGTAGATGGTACACACTGCAGCCACGGTATGCCGGTGGCAGAGCGAGAGCATGTTTATGATGGTGGATGTGGAGCCAATCAAGCGGGCTGCTTTGTCCTGGGTGGTGTCGAGCTTCTTGAGTGGTGTTGGAGCTGCACTCATCCAGGCAAGTGGAGAGTATTCCATCACACTCCTGACTTGTGCCTTGGAAAGGCTTTGGGGAGTAAGGAGGTGAGACACTCACCACAGAATACCCAGCCTCTGACCTGCTCTTGTTGCTACAGTATTTATGTGGCTGGTCCAGTTAAGTTTCTGGTCAATGGTGACCCCCTGGATGTTGATGGTGGGGGAGTCGGCAATAGTAAAACCATTGAATGTCAAGGGGCGGTGGTTAGGCTCTCACATGTTGGAGATAGTCATTGCTTGGCACTTGTATGGCACGAATGTTTCCTGCCGCTTATCAGCCCAAGCCTGAACGTCATCCAGGTTTTATTGTATGCGGGCATGGACTGCTTCATTATCTAAGGAGTTGCGAATGGCACTGAACACTGTGCAGTCATCAGCGAACATCCCCATTTCTGACCTTCTGTTGGAGGGAAGGTCATTGATGAAGCAGCTGAAGATGGTTGGGCCTAGGACACTGCCCTGAGGAACTCCTGCAGTGATTGACCTCCTACCACCACAACTATCTTCCTTTGTGCTAGGCATGACTCCAGCCAGTGCAGAGTTTTCTTCCTGATTACCATTGACTTCAGTTTTTCTAGGGCTCTGATGCCACACTCGATCAAATGCTGCCTTGATGTCAAGGACAGTCACTGTCACCTCACCTCTGGAATTCAGCTCCTTTGTCCATGTTTGGACCAAGACTGTAATGAGGTCAGGAGCCAAGTGGTCTTGGCGAAACCGAAACTGGGCATCAGTGAGCAGGCTATTGGTGCGTAAGTGCCGCTTGATAGCACTGTTGATGACACCTTCCATCACTTTGCTGATAATTGAGAGTAGACTGATGGGGCGGTAATTGGCCAGATTGTATTTGTCCTGCTTTTTGTGGACAGGACATACCTGGGCAGTTTTCCACATTGTCGTGTGGATGCCAGTGTTGTAGCTGTACTGGAGCAGCTTGGCTAGAGGTGTGGCTAGTTCTGGAGCACAAGTCTTCAGCACGATAGCTGGGATGTTGTCGGAGCCCATAGTCTTTGTTGTATCCAGTGCGCTCAGCCATACCTTGATATCACGTGGACTGAATCGAATTGGCTGAAGACTGGCTTCTGTGATGGTGAGGACCGCAGGAGTAGGCCGATATGGATCATCCACTGGGCACTTCTGGCTGAAGATGGTTGCAAATGCTTCAGCCTTGTCTTTTGCACTCACGTGCTGGGCTCCACCATCATTGAGGATGGGGCTATTCATGCAGCCTCCTCCTCCCATTAGTTGTTTAATGGTCCACCACCATTCACGACTGGATGTGGCAGGACTGCAGAGCTTTGATCTGACCTGTTGATTGTGGAATCACTTAGCCCTGTCTATAGCATGCTGCTTCCACATTTTAGCATGCATGTAGTCCTGTGTTGCAGCTTCCCCAGGTTGGTGCCTAATTTTTAGGTATGCCTGGTGCTGCTCCTGGCATGCTCTTCTGCACTCCTTATTGAACCAGGGTTGGTCTCCTGGTTTGATGGTAATGGTAGAGTGAGGGATATGCCGGGCCATGAGGTTACAGATTGTGGTGGAATACAATTCTGCTGCTGCTGATGGCCCACAGCACCTCATGGATACCCAGTTTTGAGCTGCTAGATCTGTTCTGAGTCTATCCCATTTAGCACGGTGGTAGTGCCACACAACACGATGGAGGGTGTCCTCGGTGTGAAGACGGGACTTTGTCTCTACAATGGCTGTGCGGTAGTCACTGCTACCAATACAGTCATGGACAGATGAATCTGCAACAGGTAGATTGGTGAGGACGAGTTTAAGTAGGTTTTTCTGTCATGTTGGTTCTCTCACCACCTGTCTCAGGCCCAGACTGGCAGTTATGTCCTTCAGGACTCGGCCAGCTCGGTCAGTAGTGGTGCTACTGAGCCACTGTTGGTGATGGACATCGAAATTCCCCTCCCAGAGTACATTCTGTGCCCTTGCTACTCTCAGTGCTTCTTCCAAGTGTTGTTCAACATGGAGGAGTATTGATTCATCAGCTGAGGGAGGGCAGTAGGTGGTCATCAGCAGGAGGTTTCCTTGCCCATGATTGACCTGAAGCCATGAGACTTCATGGAGTCCAGAGTCAATGTTGAGGGCTCCCAGGGTCACTCCCTCCCAACTGTATACCACTGTGTAACCACCCCTGGTGGGTCTGTCCTGCTGGTGGGACAGGACATACCCAGGGATGGTGATGTAGGAGTTTGGGACATTGGCCGGTATGATTCTGTGCGTATGACTATGTCAGGCTGTTGCTTGTCTAGTCTGTAGAACAGCTCTCCCAATTTTGGCACAAGTCCCCAGATGTTGGTGAGGAGGACTTTTCAGGATCGATTGGGCTGGGTGTGCCGTTGTCGTATCCATAGCCAGTGCCGAGGTCGATGCCGGGTGGTCCGTCCGGTTTATTATTGTTTCTTGTAGCAGTTTTTTACAACTGAGTGGCTTGCTAGGCCATTTCAGAGGGCAGTTAAGAGTCAACCACATTGCTGTGGGTCTGAAGTCACATATAGGCCAGACCGGGTAGGGACAGCAGATTTCCTTCCCTAAAGGACATTAGTGAGCCAGATGGGTTTTTACGACAATCCGATAGTTTCATGGTTCACCATTACTGATACTAGCTTTATATTCCAGATTTATTTAATTAACTGAATTTAAATTCCCTAGCTGCCGTATTTGGATCATTAGTCCAGGCCTCTGGATTACTAGTCCAGTAACATAACCACTGTAGGGGGGGCATCTTTTTTGGGGTTTACGGTAATTTACCTTCCTTTATCTGGTTTACGGTAATTCACCTGGTCAGGCAGCCTTTTGCTACTACACTCTGACCAATCCCAAACAGCGGTTTTGAATCGCTAAACCCACCCTTCCAGTTCTGACTGGAGGACTTATAATTAATGATATATTAAAATGGACAACTGGTCTGGATGTGAGAAAATCAACTTTTATTAAACTAAAGAAAACTACACCACATGATTTTAGTAATCACTGTACAATTGCTTAAATGGGGGAAAACAGATGGCAAAATGAGGGATAAATGGCTACAATGTTAATTAAACAATGTTAATTAAACAATCTTAGCAACTTCCCTTAAATTACCGCCCCTCTATACGCCTTACTAGGTTACCTTGCTGAGGAGTCAGAAACCTGCTCACCTGTGGTCCAAGGAAATAAGAGAGAGAGAGAGATAGCTTCTCAGGAGCTATCTTTATATCCTGCGAGCTCCTGCTGTTTGGCGCTGAAAGGGTCTGTGTGCCAAATTCGCGCCGAAAAGGTTCAAATACACAAAAGAAAGGCCATGATTGGCTGACTCAAACGGGCTTGAAGTGGTTTGTCCCGCCCACATCCGGAGTTTCTGGGCTAACAAAAGGGAGTAATGGGTGATTCAAAAACCCATTCATTCCCAACTGTTCTCTTTCAAAAGTCCTTTTCCGGAGTTTTGTTGGTAGGTAATGAGTGGTAGGACCCTAGGAAGTACAGAGGGTCAGAGGGACCTTGGTGTACATGTACATAGATCCCTGAAGACAGCAGAACAGGTAGATAAGGTGGTTAAAAAGGCATATGGGATACTTGCCTTCATTAGCCGAGGCATAGAATATAAGAGCAGGGAGGTTATGATGGAGCTGTACAAAACGCTGGTGAGGCCACAGCTGGAGTACTGTGTGCAGTTCTGGTCGCCTCACTATAGGAAGGATGTGATTGCTTTGGAGAGGGTGCAGAGAAGATTCACCAGGATGTTACCTGGGATGGAGCACCTCAGCTATGAAGAAAGACTAAACAGGCTGGGGTTGTTTTCCTTGGAGCAAAGAAGGCTGAGGGGGGACCTGATTGAGGTGTACAAAATGATGAGGGGCATAGATAGGGTAGATAAAGAGGAACTTTTCCCCTTAGTAGGGGGGTCAATAACAAGGGGGCATAGATTCAGGGTAAGGGGCAGGAGATTTAGAGGGGATTTGAGGAGGAACTTTTTCACCCAGAGGGTGGTTGGAATCTGGAACTCACTGCCTGAAAGGGTGGTAGAGGCAGGAACCCTCACAACATTCAAGAAGCATTTGGATGAGCACTTGAAATGCCACTGCATACAAGGCTATGGACCAAATGCTGGAAAATGGGATTAGACTGGACAGGGATTGATGGACGGCGCAGACACGATGGGCCGAAGGGCCTCTTTCTGTGCTGTATAACTCTATGACTCTATGACTCATTGTATGTGAAGGGTACTGAATGGAGTTGGATTGCTAGGCAAACAGAAGCCCATTGTCCTGCAGTCACCGTAACCGCAACCTAAGTGGATAATCCCTTATGTCAATAAACAAACATCGATTGCTTCTGTAGAGAAGGGAAACTCCCTTTGATTGGCAGGTCTTTCTCACAGACACACTACAAGCTGTACAAGCTGCTTCCTTTTTGTACTTGGCCATGCTTTTCTGATGGCCAAGTTTAAACCCCTTTGCAATTTACCAAACTCCAGGGAACAATTTTATTAATAAAATGTACTGTCTTAAAGTGTGCGAATTTTTCCACAAAGTTCCTCGATTCCGGTGCTGTCCATCTCAACGCAGCCTTTTGCGGTTCTGGGCAAATTTTAAAACATTGTCCAACCCAGAGACAATTTCCACGATGTAGATTAATATCTCCAGTAGCTTCGGGGTTGAGGGGATTTTGCGAACCCCTACACCACTATGCTACCGTTCTATACTATATGAGTCAAGCCCAACACCTATGTGGTGGTGTAATTGACCATAGCTTGAACAGAACCATCTCGGCCAGTAATTTGAGGGTACTGGTGGTGTAGTGGTTATGGTTGTCCTGAGTTTGAATCCCGCTGTGGCAAGTTGTGGAATTAAACTCAATAACTTTGCTAATTTGTGGTCTGGCATCAGGAAAAGTGACCATGAAGCTGTTGTTAATATCCCAACTGGTTCACTGATGCCCTTCAGTGAAGGGAGCCTGCCATCCCTACATGATCTGGGTGACATGTGACCCTGCCACTCTTGCCCAGTCTGGCCGACATGTGACTTCAGTCCCACACTGGATCTCAATGCCCTCTGAAGAGGCCTTGAAAGCCTCTCTGATATAAGAATTGCTCAGGATGCACAACAAATTTGGCCTTGCCCACAGTCTGATTAGTAATATATAGGGCTAGAAATTCTGCTCCTTTGCACCTGGCGTTAGTGCCTCCGGGGGGCGCTAATGTGGCACAGAGGGCTTATCGTCCCGGGGGGGTGGCGAAAAAAGCACCTCCTGAGAAATTTGGCAGGGCGTTGCTGGAGCGCAACCCGATAACGTAGCGCCCCAGGCTGCTGCGCCGTTGGCGATGATGTCATCACCATGCACCAAGGCGCCTTACCACCCTGCGGCAGAAATTCGGCTGCGCCCCACGAGGCTGTCGCGGGCAGTGTCATCTGTGGATCTGAAGTCATATATAGGCCAGACCGGGTAAGGACAGCAGATTTCCTTCCCTAAAGGTCGCCAGCTGAGCTGACTCCTGCTCACGGGGCGGTAGTTAAAGGGGAGGTGTGGCCGTGACCTGCGCTGCCATTTTCCTTTTTTTTGGCTGACCTCCAGGTCGGCGCTCCGTGTGAGCCGCGGCGTGGTCCTGGCCGCCATCGCATAGCCCGGCACTGTATCCTGACGTCGGGCTGTGGCCGTGGCACCACGCCACCCTGGTGGCCTAGTGTGGGCCATCGGAGGCCCTGCAGAGTGTGCAGCGGCCCGCCCCAACATCGCCTCGGTTACCGCCCCACCAGGAAGTGGAGCGCCCGACCTTGTGCTCCATTTCCTGTGCGGTCGGTAAGCCGAATTTAGCGGCCGGTGCGGTACTTCTGTGCCGGGCGCTAAATGTCCGGCCTTAACTTGGTTACCGCCATCAAACGGGGCATAACCGAATTTCACGCCCATAAAGTCTTCTCCAATATTTTGGAAATATTCCACATTTAGTTAGGTGATTTTTTTTTCACCTTTTTGTCAACTATTTAAGCATTGAGGAAAATAAATGGCCCATTGTTATGTAAAATCTGTCTGCAGCACAGAAAATGATATATCATTATGATAATAGCCACTGACTCCTGCCTTCCTCTGGGAATCCCAGAATACCCTTACTGAACGTGACTAATGGCAATGGAAGGCAAAATAAAAAATTTCTCTGCTCTCCCTAAAGGAACGTATTTAAATTCTGCACATGCTTTTGGGAGAGTTCCCTTTGGTTATTTGCCCTTTGAAGTTTTTCTGTACATTTGCTGAGCAGGTTCCAAAGTGGCCAAGGCCAGGAAGGGGGGGGACCCAGCCAAGGAAGGGCGGCCGAGATCAGGGAGGGGGACCCAGCCCAGGAAGGGCGGCCGAGATCAGGGATGGGGGACCCAGCCAAGGAAGGGCGGCCGAGATCAGGGATGGGGACCCAGCCCAGGAAGGGCGGCCGAGATCAGGGAGGGGGACCCAGCCCAGGAAGGGCGGCCGAGATCAGGGAGGGGGACCCAACCCAGGAAGGGCGGCCGAGATCAGGGAGGGGGACCCAGCCCAGGAAGGGCAGCCGAGATCAGGGATGGGGACCCAGCCCAGGAAGGGCGGCCGAGATCAGGGATGGGGACCCAGCCCAGGAAGGGCGGCCGAGATCAGGGATGGGGACCCAGCCCAGGAAGGGCGGCCGAGATCAGGGAGGGGGACCCAGCCCAGGAAGGGCGGCCGAGATCAGGGATGGGGACCCAGCCTAGGAAGGGTGGCCGAGATCAGGGAGGGGGACCCAGCCCAGGAAGGGCAGCCGAGATCAGGGATGGGGACCCAGCCCAGGAAGGGCGGCCGAGATCAGGGATGGGGACCCAGCCCAGGAAGGGCGGCCGAGATCAAGGATGGGGACCCAGCCCAGGAAGGGCGGCCGAGATCAGGGAGGGGGACCCAGCCCAGGCAGGGCGGCCGAGATCAGGGATGGGGACCCAGCCCAGGAAGGGCGGCCGAGATCAGGGATGGGGACCCAGCCCAGGAAGGGCGGCCGAGATCAGGGATGGGGACCCAGCCCAGGAAGGGTGGCCGAGATCAGGGAGGGGGACCCAGCCCAGGAAGGGCGGCCGAGATCAGGGAGTGGGACACAGCCCAGGAAGGGTGGCTGAAGCCTGGAAGGCCAGACGAGGGCAAGTCATTTGACTTATTTAAGAAATGGCAAGGCGTTTGGGTTGATATTCTGGATAGATGCGAACAAATGGGCGAAGGGCTTCTTCATGTGAACCTATTTGTGATTTATAGATTATATCAGATTTCTTGTGTTTCTATCATAACACTTTGAAGCTAAGATGTTCAATTATTGATTTTGAATTGATACATAGCTCAGTCTTGATTCTGTAAAATAAACTGACCCAGTAAAGTTTAGGATTCATAGCTGGTGTGACTGAGACAATCAACATCAAGTATATTGGCAGGTATTAAGCAAGAAAGATGTGTCTCCAGAAGCTGAGTTATAAAGTCTCTGAAAGGGTCATTATATTCTTTGCACTGGCTCTTGCGTGATAGTAAATACTGGCTTGTTTCTCCAAGAAATGGCTCGACACAAATTGATTATCTGACATGTTTAATATAATGGATGTAAGTCAGTCTCTGCAGATGGTACCTGAACCTAAGTGATACATTCTTGGCCTGCGTGCAGATAGATGTGTCTGTATATTAATGCTCATTGATTGAGCTGGGAACGATGAGCTTCTATTCTCACCTCGGCCAAATAGTGCGAGCGAAATACTAATAGCTGCATGTGCATATTAATATTTATATTCACGGACAGCACTCTGAGTAGTAATTGGGGAAAAATCGTCTATCTCTTTGCGTAACCTTGTCCCAGGAAACCATGACTTAGTCTCCAAATAAAGTGTCCAAAGATTGGTGATAAGAACAAGTTATTAAAATGAAAATAGTGTTGAGCTTGTACAAGAAAGAAAGACTTGCAATTATATGACACCTGTCACGACCTCAGGACGTCCCAAAGTGCTTTACAGCTAATGAAGTACTTTTGAAGTGCAGTCAGTGTTGTAATGTAAGGCCCCACAAACAGCAATGTGATTCATCACCATCATATCACCATCACCACTGTGAGCCCGGCCAGATTTATTTTTATAAAATTTGTTTGTGATCTGGGCATCACTGGCAAGGCCAGCATTTATTGTCTATCCCTAATTGCCCTTGAGAAGGTGGTGGTGAGCCGCCGCCTTGAACCGCTGCAGTCCGTGTGGTGATGGTACTCCCACAGTGCTGTTAGGGAGGGAGTTCCAGGATTTTGACCCAGCGATGATGAAGGAACGGCGATATACTTCGAAGTCAGGATGGTGTGTGACTTGGAGGGGAACTTGGAGGTGGTGGTGTTCCCATGCGCCTGCTGCCCTTGTCCTTCTAGGTGGAAGAGGTCGCGGGTTTGGGAGGTGCTGCCGAAGAAGCCTTGGCGAGTTGCTGCAGTGCATCTTATAGATGGTGCACACTGCAGTCACGGTACGCTGGTGGTGGAGGGAGTGAGTGTTTAAGGTGGTGGATGGGGTGCCAATCAAGTGAGCTGCTTTGTCCTGGATGGTGTCGAGCTTCTTGAGCGTTGTTGGAGCTGCACTCATCCAGATTGTGGTGGGTGGGTGAGGGAGGTGGAACGAGAACCCTCCTAGACTGGGCAGCTTCTGCCTGAGTTTCTGGTGTCTTTGTCAAAGAGGTGATGGAGACGAGCCCTCAAACTGCCAAAGGCTGATTCCTTAAGGCCGCATTCCCACCGACCCCCACCCCCACCCAATCCCACAGACTTTGAGGGAGGTCAATGGTAGAGTTCCATGGCTGACATAATCCTGGCATAACAGCCGGGAACATAGGAAAAGGAGTAGGCCATTCAGCCCCTCAGGCCTGTACAGACCAGCCTTTTGATTAGAACAAGGCTGGTCTGTACCTCATCTCCATTTACCCCGCCGTTGCTCCATATCCCTTGATACCTGTACCTATCACATTTCTATCTATCCCAGTATTGAAAGCTCCCAGCATCCAAAGCCTTTAGGGGAAGATAATTCCTGATTCCAGCACGATCTCACGGAATTTCTGCTCCCTTGTGTTTTATTTTTGCAGCTGGGGTCAGGCTCATGTAAGAAGCAATATTGTATGTGACAATACCATGCAGTGCAGTGAGGTGGAAAAAGTTTAGTATTCAGGCAAGCAGCAAGCCTAACTGCATTGGCTCAGTATGAAGATGTCAGACTCCAACTCCCTTCTAAGCTGCCCAGCTGCAAACCGCCCCCCCGCCCCCCCCCCTTCAGTATGGCTCAGCCACCCCCAGGCAGCCAGTTCAGCATCGTTACCGACACACTGACTGAAGAAAGCTTGAAGATAATGGGTCGGATCTTGCTGGAGCTCGGGCATCTCACGGCATGCGCCATTAGTTGGACTTTTTTTCCCCCCCACCCCGCACCCTTCGGCTCAATGTTTTTTGCCCCGTACCTTGCTGGAGGTGCGAGCTGATCACGGGGCACCTGGGACCTTGGTGAGCGACAGGACCAGCAGTCTACCTCCTTAACCACTGAGATTTAAGGGTTAAGAAAGAAACAGAGGAACGGCGGCAAAGGGGGGGGGGGGTGAATTAGAATCACATCGGGTACATAGAGAGGGAAAGAAAGATGGGATTAAGAGAGAGAGAAAACAGACAGAAAGGAAAAGTAAGAAAGGTGCTATATAAATGCATTTTCAGATGACCAAAAATCGTCAGCCCAGTGGTTTAGACTACCCAGTTGTAAAGGGTTAAGGTTTACAACTCGAATCCATTACACCAATACAATGAAGGAGGGTGCTTGTTACTTTGTTAAGCTGCAGTAAAAGAGCAATTCAGTCTGTACTGGATCACAGCCAGCCATTTCTTGTGGTTTCAGCTTTCTATGGAACAACTTTATCTTTTTTTGTGACAGTTGTGTCTAGTGCAGCTTAAGGACCCAATTCTCCAAAGGTATTTACTGTAATACAAGCTGTATTGACTTATTCATTTAGTGCGAAACTTGGGCCTCAGTAAGCAGGCGAGCTATTTTAAAACCTTACACTTTTTCACTTTTGCTCTGTTTTGTATTTCACGGAGTAAGGCAACATTAATGGCTGGTCCTTCTGCATCACTAATCCGCAGAACTCGGCGCTAGGTCAAACAGGCTTTTTATTCAGACATTAACTTGCCAGCTCTTGGCTTCTAAGTCAGGTGGTTGTGGGTTCAGGCCCGACTCTAGGATATGAAGGCACAATCTAGGCTAACAGTCCGGTTCAGTGCCAATGGAATGCTGCGCTGTCAGAGGTGCTGTTCCATTGGTTCAGATCACACGGCACTATTGGAAGGACAGGGCGTTCACCTCGTGCCCTGGCCAACATTCCTCCCTCGAGCAAGACCACCAAAAACAGATTAACTGCTCATTCACTTTGTCGTTGTTTGCGGGATCTTGCTGTGTGCAGAATGGGTGCTGTGTCTTTGCCTACATAACGCCAGTCTCCGCATTGCAAAGCAATTCATCTTATGGGAAACACTTTGAGGCATTTCAAAGAGATGCGATAAGATCCTGTATCAGTACGAATCTGTCTTCTTTTCGTTTAGAATCTGGGATTGTTCTCCTTGGGGCAGAGAAGGCTAAGGGGAGATTTAATAGAGGTGCTCTTATGAGGGGTTTTGATCGAGTAGCTAGAGAGAAACTGTTTGCCACTGGCAGGAGAGTCGGTAACTAGAGGATACATATTGAAGATAATTGGCAAAAGAACCAGGTAATGCATTTGGGGAGGGCTAACAAGGAAAGGGAATACACATTAAATGGTAGGACACTGAGTAGTGCAGAGAAACAAAGGGACCTTGGAATGCATGTCCACAGATCCCTGAAGGTAGCAGGCCAGGTAGATAAGTTGGTTAAGAAGGCATACGGAATGTTTGCCTTTGTTAGCCGTGGCATAGAATACAGGAGCAGGGGGGTTATGCTTCAACTGTATAAAACACTAGTTAGGCCTCAGCTAGAGTACTGCGTGCAGTTCTGGTCACCACATTACAGGAAAGATGTGATTGCACTAGAGAGGGTACAGAGGAGATTTACAAGGATGTTGCTGGGAGTAGAGAATCTTAGCTATGAGGAAAGACTGGATAGGCTGGGTCTGTTTTCCTTGGAACAGAGGAGGCTGAGGGGAGACCTTATTGAGGTGTATAAAATTGAGGGGCCTAGATAAAGTGGATAGAAAGGACCTATTTCCCTTAGCAGAGGGGTCAAAAACCAGGGGGCACAGATTTAAAATAATTGGTGGAAGGTTTAGAGGAGATTTGAGGGGAAATTTCTTCACCCAGAAGGTTGTGGGGGTCTGGAACTCGCTGCCTGAAAGGGTGGTAGAGGCAGGAACCCTAACCACATTTAAAAAGTACTTGGATGTGCACTTGGGATGCTGTAACCTGCAGGGCTACGGACCAAGAGCTGGGAAGTGGGATTAGGCTGGATAGCTCTTTGTTGGCCAGCGTGGACACGATGGGCCGAAATGGCCTCCTTCCGTGCTGTAACTTTCTATGATTCTATAACCAGGGGGAAGATGAGCAATGTTCCTCCTAAGATACGTAACCATGTGGCCGCACTCCGATCATGAGGTCCCACGCACCAGCTGCTGCTGCTGCTAGAAGAGATACTGCGTGTGCGTGACCATGCAGCAAATTTAAAGCGCCCGTGCAGGGGGAAAAAAATTGGAGGGAAAATTGGAGATGAGGAGAATTTTTTTATGCAGCGAGTTGTCGTGATCTGGATTGCACGGCCTGAAAGGGTGGTGAAAGCAGATTCAGTAGTAACTTTCAAAGGGGAATTGGGTAAATACTTGAAAAGGAAAAATTTGCAGGGCAATGGGGAAAGAGCAGGGGGGAGTGGGGCTAATTGGACCGCTCTTTCAAAGAGCCAGTACAAGTACGATGGGCTGAATGGCCTCCTTCTATGCTGTATGATTCTACGATTCTGTAATTGCTATTTGGAGGGTGGGTTGAAGATAAGCAGCACTCACAGTGGGAACTGAAAGTTTTGATTTTGTTATCGGCATCAAGCAATTCCCCAGTTGGGTAGACCACGCGTCAATTGCAGGATCAGTCTTTCCCTACACTGTCTAACAACGCGCATTAACCTCAGCAGAACACCGACTGCTTGAATCTCAATCCCGGCTCCCCTTGTCCCGAAGAGCTCACCCTGGGAGCTCGACCAATTAGTGCTAATTGATGCTAAATTGTCAGAACCTTTCTTCCGCAGGCTGACATCCATTAAGATCTGTCTGAACTCATTCCACGTGGGGCGCCTGACAGCTGGCAGGAAGATGACACAACTGTCCCATTAGCCAGCCGAGTCCCAGAGATGAACGGGCAGTGTACTAACTCACTGTGTCTCCTCTTGTCTCATCTCCTACCCAAAATGTCGTCCGATCTGCTGCCAAAAGTGGAGGGGGCGGTAATCAAATTGAAAATGATTTCGAAAGCAGAGAAATTTAATTTTTGAGAGTGAGAGGAAATATTTTTTGAGAGGATGCCGCTGTATGCAGAAGTATTAATGGCTGGAATGACGAGTAGTAAGTCACTTTCATTTGACCTACCTGTTCCTGGAGGGAACATTGGAGATGAGGAGAATATTTTTATGCAGCGAGTTGTTATGATCTGGAATGCACTACCTGGAAGGGTGGTGAAAGCGAATTCAATCGTAACTTTCAAAGGGGAATTGGATAATTACTTCAAAAGGAAAATTCTGCAGGGCTATGGGGATGAGCAAGGAGAGGGGCTAATTGGACAGCTCTTTCAGCGATATCCTAAAATTTCATATCCTAGAGTCGGGCCTGAACCCACAACCAACTGACTCAGAATCGAGAAGCTGGCAAGTTAAAGCCTGTTTGACCTAGTGCCGATTTCTGCAGATTAGTGATACAGAGGAACAGCCATTAATGGCCTTACACTGCGAAATATAAAACACAGCAAAAGAAAATGTGTAAGGTTTTAAACTAGCTCACCTGCTTACTGAGGTTTGTGGCGTTAGGCCAGGATTGCTTGTTTGTTCCTCAGGAACGCCGCAAACTTCCTGAATGTTTCAGATTTCCAGTATCTTGCTTTTGATTTCTGTTGTGGTTTAATAGTGGGCAAGACTTTTAATTCATCATCTCAAATCACTCCATCGCCAGTACCTCATCGATTGACAGACTTCGAACCGCCAGATCGTCAACCAATGGCAAAACTGAAACCCCCACCAGACCCAATAACAGACCTGTACTGGACCCAATGACAGGCCTGTACTGAGCCCAATGACAGGCCTGTACTGGGCCCAATGACAGGCCTGTACTGGGCCCAATGACAGGCCTGTACTGGGCCCAATGACAGGCCTGTACTGGGCCCAATGACAGGCCTGTACTGGACCCAATGACAGACCTGTACTGGGCCCAATGACAGACCTGTACTGGACCCAATAACAGATGTGTACTGGGCCCAATGACAGGCCTGTACTGGGCCCAATGACAGGCCTGTACTGGACCCAATAAAAGACCTGTACTGGACCCAATGACAGACCTGTACTGGACCCAATAACAGACCTGTACTGGATCCAATGACAGACCTGTACTGGACCCAATGACAGAACTGTACTGGGCCCAATGACAGACCTGTACTGGGCCCAATATCAGACCTGCACTGGGCCCAAAGACAGACCTGCACTGGGCCCAATGACAGTCCTGCACTGGACCCAATGACAGACCTGCACTGGGCCCAATGACAGACCTGCACTGGGCCCAATGACAGACCTGTACTGGATCCAATAACAGACCTGTACTGGACCCAATAACAGACCTGTACTGGGCCCAATAACAGGCCTGTACTGGACCCAATAACAGGCCTGTACTGGACCCAATAACAGGCTTGTACTGGGCCCAATAACAGACCTGTACTGGACCCAATAACAGACCTGTATTGGACCCAATAACAGACCTGTACTGGACCCAATGACAGACCTGTACTGGACCCAATGACAGACCTGAACTGGGCCCAATGACAGGCCTGTGCTGGATCCAATAACAGACCTGAACTGGATCCAATGACAGACCTGAACTGGGCCCAATGACAGGCCTGTACTGGATCCAGTGACAGACCTGAACTGGATCCAGTGACAGACCTGTACCGGGCCCAATGACAGGCCTGTACTGGACCCAATAACAGACCTGTACTGGGCCCAATGACAGACCTGCACTGGACCCAATAACAGACCTGTACTGGACCCAATGACAGGCCTGTACCGGACCCAATAACAGACCTGTACCGGGCCCAATGACAGGCCTGTACCGGACCCAATGACAGACCTGTACCGGGCCCAATGACAGACCTGTACTGGACCCAATAACAGACCTGTACTGGGCCCAATGACAGCGCTGTACTGGGCCCAATGACAGGCCTGTACTGGGCCCAATGACAGGCCTGTACTGGACCCAATAACAGACCTGTACTGGGCCCAATGACAGACCTGCACTGGGCCCAATGACCGACCTGTACTGGATCCAATGACAGACCTGTACTGGACCCAATGACAGACCTGTACTGGGCCTAATGACAGGCCTGTACTGGACCCAATGACAGGCCTGTACTGGACACAATGACAGGCCTGTACTGGACCCAATGACAGGCCTGTACTGGACCCAATGACAGGCCTGTACTGGACCCAATGACAGGCCTATACTGGACCCAATAACAGACCTGTACTGGACACAATGACAGGCCTGTACTGGGCCCAATGACAGACCTGTACTGGATCCAATAACAGACCTGTACTGGATCCAATAACAGAGCTGTACTGGATCCAATAACAGACCTGTACTGGATCCAATAACAGACCTGTACTGGACCCAATGACTGACCTGTACTGGATCCAATAACAGACCTGTACTGGGCCCAATAACAGACCTGTACTGGGCCCAATGACAGACCTGTACTGGGCCCAATGACAGACCTGTAGTGGATCCAATGACAGACCTGCACTGGGTCCAATGACAGACCTGCACTGGGCCCAATGACAGACCTGCACTGGATCCAATGACAGACCTGTACTGGACCCAATAACAGACCTGTACTGGATCCAATAACAGACCTGTACTGGACCCAATGACCGACCTGTACTGGATCCAATAACAGACCTGTACTGGATCCAATAACAGACCTGTACTGGGCCCAATGACAGACCTGTACTGGATCCAATGACAGACCTGTACTGGATCAAATGACAGACCTGTACTGGACCCAATAACCGGCCTGTACTGGACCCAATAACAGACCTGTACTGGATCCAATTACAGGACTATACTGGACCCAATAACCGGCCTGTACTGGACCCAATAACAGACCTGTACTGTGCCCAATAACAGGCCTGTACTGGGCCCAATAACAGGCCTGTACTGGACCCAATAACAGGCTTGTACTGGGCCCAATAACAGACCTGTACTGGACCCAATAACAGACCTGTACTGGACCCAATGACAGACCTGAACTGGGCCCAATGACAGGCCTGTGCTGGATCCAATAACAGACCTGAACTGGATCCAATGACAGACCTGAACTGGGCCCAATGACAGGCCTGTACTGGATCCAATGACAGACCTGAACTGGATCCAGTGACATACCTGTACTGGGCCCAATGACAGGCCTGTACTGGACCCAATAACAGACCTGTACTGGGCCCAATGACAGACCTGCACTGGATCCAATAACAGACCTGTACTGGACCCAATAACAGACCTGTACTGGATCCAATAACAGACCTGTACTGGACCCAATGACTGACCTGTACTGGATCCAATAACAGACCTGTACTGGGCCCAATAACAGACCTGTACTGGGCCCAATGACAGACCTGTACTGGATCCAATAACAGACCTGTACTGGACCCAATGACAGACCTGAACTGGATCCAATGACAGACCTTAACTGGACCCAATAACCGGCCTGTACTGGACCCAATAACCGGCCTGTACTGGACCCAATGACTGACCTGTACTGGATCCAATAACAGACCTGTACTGGGCCCAATGACCGACCTGAACTGGATCCAATGACAGACCTTAACTGGACCCAATAACAGACCTGTACTGGACCCAATAACAGACCTGTACTGGACCCAATAGCCGGCCTGTACTGGACCCAATAACAGACCTGAACTGGGCCCAATGACAGGCCTGTACTGGATCCAATAACAGACCTGAACTGGATCCAATGACAGACCTGAACTGGGCCCAATGACAGACCTGTACTGCACCCAACGACAGACCTGTACTGGACCCAACAACAGACCTGTACTGGGCCCAATGACAGTCCTGTACTGGATCCAATGACAGACCTGTACTGGGCCCAATGACTGACCTGAACTGGACCCAATGACAGTCCTGTACTGGGCCCAATGACAGTCCTGTACTGGATCCAATGACAGTCCTGTACTGGACCCAACGACAGACCTGTACTGCACCCAACGACAGACCTGTACTGCACCCAACGACAGACCTGTACTGCACCCAACGACAGACCTGTACTGCACCCAACGACAGACCTGTACTGGACCCAACGACAGACCTGTACTGCACCCAACGACAGACCTGTACTGCACCCAACGACAGACCTGTACTGGACCCAACGACAGACCTGTACTGCACCCAACGACAGACCTGTACTGGACCCAACGACAGACCTGTACTGGACCCAACGACAGACCTGTACTGGACCCAACGACAGACCTGTACTGGACCCAACGACAGACCTGTACTGGACCCAACGACAGACCTGTACTGGACCCAATAACAGACCTGTAACCAGCTGTATCCAATATCAGACACACTATCCAATGGAAAACTTCTAACCACTTGTATTTCCCCAATGGTAAACTGTAATCAGCCCGTCTCGCATTTAGATGCATCATACTAGACACATCACACTGACCAGATGGAAGGATGTACCAAAACAAATAAGCAGGTGTCTTATAGGGAAAAAAGGAGGTGATTCTATTGTACTGGAGAGCTGCACTGTCGGAGGTGCCGTCTTTCAGATGGGATGTTAAACCAAGGCCCTGTCTTCCCTCTCAGGTGGACGTAAAAGATCCCATGGCATGAAGAGCAGGGGCATTTCCCCCATGTCCTGGCCAATATTTATCACTCAACCAATATCAATAAAACAGTTAAATTGTTCATTTACCTCATTGCTGTTTGTGGGATCTTGCTGTACACAAATTAACTGCCATGTTTCCAACATTACAGCAATGACTAAACTTCAACAACAACAACAACAACAACTTGCATTTATATAGCGCCTGTAATGTAGTAAAACATCACAGGAGAGCCATCAGACAAAAATTGACACCACGTTAAAAAAGGAGACATTAGGACAGGTGACCAAACATTTATACAAAGAGGTAGGTTTTTAAGGAGTGGCTTAAGGGAGGAAAGAGAGAGGTGAAGAGGACTTGGGAGGGAATTTCAGAGCTTTAAGGACTAGACGGCTGAAGACACGGCCTCCAATGGCGGAGTGAAGGCACAAGAGGCCAGAGTTAGAGGAAGGCAGTGTTCTCAGAGGGTTGTAGGGCTACAGAAGAGGTTACTTCATTGGCGGTGAAGCCGCTTGGAATGTCCTGAGGTTTTCAAAGTGGCTGTGTAAATGCATATTCTTTTTTTAATTACCCGCAACGAAACGAGGGTGATGTGTGCCGCTCTATAATGGTACAAGTGTGTAAAGGTCGAGGCAAAGATCTGAAGGTCAATGCTTTCCCATTAAGTGGCAGAAGCACAGACCAGAAATCTGCATAACATCAGGGCAGAAATGAAATTCTGCTGTCAAGCTATGGCAGAAACCCCTGGTTATGCTACTACAATTAACAGCAGGGAAGTATTCTCTCCTGGGATTATTATTAACAACGGTCACTAGGTAAGCCTAGTACACTAAGGTCATTTTTACATTCATGTTGCAGCTAAAGTGGTCAGGTAAAACGTTCACTTAACTCATCCTGGAGACTTTCATTAGCTGTGCACAGTCGGGGATGTTTTTTTTTAAATTCAAAGGGTAGGAAATCTATCTCAAGGTGTTCAGTCAGGCCTGGGCTGGTTTAAGTTTTAAAGTGACTATTAATTGCTTTGGAAGATTTAATGCTCTGAGCTCGTTCGTTTCAGCTCCTATAAACATGAAATTTGCATTGCTTATTTATTCATTCGGATTGTAGTGTTCTGCTGCTCATTGGTGAAGCAGATTCTCTCTTTTGAGATGAGCCACACAGTCCCTGATAGTAGGCAACAAATTTCAATTATGTGAAAAGGGAGAAATTATATTGTTTCAATTTTATCAGTCGCTGCTCTTTGTCTGATTATGTGCGTTCTCTGTCAACAGCGCTGCACATCACTATTCTGCAAAGACAAAAATGCTTTTAGGTTGAAAGCTTATCTAATCTCCATGAAATAATGGAAAGCGAGAGGGAGAGACTCGGGCAATATTCCAGCTCAGGGACCGTAGCACTTCCAAACAAATAACCGTGAATCAGTTCAGAATACTAAATCACACGAGCACCAGTTTAGTGCTGCCGAATGACCAGCAGGCAGTGCAGATAATGTGAGCAGTGGGTACTGTTGAATGAGTATTGTTGTGCGAGCAAAGCAGTTTGTTCTTTCTTTTCCAACATGTTTGCAATGTCACTACACATAGCGACTGGGGCAATGCTACCCTTGCATTTGCTAAGCAGTTTCATAGAACGGCGCGGAATTTACAGCAGAGTAACAGGCCATTCAGCCCAACTGGTCAGTGTTGGTGCTTATAGTCCGCACAAGCCTCCTCTCGCTGTAAGTACCTCTTCCCACCCTGCCCCGCCACCGCATTAGATGAGATATTTGATAAGGAGCTAGAGTCATAGAATTATACAGCACAGAAAGAGGCCCTTCGGCCCATCGTATCCGCGCCGGCCATCAAGCCCTGTCTATTCTAATCCCATTTTCCAGCACTTGGTCCGTAGCCTTGTATGCTATGGCATTTCAAGTGCTCATCTAAATGCTTCTTGAATGTTGTGAGGGTTCCTGCCTCTACCACCCTTTCAGGCAGTGAGTTCCAGATTCCAACCACCCTCTGGGTGAAAAAGTTTTTCCTCAAATCCCCTCTAAACCTCCTGCCCCTTACCTTGAAACTATGCCCCCTGGTTATTGACCCCTCTACGAAGGGGAAAAGTTCCTTTCTATCTACCCTATCTATGCCCCTCATAATTTTGTACACCTCAATCAGGTCCCCCCTCAGCCTTCTCTGCTCCAAGGAAAACAACCCCAGCCTGTCCAGTCTCTCTTCATAGCTGAAGCGCTCCAGCCCAGGTACCATCCTGGTGAATCTCTTCTGCACCCTCTCCAATGCAATCACATCCCTCCTATAGTGTGGTGACCAGAACTGCACACAGTATTCCAGCTGTGGCCTAACCAGCGTTTTGTACAGCTCCATCATAACCTCCCTGCTCTTATATTCTATGCCTCGGCTAATGAAGGCAAGTATCCCATATGCCTTTTTTTAACCACCTTATCTACCTGTCCTGCTGCTATAAGTCTTTCATTTGACACAGATGGGAGTGCTACAATCTGGTCTAGCTGGAAATCAAATCAAATGACACTCAAAAGTGTCAGAAAGTTGTGGGCTCAAGACTCACTTCAGTAACGTGAGCACATAATCTATGCTGACACTCCAGTGCAGTGCTGAGGGAATGCTGCACTGTCTGAGGTGCTGTCTTTCAGATGAGACGTTAAACCGAGGCCCTATCTTCCCGCTCAGGTGGACGTAGAAGATCCCGCGGCACTATTGGAAGAAGAGCAGGGGGTTCTCCCTGGTGTCCTGGCCAATATCTATCCCTCAACCAACGTCGCTAAAACAGGTGACCTGCTCATTATCTCATTGCTGTTTGTGGGAGCTTGCTGTGCACAAATTGACTGCTGCGCTTCCTACGTTCCAACAGTGACTACACCTCAAAAAGTGCTTAATTGGCTGCAAAGCGCTTTGAGAATATCCTGAGGTTGTGAGGAGGCGCTATATAAATGCAACTCTTCCTTTCTTTCATTCTTTTCAGTGCTACCCTTATACATCTCTGAGCAGGGGTTCGGAGCAGGCTGACCTCTTGTGTGACACGGAGGGTGAGGTTTGGAGGGGAGAAGCCGGGTGACAGGAAACAAGAAACCGGTTTGGAAAATAAAAATGGGCGGGAAGAAATAATGATTGCGTTGGCAGTTTGGGCTACTTGCACGTAAAAGCTCCACCAGGCTCGATACCACGGGCCTTGCCATCTGGATTGGATTTAGGCCAAAACAATTTAGCAGTTTGCTTAATTAGAAAACAAAGCTTCAGCTAAATGATGTTATCGCTTGTCCGCAAACAGAGGAAACCCTGGAAGGAGCACAAGGATGTTAAGCTGATGATCTTGCAGGTAGCTTCAAGCCATAATTGTAAATAAGTAGTACAGGCATTCACTTTCCTCCCCCTCCCCCACTTTTCTGACAGGTCCCGAATTCACTGTATTCATGGGCAAGAAGATACTGAATAAAAGGAAGATGGATAAATCAATCCCCAACAGAAAGTAGCAACTCCATTCATTGTTAATCTCATTTGTAGCCTTGATGTAAGAAAACTACTAGGCACTTGGTCTAAGCGTTAAACAAAGCTTTAATCAACTGTTTTACAACATGGAGGTCTAGTTGTGTCCTTCACTAGTTCCTGTTAAGAATGTCCTGCGCAAGCTGGGCCCTTGCCCGAGTATTTATACTCTCCCTGGACAGCGCCACCCGCAGGCCGCTCAGTATTATTTCATAAGACTTTCTTTCATGAATGACTGATTCATGTCGAGCCTATTCCATCATCACCATTACTAACGAAGCCCTTTGGTGTGTAGTAACTGCTGTTATGTCAGCAAGTCTGCCAACATCCCACAAACAGCCATGCGACTAAAAATCGGCTTGGTGGGGCTGGTTGAGGGAGGAATCTCGGGCCAGGACACCTGGAGAACTCCTGCTCTTCTGCAGAAAGGGCCATGGGATCTTTAAGATCCAACTCACTCCAACATAATCTAGTGTAATGTGTTTAATGTCTCATCTGAACTGACCGCACCCACAACCGTGCAGCGCTCCCTCGGTACTGCACTGCTCCATCAGCCTAGGTTACGCAATCAAGTCCTGTAATGGGGCTTGAACTCACAACCTTCTGACCTGCAGGCAGCTGAACCAAGCGGAGGTGAAAAATATTTGTTGCACTTGGACCTCTGAGCTGCAAGAGCAAACAGCACAAATATTTGATAGCATCAAATACTTGTCAGCGTCAGCCATGGTTCAGTGGTAGCAGTCCGGCCTCTGTGTCAGAGGTTGTGGGTCTAAGGCGAACAATCTCATCTTTTCTAGTCTCTCTGCTTAACTGAAGTAATGATGGCCTCCAGATGCTTTGACTGCCCTTCGTATTAAGCTTAATAGGTCTTTCAGGTCTTTGCTGCGACCTGTGCTGTTATCTTCATTTCTCACCATTGCATTCTAATAGATGCTCCACAGCACAGATTAGAAGATTATCGTCAACAGTCAGCTGAGTTCCTCTTTTCTACTTATGCCTTACATGGCACCAGAGAAGAGCGGTTTAAAAGGAAACTTGTATTCATTGAGTGAAGCGCTTTCAGGTGTTTCGTTGTGATAAGGCTCCCTATAACTGCAAGGATTTTTTTTTTTTAATTAAATTATTTTCAGATAATCCGCTTGACTGACATCCACAGCTTTCATTTCACAAGTACACACGACAGGTTGGCTGAGGCCTGGCAAATCACTGGCAAGTGTCTGAAAACAACCAGTCAGAACTAAGTTGAGCTCTGTAGCCTAGAGAGCGACTGACAGGGGAGTGTGAACCATCCACTGACTTTAACCTTTTACCAGGAATCCTGTTTTGGTTATTAAAATTGCTTTGAATCAAATTATTGCCTGATTATTGAATCTGAAATACTGACTAATGACGGTGGACATACAGCAGAGGATTAGGGGGTGATATTGGACATGGGGGTGGGGTGGGGGGGACGTAAAACTGGTGGTATCTCATAGAAACATAGAAGATAGGAGCAGGAGTAGGCCATTCGGCCCCTCGAGCCCGCTCCACCATTTAATGAGATCATGGCCGATCATCCAAATTCAGTACCCTGTCCCTGCTTTCTCCCCATATCCCTTGATCCCTTTAGCCTCAAGAAATATATCTAACTCTTTCTTGAATATATTTAATGAATTGGCCTCAACTGCCTTCTGTGGCAGAGAATTCCATTGGTTGCCTGTTATGTGCCCCGCCCCGTATTGAGTTCCACGACTTCAGTAGTTGTATGACTGGAGGCGAAAGCGATTCGCACCTGTTTTGTGTCCCCGCCCAAGGCCAATTTCACCCCCTTTATCTTTCTTAGATGTTACCCATTAGTAGTAGCATGGCGGCCTTGGCTACTCTTCACCGTTCTGGATAGCTTTCTTGCCAATGTTCAAACGGTTTATTTTGTGTTAAAATTGGTTGGAATCAGATTTAAATCTTTCTAGACCATTTGTTTTGTCTTTCGAAGGACCAAAACATTAATTGGTAGTGACATGAATCAGTCATTCATGAAAGACAGACTTAGGAAATAATACTGAGCGGCCTGTGGGTGGCGCTGTCCAGGGAGAGTATAAGTACTTGGGCAAGGGCCCAGCTTGCTCAGGACATTCTTAACAGGAACTAGTGAAGGACACAACTAGACCTCCATGTTGTAAAACAGTTGATTAAAGCCTTGTTTAACGCTTAGACCAAGTGCCTAGTAGTTTTCTTACGTCAAGCAGCCTAATTATGCCCCAACTAAAAGAAATAAAGCATTTATATCACATCTTTGATGACTTTAGGACGCCCCAAAGTGCTTTACAACTTATGAAGTGTAGTCACTGTTGTGATGTAGGACTAATTAGGGCTATTAAGAACAAGATTGAAATTTTTGCAAAACTGCTTCGGGTGCAAAGCTGTTCATAAAAAGTTAGATCCAAGATAAAATCAGCCTAAACTCAGGTGTCAGCCCTGGCTCAGTTGGTAGCCCATTCTCCTCTGGGTCAGAAGGTCGTGGGTTCTAAGCCCCACTCCAGGGACTTGAACACAAACCCCAGGCAGACTCTTCTCTCTCAACGGATGTTGCCTGGCCTGCTGAGTTTTTCCAGCGTTTTCTGTTGTTACTCCAGTGCAGTGCTGAGGGAGTGCTGCACCCTCTGAGGTACCGTCTCTCAGTTGAGACGTTAAACCGAGGCCCCGTCTGCCCTCTCAGGTGGATGTAAAAGATCCCACGGCGGTATTTTGAAGAAGAGCAGTTCTCCCTGGTGTTCTGGACAATATTTTTCCCTTAACTAACACCTAAAGCAGATTATCTGGTCATTATCACATTGCTTGTGGGACCTTAATGTGTGCAAATTGGCTGCTGCGTTTCCCTGCAGCACAGCAGTGACTACACTTCAGAAGTTGGCTGTAAAGCGCTTTGGGGCGTCCAGAGCCCGATACCAATGTAAGTTCTTTAATGTTGCCTTACGCGATTTCTCTCCAATTATGGAGTTTCTACACCACTTCTTTGGCATATTTAAATTGCGTTACCTTACCAGGGCGTCCTTTCCAGACCCCCTCTCCCTGCGCACAGTGCCGAGACACACGTCAGCTTGTAATGGGCCACCTGCGGTGAGGGGAATGTGAAAGCACATTGCTCAATGAGAACGTGACACCACCATTCCCAACATCCATCTCTATAGGAGCCTACGGGGCACCTTAATCATCGGCACCATGAGCGAAGTATCATTAATTATACTGATGGATGTTATCATTTAAATTTTTATAGTTACTATGACTTCAACGCTAAAAAAAAAAAATCAGTGGTACAGCTTAGAACACTAATGATCCATTTGGAGCAATTCCAGTCATTTGTGTCGAAATACAGCGTTATGAAATCAAAATGTAAATTTTCGAAGTGTCACTGCCTGATGCGTGGAAATAATGAATGTTGGTCTCTCTCTCTCTTGCAATGTCTGGGGCTGACAGTTTGATGCAAGTATTCACAACCACTAAATACGTGCAATTACCCAGAGTGCTGTTACCGGCCAATGAAATCCAGGTAAAAGACATCTGGCACACAGTGTTAGTGATGAAGGACAGCTCGTGACAACTTAATTACAGGCATATGACTAGTCGAGGCATTAGAAGGTTTATGGATATCATCAAACCAGACATGTGTATCAGGGAAGCTGGGTGCAGTTAAAATGGCTCATTACTGTTATACACAGCGAGGCAGCTTCTTATTTTAATTCCTCCATTTTACCACGTTCAAGGCTACAAGAGACTACCAGCGCGTTGGGTGAAAGAAAGAAAGACATGCATTTATATTGCGCCTTACACGACCTCAGGATGTCTCAAAGCGCTTTACAGCCAATGAAGTACGTTTTAAAGGGCAGTCGCTGTTGTAATGTAGGAAACGCGACAACCAATTTGCGCACAGCAAGCTCCCACAAGCAATGTGATAATGACCAGATAATCTGTTTTATTGATGTTGGTTGAGGGATAAATATTGGCCAGGACACTGGGGAGAACTCCCCTGCTCTTCTTCGAAATAGTGCCATGGGATCTTTTATGTCCACCATTTTAAGTCGGTGTTGATTTTTGATTTTAAATCAGGCAAAGATTCAGTTTCTCCATTTTGTTCAGATCGCTCAAATAGGAACAATAACAACTTAAACATAGTAAAATGCCCCAAGGCACATCACAGGAGTATAAGCAAGCAAAAAAAATTGACACCAAGCCAAAGAAGGAGACATTAGGACAGGTGACCAAAAGCTTGGTCAAAGCATTGGGTCTTAAGGAGGGTCTTGAAGGAAGAGAGAGAGATGGAGAGGTTTAGGGAGAGAATTCCAGAGCTTTGGAACTAGTCAGCTGAAGTCACGGCCACCAATGGTGGGCCGAAGAGGGTGGGAGATGGACAAGAGGCCAGAATTGGAGGAACGCAGAGTTCTTGGAGGCTTGTAAGACTGGAGGAGGTTACAGAGATAGGGAAGGGGCGAGGCCATGGAGGGATTTGAATGCAAGGATGAGAATTTTAAACTCGAGGCATTGCCGGACCAGGAGCTGGAAAAAGTTCTGACGAAAGGTCATCGACCTGAAACGTTAACTCTGTGTTTCTCTCTCCACGGATGCTGCCTGACCTGCTGAGTGTTTCCAGCATTTTCTGTTGTTATTTCAGATCTCCAGCATCCGCAGCATTTTACTATTGTATTGAGATGACTGGAGTTGTTCTTAGCATTAAGGCCATAGAAAGAAAAAAAGAAAGACTTGCATTTATATAGCATCTTTCATGACCTCAGGATGTCCCAAAGCACTTTACAGCCAATGAAGTACATTTGAAATGTAGTCACTGTTGTAATGTAGGAAACGAGGCAGCCAATTTGCGCACAGCAAGGTCCCACAAACAGCAATGAGATAATGACCAGATAATTTGTTTTAAGGGGTGTTGGTTGACAGATAAATATCGGCCAGGACACCAGGGTGAACTCCATTGCTCTTCTTTGAAATAGTGCCATAGAATCTTTTACATCCACCCGAGAGGACAGATGAGGCATCGGTTTAATATCTCATCCGAAAGACAGCACCCTCGACAATGCAGTGCTCCCTCAGTGCTGCGCTGGTACTGTGTCAGCCTAGCTTTATGCTCAAGTCTCTGGAGTGGAACATGAATCCACTACATTCTGACTCCGAGACGAGTGTGCTGCCAACTGAGCTAAGGCTGACACTACAGGGAGGTGTTCCTGGTCTCCTGTATCGAAGCAAAGGTGCTCCTGTTACTGAGGCCAGGAGTGGCGGCATTCCTGTGGCTAACGTCGGGCGTGGAGGTGCTCCTGTGGCTGAGATTGAAGCATTAACGAAGCTGAGGCTGGTTATTCACATGGTTTATCCTATCAAAGGTACCTCCGACTGAATTGAAAAGTTCATGATTTAGTCTGTTTTGCTGTTTTTATGCAAAAGAAAATCATAGCTACCTTCAAAATTGTTACGTCCGTGTAATAATAAGAAAAGGACTGCAGAGAACGATCAACAGGTGTTTACTCAACATGGTTCAAACTGCAACTGACTGTACAGATTACTACTCAGGGTCTATATACAGGTGTGGTCACTGCCGGTACTACAGGATACAGGAGCTGTAAAAAGTAGTTTTCCCCCTTAAAGGTACATACATTACAATTCCTCCCCTTTTAGATTAACAGTACCATAACACTCATTTAACAATTAAATATCAAACTAATTACAATTAACACTTTTAACATGCAACATTAACTGAAAATAGTCTATTTATATATTCAGTCTTTGGGGAGGCTTCCTGATCCTTTCTGGATAACGCCTTTCCCGAGTGTCTCGCTCTTGGTGCGGAGGCGATTCTGGCCCCCTGTCGTCGGTTGGTTCATCAGCTTCCAATGCTACTGTTTCTGGGGTAGATGCGACCTGTACGTCGGGTTCCTCACCAGGTACGTATGGCCGAGACATGGGGTTGACTCGTTCCTGTGACGCTAGGATCTGGTCGACATGGCGTCTCACAATGTTCTCCCCAACATCCACTGTGTACATTAGTGGCCCCTGCCATGTGCATATCGTTCCTGGTTGCCATTTCTCTGTTCGGTAGTCGCGGGCCAAGACTGGTTGCCCTACATTGATGCTCCTTGTCGGCTTCTCATTGATGTGCTGGAATTGCTTATTCTCAACATCTCTTCGTACATTTGGTCTGAGCAAATCCAGACGAGATCTCAACCTTCGGTTAAAGAACATCATGGCCAGGGCCTGGTTGGTGACTGCATGTGTCGCATTTCTGTAGGCTAAAAGGAAATTGTCCACCTTATGCTGCAGTGGAATGTCGTCATCACACATGGCCTTTACTGCTTTTTTAAAGGTTTGTACGAACCTCTCAGCCAATCCACTTGTGGCTGGATGATACGAGGCGGATGTGTAATGCCTTACCCCATTCCTTTTCATAAATCTTCGAAACTCTTCGGACACAAACTGTGGTCCGTTATCAGAGCAAATCTGCTCTGGCAAGCCGTTCCTGACAAAAATGGTCTGTAGGACTGCAATAGTTTTCTCCGTGGTGGTGGAGGACATTTTGATGACCTCAGGCCATTTCGAGTGCGCATCCACGGCTATTAAAAACATTGAGTCCATGAATGGACCAGCAAAATCAATATGCACCCATTGCCATGGAGATGAGGGCCACTCCCATGGGTGTAGAGGGGCATGTGGTGGTGCATTTTGGACCTTCTGGCATCCTGAGCAGCTCTTTCTCAGGTCCTCGATTTGCTGACCGATCCCCGGCCACCACACATAAGCCCTAGCAAGGCTTTTCATTTTCACCCCTCTCAGATGACCTTCGTGAAGCTCATTGAGCACTCTCTCCCTTAACTTGGGTGGAATTACCACTCGGGATCCACACATCAAGGTCCCCTGGCAAACTGACAGCTGTTCTCTTCTGGATGAGAATGCTGGCAACAGTGAGTCGCCATGTGCTGGCCATCCCTTCACGGTCAAATCATATACCCGAGACAGTGTCGGGTCATTTCGGGTCTCCTTCTCTATACCAGCGTTAGTTACTGGCAAGCATTCAATTATAGTCGAATGAAATATTTCGACAGGATCCACTGCTGGTGCTTCCTCCGCAGTAGGCAGTGGCAGGCGTGATAGCCCATCAGCGTTTCCATGCTGTTTCGTGCCCTTATACTCGATTTCATATTGGTGCGCCCCTAGAAAAAGGGACCATCTTTGTAGCCGTTGCGCAGTCATCACCGGAACGCCCTTCTTTGGATTAACGATGGAGACAAGTGGTTGGTGGTCAGTCAGCAAGGTGAACTTCTGCCCGTGCAGATAGTGATTGAACTTTTTCACTCCCCACACTAGGCTGAGGGCCTCCCTGTCAATCTGGGCGTAGTTACGCTCGGCTGAGGTTAGTGACCAAGACGCAAAGGCGACTGGCCTCTCCGAGCCATCCGGGAATTTGTGTGACAGCAACACTCCAATGCCATAGGGTGATGCATCACACGCCAACCGAATTAGTAGTGCTGGGTTGAAATGAGCCAACACCTCTTTTGATGTGATCAATGCTTTGCTCTTCTGGAAAGCTCATTTACATTCGTCACTCCACTTCCATGGTACCCCCGTTTGCAGTAGGGTGTTCAGTGGGTGTAGTACGGTAGACAAATTCGGCAAGAACTTATGGTAGTAGTTCACCAGCCCGAGGAACGACCTCAGTTGTGACACATTTTCCGGTGCTGGAGCCTTGACTACTGCCTCAATCTTTGCAGGGGACTTATGTAACCCCTCTTTATCAATAACGTGGCCACAATACGAGATCTGCTTCTGGAAAAACTCGCATTTGTGGCGATTAGCTCGGAGCCCATATTCCTTCAATCTAGTGAGCACCTGCTCCAGGTTGGCGAGGTGATCACTGTCATTTTCGCCCGTGACCAGGATGTCGTCCAAATAACACTGGGTCCCTGGAATCCCTTGCAGGACTTGTTCCATTGCCCTTTGCCAAATAGCCGGAGCTGATGCTACCCCGAACACCAGCCGGTTGTATTGGTAGAGATCTTTATGAGTGTTGATCGTGAGGTACTGTTTCGAGGCTTCTTCCAGCTCCATTTGCAGGTACGCCTGGGCCAGATCAATCTTAGTGAAGCGTTTCCCTCCAGATAGCGAGGCGAAAATATCTTCAATCCGCGGAAGCAGATATTGTACATTGTGAAGGACTGGGTTCACTGTCACCTTAAAGTCCCCACAGGAGCGAACCTTCTTTGGTTCCCCAGGCATATTACTCAACGACCTCTTCATTACAGGAACGATGGGTGTAGCCCACTCGCTCCAGTCCACTTTGGACAGTACTCCTGAACGTTCCAAACCTTCCAGCTCTGCTTCGACGGCTGGGCGGATCGCATAAGGTACCGGTCTGGCCTTAAAAAACTTTGGGCTTGCATTTTCCTCTATTTTGATCGTCGCTGTTATGCCTTTTAGTGTTCCGAGTCCCTGCTGGAACACTTCTTGTGCGTCAGTTAGCATTTTTGACAGTCGTCCAGGTGTGACGTCGTCATCCTTTTTGGCATCTACAGTCAGTGCTTGTATGGAATGCCAATCTAGCTGTATCTTCCGGATCCATTCACGTCCTAGTAGTGGTGGTCCTCCATCTGGCAATACGTATAGGTCCATTTTTGGTGTTTCCTTGCCGTTATATATAACGTTCACCCTTATTTTTCCTTTGGTGTAGACTTTTTGCCCCGTGTACGTCTTCAAGACAATCTTTGTGTCTCTCAAGGGTATATGTGAGAATAGCCGCTTGTAGTCCCTTCGGTTTATGACTGTTAGGGCTGACCCTGTGTCCAATTCCATTTTCACTTGGACTCCTGCTATCTTGAGCGTGACCCAGATAGTTTGGTGATCCTCCATTTTGATCACATTATGTAGCTTCAGACAACCCAGCCCCTTGCTTCCGGAGTCTGTATCACTCTTCTGTTCGTCTGAACTACTCTCCGTCACCTTATGTACCTTCTTGTACTTCTCCTGTGAAGATTTCTTGCTGCTGGTTTTCTTTCCCGACCTGCAGACTCTTGCTATGTGTCCTATTTTTCCACACTGTCTGCACACTTTGTCCTTGAACCAGCAATCATTATGGTCGTGTGTTGTTCTGCCGCAGCGATAGCACTTCACTGTTCTGTATGACATTTCATTTGTGCCATATTCTTGCGGTCTCCGTTGCATCTCTGCAGCGCCCCGTGCTGCTGCTTCGTGTGATACTGCAATGCTGAAAGCCTTGTCCAGCGTAAGATCCTTTTCTGATAGAAGCCGTTTCTGGGTTCCTTCACTTTGAAGCCCACACACAAACTTGTCCCTTAAAGTATCTGCTAGTCCCGTTCCAAACTGGCAGTGTTTCAATAGCTTGCGCAGTTCCGTTAAATGCTCAGCATTACTTTCATCTTTATGCTGGTTCCTTTTGTGAAACTTAAATCTTTCTGCTATCAGCAGCGGTGTGGGGTTTAAGTGGTCCTGTAGGATTGACACTATGTTTTCAAAATCCTTTTCTATTGGCTTCACTGGGGTTACTAGGTTTCGTAGTAAGCCATACGTTTTTGCACCCATTGAATTCAACAATACCAGCGCTTTCTTGTCATCTGGCACTTCATTTGCCTTGCAGTATACTTCTATGCGTTCGACATATGTCGTCCAATCTTCGACTTCATTGTCGAACGCTGTGGTACTGCCACTCTTCGGCATTTTTGGGTGTGGTTAGACTGGCTTAAAATGGCGTCTCCCGCGCTTTCCTTTCTTCCCCGCTGCGGCTTAAAATGGCGTCTCCCGCGCTGCTGCCAACGCCGCTCTCGGCGGTCCTCGTGGCAAATGGTGACGCCCTGTGGGTTTCGTGCGCTGCTCCTGCGCTGCTGCCAACGCCGCTCTCGGCGGTCCTCGTGGCAATGGCAGCACCTCGCGTTTTCCTGCGCGCCTCTCTCCCCCGTTGATGCTGCTCGGCCCTTGAACCCGGCTGCGCTCTGCGCGTTTTCCTGCGCGCCTCTCTCCCCCGTTGACGCTGCTCGGCCCTTGAACACCGGCTGCACTCTGCTCTCTCTCGCCTCTCTCACCCGTTGACGCCACTCGGTCCTGAACACCGGCTGCGCCCTGTGCACTCTGCCCTCTCTCTCTCCCCCGTCGACGCTGCTCGGCCTTTTTCTGTGCCGCTTGGTCGGGCTCTAGCCCGTCGCTGTCCGGGAAGGGTCTGCGCAGTACCTGTTGCCAGCCCGTTTTGCTGGACCACCGCGACTGGAAAGCCAAGCCTGGCTCTCGACAGCCTCCCCTGCGATGCTCAAATCTCCGCTGGATGACTGGGCGGTTGCCCGTGGTCGACGCCCGTGCTTCTGGACTCGACCTTCTTCCACTGTTCTCCAGGAGCAAATCCCTGGGAGGTGATGCAGAGTTGCAGGTAGGTTCGAATCTGCTCGTCGCCAATGTTACGTCCGTGTAATAATAAGAAAAGGACTGCAGAGAACGATCAACAGGTGTTTACTCAACGTGGTTCAAACTGCAACTGACTGTACAGATCACTACTCAGGGTTTATATACAGGTGTGGTCACTGCCGGTACTACAGGATACAGGAGCTGTAAAAAGTAGTTCTCCCCCTTAAAGGTACATACATTGCAAAAATAATCATATATTCAACACAAGCCTGACATTATTCTTGTCATTCATGTGGAAATGACTTATGAAGTAATACTGGGCGGCCTGCTGGTGGCACTGTCCAGGGAGAGTAAAAATACTCGGGCATGGGCCCAGCTTGCTCAGGACATTCTTTAACAGGAACTAGTGAAGGACACAACTAGATCTCCATGTTGAAAAACAGTTGATTAAAGCCTTATTTAATACTCAGACCAAGTGCCTAGTAGTTTTCTTACATCAAAGCCTACAAGATTTAACCAACCCTTCCACGATAGAGTGAAGTCGATGGAAAGTAAAATCAAGCCGGGTGTAAAATGGGCAGCCAATCCGCTCCTATTGGTTTCTGGCCGGCTGCTTAAATGATCCCCATTGTCTTCCTCATGAGGTTAAACTTGGGTAGGCAAGGGGGTTAATACACTTTACCTTTTACTTTGAAGATTCAGGCGTTGGCTGAAAAACAAGTTAACAAGACAATTTCTCACTGATGGCCCCTGAGTATCACAGTAAAACCGACTTATGGGATAAACAGGTCCTAATTTTATCTTGATGAAGGGTCCCAGACCTGAAATGTTAACTCTGTTTCTCTCTCCACGGATGCTGCCTGGCCTGCTGAGGGTTTCCAGCATTTTCTGTTGTTATTCCTAATTTACCTTGCTTGGGTTTACAGGGCTTGTAAAATACCTAGTCACAGGAACAGCCACATAATTCAAAGAGGCATGTTGTTTTGGGGAAAAATCCACAGGGAAGTGTCAGGGGACATATGGGGCCATATATTCCGATGCCTACAGGTGTGTACGGGCTGTGTACCCACCCGTAGGGACATTGGAAATGCTGGTTTCAGGCATGCGAAGCACATGCGCTGAAAACCGGTATTTCCGATCTGTCAAGAATCCTCTTGACAGATCGGACGCCTGCCCTGGAGGAGGTCCTCTGCGGGCGGAGAGTTCCGCTTTCTGTACAACCTTTAGAAATCTTACGCCTGCGTAAGGCCTGCTTTTACCAGCATAAGAGTTGAAAAAAAGTTAAAAAATAAATTTTTCACTCATTTATAATTTAAAAATACAGTACTTTTAAAAAAGGTAAGTTTATTTTTAGCCCAGTAAAAAAACTTTAATTCTTTTTTTCAAAAAATTACATTTTTGTTTAAAATATTTAATTTATTGTAATTTTACTCATTTTTAAAAAGCGATGGTTTTTTAAAAAATTATTTAATGTTTTACTGTCTTTTTGGGGTGATCTCCATTCATATATTTGACGGGTCTATCTGTCAAAAGTATGAAGGGAGATTCCCTTCTCCTATTGGCTGGCCTGGCCCACGTGATCCCAGGGATGTTTGCGAACTACCTGCGCCCTTGGGATACGTGCGCCCTGCACATTTCGAGTTTGGAGAGGCCCAGGAGCAGAAGTGTCCGGACCTCGGGAGCACCTCAGGTAAGTTCGTAGATTTTTCCAAATTGGAGGCCTCCGCACGCAGGAAGCCTTCGATCGGAAAATACGGCCCATTGTTTTCTGTCATCAATGGCGTAATAAATTTTAAGGGTGACGCAGGAATTCTATGGAATTCTGATCAGCCGCACTGTAGAATAAAGAAAAGTTGCATTTACATAGCTGTTTATCATGCTTCATTATGTACAATGAATTACTGTTGAAGCACAGCACTCAATTGGTGCACAGCAAGATTCCACAAACAGCAACGAGGTCAATGACCAGTTGATCTGGTTGAGGAAGGAATGTTGGCCCTACACTGAATAATGTCACGGGATCTTTAACACCCACCTGAACAATGAGGCCATCGGGAGACCTCGGCTTAACATCTCATCCAAAGGACAGCACCTCATTCAGCATGGCAGTGAAGTATCAGACTAGATTATGAGGTCGAGTCTTATGGAGTGGGCCTGGAACCATGACCTTCTGCCTCAGAGGCAATGGTGCTACCAACTGAGCCAAGCTGATAGGATGTTTAGATAGAAGATAGGAGCAGGAGTAGGCCATTCGATCCCTCGAGCCTGTTCCGCCATTTAATGAGATCATGGCTGATCATTCAAATTCAGTACCCTGTCCCTGCTTTCTCCCCATATCCCTTGATCCCCTTAGCCTTAAGAAATATATCCAACTCCTTCTTGAATATATTTAATGAATTGGCCTCAACTGCCTTCTGTGGTAGAGAATTCCACAGGTTCACCACTCTCTGGGTGAAGAAATTCCTCCTCATGTCAGTCCTAAATGGCTTACCCCTTATCCTTAGACTGTGACCCCTGGTTCTGGACTCCCTCGCCATCGGGAACATCCTTCCTGCATTGAGTCTGTCTAGTCCTGTTAGAATTTTATAAGTTTCAATGAGATCCCCTCTCATTCTTCTAAACTCTAGCGAATATAAGCCTAATTGACCCAATCTCTTCTTATACGTCATTCCTGCCATCCCAGGTATCAGTCTGGTGAATCTTCGCTGCACTCTCTCCATGGCAAGAACATCCTTCCTCAGATAAGGTGACCAAAACTGCACACACTACTCAAGGTGTGGTCTCATCAAGGCCCTGTACAACTGCAGCAAGACATCCTTGCTCCTGTACTCAAACCCTCTCGCTATGAAGGCCAACATACCATTTGCCTTCTTAACCGCCTGCTGCACCTGCATGCTTACCTTCAGCGACTGGTGCACAAGGACACCCAGGTCTCGTTGCACTTCCAATTCTCCCAATCTATTGCCGTTCAGATAATAATCTGTCTTCCTGTTTTTGCCACCGAAGTGGATAACCTTGCATTTATCCACATTATACTGCATTTGCCCTGCATCTGCCCAATCACCCAACCTGTCCAAATCGTACTGGAGTTTCTCTACATCCTCCTCACAGCACACACACCCACCCAGCTTTGTGTCGTCTGCAAACTTGGAGACATTTTGGAGCTCGCATATGAATGGGAGGAAGTGGCTGCATAACCATTACTCTCCACATGGTGAATTGCCATTCAACAGTGGTGCTGATGTGAGAAGGCGTCAAGCAGGGGCTGGATGTTTCCTCCACAGGAAAGGAGGCTAAAATTGAGACTTATCCCAAAGCTACTTTTGGGCACCACAAAGAAAGCAAGAACTTGCAGTTATGTCCTGCTTTTCACTACCTCAGGATGTCCCAAAGCAGTTTACAACCAGTGAAGTACTTTTGAAGTGTAGTCGCTGTTGTAATGTAGGAAAAACTTGCGCACAGCAAGCTCCCACAAACATCATCAATGAAATAAATGATCAGATAATCTGTTTTAGGTGTTGGTTGAGGGATAAATATTGGCCAGGACACGGGAGAACTCCCCTGCTCACCTTCGAAATAGTGCCATGAGATCTTTTACATCACCTTGGAGAGCAGATGGGGCCTCGGTATAACGTCTCATCTGAAAGACGGCACCTCAGTACTGCACTGGGGCGTCAGCCTAGATTTTTGTGCTCAAGTCTCTGGAGTGGAACTTTAACCCCCGACCTTCTGACTCGGAGGCGAGAGTGCTGCCAACTGAGCCATGGCTGACACTGATAGGAAAAGACCCACTGGTCCATCCAGCCTGTCCTACACAACTGCCCTGCCTTGTGCACCACAATATACACACTCCCCATCCCATCTCCCAGGAGAGGCAAAAAAACAGATTAAAGACCCAGGCCAACAGCCCCGGTTCGGCGATCGTGTTTGGTGCAGGGGAACGCTCTGGCCCCGATACCGAGGAGGCTGGTAACAGGCAGGCTTGCTGCCGTTCAAGGTGCCCGCCCCAACGAGGAGTGCATCACCTTCAAGCAAGGTTGGGGAGAAAATCCAGACAACTAGGTGCATTACCGCAGAGTATGTGGCCAAAAGTGCTAATGCTGGAAGAATGTCTCTGCTGTTAGATAGGATTACTGGCCTATCCATCATCGGCTCCAGTGCTCAGAGCAGAAAGCATCGTATTACACAAGAGAACAAATGCGAAGGAATGCATAGCAAGTACAACTGCCTCTTCAGCCCATTATATCCCACTTGGTCAACCTTTTGCTCTGCTTTGAAGACTAAGGCCGCAAATTTAATAGCGTGAGGGGACAGGTTTGGAGGAGGGGGCGGGTTTGGAGGCGGGTCCGCTGTCAAAATAGCAAAGATTGACCGCGAATAGGAAACCCGCTGTCAACCCGCTGACAGGCGAGTCTCCCAGGTGTCGGGCCTGTCAGCAGAGAACTGACCCGACACCAAGCGGCGGGGGAGACAATCCAGCTCACCCTGGCGTGTTTTGAGTCTGCGCTGATGTTTGTGAAAAGCTGACAGCTGCAGAAGTGGTGTCAAGGATGCCATGTTGCAGATGGTGAGTTTCAGAGCACAGAAAATGTTGGTTACTGCATTTTTATTACATATAGAGATTTCTTTAGCTTACAAGTTTTTAGATCCAACTGTATGTCCAGTGTCATCTCATTGGGAGAACCTCTCTTACCAGTGACAGATCGCTTCTGTCATCTTATCTGCAGCTGCCATTTATTCCAGCAACATCACAGCCAATGAAACAATCAGACCTGGGTCCTCCGAATACTTCCACGATCAGCCCCAACACCAACATCACCAGGCACAACAACATTACCAACCTCATCACCAACCTTCTCCGCCATCACCTGATGCTGCACTGGGCATCAGCCCCTGACAACATTGCTGCCCAGGAGGCCAGCGATGGCATCACCATGGCCAGATTTTCTTCACTTGACACTGTAAACCCGGGCTGCCACATGATGCGCCAGATTGACACCATCACCGTGAAGCATCCCTTTAATGTCCAAGCCATTCCATGCACACTCATCACTTTAGTGGGGTTGGGGGGTGGGGGGAGAGTTATGACTGAACAATCACTGGAACTCAGTAGGACACTTCTCAAGGTGCACTCAGATCTGTCCAATAAGGGGCACTTTTTGAAAAAGAGATTTCCCTCTATGGCAACACATTACCAGAAACTTCACATAGACATTGGCTAAACCTCGCAAGTGCCTACCCTTGTGTGTTGTTAGTTGGTATGCTTGCAGTAGGATGAGGTGAGTGTGAGGGGTGGATAGTGAGATGGGGAAGTGATAAAGTAGATAGAGAGGGTTGGGTGGAGGTGCAAGGTAAGTTGGTGTCCTGGGGAGGTCTCTTCGCCCTTGGAAGGGAAGAGAATCTCCCTGCCTGCTGTGACTCCCTCCATAGCATATGGAGGGAGTCATTGGAGAGCCTGGGTACAAGCGTTCACCTTTGTGCAGTGATTGTCAGTGTTTGCAGCACCTCAATGCTGTCAAACACTGACAGAACAACTGTCAAACTCCACGTGGACGTGGCCCCTTTGAGGAAACCAGCTGATGACGCATCATCAAATGACGTTATCGGACCCGCTTCCTGTTAATTGGCCGGTAAGCCCGCAGGGCAGGCTTAACAAGGCCAATCAAGGGAAAATCATGTCTGCAGAGCGGATGCAGCTGGGAGTGGGACCAACTGTTCCACCCCCATCCCGCCTCCTCCATTAAATTTGCGGCCTAAGCGTACCAAAACCTGAAGAAAAAAAAATCTTGTTTCTACAACTTCAATCTCTTCTTAACAGTTGACCTCACACAAACCTATCACCCGAGATTCGCTACGAAATCACATCAGAAAAGATTATCCAATCCGGAAGCATGATCATCTGAGGGTATTGGCTGGTAGCAGCAGGCTATAATTTAGCGGTCGTATTTTAGCGCTGGAGGCTGGTTATTAAACTGTCTAGTTAGATGCGTCACAAGAGCCTAGATAGAAACAGCCACAGACATTAAACTAAATAAAAGGAAGAGGTTGGTTTCACTGCTGCTTTTCCCCGCTGCCTCAATAATTGAGCATAAATTGGCCCAAATAATCTACAATTAATCCGCGAGGTTGAGTACAACAGCAAGTGTGAGGAAAAAAGGGAGTTAATAACTTTTGATAAGCAGCACTAGTCGCTTTCACCTGCTCTTATTTCACGTCTCTGTTTTATTTAATGAGGAGGGAAGTTACAGAGACAGGGAAAGGCAAGACCATGGAGGGACTTGAACACAAGGATGAGAAAATGATCGGTTTTCACATCCTGACACAAGTTAATCTGTTTAGTCTTTCTTTTGAGGTGTGCTTCACTTTTGAACTCGCCAAGTCATCCAGACCAGTATTACTTTTCTGTTTGGAAAGGCGATTGGCTGCATTCAGTGAAATGAAAGATGTCCCCAGGGTGTGCTTTACGCGATCAGAGTTGTCCACACACCAAATGCTGTTGTGGAGAAGGATTCAGCTTCCAATGTTGGTGGAGACTCAGTTACATCATACAACCCTTTGCTGATTCACTATGGTTAGTGGGGGAGCTGGAATGCATGAGGGACAGAGAGCGTGCATCACAGAAAGAAAGGAAGTATGATGGGGATCAGGGAAGGGGAAGTATGAGGAGCAGGGTTTTTATGTGTCAGACGTGACTCAGATTGTAGCACTCCCGCCTCTGAGTCGGAGGGTCGTGGGTTCAAGTCCCGCTCCAGGAACTTGAGCACAAATAGTAGGTCTGACGCTCCAGTGCAGTGCTGAGGGAACCCTTCAGTGCAGTGCTAAAGTTAGGGAGATGAATGACAGAGGCTTTGAAAGTAGAAATTTCACGTGTTTGCAGCATCTGTGGCATTATCAAGAGGGGTGCTAACGAATCTCTGGCAGCATTGCTATTCTGGACTGAGGCCCCTTTCTTACAAAAAGAAAACTTATTGATTTGCGATGTCGTGGAATGTGATACTTTTCAAGCCCCATTTCCAGATAGAGAGAGACAACAACTGATTTCCAGCCCTGGATCAGCTTTGCTCTTGATCGAGCCAATAAAAACCGCCTCCAGTCCAACTAAGAAGGCTGCTTATCTCAGCTCAGCAGTTTTCATACTGGGCCAGTGCCAATGGATCGTGGACCTGAGCTTGAGTCATCAAAAGAGATTGGGGTGCCTCAGCTCGGCTCCCAGTGGGGGCGTGAATCTACAGTATAAAACTGCCTGCAATTTAACCAAACCTAGTGCTCAATTGCAATTTCAATCAGAGGTTAGCTGGTGTGACATTGCAGACGTTTACACTGGTGTTGTGGATGAGAGAGGTAGCACATCCGAGGGTGCATTGAAGTCACATTGGGGAGCACAGTCCCCACCTCTTACACCATCCCCGCTTATCCCATACAGCTGCTTATATTGGGCAAACGCGCCCTCAGAAGTGCTCTCTCCCTCATCCACAACACCAATGTAAACTTCTGCAATGTCACACCAGCTTACCTCTGATTGCAACCATTTGCCATCACCATAGGCGTCAGTTACAAAGGCTTAAACCGCATTAAGCGCGCAGACTATTTCGGACACTTATCGCAGCTGTTGGCTTTGACTTTCTTTACCATCCCGCTCACAAACGCCAGGATCTGTTTTACAATCAGGTTTAAAATTGGAGTTTAAAGTTTAACCTGCCCTCCGACTGTAATCGGAACTCCCTGCACTCGCTTCTTGTCGTCCCGCTCCGCAATGTCCACCAGCTCCAGGATCTCGGCCGTCGGGTACTCGAGGACCTCCCCCAAACCCCAAGGCAAAATGTCTTTTTTCAAACAGCAAGAAGAGGAGGGGGGAAAAAAAGCCTGACCTGTCTGAACAGGCTGTGCATGGGGTGTTGGAATCATTGCAGCTGGTTGTTGGAAGGCAGGGCACAATGGAATGACAATGTACAACGAGCTTAACATATTGCTATTGGAAATATAAATTAAATGGTGCAATTTTAAAGGGGGTGCAGGAACAGAGAGACATGGGGGTCACACACACAGATCTTTGAAGGTGATGCGAAAAGTTGCTAAAATTGTTTGTTTTTTAAAAAGCATACGGGACCCGTGGCTTTATAGAATACAAAAGCAAGAAAGTTATGCCAAACCTTTATAAATCATTGGTTGGGCCTCAGCTAGAATATTGCATCCAATTCTGGGCACCACACTTTGGGAAGGATGTCAAGATCTTGGAGAGGGTGCAGAGGAGATTTACTAGAATGGTACCAGGGATGAGTGACTTCAGTTATGTGGAGAGACTGGAGAAGCTGGGGTTGTTCTCCTTGGAGCAGAGAAGGTTAAAGGGAGATTGGATAGAGGTGTTCTAAATCATGAGGGGCTTTGATCGGAGTAGATAGGGAGAAATTGTTTCCACTGACAGGAGGGGTAGCAACCAGAGGACACCGATTGAAGATTAATTGATAAAAGAATCAGAGGGACGATGAGGAGAATTTTTTTTACGCAGTGAGTTGTTATGTTCTGGAATGCGCTGCCTGAAAGGCTGGTGAAAGCAGATACAATCATAACTTTTAAAAGAGAATTAGATATATACTTGAAAAGGGAAATATTTGTAGGGCTATGGGGAAAGAGCAGGGGGGAGTGGGACTAATTAGAGAGCTCTTTCAAAGAGCGGACACAGGCACGATGGGCCAAATGGCCTCTTTCTGTGCTGTATGATTCCATGGGAATCTCGCACAGAAATATTAACCAATACACCACAGCTTGTTTTAATTGGTTCTCAATATCTTATGCCCGAGAAAAGTATGATTACTTCTGATATTTTAGGTTGTCCTGGATATTTCAGAAAACTCAGCTGGCTAGCTTCCAACTTCCAAGTTTTGAGATTTGGAGGCTTCTAATAAAATATACATAGCGTGAGCTTGGGAAATTGTATCGTCAGTCACCGAAACCCTGTGGAAATTAAAAATATCTTAAAATGCAAATTGAAATAACTGTAAATTTGGCATTCAATTCAAATCTTTGAAAAAAAATTGCAAGGATGTTTAAATACATCGTGACACTGTTGCAGTAAACGTGCAAGCTGACAGACGTGCAGAGGCAATTTAGAGGTAAATCAAATGAGGAAACTTGAAGCCTATATGTACATAATGGAAGCCTGTTTATTAGCAACGAAACAGTAAAAGATGTGTATGAGATATTCAACCATTCATTGCAAGCCTCCAAGCAATTTGAAGATTTATCAACAAGGTGGTTGAGTGTTGAAGAAGAGCAGGGGCATTCTCCCCGCTGTCCTGGCTGGCCTGAGGTCATGAAAAGTGCTAAATAAGTTCTGACGTGAATCAGTCATTCATGAAAGACTTATGAAATAATACTGAGCGGCCTGCGGGTGGCGCTGTCCAGGGAGAGTATATATACTCGGGCACGGGCCCAGCTTGTGCAGGACATTTTTAACAGGAACTAGTGAAGGACACAACTAAACCTCCATGTTGTAAAACAGTTGATTAAAGCTTTGTTTATTGCTTAGACCAAGTCCCTAGTAGTTTTCTTACGTCAAGTTCATTCTTTTTTTTCCTTTTTATTGGGATGCGTCTCCTGTGGATTGTGGTTATAAGTTGAGTAGGCTATGTTAGCAGGGTACAAGACATTGGTGTGGATGCACCTGTGGCCCTGGGATGGCCAGGTCCGCACCACTCTGGTCAGGCAAATGGAGCTCTGTGCTCTGTGCATGTAAACGTACGTGCATCGGTAGGTCTCCGCACACCAGCATCCAATTGACGGTGAGCAGAGGACAGTCAAGTCTTTGTTGGCATTTGAATGGTTGAAAAGAAAAGAAAGAACTTGCATTTATTTAGTGCCTTTCACAACGTCCCAAATCCCGTTACAGCCAATGAAGTATTTTTGAAGTGAAGTCACTGTTGTAATGTAGGGAAACACGGCAGCCAACTTGCACACAACAAGCCCCCGCAAACAGCAACAATATAATGACCACATAATCTTTTTTGTGCTGTTGGTTGAGGTATAAATATTGGCTAGGACACAGGGGAGAACTCCACTGTTCTTCTTTGAAACAGTGCCTTGGGATCTTTTATGTCATAGACTCATAGGCCTAGAAATTGGGTTGGTGGCGCTGAGCGCCTAAAGAGACCTAGAATTGGGGTGAAGCCCTATGTTGGGGCGAACGCTATGAGGATAGCGCCAACTCAGAAATTGACTATACATTTAGCGCCTGCGCTAAGTGTTTGCGCGCGCCCGCGAGCGCAAGCAGCTCATGACGTCATTTCAGTGTGCAACGCCTTTCAGGAGCACCTGAGCGCATATTGGGTGGCGCCCGGAGCCTTAGCGCCCAGCGCTGTTAGTGACAGTTCGATGGAGGGCTAACAGGCCCTTCTCGGAGTAGGGCAGCGCTATTTAAAGGGGACAGCTCTAGTGCAGAATCTTCTGCCACTTGGCCTGCTCATTGCGATCGCTGCTAGAGAGAGTTGGCGAGCTAATGTGGAGCGGAGTTGTGGGATTTGAGCTTCACAGTACTTGGGACCCTCAACCCTGTCCGAAGCACTTGCAGCACTACACCTAAAAGCCTTTTGACCAACTGGCATCGGAATGGGAGCTTGTTCGGAGGGCGACGGCCTCATCGCCCAACACTGTGAAGGGGCAGAGAGACGGCGGGAGAGAGGGCCGGGATTGGCCAGAAGGAGGAGGGGCAATCGAGGTCGGCCAATCTGACGGGATGCTGCAAGGGTCTTTAGGCAGCAGGTGACAAGCCTTGACATGTCGGAGGAGCAGTGTTTGCGAAGGCTCCGAATCTGGAGGGACATTGTTACTGATCTGTGCCACCTGCTTGGTCAGGATCTGCAGCCGCGTGAACGCTGCAGAACCTCTCTGTCCGTGATGGCTACACTGACTGATGGCCTCCATTTTTATGCCAACGGATCCTTTCAGTCAGCCATTTGGGACAATGCGACTGACGCTCAGGCTGCAGTCTGCTGTTGCATCCGGCAAGTGACAGATGCCCTTTATAGGCAAACGTGTCCATTCATTACCTTCCCTCGGACCCTGCACAAGCAGGCGGAGGGGGAGGAGTATGAGGAGGAGGAGGAGGAGGAGGAAGAGCAGGCGGAGGAGGAGGAGGAGGAGGAGGAAGATGGAAGGGCTGCTGAAAGTGGAAGGTCCATACGTCAGAGGCTCCTCTGGACTCGTCTCGACACCCCTGTGTTTGAGGGCCTCTGCATGGCAGCATCACTGAAAGTAGTCACATGCACCAAGCAACATTGAAACTTCTGTTTATTGACACAAAAGTCTTTCATTACAGCTAAACAACGTAAAGTGAGCAGAAACCATAACTTCCAAAATAAATGTGACCTGTTCGGCAAAGCTGCAAAGCTCAACAAAAATCTGCAACTATAACAGCAGCTGAGGGTGTCCTTGAATTTGGACAAACAAACATCTCAGCACCTCCCTCTACAACTGGCCCCTTGAGGGAGAACGACTTCTCTTTCGCGCCCGGCCCCTTCCCTCCCTGCTGTTTCTACGTAATTGCACCCCAATGGTGGGCTCAAGGCTGGGGGACGCTTGCTGACTGTCTGGAAGTGCAGAAGCCCCTGAGGTACGGCCTGGCTGACCTCTGGGCTTGGAGGGTGCGGACGCAGGATGCTTGCTTTGAGCATGGCTGGAAGCAGTGTGGGCTGCAGGTGGTGGCAGCTGCAATGCCGGCGTCCCAGCGCTGGCATGTGCAATGGTCTCCTGACGAGAGAGGACACCTGCACCATGGTTGGACGGCACACTGGCTATCTGAGGGGAGCGGCTCGGCTCATCTGCCACAATCGCAGGCTCCACGGATTCCTGGCCTTGTACGGGAGTGGAAGGGCCCGGGGTGATCCTATCTGATGCAGAGAGGGTGGCTGCAGTGAGACATCGCGTTGCGTCAATCTGGCTGTGGAGGAGCCCAGCAAGTGACTGCGTGGCAACAGTGAGGACCTGTGTGCCAGGTGCCAGTGCTTCGGAGAAGGCCTGGACAGTTCTTCCCATGGCTTCGGACAAGGCAGGAGCCGATCGCTCCACTGCCTCGGACAAGCCCTGCACAGACCTTTCCAGGGATTGTCCGAAGCCCTGACCAGTCCTTTCCATTGCCGACTCAAAGCTGTGGACAGTCCTCTCCATTGTTGGGCCGAAGCCCTGGATAGACCTGTCCATTGTTTCCCCGAACACCTGGAGAGTCCTCTCCATTGTTGCGCCAAAGCCCTGCAGAGTCCTCTCCATTGTTGCCCCGAAGTCCAACATACTCCTAGCCAATGAATCTATTGACTCAGGCATCTTCTCCACTGCAGCCATGTGTCTGACCCGGGCCTGTTTGCTCATCTCTGCCAGGTGACGGACCTCATCTGCACTCTGTGCAGCAGTCATGACGACCTGCCTTGCCCTGCGGGGAGACGGTGGCCGAACTTGCCTATCCCCCCTGCGTTGCTCCATGCCGCTTGGTCCAGCAACTGGTTCATCCTCAGAGCCACCCCCCCTCCCCTCCAGGGGACTACTATCCCCAGTCTGCAGATGTCTCAGCTCCCCGGATTCTGCAACGGCTGGTCCGGATTCCTCCTGGTCCTCGCCTCCGGTGGCACTGGCACTGGCAGCTTCAGTGCGTTGAGCCCGAGTTGGTGCTGCTTCATCTGAAAGTGGGAGGTGGAAGAGTGGCTTTAGCAAAAGGACAGTTTGCTGAAAGGCATGCCAGATTGCGGCAAGGCTCTGACATGGCTGCATGCTGGCGGGGGGACCAAGCTGTCGGTAATGGGGTCGGCAGATGCAGTGGTCACTGGACCAGACAGACATCCTCCAAGTATCTGGTGCACTCTCTCCTCCAGATCCGCGAGAGTGACCACTTGTGCAGGTCCGCCACCGGTTCGACGCTGCTCCTTTCGAATCTGCGCCATCTTGGACTGCAGGGGAAAGAAGGGGAGGTTCTGTTACATGAGGCCTTGAGACATCATCGCATGCCCCCATTGTGCAAGAGCCCTTACATGAGGCCTTGAGACATCATCGCATGCCCCCCATGGTGCAAGAGCCCTTACATGAGGCCTTGAGACCTCCTCGCATGCCCCCATTGTGCAAGAGCCCTTACATGAGGCCTTGAGACATCATCGCATGCCCCCCATGGTGCAAGAGCCCTTACATGAGGCCTTGAGACCTCCTCACATGCCCCCATTGTGCAAGAGCCCTTACATGAGGCCTTGAGACATCTGTCCATGTGTGTGCCCAGAAAGGGCCATGGGTGCATACTGACAGATGGCCATTGGCGCATCATTGCAGCAGGGTGCCCGAAGTCAGCTGCAGATGGAGGGAAGCACAAGTTTGGTAAACCATCACTCACCCTAACGATCCGTGTGAGGTCGCTGAATTTCTTCCTGCACTGAACAGGGGTCCTGGTCGCCATGCTGCTGGAGTTCACCCTCACAGCAACCTCCCTCCAAGATCGTCGATAAGCCTTCCGATTTGGCCTCTTGCCATTATCCGGGTACAGGACCTCTCGTCGGTGTTCAACTGCAGCCACCAAGTGGTCCAGAGCCTCAGTGCTGAAGCGCTCTGCTCTCTGCCTAACCTTCTCCATGATGAACAACTTTGTACCGCCAGACAAGGGCGAGCGCCGAATCTGAGGCCTGCAGGGCGTTGGGTGTTGAAGCTCAGTCTGACTGACCCACCCCTCTAAGAGCCGGCCGGCGCCTGTAGGTCTTGTGCTTTCCTGTAATTGAGTTCACCTGTGCTGCGCCCGTCCGCGTCAAAATTGAGTAGCGCCTGACCTTTTGTGCCTTAAGAGCACCGTGCAACGGCTGATTTAGCGCCTCAATCCCCTTTGGGGGCGATGCAACCCAATATCGCGCCAGGCGCCGATAAGTCTCGTCTGGCTATAAACTTTGCGCATCGCCAGTTCTAACGCCTCAAGCGGGGCTATACCCAATTTCCAGGCCATAGAGTCATAACTGCACAGAAGGAGGCCATTCAGCCCATCGAGTCCGTGCCGACTCTCTGTAGAGCAATCTAGTCAGTTCCATTCCCCCGCTCTATCCCCGTAGCCCTGCAATTTTATTTCCCTCAAGTGCCTATCCAGTCTCCCCTTGAAAACATTGAGGCCTAGAAATTCGGTGGCGCCCCGTTTGGGGTGCCAAGCTCGCCTGGGCGCCGGAATTACCACTCCGGATGGAGCCGCTTGCGCCAGCGCGATATTCAGTTTCAGCGCCCCAAACGAAAGCGGGGCGCTGCTCGAGGTGACCTGCGTCCCTCTTGGGGTGCTGAAACTGAATATCGCAGCGCAACATGCCGCAGCGCCACACGCTGCGGCACGGCACGCTGTGGTACTGCAGGCCTTCCTCCCCTTCTTAAAGGGGAGGGGCCTGCACCAGCGCGATCAGAGATCGCGAGTGCTGGCAAAGGAGCCCGGCACCGAGGAAAGGTGCCGGGCTCTTGGGACACAGCCGGCAATGCCCGGGGGGGGGGGGGCTCAGGAGGCCGGGGACGGCGGCGCGAGGAAGTGCTGGCAGGCGGCCAGCAAAAAAATGGCCGCCCCACACCTCCCCTTTAATTAGCGCCACTACCACCGCAGGTTGGCCCCCCTGAACCAGTCGCAGATTGCAACCGTCGTTACAGCGGGGGGCGTGACCCAATATCGCGATCGGGGTGCTGCGCACACCGATGACATCATCAGTGGCGGCGCAGCGCTACAGGCTAACGTCGCCATTAGCGCCCTGCTAAATTTCGCGGGGGGCGTGGCCAGTGGCGCTAAAGCCACTAAGTGCCCTCTTTGGGCGCTAACTGGTGGCGCAGCCCACCGAATTTCTAGGCCTGAGTGTCTCCACTTCCACCACTTCCGTCGGCAGTGAATTCCAGGTCCTCACCACTCGCCGCGTAAAAAAGTTTTCCCTCACATTCCCCCCTGTATCTCTTCCCCAAAACCTTAAATCTGTGTCCCCTAGTCCTTGTACCATCAACTAGTGGGAACAGCCTTTCCCCGTCTAGCCTATCCAAACCCGTCGTAATCTTGTACACCTCTATCAAATCACCCCTCAACCTTCTTTGCTCTAATGAAAACAAATCCAGCTTCTCTAACCTGTCCTTGTAGCCAAGAGCCCCCATCCCCAGAACCATTCTGGTAAATCTCCTCTGCACCCTCTCAAGGGCCTTCACATCCTTCCTAAAGTGTGGTGACCAGAACTGGACACAATAACTTCTCTACTTTTGTACTCAATACCTCCATTTATGAAGCCCAAGATCCCATATGCTTTGCTAACCACTCTCTCAATATGTCCTGCCACCTTCAGGGACCTATGCACATTAACTCCCAGGTCCCTCTGTCCCTACACACTCTTTAAAACTGTGCCATTAAGTGTATATTGCCTCTCCCTGTTCCTTCTGCCAAAATGTATCACCTCACACTTCTCTGTATTAAATTCCATCTGCCACTTGTCTGCCCATTCTTCGAGCCTTTCTGTGTCCTGTTGCAGTCGATTAGTATCATCCTCACTGTTTGCCACACCCCCAAGTTTGGTGTCATCGGCAAATTTAGAAATTCTACTCTGTATTCCAATATCCAGGTCATTTATATATATCAAAAAAAGCAGTGGCCCCAGAACTGACCCTTGGGGAACACCACTGTCTACCATTCTCCAAACTGAAAAACAGCCATTTACCACAACTTGCTGTTTTCTGTCCTTAAGCCAATTCCTTATCCAAGCTGCCACTGACCCACCTATTCCATGAGCCTCAATTTTGTTAACCAGCCTTCTATGTGGTACTTTGTCAAACGCCTTCTGAAAATCCATGTAGACAACATCCATTGCATTCCCTTCATCAATCCTCCCTGTTACTTCATCATAAAATTCAATTAGATTAGTCAAATACGATCTGGATTTTACAAATCCATGTTGGCTCTCCTTAATTAGCTTAAACCTCTCCAAGTGCCCGTTAATTTTTTCCTTGATTATTGTTTCTAAAACTTTACCCACCTCTGATGTTAAACTGACCGGCCTGTAGTTACTAGGATTGTCCTTGAACAATGGTGTCACATTTGCTACTTTCTAATCTTCAGGCACCTCCCCCGCATCTAGGGAAGATTGGAAAATTATAGAATCATAGAAAGTTACAGCACGGAAGGAGGCCATTTCGGCCCATCGTGTCCGCGCCGGCCAACAAAGAGCTATCCAGCCTAATCCCACTTCCCAGCTCTTGGTCCGTAGCCCTGCAGGTTAGAGCATCCCAAGTGCACATCCAAGTACTTTTTAAATGTGGTTAGGGTTCCTGCCTCTACCACCCTTTCAGGCAGTGAGTTCCAGACCCCCACCACCCTCTGGGTGAAGAAATTTCCCTTCAAATCCCCTCTAATCCTTCCCCCAATTACTGTAAATCTGAACCCCCTGGTTTTTGACCCCTCTGCTAAGGGAAATAGGTTCTTTCTATCCACTTTATCTATGTCCCTCATAATTTTATACACCTCAGTAAGGTCTCCCCTCAGCCTCCTCTGTTCCAAGGAAAACAGACCCAGCCTATCCAGTCTTTCCTCATAGCTAAGATTCTCTACTCCCAGCAATACCCTTGTAAATCTCCTCTGTACCCTCTCTAGTGCAATCACATCTTTCCTGTAATGTAGTGACCAGAACTGCACGCAGTACTCTAGCTGAGGCCTAACTAGTGTTTTATACAGTTGAAGCATAACCCCCCTGCTCTTGTATTCTATGCCACAACTAATAAAAGCAAGCATTCCATATGCCTTCTTAACCAACTTATCTACCTGGCCTGCTACCTTCAGGGATCTGTGGACATGCACTCCAAGATCCCTTTGTTCCTCTACACTTCTCAGTGTCCTACCATTTAATGTGTATTCCCTTTCCTTGTTAGCCCTCCCCAAATGCATTACATCACACTTCTCCGGATTGAATTCCATTTGCCACTGTTCTGCCCACCTGACCAATTTATTGATATCTTCCTGCAGTCTACAACTTCCTTCTTCAGTATCAACCACACAGCCGATTTTAGTATCATCTGCAAACTTCTTAATCATACCCCCTATATTCAAGTCTAGATCATTGATATATACCACAAAAAGCAAGGGACCTAGTACATCTCCCTCGTCATCCAAGAAGCTCTGGCTTTGGTTCCCTTACCCTTCCCTCTTGTTGGAATGTACCTAGCCTGTACTTGGAACATCAGATCCTTAAAGATCACCAATTGTTCCGTTACAGTTTTTCCTGTCAGTCTTTGGTTCCATTTTACCCTGGCTAGATCTTTTTGCATCTCATTGAAGTTAGCCCTGTTCCAGTTTAGAAGTTCCACTCTAGATTGTTCCTTGCTCCTCTCCATTGCTAATCTAAATCTTATGATACGATGATCACTCGTACCCAAGTGTTCTCCCACAGACACTTGGTTGACTTGGCCCACCTCATTCCCCAGCACCACATCCAGCAATGCCTCCTTCCTAGTTGAGCCAAGAACATACTGGTCAAGAAAATTCACCTGAACACATTTCAGAAATTCCTCCCCCTCCTTTCCCTTTACCCTCGAATTATCCCAATCGATATTTGGATAATTAAAGTCCCCCAATATCACCACTCTATAGCTCATGCATATCTCTGCAATTTCCCTGCAGATTTGCTCCTCTACCTCCCTCTCACTATTTGGAGGCCTGTAGAATACCCCCAATAGCGTGTTCATACCCGTTTTGCTCCTCAACTCTAACTAAATGGATTCTGTCCTTGTCCCCTCAAGAACATCCTCCCTTTCCAAAACTACAATGTCTTCCTTAATCAGCACTGTCACCCCACCTCACTTTTTCCCTTTCCTTTTGTCCTCCTGAGAGGGCAGACAGGGGCCTCGGTTAAAAGTCTCATCCAAACGACGGCACCTCTGAAAATACAGCATTCCCTCAGTACTGCACTGGAGTGTCAGCCTGGATTATGTGCTGAAGTGGGCTTGATCCCACAATCTTCTGACTCAGAGGCTAGAGTGCTACCAGTGAGCCAAGGCTGACACCTAATAGCAGATCCTTCACTTCCAGTCTACTGAGTACTTTTTTTATGGTCAGTAGCAGCTGTAGACATCAACTTCATCTGCTGTAATAATAGCATCACAAGGCCAATTCAGATGAAGAAGGCCCTTCGACCCATTTGATTTCATTTTTCCAGAATACCAACTCAACATCATCCCATTTCAGCATCTGGCTGAATCTTAAATGACTCCAGTGTCTGACCTCACTCACGCTGACACTGTGCCATCTCGTCCTGCTGCGCTGATGTATCTGAAGGTATAGTCCCAGGTTACCTTCATCCTTTTAAGTAGATTGTAACGCTCTATAGGTTACCCCCTGCGTTGTCACTATTGTCTTTGCAAGGATGAAGATCCCAACTTAACTCGTCATTCCTCATGGCATCCACATACTAACTGAGTTCTGTGTTGTACACTTCAATCAAAGTCAGCACAGTAAGTTCTCACCTTGGCGTCGGAGTGTTAGAGAGGATTGTGGAAGAGATGGTGATAAAGGAGATGGGAATAGAAATTCCAGATTTAGTGGCTCTTGAGAACACTAATAAAATTGATGCAGAAAACTTTGAACCTCTGGGGTCCAATTTGCTTTAAACATTGGGGCAGGGTGGGGGGGAGGTGGGGTGTAAGGATGGAGGAGCAATTACACATTCCTCCTCACACGACAAGCGATCCACTGGTTAAGTAACACGCGCCTGGCCTTTGGTCATTCCACGACTATAATGGATGAGACGTTAAACCAAGGCCTGCCCTCTCAGTTAGTCATAAAAGATCCCATGGCACTACAGGTAGACTATCCTTTATCCGAAAACCTCGGGACCAGCCGTGTTTCGGTTTTCGGAAAATTTCGGATTTCGGAAGGTATTTTATAAGACTGGGAAATTTGTCGGGGGTGGGTCGGCGGGGGGGTCGGCGGGGGTCGGCGGGGGGGTCAGGGGTGGGGATCGTCGGGGTCGGCGGGGGTCGGCGGGGGGGTCGGCAGGGGGTTTGGCGGGGGTCCGCGGGGGGGTCGGCGGGGGGGTCGGCGGGAGTCGGGGTCGGCTGGGGTCCACGGGGGGGTCGACGGGGGGGGTCGGCGGGAGTCGGGGTCGGCGGGGGTCGGCGGGGGTCGGGGTCGGTGGGGGGGTCCGCGGGGGGTCATCGGCGGGGGTCGGGGTCGTGCGCACGACTTACGCTGACCCTCTGCTCAGCGTAAGTCATGCGCCACTCTGGTCATGTCGTGCGCACGACTTACGCTGAACGAAAAAACCTTCGGTTTTTAGAGGGTTTTGGTTTTCGGAAGTTCGGATAAAAGGTAGTCTACCTGTATTTCGAAGAAGAGCAGGGGAGTTCTCCCCGGTGTCCTGGCCAATATTTATCCCTCAATCAGCATCACTAAAACAGATTAACTGGTCATTATCTCATAGCTCTTTGTGGGACCTTGCTGTGCGCAAATTGGCCGCCGTGTTTCTCTACACTTCAAAAAAGTACTTCATTGGCCGTGGCTTGTCCGGAGGTCTTGAAAGATGCTTTTTGAATGCAGGTTCTTTTAATCCTTCTAACATTCTCTATTACCAAGATTATTGGAATTTATCAGTCAAAAAGACAGCTGAATGATTTAGACGGATTTAAAAAAAAATGTTTTGGCATCATTAAAACTCCAAATGAGTTTGGTGAGATTAAGGTATTTCCAGTTCCTTGTAGACTCAGCAGCCAAGTACCCAGCTCCACCAGCAGTGGTGAGCGCATGGCTTTGTCAAGGAACATAGGAACAGGAGTGGGCCATTCAGCCCCTCCAGCCTGTTCTGCCATTCAGTTAGATCATGGCTGATCTGTGTCTTAACTCCATTTACCCGACTTGGTTCCGTGACCCTTGATACTCTTACCTAACAAAAATCTGTCAGTCTCAGTTTTGAAATTTTCAATTGACCCCTAGCCTCAACAGCATTTTGGGGGAGAGAGTTTCAGATTTCCACCACCCTTTGTGTGAAGAAGTGCTTCCTGACATCACCCCTGAACAGCCTAGCTCTAATTTTAAGGTTATGCCCCCTTGTTCTGGACTCTCCACCAGAGGAAGTAGTTTCTCTCTCTCTACCCTATCAACTCCTTTAAGCCTCTTAAACACCTCAGTTAAATCACCCCTTAATCTTCGATACCCCAAAGAGTACAAGTCTAGCCTGTGTAACCTGTCCTCATAATTTAACCTTGTTGGCCCCGGTAGTATTCTAGTGAAATAACAATAGAAAATGCTGGAAAAACTCAGCAGGCCAGGCAACATCCGTGGAGAGAAATTAGAGTCAACGTTTCGGGTGAAAACCCTTTGTCAAGACTGAAGTGGCACAGGAAATGAAATAGATTAAGAGGCCAGGCTGGGAGAGAACAAAAGAGAAGAAGAGACATTGGCCCAGAAATTAGGATCGGGGGCTTGCCGCGCGTGCAAGCCCCCGATGTGCACACACCCGGCGCGCCGACAGCTGAAGCCTGGGCCTGCTTGGAATTCCTGTCACTGGCCCGGTTCAGCTGTCGGCGCGCTGTGCTTGCCTGATCCAACGGCGTAGTTAGTGCGATGTGCCGGCTGGGATCAGGTGAGCACTGGGCAGCTAATCAGGGGAGGGAAAACTTCATTCATGAGTTTGATAGTAAGCTGGGTTCGAATCTGGCCTCGGGTGACTGTCTGTGTGGAGTTTGCACATTCTCCCCGTGTTTGCGTGGGTTTCCTCCGGGTGCTCCGGTTTCCTCCCACAGTCCAAAGATGTGCGGGTTAGGTTGATTGGCTATGATAAAAATTGACCCTTAGTGTTAGGGGGATTAAATATGTGGGGTTACGGGGATAGGGTGGGATATGTGTTGGTGTAGGGGTTACAGGGATCGGGTGGGATATGTGTCGGTGCAGGCTCGATGGGCCGAAATGGCCTCTATCTGCACTGTGAGGTTTCTGTGATTCTGTGAACTGTCAAACTCATGAAAACTACGGGCGCCCAAAACACTACTTAAACATGAAATAAAATTTTAAGAAACATCCCACTAATTAAATGAACTATAAATAACTTTAAAAAACTATTTTAAACAATTAATCAAATTTTTGAAAAAAATAATTTTTTAAGAAATCGGGTCTAAAAATAAACTTACCTTACTGTAAAGTCCTTAAAAACAATAAAGCTGTGGAAAAAATGTTATAATTTTAAATAATAGATCACTTACCTTAAAGAATCAAGCCCTTACGTCTCCTTTTTACATTTCTAAAAAGTTGAGGCCCTTGCACACGGGCAAACCTGTCAAAAAGAAGGAAGTTCAACGCGTGCGTGCAGAGTCCTGTGCGCACGCGTTGGACCTCTGAACCCCTTGGAGGAAATGCCGGTTTCCCGCGCATGCGCTGTGCATGCTGAAATCCGGCACTTCCAACGGGCCCATGCGTGAGTACCCCGTCCGTACTCACGTGTTGGGACCGGAATTACTGGGCCATTAAGAGGCATTCAAAACGAGACGAGATGGTGATCGGACTAGTGGAGACAAAAGACGGCTCTAGATTAGGTGTGAAATGCGCTGGCAGAATGGGAGACAGCTGCCATGTGGGAGAGAGAAAAAAAAAAAGGGGGAGGGGGGGAAGGCCAAAACAAAGGTGTGGATAAAAAATATAAGTAAAAATGTGATAGGGGCCGAGGTTATGATCTGAAATTGTTGAACTCGACATTGAGTCCGGAAGGCTGTAAAGTGCCTAATCGGAAGATGAGGTGCTGTTCCTCGAGTTTACGGTGAGCTTCCGTGGAACAATGCAAGAGGCCGAGGACCTGTGCTACACCCCCTCCAAGTCCAATATATCCTTCCTGAGGTGCGGTGCCCAGAGAACTGAACTCCGTGCTCCAGATGCGGTCTAGTTTGATGAGGCAGAACGTCTGGTCAGCAGGCTCCTGTCTACATGGACAGAGGAAGCGATGAAATGTGCCCAAAGAAAAAAATCAATAACAGGTTGTTCTCGCGCCTTGCAATAAGGTTCTCTCAAATTTGTAGCGATGTTTTAAACCAAAGAGCAATTGAAACACGTATTTCGGTCCATGCTCCAGAAGGCAATTTACTTTGTGCCAGACATAAGCTGCTTCAACTTCAATTGAGCTGCAGCTGATAGGCAATTATCTTGTCCCCTTCTTTCATTCCACGTCTAGATTTCACGTCCAATTAGCCAAACAGTAGGGAGGTACAATTACATATCATTAGTAGTGGTTCCTTGTTACTAGGAGTGGTTTGTTCATTTCTGTTGTCACATTTAGACAGTGAGTTATCATATTGAAACCTCTCAAAGCATTTCACCCAAACAATTACGCTTGAAGTACAGTGACTGTTGTTATGTAAAAAAAACTGGCAGCCATTTTATGTTGGTAATGTCGCAAAACAGCAAAAGAAAAGAAAGACTTACATAGAAACATAGACGATAGGAGCAGGAGTAGGCCATTCGGCCCCTTGAGCCTGCTCCGCCATTCAATGAGATCATGGCTGATCATCCAAATTCAGTACCCTGTCCCTGCCTTCTCCCCATATCCCTTGATCCCTTTAGCCTTAAGAAATATATCCAACTCCTTCTTGAATACATTCAATGAATTGGCATCTACTGCCTTCTTTGGTAGAGAATTCCACAGGTTCACCGCTCTCTGGGTGAAAAAATTCCTCCTTATCTCTGTCCTAAATAGCTTACCCCTTATCCTTAGACTGTGACCCCTGGTTCTGGACTCCCCGACCATTGGGAACATCCTTCCAGCATCATTTATATAGCATTTATATAGCGCCTTTCATGACCTCAGGATGTCCCAAAGCGCTTTACAGCTAATGAAGTACTTTTGAATGTAGTCACTGTTGTAATGTAGGAAATGCGGCAGCCAATTTACACGCAGCAAGGTCCTACAAAAAGCAATGAGATAAAGGGCCAGTTAATCTGTTTTTAGTGATGTTGATTGAGGGATTTCAAAATCATGAGGGGTCTAGACAGGGTAGATAGAGAAAACTGTTCCTACTGACGAGAACCAGAGGACACAGATTTAAGGTGATTGGCAGAAGAACCAAAGGCGACATGAGGGAAAACTTTTTTTACGCAGTGAGTGGTGAGGATCTGGAATGTTACTGCCTGAAAGGGTAGTGGAGGCAGATTCAATCGTGGCTTTGAAAAGGGATTTGGATAAGTACCTTAAGGAAAGAAATTTGCAAGGCTAAGGGGAAAAGGCAGGGGAGTGGAACTAGCTGAAGTGCTCTTGCAGAGAGCCGGCACGGGCTCGACGGGCCGAATGGCCTCCTTCTGTGCTGTAACCATTCTATGATTCTATTGGCCAGGACACCGGGGATAACCCCCCTTCTCTTCTTCGAAATAGTTATTTACATCCACCTGAGAGGGCAGACGGGGCCTCAGTTTAACGTCTCACCCGAAAGACGGCACCTCCAACAGTGCCGCACTCCCTCAGCACTGCACTGGAGTGTCAGCCTAGATTTTGTGCTGAAGTCTCTGGAGTGGGACGATGAACCCACAACACCTTCTGACTCAAAGGTGCAAGTGCTGCTCACTGAGTCATGACTAACAGCATAAATGACTGGTTTTGTTTTCGGTGTTACATCCTCTGTACACGCTGAGGACGATTGTTTTAGCTTGAGCCTAGGCGACCTCTATAGACGTAAGGGGAGCAGCGTACAGATGTTCAATTGCAGAAGAACGTACCCCAAAATAACAGCCTTGGCCACACGCTAGAGAACTGCCTTTGACACCTAAAATACTATTGGTCAAAAAGGGATCGAGTCTCCCACATTATGAATAAAAGGCAAATAAACTTGCTAAAAGAATTGTTGCGTCAGAAAGGGCCCTTATCCTCCACTATTTAGGAATTTCTAGGTTTAGTTACACCACGGACCACACCACGCACCACACGGACTGCAGCGGTTCAAGAAGGCGGCTCACCACCACCTTCTCAAGGGCAGTTAGGGATGGGCAATAAATGCTGGCCTTGCCAGCGATGCCCACTTCCCATAAACGAATAAAAAAAAATAGGGAGAGGCCATTCAGCCCCTCGAGACAGTTCGAGCATTCAATTAGATCACGGCTGATCTGTATCTTAACTCCATCTATCCACCTTGATTCTGTAACCCTTAATACCCTTGCCAAATATTCCTGGGATGCAGGGGGGCGCTCCTCCATACTTGAGTAACACCCTACCTGTCTGTGCCAAAACCTGGGGATGGGGTCGTTGCCATATTCAGGGCAAGTCTCCAGCTCCTGTAGAGGAACACCATGATTCTCTGATGCAATGCAGGAGGCCCAAGTAGCTGTCGGCCATCCCAGCTAGGTAATCGAACCCTGCCAGGGAAAAATTACCCACTCTCTCCCACACTTTGGGGCCTTTACTCAGCCCATAACGGGATCTCAGCAGGCATAGGTTCTGTCAGGCCTAGCAGGAGGCGGATTGGACAGAATTTCCCATGGGAGCCTAGGAGCTTTCCTTGTCAACCCCACTAGACATGACCCCCACCGCCCCACAACCACTGGAATTTGAAGAGCCAATGGAAATGGGGCAGAGTCCTAGCGTAACCGGTGAACCGTCCCTAATTCTTGGCCTCCCCCTGGCCTCGCCAGCCCCATGAATTTCGGGGCCACCATCTCCACTTCCTCAGGGTGGGTTCAAAGGTCAAATTCGATCAGTTTGGGAGTAAGTATTCTGAGATACGAGCGCTAGGTTTGGATCTCCCCTTCTGGGAATGGACAGCTCCCGGCTGTGTTTGTCCGTGTTATCTCCTGTCCCAGTGCTAGAGGAAGCTCACCAGCATTAAATCTGACAACGGGCTGGGATTCAGTCCCTGGCATTCCCTAATTAAGATAAGCAGGAGGCAGCAAAGCTCAAAGGGGGTCATTATTCTCTATTAGAAGCATACACACTTACCAGCAGGATTCTTTTGTCATCAATCAGTATCTTTGTTTCAGCATGCCAACTCCCCTGTCAATGACTCCATCCCAGAAAGTCACTTGAAGGGCTTCTAGCTTCAGATTACTGCCGTTCAACTATGTAAGGTCGATGAAGAGTTTAATCCACCCAACTGCTGTCAGCTCCTTTTATTTCTTTCCCACAGTCAATAAGGTGTCAGCATTGGCTAAGTTGCTAGTGCTCTCGCTTCTCAGTTAGAAGGCTGTGGGTTCAAGTCCCATGCCCAGAGACTTGAGCACAAAACCTAGGCTGACACTCCGGAGCAGTACTGAGGGAGTGCTGCTCTGTCTGAGGTGCTGTCTTTGGATGAGACGTTAAACCGAGTCCCTGCCTGCCCTGTCAGGTGGACCTGAAAGATCCCGTGGCACTATTTCGATGAGGAGCTGGGGAGTGTGTTGGTTAATATTTATCCCTCAACCAACATCACTAAAACAGATTATCTGGTCATAATCTCATTAGTGTTTGTGGGAGCTTGCTGTGCACAAGTTGGCTGCCACATTACAACAGTGACCTTATTTTATTGGCTGTAAAGCGCTTTGGGACGTTCTGAGGTCATGAAAGGCGCTATAGAAATGCAAGTCTTCCTTTCTTTCGTTGGTTGTTAACCGAGTGGATGAACCTCTTCCTGAATTTTACCAGGACGGCTTTAATACCAATGGCCCAGGCTAACTTGCCCACTGATTCCTCCTCCCTGCCTGCCTCTCTACAGTGAAGTCCGTTATCCTCCTCAGGCACCTTCCCCCAAGCAGAATTAGGACCTGACAGAATGAGCGATTATGGCCTTTGAACTGGTTTCCAGCCGTGTCCTTCCATTAATGAGGTGTGTCAGCTTGGCTCAGTTGCCAGTACCCTCGCCCCTAGGTTATGAGTTTCAACCAAACTCTGAGGAAGTGCTGTGTTTTCAGAGGTGCCGTCCTTCAGGTGAGGCGTTAGTCCAATGTCCCGACCGTTGGTGCTTCAAAAACAAAATGGTTTCAGGGGGTCGGGGGTCAGGCCCGGGAATTGCGGTGGGCCGAGAGCAAGAGAGATCAGGGGGGCCAGGAGTGGAGGCGATGGGGTGGTGGGGGGGGAGCAGTGATGGGGAACGACAACAATCGGTTCTTTAATGTGGAGCCAACTCCACTCCTTTAATGTGGGGTCAGGAGGAGCCGTTCTGCTCCGACCGGCTCCACACTCAGGTGAGTTATTTACCTTCTTCACTGGGCCTAGCAGGCGATTGCTAGGCCTGGTTTCCTCAGGGCAAGCCATTCTTGGAGAGGATACCTCAACACAGGCGTTGGGCCCCTTATTTGCTTATGCAAAGATGCTGCCGCACGCTCCTGTCTGCCATATTGGCGCCTTAGTAGTGCCCATAAAACGGACAAATTCCTAGGCCTTGAGCTCTAGCTTGCTAGCCCAGTACCACAACCACTAGGCCACTGTGCCCATTTGGAGAACATAAATCATTCAGGATCCCCCCCCCGCCACCCCACATCCCTGAGCGTTGTCCAGCACCTCTGTCCCCAGTTGCGAAGGCATGAGAGTATGGTTGTCGAGTGACGACAGCATCGGGCTTCCCCCAACCCCCCACCACCACGGTCGAGTTGCCTGCTGACACTCACTAATTAAGGCTGGCACGTGAAGAGCGACCACTTGCACGTGGTACCCGAGGGCGGCCAGCGCCTGCGGAACTCCGCCCCATCTAGAGTCGATGCTTTCAAGGTGAAGCGGGGGAGGGAGAACAGAAAAAAAGAGGGGATAGCGGAGTGACGAAGCAGACACTGAGCAAGGCTGAAGCCACAACTTCTTGGGCCCTGCATTAAAAGTGCAATCCACGCGGAAAAGAAGACAGCCTCAGCTGGGAGTTATTGGGACTGACACCAAGCTTATTTAAGTTTGAGTCTCGCATTCACAGCCAGACCTAACTTTGCCCAGCCAGACTGCAATAATTGTGAAGGATTGGGGAAGGCGATGCTTTGTCCCTCTTGGGGCCTATCTGAAGATAATACCCTTTTTAATGAGCCATGACTGTGTGTGTGCGCACACGTGTGTCAGGGTCTGTGGATCTATCATCATCACCACTGCCTGGCAATGAGGATCGACCGCTCCCCCTCCTCACTTGCTGAATTGCTGATGGCCTCTTGCTTGAGCACAGTTCGCTCATCTGTGAAGACACGAGGGGATTTTTTTTCCTTCATCGTAGTTTAGACTGTGCACAGATTACTGATGTGAACACAGAGAAACCATTGAAGAAGGAAAGGCAAAACCGATCAAATTACTTGTTGGGAGAACAGGAGAGAATGGGGTAAATCACTGCAAGATTTGGCACATCAAGCTTTCGTAGCGTAACAGCAAATTTTTTTTTTTTTAATTGACAAGCCCAAGGTGAAAAAAAGAAAAAGGACAGGACTCTCATTTCTACAACACCGTTCATGACCTCAGGACGGCCTAAACGCTTTACAGCCAATATAATACGTTTTGAAGTATAGCCACTGTTGTAATGTAGGGAAATGCGGCAGACAATTTGTGCACAGCAAGGTCCCACAAACAGCAATGTGATAATGACCAGATATTCTGTTTTTAGTGATGGTGATTGAGGGATAAATGTTGGCTAGGACAGTGGGGAGAACTCCCCTGCTCTTCTTCAAAATAGTACCATGGGATCTTTTACGTCCACCTGAGAGAGCAGGCGGGGCCTCGGGTTAACGCCCTATCCAAAAGACAGCACAGCCTCCCTCAGTACTGCACTGGGAGTGTCAGCCTAGATTTTGTGCTCAAGTCTCTGGAGTGGGGCTTGAACCACACAAACCTTCTGGCCCAGAGGCGAGGGTGCGACCAAACCTTCTGGCCCAGAGGCGAGGGTGCGACCAAACCTTCTGGTTCAGAGGCAAGGGTGCGACCAAACCTTCTGGTTCAGAGGCAAGGGTGCGACCAAACCTTCTGGTTCAGAGGCGAGGGTGCGACCAAACCTTCTGGCCCAGAGGCGAGGGTGCGACCAAACCTTCTGGCCCAGAGGCGAGGGTGCGACCAAACCTTCCGGCCCAGAGGCGAGGGTGCGACCAAACCTTCTGGCCCAGAGGCGAGGGTGCGACCAAACCTTCCGGCCCAGAGGCGAGGGTGCGACCAAACCTTCTGGTTCAGAGGCGAGGGTGCGACCAAACCTTCCGGCCCAGAGGCGAGGGTGCGACCAAACCTTCTGGTTCAGAGGTGAGGGTGCGACCAAACCTTCTGGCCCAGAGGCGAGGGTGCGACCAAACCTTCTGGTTCAGAGGCGAGGGTGCGACCAAACCTTCTGGTTCAGAGGCGAGGGTGCGACCAAACCTTCTGGTTCAGAGGTGAGGGTGCGACCAAACCTTCTGGTTCAGAGGCGAGGGTGCGACCAAACCTTCTGGTTCAGAGGCGAGGGTGCGACCAAACCTTCTGGTTCAGAGGCGAGGGTGCGACCAAACCTTCTGGCCCAGAGGCGAGGGTGCGACCAAACCTTCTGGTTCAGAGGCGAGGGTGCGACCAAACCTTCTGGTTCAGAGGCGAGGGTGCGACCAAACCTTCTGGTTCAGAGGCGAGGGTGCGACCAAACCTTCTGGCCCAGAGGTGAGGGTGCGACCAAACCTTCTGGCCCAGAGGCGAGGGTGCGACCAAACCTTCTGGTTCAGAGGTGAGGGTGCGACCAAACCTTCTGGTTCAGAGGCGAGGGTGCGACCAAACCTTCCGGTTCAGAGGCGAGGGTGCGACCAAACCTTCCGGCCCAGAGGCGAGGGTGCGACCAAACCTTCTGGTTCAGAGGTGAGGGTGCGACCAAACCTTCTGGCCCAGAGGCGAGGGTGCTGCCAACCGAGCCACGGCTGAAAGGTCAAGATCCATCCTGCAGGTCAGGACACCACGGATACTGCAAACAGCAACAACAAACATGAGGTTAATAAGGGAGTGGGTGTTAGAAAGACTTGCATTTATATAGTGCCTTTCGCAACCACCGGACATCTCAAAGTGCTTTATAGCCAATGAGGAAGCACGTTTGGAGTGTAGTCACTGTTGTAATGTGGGGAACGCGGCAGCTAATTTGCGCACAGCAAGCTCCCACAAACAGCAATGTGATAATGACCAGATAGTCTGTTTTTGTTATGTTGGTTGAGGGATAAATATTGGCCAGGACACCAGGGAGAACTCCCCAGATCTCCTTCATTATAGTGCCATGGGATCTTTTATGTCCACCTGAGAGGGCAGACGGGGCCTCGGTTTAATGTCTCAGCTGAAAGACGGCACCTCCAACAGTGCAGCACTGGAGTGTCAGCCTAGATTTATGTGCTCAAGTCCCTGGAGTGGGCCTTGAACCTACAACGTTCTGACTCAGAAGCACGTGTGCTACCCTCTTTTTTTTTATATATTACTTTATTGAACATTAAGAACATTTACAACATCGTGATCATTACATTGTATGATACAAATCAATTCCACCGCTCTGCACAGCCATTCCGCCACCACATTTTAACATCAAAACCTGAAGTTTAATTTGTCACCTGTAACATATATTAATCGATTGTACTTTAAAAATTGGTTATAAAATACTGTCCTTAAATTCCTTTCTGAATAAAACATCCACAGAGCCTTATAATGGTCTTTTAGCTTATATTTAAAATACTCTTTTAGATTGATTCTCCTGCCCTTAAAAAACAGAGCATTCCTTCTTTGCACAATCACGAATCTAGCCAAACTGAACATTAAATTAATTGCTGCTCCGCTAGACTCGGGCAGACTCTCCTGCAATCCCCATCTCAAAATTGAGTCCCACGGGATTCCCATTCTCGCTCTTCGGTCCCCACCCAGCAAAAAAGCTTCACACAACTGTCGAACATAGTACTTAAAGTCATTTAACGGCGAACATAACACCAGTAAATGGGACAGAGTCTCATCCCGTGTCCCACACACTGGGTAAGTTGCCGCCTCCACTCGTCCAATCTTGCACAAGACCGTCATGGTAAAAATCCGGTTATGAGCCAATTTGAAATCCAGTTCAATCCATTCTGGGCATTTAAAATTTGCTCACACTCCCTTCCAAATCCTGTTGAAGTCCAGCTGTGGGTATATACTCTGCCAAAACTCCTGACCAGCCGGTGTCTTGAATCTCCATTCTCTGAATACCTCATAGAAATCTCGAGTATTACATTTGTCAAATTGCACTAACTCTCCCCCTTTCTCCAGTACAAAGCTTGGAAAAGCAGGACGCATTTTACTTCCTTTGGAGATTTCCGCATTTATTTCTTCCATCCAATCCTGTGGCATTGCCCTCACAATCTTCTCATACATGATTCCTATTGCTTTTCCTTCTACCTCCTGATCCTCCACCCACACCATGTCCCTCACTATCGCTTCCGGCATCCAACCTGGAATCACCTCGTATAATACATCTTTCACAGATATAATCCCGGCTTTTATAAAAGCTTGATTAAATAAAACCTCTCCTTCGATGTTGACCCACCTGTTCAAAAATAAAGGCTGTTCTAAAAATTCCTCAGCCCCCTTGGGCATAAACTGCACACTTTTTAAAAATTGGGCCCAAGTCTCTACAACCCCCTTATAAAACCTAGGGAGAAGCTTAATCGATTTCAAAAACATATTATTGTATTCCATATACAATATCCCCTGCCCTCCTATCCCACTTCATTTAAAAAAATGCTTAAAACAACTCTTCCAAAAACTTGAATTTGACTTCTGAAGAAATCTCTTCACCCATTTGATTCTAAAGGATTTCTTCTTCAAATCAATATCTGGGAAGTTGAGTCCTCCCTGATTTCTCCATCCAATGATGGTATTGTAAGCCACCAAGGCTGGTTTCCCTTCCCATAAAAACCTCACACAAGCCTCTCGGATGGACTTTTCTGCCCACTCAGGAATATCCTCCACCGTCAATAAGTACCATAGCTTAGATAGCAGGAGAGCAGACACCACTGTCACTCTTCCTTGCACTTTCAACCACCTTCTTTCCCATCTTCCCAAAATCTTTTCAATTTTCATAACCTTCGGTTCCCAATTTAATCGATCCACTTCTTCCCTGTCTTTCTTGCACCCCATATGCACCCCCAGAACTTCCAAAACCTCCACCACCTTAAAGGGACATTCCCCCAACCATTGCCCCCTACCCCTCCCTGCAACCAGGCATTGGGACTTACTATAATTCACTCTGGCTCCTGGAGCTCTACAAAATTCCTCCACTACATCCATAGCTTTCCTCACTGACTCCCCATTTCTCAATGTTAAGGTTGTGTCATCTGCATATTGGTGTATCACCGACACCAGCCCGTAACTGGGTACCGCAATCCCAACTACACCTACAGCTAAATATGTTTGAATAAAAAATCCTTATCCACTGAATTAAATTTTCCTTGAAACCAAATGCTTCCAAAATCTTCAATAAAAACTCATGAGAGACCCTATCAAAGGCTTTCTCTTGATCTATCTTTAATACATAAGCCTCCCTCCCACTCTCTTCCATGAGCTCTATCGCATCTCGGATTGAGACCACAGAGTCTGCGATGTCCCGGCCTATGACTCCATAGGACTGAGAGGGCCAAACTATCTCCGGTAACACCTCCTTCAAACGATTTGCCATAACCCTTGCCAAGATCTTATAATCCACATTTAATAGTGTGATGGGCCTCCAATTCTTCAGGTCCCGTCTATCCCCTTTATTTTTATAAGCTAAGCTTATGATACCTCTCCTCATAGATGGGGCCAGGCTTCCCTCAATTTTAATTTCCTTAAAAGCTTCTAAGAGCAATGGACTTAAAATCTCGAAAAATTCCTTATAAAATTCTGCACTTAGTCCATCGGACCCTGGGCTTTTCCCCCCCTTCATTCCACTTATTGCTATTTTTATTTCCGCTAATCCTACTTCTTTATCACACATGCTTCTCTCATCCTCCTTTAAACCCTTATCAATAAAAGCAGTAACCTTCTCCATCTCCAAATTGGAAATGTCTTCTTTCGTATATAGCTCTTGATAAAAGCTGCTAGCCGCCTCCAAAATCTCCTCACTTTCATGAATGATCTTCTCCCCAACCTTTAGCTCCTCAATTAACGATAATCTCTGTCGCAGCTTCTCTTGCTCTAGAAAATATCTAGTGCATCTTTTGCCCTCCAATGCATCTCTAGCCTTTGCACGGAGAATGGCCCCCTTGCATTTTTCAGCTTGCAATAATTCCCACTCTTCCTTTAGCACCCGGAACTTAGTCTCAGCTCCCTTATCCCCTCCGTCAACTGCTTTACAAACATCCGTAAACCTTTTGTTTATATTCTCTTCTCAACGCCGGTTAGCTGCTGCCCTCTTTTTCCCATAACGTACTGAGAAAACTTTTACCTCATATTTGAAATTGTCCCACCAAACTCTTCTTTTTTTCAAGAACAAAAGTTCCTTCTGAGCATTCTTTATTATATTTATAACCCCTTCTTTATAAGCACATTCCTTCAGGTATTGATTGTTTAAAATCCACACCCCTGAACCGATCTTAACTCTGCTGTTCCTAATTCTAAGAACTAAAGCCGAGTGATCACTAAAAAATACTTTTTTATAATAAATCTCCATCACCTCCGAACTTAACCCTTCCCGCATTAACACAAAATCTATTCGGCTCTGTTTTAAAACATCACCCACCCAACCTGCTCTGGAGAACTCCCTTTTTATTGGGTTCCGGTCCCTCCATAAGTCTCTCAAATTTAAATTTGTCATCATTTTTATAACCATCCCTCTGGAGTTATCCTCTTTAAAGGTCATGTGGGCTGAAATGTCCATCCAAGATAAAAATACATTAAAATCCCTCACTATACAAGGATTTTCCACCTCTGCCACTTCAGTGAATAACCCCCGAAAAAACTCGCGATGCTTGCAATGGTCGTTCGGTGCATAGATATCAAAAAGATCGCAATTAAATCCCTCCAATTTTACCCTTAGCCGTAAAAATCTCCCCTCAGTGTCCTTGTCCACCAAGGCAACGTTCTCTTCTATGGACGGACTCACCAAAACAGCCACCCCTCTACGGTTATTGTTTGCACAACTTGCAAACACCTCTCCCTTCCAAACCTTCTGAACTCTTTCTAGAATATCCTCATCCCAAAAGGTTTCTTGCAGACACAACAAGTCCGTGCCTTTAAAACCCTGCAACAACTGCTGCAATTTCTTCTCACCCCTCAGTCCGTTCACATTGATCGAGACCAATGCAATCATGGCTCCAAAGAAGGGAAATATGCCCAATAATCTCCCCATCATTTAATCTCTGGCTCCTCCCTCCTCTCATGCTCCTTCTCAACTTTTCGGGCAGCTGTTGCTTTTTCCTGCAGCCTCCGGCTCTTTTTCCCCTCCTGTTTGACCCCTCCCTGCTGTTTCAGCCTCTTCCTTGCCTTAACTTTGGACCCAGGAGCTGCCCTTTCTCCCCCCTTCTACCCCTCACTAACCTTTCCCTTTCCACATGATGCAACCCCATCCCCGACTTCCATGTCTCTGTCCCCTCTAATTCCTCACACTCAAGCTCTTCTGCAACTCCCTGTGCCTGCTCCCCGTCAGATACATAATCCTGCTCCCCGTCAGATACTTCATCTCCCATAGAGAGTCTTCCTGCTATCGCAGTTTCTCCCACTGTGCCACCCCCTTCGACCACGTCTCTACCTCTGACCCTTGCACCTTGTTCCCTCACTCCATGGGACAATGGCGCACCTAAATTGTTCCCTTCTGACGTCTCTATCTCGTCGATCCCATTCTGCTGTCCCTTTAAGGCTCCTGCCTCTTGCACCCTCTCCCCGCCCTGCCCCCTCCCGCTCACCAAAATATCCGACTCCCCGCCTCTCCCTGGAGCACTCACTTCCACCACACACCCCGCTCCTGCCGCCTCTCCCCCCGCAAACACCAGACTCCCCAGGGGGAGCCGAACTGCACTAAGGCTCGAGTCTGCACTCGACCCTTGCTGCCCGCTGCTGTCTTTATTCCCCTCCATAGCACTCGCCGTGTTTTCCGCCATCTCCATCTCGATCTCCGCTCCGCCAACCTCTGCCTCTTCCTGTGCTCCTTTATCCTTCATTTTACCGGCTGTGTCCTCTGACTGCACCGCACCTCCAGCCGTTCCACACTCCTCTCCTGCTCCTTCTCCCATCTCCTCATCACTCATTTCGCTCCCTTCTGCCACACACTCACAGCGGGCGGGGCCTTTACGACACACGTCACAGCTCTCCGCCTTGCAGCTCCATGCGATATGTCCCGACTCACCGCAATAGTAACAATACAAATCAGGACAGTTTCTTACGAGATGGTCATGTCCCAGACAATAGTAACACACCTTTACTTGGTTATCGTGCAGCACACGAAAGTACTGTACTCCTTCCAGTGTCTCGAACTTCATACTGTAAGGCAAAGACCTCACCCCCTCTGGGAACCGCACCTTTACATACCGGGTTCTGTCTGCTACCCGTGTTCCCGGATAGTACCTCCTCTTTATTTCGGAACAGATTTTAATGTCCCACGACTCCAACTTTTTGCTCAGCACTTCGTCCTCGATGTACACAGGCAAGTTCAAAAATGAAACCACTACCTCCTCTGAATATAGCAGAGTCACCTCCAAAAATTTCTCCCCAACTTTCAGACTGAGCAGCAGTTTTTCCACCTCCTCACGGCCACTAACCGTCACCTCAAATCCCACATTTGGTTTTGGTCGGCAGGCAAAACAGCTTCCCTCACCACAGTCCTCATGAACCGCCTGGATTATATCCCAGGCTCGAATCTTCTTATCTTCACATTGCACCACCACCGTATTTTCTTTACCAAACCTCCTGAGGTCCCGGCCCAAATCTTTGGGCCTTTTTTTCCCCCTTCCCACCACAGTTTCTTCCCTAATAAAATTCCTCTCGGGAATATTGTCCTCTGAGGGGCCCGGCACTCCGGACCCCTCAGCAGCCATCTGGCTGTTTTTTGTGGGCCAAAAAGGCCCTAAAACCTGAAAACAACACCCCAAAACCCTCCACCAACTTTTTACAAAACTTCCTCCAACACCCAGCTGCAATTAGGCAACCAGTCACTCCTAGCCCCTCCCACCTAGAGAGTGCTGCCCACTGAGTCACAGCTGACACCTAGCTTGAGTTTTAAAAGCCTGAATATAGTTGGAGGGAAGAGAGAGTGAGGGAGGTGCTGAGGTCCACAGTGCTGAGGTCCTGGGAACTATTGAGTTTGAGTAAAAGACCCAGTGAGGATGTAGGAAAGAAGAAGTAATGGTAAGATTATGTTTTACAATGAACAAGAGAGTATAAAGGGCTTCTTAAGTTTTGCAGCGATATCACATATTACAGGATTAAGAGGACACCTGATTGAGGTCTTCAAAATTATGAAGGGTTTTGATAAGGCAAATCAAGACAAAGCATTTCTACTGGTCAGTGTGTCAGTAACTAGCATAACTTTAATATCACCAAAAGAGGAAGTTAGCAGATTTTTTTTAATGCAGAGAGTTGTTAAGACATGGAATGCCTTACCAGAAACTGCGGTGGAAACAAAATAAAAGGGAAATATTGTTTGAAGAAAAATTTAAAAGGGAATGGGGAAAGGGAAGGGGAATGAGACTAAGCGGGCAGCTGTTTCAGAGAGCCAGCACTGGCGCGATAGGCTGAATGGGGACAAAGCAGGGAAATGAGACTAAGTGGGCAGCTCTTTCAGAGAGCCAGCACTGGTGCGATAGGCTGAATGGGGACAGAGCAGGGAATTGGGGACTAAGTGGGCAGCTGTTTTAGAGAGCCAGCACTGGTGCGATAGGCTGAATGGGGACAGAGCAGGGAATTGGGGACTAAGTGGGCAGCTGTTTTAGAGAGCCAGCACTGGTGCGATAGGCTGAATGGGGACAGAGCAGGGAATTGGGGACTAAGTGGGCAGCTGTTTCAGAGAGCCAGCACTGGTGCGATAGGCTGAATGGGGACAGAGCAGGGAATTGGGGACTAAGTGGACAGCTGTTTCAGAGAGCCAGCACTGGTGCGATAGGCTGAATGGGGACAGAGCAGGGAATTGGGGACTAAGTGGGCAGCTGTTTCAGAGAGCCAGCACTGGTGCGATAGGCTGAATGGGGACAGAGCAGGGAATTGGGGACTAAGTGGACAGCTGTTTCAGAGAGCCAGCACTGGTGCGATAGGCTGAATGGGGACAGAGCAGGGAACTGAGTACTAAGCGGACAGCTGTTTCAGAGAGCCAGCACTGGTGCGATAGGCTGAATGGCCGTCTTGTGTGCAGTAAAATTCTACAATTTGTAGTCTCAAAGTACAGGTGATTTTTTTTGTTGTCATTTAATGTATTCCTCAGACACAGATGATGATGCCATTGCCACACTTCATTCTACAGAGAGCAGCTGTGATCCTTCCACACTTTGTTTCTAGGTGACTTTCCCAGCTAGCTTTCCACTTTTCATTTTGCTGATTTACTGAGAGAGCATTGGTGTGTTTGGAGGGATCAGATAGCTCTGAGAATGCAGTACTCCCTCAGTAGCACATTAGAGTGTCAGTTTAGTGTGTGGAGAAGAGGCTATAATGAGCCATTTCTGGATTATTACCCATTAGCTTACACTCAATCTATAACTCCCCATTTTCAACTCCCCTGGCTTTTCTCAACAGAAACATAAGCATCCCAACAAAACAATCACTGACGTTATTGGAAAAGCATGCAAACAAACTTGTCCTGATGGAGCTCTCTATAAAGCTATCATTACAAGCAAAGATGTGATGTCCTTTTTGAACTTCAGTCTGCTACAGACAGACACGTGGGTTTTCTCAATTTGAGTGTAGAAGACTGAGGGGTAATAGAAACATAGAAACATAGAAGATAGGAGCAGGAGTAGGCCATTCGGCCCCTCGAGCCTGCTCCGTCATTCAATGCGATCATGGCTGATCGTCCAAACTCAGTACCCTGTTCCTGCCTTCTCCCCATATCCCTTGATCCCTTTAGCCTTAAGAAATATATCCAACTCCTTCTTGAATATATTTAATGAATTGGCCTCTACTGCCTTCTTTGGCAGAGAATTCCACAGGTTCACCACTCTCCGGGTGAAGAAATTCCTCCTCATCTCTGTCCTAAATGGCTTACCCCTTATCCTTAATCTGATTGAAGTGTTTAAAATGTTAAAAGTAATTCGATAGGGTAGCTGCAGAGAAACTATTTCCTCTGGTGGGAGAATCAAGGGGACATCATCTTAAAATCAGAGCTAGACTATTTAGGCAGTGTAATGAAATCTGTTTGTCTTGATCCTGTATTCGTTTTGCACTCATGTATATTACCCTCCCCCACTGTGTATAGTTTCACTTCCTCTTTCCCGACTAACCTGGGAGGTTCCAGGTCTTAGCTCTTGGCTCCGCCCCTGACTTCTCTTACATAAAGATCCCAGGATCTGTATGACTCATTCCTGCGAACCAGTTGGTGTGTTGAGATGTTAGCTCTGATCTTAGTGATTAAAAGCCAACTTGTTTGAGTCTATAACTTCTAGTTTTGTGGTTATTGAAGGCCCATCAGGCAGATAATCAAGGAAGCACCTTTTCCCACAAAGGGTAGTGGAAATCTGGAATTCACTGCCCCAAAAGGCTGTGGATGCTGGGGGTCAATTAGAGTTTTCAAGACTGAGATTCTTGTTGGGTAAGGGTATGGAACACCGGCGGGTAAATGGGGTTGGAGCACAGATCAGCCATTGAATGGCAGAACAGGCTCGAGGGGCTGAATGGCCGATTGCTGTTCCTAGAGACACAGAGATAAACTAAAGCCCTTTCAGCAAGCAATAACAGAAACCATTTTAAATTGTTAGCGTACTGGGCTGGGCTACAAAGTCGTGTAAACTGTGTGTAGAATCTATTATTAATGGACCGTAGACAGGTCCTAGGATCCTTCTGAGTGTGAGTGAGACGTTACATGGAGGCTCCATCCGTCTGTTCTGATTCCATCCCTCTCCCTGACCACTGTCGGAGGCTGAAGCAGACTGTTCGCAACCTCAGCGCCCTATTTGACCCTGAGCTCAGCTTCCGACTCTATATCCTCTCCATCACCAAGACTGCCTACTTCCACCTCCGTACCAATTGCCCGTCTCCAACCCTGCCTCACCCCATCTGCTGCTGAAACCCTCAACCATGCTTTGTTACGTCCAGACTTGACTATTCCAACACACTCCTGGCCGGCGTCCCTTCTTCCACCCTCAGTAAACTGCAGCACATCCAAAGTTCTGCTGCCCATATCCTAACTCACACCAAGTCCTGTTCAGCCCTCACACCTGTGCTCACTGACCTACATTGGCTCCCAGTCTGGCAACACCTCAAATTCATAACTCATCTTTGTATTCAAATCCCTCCATGGCTTCAATCCTCTCTATCTCTATAAACTCCTCTCCGAGACCTCTGCGCTCCTCCAATTTTGGCCTCTTCTGCATCCCCGATTTTCATCGCTCCAGCATTGACGGCCGTGCCTTCAGCTGTCTGGGCCCTAAGCTCTGGAACATCCTTCCTACATCTCTCTGCCTCTCTACCTCCCTCCTGCTTGAAGACACTCCTTAAAACCTACCTCTTTGACCAAGCTTTTGGTCACCTGTCCTAATATCTCCTCATGTGGCTCACTGGCAAATATTGTCTGATAACGCACTTGTGAAGTACCTTTGGACATTTTACTATGCAAAAAGGCACTGTATAAATGCAAGTTGTTGTTGTTGTTGTTTCTTCTGGTAGATTTTAACGAGCTCATGGCACAGCTCAAAGAGGAGTACGGAGTTCTCTCGGACTCCTGGCCAATAATCCTTCAACCAACACCACCAGTGAAAAACAGCAACCATTGCTAATTGCGGATAGTGTAGCGGTTATGTTACTTCAACTTAATAATCCAATAGAACGTGAGTTCAAATCCCACCATGGCAGGTTCTGAATTCAGATTTTTAAAAATATTCTGAGAATTAAAAACAGCTGGTATCAGTAAAAGTCGCCATGAAGCTATCGGATTGTCATTTAAAAACCCATTAATGTCCTCACCCAGTCTGACCTCTATGGGACTCCAGTCACACACCAAATGTGGCTGACTCTTAACTGCCCTGGCAAGCCATTCATTTACCTTCTCAGGGCACCTAGGGATGGGCAATAAATACCATCCATGCCAGCGACGACCACGTCCCGAGAATGAATTTTATTTAAAAATTCTGTGTTCAAAATGGCTGCAACACACAATAATAATGAGTGGACTCTGAAGTAATTCATTGTATCTGAAGAACTGAGAGATGTGATAAGGCGCTATACAAATGTAGCACTTTGTATTTTTTGTTCTCTTTTTTAAGTGTTAGGAATATTCAAAATTGGGCCAGATTATTAATCAGTAAACCGCGTTCCCCCCACCACAAAAAAAAATTGTCATCAATTGGACAACATTGGGTCCTATATTTGTTTTATCATTCATCACTATTGGACACGGGAGCGAAACACTACCGCAGCTACTAGAAGATGCATTGCTCTGTTACGCTTATTTCCATCAGGATTCCCATTAAACATCAAGTTATTGGCACGCACACATGAGGGATTGTGGAAGAGCGAGCTGAGGGTAAATGGAATGATACATGGAATGTCACACTCTGCGTGGGTCTGGGCTCGGAGTAGTCGAGGGAAAAGAATTTCACGTATTTACTCAAGACTGGGGATGAAAAGAAAAGTCGCCGTCAAATATCAATTTCAAACTGTAATTTACAAGGAGCTGAGAGCACACCCCAGGAAATCTTTTTGCTATTTATTGCTATCACATTTCTGGTCAGCCAGAGAAAGGTAGGTTGAAAAATTTCAAGAGCCCCGCATGAAACGTCAGCCCATGCTGAGGGACCTCCTGTGAGTTTCCAGCACTTTTTGTGTATGATTATTCACAGAACGGAAGAGAAGTTACGTTCATTTATACAACATGATGATGAAAGGATCTCAAAGGGTAGAGATGGAGTAACTATTTCCTCTGGTGGGGGGGAATCCATGACAAGAGGACACAATCGTAAAATTAGAGCCAGGCCATTCAGGAATGAAATCAGGAAGCACTTCTTTACACAAAGGGTAGTGGAAATCATTGTCGCAGAATCATGGAATGATACAGCACAGAAGGAGGCCATTTGGCCCATGTGCCTGTGCCGCCCTTTGAAGGAGCTCTCCAATTAATCCCACTCCCCTGCCCTTTCCCCACAGCCCTGCAAATCTTTCCCCTTCAAGTACATAACCGATTCCCTTTTAAAAGTTATTATTGAATCTGCTTCCACCGCCCTTTCAGGCAGTGAATTCCAGAGCATAACAACTCGCTGTGTAATAAAATTCCTCCTCATCTCGCCTCTGGTTCTTTTGCCAATTAACTTAAATCTGTGTCCTCCGGCTACCGACCCTTCTGCCACTGGAAACAGTTTCTCATTATTTACTCTATCAAAACCATTCATGATTTTGAACACCTCTATTGAATCTCCCTTTAACCTTCTCTGCTCTAAGGAGAATAACCTCAGCTTCTCTAGTCTCTCCACGTAACTGAAATCCCTCATCCCTGGTACCATTCCAGTAAATCTCCTCTACACCCTGTCTAAGGCCTTGACATCTTTCCTCAAGTGTGGTGCCCATTAATGAACACAATACTCCAGCATAACGTCCATGATTTGTGCTCTATGGGCTGGATTTTGTCAATGGCGACGTGATGGAGGCGGGACTCCCACTTTTTGGGGTTGTAGTCCTGCCTCCATCGATTTGTGGCCAACCCACGCGATTTTTCCTTGGTTGACCTTGTTGAGCCCGCCCAGCGGGCTCAGCAGGCCAATTAAGGGACACCCGGTTACAGGTGACGATATCACCCATCACTCACCTGAACACCGGACATCTCGAACTCTCCAAGCCCTTCAGCCCGACGGTCCGCCTCGCTAACTTGGCGTGGTTTGGAGCCGTCGGGAAGCCCACACTTCAGGGCTAAAAACAGGGATTAGGCCAAAAACTGCCTGTTAACTACCTGTTAACAGGCAGTTAATTGGCACTAATCCCCTTCCCGCCTCGGGGAGGCGGCTCCCAACACAGGTCGGGTACCCGCCTCCTGGGAAACGGGCATGGTGGCAGGTTGGGGCGGGATGGGTTCGTGCCCCCCGATTCTGCAATTTTAACACCCCACACGCCTCCAATCCCGCCTCCACGACCCAGGGAAATTCGAGCCCTCTGCCTCTGTTTATAAAACCAAGGATCCCATATGCTTTTTTAACAGCATTCTCAACTTGTCCTGCCACCTTCAAAGATTTCTGACTCTCTTTCTCCCATGAAAGGCTGTGGATGGTGGGTCAATTGGAGCTTTCAAGACTGATACCAATAGATCTTGTGTTAGGTAAGGGTATCAAGGGATATGGAGTAAAGGCAGATAAATGGAATTGAGATACAGATCAGCCATGATCTAATTGAATGGCAGACCAGGCTCGAGGGGCTGAATGACCTCCTCCTATTCCTACGTAGCGTCTTGTTCTCAGGATGTCCCAGAGCGCTGAAGCACTTTTCAAGTGGAAACTCTGTTGTTTTACAGGCAAACGAGGCAGTCAATTGGCACACAGCAAGGTCCCACAAATGGCAAACGAATGAATGAGCAGATAATCCGTCTTTGTTTGTGTTTGGTTGAGGGAGAAATGTTGGCCAGGACACCGGGGCGAACTCCTTGCTCTTCTTCAAATCGAGCCTTGAGATCCTTCATGTCCACTTGAATAGGGAAATGGGGTTTAACGTCTCACTTGGACAGTGCAGCACTCCCTCAGCACTGCACTGAAATGTCAAGTTGCTGGAGTGGGATTTGAACCCATGACCTTTGACTCAGATGCAAGAGTTCTACCGACTGCATCATACCGGCGCGCCCCGGTAGAACATGTTGCTGTCATAAAACTCCATTGACCATCAGGATGCTTTTATGCCATGCATACTCCCTGTTAGTTGCTTTATATCAAACCTTCATACAGGAAACTCTCGATTTACCGGCACCTAAATAACCGGAAATCTCGGTTAACTGGCAAAATGCAGGAGTAGGTTCAGGTAAGTTTTACTTCATATTCCTCGATCTGTGGCTGTGCAATCGGGTGTGGCTGCAGCTGTTGCTAAGCTATAGAGACGCTTGGATCTTGTGGCCAATGTTCTGCACCTGTTGCTAAGCAACAGGGAAGCCTGGGTTTGTTGCTCTATACGGAGCTCTCAGCTCTCGTACCTTTTAAACTAAAGCTCTTGGTAATCCGGACTTTTTGATAAACCGGCACCACGCCGGTCCCGTCGGTGCCGGATAAAAAAGAGTTTCCTGTACATGGTACATTTCATGGGGAGACCTTCAGTAATGAGCAATTGTTTGAACTGCATCCGGTCCACTGGAATGCTTAGATCAGACACCTGCTCCTCCTGTCATTTTCCATCTGTTGGGAAACCAAATAATTCAGCTCTACTTTAAAGTGTTTAATTAAACTCCTTGCAAAATCATACTTGATTGCTTTCAAACCAAAACCAGTTTTAACATGAATTTTAGCCGCTGTGCTAACAGTCTGCTCGTGGCAGCTGCAGAATTGATTGGCAGCCAGCAACACCTGGGCCCCAATATTTACGGGGGGGCGGGGGAGTTCCAGAGGGGAATCCCGGAAGTACAGGTTTCCCAGACATCCTGCTGAAATTACCAGTAGGAGGTCTTTTAAAGGTTTTCACCAGGTTTCCAGCCCAACAGCCAGCCTGATTGACAGGCCGGCTGCCGGTCAGCGGGAAAAGCCTGCGGCACTAGGCCGCAGCCGGAGAGCAGAGAAAGGTCGAGGTGAGATCAAGGTCAGCAGGAGATCAAGGTCGGGGGTCGGTGATCGTGGAGGGGGTCGCTGATCGTGGGGACGGGGAAAAGAGGTTTCCTTGTTGGACCTGGAGGAAACACTCCTGTTCCTGCTGGCCCACAAACAGTGCTATAAAGACACTTGCCTTATAGATCTAGCCCTTCTCGCCTACTTTTACCTGCCGTGATTCCCGAGGCCAAAATGGGTTAAAAATTGTTTTAAAACTGTAAAAATAGAGGCACGAGGCCTCCTTCAAAGGTTTTAATGACCGACCCGTCTCCTGGGAGCGGATTGGTTGCCCCCCACGACATGCCTCCATTAAAACCGTAAATGGGCGAGTTGCGGTTGGGTTTGGCATTTAAAGATTTATTTTTCACTTCCCACCGGCCCCCAGCCTACCCGTTCTTGGGGGGTTAAAATTACCCCGATGTCTACTGCCTACAGCTCAATAAGTGCATACGTGTGCATGTGTGTGTTTGCATGTATGTGTACACGTGTGTGCGTTTGCTTGATTGTGTGTAAACGGATTAGGCTTTATGAAGCTGGCTGTTTCAAATGGACACTGACATCACAAAATCATGAATCAACTGAGTGGCCTGCGGGTGGCGCTGTCCAGGGAGAGTATAAATACTCAGGCACAGGCCCAGCTTGCGCAGGACATTCTTAACAGGAACTAGGGAAGGACACAACTGGACCTCCATGTTGTAAAACAGTTGATTAAAGCTTTGTTTAACGCTTAGACCAAGTGCCTAGTAATTTTCTTACGTCACACTGTGTTGTGCTTCTTGCATTTAATGCCTTCCGTCTTTAGCAAGCCTCTGGCTTAATGGTAGCGTTGAGTTAGAAGGTGTTGGGTTCAAAGACCGCTCCAGACAGTCCTGCCAATTTTAAAAAAAAGTTTAAAAATTTAAATTTTACATTTTTTAAATCGCCAACAATTAAAACCTGATGGAATGAGACTCCGCACTTGTAATAGTTACTTTTCAGTGCCAGAGAGGTTGACTGGCAGTAATTATCACTTACCACGTTGTTAAAAAGGGTACTTAGACTGGAATGAGCAAGACTCAACTTTCTGTGGCGAGTTTAGTTCATAGTTACCGCGCAGATACGGCAACTTCCCGCTGTTCAACGCATTTCAATGGTGAGCCAACCGGCAAGAGGCCGTTTTTGTGAAGTTAACGTGCAGCGGCGCAAGTCGGACAGCAACTTTGGGATACAGGGATCCCGCCCCAACTGAGGGTTTTGCCATACGCGGATTTCACGTATACATGGTTTCCACTCTGCGGCAATTTTCGCCAACCGCGGCAGGGAAATTCACATATCCGCGGTTTTTGATTTAGGAATTTGGTAAATAACATGATTTTTATGCTTTTTATATTCTTTTTTATTGTGTTTATGCACATTTATAGTGAATTTGCCAATGGCGGTTTTACTAACCATGGGGGTTTTTGGGGACGTATCCCCCTGCGGTTGGGGAGGGATTCCTGTATTTGAGTTCAGCCGTGCATCCGCCCCTCACCTGAAGTTGCTGTAGTATTTCATAGAATGGTACAGCACAGAGGGAGGCCATTCGGTCCATCGTGCCTGTGCTGGCTCTTTGGTAGAGCCTACTCCCTTGCCCTTTCCCCATAGCCCTGCAAATTTCCCCCCTTCAAGTATTTATCCAATTCCCTTTTTAAAGTTATTACAGGAAACTTTCGATTTACTGGCACCTAAATAACCGGAAATCTCGGTTAACCGGCAAAATTCAGGAGTAGGTTCAGGTAACTTTTATTACTTGCCTTCCTCCATTTGTTGCTGTGCAAGGGTGTGGCTGCAGCTGTTGCTAAGCTACAGAGACGCTTGCAACTTGTGGCCATTGTTCTGAAGCTGTTACTAAGCAACAGGGTTTGTTGCTTTATACGGAGCTCTCAGCTCCGTATCTTTCACTATAGCTTTCGGTTATCCGGAATTTTTGATGAACCGGCACCACGTCGGTCCCGTCCGTGCTGGATAAAAAAAAGTTTCCTGTACTGAATCTGCATCCACCATCCTTTCAGGCAGGGCATTCCAGACCATAATGATTGCCTAGATAATTTTTTTTCCTCAGGTCACCGCTGGTTCTTTTTGCCAATTATCTTAAATCTGTGTCCTCTAGCTAGCGACCTTACTGCCACTGGAAACAGTTTCTCCTTATTTACTCTTATCAAAACCATTCATGATTTTGAACACCTCTATCAAATCTCCCCTTAACCTTCTCTCCTCTACGGAGAACAACCCCAGTTTCTCTGGTCCTTCCATGTAACTGAAGTCCCTCATCTCTGGTACCATTCTCCTCGGCCTTCTCGCTAAGGCCTTGACATCTTACTAAAGTGTGGTGCCCATAGTTGGCCACAATACTCCAGCTGGGGCCCAACCAGTGTTTTATAAAAGTCTAGCATAGCTTCCTTGCTATTGTCTCTATTTGTAAAGCCAAGTATAAAAACATAAGAACATAGGATTTAGGAGCAGGAGTCGGCCATACGGCCCCTTGAGCCTGCTCCGCCATTCAGTAAGATCATGGCTGATCTTCGACCTCAACTCCACTTTCCCGCCCAATCCCTGTATCCTTTGTTTCCCCTAGAGTCCAAAAATCTACCTCTCTCAGCCTAGAATATACTCATCATTGAGCATCCACAGCCCTTTGGGGTAGAGAATTCCAAAGATTCACAACCCTCTGAGTGAAGAAATTCCTCCTCATCTCAGTCTTAAATGGCCAACCCCTTATCCTGAGACTATATCCCCTCGTTCCAGCCAGGGGAAACAACCTCTCAGCATCTACCCTGTCAATCCCCTTCAGAATCTTGTATGTTTCAGTGAGATCACCTCTCATTCTTCTAAACTCCAGAGATTATAGACTCAGTCTACACAATCTCTCATCATAGGACAGTCTTCTCATCCCAGGAATCAATCTAATAAACCTTCATTGCACCGCCTCTATCCTTCCTCAGATAAGGAGACCAAAACTGTGCCCAGTACTCCAGGTGTGGTCTCACCAAAGCCCTGTAGAATTGTAGCAAGACTTCCTTAGTCTTATACTCCAACCCCCTTGCAATAAAGGCCAACAAGCCATTTGTCTTCCTAATTGTTTGCTGTACCTGTATGCTAACTCTCTGGGCAGGATTTTCATTCAGGAGTCGGGTGGGAGGCGGGACTACAACTTTCGGGGTTGTAGTCCCGCCTCCATCGAGATGTGGCCAATCCACGCAATTTTAACTTGATTGACCTTGTTGAGCCCGCCCAGTGGGCTCAGCAGGCCAATTAAGGGCCACCCGGCAACAAATGACATCACAGACTGAAATTTCATCTGTCAAGAGGTTTTGACAGATGAATATCAGCGTTTCACAGCTGTTTGAAGCTGTCAAACACTGACAGTCTTACTTCTAACATGAGTCCTTCTCCACAGACTCAGTTAGAAATCTCTCCTGCACAGAAAGCTGCAGGCTGTCACTTTTGACAGTTCGCAGCCATTCTGCTTTCTGTGCCGGTGAGATGAGGGACTCCCGAGACCTAAAGGAAAGAAGGCTGAAAAGGTAAGAAAAGGTATGTAAAACCTATTTAATCACTTTAGACACACCAAACACACTTACCTTTGCACTCATGCACACATCACTCACCTGAACACTGACATCTTGATCCCTCCAAGACCTTCAACCCGACAGCCTGCCTCCTCTAATTTGCCATGGTTTGGAGCCATCGGGAATCCCACACTTCAACCTTAAAAATAGGGATTAGGCTAAAAACTGCCAGTTAACTACCTGTTAACAGGCAGTTAATTGGCACTAATCCCTTCCCACCTCGGGTAGGTGGGTCCCAGTGCGGGCGGGTACCCGCCTCCTTTGAAACTGGCATGGAGGCGGGTTTGGGTGTGGGATGAGGTCGGGACCCCTGATTTCGGGATTTTAACCCCCCCACGCCTCCAATCCCGACTCCATGGCCCAATGAAAATCCTGCCCTGTGTGTTTCCTGCACAAGGACACTTAAATCTCTCTGAACTCCAACATTTAATAGTTTCTTACCATTTAAAAAATATCTTGTTTTTCTATTCTTCCTACCAAAGTGAATAACCGCACATTTCCCTGCATTATACTCCATCTGAAACCTTATCGCCTACTCATTTAACCTGTCTATATCCCTTTGTAGGCTCTTTGTGTCCTCCTCACAGCTTACTTTCCCACCTAGCTTTGTATCATCAGCAAACTTGGACTCAGTCCCTTCATCTAAGTCATTAATATAGATTGTAAATAGCTGAGGCCCAAGCACTAATCCTTGTGGCACCCCACAAGTTACAGCCTGCCAACCTGAAAATGACCCGCTTATTCCTACTTTCTGTTTACTGTCCGTTAACCAATCCTCTATCCATGCTAATATATTATCCCCAACCCTATGAGCCCTTATCTTGCATAGCAACCTTTTATGTGGCACCTTGTCGAATGCCTTTTGGAAGTCCAAATATACTACATCCATTGGTTCCCCTTTATCTACCCTGCTAGTGACATTATTATGTCCTCCTCATGACTATGATTCGACAGACAGCTAAACCCTCACCACCAAACAGGAGGCGTTGATACTTTTTCATCCAGTTTAATGACACAGGGTGAAACTACAGAGAGAACAAGAAATTACAACATCAAATAAGGCTGATTGGTATTACAATCACAATCTGAATACACAAAACAAACCTAGGATAGTAGAATGAAACGTTACTACTATAACTCAACGGTTCTATTACAATTTGAGGTAAGTATGATACAACAATCAAAAGTCTAACACATGAATGCCAGGGGAAAGGCTAATAGCTAGCTACCACGGAGCTCCACAAAGTGCAATATATTAACTCATCTGGCCACAAATATCAAAAAATGGTGACATGGATCAAACGTAAAGAACATCTGATAAAAGGCTACTTACAGACAATGCCAACCAAGGGGGAAACTGAAAAGGATGGCGTTAGATACTGTAGACATCACCAGCCATGAATTCTGGCTCCCTCGTGGTTCTGTTTTACTTTCACTTTCTAATAATGTCACATGACATAAATCAACAATAAGGAGGTAAGTAGTAAAACACTAGGGGGAGACAAAAACAGAATACCAAAGTCTCATAGGAGACATAACAGACATCGTCAAAAAACTCTAATAAATTTGTTAAACACGATTTCCCTTTCATAAAACCATGTTGACTCTGCCTAATCATATTATGATTTTCTAAGTATCCTGTTATCACTTCCTCAATAATAGATTCCAGCATTTTTCCGACGACTGATGTCAGGCTAACTGGCTTGTAGTTCCCTGTTTCTCTCTCCCTCCTCACCCACGCACCTTTTTAACAGCCTTCTCAACTTGTCCTCCCGCCTTCAGTGATTTGTGTACGTACACCCCCAGGTCCCCCTCTTCCCGCACCCCCTTTAAAATTGTCCCATTTGGTTTATATTGCCGCTCCTCATTCTTCCTACCAAAATGAATCACACCACACTTCTTTGCGTTAAATTGCATTTGCCACCGGTCTGCCCATTTCACAACTTTGTGTAAGTCCTCCTGAAGTCGGTTACTATCCTCCTCATTATTTACATTTCCGACTTTTGTGTCATAGAGTCATAGAGTAATACAGCACGGATAGAGGCCCTTCGGCCCATCGTGTCCGCGCCGGCCATCAAGTTCTGTCTAATCTAATCCCATATTCCAGCATTTGGCCCGTAGCCTTGTATGCTATGGCATTTCAAGTGCACATCCAAATGCTTCTTAAATGTTGTGAGGGTTTCTGCCTCCACAACCCTTTCAGGCAGTGAGTTCCAGACTCCAACCACCCTCTGGGTGAAAAAGTTCTTTCTCAAATCCCCTCTAAACCTCCCGCCCTTTACCTTGAATCTATGCCCCCTAGTTATTGACCCCTCTACTAAGGGAAAAAGCTCCTCAGCATCCATCCTATCTATGCCCCTCATAAATTTGTACACCTCAATCATGTCCCCCCTCAGCCTCCTCTGCTCCAAGGAAAACAAACCCAATCTGCCCAGTCTCTCTTCATAGCTGAAGCGCTCCAGCCCTGGTAACATCCTGGTGAACCTCCTCTGCACCCTCTCTAACGCGATCACATCCTTCCTGTAGTGTGGCGACCAGAACTGCACACAGTATTCCAGCTGTGGCCTAACCAGTGTTTTATACAGCTCCATCATAACCTCCTTGCTCTTATATTCAATGCCTCGGCTAATGAAGGCAAGTATCCCATATGCCTTTTTTACCACCTTATCCACCTGTTCCGCCGCCTTCAGGGATCTGTGTACTTGCACACCCAGATCCCTCTGACCCTCCGTCTTGCCTAGGGTCTTTCCATTCATTGTGTATTCCTTTGCCTTGTTAGTCCCCCCAAAGTGCATCACCTCGCACTTTTCCGGGTTAAATTCCATTTGCCACTGTTCCGCCCATCTGACCAACCCATCTATATCGTCCTGCAGACTGAGGCTACCCTCCTCGCTATTTACCACCCTACCAATTTTTGTATCATCCGCGAACTTACTGATCATACCCTTTACATTCATATCCAAGTCATTAATGTAGACCACAAACAGCAAGGGACCCAGCACCGATCCCTGTGGTACCCCACTGGCCACAGGCTTCCAGTCACAAAAACAACCTTCGACCATCACCCTCTGCCTTCTGCCACTAAGCCAGTTTTGTATCCAATGTGCCAAGGCACCCTGGATTCCATGGGCTCTTACCTTCTTGACCAGTCTCCTGTGCGGGACTTTATCGAAGGCCTTACTGAAATCCATGTATACCACATCCACTGCGTTACCCTCATCCACACACCTAGTCACCCCCTCAAAAAATTCAATCAAATTAGTCAGACATGATCTTCCCTTGACAAAGCCATGTTGACTATCCCTGATTAATCCTTGCCTCTCCAAGTGGAGACAAATTTTGTCCCTCAGGATTTTTTCCAATAATTTTCCTACCACTGATGTTAGGCTCACTGGCCTGTAGTTCCCCGGTTTTTCCCTACTACCCTTCTTGAATAATGGTACTACATTAGCGGTTCTCCAGTCCTCTGGCACATCCCCTGTGGCCAGAGAGGTCCTGAATATATGTGTTAGAGCCCCCGCAATCTCCTCCTTTGCCTCACACAGCAGCCTGGGATACATTTCATCCGGGCCTGGGGATTTATCCATTTTTAGGCCAGCTAAAACCGCCAATACCTCCTCCCTCTCGATGTTAATATGTTCGAGCATATCACAGTCCCCCCGCCCTATTTCTATGTCTACATCGTCCTTCTCCATAGTGAAAACAGATGCAAAAAATTCATTTAGAACCCCTCCTACATCTTCCGGCTCCACACACAGATTGCCACTTTTGTCCCTAATGGGCCCTATTTTTTCCCTAGTTATCCTCTTACCCTTAATATACTTATAAAACATCTTCGGATTTTCCTTTATTTTGCTTGCCAGTGTTATTTCATGGCCCCTCCTTGATCTCCTAATTTCTTTTTTAAGTATCCCCCTGCACTTTTTGTACTCCTCTAGGGCTTCCTCCGTCTTTAGCCTTTTGTATCTACCAAAAGCCCTCCTTTTTTTCCTAATCCATTCTCGTATATCCCCTGACATCCAAGGTTCCCTGTGGTTTTTGGAACCACCCTTGACCTTTACGGGAACATGTTGCCATTGTATGATCTCAATCTCCCTTCTGAAAGCCTCCCATTGCTCCGATGCGGATTTTCCTACAAGTAGCTGATCCCAGTCCATTTTGGCCAGATCCTGCCTTATCCTATTAAAATCGGCCTTCCCCCAATTTAGAACCTTTATTTCCGGCCCATCCCTGTCCTTTTCCATGACCACCTTAAATCTTACCATATTATGGTCACTATCACCAAAGTGCTCACCTACTAGCACTTTTTCCACTTGGCCGGCCACATTCCCTAGAATTAGGTCCAGTACCGCCCCCTCTCTTGTAGGACTTTCTACATGCTGGCTCAAAAAGCTCTCCTGGATGCACTTTAAGAATTCTACACCCTCTGAGCCTTTCACACTCTGACTATCCCAGTTAATATTGGGGAAGTTGAAATCCCCCATTATTATTACCCTATTATTTGCACATTTCTCTGAGATTTGCCTACATATCTGTTCCTCTATCTCCCCCTGACTGTTTGGAGGCCTATAGTACACTCCCAGCAAAGTGCTTGCCCCCTTTTTGTTTTTAAGCTCCACCCATATGGCCTCATTAGAGGACCCTGCTAATATATCATCCCTCCTTACTGCAGTAATTGACTCCTTAATTAATATTGCGACACCCCCTCCTCTTATACCTCCCCCTCTGTCTCGCCTGAAGATTCTGTACCCCGGAATATTGAGCTGCCAGTCTTGCCCTTCCCTCAACCATGTCTCCGTGATAGCAACAATATCATACTCCCATGTGTTTATCAACACCTTCAGTTCATCCACCTTATTTGCAAGACTCCTTGCATTAAAATAGATGCCATCCAGCCTTGCCCTTATATATTTGCCCTGTCTACCAAGCTGACTTGTTTTTTTCTCTATAATTGGCAAACTTTGAAATTAGTCCTGTATACCCAAGTCCAGGTCATTAATCTAAATCAAAAAGAGCAGTGGTCCGAAGACCGACCCCTGGGGGGTCACCACTGTATACTTCCCTCCAGTCTGAAAAAGAAACGCTCACCACTGCTCTCTGCTTTCTGTCCCATTTCTGTGCATTAATAAGTGCGAGTGCCATTAGCCTCACTGTTCTTTTGACAGGAAAATCTCGATCATTGAATAGTTTGGTGATGAGGATATATATTTTGAGATTAAAACTAAAATGAATCTATCTCACTCCAAGCAAGTGAGTGTTACCAAGTCTGGTTAAGGTTAGTGACTGTACATAGTTGAAAGATAAATTAATTCCATGAACTGAGATCACAAAGTGTTGAATCAGCATTCTGCTCGGAACGCTCCCCTCAACCTGTCGTTGCTAGCGGTAGGCGATAACGCCACTCAATATCCGGTCTGGGGCGCTAACGGGGCATTGCGCACTCGGCTGACGTCACAATCTGCCGGCGCAGGAGATCGTGGCGGTAGTGTTTAGCGCCGCCGCAAAATGTCTAGTTAATTTCGCAAGCGGCGCAAACATTGCCGCGCCCGGGCGCTAGTTGCTTTGCGCCCCATTAGCGCCCTCTTAAGGCGCTAACGGGAGGCGCAACCAACTGAATTTTTTCCCCTTGATGTTTTAGCACTGTCCCAATCAGACCAAATCCAACTGTAATATAATGAAATAACAACAGAAAACGCTGGAAACACTCAGCAGGCCAGGCAGCATCCATGGAGAGAGAAACAGAGTTAACGTTTCAGGTCGAAGACCCTTCATCAGAACTGGAAAAAGGCTGGAGATGTAACAGATTTTAATCAGGTGCAGAGACAGGGAGAGGGGGAGGGTGGGAGGGGAGGAAGGAATTGAAGGAACATTCTGTGCTAAAGTAAGAGGCAGGAAAGATAAAATGTTGCAAATGGGAATGGCAAAATCATACAGCATGAAAAATGGGAGCAGAGGTTATAGTCTGAAACTGTTGAACTCAATGTTGAGTCCAGACGGCTGTAAAGTTCCTAATCGAAAAATGAGGTGCTGTTCCTCGAGCTTCATTGGAACAATGTAAGAGGCCGAGGACAGAGAGATCAGAGTGGGAGTGAAGCGGAGAATTAAAGTGACAGGCGACCGGAAGCTCAGGGTCACCCTTACAGACTGAACGGAGGTGTTCCGCAAAGCGGTCACCCAATCTGCGTTTGGTCTCCCCAATGTAGAGGAGACCGCATCGTGAGCAGCGAATACAGTATATTAAATTGCAAGAAGTACAAGTAAATCACTGTTTCACCTGGAAGGGGTGTTTGGGGCCCTGGACAGTGGGAAGGGAGGAGGTAAAAGGGCAGGTGTTGCATCTGCTGCGCTTGCACGGGAAGGTGCCGGGCGAAGGGGAAGGGCTGTTAGAGATGATTGAGGAGTGGACCAGGGTGTCGCAGAGGGAGCGGTCCCTTCGGAATGCTGAAAGGGGAGGGGAGGGGAAGATGCGTTTGGTGGTGAGATCACGTTGGAGGTGGCGGAAATAGCGGAGGGTGATCCGTTGAATGTGGAGGCTGGTGGGGTGAAAGATGAGGACAAGGGGAACCCTATCGTGGTTCTGGGAGGGAGGGGAAGGGGTGAGAGCTGAAGTGTGGGAAATGGAACAGACACGGTCAAGGGCCGTGTCAACCACAGTAGAGGGGAATCCTCGGTTGAGGAAAAAGGAAGACATGTCGGAAGCCCTGGTATGGAAGGTGGCATTGTCAGAACAGACGCGGCGGAGACGGAGAAACTGGGAGAATGGAACAGAGTCCTTACAGGAAGCAGGGTGAGAGGAAGTGTAGTCCAGATAGCTGTGGGAGTCGGTGGGCTTGTAGTGGATGTTTGTCGATAGCCTATTGCCGGAAATGAAGACAGAGACGTCAAGGAAGGGAAGAGAAGAGAAGAGTAGGACATGGATCATGTGAAGGTGAGGGAAGGGTGGAAATTGGAAGTAAAGTGACTGAACTTATCTAGTTCAGGGCGAGAGCAGGAAACGGCACCGATACAGTCATCGATGTACCGGAAAAAGAGGTGAGGGAGGGGACCTGAGTAGGACTGGAATATCCCATGAAAAGGCAGGCATAGCTCGGGCCCATGCGGGTTCCCATAGCAACACCTTTAATTTGAAGGAAGTGAGTGGAGTCAAAGGAGAAGTTGTTCAATGTGAGAACAAGTTCAGCCAGGTGGAGGAGGGTGGTGGTGGATGGGGACTGGTTGGGCCTCTCTTCAAGGAAGAAGCGGAGCGCCCTCAGGCCCTCCTGGTGGGGGATGCAGGTGTAGAGGGATTGGACGTCCACAGTGAAAAGGAGACGGTTGGGGCCAGGAACTGGAAACTGTTAAATTGTCGGAGGGCATCGGAAGAGTCGCGAATGTAGGTAGGAAGAGACTGGACAAGAGGAGAAAAGATAGAGTTGCGATTGGAAGAGATAAGTTCGGTGGGGCAAGAACAGGCTGAAACGATGGGTCTACCAGGGCAGTCCTGTTTGTGGATCTTGGGAAGGATGTAGAAGCGGGCTGGGCGGGTTTGGGGGACTATGAGGTTGGCGACCGTGGAGGGAAGATCTCCAGAGGAGATGAGGTCAGTGATAGTCTTGGAAACAATGGCTTGATGTTTGGTAGTGGGATCATGGTCCAGGGGGAGGCAGGAGGAGGTGTCGGACTCTTGGCTCTATTCACGGACGAGTACTTATCACATTCATGTAAAATCTAACATAGAACGGCTGTCAACTGTGGCTCAGTGGCTAGCGCTCTCTAGGTGGGAGGGGCTAGGAGTGAGCAGGTGCTGCTGGTTGCTTGATTACTGCAGGGAGTTGGAGTGAGCTTGTAAAAAGTTGTTGTTGGTTTTTTTTTCAGGTTTTAGGGCCTTTTTGTTCCATAAACAGCAGCCAGATGGCTGCTGAGGGACCCGGAGTGCCGGGCCCTCAGAGGACAGTGTTCCCAGGGTGAATTAAAATCAGGGGAGAAAATGTTGGGGGAAGGCAGAAAAAAAGGCCCAAAGATTTGGGCCAGGACCCCAGGAGGTTTGGAAAAGAAAACACGGTGGTGGTTCAGTGCGAGGATAAGGAGATACGAGCTTGGGATATCATCCAGGCGGTACATGAGGACTGTGGGGAGGGAAGCTGCTTTGCCTGTCGACCAAAGCCGGATGTTGGGTTCGAGGTGAAGGTCAGTGGCCGAGAGGAGGTGGAAAGAGTTTTTCTGTGTTTGAAGGTTGGTGATAAATTCTTGGAGATATCTCTACTATATTCGGAAGAGGTGGTGGTCTCATTTTTAAACCTGCTGGTTTATATTGAGGACGATGTGCTAATCAAAAAGTTGGGGGGGAGTTTTGCCAGCCTGGGGAGGCGGGTATGGAGGCGGGACTGCCGGGAAAATGGTAGAAACTGGGAGCGGGTAACAACCCCGCTCCCAACCCGCCCCCATGCCATCTTCCCGGGAGGCGGGTCCCCGATTCGCGCGGGGACCCGTCTGCTCAAGGCGGGAAGGGGATTACAGCCACTTAACTGACAGTTAACAGGTAGTTAACAGGCAGTTAAGAGGCTTATCCCCATTTTACCAATGCAAGTGCGGGCTTCCCAATGTCGGGAAACCCCGCCAGGGTCAGCGAGGCGAGCAGTGGATCTGCGGGGGTGAGAGCGGTCGAAAGTGCGCTGTGGAGGTGAGTGATGGGTGCAAGTGTGGAGAGGTAAGTATGGGAGGTGAGTGAAAGGTGTTTGAAAAAGTTTCCTTACCTTTGTTTCTTCTTGCAGACTTCAACCCTTGGGGATCCGGAGGCTCCTCATCTCAATAGCAGAGATGACAGAATGGCTGCTGCATTCTCCAATGCAGCAGCCATCCAATTTCTGCTCAGGAACGACGTTTAGTGAGTCTTCAGTACAAGGACTCCCCTTAGAACAGAGATTGTCAGTGTTTGACAGCTTCTCAAATTTTTGACAGATGAGATGTCATACGTTGACATCCTCTGTCACCAGCTTTCCCTTAATTGGCCGGCTAAGCCCACAGAGCGGGCTTAACAAGGTCAATCAAGGGAAAATAGCGTGGGTTGGCCGGACGTCGTTGGGGGCAGTACTGAAACCCGACAACCGGCAGTCCCGCCCCCAACGCGTCCCCATTGATAAAATCCAGCCCTTGGAGTTGTGGGACATTAAAATTTGCTCGGCAATAAAGAGGAGGTACTATCCAGGAACACGGGTAGCAGATGGAACCCGTTGCCTAAAGGTGCGGTTCCCAGAGGGGGTGAACTCATTGCTGTATATCATGAAATTTGAGACAATGGAAGGAGTCATAGTCATAGAGTTTTACAGCACAGAAAGAGGCCCTTCGGCCCATCGTGTCTGCGCCGCCCGGGTGCGGTACTTCCGGGTACTGTATGATAACCAGGTGAAGGTTTGTTATTACTGTCTTGGACACGACCACCTTGTAAGAAACTGTCCAGACTTGTACTGTTATAACTGCGGCGAGTCTGGACTCATCATTCGGAGCTGCAAGGTGGCGAGCTGTGGGGTGTGTCACAAAGGCCCCACCCGCTGTGAGTGTGAGGCAGAAGGAAGCCCCTTGATTGACGAGGAGATGGGAGAAGGAACAGGAGGTGTGAGTGGAATGGCCAGAGGAGCGGAGCAGGCAGAGGACACAGCTGGTGAATGGAAGGAGGAAAGAGTGCAGGAAGAGGCAGAAAATTGCAGTGCAAAGAACAGGATGGAGATGGTGGAAAACACACCAAGTACAGTGTAAAAGGACAAAGACACCAGAGGGCAGCTTAGGTCGAGGGCAGAGTTGAGACATAATATGGTTAAGCCCACGCTAAAGAATCTGATGTCTGCGGGGGGAGAGGAGGCGGGGTGCGGGGTAAGTGTAAGTACTCCAAAGAAAGACGGGGTGCAGACGACACAAAGCTGGGTGGGCTTGTGTGCTGTGACGAGGATGCCGAGAAACTCCAGTATGATTTGGACAGGTTGGGTGATTGGGCAGATGCATGGCAGATGCAGTATAATGTGGATAAATGCGAGGTTATCCACTTTGGTGGCAAAAACAGGAAGGCAGATTATTATCTGAACGGCAATAGATTGGGAGAAGGGGAAGTGCAACGAGACCTGGGTGTCCTTGTGCACCAGTTGCTGAAGGTAAGCATGCAAGTGCAGCAGGCGGTTAAGAAGGCAAATGGTATGTTGGCCTTCGTAGCGAGAGGGTTCGAGTACAGGAACAAGGATGTCTTGCTGCAGTTGTACAGGGCTTTGGTGAGACCACACCTTGAGTATTGTGTGCAGTTTTGGTCGCCTTATCTGAGGAAGGATGTCCTTGCCATGGAGGGAGTGCAGCGAAGATTCACCAGGCTGATACCTGGGATGGCAGGAATGACATATGAGGAGAGATTAGGTCGATTGGGCTTATACTCGCTGGAGTTTAGAAGAATGAGAGGGGATCTCATTGAAACTTACAAAATTCTAACAGGACTGGACAGACTAGATGCAGGAAGGATGTTGCCGATGGCGGGGGAGTCCAGAACCAGAGGTCACAGTCTAAGGGTAAAGGGTAAGCCATTTAGGACAGAGATGAGGAGGAATTTCTTCACCCAGAGAGTGGTGAACCTATGGAATTCTCTACCACAGAAGGCAGTGGAGGCCAATTCATTAAATATATTCAAGAAGGAGTTAGATATATTTCTTAAGGCTAAAGGGATATGGGGAGAAGGCAGGGACAGGGTACTGAATTTGGATGATCAGCCATGATCTCATTGAATGACGGAGCAGGCTCAAGGGGCCGAATGGCCTACTCCTGCTCCTATCTTCTATGTTTCTATGTGTCGGATATCTCGGAGAGCAGGAGGGAGCAAGACAAGGAGAGGGTGCACGAGGCAGGAGCCTTAAAGGGGCAGCAGGATGGGAGTGGGGAGACAAAGATGCCAGAAGTCAGCAATATAGGTGTGCCATTGTCCCAAAGAGAGAAGAAACAGGGAGCAAGGGTCAGTGGTGGGGATGAGGCCGAAGGGAGCGGCACTGTTGGAGAAACCACAATAGCAGGAAGACTCTCTATGGGAGATTGTATCTGACGTGGAGCAGGGATGGGTGGTTACAGAAAAGCTCGAGAGTGAGGAATCAGAGGGGGACAGAGACATGGAAGTGGGCGGTGGGGTGGCATCATGTGGAAAGGGAAAGGTTAGTGAGGGGCAGAAGGAGGGAGAAGGGCCAGCTCCTTGGCCCAAACCTAATGCAAGGAAGAGGCTGAAACAGCAGGGAAGGTTCAAACAAGAGGTGAAAAAGAGCCAGAGGCTGCAGGAAAAAGCAACAGCTGCCCAAAAAGTTGGGAAGGAGCATGAGAGGAGGGAAGGGCCAGAGATTAAATGATGGGGAGATTATCAGGCACACTTCCCTTATTCGGAGCCATGATTACATTGGTCTCTATTAATGCAAACGGACTGAGGGGTGAGAAGAAATTGCAGCAGTTGTTGCAGTGTTTTAAAGGCACTGACTTTTTGGGCTCGAATTTCCAAGCCCCGTGGAGGCGGGTTTGGAGGCAGGAGTGGTGGGAAAATTGCAGAATCGGGGGGCAGGAACCCATCCCACCCCCAACCCGCCTCCGTGGCAATGTCCCAGGAGGCAGGTATCCGACCTGTGCTGGGAGCCGCCTCCCCGAGGCGGGAAGGGGATTAGTGCCAATTAACTGCCTGTTAACCGGTAGTTAACAGGCAGTTTTTTGCCTAAACCCTATATTTAGCCCTGAAGTGTGGGCTTCCCGACAGCTCCGAACCACGCCAAGTTAGCGAGGCGGGCCATCGGTCTGCAGGGGTTGGAGGGGTTGAGATGTCCATTGTGCAGGTGAGTGATGGGTGCATGAGTGCAGAGGTAAGTGTGTGCAGTAAGTGTAAAGTGTTTTAATAAGTTTTACTTACCTTTAGTTTCTCCTGCAGGCTTCCTTCCTTCAGTTCTCGGGAGCCCCTGAGCTCACCGGCACAGAAAGTAGAATGGTCGCTGAACTGTCAAAAGCTGCAGCCTCTGCTTTCTGGTCTGGAGAGATCTCTAACTGAGTCTGAGTAGAAGGACTCAAGTTAGAAGACAGATTGTCAGCGTTTGACAGCTTCACAGAGCTGTCAAATGCTGATTTTTCATCTGTCAAAATCGCTGACGTCGCCAGTAACCAGGTGTCCCTTAATTGGCCTGCGAAGCCCGCTGGGCGGGCTTAACAAGGTCAATCAAGGGAAAATAGCGTGGTTTGGCCACAAGTCGATGGAGGCAGGACTACAACCCAAAAAGTGGGAGTCCCGCCTCCATCACGTCCCCATTGATAAATTCGAGCCCGTTGTGTCTGAAAGAAACCTTTTAGGATGAGGATATCCTAGAAAGAGTTCGGAAGGTTTGGAACGGAGAGGTGTTTGCAAGTTGTGCAAACAGTAACCGTAGAGAGTTGGCTGTTTTGGTGAGTCCGTCCATGAAAGAGAACGTTGCCTTGGTGGACAAGGACAGTGAGGGGAGATTTTTACAGCTACAGGTAGAAATGGAGTAATTTAATTGCGATCTCTTTAATATCTATGCACTGAACAACCATTGCAAGTGTCGCGAGTTTTTTCGGGGGTTATTCACTGAAGTGGCAGAGGTGGAAAATCCTTGTATAGTGGGGGATTTTAATGTATTTTTATCTCGGATGGATATTTCAGCTCAGATGACCTTTAAGGATGATAACTCCAGAGGGCTGCTTCTAAAAATGATGGCAAATTTAAATTTGAGAGACTTATGCAGGAACCGTGGGCAGCACGGTGGCATAGTGGTTAGCACTGTTGCCTCACAGCGCCAGGGACCCGGGTTCGAATCCGGCCTCGGGCGACTGTCTGTGTGGAGTTTGCACATTCTCCCCGTGTTTGCGTGGGTTTCCTCCGGGTGCTCCGATTTCCTCGCACAGTCCAAAGATGTGCGGGTTAGGTTGATTGGCTATGATAAATTGACCCTTAGTATTAGGGGGATTAAATACGTGGGGTTACGGGGATCGGGTGGGATATGTGTCGGTGCAGGCTCGATGGGCCGAAATGGCCTCTATCTGCACTGTGAGGTTTCTGTGATTCTGTGATTCTGTGAACCCCATAAAAAGGGAGTTCTCCAGAAGCGGTTGGGTGGGTGATGTTTTAAAATAGAGCTGAATAGATTTTGTGTTAATAGGGGAAGGGTTAAGTTCTGAGGTGATGGAGATTTATTACAAAAAAGTATTTTTTAGTGACCACTCGGCTTTAACTCTTAGAATTAGGAACAGCAGAGTTAAGATCGGTTCAGGTTTGTGGATTTTAAACAGTCAATACCTGAAAGAAATTGCTTATAAAGAAGGGATTTTAAATATAATAAAGAATGCTCAGAAGGAACCTTTGTTCTTGAAAGAAAGAAGAGTTTGGTGGGACAATTTCAAATATGAGGTAAAAGTTTTTTCGGTACGTTATGAGAAAGAGAGAGCGGCAGCTAACCGGCATCGAGAAGAGAATATAAACAAAAGGTTTACAGATGTCTGTAAAGCAGTTGACGGAGGGGATAAGGGAGCTGAGACTAAATTCCTGGTTTTAAAGGAAGAGTGGGAATTATTGCAAGCTCAAAAATGCAAGGGGGCCATTCTCCATGCAAAGGCTAAAGATGCATTGGAGGGCAAAAGATGCACTAGATATTTTCTAGAGCAAGAGAAGCTGCGACAGAAATTATCATTAATTGGAGAGTTGAAGGTTGGGGAGAAGATCATTAATGAAAGTGGGGAGATTTTAGAGGCGGCTAGTAGCTTTTATCAAGAGTTATATACAAAAGAAGACATTTCCAATTTGCCGATGGAGAAGGTTACTGCTTTTATTGAAGAGGGTTTAAAGGAGGATGAGAGAAGCATGTGTGACAAAGAAGTAGGATTAGCGGAAATAAAAGTAGCAATAAGTAGAATGAAGGGGGGAAAAGCCCAGGGTCCGATGGACTAAGTGCAGAATTTTATAAAGAATTTTTAGAGATTTTAAGTCCATTGCTCTTAGAGGTTTTTAAGGAGATTAAAATTGAGGAAAGCCTGGCCCCATCTATAAGGAGAGGTGCCATAAGCTTAGCTTATAAAAATATAAAGGGGATAGAAGGGATCTAAAGAATTGGAGGCCCATCACATTATTAAATGTGGATTATAAGATTTTGGCGAGGGTTATGGCAAATCGTATGAAGGAGGTGTTACCACAGATAGTTTGGTCCTCTCAGTCCTATGGAGTCATAGGCCGGGACATTGCAGACTCTGTGGTCTCAATCCGAGATGCGATAGAGCTCATGGAAGAGAGTGGGAGGGAGGCTTATGTGTTAAAGATAGATCAAGAGAAAGCCTTTGATAGGGTCTCTCCTGAGTTTTTATCGATGGTTTGGAAGCATTTTTTTCAGGGAAAGTTTTATTGAGTGGATAAGGATTTTTTATTCAAACATATTTAGCTGTGTTAAATGTAATGGTTTTTCATCCAAGTATTTTCTGCTACAGAGGTCAGTGAGACAGGGTTGTGCCCTGTCCCCATTGTTGTACACATTAGTAGCAGAACCATTAGGTTACATGATGCGAAAGGAACAAGGTGTAGTTGGGATTGTGGCCCCCAGTTCTGGGCTGGTGTCGGTGATACACCAATATGCAGATGACACAACCTTAACATTGAGAAATGGGGAGTCAGTGAGGAAAGCTATGGATGTAGTGGAGGAATTTTGTAGAGCTCCAGGAGCCAGAGTGAATTATAGTAAGTCCCAATGCCTGGTTGCGGGAAGGGGTGGGGCGGGGGGATGGTTGGAGGAAAGCCCCTTTAAGGTGGTGAAGGTTTTGGAAGTTCTGGGGGTGCATATGTGGTGCAAGGAAGACAGAGATGAAGTGGATCGATTAAATTGGGAACCGAAGGTTATGAAAATTTAAAAGATTTTGGGAAGATGGGAAAGAAGGTGGTTGAAAGTGCAAGGGAGAGCGACAGTGGTGTCTGCTCTCCTGCTATCTAAGCTATGGTACTTATTGACGGTGGAGGGTATTCCTGAGTGGGCGGAAAAGTCCATCGGAGAGGCTTGTGTGAGGTTTTTATGGGAAGGGAAACCAGCCTTGGTGGCATACAATACCATCATTGGACGGAGAAATCAGGAAGGACTCAATTTCCCAGATATTAATTTGAAGAATAAATCCTTTAGAATCAAATGAAGAGATTTCTTCAGAAGTCATATCCAAGTTTTTAGAAGAGTTGTTTTGAGCATTTTTTAAAAATGAAGTGGGATAGGAGACACTAACCAACTGAATTTTTCCCCCCCCAGGTTTTGATAATTTATGGTGGGGGAATGGCTGTGCAGAGCGGCGGAATGAATTTGAATGATACAATGGAATGATCACGATGTTGTAAATGTTCTTCATGTTCAATAAAAAGTGGGTAGCCTCTGAGTCAGAAGGTTGTGGGTTCAAGTCTCACTCCAGGGACTTAAGCACATAATCTAGGCTGACACTCCAGTACAGCGCTGAGGGAGTGCTGCACTGTTGGAGGTGTCCTCTTTCGGATGAGACGTCAAACCGAGGCCCCATCTGCCCTCTCAAGTGTAAAAGATCAGTATTCGAAGAAGAGCAGGGGCGTTCTCCCCGGTGTCCTGACCAATATTTAGCCCTCAACCCACATCTAAAACTGATCAGCTGGTCATTATCTCATTGCTGTTTGTGGGACCTTGCTGTGTGCAAATTGGCTGCTGTGTTTCTTACATTCCAGCAGCCACTACGCTTCCAAAGTACTTCATTGGCTGTGAAGTGCATTGGGACATCCTGAGGTCATGAAAGACGTTATATAAATGTTAGTTCTTTCTTTTAGAATCTTACAGCACAGAGGGAGGCCATTCGGCCCATCGTGCCTGTGCCGGCTCCTTGAAAGAGCCGTCCAATCAGTCCCACTCCTCCTGCCCATACATCCTAAGCATGCAGGTGCAGCAGGCAGTTAAGAAGGCAAATGGTATGTTGGCCTTCGTAGCGAGAGGATTTGAGTACAGGAACAAGGAAGCCTTGCTGCAGTTGTACAGGGCCTTGGTGAGACCACACCTTGAGTATTGTGTGCAGTTTTGGTCGCCTTATCTGAGGAAGGATGTTCTTGCCATGGAGAGAGTGCAGTGAAGATTCACCAGACTGATACCTGGGATGGCAGGAATGACGTATGAGGAGAGGTTGGGTCGATTAGGCTTATATTCGCTAGAGTTTAGAAGAATGAGAGGGGATCTCATTGAAACTTTTAAAATTCTAACAGGACTAGACAGACTAGATGCAGGAAGGATGTTCCCGATGGCAGGGGAGTCCAGAACCAGGGGTAACAGTCTAAGGATAAGGGGTAAGCCATTTAGGACTGAGATGAGGAGGAATTTCTTCACCCAGAGAGTGGTGAACCAGTGGAATTTTCTGCCACACAGGGCAGTTGAGGCCAATTCATTAAATATATTCAAGAAGGAGTTGGATATATTTCTTAAGGCTAAGGGGATCAAGGGATATGGGGAGAAAGCAGGGACCGGGTACTGAATTTGGATGATCAGCCATGATCTCATTAAATGGTGGAGCGAGCTCGAGGGGCCGAATGGCCTACTCCTGCTCCTATCTTCTATGTTTCTGTGTTTCTATGTGTTCTGTTAACTCTCTGTTATCCACTGAGGTATACATCCAACAATGTGTCAACTCACAGCTCATAAAATCTTCACTAGACACAATTTACCCAATTCACACGCTTTGTAAGTATCACTTTACAGCTTTCTTTAGAACGGTGCAACATTTTGTGTCGTTAATAAAATCCCTGAACACCTGCTGTGCTGTTGAGGGAGCTTGTGTCATCTCAGGCAGCGCTGCCTTCTCATGTGGACAGAAATCAGTGCTGACTGGCAGCTCCTCCTCTCACTAGTCTTGTCTGGGTCTCTGGATGTTTCATCTGCTCTTGTTTCCTTCTGATGAGGGACGTTATAGTTAAGAATAAAGACGTGGAAGGTTGGGGCTCTTTTTACTGTAACAGAGAAGCTTAAAGTGGAAGGGGAGATGGGGTGAGGGACTGTAGAATTTTACAGTTTGGAAGGAGGCCATTCAGCCCATCCTGACTGTGCTGTCTCTCAGGTCAGAGGTCTACGTCTAATCCCATTCCCTGCCCTTTCCCCAAACCCTTTTCTTTTTTTCTTCTTTTTCAAGTATTTATCCACTTCTTTCCTGGCAGAGTTTTTCAAAGTGAATTTGAGAGGGTAAATAGTGAAAGAATGTTTCCAATTGTTCAGAGAACTGATAACAAGGAGGATTATCCTTAGAAGCGTGAAAGGGGAAGTTAAAGGAAATGCTTTCACACAGAGGCTTATTAGAACATGGAATGCTTTACCACAAGGGGTTACTTAGGCAAAGACTGTATCGTCATTGAAAAGGGAAAAGGATTTGAAAAGAATATAAAAGGAAAGGACAGGGCGATTGGGATTAGAGTAGACAACTCCTGTTGAAGAGTCGTCACTGACACAGGTGCAATAGGTCAAATGGCCCCTTTGGAATTCCCTACCCCAGAGGGCTGTGGATGCTCAGTCGTTGAGTATATTCAAGACTGAGATCAATAGATTCTTGGACCCTAAGGGAATCAAGAGATATGGGGGCGGGCAGGAAAGTGGAGTTGAGGTCGAAGATCAGCCATGATCTTATTGAATGGCGGAGCAGGCTCGAGGGGCCGTGTGGCCTACTCCTGCTCCTATGTTCTGTACTGTAGTTTCTATGATTGACTTTATTGCTGTCTATGGGATCTCACTGTGCACAAGATGGATCCAGCTTTTGCCTACATGATGATAGTCAAAGTAATTCACGTGAAGCGTTTCCAGAGGTGCCGCTATATAAATCCAAGTCTTTCTTTCAATCTCATACTGCTAGGAAGCCTAGACTTGTGGGCTGCCTTCAGAACACAGGCACCAGCTTTAGCAGCAGCACACAGTGTCCTCAACCGGCCCCTAAAAACAGATAACCCTAACCCTAACCCTAATCTGGTCATCACCACATTGTTGAATGTGGGAGCTTGCTGTGCACAAATTAGCTGCTGCGTTTCCTACATTACAACAGTGACTGCACTTCAAAAAGTACTTCATTGGCTGTAAAGCACTTTGGGACATCCTGAGGTCGTGAAAGGCGCTATATAAATGCAAGTCTTTTCTTTCTTTAGTAAATTGATTTCAAATTTGCTAGGACAACACTTTTGTTCTATCTGTTACATTGCTTGCATTTTCCTGCCCTTCTTAATCTCCACCTTGCCCTCCTTCAGTCAGGCTGGTGCAGGCCATGGATTTCCTCCAGTTGTGTTGATTCACAGGCTTAGTCTGCTCTCGGGGGAGGGGAGTGGGAGGGCCACTAGCTTCTTACAAGGCGCTTCAATGAGTACGAGGAACTATTAAGGCACAAGTCAGGAGTGTGATGGAATACTTTCCACTTGCCTGGATGAGTGCAGCCCCAACAACACTCAAGAAGCTCGACGCCATCCAGGACAAACATCAACTGCTGCTGGAAGATCATCAACTCGGTGAAAGATGCCCTTGGGTCTGCCCGAAACTTGCTGGTCTTCCAGGGCAAGGAGTTGTCCACGGCCGAGTGTTGCAGACTGGCACATTCCAAGGTCCAGGAGTACGTGCTGAGGGATGCACTAAAGGTTGGTGCCACCGCCGCAAAGGCACGATGGGGAAGGGCCACAGTTTAAGGCCCTCCCGCCAGTGTACACCGAGGGGCTGAAACCAGTATAAAAAACCCCCTCGGGCCGTATGATGTACAAGTGTGTTAATTGTAAATACACTTGTAATCTGTTGATGTAAATAGAGTACCATGTACTGCATTCATCTGGATTACGCCATATGTAATATGATTGGTGGATTGTAGTGAAATGTTAGAATGTATCAAAAAAAAATTATGAATAAAGTATATATTTTTGAAAAAAAATCACTCGAAGCTCGACACCATCCTGGACAAAGCAGCCCGCTTTATTGGCACCCCATCCACCACTTTAAACATTCACTCCCTCCACCACCGGCGTACCGTGGCTGCAGTGTGTACCATCTACAAGCTGCACTGCAGCAACTCGCCAAGGCTTCTTCGGCAGCACCTCCCAAACCCGCAACCTCTTCCACCTAGAAGGACAAGGGCAGCAGGCGCATGGGAACACCACCACCTCCAAGTTCCCCTCCAAGTCACACACCATCCTGACTTGGAAGTATATCGCCGATCCTTCATCGTCGACGGGTCAAAATCCTGGAACTCCCTCCCTAACAGCACTGTGGGAGTACCTTCACCACACGGACTGCAGCGGGTCAAGGTGGCGGCTCACCACCACCTTCTCGAGGGCAATTAGGGATGGGCAATAAATGCCAGCGACTCCCTCATCCCATAAACGAATATTTATAAAAATGTCGGTCGAGGCCGAGAATTGAACCCTGACCTTCTGCACTGGGCTTCAAAAACGTTAGTGATGAGCTATCCGGTCACCTGAAGTTTTGGCACTTATTGAGGTAAAGGGCAAGTGTGCTTGGCTGTGGTAGATGAATGCTAGGTGTAACAAGGGCCTGCAGTCTGGCCCAGCTCCTTCCAATTCCACCTCGGCCCTGATTGACTGCTTTTCATCCTATTCTGTTCAGTGTTTTGTTTTTGAATCATGAATTCTGATGACTTCATCACAGGAGCAGTTCGACCGTATGAATAAGATGGATTAACACACAGTCGAAATGACAGAAACACTGGATCAGTCTGGGTTAATGAGATTATTGCAGTTTCCTCTCACATTCTCTGCTCAATGGTCAAACGATTTTTTTAAAATTACCGATAGGCAGATATAATCAAAAAGTATAGAAACAGGAGTAGGCCATTCAGCCCTCGAGCCCAGTCAATTAGATCATGGCTGATCTGTATCTTAACACCATTTACCCGCCTTGGTTCGATAACCCTTAATACCCTTGCCTAACAAAAATCTTATCAATCTCAGATTTGACATTTTCAATTGACCCCCCAGCCTCAGCAGCTTTTTGGGGGAGAGAGTTCCAGATTTCCACTACCTTTTGTGTGAAGAAGTGCTTCCTGACATCGCCCCTGAACAGCCTAGCTCTAATTATAAAGTTATGCCCCCTTGTTCTGGACATATTTACGGGGAAGTGCATCGTGGTCAGGGGGGGAGGTGGTGGAGCTCACGGGGAGGGAGGGAGAGCAAGAAGGTGGGGAGTAGATCCCGGGGAGGAAACCGGGGGGAGTCAGCGACCTTGGAACTGGAAGCACTTAAGCTTGTTAGGCCGGAGTGGGGGGCAGCACTCCTGCTCCTCCTGGCCCACAAGCAGTGCCGTAAAGGCACTTACCTTATGGATCCGGTCCTTTTCGCCTCCTTTTACCTGTCGTGTTTCTCGTGACCCGTGTCAGCCGTGGCTCAGTGGGTCGCACTCGCTAGGTGGGAGGGGCTAGGAGTGAGCCAGGTGTTACTGGTTGCCTGATTGCAGCTGGGAGTTGGAGGGAGTTTTGTAAAAAGTTGGTGGTGGGTTTTGGGGTGTTGTTTTCAGGTTTTAGGGCCTTTTTGGCCCACAAAAAACAGTCAGATGGCTGCTGAGGGGTCCGGAGTGCCGGGCCCCTCAGAGGACAATGTACCTGAGAGGAATTTAATTAGGGAAGAAACTGTGGTGGGAAAGGGAAAAAAAGGCCCAAAGATTTGGGCCGGGACCTCAGGAGGTTTGGTAAAGAAAATACGGTGGTGGTCCAGTGTGAAGATAAGAAGATTCGAGCCTGGGATATTATCCAGGTGGTTCATGAGGACTGTGGCGAGGGAAGCTGCTTTGCCTGCCAACCAAAGCCAAATGTGGGCTTCGAGGTGACGGTCAGTGGCCGTGAGGAGGTGGAAAGACTGTTACTCAGTCTGAAAGTTGGTGAGAAATTCTTGGAGGTGACGCTGCTATATTCAGAGGAAGTGGTGGTTTCATTTTTAAACTTGCCAGTTTACATCGAGGACGAGGTGCTAAGCAAAAAATTGGAGTCGTGGGACATTAAAATCTGTTCTGCAATAAAGAGGAGGTGCTATCCGGGAACACGGGTAGCAGATGGAACCCGGTATGTAAAGGTGCGGTTCCCAGAGGGGGTGAGGTCATTGCCGTACAGTATGAAGTTCGAGGCACTGGAAGGAGTGCAGTACTTTCGTGTGCTGCATGATAACCAAGTAAAGGTGTGCTATTATTGTCTTGGACACGACCATCTCGTAAGAAACTGTCCAGACCTGTATTGTTACAATTGCGGTGAGTCGGGACACATCACGCGGAGCTGCAAGGCGGAGAGCTGTGGGGTGGGTCACAAAGGCCCCACCCACTGTGAGTGTGTGGCAGAAGGGAGCGATATGAGTGATGAGGAGATGGGAGAAGCAGCAGGAGATGAGAGTGGTACAGTCAGAGGAGCGGTGCAGTCGGAGGACACAGCCAGTAAAATGAAGGAGAAAGGAGCACAGGAATAGGCAGAGGATGGCGGAGCGGAGAACGGGATGGAGATGGCGGAAAATACGCCGAGTGCTGTGGAGGGGAACAAAGACAGCAGCGGGCAGCGAGGGTCGAGTGCAGACTCGAGCCTTAGTGCAGTTTGGCTCCCCCTGGGGAGTCTGGTGTCTGCGTGGGGAGAGGAGGTGGGAGCGGGGTGTGTGGTGGATGCGGGTGCTCCGGGGATAGTCGGGGAGTCGGATATCTTGGTGAGTGGGAGGGGGCAGGACGGGGAGAGGGTGCAAGAGGCAGGACCCTTAAACAGGACCCTTAAAGGGATAGCAGGATGGGATCGGCGAGATGGAGACATCAGAAGGGAACAATTTAGGTGCGCCAGTGTCCCATGGAGAGAGGGGACAGGGTGCGAGGGTCAGAGGTGGAGATGTGGTTGAAGGGAGCGGCACAGTGGGGGAAACTGCGACAGCAGGAAGACTCTCTGTGGGAGATGAAGTATCTGACGGGGAGCAGGATTATGTATCTGACGGGGAGCAGGCACAGGGGGTTGCAGAAGAGCTTGAGTGTGAGGAATTAGAGAGGGACAGAATGGAAGTCGGGGGTGGGGTGGCATCATGTGGAAAGGGAAAGGTCAGTGAGGGGCAGAAGGAGGGAAAAAGGGCAGCTCCTGGGTCCAAACTTAAGGCAAGGAAGAGGCTGAAACAGCAGGGAGGGGTCAAACAGGAGGTGAAAAAGAGCCGGAGGCTGCAGGAAAAAGCAACAGCTGCCCGAAAAGTTGAGAAGAAGCATGAGAGGAGGGAAGAGCCAGAGATTAAATGATGGGGAGATTATCAGGCATACTTCCGTTCTTTGGAGCCATGATTACATTGGTCTCGATTAATGTGAACGGACTGAGGGGTGAGAAGAAATTGCAGCAGTTGTTGCAGGGTTTTAAAGGTTCGGACTTGTAGTGTCTGCAAGAAACCTTTTGGGATGAGGATATCCTAGAAAGAGTTCAGAAGGTTTGGAAGGGAGAGGCGTTTGCAAATTGTGCAAACAATAACCGTAGAGGGGTGGCTGTTTTGGTGAGTCCGCCTATAAAAGAGAACGTAGCCTTGGTGGACAAGGACACTGAGGGGAGATTTTTACGGCTAAGGGTAAAAATGGAGGAATTTAATTGCGATCTCTTTAATATCTATGCACCGAATGACCATTGCAAGCGTCGCGAGTTTTTTCGGGGGTTATTCACTGAAGCGGCAGAGGTGGAAAATCCTTGTATAGTGGGGGATTTTAATGTATTTTTATCTCGGATGGACATTTCAGCCCAGATTACCTTTAAGGATGATAACTCCAGAGGGATGATTGTAAAAATGATGGCAAATTTAAATTTGAGAGACTTATGGAGGGACCGGAACCCCATAAAAAGGGAGTTCTCCAGAGCAGGTTGGGTGGGTGATGTTTTAAAACAGAGCCGAATAGATTTTGTGTTAATGCGGGAAGTGTTAAGTTCTGAGGTGATGGAGATTTATTATAAAAAAGTATTTTTTAGTGATCACTCGGCTTTGGTTCTTAGAATTAGGAACAGCAGAGTTAAGACCGGTTCAGGGGTGTGGATTTTAAACAATCAATACCTGAAAGAAATTGCTTATAAAGAAGGGATTATAAATATAATAAAGAATGCTCGGAAGGAACCTTTGTTCTTGAAAGAAAGAAGAGTTTGGTGGGACAATTTCAAATATGAGGTAAAAGTTTTTTCGGTACGTTATGGGAAAAAGAGGGCGGCAGCTAACCGGCGTTGAGAAGAGAATATAAACAAAAGGTTTACGGATGTCTGTAAAGCAGTTGACGGAGGGGATAAGGGAGCTGAGACTAAGTTCCGGGTGCTAAAGGAAGAGTGGGAATTATTGCAAGCTGAAAAATGCAAAGGGGCCATTCTCCGTGCAAAGGCTAGCGATGCATTGGAGGGCAAAAGATGCACTAGATATTTTCTAGAGCAAGAGAAGCTGCGACAGAGATTATCGTTAATTGAAGAGTTGAAGGTTGGGGAGAAGATCATTCATGAAAGTGGGGAGATTTTAGAGGCGGCTAGCAGCTTTTATCAAGAGTTATATACAAAAGAAGACATTTCCAATTTGGCGATGGAGAAGGTTACTGCTTTTATTGAAGAGGGTTTAAAGGAGGATGAGAGAAGTATGTGTGACAAAGAAGTAGGATTAGCGGAAATAAAAGTAGCAATAAGTGGAATGAAGGGGGGGAAAAGCCCAGGGTCCGATGGACTAAGTGCAAAATTTTATAAAGAATTTTTCGAGATTTTAAGTCCATTGCTCTTAGACGTTTTTAAGGAAATTAAAATTGAGGGAAGCCTGGCCCCATCTATGAGGAAAGGTATCATAAGCTTAGCTTATATAAAAATATAAAGGGGATAGACGGGATTTGAAGAATTGGAGGCCCATCACATTATTAAATGTAGATTATAAGATCTTGGCGAGGGTTATGGCAAATCGTTTGAAGGAGGTGTTACCGGAGATAGTTTGGCCCTCTCAGTCCGATGGAGTCATAGGCCGGGACATCGCAGACTCTGTGGTCTCAATCCGAGATGCGATAGAGCTCATGGAAGAGAGTGGGAGGGAGGCTTATGTATTAAAGAAAAATCAAGAGAAAGCCTTTGATAGGGTCTCTCATGAGTTTTTATTGAAGGTTTTGGAAGCATTTGGTTTCAAGGAAAATTTCATTCAGTGGATAAGGATTTTTTATTCAAACATATTTAGCTGTGTTAAATGTAATGGTTTTTTATCCAAGTATTTTCCGATACAGAGATCAGTGAGACAGGGTTGTCCCCTGTCCCCATTGTTGTACACATTGGTAGCAGAACCATTAGGTTACATGATGCGAAAGAAACAAGGTGCAGTTGGGATTGTGGTCCCCAGTTCTGGGCTGGTGTCGGTGATACACCAATATGCAGATGACACAACCTTAACATTGAGAAATGGGGAGTCAGTGAGGAAAGCTATGGATGTAGTGGAGGAATATTGTAGAGCTTCCGGAGCCAGAGTGAATTATAGTAAGTCCCAATGCCTGGTTGCAGGGAGGGGTAGGGGGCAATGGTTGGGGGAATGTCCCTTTAAGGAGGTTTTGGAAGTTCTGGGGGCGCATATGGGGTGCAAGAAAGACAGGGATGAAGTGGATTGATTAAATTGGGAACCGAAGGTTATGAAAATTAAAAAGATTTTGGGAAGATGGGAAAGAAGGTGGTTGAAAGTGCAAGGAAGAGCGACAGTGGTGTCTGCTCTCCTGCTATCTAAGCTATGGTACTTATTGACGGTGGAGGATATTCCTGAATGGGCGGAAAAGTCCATCCGAGAGGCTTGTGTGAGGTTTTTATGGGAAGGGAAACCAGCCTTGGTGGCTTACAATACCATCATTGGACGGAGAAATTAGGGAGGACTCAATTTCCCAGATATTGATTTGAAGAAGAAATCTTTTAGAATCAAATGGGTGAAGAAATTTCTTCAGAAGTCAAATACAAGTTTTTGGAAGAGTTGTTTTGAGCATTTTTTTAAATGAAGTGGGATAGGAGGGCAGGGGATATTGTATATGGAATACAATAATATGTTTTTGAAATCAATAAAACTTCTCCCTAGGTTTTATAAGGGGTTTGTAGCGACTTGGGCCCAATTTTTAAAAAGTGTGTAGTTTATGCCCAAGGGGGCTGAGGAATTTTTAGAACAGCCTTTATTTTTGAACAGGTGGGTCAACATCGAAGGAGAGGTTTTATTTAATCAAGCTTTTATAAAAGCTGGGATTATATCTGTGAAAGATGTATTATACGGGGTAATTCCAGGTTGGTTGCCGGAAGCGATAGTGAGGGACATGGTGTGGGAGGAGGATCAGGAGGTAGAAGGAAAAGCAATAGGAATCATGTATGAGAAGATTGTGAGGGCAATGCCACAGGATTGGATGGAAGAAATAAATGCGGAAATCTCCAAAGGAAGTAAAATGCGTCCTGCTTTTCCAAGCTTTGTACTGGAGAAAGGGGGAGAGTTGGTCCAATTTGACAACTGTAATACTCGAGATTTCTATGAGGTATTCAGAGAATGGAGATTCAAGACACCTGCTGGTCAGGAGTTTTGGCAGAGTATATACCCACAGCTGGACTTCAACAGGGTTTGGAAGGGAGTGTGGGCGAATTTTAAATGCCCAGAATGGATTGAACTGGATTTCAAATTGGCTCATAACCGGGTTTTTACCATGACGGTCTTGTGCAAGATTGGACGAGTGGAGGCGGAAACTTGCCCAATGTGTGGGACACAGGATGAGACTCTGTCCCATTTACTGGTGTTATGTCTGCAGTTAAATGACTTTAAGTACTATGTTCGACAGTTGTGTGAAGCTTTTTTGCTGGGTGGGGACCAAAGAGCGAGAATGGGAATCCCGTGGGACTCAATTTTGAGATGGGGATTGCAGGAGAGTCTGCCAGAGTCTAGCGGAGCGGCAATTAATTTAATGTTCAGTTTGGCTAGATTCGTGATTGTGCAAAGAAGGAATGCTCTGTTTTTTAAAGGCAGGAGAATCAATCTAAAAGAGTATTTTAAATATAAGCTAAAAGATCATTATAAGGCTCTGTGGATGTTTTATTCAGAAAGGAATTTAAGGACAGTATTTTACAACCAATTTTTAAAGTACAATCGATTAATATATGTTACAGGAGACAAATTAAACTTCAGGTTTTGATGTTAAAATGTGGTGGCGGAATGGCTGTGCAGAGCGGTGGAATTGATTTGTATCATACAATGAAATGATCACGATGTTGTAAATGTTCTTAATGTTAAATAAAGTATATTAATTTAAAAAAAGTGGGTAGCACTCTCGCCTCTAAGTCAGAAGGTTGTAGGTTCAAGTCCCACTCTGGAGACTCGACCACAAAAATCTAGGCTGACAGAGGTGCTGTTTTTCAGATGAGAAACATAGAAGATAGGAACAGGAGTAGGCCATTCGGCCCCTCGAGCCTGCTCCGCCATTCAATGCGATCATGGCTGATCATCCAAACTCAGTACCCTGTCCCTGCCTTCTCTCCATATCCCTTGATCCCTTTAGCCTTAACAAATATATCCGAATCCTTCTTGAATATATTTAATGAATTGGCCTCTACTGCCTTCTGTGGTAGAGAATTCCACAGGTTCACCACTCTCTGGGTGAAGAAATTCCTCCTCATCTCAGTCCTAAATGGCTTACCCCTTATCCTTAGACTGTGACCCCTGGTTCTGGACTCCCCCGCCATCGGGAACAGCCTTCCTGCATCTAGTCTGTCTAGTCCTGTTAGAATTTTATAAGTTTCAATGAGATCCCCTCTCATTCTTCTAAACTCTAGCGAATATAAGCCTAATCGACCCAATCTCTCTTCATACGTCATTCTTGCCATCCCAGGTATCAGTGTGAGCCGTTAAACTGAGGCCCTGTCTGCTCTCTCACTTGGATGTAAAAGATCCCACGGCATTATTTCAATAGAAGAGCAGGGGAGTTATTGATAGGGGAATCAAGGGATATGTGGATCGGGTGGCAAAGTGGAGTTGAGGTTGAAGATCAGCCATGATCTTATTGAATGGTGGAGCAGGCTCGAGGGGCTGTCTGGCCCACTCCTGTTCCTAATTCTTATGTTCTTATGAAACTCGGGCAAAATGGGTTAAAAATAGAAACCTTGTTAAAATGGATGCATGCAGACTCCTTCAAAGCTTTTACCGACCTGAGAGGCGATTGGTTGCCCGCCCCCCGACCCGTCTCCGTTAAAACCGGAAGTGGCCAGGTTCGAGGTGTGTTGGGGCCGTGTTTTGAAATTTTTCAAATTTTAACTTCTCATGCAACCCAAATTCTTGGGGGTTAAACTTACTCCCAGTTTCTCTCTATCTACCCTATCCGATCCTTTGATCATCTTATCTGAGGAAGGATGTTCTTGCCATGGAGGGAGTGCAGCGAAGGTTCACCAGACTGATACCTGGGATGGCAGGAATGACGTATGAGGAGAGATTAGGTCGATTGGGCTTATACTCGCTGGAGTTTAGAAGAATGAGAGGGGATCTCATTGAAAATTATAAAATTCTAAAAGGACTAGACAGACTAGATGCAGGAAGGCTGTTCCCGATGGCGGGGGAGTCCAGAACCAGGGGTCACAGTCTAAGGATAAGGGGTAAGCCATTTAGGACTGAGATGAGGAGGAATTTCTTCACCCAGAGAGTGGTGAACCTGTGGAATTCTCTACCACAGAAGGCAGTAGAGGCCAATTCATTAAATATATTCAAGAAGGAGTTGGATATATTTCTTAAGGCTAAAGGGATCAAGGGATATGGAGAGAAGGCAGGGACAGGGTACTGAATTTGGATGATCAGCCATGATCTCATTGAATGGCGGAGCAGGCTCGAGGGGCCGAATGGCCTACTCCTGCTCCTATCTTCTATGTTTCTATGTTTCATCTTAAACACCTCGGCCTGGAGTTTCCACTCGGTTGCAGCGCTTTCTTTCGGCGCAATTCGCCCGAAATCAGCCAAACCCGCGCAAAAGGTCGCGGAATTTTAAGCGCAAATTACATCCAGAGCATCTCAGGTTTCTGCGATCTTTTTGCGCTAGTTTAGCGCTAGAAGCTGGCCCGACCACAAAACTGGCCGCACGCCCATTAATCACCATCGGGAGTTTCCGCTAACTGCAGGCCTGCAAGGAGGCTCTTAAAATTATACTTTCTTTTAGGCGCAAGGGCACCAATAGTCAGCCTTTAAAAGCGTTTGAGTATAATTTTTTTTAAATTTTACTAAGAAACTGACTTCTGCACACCAGTGTAAATAGAAAATGGTTCTGTGTAGTTTTTTAAAGTCATTTTGAGTTATTTGACATCAGGTTACTCACAGGCGGTGGTGAGACACTCTGATTAAAATGCTTATATTTTATGATAAATCCATTTTGAGTTGTATGAATCAAACTGCACCAAGTTACCGCGCTTAAATATATCACGGAATATTTTTTTAAAGCAAATTTTTTTTTAAATTACATTCTAAAACACTGCCGATTGCGCTGGTTCACACCAGATTTTACATTCGGAGATATACAAATGTGTTTCAGCGGAAAACTGAGGCGGGGGGAAAACACTTCTCAAAAATAGCCCCAACTTTGGCCGCAATTTGCGCCCGGATCGTCAATTGCGCCTAAAGTGAAACTCTTGGCTCCATGGTTATTCTAACGCACTGTAAATTGTTTGCCCTATTTTGGGGGGTAAATCTTTATCCACAGCACTTCTGCCACAGAGCTTTGCATGCTGAGGCCACGCCTTAGGGGCAATTCCGGAGCTTGTCGGGAGATCATCTCGGGAAACCATGCCTGCGTATCTGTGATTTCCCTCCCTATCTCTGCAACCTCCTCCAGCCCGACAACCGTCCGAGAACTCTGCATTCCTCCAGTTCTGGCCTCTTTGCATATCCCACTTCCTTCGCTCCCACCATTGGCGGCCGTGCCTTTAGCCAGCTAGGCCCTAAGTTCTGGAATTCCCCACTTAAACCTCTCCGCCTCTCTCTCCTCCTTTAAGAAGCTCCTTAAAACCTACCTCTTTGACCAAGCTTTTGGTCACCTGTCCTAATGTCTCCTTATGTGGCTCGGTGTCAAATTTTTGTCTGATGTCGCTCCTGTGAAGCACCTTGGGACGTTTCACTACGTTAAAGGCGCTATATAAATCCAAGTTGTTGTGCATTCCCCAGTGTCGCTCGCTGCTGGGAGAGCTTTAGGTTGCAGTCGCTGGGTCAAAGTCCGGGAACTCCCTCCCTAACAGCACTGTGGGAGTGCCTTCACCACACGGACTGCAGCGGTTCAAGGAGACGGCCCACCACCACCTTCTCAAGGGCCACTAGGGGCGGGCAATAAAAATTGCCAGCAACTGCCTGTACCCTGAGAAAAAAAAGAATCGTACTTCTGGGAATTTCAGCTCTTTTCGAAAGAAGAAGATTTGCCCCCTTTCATGGCTTTTTAAAGATGATTTTATAGATGTGGTTCCCCCGCCCCACCCACTCCTCTCCGGAAAGTTCTGACTGGGCTATTGTCTCACAAAGACGGGCAGCCCTCTGGTCGCTCATCCACAGGCCACTGTTCATCTAAGAGCCGAGACAGTGAGAGTTGGCAGAATATTCGACCACGGAGAGTATCACTGCTGGGCCCGCTAATCGTCCCTAATATGTGCGGCCAGCATGCAGGAGGAGGGGCGGGCGGGCGGGGGTGGGGTGGCCACTCAATAGAGATCGGAAGGGGAACCCTGAGTCCTGAGCCTTGCTATTGCTGGGGCTGTGCAATACACCAGCTGCAGCGAATCCAGCACGGATAAGGAATCGGACGTGGGACTTTTGATCTGTGACATTTGCATTAAATGAGAGGGGTTTAAAAAAAAATCATTCTCAGGGGGTGTGTGTGTCACTGGCAAGGGTGGCATTTATTGCCCATCCCTGGTTGCCCTAACTGAGTGGCTCGCTAGGCCACTTACGAGTGACAGTTAAGATTCAACCACCACAGAGGCCAGACCAGGTAAGGACGGCAGCTTTCCTTCCCGAAAGGACATCAGTAAACCAGTTGGGTTTTTACAACAACCTGGCAGCTTCACGGACACATTTACTTGTACCATCTTTTTCTTTCCAGATTTTCTAAACTGCCATTGAACCCACACGCCCAGTAATATAACCACGACATTACCATACCCTAAATTTCATATTTAGCTGTTGCCAATACTAATCGATCTGTCTCGGTGTCAGTACTTATTTAGTCCACGCTTAAACATAGAAACATAGAAGATAGGAGCAGGAGTCGGCCATTTTGCCCCTCGAGCCTGCTCCGCCATCCAATGCGATCATGGCTGATCATCCAAATTCAGTACCCTGTCCCTGCTTTCTCCCCATATCCCTTGATTCCTTTAGCCTTAAGAAATATATCCAACTCCTTCTTGAATATATTTAATGAATTGGCCTCTACTGCCTGCTGTGGTAGAGAATTCCACAGGTTCACCACTCTCTGGGTGAAGAAATTCCTCCTCATCTCAGTCCTAAATGGCTTACCCCTTATCCTTAGACTGTGACCCCTGGTTCAGGACTCCCCGACCATTGGGAACATCCTTCCTGCATCTAGTCTGTCAAGCCCTGTTCGAATTTTATAAGATTCAATGAGATCCCCTCTCATTCTTCTAAACTCCAGCGAGTACAAGCCCAATCGACCCAATCTCTCCTCATACGTCATTCCTGCCATCCCAGGTATCAGCCTGGTGAATCTTCGCTGCACTCCTTCCATGGCAAGAACATCCTTCCTCAGATAAGGCGACCAAAACTGCACACAATACTCAAGATGTGGTCTCACCAAGGCCCTGTACAACTGCAGCAAGACATCCTTGTTCCTGTACTCAAACCCTCTCGCAGGTGAACCTGTGGAATTCTCTACCACAGAAGGCAGTAGAGGCCAATTCATTAAATATATTACACATCAGTTGTTATGTTTTAGCGACAGACGTTTTCAATTGACATAAACCATCACTTCATAGCAATAGAGGTGTTTAAATCCTGTAGCAGGATGAGGCAAATTGAAATGGAAAATCTATGCGGTAATTTGCAGTGAGGGTTGTTCAGTATTAACCACCAAGTAATATTATCAGAGGAAAGATCTAATACATCATCTCAAGAGAAAATTCAGCAGGAGAGACCGGAGAAGCTGAAATTGTTCTCCTTAGAGCGGAGAAGGCTAAGGGGAGATTATTAGTGTTCAAAGTTATGGGGGGGTTTGATAGAGTAGATCAGGAGAAACTGTTTCCACTGGCAGGAGAATCAGTAACCAGAGGACACAGATTTAAGGTAGCAAAATACTGCAGATGCTGGAAATCTGAAATAACAACAGGAAACGCTGGAAAAACTCAGCAGGCCAGGCAGCATTGGCGGAGAGAGAAACAGAGTCAACGTTTCAGGTCGAAGACCTTTCGTCAGAACTGGAAAAAAAGCAGGAAATGGAAAGCAAGTTTGGGGGCTGGGGAAAGGGGGAGGGGATGAAAGAACAAAAGGGAAGGTCGGTGATAGGATAGAAAGCAGGAGAGATTAAGAGACATTGAGAGACATAAAGGGCCAGAAATTCGCGGCCAAAGACGTGAGTGCGCTCGGGGTACTCACGCATCTGGCCGTTGGAAATGCCGGCGTTCAGCATGAACAGCACATGCGGGGAACGCCGGCATTTCCAGACCTCGAGCACGTGCGACTGCACAGGCAGCGCTTGCGCAGTGAACTTCGTAGATTTCATTCATGAAATCCGTGAGGGTAAGTCCTCAGAAGTTACACTTGAAAAAAGCAAGTGTAAAGTGGTTCATTGGCTGCGGAGGAAGAAACATTTTATCGTGGAGCTTCTGAAATGCAATATTTTTGTTTGGGAAAGGGAGGGAAGTTATTTTAAGAAATTTTAAGTAAGTTTTAAAGTTAAAATTTTTTTTTTTTTAAAGGGTTTTCAGAACGGTAGGTAGAAGGAGCAATTGTGGCTGTGTGAATGGAATGTGAGAATGAGTTATGTATGTATGTCCACATATATTCCTTTACGTATATGTATATGTTTTATATTCCTTTACTAATGTGTATGAATGTATGTTTTTAATTATGATTTTCAAATAAGTTACTTTCTCTGAAAGTCATAACTAAATAATACATTCATACACATAAGTAAAGGAATATATACATAACACGCAAAGGAATATATACAGACATACATACTTTCAGAAGCTCCACGATAAGAAATATCTTCCTCCGCAGCCTCTGGAGCAACTGTACCCATGCTTTTTTCATGTGTAAGTTGTAAGGACTTGACCTCACTGAAAGCAGTAATGAAAGCGGCGAATTATACTGCGCACGCGCTGCCTGTGCAGTCGCACGCGTTCTGCCTCTGAACCCCTTCGTTCAGAGGACAGGAAATGCCGGTTTTCCCCAAAAGCACTGTGCATGCTGAAAACCGGCATTTCATCCGGCCAGATGCGTAAGTACCCCGACTGTACTCGCGCAGTTGGAAGGGAATTACTGGGCCAACATTTTACATGTCAATAAAATGAAAAATTTAACAATTGCACGACTTGCCCCCTCGCATCTGCGACTGAGGGTCCAAGGAGGTGCATTGCGCAAGAGGTCATCATCGTACGTATCCTCACACTGTTCCCTTTGGGGAACTGTATGAAGTGGTGGAAGGATTTATGGCCGTGATTAACGCTCATTCCGTGACCGTAACCATCTTTGAACCAGCCATTAGGGTGGTTAGTCCTATGGCGGGAGGGTTTTACGGGCTCCCACAACCCATCTGAGGGGGGGGGGGGGCCACCAACACCCACGGACGCAAGTATCCCGCTGGATGTCCACCCAGAATTTAAAGTTGGAACTCCGACTCCACTTGCCGGGACTGTCTGGAGTGGGGTTCAAAACCCTACTCCTTCTGGCCCAGCGGCGGGGATGCTTACTGCTACGCAAAAGGCCCACTCCGCACAAAAGGTGACACCCATACGTTTCCTGCGCCTTTTCCCTCCCCGTGACTGGAGCCCTATGCTGCCATTTCACGTTGCTAATCGGATTGGGCCTTTGTCATAGCGGTAGGATCCCCGCCGCTGGGCCAGATCAGGGTAGGGTTTCGAACCCCGCTCCAGACAGTCCCGGCAAGTGGAGTCGGAGCTCCGGCTCTAAATTCTGGGTTGACATCCAGTGGAATATTTGCGTCCGTGGGTGTGGGTGGCCCCCCCTCCTTGTATAGCTTGTGGGAGCCCGTAAAACCCTCCCGCCATAGGACTAACCGCCCTAATGGCTGGTTCAAAGATGGTTACGGTCACGGAATGAGCGTTAATCACGGCCATAAATCCTTCCACCACTTCATACAGTTCCCCAAAGGGAACAGTGTGAAGACACGTATGACGACGACATTGCTAAATAAATAAATGGAATTTAAAAAATTCTTTTAGGGCTTTTAAAAGTCTTTAAATTGCTTTAATTCTCTTTAAAACTACTTTAGATTACTCAAAATAATGTAAACATTTTAAAAAGTTTATAAAAGTTACCAAAATCTTCAAAAAACTTCCAAAAACCTATTTAAACTGCTGCTTTGCATGTAAAAATCCTTAGCAGCTTGACAGAAACATTGGGGGCGTGTCCAGTGAAACTGAGACCTCAAGGGGCGTGTCTCACTTACACTGCACGCTCCTGGCTTCGCGCTGGCTGCACTCCTGGGCGGTGTGACGTCATACGCTGCCCGGGATTCTTCTTTTTCATTCACCAAGTCCAGGCGTCCCTGGAGCTGATCGTCAGTAGCGCGGGGTAAGTGTAAATACGGGGCTTGCACGCGCTGCAAGCCCCGTTCTGGAATTTCTGGGCCAAAGAGTTTAATCTAATTACGATCTCTTAATGTCTCTCAAGGTCTCTTAATCTCTCCGGCTTTCTATCCTATCACTGACCTTCCCTTTTGTTCTTTCATCCCCTCCCCCTTTCCCCAGCCCCTAAACTTGCTTTAAAATCTATTCCATTTCCTGCTTTTTTCCAGTTCTGACGAAAGGTCATCGACCTGAAGCGTTGACTCTGTTTCTCTCTCCACCGATGCTGCCTGGCCTGCTGAGTTTTTCCAGCGTTTCCTGTTGTTACAGATTAAGGTATTTGGTAAAGGGGGCGATGAGGAGATGATCTGGAATGCACTGCCTGAAAGGTTGGTGGAAGCAGATTCAACAATAACTTTCAGAAGGGAATTGGATATATACTTGAAAAGGAGAAAAATTACAGAGCTATGGGGAAAGAGCAGGGGGAGTGGGACTAATTGGATTGTTCTTTCAAAGAGCTGGCACAGGCACGATGGGCTGATACATGAATCTCCCCTTCAACTTCCCTGCTCTAAGGAGAAGAAGCCCAGCTTCTCGAGTCTCTCCACGTAGCTGAATTCCCTCCTTCTGTGCTGTGTGATTCGATGATTCTTAAGTGTGTGTGCAGCGTGCACCCCTCCAGGATTGTTCTGGCATCTCCAGGAGGTAAAGATTAATCTCCAGGACATGGCTATAAGTGACCTGGGAGGGAAAAAAGGCCGTGTGATTTTGTTTTTCATTTTCCTTGAATGCTTTCATTTATTAGTTATAACAGTATTGGAGACAGGAAAAAAATAAGGCTGTTTGACTGATCATCATCCAATTGGATAGTTGAGAGCTTGTTTGCCTTCCAGTTGGCGGAGGAAAGGCGGTGCGCTGTAAAGATGGACGTGTCGGGCAATCAGTGGTGGGAGTGTGAGGGTGGGGGGGGAGGCGGTTGTACGCAGGAGGGCACGTGATGACACCTCCAGGATTACGTCCAGCCAGAGTCAAGGCAGCTTTAAACGTGCATGGTTTTTCTTTTAATCCTGGTGCGGGAAATCTGATCTGTTGGCAATCTTCTCCTATCCTGCAGCCTCTCCGCCTGCACTGCGACCTTTGCAGCGTCGTGTCCAGCTCCGGCCAGATGCTCGGCCAGCAGGCGGGCAGGGAGATCGACCAGTCGGCCTGCGTGTGGAGAATGAACAACGCGCCCACGGTGGGATTCGAGACCGACGTCGGCACCAGGACCAGCGTCAGGGTGGTGTCCCACACCAGCGTCCCGCTCCTCCAGCAGAGGCAGCAGCACTACTTCGCGGAGGCCAACGAGACCATCTACGTGGTCTGGGGTCCCTATCGGAACATGCGGCGGGATGGGAAGGGGGCCACGTACAACAAACTGCGGCAGCTGGTGAGGAACTACCCCCACGCCAAGATCTACGTGACCACCGAGGAGCGCATGAACTACTGTGACAAGATCTTCAAGCTGGAAACAGGAAAGGACAGGTAGGCGTTCCTTCTTATTACATAGGATTACACAGGATATACGGCACAGAAACAGGCCATTCAGCCCAACCAGTCCATGCCGGTGTTTATGATCCACTCGAGCCTCCTCCCGTCTTTCCTCATCTAAATCTATCAGCATAGCCCTCTATTCCCTTCTCCCTCATATCCTTGTCCAGCCTCCCCTTAAATGCATCCACACTATTCGCTTCAACCATACAGCTCCAACAACACTCAAGAAGCTTGACACCATCCAGGACAAAGCAGCCCACTTCATTGGCACCCCCTCTACCACCTTGAACATCCACTCCCTCCACCACCGGCGTACCGTGGCTGCAGTGTGTACCATCTACAAGATGCACTGCAGCAACTCGCCAAAGCTTCTTCGGCAGCACCTCCCAAACCCGCGACCTCTTCCACCTAGAAGGACAAGGGCAGCAGGCACATGGGAACACCACCACCTCCAAGTTCCCCTCCAAGTCACACAACATCCTGACTTGGAAGTATATCGCCGATCCTTCATCGTCGCTGGGTCAAAATCCTGGAACTCCCTCCCTAACAACACTGTGGAAGTTGTAATGATATCAGCAAATAGTGATGATATTTGTCTGTGTTTGATTACTTATGCCTTACAGCATATTTGTCTGTGTTTTTGATTACTTGTGCCTGACCAGCAGAGGTCATGTGAGAGACAAGCAGTCCAGAGGAGTTTTACTTTCAGTTTCATTCTAGATGCATCACAGCATAGTGTGTTCTGTAAAAAGCTGTAGAAAGTCTTGAACAAGACTTTAGATTAAACAACATTCTCTTTCAGAAATGAGTCTTTATTGAACCCAAAAAGAAATCAAAACAGAAGTACCTTCACCACACGGACTGCAGCGGTTCAAGAAGGCGGTTCACCACCACCTTCTCAAGGGCAATAAATGCTGGCTTTGCCAGTGACGCCCACATCACATAAAAACGAATCTTTTTTTTTTAATTAATAAAAACACTCCCTGTGGTAGCAAGTTCCACATTCTCACCACTTTTTGGGTAAAGAAGTTTCTTCTGAATTCCCTATTGGATTTCTTGGTGACTATCTTATATTGATGGCCTCTAGTTATGCTCTTCCCCACAAGTGGAAACATTCTCTTTGTATCCACTCTATCAAAACCTTTCATAATTTTATAGACCTCTATTAGGTCACCCCTCAGCCTTTTTTCAAGAGAAAAGAGACCGAGACTGTTTATCCTTTCCTGATATGTATACCCTCGTATTTCTGGTATCATCCTTGCAAATCTTCTCTGCACCCTCTCCAGTGCCTCTATATCCTTTTTATAATATGGCGACCAGAACTGTATGCAGTACTCCAAGTGTGGTCTAACCAAGGTTCGATACAGGTGATGTGCCTCAATAATCCCGAGACTCGAAGTTAGCAGGACAAAACAAGGCTTTTATTAACTTAGAACGTAACACGTAAGAGAGAGAGATGTCTTCCTTCTGGAGACTGGGGCCAGACTGAGTTAGCTTACAAACGGGGCCAGGTATGGGCGGAGCCCTACACACAGCACATTCCAGCACATTCCAGTATACAATACAGCACATTCCAGTACACAATACAATGAGGTCTGGGGGAAGGGAAATGACACTGAAACCGATCTCAGTCACAGGCAGTGATGAATGGAAATATTTCATCACATTCACCCCTTCTATAGATTTAGTCTGTTCGGGGGTTTGATAGTCCTCTGCGACCGACGTGGCTGTTGCGGTGCCGCGGGTGTCGGCTGGGTGTCCCTGGTAGCCTCCTGGGTCTCTGCCGGGGGTGCCGCCAGGGTTGTTGAAGGGGTAGTTGGTGGGGGTGCCGTTGGTCGGTGTTCTTCCGGGGGTGATGAAAGAGTAGTGGGTGGGTAAGAGTTGCTGTGATCGTCGTTGCCGCTATTGCCGTGGTTGTTGTCGATGCCGGCTGGGGCGATGTCTTTTATGGACACGGTGTCCTCCCTTCCGTCGGCGTGCCGGACATATGCATATTGGGGATTGGCGTGGGGTAGGTGTACTGGCTCCACGAGAGGGTCCGTCTTGTGGCCCCTCACATGCCTTCGCACGAGTACTGGACCTGGGGTGGAGAGCCATGACGGCATGGATACGCCTGAGGTGGATTTCCGGGGAAAGACAAACATTCGTTCATGAGGCGTGGTATTAGTGGCCGTGCACAATAGCGACCGTATTGAATGGAGCACATCCGAGAGGACTTCCTGCCAGCGGGAGATAGGGAGGCCCTTGGTCCTTAGAGCTAGAGTGACTGCTTTCCATACTGTCCCGTTCTCTCGCTCCACTTGGCCGTTACCCCGGGGGTTGTAGCTGGTGGTACGGCTTGTGGCGATCCCCCTGGACAGCATGTACTGGCGTAGCTCTTCACTCATGAAGGACGCCCCCCTATCCGTATGGATGTAGCTCGGCATACCGAACAGGCAGAACAGGCTGTTGAGGCATTTAATGACCGTGGCGCTGGTCATGTCTGGGCAGGGGAAGGCGAATGGGAACCGGGAGTAATCGTCCACAATGTTCAGGAAGTAAACATTGCGGTCGACGGACGGGAGGGGGCCCTTGAAATCTAAGCTGAGCCGCTCAAAGGGCCGTGTAGCTTTGATTAAGTGGGCTCTATCTGGGCGGTAGAACCGAGGCTTGCACTCAGCGCAAGTGCGGCAGTTCCTGGTCAGGTACCGAACTTCCTCAATCGAGTAGGGTAAGTTACGGGACTTTATGAAGTGGAACAGCCGCGTGACCCCTGGGTGGCAGAGGTCGTTGTGGAGGGTCTGTAGCCGATCCCCGGTGGCGCTGGCACACATCCCTCGTGAGAGGGCGTCAGGGGATTCGTTAAGGGCCCCTGGCCGGTAAATGATGTCGTACTCGAAGGTGGAGAGCTCGATCCGCCACCTAAGAATCTTATCATTTTTAATCTTCCCCTTCTGTTTATTATTGAACATAAACGCTACCGACCACTGGTCGGTAAGTAGGGTGAAGCGTTTGCCGGCTAGGTAGTGGCACCAGTGGCGCACTGCCTCCACGATGGCTTGGGCCTCCTTTTCCACGGAGGAGTGTCTGATCTCGGGCCCTTGGAGGGTCCTCGAGAAGAAAGCTACGGGCCGCCCCGCCTGGTTGAGGGTGGCCGCCAAGGCGAAGTCAGACGCATCACTTTCCACTTGAAATGGAGTGTTCTCGTCCACTGCCTGTAGCGTGGCCCGCTCAATATCCTGCTTAATGCTTTTGAAGGCGGCGTGGGCCTCAGCAGAGAGCGGGAAAGAGGATGCTTTCAAGAGGGGGCGGGCTTTGTCGGAGTAGTTGGGGACCCATTGGGAATAATAAGAAAATAACCCCAGGCACCTTTTCAGGGCTTTGGGAGTGTTGGGCAGGGGCAGCTCCCGTAGGGGGCGCAATCGGTCGGGGTCTGGTCCAATTTCCCCATTCTCCACCACGCTGCCTAGTATGCAGAGGCGCGTGGTGTTGTAAACGCACTTGTCCTCGTTGTAGGTGAGGTTGAGTTTTTGTGCGGTTTTCAGGAACCTCTCGAGGTTCGAGTCGTGATCCTGCTGGTTGTGACCGCAGATGGTGACGTTGTCGAGGTAGGGGAAGGTTGCCTGCAAGTGGTGGTCATCGACCATGCGGTCCATCTCCCTCTGGGAGACCGAGACCCCATTCGTCACCCCAAAGGGGACTCTGAGGAATTGGTAGAGGCGTCCGTTCGCCTCGAAGGCGGTGTACGGGCGGTCCTCTGGTCTGATAGGGAGCTGGTGGTACGCTGACTTGAGGTCGATGGTGGAGAACACCCGGTATTGGGCGATTTGGTTCACCATTTCTGATATGCGGGGTAGCGGGTAGACGTCTAGTAGGGTGTACCTGTTGATCGTTTGACTATAGTCGATCACCATCCGTTTCTTCTCGCTACCCCCTTGGGCGCGCCACGGGCTATTGCTGCGTTCAATAATGCGCTCTTTCAGGAGCCTGTCTACCTCGGTCGCGATAAACCGCCTGTCCTCCCAGCTGTACCTCCTGCTTTTGGTCGCTATTGGCCGGCAGTTAGGGGTAAGGTTCGCGAATAGCGAAGGCGGCTTTACCTTCAGGGTAGCCAGACCGCACACTGTGAGGGGCGGCTGGGACCCACCGTACTTGAGCGTGATGCTTTGGTGGTTGCACTGGAAATCCAGGCCCAAGATCACGCTCGCACATAGGTTCTTCATGATTAATACTTTAAAATTATCGTATACAGTTCCGTTAACGCCCAATTGTACCGTGCAGTAACCCAGAATGGTCGATGTCTGGGAAATGACACTGAAACCGATCTCAGTCACAGGCAGTGATAAATGGAAATATTTCATCACAACAGGTTTGGCATAACTTCCCTACTTTTCAATTCTATACCACTAGAAATAAACTCTAGTGCTTGGTTTGCTTTTGTTATGGCCTTGCTAACCTGTGTCGCAGCGTGTCTTATAGCATTGTGCAGTGAGCTAGGATTCTCCAGGGCTCTCCATAAAACATTCAGCCTTGCCATAAAGGTTTGACTAATATATTACAAAGTATTTATAGCACAGAAACAGGCCATTCGGCCCAGCAAGTCCATGCTGGTGTTTATGCCGTTTAAGAGGGATGTCAAGGCCTTGGAGAGAGTGCAGAGGAGATTTGCCTGAATGGTACCAGGGATGAGGGACTTCAGTGATATGGAGAGACTGGAGAAACTGGGATTGTTCTCCTTAGAGCAGAGAAGGTTATTATATAATAATGCCGCAAGGATCAGTGCTGGTGTCTCAGCTATTTACAATCTATATTAATGACCTAGTGTAATGTATCCATGTTTTCTGATGATACAAAGCTAGGTGTGACAGTAAGCTGTGAGGAGAACACAAAGAGTCTGCAAGGGGATATAGATAGACTAAGTGAGTGGGCAGTAAGGTGGCAGATAGAGTATAATTTAGGGAAATGTGAGGTTATTCACTTTGGTAGGAAGAATAGAAAAACAGAATATTTTTTAAATGGTGAGAAACTTTCAAATGTTGGTGTTCAGAGAGATTTGGGTATCCTCGTACAAGAAACACAGAAAACTAGCATGCAGGTACAGCAAGCAATAAGGAAGGCAAATGGCATGTTGGCCTTTATTGCAAGGGGGTTGGAGTATAAGAGTAAGGAAGTTTTGCTACAATTGTACAGGGCCTTGGTGAGACCACACCTGGAGTACTGTGCACAGTTTTGGTCTCCTTAGCTAAGGAAGGATATACTTGCCTTGGAGGCGGTCTTCTTCTTTCGTATGGTAGTAGCAAAGCAAATCTAATGTCAATTTCTAAGTCAGATATCCAGGCCAAAGCTTCCAGTGTAACAGCGTGGCTATCTTGTAGGCTGCCTGCGAATTTCATCTGAGGGTAGTGCTCAATGATGTGCTCCAGGGTCTGATTAGGAGCTCCACAGTCGCATGATGGGGATGCTTTAATCTTTCATCTATGGAGAAATGGCAGCATCTACCATGACCAGTTCTGAAGCGGTTGATGGTTGTCCATTGTTTGCGAGGAAGTTTTGATTCTTCAGGTTGTACTGTGGGGTCCTCTTTAAGGAATTCATTCCGCAGTTCTTCCAAGCATTTCACCATCGGTCATCAAGGCTGAGGGGAGATCGCTGAAGGGTTTCGGTGACGGTCTAAAATGGCCTTCTAGATTTGAGATGGGTGGTGGTAGGTTGTTCAAGTCGGCCTGGATCGTGTCTTTGCTGGTGTAGAGGTTGTATTCTCTGGAGACTACATATTCGTGGCGTAGGTGTGGTGGTGCGATGTTTGCAAGCACAGGCAGCCAAGGCGTTGGTGTCGATAAAAGCGTACCGGTGATAATTCCCATAGTAGAGTTCAGCTGGACATCAACAGATTTGACATGCGGACTCGATAGCCATGCCGAAGAGTAGTACACTGCTGTAGAGTGCACCAGGGTGAGTGCTGCCGTGTGGAGGCTTTGAGCGTCTGCTCCCCATGTGGATCAGCGAGTTTCTGGATCAAGTTGACCCTACTCTTTAGTTTCTTCCCAAGGTTCTGGAGATGCTGTCTATATGATAGGGTGCGATCGAGCGTGACTCCTAAATAAGAGGGTTTATTGGCATGGTTTACCTCTGCGCCACAGAAGGAGACTTTCAAAGCTTTGTTTGCTTGATGGGTGTTGAGGTGGAATGTCGAGGTGACGGTCTTTTGCGGATTTGACCGAAGTCGCCATCGGCGGAAGTAACGAAGGCAGTGCAACGAAGGTTCACTAGATTGATTCCTGGGATGAGAGATTGAGTAGATTGGGCCTATACTCTCCGGAGTTTAGAAGAATGAGAGATGATCTCATTGAAACATATAAGATTCTGAAGGGGATTGACAGGGTAGATGCTGAGAGGTTGTTTCCCCTGGCTGGAGTGTCTAGAACTAGGGGGCATAGTCTCAGGATAAGGGGTCGGCCATTTAAGACTGAGATGAGGAGGAATTTCTTCACTCAGAGGGTTGTGAACCTTTGGAATTCTCTGCCCCAGAGGGCTGTGGATGCTGAGTCTTTGAGTACATTCAAGGCTGAGATAGAGAGATTTTTGGACTCTAGTGGAATCAAGGGATATGGAGATCGAGCGGGAAAGTGGAGTTGAGGTCGATGATCAGCCATAATCTGATTGAATGGCGGAGCAGGCTCGAGGGGCCATATGGCCTACTCCTGCTCTTATTTCTTATGTTCTTATGTTCCCTTTAAGCTGCACGGCCATGCAGCACTCCCGTGCAGCTGGCTTGCTGGCTTTTCAATGTAAAAACCGTGCACGCATGGTATTTTGAATGGTCCGCGCAGCCCCTTAAAGGGACCGTGTGGCACCAAAATAATTAGAGGGAACATTAATGGTAGAGGAAACCCTTTTTTTTATCCAGCACCGACGGCACCAGTGTGGTGCCGGTTGATCAAAAAGTCCGGATTACAGAGAGGTATACTTAACAAGGTACGAGAGCCCCGTACACGGCCACAGGTGCAGGAGCCCCGGTTACACGGCACTTGTGCAGGAGTCCCGGTTACACGGCCACAGATCCAGGAGTCCCTGTTGCACGGCCACAGGTGCAGGAACCCCGGTTACACGGCCACAGATCCAGGAACCTCGGTTACACGGCCACTAATATATAGTAAAGCTTACCTGAGCCTACTCCTGAATTTTGCTGGTTAAGAGAGATTTCTGGATATTTAAGGTGCCGGTTAAAAGAGAGTTTCCTGTAGTTCTATATTAAGAATTTTTTGTAGGCTAGTTCTTGCGGTGATGTATCTGCTTCACCCAGTCTCCTCTGTATCCTGGAATTCATCCAGGATTGCCCTGGCAACTCCAGTAATTAAAGCTTCATCTCCAGGACACCGCCGCGAGCAACTCTGGGAGAAAATTCATAGGGGAATTTTTAAAAACCGTGTGCTTTCTTCATTTTCTTTGAACTCTTTATTAATTATTAAAATTTTGGAGATGGGTAAAAGGCTGTTTGATTGACAGTCCAGTCGGGTAACAAGGAGTGGGTTCTCGCCAGCCCTGGGGAGGCGGGTTTGGAGGCGGGACTGCCAGGAACATGGCAGAATCTGGGGGTGGGTGCCCATCCCGCCCCCAACCTGCCTCCGTGCCATCTTGCCAGGAGGCGGGTAGCCAACCCGCGCCGGGTCCCATCTCCTTGGAGGCGGGAAGGGGATTACAGCTAATTAACTGCCTGTTAACAGGTAGTTAACAGGCAGATAAGAGGATTATCCCCATTTTGCCCACACAAGTGCGGGCTTCTCGAAGACTCCAAACCCCGCCAGGGTCACCAAGGCGAGCAGGGGATCGGAGGGGTGCAAAAGTGCGCTGTGAAGGTAAGTGATGGGTGAAAGTGTGGAGAGGTGAGTATGTGAGGTAAGTGGAAAGTGTAAGAAAAAGTTTACTTACTTTTGTTTCTTCCTGTAGGCTTCAAGTGTTGGGTATGCGGAGAGTCTCGCACCTCCGCGGCAGAGATGACAGATGGCCGTTGCATTCTTCAATGCAACCATCTAATTTCTGCAAAAGAAAGAGGTTTGATGAGGTCTTGAATTCAAGAACTCATCAAACTACAGAGAATGTCAGCATTTGACAGCTTCACAGAGCTGTCAAACAATGACAATTCATCTGTCAAAAATTTTTGACAGATGAAACGTCATACGCTGACATTCTCTGTAACCGGCTTTCCCTTAATTAGCCTGCTAAGCCCGCTGGGCGGGCTTAACAAGGCCAATCAAGGGAAAATAGCGTGGGTTGGCCAGAAGTTGATGGAGGCGGGACTAAAACCCGACAAGAGGGAGTCCCGCCTCCAAAAGCTCCCCATTGGCAAAATCCAGCCCCAGGAGTCTGTTCGCTCTCCAGTTGGCGTGAGGAGGCCGAGTGCCGCGAGGATGGATGTGTCAGGTGACCAATGGCGGCGTCGTGGAGGCGGGCGGTTGGAGGTGATGAAATCTCCAGGAATACGTCCAATCAGAATTGGCAGCCTTAGATGCACCCCATCAGAGCCTGGTGCCTTTGCCACTTTGAGTTCCACCAGTTCTATTTCGCACTACTTCCTTATCTGTAGTTATCTTATCTAATTGCTTCACTTGCCCCTCTTGTGCCCTTTCATTCTCCCTACCACTCTTTTCTGTGAATACCAAGGCAAAGCGTTCATTTACTATCCCTGCCATCCCTTCATCTTCCATGAGAAGACTTCCTTTTCAATCTCTAATTGGCCCTATACTTTCTTTAACTTTATGTGTTTATAAAGTTTAACAAAAAGGTTACGGCCAATTAGAGGGATGTCAAGGCCTTGGAGAGAGTGCAGAGGAGATTTACCAAAATGATACCAGGGATGAAGGACTTCAGTTATGTGGAGAGACTGGAGAAGCTAGGTGTCATAAATCTCATCATCGAGAAACTACCTATGAAATAACACTGGACGGCCAGCTGGTGGCGCTGTCCAAGGAGTATAAATACTCGGGCGTGGGCCCCAGCTTGCCAGGGACATTTTGTAAGACAAGGAACTAGTGAAGTACAACTAGACCTCCATGTTCTGAAACAAGTTGATTAAAGCCTTGCTTTATGCTCAAACCAAGTGTGTAGTGAGTTTTATTACGTCACTAGGGTTGTTCTCCTTAGAGCAGAGAAGGTTAAGGGGAGATATGAAAGTGGTGGTCAAAATCATGCAGGGTTTTGATAGAGTAAATAAGGAGAAACTGTTTCCACTGGCACAAGGGCCAGAGGACATATATTAAAGGTAATTGTCAAAAGAATCAGAGGGGAGATGAGAAGAATTTTTCTCACACAGCGAGTTGTGATCGGGAAGGCGTTACCTGGAAGGGTGGTAGAAGCAGATTCATTCGTAACTTTCAAAAGGCAAGTGGATGTATCCTTCAAAAGGAGAAATGTGCAGGGCTATGGGGAAAGAGCAGGGGAGTGGGACTAATTGGATCGCTCTTTCAAAGAGCCGGCACAGGCATGATGGGCCGAATGACCCCTTGTGCTGTATGATTTCATGACAATCCTTTACTATTTTCCTTTATGCTTGGGTACAGTCTGATTATGGGATTTTGTTTCACTGTATTTGATGGAGAATTTTTTTTTGACACCCTACACTGAAACTTCCCTTTAAGAGAACAGTACCGCAGAATAACTTGACACGGTTGGAGTATTTCTCGGTTCACGCTTCGAAACCAGTCACCTTCACAGATACCTGTTGGGAGAGCCTCAATCACTGGGAAACATCCCAGTTGATTAAGGAATAAAAATAACCCCAACGCGAGAAGTGATGTTTTATGAATGGTGCTGGGCGGCTTCTGTAATTACAGTCAAAATTAATATCAGCATCAAAATTATTAATATTCATAAAAAGATTTGCATTTATAGAGTGACTCATTATGTCTTAACACACTTCACAACTAAATACTTTGACTGCAGTGGCTGCTGTTGTTATACAGGAAAATGTGGCAGCCATTTTGCACACGGCTAGTTCCTACAAAGAACGATGGCATCCATTTTGGGTGGTGGTGGTGGAATGGTTGGGAAATCAACAGAAGAGGAGTACCGTAGGATAATTTAATGCCCATCTTTAATAATAGTGTAGTGGTTACATTCCTGGACTAGTAACCCACAGATCTGGACTATTCTAGTTCAAATCCCACAAATTCAAATTTTTTGAAAGAAATCTGGAAATAAAAAGCTGGTATCAGTTCAAAAAAAAAGGTGACCATGAAGCTGTCGGTTTGTCGTAAAAACACAACTGGTTCACTATTGTGGAGGAAACCTGCTGTCCTTACCCAGTCTGGTCTATATATGACTCCAGTCCCACACCAACATGGTAGACTCTTAACTACCCCCACCGCGAGGCAACTAGGGATGGGCAATAAATGCTGGCCTTGCCAGTAATGCCCACATCCCATTTCAAGGCCCCCATCCAAATGGCATCTGGATGTGAGCAGGAATGAGGCGGTGAGCACTATGCCCCTACTTTGTTGGCACTACTGCCCTGATCGCGACTGGCGGAGGGCGACGTAAATGAACCGCTTTGTCTCTTACTATTTCTCCCAATTACATGAGGGGAAAACTCCATCCAGAAAGCTGACATATTCCCTCACCTTAGCTGTTAACACAGCCCTTCTGTTCGAGAGTCAGGAGGGACGTTCATGATTAATTGATTCAGTGTTCTAATCAACGAAAGTTGAATAATCTATTAATTGTATTGGCGCCGAACCAAATGAGTTGGACACGGTCCAACACTGCGCACACATTTGAATTGTTGCACAGAGTTAAAGACAGTTGAAGACAGCTAAAATGATGACATCCCCAAGTATAATCTGTTTCTCTGACTGAAATATAAGCCCCAGTTTTAACCCCTCCGACAAGAGCAGGATGTGCAGGGCAGGGAGTTTAATAGAGACAGCGTGGCACCATGGCACCCCACCAGCCTCCACATCCAACAGATCATCCTCCACCATTTCCGCTACCTCCAAAGTGATCCCACCACCAAACGCATCTTCCCCTCCCCTCCCCTTTCAGCATTCCGTAGGGACCGCTCCCTCCGAGACACCCTAGTCCACTCCTCTATCACCCCCAACAGCCTTTCCCCTTCACCTGGCACCTTCCTGTGCAAGCACAGGAGATGTAACACCTGCCCCTATACCTCCCCCCTTCCCACTGTCCAGGGCCCCAAACACCCCTTCCAGGTGAAACAGCGATTTACTTGTACTTCTTGCAATCTAGTATACTGTATTCGCTGCTCACAATGCGGTCTCCTCTACATTGGGGAGACCAAACGCAGATTGGGTGACCGCTTTGCGGAACACCTCCGTTCAGTCCGTAAGGATGACCCCGAGCTTCCGGTCGCTTGTCATTTTAATTGACCACTCCATTCCCACTCAGACCTCACCGTCCTTGGCCTCTTGCATTGTTCCACGGAAGCTCAACATAAACTCGAGGAACAGCAGCTCATCTTCCGATTAGGCACTTTGCAGCCTTCCGGACTCAATATCGAGTTCAACAATTTCAGATCATAACCTCGGCCCCTACTACATTTTTACTTATATTTTTTTTCCACCCCTTTGTTTTGGATATTCCCTTCCCCCCACCCCCCTTTCCTTTTTGCTCTCTCTCCCACACGGCAGCTGTCTCCCATCCTGCCAGTACACTTCACACCTAATCTTGCCGTCTTTTGTCTCCACTGTCCTATTACCATCTTGTCTGGTTTTGAATACCTCTTAATGTCTCTTTTACTTCTTTTGTTCTATCGCAGCCCTGCCTTCGATCTATTTTATTTCCTTTCCAGTTTGAAAAAGGGTTAGACCCGAAACGTCACGGATGTTGCCTGGCCTGCTGAGTTTTTCCAGCATTTTCTGTTGTTATTTCGGATTTCCAGCATCTGCAGTATTTTGCTATCGTACAGTGTGGCATTCACCTGGTCCCCACTGCACTCTCGCTCCGCGCCATTTTACCGGGCGCGTTTTGGCCAGCCTACCCCAGGCAGGTGGGGGCCTCATTAAAACATAACAGTCGCGGTCGGATGACATCATTCAGACAGCAACTTGATTAGGAGTACAGAGCATAGGAACAGGAGGAGGCCGTTCAGCCCCCCGAACCTATTCTGCCATTCTATTAGATCATGGCTGATCTGCACCTCAATCCACTTAACCGCCTTGGTTCTATATCCTTTGATACCATTCTAATAAAAACCTATCAATCTCAATTTTGAAATTTACAATTGACCCCCAGACTCAACAGCTTTTTGAGGAAGAGAGTTCCAGATTTCCACCACCCTTTGTGTGACAAAGTGTTTCCTGACATCACCCCTGAACGGCCTGGCTCTAATATTAAGGTTATGCTGCCTTGTTCTAGACTCCCCCACTAGAGGAAATAGTTTCTCTCTATCTACCCTATCAACTCCTTTTATCTTCTTAAACACCTCAGTTAGATCACCCCTTACTCTTCTATACTCGAGGGAATACAAGCCGAGTCTATGCAACCTGTCCTCACAATTTAACCAGGTCAGCTCCGGCAACATTCTGATGAATGAGTATTAGTTTTTGGAACCGGCCAGTCTTTTCTGGCCTTTCACTTCCCATATCTCCAGGTTGGTTGTCACTTGCTTGCCTGACCAAAACAAATTGGCTCAGAAAATCCATGGGTCATCATTTCCCACCACCTATGCTGGGATTGCCCACGCTGACCTCTGCCATTGAACCGCCCCCCCCCCCCACCCCCTTCCCAAAATATGTGGGGTCAGAGATTGGTCCCTTAATTCGGAGACCACTACCAATGTGCCCAGGCTACTGAAGATGTATCCAGGGCACCTGCCTTGTGCAGTAGGCTGTAAATAATGGTGTAGGTGCCCATGCCAGGAGGGAGGGTTTGGTTTTCTCCCCAGACACTTTTGATGGTGTCTTCAGCAGTCCCCCTAGGCAAGGAGCTCAATTATATATTCTTTTAAAAAGCAATATTTTTCATCCAGGTTCTAGGCCTCCATCCCAGTCTGGTTCCCCAGATGGACCCACAATCCCCACTGGGCTGAAAAGCAAAGAAGGACTTGCATTTCTATAGCGCCTTTCATGACCTCAGGACATCCCAAAGCGCTTTACAGCCAGTGAAGTACAGTCACTGCTGTAATGTAGGAAACGTGGCAGCCAATTTGCACACAGCAAGATCTCACAAACAGCAATGTGGTAATGACCAGACAATCTGTTTTAGTGATATATATTGACCAGGACACCGGGGAGAATTCCCCAGCACTTCTTCAAACGAGCGCCGTGCAATCTTTTACGTCCACCTGAGCAGGCAGACAGGGCTTTGGTGTAACATCGCATCCAAAATACGGCACCTCCAACATCGGAGCATTCCCTCAGTACTGCCCTGGGAGTGCCAGCCTAGATTTTATGTTCATGTCTCTGGAGTGGGAACTTGAACCCACAGCCTTCTGACTTTGGTTACACAGTCATCACTCTGCATAAAAGCTTGATGACAACACATTGGACAGATCCCAGCCGCATGGGTAATAAAAGGAAGAAGAAATACTTGTGCCTACTCAGGCTGTCAAACTGTCTCAAAGCACTTCACGTACAATGAGTTACATTTTGTTTTGCACCCATTGAGCCACTACCTGAGACCTTGGCGGTTGTGCACATTTTCACTAAGCATAGCTGCGTTGACCCTATGTTAAATTCCTTTGAGGGTGGAGCACGCGGGTTCTCCTGACACAAGGAGACCCTGCCCCTCCTCCTTTGACCTCCAAGTTTGGGAGGGATAGAGATTCTACCCCCAGCAGGCCACAGTGAATGCTTTCACACTAGGCCAGGATCTGGCGTATGTGGGTGCCAACTTTATAAATCTCATCATTCATCAAGAAACTACTCATGAAATAACGCTGGACGGCCAGCTGGTGGCGCCGTCCAAGGAGTATAAATACTCGGGCGTCAGCCCCAGCTTGTCAGGGACATTTTGTAAGACAAGGAACTAGTGATGTACAACTAGACCTCCATGTTCTGAAACAAGTTGATTAAAGCCTTGCTTTATGCTCAAACCAAGTGTGTAGTGAGTTTTATTACGTCACCAACCTAGCCTTCAGCCCTTCAGGAGTTGCGGAATGATTACACTGGGAGGGCCACAGATCTTCAAGCCCAAGTTGTCTAAAAAACTAGTCTTATCAATTTGGGTCAAAATGCCTGCTCAGGTGAACCTTCAAGATCCCACGGCACTGCTTGATGAAGAACAGGGGAGTTCTCCCAGTGTCCTGGCCAACAATCCTCCTTCGAGTAACGGCGCCCCCCCAAAAAAAACCAGGTCATTCATCTCCTTGAAGATTGTGAGGCATTGCTAGCATAGAATGTCTGTCACATTTAACTGCAAAACAAAATGTAACTCATTGTACGTGAAGTGCTTTGAGACAGTTTGACGGCCTGAGTAAGCGCAAGTATTTCTTCTTCCTTTTATTACCCATGCGGCTGGGATCTGTCCAATGTGTTGTCATCAAGCTTTTATGCAGAATGATGACTGTGTAACCAAAGTCACATTACTACAGCATGCAGACTTAACATACCCACATAGCCAGTGAATCATTTAAACAGCTGATACAATATATAATTTCCTTGGCACAAGATGCTCATTTTGCTATCAAGTTTATCTATTAAATAAACTAGCATTTCCACATATAATTATTCATTGGATGTGGGCATCGCTGGCAACGCCAGCATTTATTGCCCATCCCTAGTTGCCCTTGAGAAGGTGGTGGTGAGCCACCTTCTTGAACCGCTGCAGTCGTAGCGGTTTGTTGGAACTGAGTGGCTTGCTAGGCCATTTCAGAGGGCAGTTAAGAGTCAACCACATTGCTGTGGGTCTGGAGTCACATATAGGCCAGACCGGGTGAGGACGGCAGATTTCCTTCCCTAAAGAACCAGATGGGTTTTTACAACAATCCGGTAGTTTCACGGTCACCATTACTGATACTAGCTTTTTATTCCAGATTTATTTAATTAACTAAATTTAAATACTCAGATCGATCCGTTTTCCCAAAATGGATGACCTGCGTTGAAAGCCACCGGCCACAGTTTTGCCCACTCACTTGAACTATCAATGGCCCAGAAATTCGGGTTGGGGGCTTCCCGCGGGTGTAAGCCCCCGACCTGCACTTACCTTGTGCGCCGGCAGTTGAGCTGTAGGGCCCCATGGAATTCCGCTCCGGGGCCTGGCCCAGCTGCCGGCGCGCTGTGCTTGCGTATCCCAGGGGCGTAGTTAGTGCGATGCGTCCCCTGGGATCACATGAGCCATGGGCAGCCAATCGGAGGAGGGAAAAGCCCATTCATAAGATTGACAGGTAGACCTGTCAAAACTTATAAATACTACGGGCCCAAAATAGCAGTAAACCTTCAAATAATTTTTTTTAAAACATCACACTTTTTAAATAAACTATAAATTACATTAAATAACTATTTTAAACAATAATTTAAATTTTTGAAAAAAATAATTTTATATTATAACGGGGCTAAAAATAAACTTACCTTGCTTTAAAGTATTTAAAAATAATAAACCTGTGGAAAAAATGTTTTAATTTTAATTAATTGACCACTTACCTTGCAAAAAGCAGGCCTTACGCCTGCTTTTTAAATGTGTAAATCCTGCAGGCTTACCCTCCCGGGAAAACCTGTAAAAAAAAAACTAAGTTCAAAGCGCATGCGCAGCCTCCCCTGCGCGCGCGTTTGACCTCTGAACCTCTTCGTTCAGAGGATCGGAAGTGCCGGTTTCCCGCGCATGCGCAGTGCATGCAGGAAACTGGCAATTCCATTCGGCCTACGGGTGAGTACCCCGTGCGTACTCAGCCGGGAAGAGCCGAATTTCTGGGCCAATGTCTCTTTGTAATTTTATGCTCCCGTCTACACTACTTACTATGCCACCTATCTTTGTGTCATCGGCAAACTTGGATATATGCCTCGCTCTTGTGTTACCTAAGTCATTAATAAATATAGTGAATAGTTGAGGCCCCAGCACAGATCCTTGTGGGACACCACTAGTCACTTCCTTCCAATTTGAGTACACAACCCACAACGTTTCCAGTAAGCTGCGCCCACGCAGTCGTGCAACGGTCTCGAGGTCCCGCGCAGGCTGCTCAATGGAAATAACTGCGGATGCACAAAAATTTGAATGGGCCGCACAGCCAGTTAAAGGGGCCGCGCATGAAAAAAAAATTTACAGGGAGCATTGCACACCCATTGTCCCTACTATTTGTCTTCACCAATCTCCTAACCAGCTGAATAATTTGCCTGCACTGCATTTGCCAGTAACTGCTTTTCAGAGGTAATTCTTTGGCTGTGAAGCGCTTTATGATGTCTCGAGGATGTGTGAGATACAATATAAATGCAAGTTCTTCCTATTCAAGTAAATATCCCCTCATTTTAATGGTATGAGGCAATGCTGTCCCATTGGTGTACTAGAACTGCAGAGAGGCATTGTGGAGGAGAGGGAGAAATATTGAGCATTGATAGAGCATCATTCACGACATCCCAAAGCACTTCACAGCCAGTAGTCACAGTTGTAATGTTGGAAAAACGGCAGCAAAATCTGCACACAGCAAGATCCCACAAACGGCACTCTGATAATGACCAGATAATCTGTTTTTGTGATGATGGTCGAGGGATAAATATTGGCCAGGTCACTGGGAAGCACTCCCCTGCTGTTCCTCAAAATAGTGCCACGGAATCTTTTACGTCCACCTGAGAGGGCAGACGGGGCCGCGGTTTAATGTCTCATCCAATACCGCAGCACTCCCTCAGCACTGCACAGAATTGTCAGTGTAGATTACATGCTCAAGTCTCTGCTGTGTGATTGAACCCACAACCTTCTGACTCAAAAATGACAGGGCTATCACTGAGTCATGGTACATACTTTTTTTTTCCTTTCTGGGTACAAGTTTTAAAAGGATTATTAATATGAAATTATTTTGGAGGGGGGTTAATATTAAGTGTAGCACAGATACTCCTCAGAGGAGGGCAGTATTGTACAGGGTGCCAATCAAGGTGCTGTGGCATTTTCAAAATTGCTTTTTATCAGATATCTTCCTCTGCCTCTCCTCTCCTGTTCCTGAGGTACAATTCCCCAGGAGACTGGCCGCTTTCAGCTGCCTTGTTGAAGCGTCCATTATTCCTTATTTTTATTCATGATGTGGAGATGCCGGTGTTGGACTGGGGTGGACAAATGTGAGAAGTCACACAACACCAGGTTATAGTCCAACAGCTTTATTTGAAATCACAAGCTTTCGGAGCGCTGCTCCTTCGTCAGGTGAAGTGACTTCACCTGACGAAGGAGCAGCGCTCCGAAAGCTTGTGATTTCAAATAAAGCTGTTGGACTATAACCTGGTGTTGTGTGACTTCTCACATTATTTTTATTCATTCTTGGGATATGGGCTTCACTAGCAGGGCTGGCAATTCATTGCCCATCCTTAGTTGCCCTTGAGAAGGTGGTGGTGAGCCGTCAACTTGAACCGCTGCAGTCCATGTGGTGAAGGTACCCCCGACAGTGCTGTTAGGTGGGGAATTCCAGGATTTTGACCCAACGACGATGAAAGAACAACCGATATATGTCCAAGTCGAGATGGTGTGCGACGTGGATGGGAACTTGGAGGTGGTGGTGTTCCCATGCGCTGCTGCCCTTGTCATTCTAGGTGGTAGAGGTCACGGGTTTGGGAGGGGCTGTCGAAGAAGCTCCTGTGTGCAGGAGGCAGCGACTGCTGGCAGGACTGTTCAACCACCAGGAGCATCACAGACAAGCCAGGTCATGCCCTCACCCAACAATCACACTCGTGCAAGTCGCAATAGAGGGGTCACCAGGTACCGATCAGGAGCAGAGGCCCCGGCTGTTGGACTTTTCTCCACCTCTCCAGAGCAGAGTGGCTGAGGCTAACAGTGGCACCCAGCCTGCTTCCCCCCTCCCCCTCGCACATTCCAGCTGAGATCCACAAACTCGATACAGGCCAGGAACCAACGCTCCCACCTTCTGTAAACTTCAGCTCATGCTAAGCTCTGCTGCCCGTATCCTGACTCGCAACAAGTCCCGTTCACCCCTCACCCCTGTGCTCGCTGACCTACATTGGGTCCCGGTCTGGCAATGCCTCAAATTTAAAAATCATCCCTCCACGACCTCACCCCTCACCATATCGCTGTAACTTCTTCCAGCCCTACGACCCTCCAAAAACTCTGCGTTCCTCCGACTCTGACCTGTTGTGAATCCCCACATTCCTTCGCCCCACCAGTGGTGGCAGTGCTTTTAGCTGTCTAGGCCCTAAGCTCCGGAAGTTCCTCCCTAAGCCTCTCCGCCTCACTCTCCCTCCTCCTTGAAGACGCTCCTAAAAACCTGCCCACCTGTCCTAATATCTCCTTAGGTGGCTCGGTGTCAAATTTCTGTCTGATTTTAGGCTCCTGCGAGGAGCCTTGGGACGTTTTACTATGTTAAACGCAAATTGTTGCTGAAGCTCGGAAGCTGGGCTAAACTTTCCCATTACGCAACCTAGCCTGGCCGTTGGTTTGGCACAGTGCAGAAAACATGCGGAGCACATTGGCTCCCTCTTCCTGCGACCCGCCGCAGTAAACAACGGGGCTGCTGATTAACGGGAGACATTTGCACGGGACAGCAGCTGAGATGTCGTACAATGTAGACCTTCGTTAGCTTATTGCCTCCTGCATGTAGAGAGAGTGTTCGAAGGATACATTTAAAATTCAATTTAATATCATTTCTTTACTGTGTGCAAAAAACCTCTGAAGAATGGAAAACAATGAATAATAAAAAGTTATCAATAAATAATAAATGCCATCTATTATTCAATGAACTGACGTATATATATATATTTTATATATATATATATATATATAAGAGCAGAAATGTGCGATTTCTGTTCTTTATGTGTATATGTGAATTGCTGTAGAAATTTGTTTCTTTACCAATTTAAGGCAATGGGGGTATAAGAACCTGGGGGTGTTTGTGCATAACTCTCTGAAGGTAGCAAAGCAGTTAATAAAGCATACAGGATCCTGAGCTTTATAAATAGAGGAATAGAGTACAAAAGGCAGGAAGTTATGCTAAACCTATATAAGGCACTAGTTCGGCCCCAACTAGAGTATTGTGTCCACTTCTGGGCAGCACACTTCAGGAAGGACGTGAAGGTTTTGGAGATAGAACAGAGGAGAGTTACTCAAGGCTAAGGGGAGATTTGATAGAGGTTGTGGGGGGTTTTGGTTTGGGGTTTTTGTCTGGTCAGTCAGTCGTGTGCCTGAGCTGCCCCAGCCCCGTGCGGTTTGAATCGCTTCCCCCTTTTAGTTCTGAGCACCGGACGTATTTACGAGTAGCAATATAGACAAACGAGACCAGTGGTTCAGTGCAAAGAAAACCAATGTTTATTAAAATAGAGAAATAATTACTATACAGAGAAAGTCACTATGGATGCAACACAATTACACTTAGCGGGGGAGGAGAAACGGACACATCGAGGGAAAATGACTAAAATGACACATTAGCAATTCCCCTTAACTCCCACCCTTTACACCTATCTAGGTTGTCTTGTGATGGGCCAGAAAATTGATGCTCACCAGTCTAGGATGTTGAAATGCCTGCTCCGTGCCCTGTTGCCTGTCGATGTTTTTAGGTTTTCACCGCCCCAGAGCAGAGATACCCCAGTAATTCAAACGTAACTGCAGGTGTCCTACTTCCCTGGACGGGCTCTTCGTCGACGATCCTCTCGCTGGGTTGATAATATGGCAGGGCACTGGAGGCGAGGCGAGAGAGAGAGAGAGATGGCTTCCCGAGGGACTAGTTATACCCCTCCTGGTAGCCCTTATCTCCCGCCAGATCAGCTTGTTTCTTTGTCTGACCTGGATGTGTTGAAGCTTATACAAAGGAAACCGATCTGGGCCCATCAACCTGGATGGCCGGTTAATCGGTTTTTAAACGTCTCATAAGTGTTCCCCTTTGTCCAACTGGTTTCGTGATGGGACCATTCCAGTTTGAATGCCCCGTTGATCGCTTGCAAACAGTGTTGATGTCCTCTAATGAAGGTCTGATTGCAGCTATTACATATTGACTGTCTGTGCAAACGACCTTGATGGGTTTTAATCAGAGGCCCGAATGTCACTGGGTAGCTTCTCATGCATAAATGCAGAAGGTTTGTCTGCATTCTAATTTCTGGAAAGTTCCTTCTTTTTCAGCCCAAAACTGAAACTTACAGGCCTTGGCCATGAGGTTGACCGCAGCCATCTTGTTGAGCCCTGGAGCCCTGGATTTTAAACTCAGTCCAGCCAGGGTTTCTTCAATAAGCCAAAAGTAAATCTTCGGGGGAGACATGAAATTTGCGAATCCTTTCAGTCCACCCTAGGATACTGAAACTTGCTTGAAGTGTCCAATCAAGGCGAGCAAATTTCTGACCCCCCACAAACAACCTTCCCCTATATTTATCCATCCACGATCCCTCAACACATACATTCCCCTTACTTAGAGAAAACCGCAGTGCACGACAGGCATCTATCAATAGAAACAATTACTATCTGTTACAATAGTCCAAGCACGGAGGGGTCCAACACCCCTGCACTACTTGGGACATCATAAAACTTTATTACAACACACAATCTTTAATAAAATTATCAGGCCAAAAACATATTTATTAAAAATAACGAGCGGAAGGAACGAGCTTTATTAAAAAATAACAAACGGATCTGCCATCACTCGGCAGTGATATGACACAAAGCTCACACGGGTGTTTCTTCTTCCACTCGGGCATACTGGTCCTTCCACAACCCTTTTGCTTTAAATTCTACCTCGGGACCCTTTCTCCTACACTGGACACAAACCAGGTAGAGGACAATCCCTAGCTGACAGACTACTAAGATGTGGGATGCCATACGAATCCAGGAGGGAACCTCTATACTCTCAAAAACATCCCACCAGGGCGGGGTCGTAATATCTAAAATGTCGGCCCCTATCTGTACAATCTTCTGTTCCAAAGTGTAGAAGTGCTTTTGTGATACTAGAACGGCTTTTAATAATTTGGTAGGGTGCTCTGGGAGAGGGGGAATCGGGTAACCGAAGTGGGCGACATATTTCTGGAGGTGGGTGAAACTCTCCTCCACAGTGAGGTGAACAGTGGACGGTTCAGGAATGGGGACAATTCGTATCTGTGCCACTTGAACTTCTGCCTCGGGTTTGAAACAGAAGCTGCTGTCACTCACCGCGCACCAGCTGTGCTGTCCATGCTGGTAGTGAGATGCTCCTGTGGTGACGCAATATGTCTCACCTATATATGCTACCTGGGGGGGGAACATGGCCTTGTGCCATTGCCTCCATGGTGCAATTTATAGGTTTCGCGCCAGCAGCTCTGAACCCGCACTGTGGTTTCGAATAGGCATTCAAGTGCTGGGGACACAGGATGATGTGTGCTCCCCGGCTACGGCACCCCGAGAGGTCAGTACCCATCATAGCGTGCTCCCACTTTATGACATAGGGCGGGACCGCTGCAAAACGAATGTGTGCACCCCCTTGAATGATTCCAATGTTCTCCACCCTGTATACCGGTGCGGGTCGGGCCGTCCTACCCATAACCAGCATTCTGACTACTATTCCCATAATTGGTAAAATTCTCCTCTGCATCCCGTTCGCCGCTCCCATCGATCGCTATCGGTGCTGTGTCTCCGGAGCACCCATAGAGGTGGGAATCCTCCACGTCACCTCTCCTTCCAAAGCTCAATCCTATCAGGGCGAGTAGGATTACGCCCCCCTTCATTCCGTAAATTTTCCTGTAACAGATATAGAAGCACACAGCCAGGTTCCCTAGAGATTCGCTGGCTTGGGTGAAGCATGGTCGGGTCTTGCGACCTCGACTCAAATGTACACGCTCTGAGCAGATTGCTTAAAACTAACCATCACCTTAATTAGAATTAAATTAAACACCCTAAACTTAACACTATATAAACTTAAAAATTAAACTACCTAAACTATATACATCCGCCGCCCGTCTCCGGGCGGCCAGCCTAATCCCTGTTTGGGCTGCTGCAGGCTGCTCCCTGCGGCGTGGCTGCACTGACCTGCACTTCCGGTCCCTTGCAGTCTGTAACTGCTAGCTAGGGACCTTTGTCTTCCAACTTCTCTTTAACTCGGGAGGTTGTCGTTTTAAGCTGGGGAGTCGGTGACCATACCTTTCTGGGGACCTTCTAGGGAGGGCTACGGGTGGGGTTTTCTTGGCGGGTGGACCTTTGGCTCGGACCACAGCCTTTGCTAGCGCGGTCTGTGGGTTTTCCACGACCGCTGGCTGGGGGGTCCTCTCCCTCGGGTCCCTCCCCTCCCAAACCTGAACTGGGGATGGGCAATCCCTCGCCACCGGCTGCCAGTGGCTGAGGGTCTTCCCCTCCAGGTTCAAAACCTGGTTCGGGCTTCTCCTCCTCGGAATCCCATGAGAGAGGGGGAGTGGTCTGGACAAAGTGCTGGGGAACTTCTCCCTTGACGCACACGACTGCGCCTGTGTGTGCAGCCTGTGTGTGCGCGCCCGCTGCGGGCTGAGGATTTCTAACCTCGGGTTGGATCCCAGCTGCCTGCTTCTTCGCCTCCTGCTTAAACAGCTCACACTGGTCATGAACCATTTTAAAAACCCTTAGCTGACCCTCTAAACTGCCAGCCCTCGCTGTTAACCTAGCATTCTCCTCCCTTAAAGCCTGCTCAACTAACTTAGCCTCCGCAACCTGGCACCGCAGGTATTCCTCCATTTTACAGGAGGTCTCTTCCTGTGCGTGTCTTTCTGGGGGACACAGGTCGACAGGCTGCGCTGGCTCTAGTCATTGCTGTGGGTTGTATGGGGCTGATGGGATTACAACGCCGGTGGTGGCTGCTATTTTCCCCTGGCTGGCCAGGAGGAGAGATTGTATGGTCTCTAAAAATGACTCGATCGCAGCGGGAGCAATTTCCGTCTCTGCCTTCTGGGCTGGGTCTGATGAATTCTTCCCCTTATTCTCCTTCCAGGGATTCTTACAATCCTTGCACCAGTGGCCATCCTTCCCGCACCCGTAACAGTTTAACTTAGTCTGGGAGGGACGGTTCCCCTCTTGGTGCCACTCTTTCTTATTCTGGCCCCCAGGTTTAACCTCATGGACTCTCCCCTTAGGTTGGGGCATCTCGATACCCCTTATATTTTTTAATGTTATCGTGAGCTGGCGGATCACCGTTTCCTCGGTGGTCTGGGGGCTACTGGGGTCAAACCAGGCCGCAGCCTGGGCTCGGATTTGGGGCAGGCAGTTTGTCATTAGACAACGGAGCCAGTGGGTCAATTGGACTTGGTTCAGTAATGTCCGCACTGGCATTCCCGGGCATGCGCTCCGGTAGACTGGCCACAGCCTGTCTGCGAATGCCTGCGGGGACTCCCCTGGGAGCTGTACTGTTTTTTCCACCCGGGCAAACGGACTACCGTCATTGAGTCCCATGGCCTCCAATATCTCATTCCTCAAATCCTCATAATCTTTCTGCCCCTTCTTACATTCATCAGATAGGGTCTGGAGGTGATCACTCCCCAGAGAAAACAGCAGCATCTTAGCTTGCTCTGCGTCATCGCAGTCATTAACGCACGCTGCCTGTTCCATGTCCCTGAAATGCAGAGAGGGGTCTCCCTTTTCGGTGAGCTTGGGGATGTGACTAACCATGGCCCTGAGCTGTTGGGTGCCATGCGGCACCACAAACTGATTTTGGATAGCCCCTGGGTCCTCGTCGTCAACAGGCGGCCGTACCTCCATTGTCGGAGGGGGTACACTGGTCCTGGTCCCGGCCTATCTAGCGGGGCCTGCTGTGCTTCCCCTACCACTTCATCCTCCACCCCCCTTGCTGCCAGAACTCCTGAAAGCTCAGAGCTATGGGTGGCGGCCGTGGGACCTCTGATTCCCTAGCCAACTTTGTTCTGGGTGCTGCCTGTGGGACGGTTCTGTTTGGGTTGCCGGTAAAGTCCAAATGGCCTGCCTTTGGGCTGATAAGGCATACCATGCCCTTTGCCCTCAATAAGGCCATGCCCAAGCTTTCTATCTCCTCCCTACAGGGCCCGTGATCTGCCTCCTCGAATCCCCAGTCGCAGGCTAGCTTGTATGCTGTCTTTACCTCCCTTACTTTCTCCTCCTGCTCTTTTAATTTTTGGGTGAGGTCGCAAATCGTGTCCTGCAGCTTTATCTTGCTGCCCCTCGCCCCTCTGACCTGGTATTCTAAGTGCTCCATCTTGCGCCTAGCGCTGGCTTTACTTTCAGCGGTCTGGTATTCCAGGCGCTCTACCCTTGCCTGATGTTCCCGTTGCACTCCGAGGGCCTGGGCTTCCAGGCGCTCTACCTTTGCCTGGTGTTCCCGTTGCACTCCGAGGGCCTGGGCCTCCAGGCGCTCTACCTTTGCCTGGTGTTCCTTGGCCGTCTGCGCTCTTTCTTGGCTTAACGCCTGAAGCGCCACTAGCACCTTCTCTTCCGCTAAAACCTTATCCTGCATTTCTAGGGCCAATTTCTTGAGCTTGGCAGCCTGCGCTGCTACAACACTGTCCAGCACTAGGACTTGTTTCTTACAACACATTAACCAGACTGCCTTTTCAATTGCCCTCTTATGCTGTTTACTCGCCGTCCACTGGGCGGCGGCGTCTATGGGACGCTCAGCCTTTAACATAGCGCCCACCCATTTCTTGGCGATATTGACCTTTCTGCACACATAAGTGGACAACCTCTCTTCCATTGCGGTTTCTCCCTCCGCACCACTGTCTGTCATATCGCATACTGTCGCCGATGCTCCTACCTGGCTCGCCATTTCTGTAGGGGGTTTTGGTTTGGGGTTTTTGTCTGGTCAGTCAGTCATGTGCCTGAGCTGCCCCAGCCCCATGCGGTTCGAATCGCTTCCCCCTTTTAGTTCTGACCACCGGACTTATTTACAAGTAGCGATATAGACAAACGAGACCAGTGGTTCGGTGCAAAGAAAACCAATGTTTATTAAAATAGAGAAATAATTACTATACAGAGAAAATCACTATGGATGCAACACAATTACACTTAGCGGGGGAGGAGAAATGGACACATCGAGGGAAAATGACTAAAATTACACTTTAGCAATTCCCCTTAACTCCCACCCTTTACGCCTATCTAGGTTGTCTTGTGATGGGCCAGAAAATTGATGCTCACCAGTCTAGGATGTTGAAACGCACGCTCCGTGCCCTGTTGCCTGTCGATGTTTTTAGGTTTTCACCACCCCAGAGCAGAGATACCCCAGTAATTCAAACGTAACTGCGGGTGTCCTACTTCCCTGGACGGGCTCTTTGTCGATGATCCTCTCGCTGGGTTGATAATACAGCAGGTCACTGGAGGCGAGGCGAGAGAGAGAGAGAGAGATGGCTTCCCGAGGGACTAGTTATACCCCTCCTGGTAGCCCTTATCTCCCGCCAGATCAGCTTGTTTCTTTGTCTGACCTGGACATGTTGAAGCTTATACAAAGGAAACCGATCTGGGCCCATCGACCTGGATGGCCGGTTAATCGGTTTTTAAACGTCTCATAAGTGTTCCCCTTTGTCCAACTGGTTTCGTGATGGGACCATTCCAGTTTGAATGCCCCATTGATCGTTTGCAAACAGTGTTGATGTCCTCTAACGAAGGTCTGAATGCAGCTATTACATATTGACTGTCTGTGCAAACGACCTTGATGGGTTTTAATCAGAGGCCCGAATGTCACTGGGTAGCTTCTCATGCATAAATGCAGAAGGTTTGTCTGCATTCTAATTTCTGGAAAGTTCCTTCTTTGTCAGCCCAAAACGGAAACTTACAGGCCTTGGCCATGAGGTTGACCGCAGCCATCTTGTTGAGCCCTGGAGCCCTGGATTTTAAACCCAGTCCAGCCAGGGTTTCTTCAATAAGCCAAAAGTAAATCTTCGGGGGAGACATGAAATTTGCGAATCCTTTCAAGGTGTTTAAAATCATGCGGCGTTTAGATAGAGTAAATAAAGAGAAACTGTTTCCAATGGCTGAAGGGGCGATAACCAGAGGACACAGATTTAAGGTGATTGGCAAAACAACCAGAGGCGACATGAGGGAAAACCGTTTTACACAACAAGTGCTTAGAATCATAGAATGGTTACAGCACGGAAGAAGGCCATTCGGCCCGTCAAGCATGTGCTGGCTCTCTGCAAAAACACTTCAGCTAGTCCCACTCCCCCGCCCTTTCCCCGTAGCCCTGTAAATTTCTTTCCTTCAGATACTTATATAATTCCCTTTTGAAAGCCGTGATTGAGTCTGCCTCCACCACCCTTTCGGGCAGTGCATTCCAGATCCTAACCACTCGCTGCGTAAAAATGTTTTTTCTTACGTCGCCTTTGGTTCTTTTGCCAATCACCTTAAATCTGTGTCCTCTGGTTCTCGACCCTTCTGCCAATGGGAACAGTTTCTCTCTATCTTCTCTGTCCAGACCCCTCATGATTTTGAACACCTCTATCAAACTCCTCTCAATCTTCTCTGCTCCAAGGAGAACAACCCCAGCTTCTCCAGTCTATCAACGTAACTGAAGTCCCTCATCCCTGGAATCATTCTTGTAAATCTTTTCTGCACCCTCTCTAAGGCCTTCACATCCTTCCTAAAGTGTGGTGCCCAGAATTGGATACAATACTCCAGTTGGGGCTGAACCAGTATTTTATACAGCTTCATCGTAATTTCCACACTTTTGTACTCTATACCTCTATTTATGAAGCCCAGGATCCCATAAGCCTTTTTAACTGATTTCTCAACCTGCCCTGCCACCTTCAACAATTTGTGCACACACACCCCCAGGTCTCTCTGTTCGTGCATTCCCTTCAGGATTGTACCATTTAGTTTATATGTCCTCTCCTCATTCTTCCTAACCAAAATGTATCGCTTCACACTTTTCTGTGTTAAATTTCATCTGCCACGTGTCCACCCATTTCACCAGCCTGTCTATGCCTTCCTGAAGTCTATCACTCTCCTCCTCACTGTTCACTATACTTCCAAGTTTTGTGCCATCTGCAAATTTTGAAATTGTGCCCTGTACACCCACATCCAAGTCATTAATATATATCAAGAAAAGCAGTGGTCCTAGAACCGACCCCTGAGGAACACACTGTGTACCTTCCTCCAGTCCGAAAAACAACCGTTCACCACTACTCTCTGCTTCCTGTCACTTAGCCAATTCCATATCCACGCTGCCACTGTCCCTTTTATTCCATGGGCTTCAACTTTGCTGGCAAGCCTATTATGTGGCACTTTGTCGAACGCCTTTTGGAAATCCATGTACACTACGTCAACCGCATTACCCTCATTAACCCTCTCATCAAAGAATTCAATCAAGTTAGTTAAACATGATTTGCCTTTAACAAATCTGTGCTGGATTTCCTTAATTAATCCACACTTGTTCAAGTGACTGTTAATTTTGTCCCTGATTACTGTTTCTAAAAGCCTCCCCACTACCAAAGTTAAACTGACTGGCCTGTAGTTGCTGGGTTTATCTTTACACCCTTTCTTGAACAATGGTGTAACATTTGTAATTCTCCAGTCCTCTGGCACCACCCCCCGTATCTAAGGAGGATTGGAATATTATGGCCAGTACCTCCGCGATTTCCTCCCTCAATTCCCTCAGCATCCTAGGATGCATCCCATCCGCTCCTGGTGATTTATCTACTTTAAGTACAGCCTTTCTAATACCTCCTCTTGATCAATTTTTATTCTATCAAGTATCTCCACTACCTCCTCCTTCACTATGTCTATGGCAGCATCCTCTTCCTTGGTGAAGACAGATGCAAAATACTCATTTAGTACCTCAGCCATACCCTCTGCCTCCATGTGTAGGTCTCCTTTTTGGTCCCTAATCGGCCCCACCCCTCCTCTTACTACTCTTTTACTATTTATAAGCCTATAGAAGACTTTTGGATTACTTTTTATATTGGCTGCCATTCTATTCTCATACCCTCTCTTTGCCCCTCTTATTTTCTTTTTCACTTCTCCTCTGACCTTTCTATATATAGCCTAATTTTCAAATGTATTTGCAACCTGACATCGGTCATACGCGCTCTTTTCTGCTTCATCATATTCTCTATGTCTTTCGTCATCCAGGGAGCCCTGAATTTAGTTGCCCTGACTTTCCCCCTAGTGAGAATGTGCCTCAACTGTACCTGAACTATTTCCTCTTTAAAGGCAGCCCATTGTTCCATTACAGTTTTGCCTGCCAATCTTTGATTCCAGTTTACCCGGGCCAGATCCGTTCTCATCCCACTGAAATTGGCCTTCCCCCAGTTAAACATTTTTACTCTCCTTGTCCTTTTCCATAGCTAATCTAAACCTTATGATACTATGATCACTGTTCCCTAAATGTTCACCTACTGACACTTGCTCCACTTGACCTACCTCATTCCCCAGGACCAGATCCAGCAATGCCTCCCCCCTCGTCGGGCCGGAACAAGAAAGTTCTCCTGCGCACACTTCAGAAATTCTTCCCCATCTCTGCGCTTAACACTATTATGACCCCAGCCTATATTAGGATAGTTGAAGTCCCCATTATCACTACTCTATAGTTCTTGCACCTCTCTGTAATTTCTCTGCAAATTTGCTCCTCCATATCTCTCCCACTAGTTGGTGGTCTATAGAATACACCTAGTAGTGTAATGGCACCTCTATTATTTCTTAACTCTAGCCATATAGATTCTGTCCTTGACCCCTCCAGGACACCCTCCCTCTCCAGCACTGTAACATTCTCCTTGACCAATACTGCCACACCACCTCCTATCTTTCCTGAACATTTTATAACAAGGAATATTTAACACCCTTTTTTGAGCCAGGTCTCAGTTATTGCCACAACATCATATTCCCATGTGGCTATTTGTGCCTGCAGCTCACCAACCTTGTTTACTCTGCTTCGTGCGTTCACATACATACACTGTAAACCCATCTTAGACCATCCTGTATTCTCTCTTAGTTTGACCCCACCTAATACCTTACTATTTCTTACTCTAGTGCTCTCTGCCCCTCCCAATCCTTTGAGCACTTTATTTCTCCTTTCTAATGTTACATCCTGTTGCCCATTCCCCTGCCAAATTAGTTTAAGCCCTCCCCAACAGCACTAGCAAACCTCCCCTGCGAGGATATTGGTTCTGGCCCTGTTGAGGTGCAACCCGTCTGGCCTGTACAGGTCTCACCTCCCCCAGAACCGGTCCCAATGCCCCAGGAATCTAAAGCCCTCCCTCCTGCACCATCTCTCCAGCCACACATTTTTAAAAATTCTTTGCTCGCAAGGCCAGCATTTATTGCCCATCTGCGCTATCCTCGTATTTCTATAGTCATTAGCGCGTGGCACCGGGAGCAATCCAGAGATTACTACCTTTGAGGTCCTGCTTTTTAATCTCCTTCCCAGCTCCCTGAAATCTGCCTGCAAGACCTCATCCCTCTTTCTACTTATGTCGTTGGTACCGATATGGACCACGACCTCTGGCTGTTCACCTCAGAATGTTTTGCAGCCGCTCGGTGACATCCTTGACCCTGCTTAGGATTTGGAATGCACTGCCTGATAGGGTGGTGGATACAGATTCAGTAGTAGCCTTCAAAAGGGATTTGGATAAATACTAGCAGGAGAAAAGATTGCAGGGATATGGGGAAAGAGCGGGGGAGTGGGACTAACTGGATTGCTCTTCGAAAGAGCCGGCGCAGACTCGATGGGTCGAATGGCCTCATTCTGCGCTGTACTGTTCTACGATTCTATGACTCTTAAGTATGTGTGCTTTTATTGTTGGTCAATAATGAGTGACAGGTTGTCTTAGTTGGTGGCATTTGCATGTCTGAGAGAGGTGGTTGTGAGTTCGAGTTCTGTTCTCGGACTTAGCACATAGTCCAGGCTGGCACTCGTAGGCAAAACACTGTCAGAGGGTGCTGTCTTTCACATTAGGTGGTCACTGAGATCCAGTTCACCTGTTCAGGTCGACGTTAAAGATCCCAAGTCGTAGGTGTTATAAATCTCATCATGAAGAAACGACTCATGAAATAACACTGGACGGCCAGCTGGTGGCGCCGCCCAAGGAGGGCGTGGGCCCAGCTTTCCAGGGACATTTTGTAAAACAGGAACTAGTGAAGTACAACTAGACCTCCATGTTCTGAAACAAGTTGATTAAAGCCTTACTTTATACTCAAACCAAGTGCGTAGTGAGTTTTATTACCTCAGTAGGATTTTACACAACAGAAGGAGGCCGTTTGGCCCATTGCGCCTGTATTGGCTCTTTTAATTGTGGCACAAATGCAGATCTGGTCCTTGCAAACTCTGGAGAGTATGCACTGAGCTATATAACTCCAGGGCGAAGTAGCCGCCTGTCACTGATGAAGATGGCACTGCGAAGTCATAAATTTGGAGCTCGATACAAGAAGCGTATTGCATACTGCCTGCGATGTCCTTTTATATTTTAGGTACCAATACATTAAATTAAGACTAATCCTGTTCTTGCCAGATGCACACACTCATGAATTTCCAACAGGCATCACTGGGCAGTGGTCAGTAGTGGATGTGCTTACCAGCCTCCCCCTCCTAGACCATAACTGGGGACCCCTGTGCTCGCTGCCCTATTTTGGCTCCCGGCTTGATTTAAAAAATCTCTTCCTTGTGTTCAAATCCCTCCATGGCTTCACACCCTCCCCATCTCTGTAACCTCCTTCAGCCCGACAACCCTCCGCGATCTCTGCGCTCCTCCAATTCTGGCCTCTTGCGCATCCCTGATTTTCATCACTCCACCATTGGTGGCTGTCCCTTCAGCTGCCTGAGCCCTAAGCTCCGGAATTCCCTCCCTAAACCTTTCCGCCTCTCGACCTCTCCCTCCTTCTTCAATACACTCCTTAAAACCTACCTCTTCCTGTAAAAATACCTCTTTATGTGGCTCTATGCCCTCTGGTTACTGACTCACCGAGCAGTGGAATGGTATTCCCGATTTACCTCATCAAAACCCTTCGTACTCCTGCATTACAACAGTGACTACACTCCAAAAGTACTTCATTAGCTGTAAAGCGCTTTGAGATGTCCGGTGGTCATGAAATGCGCTGTATAAATCCATGTCTTTCTTTCTTTTCCTGAGCACCTCTATCAGATTTCCTCTTAACCTTTCTCGTTCTAATGAAAAGAGCCCCATTTTTTCTTGCCTCTTCTCTACTAGTTCCCCATTACTATTTAATTTGTACATCATAACAAATTCTTGGCCTCTATTATAAGACATTGGTGATAATTTACTGATGTAGTCATCAAACGCAATAATTTCTTTGTTCCATTTCTTGGCTTACTGCCCAGAATCTCGTTTTACGGTATTATGTGGGGAGACAGGAAGAGTTAGGAACATAGTAACAGGACCAGGCCATTCAGCTCCTCGAGCCTGTTCTGCCATTCAGTTAGATCACGGTTGATCTGTATCTTAACTCCATTTACCCGCCTTTGTTCCATATCTCTTAATACCCTTACCTAACAAAAATCTTACAATCTCAGTTTTGAAATTTTCAATTAACACCCAGCGTCAACAGCTTTTTTGAGGGGGAAGAGTTCCAAACTACCTCTATCCTTTGTGTGAAGAAGTGTTTTCTGACATCACCCCTGAATGGCCTGACTCTAATTTTAAGGTTGTGCCCCCTTGTTCTGGCCTCCCCCACCAGGGGAAATATTTTCTCTCTACCCCATCAAATCCTTTAATCATCTTAAACACCTCAATTAGATCACCCCTTAATCTTCTATACTCGAGGGAATACAAGCCCAGTCTATGCAACCTGCCCTTGCAATTTAACCCTTTTAGCCCTGGTATCATTCTGGTGAATTTTCATGTGCATGTCTAGAGTGTGTGTACCAGATGACCTTTCATAGAAACATAGAAGATAGGAGCAGGAGTAGGCCATTCAGCCCCTCGAGCCTGCTCCGCCATTCAACGCGATCATGGCTGATCATCCAAATTCAGTACCCTGTCCCTGCTTTCTCCCCATTTCCCTTGATCCCTTTAGCCTTAAGAAATATATCTAACTCCTTCTTGAATACATTTAATGAATTGGCCTCCACTGCCTTCTGTGGTAGAGAATTCCACAGGTTCACCACTCTCTGGGTGAAGAAATTCCTCCTCATCTCAGTCCTAAATGGCTTACCCCTTATCCTTAGACTATTACCCCTGGTTCTGGACTCCCCTGCCATCGGGAACAGCCTTCCTGCATCTAGTCTGTCTAGTCCTGTTAGAATTTTATAAGTTTCAATGAGATCCCCTCTCATTCTTCTAAACTCTAGCGAATATGCCGGGGGGCAGCGGGGCAGGCAATATAATTGAGGCCAATCTAATTCTCACTCGCTGGCCACAGATACGCATTTTCCAGCGGGGGTCACTGAACAGTGAGTCAGAGCGGCACCTCCAGTCCAATTTGCTTCTCAGTAGCCCTCTGCAGCCAATTATAGTGGCCCTTACTGCAGCTCCGACTGATTGCCTAACTCAGATGCATTTCGAACCTGTATGGCTCAGTTCCACGTTCGGCAACTCCTTTACCAACTGAACCATTGGAAGATCTACACAGTGGTCGCACTGCATAGGTCTTCCAAATGCTTTAGTTCCTTTAACTCAGGCCTCTTGCACATCCCCAAATTCCTTCGCCCCCACCATTGGCGGCCGTGCCTTCAGCCGTCTAGGCCCGAAGCTCTGGAATTCCTTCCCTAAGCCTCTCCGCATCTCCACCTCCTTTAAGACGCTCCTTAAAATCAACCTGTTTGACCCAACGTTTGATCACCTGTCCTAATACCTTCTTTGGCAATTTTTTGTCCGATAATCGGTCCTATGAAGCGCGCCTTGGGACGTTTTACTATGTTAAAGGCACTATATAAATTCAAGTTGATGTTGTTGTTGATGCCTTTTGAACATCCCTGATTTTAAATGCTCCACCACTGGCGGTCGTGCCTTAGGCTGCCTCGGTGCTAAGCTCTGGAAATTCCCTCCCTAAATCTCTTCGTCTCTCCACTTCTCTTTCCTCCTTTAAAACGCTCCTTAAAACCTACCTCTTCCAGCAAGCTTCTGGTCATCTGCCCTAACATGGCTCGGTGTCAAATTTTATATTTTTGCTAACGCCCCTGTGAAGCGTCTTGGGACATTTTGTTACGTTAAAGGTGCTATATAAATGTAAGTTGATGTTGTAAATTGCCATCCGAAGTGGTCTAGCAAACCACTCAGTTATATTAAACCACTACAGTAGACTGCAAAGAAGGCCAACCACCACCTTCTGAAGGCAACTAGGGATGGGCAAAAAATGCCAGTCTCACTGCCATCCGCGGGCACCAGATATGCACAGTGACATGAATCAGTCATTCATGAAAGAAAGACTTATGAAATAATACTGAGCAGCCTGCGGGTGGCACTGTCCAGGGAGAGTATAAATACTTGGGCACGGGCCCAGCTTGCGCAGGACATTCTTAACAGGAACTAGTGAAGGACACAACTAGACCTCCATGTTGTAAAACAGTTGATTAAAGCTTTGTTTAATGCTTAGACCAAGCGCCTAGTAGTTTTCTTACGTCACACAGTGTGCCTGAATTGTTCCGCACCCGTGGAAGTCACAGAACACGCGAGTCTGTTGCCACGGGCCTTCAGCATAACCCGGGTGCGCTTCCAATACAGGTCTGCCCCCTAGCAAGGCCTTGCACTAGGGACCTGACACATACTCCATATGCCCCACCAGCCTCGGGGCCTGCTGCCAGAGACCAGCAGCCAGAAGGGACTGAGGCACAAAGGTCTGGCTGCAAGAGCAAGAACAGAAGCTCAGCTGGTGCCGTTGTCCTCACCGGGTCGCCCTCGGTCTGAAGGGAGTCCTGGTAGGGACACCTCTGTGTGTTTAGGCACCTCCTGGATGGACGCAGAGGAAATAAAAGGTGTGAGAATTGGGTATACTCTCTCCTGCCTCATTTCTGTAGGACAGCCAGCCCTGTGCCTCTTGCGGTCGCAGGCCCAGATACGCCCACTTTAGACAAGGCCCAGAAACCCTGGGCAGCTAATGACACATCGGGTCTCTGTCCCCAGCCTTCTATCCACCAAGCCCGGGAACCAGGCATTGCCCAGGGGCTAAGGCAATAAGGAAAATTGGTCATACTGCCTCAGTCATGACTCGTGAGTAAGAATGGGTTAACGGTAAGAAAGAAGGAAAGAAAGAACTTGCATTTATATAGTGCCTTTCACAACCTCAATGTCCCAAAGCGCTTTACAGGCAAAATATTTTTTTTGAAGTGTTGTCGCTGTTGTAATGCTGAAAGGCGACAGCCAACTTGCGCACAGCAAGCTCCCACAAACAGCAATGAGATAAATAACCAGGTAATCTGTTTTTAGAGATGTTGGCTGAGGGATAAGCATTGGCCAGGACACTGGGGGCACCTCCCCTGCGCTTCTTCAGTGTCAGCCGTGGCTCACTCTGGCCTCTGAGTCAGAAGGTTGTGTTCAAGTCCCACTCCAGAGACTAGAGCTGACACTTGGGAGTGCAGTACGGAGGCAGTGCTGCACTGTTGGAGGAGCTGTGCGCAAATTGGCTGCTGTGTTTCTTACTTTACAACAGTAACTTCACTTCAAAAGTACTTCATTGGCTGTAAAACACTTTGGGACGTCCTGAGGTCGTGAAAGGCGCTATAGAAATGCAAGTTCTTTCAATTGTGAGTAAGAAGGGGTTAATGGTAAGAAATAAAGAAGAAAAAGAGAAAGAACTTTTTTGAAGTATAGATGTTGTTGTAATGTAGGGAAACATGGCAGCTAATTTGCGTACAACAAGTCCCACAAATAGCAATGAGATAAATAACCAATCAATCTGTTTTTTAGTGATGTTGTTTGAGGGCTAGTTATTGGCCAGGACAGCGGGGAGAATAGTGCCATGGGATCTTTTACGTCCACCTGAGAAGGCAGACGGGACCTCAGTATACGTCTCATCCAAAAGACGGTATGCTGATTACATCCTTTGCTGTTGTTGCTATGGAGCAATGAAGCAAAAATACCCAATAACATGCCTTCTAATAACGAGTTAACATAGTAGATGCTGCATCTTTCAAGGACATGAGAACCAAATTCAGCAAATAGATTTACGCACATGAACTCCTGGCTGAGTTTGATTGACAGCTCACATGCATCACAATTGGACCCATGGGTATTAGATGTTGTCAAGTTGTTGTCTTAACATCACGTGTGATGCATCCTTCAACAGAATGGTATCATACTTTCTAGACACAAGTCATTTAGGACAGTGCTTTGTACGAGTTTGCTTTCTGGTTTTCCATGTGTCCTTATTTAGCTCAGGTAAATAAAGGCACATAATGCTTGAGGGAGGGGAGAGGTGGGGGTGTGGTGAAGAACTGGATTGTTCCAGCTTGGACTCTTTTCTGGAGCACATGACGTGTATGATTGTCAGAATGACTCATCGACGCTCCTGTAAGTAATGCCAACTGAGAAGCTGTCAGCAGAGATAGTTCCAAAATGATCAAACTATTAATGTGCCCCATGATTAACTAATTTTCATTTAAAATTGCCTTGATTGGAGAGTACTAAACACCTTACATTGATGCCAAACCTTCACCTTTTACTTCCTTTAACAAACGCTAATTAGACAGCTAATTACCTGCAATCCCTTCAAACCAGCAGTTGAAAACAAAAGCAAAAGTAGGCCAAGCATGAGCTGTGTAAGTTATCTTGTCAGTTTGGCTCAGTGCTATTACTCTTGCCTCTCCATTAGAAGGTCCAGGACTTGAGGACATAACTAGCCTGTTACTCCAGTGAAGTACTTGAGAGAGTGCTGCATTGGTGGCGGAGCTTCCCTTTGAATAAGACATTCAACGGAGGGTATGTTGACCTGTCCTGCTCCAGATGCATAGTAATGAACCCATGACACTCTTTGAAGAAAAGTGTCTTTCTGGTCAACAGTTCCCATTCACAAAATTATCTGACCGTTCCTCTCCCCCAGTCTGGGAGCAAAATGGCTGCCTTTAAAGCAATGTAAGGTGCTCTATATAGGCTGACACTCCAGTGCAGTACTGAGGGAGTGCTGCACTGTCGGAGGTGCCGTCTTTCAGATGAAACGTTAAACCGAGGCCCCGGCTGCCCACTCAGGTAGACGTAAAAGATCCCGTGGTACTATTTTGAAGAAGAGCAAGGGAGTGTAGAAAGAGGGGGGTTACTGGGGTTATTGTCTCTGGCCAGTCAGAAGTATCTGAGCTGCTCCAGGTCCCATGCGGTTTTGAATCACTCCCCTTTTCTGGTTCTGACCGCCGGACTTATTTCAGTAGCGATGTAGACAAAACGAGACTCGTGGTTGGGTGCAAAGACGACCAGTATTTATTGAAAATAAGAATAAATTGAAAATAATGATGAATACAGCACTCTTTTACTTAATACAGCACACCTTTGCTTAATACAGCACATCTTTGCTTAATACAGCACACCTTTGCTTAATACAGCACACCTTTGCTTAATACAGCACACTTTTGCTTAATACAGCACACCTTTGCTTAATACAGCACACCTTTGCTTAATACAGCACACTTTTACTTAATAGGGGAGGAGAAACAGACACATCGAGGGAAAATTGACTAAAATTACAATTTAACAAAATCCCCCTTTAATTCCCACCCCTAATACCTATCTAGGTTGCCTTGTAAAGGGCCAGAAAGTTTTTATGCTCACCAGTAAATGCCTGCTCCATGCCCCTGCGGTCTGTCTTGGATTCTTCACCGCCCTGAAGTAGAGATACCCCAGTAATTCAGAAGTAACTGCTGGTATTCCACTTCTTTGGGCGGGCTGTTGAGCTGTTCCCCTTGTAGGCAGGGCACGGAGGCGAGGCGGCAGAGAGAGAGAGAATGGCTTCCTAAGGGGCTATCTTTATACCCCATTGGGAGCCATAATCTTCGCGCCCAAATCTGGATGTATCTGGGCTATACAAAAGGGACCGAACTGTCCCCATTGACTGTAATGGGTTTGAATGTGTTACCCATTCATTTAAACTGGTTTGCGACCAGTTTCAAATGTCCCAACTGATTTCTCAAGTGTTCAGTCAACAGCACTCAAGTGCTTTGTAAACAATCCATTGTCCTGCGGTCACCACCCAACCGCAATTGATTGACAGCTTTAAGTACTTAAGCCCTTGAGTCAACATTGTAGAGGGCTAGTAAACAAACAACCTTTGCCCTGTGAGTGAAACTTCCTAAACTGCAGTTGATTGACAGTTTCAAGTACTTCATGCATATTTGCACAGGCTGGTGTTTTTTTCAAATCCTTTGTCAGCCAGCGATGGTAGATATACAGGCAGGCTATCCTTGTCTTCTGCCACGAGGCCTGACAGCCATTTTGATGCTCTGGGTTTTTAAGGTATATGCCACCCAGGTTTTCTTTAATCAAAAATAATCTTCGGGGGCTGTAGGAATCCTCCGAAATTTTTGCGAACCTTACAGGAGTTCTCCCCGGTGTCCTGGCCAATATTTTATCCCTCAACCAACATCTAAAACTGATGACCTGGTCATTTATTTCATTGCTGTTTGTGGGAGTGCAAATTGGCTGCCGCGCGTCCTACCTTCAAGGCGCTATATAACTGCAAGTTGTTGTTGTCCCACAAAGCACACATGTCGTAGAGTTAAGTGGGTTGTAACCAGGTCCCTCTTGGTGCTAGCGGTGACCTGTTGTACAAACTACCACTGATTGACGCGGGTCACATTGATTTAAGGATTCATTACATTTTAAGTGCGACGTGCAGAAAGCCTGATGCATCGGCCATAAATCATCATAATTGTATTAAACATTTGTCTAGCTAACAGTTTGTGGCTTAATTGTATGTCGGACTGAGAGCGCATTGCACCCATAAGCTCTTTCCAGCTAGGTTGGACCATGGAATTAAAGGGTAATGCATGCAACTGGGCCGAGATCGAAGTTAATTCCATAACCTATTTTTTAATGCCTCACATACACTTCAATTAAGATGATTTATGACGGAGGGGTCACGATGGCAGTCATTAATGTACAGCAGCCCATTTAAAATATAACTCTACAATAGAGCTTTTCATTAAAGTGATTAAAATCAAGTCAGCGGACCACTTTACAATAAAAGTGATTTAACCCCTTTTCTGCACATGGCACCGAATTCGGGAAGGCCCAAAATTCCTGATAGGCGCGACCGCCATGAGGCACTGGAACCGCTAAAAACAAAACGTTACCGCACTGATAAGGCTAAAGGGGATCAAGGGATATGGGGAGAAGGTAGGGACAAGGTACTGAGTTTGGATGATCAGCCATGATCTCATTGAATGGCAGTGATCTCATTTAGGCCATTGTAGCAGAGCCTGGTCTCCAATCATCTTTGACCTTATCATTGGAACAAGACCTTGCTCTGTCAAGCCCGGGTGGTAGCTGGTGTGCAACGGCCACCCCACGTTAAAAGAATTCACGCACAGGCATCTTCCACCCTTTAAAATGAAGTTCGGGACCTGGAATGTCAGGACCCTCATGGACAACCCCTAAGAAGGAATGGCGGAGCAGGCTCGAGGGGCCGAATGGCCTACTCCTGCTCCTATCTTCTATGTTTCTATGATTGGACAAAGAGCAGAACATTCCCATCACATTTTGTCTTTTGGGGGGTAATTTAACACATCATAGAATCTCACAGCTCAGAAGGAGGCCACTCGGTCCATAGAGCCTGTGCCTGCTCTTTGGAAGAGCTCTCCAATTAGTCCCACTCCCCCTGCTCTTTCCCTGCAATTTTCTTCCTTTTCCAAGTACATATGCAATTCCCCTTTTGAAAGTTACCATTGAATCTGCCTCCACCACCCTTTCAGGCATTGCCTTTCAGATCATAACAACTCGCTGTGTAAAAGAAATTCTCCTCAGCGCGGGGCTCCACCTGACGGCCAATTAATTCTATGCCGCGGCACTGATGATGTCGTCAGGCCGCGACTCTGGATTGTTAACTAGGCCCCCACCTGCCTTTTGTGGGAGCTTTGTGTCGACAGCCTGATACGGTGTAGTAAAAATGTAAACAGTTGGGAAGGTGGTGGGTTGGAGTCGGGAAGTCGAATTTTTAAATTTTAACCTCTCCCGTGCACCATTCCCTCTGGACGTGGGGGGGGGGGGGGTTAAATAGGGGCCAATGAATCAGGAAGGCGGAGAGAGGATCGTGAAGGATTTTTACATCAATCTTCTCTTCATGGCCTGCGTTATGATGAACAGCAATCTCCGATGTTGCTTAATGACTGACTGGACATTTAGGGCTGGATTTTTCAAACCCCGAGGAGGCGGGCATGGAGGCGGGACTGCCGGTAAAGTAGCAGAAAGTGGGGGCGGATGGCAAACCCGCCCCCATCCCCGTCTCCGTGCCCTTTTGCCAGGAGGCGGGAAGATGTGCTGCTTCAGGTCCCGTCTCCTGGAGGCGGGAAAGGCATTTAATCCTTTTAACTGTCTGTTGTTAACAGGCAGAAAAAAGGATTAGTGCCATTTTACCTTCACAGGTGAAGACTTCCTGACCTCGGAGAACCCCGCCGGGTTGGAGGAGACGTGAAGGAGGTCTGCGGTGGTCGGAGGCACCTGGAAGTAAGATGTAGAGGTGAGTGATGGCTGCAAGTGTGGAGTGGTAAGTACGTAAGGTGAGTGATAAGTGTTAAAAAATGTTCACTTACCTTGTTTTCTTCCTGCAGCCTTCATCCACCCTGGATCGGGAGACCCGACATCCTCCTTGTCGATTTCAGACTGGCTGTTGGATCCTCCGAACCAACAGCCATGTGAAATCGACAAAGTTGAAAGGTTTGATGAGTCCTGAACATACGGGCTCATCAAACTAGAGAATGTCAGTGCTTGACAGTTTCACAAAGCTGTCAAACGCTGACATTTCTTCTTTTAAGAAGTCTTGACAGATAGCACGTCTGACGTTGACGTGCTCTGTCAGTGACTTCCTCCCTAATTGGCCTGCTGAGCCCGCAGGCTGGACTTAACAAGGTCAATCAGGGGAAAATCCCGCTGGTTGGCCAGAAGATGATGGAGGCGGGACATAGTCCCGACAAGCAGCAGTACCGCCTCCATCATCTCCATTCACAAAATCCAGCCCTTAGTATGAACATTCCTCGCAGACTGCACGCCAGGAACGGTTTCGGGGGGAGAGCATCTCTGTACGGAGAAAGCACTGAGGTCGTGGACCCGATTAAAATCCCATTATAAAAGACTTGCGCTAGTTTTTGGCATTCCCCCAGGATTTTATTTTCCTGTCTCTGATTGATGGTTGATAGTCCCTTTTCATTCACCCACACGGGATTGTCATCTCTGATAAGGTACTGCACTACATAAAACTCACTGTGCATTCCAAACTGAACGCTTCTCTGCAACTTTCCTGCTATCATTATAGCCCATCAAGTAGGTCCCCAATCAAAATCCCTTCCTATCTTGTGTCTCTTATCCGCTTCGGATCCTTTTTTCCACCAGGTACCATTCAGCCCCCTCATGCATTTGCTGCCACTGCCCGTCTCCACAGGGCAGTAGGTTCCATCCATCCCACATCATTCAATGAAGTAAATAACAACAACTTGCATTTATCTAGTGCCTTTAACATAGTAAAACGTCCCACGGCGCTTCACAGGAGTGCTATCAGACAAAAATTGACACCGAGCCACATATGGGAATATCAGGACAAGTGACTAAAAGCTTGCTCGAAGAGGTAGGTTTTAAGGAGCGTCTTAAAGGGGGAGAGAGAGGTAGAGAAAGCGGAGAGTTTTAAGATGGAGGGATTTGAAAATAAGAATGAGAATTTTAAATTTGACCGGGAGCCAATGTAGGTCAGCGAGCACAGGGGTGATGGGTGAACGACACGGTGCGAGTTAGGTCACGGGCAGCCAAGTTTTAAATGATAACTGTTCACGTTCCCTCTTCTCAGTTTGAGTCAGTGCTGTGGTGAGCTCCAGTTTGCAAAATGGGATCTGAAGAGGACCCCCCCTCCCCAAAAATTTTTAAACCCCTTTCTGCAACGTATTATATCGAGGATGATGCAAATACAGACTAACTGAACGGCTTTGTGTAATTTTGCAGTGCCTCAAAAATTAAGCAGACATTTTAACAACAAAACCAAACAAAATTGACCACAATTTACGTAGAACTATCTTTTCTGCTGATTTTCCTCCTACCTATCTTCCTGGAGTTGCCCCCTTGCATGGGTGCAGTTCCATTGGTGATGGTGACCATTCATATGTGAAAGTCTGGGCAGTGACATCAACCAGGAGGAGGATCGCAACCAAGACCAGTTCTTTCCTCACTCCAAAGCTGCACCTGTGTAAGTATAGGTTTTTTTTATTTGTTCCTGGGATGTGGGCGTCACTGGCAAAGCCAGCATTTATTGCCCTTGAGAAGGTGGTGGTGAGCCACCTTCTTGAACCGCTGCAGTCCGTGTGGTGAAGGTACTCCCACAGCGCTGTTAGGGAGGGAGTTCCAGGATTTTGACCCAGTTTCTTTGTTACAAATGAGTGGCTTGCAGAGGGCAGTTAAGAGTCAACCCCATTACTGTGGGTCTGGAGTCACATATAGGTCAGATTTCCTTCCCTAAAGGACATTAGTGAACCAGATGAGTTTTTTTACAACAACCCAGTCACCATTACTGATTTATTTAATCGAATTTAAATTCCACAGCTGCCGTGGTGGGATTTGAACTCACAGTTTCCAGATTATTAGTCCAGGCTTACTGAATTACTAGTCCAGTAACATAACCATTATGCTACCATTCCTCTGGTGTACCAGCTAGAATAGCCATAGTAAGCTTTAAAAATATAGATCCACATATTAATATTCATTCTGCAATGGCTATGCAAGGTCAGGCCAGGAGCCGTGCAGACATTACTTCATTACCCATCCATGAGAAGAGATTAAGAAATATAGTAAGTATATAATAAATCAGTCAAGTGACTGTAGGGAGGTAATCTGGTATGAATAGGTTTATACGGGGAAGAGATAGGCGAAACTGATACTCACGTTTTGTCATTACTGAGTAAACAGATCTTATTGCGCAGACTCGTGTTTAACCGTATTAGAAAGCGTTGACATAATGGCATTATGTTAGGAGGATGTAATTAAACCTAGAAAGGTACAGACACTCTGTAACGTTCTGTACAATCTATAACCTCATGGCTCGGCATATCCCTCATTCTGCCATTACCGTCAAGCCAGGGGACCAACCCTGGTTCAATGAGATGTGCAGAAGAGCAAGCTAGGAGCAGCGCCAGGCGTACCTGAAAATGAGGTGCCAGCCTGGGGAAGCTGCAACACAAAGCTACATAAGAACATAAGAAATAGGAGCAGGAGTAGACCATTCGGCCCCTCGAGCCTGCTCCGCCATTCAATAAGATCACGGCTGATCTGATCTTGGCCTCAACTCCACTTTCCTGCCCGCTCCCCATAACCCTCGACTCCTGTGTTTTTCAAAAATCTGTCTTATCTCCGCCTTGAATATATTCAATGACCCATCCTCCACAGCAGGGGCAGAGAATTCCAAAGATTCACGACCCTCAGAGAAGAAATTCCTCCTCATCTCCGTTTTAAATGGGCGACCCCTTATTCTGAATCTATGCCCCCTCGTTCTAGATTCCCCTACGAGGGAAACATCCTCTCAGCATCTACCCTGTCGAGCCCCCTCAGAATCTTATATGTTTCAATAAGATCCCCTCTCATTCTTCTAAACTCCAATGAGTGTAGGCCCAACCTGCTCAACCTTTCCTCATAAGACAACCCCTTCATCTCCAGAATCAACCTGGTGAACCTTCTCTGAACTGCCTCATCAGTCACCTGCAAACTCATTTTTAATGTGGAAGCAAGTCTTCCTCGGTTCCGAGGGACTGCCTAAGAAGAAGATCCCTATATAAGGCTACATGCATGCTAAACAGTGGAAGCAGCATACTGTAGACATAGCCAAGTGATCCCATAACCAATGGATCAGATCAAAGCTCTGCAGTACAGCCTCCTCCAGTCGTGAATGGTGGTGGACATTTAAATGACTAACGGGAGGAGGAAGCTCCACGAACATCCCTGACATGAATCAGTCATTCATGAAAGAAAAACTTATGAAATAATACTGAGCGACCTACGGGTGGCGCTGTCCAGAGAGAGTATAAATACTCGGGCACAGGCCCAGCTTGCGCAGGACATTCTTAACAGGAACTAGTGAAGGACACAACTAGACCTCCATGTTGTAAAACAGTTGATTAAAGCTTTATTTAACGCTTAGACCAAGTGCCTAGTAGTTTTCTTACGTCAATCCCCATCCACAACGATGGCGGAGCCCAGCACAAATGTAAAAGACAAAGCTGAAGCGTTCGCAACTATCTTCAGCCAGATAATCCATCTCAGCCTCCTCCTGAGGTCCCCAACATCACAGAAGCCAGTCTTCAGCCAACTCGATTCACTCCACGTGATATCAAGAAATGGCTGAGTGCACTGGATGCAGCAAAGGCTATGGGCCCCCGACAACATCCCAGTGTAATGCTGAAGACCTGTGCTCCAGAACTAGCTGTTCCAGTGCAGCTACAACACAGGCATCTACCCAACAAAGTGATTTCCCAGGTATGTCTTGTCCACAAAAAGCACAACAAATCCAACCTGGCCAATTACCGCCCCACCAGCCGACTCTCAATCATCATTAATACTGTGAGGGTGCCGGTTAGTTCCCTCAGTAACCCCTAGATGGCACCTTCACTTGTTTTTTTCCCTTTGCTAATTGTTACTAGTTTCTCCTGTGTTTATTACTTAACTGCCTTTTATCAGGTTTATTGGTTTCACCTGTTTTTGCTTGTATTTAAGTTCTGTGGTTTCTTCCCTCTGGGCTCAGTCTTGCTGTCAGGGCGAGGCTGGTTCTGGACCCAAGTGCAGACAGACGAGGCAAGAAGCAGGTATGCAGTCTTAAATAAAAGTACTTCACTAGAATCACACAGGTAAACAGTTACAAACATAGGAGCTCAAGACAAGCCGTTTGCCTAGTGGTAGCTTGTCTTGAGCTCCTATGATTGTAACTGTTTACCTGTGTGATTCTAGAAAAGTACTTTTATTTAAGACTGCATACCTGCTTCTCGCCTCGTCTGTCTGCACTTGGGTCCAGAACCAGCCTTGCCCTGACAGCAAGACTGAGCCCAGAGGGAAAAAACCACAGAACTTAAATACAGGCAAAAACAGGTGAAACCAATAAACCAGATAAAAGGCGGTTAAGTAATAAACACAGGAGAAACTAGTAACGCGGGGACTGGAGTGCATAATTAATCTGGACGACCAAATTTTAATTTGATTGGTGGAGGGCTGGTTAAAAGGGTTATTGGGTATTTGTGAACTTGTTTTTTTGTTTTTGGTCGAATGAAAAGAGAGGAGAAACTAGTAACGCGGGAACTGGAGTGCATAATTAATCTGGACAACCAAATTTTAATTTGATTGGTGGAGGGCTATTTAAAAGGGTTATTGGGTTGTTTTTTTTGTTAGTTAATTTGTGAACTTGTTTTTTGGTCAAATGAAAAGAGAGGAGAAACTAGTAACAATTAGCAAAGGGAAAAAAACAAGTGAAGGTGCCATCTAGGGGTTACTGAGGGAACTAACCGGCACCCTCACAAATACTGTGGCTACGAGAGCAGGTCAGAGGCTGGGTATACTGTGGTGAGTGACTCACCTCCTGGCTCCCCAAAGCCTTTCCACCACCTGCAAGGCGCAAGTCAGAAGAGTGGTGAAATACTCTCCACTTGCCTGGATGAGTGCAGCTCCAACAACACTCAAGAAGCTCAACACTATCCGGGACAAAGCAGTCTGCTTGATCAGCACCCCATCCACCACCTTCAACATTCACTCCCTCCAGCACGGGCAAAACATGCCTGCAGCTCGCCAAGGCTTCTCCCAAACCTGTGACCGCTACCACCTAGAAGGATAAGGGCAGCAGGGGCATGGGAACACCACCAGCTCCAAGTTCCTCTCCAAGTCACACACCATCCTAACTTAAAAGTATATCATCGTTCCTTTGTCATCACTGGGTCAAAATCCTGGAACTCCCTCCCCAACAGCACTGTGAGAGTACCTTCACCACACGGACTGCAGTGGTTCAAGAAGATGGCTCACCACCACCTTCTCAAGGGCAATTAGGGAGGGCCGATAAATGCTGGCTTTCCAGCGATGCACACATCCTGAGAATGAATAAAAATAGTGATATATGACAATATCCTATAATGCCTCCACATGAGGGCAATAGCGATATATGACAATATCCTACATAAACCCAACAACATGCACACTCCCAGTGGGGAGGGGTTGCTGGGTGGTGATCAGGAGGAAGGACTCTAGTTAATTTTTTTCCCTGAACCTGAGGTACGGTTATCAGCCCAGGTCAGATCGGCCATCTGAGCACAGACCATGGATCGAATGTGACATGTCCCAGGCCTGTGTGGCTGGAGTAATCAGTGAATCAATTCAGTGAGCCTTTGGGGACAACCTACAACTACTGTTTTCATGAAGGAGGGTGTCGGCCTTGGCTCAGTGGGTAGCACTCTCGCCTCAGAAGGTCATGGGTTCAAGCTCCACTCCAAAGACTTGAGCACAAAAATCTAAGCTGACACTCCAGTGCAGTACTGAAAGAGTGCTGCACTGTCGGAGGTGCCGTCTTTCGCACGAGACGATAAACCGAGGCCCCGTCTGTTCTCTCAGGTGGCAGTGAAAGATCCCACGGCACTCTTTTGAAGAAGAGCAGGGAAATTCTCCCGGTTTCTGAGCCAATATTTATCCCTCAACCAACGCCTAAAACAGATAATCTGGTCATTTATTTCATTGCGAATTGTGGGAGCTTTCTGTGCGCAAATTGTCTGCCACGTTTCCTACATTTGAAAGAAAACCAGGAACACGGATAAATGTATCTGTAAGCGTCAAATGCAAAATGCACAAGAAGAAAGAAAATTACTGAACCATGTTCTATTGGTATGCAGATTGGAACATATCCAGAAATTAGGAACATATTAAAATGACGGATAGGAAAAGACTCCAGCACTCTTGGGGGCTCTGGGTTTTTTTTTTTGATTTTCATTGTGATCGGCATACAGATAATCTTGCTTACAGGGAGAATCCCATCTCTTGCCTGCTCCATTACACCGCAGGTCGATAAAACAACACGTTTTAATCAGGACGTGACATGTAGAATATGGTGACTCTTTTCCCTTCCCTGCACCCAAAAAGAAAATGGAGCCTCTCGGCAGGATGAATAAGAAAGTGGCAATATTCTAGACCATGCATGACTGGAGAGAGAGCACCCAACTCTCTCTCCGACCTTGTCCTCCCCCCCCCCCCCAAACCCCCTCCTCCATTGCAAGCAATGGCAAACTCATCAATTACACTTGACAGACATGCTTAGTAAAAAGGCAGCGTGAGTTCCTGAAAGGAGTTAAATAATTACGACAATTTATAAATCAAATGACAGTCCAAAGGCTCTATAATATGCTCTATATTTCCATGGAAGGGGTCACGTTAATGAAATGTTAATTGGATGTACGATGATCTGATTCTAAAATAGATGGCACAAGAACACAGGCAATGAATGGGCTTGGAATGATCCCAGCTAACTAGTCCGAAACCATGGATCTATTTATTGAGTTTTTGCACTGCGACACAATTACACAGAATCTACAGCTTAGAAACTGGCCATTCGGCCCAACTGCTCCGTGCCGGGGTTTATACCCCACACGAACCTTCTCCCACTCTAATTATCTCTTCTAACCATGGCCCTATATTCCTTTACTCCCTTCTCCCTCACGTATGCATCAATCCTCCCCTTAAATATATCATTGTTATCTGCTTCAAGCATCCCTCCAGAGACTTGGGCACAAAAACCTAGGCTGACACTCCAATGCAGTACTGAGAGAATGCTGCACTGTCGGAGGTGCCGTCTTTCAGATGAGGCCCCATCGGCCCTCTCAGATGGAAGTAAAAGATCTCATGGCACTATTTGAAGAAGAGCGGGTGAGTTCTTCCCCCTGTCGTAACCAACATTTATTCTGTAGCTCAGAGGCAGCACTCTCACCTCTGAGTCAGAAGGTTGTGGGTTACATAGAAACATAGAAGATAGGAGCAGGAGTAGGCCATTCGGCCCCTCGAGCCTGCTCCGCCATTCAATGAGATCATGGCTGATCATCCAAACTCAGTACCCTGTCCCTGCCTTCTCCCCATACCCCTTGATCCCTTTAGCCTTAAGAAATATATCCAACTCCTTCTTGAATATATTTAATGAACTGGACTCCACCGCCCTCTGTGGCAGAGAATTCCACAGGTTCACCACTCTCTGGGTGAAGAAATTCCTCCTCATTTCAGTCCTAAATGGCTTACCCCTTATCCTTAGACTATGACCCCTGGTTCTGGATTCCCCGGCCATCAGAAACATCCTTCCTGCATCTAGTCTGTCCAGGCCTGACAGAATTTTATAGGTTTCGAAGAGATCCCCTCTCAATCTTCTAAACTCCAGTGAGTATAAGCCCAATCGACACAATCTCTCCTCATACGTCATTCCTGCCATCCCAGGTATCAGCCTGGTGAACCTTCGCTGCACTCCTTCCATGGGAAGAGCGTCCTTCCTCAGGTAAGGCGACCAAAACTGCACACAATACTCAAGGTGCGGTCTCACCAAGGCCCTGTACAACTGTAGCAAGACATCCTTGTTCCTGTACTCGAACCCTCTTGCTACGAAGGCCAACATACCATTTGCCTTCTTAACCGCCTGCTGCACCTGCATGCTTACCTTCAGCGACAGGTGCACAAGAACACCCAGGTCTCTTTGCACTTCCCCTTCTCCCAATCTATTGCCATTCAAATAATAATCTGCCTTCCTGTTTTTGCCACCAAAGTGGATAACCTCACATTTATCTACATTATAGTGCATTTGCCATGTTTCTGCCCAGTCACCCAACCTGTCCAAATCGTACTGGAGTTTCACGACATCCTCCTCACAGCATACCCTCCCACCCAGCTTTGTGTCGTCTGCAAATTTGGAGATATTACATCCAATTCCCTCATCCAGATCATTAATATATATTGTGAACAGCTGGGGTCCTAGGACCGATCCTTGCGGTACCCCACTAGTCACTGCCTGCCACTCGGAAAACGACCCGTTTATTCCAACTTTTTGCTTTCTGTCCGCCAACAGTTCTCTATCCAAGTCAATACCTTGCCCCCAACCCCATGTGCCTTAATTTTGCATGCTAATCTCTTATGTGTGACCTTATCGAAAGCCTTCTGAAAGTCCAAATACACCACATCCACTTGTTCTCCCTTATCTGTTTTACCAGTTACATCCTCAAAAAATTCCAGTAGATTAGTCAAGCATGATCTACCTTTTGTAAATCCATGTTGACTTTGTCCTAAGACTTTGGTTCTAAGTCCCAATCCAGAGACTTGAGCGCAAGGTTCTCCCCGGTGTCCTTGCCAACATTTATCCTTCAACCAACATCATTAAAACAGATTGCCTGCTCATTATCACAAATTGCCCAACGGAGGTGAGACCCAGCGTGATGTGACTCGGCCAGGAGCCCGCAGGTTTTCCCATAGGATTTTTACATTCTCGGCCCCCCTTATGAAGGGCGACATTGTGGAATGTTTCCAGGGAGGAATTCTGTGGGCACCCCTGGGGTAGACACTGCAGACCATATTTAAACCAAGGAACCTCCCCCAACCCTGAGTGCGCCATTAGCATCATCGCCAGAAGGTCCCAATGGACACAAAGTAAGCAAGGAGGGATTGATTTGATTTAATTGAATTTGAATTAAATAAAGGGTAAGTCATGTCAGGACAGGCCTGCGCCGTAGTGTGCTCCTCCTGCACTATGTGGGAAATCAGGGACACTTCTGGTGTCCCTGACGACCATGTGTGCGGGAAGTGTGTCCAGCTGCAGCTACTGACAGACCGCATTGCGGCACTGGAGCTGCGAATGGATACATACTGGAGCATTTGCAATGCTAAGGACGTCGTGGATAGCACGTTTAGGGAGGTGGTCACACCGCAGGTAAAGGCTCCACAGACAGGAAGGGGATGGGTGACCACCAGGCAGAGTAGTAGGCACAGGCAGGTAGTGCAAGGGTCCCCTGTGGACATCCCCCTCTCAAACAGATATATCACTTTGGATACTGTTGGGGAGGATGGCTTACCAGGGGAAGGCAGCAGCAGCCAACTTCCTGGCACCAGGGGTGGTTCTGCTGCACAGGAAGGGAGGAAAAAGAGGGGTAGAGCTATAGTAATAGGGGATTCTATTGTAAGGGGAATAGATAGGTGTTTCTGCGGCTGCAAACGTGACTCCAGGATGGTATGTTGCCTCCCTGGTACAAGGGTCAAGGATGTCTCAGAGCGGCTGCAGAACATCTTGGAAGGGGAGGGTGAACAGCCAGTTGTCGTGGTGCACATAGGTACCAACGATATAGGTAAAAAGCGGGATGAGGTCCTAAAAGCTGAATATAGGGAGTTAGGAGGTAAATTTAAAAATAGGACCTCAAAGGTAGTAATCTCAGGATTGCTACCAGTGCCACGTGCTAGTCAGAGTAGAAATAGAAGGATATTTCAGATGAATATGTGGCTAGAGGAATGGTGCAAAGGGGAAGGATTCAAATTCCTGGGACATTGGAACCGGTCCTGGGGGAGGTGGGACCAGTACAAACCGGACGGTCTGCACCTGGGCAGGACCGGGACTGATGTCCTAGGGGGAGTGTTTGCTAGTGCTCTGGGGGAGGGTTTAAACTAAAATGGCAGGGGGTTGGGAACCTGAGCAGGGAGACAGAGGAAAGGGAAACAAGGATAGAAGCAAAAGACAGGAAGGAGAAAAACAAAGGTGGTAGTCAGAGAAATCAAGAGTTTAAATCAAACACGGCCACAGTAAATAATAATTCTAAAAGGTCTAAGAGCGTTAAAAAAACAAGCCTGAAGGCTTTGTGTCTTAATGCGAGGAGCATTCGCAATAAGGTGGCTGAATTAGCTGCGCAACTAGAGGTAAACGAATATGATATGATTGGGATTACAGAAACATGGCTCCAGGGTGACCAAGGCTGGGAACTCAACATCCAGAGGTATTCAATATTCAGGAAAGATAGGCAAAAAGGAAAAGGAGGTGGGGTAGCATTGCTGGTTAAAGAGGGGATTAACACAATTGTAAAGAAGGATATTAGCTCGGATGATGTGGAATCTGTATGGGTAGAACTGAGAAATACCAAGGGGCAGAAAACGTTAATGGGAGTGGTATATAGACCCCCAAACAGTAATGCGGAGGTTGGGGATGGCATTAAAAGGGAAATTAGAGAAGCGTGCAATAAGGGCACAGCAGTTATCATGGGTGACTTTAATCTACATATAGATTGGGCTAAGCAAATTAGGAACAATACTGTGGAGGAGGAATTCCTGGAGTGTATACGGGATGGTTTCCTGGACCAATATGTCGAGGAACCAACTAGAGATCAGGCCATCTTAGACTGGGTATTATGTAATGAGAAAGGATTAATTAGCAATCTTGTGAGAGGCCCCTTGGGTCGGAGCGATCATAATATGATCGAATTCTTCATTAAGATGGAGAGTGAAGAAATTGACTCAGAGACTAGGGTCCTGAATTTAAATAAAGGAAACTATGATGGTTTGAGGCGCGAGTTCGGTAGGATTGATTGGGGAATGTTACTCAAAGGGTTGACGGTGGATAGGCAATGGCAAACATTCAAAGATCGCATGGCTGAGCTACAGAATTTGTTCATCCCTGTTTGGCATAAAAATAAAACAAAAAAGGTGACTCAACCGTGGCTGACAAGGGAAATTAGGGATAGCATAAGATCCAAGGAGAGGACATATATATTGGCCAGAAAAAGCAGTAAACCTGAGGATTGGGAGCAATTTAGGATTCAGCAAAGGAGGACAAAGGGATTAATTAAGAGGGGGACAATAGAGTATGAGAGTAAGCTTTCAGGGAACATAAAAACTGACTGTAAAAGCTTTTATAGATATGTGAAAGAAAAAGATTGGTGAAGTCAAGCGTAGGTCCCTTGCAGTCAGAATCAGGGGAATTTATAATGGGGAACAAAGAAATGGCTGACCAATTAAATACATACTTTGGTTCTGTCTTCATAAAGGAGGACACAAATAACCCCCCAGAGATGTCGGGAAACATAGGGTCTAATGAGAGGGAGGAACTGAAAGAAATCTGTATTTGTAAGGAAATGGTGTTAGGGAAATTGACGGGATTGAATGCCGATAAATCCCCAGGGCCTGATAATCTACATCCTAGGATACTTAAGGAAGTGGCCCTAGAAATAGTAGATGCGTTGCTGGTCATCTTCCAGAATTCGATAGACTCTGGAACAGTACCCATGGATTGGAGGGTAGCTAATGTTACCCCACTATTCAAAAAAGGTGGTAGAGAGAAAATGGGGAATTATAGACCGGTAAACCTGACATCGGTAGTGGGGAAAATGCTAGAGTCCATTATAAAGGATGTAATAGCAGAGCACTTGGAAAACAGTGACAGGATCGGACAAAGCCAACATGGATTTACAAAAGGTAAATCGTGCTTGACCAATCTACTGGAATTTTTTGAGGATGTAATTGATAAAATAGATAAGGGAGAACCAGTGGATGTGGTGTATTTGGATTTTCAGAAGGCTTTCGATAAGGTCCCGCATAAGAGATTAGCATGTAAAGTTAAGGCACATGGGATTGGGGGCAAGGTATTAACTTGGATAGAGAACTGGTTGGCAGACAGAAAGCAAAGATTTGGAATAAACGGGTCTTTCTCCGAGTGGCAGGTAGTGACTAGTGGGGTACCGCAGGGATCGGTCCTAGGACCCCAGCTATTCACAATATATATTAATGATCTAGACGAGGGAACTAGATGTAATATCTCCAAGTTTGCAGACGACACAAAGCTGGGTGGGCATGTGTGCTGTGAGGAGGATGCCGAGAAACTCCAGTGTGATTTGGACAGGTTGGGTGATTGGGCAGAAGCATTGCAGATGCAATATAATGTGGATAAATGTGAGGTTATCCACTTTGGTGGCAAAAACAGGAAGGCAGATTATTATCTGAATGACAATAGATTGGGAGAAGGGGAAGTGCAACGAGACCTGGGTGTCCTTGTGCACCAGTCGCTGAAGGTAAGCATGCAAGTGCAGCAGGCGGTTAAGAAGGCAAATGGTATGTTGGCCTTCGTAGTGAGAGGGTTCGAGTACAGGAACAAGGATGTCTTGCTGCAGTTGTACAGGGCCTTGGTGAGACCACATCTTGAGTATTGTGTGCAGTTTTGGTCGCCTTATCTAAGGAAGGATGTTCTTGCCATGGAGGGAGTGCAACGAAGATTCACCAGGCCGATACCTGGGATGGCAGGAATGACATATGAGGAGAGATTGGGTCGATTGGACTGATACTCACTGGAGTTTAGAAGAATGAGAGGGGATCTCATTGAAACTTATAAAATTCTAACAGGACAAAACAGACTAGATGTAGGAAGGATGTTCCCGATGGCCAGGGAGTCCAGAACCAGGGGTCACAGTCTAAGGATAAGGGGTAAACCATTTAGGACAGAGATGAGGAGGAATTTTTTCACCCAGAGAGTGGTGAACCTGTGGAATTCTCTACCACAGAAGGCAGTAGAGGCCAATTCATTAAATACATTCAAGAAGGAGTTAGATATTTTTCTTAAGGCTAAAGGGATCCAGGGATATGGAGAGAAGGCAGGGACAGGGTACTGAATTTGGATGAACAGCCATGATCGCACTGAATGGCGGAGCAGGCTTGAGGGGCCGAATGGCCTACTCCTGCTCCTATCTTCTATGTTTCTATGTTAAATGTATATAGAACCTTGGCTAACCCACACTTGGAGTACTGTTTGGAGTCTGGTCTCCATACTACAAAATAGTGCATTGGAGAAAGTGCAGAAACGATTTACCAGAACTGAGAGGTTATACTAGCAGGAAAGCTTGAATAGGCTGGGGCTCCTGTCTCTAGAAGAGAGAAGACTAAGAGGTGACCACTAGAGGTCTTTATGATTATGAAAGGGTTTGATAGAGTAAACGTAGAGAAGCTGTTTCCACTTGTGGGGGAGACCAGAACTAGAGGCCATCAATATAAGATAGTCACTAATAAATCCAATAGGGAATTCAGGAGAAACTTCTTTACCCAGAGAGTGGTTAGAATGTGGAACTTGCTACCGCAAGGAGTAGTTAAGGAGAATAGCATAGACGCATTTAAGAGGAAGCTAGATAAGTACATGAGGGAGAAAGGAATAGAAGGATATGTTGATATGATAGGATGAAATAAATAAAGCGGGAGGAGATTCATATGGAGCATAAACACCATTGGGCTGAATTGCCTGTTTCTGTGCTGTAGATTCTATGCAAGGCTGGAGCCCTTTTCACTGGAAAAGAGAAGGCCCCTTATATCTTCGCTCACTGACCGTTCATGGGGTGTGGGCATCGCTGGCAAGGCCGGCATTTATTGCCCATCCTAATTGCCCTTAAGAAGGTGGTGGTGAGCCGCCTTCTTGAACCACAGAGGGCAGTTAAGAGTCAATCACATTGCTGTGTGTCTGGAGTTACATAAAGGCCAGACTGGGGACAGCAGATTTCCTTCCCGAAAGGAAATGAGTGAACGAGATGGGTTTTTACAACAATCTGGTAGTTTCATGGTCACCATTACTGATACTTGCTTTTTGTTCCAGATTTATTTAATTAACTGAATTTTTAAGTTTCCCATCTGCCAGTGGGTGGGATTTGAACTCATGGTTCTAGGGTTACTAGTCCAGTATCATAATCACTATGCTACCGTACCCTGGGATTCCCAGAATGGATACGGGGAAACTCCCGCCCTGGTTTGGGGGGAGGTGGAGGCTAGGGTTGTCAACTCTGCTAGAATATAGTCCAGGTTTCATCACATGATCTTCAAATGCCCCGCTCCCACGCTCCCGCCATTGACCGTCCGACACGTCTACCCTTTACGGTGTACCGCCTTCCCACGTCAATTGGAAAAAGAATGGAGTCTTCATTACCCAATTGAATGAATCTTGACTGTTGGTCAAACGGCCATTTTCCCCTATTTCCAATATTACTATAACTAACTAAAGTGCTCAGAGAAAAGGAAGAAAGGCAATTTTTTTTTTGACTATCGTTTTTCTCCTGGGATTGCTCGCAGCAATGTCATGGAGATTAATCTTCGACTCCTGGAGACTCAAGGACTGTCCTGAAGGGTTGCCAACAACAGTGGATGCCCATATAAGCCGGTAAGGGGAAGGCCGGGGCCTGGTATATCCACCGCACTCCTCCCAGTCTTAGGGCAGGGGGTGAGCATGCCGGAAAGGCTGCGGACTTTCCTTTTTGGTGCCTTCAACATCAACAACTGGCATTTAATGTAGTAAAACATCCCAAGGTGCTTCACAGGAGCGTTATCAGACACAATTTGACACCGAGCCACATAAGGAGATATTACGACAGGTGGCCAAAAGCTTGGTCAAAGAGGTAGGTTTTAAGGAGCGTCTTAAAGAATGAGAGAGAGAGTTAGAGAGACGTGGAGGTTTAGGGAGGGAATGCCAGAGCTTAGGGCCTAGACAGCTGAAAGTAAACACAAGCTGCTGGATCTGTGAGAGCAGCTCTCGACGGTGGCCCAGGATGAAAAGCTTATCGATTGCCCTGAGGTGGTGCATGCAAGCTCTTCGACAAACACACTCTGTAATTGCTTGTCAGCCAGATGGTAGGGCGGCCATTCAAGCACAGCAAGCCAGACGGTGTTAATATCTCCTCGTTCTCCCCTAACGCAATACTTGGTTCTGTGTTGTACTTCATGCCAGCTGCTTCATTGAGACCTGACACCACTCATCCATCTGAGGCTGGGCTAGTTCTGGAGACAGGTGGCCTCTTGAGCTTCGGGATCCACAACATCCTACGTGGAGGTCAAGAGAGCTTCCCAAGCAATTTCTTCTCCTCAAGCAATTTGTTAAACGTATCAAATCTTGGTTCGATCACACTCTGAGCACTGTGCACAGTTCTGGTGTCCATATTACAAAAGGGATATAGAGGCACTGCAGAAGGTGCAAAAAAGATTTACAAGGATGACACCTGAACTGAGAGTTTATACCTATCAGGAAAAATAGAACAGGCTGGGGCTCTTTTCTCCAGAAAAGAGAAGGCTGAGGGGTGACCAGATAGAGGTCTTCAGAATTATGAAGGGGTTCCATAGGATAGAAATAGAGAAGATGTTTCCACTTGTGGGGAGTCTAAAGCTAGGGGCCATAAATAGAACATAGTCACTAATAAATCCAAAAAGGAATTCAGGAGAAGCTGCTTTACCCAGAGAGTGGTGAGAATGTGGAACTCGCTTCCACATGCAGTGGTTGAGGCGAACAGCATAAATACATTTAAGTGGAAGCTAGATAAGCACGTGAGGGAGAAAGGAATAGAGGGTTATGCTAATGGGGTGAGATAAAGTAATGAGTGAGGAGGCTCGTGTGGAGCCAAATGGCCTGTTTCTTTGCTGTGGGTCTCCAGGCAATATGACCGAGCACCTATTTGCAAATGGTGAGAGTTTGTTTGCTGAAATGTTTCATTCTAAAAACCTAGTGAGCCCAAAGAAACATTACTGACGTTACAATCACAAATCTGAGGAGTCCATACGTGTTTCACGTGAGTGGGTGGGCGCAGAATTGTTTGAAATGATAAAAACAATCTAATTATGCAATAAAAAGTAAAACATTCTGGAAATGCACTACAGGTTCTGTCAAGAAGAGAAAGAAAAAAATGACTTTTATTGGTATGACACCTGATGAAGTCTCAGTAATGCCCCAAAGCACTTCACAGCCAATGAAGTACTATTGGTGCCAACACAACTTCTTCTTCTTCTTCTTCGGCAGTCCCTCGGAGCCGAGGATGACTTGCTTCCACATTAAAAATGAGTTCTCAGGTGACCGATGAGTCCAATGCGGTACGTACAGTCTCTGTCACAGGTGGGGCAGACGGTGGTTGAAGGGGCAAGTGGGTGGGGTGCTTGGGTTGACGTGCGCTCCTTCCGCTGTTTGCACTCGGCCTCCGCTTGCTCCCGGCGAAGAGACTCGAGGTGTTCGGCGCCTTCCCGGATGCTTCTCCTCCACTTTGTGGGGTCTTGGGCCAGGGATTCCCAGGTGTCAGTGGGATGTTGCACTTTTTCAAGGAGGCTTTGAGGGTGTCCTTGAAGCGTTTCCTCTGCCCACCTGGGGTTCTCTTGCCGTGCCAGAGCTCCGAGTAGAGCGCTTGTTTTGGGAGTCTCGTATCGGGCATGCGGACGATGTGGCCCGTCCATCGGAGCTGATTGAGCGTGGTCAAAGCTTCGATGCTGGGGATGTTGGCCTGAGCGAGAACACTGACGTTGGTGCGCCTATCCTGCCAATGAATTTGCAGGATCTTGCGGAGGCAGCGTTGGTGGTGCCTCTCCAGTGCTTTGAGGTGCCTGCTGTACATGGTCCAACACAACACATAAAATACCACCCATGAATGTTTCACTCCTTTCATCTGACCCTCTACCTTGATCCTATAGGACTACAATAGTATAATGGCTATGCCCATCACCCCTGTGCTCGCTGACCTACATTGGGTCCCAGTCCAGCAATGCCTCAATTTAAAAATGCTCATCCTTGTTTTCAAATCCCTCCATGGCCTCGCCCCTCCCTATCTCTGTAATCTCCTTCAGCCCCGCAACCACCGCCCCCCCCACCCGAGATATCTGCGCTCCTCTAATTCTGGCCTCTTGCGCAGCCCCAATTACCATCCCCCACCGTTGGCTGCTGAGCTTTCAGCTGCCTCGGCTCTAAGCTCTGGAACTCCCTCCCTAAACCTCTCCACTTCTTTACCTTTCTCCTCGCCTCCTTTAAGACGCTCCTGAAAGCCTACTTCTTTGACCCAGCTTTTGGTCACCTGTCCTAATATCTCCTTATGTGGCTCAGTGTCAAATTTTGTTTGATAATCGCTCCTGTGAAGCGCCTTGGGACATTTTACTACATTAAAAGCGCTATATAAATGCAAGTTGTTGTTGCTGCTGTACTGTAGTGTGGCGGTTCCGTTACTGGACTTGTAATGCAGAGTCCTCAATGAGTGATCCAGAGAATGTGAAAGCAAATCACACCATGGCTGTGTAAGAATTGATTTTTAGTCTAATAATGAAAAAGAGAATGGAAAACTACCAATAAAAGTGACCACGAAGCTGTCGGATTGTCCTAAAAACCCAATTGGTTCATTCCTGTCCTTTAGGGAAGGAAACCTGCCGTCCTTATCAATGTTCCCTCTAATTTTTTTGGCACTGCGCAGCCCCTTTAAGGCACGGGCTATTCAAAATACTGCGCATGCGTGGTTTTTACATTGAAAAGCCAGCTGCGCAGGTTCCCTGGAGCGGCCGCACAGCTTACACGGAGTGTTGGTCCTTACCCGCTCTGACCTATATGTGACTCCAGTCCCACATCAAGTTGACTGTCTAAGGTTGGCCAAGTCTGTCCACAGCCTTGGTGTCATATTTGATCACGAATTAAGCCTCCTACCTCATGTCCGTTCTATCACCAAGACCGCCCATTTCCACCTTCGTAACATCGCCCGTCTCCACCCTTACCTCAGCTTATCTGCTGCCGAAATCCTCATCCATGCCTTTACCACCTCTAGACTTGACTATTCCAACGGAATCCTGGCTGGCCTCCCGTGTTCTACCCTCCATAAACTTGAGATCATCCAAAGTTCTGCCGCCCGTGACCTAACTCGCAACATCACCCCTGTGCTCGCTGACCTACATTGGCTCCCGGTTAAGCAACGCCTCGATTTTAAAATTCTCACCCTTGTTTTCAAATCCCTCCATGGCCTCGCCCCTCCTTATCTCTGTAATCTCCTCCAGCCCTATAATCTCCCTAGACCTCGGCACTCTGCCTATTCTGGCCTTTTGAACATCCCTGATTTTAAATGCTCCACCACTGGCGGTCGTGCCTTCAGCTGCCTAGGTGCTATGCTCTGGAAATTCCCTCCCTAAATCTCTTCGCCTCTCCACTTCTCTTTCCTCCTTTAAAACGCTCCTTAAAACCTACCTCTTCCAGCAAGCTTCTGGTCATCTGCCCTAACATGGCTCGGTGTCAAATTTTTTTTTGCTAACGCCCCTGTGAAGCGCCTTGGGACATTTTGTTAAGTTAAAGGTGCTATATAAATGTAAGTTGATGTTGTTGTTAATTGCCATCTGAAGTGGTCGAGCAAACCACTCAGTTATATTAAACCACTACAGTGGACTGCAGAGAAGGCCAACCACCACCTTCTGAAGGCAAAAAATGCCAGTCTCACCAGCAACACCCAGATCCCTACAATGAATTAATCTGCTATAATACTTTGTTATAGCACAGCTGTACAATAATCAAACAGTGTACTATATCCTTCCATCCACATGCGGGAGCTCACCTTTCTTCAATCTGTAACTCGGCATTAGCCCACAGAGAAGACATTTTGGCCACTCATAAAGTCACACGGCCAGTTTTGTCTCGCTGTGAAGTGTTTTGGGTTTTTTTTTCCCCCAGCGATACAGAAGTGACAGTATAACTGGTGTCAGTACCAGATCTGCTCAGGAGTGGGGTGATATAAGATCCTATGGAGTACACCATCTGACACCACTTACTGCTACCCACCTTGCAAAGTCCAACTCCCTGTGCAGTCATTTTAAAAGTGCTTGGAGGTTCCTTACCGTAGTTACATTAGAAAAGCTGGGATTGTTCTCCTTAGAGCAGAGACAGTTAAGGGGAGGTTTGATGGAGGTAAAAATTATGAGTTTTTTTTTTATAGAGTAAATAAGGAGAAACTGTTCCAACTGCTGGGTGGATTGAAGATAATTGGCAAAAGAACCAGAAGGGAGATGAGGAGAATTTATTTTACGCAGCAAGTTGTTGTGATCTGGAATGCACTGCCTGAAGGGTTGGTGGAAGCAGATTCAATAGTAGCTTGCAGAAAGGAATTGGTTAAATACTTGAAAAGGAAAAATTTGCAGGGCTGTGGGGAAAGAGCAGGGGGAGAGGGACTAATTGGAGAGCTCTTTCAAAGAGCCGGCACAGGCACGATGGGCCGAATGGTCTCCTTCTGTGCCATAAGATTCTATGACCTTCCTTACACTCTATAAGCTCGTGCAGAGTTGTTTTGAAAGCATGGACACTCCGACCAGTCCCCTCAAAACCAGAAACTTAACAATTGGAAACAGCACTGTGCCACGAGCCAGCCGGCACAGAGCCCGACCTGGTCCTCAGTCTCCGATTAGTAACCAGGTGACATAACTAATCTGCTTCCAGGCCTGGATCGATACTGAAGCCTGCAGTGAAGGATGATGACTGTGTTTTGATTCTTTTTGTTAAGAATTGATTTCAATCAAGAGGGTGAAGTTAATGTCGCAGTGGAGGAGGCAGGAGTAGAGATGTTGGATAGGATACAAAGGAGGTGATAAAAAGTTTGTCATCACTCAAAAGTTAATGATTCCCCTGGTCCAGATGTGAAGACATTGTAATGTTGGAAAGGGAGGATGTTCTTGAGGGGACAAGGACAGAATCCATTTGGTTAGAGTTGAGGGTATTCTACAGGCCCCCAAATAGTGAGAGGGAGGTAGAGGAGCAAATCTGCAGGGAAATCGCAGAGATATGCAAGAGGTATAGAGTAGTGATATTGGGGGACTTTAATTACCCAAATATCGATTGGGATAATGCTAGGGTAAAGGGAAAGTGTTAAGTCTGTGGGTTGTATTGCAAATAATACACAGACTCCAAGATTAACAAATAAAACAGGTCTTTACTATTCAGAGGTTCGGGCGAATCTGCCCTAGTTAACGTATCACAACCCTTATATACTGGTGTGGTCACTATCGGTATTACAGTATACATGAGCCAACAAATAGTGCCACCCTAAAGTAGTGCTCTTAAAGGCGAACGGTTACATTCTATAGTTCCCTTAAAGGTAAACGGTTACATACACAACACTCCTCCCTTTTTAGCTTATTACTTACAGAATCCCCTTTAAACATACAATCTTCAACTTCATATAAACAGTTTACAGATATACTCTCGATGGAGTCAACATCATATAACTTCATGTTTAACATAACATAATAACATATATAACTTCATGTCAAAACAGATCACAGATTCAGTCTCTGCGGAAAACAGTTCACATTGCTGAAGTGACTCATTCAATAGTCCTTACAGATCACAGATTCAGTCTCTGCGGAAAACAGTTCACATTGCTGAAGTGACTCATTCAATAGTCCTTCCATGGATTTAACAGTTTGAACTTCCGAACTGATTTGGCTCCGTTCGGAGGGACCACGTGTGTGATCTGGTAGAGGTGATAATGGTTCAGATGGGTCATCTTCTGTTTCGACTTTTCCTTTTCTGCTTCTTGGAGACTCTCTGGGCTCCACTGTCAGCTGCCAGCTGCCTGTGCAGTTCCTCCTTCTCTGCCTCCTGTTTCCGTCGTAGAGCCAGCTTCACCCGATGTTCCGTAGACTTTTGGTGCTCCTCCATGATTTCTGCACTTTGGGAGTCGAAGTTACAAGCTGGGCAGGACAGGACATCGCAATATTCGGTGTAGTCCACCAGGTCATGGTAATATTCGGTGTCGTCCTGAGCTAGGCCAGCGAGAGGGTCGTCTATTTCCTCCATACCCAGCTGGACGTTAGCCAGCTCTTGTTCCAAATCCAGACATCTTTCCTGAAGAGACTTCTTCATGTGTACCTCTTCATCCAGCTTTTTCTGGGCTTTCAGCAAGTCGTTTACTAATGACCTCATTTGTGATTTTAATACTTCAACTTCCTTTGGAGATTGATTGATCGGACTATTCAATCCCTCTACCGGAGCAGCTGTTTCAGCGGTCTGTTGTTCTACATTGACGTGAGTCAGCGTACTTTTGGTATCCAAGGGTTGCTCTGCTGCCATCTTCTCAGTCTGTGTTGCAACCTCAGCTATTTCCATAACTTTTGAGAGCTCCAAACCCCTCTCCTCTTCCACCACTAATGTTTCATCTATGGATGGAATCTTTACCGATGAGGCAGCCTTGGCCTGGAGCTCATCAAACATTTCCTGCAGCCTTTGGACTTCTTGCTCATGTTCAACCTTTAGTTGTTCATATGCTTCTACTGAAACTAGCTTTTCGGGGGTTGCCGAGTTAATCCCCTCCAGAATTGTAGCCTGGGCCTGTCCATACTGTTCTTTCAACTTCTCACACTCTGCTTGTAAGGAGTCGTAAAGAAGGACTGGAATAAAATCCTGGCTTCCTGAAGATTCCTCTGCAATTGGTTTTTTTGCAATTTCCTGTTGGAGTTCAGCCAAGGCTGCTATGCTATCTGCCTCTCGAAGTCTCACTGCCATCAATTCTTCTTTATTCTTGCAGTCTATCTCAGCCATTTCCCGTTTACTCTCATTTAACTGAGTGAGTAGCCCCTTATTCTGGGCTGAGAGATATTGCACCTTCTCATGTAGACCATAACACTCCTTCTCTGCTCGACATAGCTGATTTCTGCTGATTTGGTTCTGTGTTTCAAGTTCCAACATCCTTTGCTTAGCTTCTTTCAGTTTCGCCTCAATAATCCCCTCTCGCAACATGTCCACATTATTCACATCAGGTAAAGAAGCGTTTCTCTTTTCCATGTCCAAGATTTGTTTCTGCATCTCCTTAAGAGCACACTGCGATTCAACTTCTCTTAACCTTGCCTGCACTAGCTCCATCTCTAATTGCAGAACAAAATCCTCAGTGTAGTGTGGTTTGCCCTTCTGCTGTATCTCTAGATCATGCAAATATTCTAACTCCTGAACATCATAAGGGAGATGTGATCGGTAATTGGTCACGATGGCTCTATGGTCGCTCTCTGCTTGAGCCAGTAGGTTCTGTTGTCTTTCCAGCCTCTCCCATTCGGTGTCATAGAACTTTTTCATTGTTTTCATCTCTTGTACGAGGCGGTAACTTAATTGTTCTAATTGTTGTTGTTCTTTGAAATAACGTTGAGTTCGAGCCCGGTGTTCCTCCGTAATGCATATGTCTGTAACTTGAACAGGCTCAGAATTCTCTGTCTTTATGCACGCCATCGATTTTCCAACCTTAGTCCGTGAGTTCATGTTAACCTTGTTTTTCATACGTAAGCTGGACTTATCGTCTTCCGGCTCGGAGTCTGAGCTGCTTGTCTGCACCGAGTCCTCACTCGTCATTGCTTGTAGGTAGTGCCATTCCATGTCTATTTTCTGCATCCACTCCCGCCCTAGAAGTGGTGGTCCTCCCTCAGGTACTACGTACAGATACATTCGTGGGTGTTCTTTGCCCCTATCCCTCACTTTGACTCGTATTTTTCCCATGGGGTATACATTATGCCCCGTGTATGTCTGTAATACGAATTTGGTATTTCTTAAGGGTATGTGAGAGAACAGCCGGTGATAGTCCTTTTGGTTGATGACGGATACAGCTGATCCCGTGTCCAGCTCCATTCGTACCTGGACTCCCGCTATTTTTAGTGTGACCCAGATCATCTGTAGATCAGTTACTTTACCCACATTGTGGATTCTCAGACTATCCAGCTCCTGGCTGTTTGGGTCTGAGTCTGAATTTTGTTCGTCTGAACTCTTTTCAGCCACCTGATGTATCTTGTTGTACTTTCCTTGTGGTGGTGGCTTCCTTTGCTTGTTGGTCTTCTTTCCGGACCTGCATACCTTCGCGATGTGACCCAGTTTGCCACATTTCCTGCACTCTTGGTTCTTAAACCAGCACTGATTCTGGTCGTGCGTTGTCTTTCCACAACGGTAGCATTTGGAAGTGCTTGCAGTAATTTGGTCCACCCCGAGTGCCGCCGCCTTTTGCTGCATTTCCGCCGTTCCTTTCGCTGCGGCTTCGTGCGATGAAGCTATGAGGACAGCCCTGTCCAGTGTGAGGTCGTTTTCTTCCAGAAGTCGCTTCTGCGTTCCTTCTTTGGCCAAGCCGCATACGAACTTGTCCCGCAGCGCCTCTGTCAAATTCCCTCCAAACTGGCAGTATTTCGCTAGCTTACGCAGTTCGACTAAGTATTCCGCATTGCTTTCATCTTGCCTCTGGGTTCTGGCGTAAAATTTAAATCGTTCAGCCAGCATCAATGGTGTGGGGTTCAAGTGATCCTTCAACACTGTTACGATCTCTTCGAAAGTCTGGTCCACTGGTTTAACTGGTGCTATTAGATGTTTCAAAAGCCCGTATGTTTTTGCTCCCATCGAATTTAACAAAGTTATTGCCTTGTCGTCATCCTCAATTTCGTTGGCTACGCAATATATTTCTATGCGTTCCACATACGTGGCCCAGTCTTCTATTTCAGCATTAAAATCATTAATATTTCCTCGCTTAGGCATCTTCTTCTCTTTTCGAGCACAGCACAAGTATTTCTTTACTTATTATTAATTTTCTTCTCTTCTTGAGAACACAAGTATTGCTTTACTTATTCTTATTTTCCCTCTCTTCTTGAGAACACACCAGCCTTTCTGAAAATTCTAATTAATTTTCTAAGATGGCGGTTTCCCGCTTCTGTCTTCTTCCACAGCGGTTTTCCCGCGAAAAATGGCGGCTTTCCCGCGCTTCTCGCTCTCCCCGCCCACTTCAATGGCGGTTTTCCCGCGCTTGACGGTCTTCACCTGACCCCCGACGCTGTCTTTCAGCCCGAGTGCGGCCCTTATCTCCGCCGCGATCGATGGCCCGCGCTGTTCACCGCGGCTCTCGCGCCTTCAGTGTCTGCCGACTCTGCCCTACCAGCCCGAGTGCGGCCCTTATCAGGGATTGCGATCGATGGCCCGGCTGCGTTCCTCACTTCAAAGCGGCCCGGCCCTTATCAGTGGATGCGATCGATGGCCCGCGCTGCGCCTCTCGCCCGAAGCGGCTCTCGGCCCTTATCGCTGGTGCGATCGCTGGCTCGCGAAGCGCCTCCCGCTCGAAGCGGCTCTTGCTCGCTCCCTCTCGGGCTCTGGCTCACCCGCTCGCGCGGCTCTTGCTCGCTCCCTCTCGGGCTCTCGCTCAGCGGATTCAAACGCCTCTCCCCGACCTCCCGCAGTCCGGCCCTTTCCTCCCCGGCTGCGGCTGATTCTTCGCGGGTTATTTAGTTATTTATTTATTTATCGCCACCGCGCCTTGTGATCCCGATCGCTGTCCGGCCTTTTTCACCCCCTCGACCGTGGTGGTCACTGCCCTTATCCTCCGGATATTTTCCACACTTTCCCCTACTCACAGTCGTTGCGGTCGCCGGTTGCTTTCTTTTGTTAGTTGATCGACGCACTCCGCACCGTGGTAAAAGGGTAGTTGTGCCTGTTGCTGATGAACTTTCGTTGCTAGTCTGCTTCCTGTCTGTTGCTGCAGCCTCGTGTGTTCTTCCAGCAGCACGACGAAGGCGGTTGCCTCACTTAGACGCTCCTTAGTAGCTTAGGAAGTACTGTTGCCGCAGGGTACGATCGTCCTCGTCGCCATTGTTAAGTCTGTGGGTTGTATTGCAAATAATACACAGACTCCAAGATTAACAAATAAAACAGGTCTTTACTATTCAGAGGTTCGGGCGAATCTGCCCTAGTTAACGTATCACAACCCTTATATACTGGTGTGGTCACTATCGGTATTACAGTATACATGAGCCAACAAATAGTGCCACCCTAAAGTAGTGCTCTTAAAGGCGAACGGTTACATTCTATAGTTCCCTTAAAGGTAAACGGTTACATACACAACAGAAAGAAGGGGGAGGAATTTCTGAAATGTGTTCAGGAGAATTTCCTTGACCGGTATGTTCTTGGAAGGAGTCATTGCTGGATCTGGTGCTGGGGAATGAGGTGGGCCAGGTCGAGCAAGTGTCTGTGGGAGAACACTTGGGTACGAGTAATCATCGTATCATAAGATTTAGATTAGCAATGGAGAGGAGCAAGGAACAATCTAGAGTGGAATTTCTAAACTGGAATAGGGTTCTCTTCAATGGGATGCAAAAGGATCTAGCCAGGGTAAAATGGAACCAAAGATTGAGAGGAAAAACTGTAACGGAACAATGGGTGATCTTTAAGGAGATGATGTTCCAAGTGCAGGCTAAGTACATTCCAACAAGAGGGAAGGGTAAGGGAACCAAAGCAAGGGCTCCTTGGATGACAAGGGAGATTGAGAAGATGAAACAAAAAAAGAGGGTGTATGATGAATGTCAGGTGAATTCTTCAAGGGAGAACCAGAACAAATACAATAAGTTGAGAGGGGAAGTGAAGATGAAAATAAGATTGGCAAAGAGAGAATATGACAGTAGAATGGCGGTTAACATAAAAGGGAACCTAAAGATCTTCTACCGGCATGTAAACAGTAAGCGGGTAGTAAGAGGCGGGGTGGGGCCTATTAGAGACAAAGAAGGTGACATATGCTTAGAGGTGCAGGGCAAGGCTAGAATACTCAATGAGTACTTTGCATCAGTGTTTACTAAGGAGGTGGATGCTGATAAAATATTGGTAGAAGTGGAAAAGGTAGAAGCAATGGAAGGGGTGAAAATTGATAGACAGGATGTACTAGAAAGGCTGGGTATGCTTAGAGTGGACAAGTCGCCTGGTCCAGATGGCTTGCATCCCAGGTTGCTAAGGGAATTGGGGGAGGAGATAGCGGAAGAGCTTTCCATAATTTTCCAATCTTCCCTAGATGCAGGGGAGGTGCCTGGGGATTGGAAAGTGGCAAATGTGACACCATTGTTCAAGAAAGGGTGTGAGGACAATCCTAGTAAGTGCAGGCCATTCAGTTTAACATCAGAGGTGGGTAAAGTTTTAGAAACAATAATCAAGGAAAAAATTAACGGGCGCTTAGAGAGGTTTAAGCTAATTAAGGAGAGCCAACATGGATTTGTAAAAGGCAGATCGTATTTGACTAATCTAATTGAATTTTTTGATGAAGTAACAGAGGATTGATGAAGGGAATGCAATGGATGTTGCCTACATTGATTTTTGGAAGGCGTTTGACAAAGTACCACATAGAAGGCTGGTTAACAAAATTGAGGCTCATGGACTAGGTGGGTGTGGCAGCTTGGATAAGGAATTGGCTTAAGGACAGAAAACAGCGAGTTGTGGTAAATGGCTGTTTTTCAGTCTGGAGAATGGTAGACAGTGGTGTTCCCCAAGGGTCAGTGCTGAGGCCACTGCTTTTTTTGATATATATAAATGACCTGGATATTGGAATACAGAGTAGAATTTTTTAATTTGCTGATGACACCAAACTTGGGGGTGTGGCAAACAGTGAGGATGATACCAATCGACTGCCACAGGACATAGAAAGACTAGCAGAATGGGCAGACAAGTGGCAGATGGAATTTAATACAGAGAAGTGTGAGGTGATGCATTTTGGCAGAAGGAACAGGGAGAGGCAATATACACTTAATGGCACAGTTTTAAAGAGTGTGTAGGGACAGAGGGACCTGGGAGTTAATGTGCATAGGTCCCTGAAGGTGGCAGGACATATTGAGAGAGTGGTTAGCAAAGCATATGGGATCTTGGTATTGAGTACAAAAGTAGAGAAGTTATGCTGAACCTTTATAAAGCATTGGTTAGGCCACAACTGGAGTATTGCATCCAGTTCTGGTCACCACACTTTAGGAAGGATGTGAAGGCCCTTGAGAGGGTGCAGAGAAGATTTACCAGAATGGTTCCAGGGATGGGGGATCTTAGCTACAAGGACAGGTTGGAGGAACTGGATTTATTTTCATTAGAGCAAAGGAGGATGAGGGGTGATTTGATAGAGGTGTACAAGATTATGATGGGTTTGGATAGGCTAGATGGGGAAAGGCTGTTCCCACTAGTTGATGGTACAAGGACTAGGGGACACAGATTTAAGGTTTTGGGCAAGAGATACAGGTGGGACGTGTGGGAAAACTTTTTTACGCAGCAAATGGTGAGGACCTGGAATTCGCTACCGGTGGAAGTGGAGACACTCAGTGTTTTCAAGGGGAGACTGGATAAGCACTTGAAGGAAATAAACTTGCAGGGCTACAGGGATAGAGCAGGGGAATGGGACTGACTGGATTGCTCTACAGAGAGCTGGCACAGACTCGGTGGGCCGAATGGCCTCCTTCTGTGCCGTATGACTCTATGACTCTATGATGCATCCTAGGTTGCTGAGGGAAACAAGGGTGGAGATAGCAGAAGCTCTGAAGACACTCTTTCAATCCTCCTTGGATATTGGAGTAGTGGCAGAGGACTAGAGGATTGCAAATGTTACATCCCTATTCAAAAAAGGGGAGAGAGATAAACCTGGTAACTACAGACCAGTCAGCCTAATGTCAGTGGTGGGAAAACTACTAGAGACCATTGTCAAGGACAAAATTAAATCTCACTTGGAGAAGCACGGGTTAATAAGGAACAGCAAGCACGGATTTGTTCAAGGCAAATTGTGCTGACCAACCTGATTGAGTTCTTTGATGAAGGAACAGAGAGGGTTAATGAAGGTAGTGCAGTAGCTGTTATATATATGGGCTTTCAAAAGACATTCGATAAAGTACCACATAACAGACTTATGCGGAAAATAGAAACGCATGGGATTAAAGGGACGATGGTAACCTGGGTACATATATGACTAAAAGATAGGAGGGCGACAGTAGTGGTGAACAGGTGTTTTTCTGACTGGGGAGAAGTATGCAGTGGGGTCCCCCGGTGATCGGCATTAGGACCATTGCTTTTTTTGTTATATATATATAAATGACCTAGACTTGGGTATAGGTAGTACAATTTCAAAGTTTGCAGATGATACAAAACTTGGCAATGTAGTAAATAGTGAGGAGGATAGTAGCAGACTTCAGGAGTACCTAGATAGACTGGTGAAATGGGCAGACACATGGCAGATGCAATTTAATGTGGATAAGTGTGAGGTTTGGGAGAATCAACTTGGAGAGGCAGTGACATGAATCTTGTGAAATAATACTTATGAAATAATACTGGGTGGCCTGCTGGTGGCGCTGTCCAGGGAGAGTATAAATACTCGGGCATGGGCCCAGCTTGCTCAGGACATTCTTTAACAGGAACTAGTGAAGGACACAACTAGATCTCCATGTTGAAAAACAGTTGATTAAAGCCTTGTTTAATAGTCAGACCAAGTGCCTAGTAGTTTTCTTATGTCAGGCAGTATAATGTAAATGATACTATTTTGTGGGGGTTGCAAGAGCAGAGGGACATGGGGGTGCAATGACATCTGCCCAACTTCCACTGCAAAGTAGACCCTGGTCGTTGACCTACGGGAAGCGTGTGGAATGACTTGCTTAAGGTTCCAGGGGTACCAAGTAGTTGAGAGGTCTATGGGCCCAGGTACAAGCAAGGCCTTCAACGGCCAGCGTCTACTTTGCAGTGAAAGTTGGGCAGACCTCAGCTAAGATGGTCATGGCTAACCGAATGCAGATTAGTTGGTTATTTATCTGATTTGCTGTATGTGGGACCTTGCTGTGCACAGATTGGCTGCCACCAAAAATAATTAATTGGCTGTGAAGCACTTTGGGATGTCCTTAGGCCAAGAAAGTCACTGTACAAAATACAAGTTCTTCTACGGTCACTTTTGGTGGAGGCGACTCTGATTAAAATGATCCACTGAGACAGCAAAGACATTCCCTGTACAAAAAGATCTGTCTTAGCTATCCAAGAGCTCCACAACAAGCATGTCCTTATTATGTACCTTATGTTCAAGCTGTCAGTTTTATTTATGCTGAAATACCTTTGGTCAGCTGTGTATCTGAAAAGGAAGGAATTTCCACTTATACAGTATCCTCTCACAACTCTTGAGAAACAGTTCAATGTGTTTTACAGGCAATGAATCATTTCTTTTTTTCATGTACAGTGACTATTGTTATGAGGAAAAACTTGCAGCCATTTTGCACACAGCAAGATCCCACAAACCTCAATCAGATGCATGAACAATGAATCAATTTTTTTGGCAGTGTTGGGTGAGGGTTATATGGGGCTGAATTGGCCGAGACAACTCCTTGCTCTTCTTTAAATAATGATGCCATAGCATCGTTAGCATCCATTGGTATCGGCAGAATAGGTTTAACGCCCCATCCAAAGCATTGAACCTCTGGCAATGCAGCACTCCCTCAATATTGCATTGGCCCCATGGCAGCATTCTCATCTCTGAATCAGAAGGTTTGTGGGTACAAGTCCCACTCCAGAGACTTGAGCCCATAATCTAGGCTGACACTCCCAGTGCAGTACTGAGGGAGGGCTGCAATGTCGGAGGTGCTGTCTTTCGGATGAGACATTAAACTGAGGCCTTGCCTGCCCTCATAGGTGGATGTGAAAGATCCCAAGGCACTAATTGAAAGAAGAGCAGGGGAGTTCTCCTGGTGTCCTGGCCAACATTTGTCCCTTAACCAACACCTCAAAAAACATATCGATCATTTATTTCTTATTAACAACAGAAAATGCTGGAAATACTCAGCAGGTCAGGCAGCATCTGTAGAGAGAGAAACAGAGTTAACGTTTCAGGTCGATGACCCTTCGCCAATTCTGACAAGTTCCATCTCCAGCTTTCTCCAGTTCTGACGAAAGGTCATCGACCTGTTTTTATTTCCGATTTCCAGCATCTGCAGTATTTTGCATTTGTATTTATTTCTTATTGTTTGTGGGAGCTTGCTGTGTGCAAATTGGCTGCCGCGTTTCGTACATTAGAACAGTGACTACTCTTCAAAATGTATCTCATTGGCCATAAATGCTTGGGACATCCTGAGGCCGCTTTCAGCCTTTCGGTCGTCTTCTTGATGACATTAGCTGCCAAGATCTTGGTGAACTAGCACACACAGGGAGACCACGTGCAGGTTATCATCAGTTCCCCAAAGATGCTATATAAATGCAAGACTTTTTCTTTTTTTGAAGGGTGAACCAAAGTTATGGGCACAAGTGAGGCGTGAAACCACAGCCTTCTGACTGAGATGTGAGCGTGCTACCAACTGAGTCAAGTTGATACACGTGGTAGCTCATTACCATGCTCTAGTCTCCAAGAAATCCACATGAGCAGAGTTACTACTTGCCCAAATTGTGGTCTCTCCTCACAGGGACACACCCAACTTACGATAAGCCCAGAGAACTGAGGTACAGGTTAGTAAAACGCCAAAGGGTAGGGACCTTCAAGTGCATAGGGCTCGTGCTGGAGTTTAACCAGCCCAGAATCGCACCTCTTAGCAACATAGAGCACTGGTAAATTTCCCACTGCTTTTCTAAGTAGGGCAACCCTCCCCCCCCCCCCCCCGCCCCAGGATGGAGCTGAGTTAGACGACTCCCAGCTCCCAGCGATACACACGTCACTTCAGGTCCTGTCAATGAGCCAAGTTGGTTGGTCAATCAAAGGCACCCTGAAGCACTGCCAACCAGCCCGGTTGGCATATTGTCACAGAAATTCCGTCACCAGGAGCGTCATCTCAGAGCCAACCTGACCCAATGAGATCCCGTTTACACCTGCTGACCTTTGGATGCCAACTTAACGTAATCCCAAGAAGATCATGCTAACTGCCAACATCTAGTTATCCAACAGGCCAGATTAAACTGTTTGATTTCATCATGCATGGCTGAATCAACAATATATCCAATATAAAGGGTTTTGCTAGAGTAAATAGTGAGAAACTGTTTCCACTGGCAGGAGGGCTGGTAACCAGAGGACATGAATTTAAGATCATTGGCAAAAGAACCAGAGGGGAGATGGGGAGAATTTTTTTTTACACAGCGACTTGTTATGATCTGGAACGCACTGCCTGAAAGGGTGGCGGAAGCAGATTCAATAGTAACTTTGAAAAGGGAATTGGAAAAGGAAACATTTGCAGGGCTATGGGGAAAGAGCAGGGGGAGTGGGATTAATTGGACAGCTCTTTCAAAGAGCCGGCACAAGCACAATGGGCCGAATGGCCTCCTTCTGTGCTGTAAGATTCTGTGATTTGAACTGATTGTGGAGTCTGGATGACTTTGAATGTAAAGCGGTATCAAAGGCATGGACAACAGGGAGAAAATAATTCTTTTATAATTAATGAATTAATCTAATATTCACGCATTGGTTCTGACTAACTGATTACAAATGTAATAAATCACATCGCTGCTGTGTATAATCGAAAACACGTCATACTTAAAGTGCAGTACAGTAATAATTAGTTGTAGATATGTGATAACTCTTATTAAATTCGTTTTAATGGAGAAACGATCTTGGCACACAATGGCTTGCTGTTAATGAGGGGCTCAACCTTATTTCTTTTAAAAATGTCACAGTTCAATAGGTCATTGATTTCACAAGCTGAACCTTAAGGCAGGCGTGCTGTGTATGTGTAGTGAAACTCAACCTGTAGTTTTTCATCGGATCAATACACTAGTGGATCTCCCACAGACAAATGTTTCTCTACTCAGTTATTTGTGTTATCTTCACGTTGTTTAAAGCGAACATCAGCTGTGACACCCAAGTATGACACTTAGGCGTGCCATCCAGGCACAGTAGGAAGAGTGGGTGTTGCGACTTTTCTGTAAACACAGAAAGCGAGCTAAAGAACGAAGTTACATTTATACAACGCCTTTCATGACCTCAGGACGTCCCAAAGCGCTTCACAGACCTCCTGCCCGAAGCGAACTGGCTCCAACTCCCAAGTGTAGCTTATCATCTCATTGCTGTTTGTGGAACCTTGCTGTGCGCAAATTGGCTGCTGTGTTTTCCCACATTCCTGAGGATGTGAAATACGCTATATATAAGAAAACCCATTCCTTTCTCCATTTCTGATTTTTTTTTGGCGCTAAATTTTACTAACAAGAGCTCCTCAAGCTGTTTCGACGATTGTTTCAGGGAGATTTTTTAGAAATCTCCTGCAGTGTTTCAACATTTCCAGCAACATTTCTTACCAAAACTCAATCTCAAATTCAGGTCGACAGATTATTTTTAACCAGGCCCACCTCAGTGGAATGCACTGCCTGAAAGGATGATGGAAGCAGAATCAATAATAACTTTCAAAAGGAAATCAGATATATACTTGAAGGAGAAAAATCTGCAGTGCTATGGGGAAAGAGCAGGGAAGTGAGACTAATTGGACGGCTCTTTCAAAGAGCCGGCACAGACACGGTGGGCCGAATGGCCTCCTTCTGTGCCGTGTGATTCTGTGACATTGAAAAAAGGTTCGTTAATTTCAGTCAGGAGTTGCAGAATGATTCAAAGGAAGTGAGTGGGAGGGGGTGGGAGCTATCTTTGGTTACACTAACCCTGGACGTTTTACCAGCGACAGGTCATTATATAAATACCAGTTTGTCTCTCCCTCCTTGCTTTGCACAGAACACAGAGTTGAGAATGACACCAAATAGTTGCACGGTTGTGACCCAGATTTCTCAACTCATTATTGAGACTAATAAGGAACAAACACTCACTAAGCAGCCCTAATGTTGCACCCCTGGGCAAACCATAACAATCAGAAGGAGAATTCAGAACTAATTTGCGAGACACTCTGAAGAGAAATTGATTTAGCTGGCCATAAATTACAGGTAATTCATCTTCTCAGACAGCTCTTAGCAGTTGATCGTACTGAGGGAGGGATTCACAGAATCACAGAAACCCCACAGTGCAGATAGAGGCCATTTCGGCCCATCGAGCCTGCACCGACACATATCCCACCCGATCCCCGTAACACCAACACATATCCCACCCTATCCCCATAACCCCACGTATTTAATCCCCTTAACACTAAGGGTCAATTTATCATAGCCAATCAACCTAACCCGCACATCTTTGGACTGGCTTTTATGAACAGTCCTTGAGCCTGACTCCTCACTGCTGAGGGAGAACGGCATCGTTAGACGTGTAAACCATGGATGGCTCCGTTGGTAGCACTCTCTCGCCTCTGAGTCAGGAGGCCATGGGTTTAAGTCCCTCTCTTGAGCACCAAATCTAGGCTGATACACCAGCACTGAGGGAGTGCTGCACTGTTGGAGGTGCCACCTTTCGGATGAGACATTAAACCCAAGCCCCGTCTGTCCTCTCAGGTGGATGTAAAAGATTCTATGGCACTATTTTGAAGAAGAGCAAGGAAGTTATCCCTGGTGTCCTGGGGCCAGCATTTGTCCCTCAACCAACATCACTAAAACAGATTGTCTGGTCATTATCACATTGCTGTCTGTGGGAGCTTGCTGTGCACAAATCACCTGCTGCGTTTTCCTACATTACAACAGTGACTGCACTTCAAAAGTACTTCATTGGCTGTAAAGCGTCCTGGGGTCTTGAAAAGCTCTATCTAAATGGAAGCCTTTCTTTCTTTGGATGTTTCAACCCTTTGGATAGGACAGGACTCTTTTCATTGGACGGGAATGATCCCACGGCACTATTTGAAGAAGAGCAGGGGAGATCTTCCAGTGCCTCGGCCAATATTCCTCCCTCAAAACTGGTCACTCATTCCCATTGCTGTTTATGAGATCTTGCTGTGTGGAAAATGGCTGCTGGTTTCACCCACAGTCACTCCTCTTAAAAGCAATTATTGTGCGCGAGACGCTCTGGGGGCGTTGTGAGAAAACCTAGCAGAGTGAAAGCGCGTTCCTTTCTTTCATTTCCTTTTGGGAAGATTTTGTTAGTGTGGCCTTGAAATTATAAATGGCAGTTGTTTATTTGTTGACTGTCCTGAAGGCAGAGCACGCTCAAAGCACCTCGAGTCAGCTTAAAAAAAATGCCCAGTCACAAAAGAAGCATTCACTTTGTTCAGATTCGATTAAAAACGAAAAGATCATAAAAAAACCTTTTCAAATTCTCATGAGGTAATTCTTTTTGGGTTAGCTCCCAGAAAAGTGTCGCTTTTTTCTTCCTCGCTATTTCAAGGGGTGAGTTTGGCATTATTTTTGTAATAAGCGCCCAGTTTTTATTTGGGTTGGGAGCGCTATTCCTCTCGTTGATATTAAATATTTAATCCGAAGGACATCTGGCGGGTGAAAAAGGTGATGAAAGCAGCAATAATGAAAATCTGGCACGGAATCATCAGCAAATCAAGTGGAAAATTGCTCTTCTGGGAATCCAAATGAGTTAACAGACCAGTGAAGGTTTTAATAATGTTCGTATTTTAGTTTTATTTTAATTCATTATTTTAATTCATTCATTCCTAGCTGTCCTGAGAAGGCAGTGTTGGACCTTCTTCTTAAACCTGAGGTTGGGTTTTCTGCAGCGAGTGACTCACCTCCTGACTCCCCAAAGTCTCTCCACCATCCAGGACCACCAAGCAGTCCACGTGATCGGCAGCCCATCCGGTACCTTAAACATTCACTCCCTCCACCACCGGCGCACCGTGGCTGCAGTGTGCACCATCTACAAGATGCACTGCAGCGACTCGCCAAGGCTTCTTCGACAGCGCCTCCCAATTCCGCGACCTCTGCCACCTAGAAGGACAAGGGCAGCAGGCGCGTGGGAACACCACCACCTCCAAGTTCCCCTCCAAGTCACACACCATCCTGAATTGGAAATATATCGCCGATCCTTCATCGTCGCTGGGTCAAAATCCTGGAACTCCCTCCCTAACAGCACTGTGGGAGTACCATCACCACACGGACTGCAACGGTTCAAGAAGGTGGCTCACCACCACCTTCTCAGGGGCAATTAGGGATGGGCAATAAATGTCGGCCTTGCCAGCAATGCCCACACCACGAGAATGAATTTTTAAAAGTCATAGCAGTCCCTGTGGCAAAGTGAAAGTTTTTTTCTTGGCAGCAGTTTAATACAACTGGGGGGCAAGCTATTCCTTACCTTAAGGACCAGAGAACAAGTTGAGTTTTTATAATAATTGGACATCTCTTAATTCTAAATATTTTGAACTAAATTCAAATTCTCAAACTACCCTACTGAGAACTGAACTCATGGGCCCCGATATTTATGGGGCGGCGGGGGAGGTGGTGTTGAAGCGGCCGGGAAACACGGAACTGTGGGTAACGCGAAGGTCCTGCTGAATTTATGGGCAGGACCTCATTTGATTTTGTTTTCTCCTTTCCCGGCTGGCAGCCAGCCAGATTGAGGAGATCGCGGGTTTGGGGGAGATCGTGGGTTGGGGTGTTGAAGAGATCGCGGGTTTGGGGGAGATCGTAGGTTGGGGTGTTGAAGAGATCGCGGGTTTGGGGGAGATCGTGGGTTGGGGTGTTGAAGAGATCACGGGTTTGGGGGAGATCGTGGGTTGGGGTGTTGAAGAGATCGTGGGTTTGGGGGAGATCGTGGGTTGGGGTTGAAGAGATCAAGGGTTTGGGGGAGATCGTGGGCTGGGGTATTGAAAAGATCGCGGGTTTGGGGGAGATCGTGGGTTGGGGTGTTGAAGAGATCACGGGTTTGGGGGAAATCGTGGGTTGGGGTGTTGAAGAGATTGCAGGTTTGGGGGAGATCGTGGGTTGGGGTGTTGAAGAGATCATGGGTTTGGGGGAGATCGTGGGTTGGGGTTGAAGAGATCGTGGGTTTGGGGGAGATCGTGGGTTGGGGTATTGAAAAGATTGCGGGTTTGGGGGAGATCGTGGGTTGGGGTGTTGAAGAGATCGTGGGTTTGGGGGAGATCGTGGGTTGGGGTGTTGAAGAGATCGTGGGTTTGGGGGAGATCGTGGGTTGGGGTTGAAGAGATCGCGGGTTTGGGGGAGGTCGTGGGTTGGGGTGTTGAAGAGATCGTGGGTTTGGGGGAGATCGTGGGTTGGGGTTGAAGAGATCAAGGGTTTGGGGGAGATCGTGGGTTGGGGCGTTGAAGAGATCGCGGGTTTGGGGGAGATCGTGGGTTGGGGTGTTGAAGAGATTGCGGGTCGTGGGGGCTTCAGATTGTGGGGGGTGGTGGGGGTTGCGATGGTCGGCGGATCGTGGAGGGGGAAGCAGGTAAGATTCAGGGGCCGGGCGGAAGCACTCCTACTCTTCCTGGCCCACAAGCAGTGCTGGAGAGGCACTTGCCTGCTGGATACAACTGTTCTCGCCTCCCTCCAGCTGCCGGGTTTCCCGAGCCCTGGGAAACTGGTGGTGCTGGAGGCATTAAGTTTAAAAGTCTGTTACAGTTTGAAGCACGTAGCCTCATTAACATATTTAAATAACTGACCTGCCTCTGGAGAGCTGGTAAGTCGCCCATCCCCCACCCCGCCTCCGTGAAAACCGGAAGTGGGTGCGTTGGAGGCGGGGTGAGGTCAAGTTTCAGATTAGAAAAATTTTGATCGACACCCGCCAGCCCCTCTCCCACCCATCCTGGGGAGGGGTTTTAAAGTCTTCCCATGGTCTCTGGATTACTAATCCAATAAGATAGACACTACACTACTTCTCTTCCCGGCAGCCATTGAATTTTTTCCCACGGAACACTCAAACGATCATTGTTCACATGCGATCCTAGACAGTGAGGCAGACTATTCAACTATAGGGAGCATCAGAAGCAAGAAAGAAAGAACATGCCTTGACGTAAGAAAATTACTAGGCACTCGGTCTAAGCGTTAAACAAAGCTTTAATCAACTGTTTTACAACATGGAGGTCTAGTTGCGTCCTTCACTAGTTCCTGTTAAGAATGTCCTGCGCAAGCTGGGCCCGGGCCCGAGTATTTATACTCTCCCTGGACAGCGCCACCCGCAGGCCGCTCACTATTATTTCATAAGTCTTTCTTTCATGAATGACTGATTCATGTCAATGCCTTTATATGGTGTCGTCCACGACCTCAGGGCATTCCGAAGGGCTTCACAGCCAATGAAGTACTTTCGAAGCGTAGTCACTGTTGTAATTCAGGAAATGTGGCAGCCAAGTTGCGCCCAGCAAAATCCCACAAACAGTAAATAAAAAGTCATAATTACTGTCCAGCGTTAGCAGCTGTCGAAGAGCAGGAGCCTGCAATTTATATTGCCTGTCTGTGTTTGAAATAGACGTTTCGAGAAGAATAACGTATAATTTAGATATTGCAAAATCAATATTACTTACCATTGTTGAAAGCTGGTTTCCCCCCAACACTGAAAAGAGAAGATTGACTCATCCATCTTCTTTAGGCGAATAAATCAACTCGTTATTCTGCCCAAAGTCATTTTTGCCCAAAGAATGGGGTCTATTGACTTTCTGGGACAATCCAATTTATTTAAATAATGTATACATTGTGTTGTTACTGCTAATGTGATTTGGAAATCATTGATGCAAGTTTTAAATACTGGCCATTAAAGGCAATTAATCATTTCTTCGTTAAACCTGTCGCAAGCTAGTTTGGAAGTCTTTGTCACATAACCAACCTGAAAAATATTGTTGTGGAAGTGTGATGGATTGTAATTAGTCGATGTATTAGTAGATTTTACATTTCTGTAATAAGATGTGGTTGTAACTGTTTAGCTCGCCTGATGGGTAAGGCTGAGCTGTGGATCTCAGGAAGGCCCAGGTCTGATCCTCTGCTGATCTCAGCCCAGCGGCGGGAGCAAGGCTACAAACTATTACGATAGCAAAATACTGCAGATGCTGGAAATCCGAAATAACAACAGAAAATGCTGGAAAAACTCAGCAGGCCAGGCAACATCCGTGGAGAGAAATTAGAGTCGACGTTTCGGGTCGAAACCCTTTTTCAAACTGGAAAGGAAATAAAATAGATCCCGTCGAAGAGAAGAGCAGAACTTCTTCAAGGTAGGCCTGCTGAGTTTTTCCAGCATTTTCTGTTGTTATTTCGGATTTCCAGCATCTGCAGTATTTTGCTATCGTACTAGTGTTTGGTTCACTGCCACACCTCTTCTAGGAATGCCTACCTTGAAGAAGTTCTGCTCTTCTCTTCGACGGGATCTATTTTATTTCCTTTCCAGTTTGAAAAAGGGTTAGACCCGAAACATCGACTCTAATTTCTCTCCACGGATGTTGCCTGGCCTGCTGAGTTTTTCCAGCATTTTCTGTTGTTATTTAGGCTACAAAATATGTTCTGTCACTGGACTGGGTAATCCAGAGGCCTGGCTTAACAATCTAGTTACAACGTGAGTTCAAATCCCAGCGCGGCAACTTTGAGAATTTCAATTCAGTGTAAAAAAAAACCTGGAAATAAAGTAAAAGTGACCATGAAGATTTTTGGAGTGTCGTAAGAACCCAACAGGGTGGAGTAATATCCTTTTCGGGAAGGAAACCTGCTGTCCTTACCTGGTCTGGCCTATATGTGACTCCAGTCCCACACCAAAAATGATCGACTCCTAACTGCTCGCTGAAGTGGCCTAGCAAGCCACGCAGTTGTGTCAGGGGAAACTAGCTATGGGCAATAAAGAAAGAACTTGCATTTATATCGCGCTTTTCACACCCTCAGGACTTTTACAGTGACTTTCAAAGTAGGAAATGCGGTAGCCAATTTGCGCACAGCAAGGTGGCATAGTGGTTAGCACTGTTGCCTCACAGCGCCAGGGACCCGGGTTCGAATCTAGCCTTGGGCGACTGTCTGTGTGGAGTTTACACATTCTCCCCGTGTTTGCGTGGGTTTTCTCCGGGTGCTCCGGTTTCCTCCCACAGTCCAAAGATGTGCGGGTTAGGTTGATTGGCTATGATAAATTGATCCTTAGTGTTAGGGGGATTAAATATGTGGGGTTACGGGGATAGGGTGGGATATGTGTTGGTGTAGGGGTTACGGGGATCGGGTGGGATATGTGTCGGTGCAGGCTCGATGGGCCGAAATGGCCTTTATCTGCACTGTGAGGTTTCTGTGATTTCTGTGAAGATCCTACAAACAGCAATATGATAATGATCAGATAATCTGTTTCACTGATGTTGATTGAGCGATAAATATTGGCCCTGGCAGAACTGCCCTGCTCTTCTTCGAAATAGTGGCCGTGGGACCTTTTATGTCCACTTGAGAGGACCGACGGGGCCTCGGTTTAACGTCTCATCCACAAGGCAGAGATTATCATAATTCAGGAGAAAGTCGTTAGAAAGAGGAGAGGCTAATGTTGCTCCAGCCTTGATTCCTCCACACTCTAACAACAACAACTTCTTGCATTTATACAGCGCCTTTAACATGGCAAATTGTCCCAAGGTGCCTCACAAGAGCATAAATCAGACAAAAATGAACACCGAGCCAAAGAAGGAGTCATTGGACAAGTGACCAAACAGTTGGTCAAAGAGGTAGGTTATAAGCAGAGTTTTATAGGAGGCGAGAGAGGTAGAAGTAATTTCAGAGCTTAGGGCTCTGGACAGCTGTAAGGCATGACTGCCAAAGATGGGGCAAAGGAAATCAGGGATGCACAAGAGGCCAGAGTTGGAAGAACATAGAGTTCTCGGAGCGTTGTAGGGCTGCAGGAGGATACAGAGATAGGGAGGAGCGAGGCCATGAGGGATTTGAACACAAGGATGAGAATTTTAAAATCGGGGCATTGCAGGGACCGGGAGCCAAATATAGGTCAGCGAGCACAGGGGTGATGGGTGAGCGGGACTTGGTGCGAGTTAGAAACATAGAAACATAGAAGATAGGAGCAAGAGTAGGCCATTCGGCCCCTCGTGCCTGTTCCGCCATTCAATGTGATCATGGCTGATCATCCAAATTCAGTACCCTGTCCCTGCTTTCTCCCCATATCCCTTGATCCCTTTAGCCTTAAGAAATATATCTAACTCCTTCTTCAATATGTTTAACGAATTGGCCTCAACTGCCTCTGTGGTACAGAATTCCACAGGTTCATCACTCTCTGGGTGAAGAAATTCCTCCTCTCTCTGTCCTAAATGGCTTACCCCTTATCCTTAGACTGTGACCCCTGGTTCTGGACTCCCCCGCCATCGGGAACATCCTTCCTTCATCTAGTCTGTCTAGTCCTGTTAGAATTTTATAAGTTTCAATGAGATCCCCTCTCATTCTTGTAAACTCTAGTGAATACAAGCCCAATCGACCCAATCTCTCTTCATACGTCATTCCTGCCATCCCAGGTATCAGTCTGGTGAATCTTCGCTGCACTCCCTCCATGGCGAGAACATCCTTCCTCAGATAAGGCGACCAAAACTGCACACAATACTCAAGGTGTGGTCTCACCAAGGCCCTGTGCAACTGCAGCAAGACATCCTTGCTCCTGTACTCGAATCCTCTCGCTATGAAGGCCAACATACCATTTGCCTTCTTAACCGCCTGCTGCACCTGCGTGCTTACCTTCAGCGACGGGTGCACAAGGACACCCAGGTCTCGTTGCATTTCCCCTTTTCCCAATCTATTACCGTTCAGATAATGGCCCAGAAATTCCAGAACGGGGCTTGCAGCGCGTGCAAGCCCCGTATTTACACTTACCCCGCGCTACTGCCGATCAGCTCCAGGGACGCCTGGACTTGGTGAATGAAAAAGAAGAATCCCGGGCAGCGTATGACGTCACGCCGCCCAGGAGTGCAGCCAGCGCGAAGCCAGGAGCGTGCAGTGTAAGTGAGACACGCCCCTTGAGGTCTCAGTTTCACTGGACACGCCCCCAATGTTTCTGTCAAGCTGCTAAGGATTTTTACATGCAAAGCAGCAGTTTAAATAGGTTTTTGGAAGTTTTTTGAAGATTTTGGTAACTTTTATAAACTTTTTTAAATGTTTACATTATTTTGAGTAATCTGAAGTAGTTTTAAAGAGAATTAAAGCAATTTAAAGACTTTTAAAAGCCCTAAAAGAATTTTTTTAATTCCATTTATTTATTTAGCAATGTCGTCGTCATACGTGTCTTCACACTGTTCCCTTTGGGGAACTGTATGAAGTGGTGGAAGGATTTATGGCCGTGATTAACGCTCATTCCGTGACCGTAACCATCTTTGAACCAGCCATTAGGGCGGTTAGTCCTATGGCGGGAGGGTTTTACGGGCTCCCACAAGCTATACAAGGAGGGGGGGCCACCCACACCCACGGACGCAAATATCCCACTGGATGTCAACCCAGAATTTAGAGCCGGAGCTCCGACTCCACTTGCCGGGACTGTCTGGAGCGGGGTTCGAAACCCTACCCTGATCTGGCCCAGCGGCGGGGATCCTACCGCTATGACAAAGGCCCAATCCGATTAGCAACGTGAAATGGCAGCATAGGGCTCCAGTCATGGGGAGGGAAAAGGCGCAGGAAACGTATGGGTGTCACCTTTTGTGCGGAGTGGGCCTTTTGCGTAGCAGTAACATCCCCGCCGCTGGGCCAGAAGGAGTAGGGTTTTGAACCCCACTCCAGACAGTCCCGGCAAGTGGAGTCGGAGTTCCAACTTTAAATTCTGGGTGGACATCCAGCGGGATACTTGCGTCCATGGGTGTTGGTGCCCCCCCCCCCCTCAGATGGGTTGTGGGAGCCCGTAAAACCCTCCCGCCATAGGACTAACCACCCTAATGGCTGGTTCAAAGATGATTACGGTCACGGAATGAGCGTTAATCACGGCCATAAATCCTTCCACCACTTCATACAGTTCCCCAAAGGGAACAGTGTGAGGATACGTACGATGATGACCTCTTGCGCAATGCACCTCCTTGGACCCTCAGTCGCAGATGCGAGGGGGCAAGTCGTGCAATTGTTAAATTTTTCATTTTATTGACATGTAAAATGTTGGCCCAGTAATTCCCTTCCAACTGCGCGAGTACGGTCGGGGTACTTACGCATCTGGCCGGATGAAATGCCGGTTTTCAGCATGCGCAGTGCTTTTGGGGAAAACCGGCATTTCCTGTCCTCTGAACGAAGGGGTTCAGAGGCAGAACGCGTGCGACTGCACAGGCAGCGCGTGCGCAGTATAATTCGCCGCTTTCATTACTGCTTTCAGTGAGGTCAAGTCCTTACAACTTACACATGAAAAAAGCATGGGTACAGTTGCTCCAGAGGCTGCGGAGGAAGATATTTCTTATCGTGGAGCTTCTGAAAGTATGTATGTCTGTATATATTCCTTTGCGTGTTATGTATATATTCCTTTACTTATGTGTATGAATGTATTATTTAGTTATGACTTTCAGAGAAAGTAACTTATTTGAAAATCATAATTAAAAACATACATTCATACACATTAGTAAAGGAATGTAAAACATACATACATATACGTAAAGGAATATATGTGGACATACATACATAACTCATTCTCACATTCCATTCACACAGCCACAATTGCTCCTTCTACCTACCGTTCTGAAAACCCTTTTAAAAAAAAAAAAAAATTTTAACTTTAAAACTTACTTAAAATTTCTTAAAATAACTTCCCTCCCTTTCCCAAACAAAAATATTGCATTTCAGAAGCTCCACGATAAAATGTTTCTTCCTCCGCAGCCAATGAACCACTTTACACTTGCTTTTTTCAAGTGTAACTTCTGAGGACTTACCCTCACGGATTTCATGAATGAAATCTACGAAGTTCACTGCGCAAGCGCTGCCTGTGCAGTCGCACGCGCTCGAGGTCTGGAAATGCCGGCGTTCCCCGCATGCGCTGTTCATGCTGAACGCCGGCATTTCCAACGGCCAGATGCGTGAGTACCCCGAGCGCACTCACGCCTTTGGCCACGAATTTCTGGCCCAATAATCTGCCTTCCTGTTTTTGCCACCAAAGTGGATAACCTCGCATTTATCCACATTATACTGCATCTGCCATGCATCTGCCCAATTACCCAACCTGTCCAAATCATACTGGAGTTTCTCTGCATCCTCCTCACAGCACACACGCCCACCCAGCTTTGTGTCGATAGGATACGGGCAGCAGAGGTTTGGATGAGCTCGGGTTTACGGAGGGTGGAATGCGGGAAGCCAGCCAGAAGAGTGTTGGAACAGTCAAGCCTGGAGGTAATAAAGGCATGGATGAGGGTTTCAGCAGCAGGTGAGCTGAGGCAGGGGCGGAGACGGGCGATATCACAGAGGTGGAAGTAGGCGGTCTTGGTGAGGATACGGGACCCGGAGCTCAGTTCAAGTAGGACGCCGAGGTTGCGCGCAGTCGGTTCAATCTCAGATGGCGGCCGGGGAGTGGGAATGGGGGTCGGTGGCTAGGGAGCGGAATTTCCCACTGCCCCGGATAAAACAGTGGTAATGAATCCACCGCTCCGCCTATTCATTTACAGGACCGGGTCCTTTTCGATTAGGCTCAGTTCTTTGGTGAGCAACGTTTTGTAGATTGATCGCATCCTTTTTTGTTAGATGGACCAGTTAAAGAGTTTATGAAGGCAAACAGAGTCATAAAACCAATCCAGCGCGTGATAAATGGCTACGCGGCGAAATGAGTATGAAATGAACACAGCAGGACTCAAGTAGACGGTCACAACTGGCTGAGCCTCCATCCAACCTTCAGATTCTGTGAAAACACCATGCCATATTATTAATAAAGCTCTGGGTTTCCTGTCGGTAACAGTGTCTTTATTGAGTGCCGAGGACGTGCTTTATGAGTTTTAAATTATCTTTTAAGTCATCAATCTTGCTTTTGATGATTGTCTTGGGCCTTCTTCAGCTCTGTTCTGTTGCGTTACAGATCACTGATCTGCTCAGTGTGGCTGCATACACCGCTCAGAGATACCACTGATCACAGCCCAAATTGCTGCAGTTTCTGGCTCCTTGCAGTTTAATGGCTGTGCAGCACAGCTAGCTGATAGCTTTCTTTTGCCACTACCATGACCTTTCATCATTTTTTTGCCCCACTACTCGGACAAAAAAAACAAGTGGGCATGCGGGATTTGTAAATACCCCTCAGCACGACTCCATCTCTGAGGCTGAACCAGTCTGATCGCAACCTTGGCGTCCTGTTTGACTCTGAGTTGCGATTCCGACCCCATGATCCTCTCCATCGCCAAGACCGCCTATTTCAACCTCAGTGTGACATCGCCCGCCTCTGCCCCTGCCTCTGCTCATCCGCTGCTGACACCCTCATCTGCGCCTTTCTTACCTCCAGACTCGACTATTCCAACGCACTCCTGGCCGGCCTTCCACCTACCACCCTCCGTAAACTTGAGTTCATCGGCTGCCCGTGTCCCAACTCGCACCAAGTCCCATTCACCCATCACTCCTGTGCTCGCTGACCTACATTGGCTCCCGGTTAAGCAACGCCTCGATTTTAAAATTCTCATCCTTCTTTTCAAATCCCGCCATGGCCTCGCCTCTGCCTATCTCTGTAACCACCTCCAGCCCAACAACCCTCCGAGATCTCTGCGCTCCTCCAGTTCTCGCCTCCTGCGCATCCCCCGATTACCATCACCCCACCATTGGCAGGTCACCCATTTAAATAATGACCCAGAAATTCGGATCGGAGGCTTCCCGCGGGTGCAAGCCTCCGACTTGCACTTACCTAGCACGCCGGCCGTTGAGCTGTGGGCCCGCGTGGGATTCCGATCCTGGGCCTGCTCCAACTGACGGCGCGCAGTGCTTGCATATCCCAGGGGCGCAGTTAGTTCGATGCGTCCCCTGGGATCATGTGGGCCATGGGGAGCCAATGGTAGCAGGGAAAGCTTCATTCATAAAATTGACAGGAAGAGCTGTCAAAACCAAAAATATTATAAGCCCCAAAACATCACTAAAACTTCAAATAAATTTTAAAAAACATCACATTTTTAAAATAGCTATAAATTATATAAAATAACTATTTTAAACAATAATTTAAATTTTTGAAAAAATTAATTACATTTTCTAACGGGGCTAAAAATAAACTTACCTTTCTTTAAAGTATTTAAAAATAATAAACCTGTGGAAAAATGTTTTAATTTTAATTAATTCACCACTTACCTTGTTAAAAGCAGGCCTTGCGCCTTGCGCCTGCTTTTTATACGTGTAACTCCTGGAGACTTACCCTCCCGGAAAAACCTGGAAAAAAAACGTAAGTTCGATGCGCACGCGCTGCCTCTCCGGTGCACACATTCCACCTGTCAACCCCTTCTTTCAGGGGAACGGAAGTTCCGGTTTCCCGCGCATGCGCAGTGCATGCACGAAACCGGCACTTCCATTGGGCCTACGCGTGAGTACCCCGTACGTACTCACCCATGGAGACCTGAATTTCTGGGCCGTTATAATGAGGCTGCGTGCCTCACATTTAACCAGCATTTCAAATTTAACTGTGGCTGGTTGGGTTTCTCAGGCCTTGGAGAACCCGCCAGCCAAAGTAAGGCAAGGACTGCTCGATCCAGGAGGTAAGTGCCTTCACACTCGTGCCGCAGGCCTACCCGCCCGCAGCCAGGCAGCCTCTCCATCTGGCTGGCTGTGTGTGGGACACAGACCTTTGAAATGCTAATCAGGCCCTGCCGTTAAATTCGGCAGGGCCTGCGGGAAACCCATTCTCCCGGGTTTCCCGACCGCTTCCTAGCCCTCTGCTCCCAACTGGCTCCCGATTAAAATTCCGGCCAATGCATCTTGACATGAATCAGTCATTCATGAAAGAAAGACTTATGAAATAATAGTGAGCGGCCTGCAGGTGGCGCTGTCCAGGGAGAGTATAAATACTCGGGCACGGGCCCAGCTTGCGCAGGACATTCTTAACAGGAACTAGTGAAGGACACAACTAGACCTCCATGTTGTAAAACAGTTGATTAAAGCTTTGTTTAATGCTTAGACCAAGTGCCTAGTAGTTTTCTTATGTCACATCTTATTCTCAGTCACACATTAGCTAGTCATCTTGGTATATTGTCTTCTCTTAGGTACATATTCTAATGTAACTATTCATCTTTGTAGCGAAGAATTTTTAATTTGCTGCACGTAAATATTTAATCTGTTCTCTGATAAGCCTGGAGCTGACACATTTGATAAGTAGGCGCTGCACAGGGTTATGACTTGACTGAAAACCTTTCCTTCAGATTTATAGCACAACAGTTTCCTTCCCCTTTCATTGTTAATGCTGTTGTGTGGCTGCGATATTAGCCTGTTATGCTCTTTGAAGTTATGTGCTGGTATTAGCTGTCAGCCATGGCTCAGTGGGTAGCATTCTTGCCTCTGAGTCAGAAGGTTGCGGGTTCATAGTTCCATTTTACAGGGACTTGAGCACAAAATCAAGGCTGACACTGCAGTGCAGTACTGAGGGAGTGCTGAACTGTCAGAGGTGTCATCCTTTGGATGAGACGTTAAACCAAGTCTGCCCTCTCAGGTGGACGTAAATGGCACTATTTCGAAGAAGAGCAGGGGCGTTCTCCTGGTGTCCTGGCCAATATTTATCTCTCAACCAACATCACTAAAAACAGATTATCTGGTCATTATCACATTGCTGTTTGTGGGAACTTGCTGTGCACAAATTGGCTGCAGTGTTTCCTAAATTACAACAGTGACGACATTTCAGAATAACTGGCTGTAAAGCGCTTTGGGACATCCTGAGGTTATGAAATTCTCTGGGGGAGAAAAATTCGTGTTCGCCAGCAAAGTCGCTGGCAACTGCAGTTAACGGCCGTTGGAAATGGCTGCAACGCTAACTGAGCGAATTTGGTCTGGGAGGCGCGGAGATAGGTGGCGCAGCGCTCACCTGCCTTCAACACCGTCCTGGCGGTGTTGTTGGAGGGATCCGGGATGAAATTCCTGTCCAGGTCCGGCGTTGCAGCTTCCCACAGCCTCTGGGAGCGAAGTTGTGGAGCTCGCAAGGAATTGTGGGCAATGAAGAGGTCTGAGAATTAAAGGGGCCACGCACACTGAAGCAATACAAATGAAAATGCAGTGAATCAATACATTTTTCAGCCCTTTCTGCCTTTTAAGAAATATTCAACATTTAAAAGAAGTTCCAAATGTGAATATTCAGCTGTTGAAGCTGAGTTACCTTCCTAACCTCAACAAATGGGAAAACTGCCTCAGCACTAACACAAATGACTCAGCAAGCCAGGGAAGGGGCACCGAGGGTCTCACACGCAGCACTCCAGCTTTGTGCAGGGGGTCAACACTGCAAGAGCGGCCCTCTACACACAGGGGCCAGGAGACCCTCCAGAAAGAACAACGTGGGGCCACATCACTGAGGTCATCACTGCCAGCAGTGTCGTCCCCCCACCACCTGGCTCCTGTGCCCAAAGAAGCTTTATGACCTCAGACTACATGAAGAATGCATCTTCAAAAGCCATCTCAGACCAACTGCACCACTAGCCTCACAAACTGCTCAATGCAGGACCCCCAATCACTCACCTACCAACAATCTGCACCAATGACGAGGCACATCTCCCATTCCTAGCCTCACCTCACCCCCTTGGAGGAGACGGTGCTGGCCATTCTTGGCAGGGGCATGACTGAGCCCTTGGCCAGCAGCGGGGCTGAAAGGATACAAGAAGCGGGTATTCTAGTACGTTATCCTCCTTCTAGCAGGCACCTCTTGATTTTCTGCCCTCCCCTCACCACAACTCCACCCTTGTGCCTTCTTCATTTCACACACCCAAGAAATGCAGCCTGCCCAGCCAGTGGGTCAACAAGAAGAGGCAGCCTGCCCAGCCAATAGGACCGCAGGCAGATGATTCCATCCCGGATATCCCGCCCTCAAAGGGGCTGTCTGGGATGCATCCTTCCATCTGATTCCTCCTCTTTGGCTTCCTCCTCTTCTGCGTCTTCCTCTTCTGTGTCTTCCACTTCCCTCTGCAAGAAGATGCTGTAAATGTGAAATGACAGCATACAATGCTGGAAATACTCAGTTAGTTAGGCAGCATGTTGACCTGAGACGTGAACACTGCTTTCTCTCTATTGATGTTATGTGGCCTGCTGAGTATTCGCAGCATTTTCTGTCTTCTCAAAGGCCTTCATTTACCATCTGAGCCCTTGCAAGCATTCAGCAGCATTCCCTACACACTTAAAAAAACTTTTCACATCTATTGCAGCAAGGCACCACTTCAATAAAATTTTAAAAAACAGTCCAAACCCTTAAATTCAAACTGACCTGAATGATGTGTGTGTCCCTTTGAAAGCTGTAGACATCGCCACTGTCAGGTTAACCTGGCATGCTTAGGACCCAGCGCTGAATTCAGCGCTAGGGTCGAAGTTCGCGTTGGTGACATTAAGTCGGCGTTGCACGCCGATTGACGTCACCATGCCGCCATTTTCTTTTCCCAGGCCGCTGCCAGTTACCGGCAGCGCAAAGGGGAAGAGGAATATGGCGGCTACCGCGGAACCCGCCACCAGCTGACGAAAGAGCATGGCGCTACGGAATGGCGCTCAACACATGAATTTCTAGCCCTCTATTTTGTATTTAGTCTTGTGACAATTTACATTGCAGTAGCCAATAAAAAAATTCTGCTTGTTCGTTGACTGTGGGCTGCAAATGATTAAATATCTACAAGAGAAAGAACTGGCATTTATATCTCACCTTTCACACCCTCAAGACATTCCAAAATGCAGTCACTGTCACTCTGTAGGGAAACACGGCAGCCAATCAGCACACAACAAGCTCCCACTAACAGCAAGTGGAAGAATGGCCAATTTTGGAGGTGTAGAGGGATGAATATTGGCCACGTACCAAAACGCGTCACTTCAAACTTCCCTGCATTAAATTTCATCTGCCATGTGTCTGCCCATTTCACCAGTCTGTCTGTGCCCCCCTGAAGTCTGTTACTATCCTCCTCACTGTTTACTAAGTTTCTGAGTTTTGTGTCATTAATATATATCAAAAATAGCAGTGCTCCTAATACCAACCCCTGGGGGACATTATTGTATACCCCCCTCCAGTCTGAAAAACAACCATTCACCACTACCCTCTGCTTTCTGTCCCTTAGCCAATTTCGTATCCACGCTGCCACTGTCCCCTTAATCCCGTGGGCTTTAATTTTGCTAACAAGTCTATTTTGTGGTACTCTGTCAAACACCTTTTGAAAGTCCATATACACAACATCAACCGCACTCCCCTCATCAACCCTCTCCATTACTTCATCAAAGAAATCAACCAAGTTCGTCAAACACAATTTGCCTTTAACAAATCCGTGCTTTTGATCACCTGGCCTTATGTCTCCTTCCTTGGCTCGGTGTCAATCCTTTTTACATAGAAACATAGAAGAAACATAGAAGATAGTAGCAGGAGTAGGCCATTCGGCCCCTCAAGCCTGCACCGCCATTCAATGAGATCATGGTTGATCATCCAAATTCAGTACCCTTTCCCTGCTTTCTCCCCATATCCCTTGATCCCTTTAGCCTTAAGAAATATATCTAACTCCTTCTTGAATATATTTAATGAATTAGCCTCCACTGCCTTCTGTGGCAGAGAATTCCACAGGTTCACCACTCTCTGGGTGAAGAAATTTCTCCTCATTTCTGTCCTAAATGGCTTACCCCTTATCCTTAGACTGTGACCCCTGGTTTTGGACTCCCCGACCATCGGGAACATCCTTCCTGCATCTAGTCTGTCCAGTCCTGTCAGAAGTTTATAAGTTTCAATGAGATCCCCTCTCATTCTTCAGCGAGTATAAGCCCAATTGACCCAATCTCTCCTCATACGTCTGATTGCGCTCCTGTGAAGCGTCTTGGGATATTCAACGGCGCTATATAAATGCAAGTTGTTGTTGTTGTAGATTGGAGCAGGGAGGACAGGCTGGGGAAGGAAGGAGCTCCACAGTTTTGACGTCGTCCAAAAGAATGGGGTAGATTTTGACCTTTAGTGATGGGAGGCCCTCAACGCCCCTCATGACCATATGGCCATCTCGCTGCAGCTCACAGGGTCCCTGGAAGGAAAAATATGCCACTCTCTATCCCTCACTTTGACAAGTGCAGAACACAAAAGAAAAAGTATTAAAGTTAAGCGCTCCTTTCTATTATAATATTGGCTGTCAAAACCCATTAACCTTAAACGAACCATTGTTGGGAGTGGGTCGCGTCGAGGACCGAGCCAGACATTACACATTTTCTACCGTACCTTGGGTGTAAATGCAATTCAGCATTTTTAGATTTTTTTTTAATAATTCAAATAAACTTGAATTCATACATTGATTTTCCAGCCTGAAGGCAATTTAGGTCATGTTGAAAGTGAAATACCGGACAGAACTTGTCAGCCTGCATGAAACATTTATGAAAATGTTTAGAATTCTGCTCCCCTGGTGTAAAATACAAAGCTGCAGCGTTCGTGCTGACAGAAGATTCCAGAACTGGCACTGAGGGTGATAACGGGAACTCTTAAAACTTCAGTGCTGATTTGCAGTGAGAAAGATGGTGGCTGTTGGCACTGATAGTCACAACAAGCGCTTTGTCATCTCACAAAAGCCCACGATTTTCACTGACAGCCCAAGTTCCTCAGTTTAAAAGAAAGGAATGACTTGTATTTCTATAGCACTTTCCAAACCTCAGGACGTCCCAAAGCACTTCACAGCCAATGAAGTATTTCTTTGACAATGTAGTCACTGTTGCAATGTAGGAAACACATCAGCCAATTTGCACACAGCAAGCTCCCACAAACAGCAATAACCAGATAATCTGTTTTTTCAGTGATGTTGGGTTGAAGGATAATTATTGGCCAAGAGAGTGGGAAGAACTCCTCTGCTCTTCTTTGAAATAGTGTTATTGGATCTATTTAAGTCCACCCCAAGAGCAGTCAGTGCCTCAGTTTAACATCCCATCCGAATGACAGCACCTCCGACAGTGCAGCACTCCCTCAGCACTGCACTGGAGTGTCAGCCTAGCTTTATGTGCTCAGGTCCTTGGAGTGGGACTTGAACCCACAACCTTCTGACTCAGAGGCGAGAGTGCTACCCACTGAGCGCGGCTGACACTTAATTAGGAGGGTTTTAAGCTGCAGCTGTTCTGCCTCTCTCCACCCAAACCAACGGTGAAAGAAGCTTTCAACTCCACTGTACCAACTGCCACCATTTAAAGTTCAACGTTAAATCAGAGTGGCCGTGAGCGGCGCGCGAGTGTTGACCATTGGACCAGCTGCTAACTGCCTTCATTGTCGGGCAGGCCAGGAGATGGCAGGACACTGGCACTTTTAAAAACCTTCACAGGGTCGCGAAGGAAGAACCTGGCAGAAACCAGACCCCCGTACCCACGAAAAGAATCTTCCTGCCACTAACCTCCGCCCCCCTCACCTTCCGCCACATTAAATCGCTTGTCCCGTTAATGGCTTATTAACTTGATGATCGCTGTCCTTCACAAGGGTGAAGGGTGTCATGGGGGAAGAAGTGAGTCGCTTGTGATGTTCTTTATTGTTCCAACCTGTCTTCTGGGTGTGAACATTAAGGAACACAAGAACAGGAGCAGGCTGATTTGTATCTTAACTCTATCTACTCATCTTGGTTCCAAATCCCTTAATACTCTTACCCAACAACAATCTATTAATCTCAGTTTTGAAATTTTCAATTGACCCCCAACCTCAACAGCTTTTTGGAGGAGAGAGTTCCAGATTTCCACCACCCTTTGTGTGAAGAAGATTTTCCTGACATCACCCCTAAATGACCTAGCTTTTATTTTAAGATTATGACCCCTTGTCCTGGACTCTCGCATTAGGGGAAATAGTTTCTCTCTATCTACTCTATCAAATCATTTAATCATCTTAAACACCTCAATTGAATCATCCCTTAATCTGCCATACTCGAGGGAATACACCCCTAGTCTGTGCAGCCTGTCCTCATAATTTAACCCTTTTAGCCCGGGTATCATTCTGGTGAATCGGCGCTGCAGCCCCTCCAAGACCAGTATATCCTTCCTGAGGTGTGGTACCCAGAACTGAATGCAGTGCTCCAGATGGGGTCCGACCAGAGCTCTGTACAGCTAGAAGATAACTTTTTTTTATTCATTCATGGGATGTGCGCGTCGCTGGCAAGGCCAGCATTTATTGTCCATCCCTAATTGCCCTTGAGAAGGTGGTGGTGAGCCACCTTCTTGAACCGCTGCAGTCCGTGCGGTGAAGGTACTCCCACAGTGCTGTTAGGGAGTTCCAAGACTTTGACACAGCGACGATGAAGGAATGGCGATATACTTCCAAGTCAGGATGGTGTGTGACTTGGAGGGGAACTTGGAGGTGGCGGTGTTCCCATGCGTCTGCTGCCCTTGTCCTTCTAGGTGGTAGAGGTCACGGGTCTGGGAGGTGCTGCTGAAGAAGCCTTGGCGAGTGGCTGCAGTGCATCTTGTAGATGGTACACACTGCAGCCACGGTACGCTGGTGGTGGAGGGGGTGAATATTTAAGGTGGTGGATGGGGTGCCAATCAAGGGGGCTGCTTTGTCCTGGATGGTGTCGGGCTTCTTGAGTGTTGTTGGAACTGCACTCATCCAGGCAAGTGGAGAGTATTCCATCACACTCCTTACTTGTGCCTTGTAGATAGTGGAAAGGCTTTGGGGAGTCAGGAGGTGAGACCACTTCAACACCTCCAAGCCCAATATATCCTATTTACCTCATTTTGTTTTTTAAAATTTGTATGGTGTTTTTGTGCTTGCTTCTCAAATTGTATTCCGAGGATACTGCAGCCTACAAATTGACAGGAATTGCGAGCTCAGGATAAATAATTCAGACTGCTTGTCAACAGTTGTGACATTTTCAGTCTCACTGCTAAAAGTACTTCGTGATGTGGGTTTGACGATGTGCTAACGCTCGATCATTTTAAAGTGCTTTCTCCTGTTCTCCCTCTGACAGGGTACTCTCAGGTACGTACCTGAGTACTGGCTGGTTCACACTCGTGCTTGCGATGGATGTCTGCCATAAAATCCATATCTTTGGAATGATTAACGATACCTATTGCAGGTAAGGTCACTGAAAGCATTTTTTTCATGCATCATTAAGTGCTCTTTAAAATTATGAAGGGGTTCGATTGGATAGACATAGAGGAGATGTTTGTAGGGGGAGTTCAAAACTAGGGGCCAACACTATAAGATAGTCACCAATAAATCCAATCGGGAATTCAGGAGAAACTTCTTTACCCAGAGAGTGGTCAGAATGTGGAACTCGCTACCACAGGGAGTGGTTGAGGCAAACAGCATGGGTGAAGTAGGGTGGGAGGAGGCTCGTGTGGAGGGTAAACACCGTGTTGGACCAGTTGGGCCGAATGGCCGGCTTCTGTGCTGTACATTCGATGTCATTCTATGTAAAGGGTGTTTCATTAACTTAAATCCACATCTGACAGGACAGTCTGTGTTGGGAGAGGTGGGGTAGGAGAGGAGACTGCCTCTGGGAGAGTTCTTTTATGTTCAATGTGAGAACAAGTTCAGCCAGGCGGAGGAGGGTGGTGGTGGATGGGGACTGGTTGGGCCTCTGTTCAAGGAAGAAGCGGAGCGCCCTCAGGCCGTCCTGGTGGGGGATGGAGACGTAGAGTGACTCAATATCCAGCATCTGCAGTATTTTGCTCTTGCATTTATATAGCGCCTTTCACGACCTCAGGATGTTCCAAAGTGCTTCACAGCCAATGAAAGTACTTTTGAATTGACGTCACTGTTGTTATGTCGGAAACGCAGCAGCCAATTTGTGCACAGCAAGGTCCCACAAACAGCAATGAAATAATTCACCACATAATCTGTTTTAGTGATGTTGGTCAGGGATAATTATTGGCGAGGACCACAGGGAGAACTCTTCTGCTGTTCTTCAAAATGGTACCATGGGATCTTTTACGTCCACCTGAGAGGGCAGATGGGGCCTCAGTTTAACATCGGAGGTGTTGTCTTTCAGATGAGATGTTACAGAAGGGCTTTACCATCCTTGTGGTTCAAATCCCTCCATGGCCTCGCCCCCCTCTATCTAAGTAACCTCCTCCAGCCCTACAACCATCAGAGACCTCCGCGCTCCTCCAATTCTGGCCACTTGCGAATCCCCGACTTTAATCACTCCACCATTGGCGGCCGTGCCTTCAGCTGCCTGGGCCCCAAGCTCTGGAATTCCCTGCCTAAACCTCTCCACCTCTCTACCTCTCTGTCCTCCTTTATGACGCTCCTTAAAACCTACCTCTTTGACCAAGCTTTTGGTCACCTGTCCTAATATCTCCTTATGTGGCTCGGTGTCAAATCTTGTCTGATAATGCTCCTGTGATGCGCCTTGGAACGTTTTACTACATTGAAGGCGCTATATAAAATGCAAGTTGTTGTTGTTACCAACTGCATCACTGGAGAGACCCTGCAACTACAGCAGATGTCATTGAAAAAGCTGGTCTGCGAACCTGCAGATACCAAAAATGCATATTCGCACTTTCTGAGATAAAGTGTCATAATTAAACTGCAGTGTTCATTATAATCAATTTTAGGACTGACAAGGATACTGCCAGCGAACTATAGAGTCTCTTGACCTTGCAGATCATTATACGCTTAATGAAACTATAACTTAACACGTTTATTTGTTCTCGAGATCAGTATTAAGGCATTGGGTTATATTAACATTGGATTATATTAACATTTTGGTCACTTATATATTCATGTAAATGATAACAAAGGATGTCAATTAACCAGGGAAAGAAAGGCTTGCAGTAATATAGCACCTTTCGCAACCTCAGCAGGTCCCTAAGAACTTTACAGCCAGTGAAGTACGTTTTTGAAGTGTAGTCACCGTAGTAATGTGGAAAACGCGGCAGTCAATTTGTGCACAGCAGGCTCCCACAAACAGCAATGAGATAATGACCTGGTAATCTGTTTCTGTGATGTTGGTTGAGGGATAAATATTGGCCAGGACACCGGGGATAATGCCCCTGCTCTTCTTCGAAATAGAGTCATGGGATCTTTTACCTTTTACCTGAGGGAGCAGACGGGGCCTCGGTTTTAAATCTCAGCCAAAAGACGGCACCTCCAATGGTGCAGCACTCCCTCACTACTGCACTGAAATGTCAGCATAGATTGTGTGCTCAAGTCTCTGGAGTGGGGCTTGTGCCCACGACCATCTGGCTCAGAGGCGAGGGTGCTACCAACTGAGCCACAGCTGTGCAGATTCCAATGCTAAATAGCTTTATGATAGCAAAATACTGCAGATGTTGGAAATCCGAAATAACAACAGAAAATGCTGGCTTAATTCCTAGGAGCGTGGGGTATTGTTTTACATCTACTTTCACATTTCTCTGCCAATATTTTCCCCTCCTCCTTCTGTCGGAAGGTTTTGACTCCTTACTGGAGTGGAGCCCCCCACTCTCAAACTGCTGTCCCCCAGCCACAGCTGGCGTTAGGCAACTCAGCACTTTCTACCAAGACAGCCTGGGGAGTCCTCCAGTGCTTTGCCCAGGAACCATCCTTAAATGCGTGAGCCTAGGTATTGAATCCTGGCCAGATATTCCACTGTCGGAGGATCACAACTGCCCCGATGCCTTATATCCTCAACTCACCGTCCACACGTGCACCTGTTCCAGTGGGGGCCTTGGGACTGTATTCAGGAGCAGAAACTCCCCATAGCCCAGGGGTCATAAGCCCCTAACTCTGTCCTGGCTGAGATCTTTGGGAACTTCCTGATCTGTACATCTCTGTATTCACTAGAGGCCTGTATTCACTAGAGTTAGGCCTGTATTCACTAGGGTTTAGAAGAATGAGAGGGGATCTCATTGAAACGTATAAAATTCTGACAAGGGCTAGACAGGCTGGATGCAGGGAGGATGTTTCCCCTGGCTGGGGGGTCTAGAACGAGGGGTCACAGTCTCACTCAGGATACGGGGCAGGACATTTAGGACTGAGATGAGGAGAAATTTCTTCACTCAGAGGGTGGTGAACCTGTGGAATTCTCTACCACAGGAGACTGTGGAGGCCAAGTCACTGAATATATTTAAGAAGGAGATAGACAGATTTCTAGACACAAAAGGCGTCAAGGGGTATGGGGAGAGAGCGGGAATATGGTATTGAGATAGAGGATCAGCCATGATCAGATTGAATGGTGGAGCAGGCTCGAAGGGCCGAATGGCCTACTCCTGCTCATATAATTTTTTTATGTTTCTATGTTTCTATCTCAGCTGATCACTGGCTTGACCCACTAATCAATCAGGGGAGCCATACTCCTCCTTTTTAAGAATAACAGCATAGGGAAGGCTGGTGGTGTAGAGTGCCAATGGAATAATGCTCTGTGCTTTGGAGTGGTCAGAGGTGTGTTATTGTTCGAGTTATTGCCTAATGCCTTCACAACAAAAACGACGTGCATTAAATATGGTGCCATTAGGCTCGGGCCTTTGTTAATTTTGTTAAAGCTTTTAATGGCCGCTCCCTGTCATGTGTCAGCTTGGCTCAGTTGGTTTCAATCTTAGCCTTGAGCCAGGAAGAGCTGAGCTCAGACCACACTCCGGGGGTTGGTGCTTATCCATCTAGGTTGTCACTCTAGCACAATGCTGAGGGAGTGCTCCTTTGACCAAGGTGCTGCCCTTTAGATGAGAAGTTAAGCTGAGGGCCCTGCTTAGTCGGACATAAAAAGAATGGTAATTTATCTCATTGCTGTTTGTGGGTAAGGCAGTGTATGTGAAATCTCCTCTTTGAGATGGCTGCGACACTCAACGTGCAAGTTGTTGATGAAGTGTTTGAGATGTTCCTGAGGGACATGATAAGGTGCAATGGTTGGTAGCACTCTCGCATCTGAGTCAGAAGGTTTTGGGATCAAGTCCTACTCCAGGGACTTGAGCACAAAATCTAGGCTGACACTCCAGTGCAGTGCTGAGGGAGTGCTGCACTGTCGGGGGTGCTGTCTTTTGGATGAGACGTTAAACCCAGGCCCTGTCTGCCCTCTCAGGGGGACGTAAAAGATCCCATGGGACTATATCGAAGAACAGTAGGGGAGATATCCCCAGTGTCTTGGCCAATATTTATCCCTCAACTCAACTCACTGGTCATTTATCTCAATGCTGCTTGTGGGAGCTTGCTGTGCGCAAATTGGCTGCTGTGTTTCCTACATTACAACAGTGACTACACTTTAAAAGTACTTAATTGGCTGTAAAGCAGTTTGGGACATCCTGAAGTGGTGAAAGGCGCTCTATAAATGTAAGTCTTTCTTTCTTATGAGTGTAAGTCTTAGAAATATTTAACCGTCTATGCAACAAACACCTTACAGAACTTTTTTGTCTCTGATCTTAAGCTGCTTAGAATGTAATGATCTGCACCGGATACGCCAAGGTCCGAATGTCATTGATGATTCTTTTCCGTCTTCACAGGGCTGGAGGACACAAAAATGTTCCTTATCATTACTACGAAGCGGGGGGTCTAGACGAATGCGCAGAGTACGTCCTTCATGAAAATGCCTTCTACGGCGGTCACAGATTTATTACTGAGAAGGCTGTCTTTGCAAAGTGGGCCAAGCATCACAACATAACATTCTCGCACCCAGGCAGTGGCTAGGTTCACAGACTCTGAGCCAAGACTGGCCATTCCGGCAGCACGGTTAGAACAAGGACATTGTCACTACATTAAGTTCACTGTGGAATCATTTCTCTCCTCCTTAACCGTGCAGTGAATGCGTAAGGATTTACACATGCCCGAATAAGCCCTTTTTAACTATCATGGAAGAAAGTGGTGGGGAATCAGCAATCATTTTAAGTATTAACAATTTTTCACATATGATACAATATATTTTTAAAAAGCACTTTAAGTATTGACAGTGGAGCATCCGGCAAGATTGAAATCATGTTCTGGGTTTTAAATGCGACATTACTGATCAATAAGGAGGGGTAGGTTAGACACAGGTCTTTCACCTCAGCTCTGGTCCAGCCCAAGGCTGTTGAGATGGAAGCTTCCTGATTGTAATGGCCCTACATGAAATTAATTAAATAAAACATGCCGGAATCCAGTTGTAGTGAGCATCACCCCACAACAAAATCAAAGAAGCACTCCTTAATTTGACATTATCTCACTGCGCCAGGCCACAGGCTGGGTATTCAGCAGCGAGTGACTCACCTCCTGACTCCCCAATGCCTTTCGACCACTTACAAGGCACAAATCAGGAGTACGATGGAATACTCTCCACTTGCCTGGATGAGTGCAGCTCCAACAACACTCAAGAGTTGCCACAACATCCAGGACAAAGCAGCCCGCTTGATTGGCACCCCATCCACCACCTTAAACATTCACTCCCTTCACCACCAGCGTATCGTGGCTGCAGTTTTAACCATCTACAGGAGACACTGCAGCAACTCGCCAAGGCTTCTTCAACAGCACCTCCCAAACCCGCGACCTCCACCACCTAGAAGGACAAGGGCAGCAGGCGTATGGGAACATCACCACCTCCAAGTTCCCCTCCGAGTCACACACCATCCTAACTTGGAAATATATCGCTGATCCTTCATCATCGCTGGGTCAAAATCCTGGAACTCCCTCCCTAACAGCACTGTGGGAGTACCTTCACCACACGGACTGCAGCGCTTCAAGTAGAAGACGGCCCACCACCACCTTCTCAAGGGCAACTGGCAATAAATTCTGGCCTTGCCAGCGACGCTCACATCCCGAGGATGAATTTTTTAAAAGGGCCGCTGTGAGAAATGGACAAATGCCACCCTGGCGCAGTAAAGGGTTCAGGCTGAGGTCAGACTGAGGCACATTGTTGGCAGAGTGGAGGAAGCTTTACTCTGCATCCAGCCCTAACCTGAAGCGAGTGCTTCATACTAGTACTGGGTGTCTGAAGTGAAAAGTATTCCATTCCCTAGCACGGGCATCCCTTACCTTGATGAGCATAAAGCTACAAAAAAGAGGTATTCATTAAGGAGAAGTTCAAAAATAGTAAGAGGTACAAAAAAAACGTATTGAATCAATCCTCCTTTGTGAGATTTAGAATCAATAGCAAGATGTAATTAAAGAACGGAGTGACTGCTGCCAACGAACCGGAAGCTGCGTAGAATCATTCTGCACATAAATGTCAACTTTCATAACTTTCATTAATCCCATAGAAACACCAATTCAACATAAGCCAATAGAAACACCAATTCAATATAAGCCGATAGAAACACCACTTCAATATAAGCCAATAGAAACACCTATTTAATATAAGCCAATAGAAACACCAATTCAATATAAGCCAATAGAAACACCAATTCAACATAAGCCAATAGAAACACAAATTCAGCATAAGCCAATAGAAACACTAATTCAATATAAGCGAATAGAAACACCAATTCAGTATAAGCCAATAGAAACACCAATTCAGTATAAGCCAATAGAAACACCAATTCAACATAAGCCAATAGAAACACCAATTCAATATAAGCCAATAGAAACACCAATTCAATATACGCCAATAGAAACACCAATTCAGTATTAGCCAATAGAAACACCAATTCAATATAAGCCAATAGAAGCACCAATTCAGTATAAGCCAATAGAAACACCAATTCAACATAAGCCAATAGAAACACCAATTCAATATAAGCCAATAGAAACACCAATTCAAATTTTAATTTTTTTTTTCGGCTCAGTTCGGCAGCAGCGATCACTTTTCCCCACCCCCTCCCTATTGTTGGTAATATTTAACATTAAACCATCATCAGCCGTGTCTATTATTACTTAAATTTAAAGCTCGGTGGGTGCTGACTGGTGACAAACTCCAGGAGCTTTCGCTTTTCAAGCCCACCGGCTGCACGTGAGGGACCCGGAGCCCTGCCGGACCCCACCATCAAATCACCACACCGGCGACCAGAAACCCGTTAGAAATGACTGGAAACTGCGAGTATCTTTACTTCTAATAATTACAAAGATGATCTGTTTCACAAACAAACCACATTGATATATCAGAGTGACTGCTGCCTAAGAAATCCGGCGAGAACAACCAGGGAAACACTGGAACTGCGCCTGCGCAACGACTTTGCGTCATTGGCAACAGTCGCGTCCATTAAAGAAAGCACATAATGTTTCAGGCTAAGCCGAACACCGAACATCATTGATCTGTTGCAATTATGTATCAGCACTGAAGTTTTCAAAAGTCCAATTAACTTACCTGTGAAAATGAATATTCAAACTGATCGTTCTGTTAGGGATAATAGGATACATTTAACGACCAGCGAAGTTCCCATACAAACATACGACGGTGTTACAAATTCAGGTTTTGCCTCAGATATTCTCTCAGGTTACATGTGTGCTGGCCATCCCGTAACTGGTCTGAACGTCTTGCGTTCAGGAGTGGGCCCAATTTATACCCAAACAATAGTTGTGATCCAGGGGTAACGATAGTGGTCCCTTGCGGTCTGAACCGGATATTCGTATCTTTTTGCACATGCCCCAAAGTGCGCCTCTGCAATATTTTCAAAGGCAGACCAAGACAACATTTGATGAGTTCATGCCATATATGAATGATTTAAGCTGTTTTATTGCACAGACAGCAAGTGAACAAAATAGTGAACAACAGTTATGATTGAACGCACCTAGTTCAATCAGTACAACTTGACTTTGTGAAATAATACAAAATAAGGAACATGCCATGCCTCCCCACACCAGTGGGTCATTTTGTTCGACATAACTTCTAACAACCCTCCAGTATTCAGTGTCCCTGAGTCTGATGAAAGCTTGTCTTCGCAGCTTTCTGTTTCACAACCTAAATGTCAGACAGTTTTTCCATCCCTGTTTTTATCTCCTCTTGTTCTCAGACTGGGGAGAGGGCCTATGCCAGACCATCTTTACTGAGCACACAGAATTAGGGGCCTCCCAACATCATGGGTCTGATGTGTTTGTCAGTTGCCAAGACTGGTTAATGAATTACTTATTGTTTACAGCCTTTTGAGGATAGAAGTTTAATGCCTAGCTCATTAACATTTTAACCCCCTTTTGTATCGGTGTTTTAAAAACTTGTGTGAATATATCTTTTTTTAAACCCAACTCATTAAATGTAACTTTTTTTCCCCAAATCCTTTCTGTCCAATCAATTGTGAAAAAATTCCCAAACATGAAAAATAGGGTCATACCAGCGCGTCAGCTGTGGGTAGCACTCCCGCCTCTGTGTCAGAAGGTTGTGGGTTCAAGTCCCACTCCAGAGACTTGAGCACAAAAATCTAGGCTGACAACCCAGTGCGGTACTGAAGGAGCACTGAACTGTCGGAGGTGCGTCTATCGGATGAGATGTTAAACTGATGCCCCGTCTGCCCTACTTGCCTTGGACGTAAAAGATCCCATGGCACTATTTCGAAGAATAGCAGGGGAGTTCTCCCTGGTGTCCTGGCCAATATTTATCCGTCAACCAGCATCAGTAAAACAGATTATCTGATCATTATCACATTGCTGTTTGCGGGACCTTGCTGTGCGCAAAATGGCTGCTGTGTTTCCTACAGTGACTACACGCCAAAAGTAATTCACTTGCTGTAAAGCGCTTTGGGGTGTCCTGAGGTTGTGAAAGGCGCTATAGAAATTCAAGTCCTTTCTTTCAGTAATGTAGACCATGTTTCCATATAATGGATTAATTTGACAAAAGTATATGAATTCTCTAAAACCCATTACATGGTCTGATGTGCTGATTGGTTCGCCTGTAAGTGCTGCAGGTTTCTCTGTGACACGATTGAAATGTCCCATTAAATGTGGGATTCTAAATGGAACTCAATTAAATATAAAGGTTTGACAGTGCGTCTCTGACAGGGAAATGGGAGAAAATTTTAAAATGAGATCTCTTGTGATATTTGAATTTTTACATAAATCTGCAGATGACTGAAAGTGTTTAAATTTGGATTAGTGCTTGTGTTAATGTACTTATTCAGCCTCTTACACCAACTCAAAACTGTGGAACTCCTTCCTTTCCTCCTGCAATCTTCTGCTGTCACTTAACCACTCCTTAATTCACCTGATTCTCTTATACTCCTCTCACCCATTGTGACTTTGACCCTTGACGCCTCCCCTTGACTTCTCGCTTATAAAAAGAAGAGAACATTCACCTGTGCCGCACAAAACTGGCTGACTCCAACACCACATCTGAGCATAGACAATGTCGGATTAAACAGCTACGCAAATGCCGGGGATACTAGAACTAGGTCAGAGGCTGGGTATTCTGCAGCACGTGCATGACCTGACTTCCCGAAGTCTCTCCACCACCGACGAGCCACGAGTCAGGAGTGTGATGGGATACTCTCTACTTGCCTGGATGGACAGTACTCACTAAGTATGACATCATCAAGGACAAAAGCAGCCGACATGATCGGCAGCCCATCCACCAGCTTAAGCATCCACTCCCACCACCACTGGTGCAATGTGGCTGCAGTGTGTACCATCTACAGCAGGGGCTCTCAACCCTTTTTTGCTTCTGAGGCCCACCCTGGCATTTATAAAAATTTCACGGACCCCCCTGTAAAACGACGCAAGTATTTTTTCTGTCTAAAAATTAGTTACTCAATTAAACATATATTATTACTATTTTTGTTTTACTTAATGTGTAACTTGTTGCTGGTGGTGGGCAACGGTTCTGCCCAGGCGTGGAGGTAGCTTCGATGTGCTATATTTGCAGCCTCTTTGGGGCAGGAGAAGGACAACCTCTTCGCACATGCGCAGTGTGGGCCGAGGATGGCCGGAATCTCTTGAGCCTTCCAGAAACTAAAACAAACGTCCTAAGTTGCCAGGCAGAAGAGCCCAGTTTTTTGCAGAAATAACAGAGGTGCCGGGCTCGATGTGGCTGTGCTCGACACCAGTCCGCACTGTCACCCAGCGGAGCCTCGGCCTGTCACCTTCCTCCCCCTCGGGCTCGCAGAACGCGGACTGCAAGCGGAGGCACGCCAGAGCCCATAACCCGGAGATAAAGCAAACCGCGCGCTGAGCTTCAGCAACTGCTGCAATGGCTGTCGGTAGTACGGTGCTGGGCCAGCAGCCCAGCTCACTGAGCAGGTAATGCTTGGTGTACCCCTTGAAACCTTCTCACGGGCCCCTAAGGGGGCCGTGGACTCCCAGTTGGGAAGCCCTGATCTACAGGATGCACTGCAGCAACTCGCCAAGGCTCCTTCGGCAGTACCTCCCAGACCCCTGACCTCCACCACTTAGAAGGACAAGGGCAGCAGGCGCACGGGAACACGGCCACCTCCAAGTTCCCCTCCAAGTCACACTCCATCCTGACGTGGAAATATATCGGCCATTCTTCCATCGTCGTTGGGTCAACATCCTGTGACTCCCTCCCTAATAGCACTGCAGCGATTCAAGAAGGCGGCTCACCACCTCCTTCTCAAGGGCAATTAGGGATGGGCAATAAATGCTGGCCCTGCCATAGCCCGAGAATGAATTAAAAAAGCCTGTGTCATGTTGGCTGCGTATAATCCATCAATCATCTCCTGCAAAACCACATCAATATATGCAGCGTTGATTTTTTTTTTTACGGAAAGTCTTTATCTTACCTGATTTGAGCATATTGAACGTGCTGTTCAATAAAAAGATTTTGTTTGCCACTAGTGAATGCTGAGCCACAAAACGGAGTGTGTGACCTGTTTATATTCTGTAACTTATTGCCACAGCAGCACATACCTGGGGTCAAACCTGGGCCTCTGCTGCGATCCTGAAGGTGATGCTTACCAGGGCGTGTTCCAAGGCCGCACTCCGATGCCTCGTCCAGTTGATCAGCCTTCACGTGTGAGTACAGGCAGCGAGTGTTGGCAGGTGCTTCAACTGGAGGGGATGACGTGGATTGAACCCTGGTCCGTGGTGAGTAAGCTGATCTCCGCTGGGGTGTGGCAATATAGCTACAGTAATTAGCCTCGGTGTGCCGAGGATCAGGACAGGCAAATCAGCCAGGATTCCCACTCCTGGTTATTATCCGCAGATCCCTGCTGGGAAATGCACAGGGTGAGAAAAAGATCAAGCTTAGACTAGGCTTGTAGTCCCTCGAGTATAGAAGATTAAGGGGTGATCTAATTGAGACGTTTTAAGATTAAAGGATTTGATGAGGTAGATGGCCCGTATTTTCTGATCGGAGGCTTCCTTACCTGAGGGCTCCGGAGGTCCGGACATTTCCGCTCCTGGGCCTCTGCTCTACGAAATGCGCAGGGCCCGGGTATCCCGGGGCATAGGCGGTTCGCAAGCATCCCTGGGATCACGTGGACCATGGGGAACCAATGAAAGAAGGGAATCCCCCTTCATACATTTGACAGGTCTCTCAGCTTAGACCTGTCAAAAGTATGAATGGGATCACTCAAAAAACACATCAAAACATTAAATACATTTTTTTAAAGCACGTTTTTAAAATTAGTTAAAATTACATTAAATTAAATATTTTAAACAAAAATTTGATTTTTTGGAAAGAAAGTTAAAGTTTTTTATGCGGCTAAAAATAAACTTACCTTTTTAAAAGTATTTTTAAATTATAAATGAGTGGGAAAAAAGTTAATATTTTTACTTTTTTAAACTCTTATGCTGGTAAAAGCAGGCCTTATGCACGCTTTTACCAGGCGTAAGATTTTTAAAGGTTTTCAGCAGGCGGAGGTTGTGCAGAAAGCAGAACTCCACCCCCCCCCCCGCCGCCCCGGGCAGGCGGAGGATCTGTCAAGAGGATTCTTGACAGATCGGAAGTGCCGGTTTTCAACACATGCGCTCATACACACCCGTAGGGATCGGAAAATACGGGCCACTATTTCCTCTGGTGGGGGAATCCAGAACAAGGGGGCATAACCTTAAAATTAGAGCCAGGTCATTCAGGGATGCTGTCAGGAAACATTTCTTCACACAAAGGGTAGTGGAAATTTGAAGCTCTCTCCCCCAAAAAGCTGCTGAGGGCTAGGGGTCAACTGAAAATTTAAAAACTGAGATTGATAGATTTTTTTTTTGTTAGTGTGGTAAACCACTGTATTGTATATTGCCACCTCTGGGTGGCGCTGTGTATGGAGGCATGCCTCAGCTGACTCCACCCACCACTGTGTGGGTTTCGTTCAGACTTGTTCAGTCACTCACGAAGAAGCATGGTCTCTTCTTAGCTAATAAAAGCCTTATTCATCTCTTCTTTCGACTCATCATCTCTTCTTCGACTCATCACCTTTTATGAAGTAATTGATAAGCGTATCAATTTTATTAGCTAAAAGTTAAATGGCGACACCTGAGGAGCAACAACAGCAACGGATACAGCAGACATTGCTGAGAGCCCTCAGGCCACCACGCCTGGACCTCGACCCTCAAGATGTGGGTGCATCAGCCAAGTTTGAACACTGGCTGAGCTGCTTTGAATCCTTCCTCGCAATCTCACAGGTTACAGAGGAGGATCACAAACTGAAAATTTTGACCGCCCAGGTGAGCCATCAAGTATATATGCTAATCCGGGACTCTAATACGTACGTGGCGGCCCTCGAGCTACTAAAAGGGCAATATACGCGCCCAGTGAACACAATTTACGCCCGACACCTCTTGGGATCCCGCAGGCAGCAACCGGGAGAATCGGTAGGGGCATTTGCACGGGCGCTACTGGCACTCTGCAGAGACTGCGATTGTAAAGCGGTAACGGCTGTGGAGCACGCGCAGGGACTCGCCTGTGATGCCTTCGTCAGGGGCCTCCAGTCAGACCACACCCGGCAGAGACTGCTAGAAAGCAAGGAACCCGACCTGAAGACGGCCATTGCCCTTGCGCTCTCGTTAGAGGAGGCCCACCGAAACCTCGAGGCATACCCCCGTAACGGCGCCGAGACATGGCAATCGAAACCGTGGGACACGGGACCGCCGCCCCCGGCACCAACCGCTGCAGCGACCCAACCGAGACAGCAGCCTCCGGTAAGAACTGCTTCGATGCCCAGTAACCAGGCCCAAAAATGCTATTTCTGTGGCCAGTTAAAACATCCCAGAGCGCACTGCCCAGCTAAGACAGCTACCTGCTCGGGCTGCGGGAAGAAAGGCCATTACGCTAACGCCTGCAAGGGGAAGCCAGCCAGCAGCGCAGCGTGCGGGCCGTGGGAGCAGCCATCTTATCCGCCATTTTGTGTACCCCCGGCCGCATGGCATCCGCCGCCATCGTATCCAACGCACTCAACCGCCATTTCGTCACCGGAACCGACCACCGTCTCGGCGGATGACTATAGTGACTCACTAAGCCACATACTGGCCTCCGTGACGCTGGATCAAGGCCACCCTCACCATCTATCCAGCTCCATGATGGATATCGCGGTAAACGGCCGCGCCACCAGTTGCCTGATCGACAGCGGGAGCACAGAGAGTTTCGTCCACCCCGACACGGTACGTAGCCACTCCCTCACGATTCTGCCAACGCACCATCGCATTTCTATGGCGTCCAAGTCCCAGTCAATGGACATCAGCGGCTACTGTGTGGTGACCCTGTCAGTAGGGGGCACTGAATATCAAAAATTTAAACTGCTAGTCCTGCCCCGTCTTTGCGCTGCCGTCCTGCTAGGGTTGGATTTTCAGTGCCACCTTAAGAGTGTCACACTAGCATACGGTGGACCCCTCCCCCCACTCACAGTCTGCAACCAACAACTTTTAAATCGCCCGCTGCAAACCACCTGCAGCCTTTCCACATTAAAAGTCCCCCCCCCTCCCCTGTTCGCTAACCTCACCCGCGACTGTAAACCCATCGCTACCAAAAGCAGGCGGTACAGTGCCGGGGACAGAGCTTTTATCAGCTCTGAGGTGGAGCGGCTCTTGAAGGAGGGCATTATCGAAGGTAGCACTAGCCCCTGGCGAGCCCAGGTTGTAGTCGTTAAAACCACTGCAAAACGCCGCATGGTAATCGACTACAGCCAAACCATAAACCGGTACACCCAGCTGGACGCGTACCCCCTCCCTCGCATATCTGATATGGTCAATCAGATTGCGCAATACAAAGTATTCTCCACCATCGACCTTAAGTCAGCGTACCACCAGCTGCCCATCCGCCATGAGGACCGCCAGTATACTGCCTTCGAGGCAAACGGCCGCCTCTACCACTTCCTTAGGGTCCCCTTCGGCGTCACCAACGGGGTTTCGGTCTTCCAAAGGGAGATGGACCGAATGGTTGACCAGAACGCGCTGCGGGCAACCTTCCCCTATTTGGATAACGTCACCATCTGCGGCCACGACCAGCAGGACCACGACGTTAATCTAGCAAATTTCCTCCGTACGGCCCAACGGCTGAACCTAACGTACAATAAGGAAAAATGTATGTTTCACACCAAGCGCCTGGCCATCCTCGGCTGCGTGGTGGAGAACGGAGTCATCGGGCCCGACCCCGACAGAATGCGCCCCCTAATGGAGCTACCCCTTCCCCACTGCCAAAAAGCACTGAAGAGATGCCTGGGGTTTTTCTCCTACTACGCCCAGTGGGTGCCCCTCTATGCAGACAAAGCCAGGCCCCTCATCAAAGCCACCTCCTTCCCCCTGACACCAGAGGCGTGTGCAGCCTTCACTCTTATCAAGAACGATATCGCGAAGGCCGCAATGCACGCGGTGGATGAGTCCATCCCCTTCCAAGTGGAGAGCGATGCCTCCGACTTCGCCCTAGCCGCGACCCTTAACCAGGCGGGCAGACCCGTGGCCTTTTTCTCAAGGACCCTCCAGGGCCCCGAGACGAGACACTCCTCCGTCGAAAAGGAGGCCCAGGCTATTGTAGAAGCGGTGCGTCACTGGAGGCATTACCTGGCCGGGAAACGATTTACCCTGCTCACTGACCAGCGTTCAGTAGCTTTTATGTTTAATAATAAGCAGAGGGGTAAAATCAAGAACGACAAGATCTTGAGGTGGAGAATCGAACTCTCCACCTACAATTATGATATCTTGTATCGGCCAGGGAAACTCAATGAGCCCCCAGATGCCCTATCACGTGGTACATGCGCCAACGCGCAGAGTGATAGGCTGCAGTCCCTCCACAATGACCTCTGCCACCCGGGGGTCACCAGGTTTTTCCATTTTATCAAATCCCGTAACCTGCCCTACTCCATCGAGGAGGTCAGGACCATGACCAAGAGCTGCCAAATCTGCGCCGAGTGCAAACCGCACTTCTATAGGCCGGACAGAGCAAGCCTGATCAAGGCCACCCGCCCCTTCGAACGCCTGAGCGTCGATTTTAAAGGGCCCCTCCCCTCCGCTGACCGCAATGTGTACTTCCTCAACATAGTTGATGAGTACTCCCGTTTCCCCTTTGCCATCCCTTGCCCAGACATGACCAGTACCACGGTCATCAAGTGTCTGAATGACATCTTCGCTCTGTTCAGGTTCCCCAGCTATATACATAGCGACAGGGGCTCATCGTTCATGAGCGACGAACTTCGGCAGTACCTGCTAACAAGAGGTATCGCCACGAGCAGGACCACCAGTTACAACCCCCGGGGGAACGGCCAGGTGGAAAGGGAGAACGCGACGGTTTGGAAGGCAGTCCTCTTAGCACTAAAATCTAAGGGCCTTCCGACCTCCCGCTGGCAGGAGGTCCTCCCTGCAGCGCTTCACTCCATTCGGTCACTGCTTTGTACTGCCACTAATGCGACCCCTCATGAGAAAATGTTCGTTTTCCCCCGGAAGTCTACATCGGGAACCTCGCTACCGGCATGGTTGACTTCTCCTGGGCCCGTCCTACTGCGGAGGCACGTGAGGACGCATAAAATGGACCCCCTGGTCGAGCGGGTGCACCTCCTACACGCCAACCCCCAGTATGCCTGGGTGACATACCCAGACGGGCGGGAGGACACGGTCTCCATACGAGATCTCGCACCCTCGGGTACCCCTGAATTACCACCGTTATCCCCCTTACCACCGTTATCCCCCTTACCACTGTTATCCCCCACCACCCCTCCCAACCCAACCCCTGCAGACGGCATGCCAAAGCCCCAGGAATCTTCGCCAACCACCCAGACACCAGACCCGACGTCGGATGCTGCAACACCACCGCCGCCACCACGACGATCAGGACGTCAGACAAGGCCTCCTGATAGACTTAACTTGTAGTACCCTTCACCCCGCCGGACTTCACATTAAACAAGGGGTGAATGTGGTAAACCACTGTATTGTATATTGCCACCTCTGGGTGGCGCTGTGTATGGAGGCATGCCTCAGCTGACTCCACCCACCACTGTGTGGGTTTCGTTCAGACTTGTTCAGTCACTCACGAAGAAGCATGGTCTCTTCTTAGCTAATAAAAGCCTTATTCATCTCTTCTTTCGACTCATCATCTCTTCTTCGACTCATCACCTTTTATGAAGTAATTGATAAGCGTATCAGTTAGGTAAGGGTATTAAGGGTTATGGAACCAAGGCGGGTAAATGGAGCTAAGATACAGATCAGCCACGATCTAATTGAATGGCAGAACAGGTTCAAGGGGCTGAATGGCCTCCTCCTCTTCCTAGGCGTGCCACCACCATGGCCTTTCAACACTTACTGATCCTGCCCACATTCGACAAATGGCTGCTTGGGTTTAGATGCTGAAAAGTATGGGACCACCAAGCCCAAATGACCACCCTCAGCGGAGAAAGGATCTTCCCGGTTAAATAGTCGGGTCTGTGCTAAGTTCGCTGAGTTAAATCAAGCAGGAGTATAATTCACTACAGTGCATAAAAAACAGTATGGCCTAGAAATTCAGTCGCGTTTGCGCCCACTTATTGGCTATAAAGTGGTTTGCGCCTGAAGTTTTTTATCGCCCGAAATTCAGATGGACCCTAACATCGGCGTTAGCCGGTAGCGCTGCGCCGGCACCGATGACGTCATCGGTGTGCGCAGCGCCCCGGTTGCAATGCTGTTCTGGCCCGATGGCCAAATTCAGTTGCGGCCGCCTCGCCCGTGGCGGCCGCAAACAGCGTTTGTAAAACGGTGCCTTGCAGCTCCGAAAGGCCGGCGCATAAAGGTGGAGGGGCGGCCGGCCGCTTTCCCGGCGGCCGCCTGGCCGCACCTCCCTCCCCGGACTCCTGCACCACCCCCCCGCGGCATTGATGTGTGACTCCCGCGAGCCCGGCACTTCTCCGGGGTGCCGGGTTCATTTGCCGGGGGAATCCCGCGCCGAACTCACGGCTGCAGGCAGCTCCTCCTTAAGAGAAGGAGGAGGCCTGCAGTACCCCAGCCTGCCGCACCGCATCGGGTGCCGCAGCGGCAGCTGGACGCCTGAAACTTACATACATCGCCCCAAACGAGGCGGCCAAACCCTGCAATAGCGCCCGCCTCCGTCTTGGGCCGGCGCGACTGAATTTCAGGCGGGCGCTACGGGAATCCGGGCCAGCGCAAAATTTCGGGCACTAAAGACCTGGCGCGGCGAAACCGAATTTTTAGCCCTATTTCTTGAAGTGAATGCTGAATTTTAATTGCTGACTTAAGACACTATTTTATCCCATAATATAAAAAAAAACTGCACAGAACTCGAGTGTCGCTGAGGATACATTTTCTGTGCGACATTTGAGATAGGAAGTCATGATTTGTTTTTATTTGAAGACAGATATTTTTTCAAATTGGCATTTTGAAAAAGCAGCTGAACAGTCAGGAACATTAAAATGTGAACAAAATCTGGAATAAGTAAAGCGTTGTTGTGAGAAGAAATGGAAAACATGCAATCATGTACATTAGAAATGCCCAGTAGGTGAGCTGTGGCTCAGTGGGCAGCACGCTCTCCCCTGAGTCAGAAGGTTGTGGCTTCAAGTCGTACCCTAGAGACTCGAGCACAAAATCTAGGCTGACACTGCAGTGCAGTGCAGAGGGGAGTGCTGCACGGTCAGAGGTGCCGGCTTTCGGATGGGAGGTTAATCCGAGGCCCCGTCTGCCCTCGCAGAGGGACGTCTAAGATCCCACGGCACTATTCGATGAAGAGCCGGGGAGTTCTCCCCGGTGCCCTGGTCAATATTTATCCCTCAACCAACATCTGCTCACCACCTCATTGCTGTTTGTGGGAGCATGCTGTGCAAATCGGCTGCCATGTTTCCTACATGTGTGCGTCATTTGAACAACGGGAACAGTGCCGATGGAGGAAGTTACTGTTTTGTCACTTATCCGATAAGCACTATTTCATTCTCTAGAGATGAGGAGTTTGGCATGTGATGTTTAAAGTAATGAAGGGAGTTGTAGAGAGGAAATGCTACGATCTCAGAGGGGAATCCAGTACAAAGGGGACCAGGATCTTAGAATTCAAACTAAAAAAGCGAATCCAGAAAACGTTTCTTCACGCACAGGGTTGGGACAATGTGGAGCAAACTGCTTCAGGAGGCTGTAGGTGCAGAATCAAGGCTAATGGGAAGTAAGGGTGTTGAGAGAGGTGGAGGCAGGGCGGAGAATTGGGATTAACAAAATTAAGGTCTGCCGTGACACATAAAGCAGTGGAGTAGCCACGATGGGCCGAATGGGCTACTCCTTTTTTTTTTAATGTGATCTTGCGATGTGGGTGTCGCTGCCAAGGCCGGCCTTCTTCTTGAACCGCTGCAGGCCGTGTGGTGAAGGCGCTCCCACGGTGCAGTTACGTCCTGGCCGACATTCCTGCCTCAACCTAACGCCACCAAAGCACAGATCAACTGCTCATTCACCTCGTTGCTGTTTGTGGGATCTCACTGTGCGCAAATCAACCGCCGCAATTGACAGCGTAACAACAGCGACCGCACTTCAAATAATTGTTTCCAGAAACGTGCTATATAAATGCAAACCTTTCCAGTATTCACGAGTTCTATTACATGGAATATTGTAAATTTTAAACATTTGTAACTTTTGATAAATTATCCGTCTTACCCGACTTGGCAATTCTCTGCAGCCTTAAATTGTTACAGCTTTTCTTTTCATATTTACCAGGTGATAAGTGTTTGATTTTAAATTTTAATACAACAGCCTTCAGGTTGATATATTGTTAATTGTTTTTAATTTTGTACAGTACATCATCTAATTTTTCTGCCCTGTGTTTTAATAACCCGGCTTTTCCTTCTCGATCCACTTGATTATTTTTTGAATGTGTGTGCGTGCTAAAGATTGCGCCTGTCAATTTTTATTGAAATAATAAAAAAAGTTGAAAAGATAAATTGTATTTAAATTTTGTTTTGCCATTACCTAGGATGCAGCTTTTACTTGCTGAATTAAAAATATCAAACATCGCAGGACAACAACGACAAGTTGTATTTGTATAGCACCTTTAACGTAGTAAAACCTCCCAAGGCGCTGCACAGGAGTGTTATAAGACAAAAATTTGACACCGAGCCACATAAGGAGAAATTAGGGCAGGGGCTTGGTCAAAGAGGTAGGTTTTAAGGAGTGTCTTAAAGGAGGAAACAGAGGCGGAGAGGTTTAGGCAGGGAATTCCAGAGCTTAGGGCCCAGGCAACAGAAGGCACGGCCACCAATGGTTGAGCGATTATAATCAGGGGTGCTCAAGAGGGCAGAATTAGCAGAGCACAGATATCTTGGGGGGGGGGGGCTGGAGGAGATTACAAAGATAGGGAGGGGCGAGGCCATGGAGGGATTTGAAAACAAGGATGAGAATTTTGAAATCGAGGCGTTGCTTAACCAGGAGCCAATGTAGGTCAGCGAGTACAGGGGTGATGGATGAACGGGACTTGGTGCGAGTTAGGACACGACAGCCGAGTTTTGGATGACCTCAAGTTTACGTAGTGTAGAATGTGGGAGGCCAGCCAGGAGCGCGTTGGAATAGTCAAGTCTAGAGGTAACAAAGGGTTTCAGCAGCGGATGAGCTGAGGCAAGGGCAGAGACAGGCGATGTTACGGAGATAGAAATAGGTGGTCTTAGTTATGCTGTGGATATGCGGTCAGAAGCTCATTTCAGGGTCAAGTAGGACACTAAGGTTGCGAACAGTGTGGTTCAGCTTCAGACAGAATGGGCCACATACTAGGCTTGCCAGCAAAGTTGAAGCCCATGGAATAAAAGGGACAGTGGCAACATGGATCCGAAATTGGCTAAGTGACAGGAAACAGAGAGCAGTGGTGAATGGTTGTTTTTCGGACTGGAGGAAGATATTCAGTGGCGTTCCCCTGGGGTCGGTTCTGGGACCCCTGCTTTTCTTGATATATATTAATGACTTAGACTTGGGTGTACAGGGCACAATTTCAAAAGCTGCAGATGACACAAAACTTGGAAGTATAGTGAACAGTGAGGAGGATAGTGATAAGACTTCAGGAAGACATAGACAGGCTGGTGGAATGGGTAGACACGTGGCAGATGAAATTCAATGGAGAAAAGTGCGAAGTGATACATTTTGGCAGGAAGCACGAGGAGAGGCAATAAAAGCTAAAGGGTACAATTCTAAAGGGGGTGCATGAACAGAGAGGCCTGGGGGTATTTGTGCACAAATCGATGAAGGTGGCAGGGCAGGTTGCGAAAGCGGTTAAAAAAGCATGCGGGATCCTGAGCTTCATAAATAGAGGCGTTGGCTGCGATCTTTATAAAGGAGGCGGGTTGAGGGCGGGCCCGCTGCTCGGCACCTTTCCGACCCGCTCCTGATGCCGCCGGCCCGCAGTTACAATTTTTGCTTCGTTGGCCTCGTTACGGCCGACGTGCGGGTCCCTCCAGGCAATTGCTTGGAGGATGTCAGTTTCTCACGTCTGATGACACGTTGTTTGAGTAAAAATTTAAAGGGGCTATGTCCCCTTGACAAAAAATGTAGATGGGGTGGCTTGGTGCTGTATTATCTAGAGATGCGATTTGACAGCGGCTGGTCTGAACACAATTTATTGAATGAAATTGCTGGTCATATTATTCCAGAAAGAAATTTATGATTTTTTTTTATCTTTCAATGTAGTATGTGACTAAGAAATGAAAAATCATAGTAAAATTAATCTTTTTTCTTTTAAAGGTGCTGGCTGTTGCAGGAACGGAAGCCCCAATAACTAAGGCTGCACCCAGGTTCAATGAGGGCTCTCTCCATGCTTTTGTTGAGGGAGTTAGAGGACGTCAGGAGCTCCTCTTCCCTGGAAACAGAAGGAGGAGGCCTCCTCAGCAAACCAAGGCAGCTTGGCTGCAAATTACTGAGGAGGTGGGCTCGAGGTCTGTGTGCAGACACACATGGGTTCAGTGTGGAAAAAGGTTCAATGATCTGCTGAGATCACCTAAAGTGTGGCCTCTGTGTTCTGGGAAGTGGAAGTTCAAGAGTGAGGGCTCAGAGCGAATGCCATGTAGAATGTTGGTGATGACACTGAGCTCTTTAGTAGACAGATGATGCCTGGGGTTTTGAGAATGTCGGACTTATATTCATCTCCACGTGCCAGCCACATGTGGTTGAAGCATAAGATTACGCGAATCTGGCATGGATGAGTGCATCCCTTGCCTAACGGCCAGCAATGTGGTCGCCTGCTGTTGGATTGGCCACACATCCGGCCCTGCAAGGCATCACTCCCTGTCCTACTCCTCATCCTCCTCCTCGTTATCCTCCTCGTCCTCTTCCTCATCATCTTCCTCTTCCTCCAAGGATGCTCTGCGCTGAGCCACTTGTTCATCCGGCAGCACTAAGCCGCGCTGCTGTGCAATGTTGTGCAGGGTACAGCAGACCACGACGATTCTGGACACCCTGGCTGGTGCATACTGCAGGGCTCCACCAGACCTGTCCAGGCAGCGGAAGCGCATTTTGAGCAAGCCGATGGTTTGCTCAATGATGCTTCTGGTGGATATGTGGCTCAAATTGTACCGCTCCTCAGCATCGTTTGATGGCCTCCTCATCGGTGTCATGAGCACCTTTTTCAGGGGATAGCCCTTCTCGCCAAGAAGCCATCCGGAAAGTTGGTTTGGTGGATGGAAGAGCTGAGGCACAGTAGATGGGTGCAGGACGAAGGAGTCATGGCAACTGCCAGGGTACTTTCGCAAACATGCTTGATGAGCTTCCTGTGGTTACACACCAGCTGGACGTTCAGGGAGTAGAATCCCTTGCGGTTGACAAATACAACTGGATTGTGATAGGGGGCCTGAATGGCTACATGTGTGCAGTCCATGACGCCCTGCACCATTGGCAAACCTGCCATATTGGCAAAGCCAACCGCACGTGCCGTCACACTTGGGCCATCCATAGAGAAGTGCATGTAGTGGAGCCCTGCAGTATGCACCAGCCAGGGTGTCCAGAATCGTCGTGGTCTGCTGTGCCCTGCACAACATTGCACAGCAGCACGGCTTAGTGCTGCCGACTGAACAAGTGGCTCAGCGCACAGCCTCCTTGGAGGAAGAGGAAGAGAACGAGGAAGATGATGAGGAAGAGGACGAGGAGGATAATGAGGAGGAGGATGAGGAGTAGGATGGGGAGTGATTGCAAAGAGGGCATTGGTGACCTGTATGATGCAGGTGTGTGCGGCCGACAGGTGGGTGAAGAGGAGGTTGGCGCTCCTGGTGCTGGTTCTGCTGTTGTGGCTGGTTGTGGTGCTGCCGCAGTTGCTCTTCATCCGAATCTGATGACCAGGATTAGAAGATATAAATGGTTCCCATCCCATTGCTATAGATTTCATTTGAGGCAAGAAGCTTGCAAACGCACATTCAAAGCGGCCTGAAATTATTCCAATCAGGTCACATTGCAGATGGCTGTCAGCTTGAATAGTCAAGGTCAGTAGATTTGCAATATCTTATCCCAAAGCTCCAACAACAAAGTTGTTGCATTTGAATGTCAAGCCAGGAGCGCTTTTAAAGTGCTGCACCAATGACTACAAATCATGTCCTCCAGCAACTCGTCTCCTTGCAGCTGGCCTGTTTCTGACAAGACGGGAAACAGGAGCCAGAAGCACGAAAATGGGAAACCTCTATCAAGGCAGTTAACAGGCTGTTAGCTGCCTTAACTACCTATCCCACCGGTTCCAGTCGGGTCAGTTTGGGAGCAGCTGACCCGACACTCATGAAAATCGGGTGGGGGCAGGATGGAGGCGGGTTGGGTGTCTGAAGCCATTTTTCCCGATTTTCGCTGAAGACCCGCCTCCAAACCCGCCTCCTCAGGGCTATTAAGATCAAGCCCATAGAGTACAAAAGCAAGGAAGTTAGAACGAACCTTTATAAAATACTGGTTCGGCCTCAGCTGGAGTATTGTGTCCATTTCTGGACTCCGCACTTTAGGAAGGATGTGAAGGCCTTAGAGAGGGTGCAGAAAAGATTTACAAGAATGGTTCCGGGGATGAGGGACTTCAGCTAAGGGAATGGTAGTGTAGTGGTGATGTTACTGAGCTAGTAATCCAGAGGCCTGGGCTAATGATCCAAAAGTGTGAATTCAAATCCCCCCATGACAACTAGGGAATTTAAATTCAGTTAATTAAATAAATTTGGGGAAAAAAAAACAAGTATCAGTAATGGTAACCATGAAACTATCAGATTGTTATAAAAACCCATCTGGTTCACTAATGTCCTTTAGGGAAGGAAATCTGCTGTTGCTACCTGGACGTAGAAAATAGGAGCAGGAGTAGGCCATTTGGCTCCTTGAGCCTGCTCTGCCATTCAATGAGATCATGGCTGATCATCCAAGCTCAGTACCTCTGTCCCTGCCTTTCCCTTGATCCCTTTAGCCTTAAGAAATATATCTAATTCCTTCTTGAATATATTTAATGAATTGGCCTCAACTGCCTTCAGTGGTAGAGAATTCCATAGGTTCACCCACTCTCTGGGTGAAGAAATTCCTCCTCAACTCTGTCCTAAATGGCTTACCCCTTATCCTTAGACTGTGACCCCTGGTTCTGGACTCCCCTGCCATCGAAAACATCCTTCCTGTGTCTAGTCCTGTTAGAATTTTATAAGTTTCAATGAGATCCCCTCTCATTCTTCTAAACTCCAGCGAATATAAGCCCAATCAACCCAATCTCTCCTCATACGTCATTCCTGCCATCCCAGGTATCAGTCTGGTGAATCTTCGCTGCACTCCCTCCATGGCAAGAACATCCTTCCTCAGATAAGGCGACCAAAACTGCACACAATACACAAGGTGTGGTCTCACCAAGGCCCTGTACAACTGCAGCAAGACATCCTTGTTCCTGTACTCAAACCCTCTCGCTACGAAGGCCAACATACCATTTGCCTTCTTAACCGCCTGCTGCACCTGCATGCTTACCTTCAGCGACTGGTGCACAAGGACACCCAGGACTCGTTGCACTTCCCCTTCTCCCAATCTATGGCCGTTCAGATAATAATCTGCCTTACTGTTTTTGCCACCAAAGTGGATAACCTCGCATTTATCCACATTATACTGCATCTGCCATGCATCTGCCCAATCAACCAACCTGTCCAAGTCATACTGGGGTTTCTCGGCATCCTCCTCACAGCTTTGTGTCATCTGCAAACTTGAAGATATTACATCTTGTTCCCTCGTCTAGATCATTAATATATATTGTGAATAGCTGGGGTCCTAGGACCGATCCCTGCGGTACCCCACTAGTCACTGCCTGCCACTCGGAAAAAGACCCATTTATTCCAACTCTTTGCTTCCTGTCTGCCAACCAGTTCTCTATCCAAGTCAGCACCTTGCCCCCAATCCCATGTGCCTTAGCTTTACACACTAATCTCTTATGCGGGACCTTATCGAAAGCCTTCTGAAAGTCCAAATACACCACATCCACTGGTTCTCCTTTATCTATTCTACCAGTTACATCCTCAAAAAATTCCAGTAGATTAGTCAAGCACGATTTACCTTTTGTAAATCCATGTTGACTTTATCCGATCCTGTCGCTATTTTCCAAGTGTTCTGCTATTACATCTTTTATAATGGACTCTAGCATTTTCCCCACTACCGATGTCAGGCTTACCGCTCTATAATTCCCCGTTTTCTCTCTACCACCTTTTTTGAACAGTGGGGTAACATTAGCTACCCTCCAATCCATGGGACCTGTTCCAGAGCCTATAGAATTTGGAAGATGACCAGCAATGCATCTATTATTTCTAGGGCCACTTCCTTAAGTACCCTAGGATGTAGATTATCAGGCACTGGGGATTTATCGGCCTTCAATCCCGTCAATTTCCCTAACAAATACTGATTTCATTCAGTTCCTCCCTCTCATTAGACCCTATGTTCCCCAACATCTCTGGGAGGTTATTTGTGTCCTCCTTTGTGAAGACAGAACCAAAGTATGTATTTAATTGGTCTGCCATTTCTTTGTTCCCCATTATAAATTCCCCTGATTCTGACTGCAAGGGACCTACACTTGACTTCACCAATCTTTTTCTCTTCACATATCTATAAAAGCTTTTACAGTCAGTTTTTATGTTCCCTGCTAGCTTACTCTCATATTCTATTTTCCCCTTCTTAATTAATCCCTTTGTCCTCCTTTGCTGAATCCTAAACTGCTCCCAATCCTCAGGTTTGCTACTTTTACTGGCCAATTTATATGTTCTCTCCTTGGATCTTATGCTATCCCTAATTTCCCTTGTTAGCCACGGTTGAGTCACCTTTTTAAAAAAAAAATTATGCCAAACAGGGATGAACAAATTCTGTAGTTCATCCATGCGATCTTTGAATGTTTGCCTTTGCCCATCCAGCATCAACCCTTTGAGTGACATTCCCCAATCAATCCTACCCAACTTGCACCTCATACCATCGTAGTCTCCTTTATTTAAATTCAGGACCCTAGTCTCTGAGTCAACTACTTCACTCTCCATCTTAATGAAGAATTCTATCATATTATGATCGCTCCGCCCCAAGGGGCCTCGCACAACAAGATTGTCAATTAATCCTTTCCCATTACACAATACCCAGTCTAAGATGGCCTGATCTCTAGTTGGTTCCTTGACATATTGGTCCAGGAAACCATCCCGTATACAGTCCAGGAATTCCTCCTCCACAATATTGTTACTAATTTGGTTAGCCCAATCTATATGTAGATGTATGGTCTGGCCTATATGTGACTCCAGACCCACGGCAATGTGGTTGATTCTTAATTGTCCTCTGAAATGGCCAAGCAAGCCACTCAGTTGTAACAAACTGTTATGAAACAAAATAATAAAAATGAAACCAGACGGATCACTCGGCACCGGCTGCGGACACGGCAACGGCACACCTAGCCTAGTCAACCCTGCAAAGTCCTCCTCACCAACATCTGGGGACTTGTCCCAAAATTGGTACAGTTGTCCCACAAACTCGTCAAGCAACAGCCTGACATAGTCATACTCACAGAATCATACCTTTCAGCCAATGTCCCAAACTCCTCCATCACCATTCCTGGGTATGTCCTGTCCCACCGGCAGGACAGACCCACCAGGGTTGGTGGCACAGTGGTATACAGTCGGGAAGGACTGGCCCTGGAAGCCCTCAACATTGACTCTGGACCCTATGAAGTCTCATGGCTTCAGGCCAAGGAAACCTCCTGCTGATTACCAACTACCGCCCTCCCTCAGCTGATGAAACAGTGCTCCTCCATGTTGAAAACTACTTGGAAGAAGCACTGAAAGTAGCAAGGGTGCAGAATGTGCTCTGTGTGGGGGACTTCAATGTCCATCACCAAGAGTGGCTCGGTAGAACTAACCTGGCCGAGACCTGAAGGACATAGCTGCCAGTCTGGGCCTGTGACTGGTGGTGAGAGAACCAACACGAGGGGAAAAACCTACTTGACCTCGTCCTCACCAATCTATCTGTCACAGATGCATCTGTCCATGACAGCATTGGTAGTAGTAACCACCGCACAGTCATTGTGGAGACAAAGTCCCGTCTTCACACTGAGGACACACTCCATCGTGTTGTGTGGCACTACCACCGTGCTAAATGGGATAGATTCAGAACAAATCTAGCAGCTCAAAACTGGGCATTCATGAGGCGCTGTGGACCATCAGCAGCAGCAGAATTGTATTCCACCACAATCTGTAACCTCATGGCCCGGCATATCCCTCACTCTACCATTACCATCAAGCCAGGGGACCAACCCTGGTTCAATAAGGAGTGTAGAAAAGCATGCCAGGAGCAGCACCAGGCATACCTAAAAATGAGGTGCCATTCCCCAAAAATGGGGAAGTTGCAACACAGGACTACATGCATGCTAAAAAGCAGAAACAGCATTGGGAGGTAGAGCTAGGTGTCGTCAGCGGACATGTGGACACTGACGCTGTGTTTTCGGATGATGTCGCCAAGGGGCAGCATGTAGATGAGAAATAGGAGGGGGGCCAAGGAATGATCCTTGGGGGACACCAGAGGTAATGATGCAAGTGCGGGAAGAGAAGCTGTTGCAGGTGATTCTCTGGCTACGATTAGATAGATAAGAATGGAACCAGGCGAGTGCAGTCCCACCCAGCTGGACGATGTTGGAGAAGGATGGAGTGGTCAACCGTGTCAAAGGCTGCAGACAAGTCAAGAAGGACGAGGAGGGATAGTTTACCTTTGTCACAGTCACAAACGATGTTATTTGTGACTTTGATGAGAGCCGTTTCGGTACTGTGGCAGGGCGGAAACCTGATTGGAGGGATTCAAACATGGAGTTGCGGGAAAGATGGGCACGGATTTGGGAGGTGACAACATGTTCAAGAACTTTGGAGAGGAAAGGGAGGTTGGAGATGGGGCGGTAGTTTGCAAGGACAGAGGGGTCTAGAGTTGGTTTTTGAGGAGAGGGATGATGACGGCAGATTTAAGGGAGAGGGGGACAGTATCTGAGGAGAGAGAACCGTTAACAATGTCAACTAACATAGGAACCAGAAAAGGGTGGTCAGCAGTTTGGTGGGAATAGGGTCAAGGGAGCAGGAAGTGGGTCTCATGGACAAGATGAGCGTGGAGAGGTCATGAGGGGAGATCAGAGAGAAACTGGAGGAAGACATGAGTTCAGGGCTAGGGCATGGGGGAACCTTAGAGGAAGTTTGGCCTGATGGGTTAGGGGAAGGAAGGGAAGTGGCAGAGGCAGCTGAATGGATGTTCTCAATCTTAGATACAAAGAAGTCCCTGAGCTCCTCACACTTGTTGTCAGAGGTGAGGGTGGAGGAGACAGGGGAGAGGGGTTTAAGAAGATGGTTAGCAGTGGAGAATAGAAGCCAAGGTTTATCTTTGCATTCAAGAATGATTCTGGAATAGTAAGCAATTTTGGCAGACGAGAGCAGGACCCGATAATGCTTTATGTGGTCCAGCCATATCTGGCGGTGAATGGCTAAACCAGTTGTCCGCCATATCCGTTCAAGTCTGCGTCCCTTGGACTTAAGAGAGCGAAGAGGAGGGCTGTACCTGGGGAATGGCCAGGATGAGAGAGAGTAATTGTTTTAATAGGGACTAGGGCATCAAAGGTGGTGGTGAGGGTGTGGTTGAGCAGATTGGTAGCTGCAGAAATGTCATGGTGAATAGAGGGCCAAAGGCTGGACAGTTGGGATTTCATAAGTGCAGTTGTAACAGAGTTGTAAGTGAGTTTTTTCCAGGGGCGGACACAGAAGGAGTAGGGGGACAGACCAAGGTGTGATTTGGTGATGAGAGCCACACCGTCATATCGACAGAGAGGACATATCGGCAACATTTGCGGTCTGTCAACGCTCCCTTTTTACAAGAAAAGTTGCTTTGCTTTTAGTGCAACTGACCCCTTCTGCACAGGAACGCAGGAAGGAAGCACTGTTTAAAGCATCTTAGTTACCCAAATAGGCTCAAAGAGCTGGACCACTAAACTGTATAGAAGTATAAACATTGGGGTGATCTGTTCGAGGTCTATAACAACAACAGCTTACATTTAAATAGTGCTTTTAGCGTAGTAAAACGCCCCAAGGCACTTCACAGGAGTGTAATCAGACAAAAAATTAATACCAAGCCAAAGAAGGAGACATTAGGACCAAAATACTTGGTCAAAGAGGTAGGTTTTGTTATGTCCGTGTATCTTAATGTTGTGTCCTTCAATAATCAGACAACAGACTACAGGGAACGATTCAACTGGTGTTTACTGAATGAGGGTTACTCTAGAACTAACTGTACAGATCACTACTCAGGGTTTATATACAGGTGTGGTCACTGCCGGTACTACAGTATACAGGAGCTGTAAAAAGTAGTTCTCTCCCTTAAGGTATATATACATTACATACATTACAATTCCTCCCCTTTTAGATTAACAGTACCATAATACTCATTTAACAATTAACATTTTTAATATACAATGTTATATGAAAATAGTCCATTCATATATTCAGTCTCTGGGGAGGCTTCCTGATTCTTTCTGGATAACGCCTTTCCCGAGTGTCTCGCTCTTGGTGCGGAGGCGCTTCTAGCACCTTGTCGTCAGTTGATTCATCAGCTTCCAATGCTATTGTTTCTGAGGTAGATGCGACCTGTACGTCGGGTTCCTCACCAGGTACGTATGGCCGAGACATGGGGTTGACTTGTTCCTGTGACTCTAGGATCTGGTCAGCATGGCATCTCACAATGTTCTCCCCAACATCCACTGTGTACATTAGTGGTCCCTGCCGTGTGCATATCGTTCCTGGTTGCCATTTCTCTGTTCGGAAGTCGCGGGCCAAGACTGGTTGCCCTACATTGAAGCTCCTTGTCGGCTTCTCATTGATGTGCTGGAATTGCTTACTCTCAACATCTCTTTGTACATTTGGTCTGAGCAAATCCAGACGAGATCTCAACCTTCGGTTAAAGAACATCGTGGCCAGGGTCTGGTTGGTGACTGCATGTGTCGCATTTCTGTAGGCTAACAGGAAATTGTCCACCTTATGCTGCAGTGGAATGTCGTCATCGCACATGGCCTTTACTGCTTTTTTAAAGGTTTGTACGAACCTCTCAGCCAATCCATTTGTGGCTGGATGATACGGGGCGGATGTGTAATGCCTTACCCCATTCCTTTTCATAAATCTTCGAAACTCTTCGGACACAAACTGTGGTCCGTTATCAGAGCAAATCTGCTCTGGCAAGCCGTTCCTGGCAAAAATGGTCCGTAGGACTGTAATAGTTTTCTCCATGGTGGTGGAGGACATTTTGATCACCTCAGGCCATTTCGAGTGCGCCTCTACGGCTATTAAAAACATTGAGTCCATGAATGGACCAGCAAAATCAATATGCACCCGTTGCCATGGAGATGAGGGCCACTCCCATGGGTGTAGAGGGGCATGTGGTGGTGCATTTTGGACCTTCTGGCATCCTGAGCAGCTCTTTGTCAGGTCCTCGATTTGCTGATCGATCCCCGGCCACCACACATAAGCCCTAGCAAGGCTTTTCATTTTCACCCCTCCCAGATGACCTTCGTGAAGCTCATTGAGCACTCTCTCCCTTAACTTGGGTGGAATTACCACTCGGGATCCACACATCAAGGTCCCCTGGCATACTGACAGCTGTTCTCTTCTGGATGAGAATGCTGGCAACAGTGAGTCGCCATGAGCTGGCCATCCCTTCACCGTCAAATCATATACCCGAGACAGTGTTGGGTCATTTCGGGTCTCCTTCTCTATACCAGCGTTAGTTACTGGCAAGCATTCAATTATAGTCGAATGAAATATTTCGACAGGATCCACTGCTGGTGCTTCCTTCGCAGTAGGCAGTGGCAGGCGTGATAGCCCATCAGCGCTTCCATGCTGTTTCGTGCCCTTATACTCGATTTCATATTGGTGCGCCCCTAGAAAAAGGGACCATCTTTGTAGCCATTGCGCAGTCATCACCGGAACGCACTTCTTTGGATTAAAGATGGAGACAAGTGGTTGGTGGTCAGTCAGCAAGGTGAACAACTGCCCGTGCAGATAGTGATTGAACTTTTTCACTCCCCACACTAGGCTGAGGGCCTCCCTGTCAATCTGGGCGTAGTTACGCTCGGCTGAGGTTAGTGACTGAGACGCAAAGGCTACTGGCCTCTCCGAGCCGTCCGGGAATTTGTGCGACAGCACCGCTCCAATGCCATAGGGTGATGCATCACACGCCAACTGAATTGGTAGTGCTGGGTTGAAATGAGCCAACACCTCTTTTGATGTGAGCAATGCTTTGCTCTTCTGGAAAGCTCGTTTACATTCGTCACTCCACTTCCATGGTACCCCCGTTTGCAGTAGGGTGTTCAGTGGGTGTAGTACGGTAGACAAATTCGGCAAGAACTTATGGTAGTAGTTCACCAGCTCGAGGAACGACCTCAGTTGTGACACATTTTCCGGTGCTGGAGCTTTGACTACTGCCTCAATCTTTTCAGGGGACTTATGTAACCCCTCTTTATCAATAACGTGGCCACAATACGAGATCTGCTTCTGGAAAAACTCGCATTTGTGGCGATTAGCTCGGAGCCCATATTCCTTCAATCTAGTGAGCACCTGCTCCTGGTTGGCGAGGTGATCACTGTCATTTTCGCCCGTGACCAGGATGTCGTCCAAATAACACTGGGTCCCTGGAATCCCTTGCAGGACTTGTTCCATTGCCCTTTGCCAAATAGCCGGAGCTGATGCTACCCCGAACACCAGCCGATTGTATTGGTAGAGACCTTTATGAGTGTTGATCGTGAGGTACTGTTTCGAGGCTTCTTCTACCTTCGTTTGCAGGTACGCCTGGGCCAGATCAATCTTAGTGAAGCGTTTCCCTCCAGATAGCAAGGCGAAAATATCTTCAATCTGTGGAAGCGGATATTGTACAGTGTGAAGGAGTGGGTTCACTGTCACTTTAAAGTCCCCACAGATGCGAACCTTCTTTGGTTCCCCAGGCGTATTACTCAACGACCTCTTCATTACAGGAACGATGGGTGTAGCCCACTCGCTCCAGTCCACTTTGGACAGTACTCCTGAACGTTCCAAACCTTCCAGCTCTGCTTCGACGGCTGGGCGGATCGCATAAGGCCTTAAAAAACTTTGGGCTTGCATTTTCCTCTGTTTTGATCGTTGCTGTTATGCCTTTTAGTGTTCCGAGTCCCTGCTGGAACACTTCTTGTGCATCAGTTAGCATTTTTGACAGTCGTCCAGGTGTGACGTCGTCATCCTTTTTGGCATCTACAGTCAGTGCTTGTATGGAATGCCAATCTAGCTGTATTTTCCAGATCCATTCACGTCCTAGTAGTGGTGGTCCTCCATCTGGCAATACATACAGGTCCATTTTTGGTGTTTACTTGCCGTTATATATAACGTTCACCCTTATTTTTCCTTTGGGGTAGACTTTTTGCCCCGTGTACGTCTTCAAGACAATCTTTGTATCTCTCAAGGGTATATGTGAGAATAGCCATTTGTAGTCCCTTCGGTTTATGACTGTTAGGGCTGATCCTGTGTCCAATTCCATTTTCACTTGGACTCTTGCTATCTTGAGTGTGACCCAGATAGTTTGGTGATCCTCCATTTTGATCACATTATGTAGTTTCAGACAACCCAGCTCATTGCTTCCGGAGTCTGTATCACTCTTCTGTTCGTCTGAACTACTCTCCGTCACCTTATGTACCTTCTTGTACTTCTCCTGTGGAGATTTCTTGCTGCTGGTTTTCTTTCCCGACCTGCAGACTCTTGCTATGTGTCCTACTTTTCCACACTGTCTGCACACTTTGTCCTTGAACCAGCAATCATTATGGTCGTGTGTTGTTCTGCCGCAGCGATAGCACTTCACTGTTCCGTATGACATTTCATTTGTGCCATATTCTTGCGTTCTCCGTTGTATCTCTGCAGCGCCCCGTGCTGCTGCTTCGTGTGATACTGCAATGCTGAAAGCCTTGTCCAGCGTAAGATCTTGTTCTGATAGAAGCCGTTTCTGGGTTCCTTCACTTTGAAGCCCACACACAAACTTGTCCCTTAAAGTATCTGCTAGTCCCGTTCCAAACTGGCAGTGTTTCGATAGCTTGCGCAGTTCCGTTAAATACTCAGCATTACTTTCATCTTTATGCTGGTTCCTTTTGTGAAACTTGAACCTTTCTGCTGTCAGCAGCGGTGTGGGGTTTAAGTGGTCCTGTAGGGTTGACACTATGTTTTCAAAATCCTTTTCTACTGGCTTCTCTGGGGTTACTAGGTTTTGTAGTAAGCCATACGTTTTTGCACCCATTGAATTCAACAATACCAGAGCTTTCTTGTCATCTGGCACTTCATTCGCCTTGCAGTATACTTCTATGCGTTCGACATATGTCGTCCAATCTTCGACTTCATTGTCGAATGCTGTGATACTGCCACTCTTCGGCATTTTTGGGTGTGGTTAGACTGGCTTAAAATGGCGTCTCCCGCGCTTTCCTTTCTTCCCCGCTGCGGCTTAAAATGGCGTCTCGCGCGCTGCTGCCAACGCCGCTCTCGGCGGTCCTCGTGGCAAATGGCGACGCCCTATGGGTTTCGTGCGCTGCTCCTGCGCTGCTGCCAACGCCGCTCTCTGCGGTCCTCGTGGCAATGGCAGCGCCTTGCATTTTCCTGCGCGCCTCTCTCCCCCGTTGACGCTGCTCGGCCCTTGACCACCGGCTGCGCTCTGCTCTCTCTCATCTCTCTCCCCCATTGACGCCGCTCGGTCCTGAACACCGGCTGTGCCCTGTGCACTCTGCCCTCTATCTCTCCCCCATCGACGCTGCTCGGCCTTTTTCTGTGCCGCTCGGTCGAGCTCTAGCCCGCCGTTGTCCGGGAAGGGTCTGCGCAGTACCTGTTGCCAGCCCGTTTCGCTGGACCACCATGACTGGAAAGCCAAGCCTGGCTCTCGACATCCTCCCCTGCGATGCTCAAATCTCCGCTGGATGACTGGGCGGTTGCCCATGGTCAACGCCCGTGCTTCTGGACTCGACCTCCTTCCACTGTTCTCCAGGAGCGAATCCCTGGGTGGTGATGCAGAGTTGCAGGTAGGTTTGAATCTGCATCGTCGCCAATGTTATGTCCGTGTATCTTAATGTTGTGTCCTTCAATAATCAGACAACAGACTGCAGGGAATGATTCAACAGGTGTTTACTGAATGAGGGTTACTCTAGAAATAACTGTACAGAGCACTACTCAGGGTTTATATACAGGTGTGGTCACTGCCGGTACTACAGTATACAGGAGCTGTAAAAAGTAGTTCTCTCCCTTAAGGTATATATATATACATTACATACATTACAGGTTTTAAGGGGCGTATTAAAGAAAGAAAGAAAGGCTTGCATTTCTATAGCGCCTTTCACGACCACCGGACGTCTCAAAGCGGTTTACAGCCAATGAACTACATTTTTCAGTGTAGTCACTGTTGTAATGTGGGAAATGCGGCAGCCTATTCACGCACAGCAAGGTCCCACAAACACCAATGAGATAATGACCAGATAATCTGTTTTTTAGTGATGTTGATTGAGGGGTAAATATTGGCCTGGACACTGGGGATAACTCCCCTGCTCTTCTTTGAAATAGTGCCATGGGATCTTTTACGTCCACCTGAGAGAGCAGACGGGACCTCGGTTTAATGTCTCATCCGAAAGGAGGAGATAGAGAGGTTTAAGGAGGGAATTCCAGAGGTTAGGGTCTAGGCAGCTGAAGGCACAGCCGCTAATTTGTGGGACCAAGGAAATCGTGGATGGGCAAGAGGCCAGAATTGGGGGAATGCAGAGATCTTGGAAGATCGTAGGGCTAGAGGAGATCACAGAGAGATGGAGGGGCGAGGCCATGGAGGGATTTGAATTTCCTTTCAAAATCCAGATTTCTTCCCTCCGCTAATTGGCCTGAATTTTTATCTGGTTTATCGCCTCTCTCAGGAGATCACGTGGCTTCTGGGTGGGGTGGGGCGTGTATGTAAAATGATGTATAAGGCATCACAACTGAGACAGGCTGGAAGGACCAGTAGGCCTTTTCCAGTCCGTCATTTTTCATATGTTCGTATCCGCACAACTATTAAAGAGAAGGCTGAGGGGTGAGCTAATAGAGGTCTTTAAAATTATGAAAGGTTTTGATTGAGAGAGAGTGTTTCCACTTGTGGGGAAGAGCAACACTAGAGGCCATCAATATAAGATAGTCACCAAGAAATCAAATAGGGCATTCAGAAGAAACTGCTTTACCCAGAGAGTGGTGAGAATGTGGAACTCGCTACCACAGGAAATGGTTGAGGCGAATGGTATAGATGCATTTAAGGGATAAGCACCTGCGAGAGAAAGGACAAGAAGGTTATGCTGATAGAGTTAGATGAAGAAGGATGGGAGGAGGCTCGTGTGGAGCATAAACGTCGGCATGGACTGGTTGGGCCGAATGGCCTGTTTCTACGCTGTACATTCTATGTAATGTGTCGTACTATTACAGTGGCTGATTGCGTTTTTAGAACGGCCCATGGGCGTCTCCGAAAGGTGGGATCGGGCCCCGAGCAGCAGCTTGGCAGGATGGTTAGGGGAAGTAACCAAAGGTACCGTTAAAAATAAAAAGGTAGGTGTCGAGCCGGCTTTTAGAAAGTTGGCAGAAATGCGGCAGGGTGCTGGGATTTGGGGAGGGAGTCCCAGACTACCTGGTGTGATGACCAAAGACCCTGGCAGTGATTGGTGGGCAGCTAGATCACACAGAAAAGAAAAGGAAGACTTGCATTTAATAACACCTTTCACCACCTCAGGACGCCCCAAAGCTCTTTACAGCCAATGAAGTACGTTTTGAAGTATAGTCACTGTTGTAACATAGGAAACGCGGCAGCCAATTTGCGCACAGCAAGCTCTCACAAACAGCAAAGTGATAATGACCAGATAATCTAATTTTAGTGATGCTGATTGAGGGATAAATATTGGCCAGAACACCGGGGAAAACTCTCCTGCTCTTCTTCGAAATAGTGCCATGGGACCTTTTTCTCACCTGAGAGAGCAGACAGGGTCTCGGTTTAACATTTCATCCGAAAGACAGCACCCCAGACAACGCAGCGCTCCCTCAGCTGTACAGCCTAGATTTTTGTGCGTAAGTCTCTGGAGTGGGACTATGACTCAGAGACGAGAGTGCTACCCACTGAGCCACAGCTGACTCTAAAAAGATCAGGCTCAGGAGGGCAAAGGCTTCAAGGAGGGGCCTAGGGCTTGAGGAGCCTGCAGAGGTAAGGGGGGGATTAACAAACAAAGGATGCAGTATGTACGCTCCTCTACTTCCGTTGTCCTGGAAGTTTGGCGTATGGTTGGGCTGCCTTTCTGCGATTGCCCTCTGCCAGCTAAGCACTCATTCGCCTCGTGTGAGTCTGGGCGGTGTGTCAATGGGCTATTCGACCGCAGAGGGCGTCACAGCCCAGCCTGATCCTGCTCTCACCTAATGGCCACACAGGCTCACTTCACAGCAGGGGCCACTGACTGATACTCTGCTCACAAAGAGGCTACTGAGGAGCATCTTTCTGTCACATTGACAGAGATCAACGGACCGGGGATCAAACCTCAGACCCCCTGGTCCATATGGCTCAACACATTTACCTCCGAGGGAGCACAGAATGAAAATCAGTTTTTATTTCATAGAAGATAGAAGATAGGAGCAGGAGTAGGCCATTCAGCCCCTTGAGCCTGCTCCGCCATTCAATGAGATCATGGCTGATCATCCAAATTCAGTACCCTGTCCCTGCCTTCTCTCCATATCCCTTGATCCCTTTAGCCTTAAGAAATATATCCAACAACTTCTTGAATATATTTAATGAATTGGCCTCTACTGCCTTCTTTGGAAGAGAATGTCACAGGTTCACCACTCTCTGGGTGAAGAAATTCCTCCTCATCTCTGTCCTAAATGGCTTACCCCTTATCCTTAGACTGTGACCCCTGGTTCTGGACTCCCCGACCATCGGGAACATCCTTCCTGCATCTAGTCTGTCTAGTCCTGTTAGAATTTTATAAGTTTCAATGAGATCCCCTCTCATTCTTCTAAACTCCAGCGAGTATAAGCCCAATCAACCCAATCTCTCCTCATACGTCATTCCTGCCATCCCAGGTATCAGCCTGGTGAATCTTCGCTGCACTCCTTCCATGGCAAGAACATCCTTCCTCAGATAAGGTGACCAAAACTGCACACAATACTCAAGGTGCGGTCTCACCAAGGCCCTGTACAACTGCTGCAAGACATCCTTGTTACTGTACTCAAATCCTCTCACTACGAAGGCCAACATACCATTTGCCTTCTTAACCGCCTGCTGCACCTGCATGCTTACCTTCAGCGACTGGTGCACAAGGACGCCCAGGTCTCGTTGCACTTCCCCTTCTCCCAATCTATTGCTGTTCAGATAATAATCTGCCTTCCTGTTTTTGACACCAAAGTGGATAACCTCGCATTTATCCACGTTATATTGCATCTGCCATGCTTCTGCCCAATCACCCAACCTGTCCAAATCATACTGGAGTTTCTCGGCATCCTCCTCACAACACCCACGCCCACCCAGCTTTGTGTCGTCTGCAAACTTGGAGATATTACATCTAGTTCCCTCGTCCAGATCATTAATATATATTTTAAATGCCCCTATGATTTTTTTCCCCCTGGGTTGCTTGCTGCATTATCAGGAAGATTAATCTTTAAATCCTGGAAAACTCCAGGACCACCCTGGAGGGATGGCAGCCCTAAGGCCTCTGTGCCCTTGATTCAAGCTCGGTGAAGGTGAACCCATGAAACCTACACAGCCTGGTTATGTCCTGTAAAAGTGGGATATCTGTACAATAGTCATAATGAGAATGGCTTGACTTTATGGCTTGATAGATGTTCTGTAAATGGACAGACCATAATTCAACACTCTCAGCTTTGAAATAGGTTGGCTTAAGTATGATTGCCACAAGAAACAGAATTCTCTCTGTCCTATCTCATCCTTGATTGAAATACTGTATCATCGTGGACACATACCATCCAGGAACTCCTCCACGCTGGATGTTAGGAGCTGCCTTCATTTATTTATTTCTTATATTACCTGTCACTGATGTATTGTTGCTAAGGCTGCACTTACACCATGACGATCACAGAAGATGTGAAACTATATCTGCTCCTCGACTTCCAATTGCAACAACAGCAGCTTGCACACAAGCAAAATACTGCGGATGCTGGAACTCTGAACTCAAAACAAAAAGTGCTGGAATTACTCAGCATGTCAGGCAGCATCAGTGGAGGGAGAAGCAGAGGTAACGTTTCAGGTCGATGGCCTTTCATCAGTTCTGAAAACCACCAAACAGTGAGGAGTCACAGAATCGCCCTCTCAAGTGGACATAAAAAATCCCATGGCACTATTCGGAGAAGAGCAGGGGAGTTATCACAGAATCACAGAAACCCCACAGTGCAGATAGAGGCCATTTCGGCCTATCGAGCCTGCACCGACACATATCCCACCCGATCCCCGTAACCCCTACACCAACACATATCCCACCCTATCCCTGTAACCCCACGTATTTAATCCCCCTAACACTAAGGGTTAATTTATCATAGCCAATCAACCTAACCCGCACATCTTTGGACTGTGGGAGGAAACCGGAGCACCCAGAGGAAACCCACGCAAACACAGGGAGAATGTGCAAACTCCACACAGACTGTCGCCCAAGGCTGGATTCGAACCCGGGTCCCTGGCGCTGTGAGGCAACAGTGCTAACCACTATGCCACCGTGCGGCCCGGTTATCCCCGGTGTCCTGGCCAATATTTATCCCTCAATCAACATCACTAAAACAGATTATCTGGTCATTATCACATTGCTGCTTGTGGGAGCTTGCTGTGCGCAAATTAGCTGCCGGGTTTCCTACATTACAACAGCGGCTACACTTCAAAAGTACTTCATGGGCTGGAAACCACTTTGGGATGTCATGAGGTCGTGAAAGGCGCTATAGAAATGTAAATTCTTTCTTCCTTTAAAGGTAATGCTGAGCTGTGTGAAGGATGGAGTAAAGAATATGACTGTTTCATGCAGAGATTTTGAAAACGTTTGAAGCCCTCACGAGTAACGGCAAACAGGAATCATTCAGTGAGAAAAGAAAAAACATGAAAACCGATCGGAGAAAGAGCGAGAGAGAGGAGCAATTTTAGTTAGGTGAATGCTGAGCACAGGAAACCAGGGGAAATCGAGAGAAGTTGAAAAATGAAAAGCTTTAAAATGATGAGGCTGGCCGCCAGAAAACAGAAAATGTTAGACTGGAACAACAGAGCGAGCCTTCCTATGAAGTGACCAGTTATACAGGTCACTCAGAGTGAAGGGAGGCTCAATGAAAATGAACGCTTCAGTTGCTCAATCAGGAAGAGGTCAAGCAAATGTGAATAGGAGACGTTGAGTGATATTGAGGACAAAAATACTCCACAAAGGACTAAAGCTGAGGAATGACCGTTGATATTAGATGTGTGCCTACTGCCTTTCCAAAGCGCTTCTCTCCGTTATTTTAATGCAGGTGTTAAGCAGTTCACAATAAATGGGTTAAATTATTGGGGAAAAGAATGCTGTGTGGCCATGGTAGGCATTGCTTAATATCGCCAACAGTAGGCTTGTTCAAAACAATGTTATTCTGAATGTTGCACTTATTGAAACTGGCCTCTTTAATTGGGGAGAGATAAACATATAATAAGGTAACACGGCTGAATATCAAATGACCAGTCAATGAGAGCCCATGGAAATCCCCCTCCCCCCCACCCCCCCAACATTGTATGGCTTGTAGGAAACAAAGAAAAAAAAGGACTTGCATTTATATAGCTCCTTTCTCGCCCTCAGGACGCCCCAAAGCGCTTTACAGTCAATGAAGTACTTTTTGAAGTGTTGTCACTTGTAATGTAGGAAACGTGGCAGCCAATTGCGCACAGCAAGCTCCCACAAACAGCAATGTGATAATGACCAGATGATCTGTTTTTGTTATGTTGATTGAGGGATAAATATTGGCCAGGATACCGGGGAGAACTCCCCTGCTCGTCTTCAAAATAGTGCCATGGGATTTTTTATGTACAGCTGAGGGGGGTGGGGGGGGCTTCGATTTAACGTCTCATTCGAAAGACGGCACCTCTGACAGTGTAGCACTCCCTCAGCACTGCACTGGAGTGTCAGCCTAGATTTTTGTAGGAGCCCATAAAATCCTCCTGCTGTATAGAGCTAAGCACCCTTTCAACTGGTATAAAGATGGTTCTGGCCATGGAAGGAGCGTTCATGTTGTACCCGGTCAGACTGTGAATCAGCCTAAGAATCCTTCCACTACTTCACACGGTTCTCCAAAGGACAAGGATGTGAAGATACAAAAACAACAACTGTAGTGCTGTCATTATACTGGGTTTGACCACGTCAGTGCTGAGCGGCTGGTTGGCCCAAGAGAGCAGGTGATCCTTAACTTTGTGTGTGAACTAGTTAATTATGCTAATGGTCATTAATTCTAGTTGACGTATGTGTTGAAATCCCTCCATGGTCTCACCCCTCCCTGTCTCTGTAACCTCCGCCAGCCCTACAACCCTCTGAGAACTCTGCGTTCCTCTAATTCTGGCCTCTTGCGCATGCCCGATTCCCTTCACCCCACCATTGGCAGCTGTGCCTTCAGCTGACTAGGCCCCAACCTCTGGAATTCCCTCTCTGCCTCTCTACTTCTCGCTCCTCCTTTAAGATGCTCCTTAAAACCTACCTCTTTGACCAAGCTTTTGGTCACCTGTCCTAATATCTCCTTATGTGGCTCGGTGTCAAATTTTGTCTGATAACGCTCCTGTGAAGCGCCTTGGGATGTTTTACTATGTTAACCGCGTTATATAAATGCAGCCATGGTTTTCAGTTCTCTATTGATCTGCTAGTGATTATTCTCCTTCGGAGAATGAGGAAAACAAAAGCAAGTAGGGTCTCTTTGGGTCGAGGTGGCTCCAATGTGACACACCTGACAAGGGAGAGTTGCAGGATCAAGTCAACCATCTGTGGCAGATTCGGTAATCTTATAGCTGAACTAGACCTGTCTCCAGAGGGCGAGATTCTTTGCACTTGGCGTCAAATGACCCTGGAAGCCAATGACCTAACTGGTAGGAAGGCCTAGCTGAACAAAGAATGGGAAGCTTGCCAGTGCTCTGTATGGGTAGGACGTATGGTTTTAGCTGGTTAAAGTCCACCTCACACTTGTGGGTTCCTACGCCTCCAGGCTGCCAAACTGCACCAAAGCTGTCTGGACTTGAATAAGTGGGCTGTAGCCCTCCAGGCAAAGCGTGCACTCCATATCTGACAAGCAGGTGTCAGCCATGGCTCAGTGGGTAGCAGCTCTTGCCTCCGTGTCAGAAGGTTGTGGCTGGCACTCTCAGTGCAATACTGAGGGAGCGCTGCCCTGTCGGAGGTGCCACCTTTCATATGAGGTGTCAAACCGAGGCCCCGTCTGCCCTCTCAGCTGGATGTAAAAAATCCCACAGCATTATTTCAAAAGAAGAGCAGGAGAGCTCTCCCTGCTATTCTGGCCAGTATTTATCCCTCAACCAACATCACTAAAAAAAAACACATTATCTGGTCATTATCACATTGCTGTTTGTGGGACCTTGCTGTGTGTACATTGGGCTTGACCAGAAAGCAAAATTAACTGCTGATTAACATTTTACTTAATAAGGTTTTTATTATCATTTTCGGTAAACCAGACAGGTGAACAATACCAGAATTGTTGAGGGAATTGTCCTACACATGACCAGAATGTGAAGGGATCCCGGATTACAACTCAACGACGTGTACACCACTGCCTACCCTGAACCAATTCAATCGATTTTGCTCTCTGGCGCTCATAGAGCCTTGTTTAAAGGTGGTGCACAGGACCATTACTATGCACGGTGGCATAGTGGTTAGCACTGTTGCCTCACAGCGCCAGGGACCCGAGTTCAAATCCGGCCTCGGGTGACTGTCTGTGTGGAGTTTGCACATTCTCCCCGTGTTTGCGTGGGTTTCCTCCGGGTGCTCCGGTTTCCTCCCACAGTCCAAAGATGTGCGGGTTAGGTTGATTGGCCATGATAAAAATTGACCCTTAGTGTTAGGGGGGATTAAATACGTGGGGTTACGGGGTTACGGGGATAAGGCTTGGGTGGGATGGCTGTCGGTGTAGGGACAGGGTACTGAATTTGGATGATCAGCCATGATCTCGTTGAATGGCGGAGCAGGCTCAAAGGGCCGAATGGCCTACTCCTGCTCCTATCTCCTATGTTTCTATGTTTCTATGTTTATTTCCTGCCATGAATTCAGGGAGCGGGATCACCCTTTCTGGTTACATAGAATTTACAGCATTGAAGTAGGCCATTTGGCCCAACTGGCCTGTGCTGGTGTTTATGCTCCACATGTACTTATCTGGATCCCCCTTAAATGTAAATATGCTGTTCGCCTCAGCTACTCCTTGTGGTAGCGAGTTCCACATTCTAACTATTCTCTGGGTAAAGAAGTTTCTCCTGAATTCCCTAATGGATTTATTAGTGACTATCTTATATTTATGACCCCCTAGTTCGGGTCTTCCCTACAAGTAGAAATATCTTTTCTACGCCTACACTTTCAAGCCCCTTCATAATTTTAAAGACCTCTATTAGGTCACCCTCAAGAGAAAAGAGCCCCACCCTTTTCAGTCTTTCCTGATAGGTACAACCTCTCATTTCTGGTATCATCCTTCTCCAGTGCCTCTATATCATTTTTGTAATATGGAGACCAGAACTGTGCACAGTAAGTGTGGTCTAATCAAGTTTCTACACAAGTTTAACATAACATTTTAGTTATGGAAGCATATGAAGTGTAGCACTCTAGCCTCTGTGTTAGCTGGATGTGGGTTTGAGCCCCCATCAAGTCCTGCTTGACATTCCAGCATGGAGGTTAAAATGAAAATAGGGAAAAGAAAACTTGCAAATGCTGGCAATCATTCTTTAAAAACAGATACTACACAACAAAACTGTCTATATCTACAAAGGGAAAAGATAGGTGATTGACATTTCAGAAGTTTGTAATCCTCCATCAGAACTGATGACTTGAACTGAACTGTTTTGGCTCTAAATGTCAAACTTCCATTAACCCTTTTAATTGTTTCACCTCATTTTGCACTAAAACTATGGCACATGTGGACGAAGTAAACATAGAATCTTACAGCACAGAAGGAGGCCATTCGGCCCATCGTGCCTGTGCCGGCTCTCTGAAAGAGCTCTCCAATTAGTCCCACTTCCCTGCTCTTTCCCCAGAGCCCTGTTAATTTTTTTCTTTTCAAGTATTTCTACAATTCCCTTTTGAAAGTTACTATTGAATCTGCTTCCACCATCCTTTCAGGTAGTGCATTCCAGATCACAACAACTTGCTGCGTAAAAACAATTCTCCTCATCTACCCCCCCACCCCCCCGGTTCTTTTGCCAATGATCTTCAATCTGTATCCTCCGGTTACCGACCCTCCTGCCAGTGGAAACAGCTTCTCTCTATCTTCTCTAACAAAACCCCTCATAATTGTGAACATCTCTATTAAATCTCCCCATAACTTTCTCTGCTCAAAGGAGTGCAATTTAGGCTCCTCTCGGCTCTCCACATAACTGAAGTTCCTCATTCCTGGTACCATTCTTGTAAACCTCCTCTGCACCCTCTCAAAGGCCTTGGCATCCTTCCTAAAGTGCGGTGTCCAGAATTGGACACAATACTCTAGCTGAGGCCTAACCGGTGATTTATAACATCAATTTGCCTAACAACGAAATAATCTAAGACAAGAGGCTTAAGTACTGAAGTTAAGTACTAGATAAGTGAACAGGGGAAACAAGAAGAAACCTTTTCATACAAAGTGCTAAAATCAGGCCCCAAGAGGAGCCTAAATTCAGCACTGGCAAATCAGGAGAATAACCTCCTCCTTTGCTAAAATTTCTGTTTCAGCTAATAGGTAACCCTCAGCATAATTAGTATT